>NC_047097.1:45192316-47692316 GCF_902459505.1 Geotrypetes seraphini
AGGCCGGCGCCAAGTTCTCCCTGCTTTTCTCTGTGGGGCCGGCCAACTCTCGCCACTTGCGTCAATTCTGACGTTGGAGAGGACATTCTGGGCCAGCCAATCGCTGCCTGGCTGGCCTAGAATGTCCTCTCCGACGTTAGAATTGACGTCGGGTGGCGAGAGTTGGTCGGCCCGCGGGGAAGAGAAGCAGGGCGAATTCGGCGCCGGCCTGTTCCCGATGGCGGCAGTGGCAGCCTATTCCCCAATGGTGGTGGCATAGGGGAGGGCAGGGAGAAAGAAAGAAAGAAAGGGGGGACAGGAAGCCATAAAGAAAGAAAGAAAGGGGGCAGGGTGAAACAAAGAAAAATGTAGCACGGAAAGAGAGAGAGAGAAAGACAGACATACAGAAAGAAAGAGGGTGTGGAGAGAGAAAGAAGGGGGCAGGGTGAGAGAGAGAAAAACAGACATACAGAAAGAAAGGGGGTATGGAGAGAGAGAAAAAGAAAGAAGGGGCAGGGTGAACCAAAGAAAAAGTTTGGGGAGGGAATGAGGTCTGGAGGAGAGGAAGCATACAGGAGGCTGAAAGAAGGGAAGAAATATTGGATGCACAGTCAGAATAATAAAGTGCAACCAGAGACTGATGAAATTACCAAAGGTAGGAAAAATGGTTTTATTTTCAATTTAGTGATCAAAATGTGTCTGCTTTGAGAATTTATATATGCTGTCTATATTTTGCACTATGGCCCCCTTTTACTAAACTGCAATAGCGTTTTTTAGCACAGGGAGCCTATGAGCGTTGAGAGCAGCGTGGGGCATTCAGCGCAGCTCCCTGCGCTAAAAACCGCTATCGCATTTTAGTAAAAAGGGAGGGGGAATATTTGTCTATTTTTGTATAGTTGTTACTGAGGTGACATTGCATAAAGTCATCTGCCTTGACCTCTTTGAAAACCCACAGAATATAAATGATAATTAACATTTTCTCTGCGTACAGAGTGCTTTGTGTTTTTAAAATTTTATTGTTGGTAGATCATTTTGACTTGGCCACTAAGGTAAGGGGGAGGGAGGGAGGGGAACTGCTGAAAGACATCTAATAATCCTTGAAGGTTGACTGTGCAGGGAATTATTTTTGTAAAATCATGTTTTGTTATGTGACTGGCATTATTTAGACTTTAATTTCTATGAATGAATAGAATGAAAATGATATAAATTACTTGCTTGTTTTTATGTGCGTGTGCTGAAGGAAAGTGGAGAGAGAGTGGGCTGAGGACGCTGAAGGGAAATGGGGAAGAGAGAATGGGGAGAAGACGCTGATTTATAAATTGACAATTGTACAGAATATTGTTTCTTTTTTATATTCATCCATAGCTGCATGCTAATGATGTGCTCATATGCACTTATTTATCATCATAACATATACATCATCATTAACATGCAGCTGTGGATGTGTAAGGACAGGCTGAGGAGGATGGATGGGCAAGAAGGAAGGTGCACATATCAACATATCGTACATTATTAACATGCATGATGCAGCTATAGGCAAGCAGAGGAGGATGGGATCATACAGATACGTGAAAGGGAAAAAACCTGCAAAAGAGGCAGTGGGACCCCTGGATGACCAGGGAAGAAAAGGGTACATCAAGGAAGATAAACAAATCGCAGACAAACTAAATTCCTTCTTTGCGTCCGTCTTTACGAAGGAGGACACCTCAACAATACCTGAAGCGGAGAAAGTGTTTGCAGGAGAAATAGAAGACAGCCTCACCACAGTTGAAGTGGACTTAGACCAGATATACTATCAGATCGACAAACTTAAAAGTGACAAATCCCCTGGACCGGATGGAATTCACCCGAGAGTCTTAAAGGAATTGAAGGTTGAAATCGGAGAGTTATTGCAAAAACTTGCAAACCTGACAATCAGAACTGGACAGATACCGGACGACTGGAGGATAGCGAACATCACCCCAATTTTCAAAAAAGGATCGAGAGGGGAACCGGGCAACTATAGACCTGTGAGTCTTACGTCTGTCCCCGGCAAGATGGTTGAAGCACTGATCAAGGATAGCATAGTCCGGCACTTGGACGCACACGACTTGATGAAACCCAGTCAACATGGATTCAGGAAAGGGAAATCATGTTTGACGAATTTACTCCAATTTTTTGAGACCGTGAACGAGCAAATTGATAGTGGGAAGTCGGTGGACATAATATACTTGGACTTCCAGAAAGCGTTCGACAAAGTTCCACACGAAAGACTTCTCAGGAAACTACAAAGCCATGGCATAGAGGGGGATATACAAAGATGGATAGGCAAATGGCTGGAAAACCGAAAGCAGAGAATGTGCATAAATGGGAAGTTCTCTGACTGGGAGAAAGTGACTAGTGGTGTACCCCAGGGCTCGGTACTTGGGCCGATCCTTTTTAATATTTATATCAATGACCTGGAGGAAGGAACATCCAGTGAGATCATCAAGTTTGCAGACGATACAAAACTATGCCGGGCGATCAGATCGCAGGAGGATAGAGAGAAACTCCAGAGCGACTTGTGTCGGTTAGAAACATGGGCGGAGAAATGGCAGATGAAGTTCAATGTGGAGAAATGCAAGGTAATGCATTTAGGCAATAAGAATAAGGAATACGAGTATACAATGTCAGGTGCAACTCTGGGGAAGAGTGAACAAGAAAAGGACCTGGGTGTACTGATAGATAGGACCCTGAAGCCGTCGGCACAATGCGCGGCAGCGGCAAAGAAGGCAAATAGAATGTTGGGCATGATAAAGAAAGGAATCTCGAGTAGATCGGAGAAAGTTATAATGCCGCTTTATAGGGCAATGGTCAGACCACACTTGGAATACTGCGTCCAACATTGGTCTCCCTACCTAAAGAAGGATATAAAACTGCTGGAGAGGGTGCAGAGACGAGCAACAAAACTGGTGAAGGGTATGGAGAAACTGGAATACGAGGACAGACTTATAACACTAGGATTGTTCTCCCTTGAGAAAAGGAGACTGCGTGGGGATATGATCGAGACCTTCAAAATACTGAAAGGAATCGACAAAATAGAGCAGAGAAGATTATTTACATTGTCCAATTTGACACGGACTAGAGGACATGTAATGAAGCTAAGGGGGGACAGGTTCAGGACTAATGTCAGGAAGTTCTGCTTCACTCAGAGAGTGGTTGACACCTGGAATGCCCTCCCAGAGGAGATTATTGCGGAATCGACCGTCCTAGGCTTCAAGAGCAAACTAGATGCATATCTCCTTAAGAGAGGCATATAAGGATATGGTGGACTATAAATTACGCCAGGTGTATACCTGGCAGGGCCTCCGCGTGTGCGGATCGCCGGACTTGATGGACCGAAGGTCTGATCCGGAGATGGCAGTTCTTATGTTCTTAGATGTGTATGTTCAGATATGCGCTCAGATGTGTAGTTTTTTCTGATATATTTATTAAGCTTACAGTATTTATAAAAACACATTTAATACTTGTTACAAAAAATATTGTGCAATTGTGATCTACTTCTGGCCTACAAAGGTCAAAAGAAATCCTTAACTGAGATTTTACATTCAAAAGTGAATTATAGCTACTAGCACTATTATTTATTAGTTATTTATTATGCAGATGTTTGTTAGTTTGTTATTAGTTCAGTATTAGACATATGTTAGTTTAGAATAGATAGGTATAGATTAGTTTAGTTTAAGTTAGGTTAGGGCCCTGCTGAAAGAGTCTACCTTGACGTGGTTGCAGGCTTACAAATCTTTTGGTCAAAGAGTGCGGAGACAGAGAAAAGTATGTGTATATTCGGCCCATGGAAGAAGGGGGGGTCGGGGGGGTGAAGGGGTGCGTGGGGGGCCCAATAGGATTGCTCAGTAAGGGGCCCAGAAATTTCTGATGGCAGCCCTGCATACATACATACATACATATATAGGGTAGGCATAAATTGGAAGTTCTCAGACTGGGAAAAGGTGACAAGTGGTGTGCCCCAGGGCTCGGTTCTTGGGCCAATCTTATTTAATATATTCATAAATGACCTGGAAGAGGAAACGACGAGTAATATAATCAAGTTCGCAGATGACACAAAACTATGTCGGTCAGTGGGGTCACAAATTGACAGAGAAGAACTCCAAAGAGATTTGAACCAGCTAGAAAAGTGGGCAGAAAAGTGGCAGATTAAGTTTAATATAGACAAATGTAAAGTGATGCACCTGGGCACAAAGAACAGGGAACATGAATATAAAATGTTAGGTGTGACGTTGGGCAAGAGCGAACAAGAAAGAGACCTGGGGGTACTGATAGGCAGGACCCTGAAGCTGTCGGCACAATATGCAGCGGTGGCAAAGAAAGCCAACAGGATGTTGGGCATGATAAAGAAGGGTATCTCGAGTAGATCGGCGGATGTCATAATGCCGCTTTACAGAGCAATGGTCAGACCACATCTGGAGTACTGTGTCCAACACTGGTCTCCTCACCTAAAGAAGGATATAACCCTGCTGGAGAGGGTGCAGAGGCGAGCCACGAAGCTAGTAAAAGGTATGGGCAATTTGAGCTACAAAGAACGCCTCAGAAAACTGAGCTTGTTCACTCTTGAGAAGAGAAGACTGCGAGGGGATATGATAGAGACTTTCAAAATACTAAAAGGACTCGACAAAATAGAACAGGAAGCATCATTATTCACGTTGTCAAATGAGACTCGGACAAGAGGGCACGGGCTGAAATTGAGGGGCGACAGGCCCAGGACGAATGTCAGGAAGTTCTGTTTCACACAGCGAGTGGTGGACGTTTGGAATGCTCTCCCAGAGGAGGTTGTGATGGAAACCTCCATTATGGGATTCAAGTGCAAGTTGGATGCACAACTCCTTGCAAATCACATTGAGGGATACGGCTAAATATGGTCATCATTAGGGAACACCTAGGTCTCCATCAAGGAACACCTAGATTGGCCTCCGCATGTGCGGGTCACCGGACTGGATGGACCAAAGGTCTGATTCGGTGAGGGCATTTCTTATGTTCTTAGGTATAGCTGCATATATATTATAAAAGTACAGGTCTCCCTCCATATTCATGGGAGTTTGGAATACAGCCTTTGCGAATACCATAAATTCACAAATAACTTTCCCTTCAAATTCATGGGCATAGATTTAATTTAAGATACTGCAAGTATTCTGAAAACTGAAGAGCTTGTATCAATTTATGTAACTTGAGTCTTTAAATCTGTCACATGAGCAAACAAGTATCAGGTTGCAGTTGAATAACAAATTAATCTTTAAAGTTGCCACTATTTATTTTTATATATATATAATTTTTTTGCATTTCTTCACCTCCAGAAATTATCACTGCCACTGAAGATCCATATGCTCTCTCCAGAAAGTTTTTCCAGCCGGGTGGCATGAAAAAGTATTTTTATTAGTTAATTATTATTAATTATTTTCCAATACTTAATATGACTTCCTTTTTTAAGGTTTGACACTTAGGCAGTGTTCCAGTAGCATTTAAGGCACCCTTGAAAAAAAGTAATACAGATCCTCTTATTCTGAATAACTACTAACCAGTATCAAACCTTCCATTTCTTTCAAAACTACCGTACCTGAGTGATATTCAATCAACTTCAAACTCATGTTGAATCTGCAATCTGGTTTTGTTTAAGACATAGCTCAGTCTGTAGTTCCTGCCTTAGGGCTCCATATACAAAGCTGCGATAGCAATTCTGCCACAGCAAATGCACTGAAGCCCATAGGAATTGAATGGACTTTGGTGCGTTTGCCATGGAAGAATCACTACTGTGGCTTTGTAAAAGGGGCCCTTACTGAGTGAACTCCATAGTCACCTAGACCAGTGTTTCTCCACTTCTTCAAGCCAAGTACCCCCTAAGTCTAACAAATACCAACCAAGTACCCCAGCCCAAGCTCCACCCCTGACCCTACCTCCATTATAATAGTACTAATTATGTTTAAATCTGTTTTATTAAATTTTCAAGAACCAACCAGTGTACAAACACTCAAAACAAAGGCAATACACAGCAAACAAAATCCTTCCCACCCACCCAACAACCACTCCCTCCCCCACCCTCCCCGGGAACATCAACACCACCAAACAAATCATGTGAGTATATCAGTATAATAAGCGACTTCTAGCTGTGGGTGACAAAGTAGAACAAAAAGGCATCCAACAACAAAGAAATAAAGTACCCTGCTTAGAGTCCAGGTCCGGAATAGCCTGGTGTTCATAACCCACCAGATGGATCATATGGGTCCGCCAGTGAGAGACAGTAGGAGTCTGCAGAGTCAACCAACATTGTAAAATAGTCTTAATACCAACAAAAATGGCCCTCTGAACAAAGGCAGCAACACCCGGTTTAACCGGGACCAGAGAAAGCTTCAAAGTAAAAAGAAAAGTCACTGTGGGGGTCCAAGAGCAGTTCCAAAGAGACTGGATCAGGAGGCAGCTACACCGCCAATATGCTCGAATGCCAGGACATAACCAAAACATACGCCCCAGGGTTGCACGAGGGGCAGCACATTTAAGACAACTCGCAGAAGAGCTGATATGCGCTCTATAAGCTCTCACAGGGGCAAAATAAGCTCGAACCAGGAACTTGTAATAGCGCTCCCTCTCCACTGCTGCAACCAGGATGGTAGACCCCAACTTAAAACTCCGCTTCAACATAGAAGCCATAACTGTCGACTGTAGATCCTGAGTCCATGAACGAGCCAAAGATTCATAATCCAGTTCCCCGGCCAGTTCCTGTAGAAAACGATGATGAAAACGTAGGGGGGTGGGAACTTGTGCTGTCAGACAAAAGGATTCCGACATGATCTCCTGAACTTCCTCTGTCAAGACCTGGCTAGGGAGAGATTGTACATAATGCAAAAGTTGACGATAGCTCAAACAATCACCTGCCAATAGCAAATTGGAGTCTTGCAACATCTGGAATGATTGCAGCGTGCCATCAGACTGCAACACTTGAGACAAATAAAACAATCCTTTCCGAGACCACAGAGATGAGGAGCCCAGACTAAGACCAGGGGAAAAATCCCCATTGCCAGCAAGAGGTAAGCATGGTGTCACATCAAACCGAATGCGCAATTGCGTACAAATTTGTTTCCAGATTTTACGCACAGGAAATAAGAA
Source organism: Geotrypetes seraphini (assembly GCF_902459505.1). NCBI lineage: Eukaryota > Metazoa > Chordata > Amphibia > Gymnophiona > Dermophiidae > Geotrypetes > Geotrypetes seraphini. Next base: position 45,199,424 of record NC_047097.1, read on the forward strand.
CAGGTCCCCATAAGTTTCAGGGCGTAAAGGTAAACTCTTGGCATGTAATAAATAACTAAAGTGAAAGGGAGCATAAGCAAGACACTCAACCCCGGCTGCTGAAAAATTAGATGTCCCACAGAACCAATCATTCACATGTCGGAGCTGACAAGCAACATTCAATCTCCCCAAATGTAACAACCCAAGTCCCCCTTGGTCAGTAGGTAAAGAGAGAGTGCGGAGAGGAATCCGAGAACGCTTACCGCCCCATAATAACCCCAACAGGAACCGATGTAAAACCCGAAGATGGCGACGTTGCAAAAGCAAAGGTAAAGTTTGTAGAAGATAAAGCCATTGGGGAATAACCATCATGTTGTATAAGGCTATTCTACCCAATAGTGTCAGCGGATACGAGCGCCAGGCATGCAACCTCTTCCCAGTTCGCATAAGCAGAGGAAGAACATTAAGGGAATAAAGCTGTGCCAAATCCTGTGGTATCAAAATACCTAGATAACGCAGGGTCGTGGAAGCCCACTCTAAAGGAAAGGGTCCTGACCAAGAGCTCCTAACCACCTCCTGCAAAGGAAGAACTAAAGACTTCTGCCTATTCAACGTCAGACCAGAGAAAAGATGAAACTCATCCAGCAGCTCATGCGCCCTGGATAAAGATCTCTGAGGGTGAGCCAAAGCCAACAAAAGATCATCTGCAAAGGCCAATACCAGTAATTGAGAAGAGCCCTCCTGCAGCCCCAGCCCAACCAAAACATCATCCCTCTGGATCGTCCGAAGAAGAGGTTCTAAGTAGAGCAGAAATAGTAAGGGCGACAACGGGCAACCCTGACGAGTCCCTCTGCCGACCTCAAAAGACTGTGTAAGAATCCCGTTAACTAAGATAGACGCAGTGGGGGAGGAATATAAAGCATGTAGTGCTGATAGAAAACAGCCCCCGATGCCCACAAAATTGAGCACCTGATAAAGATAAGGCCAAAGGACCTGGTTAAAGGCCTTGGCCGCGTCAAGACTGACAAGGATGCCCAAGGTCTCCGAAGATTGCGCCCAAGCCATGGCCAACAGCACCCGGCGTACATTTAGAACTGAGTGTCTACCCTGAACAAAGCCAACCTGTGCTGGAGAAATGATGTGAGGCAAAAGAGGCGTTAAACGATTAGCGAGCAAGTGGGCTAGAATTTTCAAATCAACATTAATTAAGGAAATCGGTCGGTACGATTCAACCTCATCCCTAGGTTTATGAGGTTTGGGAAGCAACGTGATAGTGGCCGTATTTGCAAAGTCCAGGAAAGTCCCAGCTGCCATAGCAGTATCATAATAGCCTAATAAAGACTCACACAGCTGAGGCGACAGCATCTTAAAAAATTCCGCCGAAAAACCGTCCGAGCCCGGAGCTGTACAGGAGCGTAAGTTCTTAATCGCCTTTTGGATTTCCGAACCTTGTAAAGGTCGATTCAAGGTTTCCTTCTGTAGATCCGTAAAACGGGGCAGGCCAGCATCCTCCAGATAATCCAGAACATCAGGACCACAATAAGGACCTTGACCAGAATAAAAAGTAGAAAAATGCCGATAAAAAGCATCAGCAATATCAGCCAACCTAGTATGATAAGAGTCAGGGCCGCTCCGGAGTCGCGAGATATACCTGGATTCATGCCAGTTCTTAGTTAAAGACGCCAGCATCTGACCCGGTTTATTCCCGTAACGGTAGAACTTATATTTTCGATAAATAAGAGAACACTTAGTACGATCATGTATTAAAGTATTAAGAGAGACCTGTACCGAATGAAGTTCATCCTGTAAAACAGCGGTAGTGTTGCGCAAGTAAGCCGCTTTCAAAGAAGAGCACTGTCGTTCCAGACGAATAATACCACTTGAAATACGTTTATTCCGAGCCGCTACGTATGCTATAATTGCCCCCCGAAGAACAGCCTTAGCAGTCTCCCAAAAAAGACCCGGATCAGAACGGTGTTGGGCATTAGTCAACAAATAATCATCCCAGCAAGTCCGGAGGTATTCCCAAAAAGATGAATCGTCCTGGAGATATGATGGGAAACGCCACCGATGCGAACCTATGGGGAAAAAATCCCAAACTACATCCAGCCATATAGGGCAATGATCGGACACCTCCAAAGGTCCAATAATGGCCTCGGAAACACGGGCAAACCCAATGATTCCGAAATCAAAAGGTAATCCAAATGAGAAAAAGACCCGTGAGCGCGAGATTGGTGAGTATAGTCCCGTTCAAGAGGATGGAGAAGTCTCAAAGGATCCACCAGGCCTAGCGACCGACAAAGAAAAGGGACTCCTTTAGTCAAGTTGGGGGAAGAAGACACAGAAGAACAGGAGCGATCAAGGTTAACGTCCATCACCTGATTAAGATCACCAGTTACCACCAGGGGCAAAGATGTATCCTGGAGACCCAAGGACACCAGAGAATCAAAAAAGTCCTGGGAGTAATTATTAGGGCCATAGACAATCAGCAGCCGGAAGTCGGTACCCTGTAATGAAATATGTAAGAGCAAATATCTACCCAAGGGATCCTCAGAAAGTGGCTTAACAGAGCACTGTAAACCTTTGCGCACCAGTAAACAAACACCCGCTCTCTTTCCTGAGGAAGAAGCAGAATACACAGAGCCTACCCAGCCCCTCTGCAATTTCTGGTGTTCTTCCTGAGTTAATTTAGTCTCCTGCAAGCAAGCCAGGTCTGCGTGATGGTGTTTTATCTGTCTCAAGATCTTAGTGCGTTTCACTGGAGAGGTTATGCCAGACACATTCCAAGAAAGAATGCGAAGGGATTGGTCACCCAGGGTCAGGACGCAAACTGCAAAACACAACACAAGACAAGTATCTGACATCCAGGTGCCCAGCCCCACCCAGTTGCCCAGCATAAAATAAAGCAAATAAGATAATACTCACAAAGCATGTACACATATACAAAATAAAGATAAATAATGTCCAATACATCATACCGGTGGACTGTTCCCAACTAAACAACCCCTCCCCACCCAAACTCCAAATAGACCCAAAGAACATATCCCCGAAATAATATGCAAGAGGTCCAAAAATGACACCTCACAGAACCCCACCCCTCCAAAACACAATGATATGAAATAACAGTGGAAAAATACAAAGAAAAATCAACATAGCTACTGGCTAATCGGCAGACAGCCCCACAAAGAATAGTATGAAGCAGGTAAGCTCAAAAAGTGTCATGGAGGCTCCATAGGAGAACCAAGAGTCTTGTTGATGTAGTCAGCAGCCTCAGGGGCCACTGTGAACGAATGCCAGGAGCCCTCATGGTGAATCTTCAAAACTGCAGGATATATAAATTGAAAACGGTGCTTAAGATCCACCAATTTAGAGCAGAGAGGGTAAAAAGCTTTTCTGCGTTCAGTGAGGGCAGCAGAATAGTCCTGACTAATCCGAACAGTGGAGCCCTGCAATTGCAAAGTATCCCGTTTGGCGCGATACTGCCGCAGAATCTCCAATTTGTGTCTATAGTTCAAAAATTTGGCAATCAATACCTGTGGTCTAGAATCCTGGGCAGGGCGAGCGCCAAGGCAATGAGCACGTTCCAGACAGAGCGGACCCAATGAAAACGTGTCAGGGAACTCCAGCTCCAGCCAGCCCTCCAATTCAGCAAGCAAACGGGCATCAGGAATAATTTCAGGGACACCCAAAACACGCAGATTCTCCCATCGGGACCGGTTCTCAAGGTCATCCAGTTTATCGGTCTGGAGACGCACCGTTTCCTGTAAGGCCGCAAGATCCAGCTCATGCGAGTTAAATGAGTCCTCCATCGTAGACAAGCGCTGTTCCAGCTCGGTGATCCTGACGGCTGTATCAGTCAGGAGTTGTTCTAAGCGGTTCATTTGGGTCGCCAAGGTGTCCATCTGTGGTCCCAGAACCTGTGCCACCGCCGCCTTGATATCATTAAGCACTGTAGCTGTGAACTCTGACACTGCGGTTCCCGAAGCGGCCGCCATTTTGGCCACGCCGGTGCTCAAGCGCTCTTTTTCTTTGCGAGCCGGTTTCATGCGTGCCGCTTCCTGGGATCGGGTAAGATATCTGTTCATGGGGTCCCAAACCAGGGTAGACCAAAGATCGCCAGCCAAAGTGCCTAAAAGCCAGTTAAAACAGCAAAAGGAGGAGCGGGGCCCCAGAGCCGATCAGGAGCACGTCCTCACCTGCTCATAGCGTCATGTGACCTCATAATAGTACTAATTATAATGCAATTTCTTCCATTCATTTTTCATGTACACACAATATCTTATTCATAATGGTAACTACAAAATTAAATAAAACCACACAAAAGCACACTGTATGCAGAGAAAATGTTAATCATCATTTATATTTGTTCTATTTTTCAAAGAGGTCAAGGCAGATGACTTAAAAATATGCTATGTCACCTCAGTAACAACTAAGAAAAATAGACAAATATAGTGCAAAATATAGACAGCAGATTATAAATTCTCAAAACTGACATTTTGATCATTAAATTGAAAATAAAATCATGTTTCCTACCTTTGTTGTCTGGTGATTTAATTAGTTTCTGGTTGGACTTCTTTCTGACTGCATCCAGCATTTTTTTTTTCTTTCTGCCTCCTGCATGCTTCCTCTCCATCAGACTGGTTAGCTCAAGCGGACCTTTAACTCAAAGTTGGTCTCTTTAAATTTCTTGGTTAGAGTAGATGAGTTTTTTCTTCCCCCCCCCCCCCCCCCGCGGAAATGTCATCATACAGGAGGGGTATTTAAAGTCCAGAGTCTTCACGCCGCGGCTTGTCTTTTGAAAAGTCTTGTGGCGGTACGCAGTGTATGTTCACAACAATAGGTAAGCAACTAATGTTTAAGCAGTGGGAGGGTTAAGCTTTCCGCAGTAAAATATTTTTAGTGCTATTTATATTCTATAGTGCTAATCATGATGTTTCTTGGGTTTCAGCTTTCCCCATGTCGCCTTGACAAAGAATCCGAAACGCGTTGGCGTTCAGGGGAATGATTTCAAGGCTGAAAGCTAAGTATTCAGAATTGATATTCATGAGTAATTGTATGAAATAATAAGATATAAGCACTAGAAATGACCAAAAGTGATAATAATTGAAAAAAAGAAAAAGAATTAATACGGAGGAGGAGGTACCGTGGGGCAAATGAAGATTTTATTCCCTTCAAACTAGACTGTTTGTTGGGCTGTCTGATACCCCTTTCGGACCTCATTAAGAACTCATTCTATATGGGTTAACTCTTTATAGGACTCTGTGACTACTCTTGTATTGAGATCCTCTCCTCTGGACCACATTCCCTTCCCCAACCAACATCTCTCTCTCTCTCTGTCCCTGCATGAATCCAAATTTTCTTCCTTTCTCCTCCACCCCTATAGAAAACTACTCAAAACCTGCCTCTTCCAAGACCAGGATCCTAACGCCCCTTCCTAACTAAACAACCCCTCTCCCCTCTACATCCTTCCCTCATCCCCCCCTGGCAACTTTGATCAATTTGATATTGAACCGCTTGTAACCCCGCTCAATTGATGTAAACCACTTGTAACCTTTGTTTAATTGATGTGAACTGCCTAGAACTCTTCCGGGTATGGCGGTATACAAAAATAAAGTTATTATTATTGGCAACATGTCTCCCTCCTCTGTTATGATCTTGCATCTCTCCCCCTCCATCTCTTCTGTCAGCACCTCCCATAGTCCAGCATCCGTCTCCTGTCTTTCCCCTATGGTCCAGGCTCTCTCTTTCTGTCTTCTGCTTACAACCCCCCCCCTTGTCCAGCATGTATTCTCCTTTCTTCCAGATCTTCCTCTACCTCTACCTCTTCCTTCCTCCATCCCTCCCTTGTCCAGAATCTTTCCACCTCTCTGCAGTCTCTTTCTCTCTCTTCCCTCTATACACCCCCGAAGTCCAACATCTGCCCCCCCTCTCTTCTGCCGCCTCCCCTTTGTTCCAGGTTTCTCTATCTTCCTTCTGCTAACATTTTGAGTCCTTCCACCTTTGTTCCAGGTCTGTCTCTCTCTCTCTGTCTTCCCCCTCCCCAGGGCCTGGCATCTCTCTCCTCTGTGTTTCCTCTCTCTACCCCCTCTATTCCAGCATCTGCCTTGTCTTTTGGTTCAATTCTGCTTTCCTGCCCCACCTCAAGATCCTTTTCTGTCTCTCCCCCCACGGTGTCCAGATCCATCGTCTCTATGGCAATTCCCATCCCGCCGGGGCCCTTGCAACTGGCAGGGCCTTACCACCACTGCTTCCTGCACCCAGCGAGAGAGCTCATCCTCTGCATTGTGACAGCTGCCTGTTGAGGACCAACCTTTAAAGGTAATTGCAGAGGATCGCCAGTGCTGTAGCGAACCTAGCGGGCTGCCGGTAGCCTCCGCAGCACTGCCCCTCCTCTGACATAAGAGGGCAGGTCCACGGCAGAGGGAATGTGCTACGGAGGCCACCAATAGCCTGATAGGTTCACTACAGCACCAGCAATCCTCTGCAGGCTGCCGTAATTACCTTTTAAAGGTAAGACCAGGGGAAACATGCAGGCCTTCGGCGAATCGGACAGCGCTGCCACTGTACCGTGTAGGCAAGTAAGCAGTACAGACCCCAAAGCAGGGCCCTTGGTTGTGTTGAAAAGGGAGTGTGGGAGACACACACTGAGGGAAGGGGATGTAACATAAGATGCAAACCTCGGCAGCGTTTCTTGTTGCTGTTTCTTTTTTTTCTTTCAGGCAGGAGCGAGGGGAAGGCAGGAGGAAGCAGACGGAGCAGGCTGTTTGGACCGGGGTCGCGGCGAGAGTTAGCTCCGCCCACCCCCACCCGCGTCACAGGTTGCATCGGGCCCGGGCTCCCCCTTTAATTAGAAGGGAGCCAGGGCACGAGGCAAACCTCGGCAGCGTTTCTTGTTGCTGTTTCTATTTTTTCTTTCAGGCAGGAGCGAGGCGAAGGCAGGAGAAAGCAGCCGGAGCAGGCTGTTTGGACCGGGGTCGCGGTGAGAGTTAGCTCCGCCCACCCCCACCCGCGTCACAGGTTGCATCGGGCCCGGGCTCCCCCTTTAATTAGAAGGGAGCCAGGGCACGAGGCAAACCTCGGCAGCGTTTCTTGTTGCTGTTTCTTTTTTTCTTTCAGGCAGGAGCGAGAGGAAGGCAGGAGGAAGCAGCCGGAGCAGGCTGTTTGGACCGGGGTCGCGGCGAGAGTTAGCTCCGCCCACCCCCACCCGCGTCACAGGTTGCATCGGGCCCGGGCTCCCCCTTTAATTAGAAGGGAGCCAGGGCACGAGGCAAACCTCGGCAGCGTTTCTTGTTGCTGTTTCTTTTTTTTTCTTTCAGGCAGGAGCGAGGGGAAGGCAGGAGGAAGCAGCCGGAGCAGGCTGTTTGGACCGGGGTCGTGGCGAGAGTTAGCTCCGCCCACCCCCACCCGCGTCACAGGTTGCATCGGGCCCGGGCTCCCCCTTTAATTAGAAGGGAGCCAGGGCACGAGGCAAACCTCGGCAGCGTTTCTTGTTGCTGTTTCTTTTTTTTCTTTCAGGCAGGAGCGAGGGGAAGGCAGGAGGAAGCACCCGGAGCAGGCTGTTTGGACCGAGGTCGCGGCGAGAGTTAGCTCCGCCCACCCCCACCCGCGTCACAGGTTGCATCGGGCCCGGGCTCCCCCTTTAATTAGAAGGGAGCCAGGGCACGAGGCAAACCTCGGCAGCGTTTCTTGTTGCTGTTTCTTTTTTTTCTTTCAGGCAGGAGCGAGGGGAAGGCAGGAGGAAGCAGCCGGAGCAGGCTGTTTGGACCGGGGTCGCGGCGAGAGTTAGCTCCGCCCACCCCCACCCGCGTCACAGGTTGCATCGGGCCCAGGCTCCCCCTTTAATTAGAAGGGAGCCAATGGCGCCCAGCCGTTCGGCGCACGGCGAAGGCGAGCGGCAAAGGCGCTCGCCTTAGCGAGATCGCCTTTGCGTAGGAGCCTTGCGAGGGAGCCAGGAACGCCAAGTAATTCACTTTCTTTACTCTCTTCTCTCTCTCTTACCCACAGCAGGAGCACACTAGCACTTCAAGAGAGCGATGGAGGACCCAGGATCCCAGAGGTACTTTCCGGTATACTGCACAGAGTGTAATATGTACGACTACCTCCCCTTGGGAAGGCGGGAGTACATATGCAGTCGGTGTCAGGAACTGGAAAGCCTGAGGATGGAGGTCGGCAGATTGAGGGTCAGGGTCCAGGAACTGGAGGGACTAGAGGGACTGCGCAACACAGAGGAGACGAGCTGGTCAACCGAGGACACAGACGGAGCAGGCCCCATTGTGGATCAGGTGAGGGACCTCGAGAGATTCATTGAGGAGGCCTGTAGAAGGAAGGTGGAGGAACAGGAACAGCAGCTGCAAGGACGGATGTCGGCAGACGAGACCCAGGATCCACAAGGTGACACCGGGGAAGGACCTAGCGGAGGAACCATGCAAGAGGAGGAGACCGTGACTCACCGGGACCCCGAGGGAGAGACACTGCACTACACCGAGGACACGGACCTGAGACAGAAGAGGTTCCTGAGGAAAGGGAAGTCTGCTATTGTGGTGGGAGACTCGATCTTGAGAGAGGTAGATAGTCACGTAGCTGGAGGAAGGGAGGACCGGCTAGTGACTTGTCTCCCGGGGGCCAAGACACGAGACATCACTGATAGGATCGAGAGGATCCTGGACGGAGCAGAGACAGAGAAGACTGCGGTGATAATCCACGTCGGAACGAATGATGTGAGCCGGAGGAACTTCAGCATGGCCACACTGACTGACCAGTTCAGGGTCTTGGGACGAAAGCTGAAGCGGAGTACCCGGAGGATAGCATTCTCAGAGATTCTGCCTGTACCGAGAGCAGATGCAAAGAGGCAGGCAGACCTCCAGGCTGTGAATGCATGGTTGAGGAGATGGTGCCAGGAGGAGGGCTTCCACTTTGTGAGGAACTGGACGTCCTTCTGGGGAAAGAGTAAGCTCTACAGGCGGGACGGCCTGCACCTGAGCACAGCGGGAACCAGACTACTGGCAGCCAATGTGAGGAAGGAGATCGAGAGGGCTTTAAACTGAGGAGAGGGGGAAAGCCGACAGCTGATCTGATGTTGATGCTTCGGACAACAGTATCCAGAACAGATGCTGAATGGGCTGACTGCAAGGAGGAAGTAGAGAGACCGGTGGATCTTATGATCAGACAGCGAGGGAAACATCAGGTAAGGGGAGCTTGCTGGGAGGAGACTAAGGGGCATGGAGACACAAGGGGACTGGGTGGCACGAGGGCAAAAGCTGAGGGAAATATAGAGGTGCCACAAGGCGAGGGGGTTCAAATGGAGGCTCAAGGGATGATAGCCAAGGAGGGGGCCGGTAGGGCTAGAAAACCCAGAAGAAAAGCGGGGAAGTGGGGTGGCGGGAATGTGGGGAAACCGAAAGCTACGAGGGTAAAGGCTGAGGGCAAAGCAGAAGTACAGGGAACAGGAGAACTGCCCAAAATTCAAGGGGAGGCGGCCCAGGTAAATACAAAGGTGGAGGAAAAACGACAGGACCTACGGTGCTTATACGCAAATGCAAGAAGCCTCATGGCCAAGATGGGTGAACTAGAGGTCGTGGCCAAGGGGGAAGACCTGGATATAATTGGAATTACAGAAACATGGTGGACAGAGGAGAATCAATGGGATGTGGCGCTGCCGGGGTACAAGCTCTACAGGAGGGACAGGACCCCCAAGAAGGGGGGAGGCATAGCACTATATATAAAGGACTCTATCTACTCGGTCGGGGTGGACATGGCAACGAAGGCAGAGGGGCTGGAATCGCTATGGGTCAAATTGCCGGGAAACAAGGGTGCAGGCATAAAACTGGGGCTGTACTATCGCCCACCTGGTACGCCGGAAGGAGTCGGACACGACTTGGAAGCTGAACTGAGACAAGAATGCAGGACTGGAAGTGTAACAGTGATGGGGGACTTCAACTACCCGGGGATTGACTGGAGTACGGGTCACTCCAACTGCGCTAGGGAAACAGGATTTGTAGAAGCTGTGAGGGACTGCTTCATGGAGCAACTAGTCAGGGAACCGACGCGAGGGAGTGCTACTCTTGACCTCATCCTAAATGGATTAGGGGGGCCTGCAAGAGGGGTAGAAGTGGGAGGACCACTAGGCAACAGTGACCACAATGCGATCAGATTCACATTAGAAAGGGGGACACCCACAGTAAGGAGGACTGCAACAACTGCGCTCAACTTCAGGAAAGGGAACTATGCTGCTATGAGAGAAATGGTGGGGAGGAAGCTCAGAAACATCCTTAGGATGGAGACTGTAGGAAGCGCCTGGACCCTATTCAGGGACACCCTGCAGGAAGCTCAAAGAATGTACGTCCCCAGTTTCAGGAAAGGCGGCAAGAACAAGCGATCAAAGGACCCGGTTTGGATCTCAACAGAGGCAAAGAGGGCAATAAATGACAAAAAAGCATCCTTCCGGAGATGGAAAAAGGACCCAACGGAGGAAAATCACCAGGCGCACAGGAAATGCCAAAAGGAATGCCACCGGGAGGTTAGAAAAGCAAAAGGGAACTACGAAGAGGGGCTGGCCAGGGAGGCGAAGAACTTCAAGGCATTCTTCAGTTACGTAAAGGGGAAGCGACCAGCGAGAGAGGAGGTGGGGCCGTTGGACGATGGGGATAGGAAGGGAGTGATTAAGGAGGATAAAGAGATAGCTGAGAGGTTGAACACGTTCTTCTCGTCGGTTTTCACGAGAGAAGACACATCTAACATACCGGATTCAGAGGAGCTCATAAGTGGGGAACAGGCTGAAAAATTGGAACACATAGAGGTAAGTAAGGAGGATGTCCTCAAACAGATAGACAGGTTAAAATGCGGCAAATCGCCGGGCCCAGACGGGATCCACCCAAGGGTTCTGAAGGAACTAAAACAAGAAATAGCGGGCACAATCCAGCATGTTTGCAACCTATCCTTGAAAACTGGAGAGGTACCAGAGGACTGGAAACTGGCGAATGTCACACCTATCTTCAAGAAGGGATCGAGGGGTGACCCCGGGAACTACAGGCCGGTGAGCCTGACTTCAATTACAGGGAAGATGGTGGAAGCTATGATCAAGGATGGTATTTGCGAGCACATCGAGAGAAATGGCCTACTGAGAACAAGCCAGCACGGATTCTGTAAGGGAAGGTCATGCTTAACGAACCTTTTGTACTTCTTTGAGGGAATAAGCAGCCAGGTGGACAATGGGGAACCCATAGACATCATTTACCTCGATTTTCAAAAGGCTTTCGACAAGGTGCCACATGAAAGGCTGCTTGGGAAGCTGTGGAACCACGGAGTGGGAGGGGATGTGCACAGATGGATCAAGCACTGGTTGTCGGGTAGACTGCAGAGGGTTGGAGTAAAGGGACAATATTCTGACTGGCAGGGAGTCACGAGCGGTGTGCCACAGTGATCGGTGCTGGGGCCGTTACTCTTCTACGTATTTATCAATGACCTGGAAAAGGAGGCAAAGTGCGAGGTTATAAAATTTGCAGACGATACCAAACTGTGCGACAGAGTTAGATCCAGGGAGGAGTGTGAGGACCTGCAAAGGGACCTGGACAAGCTGGAAGACTGGCAAACAAATGGCAAATGCGCTTTAACGTGGAAAAATGCAAGGTCATGCATATAGGGAAAAAGAACCCGTTGTTCAACTACAAATTGGGGGGGGGGGATTGCTGGGAGACAGCAGTCTAGAGAGACTTGGGTGTGCTGGTGGATGCATCACTGAAGCCGTCTGCGCAGTGCGCAGCAGCCTCGAAAAAAGCCAACAGGATGCTGGACATCATAAAGAGGGGCATAACAAACAGAACGCGGGAAGTCATCATGCCATTGTATCGAGCGATGGTGCGTCCACATCTGGAATACTGCGTTCAATATTGGTCGCCGTACCTCAAGAAGGACATGGCGGTACTTGAGAGAGTACAAAGGAGAGCAACGAAACTGGTAAGAGGGCTGGAACACTGCCCATACGCTGAGAGGTTGGATAGGCTGGGGCTCTTCTCTCTGGAAAAGAGGAGGCTCAGGGGAGATATGATAGAGACCTTCAGGATCATGAGGGGCATAGAGAGGGTGGATAGGGAAAGATTCTTCAGGCTGAAAGGGACAACAGGTACGAGGGGGCATTCGGAGAAACTGAAGGGAGATAGGTTCAAAACAAATGCAAGGAAGTTTTTTTTCACCCAAAGGGTCGTAGACACCTGGAATGCGCTACCGGAGGAAGTGATCAGGCAGAGTACGGTACAGGGATTCAAACAGGGATTGGACGGATTCCTGAAGGATAAAGGGATCGTGGGATACTGAGAGAGGTGCTGGGATGTAACATAGGTATAGAAAGCTAACCAGGTAATAAGTATAGAAACCCAACCAGCTCGTGCATGTGCAAGACCGAAGGGTTAGGACTTCGATGGGAAGATAGGACTCAATGGGAAACCAAGGTGGCAAGGGGGCCCCTTCTAGTGATTCAGACAGGTCGTGACCTGTTTGGGCCGCCGCGGGAGCGGACTGCTGGGCAGGATGGACCTATGGTCTGACCCGGCGGAGGCACTGCTTATGTTCTTATGTTCTTAAGAGAAAATGCCGGAATGGAACTTTTTTTTCAAAAATGTTAAGTACAGTGGTACCTCGGTTTACGAGTGCACCAGTTTGCGAGTGTTTTGCAAGACGAGCAAAACATTTGCAAAATCGGCACCTCGATTTACGAGGGCCCCCCCCCCCCCGACGCGATTGGGCACCCCCCCCCGACGTGATTGGGCACTCCCCTGCCGCGACTGGGCACTCCCCGTCGCTTCTTACCGTCATCTGGGCACCGGCACCGGCATGTTCTGTGCTTGGTGCCAGTGCCCGAAGATCGGCCTCCTCTTCTGCTGGGCCTGGACCATCTGGTTACTAATGAAATTAATTTGACAGAGTTTTTGGAAGGTAGTCAGGATGTGATCCAGAGTAGGTCCACTCTGGTAATAACATGCATGAGTGAGATAGATAAAATGGTAATGAAAACTTACTTTAAAAATAGATTGACAAAATTTTGTGGAGATTTGGTTAGAATTTTTCCTGATGTATCAAGAGCTACGCAATTAAGAAGGAAAGAATTTTTAAAATTAAAAACAAGAGTGCTAGCTCTTGAGGCATCATTCTATTTAAAATTTCCATGCAAATGTCTTGTTAAATTACAAGACATTGAATATGTATTTTGGGATCCCATTCAATTGCAACAATTCTTATTAGCTAGAGAACAGAAATGAGTTTTATTCTTTAATGTGTTTCATAACTGAGAAATTGGAGGCTGTAAGAGTCCCAAATGGTAGGAAAGGGTTTAAGATTCATAAGGATGAATCAAGAACTAATTCTTAGTTTTCTTATTTTTTGTATAAAAAAAATTGGTAGCATGTCTCCCCATTATTGTGGGCTTGGAAAGGAATTTTGTTTGTATGTATAAATATTGTTTAAATTTTGTGTAAGAATCCTTTTTTTCCTGGTATCATCTGATATTATAATCATTAAATTTATATAAATAAAGAAAAAGAAAAAAAAAAAAGAAAGAAACTGTAGGGAAATATTTTAAAACCAATAGGAAATATTTTTTTCACTCAGAGAATAGTTAAGCTCTGTAACGCATTGCCAGAGGTTGTGGTAAGGGCGGATAGCATAGCTGGTTTTAAGAAAGGTTTGGACAAATTTCTGGAGGAAAAGTCCATAGTCTGTTATTAAGACATGGGGGAAGCCACTGCTTACCCTGGATCAGTAGAATGGAATGTTGCTACTCTTTGGGTTTTGGCCAGGTACTAGTGACCTGAGAATGGGCTCCTGGGCTTGATGGACCATTGGTCTAACCCAGTAAGGCTATTCTTATGAATTATTCAGAAAAGGATAGAGAATAAAGTAGAGAATTACACTAGGACAAATTTTTCCCTGTCCCCACAGGAACTCGTTTTCCCGTCCCGGAGAGTTCTTTTCCTGTCCAATTCCCACAATCTGTCCTCATCTGCACAAGCCTCAAACACTTTAAAATCATAAGTGTTCAAGGCTTGTGCAGTTAAGGCAGAACTTACAGGAATGGGGCAAGGACAGCGACAAAACTTGCAGCGATATGGAATGAGGAAAATTTTGTCCCCATGTCATTCTCTAAATCCAAGTACAGTAATCTTGATTATTTCACCTTCACTAATCTGAGACTGCCCCCTCCCCCATTCAAGCCCTTTTCCTCATTTATGGCTTCACTGCAAATGAGACTGTGCTCCTCTACAAAAAAACTGTTTTGCAGCTGATACTACTCAATGCACCCCTGCCTCCTGTCAGTAGAATTCTGGGTTTTCCTCAGCTGATTACAATCCCTCTCACCTGGGTTGGTTGTATTAGCTGTTCCAGCTCTGATCTTCACTCTCCCTCCACTGTGACATGCTGAGTCTTGTAGTTTCCCTGGCTTTCCCGATTGTCAATTGCTTTTAGAAAGTTGAACAGGACCTGGTTGTTTTGATATCATTAGAGCTAGTGTTTAAAAGAAACTTTTGGTTCTGCAGGGCTCTAGGTATACTTTTAGGGGCAGATGTTTCAGCCCTCAGTATCTTGCTTTTATCTTTACTTTCCTTTTCTGAGCACTGCTGTGTTTCCTTTAACATCACTGTGACACTATTCACTAACTTTTACCTTACAAACAAGTGTCCAGAGTTAAAATGCATGTCTCTGAATGTCTGAGGCTTCTCTCCTATTAAGGGAACACAGGCCTCAGAATCCTTCAGTTCAAATTGTCATAAAAACCTAAGAACCTAACTGCTTGCTTGCAGGAATAATTAAAGTTTGTATTACGATACTGAATAATATTTCAGAATTTGCTAAAATGTCTTGAATATAAAGCACAGTTACTTACCGTAACAGGTGTTATCCAGGGACAGCAGGCAGATATTCTCACATGTGGGTGACGTCATCCACGGAGCCCCGACGCGGACAGCTTTTCAAGCAAACTTGATTGAAGATTTCAAGTTTGCTAGTGCTGCACCACGCATGTGTGTGCCTTCCTGATCCACTAGAGGGCGCATACCCTCCACATGGTCCTCAGTTCAGATAGCTAGCAAAGAAGCCAACCTCGGGGAGGCGGGCGGGTTGTGAGAATATCTGCCTGCTGTCCCTGGATAACACCTGTTACGGTAAGTAACTGTGCTTTATCCCAGGACAAGCAGGCAGCATATTCTCACATGTGGGTGACCTCCAAGCTAACCAAAAAAGGGACGGAGGGAAGTTGGCAATTCAAGAAAACAGATTACTCAAAACCGACTGGCCCAACCGGCCATCGCTCCTGGACAGAGTATCCAGGCAGTAGTGAAAGGTGAAAGTATGAACCGAAGACCAAGGGGCAGCCTTGCAAATCTCCTCGATAGGCGTCGACCTGAGGAAAGCTACAGAAGCCGCCATCGCTCGGACACACGTCCCGCGACTCGACCATGCAGCGGGAGACCAGCCTGAGCGTAGCAAAAGGAAATACAAGCAGCCAACCAGGAACAAGTTGCACTTGGAAACTGGGCGTCCCAACCGATTAGGGTCGAGGGACAAAAACCATTGAGGAACCGTCTGAGGAGACTGAATGCGTTGAAGATAAAAAGCCAACGCCCTCTTACAGTCAAGTGTGTAAAGCGCCACCTCGCCCGGAGGCGAGTGGGGCTGCAGGAAAGAGACCAGAAGAACAATGAAATGAGTGAGAGGAAAGTCCGAAACCACCTTGGGCAAGAACTGGGGTTGAGTACCTAGGACCACCGTGTATGAAAAAATACAGGAAAAGACGGGTCCGCAACCAAAGCTTGCAGCTCACTGACTCGCGAGCAGACGTGAGAGCAACCAGGAATACCACCTGCCAGGTGAAATAATTCAAAGAGCTCTAGCAATGGAATCAATAGAGGTATCACCAATTGAGTCAGGACCACACAAAGATCCCAAACCACCGGAGGAGCTTTGAGCGGAGGATGTACATTGAAGAGATCCTTCATAAAGCGGGAAACCGTCGGATGGACGGAGAGCAGCGTCCCATCAAGCGGCCGATGACAGGCAGCAAAAGCACAGAGGTAGGCTCGAATAGATGTCGATTCGAGACCAGACCGAGACAAGTGAAACAGATAAACCAGCACTGAAGGCAAGGAGACAGAGAGCGGATCCATGCGGTGCTCAGCACACCACGCAGCAAATCAGGACCATTTCTGGGAATAGCATTGCCGAGTGGAGATCTTTCGAGAGGCTTCGAAAACACCCCCACCGACTTGAAACAGAAGGAGGGAGGCACGTTGCGAGGAACTAAGCTGTAAGTGTAGAGACTGCAGATTGGAATGCAATAGAAACCTCAACTCTGAAACAGCAGAGAAGGGAGCAGAGGTAGGAACAGAGGCTCCCTGACATGCTGGAGGAGCAGGGAGAACCGCAGCTGCCAGGGCCACAGAGGAGCCATCAAGATCATGGTGGCGCAGACCGACAGGAGGAGTAACAAAGACCTGAGAATCAGAGTAAAGGAAGGGAACACATAGAGGAACCTGCCCATCCAATCGAGAAGGAAAGCATCCACCTCGATGCGAACCCTGGGAGAACATCCTCGAGCAAGATCGAGGCAACCAGTGAGTGAGGGGCAAAGCAAACAGAACTACCTGTGGGGTTCCCCACCAAGCAACCACATGCCGCAGAGTCTGAGAATGGAGGACCATTCATGCGGCTAAAAAGGGAGACGCAACGTGTCCACCAGACAATGCTGCACGCCCCGGAAATACACCGCCCAAAGAAAGAAGTAGCGGTGTAACGCCCCCTGCCAAAGACGAAGGGCTCCCCTGCAAAGTAATAGGGAACCTTGTACACCCTGGCTTGGTCACAGAATACATCGCCCCCGGGATGACGGGGCTCACCAGGACCCCGCAATCCAGCAACCAATAACGAAAATCCTTCACGGCATTGGAAATGGCCCGGAGCTTCAGCAGATTGATGCAGCTGCGACGGTCCGCACCCGACCAAAGAATCCGAGTCCGAAGGCCGTAGTGTTGCGCCCCTAAGCTGATGCCGAGGAGTCCATCGGCAGAACCTTCTGATGCAGGGATACGAAGAGGTGGCCCACCAACGAAACCAGCGCACCACAAAAGCGCTGGGAAGCGGGATCCCTATCCTGCCATCACTGAGATGCTCGGGTGCAGTGGGGAACACGAAGAGGAAACCAGGCGAACATCGGGACATGTACCGTGGAGGCCCAAGATCCCAAAGCATCAGCATCAGCTCGGCCGAGGTCGAAACCCGCTGAGTCACCAGCTGACTCAGGCGCAGACAGGCGGCCTGCCGAGGCAGTGGCAGAAAAGACCGGAGGCGGACCGAGGACAGAGGGGCCATCGTCCGGTATAAACAGACAAGGCCCTCTCCCTGAGGTCGAGACAAGAAGGAGCGCAGACAAACTGGGTCCAGGTCCACCCTGACGGACTCCCGAGACTGGGGCAGACAGAGACTGAAACGCTCCCAGACTAGAAACCAGTGCAGGTCCCGAAGGGCCCGGACCAGACGTAGCCGGGAGGATGGGAAAGCCCAACCGACAGAGGCGAGGCTATACTCCCAGTGCGTAGACACGGTGACACCCCTCCCGAAGGGAGGAGAGGAATCCCCAAAAGAGAGCAGCCCGGAGGCTATGCGAGAATAGTCCAAAAGACGGCCAGGAGTCGCCTGGACCACAACCCGGAGCTGCTGCAGCTATTGCGACTGCTGCGAAGGAGGCCGAGATAACACAAGAAAGGTATCCGGAGGGCCCCTCCGGAGAAGGAGTCCAAACCACCAAGGCAGAAGGGATTCAGCTGAAGGTGTCCCGACAGGCGAAAGACCGGTCGCGGTCTGAATGGTGGTTAGTGGCTTCCGCAAGAGAGGCCTCAAGCAACGCAGTACCCACGCAAGGAAAGGTGGTGAGACGATCCTGGAGGGTCGGATCCACAGCCACACTCTGCACCAAGCGAGATGACGCATGGCGGGAGCAATAGAGCTGGAGCAGGGAGAGAGTCTCCTCCAGGAAACCAAACTCCGCACCACAACCAAATAGGAGCCGGAGACGCCGAGGTACAGAGCCACAGACGAAGTCGAAGCACGAAGCCCCCGTCGAAACCGGGGCGCAAACTCGCAGTCGACGCCGAGGCCCAAAGCCTCAGCCGATGCATAAAGCCCATAACGACGCTGCGGCACCAAGCCCCAGTCGACTCCGAGGCACAAGGCCACAGTCAACCAAAGGGCACAAAGCCCCAAGCGACGCCAAGTCACAAAGCTCCAGTCAACGGTGAGGCACGAAGCCTCGGTCGACGCCGAGGCACAGAGCTCCAGCCGACGATGAGGCCCCCAGCCTCAGTCGACGTCGAAGCACCAGCATCAGGCGACGCGGAGCACCCGGCTCAGCCGACGTCGAAGGTACAAAGCATCCCTCGATGCCGAGACACCAAGCCCCAGTTGACGTCGAGGCAGAAAGCCTCAGTCGACGGCGAGGCACAAAGCCTCAGACGACGTCAAGGCACAAAGCCTCAGACGATGTCAAGGCACAAGTCTCAGGCGACATCGAGGCGCACAAGCCTCAGACGCCGGTGCACAAAGCCTCAGACGACGTCGAGGCACAAAGCCTCAGACGACGTCGAGGCACAAAGCCTCAGACGACGTCGAGGCACAAAGCCTCAGACGACGTCGAGGCACAAAGCCTCAGGCGACATCGAGGCACAAGTCTCAGGCGACATCGAGGCGCACAAGCCTCAGACGACGTCGAGGCACAAAGCCTCAGACGACGTCGAGGCACAAAGCCTCAGACGACGTCGAGGCACAAAGCCTCAGACGACGTCGAGGCACAAAGCCTCAGACGACGTCGAGGCACAAAGCCTCAGACGACGTCGAGGCACAAAGCCTCAGACGACGTCGAGGCACAAAGCCTCAGACGACTTCGAGGCACAAAGCCTCAGACGACTTCGAGGCACAAAGCCTCAGACGACTTCGAGGCACAAAGCCTCAGACGACTTCGAGGCACAAAGCCTCAGACGACTTCGAGGCACAAAGCCTCAGACGACTTCGAGGCACAAAGCCTCAGACGACTTCGAGGCACAAAGCCTCAGACGACTTCGAGGCACAAAGCCTCAGTCGACGTCGAGGCACGAAGCCTCAGTCGACGTCGAGGCACGAAGCCTCAGTCGACGTCGAGGCAGGAAGCCTCAGTCGACGTCGAGGCAGGAAGCCTCAGTCGACGTCGAGGCAGGAAGCCTCAGTCGACGTCGAGGCACAAAGCTTCTTCAGACGACGTCGAGGCACAAAGCCTCAGCCGACGTCGAGGCACAAAGCCTCCGTCGACGTCCAGGCACAAAGCCTCCGTCGACGTCCAGGCACAAAGCCTCCGTCGACGTCAAGGCACAAGTCTCAGGCGACATCGAGGCGCACAAGCCTCAGACGCCGAGGCACAAAGCCTCAGACGACTTCGAGGCACAAGTCTCAGGCGACATCGAGGCGCACAAGCCTCAGACGACGTCGAGGCAGGAAGCCTCAGTCGACGTCGAGGCAGGAAGCCTCAGTCGACGTCGAGGCACAAAGCTTCTTCAGACGACGTCGAGGCACAAAGCCTCAGCCAACGTCGAGGCACAAAGCCTCCGTCGACGTCGCGGCACAAAGCCTCCGTCGACGTCGCGGCACAAAGCCTCCGTCGACGTCCAGGCACAAAGCCTCCGTCGACGTCCAGGCACAAAGCCTCCGTCGACGTCCAGGCACAAAGCCTCCGTCGACGTCCAAGCACAAAGCCTCCGTCGACGTCCAGGCACAAAGCCTCCGTCGACGTCCAGGCACAAAGCCTCCGTCGACGTCCAGGCACAAAGCCTCCGTCGACGTCCAGGCACAAAGCCTCCGTCGACGTCCAGGCACAAAGCCTCCGTTGACGTCCAGGCACAAAGCCCCCGTCGACGTCCAGGCACAAAGCCTCCGTCGACGTCCAGGCACAAAGCCTCCGTCGAGGCATAAAACCTCAGTCGACGTCGAGGCACATAGCCTCAGTCGACGTCGAGGCACAAAGCCTCCGTCGACGTACGCAGCCTCCGTCGACGTCGAGGCACGAAGCCCCAGTCGACGTCGAGGCACACCGAAGTCGAGGTTCAGAAGTCGGCACCGTACCAATGAAACTGGTAAGAAAGGTGCAGCAGTACGCTCCATAGGGGCAACCTGGTGAAGAGTATTCCCATGAAAGGAGGCACGCATCGGAGGTCTCGTAGAGGCGGGCACGATCGCACTCGATGCCTGGAATGCCTGAGACTCAGCCGGTGGCGTTACCAAGGTAACGCACCTAGAAGAAAGAAAGAAAGAAAAACTTACCGGGGATCGAAGCTGCACAGTCCGATTCCAACGAAGGAAGAGGGTCCTGGCCATTCTGCTCACACGAGGTGAGCCCAGAGAGAGGCCAGGGAAGAAGAAAATACAGCTGCAGCCAAATGAGGCCTAGCCGCATGGCTGAGGCCCAAGAAGGGCCTGCCGGTGGAAAAACACAATAAAAAGTCCTTTTTTTTTTTTTTTTTTTTTTGAAACAAAGAAAATACACGATCAATTAACAAACGCACAGCGACTCCCTAACAAAATAAAGAAGCCGCGGTGCCAGAAAGGCACTTAGAAGAACGCAGAGAAGAGAGACAAGGTCTTTCTGGCTCAGCGGAAAACTAAGAACTGAGGACCATGTGGAGGGTATACGCCCTCTAGTGGATCAGGAAGGCACACACATGCGTGGTGCAGCACTAGCAAACTTGAAATCTTCAATCAAGTTTGCTTGAAAAGCTGTCCGCGTCGGGGCTCCGTGGATGACGTCACCCACATGTGAGAATATGCTGCCTGCTTGTCCTGGGATAAAATGTTTGCTTATTTTAATTTCTTAAACCTACGGAGTGGTTTAACTGTCTATTCATTACATACAGCAAATGAAACAAACCAGCAGTCAATGGTACTATATTTTTCTCCATAGTACTCAGAGGTGTAAGCACAGAGACCAAACTCAGGATCAAGCCCAGTATAGTGCTTCTCTGCCAATTCTCGCAATCATTGCATTTTTGAAACACCACAATCAAAAATCTTATAAGCATATATCATTTTTTTAAAAAGCAGAACTTCTCATATTCTTCGGTGATGCGTTCTGACCCATTTCACCAGAGGCTGCGTCAGAAAATCCAAATCCAATATCTTCTTGAGAATTGTGGTCTTTCCAACTGTATAAGGTATTTTCTCATACAGCTGGAAGAGACCACAATCCTCGAGAAGTATATTGGACTTGAGTTTTCTGAAGCAGCCTCTGGCAAAATGGGTCAGAACCCAACACCGAAGAACATGAGATGTGCTGCTTTTTAAAAAATGATACGTATATGCTTATAAGATTTTTGATTGGGATGTTTTTCAAAAGTGCAATGATTGCGAGAATTGGCAAAGAAGCGCTATACTGTGCTTGATTCTGCATTTGGTCTCTTTGCTTACACCTCTGAGCAATACGAAGAAACAGTAACACTACAGTACCACTTACTTGTTTGTCGTTTGCTGTGAGCACATTCCTTTATCCAGAAGTACAATGTGAGTTTGTTCCCGCCCATTTGATTTGGGTTTTCATTATATAATCAAAATGAATTGCAGAACTTAAATACATGAATATTTAAAATGTAAAGTACTCAGACCCTCAAACCAAACCATTCATTGTGTGCTTACTCTACTGTGGTTGCCATTGGAACCATCATTGCATTTACATGTCCCTTCCACCCTGATATGTGAAAGTAGGAAAAGACATAAAACAAAAAGACCAAATTCAAGTTCAATAAGATTGAATCTGAACTTATTTTTGAGATTCTGGGCGGAGAAATTATGTGTTCTTATGGCAGCCGCAGCCAAAGACTTGCTAGTTCTCAATAAGTACAATAAAGTGCCATATCAATGATGCTATCAGAGATGGCCCCCTGACTCTAATTTCACACTCTTCATCAGGAGGGGACACTAAAGAATATTAAAACAAATATCTTCATAAATAACTTAATAAACTTTACTGAACAGTTTTCAATCAACTCCTATAATTTCCTTCACTAACTGTTCTCATATTAATTTTTACCTTCTCACGGCAAACACACCAAATAGACTAGCGAATACAAAGCTAAATGAGAGCCTTCCCCTCCCTCCTCTATTTAAAAAGGAAATGATGTCAACCCACTCTGTAAATCCTTGAGGTTAATGGTATTGACTTCCCCCTAAGTGGAGGGAGAGTTTCATCTAATCACTAATACCACATGTGACTCATCTGGGGGTAATATATTGTGTTAAGTGTCCATGTGGGAAATACTATATAGGCTACACTATCAGGAAAGTAAAGATACGTATGGCTGAACACCTCAGTAATATTCGAAGAGGACGCCTGTCGGCACCTTTAGAGTCTCATTAGCTAGGTTGTGAACATACTATTCAGGATTTTAAGTATACCGTGCTTGTTCATGTCTCACAATTCTCAGGAGACTTGTCTAAGTTTCGTCTGATTAAGGAACATAGATTTATCTATAATTGGCATACATTGGCCCCAACAAGATTAAATGCTGAAATCGACTGGTTTCAGCTGAATTAGAAAGAACAGGGCAGATTTACTTGTCAGAGTGGTTTTTAAATAATAGGAGAAAGAGAACGTTCTCATTTAGCTTTGTATTCACCAGTCCGTCTGGTGTGAGTTTGCTGTGAGAAGATAAAAATTAATATGAGAACAGTTAGTGAAGGGAATTATAGGAGTTGATTGAAGACTGTTCAGTAAGGTTTACTAAGTTG
Source organism: Geotrypetes seraphini (assembly GCF_902459505.1). Taxonomy (NCBI): domain Eukaryota; kingdom Metazoa; phylum Chordata; class Amphibia; order Gymnophiona; family Dermophiidae; genus Geotrypetes; species Geotrypetes seraphini. The sequence goes on from NC_047097.1 coordinate 45,222,185, forward strand.
GTTATTTATGAAGATATTTATTTTAATATTCTTTAGTGTCCCCTCCTGATGAAGAGTGCAAAACTCGAGTCAGGGGGCCATCTCCAATAGCGGTGTTGATATGGCACTTTATTGCACTTATTGAGCATTAACAAGTCTTTGGATGTGGCTGCTGTAAGAACACATCATTTCTCTACCCAGGACCTCAAAGATTTAAGTTTAGATTCAATCTTATTGAACTTGGTCTTTGTCGTATGTGTTTTCCTACTATCACATATCAGGGCGGCAAGGGATGTATAAATACAATGATGGTCCCAATGGCAACCACAGTTCAGTAAGCATATTGGATGGTTTGTTTTGAAGGTCTGAGCACTTGTGACCCTGGGCAAGTCACTTAATCCCCTCATACACTAGATGAGAGTTTGAGCCCACCGGGACAGATAGGGAAATATGATAAAGTACCTGAATGTAAACCATTTATGATATAATTGGTATATAAATAAATAAATAAAAATTTAAGTTCTGCGATTCATTTTGAGTATATTTAATTTGTATCGCAGAGTTTAGTTATTTACTCCCTAGTTTTTTGTTTGTTTAGGTATTCATTATATACAACATACTTGTACCTGGAAGTCACCTGATAATGACATATGTACTTACAAGGAGAGTGCATATAGTGTCGGCAAGAGGCGAGTGAAGCTTGAGGAGGACCTTGAGGCTGTGGCTGTGCTACCAAACTTGATCCATACCCATCTATTGTTATTGGCTGGGTAGATACAGCTCCAGATTGGTGTCCATAAATTGCAGATCGGGATGAAGAACCAGGACAGCAGGGATCAAATGCAGATGCTCCATGGAAAGTCCCATTTGCATGGCTTCTTATACCACTGTTACTTAAGTCAACTGGCAGTGCCTGCTACAATATGGAAAAACAGACACATGATACCCTCAACAGGGGTCTTTTTTCAAACAAAAGATACAAAAATATATCAGCTATAAAGCACAATAATTTAAACAAAAATAAAATTAGGATGTGAACAGCTGAAAAAACAGAATAAATGTAGACATTCTTTGTAAAAGCAAATCTGAATCAAATTACACAAAACATGAACACAATTTCTATCCAACACAATCACTTATACAAAGGCAAACTGGGAATTCACCTCCTTATATTCTATAATAAGAAAGCTGCTCTTAGAAGGAAAAAAAGAAGAAGCTGCACTATCCCCCCCTACTTTGCATATCTGATTTGATTAGCTGGTTACTAATTCAGCTTCTTTCCATTTTAACCACAACCACCAAATTTTGTTCTAAAGTATTAGTACAAGAATGTAAGAGCAACAAAACCAAGAAACAAGCATGCTTTTCTATTTTTAGGGTTCTCTCCCTCTTTATACTAATCCTACAAAAAAAAGCACGTTGGTTTCCTTCTGTTGCCAACTACATTCTTACACTACCTCTAACATCAAGGCTTGCAGATCATGAACTTTGTTGCTTAGACTGCGGGCGTTTGTGGTCATTGCTTTCCAGCTACTATTCCAGCTATTAATCCTAATTTTTGTATAGTTTTTAATTTCAGCTCGTTTCCTGTTGCATCGCTAGTAAGTCATTGTTTTCTTTATCATCATCTAATCTTGTCTTTTGCTGCAGGTGGCCATCGGCAGTAACCTCCATACATACGCCACCCCAACCTTCTAGTTTAAATGCCTAGAAACATACTGCATGACTTTCTCAGCCAGGATTATTTTTCCTGCCATGGTAAGGTTCAGCCCATCATTACAATACAGTCTCTTGTTTTCCATGTATTGCCCCATCCTCCTATGTACCTAAAGCTTTCTTGATGACACCAAGCTTTGAGCCACTTGAAGTTCTCAGTATTTTGTACTCTTTCCTCTCCCTTTCCATAACTAAGCAGTACTTCTGAAAGCTACAGTCTTCACAAAAGGTTTTATCCACTCCCCAAGCTCCTGAAAAGCTTTCTGTGCTGCAAATCAGTTATTTTTGGCCAGGTTGTTTGTTCTGAGGTGGATAATATCAGGGTTCAAATTCTTTGCTTCTTCCCTAATTACATTCAGTATTTGCCTGGCATTTCTGGTGGCTGAGGATCCCAGAAGGCATTTCACTATTTTGAGCTCCTTGTCCTGTGTTCCAAGGTTAATCCCTCTGATGATGGAATCCCCTAGCAGCAATACTTCCCCGGTTTGAGCTGGTTCTTGTTCTTTCTCAGTTCTTTTATCTTGATCTTTTTTATACATGCTTTTGGGGTGCTTAACTTCACACGTTATCTTCACTAATTCTGGTGCAAGTAGGCTTCAGTGAGATCCAGAGAAGCAAGGAACTCTCCCAGGGCCACCGCTGCAATGACCGATCACACCAACTCCATGCAAAAGAGTGGAACCTTGAGAGCTGCATTCATATGCTGAAGATCCAGAATAAGCCTCCAATCTTCAGAGCCTTTCTTTGGCCTGATAAAAGTATATAGAGTAACTGCCTGAGCCCGAGAGTTTGGGCGACACTGGCTCTATAGCTTGAATACCCAAGCAAGCATTGAACAGTGGCTTGGACCTTGAGCACCTTCTCTGGCCGCTCCATCGGAGAGTCCACAAACCAGTCTGTCAGAGGTCAGGCAAATTCCAGCTTGTAGTCTGACCAAATAATGTCCAAGACCCACTGGTAGGACAAAATGTGATCCCAAGCAGACAGAAATGTCTGCCTCTTATCTGAAGAAGGGCACTCCTCTGCCTGGAGTCCTTGCGCCTGGAGGCGGAAGACTGGGACCTCCTGTAGCCGGCATATCTGGGTTGGGAGCCCTGAGAAAATCTATGACGTGGCACATAGTCCCTGATCTCCCGTTTCAGGAAGCGCTGCACCTGTAAATGAGGGGTCAGCAAGCTGATCATCAGGATCCCCCCAGATCAGGATCAGGCAGTGCAGAAAATGCGACCGACTGAAAGGAGGACATGTCCATAGAAGCTACACCACTAGTAAGTGCATCTGAGGTGGAACGGGATTGCATAGGGGAAGATTGCTGGCTTTGAAACTCATTCCACAAATGTTTCATAAATTCAGAGAAGGCTTCTGGGGCGTCAAATCACCCTTTGATAACTTAACTTTGTGTTCCTTAGGCTGCGGATGGTCCACAGCCAGGCACACTGAATTAGTAGCTATGCCAATTCCTGAAAATAAAGAAAGCCATCCCACTGGGCTAGCCAAGTGTTTGGTCACCTGCTTCAACAGGGGAGCAGCTAAACTGGATGCTGCCGCCTCTTCCGGGTGTACCACATGGCACAAAATGCTCTGAAAGTGCTAAATTTATGCATTCCTTGTAAGAACTCGCATCAGGAGTGCCCAAGGACTCCATCCCAATAAGTTTTGAGGCAAAAATTGCAGTTTTGACGAAGCAGGGAGGTTTTGAAATAAAAAATAATAATAAGATCGCTAAAAATCAAAGATGGCCACTGCTAGGTAATTCACACCAAATTTGTGATATTTTTCACACTTACCAAATTTAAAAAAAGCAAACAACAATTTTAGGATTTTTCAGGTGGGGGAACACAAGTAGACATGCAGAAACCTTGAAAACCTCACTTTTCAGACCTCCCCCAATTCATCTCACAGGCTGTAACCTGTTTGTGGAACTGTGCTGCAGTAGCTGGATCAGAGAATCACTGCCTCATGTTGGGAATGCCTCTGTAATGCTGATCTTCAGGCTGCCAGTCAGACCCTATGCCTGACTGCACCTCCACCCCTACAGACCGACGGACATGCACTGGAACAGGCGGAAGCGAGAAGACGCAGCCGGCAACCTGAAAGACACCGTTGAGTCTCCTAAGGGTATCTAACAGCCTTAACAGTAGGTAAGCAACTTCAGGGACAGCCCTGAGCTCCAAAGAAAACTAACCAGGCTGGCTAACAGATTTCCACTGGGATTGGCCTGTCAGCTATAGACTGAAGACTATGTTCTCAGTGCAGACAAGGCTGAAGAAATGCTCCAAGCACCAGAAACCCCTAAAAAAAGGACTAAAAACACCGAATAAAATAATAAAGGAGAGCAGAACACACTCCTGCTGGCATGCATGCAGAAGGGGAAAAACTGTAGGTGGATCTAGAGAGCACAATAAAGTACAATGGACGCATAGAGAAAAAAATCCAGAGTGGATTCCTTCTGCAGATGACACACGGCAATGGGGGACAATAGCCATCAATGTCTCATCTATTGCACTTGAAACATTTTTGTTAGCTTTGAAGATCGAAATGGGGCTCTGTTGGGCAGTTTTTCTGACTCAACACATTAAGCTAAGTCTTCACTTTTGTTTTTCATTTCGCATTGGGGTTTTTAATTTTGGTACTTTAGATTTTTTTTCTATTCACGTTCTTGGTTCACTGCATGGACTATTAGAGCTGTGAATGTGTGTACCAATCCTATATTTCAAGAAATAAATTTGACAATACATGAGAGAAATTTATGATGCATGGAGCAGACTCATTATGTACCTATGTGGGGTACTACATTTGAGATATTGTTGAGGGAGAAACCACATATTATAATGCAGGTCCCCATTACTAAATTCTCTCAGCACAAATAGAAAATTATTTAATTCTTATGAACATGCACTACTTATATTTCTGTTAGTGTCAAACTTTGGATTGGTTCACAAAGAAATATATATTTTGGGTCAGTTTTTTGTGATAATGAACTAAGTTCCATGCAGCCTGTGGCTTTTAGTAACCCTCATACAACTCATCTGTACTTCTTGTAGTGTTTTCTATTTAACATTTACACAATTATCTGACTGGAGTCGCTAAATGTTGAAAGTGCCTAGTTTAAGTTTGATTGTATCTGGTACAAAACATTTAAAATTCAATTCAAACAAGTGGGATCTCTGGCTACATCCTAGATGTACCAGTTCAAAAAATTCTTTCCACTTTCAACGGTGCTCAGAATCCAAGATGGAATGTAAGAACTCAGAGTGGGGGATTAACCCCTACCAGAACTCTTGTGGTATCTATCATTGCACCATGACTGCTGTGAAAAGTTGTTTTGAATTGTTTTGAAACATTGAATAAAATAAGTGATACTTTGTAACTTGCACACTTTCAAATTGCTTATAATGTATGATGTCACAGGAAAAGAAAATTTCATTGATTTCAAACCAGGATAAATAACAATATGCAAGATTGTATGCGGGTTCTCTGAGGAAGCCAGTAAGGCGAAACGCGTCAGGACCCAGCCAAACTAACGCTAGCAGCAATCTTCAGCTAAGTTACTTAACCTTTGAATCATTCATACATTATAAGCAATTTGAAAGTGTGCAAGTTACAAAGTATCACTTATTTTATTCAATGTTTCAAAACAATTCAAAACAACTTTTCACAGCAGTCATGGTGCAATGATAGATACCACAAGAGTTCTGGTAGGGGTTAATCCCCCACTCTGAGTTCTTACATTCCATCTTGGATTCTGAGCACCGTTGAAAGTGGAAAGAATTTTTTGAACTGGTTCCTCTATCTGTTTATTTGTGATTCTGTTTTTTGGAACTAGGCTTTTTTGACCTAACCCAGTCGTTTATATTGGGATTTACATCCTAGATGTTTCATGTTTATTAAAATTTGATGCAAATGCTTATATCAATTTCAAAGCGAATTACAAATGTAATAAAAACTGGGGATATATTTCCTTAGATGCTTATTTTCTAAAAACCCCACATGTGGTCCAAAAAGTTTTATCTAGCCATCAAGTCTTTGTTAACAGTTGTTTGATTACTGCAATCTGCCCCCTCCCCAAGCCTAGTGCACTAAAAGCTGCATCCTTCATGACAAATATAACTTATAGCTGCTCTATTAATCCATCCTGCTTTATTTCTTTCTGCTCTATTCTATACTAGTCTAAGCATTTTCCTTCAAGAATACAGACAAAATCCAAGATAATTTCAAAAAGTTGAAGATAAAATGCTCTTTAAGGGCTTCTTACTAAAACAGTGCTAAACAATTTAAGTTTTAATTTCTTCTGATCCATCACAAGGGAATACCAAAACTCCTGCAGAGATCAGTAAGCAGCATGCTTACCCTGGTTCCCTAAAGATGCCCAGACAACACGAACAGATCAACTTCTATGTTATCCAACCCACAAATAAGTATCATCTATCAAAAAGAAGGGGGTATAAAGGATAATTTCTATAATATTTAACAGTTCATCTGCACAACAGTGTCTTCATTCAAATGATACTTGTTCTATTGATCACTCTCTCCTCAAAAATGGATTTCCTGTCCTATTAACCCTCTTTCTTCCTCCCCTCTTAAAGTCAATCAATTTGTACCTTTCCTTAATCTTTGTAAACCGCATAGAACTTCACGGTATTGCGGTATATAAGCTGTTATTATTATTATTATTTTAACTGCGAACTCACTTCCAAACAAGTTTATTCGGAGGTTGAAGTATCATAAATAATGCATAGTTTTCAGTAGAGAGACCTCTTATAACATGGATGTTATGGATGTTATTTCACGTCTCCATCCTGAATGCATACGATGTGATCATTTACTTCAAAACCATAAGTTTAAATGTTTATTTAGTTAATATGAAAATTTTAAAAACTAAGGGTTCAGCTCTATCATTTATTTTGGAAAATTATTTCTTTAATCTCATTATGGTATTAAAACCTAAAATCAATTCATCAATGTATATTTGAGAATATTATAGAATATATATTATAGAAATATTATAGAAATTATCCTTTATACCCCTTTCTTTTTGATAGATCCCTAAAGATGCCCAGCAGGAAGTTCTTAAGTTTGAAAAACACTTTTTTTTAAAAAATTATAAAAGTTATTTCCTTTGAATACATAGTGGTAAGTTATTTTCTCATTGAGTGTTTCTGGTTACCCTTCTAATTATTTCAAAACAATGACTACTCATGCAAAATCAAACTCATGAACATTAATTAATCCTCAATGCTTTAAATTCTGTTATCACAGTCAAGCCTCTTTTCTAAATATGCATCACATTCATAGTATCACATGCTTCTTCCACATTCTCTCAGCCTATATACAACTGAGAACTGGGAGATCAGACTCTTTAGACAAACCTTGAATTTCAAAGGGATGAGGATTGTTAAACAGGGAAGAGTGTGGTGCAGTGGGTAAAGCTGCCCTGACATCCCGGCCGTGTGCCCCCCCCCCCGAGAAGTGCCCACTCTCCCCCGCTGACAAATGACTCCCCCGCCCCCGATGCCCCCTCACCTCCAAATTGTTGCACAGAGGAACACAGACTCCCTCCTCCCATAAGTCAAAAATGGGCCTTCCCCTCTCTGGTGCATTGTGGGATGCACCAAGGAGGGGCCTAAGGCTCTGATTGGCCCAGACGCCTAAGGCACCTCCTATGGAACGTCCGGGCCAATCAGAGCTTTAGGCCCTTTCCCACTGCATCAAGACACAGGCTTTCTAGCAGTCTCTGACACTGATCTGCACCCCTGAACCAGTCACTTATTTTTGTCACCAAAAGAATCCACCGGAGGGCTCATTTCAGTGTCATTGTCGGAGATTGCTAGAAAGTTCGGTTGACAGATAATCCGTTTGATAATCCATCACTAAAATGCGTACAGGCTAAACCATCAGTAAACAGTTTTAGGGACAGTTTTAAAAGTTTTGAGAATCTGGCCCTCAGTTCCTGACACAATCTCTTTCCTCATCTAAGTAAGTCTACAAGTTAGTATGATCAATTCCCACAAAAAAATTAACCACCTTTATTAAAATGGGGATTATTTCTGTCAAGGGTATTCTCAGCAGATGTGTAAAAATATACCCGACTATGCACAATGATCACATACACATTGAAGCTGACAACTGAATTGATGATCATAATCTTTAAATTCTAACCATTTGTGTGCACTACCCTGTGTGAACTTTTCTGTCCAACAAATTCTTTGAAGAATTTGTTGGTTATATGCCATAAACCATGTGACTTTTTAAAGAATTCTGCAACAGCAATAAAGCACAGTAATTTACCGTAACAGGTGTTATCCAGGGACAGCAAGTGACGTCAACCACAGAGCCCTGATGCGGACAGCTTCACAAGCAGACTTGCTTGAAGAACTTTTGGAAAATTCACAACTACCGCACCGCACATGCACGAATGCCTTCCCGCCCGAGGTAGGGCGCGCGTCTCCTCAGTTCAGATAGCTAACTAAGAAGTGGGTGGGTTGTGAGAATATCTGCCTGCTCTTACTGGATAACACCTGTTACGGTAAGTAACTGTGCTTTATCCCAGGACAAGCAGGCAGCATATTCTCAACATATGGGTGACCTCCAAGCTAATCAGAATGGGATGGTGGCAGTGTTGGCAATTCAGGAGAATAAATTTTGTAATACTGGATGTCCAAAGTGGCCATCCCATCTGGAAAAAGAATCCAGACAATAATGAGAGGTGAAAGTATGAACCGAGGACTAAGTGGCAGCTTTGCAGATTTCCTCAATAGGAGTAGATCTAAGGATAGCTACAGATGCCACCTTGGCTCTAACTTAATGGGCTATGCCTTGACCCTCTAGATGTAGCCCAGCCTGAGCGTAGCAGAAAGAGATGCAAGCAGCCAACCAGTTGGAGATGGTTCTCTTGGAAACTGAATGTCCCAACTTGTTTGGATAAAAGGAGACAAAAAGTTGAGGAGAAGATCTCTATGGCTTAATCCTTTGCAGTAGAAAGCCAAAGCACGCTTACAGTCCAGAGTATGAAGAGCTGTTTCTCCAGGATGAGAATGAGGCTTTGGAAAAACACTGGAAGAACAATGGATTGATTGAGATAAAATTCTGAAACCATTTTAAGTAAGAGTTTAGAATGAGTACGGAGGAATACTGTGAAAAGTGAGTCCGCTACTAAAGCTTGTAGCTCCCTGACCCTGCGAGCAGACGTGAGAGCAATGAGGAAGACCACTTTCCAAGTGAGATATTTTAGATGAGCCAAAGATATTGGTTCAAATGGAGGCTTCAACTGAGCAAGAACTACATTGAGATCCCAAACCCCTGGAGGCGGTTTGACATTGAAAAGTCCTTTCATAAATCTGGAAACCACAGGATGAGCAGACAGTGATTCCCCTTCTAGTGGCTGATGAAAAGCCGCAATTGCACTGAGATGGACGCGAATGGATGTTGATTTAAGGCCTGATTGAGATAAATGAAACAGGTAATCCAGAACTGAAGACAAAGAGGTAGATTGAGGCTCCTTGTGATGAAGAGCACATCAAGCAGAAAACCTAGTCCATTTCTGGTTGTAACATTGCCTGGTGGTAGGCTTCCTGGAAGCTTCTAAAATGTCCTTGACAGATTGAGGGAACTGTAGATTAGCAATTATGTTGAAAGGTACCAAGCTATCAGGTGCAGAGAGACTGCAGGTTGGGATGAAGTAGAGAACCCCGACTCTGTGTAAGCAGAGACAGAAAAACTGGTAGAATTAGTGGCTCCCTGCTGCTGAGTTGAAGTAGAAGGGAGAACCAAGGTTGTCTGGGCCACCAAGGAGCTATGAGAATCATGGTGGCATGTTCGTGTTTGACAAGTGTTTTGAGATTGAGAGGGAATGGAGGAAACGCGTATAGGAATCTACTCGTCCATTCCAGAAGAAAAGCATCTGCAACGAGGCGATGAGGAGAGTATATCCTGGAGCAAAACTGAGGCAGTTTGTTGTTGTGGGGAGATGCAAATAGATCTGAGGAGTTCCCCACTGAGAAAAAAATGTGATGAAGAGGTGGCAAATTGAGTGTCCATTCGTGAGGCTGTAAGAGACGACTCAGTTTGTCCACTGAAAAGTTTTTCTCTCCTTGAATGTAGATGGCTTTCAGAAATATGTTGTGAGGAATTGCCCAATTCCAAACCTTCTGAGCCTTCTGGCAAAGGGGAAGAGATCCTGTTCCTCCCTGCTTATTGACATAATACATGGCAACTTGATTGTCTGTACGAATGAGGACTACTTGATAATGAAGAAGAAAGCTTTAGGAGGATAATTTCTTGGGGGAACATCTGGTAGAACCTGGATGAAGTGAAGAGCGTAACCTTCCTTGATGATTGTGAGGACCCAGAGGTTGGATGTAATTAGTTCCCATCGTTGGTAAAAATGATGGCGACGACCCCCAGTGGGAAGGGGAGAGGGCAGAGGCTGCTGTTGCTGTTTCTTAGGAGGCGGTCTTGAATAAGGTGCTTGCTTTTGAGGAAAACGCCTCTGGTAAGATGGAGGAGGCCTATAACCTGACCTGATTATGGAAGCAAATGACTTCTCACGCTCAGATAAGCGCTCTGTAGCTGCCTAATAGAGTCATAAACAACTCATTGCCCTGGCATTGGATTTTGGCCAGTCGTTCTTGTAGATTTGGGTCATTATCTACGGTGCAGAGCCAGGCCAGACGGCACAACGCCACCAAGAACGCAGTGACTCTAGAGGACAATTCAAACACATCATATGCAGCTTGAACCATATGCATGCTAAGTTTACCCAGAATGTGATGCATGTGTTGAAACTCTGGAAGTCAATGTTGAGGAAGATACTTGGAAGGAAGATACTTGGGGGGGGGGGGGGGGAATCAGGCATGGCGTTGACCAAATGCTTCAGATAAGTAAAATCAAAGTTCTAGTTCAAAATAGTTCAGAATTTGGTTCATCATCATCGAATCTGAACATAAGAATTGCCGCTGCTAGGTCAGACCATTAGTCCATCCTGCCCAGCAGTCCCCTCACGCGGCAGCCCCCAGGTCAAAGACCAGTACTCTAAATGAATCCAGCCGACGACCAAACTTGCCCTCTCAGCCAGGAGGGACGGTGGCATAAACTTTGGCAGGATTGGTTCTTTTTAAAGAAGACTCCACGAGAAGAGATTGATGGGATAATTGACTTCTCAAATCCCTTAACAATGGACCATTTTATATCGAGATTCCATCTTTGCTGGCACAGCGGGAACGAAATATGGTGTATCAAGATTTCTTTTGAACATCTGAGAAAAAATGTCATTCATGGGTAATTTGAGAGAATCCCTAGGAGGATGAGACATACTCCTTAGAGTATTCTGAGTCAGATTCCAAAATGATGTTAAGATCCTTACTGAGGCTGTCTGATGCCTATCCGGAGATGCCATCATTCCTGGCATAAGAATTTTTCCTGTTTACCGTATGGTAAAAATAAAATCCAAAGTCCGGGTATTCCCGGACAAAACTGCTTTGCAAATACTGTAACCACCCCTACTCACTCAGCAGGAAACATTTTAGACTTAATCTTCACCCTTAGAGACCCGACTGCAGAGCCTCAACAAACAATCTACACCACTACACCTGTCCAATGGTCAGACCACCACCTCATTGAATTCCAACTCCCACTCGAAACTACCCCGGCTCCGCGGAAAGACCCTATCTAACCCACCCAATGCGAACTCCCTAATTCAGTCAACCCTTCAGTCATGGCCGCAGGCATTCACAATCTTAACAAAACCTGCATCCAACATCCCCATTCCATCGACCTAGCAGCCTCCACCTGGCACTCCAACATCCAATCCCTCTATAACAGCCTCGCTCAGACAAAAACAACACGAATAACCATTAACAAAACACCTGCTCCCTGGTACACAAGCGACTTCCAAACCATAAAAAGATCAGTGAGGAAAGCAGAAAGAAACTGGATCAAACACGCAAACTCAGAAACCAAAGCTCACATCTGTCACCTACAAAGCTGCCATCCTAGAAGCGAAGGAAGCCTACTACTCTCACATCCTACAGATAGCCCTAACTAGATCCAAACAACTGTTCACACTCACAAACCAACTCTTCACCAACACCCAAGGAAAAAGCCACAACAACCCAACAGAACTTGATAGTGAAACTCTCTTGGACTTCTTCCAATCCAAGGTACAAACCATCCGCAATAATCTTGACACCACCACCAGCCTAACCCAAGTACCCCCATCCTCTACCACTCTCCCCCAACTTCATATGGCCACCCATGCTGAGGTTCTCGAAACCCTGAGAGAACTCAAGCCCTCCAGCACCATCCTCAACCCCTGCCCATCCAATCTGCTACTGTCCACAGAATACGCCATGGCAGAATCTATCCTCCCCATCATTAACTCCTCCCTCTCCACAGGGACAGTACCTCTCAGCTGGAAGTCGGCTATCATCAAACCCACTTTCAAAAAACCCACTCTCGACCCTAACGAACCCGGTAACTACCGCCCAGTCTCCAACCACCCATTTGTCTCCAAACTCCTAGAGCGAATAGTACTCCGCCGATTACACCCTTTCATTGAAGAACAAGCTGCCCTGTCCCCTGCACAATCTGGCTTCTGAAGAGGCCACAGCACAGTCAGTACTCCTGGATATCATTGATGACAGCTGGTCGATACTTGACAAAGGCAGCGACGTCCTACTTGACCTCAGCGCTGCCTTTGACACTGTCGACCACCACCTCCTCTTATCCAGACTCTATGACCTTGGAATCAAGGACTTGCCCTCCAGTGGTTCACCTCCTTCTTTCACCAAAGAACCCAAACAGTCCTCCTAGGGACGCACATATCTAACCCCAAGCCTATCAAATACGGCGTTCCCCAAAGCGCCCTTCTATCCCCCTTCCTATTTAACCTCTACATCAGACCTGTCATTGATATAGCCCAGAAGTACAACATTAAAATCCACTCCTACACCGATGACATCCAGCTGCTCCTCCCACTAGGCAAAAACCGATCATCCCAAATCGACAACCTCCAACACTGCCTCTTTGACATGAAAACCTGGATGACAAACAACAAACTATAGCTGAACGCCTCCAAGACCGAACTTTTATGGATCAGGAAAAAAAGTACCAAATACACACGCCCTACACTATCATGGGACTCCACCTTACTAACAGCAGCAGATCAAGTATGCAGCCTAAGAGTAACATTAGACGGCCACCTGTCCCTATCCACCCACATATCTCAAGTAGTCCCTATCTCCTTCTACTACCTCCGCCAACTGAGAAGAATCAAACCTTACATATCCACACCTGACCTAGCCCAACTCCTCTATGCCTATGTCCTCTCCAGGATGGATTACTGCAACTCCCTATTTAATGCAGTAGCCAAAAAAGATCTCAAGTGCCTCCAGCAGGTACAGAATGCAGCAATCTGCCTCCTACACAACCTCAACTACCGCAATCCCATCTCCCCAGCCCTCCGCGCAGAGCACTGGCTTCCAATTAACCAACGCTGTGCATTCAAGGCCCTGGTAATAGCACATAAAAGAATTTAAGCCACCACCCCTGCCTACATAGAATCCAAGCTAACCCTGTACACCCCCACCCGCCCCCTCCGCTCGGAAATGGAGAAATGCCTACGCATCCCTACAGGAAGGTCCCTCCTGTCAGAAACCGCCTGCAAACGCTCCTACAGCCACTTCATTCCCCAACTCTGGAATAAACTCCCCCACAAATCAGATTACAGAACTCATTGATGACCTTCCGGAAAGCTGACCCTCCTCTTCAACTAAAATTACAACTGCAATCTACCCATCACCCCCCTAAACTCCCCCTCCCTTCTACTTTCTAATCCCCTACTTAAATTGCTGTATAGTCCATTCTTAATCTGTTCTTAAATTGCTGTATAGTCCATTCTTAACCTGTACTGAAAAAAGCCAATCTCGACCCTACCTTACCATCGAACTACCGCCCCATAGCAAATATCCCTCTTCTAACTAAACTGCTAGAGACCATAGTCGCTACTCAGCTCTCCTCTTACCTAGAGAGATTCTCCAGTCTCCAACACTACCAATAAGGATTCAGACCCAATTTCAGCACCGAGTCCCTCCTAGTTTCCCTAATTTCAAAGGTGCAACAACTACACTCTCTAAACAAATTTGCTGTTCTGCTACAATTCGATCTCTCCGCGGCTTTTGACGTCGTCCACCAACAAATTTGCTGTTCTGCTACAATTCGATCTCTCCGCGGCTTTTGACGTCGTCCACCATGACATACTAATCTACCAACTTTCTGACATAGGAATAGACTCCATCGACCTAAAATGGTTCTTAAGCTTCCTTTGCTCTCGTTCCTACATTGTCAACACAAATGGTTCCAGGTCCACTCCGTGGACTCCATCTTGCGGTGTCCCACAGGGTTCTCCGCTATCCCCTATTCTCTTCAACATTTATATGACCTCCCTGAAGCTCCTCAAACTTTCCCCCCTTGAAACAAACTACACATATGCTGACGACATCCTTATCCTCCTTGAAACAGACCAGAACCTCACAAATCTCCATGAGAACATTACTTCATGCATAATGAGACTTCACGCCTGGTCCCTCTCGGTACAGATGAAATTAAATGAATCAAAACCAAATTTACTCTGGCTCGGCCCAAAATTAGAATACCTGCCCACCCTCTTCACACTACCCACAGGCTCCGCTCTGCACCTTGAGTTCTCTAGCAAGGTCCTCGGCATCATTATTGATTCTTCTCTCTCCCTCAACGATCACCTCAATTCCCTGGCAAAATCTTGCTTTTTCAGCCTCCACATGCTGAGGAAAGTAAGATCCTACTTTCGCCAAAAACATTTCGCCATCCTTGTCCAATCCATCATCCTCTCTAAACTCGACTGCTGTAATGCCATTTATTTATGCCTAACAAAAAAAAATCTTCAAAGACTCCAGCTTATCCAGAATACTGCAGCCAAGTTGATCTTCGCAAAACGCAAATTTGACCATGTCTCCCCACTCCTTACCAACCTTCACTGGCTCCCAGTGATTCCCAGAATTCATTTCAAATGCTCCTGCCTGGCTTTCAAGATCCCTCCCCTAATCCCATTATCCTTTAATGCCTCGAGGCCTGCTACCACCAGATCCGTCCACAGACCCTCTCTACACAGTATTCTCTACGCAGGCAAACTGGGAAAATCCCTTCTCTTCAAAATCACGGGCCTTTGGAACGATCTCACCACCCCGCTGCGGAACCTGGGCTCCCTCCAATTATTCCGCAAGCAACTGAAATCCTGGCTTTTCTTTAACATATAACTTTATTTCCCTGCTTTTATTCCCTCTATTTATATACTCCTGTAAATCTCTCTCCTTTCTCTTCTTATATTTTTAAGCTTTGTAAACCGTGCCGAGCTCCACTTTTGTGAAGAAGATGCAGTATATAAACTTAAGGCTTAGTTTAGTTTAGTTTTATAGTCCTTGTACTTAAACTACTGTATAGCCTTTGTATTGTCCAAATGTACTCCACTGTGAATGTTTGCTTGTAGGCCGTTCTGAGCCTCTGGGAGGATGTGATAAAAATTTAAATAATTAAATAAAAACAGGCCCAATGGATGTCTTTGTGGAGTGCAGCTCTGGAGCGCATCGATCGGAGGTATCCACGGCTGGAGAGACCGCGCAAACTGAGGCGCGAGATCTCTCCTTCGAGGGCTTCACACTATCCTCTGAAGAGTGTAGTCCGCTCAGCTGTCCTGGTGCAACGGGAGAGTCTTTTTTGGACATGCTGGCCCGGGAATCCTTCTTGCTGGCCCCACAGAGAGGGAGGACCGACTGTGGTAGGGGGCAAGAGGAGGTACTAACACCTTCCCAGCTGGTGTCGAGAACACAGCAACCCCAGGAAGATTTTTCCATTACTGAGGCGCTCTTAGTACACTGGGTGCTGCAGGGAATTCCTGAGCAGAAGTTGTTCCCTTACAGAGGCCCAAGGTCTTCACAATGGAATCGATATGGGATACTATATCCAATATGCAATCTTTTCTAGGGAATCAAATTCAACAACTTTCCATGCGATATACTACAGTACTTTCAAAAAATCTGGAACTTAAGACCAAGGTAACATCTTTAGAGAGTAAAGTGACTGATTTGGAGACTAAGATAAAATCCTTGGAAGTATAAGTTCTAACTTGGGCTTAGGACAGTGCCAGTTTGCACTTTAAGCAAGAAATGATGGAAAATTCTATTAGGAGATGTAATCTCCGGATTAATTTCCCTAAACTCCATTCTATAACTGCCTTAGCAATGTTTAAAAGATATTTGAGCAAAATTCTAAAAGTACCCAAAACCACATATCCACCTCTTTCAAAAATATATTACCTTCCTACGATAGTCAAATCTCAAAATCCTAACCAGTAGAATGTGTCTGCTGATAGTTTGGACTTGACTAATTTCCTGGAGAGGTTGGATACTGAGGTCCAGATTCCAGCTACATTAATTGTACAGTTTGCTATTGACTCTGATAAGGAATGGATGCTTAAGATTTTTTCAAATATAAAGATGTTCTTTTTTTGACAAATATAAGAATGTATCCAGATGTTTCTCATCCCACCCAAAGGAGAAGGAAACAATTTCTCATTTTGAGGCCCCAGGTGGTTCGTTTAGGGGCAACTTTTGTTCTAAGATACCCCTGTAAGTGCTTAGTGGTATATAAAGATAGTAGATACGTTTTTTATGAGCCTCTGCAGTTGTCTAAATTTATTTCAGCTAGAGAACAGTCTGTATCTACTATATGAGTTTCGCTGTTTTTCAAGATAGCTCAGGAAAAGAATTATTCAAGAGCAGTCAGGCCTCCATTCTTTATTTCCTTGTGATTTAATTTCCTATGTTCTATTTCAGTTTTATTTTAGCTACATCCCCAAGAATATAGAAGACTAACTATACTTTGTAATAAGGAGATCTCTAACAATTTGGTATATCATAATTTCACTTTATATTGTATTTTTCTTGTTTGACTTGTAGGATTGTCAATTATTAAAATTATATATATATATTTTTTTAAGAATCTTATTCATTTGGCATAGAAATTTTGTATAGGACACCGGATCTGAGGTATTACCTCGTTGAGGAGAAGGTGAATGAGAGCCCCTCAAGGTACCTTTCATAGCAGAGAACGAAGGTGAAGCCTCTCTGGAGTATTGATACCTGAGATCTGAATCCATATGCAAAGATGAAGATGAATGCCCACTTCTGGAATGTGAAGAAAACCTCACAGGAGAAGAACTCAACTGACGAGAATGGTGATGTTCTGCAACAGATCTCCTCAACAAAGGAGCTAGTGGTCACGAAGAGTCTCAATAAATGAGACCAATCTCGAGAAGATGATCTGGGCCTCGATGAATGCCTCAACAAATGATTTGGGCTCGAATCACAGTCTCGTGATTAAGTCAGATCCAGCCTCGAAGATGAATGTCGAAGAGTCCTCGTCCTGTGCCTCGAAAAGGCTAACGCCTTATGTGAAGAGGTAGGACTGGAAGTCTGAGAACAACATTGAGACCCTGAAAAGAACTCAGCTCCTTGTGTAGAAGTATCTCAAAGACTCAACTCCTTGTACTACTGCTGAGTGCTCAGGATGGACTGCAAGAAGCAGAGTCGAGATAGGAGTCAATTTGGCAAGCATGTTACCAAACTTTTGATGCAGAATAGTTTCCAACATATTCTGCAAAGCCGGCACTGAGACCACTGGATCTGGTACAATTGGTGTGGCTATGGATGACCTCGAGGAAAAGTGTTGCCTCGATTTTGAGACACATTTCCTGGGTAGCCTCGGACCCACCGGTTCTAAGGTTGGCATGTCTGGAGGGGTTGGCTTAGCTATTTTACCTGATGGAGACACGGTGTCTCGGGAGAAGATTTAGCTGATTTCCCCGAAGACTAAGACTTCCCCATTGAGGAAGGTTTGAGCGAGGTCGAGGTTAAAAGTTTTGGCCCTGTAGAAGACTTTGATAGAGTTAAGGTCAGGGCCGGAATCGGGGTCAAGGCAGATCCATTCCCTCAAATATGTTTTCAATCTGAACTCGACGACGTTTAAGGGCTCGAGTTTGAAGTGTAGCACAGCGGGCACACGACTCCGGAAGATAGTCAGGCCCTACGCAGTGTACACACCACTTATGTGAGTCAGTGATGGAGATCGCGCGCTGACACCAGCTACACTTCTTCAACCCTGTGACCGGCCGGGGCATGGAATGAAACACGGCCACAGCGAAATCAAAGTCTGCAGGCTGAGGCCGTGAAGGCCCTGCTGTGACACAATCAAAAAAACAAACGTGCAAATAACACAGCAACCCTCTAAAGAAAATACACGAGCCATGGTGAGAGAAGGCAAAAGTTTAGAACTAACTCTCGCGTAGAGCCTTGAAACGAGGGCTTCTAGGCTCTGTGGAAAACTTAAGAGCTGAGGAGACGTGCGCCCTACCTCAGGCGGGAAGGCATGTGCGGTGCAGCAGTCGTGAACTTTCCAAAAGTTCTTCAAGCAAGTCTGCTTGTGAAGCTGTCGCATCGGAGCTCTGTGGTTGACGTCACTCGTAAGTTGAGACTATGCTGTCTGTTTGTCCTGGGATAAAAACAAAAACCACTTCACTATAAAAAGAAAATGGAAGCCCCCCCCCCAAAACATTTCTTCAACTAGTCTGTGACCAAAGGAGAAATTTGGGCTTATCTGATAATTTTCTCCCTTTCAGTTCTTCCAGACCAGCAAAGATGAATTTACACATCTCTACCAGCAGGTAGAAAGCAAAAACAAATGACTTCAGTAATAAGTATAAGTGGGCTGTACAGCAAACAAAGCAGCAAACAAAGCCACCTGGTAGCTCAGAAGATTTATTCAATAGAAACCAGACCAAAAGGACACTCTTCACACAGAACTAAGGTCCACCAGCTAAACCAGTAGACTAGACGATCCCTGCCCAGGAACACCTGGTTTCTCATAGAAGAATAATGAAGAAAACAAAAATTCCTTCTTCCCACGCATAAGAAAAAAACATGGGTGGGTTCTGTGGCAATCTAGAGAGTCTAAATGAAAAAAAAAAAAAAATTAGCTGGTATGTTAATTTCTCCTTCTGTAGTGTGCTTCCGACTGGCATAGATGAATGGGAAGTATCAAAGCAGTGACCATTGAGGTTGGGACTCCTTGAGCCCCCAACTGAAGAACCCGTGCGCCAAAAGCTGCATCTTGACATAAACATTCACTCGATAATGTTTTGCAAAAGAATGTAGCGGGGGGGGGGGTGTCACATGACATCTAGCTGAATGGCAGCTCCCTGCTTGAGCTCCATCTCTTCCTCATTTAAAACCCCTCAATTCGCTATTAAAACCTGCCTAATTTTGCGCACAAATGCTTCTGGACTTTGTTAAACCTCCTGGGTGCGATCCAAGATGGTGGATGGATTGGTTAGCTGAGCGCTTCGCTTCAGTGTGCTTGTCTTCCATAGCTTTTTTCTTTTCAAAAATGTCTGCAGCATGATGAAGCAGAGAGGCCGTAGCACCACTGAAGCCTCGCAATGTTCGGGCTCGGACGGTCTCGGCAATATCGATGAGCTTCTGCGCCAAATGCAGGTCATCAAGGGAGTGTCGGCATGCCCAATGGAGACACGCCGGGGCGAGACAGAGGCGTTCTCCCTGGGCTTGGAAACCACCTTGAGCCCCGACGCCATAGTGCCTCCCCCTATTTCCCAGATTACCAGCTCCCCGCGGGTCGAGGAGCCATCGGAAGGCGGTGAGCGACTCTCCCCGGAGACCAATGAGAACACAGAGAGAAGCATGGAGTTGGACCCCCTGTATCTACAGGAGACTCCTTTGGAACCTGGGGACTTGCCAGCAACACGGTTTATCCGTGAGCAGAAGAGCCACAGCCAGGAGGGAGCTTCAGTTGGTGAAAATATTGATTCTTCTAAAAAAATTGTCCTTCACATTTTTTTTTTTCTACCAACAATTGAAAAATGTAACTTTTATCTTTTCCCTCCCGACTCATGTTTGTATATTAAGTTATTATATTGTTGAAATGCTAGTTTCTCTTTATTACTCTTTACTTGGATATTGTACATCGCTTAGCAATTTTAATAGGCGATTCATCAAATGATTTAATAAACTTGAAACTTAAAGAAACCCCAAGAGGTAACTCTTAAGGCCATTTGGGACCTTGTGGCGGATCTAGCTAAAACAATTAACCCCCAGCTGTCTCAGCTGGAGCATAATACTCAAGAAATTGAAATTAAGAATATGAAAGTTGATTTACAAGATTTGAAAAATTCAACATTGAACGCTTCCCAAGAAACAAAAGTTTCTAGACAAATCACAGAAACACTGGTGAGAGATAATATTAACTTAAAGAGAACATTGAGTCTTTAGAAAATATTTCTCATAACAACAATCTTAGACTAATTAATTTTCCTAGAGTTGAGGCAGTAACTCCTAAAGACATGTTGAAACGTTATATGGTGGAAGTGTTAGAAATTACAAAGGAACTATTACCACCATTCACCCAAGTGTACTATTTACCTATTAAAAGGGAAGAAAAACTAAAGAAAGTTGATCAACAATTGCTTAATATTTCTATGATGCTGGAACTCTGACAGGGAGGTCACAACGCCAGCAACACTTCTTACAGTTGCCTTAGCACCAGATAAGAATTGGCTATTAAGACTTTTCTTCAAAAATAAACAGAAAGAATTTCTTGGGTATAAAATATAAATGTTTCCAGATCTGTCACGAGATGCACAAAAACGTCGACGTGAATTTTTGTTGTTAAAGCCAGGGGTTATTGCTCTTGGGGCAATCTATTTCCTTCGTCACCCATGTAAATATGTGATATCAAATGCAAAAATATGTTTTCTTTGATTCCAGCCAACTGACAACCTTCTTGTCAGCGGCTTGCCTGAAAAAAAGAAGGGGAAATATGAGTACTCTTAGATTGTTTGATTTCCTCTTTCAGCTAACACAATTGCTAGTTTTTGCCTTTATTTCTTTGTTAAATTCTCGCTGATTCTACATCTAATCTAATCCTTAAGTTTATATACCGGACCTTTATCGAGGACTTGAGTTAAAGTTAAACTATATCGTGATAGTAGACTATAATTTGTGTTGTATTTTATTTTCTGCCTAACTTTATCTTTCTGTACAAGTAGATTCTTGATATTTTATTGAAAAATGATAACTAATGGAAAAAAAAACCCACACCTCCAGGGTGCCTTTGGAAATGGCGTCATAGGGCCCACTGCATGCTGCTGTCGAGGTATGCCCATGAAAGCATCGCAGCCGACTAGAGATAAGCAGACCCCAACTTTGCCCAAGATAGTGGCAGAGGCACATTCACCATGGCCCACAATTACCTTACATGATGAGGCAGTGCGGGAGAACACCAAGCATCTCTCCCATCTTTGACAAATTCACTAAATTACAGCCACAGTGGATGAAATGAAGGATTACATAGAGTGGAAAGGGCAGTAGATCTTGCAGCTGGAGAACAGGACATTTGCTCAGGAAGACTACGTGGAGCACACAGTGTGCCTCACTCACGGCTAGATTGGAGGATCAGGAAAATTGGGGGCACAGAAATAATTTATGCATCATTGGGCTATAATAATCCATGAAGAACACAGAGCTGTGGTCCTTGGTCGAGTCCTGGCTGCCAGAGCAGGTAGGCCTGGGCCCCGCGGGTAACCGCATTGTTGTAGAATGGGTATATAGAGTTGGGGGGGGGGGGGTCAGAGAATGATCGAAACATTCAAGATATTGAAGGGAATTGACTTAGTAGAGAAAGTTTGTTCACCCTCTCCAAGGTGAAAAGAACAAGAGGGCACTCTCGTACAAACATAAGGAAGTTCTTCTTCACCCAGAGAGTGGTAGAAATCTGGAACGCTCTTCCAGAGGCTGTTATAGGGAAAAGCACCCTATAGGGATTTAAGAAAAGGTTAGATAAGTTCCTGCTGGACCAGAACATTCGCAGGTAAGGCTAGACTCTAATAGGGTCTTTGACCCAAGGGCCACCGCATGAGCAGACTGCTGAACACGAAGGACCACTGGTATGACCCAGCAGCGGCAAATCTTATGTTCTTATTGTGCTCATTATGAACACTGCGGAGAAAGACGAGATCTTAGCTTTGTATTGCAATTCGCACACACTGGAGTACGAGAGGGTAAAACATTTGCTCTTTAATGATTATTCCCAGTTACATCAAGCAGGAAGGCACTAGCCCCGTACTGCTTGGAGCTTTGCAATAAAGGCATACATAGTAACATAGTAAATGACGGCAGATAGAGCATCCTCGGCCCTGTCTAATGTAACCAATAGGAAAACTTTCCTTTTATCAAAACCAATTTGGATATTATAAAAAATGGATACAAGTAAAGTCTCAGTATTTAAATTGAAAACCAAATTGGTACTGATACAAAATGCTTTTATTATCCACACATTTTTAAATTTGATTTACTGCTAGCATTTCTAAAGACTTTAGTTAGAAAATACAATGAAGACATTGGTCGAAAATTATCAACAGTAGCAGCATCAAATTTTTGCGAGGCCCAACAATTGCACATTTTAAAATTTCAAGGATATTTCCTTCACTAAAAGATTTGTTCACAATTTGAGTAACACTTGGAACATGTCTGATGTCAAACTCTTCAACACAGAGACTGAACAAATATTTAAACAACTCAATTCAAAGAACGTATATAACATCTCTTATTTGATATACAGAAACCGTTTCAAAATTAGTCTAAAGATAAAGATCATCAACATGCAAGATCCTTTATAATCAGTGTTCCTTTTAATGGAAAACAATCAGCAAACTGTTGAGGAGTTGGCTAAGAATCATAATTTATAATATTAGAAATCTGTTTACCTCAAAACATCATCTCTATCACCTCATTAACTGTTCCTACTGTTAAATGCTGTAAAAAGTCTTTTGTTAGCCGCACCGAATCTTTGTTGAAAAATTGTGGGATATTAAGACCTGTATAGTATAGTAGTAAATAGTTCATAAGTTTTGTTTGCTACCGACAATCTTGAAGTTATAATTCTTTTTCAGCATTAAGAGTTGCATTTCAATATGATTCCATACCCATTCAATAAGCCTCTAATAAAACTATTAGGATTTTTCTCCATTTTCTTTCTAAGGCTCGAACTTCAATTTTCTGCTTATCTAATGCATCAGTATACCATGGAATTTTCCTTAATCATTTCACTACTATAATTTTAATTGGTGCAATCATATCAAGAATACCTCTTAATGAAGAATTCTATTGTCCTATGGCATCACTGACATTACACCCATCAAAATTGTCAAAATGAGGGAGCCACTGGTTCCTTAAATCTTCTGTTTTATATGCTTCACAAATATCTTTATTATCATACCTTTAGGAGGCCTCCATAGCAGTTGAAATTAACATTTTACTCCAATTTTTTCTAAAGTTCAACCTTCTTTATTAAATTTCCATTGACCGGGTATAGGTACAAATATACAACGCAATGCAGATATATGTGGTCAATAACTAACAAAGGAATAACAAAGAATAAAAAGGAATCTTATAAACAACCTTGTCAGACGTGTGTAATATAATTAGTGTTATCACAAGTGACAATGTTTTAGGCCACATTTATATAATGCTGGTAAACATATGTCCATGACTGAAGTATTTATGCATTTTATGATGCGACATGGTGATACTGGAAACTGCAAATGAACGAGAAGGACCCAAATTTAAAAAAATATATGGGCCCCATTGCTCATTAATCTTTTAGTTGAATTTTTGTGTTCAGCTGCAACTCTTTCATAACGTGCATACAAACTGTATTCCACCATTCGTTGTAAGAGACATTGGAGAAATCCTTCCAATTTGCTAGGATTATACAAATTGAAATTAGCATGAGTAATTGTACCAACTCCAAATTAAAGAATGATCAGACCACAATGCAATCTAATTGCCAAGAAAAACCATTTTAATCAGCTATTCTATCTGGAACAAAAATCAAATCTAGTATATGGCCATGTGTATGCACAAATTTGGACACCATCTGTAACAAGCCCAATACAGACAATGCATGAATAAAATCAGTTGCAATCACATCTTCTGGACATAGATCAACAAATAAATTGAAATACCCTAAAAAAATTTGTATCTGTGTTTCCTTCTGTGAGAGAAACAGCCCCAATAATGAGGAATTGATGGAAGAATTTTCTTTTATTTGTAATATTTTCTTTGATACTTTGTCTGAAATTGCTATTGGTTGTAACAAATAAATTCATAGATAAAAAAAATAAATACCCTAAAATAACAGTTTTAGATGAATCTAACTTGCTATCTATAAAGGCTTCAATTAAAGGTGATACATTGGCATACAAGAAACCTGGCGAACACCACCACAATAAAACATTACAAAATGAGGAATAAAGTAATAATGATTCATAAGCCACATCATTACTCAATTCTCTGTTGTAAACCCAGACTAGATCTAAAAATTATAAATCCCTACCACATTTACCATCAGCTTGAGCCATAGTCTTTGCAATGGCCAAACCACTGCATTCACCAAAGGGGGACAGCAAGGACTCCTTGTCTGCTTCAGGGATGGAATACAGGCACGCCAGGGATACAGAACTAGCTACCCTAGAGGGACCATCCGGAGATTTCCACTGTGCCTCAATCACATCCCTAATTTCTGAGGCATAGAGAAAGACTTAGAAACCCTACAATACCTTGAAGGAGCAGATCCGCCACATGCAAAGTCCCTTTAAGTTCCTCCTCAAAATGCAACACTGACGCCACCTGGTCAATGAGCTTCTCCCTGTGAAAAATACATATCAAGGAATCCTCCCCCCATCGGAGGGTCATTCCCCCATCGAAGGGTCATTCAATCCTCAGTTGACCCCCAACTCCTTCAGCCACAGCGGAAGATCAGCTGAAAGCTCAGGTCCTCATCAGAATCACCATCATCTTCCATTACGTCATCCTCCAAGACCAAATGCTGCCTCTTGAGAGGTGGAGTCTGAGATGCCAGAACAATTGCAGGACCCCTGCTGACCCCCCCATGAGCTAGGAGAGCTTCCTTCAGCCTGCATGCAAAAGGCTTTGTACATAGCATAAAATCTGGGGGAAATCCCAGAGGACCCACCACAGAAAGACAATACTGGGCTTGAGATGGCGGCTACTCCTGCCAAAGAACCAGAGAAAGAAGCTGCCATGTCAGACTGCCCTGCCACCATGGTAGCAGGGAAATCTCTGCTGCCACCTGCCATCCCAGCAGAAAGGGAATCCTGCAGTTTACAGCAGTCGCGGCAGCAAGAGAACACCCAAGATTGCCGGAGGCTCCAGAGGTTCCTTTTTCACCACAGCTTATGGTAATCGCGGTGATAAGGGAATCCCTATGGTTAGAGGGAGCAGTCTCTGGCACAGTACAAAATTTACAAATGTTGGATGCCTCTACTCCCCGACAGAGCAGATTGCACACCTCTGGAGCCACTTACTGCTCTTCGTGAGAAAGAACAGGCCCAACAACCACCTCATGGAAATGGCCCAGAAACCCCAAAGGAGGCCCCAGAGGAACAGCTACTGAGGAAAATCGGCTCAGAGACCCTGCAAGAAAACCCGCGGTTCACCTGGGTCCCTTTTTTTTTTTTTTCACAAGTACTGCTTTGAACTTACTATATTTCCCCTCAAAAGGAAAAAGGGGACCCCCACAGGCTTTCAAAGCTTTAATCAAGTGCCTAGAAGCAGAGAGCAAATCAGCTGAGCTACCTCTAACTGTGAAGGTGAAGGAATGGTGGGAGAAGTGCTGCCCAATTCAAATTGATTCACTTCGGGTGAATCAATTCGAATCGATTTACAATGGAGGGGGGGGGGAAATCTGCCTCCCGATTCGATGACTGACCCTCCCCCCCTCGCCCCTAAAGCAGGAGCAGCAGCGCTGCCTCTTGCTGGCCGGCCGCTGCTGCTTTAGAGGGCAAGTGGGGAGGGTCAGTCGGGAATTGCTAGTGTCTGGTTTCTCTGCTGGCCTCCCGCTGGTATCCAGCTTCTCCCCTGGTCTCCCGGCATCAATTTACCTAATTTCAGCAGCCTGCATAGGATCGCTGGTCCTAGCGATCTTTGCAAGCTGCCATAGGTTTTCGGAGCTGTCTTCTCTCTGCCACGGTGCCGCCTCTCCTCTGAGGTCAGAGGCAGGATTGTGGCAGAGGAAACAGCTCCGAAGACCTATGGCAGTTTGCAAAGATCGCTAGCACCAGCAGGCTGCTGAAATTAGGTAAATTGATGCTGGGAGACGAGGGGGAACATGCAGGCCTTCAAGGGGGACAGGCCCTGGTGTAGAAGTACACAGAAGGAGGGAAGGGGGGGTTCAAAGAGACGTGCATATGGCGGACTTAGGGAGGGGAAGAAATAATGGGTCTAAAAACAGAGGATAGGGAGAGAGATGGTGGACAATGGGATTTAGGGATGAAAGGAACAGAAAGGGAGAGATGGTAAATTGGTGGTGGGGAAGAAGGGAGAGATGCTGGATGAAAGGGTAGTTGAGAAAAGGTGGATCTGTGGATGGAGATGAAAAAAAGGAAAGAGGCCAGACCTCCAGGGGAGGGAAGGGAAATGGAAGGGGAGGCAGAGATAGAAGATTGATGGTTAGCACGGAGAAAGAAGGAGACCCTGGCAAGCAAATTATCAGAAGACAACCAGAGCCTGGGACCAACAAGATTTGAATAATGACCAGACAACAAAAGGTAGAAAAAATAATTTAATTTTCTGTTTTGTGATTACAATATGTCAAATTTGAAAGTGTATCCTGCCAGAGCTGGTGTTAGACTACAAACGTGAGCTAGGATTTAACAGAGAGAGGAAAAGTCTTTTTTGTTTATTTTGTTTAAACCACAGTGCCAGTGTGGTTAGGAGAAGGCAAAAGGGGTGAAGAGGCTATAAAATAAACCCACCAGGATGTTTTTAAAAAACACCCAATTGGGCAGGAAAATCAAATCGAAAAATCGATTCAATAGGCTGAATCGAATCAAATTTTTTTTTCCTGAATCGGGCAGCACTAGGAGGGAGGGACTTGGCTATCTGAATGTAGCACCCCCAAGACTAAA
The DNA here is from genome assembly GCF_902459505.1 of Geotrypetes seraphini. NCBI lineage: Eukaryota > Metazoa > Chordata > Amphibia > Gymnophiona > Dermophiidae > Geotrypetes > Geotrypetes seraphini. The sequence continues at coordinate 45,248,967 of NC_047097.1, forward strand.
GATGACCTCCAAAAGCCCCTGGCTCTGTCCAGTCCAATAAATTTAACAACAAGCCAGAATTAATTAATTTTTTAATTGGGCCAAAACTGAATGAGACTGAACATAAGAACTGCCATCTCCGGATAAGACCTTAGGTCCATCAAGTCCGGCGATCCGCTCACGCAGAGGCCCAGCCAGATGTAACCTGGCGAAAACTTAGTCACCCGTATCCTTCTATGCATCTTTCGAGGAGATGTACATCTAACTTGCCCTTAAATCCTAGAATGGTGGGTTCTGCAGCAACCTCCACCGAGAGAACGTCCAGGTGTCCACCACTCGCTGCGTGAAGCAGAACTTCCTGGCATTTGTCCTGGGCTTGTCCCCCCTCAGCTGCAGTCCATGATCTCTTGTCCTGGTCACATTTGACATCGTAAATAACTTTTTATCCTGCTCTATCTTATCGATTCCTTTTATGATTTTAAGGTCTCAATCAGATCCCCTCACAGTCTCCTCTTCTCGAGGGAGAATAGTCCCAGTTTTTTAAGCCGTTCTTTGTAGTTCAAGTTCTCCATATCTTTAACTAGCTTCGTTGCTCGCCTCTGCACCCTCTCCAGCAGTTTTATATCTCTTTAGGTAGGGAGACCAGTGTTGGACACAGTATTCCAAGTGTGGTCTGACCATTGCTCTATAAAGCGGCATTATGACCCTCTCCAATCTACTTGTGATTCCCTTCTTTATCATGCCCAACATTCTATTTGCTTTCTTTGCCGCTGCCATGCATTGTGCCGACGGTTTCAAGGTCCTATTTATCAGTACCCCCAGGTCCTTTTCTTGTTCGCTCTTACCCAGAGTTGCACCTGACATTCTATACTCGTGCTCCTTGTTCTTTCTGCCCAAATGCATTACCTTGCATTTTTCCACTTTAAACTTCATCGGCCATTTCTCTGCCCATTTCTCTAACTGGCTCAAATATCTCTGTAGTTCCTCACTGTCCTTTTGTGATCTGATTGCCCGACATAACTTCGTGTTGTCTGCAAACTTGATGATTTCACTGGACGTTCCTTCTTCTAGGTCATTGATGAAAATATTAAATAAGATGGGCCCAAGAACCGAACCCTGGGGCACACCGCTAGTCACTTTCTCCCAGTCTGAGAGCTTCCCATTTATGCCCCACCTCTGCCTGCTGGAGACTGAGAAGAGACTAACTTTGGAGGGACTGCACAGCCCACTTATACTTATCACTGAAGTCAAGTTTATTAAAAAGTTTCAAGTTTATTAAAATTTTGATATACCACCTTATCGTTTATTTCAAGATGGTTATTCATTTTAAAATAGGGTAGAAACATAACATAATTTTAACAAAATAAACATACACGATTAGATAAAAACAATGACATACACAACTGGACAAACGGGTACGAGTGGAAAAGAAGGGGAGAACTACAATGCTGAAAGAAAAGTAAGATATAAAGGTATAAACAAATGGGTGGGGTTAAAAACAAATAAATCCACCTGCTGGTAAAGGTAAGTCAACACATTAATCTGTGCCTTTCTGGAGGGATGCTACAGTAAAGGTTATTAAATTTATTGTTTCACAATGCTAGCACAAGCCTCCAGCAGTAAAACACTTCCATTTCACTCTCCATATCCTTTGTAGCAAATTCCACAGCCTGATAGTACACTGTTTTAAGAAGGCTTTCTTCTGATTTTAAATTTAATTATTAATTTCATGGAATGTCCTATCATCTGAAAAAAAATCTAAGTATAAACAGGTTTCCTCTTCCTGAAGCATTAAAACATACAATATTTTTCTAGTATGACAAATATGTTAATCATCGATTGTTAAACTACATTGTATTTCTGTTATATAAACTCAGTGACTCATTTATTTATGCTCTGCACTATCTTCCAGAAACTTGCTTCTTATTCCCAAGTAAGGTTGTTATCCTTTTGGTCTAAAAGCATTGCAGAAGACCTGTAAGAAGAAATGGAACTGCTTTTTATTTTTTTGGATATTTAGCCAACCAAGTTACTGGGACCATCTGTTTGAAAATAGGTCCTACTATTAAAATTTAAGGAATGATATAGCACTTAGTCTATACATAAGGAAAAATATGAAAGCCTTCATGAATTATCTCCAGTGCTGGTATGTTTCCATTTATAACACCCAGGTACATTAGATAGATTGTGAGCCCACCAGGACAGATAGGGAAAATGCTTGAGTACCTGATTGTAAAACCGCTTAGCTAATCTTGATAGGCGGTATATAAAATCCTAATAAAACTTAAATAGCAAGAGGAGGATAAACTGAAAATGGGAAAGTAATGAAATAATGTGCAATTACATGTGCGCAATAACTACATGATTATACATACCTGGTCATGGTAACTTGTGACCGAACTGTTGCTTGCACCACAGGGTGCTGGCACTGGGGGAGGCCTTTCCACAGGGCAGTTAGAATCACTGAATGGAGGGGACAAAGCAACAGTAGGATGAGGTGTATGGTGATGGTGATGATGGTGGTGCTGAAAGTGATGGCTGTGTTGTTGAAAACAATTTGCATGGGGGTGCCCTAATACATGACTCTGTGATGATCCGCCACAAGAAGAATGTTGAGGACAGCACGATGGCAGCCTTGGCATAGCCGGAGGGCCATTTTCCACTGCAGCACTAGAACCAGTTCGCCTAACATCATCTTTAAAATAGAAAGAACCCAAACACATAAGTAGCAAGAACAAGAGAGATAAAAGCATGAGCAACTTACAAAGTACAATTTCTAAATTACCCAAAATAAGGGATCTTTTTTTTTTTTTAAGAATGTGTCTGAATTGTTCCTTATTAGGCAAAGAAAGTATAGGTTACATAAAACCAAAAAAAGAGAAAATTCCCGAAGGAAGCAATGGAATATTAGGTTTTCACTTTTGATAATCTTGTTTATTAGTCCATTGAGGATTCAGTACACCAGGTGTTCAAACCCTTCCTGTAATCCAGGAACTGCAGAAATCCAAACACTTTTCCAAGCACATGCTCTTCCCAACTTAGAGTTAGAGCCCCCTGCAATTCAGTCCCAAAGCCAAGTAACATAGCTGAACAAATCCATGACAAAACATGAAAACAAGCAATAAACAAGTACAAAGACAACACAGAAAAACATTGATGAACAATGTAGAACAGGCCTGCACAACACAAAAATTAACCGGGCCCGAAACGAAGTCGGAAAATGTAGCGAGGGACGCAGCTAGTGGCCACTGCTCGAGGCACCCAGAAGTGCACGGACATTGCCGTGATGACATCATGCGCATGTATGACATCACATTGACAGCCACGCATAAGAACATAAGGATTGCCGCTGCTGGGTCAGACCAGTGGTCCACTCCCGCGGCAGCCCCTAGGTCAAGGACCTGAGCCCTAACTGAGTCTAGCCTTATCTGCGTACGCTCTGGTCTAGCAGGAACTTGTCTAACTTTGTCTTGAATCCCTGGAGGGTGTTTTCCCCTACAACAACCTCCAGAAGAGTGTTCCAGTTTTCCACCACTCTCTGGGTGAAAAAGAACTTGCTTACATTTGTACGGAATCTATTCCCTTTTAACTTTAGAGAGTGCCCTCTCGTTCTCCCTACCTTGGAGAGGGTGAACAACCTGCCTTGATCTACTAAGTCTATTCCCTTCATTATCTTGAACGTTTCAATCATGTCCCCTCTCAGTCTCCTCTTTTCAAGGGAGAAGAGGCCCAGTTTCTCTAATCTCTCGCTGTATGACAATTCCTCCAGCCCCTAAACCATTTTAGTCGCTCTTCTCTGGACCCTTTCGAGTAGTACCGTGTCCTTCTTCAAGTGCAGCGACCAGTGCTGGATGCAGTATTCCCGGTGGGTCGCACCATGGCCCGGATACAGTGGCATGATAACCTTCTCCGATCTGTTTGTGATCCCCTTCTTAATCATTCCAAGCATTCTGTTCGCCCTTTTTACCGCCGCAGCACATTGCGCGGACGACTTCATCGACTTCTCGACCAGTACTCCCAAGTCTCTTTCCTGGGGGGAGCGGGGTCTCTCCGAGTACTGCACCAGACACCCAAGCTCTGCCCCAGATCCTGCCCCCTTTAATTGTAATGCAATTTTTTCCTTTCATTTTTCATATACACACCACAGATATAAATTCTCAAAATTGACACATTTCCGATCACTAAACTGAAAATAAAATAATTTTTCCTACCTTTGTTGTCTGTTGATTTAATTAGTTTCTAGTTGGACTTCCTTCTGACTGTGCATCCAACATTTCTTTCACAATCCAGCCCCATCCCCTTTGGGTCCAGGTCTCATCTCTTTTCCCTCTGCTTACCCTCCCCAGATCCAATATCAATTCTCCTTTGTACCTACCACCACCTTTCTTCCAGGTCTCCATCTCTTTCCCTCCTGTTATGATCTTCCATCTCTCTGTTCTTTCTCAGGGTCTTTCCCCCTCTGTCTCTTCTGTCTGCACTTCCCAAAGTCCAGTATCTGCCTTCTGTCTTTTCCCTTTGTTCCAGGCCTCTCTGTCTTTCTTCTGCTTTCAAACCACCCCCCAGCATTTGTTCTCCTTTCTTCCAGGTCTCTCTTTACTTACTTCCTCCCTGGTCCAGAATCTTTCCACCTCTCTGTAGTCTCTTTCTCTCTCTTCCCTCTATACACCCCCAAGTCCAACATCTGCCCCCCCCTCTCTTCTGCCTTCCCTTTATTTCAGGTGTCTCCCTCTCTCTATCTTCCTTCTGCTAACATTTTGAGTCCTCCCACCTTTGATCCAGGTCTTTCTGTCTCTTTCTTTGTCTTCCCCCTCCCCAGGGCCTAACATCTCTCTCTCCTCAATTTAGGGTGTTTCCCCTCTCAACCCCCTCTAGTACAGCATCTGCCCTGTCTTACCCCTCTCTCTGGTTCAAATCTGCTTTCCCGCCCCTCCTCAAGGTCCTTTTCTATCCCCGCCCCCGGTGTCCAGATGTAGCATCTCTGGCAATCCCCTTTCCGCCGGTGCCCTCGTGACAGGCGGGGCCTTACTTCCACTGCTTCCCACACCCAGCGAGGTCATCTTCCGTGCTGTGACCGCCACCGCTGTGCCCAATATGGCTCTCACTCCGCACTTCTGCTCTTGCTCTTCTCCCCTAGTCTCACCTTTAAAAGAACCGCCGACGCTAATTACGGCTGCTTGCAAAGCGAACCTAGCAGGCTGCCGTCAGTCTCCGCACACATTCCCTCTTCCATGGTCCTGCCCCTCCTCTGATGTCAAGGGCAGGACTACAGCAGAGGGAACGTGTGCGGACACTGACTGCAGCTAGGTTCGCTTTGCAGGCTGCCGTAATTAGCTTGTTGGTCCTCAGTAAGAGGCGGCAGCGCTTTTAAAAATGAGACTAGGGGGGGGGGGAAGATCAGGAGCGCGGAGTGAGAGCCATATCGGACCGGGCTGCAGTGAGAGCCGTTTTGGGCTGCATGCAGCCCGCAGGCCGTATGTTGTGAAGGGCTGATGTAGAACTAATCTGCTGTGTGCAACATGCACCCACATGAGACAGCCTTTAGTAATGCATACTCACATAAGAGGGAAACTTCCCACATGATCCATCAACTGGCTAGAAGATCCTGAAGCCTAGAAAGAATAAGCAAGGCAAAAAGCAGGCGATTTAGAACAAGTGAGACGGCAGGTGGACCATACTGAATTCTCCAGGGACTAACAGAAAGATCATCAAAGGTGAAAACCTAATCTTCCATTCTGTTACATCCCCTCCGGATTCAGTAAGCTAGGTAACGTACCAAAGCAATGGCAGGGTCTAGGGAGGGACAGAAGAGCCTGCCCGCAACACTGAGTCCCAAAAGTGGCATCAGAGCAAGCCACCACATCCACATGGAAAAAAATGGGTAAAAGTAGAAGAGGGGGCAAAAGAGTCACCCTGCAAATTTCATCTGGAGAAAACGTGCAAGACTCTGTCCATGAATCAGCAACACGTCTAGTGTAGTGGGCCTGAAGGGAAACCAGAGGCAGTTTGCTTCAGGTGACATAAGCTCCGGAAATTGCCATATGAATCCATCGAGTGTTCGAGGTCATAGACAGCTGGCCGACCATGCCAAGGTGGAGCAGTCAGGACAAAGAGGAGATCAGATAGCCAAAAATCATTAGTCCTCTCCAAAAGGTACAGCAAGACTCTCTTGACATCCAACCTGCATAAGATCTGATCCTTTTGCTCCAAGCTTGTGAAATGAAATGCAGGAAAATGAACCTCCTAGGAGATATGGAAAGCAGAAACTACCACTGGTAGAAAGGAAGGTACAGAACAGAGAACTCTGGCATCTGCAATACAGAGAAAGGGTTAAGAGGTGATAGGCTCCGGAATAATCTGAGGAAACACTTTTTTATGGAAAGGTGGTAGATGCATGGAACATTCTCCCGGAGAGGTGGTATAAACAGAGACTGTGTCTGAATTCAAGAGGGTCTGGGATAGGTAAGTGGGATCTCTCGGAGAGAGAAAGAGATAATGGTTACTGTGGATGGGCAGACTAGATGGGCCATGTGGCCTTTATCTGCCGTCATGTTTCTATATTTCTATAAAAGAGCTTGAAGCTCCAAAATACACCATGCCAAGACAAAGGCGACCAGAAATAGTTTGAACGGCAGATCCTGAAAAGTAGCAGCCTTCAGTGGCTCAAATGGGGCATATACAAGGCCCTGTAGAACGATGGTAAGATTATTCCAAGAAGGGAAAGGATGACACAAGGGAGGCTGAAAACGAAGCGCTCCTCTCAGAAAACCTGGTCACATCCAGATTAGCAGGAAGCGAACTAGAACCCCTCCGTGCCCTGAAACACAAAATTCCTGCTACTAGAACTTTAAGGGCAGCCTACTGCTAAACCCTATCTAAGCCTGCCTGAAGAAAAGCCAGGAACACCGAAATGGGGGCCCACTCAGGCTCAAACCCAGTCCTTAGAACACCATTGTTAGGAAGCCTTCAAGGCTGATGCATAAGAAGCCATAGTTTTAGAGTTTTTTGGATTTCAAGAGCATCGAGAAGACCCCTTTGAAGAAGAACTGTGCCTCATCAAGGCTGAGCGCTCAACAGCCATGCCAAAAGACCAAAGTGCTATGGGTCTCCATGGGCACTGGACCCTTACCGAGAAAAGTTGCAAGAAAGAGGGAGATTGAGCTTCCTGTTCTGATGAAGACAGACAAGATCTGCAAACCATGGACAATGAGGCCAGTCCAGAGCAACTAGAATCATGAAGCTGGGACACAAAGGAGCTAGTGAGCTTGCCAGGGCTGAACCAAGGTGTCCAAGCCTTAAGCTTCCGTGCTCTGTTCTTCAACTGAAGAAGTACCTGACCGAGGTCTCTGCTGAAGTCCATCTTGGGCTGATCCCCAGCGCTGTATGATCAGACGGAAACTATTATGGCAAGAAGGACCATTCTCCTGGGTCCAGGACGTGTCAACTGAGAAAGTCTGTCTGTACGTTGTCGACTCAAGCCATGTGTGCTGCTAAGAGACAGAAAACATAACACCACCCAGCGAAACAGCATACGAGTCTCCTGGGTCCAAGGGAGTGCTTCTTGTGCCTCCTTGACGAATTACATATGTCACTGCCGTGGCATTGTCTGAACGCTTGCAACACTTTTCCTTCCAGAGTGGGCTGGAGAGCAAGTGAATCGCCTGAAGCTACAAACAACTGATCGACCAACACCACTGACAAGGAGTCCAATACCCCTGAATGGAGTGGTCCCCAGAGTGAGCACCCCAACCTGACATCCATCATAAGAGAATCACTGTAAGATCTGAAAAAGTTTACCATGTCAAAGAGCTTCCCCCTGAAGTCACTAGCACAGACTTCTGTATGCTAGTTCCGTCCAGGGGAGCAGCATCTGAACGGGACAACGTTGCGGACACCACCGAAAGAGCAGGGACTCCTGTAGAGGGTGCATGTGTACACTGACCCAGGAGGCTGCCATGGCATGGGAGCTGGAAGGTTCAGGAGATCTCTGATCTGCTGCTGAAGTTTCAAACTGCATGGCTCAGGAAGAAACGAACGACCCTGCCGGGAATCAGAGAGAAGGTTTGTGACGGCATCAACTGGCTGTGCTTGAAGTTGACAATCCAACCCAAGCCCTATAGCAGAGAGCAACGTCTCCACAGCACGGGCACAGCTGTGTCAAGATGGAGCCCAGATCAATCAGTCATCCAAGAAAGGATGGACCAACTGGGAATTAAATGTTTTAACCTTAATTAATTCGTAACATTATGCAAATATCCCATTACACTCTCACCATTTGTTTCACACATCAAAATGCTTTCCCTTCTTTTAAGGATCCCTGAGGAAGGCAAATATTGGTGAAACAGACCGTGTAGGGTCAGGCTTCCAGGGTGTAAAAGCATCAAAGACACAGTAAAATCATTTCTTGAAACAGACTGATGAATTTTATGTGTATTTGTTTTTATCAAATGATATTCATTTAATATACAATTTAGCACCTAATCTTCAGACTGTCCAGGAACTTGGTTCCACACTGCGATTTTGGATATTTTAGTTTAGTTTGTGGAACTTTGGTCTATTCCTGTGGAATCAGTATTCGCTGCCTTTGCTGCAAACCTTTTTTTTTTTTTTTTCACAGATTTTCTGTGGATTTTGGGTTTCGATGGAAAAAACAAAGGACAGCACATTAGAACAGTTCATGAGTCTCTTGGGGATGACAGGAGTTGCCAGTTCTCTCCTGGCTCCCTCTCTCCCTCAAGAAGCGGTGAGTTGGATTGTGGCATTACCTCACCTGTCACCAACCTGGTGAATATCATCTTGCTTAGTGTTGTACTGGAAGATTAATAAAATGGAGGTGAAGATGCTGATTAAAAAAAACAAAACACAACCACACATTCCATGAACAGGCACCAACATGGAAAGTGGAGATTCCAATTTTAGCTCTTTCAGAACCTCAGTAATAAAATGGTGGACAGAGCCATGCTTAAAAGGTCTGCTGATGGAGGGGTCCTCACCCAAATCCGGAGACTCAGGCTACCATGTTGACTAGTCCCAGCAAGGTTATCAACCAGATCCAAAATAGAAGCAGTAGTCAGGAGACAAAAATGGCATAATATCCATATGACATAATCAATCAAGCTCTGCCATAGTCGGATGAGAGGGCTCATAAAAAGGGATTTCTGCCACTGGCACAACCGGTTTAGAAGAAACCCATGCGCCTGCTGGTTGCATCCAATGAGCTGGGTCCTAAGAATACACTTTTCAGACGAGCTGAAAAAAAGTCCGGTGAAAAGTCACACCTTATCCACTATAAGGCTCAGCTGAGGCATTTGCACCGCATCAAAGAGTCCCCAGACTCAGAATGTAGGCGTTTGGCACCAAACGGAAGAATGGCCTCTGGGTGAGATTTTTTCCTGACATCACAGATCCAGGCCAGCTCCCCAGCCCTGGAGGACCTGAAAGAGGTGAACCGCAAAGCACCTGCCCCCTCCCACAGTGTGCTGCGGCACATGATATCTTGCTACCATATATTCTCAATAATTGTTTGAAGATATCTCAATACAAAAATATTCACAGAGTCCAGTACACAATTCACCCAATCAAGATGAATTATTGATGAGGTCCGGAAGGGGTATCAGATGGCCCAACAAACAATAATGTTTGACGGGAATAACTCTTCATTTGCCCCACGGTACCTCCTCCTCCGTGTTAATTTTACTTTTTTTTACTATTTTTACTTTTATCAATAATTACTGTCACTTTTAGTCATTTCTTGCTTAAGTCTTCTTATTTCATACAATTATTCATGAATTTTAATTCAGAATACTTAGCTTTCAGCCTTGAAAAACATTCCCCTGAACGCCAACGCGTTTCGAATTCTTTGTCAAGGCGACATGGGGAAAGCTGAAAATCCAAGAAACAGCATAATTAGCACTATAGACTTAGCAGTATATATATTTTTTTATTTAACTGCGGAAAAGCTAAACCCTCCCACTACTTAAACATTACAGCTTACCTATTGTTGTGAACATACATTACATACCGCCGCACAACTTATCAAGAGACAAGCCGCAGCGTTCTGACTCTGGGATATTTAAATACCCCCCCTGAATGACGACATATCCGGGGGGAGGGGAAAAACCCTCATCTATTCAAACCCACAGAAAGAATGCCAGAGTATGATTAAAGGTCAGCTTGCGCTAACCAATCGGATGACTCATTAAGCCCCTTAGGCGACATAGTATCTAAAGTGAACATCCACCGGAGTTCGCAACGATTAAGCCTCCGGGCAGTGTTCCCTCCCTCCCACCCTACTGTAATGCGGTCTAAAACTCGCCACTTCAGATCTTTTAAAGTATGGCCACAGCTTATCCAATGACGGACAAGCGGGGACGACTCGTTGTGAGTATGAACTCTAGATTTATGCTCCGTGAGACGGACCCGTATGGGGCGAGAAGTTCTGCCCACATACAGTTTTGGACAGGGGCATTGAATTACGTAAATAACGTTATCAGAGTTACATGTGGTATTATATTTAATCTTAAATATTTCCCCTGTACTCAGATGGGTCCAGACTTCCCCAGGTATAGTGAAACTACACCATTGACATTGGCCACACGGAAGGTGACTCCCACTTTGGAACCGAACTCTCTCCTGGAATTTATTATGATTTAGATATTCGCCCAGATTTCTTCTTCTCCTATAAGAACAAATAGGATGATCGTCCAAAGTGGGAATCGCCAACCTAGGGATATGCCAATGTTTTTTAACGATTTGGGAGACCCGATGGGCAAGGGTGGAAAACTCCTGCACAAAGGCCACCGTATCCAGAGGATTTTCATCTCTGCTGGCCTCATGTAACAGACACTCTCTATGCGCATGCTTTGCTCTTTTATATGCATCTTGAACAGTAGCATAGGGATATCCACATTGATGAAATCTCCTTTTCATAGATCTAGCTTGCACACGAAAGTCATCTATAGAGTAACAAATTCTTCTTAGTCTCAAAAATTGACTAGTAGGCAAGCTTTTCTTTAAGTTCTCAGGATGAAAACTATGGAAACGTAGGAGGCTGTTACGGTCTGTTTCTTTTCTGTATAATGAGGTATAAAGATATAAGAAATAAGAAGACTTAAGCAAGAAATGACTAAAAGTGACAGTAATTATTGATAAAAGTAAAAATAGTAAAAAAAAGTAAAATTAACACGGAGGAGGAGGTACCGTGGGGCAAATGAAGTTATTCCCGTCAAACATTATTGTTTGTTGGGCCATCTGATACCCCTTCCGGACCTCATCAATAATTCATCTTGATTGGGTGAATTGTGTACTGGACTCTGTGAATATTTTTGTATTGAGGTGGCACATGATAGACAGTTGCTGATCCAGCGTCAATCCAGTGCAATCAAAGCACATATTCAACAGATTAGGGGCTGGGGAGTCCATCCCAAACTATTTTTTTTTTCTTTTTTAATCAAACTGAGGAGTTTTGGAGGCAGAAATAAAAAACTTTTTAAAAAAGATCTATAAAAATCCAAGATGGCCACCAACAGCGAATTTGCACCAAAAAAGGCAAAAATAAAGAAAATAAAAAATAGTGATTTGGGGTTTGGGGAGGTGGGAGACCTGAACCCTACCCTCAGAAACTCTGAAAAATGAATTTTACAGAGTCCCACAGACCACCAACTAAGTTCCTATAGGAAATAATGGAAATGTACTTAGTCTGTGAAATGCCTGCCTGCCAGCTCTGTTACACTGCAGCTGAATGGAGGATAAGGATTTTCTGCCTCAGAAACTGCTCCAAATGACCAAACCTGAAGATCTTCAGATGGACACCGACTGTAACCTCCGCCCCCATGGAAACTCTCCACACAACCGGGGGTGAGAAACGCAGCTTGCATCTTGAAACCCAGAGGGAAATTTTACACAGGATGCATATAGCCTGTGCTTAAACCCATGACAAGGTCAGATGGCAAACGAACTCCCAGGGGAATGGACCCCAAGTCTGAAAAGGGTGGCACAAAGAGGCTGGCTCCACAGATCCACTAAAGCTTCTCTGTGAAGCAGCAGTCTGATTCCATGGGACTGCATAGTGTGCAGAGGACACTGTACAGGGTCTCAAGCCACAAAAAACAAACAAAAAACCCACACCCAACCAACATCAGCTTTAAGTGAAAAATTAAGAAAAATACGCAGAGCATAACACAATTGCTTGCAAAAATTGAAACTGCAGGGGGCTTTAATTCTCTCTCTAAGGTGGGAGAAGTATGTGCTCAGAAAAGTGTTTGGATTTTTGCAACTACCGAATTGTGGGAAGGGATTGAACACCTACTGCCTCTTTTACAAAGCCGTGCTAGCGGCTACCGCGCAGCAACGGCCCCGAAGCCCTTTAAATCTCTATGGACTTCAGGGCCGCTAGCGCAGCTTTGTGAAAGAGGCTGCTAGTGTACTGAATCTGGAAGAGATGTAAAAGAAATGAAATTCCAAGAATCACAATTTAATTTTTGCAGCTTTCTATAATGACACAGGGAAGACGTGTTACTTATATCTTCTTAGTTCAGTGGTACCTCGGTTTACGAGTGCACCGGTTTGCGAGTGTTTTGCAAGACGAGCAAAACATTTGCAAAATCGGTGCCTCGGAAACCGAGCATGGCTCGATTTACGAGCATCCCCCCCGCAATCCCGCACCCTCTCCCTGCGATCCGGCACCCCCGTGCCACGATCCGACCCCCCCCCCCCCCGACACGATTGGGCACCCCCCCCCCCCCCCCGATACGATCCAACCCCCCCTCCGACACAATTGGGCACCCCCCCCCCCCCCCCGGCCGCTTCTTACCCTCATCTGGGCACTCTACAAGATCGGACTCCTCATCTGCTAGGCCTTGAGCATCTGAGCATGCTCAAGGCCCAGCAGACGAGGAGTCCGATCTTCTAGAGTGCCCAGATGAGGGTAAGAAGTGGCGGGGGGGGGTGCCCAATCGTGTCGGGGGGGGTCAGATCGCAGGGGGGGGCTTCGAGGGGAGCAATGCCGGTTATCGGGGAGGGGGGGGGGAACGCATCAAAGCGAGTTTCCATTATTTCCTATGGGGAAACTCGCTTTGATAAACGAGCATTTTGGATTACAAGCATGCTCCTGGAACGGATTATACTCGTAATCCAAGGTACTACTGTATATTAAAAGCTAATGTTTTATTGTGCAATGTCCCCATTAATTACAGGGGAATAATGTCACCATATTTCAAAGTGTGCCATGTACTTTTTATTTGGAAAAAATACTCCAGGATTTACAAAGCTCTGCAAAATGGATCATTTGACATAGAATATAAATGAAAATAATGTGTACACAAATTCCATGATCAGACTTGTGTCTCCTTCAGACTTTTAACCTTATGTTATTTTATTAACTTAGACAATATATCAGGTCATCAGATACATAATATGAGAACTAAGTAGTTGACATAAGATACTTGTTCTTATTGCAAATAGTTATGTTAAACAAACATATGCGTGACATCTTCCTGATTGAGATTCTTATAAGAAATTTGATATACCTGTATGAACCCTTATCTACTTAAGTTTGGTTTTTACAGGAATGGTTTAAGTAGGAGGATATTTAAAAAAGAAAAAACAATCTCTACCCACTAATCTCTCTTCAAGGTTAAATGAAAGCTAGACCCAAAAGGGTAAATGCTAATAAAACTGTCTAATTCTAAACTGAATTATCTTTAAACTTGAAAGTACTACTGCCATTAATTTGATAGATTCAAAATTTTAATCAATTTAAAATTTCTCCCTCCTGGCAGATATGTGGTATCAGAAATGTCAGCTCCATAGGTTCTTGAGAACCCCCACTATTGAGAAAACTCCTTTCACTATGTCCAGACAAGGCTCATTTATGTTTAGTGCCCCCCTCCCCCAATCATTCTGAAAAACTGGCTTCTATGTGCAATGGTACAACACAATAAAATCCACCCCAAAAAATATCATTTTGTCATTTTAAGGAAGAGCATTTCTCTGCAGATTGAGGATTTATTTTAAGTGAGGCACATTTATCTGCCTTCTAGCAACTTTAAGCTGCAAGAGCATTCAAGCTATTATTGAATCCTCAAACTTTTCTAGAGTTATTGCAAGACACCAAATTGACAATCAAGGAGAAAATAAGTTCATTTTACATTTATCCCATGGGAGGACTTTGGACACAACTTATCCAAGAATGTATATTAATGTTTTTTAAAATTGAAAATAATTTAATTGTCAAATTCACATATAAAGCAAATAACATTTTCCACTTCAATAGAAGCCCAATACCACTTGCTCAATTAATTAATAAAAAAGAAAAAAAGAAAGAAAGCGAGGAATGCCCTTCTAAAAATAAACCTTGCAGAAGCTGTCCTACCTGCTGCTGATGTTCCAGCAGTACTGACATGAGGAGCTGTAGAAGTCTCTGCCACAGTGGAAGAATGGCCATTGGAGGGGCCTGAAGCAGCATCGGAAGCCTGCCCCGAGGTAGATAAATTACTGGAAGCAGAACCAACAGGTTGAGATTCCACTCTAGCAGAAGTAGTTGGCACTACTGCAGGATCTATGTAAGAAAGCATTAAACAGAAGCAGATTAATCTCAAATATGTAAACAGGCACAACACCAGAATTATTTCATTGTATGGGACAGGTAAGCTGGTATATAGTACTTTCTATACATGATAAAGTGCCTTAAAAAAATTAAGAGGGATTTTTTGAGTTGCACATAATTAAAAACAAAAGTCTGTTCTCAATTTTTGACACAAAAATTGTCCCTATTCATCCAATCTGAAACGTTCTAGTTAGTAGAACACATGGATCCTTTTGCTGTCTCCATGCTGCAATTACCAAAAATAGCTATCAAAAATCTCTCCTCCTGCTCATCCTCAGGCATCTCAATAGTTCCCATATGTTTGTGTGTACTTATCCTCTCCTTATTTGTGTTATTTGTAGAGCCACAACTTTTTTAATTTCTGCTTTTTCCTATTAAAAGGAGGTATGCTGATCGTGTTTTTACATGCAAATAATGACAAGTCTAAAGTCTCTTACTTACATTGCAATATAATTGAAATCACACACATAGTTTTCCTACTAACACATTTTGTGTAATATCATGTTTCCACTTTTATGTAACCAACTAAAGAAGTCCAGTGTTCGGGCTAGTGAACCATTCTCCAGTGGCATGCTAGGGTATCAGTAGCCAGGAGTGAATCCTGGCTTCAAGGGTAACTTAGATATGTCCCATCATTCAAGCTAGGGTTCTAAATTTATCTTCGCCCTATACTGTATAATACCTATGGTTTTGAGTATGAGAGAATGGATGAAACTATGCAGTACAGGCTTTAGTTGTGGGATCTCAAATTCTATTCAAACACACACACACCTCTCTGTGTTGAGTTTTTTCCCATTATTTTTCACTACATAAATAAAAATTATTTTAACTGTTCAAAATAACTATTTTAAAATAGTTCACCAAAATGGTACCAATTGTGATGTGTCACAGCATCAAAGGTGCTGAAATCTTTGGATGTCAAAAGTGAGCACTTCAAAGGCATTAACCAATAACCAGGCAGCTGTAACAATGCCCAGTTACATCATAAATGTGCTCTGGCCTTGAGATTTGAACATGCAGTTAAGCATTCAGGAAACAACAAGCTTCAGAGACAAAAATAATTGCTTTTAAACACAATCAACTATTATTCCTTTGGAACATTCTACAACTACAAACAAAACATGCTAGGGTGCCCACGAAACCCTTCTGTGGTGCTGAGGACATTAATCCTTCTGAAGTACCTCTGAAGTATCCAGGTAAGGATATCAGAATTTTCCAATGCATAACTAACTAGCCCTGTGGTTTGTTTTGGGTTTTTTTTTTTTGTTTGTTCTTTTTATCTTGTAACTCTGCTTTTCGTTATAAAGTGCAACCTAAACGAAATATTAAATTGAAAAGAAGAGGGAAAGTTTATAGTACCCTATTTATTCCCTTATTAAAAGATAATGCTTGAAATATCCTTAGAAAATCAGTATCTGGATAAGTCATCCTGCTATACAGCAAAGATATTTACCTGTAGCAGGTGTTTTCTGAGGACAATAGGCATATATTCTCACATGTGGGTGACATCATCCACAGAAACTAGTACAAACACTTCTACTTGCACTGTCACTTTAAATCTTTAGGCAGTGCCCATACCACACAGATGCCTTCCCTCCTGATGTCAGCTTACAGGACCATCAATTCTGTAACTAGAGGAGATGGGTGGGTTGTAAGAATATGCTTGCTGTCCTCAGAGAACACCTACTCCAGGTATTATTGCTTTCTCAGAGGACAAGCAGGTGTAATATCCTTACATGTGGGGCTGCAAGCTGACAAAATTGTGACTCTGGAGAAGGATAATGGATATATAAGCATGAGCCTGGAAATACCCAAGAGTGTTTGGAAAAAAAGTTGGCGCCAAGATAGTGAAAAGATTCTGCAGAACTGTTTGTCCAAACTGACTATCTCTTCGAGTTTTGTTACAAACAGTAGTGAGAAGTAAAGGTATGGATTGAAGATCAAGTAAGCAGCTCTGCAGATGTTCTCAAAGATGCAGAACAGAAATGAGCCACCAAAGTAGCCACAGCTCAGACATTATAGGCTGTCACACGGCCCTGGAGCTTCAGCCCAACCTGAGTATATAGTTTGCAAGCCAAATGGAGATAGTTCTCTTGGAAACAAGAACTCAAGAGCAGGGCTGTGCAGTCGGAGTAGAGGAGTTGGAGACATTTTGGGTACCTGGAGTTAGAGTCATGGGTACCAGAAACTGAGGAGTCGAAGGATTTATCTACTGATTCCACAGCCCTGCCAGGGTTGTGGAGTCGGAGTCGTGCAGTCAGAGACAATTTGGGGTACCTGGAGTTGGAGTAGTGGGTACCAGAAACTGAGGAGTCATAGGATTTATCTACCAACTTTGGTGGAAGATGGGCTGGTGGAAGGCTTCAATGGCTGAGATGGTGTAGATCAGTGGTCTCAAACTCGCAGCCCGGGGGCCACATGCAGCCCACCAGATACTATTTTGAGGCCCTCAGTATGTTTATCATAATCACTAAAGTAAAATAAAACAGTTTCTTGATCATATGTCTCTTTAGCTATAAATGACAATATTATTATTAAGATTTAACCAAAAGGAAGATTTATAAACTATAAAGAGTTTTACCTCATGCAAAATTATCATTTCTTTAATAAGACATTAACTATTTTTTTCTGAGGCCCTCCAAGTACCTACAAATCCAAAATGTGGCCCTGTAAAGGGTTTGAGTTTGAGACCACTGGTGTAGATGGACTGAAGTGAGTTTTGACTGAGATTTCAGTAGTTGGAACCTAAGAACAGTACCGGGCAGAGTTTTGAATCCTTGCCCAAAAATAGCTAAGAAGAAAAAAAAACCAAAAACCCACCAACAAATTTTTGGACTGAATCAGGTTGAACAGACTGGATGGACCATTTGGGTTTTATCTGCCATCATCTACTATGTTACTATGACTCCACAGCCCTGCTCGAGTCTGTTAGGGTCAAAAGCCACAAAAAATTGGGAAGATCCTCTATAATGTTTAATCCGGTTCTGGTTTTATGCCAGAGCACATTTTCAGCCCAACTTGTGAAGAGCTGCCTCTCCAAGATGTATATACAGTTTTGGAAAGAAAACAGGCTGGTTGAGGTGGAATTCTGTGATGACTTTAGAAAGGAATTTTGGATGAGTTCAAAGCACTACTCTGTTGTGGTAAAATCTTGCATAGGGATGATCTGACAAGAGCTTGAAGCTCTCTCAACACACATACAAATGTGAGGGCAATGAGGAAGCAAGCAAGCAAGAGAAAGGAAGCAGCATGAGAGAGAGAAAGAGTTAGAGGGAAGCAAAGCAAGAACAGAAAAGCGCATGAGGGGAAGAAAAGGCAGGAGACTACAGGGGGGAATCGGCGAGTTAGCTCCGCCCACCCTGATGTCAACCACCAAAGCTCCCCCTTAAAAGGGGTGGAGCCAACAAGCAAAGTTAACTTAGAGCTTGGGTAGGCAAGCAAGAGAAAGGAAGCAGCAGGAGAGAGAGAAAGAGTTAGAAGCTCACTGACAAGGGACGCTAAAGAAGAGCAGCAGGAGACCACAGCAAGCGCATAGGACACAACCAGGCAGACACAGAGAACAGCCACAGCAGACCAGCAGACAGAAGCAAAATGTTGAGCTACCCAGTTTTCTGCACCGTCTGCCATATATATAACTACCTCCCCTCTGGGAGGCGGTCTTACGTATGCGCTCGATGCAGAAAACTGGAGAGCCTGAGGAAACAAGGCAGAATCCTGGAACGCAGAATAATGGAACTGGAGGCACTTCAAGCAATGAAGGAGGAAGACAGAGAAACATAGAACGTCAAGACAGAGGACCCCATCGAGGAAGAAGTCCAAGAGCTGGAGAAGTTCATAGAGGAGGCATACAGGGAGGCCGTGGAAAATCACCATGAACAGTGGAACTGCCGAAAGACACCTACAGAGTGTTGACCACCCGACAGACAACCACCACAAAGAAATGGATGACACAGCAGCGAGAACGAAGGATACGGACCTGCGGCTGGAGAGATGGACATACACCAGGGACACAGACCTGCGGCTGGAGAATCAAGAGAAGATAGACAGGACAGCAATCGTCGTGGGGGACTCCATCATCAGACAAATTAACA
This sequence comes from Geotrypetes seraphini, assembly GCF_902459505.1. Taxonomy (NCBI): domain Eukaryota; kingdom Metazoa; phylum Chordata; class Amphibia; order Gymnophiona; family Dermophiidae; genus Geotrypetes; species Geotrypetes seraphini. Next base: position 45,267,639 of record NC_047097.1, read on the forward strand.
GCCACATAGCGGGAGGAAGACTGGATCGGCTGGTGACCTGCCTACTGGGAGCCAAGGTAGAAGACATAGTGAGCCGCAACGACAGGATCATCGACAGTGTGGAAGAAGAAGATACCATGGTGGTGATCCATGTGGGGACGAACAACGTGAGCAACAGCAAATACAACAGGGAAGTACTGAAGGACCAGTTCCGGATGCTAGGAAGGAAGCTGAAGACCAGAACACAGAGGATAGCATTCTCGTAGATCCTGCCGGTACCCAGGGCTGATGAGAAGAGGCAGATGGAGCTGCAAGCAATCAACGCGTGGATGCGGCGCTGGTGTGAGGAAGAAGGATTCCACTTCGTGCGTAACTGGACAGCGTTCTGGGGGAAAAGCAAACTATACATGAAGGACGGACTCCACCTCAGCAGAGACGGAACGAGGCTACTAGCAAGCAATATCAAGAGAGAAGTTGAGAAGTTTTTAAACTAGGAAGAAGGGGAAAGCCGACAATCGACCAAGAGAGAAAGTTGATGGTTCAGGAACCAGTATACCTGGAGGATAACATGCAGGAAGATAGAGGGGAAGGCCCACCGGATCACAAGCAAGACAGACTGAAAGGGACACAAGAGGGAAGGAAATGCAAGAAAGGAACGGGTCGTAAACTCAAGTGTATGTACACGAACGCAAGGAGCCTAAGGAATAAGATAGGTGAATTAGAAGCTATGGCACAAAAAGATAACGTTGACATCATCGGCATCACAGAAACATGGTGGACTGAGGAAAACATCTGAGACACTGTGCTACCAGGATACAAACTATACCGCAAAGACAGAGTGGCTCAAAAAGCTGGGGGCATTGCCATATACGTCAAAGAGGGAATTGACTCTACCAGAGAGAACACACTGGAAACGTTGTTCAGTATAAGAGTTAGCCGTTAGTGTACTCTGGTATGGAGACTTTTCCAAAGGAGTGCTGTAAGCCTCTATTATAGACTCAGAGAAGTCCTCAGATGAATCAGACTGTAAATCAGAAGGATATGAAGGCCTTGGCAAAGAAATGCACTGAGAAGATCGAAACTTTCTTCAAGTCTAGTATTGGCCCGATGTAGTAGGAAGAAGTATGATGCGAAGCTGTTTTTCTCTTTGAAGAACAGGAGAGCACAATGTTTTCTTTTCAAAGCATGAGAAGAGGAACGATGCCCATTGGATTATCGATGAAGAACTGGACCAGTGGTGAGAAGATAGATACTTATACATGGAATGTTGATGTTGCTCCAGAGAACCAGCTGCGGTACTGTAGGACTTGGTAGCCATGCACTTAGGCTGGGCTAGTACCGAGGGAGTCTATACTGGGGTAAGCAGTTTTCCAATAGCTTCCTTCAGAACAGCGTATTGAGCTGCACCCAGAAGAAAAAGCACCAGTATCATATTTCATGGTGTTCTTTGACGTCTCAGCGCCATTTGACACGATTAACCATCAAATGTTATTGGCAAGACTGCAATCGTTGGGAATCTTCAGGAAAGTTTTGCTGTGGTTTAAATTTTTCCTGGAAGATAGTTCCTTTTGTGTGGAGACCAATCAGAAGAGGTCAAATTGGTCATCCTTGTTGTGCGGGGTTCCGCAAGGATCTGCTGTATCAGCGGTGCTGTTCAACATTTACCTGCTCCCATTATGTAAGGCATTGCATGCTTTAGGGGGTTAGGTTTTATCTATATGCGGATGATATTCAATTTTTGATCCCTATTGAAAGTCGCAGGATGAAGTGGTTTCAGATCTGAATGATTATTTTGATGTCATTCGGGAGTGGATGGCACAAAACCATCTAAAATTGAATGTGTCAAAAACTGAAGTATTATTTTTGGCCCATGGGAAGAACTTGGCTTCATGTCCCACTGAAATTTGTTTAGCAGGTGAAGCCGTTGTACGTCAGCAATGTAGGTATCTGTGAGTAATGCTAGATTCATTCTTATCTTTTTTTTAATTTTTATTTATAAGATTTTTTTTAAAAAATATTCCAAGCATAACATCTTGTACTGAAAGTGTGATCAAAACATAAAAATATTATTAGGATTAATTAGAACCCCAAAGGAAACTATTTAACTTAATCACACTCAAGTCCTCAATAAAATGGATCCAAGATTTAAGAAAAAAAAAAAAAAGTACATAAATTAAGAACATAATCAATAATAGGTATACTAGTAATCTGCTGTTGAAAATAGAGCTAATTTCTAATCGGATGCAGTTGTCGATGGTATTCCTACATTCAAGACGCTTTAAGAAGAGAAAATGTGTCAGATCTACAAAAACATATTTCATAGAACGATATCTAACAACACACTTGCAAGGGTATCTAAGGGAAAAATATATATATATATATATATACACCCCTAGCTGAGTAACCCCAGGCTTTAAAATCAGGAATTCTCTTATTCTTTTCTGAGTCTCCCTCGAGACATCAGGGAATATTTGAATATAGCACCCCAGGAAGTCTTTAGATCTATTCTTGAAGAAAAATTTAAGAATTCAATCCTTGTCTGGAGCTAAGGCTACAGTCAATAAGAGTGACTGAATAGTTACTTCTCTTTCAGATTGTTCTAATAAAGCAGAAACATCTAAAGGACCTTCCTGTGAGTTAGCATAATCTTCTTTCTTTTGTGGATCTTGAGATTTAACAGGTAATAAGCCCGTGTAAGGGGAGGCAGTGAATTTTCCGGAATCTTCAAAATTTTCCAAAAAATAACATTTTACCATTACTTGAGGAGAGATTGAGGAAATCCTAGGAAAATTAATTGTAAACTATTAGTTCAACTATTGTTCTCAAGAGCTTCCAATTTTCTTCTCATCATTAAATTACTGTATCTCTTACAAGTAAATCTTGATTATGTTTAACAGTTATCAATTCTTTATCATTCTTTTGAATATCAGATTTTATTAAAGTCATATCTTGACTCAAAAGAATTAAATTTCTTCTTTCCGATTTTCCAATTCTTTATTCAAATGTTCAATTTGGGGATTAAGAGAGTTCCCCAAATTCGCCACCAAATCCCAAAGGGCTTCAAGAATGACTTCTGGAGCTTTAACAGGAGAAAAGGAAACTGCAGGTGTGCTTAAACATTATTTTTTCAACTGTTTTACCTCCTTAGAGCCTTGATCCTCCATAGCTCGAGATATCTCAGCCGTGGGTTCATTCAGGAGGAATAAATCACTCCCAGATATTCCAACCGGCAAGCCCTCCGAAACACTGGCCTCTCGAGACGAGAGCTCTTCCTCTATGGGTGTACTCTTGACTTGCGGTGAGCTGGCTCCCAAAAGCAACGGCTGTAGAGGTGGCGTCCTCGTGTCAGGGCTCAGAGTAACGTCCAGGGGTATTCATCATGGCACTACTCTCTGCCGGTGTCCCCAGTGGGTGATTCACCATTTCTTGCTCTTGTTGGCGGCATCTGAAAAAATCATCAATAGTAGCAAGGGGGACCTCTAAGCGCCAGTAGGCTCCACCAATGCTTTTTCCCCTTCTCTTCGGCATTTTGAAAGAGAGATAATCACAGGCGTCTGCAGAGCAGTCAGACAGAAGCAGCCATCTTCCATCCTTATCTTTTAAGGCTCACATCAATGGTGTAGTTTCCAGTGTGTTTTTCAAGTTGCAACTATTGAGGAGGCTGCGTGATTATCAGATGACAACTTTCGGACAGTTGTTACATTATTGATAACACCATTGATGGATTACTGCAGAGGGGAGACATGATCTAGACGTTCAAATATGTCACAGGCCATATCGTGAATTTTTTTGCCTACTTTGCTTAGTAACCTGCATCAAAGATTCCACCTTTGGGGAAACAAAACGCTGACTAAAAGTATCTGCCATCAGATAGAGATTACCGTATTTTCACGCAAATAACGCGCACCCGTATAAAACGCGCACACGGGTATAGCGCGCAGAAATCACGATGGTATGTACAAAAACTTTGGTATACCGCGCTCACGGGTATACCGCGCATGCTGCCCGACGCTCCTTTCGCCCGCCCTGACTTTCCGACTCTCCGTTCACCCCCCCTGACTTCCGTGCACTGTCCCCCCTTGAAGGTCTGTCCCCATCCTGAAAGCCTGATGCCCCCCCCCGACGTCCGATACATCCCTCCCCCCGAAGGACCGCCGACTCCCCAACAATATCGGGCCAGGAGGGAGCCCAAATCCTCCTGGCCACGGCGACCCCCTAACCCCACCCCGCACTACATTACGGGCAGGAGGGATCCCAGGCCCTCCTGCCCTCGACGCAAACCCCCCTCCCCCCAACGACTGCCCCCCCCAAGAACCTCCGACCGCCCCCCCAGCCGACCCGCGACCCCCCCTGGCGACCCCCACGACCCCCCCACCCCCCTTCCCCGTACCTTTGGTAGTTGGGCCAGAAGGGAGCCCAAACCCTCCTGGCCACGGCGACCCCCTAACCCCACCCCGCACTACATTACGGGCAGGAGGGATCCCAGGCCCTCCTGCCCTCGACGCAAACCCCCCTCCCCCCCACCGACCGCCCCCCCCAAGAACCTCCGACCGCTCCCCCAGCCGACCCGCGACCCCCCTGGCGACCCCCACGACCCCCCCACCCCCCTTCCCCGTACCTTTGGTAGTTGGCCGGACAGACGGGAGCCAAACCCGCCTGTCCGGCAGGCAGCCAACGAAGGAATGAGGCCGGATTGGCCCATCCATCCTAAAGCTCCGCCTACTGGTGGGGCCTAAGGCGCGTGGGCCAATCAGAATAGGCCCTGGAGCCTTAGGTCCCACCTGGGGGCGCGGCCTGAGGCACATGGTCGGGTTGGGCCCATGTGCCTCAGGCCGCGCCCCCAGGTGGGACCTAAGGCTCCAGGGCCTATTCTGATTGGCCCACGCGCCTTAGGCCCCACCAGTAGGCGGAGCTTTAGGATGGATGGGCCAATCCGGCCTCATTCCTTCGTTGGCTGCCTGCCGGACAGGCGGGTTTGGCTCCCGTCTGTCCGGCCAACTACCAAAGGTACGGGGAAGGGGGGTGGGGGGGTCGTGGGGGTCGCCAGGGGGATCGCGGGTCGGCTGGGGGGCGGTCGGAGGTTCTTGGGGGGGGGCGGTCGTTGGGGGGGAGGGGGGTTTGCGTCGAGGGCAGGAGGGCCTGGGATCCCTCCTGCCCGTAATGTAGTGCGGGGTGGGGTTAGGGGGTCGCCGTGGCCAGGAGGGTTTGGGCTCCCTTCTGGCCCGATATTGTCGGGAAGTCGGCGGTCCTTCGGGGTGGGGGTGCGAGTGGTCCTGCCGGGGGGGGGATGTATCGGACGTCGGGGAGTCGGCCGGGCAAGAGGGCTTGGGCTCCCTCTTGCTCCGATCGTGGATGCGGGTGCGGGTGGGATCGCGTGCGAGCGGTCGTTCGGGGTGGGGGTGCGAGTGGTCCTGCCGGGGGGGGGGGGGATGTATCGGACGTCGGGGAGTCGGCCGGGCAAGAGGGCTTGGGCTCCCTCTTGCTCCGATCGTGGATGCGGGTGCGGGTGGGAGCGCGTGCGAGCGGTCGTTCGGGGTGGGGGTGCGAGTGGTCCTGCCGGGGGGGGGGGGGGGGGATGTATCGGACGTCGGGGAGTCGGCCGGGCAAGAGGGCTTGGGCTCCCTCTTGCTCCGATCGTGGATGCGGGTGCGGGTGGGAGCGCGTGCGAGCGGTCGTTCGGGGTGGGGGTGCGAGCGGTCCTGCTGGGGGGGGGTGAATCGGGCGTCGGGCGGGGTGGGAACTATGTTTTAAAACTTTTGTATACCGCGCTCACGCATATAACGCGCGAGGGGTATGCGCGGTAGGTAAAAACGCGTATAACACGCGCGTTATATGCGTGAAAATACGGTAGATCAGTGGTTCCCAACCCTGTCCTGGAGGACCACCAGCCAGTCAGGTTTTCAGGATAGCCCTAATGAATATGCATGGAGCAGATCTGCATGCCTGTCACCTCCATTATTATATGCAAATCTCTCTCATGCATATTCATTAGGGTTATCCCAAAAACCCAACTGGCTGGTGGTCCTCCAGGACAGGGTTGGGAACCACTGGCTTAGACATAGCCTTAGTCACTCACAGAGGATCTTCCGGCACTTCTCAGTGATCCGCGAGCATCTTCATGACATCTGGATGGCCAAGAAAAGACGACTGCAGCTTCATGCTACATATAAGAGCACTGTGCTGTTGAGGACTGAGGAGTTTCTAACTTTAAGTCCTCAGGGGAATCCAAAATGATCCCTATCAGCAATGAAGGTTTATTGCCGCACTAGGGGGGGTCCTCCCCAAGACCCAGTGTCCTCCAGATCCAGGTCCTGCAGATCTGTGATTGCAGATACACTGTGGAAGTGCCTGTCAGAGAAAGCAAAGGCACGAGATCATCTGGATCATCCGAGTCGTACTCAGGGAAGGGACTTCTGGCACTAATAGGGACGCCATAGTAGGCGGATTTGTCAGATACGCCTAGAATAGCATGTTAAACTCCAGGGAAAATCCTTGCCCCTAAGAGGCAGTGGCCCCCTCTGTGCCCTTTTTGGAGCTTTTCTGGGATTTTGGTGCCAAATCACGGCTGCGTTTCACCAGAGATGCACTTGTGCCCCCCTATTTTTGACTAGAACCCCCCCAACCTACCGAAGGGGAAAGGGGGCTAAAGCAAACGTTACCTTCCCCCTCACGTTCTGCACGGAACATGGATGCTTACCCGGCAGCCATCCACCGCAAACAGGGTATGAATTCAAAGTATCCTGCCCTGAGATGTCCATTACACCTGTTATCTTGCTAAAACGATATGTTTTGAGGCAGATAAAAGCTTAAAATTCAAATTGGGAAAATCCAAGATGGCAGCCACAGGAGCACATTTTGCATTAAAACAGCCCGGGAAATTCAAAACAAGCAATAAAACATGACAATTTTAGGATTTTTGGGGTGGAGGGGTCCTAGTATTAAATTCTGAAACACCCAAAACCTAGATCTAGGGACACCTCCCCCTCCCCCCCCAAAGCGATCTCACAGACTGTCAAGCTTGTTATTCACTGTGCTATGCTGTGTGCTGGGAGCTGCAAGATGGAAGCTGCAACAGATCTTCTGCCCCAAGAAGCTGGAAAATTGGACTGCCTCCATCTTCTGACTGCCCCTCTGACCTAATGCACTGGTCGGAGATCTCCACCCTCCCGGAACCCGCACGCTAACAGGTTGAGGAACACAATCGTCCCCGATACTGGATACACCACCACGGAGCCACACAGCCTGCGCTCAAACCCACTAGTAGATGAACCTGGGGTGAGAAACGCTTTCAAGGGAATGGTTCCTGAATCCCGAACTGAGATTGCCGGCTATCCAGGTGGGAGTACTGGAAGCAGACTTTGCCCTTAAAGTCTGTGATCTCCCGTAGCCAGAGCTGTCCCCATTGGGATTCTCTGCAGCAAGAAAAACACAAGGTACCTGAAAAATACCAACGTTAAAGAAAAATAAACACAAACAGATAAGACTAGCTCCTACTGATAGTTGGAGGGCAGTCTAGAGGTAAGAGAGCAGGAGCAAAAAGCTATGCTAATAAGGATTCCTACAAGAGATCTCGTGAGATGGGACTGACTACCCACTTGTTCAGTAGAGTGGGATTGTAAAAGAATTGCCATTATAGAATTCTTACTCAGCAAACATCCCAGTGCCTAAATTTCTTGAATTTCCTTTCTATATTTTGCTAGCTTATGAACCCGTTTGATTTGAATTTTTCCTATGAACAAAGCATTTGATGATTACCTGTTTTCTTCTAACTTAATAGGCTATCCATTCTCTTTCAAAATGACCAAAAGCCAGAGCAATAGCCTACCATCTTCATCCACAGTAAGGTCAACAACTTCTGCTGCATTCTGTCTCAGTGGCTGTATGACTGTGGAGATCCTTGTACTTCGGTTTCGCTGTTCCTGTGATCGCGTAAATTGTGAATTTGAGCTTTGGCTCCACTGAGATCGTGAGTGTCCAAGTGTGGAACGAGACCTGAGAAGAGAGAGATCAAGTTAAAACAGATTAAAAGATTAGGCTTCTTACCTTTACTAATCCTCCTTCATGTAGATCTCCTCTGGAGGCTGAACACTAGGGTTCTTGCATCCTCTCCAGCCTTGGCTGCAGGGTTCACAAACAATTTTTATCTCCTCCCTCTTAGGATATCTCCCTGAATACTTCCCATGATTCTCAGTAGATAGCAAAGCCAGGTAGATCTAGCACAGCAGTCTCAAACTCGCGGCCCTCCAGGTGCTATTTTGCGGCCTTCGGTCTAGACGCAATGATCAACTGCTCCCTTGCTGCAGTTGATTGTTCCGGTCAAAGCTGTTCAAGTCAAAGCTGCGGCTCCTCGCACCATCCACACCAGCATTTCTCTTCCCCCTTCTTTTCCTTGTGGAGCAGCAGCGTGTCTGGCCGGCTCCCTTGCTCAGTCCATCGTTCCGTTCAAAGCTGCGGGTGGCGGCTCCTTGCGGTATCCACTCCTGCATCGGAAGCCTCTCTGACGTCACAACATCAGAGAGGCTTCTGACGCAGGCGCGGATCTCGAAGAGCCGCCACCCGCAGCTTTGAACGGAACAATCGACTGAGCAAGGGAGCCAGCCAGACCCGCTACTGCTCCACAAGGAAGGGAACGGAAGGGGAGGGGAAAGAGAAATGCTTCTGCTGCACAGGAAAGGGGGACCCTAGGGAAATGCTGCTGCACAGGGAAAGGGAGAGGGAGGGAAGGGGGAAGAGAAATGCCTCTGCTGCACAGGAAAGGGGGAAGGGAAATGCTGCTGCTGCACAGGGAAAGGGAGGGGGAGGGAAAGGGGAAGAGAAATGCTTCTGCTGCACAGGAAAGGGGGAAGGGAAATGCTGCTTCTGTTGCTGCTGCACCCAATTGGGGAAAGAGAGGGAAGGAATGAGAAGGAAGACAAGGGAGAGGAGAGGAACAAGAGATATCAAGTTCATGGGAGGGAGGGAAGGAAAGGAGATACCAGACCATTGAGAGGGAAGGAGAGATGCCAGGACAAGGGGGAGGGAAGGAGACAGATGCCAGATCAGGGGAAAGGAAGGAAGGAGGGAGAGAAAGGAAGGAAAGAGATGTCAGACCATGGAAACAGGACGGAAGAAGAGAGAGATAGGAAGGTAAGGTAAGACATGGAAACATAGATTTTGAAAAGAAAGCAGAAAAATTGATGATGGATGCAAGGCAGAAAGTGAAGACGGAGAGAAAAACAGTCAAAAGAGAAGATGGCCCTGGAAACATAGTTAAAAGCACAGAAAAATAAAGTCACCAGCCAACAAAGGTAGGGAAAATGATTTTATTTTCAACATATTGATTGAAATGTGTCAGTTTTGAAAAAGAAAAGATATTAAACTTTAAATGTGAGGGCTGCAGAAAAAATAGAGTACTTGGAAGGCCGCAGAAAAAATAGTTAATGTCTTATTAAAGAAGTGACAATTTTGCAAAAGGTAAAACTCTTTATAGTTTATATATCTTTCCTTTTAACTCTTGTATTTCTTAGAGAAGCCGGTCAAAGACAGAAATCCAGCTTACCAGTTACTGAAGAGGCGACCTGCGAATCAGACAGACGGGTGGGTGTTCAGCCTCCAGAGGAGATCTACAAGAAGGAAAATTAGCAGAGGTAAGAAACCTAATCTTTCATTCTTGTATAACCCCTCTGGAGGCTGAACACTAGGGACGTATCAAAGCAGTCCCAACTCTTGGAGGGGGGGGGGATGAGCCCGCTACCAGAACGGAAGCGCCAAAAGATGTATCACACTTAGCCACCACATCAAGTTGGTAAAACTTGATAAAGGTGTGAAGAGGCCCAAGTGGCCGCCCTAAAAAAATCTCCTCAGGCGAGACCGCATGAGATTCAGCCCACGAGGAAGCCATTCCTCTGGTAGAGTGGGCCTTCACCCCAAGGAAGGGGGGGGCTTCTTCCCCGCCAACACATAGGCAGCGGAAATGGCCGCATGTATCCATCTCGAGATGGTAGCTTTGGAAACTGGCCGACCCCAGTGCGCGGGGTCCGCCAAGACAAAGAAATGACAGACGGAAGTCATTCGTGGCCTCCAGGTATCTCAACAGGAGACACCGCACATCTAGAGACCGCAAAATACGGTCCTTAGACTTGGAGCCTGACAGAACAAAGGCAGGTAGCCGAACTTCCTGGTTGACATAGAATGAGGAAACCACTTTCGGGAGAAAGGAAAACATTGTCCTCAAAACCACTGCAGACTCCGTGATGCAAAGAAAAGTATCTCTGCACGACAGAGCCTGAAGCTCCAACACTCACCATGTAGAAGTGACTGCAACGAGGAAGACGGTCTTGATAGTAAGATCTTTCAGAGAAATCTGATCCAGAGGTTCATAGGGAGGACGAGCCAGAGAGCAGAGAACCAGATTCAGAGTCCATGTGGGAGAAGGCAGTCACAAGGGAGGCTGCAGCCTCCCCGCAAGAATTGGACAACGTCCAGGTGAGACACCAGAGAACCCCAGAGAGAAAAGGGACCCAAACACGACAGTCCTGCAATCTGGACACAGAGAGAAGAAACTACCAGACCCTTCCTGAGGCCAGCCTGCATGAAGTCCTGAACCTGTGCCACTGACGGGGACAAAGGGTCCACTTGAACCCCCGCACACCAAGCTTGAAAGCACCTCCAGGCTTTCGTGTAGGCCGATAGTTGACTTCCTCTGGCTCTGAAGGAGCGTAGTGATGACCGCAGATGAGTAGCCCCTAGCTATCAAGCCCGCGTGTTCAACATAAACATAGAAGATGACGGCAGAAAAGGGCTACAGCCCATCAAGTCTGCCCACTCTGCTTACCCACCCCCTGTCTATGCCCTAATGACCCAAATTTTCAAGCGCCAGGCCGTAAGACCAAAGTGGTCCGGATCTTGCAGTGCTATTGGGTCCTGCGTGAGCAACCTCCGATGGCAAGGAAGATGCAGACCCCTCTAGGAGCTCAACTGCCAGGCCTGTATACCAAAGTCTTCTGGGCCAGTCCAGGGCCACCAGGAATACCAGACCCTCATGAGAGGCCACCCGGCACAGAACGCGCCCTATCATAGGCCATGGGGGAAGACATACAGAAGTTCCCCTTCGGGCCAAGGTTGAACCAGAACGTCGAGCCCTTCGCTGCCAACCTCCCATCAGTGGCTGAAGAACCTGTCCGCTTTCTGGTTCCCTGAGGACGCCATCAGGTCGAAGGTGGGACGACCCCACCGGCATATGATGGCCCCGAACGCTAACCTGGACAGGGACCATTCTCCTGGGTCCAGAATCTGACAACTTAGGAAGTCTGCCTGAACATTGTCTACTCCGGCCAAATAACGCTGCAGACAAGGCCACCAGATGCCTCTCCACCCAGGCAAAGAGCATCTGAGCCTCCAAGCTCAGCAGGGGACTCCTCGTGTCTCCCTGACAGTTGACATAGGCAACAGCCGTTTAACTCATCTGAGAGCACATGGATGGCCTTCCAGTGGAGACACCCTCAAAATCTCAGCAGAGCCAGACGGATCACTCGTAGCTCCAGTCAACTGTTCAACCATCTGCTCTCCAGCGCAGTCCACCGGCCCTGGACCGGCACAGACCAGCAAACTGCTCCCCAACCGGAGAGACTCGCGTCCGTTGTCAGGGCCACCCAATTTAAGACTTGCAGAGGGAGCCCTCTGTTCAGAGTAACTGGGTTCAACCACCACAGCATATTGCTATGCACTACCCCTCAACCAAGGCAACTTGACCCCCAGCATATCCCGCTGAGGATTCCACCAAGTCAGAAAGGACAACTGGAGAGGACGGAGACGAGCTCTCGCCCACGGAATCACATCTATGGTCGCCCCCATGAAACCCAAGACCTGAAGATACTGCCAGGCCGTCGGGACTGGAACCGCTAACATGTCCCAAATGGTACTCCGAAGCTTAAGCTTCCTGGATTCCGGCAGGAATACCTGGTTCTGGACCATGTGGAACCGGACTCCCAGGTACTCCAAGTTCTGCATTGGCTCAAGATGGTTCTTCTTGAGATTGATCACCCAGCCAAGAATCTCCAGCAAATGCACCACCTGGCAAACCGCCAGGCAGCCTTCATCCAGCGAGGGAGCTCTGATCAGCCAGTCGTTGAGGTATGGATGTACTAGCACACCCAGCAATCACAGATGGGCAGCCACTACCACCATGACTTTGGTGAAAGATCTGGGCGCCGAAAACAGCTCAAAGGGCAGCACTGTGAATTGAAGTGCCTCCCAAGTACATGAAATCTCAGGAATCTCCAATAAGCTGAAAAAATCAGGATGTGGAGGTACACTTCCGTGAGATCCAAAGAAGCCAAAACCTCCCCGGGCACCACTGCTGCCACAACAGAATGCACCGTTTCCATCCAGAAACACAAAACCCACAGGAAGGCATTCATTGCCTTCCGGTCCAGAATAGGTCTACAATCTTCGGAATCTTTCTTTGGCACGATGAAGTATAGAGAGCATCTCCCGGAGCCCAAGTCTCCTTTTGGAACAGGATCTATAGCCTCCAGATCCAGCAACCTGCGCACCGTGGCTCGCACCTTTCTGGTTCTGTCTAGATTTCCCACAGGAGAAGACAGGAAGAAGTCCGGCAGAGGTTGGAAAAACTGCAGTCAAAGGCCCTCCCCTTAGCATGTCGAAGACCACTGGTCCAAAGTTATCTTTCTGCCATTCTGAAAGGAAAGCCAAAAGCCTCCCAACAATCCAAGGGAGGTCTGCCAGAGTCTTGGCGTCATAATTTTCTCTTGGGAGGGGCAGAAGGATGGGAGTTGGAAGACTGTTGGCGCCGGGAGTCAAACAAACTGAGAAATGTGCCGGTAGGGACAAAAATTTGGCCGTCCCACACCCCTGGTTTAGTGCCAGGGAGCACATTAGGCTTACGGTCCTGAACACTGGCCATAAGGTCATCCAAACCCTGGCCAAACAAAAGAGAACCTTTAAAAAGGTAACCTGCACAGCATAGCCTTAGATGAAGAATCACCCACCCATAGCATTCGCTGAGCAGAAACTGAATAAGCTCCCAGCTTAGCAAAAACTTTCAAGATGTCAGAGTGTGTCTGCCAAATAATTCACCCCTGATACCAGGAAGTCAAGGTCATGAAGGACAACTTCCTCGAGATCCTTACGAAGTTTGGTGTGACATGCCCGGGCCACAAAGGAAGTAGCCATTGCAGCGGAATCAAAAAGATGCTTGAGAACAAAATCCACTCTTCTGTCCTGAACATCCTTCAGGACACTCCTCCATCAGCAGGACCAGACACTCGGTGAACTCTGATGCCATGGGATACAATCTCACCATAACCCTAACGCATTTCAGGGGACCCTTCGGGGACTCCCAAACCTCTAAGAGCATTTTCTGTCAAATCTGCATTATCCAGAAAAGCAGCGGAAAGCGGGAGCTTAGAATTCATGAGTGAACATTCTGCCTGAACCACTTGGGCTGAATCAAGTTTCAGTGTCTGCAGTTGCTCTGAAATAAGGTCAGGTAGGCAGCTAGACTTGAAGAGCCTGCCTGGTCATCCCCAAGGTCTCGGAACCCACTGTTCTGGGTATTCCCAAGATCCACTAAGTTAGCCTCGTCCGCTGACTCTGCCAAGGAAACATGCAACAACAAAGGCACAGAAACTGAAGAAGAAACAGAAGCAATGACAGGGACCAGCCACCGGCTTTCTGGTGCCCCAGCAAAGGAACAAATCAACATGCTGGAATCCAAAGGTGGAACAAACTGCTGCACTGGAATCTGAGTGGGAGAGACATAGAAACATAGAAGATGACGGCAGAAAAGGGCTACAGCCCATCAAGTCTGCCCACTCTGCTTACCCACCCCCTGTCTATGCCCTAATGACCCAATTTCCTTATCTTGACCCTCGTAGGGATCCCACATGGGTATCCCATGACAGACATAATAACCCTTGACAGACATAATAACCCTTTTTCTCATAAAAGCCTGATACATCATATCTACAAATTACAGTGGAAAATAGTCATCGGCAAGAGCCGCTCTGCATGACTCACATTTGGAATGCTTAGAAGATTTACGAGACTCTTCACTGGAACTGCGCTTACGTTTTGCAGAAGCACTCTCCGCGCCCCAATTTTGGCATCCCAGACAAAGCAATCACGTCTCCAGTGGAATCGGAGGAAGGTAGGGCCTCCTCGGAGGAGAGTGGTACAGAATCCACGCACGGTTCACACCCCTCGCGGGTCGCAGCACATGTGATACGCATCTGCGAATCTGTCAGCCATCTGCCGCATTTACGGCATGAATCCATGCCATACTGTCCTGAGGAGGCCATATGTGAAGTTTGGAGCAAAAACGAAGCTTCTAAGTCCAAAAAAATACTCTTTTAAAAACTTTAAAGAAAATCCAAGATGGCTGCAGCGGGTCCAGATTCTACCCTAAAACAGCCCATGAAAAACACAGAGAACCCAGAAAAATGGCTATTTTATGATTTTACAGGTGGGGGGGGGGGGCCAGGGCATGAAGGGAATCCACCCAAAACCCCGATTTCAGCACCCCCAAAATCGCCAAACTCAGGGTCACAGAGACACCTGAGACATGTGCTGCAATGCAATTCAATGGCAGCCAGCAATACACAGTGCAAGCAAAGGAGATCAGTACCTCAGGAGCTAATAAAACTGGTTTTTCAGGTCTTCTGATTGCCTCACCTTCCCTGTCACCTCAGATAATGACTACCAGGACCCCTCATGGAAATTAGGGAAGATATGCGGTCCGGTTCCAATCCCGGCATACCTCCATGAAACCGAAGCTGCCTGTGCTCTACCCCTTAGCGGTCAAACCCAGGGTGAGATGGCTCCTGATATGGAGACCCAATCCAATCTGCAGGCAGTCTAGAGGGCTTACTGCAGTTTCAGCTAACAGGGCACTCTCCCAGAAGCAGACAATATTTAAGTAAAAGTCTGCGATCTCCTGCCGAAGGATCACTCCCACAGAGTGAATCCGCAGCACTTGGGCAATACCCGTGGTACAGAACAAATTAAGACTAGCAAATGAAAAATAAATCACAAGCAGAAGAGAATAAACCCAGCAGCAAGGCTGCAGGAACAAACTGAGAATCATGGGAAGTATCCAGGGAGGAGACAAAAATTGTTTGTGAGCTTTGCAGCTAAGGCTGGAGAGGATGCAAGAACCCTAGTGTTCAGCCTCCAGAGGAATTGCACAAGAATTATGTACTACAGTTGAATTAAACAAGTCAGTAGCTATTCAGTGCTTTGGAGCAATTTAATTTTTTTAAAATACAAAATGCGTATTATTGTCAAACTTCAGGTATTCACAATAACAAACAGAAGTCAGTAAACAAAGACCATATGATCCATACAATCTGCTTATTTGCCTATTGTGCAATCACAGTTCTTACTTGATAAGGAATCTTATTTACCGTATTTTTCGCTCCATAAGACACACCTGACCATAAGACACACCCTAGATTTGGAGGAGGAAAAAAACAAAACACATTCTGAACCAAATTCTCCCTGCCAGGCTCTGTACCCAACCCTATACTCCTTGTCAGGCACTGCACCCTGTCCTCCCTCTGGTGGTCTAATGGTAGGCTGGGACAGGGTAGGCAGGGTTAGCTGCAGGCAGGCTGGCTGGCCTAGTGACAGGCAGGCTGGTCCCATACAGCACAGTTACTTACCGTAACAGGTGTTATCCAGGGACAGCAGGCATATATTCTCACATGTGGGTGACGTCATCTATGGAGCCCCGATGCGGAAGCATTTTCAAGCAAACTTGATTGAAGATTTAAGTTTGCTCTGCTGCTCCACGCATGCGTGCCTTCCTGCTCCACTAGGGGATGCATCCCCTCGTGGTCTCCAGTTCACTTAACTAGCAAAGAAGCCAACCTCGGGGAGGTGGGCGGGTTGTGAGAATATATGCCTGCTGTCCCTGGATAACACCTGTTACGGTAAGTAACTGTGCTTTATCCCAGGACAAGCAGGCATGATATTCTCACATGTGGGTGACCTCCAAGCTAACTGAAAAGGGATGGAGGGAAGTTGGCAATTTAAGCGAATAGATTTCATAAAACCGATTGGCCGAACCGGCCATCGGTCCTGGATAGTGAGTCCAGACAGTAGTGGGAGGTGAAGGTATGAACCGAAGACCACGTGGCAACCTTGCAGATTTCCTCAATAGGTGTGGACCTGAGGAAAGCTACGGAGGCTGCCATCGCTCGGACTTTGTGTCCCGTTACTCGACCATACAGCGCGAGACCAGCCTGAGCGTAGCAAAAGGAGATGCAATCGGCCAACCAGTTGGACAAGGTGCGTTTGGAAACTGGGTGACCTAACCGGTTTGGGTCAAAGGACAAAAACAGTTGTGGGACTTTCCGGTGTGAATGAGTGCGTTGGAGGTAAAAGGCCAACGCTCTCTTGCAGTCAAGAGTGTGGAGCGCCACTTCTCCGGGGTGAGAGTGGGGCTTGGGAAAAAACACAGGCAAGACAATGGACTGATTGAGATGGAAATCAGACACTACTTTAGGCAAGAACTTTGGATGGGTGCGGAGTACCACCTTGTCGTGATGGAATACCGTGAAGGGTGGGTCCGCTACCAGAGCTTGTAATTCACTAACCCGCCGGGCGGAAGTGAGCGCGAGTAGGAAAATTACCTTCCAAGTGAGGAATTTTGGATGCCATTTGTCTAGGGGCTCAAATGGAGGTTTCATTAGTTGAGCCAGAACCACGTTAAGGTCCCAAACCACCGGGGGAGGTTTGAGAGGGGGGTGGACGTTCAGAAGACCCTTCATGAAACGAGAGACTAAGGGATGGAGTGAGAGGGCTTTCCCTTCCAGGGGCTGATGAAAGGCCGCAATCGCACTGAGGTGTACTCGAATGGAGTTGGTCTTTAGGCCGGAATGAGATAATTGAAGTAAATAGTCCAGGACCAGAGGGACGGGGACCGACACCAGGTCCTGGCTGTGGGAGGAGCACCAGGTTGAGAATCTGGTCCATTTTTGGGAATAGCAGGTTCTCGTCGAGGTCTTTCTAGAGGCCTCCAATATCTCCTTGACTGATTGAGACACGGGGAGAGCAGTCAGGGGGAGAGAAACCAAGCATTCAGATGAAGAGATTGAAGATTGGGATGTAACAGCGAACCCTGACCCTGTGATAGTAGAAAGGGAAACAGAGGCAGAGGCAGTGGATCTCTGACACTGAGTTGAAGTAGAAGGGAGAACCATGGCTGGCGTGGCCAGCGAGGGGCAATCAGGATCAGGGTGGCTTGTACTGTTTTCAGGTGGACAAGCGTCCGCAGTATCAGAGGAAACGGCGGGAACGCGTACAGGAACCTTCCGTCCCAGTCGAGGAGGAAGGCGTCGGCCTCGAGCCGGTCCGGGGAGTACAACCGGGAGCAGAAGAGAGGCAGCTTGTGGTTGTGGGGGGATGCGAATAGATCTATTTTGGGCATCCCCCACTTTTCGAACACCTGTCGTAGGGTCTGAGAGTGTAGTGACCACTCGTGTGGCTGGAGGAGGCGGCTGAGTCTGTCCGCCAGACAGTTCTGTTCTCCTTGTATGTACACCGCTCGAAGGAAGGTGTTGTTGGAGATTGCCCATTTCCAGAGGCGCAGGGCTTCCCGGCAAAGGGGCCAGGACCCTGTTCCTCCTTGTTTGTTTACGTAGTACATTGCTACCTGGTTGTCGGTTCGGATGAGAACCACTCGGTCGTGGAGCAGATGTTGAAAGGCTACAGCTGCGAGATAGATGGCCCGAAGCTCTAGCACGTTGATGTGGCATCGACGGTCTTCTGCTGACCACATCCCTTGGGTGCGTAGGCCATCTAGATGGGCTCCCCAAGCGTACTCTGACGAGTCCGTGGTGAGTATCTTGCTGTGGGGTGGGGTGAGGAAGAGCAAACCTTTGGAAAGATTTGAAGAGTCGGCCCACCAGCGGAGCGATCGTTGCAAAGAAGGCGTCACTGTCACGGGGCGGTCGATCGGGTCCCGGTCTTGACGCCATTGAGAGGCAAGGGTCCATTGAGGAATTCTCAGATGGAGGCGGGCAAAGGGTGTGACGTGGACGGTGGAGGCCATGTGGCCCAGAAGAGTCATCATCTGCCGAGCTGATACTGAGGTCAGCAGGGAAAACCTTCGACTCAGACTTACTAACGCCTCTAGACGCGGAGGGGGGAGGAAGGAACGGAGGCGAACCGTGTCCAGCGTGGCCCCGATGAACTGTAGGGACTGGGAGGGGCGTAGTTGGGATTTTGGGAAGTTTATCTCGAACCCCAGACTTTGTAGGTAGGTAATAGTCTGTTGGGTCGCTGAGATAACCGCTTCCCTGGACGGGGCTTTGATCAGCCAGTCGTCCAGGTAGGGGAATACCTGGAGGCCCTGGGAGCATAAGGTTGCTGCGACTACCAGGAGGCACTTGGTGAAAACCCGAGGTGACGATGCTAGGCCAAAGGGGAGGACACGGTATTGTAGGTGCCAGTCCCCTACCTGAAAACGCAAGAACTTGCGGTGAGCGGCGTGCACTGGGACATGTGTGTATGCCTCCTTGAGATCGAGGGAGCAGAGCCAGTCGCCCTCGTCGATCAGGGGGTAAAGTGTCGGTAGGGAGAGCATCCGAAATTTTTCCCGTACCAGAAATTTGTTGACGCGTCTCAAGTCTAGTATTGGGCGTAGGTCTCCCGTTTTTTTCGGTACCAGGAAGTAACGGGAGTAGAAGCCCTTCCCCCGTTGGTCGGGGGGAACCTCCTCCACTGCTCTCAGGCGAAGCAGGTCTCGAGCTTCGGAGCGGAGTAGGGGTAGTTGAGTCCGGTTGGGAGGGCAATTCCTTGGGGGGTTGTCCGGAGGAATGGCCCGAAAATTGAGAGAGTACCCTGATGAGATCACGCCAAGGACCCATGCGTCCGACGTGACTTGTTCTCAGCGAGGGTAAAAGGCTTTGAGCCGACCCCCGATGGGAAGGGGGCCTGGGACTATGGCGGAGGGGGCCCGCCCCCTTCCGCGTATCCCGTCAAAAGGACGGGGATGGTTTCGTAGTCGTAGGCGGTTGGGACTTGGGCATGGCCCGGTGGTGGGCTTGCGGACGCCTGGGTGGGGGCCGCGAGAAGGCAGGGGTGGATTTTTGTGGGTAGCGGTGCAGAGGGGCCCTATATGGCCTGGACGCGGGTGGTTTGGGCTTTTGTCGGACAAGGGAGGCAAACGAGCGTTCATGTTCGGAGAGGCGTTTTGTAGCCGCCTCGATAGTGTCATCGAACAGTTCTTTTCCCACGCAGGGGAGGTTAGCCAACCGGTCCTGTAAGTTGGGGTCCATGTCGATCAGGCGTAGCCAAGCTAGTCGGCGCATGGCGATAGCAAAGGCTGCCTCTCTGGAGGAGAGTTCGAAGCCATCGTAGGCCGCGTGGAATAGATGGAGGCGTAGGTTGGAGAGGGATTCCAAGACCAGGCTAAACGCTCCTTGACGGGAGGCCGGTATGTCAGTCTCAAAGGCTCTCAGTAGTCCAATGAGGTGTTTGAGGTAGGATGTGAAGGTGAAAGTGTAACTTTGCACCCTAGAGGCCATCATCGCATTTTGGTATAGTCTCCTGCCGAACTTGTCTAGGGTTCGGCCTTCTCGGCCTGGGGGGACAGCCCCTGAGACCCGGGAGGGGTGGGCCTTTTTTATGGAGGATTCTACTAACAGCGACTGGTGGGAGAGCTGCGGTTGTTCAAATCCCGGAAAGGGTACTGTGCGGTACTTGGCCTCCATTTTGGAGGGCACGGCTGTGACCATATAGGGGGTCTCCAGGTTCCTGAAGAGAGCCTGTTGGAGTATTGGATTAGGCGGCAAGCGAAGGGACTCTCTGGGCAGTGATGGCATATCCAGTTCCGCTAGGTATTCTTTAGAGTATTTGGAGTCGGACTGGAGGTCTAAATTCAAAGCGTGGTCCATGTCCTGGACAAAGCGCGAGAAGGATGGTCGGGATGTTCCTGAGGCCCCGTGCGGGGTCGGTGAACGAGACCTTCGTCGGGTGGAGAAGGAAGGGGAGGCTTCCCTCGAGTAGCGAGGTTCCTGTTCCAATCCAAGCTCCGAAGCCGGGGAAGCACTGTGAAAGTGTTCCGGGGTCGTGGATCTCTGACGTCTCGAGGAGCCCCTCGGAGACGATGCCGGGGTTCGGGGTACCGATTGGTGTCGGATCGGTGACCTCGACCCGGACTCCCTCGGTGAAAGCCCGATACCTCGGATCGGAGCCCCGGTCCGAGGGGGAGTTCGGAGGATGCGTGGGTTGGAGAGTGATAACTCCGCCACCCTCAGCGGTCCCGTACGAGGTGTAGGTGAACGTCCTCGTAGAGTGGGAGAACCCCGGGCCTTCTTAGAGGTACGGCGGTTCGAGGTTTCTGTCGGTTTGGCCCGACGTTTTGCCCTGTGGCGGTCTGTGGAGGGAGAGCGCCTCGGGTGCCTCGGCGAGGAGTCCGAGGAGGATGAGATGCGGCGAAGCTTGCGCACTTTCCCCCGAGGTGGCTCGACGCGAGGCTCAGGCTGGTCTGGCACATGCGGGGTCGAGGCAGAGGCCGGTTGTAGATGGGCCATTGCAGCGGACAGCTCCAACGAGATCATTGCTCGGAGTAGGTCTTGGAAGACGGGCACGGACAGCATCGAGGGCATGTCCCCTGCCTCGGTGCACTCCACCGGGGGCGACCTCGTATCAGAGTATTCCCGTGTGGTGGAGGCACGGCCCGAAGGCTTGGAGGGCTTTGTAAGCATGGGACTTCCGCCATGCGTCGCCGGTGTCCCCGAGGTTGGTTTCTTCACTGGTACAGAACCTGAAGAGGGGACTTACCCAGAGCCGAGGCTTTCTGTTGTCCCGAGGACTTCGGAGTCGAGTCTCGAGGCGATGCCGAGGTATTCGGGGCCGAGGTCAAGGCCGGGGCCGAGGCCGGGGCCGACCTCAAGGCCGATGTAGAGGGTTGGTCTGGGGCGAAAAGATCCGCCATGCGGGCTTTCCTTCGATGGAGGGCCCGGTTCTGGAAAGTAGCGCACTGGGGGCAGGAGTCGGTTGGATGAGCGGCCCCCAGGCAGAGGATGCACCGGCGATGCGGGTCTGTGATGGAAAGAAGCCGCTTGCACCGGGTGCACTTTTTAAAGCCGGTCAAAGGCCAGGACATAGAATCGAAAGTGGCCGCGGCTCGAGTAGCCACGAGGCCACGGGGACCTGGAAGCCTCCGGGTCGATCAAACGAAGCAGGAATCAAGTTGAAGAAGATAAAACTTTTGCGCACAGCAACTTAAACGATGAAAAAACAAGAAATCGCGGTGCTAGAAGGCAGTTGGGGCAGAGCCTGAAAAAACACGACTTCTAGGCTCAGCGGAAAATTTTGAACTGGAGACCATGAGGGGATGCACCCCCTAGTGGAGCAGGAAGGCACGCATGCGTGGAGCAGCAGAGCAAACTTAAATCTTCAATCAAGTTTGCTTGAAAATGCTTCCGCATCGGGGCTCCGTAGATGACGTCACCCACATGTGAGAATATCATGCCTGCTTGTCCTGGGATAACTCCCCTTATCCCTCCACTACCTTAAATCATCCCCCAAACCCCCCCTCCCACGTACCCTCCAGTATCTTTTTTAATCATACCCTCCCATACTTTTAAAAATCCCTTCCTCACTCCCTAGACAGCTGTCTTGGTATTTTAAACACCCCCCCACCCCCAGGTATCTTTTAAATTCCCTCCCTCCCTAGACAGCTGTTTTGGTATTTTAAAACATCCCCCCCACCCCCGGTACCTTTTAAAATCCCTTCCTCTCTCGCTAGACAACTGTTTTGGTATTTTAAACATCCCCCCACCCCGGTACCTTTTAAAAACCCCTTCCTCTCTCGCTAGCTGTCTCCTCCTATTTCCCAGCCAGCAGCGCAAAGGTCAGAAGAGCACGAAGGTCAGGAGCAAAGCTTTCCGCACTCCCTTGGGCCTGTGCTGCTTTCTGAATGGCTGCAGTCAGTTCCTATGAGTCCCACGAGAACTGATTGCAGCCGTTCAGAAAGCAATGCAGCCCAAGCGGGAGCACGGAAAGCTTTGCTCCTGACATCCGTGCTCTTCTGACCTTTGCGCCGCTGGCTGGGAAATAGAAGACAGCTAGTGAGGGAGGGATCATGCTGGACCACCAGGTTATTTGTAACACGGTACCACAACGGATGGTGGGAGGGAGGGGGAGTTGGGGTTTTTATAAAGGTGCAGAGGCGGTGGGCATGCAGGGAATAGGATGTTTTACAAAGGTACAGCGTGCGGCGGCATGTTTTAAAAAGGTGCGGCGGTGGGAGGGGTGTTTTTAAACAGTACGGGGTGGGTGGGGGTACCTTCGCTATATAAGACGCTCTGAGATTTCCACCCACTTTTGGGTGGGGAAAAAATGCATCTTATGGAGCGAAAAATACGGTAAGTCATGTATTAAATGATGGCAGCACAATGACAAATTTTGCAGAACTGAATATAAATTATCAAAGCAGGACATTTATGCTTATTGGCAACTACAGCATTTTGTAGATGCAGTTCCACAACAGCATTTGACTGAAGTGCAAGAACTAACTAACTACAATGTATACTTTGGGTTCACAGCATAAAGTGCCACCGAGGTATCATGTGGCTATTCAGGAAGCAACTCCTATGGCTTCCTTTAATATTTTAATGGATTGCTAGTTAGAAGAGTTGCATGTGACTGTTCCAATGGAACTGTTGCATACTGGTGTGAAACAGCTGCAATATGTTTCAGAAAGTGTTTCAATATGGAAAACACAAAATAAGTTCCTTACGAGACTTATCACGTAAAGCCTTTCTTGCCTCCTTACAAGGTGGCACATGCCTTAAGTGTAAATTTTAGAGGCTCATTTAGGACACATATTTGGTTGTGTCTTTATGTTTATTGCTTTTGGATACAATTAAAAACTTTATAATGCAACAATAGTAAAATTATGCATTAGTCAAATATAGTGGGTTCCCAATAGGGTCTATGATGGAACCAATGTTTTGGGGTTTTTTTTGTATCAATGATCTAGAGATGGGACTAACTAGTTAGTGAGAATTAAATTAGCTGATGTCTACTACTATTATTAATCATTTCTAGAGCACTGAAAGGCATATACAGCGCACTACATGTACATTTAATATGTACTAGTCAATCCATGCTCAAGAGAGCTTACAAGGGAAGATTAGGTACTTACCTTGATAATCTTTCTGGTAAATAGGCACACCATTCTTAAACCTGTGGGTTGTGCATCTCTGATCGTGAGATCTGATGCAGAGAGCCTCATTTACATTTTTTCTGCTCCGCCTCTCCTCACTCTGGGCTGTCCTTTAACTCCTCAGTTCGTATCAAAGCAGATGGTTAGACTAGAGAAGAAAATACAAAAGGGAGGGGTACAGGGATATTTCCTGACAAAAAAAAAGTCTGTTCTGATCATATCACAACATTTAATACAAAATCAATCAAAAAACATTTAAACATAACGGAGGTGGAGATAGCAAGCTACCTACCCGAGTACAACTTGCACCAACAGTCTTGGAGTTTTAAAGGATACCCCCCATGGAGTCTTCAAAATAGGAGTGGTCTTCTCTATCCTTGACTTTGCTGGACACAGGAAAGAAACAAGTTATCTGGTAATACCGACATGTCTCAGACAGCAAGCAGGCTAAAGAACATCTAATAGGATGGGCTTCAACAATGATGCTCCTATTTATTAGAAGGAAAATTATTGAGGTAAGTACCTAATCTTCCCTTCTAGAGAAATAGGCACATCATTCTTGAACCTGTGGGACGTTCCCCCAAGATCTATGTAGGGCAGAACAGATGAGCCTGCGGTATTCAATTTGGTTGCAACATCCATCCTATAAAACTTTGTAAAGGTGGCCGGCAGTGCCACTAGCAGCACTAATCTTTGCCAACTTTGCAGGTAGCCCCCGCAGCCACCCAGCGCCGACAGAGGGGTCCTTGTGGACCCGATAAAGAGCAGAGGGAGCCGCGGTACGCGGTTGCGTGGCCAAAGGGGCAGGACATGCCCCTTTTGAGCCCCTTCGGAGCCCATGAGGAACTGTGAGAGGACCGAGTCTTAATCATTCTACCATGGGTAAGAGGAAAGCAAAACTTAAATCTTCAAACTTCAGGTTCAGGTCCTATGGATCGTTATCTTCTGGCTTCCTCTCCAGCAGGGATAGAAGAACAGTAACTCTGTAGTTAGCTTCCCTTTCCTCGGGAGGCCCTTCACCACCTCCCCAGCCATTAACCCCTGTAGGAAGAGTGGAGACATCCTCCAATGTTGAAGATGTAGCCTCTTCCTCACAAATGTCTGATGTAACTGGACTTAATATGGATGGGCAAATAAGTGATGTGAAGACTAAAGGATTGGCCCCTGTCCAGATGGTCATGGAGTCAAACCTTGATGTTCTACCGAAGGACAATGTTATCACTTTAAATGATATTTGGCTGTTAATAGAATTGAGTCTTCTATACAGGAGAGACAGGGCACATAAAAAGGGTGGAGGAATAGCGCTGTACGTAAAAGACTCCATACCCTCAACCAGGATGGAAACAACAGTACAGGCGGATGGCTTGGAATCACTATGGGTTAAGCTACAGGGAGGAACTGGGGCAGACATTAAAATGGGTCTGTACTACCGCCCACCAGGACAACCTGAAGAAATCGACCAGGACCTGGAGGCAGAACTGAGGCAGGTATGCAGAAGCGGAAAGGTGATGGTGATGGGGGACTTCAACTATCCAGGGATAGACTGGAGTATTGGGCACTCAAACTGCGCAAGGGAGACCAAATTCCTAGAGGTCATGAGGGACTGCTTCATGGAGCAACTGGTCACGGAACCAACACGGGGTGACGCCACTCTTGACCTAATCTTCAACGGACTAGAGGGGCCAGCAAAGGAGGTGACAGTATTAGCCCCGCTAGGTAACAGTGATCACAACACGATCCAGTGCAGGCTAGAAATTGGATCATCAAAGGGGAAAAGAACCACAACGACGGCACTCAATTTCAAAAAAGGAAATTATGATGCCATGAGGGAAATGGTGGGAAAAAAACTCAAAGGTAACATAGGGAAGATGGATTCCGTAGAAAAAGCCTGGACCTTACTCAAGGGAACTGTGCACGAAGCGCAAAACCTGTGCATCCCCAAGTTCAGGAAAGGGTGCAAAAAAAATAGAACAAAAAACCCAGTGTGGATAACAAATGCAGTGAAGAAGGTGATAAGTGACAAGAAAACATCGTTCAGGAAATGGAAAAAAGACAAAACAGAGGAGAACCAAAAAGTGCACAAAGAACACCAGAAGGAGTGTCACCGAGCGGTTAGAAAAGCAAAAAGAGAATATGAAGAGAGACTGGCAGAGGAAGCAACAAACTTCAAGTCGTTCTTCAGATACGTCAAGGGGAAGCAACCGGCAAGAGAAGAAGTGGGACCATTGGATGATGGAGACAGGAAGGGAGTGGTAAAGGAAGAGAAAGAAATAGCTGACAGGTTAAATGAGTTCTTCACGTCAGTTTTCACGAGGGAAGATATAACCAACATCCCAGAACCTGAAGAGAGCGTAAAAGGAGACCAAGATGTAAAACTGGTCAATTTAGAGGTAAGCCAAGAAGATGTACTCAAGCAGATAGACAGACTAAAGAGCGACAAATCTCCAGGTCCGGACGGCATTCACCCAAGGGTACTCAAGGAACTAAAAAAACGAAATAGCGGAGCCACTTCGACAAATATACAGCCTATCCTTAAAAACCGGAGAGATCCCGAAGGACTGGAAAATAGCAAATGTCACGCCCATCTTCAAGAAGGGCTCAAGGGGAGACCCAGGAAACTACAGGCCAGTGAGCCTGACCTCAGTCCCAGGAAAGATGATGGAGGCACTGATTAAGGACAGCATCTGTGAACACATCGAAAACAATGAGAAGCTAAAACCGAGTCAGCATGGCTTCTGCAAGGTTAGGTCATGCCTCACAAACTTATTGCACTTCTTCGAGGGGGTAAACAGCCAGGTGGATAAAGGGGAATCTATAGACATCATTTATCTTGACTTCCAAAAAGCCTTTGACAAGGTACCACACGAAAGGCTGCTTAAGAAGATATGGAACCACGGGGTACAAGGGGTGATCCACCGATGGATCAAAAACTGGCTGGCGAACAGGGAACAGAGGGTTGGCGTAAAGGGCCATTACTCAGACTGGAAAGGGGTCACGAGCGGAGTTCCGCAGGGGTCGGTGCTGGGACCGCTCCTGTTCAATATCTACATAAACGACCTAGAGGCGGGAACCAAGTGTGAGGTTATTAAATTTGCAGATGACACCAAACTATACAGCAGTGATGGTAGACGCAACACTGAAGGCATCAGCGCAGTGCGCTACAGCCTAAAAGAAAGCTAACAGAATGTTGGGTATCATTAAGAAGGGTATTACGACCAGGACGAAGGAAGTCATCATGCCGCTGTATCGTGCAATGGTGCGGCCGCATCTGGAGTACTGTGTCCAGTACTGGTCGCCGTACCTCAAGAAGGACATGGCAGTACTTGAGGGAGTACAGAGAAGAGCAACTAAACTGATAAAGGGAATGGAAAATCTCCCATATACCGACAGGTTGAAGCAGTTGGGACTTTTCTCACTGGAAAAGCGGAGACTTAGAGGAGACATGATAGAAACCTTCAAGATCCTGAAGGGCATAGAAAAAGTAGACAGGGACAGATTTTTCAAATTAAGGACCACCACAAGTACAAGGGGGCACTCGGAGAAATTGAAAGGGGACAGGTTTAGAACAAACGCTAGGAGGTTCTTTTTCACTCAGAGGGTGGTGGATACATGGAACGTGCTTCCAGAGGCTGTTGTAGACAAGAAAACATTAAATGGTTTCAAAGAAAGTTTGGATAGATTCCTAGAAGAAAAAGGGATTGAAGGGTATAGATAGGTATAGACCACTACTCAGGCGATGGGCCTGATGGGCCGCCGCGGGAGCGGACCGCTGGGCAGGATGGACCTATGGTCTGCCTCAGCGGAGGCAACTTCTTATGTTCTCTCCAAAGCAGTTTTGAAATTGTGTCAATTTTCCTCAAATATAAGTTAAAATGAATGAGCATGATAATCAAATAGTAGAGTTAGGAAGTAAATTGGATAAAGTGGATAAATCTGTGACTAACTTACAAAGTACTGCTCTATCTAACATTAAAGAGAGTGTATTGTTTCATGCAAAAATAGAAAAAATGGAGAACCATATTAGAGTTAGGAATCTTTGTTTCCTAAATTCCCGATTACGCATTTCCTTTCTCCTTTGGAGCTAGTAAGAATGCACATGAGGGAGATTTTGCAATATTCTGAGGTGGATAATTTTCAACCTGATAACCTCCATTATGTTCCAAGGGTCTCTAGGGAGGAGGGAGTGGAAATTGATAATTAGCCTCCCCAGATAGTTTGGATCTTTCTCAGTTTCTAGAATCACCTAAAGACACAATAGTAAAACGTGCTACACTTTTGGTAGTTTTCAAGACAGAGTTAGAGAAAAATTATTTTGAAACTATGTTTTTACTAAAAAAAACAGGCTCCGTTTTGTGGCCAAAGGATTCTTATATTTTCTGATGTCTCTAAGCAGACTCAAATGAAGAGGAAGCAGTTCCTAATGCTCAGGCCTAAGGCCTTGGCAGTGGGTGCAACCTTCTTAAAATTTCCATGTAAATGCCTTATTTCATATACAGTGGTACCTCGGTTTACGAGTGCACCGGTTTGCGAGTGTTTTGCAAGACGAGCAAAACATTTGCAAAATCGGTGCCTCGGAAACCGAGCATGGCTCGATTTACGAGCACCCCCCTCCCCCGCAATCCAGCAACCCCCCCTGCGATCCGGCACCCCCCCCCCGTCTTGAACCGGCACCCCCCCCCCCGACACGATCCGACCCCCCCCTGACACGATTGGGCACCCCCCCCCCCCGCCGCTTCTTACCCTCAGCTGGGCACTCTTGAAGATTGGCCCTCGTCTGCTGGGCCTTGAGCATCTGAGCATGCTCAAGGCCTGCGAGTTCACGTTCTGAACGTGAACTCGCAGGCCTTGAGCATGCTCAGATGCTCAAGGCCCACGCAGGCGAGGAGTCTGATCTTCGAGTGCCCAGATGAGGGTAAGAAGCGGCGGGGGGGTGCCCAATTGTGTCGGGGGGGTGGGATGTCGGATCGTGTCGGGGGGGTGCCCAATCGTGTCGGGGGTTGCACAATCGTGTCGGGGGGGGGGGGTCAGATCGTGTCAGGGGTGCCGGTTTGAGGGGGGGGTCAGATCGTGTCGGGGGTGCCGGTTCGAGGCAGGGGGGGTGCCTGATCTCAGAGGGGGCCTTCGAGGGGAGCAATTCCGGTTCTCGGGGGCGGGGTGGGGGGGGGAACGCATCAAAGCGAGTTTCCATTATTTCCTATGGGGAAACTCGCTTTGATAAACGAGCATGCTCCTGGAACAGATTATACTCGTAATCCAAGGTACTACTGTATGTCTTTTTAGATCCAGTCCAGTTAGGTTTTCTGAAAGATAAACCAGTTCAAACAATATCCTAGATTTATTTGGTTATCTTTAATCAGGGAGGATAATTGAAGATATGTATAGAAATAGATGCCACATTTTGCCTACTTAGTTGTCTTTCCTTTACTAAATTTATGTTGCTATATAGAAGGTACTGCCAGCCAGTTAATGTGGGATAGATCATTGAATGATTTTATTTTCCTTTTTGTAAATGTTTATGACGGTTTATGATGATACTTGTGGATTTTCCTGAGTTTGTTATATACATAATTTGTAACAAATGAATAAAAAAAAATTTTTAAATACTTAAAAACAAAACAAAACACAACTTTGTAAAGGTATGGAGAGCAGACCATGTGGCTGCTCTACAAATTTATTCAGGGGAAACTGCTCTAGACTCCACACAGCAAGAAACTACACTCTTAGTAAAATGTGCCTTTAAGGGTACTGGATACTGCTTTCCGCTGCTGATATAAGCTGAAGAAATAGGTCATACAAATCCATCTACTATTAATCCTATATAATAAAACCCTAAGCGCGCATACACACTTAGGGTTTTGTGTTCCCTGCCGCTGTGGTGTGTGATCCGTGGCCGTGTTCCATTTTAGAACCCGGCGGCAGGGAACACTCTGGCCACTCCCCTCCTCCCGCCCTCACTCACCAACCGCTGCTGCTGGAGGAAGCGCAGGCAAGCTCTCTCTCAGCAGCGCCAGAGCCGCATCATCGCCGCCCGATTGCCGGCTGTGGTGGCCGCTGCTGCTGTGAAACTGCCCAGTACCGCTGCCGACGCCGCTCTTCAAAAGGAGCCTGATGAGGATAGCGGCCGCCTGTAGCAAACTTCGCAGGCCGCTCAGCACCTCAGTAGCATGTTTCCTCTGACGTAAGCGATTGTGTCACAGGGAACTTGCTACTGAGGTGCATAGCGGCCTGTGAGGTTCGCTACAGCTGGCCGCTATCCTCACCAGGCTGCAAACGAACATGCTGGACAGGGGGAGCAGGTAAGGGGTGCTGATGGGCCGGGGAGCAGGGAAGAGGGACAGGGGGAGCAGGGAAGAGGGACAGGGGGAACACGGAAGAGGTGCTGATGGACGGGGGAGCAGGGAAGAGGGACAGGGGGAGCAGGGAAGGGGTGCTGCTGGACACGGGGGACATAAAAGGAGGGGAGATGGGCTACTGCTGGACAGGGGAAGCTGGCAAAGGGTGATGGTGGACAGCGGAGGAAAAAGAGACAGAAAGAAAGACAGACAGAAAGCAGCTAAGGAGAGAGAGAAAGACAGATAGACACATCTATTCTAGCACCTGTTAATGTAACGGGCTTAAAGACTAGTTATTTATATAGCGCTACCAGACATACACATCGCTGTACAGAGTCAAAGAAGAAAACAGTCCCTGCTCGAAAGAGCTTACAATCTAAACAGCCAAGACAAACAGGATGTCATGGATACAGTTAATCAGCTGGCTGGGATAGTGGCAGAGGAGTAAGGTTAAGGATTGAAGGCTATATTAAAAAGGGAGGTTTTCAGTCTGCTTTTAAACAAGGTAAAGGAAGGGGCTTGGCGGACAAACTCAGGTAATTTATTCCACGCATAGGAGGCAGCTAGATGAAAGGAAAAGTTTGGAATTGGCAGTGGAGGAGAAGGGTACAGCTGAGAGCTGTTTATTTGAGGAAAGGAGTTCTCTGGAAGGTGTATAAGGAGAGAGGAGAGGTTTTGAGGGGCAGCAGAATAAACACACTTGTAGGTCAGCAATAGAAGCTTGAACTGTTTGCTATGGTGGACAGGGAGCCAGTGAAGTGACTTAAGGAGAGGGGTGAAATGAAGACATGTCATGCAGCAGAGTTTTGCACAGATTGAAAGAGGGAGAGGCAACACTGGGGGAGACGAGTAAGAAATAGACTGCCTAGAAATGGTTGCCTTTGAAGCCGGCCGGCCCCAGAGAGGAAATGGCAGAAAAAGCGAACTCAGAAATTTATACTAATTTATAAACAAGCTGTTAAATTCTATTTACAGGAAATTACAAAAGCAAAAAAAAAAAAAAAAAAAAAGTGTATTTCACAAGATTGTTAGCTAACTGATGATATACCTAGGACTACCTTTTCTGTCTTATCTAGATTCACTAATTATCATTGGGTTGTTGTTGTTTTTTAATATCATTTTTATTAAAGAGTTGTCAATTACCATCAGCTAACACTTTTGCTTATTTTTTTAAGAGAAAAGTTGCTGATCTTCAAAAAATTGTTCCTGTTGATCTCTTCTGTATATGTTTCCTTTTCAATTTCTGATTTTTCTATAGGGACTACATGGTCTTCCTTTACAATCCCATCTCTTCAACAGCTCAATATTCTTGTTTCCAAAATTCATCTAACATCTTTGTTAGATCCATTGCCTTCAAGCTGGTTGAAGATTCCAAAACATGTGTTACTATCAATGGTTTTGCACCTTATCAATCTTAGCTTAAAAGAAGGCATAGTTCTTTCACCAATTAAAGAGTCCATCTGCCAATAAATCCTTACTGGAAAGGATTTGCCCAATCTCTAATCTTTGCATATAGTCTCAAAAATTGTTGAGAAAGTAGTTTTTGACTAGATTTCAAACTATATAAATAAACTTTTGATTTTGCATCCCCGGCAAACTGGGTTCCGAACACATCACAGTATGGAAACCATAATAATTGCTTTAAACAAAGAGCTTCATTCACCATTTGAGGCTGGGAAAAGCCTAAATATCTATGTACTAAAAATATTGTTGCAGTTCCTCAGTACTAAACCAACATAAATCATCAATTTATGTAAACATTAAAAGCTTTTTGAAAGTAAAATGCTTTCAATAAAGATTTAAATCTTGGTTATGAGTGTTCTTAATGTATATACTGGAGATGATTATTCCAAAGCAGTGAAAAAAAAATAGGCAGCAGGACCAGCAGATTCGTAATGAGCCAATTTAGATGATGATAAAAATAATCAATTAGAATCAAGAGAATGCAAAGCTCATGAAGGAGCTTAAGGAATAGTAAAGAAGCAGTTTACAGAATGCAATCAGAATCTGGATAACCCTCAAACATTTTGAGAATGTTCTGACTTCAGGAAGGAGTAAGCAGCACTAATCCAAAATTGGAAACAGATGAGTAAGATTATTGAATCCTAAGAATGTGTTTCTCTCTGCAAAAGGTAAATTCAGTAGATTGCAAGGCCTGCAATCCAGTAGATTCTTACAGTAGCTCTTAAGTCATTTAACTTATTTAGCATCAATAACTGCTTCAATAGAGGCAGCAAAACTGATAGGAAAGACTTATCCACCACTGACTAAAACTGAGGTCAGTGCCAGTGGTTTTGTATGCTCAGCTTTAAAAATGTAGTACAGTGAAACCTTGGATTGCAAGTAACTTGGTTTGCAAGTGTTTTGCAAGACAAGCAAAACATTTTATTAAATTTTAACTTAATATACAAGCAATGTCTTGCAATACAAGCACACACACATCACAACTGAGCCGATTGTTCTTCTCTCTCTGATGCTGCAGGAGTACAGCGACTGCTCTAAATGAGCGGTTTTGCAATACAAGTACATATAGTATACACACATCACAACTGAGCCGATGGTTCTTCTCTCTCTGATGCTGCAGGAGTACAGCGACTGCTCTAAATGAGCGGTTTTGCAATACAAGTACATATAGTATTTTGTGTTAAAGTTTTTGGGTTGTGGAACGAATCATCTGAGTTTCCATTATTTCCTATGGGGAAATTTGCTTTGATATACGAGTGCTTTGGATTACAAGCATGCTTCTGGAAAGCATAGTTACTTATCGTAACAGTGTTATCCAGGGACAGCAGGCAGATATTTTCTAAATATGGGTGACGTCACCGACAGAGCCCCCTAGCGGATGTTTTCGCAAGCAGACTTGCTTGAAGACCTTCAAGCTTACGATTGGCCTGCACATGTGCACGAGCCGCTCCAGCCCGATCTAGGGCATGCGTCTCCTCAGCGTGTCCTCAGTTCAGATAGCGAGCAACGAAGCCAACCACGGGGAGGTGGGTGGGTTGCGAGAATATCTGCCTGCTGTCCCTGGATAACACCTGTTACAGTAAGTAACTGTGCTTTATCCCAGGCAAGCAAGCAGCATATTCTCTACATGTGGGAGTCCTCCAAGCTAACCAAAATGGGATGGAGGGAGAGTTGGCAATTTAGGAGAACAGAGTTTTGCAAAATGGACTGGCCAAAATGGCCATCACGCCTGGAGAAAGTATCCAGACAGTAGTGCAAGGTAAACGTACGAACCAAGGACCAAGTGGCAGCCTTACAGATTTCCTCAAGTGAAGTCGAGCAGAGGAAAGCAAAAGACGCCGCCATCGCTCTGACCTTGTGGCCAGTGACTCGACCCAGGAGGGAGAGACCAGCCTGAGCGTAACAAAAAGAGATACAAGCAGCCAACCAGTTAGAAATGGTCCGCTCAGAAACAGAACGACCCAAGCGATTGGGTTCGAAAGAGATGAACAGCTGGGGAGCAGTACGATGAGGAGCAGTGCGCTTCAAGTAGAAGGCCAGCGCATGCTTACAATCAAGAGAATGCAGAGCCACCTCTCCAGGGTGAGAATGGGACTTCGGAAAAAAAATAGGGAGAACAATGGATTGGTTGATGTGAAACTCAGAAACAACCTTAGGCAAGAACTTAGGATGGGTACGGAGCACCACCTTATCATGATGGAAGACAGTGAAAGGAGGGTCCGCTACCAAGGCTTGAAGCTCACTGACCCGACGGGCAGAAGTGAGAGCAATAAGAAACACAACGTTCCAAGTAAGATACTTCAAGTGAGGACACACTGAGAAGACGCATGTCCTAGAACGGGCGGAAGGGGCTCACGCGCAAGCGCGGGCCAATCGCAAGCTTGAAGGTCTTCAAGCAAGTCTGCTTGCGAAAACGTCCGCTCGTTGGCTTCGTCGGTGACGTCACCCACATGTAGAGAATATGCTGCCTGCTTGTCCCGAATTATGCTCGCAAACCAAAGTTTTACTGTATATGGTGAAAAAAAATATAGTCATGCATCATTGGTCAAAAGAATAATGATTGTGCAGGCTTTATGTTGAATTGTTCATCTGAGTGCATGGTACTGCAGATCCTAGATCAGGGCTGCCCACACTTTTTGGGCTTGCAAGCTACTTTTAAAATGACCAAGTCAAAATGATCTACCAACAATAAAATTTAAAAAAACACAAAGCACACTGTACGCAGAGAAAATGTTAATCATTTTTATTCCGCGGGTTTTCAAAGAGGTCAAGGCAGCTGACTTTGTGCAATGTCACCTCAGTAACAACTATACAAAAAATAGAAAAATATACCCCCTTCCTTTTTACTAAACCGCAATAGCGTTTTTTAACACAGGGAGCTGCGCTGAATGCCCTGCGCTGCTCTCGATGCTCATAAGCTCCCTGCTCTAAAAACCGCTATTGCGGTTTAGTAAAAGGGGCCATAGTGCAAAATAGAGACAGCAGATAAAAATTCTCAAAACGGACACATTTTGATCACTAAATTGAAAATAAAATCATTTTTCTTACATTTGTTGTCTGGTGATTTCATGAGTCTCTGGTTGCACTTTCTTCTTCTGACTGTGCATCCAATATTTCTTCCCTTCTTTCAGCCTCCTGTATGCTTCCTCTCCTCCAGACCTCATTACCTCCCCCAACTTTTTCTTCCTTTCTTCCTGCCCTCCTCCCCTTTCTTTCTGTCTCCCTGCCCCCTTTCTGTCTGGCTTCGTCTTTCTCTCTCCATGCCCCCTTTCTGTCTCCCTATCTTTCTCTTTCCATGCCCCCTTTTTCTGTCTGTCTCCCTGTCTTTCTCTCTCCATGCCCCCTTTTTCTGTCTGTCTCCCTGTCTTTCTCTCTCCATGCCCCCTTTTTCT
Source organism: Geotrypetes seraphini (assembly GCF_902459505.1). Taxonomy (NCBI): domain Eukaryota; kingdom Metazoa; phylum Chordata; class Amphibia; order Gymnophiona; family Dermophiidae; genus Geotrypetes; species Geotrypetes seraphini. The sequence goes on from NC_047097.1 coordinate 45,301,988, forward strand.
GTCTGTCTCCCTGCCTTTCTCTCTCCATGTCTCGCTTTCTGTCTGTCTTTCTCTCTCCCTCCATGTCCCCCTTTCTGTCTGTCTCCCTGTCTTTCTCTCTTCATTCCCCCTTTCTGTCTGTCTCCCCACCCCTCCCCCAAGCCACTGTCGCTGCCATCAGGGAACAGGCCACCGCTGTAAAGAGGACACTGAAGCATCAGGCCGACCAACTTTCCCCAACCGACGTTAATTCTAACGTCAGAGAGGAAGATCCGGGTCAGTCAGGCAGCGATTGCCTGGCCCAGAACTTCCTCTCCGATGTCAGAATTGACATCGAGTGAGGAACGTTGGTCGGCCCGGCGCTTCAGCATCCTTTTTACAGGGCCTTCGCGATCTACTGTCCTAGATTTTCTGTGCCGGCTGAAGCCGAAATTGAATCTGTGCTGTAGGGGTGTAGAATTGTACACACCGATGGTACCAACATAGAAACATGACAGCAGATAAAGGCCAAATGACTCATCCAGTCTGCCTATCTACAGCATCCACTATCTCCTCCTCTCCCTAAAAGATCTTACATGTCTCCCTATGAGATCCCACACTTTCTTGAATTCGGATAATCTGTCTCCATCAACTCTACCAGGAGACTATTCCACACATCTTCCACCCTTTATCTAAAAATATGTAGTTCCTTAGATTACTTCTGACCCTATCATCTCTTAATACCTAAACAACTGACCTGCTCTTCTCTCTCTCCTCAATAACGGTCCTCCTGACCTCTTACTCTTTTCCTCTCTCCCCTCTTAAGTCTGCATAGAACTTCATGGTTCTGTGATATATATAAACTGTTACTGTTATCATATCGTAATTTTCGCTGTATTTTTTGAATTGCACGGCCTTCTCCTAACAGGCCCACTTGGAAATCTCTTCCAATCTGCATACCTTATACTCTCACTCAGCAAATTGTATATCTATAATTTTGCTTCCTTAAAGTTTCTGCACTCTGTATTTCCTCTATCTGCACATTGTAACTCGCTGAATGTCCAGATCTCTTGATTGTAAACCGCCTAGAAGTCGCAAGATTGTGGCGGTATAGAAGAATAAAGTTATTATTATTATTATTAATTTCATCTCTGGAGCTTCCTTTCAATTGAGAGACTTGCCTCTAGCTTATTTATACGTCTATCATATCTCCCCTCTCCTGCCTTCCTCCAAAGTATACACATTGAAATCTTTAAGTCTGTCCCCTTATGCATTATGACAGACAAGAGGTAGGCAAATCCAATCCTCGAGAGCCACACACAGGTCAGGTTTTCAGGATATCCACAATAAATATACACGAGACAGATTTGCATCTTAAGGAGACAGTGCATGCAAATCCATCTCATATACAGTATTATTCATTGTAGATATCTTGAAAACCTGACCTGCCTGTAGTTCTCAAGGACCGGAATTGCCTACTGCTGCCATAGACCACCGACCATTTTGGTAGCCTTCCTCTGGACAGACTCCATCCTGTTTATATCTTTTTGAATGTGTAGTCTCCAGAATTGTACACAATATCCTACATGAGGTCTTACCAGAGTCTTATACAGGGGCATCAATACCTCCTTTTCCTACTAGCCATTCCTCTCCCTAAGTACCCAAGCATCCTTTTAGCTTTCACAGTTGCCTTTTCAAACTGTTTTCAAAATCATTCAACTGACCCGCATTGGTAACAAAATTCATGGAGAGTGATCAAAATAAAGTTTATAAAAATACTCAAACTGTTTGGCAACCTTAAGATTATCACTTACTATCACAACAAAGTCATGTTCCTCTTTTGTACACAAAAGTTCTTAACCCCCTAAACTGTACTGTTTCCTCAGATTCTTGCAGCCCAAATTGCATGACCTTGCATTTCTTAAAATTAAATCTTAGCTGCCAATTCGAATTCAATCCAACATGGCATCTTGCTGAGAGGCTAGAGAGGTTGGCTTTTTTGGAGCTCCATGGTGGAGAGCGCGTCTGTTCTCTTGCCAGGAAAATGGGCAAGAGAAAGGGGACCAGCAACAGTCCGAGTCCCGGTGGTTAGCCAAGTACCACCAATGAAAAACTACCTTGGAGGATTACAGATTGCTGACTGGACCCACATCGGTTGTCTCTTCTGCGCAAAATGCACATATGAGTTGCGCTAGCGGCAATGGGATATCACTGAGTCCCGAGAACAGAGTGGCCCTCCTGCAGCCTGGAAGGAGTCTACTAGATAGAGTATCAGCATGGAAGCTTGGAGGGAACTCAAGCTTCTCTATCGCTGTCTGGGAACCTCTCTACGATAAGAGTTTTCCTCCCCACAGTGAGGCTTGTCATTGAGGATATCCACGCCACATACTTTGGATCCAGCTAAAACCGAGTGGGGCATGTGGGGGGGGGGGGGAAGATCTTTCCGAAAGTTCTGCGGGTGTGAAAAATAAGAAGCCAGTTGTTATAACCTTAGAGATACTTTGGGAGGCTTTACAGGACTTAAATTCCTCTTTTTTGAGTAGAGTGTACAAAATGGAGGGTGACATGAAAAATGTTTCCAAACAAATTGCATCTCAGTCCCAAAGCTTAGTTCAACAATTGGAAAAATTATCAAATTTGGAGCAGAAAGTGGAGGAAGTACAGAATCTGGGAGTAGCTTTGGTGAAAGATAAGACATTAGCCCAAAGAAAGATGTACTATTTGGAAAAATCAGTTAAGGAATAATTTCAGATTTTTAAATTTTCCCAAGTCACCTTTGATATGAGCAGTGGACTTGGTGAGACGATATTTGAAGGAGGTCCTTAAGATACTGGATGAAGCACTTCTACCGATTGTGAAAGCTCAGTATGTTTCTAGGAAAGAAACGAGAGGTGCTGGGACTTTGGGAAGATCAGATCCGATGGTGAACTTAACTGACTTTCTGGAATCATCTCTTGAAATAGTTACCCAGAGACTGACTAATTGTAACATCTGCTTTGGAGCTGGATCACAATGTTTTGCATTTGTATTTCCAAAATATTAGTCAGATTATGGTTTCAAATATTTGGATTTTTCCCGATTTATCTAGAGACACACAAGAGGCGCCAGTCATTCTTAGTTTATTTACCGAGAGTGATTGCTTTGGGGGCCAATTCTGTATTGAAGTTTCCTTGTATTTGTATCGTTTTACTTGAGGGTTTAACTTTTACTTTTTATGATCCTAAACAGCTTTTGGATTTTCTTGCAGCTGAAGAGGATATCAAGGTGTGCGTCGATCAAATCGGGAAGGGGTCCAGAAGACTGGTAGATGGTGAATGTTACACCGATCTTCAAGAAAGATGCAAGGGGTGATCCGTTAAACTACAGACCAGTGAATCTGACCTCGGTACCGGGAAAGATGGTAGAGGCGCTGATAAAGGACCGCAGCACCGAGTATCTTGACGGACACGATCTGATAAGGATCAGTCAGCACGGCTTCAGCAGAAGATCTTGACTAATTTGCTGCACTTCTTCGAGGGAAGAAACAGACAGATAGACAAGGGTGCCCAATCAGACAGCATGACTTCTGCAGACATCACTGCAGGGGCTGGCTGTGTTATTCACAAAATTTATGGTATTCATGAGGGGGCTGCAACCTAACCCCTGCAAATATGGAGGGCGACCTATATGTATATATTTTCTTCTATTTAGCTCATACCTTTAATTGGTAGCTCAAAGTTAGTTATGATGGAGGTACAATAGATATTTTCTTATCCCTTCAAGGGACTCTTTGGACTAGATAGCACAGTTACTTACCGTAACAGGTGTTATCCAGGGACAGCAGGCAGATATTCTTGACTGATGGGTGACGGCACCGACGGAGCCCCGGTACGGACAATTTTAGAGTGATTGCACTCTAAGAACTTGGAAAGTTCTAGTAGGCCGCACCGCGCATGCGCAAGTGCCTTCCCGCCCGACAGAGGCGCGCGGTCCCCAGTTAGGATAAGCCAGCTAAGAAGCCAACCCGGGGAGGTGGGTGGGATGCAAGAATATCTGCCTGCTGTCCCTGGATAACACCTGTTACGGTAAGTAACTGTGCTTTATCCCAGGACAAGCAGGCAGCATATTCTTGACTGATGGGTGACCTCCAAGTTAACAAAAAGAGAGATGGAGGGAAGGTTGGCCATTAGGAAAACAAATTTTGCAAAACAGATTGGCCGAAGTGTCCATCCCGTCTGGAGAATGCATCCAGACAATAATGAGATGTAAAAGTATGAACTGAGGACCAAGTGGCAGCCTTGCAGATTTCCTCAATAGGAGTGGAACGGAGGAAAGCTACAGATGCTGCCATAGCTCGGACTCTATGGGCCGTGACAGAACCTTCCAGTGTCAGTCCGGTCTGAGCATAACAGAATGAAATGCACGCTGCAAGCCAATTTGACAACGTACGTTTAGAAACAGGACGTCCCAATTTATTCGGATCAAAGGACAGAAAGAGTTGGGGAGCTGATCTGTGGGGTTTTGTACACTCTAGATAGTAAGCTAGAGCCCTCTTACAGTCCAAAGTATGCAGAGCCTGTTCTCCAGAATGGGAATGAGGTTTCGGAAAGAAAACAGGTAGTACAATAGATTGATTGAGATGGAATTCAGAGACAACCTTAGGAAGAAACTTTGGATGTGTACGTAGAACTACCTTATCGTGATGAAAGACTGTGAAAGGTGGGTCAGAAACTAGTGCATGAAGCTCACTGACCCTCCTGGCAGAGGTGAGCGCAATAGGGAAAAGTACCTTCCAAGTGAGAAACTTGAAAGTGGCAGTAGCCAAAGGTTCAATTGGAGGCTTCATTAAAGCGGAGAGAACCACATTAAGATCCCAGATTACAGGAGGTGATTTAAGAGGTGGTTTTACATTGAAAAGACCTCGCATGAATCTGGCGACTAGGGGATGAGCTGAAAGGAGTTTTCCATGGACTGGCTCATGAAAAGCAGCAATAGCACTAAGATGGACTCTGATGGATGTAGATTTGAGGCCAGAGTCAGACAGAGAAAGTAGATAATCCAACAATGTCTCCACTGCGAGGGACCATGATGATGAAGACACCAAGAAGAAAACCGTGTCCATTTCTGATGATAACATTGCAGAGTGGCTGGTTTCCTGGAAGCATCCAGAATAGAACGAACGGGCTGAGACAGAAGAGAATCATAAGAAGTCAGCCCGAGAGATACAAGCTGTCAGGTGTAGAGACTGGAGGTTGGGATGCAGAAGGGTCTCTTGATGCTGCGTAAGCAGAGAAGGAAATAGTGGAAGCAGAAAGGGTTCTCTGGAACTGAGTTGAAGTAGAAGGGAGAACCAATGTTGCCTGAGCCACCGTGGAGCAATCAGAATCATGGTGGCTCGTTCCCTCTTGAGCTTGAACAAGGTTCGTAACATGAGCGGCAGAGGAGGGAAAGCATACAGGAACAGATTGGACCAATCCAGAAGAAAAACGTCCGCTGCCAGACGGTGAGGAGAGTAGAGTCTGGAGCAGAATAGGGGCAGCTGGTGATTGTGAGGAGCTGCAAAGAGGTCTATTTGAGGAGTGCCCCACTGAGCGAAGATGGACTGTAGAGTTACAGGATCGAGTGTCCACTCGTGAGGTTGGAGAATTCTGCTGAGGTTGTCCGCTAAGGAATTTTGTTCTCCCTGAATGTAGATCGCTTTCAGGAATAGTTGGTGATCTGTGGCCCAAGCCCAAATCTTCTGGGCTTCCTGGCACAAGAGGCGAGAGCCTGTCCCACCCTGCTTGTTGATGTAGTACATTGCAACTTGATTGTCTGTGCACAGCAGGAGGACCTGAGGAAAGAGAAGATGTTGGAAGGCTTTGAGGGCATAAAACATCGCTCTGAGTTCCAGGAAATTGATGTGATGTTTCATTTCCTGGGCTGTCCAAAGCCCTTGAGTTTGGAATTCGTTCAAATGAGCTCCCCAGGCATAAGGGGAGGCGTCGGTGGTAATGACAAGTTGATGAGGAGGCAGGTGAAACAGAAGACCTCTGGAGAGATTTGAGGATATCAACCACCATTGTAGAGACTGACGAAGAGATGATGTCACAGATATGTGTCGTGAGCAAGGATCCGTCGCTTGGGACCACTGGGTAGCAAGGGTCCATTGAGGAGTGCGCAGGTGAAGACGTGCGAGGGGTGTTACATGAACTGTGGAGGCCATGTGACCCAAGAGAAAGCAATGTTACTTACCGTAACAGTTGTTATCCAGGGACAGCAGGCAGCTATTCTCACTAGTGGGTGATGTCATCCGACAGAGCCCCGATACGGACATCTTGCAAGCATGTCTTGCTTGAAGAAACTCAGAAGTTTCGAGATGCCCGCACCGCGCATGCGCCAGTGCCTTCCCGCCCGATGTACCGGGCGTGTCCTCCTCAGTTCAGGTAGCTAGCCTGAGAAGCCAACCCAGGGGAGGTGGGTGGGACGTGAGAATAGCTGCCTGCTGTCCCTGGATAACAACTGTTACGGTAAGTAACATTGCTTTATCCCAGGACAAGCAGGCAGGTATTCTCACTAGTGGGTGACCTCCAAGCTAACCCCAATGGGATGGTGGGAGAGTTGGCAACTTAAGAGAACAAATTTTGTAACACTGTTTGGCCAAACTGTCCATCCCGTCTGGAGAAAGTATCCAGACAATAATGAGAGGTGAATGTATGAACCGAGGACCAAGTGGCAGCCTTACATATCTCCTCAATCGGTGTCGATCTGAGGAAGGCTACAGAGGCTGCCATTGCTCTGACCTTATGGGCCGTGACCTTACAGGGAAGGGATAATCCAGCCTGGGCATAGCAGGAAGAGATACAAGCCGCCATCCAGTTAGAGATGATGCGCTTCGATACAGGTCGTCCCAACTTGTTTGGATCAAAGGAGACGAAAAGTTGAGGAGCAATTCTGTGTGGCTTTGTGCGATCCAAGTAGAAAGCTAGAGCACGTTTGCAATCCAGAGTGTGCAAAGCAGATTCCCCAGGATGAGAATGAGGCTTTGGAAAGAACACTGGAAGCACGATGGATTGGTTGATGTGAAATTCAGAGACCACTTTAGGCAAGAATTTTGGATGAGTACGAAGGACCACCTTGTCATGATGGAATACAGTGAACGGTGGATCCGCCACTAGGGCCTGAAGCTCACTGACCCGGCGAGCTGACGTGAGGGCCACCAGAAAAACCACCTTCCAGGTGAGATACTTAAGTGGAGCCTTGTTGAGAGGTTCAAACGGAGGCTTCATAAGATGAGACAGGACAACATTGAGATCCCAAACCACAGGAGGAGGTTTGATAGGAGGGTTGACATGGAAAAGTCCTTTCATAAATCTGGAAACCACAGGATGAGCAGACAAAGGTTTCCCCTGCAGAGGCTGATGAAAAGCCGCAATAGCACTCAGGTGGACTCGTATAGAGGTAGACTTGAGACCAGACTGAGACAGGTGTAGAAGATAGTCCAATACAGAAGAAAGGGAAGCTCGCTGAGGTTCCGTGGCATTGGAAATACACCAGGAAGAGAATCTAGTCCATTTTTGGGAATAGCATTGTCGAGTAGCAGGCTTCCTGGAAGCCTCCAAGACCTCCCTCACTGCTTGAGAGAACTGGTGAGGAGTTATGTTGAAAGGAACCAAGCTGTCAGGTGGAGAGACTGCAGGTTGGGATGAAGTAGTGAACCTTGATGTTGAGTAAGTAGTGAAGGAAACACTGGAAGAAGTACTGGCTCCCTGCTGCACAGTTGAAGTAGAAGGGAGTACCACGGTTGTCTGGGCCACCGAGGAGCAATCAGAATCATGGTGGCATGGTCTGATCTCAACTTGACCAGAGTCTTCTGAATGAGAGGAAAGGGAGGAAACGCATATAGGAAGCGATTCCCCCACTCCAGTAGAAAGGCGTCTGCCTCGAGGCGGAGAGGAGTGTAGATCCTGGAGCAAAACTGAGGCAGTTTGAAGTTGTGGGGGGCTGCAAAGAGGTCTATCTGAGGGGTTCCCCACTGAGCAAAGATCTGATGAAGGGGTTTGGAATGGAGCGTCCATTCGTGAGGCTGGAGAAGACGACTCAATTTGTCTGCTAAGACGTTGTCTTTCCCCTGAATGTAAACAGCTCTGAGGAAGGTGTTGTGGCGAACCACCCAATCCCAGACTCGAAGAGCTTCCTGACAAAGAGGGGCCGAGCCCGTGCCCCCTTGTTTGTTGACATAATACATGGCGACCTGATTGTCTGTGCGAATAAGGACCACCATGTCGTGAAGCAGATGCTGAAAAGCTTGGAGAGCATTGAAGATGGCCCTGAGCTCCAGAAGATTGATTTGATGGAGTCGTTCCGCACTGGTCCAGAACCCCTGAGTGCGAAGACCATCCAGATGGGCCCCCCCATGCATAGTTCGATGAATCGGTTGTGAGAACTTTCTGGTGGGGAGGAGAGTGAAACAGCAAACCTCTGGATAGATTCGAAGAGGTCATCCACCAGAGAAGAGACTGCCGTAGAGCAGGAGTGACTGCAATGTGACGGGACAACGGGTCGGACACCTGAGTCCACTGAGATGCCAGTGTCCATTGAGGAATTCTGAGATGTAGTCTGGCAAAAGGCGTCACATGAACTGTAGATGCCATGTGGCCCAAGAGGACCATCATGTGTCTCGCCGAGATGGACGGGCGAGAAGACACCGACTGGCAGAGTAGAAGGAGAGCATCCATGCGTTGAGGAGGAAGGAATGCTCGAAGTTGAATGGTATCCAGAACAGCCCCGATAAAGGGGAGAGACTGGGTGGGCTGAAGATGTGACTTGGGGAAGTTGATCTCGAAGCCCAAACTCTGCAGGAAACAAATTGTAGTCAAGGTCGCCGAAATGACCTCTGGAGCCGACGGTGCCTTGATGAGCCAGTCGTCGAGGTATGGAAACACCTGAAGACCCATGTTCCGGAGTGCAGCGGCCACCACCACCAGACACTTTGTGAAGACTCTGGGAGACGAGGACAGGCCGAATGGAAGCCCTCGATACTGCAGATGTAGATGTCCCACCCGAAATCTGAGAAACTTGCGGGAGGCCGGATGAATCGGGATGTGAGTGTAGGCCTCCTTGAGGTCCAGAGAGCATAACCAATCGTTCTGCTCGAGGAGGGGATAGAGAGAAGCAAGGGTCAGCATGCGGAACCGCTCCTTGACCAAAAACTTGTTGAGGACTCGAAGGTCCAAAATGGGACGCAGATCGCCCGTCTTCTTCGGAACCAAGAAGTACCGGGAGTAGAACCCCCGGTTTTGCTGATCTAATGGCACTGGCTCGACGGCTTGAAGCCGAAGAAGAGCCTGCGCCTCCTGTAGAAGAAGAGCGGTCTGCGTCGAGTTGGAAGGATACTCTCTTGGCGGATGGTCCGGGGGGACCCGTTGGAAATGAAGAGAGTATCCCTCTCTTACGATGGTAAGGACCCAGAGGTCCGTGGTGATTGTCTCCCATCGATGACAAAAATGATGGAGACGACCCCCGATGGGAAAAATGGGAGGAGACAGAACGAAGTCGGTTATGCTCCCTGGAAGAGAGTCAAAAAGGCTGAGTAGCCTTGGGTGCAGCCGGCATCTGAGGCTTCTGCTGAGGCTTTTGAGGAGGCTGTCTCTTTGCAGGCTGTCTCGCAGGAGGAGTCTGTCTCGGCTGATAACGCCGCTGGTAAATCAGAGGCGGCCTAGAGGGACGAGACTGCTGAGGCTTAGGCTTAGGCCGCAGAATAGACTGGAAGGACTTCTCAAGGTCCGAAAGCTTTTTAGTAACAGTCTCGATAGACTCATCGAACAGATCAGCCCCCGCACAAGGCACATTAGCAAGTCTGTCTTGGAGGTTCGGATCCATATCAATGGTACGAAGCCATGCCAGGCGACGCATGGCGACCGAACAGGCCGCAGCACGTGCCGAGAGTTCGAAGGCATCGTAGGAGGAATGCATTAGCTGCAGGTGTAACTGAGAAAGGGTCGCCACCACCTCTTCAAATTCGAATCGAGCTTGAGCATCGATAAAAGGGATGAACTTGCGGAGCACCGGCAAGAAAAAGTCCAAATATGAAGAGAAGAAGAAATTGTAATTGAGCACTCGAGTCGCCATCATCGAATTCTGGTAGATATGTCTACCAAATTTATCCATCGTCCTCCCTTCACGGCCCGGAGGTACTGAGGCGTAAACCTGGGAGGGATGAGATCGTTTGAGGGAGGACTCGACCAGAAGTGACTGATGAGAAAGTTGCGCCCCCTCAAACCCCTTGTGATGGACGATGCGGTATCGAGCATCCAATTTACTGGGAACTGCAGGGATGGAATACGGTGTCTCAAAACAACGCATGAAAGTCTGGTCAAGCAGTTTATGCAGAGGAAGGCGAAGCGTCTCCGCTGGAGGGTGAGGTAAATGCATGGTGTCCAGATACTCCTTAGAATATCGAGAACCAGTGTCCAACGTCACATCCAAATCATCCGCCATTTGTCGAAGGAAGGATGAAAAAGATAGTTGGTCCGCCAGCGCCGGCCGGCGAGACGGACTAGAAGAAGTGGAAGCCTCCGGATCCAGAGAGAGCTGAGAGCGGCAAGGAGAATAGGAGGTAGATGGTTCCTCATACTCCGGTCCCTCAGGCGGGGATAAATCTGATGAGGAGTATCCCATACGCTGGATCTTCTTTTGCGGAGACACCTCCGAATGACGTGAAGAGTGTCGAGATGAGTGTCGAGATCGATGTCCCTCCCGGTGACGGGATGGGGAGCGAGATCTTCTGTGCATCGCACGATCCCCCGAAGCCTCCAAGGAATGGATGGGACTTGATGCAGTGGATCGCAGAGGTGGTAAGGATGCGGACTCACGCAGTGCCACCCAGGTCTGGTATGGAGTGCGGAAGAACTCTTCCTGCGATGCAGTATGCCCAGGACTTCGACTATCAGGGGCTGACACAGCACTCTGCTGTCGAGGGGGCGTGATGGGCTCCAAAGGTGGCATATTACTAAATGAAGCCCGCCTGGAAGCACCCGCCGCCCTCCGCCGATCCTCCTTGTCGAGCAGAGAGATCGTACGACGAGGAGGAGGGGGAGGGGGCGGATCGCCCCCCGGGACCGAGACCGGGAGGTCACCCTGAATGGAGGCGATAAGCCGGGGTCCCATAGACTGCATAAGCTCGACAAACTGAGCTTCCAGCAGGGATCGCAGCGAAGCCGATATGGAGGGATCCGCACCGAAAGGGGGTCCTCCAGCACGGTCTTCGCGCTCCTTTGTGGCCAAGTGCTTCTGCTTGCTAGCTTTAGGCACTTTGATGACCACCGGAGGGACAGTGGAAGGCGGTACCTGAGCCGAGGAGACGGGGACAGGCACCGATGTCGAACTTGAGGCAGAAGTCGGAGTGAACGATGCCGGCTTCACGATGCCCGATGCAGGGGTTGTCGATGCAGGTTTCGAACGAACTGGCGAAACCGCCGTGGAAGTTGAAGCAGACGGCTCTTTGGCAGACTCCATCTTAAACATCGACTCCCAAAGTAAGCAGCGCCGTTTGAACGATCACGCAGTGAGCGTGGAACAAGGCCGGCACGATTTCGGAACGTGGTCTGGACCAAGACACTGAAGACAGCGTCGATGCAGGTCCGTCAACGAAATCGCACGCTGGCACTTGCTGCACTTTTTAAAACCGGTGATTGGCCGGGACATAGGCCGGAAAATCGTCGCCGCTAGGTCGAAGGCGCTCGGCCTAAGCCACGAGGCCGGCCCGGCCGAACCGCCGGAAGAAATAATTTTAACTTCTTTTTTTTTTTTTTTTAAATACAACTTAAAATTGAAATAAATCAAATAAACAACAAAACGCGGTAGTAAAGAAGGCAAATATACTGAAATTCAGTCAGCGCAGAATGAAGTGAAACTTCTCAGCTCCGCGGAAAGAAAATAACTGAGGAGACACGCCCGGTACATCGGGCGGGAAGGCACTGGCGCATGCGCGGTGCGGGCATCTCGAAACTTCTGAGTTTCTTCAAGCAAGACATGCTTGCAAGATGTCCATATCGGGGCTCTGTCGGATGACATCACCCACTAGTGAGAATACCTGCCTGCTTGTCCTGGGATAATCATCATTTGCTTGGCAGAGATGGAATGTTGTGGAAGTACCTGCTGACATAGAGATTGAAGAGTTTGAAGACGGTTGGATGGCAGGAATGCTCTCATGAGGACTGTGTCCAGTACCGCTCCAATGAATTGAAGTCTCTGAGTGGGGATGAGATGAGATTTTGGTAGATTGATCTCAAACCCCAGAAGCTGTAGAAACAGAATGGTTTGGTTGGTGGCCAGGAGCACTATGAGATGAATTGGCCTTGATTAACCAATCGTCCAGGTAAGGAAAGACTTGAAGGTGGTGAGAGCGTAGAAAGGCCGCCACCACAATGAGACATTTGGTGAACACCCTTGGAGAGGAGGCAAGACCGAATGGTAGCACCTTGTATTGATAATGACAGCGATTGATCATGAAGCGGAGATACTGTCTGAAAGTCAGATTGACCGGTATGTGAGTGTATGCTTCTTTGAGATCGAGGGAGCATAGCCAGTCGTCTAGATTGAGAAGAGGGTAAAGAGTGGCCAGAGAAAGCATCTTGAATTTTTCCTTGACTAAACATTTGTTGAGATCGCGAAGATCTAGGATTGGTCTGAGATCTCCTGTTTTTTTGGGGACTAGAAAGTAACGGGAGTAGAACCCCTGTCCCTGCTGATCTAGAGGAACTTCCTCTATAGCGTTTAGAAGGAGGAGGGATTGAACTTCCTGAAGAAGGAGGGCAGACTGAGGAGTGTTCAAAGCAGACTCTTTTGGCAGGCTTTGAGCTGGAAGGGTCTGAAAGTTGAGAGAGTAGCCGTGGTGGATGATGTTGAGGACCCATTGGTCCGAAGTGATAACTTCCCACCGGCTGAGGAAAAGAGAGAGACGACCACCTATAGGTTGAGGTAGGTGGGTAGAACTGGGAACCTTGGCTATGCTTTGGAGAATGCAGTCAAAAGGGCTGCGTCGATTTTTGTTGTGGAGGTGGCTTCACCGGTTGCTGCTGCTGTGGCCTGGAAGGCTGACGTTGCTGTTGACGTTGACGCCTGGGTTGCTGGGAAGCTGCTGGCAATGGGCGAGCTGCATAGCGTCGTTGATAAGCCGACTGCTGTCTGAAAGGCCGAGTCTGAGGAGGCTTTTTCTTGGTTTTGAGCAGGGTATCCCAGCGTGTTTCGTGGGCAGAGAGCTTTTGAGTGGTCGAGTCCATGGATTCACCAAAGAGCTCATCCCCCAGGCATGGAGCATTGGCTAACCGATCTTGATGATTAACATCAAGCTCGGACACTCGAAGCCAGGCAAGGCGACGCATGGCCACAGACATTGCAGTTGCTCTGGAGGTAAGTTCGAAAGTGTCATAAATTGAACGAACCATGAACTTACGTAGTTGAAACAGAAAAGACGAGCAGTGATGAAAAGCTTGCTGTTTGCGCTGAGGAAGGTATTTTTCAAATGAAGCCATGGTGGTAAGGAGATGCTTGAGATAAAAAGAAAAATGAAAAGCATAATTACCAGATCTGTTAGCGAGCATAGCATTCTGGTATAATCGCTTACCGAATTTGTCCATGGCTTTACCTTCTCTGCCAGGAGGGACAGAAGCATATACACTAGTCCCCGCAGACTTTTTAAGCGTAGATTCCACAAGCAGAGATTCATGGGGAAGCTGTGGCTTATCAAACCCAGGAATAGGGATTACTTTGTATAATGAATCCAATTTGCGGGGAGCTCCTGGAATAGTTAAAGGAGTCTCTAGGTTTTTATAGAAAGTTTCCCTCAAGATGTCATGAAGAGGGAGTTTCAAAAATTCCTTTGGAGGCTGGTCAAAGTCAAGGGCATCTAAAAAGGCTTTAGACTTTTTAGATTCAGCCTCCAAAGGAATGGATAGAGAGGTACACATGTCTTTCAAAAAAGAAGTGAAAGATGTGGAGTCTTGTTGAGAGGATGGGTCAGGTACAGCAGGCTCATCCTCATCTGAGGAACATTCGCCCTCAGACAGAAAGGGCTCTTCAGAGTCACCCCACAGATCAGGGTCCCTGATATGGGAACTACGGTCTCGGGACTCTGGGGTGGATGGTTCCAAGTGCCGGGATTTGCGCACCGACTTCCCCGACCTCATCGACACGGTACCAGGAGATGTTATTGGTTGCACCGGTGCCGAAGTCTGTACCGACTGATGTTGGGCTCTCGGCTCCGGAGCAAGAACAGGCATCGATATCGATGAGGCCGAGTGGACCGTTACCGAAACGGATGCTGCAGATAGTAGAGGTTGGTCTACTACCGGTACTGGTACTTCAGACCGGACCGGCACCGGAAGGTTCGGTGCCAATAGAGCAGGAAGGAGTTGTTGTAACTGCTCCTTTAGCTGCACTTGGAGGATGGCGGCAATGCGCTCATCCAAAGAGGGCACCGGTACCGCCTTTTTCTTTTGCGGTACCTGCGGTGCCGCTCGACGCCCCGAAGATGAAGAGCCCGAGATCGAGGGACTCACTTCAATCGGGGCGGAGCGCTTCCGCTGGCGTTTCACGGTCGGCAGGACTGGGCTCGCTGCAATAGAGACCGGAGGACGCTCCAGCGGGGAAGGCTTCTTAGCTGGCTTACCTGGGTGCGACGCCGGTGTGGTATCGCGCGGCGTCAAAGAAGTAGGTGCCGAATGTGAAGGTGCCGATGCCGGTGTCGATGGAACGGGATCAGACATCTCGGCACCGAAAAGTAATCGCTGTTGTATCTGGCGATTTTTCAAAGTACGTTTCTTTAACGTGGCACAGCGGGTGCAGGTGGAAGCCTGATGCTCAGGACCCAAACACTGTAGGCACCAGTTGTGCGGGTCCGTGAGAGAGATAGGCCGAGCACACCGCTGGCACTTTTTAAAACCTGGTTGAGGGGGCATGAAAGTAAAAACGGCTTCCGCCAAATCGAAGGCCGAGGCCTCGATGGTGGCAGTAGGCCCCGCCGGGGAAAAACCAAATTTGAAGAAAAAATAAGGTGGTTTTTTTTTTTTTTTACAAAAATGAAATAAAAGAAAAAAGGCAATAGAGCCAAAAGGGTTTACGCGAGCGGGAAGGCGAGAAGAAAAAATTTCAACGGCCGTTGATAAACGCGTCTTCTTAGCTCCGCGGAAACTAAGAAACTGGGGACCGCGCGCCTCTGTCGGGCGGGAAGGCACTCGCGCGTGCGCGGTGCGGCCTACTAGAACTTTCCAAGTTCTTAGAGTGCAATCACTCTAAAATTGTCCGTACCGGGGCTCCGTCGGTGCCGTCACCCATCAGTCAAGAATATGATGCCTGCTTGTCCTGGGATAAATACTAGAAAGCACAGTTACTTACCGTAACAGGTGTTATCCAGGGACAGCAGGCAGATATTCTTTACGCATGGGTGACGTCACCGACGGAGCCCTCGGTACGGACCTTTTTTAACTAGAAGGTTCTAGTTGGCCGCACCGTGCGTGCGCGAGTGCCTTCCCGCCCGACGGAGGAGTGCGTGGTCCCCAGTTAGGATAAGCCAGCTAAGAAGCCAACCCGGGAAGGAGGGTGGGACGTAAGAATATCTGCCTGCTGTCCCTGGATAACACCTGTTACGGTAAGTAACTGTGCTTTATCCCAGGACAAGCAGGCAGCATATTCTTTACGCATGGGTGACCTCCAAGCTAACAAAGAGGGAGGGGGGATGGTTGGCCATTAGGAAAATAAATTCTGTAGTACAGATTGGCCGAAGTGCCCATCCCGTCTGGAGAATGCATCCAGGCAGTAGTGAGTAGTGAACGTGTGAACTGAGGACCAAGTGCCTTCCATGAGGACCAAGTACAGATCCATGGTGAGACCTCATCTGGAATACTGTGTGCAATTCTGGAGGCCGCATTACCGTAAAGATGTGCTTCGAGCCGAGTCGGTCCAGCGGATGGCCACTAGAATGGTCTCCGGACTCAAGGGTCTCTCATATGAAGAAAGACTGGACAAATTGCAGCTCTATACTCTAGAGGAGCGCAGGGAAAGGGGTGACATGATTGAGACATTTAAATACGTCACAGGTCGTGTCGAGGTGGAAAACGACATATTCTTTCCATGGGACCCTCGGTCACAAGGGGGCACCCGCTTAAACTCAGAGGAGGGAAATTTAGTGGTGACACCAGGAAGTACTTCTTCACGGAAAGGGTGGTGGATCACTGGAACAAACTTCCGAGGCAGGTGATCAAGGCCACCAGCGTGCTCGACTTTAAGAATAGATGGGACATCCACGTGGGATCCCTACGAGGGTCGAGCAAAGGAACTAAGTCATCAGCACTCGGACTTAATGGGGTGGGTCAGTAGAGTGGGCAGACTTGATGGGCTGTGGCCCTTTTCTGCCGTCATCTTTCTATGTTCTATGTTTCTATGTTTCTAAGTGGCCGCCTTGCAGATTTCCTCAATGGGTGTGGAACGGAGGAAAGCAACAGAAGCAGCCATAGCTCTAACCCTGTGGGCCGTGACAGCACCTTCTAGTGACAGACCGGCCCGAGCATAACAGAACGCGATGCAGGCAGCGAGCCAGTTGGACAGCGTCCGTTTAGAGACCGGGCGACCTAGACGGTTAGGATCGAAGGTCAGGAAGAGCTGAGGGGACAAGCGGTGGGCCCTTGTACGATCAAGATAGTAGGCCAGGGCACGCTTGCAATCTAGGGTGTGTAACGCCTGTTCCCCAGGATGTGAATGAGGTTTCGGGAAAAAGACGGGCAACACAATGGACTGGTTGAGGTGAAAAGCTGAGACCACTTTGGGAAGGAACTTAGGGTGGGTACGCAGAACCACTTTGTCATGGTGAAAAACAGTGAACGGTGGATCGGCTACCAGTGCATGCAACTCACTAACCCTCCTGGCAGAGGTGATGGCAATGAGGAATAGCACCTTCCAGGTGAGAAGTTTGAGCGAAGTTGTGGCAAGAGGCTCAAAGGGTGGTTTCATGAGGGCTGATTAAACCACATTCAAGTCCCAGACAACAGGAGGGGGTTTCAGAGGTGGTTTGACATTGAAGAGGCCTCTCATGAATCGGGAGACCAGTGGATGAGCCGTGAGAGGTTTCCCTAGAATAGGCTCATGAAACGCAGTGATGGCACTGAGGTGGACTCTGATTGAGGTAGACTTGAGGCCAGCATTGGACAGCGAAAGCAGATAGTCTAGTATCGTTTCCACCTGCAAAGAGGTGGGATCGTGATGACGCTGTAGGCACCAAGAGGAAAACCTGGTCCACTTCTGATGGTAACATTGGAGGGTGGTCGGTTTCCTGGAGGCGTCTAAAATGAGACGGACAGGTTGAGACAGATTTCCTGGGGAGGTCAGCCCGAGAGAAACCAAGCTGTCAGGTGGAGCGAAGACAGATTGGGATGCAGTAGAGATTGACGTTGTTGTGTAAGTAGAGTAGGAAACAGGAAGAGGAATGGGCTCCCTGGAGCTGAGCTGAAGCAGGAGGGAAAACCAGTGTTGGCGAGGCCACCGAGGAGCGATGAGAATCATGGTGGCTCTGTCCCTGCGGAGTTTGGATAACGTCCGCAACATCAGAGGTAGTGGAGGAAAAGCATAGAGGAACCGATCCGTCCAGTCATGAGGAGAGAAGAGTCTGGAACAGAACTGGGGCAGCTGGTGGTTGTGAGGGGCTGCAAAGAGGTCCACCTATGGAGTGCCCCAGCGAGCAAAAATGGAGTGGAGTGTGGAAGGGTCCAGAGTCCACTCGTGAGGTTGAAGGATGCGACTGAGGTTGTCGGCCAGGGAGTTCTGTTCGCCCTGGATATAGACAGCCTTGAGGAAGAGATTGCGGGCCGTGGCCCAGGTCCAGATGCGGAGAGCCTCCTGACAAAGGAGGCGAGATCCGGTGCCGCCTTGCTTGTTTATGTAGTACATGGCGACTTGATTGTCTGTGCACAGGAGAAGAACCTGAGGGCAGAGAAGGTGCTGGAAGGCCTTGAGAGCATAGAACATGGCTCTGAGTTCCAGGAAATTGATGTGATGTTGACGCTCCTGAGGGGTCCAGAGTCCCTGGGTGCGTAGATCTCCGAGGTGAGCTCCCCACGCATAGGGGGAGGCATCCGTGGTGATGATCATGGAGTGAGGGGGTAGATGAAAAAGAAGACCCCTGGAAAGATTTGAGGAGTTCAACCACCATTGAAGAGATTGATGAAGAGACGATGTCACAGAGATGGGATGAGAAAGAAGATCCGTGGTCTGTGACCATTGGTCGGCAAGAGTCCATTGAGGTGTCCTGAGGTGGAGTCGCGCCGAGGAAGCACATGGACCGTCGAGGCCATGTGGCCCAGGAGGACCATCATCTGACGGGCCGGGATGGAGTGATGAAGGAGCACCTGACAACAGAGGTGGAGTAGTGTCCGTTGACGGTCAGAGGGGAGGAACGCCCTCATTAGTGTGGTGTCGAGAACTGCTCCAATGAATTGAAGTCGCTGTGTGGGAAGCAGATGCGACTTGGGGTAGTTGATCTCGAACCCCAGGAGATGGAGGAGAGAGATGGTGTGATGAGTGGCTTGTAGCACAC
Source organism: Geotrypetes seraphini (assembly GCF_902459505.1). Lineage (NCBI taxonomy): Eukaryota > Metazoa > Chordata > Amphibia > Gymnophiona > Dermophiidae > Geotrypetes > Geotrypetes seraphini. Next base: position 45,320,490 of record NC_047097.1, read on the forward strand.
GTGGAGACGTAGGTGCTTTCACCAACCAATCGTCCAAGTAGGGGAACACCTGGAGGTCGTGAGACCTGAGGAAGGCCGCCACCACAATAAGGCACTTGGTGAACACCCTGGGTGATGAAGCGAGGCCAAAAGGTAGCACTTTGTACTGATAGTGGCGGTGGTGAACCTGAAAGCGCAGGAAGCGACGTGAAGTCGGATTGATTGGAATGTGAGTGTAGGCCTCTTTGAGGTCCAGGGAACATAGCCAGTCGTGCTGAGAGAGAAGAGGGTAGAGCGTGGCAAGGGAGAGCATTCTGAACTTCTCCTTGACTAGACACTTGTTGAGGTCCCTGAGATCGAGAATGGGACGGAGGTCTCCTGTCTTCTTGGGAACCAGGAAGTAGCGGGAGTAGAATCCCTGACCCCTTTGTTCCGGAGGCACTTCTTCGATGGCATTGAGAAGAAGGAGGGATTGGACCTCCCTCAGGAGGAGGGGGGTTTGGGAGGAGTGAGAAGCAGACTCTACGGGAGGGTTGTCTGGTGGAAGAGTCTGGAAGTTGAGAGAGTAGCCGTGGCGGATGATGTTGAGGACCCACTGGTCCGATGTGATGACCTCCCAACGGCTGAAGAAGATGTGAAGACGGCCTCCAATTGGTTGTGGAAGAGGCAATGAAGGTGGAAGACTGGCTATGCCCTGGAGAGAAGAGTCAAAAGGGCTGAGAAGGCTTTGCAGGTTGAAGAGGCTTGTTGGGTTGGGTTGGTTGGTCTGAGAACGAGCCTGGGTATGGTGTTGTTGCTGACGGGGTCGCCGAGGTTGTTGTGAAGGCAGATTGAGTGGTCTGGCTGAGAACCTGCGCTGATAGGAGGATTGTGGTCTGTAAGGTCGAGCAGGTGGAGCCTTTTTCTTTGGTTTAATCAGGGTGTCCCATCTGGTTTCATGGGCCGAGAGTTTCTGGGTGGTGGAATCCAGGGACTCCTCAAAAAGTTCATCCCCGAGACAGGGAGCGTTGGCCAGACGATCTTGGTGGTTAATGTCCAAATCCGATACTCTCAGCCAGGCCAGGCGGCGCATGGCGACAGCCATGGCAGAGGCACAGGAGGTCAGCTCGAAGGAATCGTAGATAGAGTGGACCATAAATTTTCTCAGCTGAAGGAGACCAGAAATTTGTTGTTGGAACAGTGGAATCTTTCTCTCCGGAAGATACTTTTGGAGGGCGGACAGCTGTTGGACCAAGTGTTTCATGTAAAATGAAAAATGGAAGGAGTAATTGTTCGCCCTGTTGGCCAGCAAGGCATTCTGATAGAGCCTCTTGCCAAACTTGTCCATAGTCTTGCCTTCTCTGCCAGGAGGGGTGGAGGCATAGACGCTGGAGCCCTGAGTTTTCTTCAAGGTGGATTCAACCAGAAGAGACTCATGGGGCAATTGAGATTTATCGAACCCCGGAATCGGGATAACTCGGTAGAGGTTATCCAGCTTGCAGGGAGTCCCGGGTACCGTAAGAGGGTTCTCCCAATTTTTTGTAAAAAGTCTCCCGTAGGATGTCGTGTACGGGTAACTTGAGGAACTCCTTAGGTGGTTGCTCAAAATCCAAGGCCTCAAGAAAGGCTTGGGATTTTTTGGAGTCTGACTCAAGGGGGAGAGACAAAGCAGCTGACATCTCCCTGAGGAACTTTGAGAACGAGGATTGCTCAGGTTTGGAAGTGGTATCGGGTGCTGAGGGGTCCTCGTCCGATGAGGAGACATCCTCCTCGGTACCGGGTGGGGATTCTTCCCATAAGTCCGGGTCCCGGACCTCCGGGTGCGCATGCCGAGAAACCGGGGTGGAAGGCTCGGTATGGTGGGTCTTGGATAGAGATTTACTAGAGCGCACCGAAATGGTACCGGGAGAGGAAGATCGGTGTCGATCCCGGTCCCGGGAAGAACGGTGCCCCGCCCGGTCCCGAGGTGGATCCGTAGTGGTATGAGTGTGAACCACAGGATGGGCGTGGAGTTGTTCAGCCGAGAGAATCGGCATGGATGTATTGATTGGTACCGATGGGGTGGATACCGGTCGTTCGGTACGGGGCTCAGGCCGGTCTGGTACCGAAAGGACCGGTGCCAGGATAGTAGGCAACAGGTGCTGGAGTTGATGCTGCAGCTGTTCCTGTAGTTGTGTTTGGAGGATGGCCGCGATGCGGTCATCCAGGGGTGGCACCGGAACCGCTTTCTTTTGCTTCGGTTCCTTAGGTGCCGCTCCACGCCCCGGCGATGAGGAGGCCGATGACGAGGCACTCACCGAAATCGGGGCGGAGCGTTTACGGGGCCGGAGTGAAGCCGGTAAAGTCGGTGCCGCCACTGTGGCTGGCGGGCGCTCGAGGGAAGAGGAAGGCTTCTTAGCCGGCTTACCTGGCGCCAGCGGCGCCGATGTGGGGTTGGGCGGTGTCGAAGTAGTCGGTGTCGATTTTGATGGCACCGCCGTCGATGCCGAGGAGTCCATCGCAGACCCGGTGCCGAACAAGATGTTCTGTTGAATTTGGCGATTCTTAAGAGTTCGCTTTTTAAGAGTGGCACAGCGGGTGCAGGAGTCCGCCCGATGCTCCGGACCCAAACACTGCAAGCACCAATTGTGTGGGTCAGTGAGGGAGATCGGGCGTGCACACCGCTGGCACTTCTTAAAACCTGGCTGCGGGGGCATGAATGGGAATACGGCCTCCGCAAAATCAAACCCGGAGGCCTGTATAGTGGCAACAGGCCCCGCCGGGGCAAAGTCGAAAAAAGGGAAAGAAATCAAAAATGTTTTGTTTTTTTTAAATTGAAAGAAAAGGCTACCCGAAGGTAAGAAAGAAAATAATTGGAAAAAAATTTGCGAGCGGGAAGGCAAAAAAGTTAGTTCAACGGCCGTTGAAAAAACACGCGTCTTCTTCGCTCCGCGGAAACGAAGAAACTGGGGACCACGCACTCCTCCGTCGGGCGGGAAGGCGCACGCGCGGTGCGGCCAACTAGAACCTTCTAGTTAAAAAAGGTCCGTACCGAGGGCTCCGTCGGTGACGTCACCCATGCGTAAAGAATATGCTGCCTGCTTGTCCTGGGATAATGCAATAATGCAGTTTCACATGCTAATCCCATTAACATGTCTTGACAAATAACTCCCATGCAGCAACCTACAGCGCTGTCACAAAGTCACAGGTTTGGTCTAGATTTTCCAGTACTGTATAACTTCATAACCATGGAATTTAAGAGTTCCATTAATTGCCTCTTCCCACTGTGTACTTATGCCTTCATATTACAGAACCCCATGGATAATCAGACTTAACGAAGCAAAAAAAGCAAAATATATATGCATCAAAGTCTCACCTGTAGGTTTCTCCAACTGTGACAATTTCCACTTCACTATCTGTTGAAGTAACATTAATTTCTTCATTGACAGTAATCTGAGGTGTGGAAGAAGCTTCAATCACCACAACATCCTCATCAATGCTTCCTAAAAAGGATGGGAAAAAAATCCCAGACTATAACAGTGCAACTGAATGACAGGCCAAATATGCATTATTTACAACATGGAACACACAATTAAAATGCAATAAGGTACTGTAATGTATGAATGTTTCACAATCACAAGTTTCCATCTTTATACTGAAATTTCATAGGGCATTGACTATTAATGAATTTTGGGAAAGCTTTTAAAATACTTAGTACCATGCAGTGTGCTCTGGTCTACCTGAGTGTAACAGACTTGTCCTGTCTCCCTATTAAAAAGATTCTAAGGCTTTTACATATTTATATCAGATGTTGCAAGATGATGGGGTCATAAAGAGAGATTATGTACTTACCCTGGGTAAGCTCTTTTCCAGTAGATAGGTGAAACATTCTAGACCAGGGCTGCCCAAGTCCGGTCCTCGAGATCGACTGGCAGGCCAGGTTTTCAGGATATCCACAATGAGTATGCAAGAGAGAGAGATCTGCATACCAAAAAGAGCAGTGCAGGCAAATCTCTCTCATGCATACTCATTGTGGATATACTGAAAACCTGGCCTGCCAGTCGATCTCGAGGACCGGACTTGGGCAGCCCTATTCTGAACGGTAAGGTTATTTCCCTTTAGCCACATGGTTGCAGAAGGAATCCACTCTGGATTTTCCATTCTGCTTCTGTAGTACTTCACTGTACAGTTTAGCGCTCTCTACAGTTAATACCCAAGCACAGAGAGCAACCCAATCCACGTGAAGTAAAGGCACCTGGAGCAACATGTTCAACTAATTGTTCTGCTCAAACTGTAATCCAACATACTATAACTGCCAACATAGCTTCACAGGAGTTTGAAACTATTCCCCAATAAATGGAACATAAAGTGGAACCTCGGTTTGCGAGTGTTTTTTTTGCAAGATGAGCAAAACACTCCCACAAACCTTAACTTGTAAAACGAGCACTGTCCCACTAACCCCCCCCCCCAGCTCAAACCGGCATCGCACCCCCTGCCTGTGAACTCCCCCCCCCCACCCCATGCTGGAAGTGGCATCCGCCCGCCCACCCAAGCTCCTTACCCTATCTGCTGCGTGCCAGTGCCAGTTAAGGAAAGATCCCGCCTCTTGCCTGGGCTGGGCCTTGAGCATCTGTGCATGCTCAAGGCCTTCTGGCTCTCGTTCTCTCCGAGATCAGCCTGTATATACGAATTCTTCCCAACCCCCAAGGGCTGATGGGCATCCAAGAATCAGCTTGGAGAAGCATAAACAGACTGAAAACTGAAAGAAGCCATAAAGACAAGGCGGGAGTCTAGAATGTCTCACCTATCTAATGGAGAAGAGCTTCCCAGGGTAAGTACATAATAATAACAACTTTATTTTTCTATACTGCCAACAACAAAGAGTTCTAGGCGGTTCACAAAATAAGATAAACTGAACAATTCAGTGATGAAATACAGAACATATGAAAAGCAACAGTACAACATACAGTTTTATACTATTATAGTGTGAATACTATGATGTAGTCACTAATCAGGTAACAAATTTCTTGAACAAATAAGTCTTTACTAATTTCCTGAAAGTGTAATAGGATGCAGTTTGTCGAATCATATCATCTAACCAAGCTTGGACTTTACCTGCTTGATAGACCAAGGTTCTATCAAGTGCAATAAGTGAGACATTCTAGATAGTTTGGATATACAAAAGCAGTCCCCAAATAGCTAGGGTGGGCTTGCTGCGCCAGCCCTAATGACCGAGGACCTGAAAGCAGAGTCCTGCCTTGCAGCTCTATCTACTCTGTAGAACTTGGCAAACATGTGAAGAGAAGACCATATTGCTGTCCTGCAAATCTCCACAAGGGGGGGACAGCTCTAGCTTTGGCTCAAGAAGCCGCCACACTCCTGGTAGAATGCACCTCAACGGAAACAGGAGACTGTTTCCGAGAAAGAATGCAGGCTGACGAAATGGCTCTACTTTTCCATCTGGAAATTGTGGCCTTGGAAGCAGGAGCGCTCCATTTAACTGAATGATACAACACAAACAGATGGTCAGAGAAGAAACTCGTTGGTGACCTTTGCACATCCAGTTTCTTCAATATGCGGTCCTGTGACTATTTTATTTGAAAGATTTCTTAACTGTCTATAACTAGGCGGTTTTACAAACAACCATATAAAAATAAGAAACATACAGCACATATTATAAAACAATAATAGCTCCTTATTAACCATTTTTATGGCACTTGACAGCTTATCAATTAGTGCTGCCCGATTCAGGAAAAAAAAATTTTGATTCGATTCAGTTTTTCAATTCGATTTTCCTGCCCAATTGGGTGGTTTTTTTTCAAACATCCTGGTGGGTTTATTTTATAGCCTCTTCACCCTCTTTGCCTTCTCCTAACCACACTGGCACTGTGGTGTAAACAAAATAAAACAAAAAAGACTTTTCCTCTCAGCTCACGTTTGCAGTCTAACACCAGCTCTGGCAGGATACACGTTTCAAATCTGACATATTGTAATCACAAAATGGAAAATAAAATTAGTTTCTCTACCTTTGGTTGTCTGGTCATTAGTCAAATCTTGTTGGTCCCAGGCTCTGGTTGTCTTCTGATAACTTGCTTTCCAGGGTCTCCTTTCTCAGTGCTAACCATCCATCTGCCATCTCTGTCCTCCCCTTCCATTTCCCTTCCCTCCCCCGGAGGTCTGGCATCTTTCCTTTTTTTGGTCTCCATCCACAGATCCACCTTTTCTTAACTACCCTTTCATCCAGTATCTCTCCCTCCTTCCCATCACCCCAGGGTCCACCATCTTTCTCTTTCTTTTCCCAACTACCCTCCTATCCAGTATCTCTATCCCCCTCTCTACACCATCCCTTGTGTCCAACTTCTCTCCCTTTCTGTTCCTTCCCTCCCTAAATCCCATTGTCCATCATCCCTCTTCCTCTCCTCTATTTTCAGATCCATTATTTCTCCCCCCCCCAAGTCTGACATATGCACATATCTTTGAACCCCCCTTCCCTCCCTCCCTCTGTGTACTTCTAAACCAAAGCCCCCCTCCCCTGGTCTGTCCACCCTGAAGGCCTGCACCCCACCCCTAAAGGACTGCCTGAACCCCCTGAAGGCCTGTGCCACCATCCCTGAAGGCCTGTCCCACCCCCCACCCTGAAGGCCTGCCTGCCTGTCCCCCCCTTGAAGGTCTGTAGCCCCTTGAAGACCTGCACCTCCCCCTGAAGGCCTGTCCCCCCCCCTTGAAGGCCTGCATCCCCTGAAGGCCTGCCTGTCCCCCCCCTTGAAGGTCTGTCCCCTCTGAAGATCTACAATCCACCCCTGAAGGCCTACACTCTACCCCTAAAGGCCTGCCTGTCTCCTCTGAAGGCCTGCACCCCCCAGAAGGCTATACCCCCCCTCCTCCAAAGGACTGCACACACACACACACACCCCCCTCGGAAGGCCTGCGTGTTCCCCCTGGCCTCCGGAATCAATTCTCCTAATTTCAGCAACCTGCAATAAGATCGCTGGCACTAGCGATCTTTGCAAGCTGCCATACGGCTTCGGAGCGTCTTCTCTCTGCTGCAGTTCCGCCCCTTATTGCAGGCTGCTGAAATTAGGAGAATTGATTCCGGGAGGCCAGTGGGGAAGATGGACAGCACAGCAGTGGGAGGCCAGCGGGTAAGCCACTTCTTGACTGACCCTCCCCACTCGCCCTCTAAAACAGGAGTGGCAGGCCAGCAAGAGGCGGCGCTGCTGCTCCTGCTTTAGGGGGGGAGGGTCATTCAATGAATCAGGAGGCTGATTTTTTCTCCTGGTAAATCGATTTGAATTGATTCACCCGAATTGAATCGGGCAGAACTACTTGGGACAGGGTCACTCTGTCTTCTCATGTTTTTTAAAAGAATGTGTAACTAGACCATTAGCAGCATTTTGAGTTCCTCTCTGTTCTCCCTTCTCTTCTCTTTATGTTCTCCTTTTCCCTCCCTGTACTCTCCACTCTCCCCTTTCTTCACCCTCTTCTCTCCATTCTCCCTTCTGTTTTTCATCTTTATTCTCCCCCCTTTCTGCTATTCTCTCTCTTTCCCTTCTCACTCCTTTCCACACTCCCTCTTCTCCTCATTCTATCTTCTCTCCTTTCTTTCTTCACACTCTCTCTTTTCTAAACAATATCTTCTGTACTCTCTCTCTCTCTCTCTCTCTCTCTCCCTTCTCCGCAGTGGTTTGGAACAAGCCCAGGATGCAAAGTGGTCTTCAGTAAGTAAACAGGAACCGCAGGGAGGGGGCAAGCTGCCTGGCTGATCTTTCTTCTCATTTCTGTTTAGTGGGTTTCAGCCACTCTCAGGTTGTACAACAAGCTTAGTTCTCTATGGAGGCTCCAGAATGAACTATGATAACTTGCCATGGACTAGCAGCCGCACCGCTCTCTCCTTATTGTAATTTGCCTGACAGCTTCCGTAGCTTTAGCGAGTCAATTCCTTTCTGCAGCCTCGGGGATTTTGCTAGGCTGCCCCATCTCCGATGATGCAACTTCCTTCTTCCTTGGAGGTGGAACGGCCTAGCAGAGGCCCCGGGGCTGCTGGAGAGAATTGACTCGCTAAAGCTACGGCAGCAGTCAGGCAAATTACAATAAGGAGAGAGCGGGGCTGCTGCTAGTCCAGGCTAGTGTTACGGGGAGGGTTTGAAATCGCCAAGTCAGGCCGGAGAAGGGCTAGTGAAATCGCCAAGTCAGGCCGGGGAATCTCTAAGCTGGTGAGAGGGGTTTTAAAAAATGGTTGAGTGGCGGACAGCAGGATTCGCACCCAGCTAAAAAGCGTTAGGGAGAACACTGCAGTCTCCTTCCTCAGAGATAGAAACTGTCCAAGAGAAGGAGCGGCAGCTTTAGGTTAGCGGCGCGGGGAGGAGGGTTGGGCCCTGAATCGAAGATGCCGATTTTTTAAAAATACACATCGATTCAAAATGATTCACCCAAAGTGAATCAGTGAATCGATTCGAATCAGAAATCGGGCAGCACTAGTATCAATACAAAAACATTAATAACCCACAAAAGACATTTATTGAAATGCTTCTACAAATAATTGTGTTTTCTATATTACATCCACAAAATTGTTGACCAATACAAAATAATGTTAAGGGTTTTATACACAATCTGTTTTAGATACATCTTGGAGCATGCCCTTGTTCAGAGCAAGTGTCAGAATGGGACCAACCACTATTTGTTCTTGTTACCATCTTTAAGGGGTGTTTTAGGGACCATATTTTCTTTACTATCATGTTGAAAATCTTTTGAAGAATCAGACTAATGGATGCCCTGCATTGCATTCAATTGCTCCTGAAGTTTTTTCCCTGCTTGTCTCTCTTTGGCAAGTTGTGAACGCAATCTGGAAACCTCCTGTCGGTTGAAAAGCAGGCAAACAGACGTCCTGATTAACATGGAAAGTTGAAACTAGCTTAGGTAGAAAGGAAGGACTCGTACCAAGAGGAAACCCCCCCCCCCCCCATCTCTGAAATGCAGAGGAAAGGGTCTCTGGCAAGACAAAGCCTGCAGTTCCGACACAACGTATCAAAGTAATGGTGACCAGAAAAAGGGTCTTAAGCGTCAAGTCCAAGAGGGAAGCCTCTTGAAGGGGCTCAAAAGGAGTATTTGTAAGGCTAGACAACACCAAGTTCAGGTCCCAGGATGGGAAAGGATGCTTAACTGGTGGGCGGACACAAAGAGCCCCCTTCATGAATCTGGCGACATTAGGATGAGACGCCAAGGAAGACCAATGCTCCCAAGATCTAAAACAGGAGAGCCAGATGTCACCGTGAGGCCTTTATTCAAACCAGCCTGAAAAAAATGCAACAATCTGCGAATTCAGAGCCAAGTAAGGGTCCACCTGATCCTGAGCACACCAATGTTGGAAGGCCTTCCATGCCTTAGCATAGGCCAACATCGTGGACGACTTTTTAGACCTCAGCAGAGTATCCACAACCAGGGCAGAATAGCATTTATGCTCTAAGACCTAGCGCTCAAGAGCCACACCATAAGAACAAAGTGACCCAGGTCTTCCATGGCAATTGGATCATGTGTGAGAAGGTCCGGATAGACAATGAGGTAAAGGCTGTGATCTCTGCACAAGCATATCAGATCTAAGTACCAAGGCCTGTGAAGCAAATCTGGAGTGTCCAAAATGACACGGCCCGGATGAACCGCTATCCTCCAAAGGACCTGGCCAATCAGTGGCCAAGGAGGAAACACATACAGGAGAATCTCCTGAAGCCACAGCTGCACCAGAGCATTGAGCCCCTCACTTCCAGGCTCAGATCTTTGACTGAAGCGCTCCACTTTCTTATTTCTTGCCGTAGCCATGAGGTTGAAGCGGAGCCACCCCCAGCGCCTCATGATCGCCTGGAATGCCTCGGGGACAGGACCCACTTGCCCGGTTCCAGTGTCTGTTTGATGAGGAAGTCGGCTTGAACATCGTCTACTTCCACCACATGTATGCTGTTAGCGCTAAGAGATGATGCTCCACCCAAAGTAACAGCAGGCAGACTTCCTGAGCCACAGGAGTGCTCTTGATCCCTCCCTGGCAACTGATGTAGGCCACTACTGTCGCATTGTTGGAGAAGACCCTTACTGCTTGGCCCTCCAGGGTCTTCTGCAATCTCGGAGCTAGTCAAATGGCTCGGAGTTCCAACCAGTTTATGGACTACTTCTGCTGAGAGGGCATCCAACACCCCTGAACAGGACAACGATTGTACTGTGCTCCCCAGCCCCGAAAGCTAGCATCTGTCATCACCATGACCCAGGAGGAAATACGTAGTGGTAAGTCCCCGCAAGGTGAATTTGGGAGAAGCCACCAGTCCATGCTTACTCAGGCTTCCAAAATCCAAGGCAGATGGGCTTGCATGGCATCCCTGTGTGGAGCCCATTAAAAGAGCAATGCATGCTGAAGAGGACGCATGTATGCCCTTGCCCAAGGGATAGATCCCAAAACCTGGAAATAATCCCATGCCAAAGGAGCCAGCCGCTGAAGGGCAGAAATCTGGGCACACAGCTTCTGTCTGCGAGTTTCCAGGAAATAGACAAGGCCCGTTGCTGAATCAAAGAGAACACCCAGATATTGCGACTGCACGATTGAGTGGACGTCAGATGGCTCTTCCTGAAGTTGACAATCCAGCCCAAATCCTCCAGCACCAGGAGCATGCGCTCACATTGTGGTACCCCTCTTCCAAAGAGGGTGCGCTGATCAGCCAGTAGTCCAAGTAAGGGTGAACCTGGAGACCCATCTTCCGCAGGTATGCCACCACTACCACCATCACCTTGGTGAAGGTCCAGGGTGATGTTGCCAGCCCAAAGGGTAGAGCTGAGAACTTGTAATGCCACTCTAAGATGAACCGCAAAAACTTGGGGTGAGCCAGAAAAATGGGGATGCGCAAGTACGCCTCCATAAGATCCAAAGAGGCAAGAAACTCTGGGGCCACTGCTTCAAAGATCGAATCCAGTCTCCATTCGGAATTTGGGAATCTTCAGCACCTCATTCACATGCTGAAGATCCTGGATAGGCCTCCAATCTTCTGAGCCTTTCTTTGGCACGATAAAGTATGCAGAGTATCTGCCTGAGCCCGAGAACGCGGGAGGCACCGGCTCTATAGCTTGAATATCCAGCAAGAGCTGAATGGTGGCTTTGATCCAGAGAGCTTTGTCCAGGCGACCTGATGAAGAGGTCAAGAACAAATCTGTCAGGGGTTGAACAAATTCCAACTTGTAACCTAACCGAATGATGTTAAAGATCCACTGGTCAGATGTTATGCGCATCCAGGAAGGGTGAAACGTGGAGAGCTGGCCTTCTAAAAGCTGCGGATTATCTGCCGGTCTGTTGTCATTGCGCTTTTCTAGTCGCTGGCGGAGGAAGGCTGGGTATGTCTGTAGCCAGTGTATCTGTGTCGGAAGCCTTGGGAAAATCTCTACGACGTGGCATTCGCATAAGGTCTGAAACGCCAAGAGCCACAAAAATTAGAACAACCAGAACCCCTGGAGTGTCTGGGTCAATTATCAGGCAGAGTCTTAGGGCAATGTTCCATCACAGAATCCATGAGGTCATCCAGTCCTTGCCAAACAATAATTTCCCCTTAAAAGGCAGTCTGGCCAGAGTAGCCTTGGAGGTGGAATCACCAGCCCATTGGCAAACTCATAGAATCTGGTGGGCAGAGATGGAGTACGCTGAAACCTTAGCCAGAACTCTCATGAAATCATACAAAGCATCCGCCATGTAATCTGTCCCAGTCATTAGAAGTTGAGGAAGGGAGGACCCACTGCCTCACTCTCCAGGGTGCATTATAAAAAGAGACAGGTGTGTGCCACGAATGAAGTCGCTAAAGCAGCCTTAATATCCAAGTAGCAGTTTCAAAATGTTTCTGGAGAACCATACCCACCCAGCAGTCCTGCATATCCTTCAACACTACACCACCCTCACTGGAAAGAAAGGTCCACTTAAGTCACTAATGCAACCAATAAATCCACAATGGGCTACGCCAAAAGCTGCTGACATTCCTGTGCCACAGGATACAAGCAGGACATAGCTCTAGCAATCTTCTGAGAACCTTCCGGAGAATTCGTAATGAGCTTGATTGCAGTGTTTTGAATTATTTGATGCAGCTGATTTCTGTGTAATACCAGTAAGTAAACTATTGCAATAATCTAATTTCAAAATGACTAAAGAGTGGATCAGAATATTTAACGACTTGGGTTCTAGAAATTTCAAGATTGAATGAATCATGCGAAGTTTGAAGAAACATATTTAACTATGTTACTGATGTGTTCACGGAATGACAATTTTTTGTCAAAAATGATCCCTAGGATTTTTATAGTTGTAACGCACTCCAGTGGGATATTATTTAGTGATTATTGGGGCGCATGAGATCCCTTCTTTCCAAGGGAAGATCATTATTTTGGTGGATAGTACTAATATTTTCATTAAGAAGAATAAGAATAGAATAGCCTTACTGGGTCAGACCAATGGTCCATCAAGCCCAGAAGCCCGTTCTCACAGCAACATTCCATGCTACCGATCCAGGGCAAGCAGAGGCTTCCCCCATGTCTTAATAACAGACTATGGACTTTTCCTCCAGGAATTTGTCCAAATCTAATTTGACTTAGTTTATGATTGACATCAATTTCTTTTAAGTTTTCCGGATTTAGAGGATGTAATAGCTGTATGTCATCAGCGTAAGTGAAAGTATAGAACCTTGTGGTACCCCATATTTGCAAGTAAAGTGGTCCAACGATGAATTGTTAAATGTAACTAGAGAGATGATTAGAGAAATAAGACTGAAACCATTTGAGTACTTGATCAGAAATCCAGATTGATGCAAGTTTATGTAGAAGAAGGGAATGATCAATAGTATCAAAAGCTGAGGAAAGATCGAGGGAAATGAGAACTACAGAACTGTGGTGCTCTAAGTGATATAATAATGTTGTCATCCCCAGGAGCAAATATTCTGTTGAATTTTTTTCTAAACCCTGTTTGATGAGGGTGTAAAACGTTGCTGTAATGGACCAGTATAAGGTTAGAAATCCAGGTTTGGCCTAAGCCACTCTCACTTGAAGCATGTAATTACCTAGTCCCCAAGTTCACTCAAACTATTATTGCCTCTACCACATCCACAAGAAGACTGCACTTTACCTAGTATTACTGGAGAGATAAAAATGTAGGGGAAGGCCATAAATGAGGGAAAAAAGGGGAGGGCCCACATATTTATGCTTGCCTAAGGCCTAATGTTTTATCTGGCTCTACTGGCTTCCCTCAATAGAAACTGGACACTAGCCGATTGGTAACCCTAGTAAAATCAGATGTAATACTATAGATATCATGCTCTGAGGATCATATCACATGTACTCTTAAGAATGGAAAAATTATGTTCCTACCTGTTAATTTTCTTTCCTTTAAACGCAGCAGATGAATCCAGTGACCAATGGGATAGCACATATCTACTAGCAGGCGGAGATAGAGAAACTGATTAACAGGTGGTCCTATTGGCTGGCACTCCTCCTGTATCTCCAGTATAGCTCCTTGCCCATGCATCCGTAACCATCAATAGGCATAGCATGTAAAAAACTTCTTTCCCATAACTAATCTCAAAAGGCAATAATACAGAATACAACCATCAATAATAACAAACTCTGAAAGTTGGAAAATAAAAAGACCGACATACAATATCCAGAAAGGGTGGGGCTCTGGATTCATCTGCTGCGTCTAAAGGAAAGAAAATTAACAGGTAAGAACATAATTTTTCCTTCCTTAGCAACAGCAGCAGATGAATCCAGAGACCAATGGGATGTAGCAAAGCTCAATCTGGGTGGGAAGCAAACGCTGCCCTCGCAACAACCGAAGCACTAAACGCATCTACCGCATGCACCCCCACATCTAACCAGTAATGCTAAGAGAAAGCACTCTCGGAAGACCAAGTAGCCATGAGACAAAACTCTTCCAAGGGAAAAAACCTCTGGACCGAGTCCAAAAAGTAGCCATCATTCTAGCGGAATGGTCATGAAGTTCCTTCGCCAACTGCTTCCCTGCCATCAAGCAAGCGTAAATAATGTCCTCCTGGACCCATTGAGTGATGGAGGCTTTGGAAGCCACCATACGTTTGAGGCGTCCCGTGAAGAATACAAAAAGGTGATCTAAACAACTAAAAGTTGTTAGAAACCTAGCTCGCGGAGAATGCTACGCACTTTCAAAAAAAATGCAGTGAATAAAAGCACGTCTCTCCATTTCTCCTCCCAGGAAGAAGGAAGGAAAAGTGAGAGTGTCATAAAAGAAAGGATGACACCGAAATTGTGGTACCGTCCGAACTGACACCCCAGATTTTGTAAATCAGAAATAGGAATCCCCGCCAAACAAGGCCTGCAACTCAGAAAACCGCCAAGCTGAAGCCATGGCCACAAGAAACCCGGTGTTCAACGGCACAGCCCTTTAGAGTCTCAAAAGACAAGGATGAAATGAAGCCTTCGGTAAACTGCGAAGAAGTACCTTAAGACTGTACTCCGGACAGGGCTTTCTAAGAGGTGTACGAATATACCGTACTCCGTTTAGGAACTGAACTACATGAAGCTGAGAAGTAATCGAAGAGCAATATACCTTGAAACAAGCTAAGAATGGCACTTGAAGCTGAAGGGAATTGAACGCTAAGCCCTTGGCAATACACTTGTGCCAAAAAAGAACTCTGGAAGGGTGCAAATGTTGAGAAGTACCCAAGAAAGGAAAAACTGCAAAAGGAAGCAGAAGCCACAAGTGAAGATGTCTGTATCGCCTGGATAAGAGAAGAAACAATCTGTTTTGCATAACCCTTACACGTCAGCCATGACTTTTCAAAAGCTAGGTCGTAATACCAAAGTAGTACGAATATCCATGTTGATCGGACCCTAGGTGAGCAAATCCAGAGATACCAGGAAACTCAACAGTCCGGCTGTCGAAAGACTTATCAGATCCGTATAGCAAGGATGGTGCAGCCAATCCAGAGATCCTACAAAAACTGTGCCCTGAAAGCGAGCTTGAAATGGCAAATCCAAGACATCATCAGCCAGGGGAAAAACCCTGAAAAAAGAGAAACCAGAGGCGAGAAAGAAGCCATGCTGCTACCCCCTCTGACTCCCACCCCCTGTGCCCGCTGAAGAAGCTAGGAAGCTTAGAATTTTGAGACGAGGCCATGAGGTCTAGTTCCAGGAGATCTCACTTCCATAAAAAGAGCTGGAACACCTGAGCCAAAATTCTCAATATCCAGGATGTAGAAGATTTCACTAGTACTAACATTTACACTTTCTAGAGCGTACACAGTGCTGTACACTGTAACACACAATAAATGGCCAATCACAGATTTTGTGGAGAGAAAGTCTATCCAAACTCTTTTCCTGACCCATAAAATGATCTGCCAACAGAAGAGGAAGATGACTGTCCACCCACTGAAGTAGAATTTTACCTACTGAAGTAGAACTTTACCTACAACTTTACCTACTGCCCAGGCTGTAGAGAAATACCCCCATCCTAATACTGACTGAAAAGACCTTCAGCGTCATTCCGGAAGAATGGTCTGAAGCTCCAGAAACTGTAGCCTGACCATGCTCCAGAGTAGAAGAATGAACAAGTACCGAGTCGCCTCTTAAGACCAGACTCCTGGAGCTGAGGATGGAAGGCTGAGGATGGAAGGC
This sequence comes from Geotrypetes seraphini, assembly GCF_902459505.1. NCBI lineage: Eukaryota > Metazoa > Chordata > Amphibia > Gymnophiona > Dermophiidae > Geotrypetes > Geotrypetes seraphini. The sequence continues at coordinate 45,336,078 of NC_047097.1, forward strand.
ACCGAGCCCCCCCAACCCGACATCTCGGGATTATTGGTGGCCATGAGCTAGTCCAGCAAAGAGCGAGGCATGCCTTTGAAAAGAGAAATCTCGCTGAGCCACCAAATCATACAGAGCAATACTTGAGGAGCCTACCAAATAATTGAGATACCAGGAACCACCGGAACAAAAGTGACTGCTGTAGTGATATAATGGGAAAGCAAGCCGAAGTTCTCAGTGGAGTCAGCAACATGGATCCTAGAACCTGTACAGAATCCCATACTCTTAGTCATGGTAACCAAAGAAGAATGCAAACCTGAGACTGTGAACCATCGCTCTAGTCTCTGGGAAGAAACATATTTCTCTCCCATATGAATAAAAACATCTCCCCGATATACCCATAAATAGTACAGGAGAAAAGAGCGCTGTGCCAATTCGAAGATTCACATCCAAAGAACTGAGGAAAAGAAACCACCCTTTTCGTGTCAGTGAAATGGCCCGACTGGAAGACGTCCGAATCAAGCAGTCAGTCAAGAAGAAATTAGGTGAATCGCCTGGTAGCGCCAAAACGGTACCACTGCCCACATTATCTAAAATGTTCATGAAGCCTTGGGTAGGCGAAATGGCATGTGCCAAAACTGAAAGTGCTGCTCCAAGAGAGGCAAGCAAACCTAGTGCAGATTCGGAGTCCATAGTGAAAATGTAAATATTCTCCCAGTTTTTCTGCAGAAATGTGTAACTCTGAGAAACTAATTCAGCAGAATGGGGTCCAGCCTGCCCAATGCCCCCGTCTTGGGCACCATGCAGTAAGTGGAACAGCGTCCCTTAGTTCCTGAAGAACTACAAGAACTGCCATGAGGACCAGTAACACTTAAAAGGGAAACACAAAACAAGAACTAACTGGAAACCTGAGGCGGATGCAAAGTTGCAAGCATCCTGAAAAAAGTTCACAGCCCCCTGACCTGACATTATAGCATCTTCTCCCTCATGAGAAAGCATGAAGAGTCATTGGAAGAAGTCTAGATCCCTCAGAATGAAGTGCAGAAGGTCAGGGAACAGCAGGATGAGAACTGAAGGATCTGTAAGAAGAAAGAAATTCTCCCAGGAAAAATCAAGTTTCGCAATGTAAAGAGGAATATACTGGAACCACGAAAACAGTACTAACTCCATGCAACGTGAGCGAAATACGTATGTCCTTTAAAGTGAATACATACTAGACGCAATCAAGATGATGCCTCTATCGCCCCGTGGAAAACAACAGCATCCTAACAGGTATCAGACAAAGCTCACATCGCTAATGAGAGCTTCAGGGATGAGGCTAACCGCCACACAGTGCGCGCTCCTCCGCGCATTTGATAGAATAGGTAACTGGCTCCTGGTTAGAAGGAGCTGTACAGCCATTCCTGTCAGGTCAGGAGGTCCGTCTAGCATGTGCCATGAGAAGATGGCGACAGGAGAAATCAGTGTGATAAGCATGGAAATCTGAAGTCCAGGCCCCCTCAGAAATAGAGAAAGAGAGTCCTGGCCACAGAAAGATGCGAAGTGTCATTATGCCCATAGAGACAGCCGGAACTTGGAAACAGTTAGTACTACCTTTAGGCATATAAATCCTAAGCCACTACTAGACACATGCGGCGCAGCACAGAGGCCCAAATAAGAAGGACAGTTACCAACAGACAAAAGCTCAATCTGCAGGGACCCCAAGAGAGACAATGAGATACCCATGTGAAATACAGGGCACTATCTTATTGCTGATCTCACTGTGCTGTGAGTTGCCATATGTCGGCTCAGTCCGGAGACAAACCGAGACTGGGTGACCTAGCACAGGTCAGAGTCTCTCTGGTAATTCCCTTGAGTGCTAACCCCAGAGTCCGATTAAACTAGCAGCTTCCTTCAAGGGAATACAGCAGGAACACAGACAGACACATAAAATCTGCCCAAGCTTGTCCCAAAGCTGGTGCAACACATACAACTTGTCTGAACCGGAAAGGAAGCCGCAGCATACCCTGACCAAAGTCAGCTGCTGCAGCTCTCCCTCCATCGCCGGAGACCCAAGTGCACGCCTGATTCTCGCTGACACGTGGCCGCCGCATCAACGCTCCTAGAAACATAGTCGGATTCAAGCCCCGCAAAATTTACTCTGCTGCGGCATGCATAGAAAGAAAGACTCGGGGAATAACCAGAAGAACGGTGGGGTGCTTCCCACAGCGCCGGAAAAAACATGTCCCATCTCATGCGCGCTGCTATACACCGGCACCTGCACAATCAGCTGCACATGGCCGTGACAAACACCGACGAAAGAGAGCCTTGGAATAAACAGGACTACTACTGCTGCACTGAAACTCAATGAGGAGTACAAGTGCAAGCATGAAATCGCACCGCTACTGTTGCGCGTGCATGCAAAGGGCGGGAAAGTCCCGGCTCCCTCAATGGATTCTAGTCATAAAACTTAGCCTCAATAAAATATCCACTCCTTAAACGTATATTGACCGAACCCACAGTACTAAGACTCCCAAACAGAACCTGAAGTTCAAACAGACATACTCACAAGCTTGTTGTTAGGGCTGGTTGAAGCCAGTTAGAGCTGGATGAGCAGCACTAACAGAGCAGAATGTAGCAACTGTAGCCTCTTTTTTTTTTTTTTTTTAAACGGAGAAGGGAAAGAAGAAAAAATCTAGACCCAGTCAGACCCTCTAGCAATGGAGGAAGGGTGAGGCAGGGACCTGGGGGGGGGCCCAGGTGTAACCCCTAAAGCTGGCACCATTCAGCCGGACACCTCTGTCTCACTGAAGAGAAAATCTCAACAGGAGAAATAGCATTGCCAGCTCACTGAAGAGAAACCTCAACAGGAGAAAATAAAGTTCCAGTCACAGCCAGAATTCAGGAGCTAGTTGAATAGCGACCATTTCCTGCTGGGAGATAGAGAATACTGGAGATACAGGAGGAGTGCCAGCCAATATGACCACCTGTTAATCAGTTTCTCTATCTCCGCCTGCTGGTAGATGTGTGCTATCCCATTGGTCTCTGGATTCATCTGCTGCTGTTGCTAAGGAAATATTGTTAACTGCACAAATCAACCGGAACCAGATGGGCAATCTATAAGCTTGTTTAAACAAGTACTATAAATCTGGCCTAATTTAACATTTTACCTTGTGCCTTTCTGCCTTCATTTTCCAGCTAAAAATAAAAGACTATCCAAATACTTACGTGAGGGGACAGTTGTACTGTTTTGGTGGTTTTCATTAGAGACAAATAAGTCTTCTTCTCCTTCTGTAGAAGAACTTGAGGAGGATTCACTAGTGAGATCATTTTCACTGGAACTGCTAGAGCTAGGTAGCAATGCATACTTTCTACGTGCTAACACTACCCGCTTTTTCCTCTGCATTAAAATTCGTTCTTTTTGCTTTTGCGTTCGCTGTGACGTGTTTTTCACAAATCTCTTCCTATGTGGAGGTTTCCTTAAAGTACTGTTATGAAATGGTCTTTTTATTAACAAGCCTGAAACAGAGTCAGTCTCAGTCCGTGCCCACTTTTGTGACCTTGCACTATGTGGTCTACTGGAACTATTCAATACTGCCTGGGACTTTCTTACTGGAGTATCCTTTTCCTCATCAGATGTCACTGTGTCAGAATCTCCAAAATGCAAACTAGATGAAGGTGAAGAGATACAGTCACTAAAGGATGAATCATTGTCCTCATCACTCTGAACTTCAAGATGCTGTCTGAGTTCTAAAACCCCCTGGCTTTCTTTGACACCACAATTCTGAGTGTATGAAGGGCCAGCCTGCTGGCTCTTGCGTTTTTTCCGCACAGTGCCTTTTCCTTGCTCTATTCTGTTGCTGTTTATGTCTTTCTGCTGCTTTTGAGTATCGTCACATAAGCGAGAAAACTCATTTTCCACTTTGCTGGCAATCATGTCAACTTCTGCAGGGAACCTTTTGGCTGCCCCAATGGGCTCAGGGTTCAACAAGACCCCCTTTAGGCTTTCCTGTCTCTTTGGTTCATCAGAAGGAACTTCACTCTTCATATCCGCTTTTAGAATACAAGACTGGTTACATTCAGAAGTCCATGCACTGATGAGCAACCACAAAGGCCTGAAAAGACAAAACAAGGTATGGTGAGAATAAAATTGAAATTGTTGTTTACACTATGTTATAAAGGATTTTTCCACGAGGCACAAGCTTAGTATTATATACCCATAATAGTTTCTTTTTAAAATAATTTTTTTTAGATTTGTGGCAGCAAGAAAAACAAAACATCAAGTGACAGAGAGAAATGATACAAATGCAGAAATAGACAATGTGCATATCAATCAGCAGGAATAACGCCTGGGCACCCTGGGAAAAAGACCCCCCAGACTGCCAGACACACCAAACAGCAACACATCATAATGTATGCCACACACAAAACCTTGATTTTTTAGTATAACTTGTCAACCATTCCCAGCCCCCCCACATCCCTCCACCCAGTGGAAAACAGAAGTAATCCCCACCCCAGGCCACACCCCACCCCAACCTCCTCTATGTCGTGACTCAACACAGTGGCCAAGACTACTAGACCCTCACACCCTCCCCTGTGTCCCCTTCAGAAAGGCATGCCATAGTGCCCAGTATTGCTTCTTCCTCGACCTCTGGTCCTGACGCTCCCCCTGAAGTTCCCCGCAAGCCATCTCCCGCATAGACCCGGACCATACCTGCACAGTCAGAGAGTGTTCAGCCATCCACTCCTGAATGAGGTGCCACTTGGCTAGCAAGATAGCTATGGCTATAAAGGTGCATTGAGCGATTGTCAAACCTTGCCTCTCCAGATCCCCTACAAAATTAGAATCTGATAAGATCATTGTATCGTGATGGAGAGCACCCCCAACAGCACTGCAAATATGCCATTCTAATATGTTGCTAAGGCTTCAAATTCAACCAACATATGTATAAGGTTACCTTTGGCATGCTTACATCACAGACACTCAGACTCCCATAGACCGGCTCTAGTCCCTGAGCATCTAGTGACATAAGTCCGATGCAAGATCTTAAACTGCATTTGCTGCAAATAGGCACTGCGGGAACTGCAAGCAGCAGAAATAAAACACTTCGGAGACTTCTTCCCCCAGAATCCAAGCCTGAGCCAAAGAGGCCATAAATGAGGTAGCTCTCTTTGATCTCCCCAACCTATACCAGATGGAAACAGAATTGGCAAAAGGAGGAAGATGCAGGAAGTAATGATCAATCTTGATTAAAGTTCCTCCTTGGGGCAACTTGGTGAGTTCGCTACGATAATAATGGCATAGTTGTAAATAAGAAAAAAAAGTTGGCACTGGATCCCCACCATTGTTTAAGAATGTCCTGCGTGGGAAAAGAACCCATGCCCATGCCCGCCGTGCAATGACCTAGGTATCAATCCCACCTAAACCAGTCTTCCAATTTGCTACTCCCCTCTAATCCCAGAAGGAATCGTGGATTTCCAAGCACCGGAGACATAGCCCAGTTGCCCATTGCCCCCTCCCCCCAACATGTTTCCGCCACCACTTCCAGGCCTTACGCAACGTGTCTAGCCAGATTTTACAGCCCAAGGGAACACACCCTCTCCACAAGCCCTGAGAAATATAAGCCATGATAGTGTAAGGATAAAGCCAGGAATCCAAAAAATCCCTCGGTGTGAATCGAGCACTCTTCGTTTGTGCCTCATGGACCCAACGAAGCAGCATAGCCACTTTATATAAACTAAACTAAACCTTAGGTTTGTATACCGCATCTTCTCCACGATCGTAGAGCTCGGCACGGTTTACAGGACTAAGATAAAATGGAACTCCAAAGAATGGTTGTGGGTTAAGAGTAAAGGAGAAAAAAAAAGGGGGGGGGTTGGGTACCAGAGAGGGAGGAGGTGTTACATTTTTGAGAAAAGCCAAGTTTCAGATGTTTTCGGAAGAGTTGGAAGGAGCTCGAATTTCGGAGAGGAGATGTAAGGTTGTTCCAGAGCTCGGTGATTTTGAAGGGGAGGGATGTCCCTAGTTTTCCATCATGGGATATACCTTTTGTCGAAGGGAAGGATAGTTCTAATTTTTGGGAGGATCTGGTGGAGTTAGGATTAGAGGAATTCCAAGATAGTGGAATAACGGGAGGAATAATGCCATGAAGGATCTTGAAAGTTAGGCAGGCACATTTGAAGTGAACACTGGAGATTATTGGAAGCCAGTGAAGCTTGGACAGAAGTGGCGAGACGTGATCAAATTTACTTTTTGCAAAAATAAGCTTAGCCGCAGCATTCTGAATTCGCTGGAGTCTGAGGAGGCTTTTCTTAGTTAGGCTTAAGTAGATAGAGTTGCAATAGTCTAATCTGGAGAGGATGATGAATTGTATAAGGACGGAAAAGTGGTTTTGATGGAAACAGGATCTCACTTTCCTCAGCATATGAAGGCTAAAGAAGCATTTTTTTACCAGGGAGTGGAGATGGTCATTGAAGGATAGTGAGGAATCCAAGATGATGCTCAGAACTTTGCTTGAGAACTCAAGCTGTAGTGAGGGGCCGGAGAACAGTGGAATGGAGGTGGGTAAATGGTCTAATATTGGACTGAGCCAAAGTAGTTTTGTTTTGGACTCGTTTAATTTCATTTGAACAGTGAGGGCCCAGGTTTGGAGGTTCGAAATACATGAGGATATGTTCTCGGAGAGGTTAGTGAGGTTTGAGTTGGTCTCGAGGAGGACAAGGATGTCATCAGCATAAGTGTAAAGTGTTTCAAGGGGGCATAGATGGAGGAGTTTTAGAGAGGACATATAGATATTGAAAAGAATAGGAGATAGAGGTGAACCTTGAGGGACTCCATATGTCGGTTTCCAGGGGGAGGATGAGGTGCCGTTCATGTAAACAGTGTAAGAACGGGAACGTAAGAATTTTGAGAACCAGTCTAGAACTGTGGAGTTGATGCCTATCTCGGAGAGTTAGAAAACTAGAATATCGTGATGGACAATGTCAAAAGCAGCAGAAAGGTCAAATTGTAGAAGAAGAACAGCAAACTTATTACGAGAATGAAGTTGTTGAACCTTAGAGATTAGTGAGGCCAATAGGGATTCGGTGTTGAAATTGGGTCCGAATCCATATTGGTAAGGAAGGAGAATAGAGAATCTTTCTAAATAGGATGAGAGTTGGGAAGATATGATAGACTCTAGCATCTTGGTTAGGAGAGGGATATTTGCTATTGGACGATAGCTGGAAGGAGTGGAGGGGTCAAGATCAGATTTTTTTAGTAGTGGGGTCAAAGCGATGTGTCCCATTTCAGAAGAGAATAGGCCCGATAAAAGAGCAGAGTTTATAAGTTTGGTGAGAGATGTGATGGCCTGTGTGGGAATTTTCTCAAATAGGTAGGAGGGGAATGGGTCCAAGGTACAGTTGCAAGTTTTTAATTTGAGACAGAGTTTAGAGACCTGCGATTCGGATACGAGCTCAAAGGCAGTCCAAGATCTGTCAGCTCGGGATGGGGTTGGAGATAGGTAGTGTAGGGATGGAACTGGTGGGAACCAGGGAGTTGTAGGAGATTGTAGGCGGGAAGGAGCGTCTTAGAGAAGTAATCTTTTCATTGAAGAATTTTGCTAGAACATCAGCTGACGGAGAAGAGGAGTGGAGTCGTTTTTAGAGGTTAAGGAGCGCCAGATGTTAAACAATGCACTATTCTGGTTGTTGGATCTGGAGATCTTGTCTCCAAAATAATTCTTCCTAGCTTTTTTTAATATTGTATTGTAGAGCTTGATATTGACCCTCCAGGTCTGTCTGTAGGGGAATTAGATTTTTTCCATTTGCGCTCCAAAGCTCTACATTTCTGCTTCAGTTCTCTGTGAAATGGAAGGTACCAGGGGGCCTTACGGGGGTAGGAGATGGTTTTAGTGGATAATGGAGCAAGAGAGTGGTAGGTGGATTCAGAGAGGGCGATCCAGTTGTGCCAATTGGTTTCTGGATCTGTGGGCTTGGGAACGGAGGGAAGCTGTTTAAGGAAATTGGTCCAGAACAGATCGCTCATAATTTTTTTGCGGAAGGTAATGGAATTGGGGGGAACAGGATAGGGCCCCAAGATGCGACATGAAAATGGGAAGAAAGAAAGCTCCTAAGAAGTGGTCTGACCAAGGGACGTGTTCCCAGCGAGCGTCATCGGCTGAAGTTTTGTAAGAGGTAAGATCGAGGAAACTGATGAAATCTAGTGTGTGCCCTTTTTCATGGGTTGGGGAGGGAGCAGGGGGAAGTTGTTAAATTCAAACGCGTCCTTGCTGATGATGTCGTCAAGGTGGAGATTAATATCCCCGATAATCAGTAATCTTTGAAATTTAAGGAAGGCGTTTGTAATGGTCTCGAGGACGAGATCAGAGGATTTGATCCAAGGCGTAGGTGGGCGGTATAGTAGCAAGATACCCAGTGGGTGAGGGCGGAGTTCATCATTGACTGAGGCTAGCATATATTCTAGTGAGGGGTGGCTGCCCTTTTCAAGGAGCTGGACGTCAAAGAAAGATTTGTAGAGTAGTGCCAGGCCGCCTCCTTTTCAGTTAGGTCTGGGTGAGAAGAGGCCTTGGTAACCGTGGGAACAGAGTTCGTTTTGTGTGAATAGGTCGTCTTTAGCAATCCATGATTCTGTGATGCACAAGAATCCAGGGTCAAAATCATCAAGAAGGTCTTTCAGAATTTGGATCTTGTTGCATGCGGATCTGACATTGCAATAAAGTGTCAGGACTGGGGTGAGAGAGTCAGAGGCATGGGTGGGGAGATTAGCAGGAGGCAGAGGTTTTAAGGAAGCATGATTGACTTTTCGGGTTTTTTTTTTTTTTAAGGGGTGACTTCTGGTGCGCATCAGCGTGGGGATTCTGAGGCTAGGGCAGATATTACTGGCATTTGAGGGGTCGAGTGGGATGGGAGAGGGAGGTTTCAGGCTGAGGGAAGTGTTGAAAGAAGAGCATAGCAGGAGAAGAAGGAGCCAGAGGGGTGGCTTCATGGTGGGGCTAAGGGAAGCCTTTGGGCTGGGAGGCAGGACTAAATTTGGTTCGTGTGTGAGCAAACTCAGCAGAGGAGAGGTTTAGTAACAGCTCCGGGAGGGGCTAGGGTTTGTTGTTCTCTAAGAGAAGGATAAAATCAAGAGGACAGCATGGTATCTAGTTGAGAAGATAGGAACGAGAGTTGAGCATCGGGTTTCTTTTTTTTTTGTGTGAGAGCTAATCAGAGGTAGAGCCTAGCAATGAGTATGATTTAGCAACAGAATACAATTTGGCAACTAGACAATTTTCACATATAACCGTAAATCTGGCAAACCCAGCCCCCTTTTTCCCATCCCTGGGTCAATTTGAGATAACATGACCGCCAAATGAACGAACCTATGATGAAACAAAACAGGCGTTCATGACTATTCCAGATCCAGACCCAGAAGAGGAGCATTTGCATGGGGTATAACAGTTTGGATAATAAAACCATCTTAACTAAAGCTTTTCTTCCAAAAAGCGACAAAGGCAGGTCACCCCAATGGCTATAATAGTCTTGGAAACTCTATTTTAGCAACAATGTTTTGCTAATACACACGCGCCCAATCGACATGTAATAAAACGCCTAAGTATTTTAAATCAGAAGTGGCCCAATGAAGAGGAAAGATCGGCAAAGTACGAAAAGCACAACGACAAGTAACCGGAATCATCTCAGATTTCTCAAAATTGATCGTAAGTCCTGAAAAAGTTCCGAATTGATGAATCAGGGAGATTATGCACGGTAGATGAATGATGGCGACTCTGATTACTAAAAGCATGTCATTTGCGAACATGGCAATGTGTCGCTCCCACCACTATGCTAGCTATATCTGGAGAGCTCCTGATTTTAATAGCAAGAAGTTCCAAAGACAGGATGAATAATAGGAGGGATGGGGGCATCACTGCCATGTGCCATGGAAAAGCGAAAAAGACTGTCTTGTCCCCATTGAACAGTACTGTCGGAATCTTATAAAGAGCAGTGACCCACTATTCCAAACTGGCGCAAGACCCAGAATAAATAGTCCCAAGTAACTTTATCAAAAACCTTTTCGGCATCTAAACTTGCCAGAAGGTCGTCTCCCACTCGGCCCCTGCCCTCCCGCAAGGCCACCAAGGCTGTCAAAATGTTTGCCGACACGAACCATCCCAGAACGAAACCCATCTGATCAGCATTAATCAATGATGGAATCACCCTGCTCAGCCGCTGAGCCAGAATAGATGTTAAAGATTTTCATATCTTGGTTGAGGAGAGAAATAGGGCAATAGCAGCCAACCAACTCCAAGTCTTTGCCAGATTTTGACAGAACCACCACGGATGCATGACACTGCTCCGGTAGAAGCTCCCCACCCCCGGATGAATGTCCCCAGCCATTGCTGCCAATGCAGGCCCCACCTGAAGTTTCAAGAGCCTACATTTCTGTTTAAAATCCTGTGTTTTCAGCCATTGTATCTGCTGATTACATGTAGAAGGGAGAGGCTCTGATTTATTACTAAGGTTAACTGCATTATCTTTGGGACAGTGCTGTGAACAAGTCTGCCCTGTGAACTTCTAAAAGCTAAGTTACTCAGCATTTCATATTCTGCTCTTTTCACTGTTTTTCAGCATTATATCTGCTTAATTTCTCTTCTCCTCCCTGTTTCTTGCTTTAAAAAAACACAAAAAATAAACCCTTCTTTCCTCTGTTAAATCTTATTTCCTCTTCCTCTTCATTAGAATAAGGATAAGACTTATATTAACTCTAATTAAATCCTGGTGCCTGAGGCACAGGGTGACTAACATTGGGAAAATCCTGTTATAAATCCTGCGTTTTGGGGTAGCCACTGATCTGGTACCGAGCCTGCATTTCTGATTAAAATCCTGCGTTTTGGGGTAGCCACTGATCTGGTACCGAGCCTGCATTTCTGATTAAAATCCTGCGTTTTGGGGTAGCCACTGATCTGGTACCGAGCCTGCAATTCTGATTAAACTCCTGCGTTTTGGGGTAGCCACTGATCTGGTACCGAGCCTGCAGTTCTGATTAAAATCCTGCGTTTTGGGGTAGCCACTGATCTGGTACCGAGCCTGCATTTCTGATTAAAATCCTGCGTTTTGGGGTAGCCACTGATCTGGTACCGAGCCTGCATTTCTGATTAAAATCCTGCGTTTTGGGGTAGCCACTGATCTGGTACAGAGCCTGCATTTGTTTAAAATCCTACGTTTTGGGGTAGCCACTGATCTGGTACAGAGCTTGCATTTCTGTTTAAAATCCTGCGTATTGGGGTAGCCACTGATCTGGTACAGAGCTTGCATTTCTGTTTAAAATCCTGCGTATTGGGGTAGCCACTGAACTGGTACAGAGCCTGCATTTCTGTTTAAAATCCTGCGTATTGGGGTAGCCACTGATCTGGTACAGAGCCTGCATTTCTGTTTAAAATCCTACGTTTTGGGGTAGCCACTGATCTGGTACAGAGCCTGCATTTCTGTTTAAAATCCTACGTTTTGGGGTAGCCACTGATCTGGTACAGAGCCTGCATTTCTGTTTAAAATCCTGCGTTTTGGGGTAGCCACTGATCTGGTACAGAGCTTGCATTTCTGTTTAAAATCCTGCGTTTTGGGGTAGCCACTGATCTGGTACAGAGCTTGCATTTCTGTTTAAAATCCTGCGTTTTGGGGTAGCCACTGATCTGGTACAGAGCCTACATTTCTGTTTAAAATCCTGCATTTTTGGGTAGCCACTGATCTGGTACAGAGCCTGCATTTCTGATTAAAATCCTGCGTTTTGGGGTAGCCACTGATATGGTACAGAGCCTGCATTTCTGTTTAAAATCCTAGTTTTCAGCCCTTGCATCTGCTGATTAGGTGTAGAAGGGAGGGGCTCTATTTTACTACTAAGGTTAACTGCATTATCTTTGGGACAGTGCTGTGAACAAGTCTGCCCTGTGAACTTCTAAAAGCTAAGTTATTCAGCATTCCATATTCTGCTCTTTTCACTGTTTTTCAGCATTATATCTGCTTAATTTCTCTTCTCCTCCTCCCTGTTTCTTACTTAAAAAAACAAAAAACAGCACAAAAAAATAAACCCTTCTCTTTCCTTTGTTAAATCTTATTTCCTCTTCATAGGACTAAGGGTAAGACTTATAGTCCCACCCATCCCAGGGACCACTGTTCATATATAGAGACCCAAATAATCAGGACTACTCAAATCAAGTCACTTCACAAAACAATCAAGATGACCTTTATTCAATGCAATCACTGTGGTGCTTTAATTCCAAGACACACTATTTGGAGGCTTAAGGCTTGCCCCATCTGTCTTCAATTTGCTAGTATTAAGGAGGAGCTCTGCAAACTTAAACAGGAATTGGATACAATTAAAGCAGCTTCCATCACTCCACAAAATCATACCAACTTACCACCTCTACCTCAAAGAATAAAACAGCCCAGGAATAAATGGGTCACAGTAGGCTCAGGAAGACTACGACATGTAACACAGAAACATCCACTTTCACAAATATTACCTCTACAAAATTCCTTCGCTCCACTAGTGCACTGCAATACTCAAGAAAACAGAAGGGAGGTGGGACTGAAACCAATGAAGGTAACTCAAGAGAACAAGCGCACCCTAAGCACAAATAAAAAAAGCCAAAAACAGAAAACTATTACTGTTGGGGGATTCCATCATCAGAGGCATTAACCTTGGAACACAAGGCGAGGAGACCAAAATAGTGAAATGTCTTCTAGGATCCTCAGCTACCAGGAGTCCCAGGCAAATACAGACTATAATTAAGGAAGAAACTAAGGATTTTAACACTGATGTTGTCATCCATCTGGGAACAAATGACCTGGCCAACAACTCCACACTTGCAGCACAGAAAGCTTTTTGGGAGCTTGGTGAGGGCTTGAAACCTTTGGTAAAGACTTTAGCTTTTTCTGAAATACTGCCTTCATATGGAAAGGGAGAGCAAAGAGTGAAAAACACAGAGGACTTTAATAGATGGCTCAAAGCCTGGTGTCATCAAGAAGGTTTCAGATACATAGGATGATGGGGAAATACATGGAAGGACAAGAAACTATATTGCACTGATGGGCTACATATTACTACAGCAGGAAAAAAAAAACCTTGCAGAGAAATTTAGACAATATGTTTCTAGGCATTTAAACTAGAAGGTGGGGATGGTGTATGTATGAAGGACAATTATAGAGACCACCCCGGCAAAAGAAAAGATGTGATAGTAGTAAAGATTGCAACATAAACAATATCAGCAACTCATTTCTTAGCATTGCAACGGAAAGTGAAACGAAACAAAAATCTATACGAAAAAGAAGATTATCGCTGAAAAATTGCTGGAAAGCGATGACCACAAATGCTCGCAGTCTAAGCAACAAAGTTCATGATCTGCAAGTCCTGATGTTAGAGGCAGATCTAGATATTGTCGCTATCACAGAGACATGGTTCAGTGAATCAAATGGATGGGATATAATCTTTTTAGGAAGGACAGAGATGGTGAAAAAGATGGAGGAGTAGCTCTCTATGTAAAGATCAATATCCAAGCGACCGAAATGCAAGGGACCTGGGGAGAGGAAGAAACGATATGTATCGCTCTAAAAAAGAGAAGATGGAACTTCTATCTACGTGGGTATAGTCTACAGACCTCCGACTCAATTGCAGCAAATTGATAAGGATCTGATTGTGGATATCCAAAAGTTTGGAAGGAAAGAGGAGGTTCTGCTGTTGGGAGATTTCAACCTGTTGGATGCGAACTGGAATGTTCCGTCTGCGGAATCGGAAAGAAGTAGGGAGATTGTGGATACCTTTCAAGAGGCTCTGCTCAGACAAATGGTAACGGAACCCACGAGGGAAAAAGCGATATTGGATCTGGTCTAGAGAATGACACGGTGGCGGTTTACCCGCGGCCACCACGTTTAGCCGCGGGTAACCCGTCGGAACGGGGAATGAAAAATAACAGTCGCTACGGGGACAAGGCCATTCACCGCCCGTGGAGCGGTGAATGGTCTTGTCTCCGCAGTGAGGCATTTAGGATTGCGCGGTCCCCGCAGCCACCGCCCGCCCGTAGCGTTTAGCCAGCTCCCTCCCCCTACCTCACCTTAAATTCTGAGTTTGCCGGCTTCCATTTTCCTGAGCCGCACGCGTTTAAAAAGCCGTGCACGCGCGGCTGCGCGCGAGTCCATCAAGCTTATCCTCTGACACAACCGGAAACAGGAAGTTGCAGGAGAGGAGAAGCTTGATGGACTCGCGCAGCCGCACGTACGTGTCTTTTTAAATGCGTGCGGCTTGGGGAAAAAGGAAGACGGCAAACTCAGAAGGTGAGGTGGAGGGAGGGAGCTGGCTAAACGCTGCGATCGGGTAGGTGGGAGCTCCTAGACCGTGAGATCGCGTTTGTTCCCGACTCATACTAGGAAGGAGGGAGTGAAAGGAAAAAAAATTCTGGGCCAAGGGGATGAAGAGGGAAAGAAAGAAACCCACAGCAGGAAAGAAAGGGGAAGACAGGCAGGTGAGCCAGATGCTGGAAGGAGGGGGGGGAAGAAAGAGGGAAAGAAGCTAGATGGGGTTGAAAAGAAGAGACACGCTGGTATGGAAGAGGAAGATAGGGGAAATCTGGACAGAGGAAGGTAATAGAAAGAGGGGAAATTATGTGCATGGGGCATAGGGACAGAGACATAAGGGGACATGCCATGGGGATGGTATATGGACACGGGGGGGGGGGGGCAATGGCAGATACATAGGAGAGATTAGAAAAGGGGAAAATAGGAACACAGAAGTTTGTGGGAATGGGACAGGGACAGAGCTTGCAGGCTCCAGCGGCTTGCACAAATTACATTGTAACGTGCCACGAAAATAAGAGGGAGGGAGGTAGATAGATAGGCCACGCGAGAGGAGCTGAAGGGTGGTAGAAAGGAACAGATTGTAAAGGAGGGAGGGAAGGGTGGAAAGGAATAGAACAAACATTGAAAGAGGGTAGAGAAGAACAGACCCTGAAGGGAAATGTGGAAGACAGAGTGGGGAGAAGATGCTGGAAGGGAAGAAGACAAGATGCCAGACTATGGGGGAGCGGAGGGAAGAAGATGGGTGCTAGACCAATTGGGGGAGGGTAAAGGGAGAGGCACAGTAACAGCAAATGGAAGACGCAGAGAGAAGACACACAGTGGATGGAAGGAATTGAATGAGAAGATGTGGAAAGCAGAAACCAGACAACAAAGGTAGAAAAAAAATTATATTTATTTATTTTTTGCTTTAGGATAAAGTAGTATATTAGTTGTGTTGATAAAAATTTATAAACAAAGCCCTGCCAGCTGAACATCTCTTTCTCTAGTTCAGCAGCAGGAACTTTGATTTATAAGAAAGGAATAAGCTAAATATTACAGTACTAAGGCTTATTTGGATGCTGCGGGGACGGTGACGGGGCGGTGAAAGGGATGGCAGTGGCGGTGACGGGGCGGTGAAAGGGATGGCAGTGGCGGTGACGGGGCGGTGAAGGGAATGGCGGTGACGGAGCGGTGCAGAGGATGGTTGGCCGGGGACGGGGCGGTGACAGATTTTTTCCCTGTGTCATTCTCTAATCTGGTCCTCACAAATGGAGAGAGTATCTCTAATATTCGAGTGGGTGCTCACCTGGAAAGTAGCGATCATCAAACGGTTTGGTTTGATATAACGGCTAAAGTGGAGAGCAGCCGTACGATACTTAAAGTCTTAGATTTCAAACGTACGGACTTTAATGCAATGGGAGAGTACCTGAAGAAAGAGCTGTTAGGATGGAAAGACAGTGGTCTAAGCTGAAAGAAGCGATAAAAATGGCTACGGACCTTTATGTGAAGAAAATCAATAAAAACAAGATAAAAAGGAAACCGATATGGTTTTCCAAACTAGTGGCGAAGAAAATAAAGGAGAAAGAGTTGGCATTCGTGAAATATAAAAAAAACCAAGAAGAGGAGTGCAGAAAGGACTACAGGGTGAAACTGAAAGAAGCCAAGAGAGAGATACGTCTGGCAAAAGCACAGGCGGAAGAACAAATGGCAAAAAATGTAAAATAGGGAGACAAAAATTTTTTCAGATATATTAGTGAAAGGAGGAAGATGAAAAATGGAATTGTTAAACTAAAAGATGATGGGAACCAATTTGTGGAGAGTGATGAGGAAAAATCAAACGTGCTAAACAAATACTTCTGTTCTGTGTTCACAGAAGAAAATCCTGGAGAAGGACCGAGATTGTCTGGCAAAGATACACGAGAAAACGAAGTAGATTCTGCGCTGTTCAGGGAGGAGAGCGTTTATGAGCAACTTGAAAAACTGAAGATGGCAAAGCAAGGGGACCAGGCGGGATCCATCCCAGGATTCTAAGGGAGCTCAGAGAGGTTCTGGCGAGTCCTATTAAAGACTTGTTCAACAAATCTCTGGAGACGGGAGAGGTTCCTGGGGATTGGAGGAGAGCAGATGTGGTCCCTATTCACAAAAGTGGTCATAGGGATGAAGCGCAAAACTACAGGCCGGCGAGTCTCACTTCGGTTGTTGGAAAAATAATGTTAGTGTTGCTGAAAGAAAGGATAGTGTACTTCCTTGAATCTAATGGGTTACAGGATCCGAGGCAACATGACTTTACAAAAGGTAAATTGTGCCAAACGAACCTGATTGAATTTTTTGATTGGGTAACCAGAGACATATGCTGGATGTAATTTACTTAGATTTCAGCAAAGCCTTTGATACAGTTCCTCATAGAAAGCTGTTGAACAAACTTGAAGGGCTGAAGTTAGGACCCAAAGTGGTGAACTGGGTTAGAAACTGGCTGTGGGACAGATGCCAGAGGGTGGTGGTTAATGAAGTCGCTCAGAGGAAGGAAAGGTGAGTAGTGGAGTCCCTCAGGGTTCGGTGCTGGGGCCGATCCTGTTCAATATGTTTGTGAGTGACATTGTTGAAGGGTTAGAAGGAAAAGTGTGCCTTTTTGCAGATGAACCAAGATTTGTAACAGAGTAGACACTGAAGAGGGAGTGGAAAATATGAAAAAGGATCTGCAAAAGTTAGAGGAATGGTCTAATGCCTGGCAACTAAAATTCAATGCAAAGAAATGCAGAATAATGCATTTGAGGATTAATAATCGGAAGGAAGCATATATGCTGGGAGGTGAGAAGCTGATATGCACGGACAGGGAGAGGGACCTTGGGGTGATAGTGTCCGAAGATCTAAAGGCAAAAAAACAGGGTGACAAGGCAGTGGCGGCTGCCAGAAGGATGCTGGGCTGTATAAAGAGAGGTGTAGCCAGTGGAAGGAAGAAGGTGTTGATGCCCCTGTACAGGTCATTGGTAAGGCCCCACTTGGAGTATTGTGTTCAGTTTTGGAGACCGTATCTGGCGAAGGACATAAGAGTTTAAGCACTCCTGAGGAGGGTGACAAAAATGATAGGAGGCTTGTGCCAGAAGACGTACAAGGAGAGACTGAAAGCCCTGAATATGTATACCTTAGAGGAAAGGAGGGACAGGGGAGATATGTTTCAGACGTTCAAATACTTGAAGGGCATTAACGTAGAACAAAATCTTTTCCAGAGAAAGAAAAATGGTAAAACCAGAGGGTGGTGGATGCCTGGAATGCGCTCCCTTGCTGCCACAGTCAAGATGAGTTACAAGTATAGTAAGAGCCATGTAAACAGTTACAAATAAATATAAAAAGAACACAGCTAAAAATGCAATATAATAAATATTTGTAACTTTGTGTGAACAAGTCTTTATCACAAATGAAAATACTGCTTACAGATTCAAGATGGCCGCGTGCCGATGAGAGCGTGTGAGACGCCGCCAGAGATTCTAATGGAAAAACTTTTACCTGGTGCCGTTTCGATGCCGAAGAGGAGAGGGAAAGGCGCTTCTGGAGCCTCGAGGCGCCTGGAGTCTCCTCTTCAGATGTCCATGGAGGATTTTTTGCAGCGTCTGAACCAAGAGGCAGCAGCTGCATCGGGGAGTCGCCCGCTGGAATCGCCGGGGAGGAGTGAGGTCGCGGCAAGCTTCCCTGGGCTAGAGTCGACTCTGAGCCCCGATGCTAGAACCCCGCCCCCTCAGCCGCAGCGTGCTAGCTCCCCACGGGAGAGTAGCCAGCCCGAGGAGGCAGACTTCGTTTCCCGGGAGGCTGGAATGGGCGAAGCACTGGAAGAAGATGAGACTGCAGTGAGAACAACAAGGGGACTTGAAATGGAGCAAGGTTTCCAGAGAGAGAAGACTGCCACTGTTGTGGAAGCTGGTACAATGCAAGCAAGAATTTTCTCTGTTCCTAAACCCATGAATGTTACCCTAGACTCAATTTGGGACTTGGTAATTACTCTGGGACAAACATTGTCACCACAAATTAAAGTATTAGAAGAGAAATATTTAGAACAAAGAAATGAAATAAATGGACTTAAAGAGGAAAATATATCGATGAAAAATAATGTGGAAAAAATAGATAAAAAGATAATTGAAGTAACTCAAATCCAAACGACACTGATTAAGGATAATCTTAACCTTAGGAGAAAGGTGGAAATGATGGAAAATAATATGCGATTGAATAACCTTAGATTTTTGAACTTTCCAAAGATCCCTTCTTTATCAGCAAAAGAAGTTTTGAAAAAGTACTTTTGTGAAGTTCTTAATGTTCCTAATGATGCCTTTCCTCCCTTTTCCAAAATTTATTATTTGCCAACATCAAAAAATTTGGAAGAACAGCGACCACCAGAACAACAAGGTCAGGGTGAACAAATGGATATAACATTATTATTGGAATCTTCAATGAGGGAGGTAGCTATTCCAGCTACCCTATTAGCTACGGTGGTTCTATCACCAGATAAAAATTGGATATTACAGCTTTATTTTAAGAACAGACATAAAGAATTTCTTGGACATAAAATTCAAATATTTCCAGATGTGACAAGGGAGTCTCAGAAACGAAGGAAGGAATTTTTGCTTCTTAAGCCTGGGGTCACTGCAAGGGGGACATCATTTCTTTTACGATATCCTTGCAAATGCATTGTAAAGTATAAATCTTGCAATTATATTTTCTTTGAGCCCTCTCAGTTGACAGGATTTCTCTCCAGGAGGGGCCTTGAAGGGGGAAAAGATCTCAATGTATAAATTTACTTTTGGTCCACTCTCATCTGACCGCCTAATTGCAATTTGAATTTATTCTTTTTCTTTTAATAATTCTCACTCAGGAACATCTTGGATCTCAATTTAATTTTGGGACTTTAATTTTGATGAGTAAATAGTAATTTTGTCATATAATTGTTACTTCATTTGTTTTATATTATGTTGACTCAATCATATTCTGTACAAGAAGATTATTCTTGATAATATGTTCAAAATATAAATAAAGATGAAAAAAAAAAAAAAAAGAAAATACTGCTTACATTTATAAAGTCAGCCTACAAATTCTGTACAAAACTTATTAATGTTTCTTGATGAAATGCTTCCCCCCTCCTCCCCAATTAAAATGTAGGCCTCCAGAGAAGCTTTTTTTAAGCTCTTGATGCTTTAGCTTGCCTTAGTCAGTCAGGTTTCTAGAATCTCACTAATAAATATGAATGAGAGACAATTACTCGCACTGCCATCAATTTACACATTAGGACAGTGGTTCTTAAACCTGTCCTGGTGGAACCCCAGCCAGTTGGGTTTTCAAGATATCCATAATGAATATGCATGAGGCAGATTTGCAAGCCTATCATCTGTTATATGCAAATCTGCCTCATGCATATTCATTATGGATATCTTAACCTGACTAGCTGGGGTCCCCCCCAGGACAGGTAGGTTTAACCACCACTGCATTAGGAATATCCTGAAACTAACCGGCTAAACAATATTAGTCTCAACATCTAAGCTATAGTTTTGAGCTGCATAGTAAACAAAAAAGCCTGCCGTTTGCTGAATATAATATATACTCAAATATAAACTGACCACAATATAAACAACGATGACTTTTTTCTCCAAAAAAGGTTGACTCAAATATAAACCAAGGGAGTGTGTGCCGAGCCCTGCCTTACACCCAGCCCTTCTTCCCTTCCTACCCAGCCCCCAATGCCCATTACAGACCTGCCTGAAGCCCTGGAGGTCCAACAGTGTGCCAGAACAGGTACGATCCTTCCCACAAATATGGCACGGCAGGCCGAGTTTGGCAGTGGAGAGGGGAGAAGACTTGTCAGTGCCAGCGATCCCAGCGGCGCAGACTTCACCAAAGGGAAAGCAGCGCCCAACCGTCATTGCCCTGCGAGTCCTACAATGGTCAGCACGGCATTTTGTGGTATTTTTGTCAAGCACTGTTAGGGCAAGTCACGTCGGCGAAATTGGCCGAGGTGGAGCTGAGGGATATGGGCTAGGAGAAGCCCCTGGCGCAGACACACACCCAGCTCCTCAACCCCATCATCACCATCACCTCCGTCACCGGGGAGAAGCTGGCCGCTGAGCGGCGCCTGGCCCAGACTCCAGCCGACCCTGCTGAGCAGCATTAACCCGGCGAAGGCACTGCAACCGCTGGCTTCGGCCATGGAGAGGAGCGTCCCCCACAGCCACCGCGAAGGGGAGGCCATGGTTAGCCCGGATGGCATGGTCGCCGAGGAGCCGCGCACGGTCAAAATGGCACAATATCTGTCCAAAAAGAGACAAGTTCATCAGGTTTGGCATGCAGGAGGAGGATGTGAACATCTCGGTCGTGTTCGAAAAGCAGAGACACTGGATCTGGGGCTTCCGGTGTGTTGGCAAGGATCGGATGATACCTGGTGAAATTTGGTGGCCTAGCAGTGAAGTCATCTCAATCTGGACTTTAATCCGACTGTTCTGATTTTTATTTTCACTTTTTTTCCAGTTTATGTTTTATTGTTAATTTCATTCATTGATTTGCCCCTTGTTTTGTTTTATTTTTTTAACATTTAAATTTCTCCAAAATTCTATTGCTCAACGGTTCCTCCTTTCTGCAGCTATTCCTATCTCTCTTCTTTTCTACCTTTCAAAGTCCAGTGTTCTCCCCAGAAAATTTTCCAGCCGGGTGGCATGAAAAAGTAGCCGGGTGGGGTGGGACGGGGAAATTTGGTGGTGGGGAAAATTAAGGGCTCCTTTTACTAAGCTGCAATAGCGTTTTTAGCGCGTGCACAATTGCCACGCTACACGGCTAGAACTAACACCAGCTCAATGCTGGCATTAGTGTCTAGCACGTGCGGCAATTCTGCGCGAGCTAAATGCGTGGTAAAACCGCTAGTGCAGCTTAGTAAAAGGAGCCCTAAATGTGTACTATTTGTATTAGTTAATTATTATTAGTTATTTTTCAATGCTCAATATGGCAGCCTTTCTTAAGGTTTGACACTTGTTCCATAATTTTTTTATTAAATTTAAGAAGTATCCAATTCTAGAAGTGAATAATTAGATATTTTCCCTCTTTCAAATGGTATAGAGCAGCGTCTCTCAAACTTTTTTAACTCCGGCACACTAAACGGAGCAAATGTTTTTTGTGGCACACTAAATGCAGCAAATAGTTTTCATGGCTGGAAAAAATTTCTGGGGTGAATACTGTTGCCGTTAGTTTTCAAGGTCCAATCACGTCAAAGACTGATGCTTATCTGGGCAGTTGTATAATAAAAAGAATGGATAAGATAAGTAGAGAAGTGAAATTGTCATGAATCAGAGGGATACATACCCTGTAGGTCCTAAAAGCAGGCTTGTGGATCTAATATAATAAAATGATAGGCCGCGCATGCGCACTAAAAAAAACGTGTTCCCTGATCTGTCGTGAAAATACGAGTGCGCATGCGCAGGTTTTACGTCACCACCTACTCGCTTTGTACTCACGGCCGGGGCGGCGACTTTCAAATTTAAAAAAAAACAACTTACACATCTGCGGCGGCCTTCCTCACCCCCGCCTCTCACTCTGCATGCTACCGGCTCCTCTCTCGAACTGCACAAAACTCTGCTGTTCTTCGGTCTGCCCTGCTCCTTGCCTTACTATATTTTTAAGTTGAAAGACGAGGCAGCGGCTCCTCTCAGGATCCCCACCTGCGTCGGAAGTCCAATGCAGTCGGGGATCTTGAGAGGAGCCGCCGCCACCATGTCTTTCAAATTAAAAATATACTAAGGCAAGGAGCAGGGTAGAACGATCTTCAAAATGGTGGCAACTCGATCTCGAAAGCGTGCATCCTGGTCCCCGCGCCTGCCTACCCCTCCAACACAGCGCTTGAGGCGGTCCCCGGCTCTCGCCAACTCGCACGATTTCCTGCAACACGGATGCCGTATTGCATTTTTTAGTTGAAAGACGCAGCGGTGGCTCCTCTCATGATCCCCGCCTGCGTCGGACTTCCGACGCAGGTGCGGATCATGAGAGGAGCCACCGCCGCGTCTTTCAACTAAAAAAAAAAAAACCTGGCAAGGAAGAATTAGAGGTCAGGGTATGTCTAGAGCAGGGGTGCCCAACGCGTCGATCGCGATCGACCAGTAGCTCAGGAAGGCAACGCGAGTCGATCGCGGAGCCCATCCCGGGCTCTGTGATAAACTCGTGTTGCCGTCCTGATCTACGGGCCAATCAGCCTTCCTCTCCAGTGTTCTCCCTAGGGCCTTTTAGCTGGGCGGTCTGCCCAGCTGTCATCTGCCGCTGCTGAACATTAAAAAAAACCGGCTTGGAGATTTCAGCCCGTAGCGAACTTATGCTCCGGGCTCTAACGTGCTTCTCTTCTCTCCGAAACCGGAAGTTATGTCCGGGGGGGGGGAGGGGGAGAAGGGAAGCCGGTACGCACATGTTGAGAGCCCTGAAGCAAGCGTTCGCTACGGGCTAATGCGGGAGACAGGTTAGTGAAGCATTTGTTTTTCTTCCTGCAGGGTCCTGCCTACTTTCTGTTTCCGCGAAGGCAGGACCCGGCAGCATTTCCCCCAATAGGTTGATCACGATCTTGGGCTGATCAGCCCTTCTCTTCCCGACAGCAGAATTGACGTCGGGGAGAGGAATGCTGGTTGGCCGAAGCAGGGAGAGCTTGGGGCCTGTTATTGGTGGCGATTGGGTCCTGGTCCCCGATGGTAATGGCAGTGGCAGTGGCTTGGGGGAGGGCAGGGAGAAAGAAAGAAAAAGGGCAGGCAGGGAGTCAGAAGGAAAGAAGAGAAACAGAAAAAAATGAAAGGGAGGCAGAGAGAAAGAAAGGGCAGGGAAGAGGAAGGAAAAGTTGGGGGAAGGAATGAGGTCTGGAGGAAAGGAAGCATACAGGCTAAAAGAAGGGAAGAAAGATTGTATGCACAGTCAGAAGAAGAAAGTGCAACCAAAAACTCATGAAATCACCAGACAAGGTAGGGAAAATGATTTTATTTTAAATTTAGTGATCAAAATGTGTCTGAATTTATATCTGCTGTCTATATTTTACCCTAAGGTCCCCTTTTACTAAACCGCAAAAGAGGTTTTTAGCGCAGGGAGCCTATGAGTGTCAAGAGCAGCGCTGGGCATTCAGCGCAGCTCCCTGCGCTAAAAACTGCTATCGTGGTTTAGTAAAACGGGAGGGGGGTATATTTGTCTATTTTTGTATGGTTGTTACTGAGGTGATAGTGCATAGAGTCATCTGCTTTGACCTCTTTGAAAAACCCTGGAATAGGAATGATGATTAACATTTTCTATGCGTACAGTGTGCTTTGTGTTTTTTTTTTTTATTTTATTGTTGGTAGATCATTTTGACTTGGTCATTTAAAAAATAGCTTGCAAACCCAAAAAGTGTGGGCACCCCTGGTCTAGAGGGAAGAAATAATGAGAGATTTGAGTACTGCATGCTGGAGAAGATTTTGGGACAGACAGAATTAGAGTTCTTGCTGGGTTTGTAGAGAGAACTGGGAGGCTGGAGCCTGAGGAGGAAAAAGGAAGGAGAGAATTTCAGGCCTTATAGAAAACTTCTGTGCAAAAATACTACAAATAATGCAGAATTTGCAGAATTCTCCAGGGAGTAAACAAAATAACAATAGTATGTGATACCATATTTGGGTAGTTTAATTTTGCATTGCCAATGCTGTTTACCTCTCCTGCCAATTTAACTTTGTTGTTCTTACCATTGAAGTTGTTTAGTTTATTAGGGAGAGGGACTGAAAGACAGTCAGAAAAAGGGAGCCAAGGAGAGAGAGAGACAGAAAGAAAGACAGACAGACATATATTCTAGCATCCCTTAATGTAATGGGCTTAAAGACTAGTTAGATATAAACTATGAAGGCAGTGGTGTACCTAGCATATGTGACACCCGAGGCCCATCATTTTTTTACACCCCCCATCTGTATGAAAAACATGATTTTTAGTAACAATCCACACATCACGCAAGAGTGTAACTAGGAAAAGGCAGCATCTTACATACTGCAGTCAGCAGAACAACATCAATACACCCATTGTAAAACTAAACAAGCTAGACTAGTTCAGATCAATCCTAACTGAAAACCATGTCTTTCAAACACACAACACAGAAAACACCTTCACCTAGTATGGAATATGTAATCACAAACTAACCCCTCTCCCTTTTACAAAACTATAATGTGGTTTTTAGCCTTGTGGTAACAGCTCAGACTCTCATAGAATTCTGAGCAATTACCACCATGGCCGGTGCTAAAAAAAACCCTCTACAGTTTTGTAAAAGGGGGGATAAAATAGAAAAATGTAGACAAAGGTTAAATTGAACCACCAAGAAGCTGGACTCTGTATACAATGCAACATCACAGAAACAGCGATACATCTCCCCTAAAGCAAAAAAATAAATATAATTTTTTTCTACATTGTCTTCTATGGTTTCTGCTTTCCTCATAGTCTTGTCACTCTCTTCCTTTCATTCACTGTTTACCCTCTCTCTGCCCCTTCTATATGGCATCTTCTCTCCTTGTATTCCCCTTCCATCTCTCCCTTCACCCCTATTATTCTAGCATCCATCTTCTTCCCTTCCCTCCTCCAATGGTCTGGCATCTTTCTCCTGTTCTTCCCTTCCCTCTCTCACACGCCCATGGTCTGGCATTTCATTCTCTCCTCTCTCTTCCCCCAGTTCCATCAGCATCTGCCCCCTTTCTTTCCCTCCAACCCAATTCCATCCAGTATCCTTCCACCTTATGTCTCTCTCTCCTTTCCCTGCACACCAATTCCATCAGCATCTGCCCCCTTTCTCTCCCTCCACCACCATTCCATATCACCCTGACCCCCTTTTTTTCCCTCTACCACCCTTCTGTGTTCCTCTCTCCCTCCAAACCAGCAAGATCCCATGATGACTGCTTCTGTTGCCTCTGCCTCTGGAAGATGTAAGTGATGTTAGAGGGGGGTGGGCCGGCAGACGCAGGGAGTTGTGGCAAGGTTCTGCAATGACTGCAGCTGCCGGTCCACCCCTTCCGACGCCACTTACGTCTTCCGGAGGCAGAGGCGGCAAATGCAGTCATTGCAGGACCTTCCTGCACTTCAGTGTGGCTGCCGACTCTGCTTTGGAATAAAGTATGGCAGCCGCGCTGAGGTGCAGGTGCCATTTAGAGCAGCTCGGAAGGATCTGGATCCAGCTGGCTGTGTACCCCCCTAAGGCTGGCACCCGGGGCGGTCTGCCACTGTTTGAGGGGACAAAAAATAATAAAAAGAATGAATAACTTAACCGATTTAGGCATGTCATACAATTATAACTACAAAAATGTGTCATAAAATATAATTCTACACTCAAAAGACTCCAGACAAAAAGCAGACTATAGAAAGGAAACCAGAAAAGACCGGGTAGATGAAAAGTGAAACCTGGGAAAGATCTAAATTATTGTTCAAATGAGCTTCTATTAAAACCAAAGAATAAAACCACAGCACTCGGGAAAGTAAAAAAGGGAGAGTAAAATGGACTTAACGAAAAGGCTCTGTACTGATGAGATAAACTCGTACACAGAATAAATGTGAACATGCGATAGTGTGATATTTGATCTGTTGAAAGACAGTGTCGGCAGTGGATTGAATGCACACTGATAGGGGAGGGGCATCGGGCTGTTAAAAAAGGCTGCTTTAATAAATAAATGAAAATACTGGTGAAAAACTAAATAAAAAACCAAAACCATGATAAAATGCCGAACCTGACTGCAAGTGGTAGTGAAAGTAGCATAAGGCACCCGTAGTACTGTTAGTGCCAGAGCTGCTTAGAATAAAGAACTGTGCTGTACATGAGGAGAAAAAAAGAAAGAATAAGGTGATAAGATGTAAAGTGCTGGCCCCTCACTGCACCACTTGATAAAACTAAGGAGCGATGTTCTAGAGCAGGGGTGCCCACACTTTTTGGGCTTGCGAGCTACTTTTAAAATGACCAAGTCAAAATGATCTACCAACAATAAAATAAATTAAAAAAAACAAAAAAAAAACACAAAGCACACTGTACACATAGAAAATGTTAATTATCATTCCTATTCCAGGGTTTTTCAAAGAGGTCAAAGCAGATGACTCTATGCACTGTCACTTCAGTAACAACCAT
Organism: Geotrypetes seraphini; assembly: GCF_902459505.1. Taxonomy (NCBI): domain Eukaryota; kingdom Metazoa; phylum Chordata; class Amphibia; order Gymnophiona; family Dermophiidae; genus Geotrypetes; species Geotrypetes seraphini. Next base: position 45,362,452 of record NC_047097.1, read on the forward strand.
ACAAAAATAGACAAATATACCCCCTCCCTTTTTACTAAATCACAATAGCAGTTTTTAGCGCAGGGAGCTGCGCTGAATGCCCAGTGCTGCTCTCGACGCTAATAGGTTCCCTGCGCTAAAAACCTCTATTGTGGTTTAGTAAAAGGGGACCTTAGTGTAAAATATAGACAGCAGATATAAATTCAGACACATTTTGATCACTAAATTTAAATTAAAATCATTTTTCCTACCTTGTCTGATGATTTCATGAGTCTCTGGTTGCACTTTCTTCTTCTGACTGTGCATCCAATCTTTCTTCCCTTCTTTTAGCCTGTATGCTTCCTCTCCTCCAGACCTCATTCCCTCCCCCAACTTTTCCTTCCTCTCTCCCTGCCCTTTCTTTCTCTCTGTCTCCCTTTCTTTTTTTTCTGTTTCTCTTTTTTCCTTCTGTCTCCCTGCCTGCCCTTCCCTTTTTCTTTCTTTCTCCCTGCCCTCCCCCAAGCCACTGCCATCAGGGACCAGGCCCCAAACTGCCACCAATAACAGGCCCCAAACCGCCACCAATAACAGGCCCAAAAGCCGACCCCGCCCCAAGCTCTCCCTGCTTCGGCCGACCAGCATTCCTGTCCCTGACGTCAATTCTGCCGTCGGGGAGAGGAAGGCTGATCGGCCCAAGATCACGATCGACCTATTGGGGGAAATGCTGCCGGGTCCTGTCTTCGCGGAAACAGAAAGTAGGCAGCAAGAAGAGCAAATGCTTCACTAACCTGTCTCCTGCCTTAGCCCGTAAGGAACGCTTGCTTCAGGGCTCTCAACATGTGCCGGCTTCCCTCCTCCCCCTCCCGGACATAACTTCCGGTTTCGGAGAGAAGAGAAGGGAAGCCGGCACGCACATGTTGAGAGCCCTGAAGCAAGCATTCGCTACAAGCTAAGGCGGGAGACAGGTTAGTGAAGCATTTGCTGTTCTTGCTGCCGGGTCCTGCTTACTTTCTGTTTCCACGAAGGCAGGACCCGGCAGCATTTCCCCCAATAGAGCCCCGGAGCATAAGTTCGCTTAGTGCTGAAATCTCCAAGCCGGGTTTTTTGGGGTTTTTTTTAATGTTCAGCAGCGGCGGCAGCAGCAGATGATAGCCGGGCGCTTGTCTAAATTAGCTGGGCGGACAGCCCAGCTAAAAGGCCCTAGGGAGAACACTGAAGTCCTTAGATCAATGTAGTCTTGTTAGAATGTTTATTTTCTTATTTTTTCTTCTATTTCTATTTCTTACTTTTATTACTCAACTAATTGTTATTTTTCCAGGTACTTCAGTTAGATTGTGAGCCTTCGGGACAGTAAGGGAATTTCTAAGTACCTATTCTTTATTTATTTATCTTATTTTTATTGTATCCTTTAATGTATATTTCTCTGTAAACCTATATTACTTATAATTTTAATGCACACTATTGTCTATTTTCTGTAAACCGCTTAGAATTCTAACGGAATTTATCGGTATATAAGAAACAAATTACATTTCCTGTCCCTGTCGACTCTAAACCACCCCGTCTCCCTAACCCCTGTAGACCTTACCTTTAAAGCCCTGGTAGTCTAGTGGTAAAGCAGGGCAGGAGCAAGACTGCAGAAGGAACTCATGGTAGGCATTTTTGATTGCAGCTCTCACAAGGCAGGAGTGTAGGAAGATCGCTCCTGTGTTACTTCACCACTAGACCACGGGAGGACTCCTGTGCCACTTCACCAGGCATATATCCACGGGAGGACTACAAGTCCAGGCAGAGGCGGGATAACTGATTGCGACCGATTGCAACTTAGCACAATTTGTTTTATTCAACAACATATTTTCCATTAAGTTAAAAAAATGAAACTGGGGAAGAAGAGGATCCAAGATGGTAGTGATCAATTGAATGTCGTCGGCCACCTTGAAGTGTTTGTTTTTATTGATTTCTTGCCGTTTTTTAATCGGGGAAAATTGGTTCACCAAGCCATGGTTCCTGTAAATGGCCCACAGCTGGCCCAGAAGTCTTCCCTCCGACATGGGTGGGAGAGTTCAAATGGTTAAAGTAAATTATTTTCTATCATATTTAGTCTTTTGTTAGTTGTACTATTTTAACTTGCCTTAAGCTGATCCGGTAAGGTACATATACACTCAAAGTTTTTACATGGAGTATATTTATTCTTAAATGTTTAGACACTAATCTATGGTTAAAATAAGACATTTTATTACACTCATTTTGATATAAACCTATTTCCTTTTGATCTGGAATACTGTATAGGATCAAACTAGTTAGCAGAAGACAAGTTTTGCAGTAAATATTTTACTTTTTGCAGTAATGAGATACAGTACATTGTTTTTCTTTTCTCCACTTAAATAAAAATCATCCAAAGATTAACACACACTGCTCTACTTACAGCACAATAGGTATCCAATACCTCATATTAAAACAGTGGGAATAAGCCCGAACTTTGAGGGTGACACCTGGGGTGACCCCGTGTGCTTGGTTGCAAGAAACATATTATAGGGTGACCTTATGTGCTTATTACACTCATACACAGTTGTATTATAGTGGAGGTCTCCCTGCACCTCTGTGTCATAAATGTGGGACGGGGGGTACACTTTGGGCCATGCCTTTTGGTCCTGGCCCATTAGCAGTGCTTCTGGAGGCGTATAATCTCTTACATATCAGGATTGATTAGGAAAGCCCTACGCAGTACTCCGGTCCACTTTGTCTTGGATGTGCCAGAGGCTTTTGGCCATCTGCCTAGGGGGCATAGGGCTCTGTGTAGAAAGATGAGCATACTGGCTAGAAAATGTATTCTTCAGTGCTGGACAGTCCCTGACCCTCCGGTGTTTTGACATTGGCGGAATCAGTTGGCCATTTGGGAGGCGCAAGATACCGGAGGGGCTAGGAAGCGAAAGATGTTGTTCTTGAATATCTGGGAGCCATATCTGCAATCCTTGCATTCAAAAGGTCACAGTGCGGTTTTAAGATGGGTGTCCTAATCTGGGCGCTCAGCTTGTAGGGCTGAGAGAGCAATGGTGAGTACTGGTGGGGTGGAGAGTACCATTGGGGGGGATTGGGGAGGGGAGGTGGGGGGGTATTGGAAGGTTCAGGCACTCGTCACGGTTATGATCTGTGGGGTTTGGCGGGGGGGAGGAGGTGGTGTGGCATCTTCGGGGCTCATCAGAGTCCAGGGCCTCGGAGTGTCTTTCCACCCCCTGCTGGTCTTTCTTGCCCTATGCAGATTAGGAACGGGGGGGGGGGAGTTTGGTTGCTGTTCTTCTTATTCTGTATATGCTTGTTCTAATATGATGCATCCTTGTTGGTACTGAGAACCCGTGGGGTGCTATGCCGTTGTATTTGTTGTTGCTTGCATCAATAAAAATTGTTTGCACCCAAAACAGTGGGAATAAATAATAGTAAAATTACTTGCTCCTAAGGGACACAAATGCTTAATTATGGGACAAATTTCTGAGGATGTGCAAGAATGTATCATTTCCTTTTTCCTGTTTTCAAGAAGTTTCTGTTTGTTTTCGTTCTATAATTTTGGATTAGTATGAAAAGTTACATCATAGTAAGCTGATTATCTTTTCTGGATTTTCTCATTGATTGTGAGGTATATGGAATGATGCAAGTAATCACTAAAATTAGTGATAAAATTAACCATACACAATGGTTAACAGAATTTTTAAAATACTTTTATATACTGCCTAATATATAAGTGGTTTCCAATATCAAACATTCATAAAAGATTTGTCATAAAACAGACATAAAAATCAACCACCACTATCTTCTCATCCACATATTGTGGCTAGTATCAAATATTACTGATAGTTATGCTCTTTGACAGCCCTTATATGTTTTAATAGTGTTGTAAATGCATATCATTGGTTTCCACCTCTATACCTCCTAGAAGAAGAGGTTGCAAAAAGGAGTGAACTGGGGGGGAGGGGGATTCTGGTGTCACTTTTTTCAATGTCAACAACTTCCTCCACCTTGTTCCAAAAAAGACTACTCAGAAGGGTCATTGCCAATTTTCTTGAACAGCTAGTTTATTTTTTTGGGGGGGTTCCCATTGTATTTTTATTTAGCAAAAACTACACAATACAACACATCAGCAAAAATATAAGCAACAATTAAAAAAAACTCAAAAATCAACAAAGTCCCAACCCACCCTTACTCCAAATAATCCTCCCCCAAAAAACACAAAAATAATACTCTGCAGCTGCAATACACCGGTCACAAGGGGAAAAAAAAACCCAAATACAATAAATGTCAATCTAACAATCCCACAACTTACATAAAAAAATGTCCCTATACAAATTCAGATAGATAATGAAGGCACTGCCTCTACAATAAAGATAAATGTCCCAAACTTTCTGAAACGCAGGTAACCTGCCAGATTTCAAAGCTGTAAGTTTCATCATTAAACAAATATAATCAACTTTCCTCAACAAATGAAGCAATGAAGGCAAATAATTATTTTCCAATACGCAGCTATAAGCATCTTACCTACCAGCTGTAAACAAATAGGCCAAAATATGCTTATTTTTAGATATGAGAAGGCTTGACATGTAACTAACAATATTTAGGATCAGAAGGAGATCCCCCGATATTAATGTGAATACATGAAGTAAACGATTCCAGACACGCTGTATTACCAAGCATGACCACCATATATGATAAAAAAAAAAAAATCCTCTATCATATTGCAATCTCTCCAGCAAAGAGTGCTAGGAGTACTATATATATCCTATGTAAACGCTGGGGTGTGAGATACCATCTATAAAGTATCTTATGCCCATTTTCATTCAGATTGCTAGCTATAGATACCTTCAATAAAGATTTAAAACTATAATGCCAGGCTGTAGAAGAAAGACACTCACCCATATCATGTTCCCACTTATATGTATAATATGTAACAGGATTTGTGCGTCCTAAGAGAGCTTGATATAATAAAGTTATCGATCCACGTTGAGGTACCTTTTGTAGTACTTGCTCCAAACAAGTAAATGGAAGCGAAAGCTCATCTCTAGCCCTTTTATGCAGTAATGCTCGAAGTTGGGTATAACAAAAAGATTCAGAATTAAGTAAGCCATATTCCTCCTGCAATGTGTCCCAGGATAAAATCTGTTGATCATTCCACATCTGACCAAAAAAAAAAAGAGAGACGCCTTAGGCCATCTACCGTATTTTCACGCATATAACGCGCGCGTTATACACGATTTTACAAACTGTGCATAACCATGCACGTTATACACGTGAGCGCATTTTACAACTTTTTTTTTACATAGTTCCCCCCCCCGACGTCCGATTCACCCCGCAGGACCGCTCGCACCGCTCGCACCCCCACCCAGAAGGACCGCTCGCACGCACTCCACCCCAAAGGACCGCTCGCACGCACTCCCACCCCCACCCCGACGGACCGCTCGCACCCCCACAGCCTCCCGACCCCTCCCCCCATCATGTAGAAGCTCCTACCGTTGTCCTGCTGCTTCCTCTTCCGGCGGTCCCGGCCCTTCTGTGAGCCCTGCGTCTGTGCTGCTTACTCTTCCGGCGGTCCTGCCCTTTCTCTGGCGTCAGAGAAAGGGCGGGACCGCCGGAAGAGGAAGCAGCGCAGACACAGGGCTCACAGAAGGGCCGGGACCGCCGGCAGAGGAAGCAGCAGGACAACGGTAGGAGCTTCTACATGATGGAGGGGGTCGGGAGGCTGTGGGGGTACGAGCGGTCCTTCAGGGTGGGGGTGCGTGTGAGCGGTCCTTCGGGGTGGGGGTGCGAGCGGTCCTGCCGGGGGGTGTGAATTGGACGTCGGGGGGGGCATCAGGCTTTCAGGGTGGGGACAGGACTTCAAGGGGGAGAGGAGAGTCGGGGCGGGCGAAAGGAGAGTCGGGCGGCGATGGAGAGAGTCGGGGCGGCATGCGCGGTATACGGGTGTGCGTGGTATATAAAAATTTATTTACATAAATTACAGTTTCCCGCGCGCTATAACCCGTAGTGCGCGTTTTTACACGGGTGCGCGGTATATGAGTGAAAATACGGTAATAAAAACAGGTGAGGAACTTTCAGTATGCAAGTTCGGAGTATATAATATATCTATCTGTACAACCAAAATATTGATGCTCAGGGAACCATTGTCAGCGGACCTGATACCAATTCCGCAAAGGGCAACTTAAAAGCAGGGGGCAAACCTGGATATTCAAGTCAGGAGCTGTTGAGGAAGCAACCCTGGCATTGCTCATAGTGGCACCGAAGGAGACATATAAACAACTAAGTTCGACACATGCAAACAGGCAAGTCTGTGCACACTAATATCTAAAAAGTAAAGCCTGGACATTACACTGCAATCATACTGTATCATATTGTTTCTTATACATAGAAACATGACGGCAGATAAAGGCCAAATGGCCCATCTAGTCTGTCCATCCGCAGTAACCATAATCTCTTTCTCTCTCCGAGAGATCCCACGTGCCTATCCCAGGCCCTCTTGAATTCAGAAACAGTCTCTGTTTCTACCACCTCTTCCGGGATACTGTTCCATGCATCTACCACCCTTTCTGTAAAAATTCCAGATTACTCTGGAACCCATCACCTCTTAACTTCATCCTATGCCTTCTCATTGCGGAGTTTCGTTTCAAATGAAAGAGACTCAACTCATGCACATTTATATTACATAGGTATTTAAATGTCTCTACCATATCTCCTTTCTCCCACCTTTCCTCCAAAGTACTGTATACCCCGCAAATGTTAATTGGAAATCACTGTGGCTTAGTTAAGATTAATAAAATAGACATAGCAAGATTATAATGAAAACAGATGCATTTTTAACATCCTCCTAAATTACAGATAGGAGGAGGTCTGATAAGCAGGTGAGGAGGCAGTTCCAAATTGTGGGGTCTTGAAACTCGAAGGTGGATTCGAAGAGTGATTTCCTCCGAACTTGGACTACCCAGGCCCAGTGCCTTTGGCTCTTCTTTTGCTTAGCTACTAATTCACTAAGATCTGCAACCTTATCTACAGATAACTCCAACACCACACTGCCCACCAATTCCCACAAGTAAATGCTAATGTAGAGCTGGAAGGACTCTATATGGGACACAAGCATGGATACTTAGCAAACTGCCTCCCTCTTCAACTCATCACGCAACATGGCAATCTTTTTTTTTTTTTAATTTAATATTTATTGAAATTTTCAATATATTCAAGCATATTATAACTTGTACAGAAAGGAAATTTAGCAAGAAATTAATACAAATGAAAACATATATCAAAGAACATATAAGCATAAATTTCTACTCAAGTCCTCAAAAAGATCCAAGAAGGAAAATAGGCGACAAGAAAATTTTTAAAACAAAGTAATAGCTAGTCGAATGAGGTTAAGGCACCCTTTCTTAAACTAAGCACTTTCTTTCTCCAAAGATGCAGTTGTGAGAAAAGTTGTCAGTTGAGATGGCTCAAAGAAAACATATTTATGAGAATGGTAATTAACAACACATTTACATGGGTGTCGCAAGTAAAAAGTCGCCCCCAGAGATAAAACACCAGGTTTCCTTAACAGAAATTCTTTTCTCCTTCTCTGCGTCTCCTTGGCCAAATCTGGGAACATCTGAATTTTACAACCTAAAAACTCTTTTTGCTTATTTTTAAAGAAAAGTCTCAGCAACCAGTTTTTATCTGGTGCGAGAGCTACTGTCAATAATAAGGTTGCAGGGGTCACTAATTCTCTATCAGACATTTCCAATATATTGGATATATTCATTAAATCAGGTCCCGACTTCTGTTGTAATTGCTGTTGTTGTTGGTCTTGAGGCTTACTTGGAAGATAATAAACCTGCGTAAATGGTGGTAATGATTCATCAGAGAGTTCCAATATTTCGGTCATATAACGTTTCAACATTTCCCTTGGGGCTATCACAGAGACCCTAGGGAAATTTATCAATCTGAGATTATTGTTACGAGAAAAGTTTTCCATTGCTTCCATTTTCCTTCTTAAATTGGTATTATCTTTAATTAATACCTCAGTAATTTGTTGTGATACTTTAAGTTCTTGATGAATATTTTGTATTGAAATTTTTGAGTCCTCAAGTCCAGTCTTTAAATTTTTAATCTCAGTTCCATGATTTTCTAATTTCTTTTCTACTTCTTGTAATTGTGGATTAATAGATTTTGCCAAATTGGCTACCAGGTCCCACAGAGAGTCTAATGTAACCTCTCGGGGCTTCAAAATTTGCAATGGTTGTAATTTTAAGTTAATTAGCTCACCCTCTGGCAACATGTCTCCTCCTGTAATCTGTTGGATTTTCTGTTGGATTTTCTTATCCCCCACTGCTTCTTCCGCAGTCTCCTCGTTAAGACTCCTCTGCTCCAGCAGGGAGTCCCGTGGCACAGTCCCCGTGTTCTCTTCCTTAGCCTCCGAGAGGAAGTGAACTCCAACCTCAGGAAGTTCCTCCTCTCGCGGGGAACTGGTCGACTGAGGGCGTGGGGGTGGTGCTCTCACTTCGGGGCTCAATGATGTTTCCAGCCCCATGGTGAATGCCACTGACGCGCCTCCGCCGTGTGTCTCCTGCGGGGATCTCCCCGAAGCTATCGGCGTGCCCTGCATTCTCCTCATCAAGTCCTCGATGTTCCCGAAGACGGCTGTTCTGGAGCGCTGCGAGGCTCCAGCAGCGCTACGTCCCCTCCTCTTCGGCATCGTGAAACAGGTAAAGGTTTGAGTGGACAAATTATGTCAAGGAATAGACGGGAGCGTGAGACTCATGCGACTGCTCATGCGGCCATCTTGGATCCTATCTTCATAGTCGGCAATCTTTAACAAACACCAACTATTACTAGGAATACTGTACCTAATATGCTCTAAATGCTGGGACAACGAAGACAACCCTCCCCAACCCATTCACACCTATCCCTCCTGGCACAGACCAGTCGAACTAACTAATCCTACCAACATCCCCCAACTCCTACAATACCACCCAGAACAAGGCCCACATCAAATCTCTGTGCTAAACATCACCCACAAACAACGCAAACCATACAGGAACAAGACCAACAGAAACCTAAAAAAGATAACATTCTGAAACTCCAACCCCAACCAGCTACGAAAAAATTAAGGCATACTACCTAAACACCCGCTCCTTGAGAAACAAAGCACACATACTAAACGACTTGATACTACAAACAAAGCCTGACCTCCTGTTTCTGACTGAAACATGGATGACCTCTGATACAGACACTACTATCATGAAAGAAATCTTACCACAGGGATACAAAATAATCCCACTGTCAAGAAGCTGGAAAAAAGGAAGAGGCCTAGCGATTATTCTAAAAGAACACTGACTACATCAAGACAGACTCCAAAACTTCAGAAAACCTTGAAATACTAACTTGCAAAATCACTAACGCACAGTTAGAAGAATCACTAATCACAACTCTATTCTATATCCCACCCAAAAAATGGCCAAACGCAAAAGAAGAATTCTTTGAATTCCTAACCGTAACTACCCTAAAAGGATCATACAACCTACTTTTGGGGGACATAAACATACACCTAGAACAAAAGACAAAACCAGAAGTAACCGAAATCGCCAACTTCCTAATGTCACTCGACTTTACAAATCCAGACACAGAAATAACTCATGAAAAAGGACAAACTAGACATAATCACCTTCTCCCACAAAGATACAATAGACCCTAAAATACAATGCTACCCAGGGTCCTGGGATAAATGTATCTGGTCAGATCACTATATCAGCAAGGTCAGCCTACGCTGGCATAAACAAAGCACACAACCTAAACACAAAAGTGACAACACGAAAACAATAACGAATTCTGGACTCATTATGAGCTAAGTCCCACAACCAAAGAAATTCATGACTTCCCAACAAGATGGGAAAATTTCAGCAAAGGACTCTTAGACCAAATAGCCCCTTACCGAACATACATAAAAACAGATAGACCACCAAATGAATGGTTTGACGCAGAATTACTAACCACCAAACAAGAACTAAGAAAACTGGAGAGAACCTGGCAAAAAACAAACAGAGAAACAGACAAGACAAACTGGAAACAAAAAATGAAAATATACAAAAATCTGATCAAAGAAAAACGCACAAAGCACTATGCACACAAAATAGGTACTACAAAAATAAACAGTAAAGAATTGTTCAAACTAGTAAAAACGTTAACAGATACAACACGAATCCTGAAAAAGGACAATGAGTGCACCCCATCTGCCCAGATCCTAGCCAACTTTTTAAAAAATAAAATCACAGACCTAAGAGCAACCCTACCCACACCCACAATAAACACAATTCACTACCTGGAACACCATGACCAAGACTCCAGAGCAGACATGATCTGGGACCACTTCGAGTTCCCAGACTGGCATCAGTTCCTAAAATTATTCAACAAATACACCAAATCAAACTGTCTACTTGATGCATGTCCCCCCAAAATCATGACAGTTGCCCCTCTAGATTTCAAAAAGGAACTATTCACATGGCTAACAACCGCCCTTATAAACGGAACATTAAACAAGAACATGGGACACATACTCCTATCCCCAAAGATCAGAATACCTCTACAGCGCTGACATTCAACTACAGACCCATAGCAAGTATTCTCCTTTTCACAAAGATACAGGAAGGCTTGGTCAACCTACAACTAGTAAACTTCCTAGACAAATTTAACATCCTTAGTGAACACCAATCAGGATTCAGAAAAGGCCTACAACACACAGAAAACCGTCATAGCCTCCATACTAAACCACCTTTATAATCTTTTTTAGCAAAGGTAAAAGCGCACTGATCCTACAATTAGATCTCAACAGTGCGTTCGACCTGGTAGACCATGAGATCATGCTACTGTGCCTTGACGCAATGGGAATTTCGGGAAAGGTAAAGAATGGTTTCCAGGAATTTCTAACAAACAGATCCTATCGAGTAACCAGCAATGGACATTCACTCACAACCCATGGAATTACCCATCAGGCGTTGCCCCAAGGTAGAGAATGACAAGGTGACAAAATTCATCACCGTTCCCGTCCCCACGGATAACCGCGGGAAATAATCCCAGGTCATTTTCTAGTGTCTATTTCAACCTCAGTCCTTCTTCACCAGCATTCTTCAAAGCAAAGCTTGTGGGTCAGTGGTTGTGGCCATTCATACTCTGATTCTTCCCTCTCTCCTTAAAGAATGACATGAAGATGGTTTCCCACAGTTATCCGCAGGGACGGGAACGGTGATGAATTTTGTCACTGTGTCATTCTCTACCCCAAGGCTCCCCCCTATCGCCCACTCTGTTCAACATCTACGTCGCATCCTTAGGTCACCTCCTACAAAAACTAAACTTAAAGCACTACATATACGCAGACGACATATCCATCTTAATCCCTCTTACCGACATCACAAATGAAATTATCGACAACCTTTCAAACACAATGACAGAAATCGAAAAATGGACCACCACCTTCAAACTGAAATTAAACACAGCGAAAACAAAAGTCTTTTTGGCAAGCCCCAATGACAAAATTACGAGAACATCGCTAAAAATCAACAACCACGAATATCCAATACCATAAAAATACTGGGTATCACTCTAGATACACACCTAACCATGGCTGACCACACAAACTTACTGGTGGAAAAATGCTGTGGAAGCTAAGGACCATAAAAAAATACTTTGACCCAACATCCTTCAGGTTGCTGGTGCAATCGCTGATCCTATCCCTCCTTGACTACTGTAACATCATCTACCAGGGTATCCCACAAAAAACAGTAAAAAAATTGAGATTAGTACAAACATCGCTGTTCGCTTAATCTTTGGACTGTAGAAAAAAGACCACATCAGCCCCTACTATAAAAAACTACACTGGTTACCAATGGAAGCGCGAATACTATTCAAATTTGCATGCATTCGTTTCAAACAAGCCTGGGGACTAGCACCTTCCTACCTGCAAACTCACTTCATTCTGCACAACCCCACATGAACAACCAGAACAACCAGAAACAAAAACATCTTTGCCTACCCAAAGATCTCAGGCTGCAGATACAAATCCTTCCTGGATACAACCGTCATGTTCCATGTGAATAAACAAGTCTGGTTGCGAAACTGCATAAATGAACCCAAACTGACTTACAATGCATTCCGAAAAGCAATAAAAAACGCCCTATTCGACAAATTCACTGACCAAAATAGACCACCCTCAAACTAAAACAAACCCCCCATAAGCGCTATTCAATCTCTCAGGAAGTTCCAATTTTCATGTATCCTTTACCCATGGAACTTAAATTAGTATGCAACTTGTTTATGTAACTTTCTATTTTAGGCTCCTCATTATTCGCTGACTGTCCAGCCTTCTTTCAATGTGAACCGCCTAGAAGTCGCCCGACTATGGCGGTATAGAAAAATAAAGTTGTTATTATTATTATTATTAAAAGACTCCAAGGTCCTAGCATCTTGCCATGTGTGCTATGAGTGTGGGTCCTAGAACTCTTTGCTGTTTTGAGAGTAGATTCGACCACCATAGAGTGTGAGGGGAGTTGGACCTTTTCAAATCCTGGAGTCTGCCTTCTTAGAAAATGGCCGCACAGAAAAAGGTGATCTCCCAATTCTTTGTGCCTGCTTTAAGATATCATGCATTGACATTCTCACAGCTTCCTTAGGGTGATACTCATAAAATCAAGGATATAAAAAAAAAAAAAAAAAGGCCTGGGCTCATCCATAAACTCCAAATTAAATTCAATAACCCTAGCCATTTCCCTCAAAAATCTAACAAAGTAGAGCTCCTCTGGTGTGATCTTTCCTTTCCTGGGGTAGGGAAAGGTCTATAAGGCAGACCAAAGGAGGCCTCTTCCAGATCAACATCAGACTCATCATAGAACTCTTCTAGAGAGGGATGAGTGTTTGCCGCGGCCAACTAGACAGATGTCTAGACTCAGGGCATGAGCATTCAATGAAAGAGATTCTTCCCCGATGGACTAAAGAGGAGTACTGCCTCTTCTGAGGAAAATGCCAGTCCACTTCTAGGTGCAACAGACAAGATGTTGGGCTTCTAGGATCAGCTGGGCCAAAACTGCAATGATTGCCCTTCAGAGACTTAGTATCTCACTGGGTCAAAAGCAATTCCAACTCCTTCCTGTAACATGGTCCAGCACCATCCCTCATTAGGCAGGCATCAGTAAAGGCAGGACCAGTGTTGGTTTGGAGATGGCCTGCAAAATACCAATGGTGAATTGGAAGCAATCAGAAGACTGGTGCACTAGCACCAACTCCAGAGGGGAAGCAGCCCTCTCATCATAGATGTGCCTCAAGTATCAGGGATGCCAATAACCCAGGGCTCCTAGCACTGCTTTGAAGCAGATCAATGTAAGGGATTTTTTTTGTTTGTTTTATCTTTGCTCGATATCAGGGTCCCTTGCACGTCCTTCGTGATGGACATTATGTTGACTGGACCAAGGACCTACCAGTGCCCGACATCAAGGCAGGGGGAGATCTCCTTGATGCTGGTGAATCCCCAGGGTCTGATGCAGCTCCTCCACACATGGGACCGATCGATGCCTCCAATGTCAATGTCTTGGTCTCAGAAACACCAAAAGGGTTCTCGTGCAGGGACTCCCAGCATTTTTTAGTTCCTTTTTACATTTCTAAACAGAGAACACAATTAGAGGCCTCACAGTCAGGGCCCAGAACGAGAATCATTAACTATGGGGGTCAGTCCCAGAGATGACTGATGACCTGCTTTGAAACCACTGGGAATTTCTGAACCATCAAGAGAAAATATCTGATGCAAAATCAAACAGCTCAACTGTGAGAAAAAAAAATTCTCCAACCTCAGGAGACACAAAAAAAAAAAAAAAGGAGGGGGGGGGGGAACTTGCTGGAAAAAACAACTAAGGAGCAAAGGAGAAACAAGAAAAATAGATAAAAGATATGTACTATGGAGTAAGGTGTTCAAAGAACAACAAAAAACAGATACACTGAAGAGAGCTCACTAGACAACCTCTCCACTCCATGTAAAAAGGAGAGACAAAGACTGTTGGCGCATACTGGTGGGCTCCTGCCAAAGGCTTGTTCTAAGTTATAGAATACTGGGTTGCATCCTCACCAGGCTCCATCAGATGACATTACCCAAACATGAGAAGCATGTCTTGCTTGTCCTCAGAAAAATAAAGCTAAAAAAATGTATATTATATGCGTGTACATATATATCTTGTTGGGAGAGCCACGGAAATCTCAAGCCTTGTACATAATTCAAATAAAGTGCTTAATCAAAGAGAGTGAAGTTTTTACTACTTGTTTTGCTTTTTGCCTCTGTTGAACATTCTGGAAATGCCAACAAAATGCCTGCTTTTTCTCCTCCAATCCACAGATAAAGTAGTATAACATAGGCTGATAGGGGGGTGCGAAACTCTGGCAATTCACCAAGTAATCTCTCTCCCCTTCTACTGGTATGCCCCTGCTTTAAACAAAAAATGTGATAGGTAGAGGAGGTGGGGCCACTAGAGAAAAAGAAAGCTGCTTGGTCTGCATTCTAAGCAGCCCATGCAGAAAGAAGAGAGCCAGAGGAAGGGAAAATTGGAAGAGACAATTAAATGACAGTTATAAGACAAATGGGCAAAAGTCAGCAAAGAGACAGAAGGAAGAGCTGAAGCAAAAGTAACAGCAGTCAAGAGAGAAGGGAAGAAATGCAATATCTGAATGCCTTGGACAAGCTGGACTAAAGAATGGAAGAAACTGGTGAAGCAGGCAAGAAGAAAAACAAAAACATCTAAAAAAATGGGGAGGGGGACAGCAAGAAAAAGAAGAAAACACATGAGACCAAGAAAAACATGCAAACATTATGATTTAAAAAAATAAAAGTTATGATTATTAAGATTAGCTTGATTGGTAATTTTAGAAGATAAACCAGAATCTTTGGTTGCTCACTAGCTAGCAATTCAAAATTACCCATCGCTAAAGATGCACTACATTGTGACTTAAGATAGGTGTTTACTAAGGCTTTACTCCATCCTGAATAATAAAGAGATAAAAGCATAATAAATCAGACCCTCTTAACTCGTTTGGACACTTATAAAACATTTTTTTTTATTATTTAAACCGTGCAATAAAACAGTTTAACTAAAAATTGACGTTACACAATTTTTTCTTAAGAAAAAAGAATGATACGTCCGATGACTTTCTAAGTATAAAAACTACAATTGAGATGACTAATATAACTCCTTCCCCAAACAAAAAAAAAACGCGATCACACTACAGAAAATACGTGTTAATGTAAATAAAAAATTATCATCCTCGAATATTGTTTTACGGCCTAATAACCCCCCCCCCCCCAAAACAAAACCTATCAGAAGACAATGATATTATGCACTCAATCAACCCTTATATATTTTGAGAAATCCAATCCCTGGAGCTCCACTTAACTCTGCAGCTGCGATAGGATCCCACACTACATGATTCCTCACACGCCCACCATTTCAATACTAACTCCCGCGTGAACCCCCTCCCTTTTCCAATAGCTCTAATTAGCTAAAAGGGGCAATTTCACCATTTGCCGTTTATAACCCCATTTTAAAGAGCCACACAGTATCACAGAAAACAAACTGAAGCCCGCTTCGCAAAAGACCCGCTTTCATTCTCCCAGTAAATACCAATCGATCCCCTCCCCCCCCAAAAAAAAACGCGTCTCTCGAAAGCCTAAAACTGGAGAAAAGCGCAGTGTGACAGGCGGCCGAGAGGGCCAGTGGCAACATTACCTTGGGTAGCAGCGGCCAGGAAACGCTGTGGCGCAGGGTGGGAGCGGGGCCGAGTAGGCTCCTAGAACGTCAGCAGGCACCTCGGCCAGGCCTGCCCAGGACTCCTGCTGTCCCCGCTCTATCTCCTGAAAACACCAAGAAACCACCGCCACTAAGTCACAACTCGCCGTCTTCGACACCAGCGCTGGAAACTAGGCCACTAGGGCCCAAGTCCCACGTATCCGCTGGTAACTCCGGTCTTTTATGCTCTTTCGCTTCTTGTTGCGCAGCCGAAGCTCTCTGCAGCCCGTCCCCTAGCAAAGCCGAGCTCTCTCTTCGCCCGCCCGAGAATCCCCGTGTCTGCACGACACTTTGCGACAGCCAGATAGACTTGCGGGAAAGCGCGTAACAAAGCCTCGGCATAAGGAGGGAGGAGGAGTAGGAAGAGCAAGTCACGTGGTCGTGCTTCTGGACGCCATTTTTGTAGGGAAGTGTAATGTTAATAAAGGTCGAAACTAACAAAATATCTTTGTTGTTGAACATCTAAGTAGGCAGCTAATTTCAAAATAAGACGCGTAACAACGCAGTGGGGCTTTTTGTTTAAATTGAGCTTTCTTTCTTTATTGCATCCACAATGAAACATGGAAACGATACATTTAAAATGTATGACCAAAATGGAAGGGAAGCAATCGATCAGTATGATGTATCAGTTTATAATGTACATTTATTTTATATACAGTACTTACATTTCTGGATATAAAGTATGCTGCATGTATGTAATTCGGCGTTTCAAACACAAGCGTTTTCTTATAATAACGCACTTAAACTGCTTCTTGGGCTGATACTAATTTTAATTTACTGTATGTTAGGATGAGTATTATCAGCACTTTTTTTTAATCTGGCTGGGATACGTTGATACACTAGCAGAAAACAGTTCAGGAAACGCCTTCTATGATGCATTTTTTTATTGCACTAGTTAGTAAAGCCTTTCATCACTGGGACAAGCTCCAGAACCATAATATTGGCTAGTTCCGGATATTGTGATAGGAACTGATATGCATCCAGTTATTATGTAAACGTGTTTATTTCGATTTTATACTTTGTCTTTACACAAAGTGGTCGGAGTAAAATAGAACTTCAACAGAAAATCACTACTCTGTAATCAGAACCCCCAATTACTGCAGCAGATGCTTGTATATATTCTGCAGCAAAAGCATTTGAAATCTTGTGACAATTATGCAGTACATGTGCATATACTTTAATTATTTTGTGACTGAATATTTTAGTGGATGGGACATTTGGGGTAGCACTGAAGAGAATCAAAGGGAGTGGCAACAGGCTGAAAGAACAAGGAATTGTAGCAAGGGACAAAAGGCAGGTAACAGGGTGTCTTGACCTCTCCCTCTGGCTCAGAGGATTGTCAAGAAGTTGAGCCTGTAGTCTATAATAGTATCAGGCTGGACTCTGTATTCCTTAAACAAATTTCTTTAATACAGAACTTAAAGAAATAAACTTACAGTTCTGATGATCTCCAGGAATTTCTTATTATACAAAAACCACACTGTACCAGCACATCATATGGTTAGGGTAAGCCAAGAGTGTATTTTCACATACTCTGTGAAGTAATAATAATAGTGTGCTCCAATTTAGCCATCTAAGCTGTATTTAAACTAGCAGATTCAAAGGTGTAAACCAAATGGGGGAACAATGTCTTCCTATGGTCATGTGCAGCTCTTAAATGGAGTCAGGTATTGCCATACACATAAGAGAAACACCAGAAGAAAGGTGGGCTCAACCCATTGGGCATACAGTAGTTCACTCTGGGAGGATATCTTAAAGAAATACATTCTGTTTAAATATTCTCCATATAGGAAACCTGCTCACATGAATATGGGGATAGAACACTCCATGCCTGGTATCTGTAGATACAACTAAATGCTGGCTTGTCCATGACATTTTCATCATCATGTTTCTTCACAGTTCATGTAGATCGCTGAGTCAGTGATGGCATTGCTGAAGAAGTGTGTTGACTTTTGTGGAAGTCTGATGTCCAGGTTCCCAGGTGGTGCCAAGTTGTTCTTGGTAGCCTGAAGCTTTTCCTCTCTGGTGGTACTTAGATGATGAGTGTCTGGCTCTTCATCAGCTGGTTGATCATATGAAATTGCAATGTGGATCAGGTGTGCTATGATCTTTCTGAATGATGGCCAACTTAAGATACAAGAAAAGCAGTGAGCTCCCAAGTTGCTGTCAGTTAAAATCTTAGTAACAAGAACAGTCATTTCTGGATGGATCTCTGTGTCATTATCAGGATCTATGAGCTTAAAAGAGTTCTCAGCTGAAAGTGTATGACCAGGTTTTAGGAAAAATTCTGGTCCTGTTAACCAAGTAGTTTCCATTAGCCAAGATGCTGACACAGCTCTGGTTGCACAATCTGCTGGATTCCAATTAGTTGGCACATAATGCCACTGCTCTGATGGTGCTGACTTTCTTAAACGTTCACTGCTTGCCCTGGATCGGTATCATGGGATTTTGCTACTATTGTACTTGGGTTTTTGCCAGGTACAATACTTGTAACCTGGATTGGTCACCTTAAAGACGGAATACTGGGCTAGATGGACCATTGGTCTGACCCAGTAAGGCTATTCTTATGCTAAATCTGTTGCTGATGTACACACAAATATGGTTTGGTTGTGATATATCCCAGGATGATTTTGCTGTCAGTGTGTAAATGTTAACTAATTTACTTGAATATCAAGTTTCTTTGTGAGTATCATTTCCACTCTTACTACAGCTAGTACTGCTCTACAACAATTCCAAGTATGGAATGGTATGAATTAGATTGAGGTGATAACTTGGCTTTGCCAAAGATGCATCCCACTTGGGATACTCCATCTGCATCTGGAGCTTTCAAGTAGGCCACAGCTGCTATGGCGCTTTTTCAGAAGCGTCTGAAAAGATGCAGATTCCTCTGTAACAGGTAGTAGTACCTGAGTGCTGCAGGAAACATACAAGTAAGTGCATAGGATATGCAGTTGTTCAAGAGTCTTTAAAGAATCAGTCAATTTTTCTCATCTTGTCGCCATTTTCTGGGTGGCAATAGAAATGTCCCATTCATTAGTACTTAGAGAAAGCTTTCCTAATAAGGATCTTCCTTGAATGGTTACTGGAGTCATGAACCTATTGACTGTCGCTAAGACACCTCTGCGTGTGTATGATTTTCTTGGGTAGACACTTGAAATGTGAAAATATCTTTCTTTAAGTCTCAATGTAGACCAAGGCTTCTCCGAATTAGTGGATGTGTTTCTCTGAGGTGTAGATCTTTTAATCCTTGGCATGATCCTCTGCAGGAAATGCTGCATTACTTCTGGATGATTAGAAGTGATTTTGTGAATTCTGAGATTGGCCTCTGCCAACATTGCTTGTGGTTTTTTTGTAAGATCAATTGTTTCTCCAGCTGTCATTCACACAAAAAGTCTTTTTCAGTGAAGCATCTAGCATCTAGTGCCATACTATTTCTCTCCTTCCTAGGCTGCAAGTGAAGGACTATTGCCAAAGACATGAAAATTAATTCTGTATTCCACAATTTCCTGATTGATACCACAGAAATCTCAAGTAGTTTCTGTAGTCTTGATGCACTAAAATGCAATAGAACATTTGCTGGATGTCTGCTGTTATGGCAATAGGTTATTTCCTGAAGCAAATTAGGACTCTAGTAAGCTGTTGACCATGCCAGGCACAAAAAAATGCACATTGTTGAATGAGACTCCTTGGAATTGAGCAGTGAAGTTGAATACAATCTTGATCTGGCCTGGTTTTTGTGGATAGTCATGCCAAAGATAGATAAGTACCATCTTTCTTCATTATCTTTCAGTGGTGGAGCCGATTCTGCATGGTCAATTATCCAGCATGTTACATAGAAACATAGAAATAGACGGGCAGATAAGGGCCACGGCTCATCTAGTCTGCCCACCCCAATGACCCTCCCCTACCTTTCTCTGTGAATAGATCCCATGTGTCTATCCCATTTGGCCTTAAAATCAGGCACGCTGCTGGCTTCAATCACCTGAAGTGGAAGACTATTCCAGCGATCAACCACCCTTTCAGTGAAAAAGAATTTCATGGTGTCCCCGTGCAGTTTCCCGCCCCTGATTTTCAAACGGATGCCCCCCTTGTTGCCGCAGGACCCTTGAAAAAGAAGATATCTTCTTCCACCTCGACGCGGCCCTTGCTTCCACCTCGATGTTCTATATGAATGTTATAAAGTGCTGTTTTGTTTCTGGTGTCTTTTGCAGGGTCTTCTACAGTGCTGTAAATCGAGATAAAGCATGCTCGCTGTTGTTGGGAAGTTGTGTTCTGGGTGTCTGAAAGGGTAGAGGAGTCACCCAGCTATTGGGCACTTCTCTGGAGAAGTTCTAGTCCTTGATTTTCAGGAACTCTCTATCCTCAATTGAAAAAGTTGGTTTGTTATCATCCTTGGTTCTGGCTCTATTGGTGAAGTGTTCTGATAGGTGATTGAACTAGGTTCTGGTTCTTCCCCAGCTGTTCTGACAAGGTTTGAACAAGGTAGTGTGCCTATTGACCAAAATGCACATCTATATACACATCTACATTTGGTCTCCAACTCACTGAGGCATCTACATTTGGTCTCCAACTCACTGAGGCAGATGTCACCTACTATCACCCATCCCAGGGCGAGTCAATAGGTGTGTGGATCATCAGCTAGGCTTGCTCGTGATCTAAGAACTCTGACCCATACAACTTTGCCTTTTCCTAGTAAAAGTTGGATCTTGGCCTTTGGATCCACTGGCTGTAGATGTTACTCTATTGGTTGTAAATGAGGGTGTAGTGCAACTTCAAGTGTGGGGATTTCATTCCCTGATGTCTGATATTTGACTGCACTCATTTAGAGTTGGTAGATCTCTCTTGTTGCTTCCATCTATTGCTTCTATCATGTAACCCACTGCTTACTCCTATCTTCTCTGTCCTCCCTGAATAGGTTCTGAGGTGGTAGGGATTGTGGTTTCCCTGAATGTTAAATAAGTTAAAGAACTCTGTCCTTGCGGGGATTGGTTACTTTGTTTATCGATGACAACATACATACATTTTATTTTTTTTTTTTGATTTATTTGCATTTCAAAAAAAAAGTTTCAAGAATCCACTTGTTACAGTAAAACAGAGTATCAATCATCAAATAAGATCATATGACTTTAAGGAAATAATCAACTAATAAAACTAAAATAAATCATATGTACAATTTTTTCCAACTATTCTAAACTCTTCCCTTAGACCCAAATATTAATGGGTGAGACAAGAAAATAAGGGCTCCTTTTACAAAGGTGCGCTAGTGGGGTTAATGCGCATGACTTTTCATCATGCGCTAAGCCCCACGCTGACCAAAAACTACCGCCTGCTCCAAGAGGAGGCGGTAGCGGCTAGCGCGTCTGGTGGTTTAGCACGCGCTATTACGTGCCTTTGTAAAAGGAGCCCTAAAATAAGGAGATCTCTATAGAATAGAAATTAAATATTAAAGCTTAACGTGGATCATACTGGCCCATAATTCTTTACTGCCTGAATTTAAACATTCATAACTTTTTTTGTATCCAAAAAATTTCGAAGCTGTTCTGGTACAAAGAACACATATTTAAGTCCAACGTATTTAATTTGACACTTTTAACAGGAAATTTGCTCCCATTTTAACAGCTTCTTCCTGTATTGCTAAGAATTTTTTTCTGCGGTCTTGGGTCACCTTTGTGACATTTGGGAAAATACAGATTTTTTTGCCCCATAAATAAATTGGGGGGGGGGGGGGAGATCGAAAATAGGCCTTCATAATTAAATTCAGGTCCTGCTCGAAGACTAATGAAATGAATAAAGTTCCTCGGTATTTGATCTCTTGAGAATTCTCCAGCAATTTAGTTAAATTATTGAAATCAATTTGTAGAGCAATTTCTTGTGGGTTATCAGGTAGTTTTCTTTTTTCTTTGCGTAAGTAGTAAATTCTATTATATTGGAGGTATCATTTCAGCTGAAAATTTCAAATTTTTCAATAAATACCTTTTTTAAACAAATCTAGAGGAGTAGATAAAGCTGATTTTGGAAAATTTATCACCTGTAGGTTAAGTTCTCCTATTGAAATTCTCCAACTAATTCAATCTTCCTTTGCAAAAAGGAATCTATCTTTAACTACTGTTGCTGAGGTATTTTGTAAAGAGGAAATTTCCTTGCTCATCTGAGCAAGTTTAGAGTCCATATCTGTTTAATATTTTGAAGCAGAAAGTTCATCAAGTTTACTCACAACTCTGGTAATATTGCCGGTAGATTTAGTCACAACAGCTTCTAATTTCTGGAGCAAATTCCAAATATTTCAGTAAAGTCGGTTCTAGAGAGTTGCGCGGGGACAGAAATCCCATCCGTCCCCACCCAAGTCCCACCCCGTCCCCGTGAGGAATCCCACCCAATCCCCATGAGGAATCCCTCCGTCCCCACCCGTCCCCGCTAGGAATCCCCTCCGTCCCCGCCCATCCCTATAAACTTCAGAAATAGTTATTTCAATTTAATTATGCTACTGAATTAAAAGCTCTGGTAGAAACCCATTTACAAATAAGCAAAAGACTTTATTAATTTGGAAATATTAATTGGGAAGAATACATACTTGTAAACGGGTTTCTACCAGAGCCTCTAATGTTTATAAATTTTTATCAACACAACTAATATACTACTTTATCCTGAAGCAAAAAAAAAAAAAAAAAGAAATAGAATTATTTTCCTACCTTTGTTGCCTGGTTTCTGCTTTCCTCATGTTTTCATTCAATTCCTTCCATCCACTGTCTTTCTTCCTTCTGCGTCTTCCATTTGCTCTGTTACTGTGCCTCTCCCTTTCTCCCCCCCTTCCAAATTGGTCTGGCATCCCTCTTCTTCCCTCCGCTCCCCCCATAGTCTGGCATCTCTGTCTTCTTCCCTGCCAGCGTCTTTTCCCCACTCTCTTCTTCCCCCATTTCCTTTCAGCGTCCTTCTCCCCCCATCTTCCCCATGTCCTGTCAGCGTCCTTCTCTCCCCTCTGTCTTCCCCATGTCCTTTCAGTGTCCTTCTCCCCCCTCTGTCTTCCCCATGTCCTTACAGCATCCTTCTCCCTCTCTGTCTTCCCCATGGCCTTTCAGCGTCCTTCTCCACCCCCCCCCATCTTCCCCATGTCCTTTCAGCATCCTTCTCCACCCCTTTGTCTTCCCCATGTGCTTTCAGCTTCCTTCTCTCCCCCCCCCGTCTTCCCCATGTCCTGTCAGCGTCCTTCTCCCCCCTCTGTCTTCCACAAGTGCTTTCAGTGTCCTCCCCCCTCTATCTTCCCCACGTCCTTTTCAGCGTCCTTCCCCCCCAGGTTCCTCCCCCTGGCCTTTTTCAGCGTTCCTTCTCCACCCCTTTGTCTTCCCCAGTGCTTTCAAGCGTCCTTCTCCCCCCTCAGTTTTACCCATTTCCCTTAAGCGATCTTTTCCTCTCCACTCCACCTTTCCTCCCTTTCTCTCTTTCTGCCCCCTTACCTTCGTGGTGCTTCCCCGCCCGACCAACAGAACAGGCCCGGTCCGACAAACCTCCCTGCCCTTAACCGCAAATCTAAATTACCTTCTTACAGCTGCTGTAAGAAGGTAATTTAGATTCGCGGCTACAGGGCAGGGTGGTTTGTCGGACCGGGGCTGTTGTCGGTCGGTCGGGGAAGCGCCACAAAAGTAAGGGGACCTGGTCAGCTGTGCTGCACTCGGGGCGGACCGCCCCCCCCTCCCTTGGTACTCACTCAAGCCGCGAGGCTACTCTCCTTTTCCTTACCTGCCCTGCCTGCAGCACAGAGCCGAACGGAAGTCTTCCCGATGTCAGCGCTGACGTCGGGAAGACTTCCATTGGGCTCTGTGCTGCAAGCAGAGCAGGTAGGGAGAAGAAGAGCCATGCGACTGGAGTACATCCAGCCCCGCAGGAACCCCGCGACCCTCGGAGGCGTCCCCACGGGGATCCCTATGACTCTAGGGGGCATCCCCACGGGATTCCCGTGATCCTAGGGGGCATCCCCACAGGATCCCCGTGATCCGAAGGGGGAACCCGCGGATTCCCGTCGTCCCCGTTCCCGTGCAGCTCTCTAGTCGGTTCCCTCTGCTACTCTACTCGTTGTCATCTCAGCTCCCTGGACTAGGCTGGGTCCTCCAGTTGGACACGTTGGGTTCTCAGCAGTCCTACCCATCGCGTTGTCCTGATCCGGGTTTGGCGGAAAAACCGGCTTCAGGGGGGGGGGAAGCAATGTTTCCATCCCTAAGGCTCCGATGGCTCCCTCCACTGGAGCAACCGCATAGATTATTCACCCTCTCACTGTGGCCAGAGAGCTGGTCAGAAACCGGTCCATTGGTGCTTGTCCGGGAGTAGGAGGTTCTACATGGACAAGCCCTTTGCGTTTGCTGTGGGACATTTTCAGGAAATCTTCAACGGTCAAACGTGACACGACCCAAGGTAATACACAGCAAAGCAGAGCACTGGCTTTCTGCTGCTACCACGCTGCCACCATCTTGTTTCAACATACATACATTTTCACTTTCTTTTTCTGTTTGCTCTTTTGGATTCACATTTGCCACGCAAATCTTGGTGTATGACCTTCCACTAAGGCCTTCTCCATACACCTCTTTGCAGTTTATTGTGACGTTTCAGTGGTGACATTTGCTGTTTCCTTCTCCCTGCTGTGGGCTTGACTCTGAGGCAGGGGATCTTGGAGAGGTTGGCCTGCTCCTGTCAGGATGTAAAGCAATTACGTGTTGGTCACTGTCACATACTGTACATTTAATGGCCGTTTTACAGTCCTTGGCCATGTGCTTGGATGAAGAACAATACGTATAGCAAATCCTGTATTTTTCGTAGCAATTCTTTTCGCTCTCTTAAGGATTCTTCCTAAACCCTCAACATTTCTGGAGAGGATGTGTTTCTATATGTGCTGGACATTGTTGCTCTGGGATCCTCTACTTTCTCTATAGTAGGAGGACGGTTGGTGGTTTGCTATGGGTAACACATCTGTCTTATGCACAACTATGGACCTCTTGGTAGGGTTGCCGTACTTTTTTAAGTGGCTTCTAATTCTGGAAGTAGCTTGTCTTCCCTACTTTGGGATATCCTCCTAGAAGCTAGGATTTTTCTACTTTTCACCAGTTTTCTGAATGAACAAGTTTTCTGATGAAAGACTGTTTCTGTTGCAAAGATATAGGATTCTGTACTTGTCCAACTATAGACTCAAACCTTGCAGAAGAGTGTCACTCATATCTTTCAACTCCTCCCCTTCACCGGTGAAGAATAACTTCCTCTTCAGTTTTTCCTTCTGTAATCGAATAGAGAAGCTGATCTGCTCTGCTTTCTTTTATTATTATTGGGTCTTTTATCTCTTGGTTCTTTTTTCTGCGTGGCTTCAGTGCCCCGAGGTCCCCTTATTGGGCTTACTCTGCCAGTGAAAGGACGCAGACCCACAAAGGCAAGCTGCTGCTCGCAGGCCAATTTCTTGGAGTACCTATGGAACCAGCCTACTTTGACATCCATCAAAAGCTTGGGGTCTGTTCCCCTGGAGCTCGCATCACCCGCTAATTTATCAGAGGCTTAAGCACAGGCAGTGGTATCAGGGAGCCAGCTGCGAATTATCTCCCCCCATTGTATCGTGTGGACTTTCGGGGTTCAGAGTTCTTGAGTCCTCCTGACTGGTAGCCAGAAGATTTTCAGTGGTGGATTCATTTCCAGCAGTCTCTGAGCCAGAAATCCTTTTCCTGCAGGCTGGCTGCTGCAAGCTGACAGAAAGGCACCAGAAGCCACAGTGAGTACTTCCATTATTCTCTATGCGGAAAATTAGGGGTGGTTCAGAAAAAGGTAGATATAAAGGGATTGAGTTAGTTCCCCACCTCCAAAAAACACACTTTGACATTTTTTTGCATTCAAGGCTTCCATGGACTATTTGTGGCACAATTTTACTGGTGGTGGCTATCTTGGATTTATATTGATCTTTGTTAAAAGCTTTCTTCTGCCTTAGAACCCCTTGTGTTGCCCGGAAATCATCTGAAATGGATTCCCCAGGCCAATCTGCCACTGTTTCATGCCTTTTTTGTGCAGCATTGTCAGCAGATAAGCAGCCGTGTTCCACATGCTGTGGGGTGCAAGAGGAAGGGGCAGGAGTTTCAGGCTCAGCCTCCTCAGAGTCCTACAGGGCGGGAAAACCCAAAAAGCCCAGTCAGCAGGGAAGAGATCCCATTCAGAAGCTGCAAGCAACAAGAGTGTGAAACACAAGAGTGTGGAGGCATTGGAAGTCCAACTACCCTAGTCAGGGGTCCCAGAAGGGTTTTCAGACTATCAGTCTCTTGTGGAAAGCCTATTTGATGGGCCCAGGGCGTGCGGTCCTGCCTGTGAGAGCGCCAGCAGAAGAGTTCCATCCAAAGCAGGCTTCCCCACCTCAGAACAAGCCGGTTCCTACGGTAGCATCAGTGACCACTCAGCAGGACTTTAAGTCACTTTCCATGCCTTTATTATTTCAAGTATCCGCTGCATCATTGGATAGAGTTAGAGTACCTGTCTGGGATAGAAGGGCAGGAGGCTGTGGCTGCTATTGATCAGGGTGACAATCCCTCAGTGCACCAGCTTTTCCAGCCCTCCACCTCCCAGTGTTCTATTATAAGCAGTACAAATGCACAGACTACCTTATTATTGGCTCATTCGGACATCACCTCGTTAGTCACTGACCAGTGGGAGTCCCCAGAAGGCTCCCTAAAGGTGTGAGAGAGTCAGGGATTCTCCCTCAGTAATGATGCTAATATATCAGTGGGCAGCAGATGGTGCTGGTTCATTGAACTGGCAGTTAGGCTATCCTCCAGGAGGTGGTGCTAACTGGCCAGAACAGGTCCTGCCTGACTCAGAAGGGTAGGACTCAGGCAGGGAGCAGTATATCTATTCCAGAGTGGAATCCATTCAGAGAAGTCTCTGGGATTGTGACTTCCAAGAGAGAGACCTACTGTAGACCAGAGGTTTCTGGAGAGAGCAAGTTTCCCTAGTTATGGACACAAGGAATACCCTGGGAAGCAACACAGCCTCAAGTAATAGAGAGAGACTTTCCAGGTAAGAAACTAAAGCCTGGGAAAGAGTGGAGATTGAGAGAGAACATCAGTGTGGTTAATGGTAAAGAAAATTGTCCTCGAGAATCACAGGCAGGTCAGGTTTTCAGGATATTCATAATAAATATGCATGAGATAGATTTGCATCTCAAGGAAGCAGTGTATGCAAATCCATCTCATAAATATTCATTGTGGATATCCTGAAAACCTGACCAGCCTGTGGCTCTCAAGGACTGGAATTGCCTACCCCTAGAATAGACTGTTGCAGCCAGGGTTTAGAGTCTGGCACTCATGGTCCACAGGAGTATTTGGAGTTCCTCTGAACCTTATGAGCTGTGAAGAATTATGTTATTAAACCAGACTGCTGAGTTGAACTGAGAGTAATTTTCCTCCCTAGGCTATAGGTAACAGACTCAGGGTCCTGTAGATAAATAAAGGTTTTTGTGACAGTTTCAAAGTGTATCTAGCATGTGTGTGTGCACAAGCTTTACCTCCCAAACCCTGAGGATGAAAATCTAGTCTCATAGGTGTCACAGGCTATGTCCAAGCTCTATCCTATGGCTTTGGACTTCCAACAACTGTTCTTGCAGCCAAAGGTGGATTCTGTGCTAGCTCAAGTGACTAAGCATACCTTCCTTCCTAGTGAGGAAAGGGTGATGCTGAAAGGTTGCACAGGATCGTAAGATGGATGTGGTCCTTAAAAGACAGTTTGGAAACACTGACTTTGGGTATCAAAGCAGCAGCAGCTGCCTTCTTTGTGGCCCGAGGCTATCACATCAAGTTGCGGCATACAGAGATGGAGAACGTCTGTCCCCATTTGATTATGGAGGGAGTAGATTATTTAGCTAAGAACATAAGATGTGCCGCTGCTGGGTCAGACCAGTGGTCCATCGTGCCCAGCAGTCCACTCACACGGCGGCCCTTAGGTCAAAGACCAGTGCCCTATTTGAGTCTAGTCTTACTTCTTGTCTCTGATCGCTTCTTCACTGCTACAGTGAGCCACACTGGTTCCTTGTTCTTCTTCCTCTTGGAACCCTTGTTGATATGCGGTATATATATATTTTGCACCTCTGTGACTGTGTCCTTAAAAAGGGACCAGCTTGCTCTAGCGTATTTATAGTGCTTATCCTCTTCCTAATCTTCTTCCTCACTATGACTCTCATCCCTTCGTAGTTCCCTTTTCGGAAGTTCAGTGCCGTAGCTGTCGTTCTGGATCGATTTTTTGTTCCTCTGTCTAGGCTGAAGAGGATCATGTTGTGATCACTGTTTCCCAGCGTCCCTTCTACTTCCATACCTTGTGCTGGTCCTCGTAGTTCATTTAGAATTAAGTCTAGAATTGCATTTCCTCTCGTATTTTCCATGACAAGTTGTTCCAGGAAGAAATTGCCTACAGCATCTAGGAACTTGGTCTCCCTACTGCAGCTGGAGTTGCCTAGGTTCCAATCTATCCCTGGATAATTGAAGTCATCCATATTAACTGCGTTGCTTCCCTTTCATTTGTATTTAATCTCGTCTGTCATTTCTTCATCAGTTTCTTCGAACTGCCCTGGGGGTCAGTAGTAGATGCCGATGTTCGTATCTGTTCCATTTGTTCCCTCAGAGACAGAGTGACTCAAAAAGGAGGAGGCATTATTCGTCATATACGTCAAAAAGGGAATTGAATCTACTGGAGAGAACATGCCACAACAGACGGATAAGTTAGAGTCTCTGTGGGTCAAAATTCCGGGAACAAATGGACCAGAAACGAGGATAGGCATCTACTACCGACCCCCAGGGCAGTCCGAAGAAAATGATGGAGAAATGATGGTTGAGATTAAATGAAACTGCAAGGGAGGCAATGCAGTTATCATGGGCGACTTCAACTATCCGAAAATAGAATGGAACCTAGGCACCTCCGGCTGTGCTAGAGAGACCAAGTTCCTGGAAATGGTAGGCGATTGCTTCCTGGAACAACTTGTCAAGGAAAACACGAGAGGAAATGCAATTCTGGACCTAATTCTAAATGGTCTGCGAGGACCGGCACAGAATGTAGAAGTAGAAGGGACGCTGGGAAACAGCGATCACAATATGATCCACTTCAACCTGGAAATAGAGGTGAAACATCAGTCCAGAACGGTCCATGGAGCTAAACGCATGGCGGGGAAGAAGATTAAGAAGAGGATAAACACTGTAAAGACGCTAGAGCAAGCTTGGTCTCTTTTTAAGGATACGGTCACTGAGGCGCAAATCTATATATACCATGTATCAACAAGGGATCAAAGAGGAAAAAGAATAAAGAACCGGCATGGCTCACTGTAGAGGTTAAGGAAGCGATCAGAGACAAAAAAAACCTCATTTAAGGAGTGGAAAAGATCAAAAACGGATGAAAACTGGAATAAGCACAAACAACATCAACGCAGGTGCCATAAGGCAGTAAAAGGGGCCAAAAGAGACTACTAGGAAAAAATAGCCAAGGAGGCGAAAAACTTCAAGTCTTTGTTTTGATATATTAAAGGGAAACAACCCGCAAAGGAAGCGGTGGGACCGTTGGATGACCAAAGAATAAAGGGAGTGCTAAAGGAGGACAAAGCAATTGCTGACATACTGAAACACGTTTTTTTGCGTCATATTTACCGAACCCATCAGGCCCTATGCTGGAAGTCAAAACGGGAAACTGACAGGCTTAACGATCAGTCTAGAAGAGGTATGCAGGCAGATTGATAGGCTTAAAAGTGATAAATCCCTGGGACCAGATGGCATCCATCATCAAGGAACTGAAAGGGACCATAGCTGAACTGCTTCAACTAATAGTCAATCTGTCGATCAAATCGGGAAAGATTCCAGAGGACTGGAAGGTGGCGAACATTACGCCAATCTTCAAAAAAGGTTTGAGGGGAGACCCGGGAAACCTACAGACCGGTTGAGTCTGACCTCGGTACTGGGAAAGATGGTAGAGGTGCTGATAAAGAACCACATCATTGATCACCTTGATGGACATGTGTCTGATGAGGACAATATAGCAAAAAGAAAAACCCTATAGATATATAGCCAATAAACATATAATCCAAAATACTCCTAGAATTGGCCTAAATCCCCTTGTGCCTGAGCCAGAAGTCTGTGACTGCAAATGAGCACAAGAACCATAACGGACGTTAAGGTCAAAGATCTCAGTATGAGCCCCACCCATGAATCATTGGGAACCTTTTGGCTCAGGCTAAGTCTCCCAGGTGACTAGCACCAGACGCTACGTCTAAATGAGAATTGCCTCATACATCATAAAATCTATGACATCCTCCATAAACAAAGTAATTCGTTTCAAGTGAAAAATACAGGCCTTATAGTTCAGGAACAAGGGGAACATGAGGACATAACCAAACAAATACCCCATCACAGACTAAACCAACCACAATAAATATTAATACATTATAAAAACTAAGGAAGATATGTGAAAGTGGTTGAAGATTTACACCATGCATAATTCTAAGTTTCAAGTTTGATAAATACTAAAACATTAAGTTAATAAGTTAATGTATAACATCTAAAAATTGATCAGAATAAATATGAAATTCCATTAAAAAGATTTTGTTGTGCAAATTGTGCTAGATGTGCAAGGTACCCCATGAGCGGTTACTTAGGAAGCATGTGGAACCACGGGGTGGAAGGGGACGTACACAGATGGGTCAAACACTGGTTGGCAGGCCAGGAGACAGAGGGTTGGAGTGAAGGGTCACTACTCGGGCCTGGAGAAAAGTCACGGGTGGAGTTCCGCAGGGGTCCTGTACTTGGACCGCTGCTGTTCAATGTATTTATTAATGACCTGGAAACGGGGACGAAATGTGAAGTTATAAAATTTGCGGATGACACTAAACTCTGTTAGAAGGGTCAGAACTACGGAAGAGTGTGAGGCCCTACAAAGAGACCTAAGCAAACTGGAGGAGTGGGCAAATAAATGGCAGATGAAATTCAATGTAGGGAAATGCAAGGTCATGCATATAGGAGAAAGAACCCGATGTTCAGCTACCAAATGGGGGATTAGTATTAGAGGGAAGTAACCTTGAAAGAGATTGG
Organism: Geotrypetes seraphini; assembly: GCF_902459505.1. Taxonomy (NCBI): domain Eukaryota; kingdom Metazoa; phylum Chordata; class Amphibia; order Gymnophiona; family Dermophiidae; genus Geotrypetes; species Geotrypetes seraphini. The sequence continues at coordinate 45,393,299 of NC_047097.1, forward strand.
GTGTACTGGTGGATACAACAATGAAGTCAACGGCGCAATGCGCAGCAGCCGCGAAGAAGGCGAACAGAATGTGGGTATTATTAAAAATGGTATTACGACCAGAACGAAAGAAGTCATCCTGCCGTTGTATCGGGCAATGGTGCGCCCGCACCTGGAGTACTGTGTTCAGTATTGGTCACCGCATCTTAAGAAGGATATGGCAATACTTGAGAGGGTCCAGAGGAGAGCGACACGAATGATTAAGGGCATGGAAAACCTTTCATACACTGAAAGATTGGAGAAGCTGGAGCTCTTCTCCTGGAAAAGCGGAGACTCAGAGGAGACATGATAGAGACCTACAAGATCATGAAGGGCATAGAGAAAGTGGAGAGAGACAGATTCTTCAAACTTTCAAAACATAAAAGAACAAGAGGGCATTCGGAAAAATTAGAAGGGGATAGATTCAAAACAAATGCTAGGAAGTTTTTCTTTACTCAGCGGGTGGTGGACACCTGGAATGAGCTTCCAGAGGATGTAATAGGGCAGAGTACGGTACTGGGGTTTAAGAAAGGATTGGACAATTTCCTGTTGGAAAAGGGGATAGAGGGGTATAGATAGAGGATTATTACACAGGTTCTGGACCTGTGGGGCCGCCGCGTGAGCGGACTGCTGGGCACGATGGACCTCAGGTCTGACCCGGCAGAGGCATTGCTTATGTGCTTATAAATCTGCCCAGACCCTGAGAAACAAATAACTACAGTGCAATAACAAGTTATATGCTCATGAAAAGTGCCAGTGCCAATGCCAGCACCAATACAAAAATTTCAACATATAATAGCAGCAAAATCTTACTGGTTAGAATAAAGTGCAATAACAATACAAAAATTTCTACCTATAATAGCAGCAAAACTATTCCAGGAATAGTTTCCAGGAATTATTTCAAGTTTGATGAACGGTTTTACCAACAGATACAGGGAGTCGCCATGGGCACTACTGCGGCTCCCAGTATAGCCAACCTTTTTATGAGTCAGTTTGAAGAAGATTTTCTTTATCCTGACTCTCAGTTTGTTTATGTAGTAGGTTGGACACGTTTTATCGACAATATTTTTTTCATATGGACACATTCAGAAGTACATCTCCATTCTTTTGTAAATTGGTTGAATTCTTTGACTCAACATTTTAAGTTTATTATGACTTATCATAGACAATCTATTACATTTCTAGATACCACGGTGATCCTTGACAATAACAAAATTTCAACTAAAGTTCATCATAAAATTACAGAAAGGAACAACCTGTTAGCATTTTCCAGCTGTCACCCTAGACGTCTCAAAGCTGCAATTCCCATCGGCCAGTTCCTTCGAGTGAGACGGATCTGTACTACAAAAGAAGCATTCAAGATGGAAGCTGATGCCCTTTGGAAGAAATTCTTAGCCAGGGGTTACCCTAGAAGGGTGATCCGGAAGGCTTACCTCAGGGCTAAGCATGCAAACAGGGAGCTTATGCTGCAAGGTACTAATAAAGAAACATCCTCTAATCATATATGCGTTCTTTCTCATTCCACACAGTCGGCGGCAGTGGCTGCCAGCATTAGAATGCATTGGCATGTACTGCAACTCCATACAGCATTCCAGGAGAATCCTTGCATTGCATTCACCAGGGGAAAGAATCTTTCTGAATACTTAGTTTCCTCTGTTTTTCCACCTAGATCCAGCCCTATATTGGGCATGGGACAACATGCCCCCTGTGGGAAGTGTTCTGTTTGTGACACGTCTCTCTCTGGCAATCAATGGGTTCATCCCATTACTAAACGCACATATAATTTGAAATCTAGGACTTCTTGTGGTTCAAATTTTGTGGTGTACGTGATTTCCTGTCCTTGTGGACTTATTTATGTGGGCTGTACTACCCGAAGTATTCGTACCCGGCTTATTGAACACCGGAGTTGTTTAAAAACTGGTAAAATCACAGCCCCTATGGTGTCCCACAATATGTCCCATCAACATAGTTTTTCTCAATTACGTTGGTGTATTTTGGAACAAATTTCCACCACATTTGAAGGGGACAGACATACTTACCTGTTGACTCGTGAAAATTTCTGGATATTTTGTCTTCAAGCATATTTTCCCATAGGGTTAAATGAAAATGTGGATAAATGTTTTACCTATTAACTTCATACCTGTCTGGTCAGTTCTTTACATGGATTGGTCTATCATATGATTTCCCCCTTTTTTCTTTTTCTTTTATATAATTTTTTACATTCATCTTTATACGTTTTTCTTACGGCACATATTTTTGCCTTCATTATGTTTGTCCCTCTGCGGGTGCCGTTCTTTTGCGTCACCACGCAGTTTGTGGGGGCGACCACGGCTGGCTCTCCGAGGCTTTCTTAAACCCCATAGACGCCATGTTTTTTCTCAATCGCAGCGTTGTTTGATTTGTACATTGATTATTTTCCTTGATTTTTGGTTTTGAATTTTGGACCGACTAACTGTGAAATTTGGTTGTCGGCGTTTCCCACTGGGCCATTATATTATATTATTTGGCATCCTGCTCCTGATGAAGACACGAAACGGAGCTCTGTCGAGTGGTGATGAATGACGATATGTTCTTGGTTTGAGTGGTGTTGTGTGTGTATATGTGTGGGTTTGGTAATAGTCTGAGCCCCTGGTTACATGTTATAGTTATATGTTATAGTACCGATGCTTTATTAGCCACTATAGTTGGGTCATATGAGTGATATTTATATATATTTTTTACATCTGTATTTGAATGTTTGAAATTCAGTATTGGTACTCAAGTTATTGCACTTTATTCTAACCAGTAAGATTTTGCTGCTATTATAGGTAGAAATTTTTGTATTGTTATTGCACTTTATTCTAACCAGTAAGATTTTGCTGCTATTATAGGTTGAAATTTTTGTATTGGTGCTGGCACTTTTCATGAGCATATAACTTGTTATTGCACTGTAGTTATTTGTTTCTCAGGGTCTGGGCAGATTTGCACAATTTGCACAACAAAATCTTTTTAATGGAATTTCATATTTATTCTGATCAATTTTTAGATGTTATACATTAACTTATTAACTTAAATGTTTTAGTATTTATCAAACTTGAAACTTAGAATTATGCATGTGTAAATCTTCAACCACTTTTCACATATCTTCCTTAGTTTTTATAATTTATTATATTTATTGTGTTGGTTTAGTCTGTGATGGGGTATTTGTTTGTTATGTCCTCATGTTCCCCTTGTTCCTGAACTATAAGCCTGTATTTTTTCACTTGAAACGAATTACTTTGTTTATGGGAGATGGTCATAGATTTTATGATGTATGAGGCAATTCTCATTTAGACGTACGTCTGGTGCTAGTCACCTGTGAGACTTAGCCTGAGCCAAAAGGTTCCCATGATTCATGGTGGGCTCATACTGATATCTTTGACCTTAACTCCGTTATTGTTCTTGTGCTCAGGCACAAGAGGATTTAGCCAATTCTAGGAGTATTCTGATGAGGACCAGCCAGCACGGTTTCAGCAAGGGCAGATCTTGTTTGACAAACTTGCTGCACTTCTTCGAGGGAGTAAACAGGCAGATAGACAAGGGCAACCCGGTCAGCATTCTATATCTGGACTTTCAGAATGCGTTCGACAAGGTTCCGCATGAATGACTACTTCGGAAAATTGCAAGCCATGGAATTGAGGGTGAAATACTCACATGGATTAAAAACTGGCTGGAGCATAGAAAACAGAGAGTTGGGGTAAATGGACGATACTCAGACTGGAAGAGCGTCACTAGTGGGGTGCCGCAGAGCTCGGTGCTTGGACCCGTGCTCTTCAACATCTTTATAAATGATCTGGACGGGTCACGTGATGTGTTGAGCAGAGTGAGACGTGCTTCACTCGTGCTCCGGGGCCCTGAATCCCTCAGCACCGTTTTGCTCATCTTGGCCAGCCCTAGCCCTGCACTGAACCTTCGAGGAGGTTTATGGACCGTTTTTTACAGACGCCCAGCCCGGTAATGAGCACTAAATCGAGCTGCGCGGGAAAAGACAGGGAGACTAGATCGGCGCGACCCGAGCCTAAGATGGCGGCGGGAGACTTGGGTTCCGCGCTTCCCTTGTCGGAGGCCCACAAAGCGGCATTGTCGGCTTCAGTAGTGCGGGCGCTGGACTCTCGATTCGACCTTCTCTCCAGCCAGCTTACCTCTCTTGAATCCCTTTTGGGGGAAACGACTCGGCGGACGGGAGACTTAGAGAATCGCGTCTCAGGGGTTGAGGACACGTGCTCCTCCTCGGCGGCGGATCTGGCCTCTCTGCGTTCACAGCTCCAGAGACAGGCGGAAAAGATCGAAGATCTTGAAAACCACTCGAGGAGAGATAACATCCGACTGATTGGTCTACCTGAATCAGTTCCTGACTCTCGCCTCCTTTCCCTCGTGGAGTCTTGGCTTCAGCAGGAGTTGCCGCTTCCAGCGGGAGTGAGGCCCTTGAAGCTTGACCGGGCTCACCGCCTGGGCCGGCGTACGGATGATCATGAAAGATCCCGAGTCACCATCTTCAAAGTCCATAATTCGGCGGTGAAGTCTGAACTTATGCGGCAGTACCGGCAAAAGCGGAATACTCTCTCCTATGAGGGTATCCCGGTACGTCTGTTCCAGGACTACTCCCCTGCCTTACAAGAACGTCGACGGCGCTTCTCCCGGGTGTGCTCTGCTCTTTTTGATAAGAAACAGCGGTTCCAGCTACTCTATCCGGCGCAACTGAAGGTTTGGACTCCAGCTGGCTGGCGCCTGTATTCCACGGCAGAGGATGCCCAGGCCTACCTGGATTCCCTACCGGGAGAAGCGGGACCCTCTTCGGCTACCTGAGTCCTGGGGCAAAGTTGGTGTGGGGAGCTGTTCTCCTTTACATGAGAGGCTTTGTTTTGTTTCACCATTGCTGGCCTTTTGAGCTTTACTATTGCTTGCTTCCTATTTGGATCTTTAGCCTCCTGGACTCTACTGCCCATGACATCTCACTCAACGTTTGGGCTGCTTTGTGGCCTACTCATGATACATTTTATGTTTTACCTACACTTTGTTATTCTTGTGGTTGCATATCTGGCTTTACAGTTTATATTTTCCAGTTTCTGTTCCGGATATTACTGCTTGAAGTTTTGGTGGCCTTAGTTGGCTGTAGGTGTACTTAGGGGTTGAATGGATGTTATGCCTCTGGGTGGAGCTCTTGTCCTGTTTGGTTCTGGGGTTTGTCTCCTCTTGGTGGGTTGGGGTATGTTAGTGGGGGTTGAGTTCTCATTTGGGGTGTGGACTGGGTGTGTATGGATGGGAGTGGGTGATAGGGGGGAGTATTGGTGTGGTTGAGAGTTGGTGATTGCTCGTTTACATCCTCTGTTCCAGTGGGGCTGCTTGTACTATCTATGCTTTACTTATATGTTCCTTTAAGGGGTCCTTTGGTGCCTATTTCAGGCCCACTGGCTATTGGGCTCTATTACTCCCCGTGTTCCGGGTCATTCTGCTTTCTAGCTTCGCTCCCCTATGACTTCTCCCGGTGGGTGTGCTGTATGAATGAGGTATTTTGTGTGTCTGTGGTGTGTATGGGATTGAGGGATTTGGGGCCCTGACTACATCTTCTGTGCCTCCATCTCTGTTCCACGTATGTGGGACGGGGTTTTCATTCTGGTTGGGTTCTTGGAGGGTTTGTTTCTGGGGGGTGGAGGGGGGTTGGGGGGGAAGAGGGGGGTTGGGATGGGCGGATTGGGAGTGGGTGGGGTGGGCTTTGGGGGGTGGGGGGTCCTCCTTCTATATATTTACTCTTTAAGTTTGATATGTTTCATTATTGGTCTTTTCTATTCACTACACTTTTGGCGATTTCTACTGCTCTGGGGGAAGCTGGGCCCTTGGGGTAGTTTTCACCTGCTTTTCCTTTTCTGGCATTGCTTCCTTCCTGCTTTTCAGCTATGAGTACCCCTTTTAGAATTGCCTCTTGGAATGTTGGGGGGATCACGTCGCTTGTCAAGAGATCCAAAATACTTGTTGCTCTACAACGCTACCGGTCTGATATTGCTTGTCTACAGGAAACTAGATTGACTGATGCAGAACATCTTAAGTTGCGTCGTTCTTGGGTGGGGGAGGTGTTTTTTGCTTCTTCTTCGGGTCGTCATGGGGGCATTGCAGTGCTGGTCCGTAAGTCTTCGCCAATAGGTGTCCAGGTTCTTGATAAGTCGTTTGACGGTCGCTTCTTGCTTCTTCGCCTTACTTTGGGTGGTCGCTCCTATCTTTTCCTAGTGGTATATGGCCCTAATTCTGGAGAATCAGCCTTTTTACAGCGATTGCTTCATCTTCGTTCTCGCTTTCCTGATGACCCTCTGCTTCTTCTGGGAGATTTTAACTTGGTGATGCACCCCAATCAGGATAAGTCTGGCTCTTCTGCCTCTTCTTTGGGTTCTAAGAGTCATCTCCTTTCCGACTTCTGTGATTCACTTTCGGTTGTGGACCCGTGGCGTCTTCTCCACCCTGAATTTCGTGACTATACCCATCTCTCTCGTGCCCATGGTACTTGGTCCCGTCTCGATTATATTTTCTTGTCTACCTCTATGTTTCCTTCTGTTCACTCGGCTGAGCTTGGACCTCTGTCTATTTCGGATCATGCCCCGATTTGGGTTGATGTTGTCCTGGATCCTACGTACCTCCGTGCACCGTCCTGGCGATTTCCCTTTTATCTTGCTCAGGACGAGGAATTTCGTGCTTTTTTGCAGACCCAATGGGACGATTATTCTACAAATAATGCTCCCCACATGGATGATCCTATTTTGTTTTGGGAGGCTGGGAAGACGGTGATTCGAGGACATATCATTTCATTTCTATGTGCTCGTCATAAGCGTATTAATCAGGGGATCGTTACTCTGGAACGGGCTTTACGTTTGGCAAAGCGGTCCTTTTCTCTCCACCCTTCTCCGGGGACTCGGGACTGCTACTTGTCTACTCAGGTGGCCCTGAACTCCCTTCTCCACTCTCGTTCCCAAAAATGCAAAGCCTTTTATCATCATCGTCTCCTTCGTTACGGTAACAAACCCGGCCGCCTTATGGCTCGTTTGGTTAACGCTACGACTGGTAGGAAGCCGATTTTATCTCTGCGTACCTGGGGCGGAGGGGTGGTGTCTCGGACTTCTGAGATCTCTGGGGTCTTATTTGATTTCTTTCGTCGGTTATATGAAGCTCCGGATGACGCTTCTTTGGATATGATATCGGGACTATCTTCACTCTTCTGGGTTGCCTCGTTTGTCAGCGGCTGCGATTTCCTCTCTTAATAGTCCGTTTAGGGCGGTTGAATTGGAGTCTGCTATTAAATCGCTCCGCTCTGACCGGGCTCCGGGCCCGGATGGGTTTTCGGGTGACTTCTATCGGCTCCTTTCTCCGACACTTTATGGACCTTTATTGGCATATTTTGATGCAGCTACGGTCCGTGGTTCTTTTCCACGTTTTGCAAATGAGGCCCTTATTACCTTACTCTTGAAGCCTGGTAAGGCTGCTGATTTGCCGGAATCTTATCGTCCCATTTCATTGATCAATGTGGACCTTAAACTTTTTGCTCGTATGTTGGCTGATCGTCTTGCTCCTCATTTACCGCAGCTTATCCATGAGGATCAGGTAGGTTTTGTTCGGGGCCGACAGTCTGTACATAATGTCCGCAAGGTACTTCTTGCTCTTGCTCAGTGTCAATCTTTCCAGATTCCGACCTTGTTTGTTAGCCTGGATGCTTCTAAGGCGTTTGATAGCATTCACTGGTCCTTCTTGTTTCGTACCTTGGAGTATGTGGGGCTCGGGGGGTTCTTTCTAGATGCTGTGCGTTCCCTCTATTCCAATCCCTTGGCCTCATTGCTTGTTAACGGGACTTGTACTGACTCTTTTCCTATTCTTCGTGGAACCCGACAGGGATGCCCTCTCTCCCCTCTTTTGTTCCTTCTTTCTTTGGAACCGTTGTTATGCACTCTTCGGGGGTTCGCGGAGGTCCGAGGTCTCTCGGTTGGTGACTTCGAACTTAAGACTCTGGCGTACGCGGATGATATGTTTTTAATTCTTACCCGACCTGAAGATTCTCTCCCGGCGGCTCTGGATCTCATCTCTGAATTTGGGTTTTATTCAGGGCTGTCTCTCAACTTCGATAAATCCTTGGCCTTACCTTTTCCACCTGATTTACGTACTTCGTGGCGGGGTGTTTTCCCTCTTCGTTGGGCTGATTCTTCTTTGCGGTACTTGGGGGTTAATATTCCGCTAGACTTATCTAGTTTGTACCGGCTGAATGTAACCCCGTTGTTTCAGACGTTACAGAATAGGTTGCACCTTTGGGAGTCTCTTCCTTTCTCACTTTTGGGTCGAGTACACCTGTATAACATGCTTCTGGTCCCCTGTTGGCTTTATGTTTTTCAGGTCCTTCCCCTTTATTTGACGTTTCGTGACGAGCGCCGATTGGAACGACTGGTCCAGAAATTTCTTTGGGCAGGGAAGAGGCCTCGCTTGCCTTATAAGCGGGCGGCGACTCCCTGGTATAGGGGTGGCTTGGGATTATTGAATCTCCGCTATTTGACAGTTGGTTGTGGAATGAGGCATATTAATGATCTCTTTAGGGGTACTTCAGCATTTACTAACTCGGCTCTGGAACTTTCCTGCTTTTCTTCTACTCATTTCAGTGCCTATCTTCATTCTATTCCTTCTTTAGAACCTGAGTCTCTTTCTATGAAAGTTTTACATCGACCCTTACGGAAGGTTTGGCATTGGGTCTGTAAATTTCACACTCTTTCTCCTTCTGTCTCTCCCTTCCTTCCTATTCGTTTCAATGGTTCTTTCTTACCTGGGATTGATGGGCCGAGTTTTGCTCGGTGGGAAACAAGGGGCATTCAATATCTATTTCACTTGGTTACTGATGAAGGCGCCACTAAATCTTTTGCTCAGTTGCGAGCTGAATTTGATCTCCCTCCTACTGACTATTTTGCTTACATGCAAATCCATCATTACATTTCTTCCTTACCTTCTAGCTCCTTGCAGGCCGCCTGTCATGAGACTTTGTCCACGGCCTTTACCCTTGGTTCTCAACAACCGGTCCCTCTCACGTTTCATCACCGCCACTTGAAGGATGAATGCCCTTTGTTTGACCATTCTAAGCTGCGTGATGCTTGGTCCGGTGATCTTGCTGTTGATTTGCCTTCTGATATCCTCCTTCAGGCTGTCCAGCGACTGCCTGCTTTTCGTAAATACACTACCTTTTGGGAGCAACATTTTAAATTGATTTTTCGTTTATATATTTCTCCTAAAAGGGCATATTTGGCTCACTTCCGTCCCCACGCAGCCTGCCTTCGTTGTCAGGCTCCGGAAGCCAGCTTAGGCCACATGTTTTGGACTTGTCCTCAGATACAACTTTTTTGGACTGCTATATTTGCTTTTGTGGAGACTATTTGGCAAGTTACTGTTCGCAGTTCCCCTTTGCTTTTATTTGGGACTGTTCCTCACTACTTTCCACGTTCCAAGGGAGTTGCAGCTTTCCTCAAGTGGTCTATCCTGATCGCATTGAAATGCATCCTGCTGAAATGGCTTGAAGCTGAGGCTCCGGACTATTCCCTTTGGAGGAGCCACATGATCGCTCTTTTGATGTGGGAGCGAAGAGATGTGACTGACTTGTCTTCTCGCCAAGGTCGTCTTTTCCAGACCACTTGGGAACCTTTCTGGAATACTTTGACCCCTCTGGCTCGTAGCCGGATACTTAATTGAAGCTTTTGTTTGTACTTACCCTTTTGTGACTCTTTTGTATAGTTTGTTATTCAGATTCTTTGTTAATTTGTGTTTCGAAGGAGGACCCAGGGGTGGGTATGGTGGGGAGGGGGGGTTTGGTGGGGGTTTGGGGGGGGTGGTTCTTTTGGGGAATATTTCAAAATTTTGAGCTGGTTCTGTATTTTGTGTTACTCTGTTGTGTTCTTGATTGCTCAATAAAATATATTTGACCATAAATGATCTGGACATAGGTACAACGAGCGAGGTGATTAAATTTGCAGATGATACGAAGCTATTCAGAGTAGTGAAGACGCAGGGGGACTGTGAAGATCTGCAACGTGACATAATCAGGCTCGAGGAATGGGCATCGATATGGCAGATGAGGTTCAACTTGGATAAATGCAAAGTGATGCATGTCGGTAATAAAAATCTCATGCACTTGGAAAGACCTCCCAGGAAAGGGACTTGGGAGTTCTGATCGACAAGTCGATGAAGCCATCCACGCAATGTGCAGCGGCGGTGAAAAGGGCGAACAGAATGCTAGGAATGATAAAGAAGGGGATCACGAACAGAGCGGAGGTTATCATGCCGCTGTACTGGGCCATGGTGCACCCTCACCTGGAGTACTGCATACAGCACTGGTCACCGTACATGAAGAAGGACACGATACTACTCGAAAGGGTCGAGAAGAGCGACTAAGATGGTTAAGGGGTTGGAGGAGCTGTCATACAGCGAAAGATTAGAGAAACTGGGCCTCTTCTCCCTCAAACAGAGGAGATTGAGAGGGGACATGATTGAAACATTCAAGGTACTGAAGGGGATAGACTTAGTAGATAAGGCAGCTTGTTCACCCTCTCCAAGATAGGGAGAACGAGAGGGCACTCTCTAAAGTTAAAAGGGGATAGATTCCGTACAAACATAAGGAAGTTCTTCTTCACCCAGAGAGTGGTAGAAAATTGGAACGCTCTTCCGCAGTCTGTCATAGGGGAAAACACCCTCCAGGGATTCAAGACAAAGTTAGACAAGTTCCTGGTGAACAAGAGCGTACATTAATAGGGCTAGTCTCAGTTAGGGCATTGGTCTTTGACCAGAGGGCCGCCGCGTGAGCTGGGCATGATGGACCACTGGTCTGACCCAGCAGCGGCAATTCGTATGTTCTTATTTTGGCCCATATAGACTCTACCTTATTGTTCGTTTCCAGCGTGTACTCTCTGGTAGACTCAATTCCCTCTTTTATGTATAGGGCAATACCCCCACCTTTTTGTCCTACTCTGTCTCTGCGGCATAGCTTGTATCCCGGTAGTAAAGTGTCTCAGATGTTGTCCTCGTTCTACCTTGTTTCCGTGATGATGTCTAGGTTATCTTTTTGTGCTAAAGCTTCCAATTCCCCCATTTTATTCTGTAGGCTCCTTGTGTTTGTGTACATACACTTAAGTTTGCGGCCTGTTACTTTCTTGCACTTTCTTCCTCCTTCTGTCTGCCTTGCTTTTGTTCCTTTCGACCTATCAGGATTTCTATCTTGCCTATGATCCGGTGAGTCTTCCCTGCAATCTTCTTGCATGGGTATACCTTTTCCCGAACCATCAACTCTTGGTCGACTGTTGGCTTTCCCCTTCTTCTTACTTTAAAAACTTCTCAATTTCTTGCTTGATGATGCTTGCAAGTAGTCTTGTTCCGTCTTCGCTGAGGTGGAGTCCATCCTTCCTGTATAGCTTGCTCTTCCCCCAGAACGCCATCCAGTTAGAAACATAGAAATAGACGGCAGATAAGGGCCACGGCCCATCTAGTCTAATGACCCTCCCCTACCTTTGCCCTGTGAATAGATCCCAGGTGTCAATCCCATTTGACCTTAAAATCAGGCACGCTGCTGGCCTCAATCACCTGCAGTGGAAGACTATTCCAGCGATCAACCACCCTTTCAGTGAAAAATAATTTCCTGGTGTCACCTCGTAGTTTCCCACCCCTGATTTTCCACGGATGCCCTCTTGTTGCCGTGGGACCCTTGAAAAAGAAGATACCTTCCTCCACCTCGAAGCGGCCCTTGAGACACTTGAACATCTCGATCATGTCCCCCCTCTCTCTGCGCTCCTCGAGCGAGTATAGCTGTAATTTGTTTAGCCGTTCTTCGTACGGGAGATCCTTGAGTCCTGAGACCATCCAGGTGGCCATTCTCTGAACCGACTCCAGTCTCAGCACATCCTTGCAATAATGCGGCCTCCAAAATTGCACACAGTATTCCAGGTGGGGCCTTACCATGGATCTATACAATAGCATAATGACTTCCGGCTGATGGATGACGAAACCCCTGCGTATGCAACCTATGATTTGTCTTGCCTTGGATGAAGCTTGCTCCACTTGATTGGCAGCCTTCATGTCCTCACTGACGATCACCCCTGAGTCTCGTTCTGCTACCGTTCTTGTTAGGATCTCGCCATTAAGGGAATAAGTCTTGCATGGCTTGAACACAAAGTTCTTTATGATAAATACTGCACAGTCTTGTATGTCCAAGCATCTAAACCTATTGTACATCTTATTTGTCTAATTACTTCCACTGTGTATGTTTACTTGTAGACCGTTCTGAGCTACTGGGAGGACGGGATATAAATCTAAATAAATAAAATAAATAAAAAATAAAAATAAAATCATCAGAGTCATGAGCAAGGTGTCAGCTTATGTCGTTTCTGCCCGCTGGATCCTCTGAATTAGACAGTCGGTGGGCAATTCAGCCTTTAAGGCTACTCTAAGCAGATTACCCTTTAAGGGGCAGATGATTTATGGCAAAGGCTTGGATGACCTTATGGCCAGTGTGGTGGATCGCCATCCCAAATCTTTACCAGACATCAGAATTTGATGTTCCACTGGGGACGGCAGAGGCAATTTTTGTTTCTCTCGAAGATCCTACTCAGTTCTCTTCCCAGAGACCCTGGAAAGGGTTCAGACAGAGATTTGGCATGGCGGCTCAACCTCCAAAAAGCAACAATGATATCAGCTTGACTGCCATGCCTCCTTGTATTGGTGGGAGACTGTCAGCTTTCTGGAGAGAATGGGAACAAATCTCAGACTGCTAGGTTCTAAACATTATTCAGAAGGGGCACAAGATTGAGCTTTCTCTGCCCCTCCAGATCTGTTCCTCGACTCCCTAGCCAAATGGCTAGAAAAGAAGACCAGGGTCCAAGTGACGTTACAATGACAATGACTCTTGGACTTTCATGTCATAGAAGCAGTTCCCAACGACAAATCGGGCTGCAGCAGATGCTCCATATACTTCATAGTGCCCAAGAAAAGCACAGATTAAATGCTTATCCAGGTCCTAAAGTCAGTAAATGTGACACAGAGTTCCATGCTTCCCGTCAGTTATTGCAGTGATGGCTCCGAGGGAATTCCTAGCCTCACTAGATTTAACAGAAGAATATTTTCACCGGAAATGGATCTTATGGCCTCAGCCAAGAATGCAAAAGTGGATCGCTTCTACAGTCGAAGAGCTGGGGAACACAGGGCTGGACACTCTTGTTCAGCCCTGGCCCACAGAGAAGCTACTCTATGCATTTCTACCGTGGGACATGGTGAGCCAGATCATCCACAGAGTCACAAGCCACTAGGGTCTGGTAATACTGGTTGCTCCAGACTGGCCTTATCGGCCTTGGTATGCAGATCTGGTGCAACTGCAAAGAGGGAGGTATCTCAAACTGCCAGTTCATCTGGGATTCCTCAGTCAAGGTCCTATTCCCTTGGAGAATCCAGACACTTTGGTCTTACCTCTTGAGCGCTTGGCCTTAACTCATAAGTGCTAATTGGAGGTAATATTTGCAACTCTTCTTATTGCAAAGAAGCTTTTGATGTTTGCAACTTTTGCTAAAACCTGTAAGGCTTTCCAGCTCTGGTGTGCTAAGGAGCAGGTAGAGCCTTGTCAGGCACCAGTTCTGGTGATCCTGGCATTTTTGCAAGCTGAACTTGAAAAGGCCTAGTGGTCGCTTCTCCCAGTGTACAGGTAGCAGGTCTCTTGTGCTTTCGGGCTTAGGGAGGTAAGCAGTGGGCTTCTCATCCAGACGTAACTTGGTTTTTGAGGGGGTGCTCAGATTGCATCCTCCATTGCATCAGCCTTTCCTACTGATCTGCATCCTCCATTGCATCAGACTTTCCTATTGATCTCAGTCTCTGTACGAGCCTCTGCAAAACGTGTCCCTTTTGGAACTTACATTCAAGACAGTATTTCTGGTGGCCATTGTCTCAGCGAGGCATATCTTGGAATTATAGGCTCTCTCTTGCAGAGAACCTTTCCTCAGGTTTCTCTGCTAATGGTTGCTTCCTTTCTTCTGCAGGTGGTCTCAGCTTATCACATCAATCAAGTGATGTGTTTTCCTCCTTTTCACCCTACAGGTTTGACTAAAAAGGGACAAGGCTGGATGGGTGAAAATTCCTGCTCCACTATCTGGAGAGAACCAGTAATTCCCGTCTATCATTTTGTGCTGACCAGCCAATCAAGATGAGGCAGGCCAGCCTCCAAGGCTTCGATTGCCAGATGGATTTGCATGGTAATTTCTTCTTTATATATTGCCTGTGGAAAACTGCCACCTATCTCTACATTCGATTAGAAGTGTTGCTGCTTCCTAGGTGGGGTCCTGAGCTGTTCCACCCGATGAAATCTGTAGAGCAGATATTTGGTCTACACTTCATGCCTTTACAAAGTTCTATAGAGTGGATATGGTGGCCCAAGAGGATGCCGCATTTGGGTCCTCGGTGCTGCAGGCAGGCTCATCTGTCCCTCCCTAGACATCTGGCACTGCTTTGGTATATCAGCTTCAGTACAGAATCCTATGTCATTGCAACAGAATGGAAGATTAGGTTCTTACCTCATTAATCTTCTTTTTGTATTATCAGCCCTGTGCAGACTTCTGATTCACCTGTTTTCTGTCTGGGACATTGCTGGTGTCCGTCATGAGACTTCTCCTTTTTTTTGGATGAGTTAAAAACCAAAAACAAAGCTAAAGGAGTATGGATAACGTTATTCTTCTTAATCTTTGGGGGGGGGGAAGGGGTTATGCGATAGTGCTAGTTGTACATAGCAAGTTGGTTCCTATATATTCCTAAGTTCGAGTTTATGTTATTTATTGTTAATTATTGTTCTTTCGTCATAATTAACAGAACAGAAATATAGTTTGTCTCAGGGAAGTTCTCTGTGCCCCTTCTCTTTTCTTCTGTTTCAGTGTTCTATTGCTTTGGTACTAACTGAAGAGGGATCTGTTCTCCACTGATGAAGGGGAGGAGCTGAAAGATATGAGTGATACCCTTTTGCAAGGTTCACGACTAAAGGAGGACAACAGCTTCAGTACAGAATCCTATGTCTTCTAACAGAAAGAAAATTACTGAGATAAGAACCTAATCTTCCAAAATGGAAGGAACTTCCCTTGATTGTCCTCTTTATACAGTAGAGTTAACCAGGATTTTTCACACAACCAGCAAAAAATTCACTGGTGGGGAAAAAAATGTTCCCTGAAGCACCAGTGGCAGTGTCCTGAGCCAGAAATCCTCCCTCACTCAAGCCCCGAAACAGGTACGAACCTCCTGCCCTGAAGCACCAGCATGGCTGTGGTCCTGAGCCGCAAACTCCTTCGCTCCCTCCCTCTCTCTCTTCCTTACCCGAAGCACAGTGGCCAGCCCTAGCAAGGCTTTTCCTCTGACACATCACAATGCATCAGAGGAAAGACCCTGCCAAGGCTGGCTGCGAGCAGCCTGTTTTGAGGCTGCCTCCTGCTGACTAACTGGTCTTGGATAATGAAGGGAGGAAGCGAGGGAGGGAGTGGTTCAGGATGGCTTGCTTCTGCCACTTTGGGGCTTGAGGGATAGAGGAGGGCTTTGCAGCTCAGGACTGCTGCCATGCTGGTGCTTCAGGGCGGAAGAGAAGGTGGGGACTTGAGAATGTGTTAGACAAGGTTTTTAACACACTCTCAATTAACCAGCAAAACAGTTATCTGGTATCTACCAATCTCCATGGGTGCCGGATAACTGAGATGTTACTATATTGCATGCCTGTAGATGACCATTTTTCTTTGGTATCATATGGTAGCTTTGATGTAAATTTTTTTATGCCACAGGATGTATCTAGGTAGCTTAGTTCTGGAAGACTCGGATCAGCTTTGGGTGCTTCCAGTTCTTGGAGAAGATCTTCTAAATCCAGTAGCTTGTCATTATTTTTGCTGGTGATTTTGGGAAAATTGTCTATTCTCATCAATGCTTGTTGAATGGCTCTGGATTGCCATATTGCTGATCGAGCCTCTCCACATTTCTTGCAGGCCTAGGGCATCCTCATGCTGAAATGCATCTTTCAATCCCTATATCTTCTTTGATGATTCAGGTCTCAACCATTTTATCAGGTTAATTTCTTGCCTTGGTGTAGGCTTCATGACAGCTGTGGTATAATTAAAGAAGGCTCTCTGACCTCGATACCTTTCCGGGCAGTCATTATACTTGATGAGCCCCATGTTCACCCATGTTTTGTGTGCCATATATGTTGCTAGATCTTTTCTCTGTAAAGTCCTAGCATGCTGGCATTAGGTATTCATGGTGATAATTGTATTATGCAGAATAAGGGGGGGGGCATAACTAATATGTATTAGATACAATTTTAGTTAAAACTTTTAAAGACCCTAATATTATATGAAAGATGTAGCTGAATAATAGAAATCCTTCAGAAATTTGTGACACAGCAAAGACAGCACACAGAGTACATATATTTCCTTAATAGAACAAAATATTTTGGTTTAATATCTGGAACAAGATGCTAGGGCCATGAAAATAAGCTAAGAGTCACACTAACAGTGCACATTAGTTGTTTAGACGGTTTAGAGAGAAAAACATATCTGTTTATAAGAACATATTTTTCTTCCACTTACGTAGTTAGGGCAAATATTGATGAGTTTGTAGTTATAGAAAATCATGTGATTGTTTCTGTAAATGAGATATTTGCAATAGAATAGAACATGTTTGCTAGGTCAGAATGACTTTAGTAAGCATGTTGTTCACTTCCTTCTATTGCTGACAGAGGTGATGAGTTAAGTCATCGTTGCTAAGGAAAATTACTAACGAAGCAAAATTAATAGGAAACCATGTGATTTCAATAGAATATTGTTGAAGTATGCAATTTGTAAATAGATTGTAATTGGAAGATGTACCACCTATGTATGTTTAATAATGAATTAATTAATTAATGATGTCAATTCCCAATAAAATGGCCAGGCACCTGTATTTGAGAAGCCTTTCTAACATCCCATTATTTTGGAGGATGTAGAAAAGCTTCTCAAATCTTTGACTATTAGCCACACTTTTGTGTGGAATTTTTTGATCTCCTCTGAGATAGAATTTAAAACTGAGGAATACATGGAAGAATTGGGGGGGCATGTATGTAGCCTGACCACATAGTTTTTTCAACCAAACATTTTCTGTGGTTGACAACTCGCTGCTGATTGCCTGGAGTCAAATGTGGCGTATGGCATTTTGGGTATCTCGTGCTTAATCACAGTGAGGTTCATAATCAAAATGGAAATACATCTAAAAATCCACCTAAATTGGTACTTGGACGACCTAAAAGATAGATCGTCCAAGTACCGATAATCGAAATAGGTTTTAGACGTATTTAAAAGCAGCTTAGGACTTTTCACTGCCACTGTGCGTCCAGAGTGAAAAGGGGCATTTTTTGAGGAGTGGTTAGGGTGGGATGTGGGCCAACCTAGACTTAATAATCTTGCAGCAATAATTGAAAGGTTAACGAGACTGCTTAGACAGAACTTATACGTTGTGACTTAGGCGATCTAAAAACAGATCCAAGTGCCCAGAAGGTATCCACAGTGACCAGATAACCACTACAGAGACAAAGTACAGATTCCCACACACTCCCCCAGTGATCACTGACCACCCCCTACCATCATACAAATCAGAATAAAAACATGCATACCTGCCTCCAGAACATCAGCACCTGGCATAGGGAAGCCTAGTAGAGCTGCACAGAAGTGGCTTAAGTAAATAGTCTGGTAGGTGGGCTAGTGAACCATAGAGAGGAGGACCCTGGCCCATAAGCCATTCTAATCACTGCATTCATGGTGGAAAATGTGCACCCACCAAAACCCTACTGTACTGTGCCACGCCATAAGAGCAATTGGGGTGGTAGACACGGTATTAGTGCTGCCCGATTTGCCAATTTGAATCATCAGTTCACTTTGGTGAATCGATTCAAACCGATTTGTTTTCTAAAAAAATCAAGCTCGCTGATTCGGTGACTAACCCTCTTCCCCATACCTTCGGCCCTCCTAAAGCAGGAGCGGCAATGCTCAGACAGTGAACAGCCTGTCCAAAGCGCTGCCTCTTGCTGGCCGTCTGCTGCTGCTCCTGCTTGAGGGGGGAGGGTCATTCGGGAAGTACTTCCTAGGTGCCAGCACTGGATACCCTCAGCTCTGCGGATTTAGGAGGCCCCCCCAAAGGCCTCCTGTTTCCCCCTTGGCCCCACCTTCAAAGCTAATTATGACAGCCTGCAGAGGATTGCCAGTGCTGTAGCAATCCTAGCAGGCTGCCATTAGCCTGCACAGCATGTTCCCTCTGCCGCGGTCCTGCCCCTGACGTGCTGCGGAGGCCAACGGCAGCCTGCTAGGATTGCTACAGCACTGGCAATCCTCTACAGGCTGCCATAATTAGCTTTGAATGTGAGACTGGGAAGCAAGGGGGGGGAAGCTGGAGGACACTAGAGAGAAAAACATGCAGGCCTTCAGGGGAGCCCCTGGTGTAGAAATACACGGAGGGAAGGGGGGGGTCCAAAGAGATAAGCATATGCCGGACTGAGGGATGAGGGGGAAGAAATAATGGGTCTAAAAACAGGAAAGGGAGAGAGATGATGGACAATGGGCGTCCTCGGCTCCTTGTGCGCGATCTGTGGCTATGTCAGAAGCGTTCCCTCTGACGTCAGAGAGAAGGCTTCTGAATCAGCCGTGAATCACGCGCACGGGAAGTTGACACCACCTGTGAACGACTGCAGCAAGGGAGCTGGCCAGAAAATAAACACTCGCTGGGAGGCACAGAAGGAAAGGAATGCTTCCAGCACAGGCGCGGATCGCCGACAGCCATAAAATAAATGCTTTCAGCACAGCCATGGATCGCGTGAGGAGCCAGCCACCACTGCCCGCAGCTTTCACCAGAAAAACGATTGCAGCATGGGAGCCGGCCAGAAGGAGTCACAGAAGGGAGGGAGGGAGAAGGTCGAGCTGGGACTCGAGAGGGAGAGAGCACAAACTTTGGACAAATGATTAAGGAAGGAGGGAGGGAGGGAACAATAAGGGAGAATTGGGTGTCTGAGTCAGGAAAAGAGATAGTGCACATGGAGAGATGAAGAAAGAGGAGAACTTTTGGGCAGAGAGAGGAGGGAAGAACATGGTGATGGGAGAGGAGTGAGGAAGAGATGCATGAGCGTGGAGAGGAGAGGGAGAACATGCTGGGCCAAGGAAGCCTCATGGGTTGTTTTGTTCTTTTTTTTAAAGTACAGAGGAGGAGGGTATTAAAAGAAGTGCCAGATTGGGCGTGGTGGGAGAGCCAAAAACAGAAGACAGAGAGAGAGATGGTGGACAATGGTCTGAAGGGAGAGAAGTTGAACCTGGGGTGGTGTGGAGGAAGAGGGAAAGAGATACTTGAAGGGAGAACTGTTGGGAAGAGAGAGGTAGAAATGGTGGACCAGGGGGAGGGAGGCAGGCAGGCATGGGGAGAGATGGGGTGGGGGGCAGCTGGGAAGAGAAAGGGAGAGAAGTTGGATCTGGGGATGGAAGGGACGTAGGAAGACATTTTAGGCCTGTGGATGGAAGGCAGAGAGATGCAAACAGCAAAAGAAGTCCAATAGGGTCTGCAGTGGAAAACCAGCAAGTGAGAATCAAAAAGAAAACTGCAGACTAGTCTGTACATGATGCAGGCTATGTTTATTATACCAAATATTTAATGCAGTTAAATGTTACCACCTTATTACAAACCAAGACACCTGACACAGCTTTAGCTTTATTTAGCGCTGCGCTGCTGGCCAGTGACCTTCTTTTAAACAAGAAATTGTTTTAAACCATTTTATTGTGGGTTTTTTTTTACAAACCTTGTTAACCATGGACCCGTGAAGAAGGCGTGTTCTCTGAAAAACGGACCGTGTCGGGTGTCTTGGTTTGTAATAAGGTGGTAACATTTAACTGCATTAAATATTTGGTATAATAAACATAGCCTGCATCTTCTACATACTTAACGTGACCATTTATTTTTTTCATCAAAATGGGACATCTATTAATATTCAGTCTCGCCCCCAATCCCGCCTTAGCCCCACCTCCAATTTCTTCCATTCATTTTTCATGTACACACAATATCTTATTATTTCATAATGGTAACCATAAAATTAAACACAAAGCATCCTATATGCAGAGAAAATGATAATTATCATTTATATTTGGGGTTTTCCAAAGATGTCACCTCAGTAACGATAGAAAAATAGACAAATATAGTGCAAAATATAGACAGTAGATATAAATTCTCAAAACTGATACATTTTGATCACTAAATTGAAAATAAAATCATTTTTCCTACCTTTGCTGTCTGGTGATTTCATGAGTATCTGGTTGCGTTTCCTTCTGACTGTGCATCCTTTCTTTCATTTCTTTCTGCACTCAGGCCCAACAATTGTCCCTTTCTATTCCCTCCCTCCTTCCTTTGTCCTTAGTGTCCCCAGCGCCTCCTTCCTATGTCCTTAGTGCTCGTTCCTATGTCCTTAGTGCCCCCAGTGCCTCCTTCCTATGTCCTTAGTGTCCACAGCGCCTCCTTCCTATGTCCTTAGTGTCCCCAGCGCCTCCTTCCTATGTCCTTAGTGTTTCCAGCACCTCCTTCCTATGTCCTTAGTGCCCCTTCCTATGTCCATAGTGCCCCCAGATCCAGTGTCAGTTCTTCTTTGTATCTTTGTTCCAGGTCTCCCAATCTCTCCCTACTCTGTTATGATCTTGCCTCTCTCTCTGCTTTTCCTCAGGGTCTCTCCCCCCTCTGTCTGCACCTCCCATAGTCCTGCTTAGAAACATAGAAACATTGAAGATGACGGCAGAAAAGGGCTACAGCCCATCAAGTCTGCCCACTCTGCCTACCCACCCCATGTCTAAGCCCTAATGACCCAATTTTCTTATCTTGACCCTCGTAGGGATCCCACATGGGTATCCCATTTATTCTTAAAGTCTGGCATGCTGTCTGCCTCGATCACCTGCACTGGAAGCTTGTTCCAATGATCAACCACTCTCTCTGTGAAGAAATACTTTCTAGTGTCGCCATGAAATTTTCCGCCCCTGAGTTTGAGCGGGTGCCCTCTTGTGGCCGAGCGTCCCTTGAGAAAGAAAATATCATCTTCCACTTCGACACGTCCCGTGAGGTACTTAAATGTTTCGATCATGTCTCCCCTCTCTCTACGTTCCTCGAGAGTGTAGCGCTGCAATTTGTTCAGTCTCTCTTCATACGAGAGACCCTTGAGCTCCGAGATCATCCTGGTGGCCGTCCGCTGAACTGATTCAATTCTGCGCACATCTTTACTGTAATGTGGCCTCCAGAATTGCACACAGTACTCCAGATGAGGTCTCACCATGGCCCTGTACAACGGCATTATGACTTCAGGCTTTCGGCTGACGAAACTTCTATTGATACAACCCAATATCTGCCTTGCCTTAGATGAAGCCTTCTCCACTTGATTGGCAGTTTTCATGTCTGCACTGATGATTACTCCTAAATCTCGTTCTGCTGAAGTCCTAGTTAAAGTTTCTCCGTTCAAGAAGTACGTCCTGCATGGATTTCCACTTCCGAGGTGCATGACCTTACATTTCTTAGCATTGAAGCTTAGCTGCCAGGTTGAGGACCAACTTTCCAATGTAAGCAGGTCCTGCGCCATATAATTCTGTAAACTGCATTCACTTACTATATTACATAGTTTGGCGTCATTGGCGAATAGTGTTATTTTACCTTGAAGCCCTTGAGTCAGATCCCCTATGAATATGTTGAAACGGAGTGGACCCAGGACCGAGCCCTGCAGCACTCCACTGGTCACCTCTGATGTTTTAGAGAGGGTACCATTAACCACCACCCTCTGAAATCTGCCACTCAGCCAATCATTGACCCATGCAGTTAGTGTCTCTCCTAACCCCATCGATTCCATCTTGCTTAGCAGCCTGCGGTGTGGGACACTGTCAAAAGCTTTACTGAAGTCCAGGTACACGACGTCCAAAGACTCTCCCAAGTCCAACTTTCTTGTTACCCAGTCAAAGAAGCTGATGAGATTGGATTGGCAGGACCTACCCTTGGTGAATCCATGCTGACTGGGATCCCGAAGATTCCCTTCATTCAAGATCGTGTCCAATTTGCTTTTAATTAGTGTTTCCATGAGTTTGCACACTATTGATGTGAGACTCACCGGTCTATAATTCGCAGCCTCTGCCCTGTAACCCTTTTTATGCAGAGGTACGACATTAGCTAATTTCCAGTCCAGGGGAACTTTCCCCTTACTTAGGGAGAGATTGAATAGCTCAGCCAATGGTTTTGCCAGGACATCGCTCAATTCTCTGAGCACTCTTGGGTGCAAATTGTCTGGTCCCATGGCTTTGTTCACCTTGAGTCTTGCCAGTTCACTGTAAACTTCACCTGGTGTGAACTCAAAATTCTGAAACGGGTCTTCTGTGCTTTGTGTTGCCTTCAACTGCGGACCGTGTCCCGGTGGCTCACAGGTGAAGACTGAGCAGAAGTATTCATTCAGTAGTTCGGCTTTATCAGAATCTGCTTCCACGTAACTTCCGTCCGGTCTTCTAAGGCGTACTATCCCGCCTGTGTTCCTTTTTCTGTCACTAATATACCTGAAGAAGGATTTGTCCCCTTTTTTAATGTTTTTTGCCAGAATTTCTTCCACTCGAAGTTTTGCCTCCCTAACTGCCATTTTGACCACTGTAGACCTGGTCCTATATTCTACCTTTGCCTCTCTTTTCTCCGTGCGCTAGTAGGAGAGAAACGCTTTTTTCTTCTCCTTAATGAGGTGCGAGATCTCAGCATTGAACCATTGGGGTTTATTGTTTCTTTGTCATTTATTTACTGATTTTATGAAGCGGCTAGTTGCTTCATGTATGGTTGATTTCAGTGTTAACCACTTAGCTTCTACATCATCGGTCTCCGCTTGGTCCTGCAGCGTCCGATGGAGAAATCTCCCATGCGTGCGAAGTCTGTGCCTCGGAAATTGAGTACCTTTGTTTTCGTGTTTGATCTAGGGAAGCCTTTCCTAAGGTTGAACCATACTATGTTGTGGTCGCTGGAGGCTAGCGTATCTCCTACTGAGACCTCTGAGACGCTTTCCCCGTTGGTGAGTACCAGGTCGAGGATCGCCTGGGCCCTAGTGGGCTCCGTTACCATTTGTTTGAGATGTGCTCCCTTTATGGAGGTTAAGAGCCTCCTGCTACCACTGGTTGTCGCTGAAAATGAGTTCCAGTCTGCATAAGGCATATTGAAGTCTCCTAGCAGTACAGCTTCTCCTCATATTCTCTATGTCTTCAATTAATTCTGCGTCCATGTCTTCCAGTTGTCTTGGGGGTCTGTATACCACACCTAGATACAGGCATTTTTCTCTGCCTCTTGCCAGATTTACCCAGAGGGACTCCCCGGTGTACTTGACATCTGTGATCCTGGTGGTTTTGATGTCCTCTTTAATGTATAGAGCTACCCCCCCTCCTAACCTGCCCTCTCTGTCCTGACGAAGTAGATTGTAGCCCGGTATAGCCATATCCCACCCATGTGAGTCCGTGAACCAAGTTTCAGATATTGCCACCACATCTAGGTCGGCATTCCTTATTTCAGCCTCCAATTCTAGAATTTTGTTACCTAAACTGTGTGCATTGACATACATGGCCCTCCATATCTTGTGTTTGCTAAGTCCCTGTGAGGCGTATCCTACCCGAGTCGGTGTGACTCCTAAAGAACTGTTTGCAATGTGGGTACTTACCTTGGACATGGAAGCGGAGTTTCGACTCACCTCATCAGGATAATTCCTTTCCTTTCCTGTCTTTCTCCTTTGGTCCAGGCCTTTATCTCTGTAATCTTTCTTCTACTTACAACCCCCCCTTTCTCTGCCTCTTTCTCTCCTTCCTTCCTCCCTCCTTCCTATGTTCCCCTCACTGCCCTCCAGCCTTTGTCCCACCCCTTCCCAAAAAGCCTGCCTGTCTACCTCCCCCAAAGGCTGCCTGCCTGTCTATCTCCCCCAAAGCCTGCCTGCCTACCTCCCCCAGAGCCAGCCTGCCGGCCTACCTCCCCCAAAGCCAGCCTGCCTGCCTACCTCCTTCCTTCCCTACCGCGGAAAAAAAAAAGCCTCCCTCCAGGCCCTATTTAAACCTCCCCCCCTTCCCCGGTCCGCCAGCGCTGCTCCTCTGCTTACCTCCATGTTGCTAATCGCGCCCAGAAGTCTTCTTCCCAACGTCAATTCTGATGTTAGAGAGGACGTCTGGGCCAGCCAGGCAGTGATTGGCTGGACCGGAATGTTCTCTCCAATGTCAGAATTGACGTCGGGAAGAAGGGGCTTCTGGGCGCGATTAGCAGCATGGAGGTAAGCAGGAAAGCAGCTGTGGCGGATCTGGAGGGAGATTTATATCGGGCCTGCAGTTTTGTTTTTTTTTGCTTCAGGCAGAGAGATGCAGCATCTCTTTTTTTTTTCCTCCATTTCATTGTTCAGCATCAAGGGGGGAGGGAAGAAGAAAAACAGAAAAGAGAGGGAGCAAAATGTTGGACCATGGGGATAGAGGAGGAGAGATGGACCCATGGGAGGGCAGGAGGGATGAGATCTGGGGTAAGAAAGTGGATGAAAAGAAAGGGACAGGGAGTTATAGCCTGACCAGTGGCGAGAGGGAGGGAGGGGGATTCTGAAAGTGGTGAGCCATGTGGATGAGATCAAAAGGGAGATGACAAGATGAGTGAGAGAGCAGTGAGTACAGTGGTAGAAATGTGGTAATGGGGAGTAGATAGAAAGAAATAGGAGACTGGGAAAGGAGTGAGATGGGAAATGGGAGAGCTAGGGACTGAGAGAAGATGGAGAATTGAGAGGTAGCTAAAATTTAAAAAGAAGGGTGAGAAAAGGCAAGATTTGAGTGGACAGAGGCAAAAAAGAAAATAAAAAGTTAAGAAAGCTGAAAGGGAAAAATCAATACGTTGGAGACAGGCATAAGGAAGGAATGGAACAATGGGACCTGCAAAGGAAGTGGAAGTAGTGGGACCGTTGGGAAATAGCGATCATAATATGATCAAGTTCAAGGTTGAAGTAGGAATACCGAACGGAAAGAGAACCATAGCGACAACTTTCAACTTCAGGAAAGGAAACTATGAAGCAATGAGGGAAATGGTAAGGAAGAAAATTAGGAACACTTCAAGAAATGGCAAACGGTAGAACATGCCTGGTCTTTTTTTCAAGGACATGGTGAGCGAGGCGCAAAATCTGAACATCCCCAGATTCAGAAAGGGGTGCAAAAAGAGTCGAACAAAAGACCCGGTATGGATGACTAAAATAGTGAAGGAAGCGATAGCCAATAAGAAAAATTCATTCAGGAAATGGAAGAAGGACAAAACTGAGGAGAACTGGAAAGAGCATAGGAAGTATCAAAAAGAATGTCACAGTGTGGTTCGAAAAGCCAAAAGAGAGTACGAAGAGAGGCTAGCCAGGGAGGCACAAAATTTTAAACCGTTCTTCAGATATGTTAAAGGGAAACAGCCAGCTAGGGAGGAGGTGGGACCGCTGGACTAAGGAGACAGGAAGGGAGCAGTGAAGGAGGAGAAAGAAGTCGCGGAAAGACTTAACATGTTCTTTTCGTCTGTATTTACAAACGAAGACACAACCAACATACCGGAACCTGAGCAAATCTTCAATGGAAATCAAGCAGAAAAATTAACATCCATGGAAGTGAGCCTTGATGATGTACTCAGGCAGATAGAAAAACTTAAAACTGACAAATCCCCTGGTCCGGATGGAATCCATCCAAGGGTTTTGAAAGAATTAAAGGAGGAGATAGCTGAACTACTGCAGCAAATTTGCAACCTATCCTTGAAAACAGGCATGATCCCGGAGGATTGGAAGATAGCCAACGTCACGCCCATCTTTAAAAAGGGATCAAGAGGTGACCCGGGAAACTACAGACCGGTGAGTCTGACCTCGGTTCCGGGGAAAATGGCGGAAGCACTGATAAAAGAAAACATTGATGAACATTTGGATAGAAACGAACTTCTGAAAACAAGCCAACATGGTTTCTGCAGGGGGAGATCATGCCTAACTAACTTATTGCACTTCTTCAAAGGAATTAACAAAAGGATGGACAGGGGAGACCCCATAGACATCATATACCTTGATTTCCAAAAAGCCTTTGACAAGGTGCCTCACGAACGTCTACTCCGGAAACTGAAGAATCATGGGGTGGATGGAGACGTACATAGATGGATCAGAAACTGGTTGGCAGGTAGGAAACAGAGGGTAGGAGTGACGGGCCACTACTCGGACTGGATGAGGGTCACGAGTGGTGTTCCGCAGGGCTCGGTGCTCGGGCCGCTGCTATTTAATATATTCATAAATGATCTAGAAACAGGGACGAAGTGTGAGATAATAAAATTTGTGGACGATACAAAAATATTTAGTGGAGCTGGAACTAAAGAGGAATGCGAAGAATTGCAAAGGGACTTGAACAAACTGGGGGAATGGGCGGCGAGATGGCAGATGAAGTTCAACCCAAGCAGAAACCCAAGGTACAACTATACGATGAGAGGGATGTTATTGAATGAGAGTACCCAAGAAAGGGACTTGGGGGTAATGGTGGACATGACAATTAAGCCGACGGCACAGTGCGCAGCGGCCGCTAAGAAAGCAAATAGAATGCTAGGTATAATCAAGAAGGGTATTACAACCAGGACAAAAGAAGTTATCCTGCCGTTGTATCGGGCGATGGTGCGCCCGCATCTGGAATACTGCGTCCAATATTGGTCGCCGTACCTTAAGAAGGATATGGCGTTACTCGAGAGGGTTCAGAGGAGAGCGACACGTCTGATAAAAGGGATGGAAAACCTTTCATACGCTGAGAGATTGGAGAAACTGGGTCTTTTTTCCCTGGAGAAGAGGAGACTTAGAGGGGATATGACTTATAAGATCATGAAGGGCATAGAGAGAGTAGAGAGGGACAGATTCTTCAAACTTTCTAAAAATAAAAGAACAAGAGGGCACTCGGAAAAGTTGAAAGGGGACAGATTCAAAACGAATGCTAGGAAGTTCTTCTTTACCCAACGAGTGGTGGACAACTGGAATGCGCTTCCAGAGGGCGTAATAGGGCAGAGTACAGTACTGGGGTTTAAGAAAGGATTGGACAATTTCCTGCTGGAAAAGGGGATAGAAGGGTATAAATAGAGGATTACTGCACAGGTCCTGGACCTGTTGGGCCGCCGCGTGAGCGGACTTCTGGGCATGATGGACCTCAGGTCTGACCCAGGAGAGGCATTGCTTATGTTCTTATGTTCTTAGTACTGAGAAGAGGAGAAAAACTGGACAGCAGACACTGGAAAGGGAATTGGTAGAAGATAGACAAAAAGCAGAAAGAGAAACTGGGACCAAGATGATGGAAAAACAAAATATCCAGACAAGGTAGAAAAAATTGTTTTATTTTTAATGTATTAACTGGAATATGTTAGATTTGGGATATGTGCATTATAATTATTTTTGTATTCAGTGGTGTAGTCATATACAGCTGATTTGGGGGAGAGACTGGAGCCCAAAATCAGTGCATGGGCACCAAAGTTTCTCCCCACCTGAGTGCAATTTACAAATTCTTGAGCTATCGGGGATTCCCAAGTCCTGCCAACTGAAGACATCTTCCTCCAGTCTGGCAATTCAAAATCTCCAAGCTTTGCAGCCAATGGCAATATTCTCAAGCTGCCACTGCTTTCATGAATGCATGAAAGCCAAAGTGGGGGGTGGGGGCAGGGAGGAGGGAAGGCAGCAGCTCTGCAGTATTGCTGCCAGCTGCAGAACTTGGGAAGTTGGAGGGGAGGAAGTGGCCATCAGTTGGTGAGGCTTGGGGATCCCAACTAGCTACAGCAGGGGAGATGTTCATTTTGAGGGAGCCTAAGCTCAAAGTGGGAGGCCCAAAAAAGCAGGTTACCCTGACTGACCAATCCTCCATGTGTGTCGCTGACAGCTGATTCAGCATCTCCGTTCTGACGAGGCTCACCGTAGCTTTAATAGAAGTGAATGGGAAAACCAGAAGCACAAATCCCTGCTTATCAGAGTGGGAATGCAGAAGCCTGTGTCTGCACCCACTGTCAATGGAGCACAAGGAGGATGTCTCGGTCAGGGTGAGTATTACTGCTTTTTTGGGTTCCTCTCCATAGTGTCCCTTTAATGAAGGTTTATTATAAGATACGTACATCTTCTATATTAGTGATCGCAAATTTGGGACCTGCTCAGCCTTTTTTTTTGCTCATCAGCTAGTGTTAGTGTTTGTGCAGCCCCTCCAAATTTTTTTTGTCCAATGCGGCCCAGGGAAGCCAAAAGATTGGACACCCCTGCTTTAGAGCCCTGGAGCATGGGTTTAATTCGCTACAGTTAAGGCAGGAGATAGGGAATCCCAAACTTTGTAGGAACCAGGTAGTCCGTTGGGTCAGTACAATAACCCCTTGAGATGTTGAATCTTTGATGAGCCAGTCGTCTAGGTAGGGAAATACCTGAAGACCATGGTTCCGTAGAGCTGCTGCTACCACTACTAGGCACTTGGTGAACACTCTGGGAGATGAAGCCAGGCCGAAGGGCAGCACTTTGTATTGATAATGTAGATTCCCCACCCGAAATCTGAGATATTGACGGGAGGCCGGATGAATGGGGATATGAGTGTAGGCCTCCTTGAGATCCAGAGAGCATAACCAGTCGAGAAGGGGATAAAGGGATGCCAGGGACAACATTCGAAATTTTTCTTTGACCAAAAATTTGTTGAGAGCCCTGAGATCCAGAATGGGCCGCAGATTGCCCGTCTTCTTCGGAACAAGGAAGTAACAGGTATAAAACCCCCTGTTCTGCTGTTCTCGGATGTAATACCGATGGATGACTATTACATCCGACCTCTGGGTGTTCACCATCATCAGGGAAGAATACTCTCTTCATTTCACTCAGGTTCCACCAGAGTTTCCTCCAAGAGAGTATCCTTCCAGTCCTTCCCAGACCGCCCTTCTTCTTCAGGAAGCTCAAGCTCTGCTTCGTCTCCATGCCATTGTACCAGTTCCTTTGGAACAGCAGAACAGGGGTTTTTATTCCTGTTACTTCCTTGTTCCGAAGTCAGTCAGAACGGTAGAGGTTATGCTCTGTTTTAAACAGTCAAAAAGGCTGAGTAGCCTTAGGTGCAGCAGAAGGTTGAGGTTTTTGTTGCTTCTGAGGCTGCTGTTTCTTAAGAGGGGGGCGATTGCAAGGAGCAGTCCTTGGAGCAAAATGCCGTTGATAGATAGGAGCAGGGCGTGTAGGTTTGGCAGGAGCTGGCTTTGGCTTAGGTCTGACAATAGAAGCAAAAAATTTTTCATGTTCAGACAATTTCTTGGTGGCTGTCTCGATAGATTCATCAAAGAGGTCATTGCCCACACAAGGAATATTAGCTAAGTGATCCTGAAGATTAGGATTCATGTCAATGGTACGAAGCCAGGCAAGGCGACACATGGCTACAAAGCAAGCAGCTGCCCTGGCAGATAACTTGAAGGCATCGTAAGGTGACTGGAGGAGAGGTAAGCGGAGTTGTAATAAAGAAGCAAGGACTTCTTGAAATTCAAAGTGCTTTTGAGTATCCAAATAAGTCAAGAATTTTGGTAATAGAGAAATGAGGAACTCAAAATAAGTAATAAAATGAAAATTATAATTGAGGACTTTAGAGGACATCATGGCATTTTGATAGATGCGACGACCGAATTTGTCCATAGTTTTCCCTTCCCTTCCAGGAGGAACGGTGGCATAAACCTTGGAAGGATGGGACCTCTTCAAGGAGGACTCGACCAGCAGGGACTGATGAGATAACGGTGAGTTGTCAAACCCTTTGCGATGTACAGTTTTATACCTAGAGTCCAAGTTGTCTGGAACAGCCGATATGGTATAAGGGGTTTCCAGGCATCAACCAAAAGTCTGAGACAAAAGCTTGTGAAGAGGAAGCTTAAGAGACTCTGCCAGAGGTTGAGGGAGATGCATGACTTCGAGGTACTCCTTAGAGTATTTGGAACCAGCATCTAATTGAAAATCCAAGTCAATAGCCATCTGACGAAGAAAAGATGAGAAAGATAGCTGATCCGCCAATGCTTTGCCTCGAGAAGGACTCGAGGACATCGAGGCAGCCTGGGTCGAAGATGAAGCTTCGGCAGGAAAAAAGGCATCAAAAGAATATGGAGACTTGGACGAAGCAGTCGAAATCGCTGCATCCTCGAGGTTCGGAAGTGGAGACCTCAAGCGAGGAGTTGGCAGTCTAGTTGAAGTAGGAGTAGATTGAGGCTTAGTTGAAGAGGGACATTCTTTAGAAGAAGAACTATGCCTGGAAGTATGCCTCGATGAAGGCCTCGATCGTCGGTGAGAATGATGCTTAGAAGCAGATCTCGAAGATCGAGGAGACTTCGCCTCGGAGACAGAAGCAGCCGATGCCACCAAAGAATGGATAGGACTGGAGGCTGTAGAACGAAGCTCCAGAGGCTTGATGGAGGAACC
This sequence comes from Geotrypetes seraphini, assembly GCF_902459505.1. Lineage (NCBI taxonomy): Eukaryota > Metazoa > Chordata > Amphibia > Gymnophiona > Dermophiidae > Geotrypetes > Geotrypetes seraphini. The sequence continues at coordinate 45,423,786 of NC_047097.1, forward strand.
TCGATGCACTCCCAAAGACTCTGCTCATTGGATAGAGTGTGAGGATTCCTGCTGAGGCACTTGCAAAGATTCTGCTCTTTGCTTCACATGCTTGGATATCAGACCAGACAATCGCAGAGACTCTGCTCCCTGCAAAGAGTGTGTAAATTCAGACTGAGGCAAAGGAAGCGGCTCGACCTCGCGGGAGTCTGCTGAATGCCCAGGCTGGATGAGAGGAAGAAGCTTCGCTCCCATATTAGTAAGGAACTGAATGAATTGCTTCTCCAACATGGTCTGGAAAGAAGCCGGCAAGGATGGATCCGCGTCTGAAACCAGACCACCTGCTTTGGCTGGAGGCTCCACTGAGGCAGTGTAAATGTGCTTCGACTTTGAAGTCTTAGGCACTTTGAGCACCACCGCTGGAACTTTCTGCTGAGCTATCTGATATGAGGAAACAGGGGAAGATACAGCAGGTGTCTTTGAAGAGAGAGCCGCTGCAAACGACAAAGGTCTGATGAGGCTCAAGGTGGAAGCAGTAGAAGCAGGAGGAATCTCAGTCGAAGGTGATGTCGAGGGATCGGAGGAAGAATCCATCCCAAACAGCTTCTCCACCAAAAGATGACGACGTTTAAAGGCTCGAGGTTGAAGAGTAGCACAGTGCTCGCACGACTTTGGATGATGTTCCAGCCCAACGCACTTGAGGCACCGACGGTGTGAGTCCATAAGGGAAATCGCACGCTGGCACTGGCTACACTTCTTGAAGCCTGTGACAGGCTGGGACATAGGAGGAAACATAGCCGCCACAAGATCGAAGCTCTTGTGCTGCGGCCGAGCAGCCTGCCCCGGCAAATGGACAAACTTTTTTTTTTTTTTTTTGTTAAACTAGAAATAAAGGAAATAAAGTAAGAACAGCAATTCGTGAAGAAAAAAATACAAACCGCGGTTCAGAGAAGGCACGAAGTAACGAAGTTAAACACAGAGAGTCAAAGATGGATTTCTCGGCTCCGTGGAAAACAGAGAACTGAGGAGATGCGCCCTATGCTGGGCGGGAAGGCACTCGCGCATGCGCGGTGCGGTCAACTCGAAACTTCTGGTTTCTTCAAGCAAGTCTGCTTGCAAGCTTCCGCATCTGGGCTCCGCTGATGACGTCACCCATATGTGAGAATAGGTTGCCTGTTTGTCCTGGGATAATAACGCCGTTCTGGAAACATCTTCTTCCGAAGCTTATGCCAAAGAGTTACAATCGTACGAAGAAAGGGATTGGGAGTCTGAATCGCAGAGAGCAAATGCTCCAAAGGCACCCAGGGTAATTTCCATATCGAAATCTGAGGCAAAAAATATTGCTCCACATATACCCAGGGTTTATTATCAAAAGACACCCTTATTATAATCTCCTGTAACAATGCCGCATAATAATACAAACGAAAATTTAGGACGCCCATCCCCCCTGCAATTTAGCTTGGTATAACACACTACGGCGAACCCACGGTGGCCTCTTTCTCCATAAGAAAGCAAAAACTTTTCGGGACAACCGTCGGAAAAAATCCTCAGGAATCGAAATGGGCAAAGCCAGAAAAAGATATAATAATTTTAATAGCAGAAATACGCCCCATCCAACTCAGAGAAATACCCTCCCAACGGTCCAATTCTTCAAAAAGCTGATGCAGCTGGGCAGGATAGTTCACCACATATAACTGACGATAATCCGTCGTCAAATTAACATCCAAATATCTAATAAAATGAGGTGCCCAATAAAACACAAATCGAGATTGCAAAAAACGCACTTGGGAATCAGTTAAAGTGACATTTAACAACTCAGATTTTGCCATATTCACTTTGAACCCAGAGAGTCCACCAAAGTCTTCCAAAACTCCCATGACAGCATGCAAAGAACTATCTGGATGTCGTAATAATAGCAAAATATCATTGGCATAAAACAAGATTTTATAATGACGGGACCCCCACTTCAATTCCCTCAATAGCAGGAAGTAAATGTATCCAACAAGCCAACGGTTCCATAGAGAGGGCGAACAATAAGGGTGACAAAGCACACCCCTGTCTAGTCCCTCTCTCTAACTCTATTGCCGGCTGTAAAACTCCATTAATTTTAAAACAAGAGAGGGGATGATCATAAAGAAGGCGTAGCCACTGATAATACTGCTGTCCAAATCCCATATACTCAAGCACCTTAAAAAGAAAAAGCCAACCCACCCTATCAAAAGCCTTCTCCGCATCAAGCGATAACACTACTACCGGGTCCCCCACAGTACGAGCATGCCACATCAAATGCAAGGCTAATTTAATATTATCAAACGTTTGTTGTTGCACAATAAAACCCGCTTGATCACAATGTACAAGTTTAGGCATATAAGTTTGTATTCTTACCACTAATATTTTTGTGAAAATTTTATAGTCTGTATTAAGCACAACTCTCTGGATTTTTCCCTGGTTTATGTATAAATGTTACTGCTGCTAACCGCCAAGACCGCGGTAACGGATGATGCTTATCAAATGTATTAAACACTCGAACCAAAACAGGAATCAAAATCTTTTGAAACACTTTATAAAACTTATTAGTAAACCCAGCCAATCCCGAAGAGGTACACAAAGGTAGAGCACCGATTACTTCCTCAATCTCCAAAGCTGTTATCGGACAAGAGAGGTAGGACAACTCTTCCAAAGAAAGAACATGCAGAGGCAATCCGAGCAAATAAGAATCAATCCCCTCAACACTCACTGATTGATCGGTCTGATAAAACTCCTTATAAAAAAGATTAAATGCCTCCCCAATAGCCTGTGGGGTCATACAACGAACCCTAAACCCATCCACAATACTAGTAATATCATTCCTTGTCGCCTGTAATTTCAATTTATGGGCCAAAAGTCTGCTATTTCGATTATTAAATTCAAAATATTCCTCACGGGTTTTATTCAATGCCTCGGCCATTTTAATCAATTCCAAATTTTTCAACTCCAACCAGATAGTGGCCAACCGATCTTTTTCCTCTGCAGAGCGCACCCGCCCACTAATCTCTCCTTCTAAATCCAATAATTCCTTGCATTTAATAGCAATCTCCTGGTCCCTAACTTTGTTAAGAAATGCTTCTTGTGAAATCACCCGACCACGAATAACCGCTTGCAACGCCTCCCATAACAAAATAGGATCAATATCCTCAAGATCATTAAGCTCCAAATAATCCCTTAACTCCTTCGCCAAATAGTCTACCTGTTGAGAATCCACTAACAAAACATCATTAAACCGCCAGGGTGCCTTCCAATGTAACCTAATCCCTCCCTATACAACCAACAACACCGCTGCATGATCCGTAAACATCGCAGCATGAATAGTACATGACAAAACCGTCCGATAAATCAAACTATCCCCAAACTAATAATCAATCCGCGATTCAGAATCATGAACCACAGAATAAAAAGTATATTCCCGACTATCCGGATGTAAAGCATGCCATATATCAGAAAGCCCCCAACTCGAGATCAAAGTAGACAATCTCCCTCTATCGCGACCCCCGGCTAAAGTGCCCACGGCTGAGCTATCCAACAAGGGGTTCAAAGACATATTAAAATCCCCCCAACTAATAATAACCCCTCCTGATGGGCCTCTAACACCCCTTCCAAAGTAGCAAAAAAATGTCCCTAATCAGTATTAGGGGCATAAACATTACATAAAGTATAAATCTGGTCATTCAAAGAAAAACAAATCAATAAATAACGCCCCTCAGGATCCCGAAGGACCTTTATAATCTGAATCGGTAACCCCTTAGCAAACAAAATCGCCACCTCTCGAGTTTTCTTATTTTAGTGATGATTTGTCGCATGATAAATAGTTGCATAACGCGGAGGCCTCAACAAATATTCCACCTTAGATAAAAAATGAGTCTCCTGGAAAAGCACGATATGAGCCCGATGATATGCCAACTCTCTGTATAACATATGACATTTAACCGGAATATTGAGACCCCGCACATTTAATGATAAAAAACGCAAATCCTCCATTACAACCCAAAATCACCCAACCTATCAAAAAAATTACCCATCCACCACCACCCCTCACACCCCCTGCCCAAAAAACAAACAACCACACATCCAAACCCCCACCCATACCAATCCCCCCCACCTCCAACCCCCAATTATTGCAGAAAGCATTACTATCATGCTCCCTACCATCCCGAGGAAGAGTCCCTCTCCACAAACCCTCCCTCCAAAACAATACAAATCCCCTGCATACACAACCGCCCTATCTCCCCACAGCTCATAAAACACAAACAGTAAACAGCCCACCCAATCTGTCAAACCTCAACTAACCCCATCAACTAAAAGCCCCCCACTAGGAAACCAAGAAAAAAATCCCCACAATCAGTCAAGTGCCAAGATCTTTCTCAGCTGGGTTCTGCTGCTGCGGGAGCTCCACAGATTGTCTCTTCAAACACCCACCAGTACGGTGAGCCGGCTGCCAATGAGATCAAGGTGGCAAACTCACTCGTGAAGAAATTGCCAATGGCAGATCTGCCAATGAATCCTTAGAAGACAGGAATTGAGTTCCCAGAAAAAGCTCAGAAGCCTCAGCCAAAGTTTTAACAGTATGCAAAGTACCATTAAGGTAAAAAAGTAAAGCAAATGGATAGTGCCACCTGTAGCGAATATTTTTCTCACTAAGTAAGCGCAGTAAAGGTTTCAAGTCTGCTCTGCGACATAAAGTCACTGCCAAGAGGTCTTGATAAATTTCCAGAGCAAAAGTATCCCACTTAAAATCCTCTATACCTCTGGCCTTATGATAAATCACCTCCTTTACTTTAAAGTCCTTAAAGCAAACGATAATATCTCTAGGCTTATTCCTCTCGGCACTGCCAGTGCTCTATGAACGCACTCTATCGCCACTGGTAACAGAGGCCCATCACCTGGAGATCCATCAAACAACGTGCCCACAATCTTCTGCACCACCGACTCACAATCCTTATAATCCGGCACTTCCAGAAGCCCTCGAATCCTTAAATTGGCCCGGCGACTCCGGTTCTCAAGGTCTTCCAGCTTATCAAACATTGAAAGTTGCTGAGAATGCAGGGCCGAGCATCTAGTATCCAGCTTCTCCAATGTAGTATGGTGTTCATCCACCAAAGTCTCCAACTCACTCACTCGCGATCCAATTTCCGCTATCTCACCACGGAGTTTCCCCGCTAGTGTAGTAAAATCACCACGCAGATCTTTCATCTGGCACAGTTCCACAAACATCGCCCACACCTCCACTAGCAGGTCTGATTCCGACTCCACGCCAACCACCACTGTGAGCGAAACCGGCACTCGCTCAGACTCCCTTTCCGGGTGCGACATCACTGGCACTGCAGCAGGCCCTGCCGGGCTGAACGCATAATCGCGCAAAGTTTTACGAGTTAACTGAGCCATCTCCAGCGAATAACCCCAGACACAACGTTCCGCAATCCAAATCACCACCAAAAATAGGGAGAAAGCAAGTGGGGACGGGAGGTTTTAGTGAATTAAAATGGAGTGTATGCGGAGCTGAAAAGTCAAACGTCCATCTCAGACGGTGACATCACTTCCTCTCCTGAATCAAGTTTCAATGTTCACAGGGATTCAGATATAAGATCAGGAAGGCGGCTGGACTTAAAGAGCCTGCGCACTGTCTGATCCTCTCCCAAATTGCGGAAATCAGTGTTCTGGGAATTCCCAGCCACGTCAGCAGAGCCCGCCAAAGAGCTGTGTGACAGCAACGGCATAGAAATTGACACAGGCACTGAGGCAATAGCGGGAAATTGCCGCTGGCTTTCAGGTGACCAAGCAAGGGAGCAGACTAACATGCTGGAATCCAAAGGATGCACAAAGTGCCACACTGGAGTCTGAGAATGAAACACAGGCATAGCCCGCTTTCTCATGAAAGCCTGATACATCATATCCACGTATTCCTGCGGAAAATAGTGCCCGGCGGCCAGAGCCGATCTGCGGGACTCAGATTTGGAATGTTTTAAAGACTTATGAGACTTTTCCCCGGAACTGCGCTTGCGTTTCGTGGGAGTGCCCTCCTTACCCACATTTGACGTCCCAGATGCTGGAATTGTGACTCCGGCGGAATCAGAGGAAAGCAGGGTCTCTCCGGAGGAGGATAATGCGGGATCCACGCACGGTTCATGCCTCTCATGGGCCGTGGTGCATGTGATACAAGGCTGCGAATCTGTCAGCCATCCGCCACATTTACGACATGAATCCATGCCATTCTGTCCTGAGGTGGCCATCTATGAAGTTTGGAGCAAAAACGAAGCTTCTAAGACCACAAAATATAGTTTTTAAAACTTTAAAGAAAATCCAAGATGGCCACCATGGGTGCCGATTTTGACTGAAAAACGACAATTTTAGGATTTTAAAGGTGGGGGATGGGACCAGGGCATGCAGGGAAACCACCCAAAACCCCAATTTTAGCACCCCCCAAAATCTGCAAACTCTATGACTCACAGACACCACAGAGACATGTGGTGCAATTAAAGTCTATGGCAGCCTGCAATACACAGTACAGGCAAGGAGATCAGTACTTCAGGAGCTGATTAAACTGGATGTTTTTCAGGTCTTCTGACCACCTCACCTTCCCTTTCACCTCAGATCATGACTACCAGGACCCCTCAGGAAAATCAGGGAAGACACGCGGTGCGGTCCGATCCTGGCGTACCTCCACGGAAGCGCAGTAGCCTGCGCTCTAACCCTTTGCGGACGAACCAGGGGAGAGATGACTCCCGATCCTGGAGACCCGATCCAATCTGCAGGCTGTCCAAAGGGCTTACTGCAGGTTAAGCTTACAGAGCACCCTCCAGAAGCAGACAAAATTTAAAATGTCTGCAATCTCCCGCCGAAGGATTACTCACACAGAGTTGATCCATAGCACATGGGCAAACCCGTGAAATACATAAAAAAAGACTAGGAATTGAAAGCAAATCACGAGCAGAATAGACTGATTTCAACAATGCAGAGAAGCTGCAGGATCAAAACTGAGCATGACAGGAAGCTCCCGGGCAGGTAGCCCATTGGAGAGGGATCAAGTTTTAGTAGCCCTGCAGCAGAAGCTACCAGACATACAAGAACCCACGAGTTCAGCCTCCAGAGGGATTATACAAGAATATTAATGATATCATAATATGGAATATCAGTATATTTTGAACACAATTTTAATTAATGCATTTGAAATCTATCAGCACCCCATGTGTTTTTTTTTTGCTGTGGAAAATTACCATATATACTTGAATATAAGTCAATCCGAATATAAGTCGAGACCCCATTCCCCCTGCCAGGCTCTGCACCCAGCCCTCTTCCCTCCATCCCCTGTCAGGCTCTATACCTAACACCTCTTCCCTCCATCCCCTGTTAGGCTCTGCACTCAGCCCCCTTCCTGCCAGGCACTATACCCAGCCCCCTTCCTTTTCTCCTCTGTCAGGCACTGCACCCAGCCTCCTCCCTGCCAGGCACTGCACAGAGTCCTCTTCCCTCCTTCCCAGACTCTGCACCCTGTCCCCCTCCTTGCCCTGTCCATCATACCTCCTCTGCCGCTGGAATCCCTGCTCGGTACTGTTCAGTGGCTAAAGCCAGAACTTGCGGCAGCAACTGACTGGGTTAGCAGTGGGACAGGAGCGCGGAAAGCGTGCTTCTGCCCGTTACACCTCTGAACCACAAGGGATTCCAGCGGCAGAGGAGGTACGATGGGCAGGGAGGGGAGAAGACAGGGTGCAGAGCCTAGCAACCCGGCAGAGGTCTGCAATAAGTCTGGGGGGGGTGTTGGCATTTCCGCACAATTTTTCCCTGGGCCAGATGTGGCCCACGGGCCATACTTTGGAGACCCCTGCTCTAGTCTTAATTTCTGCGTTTTTATAACCACTTCTTGTTGGCCATTCATAGTTTAATAGCCATGGAGACCCTGCTGGAATTACTTGTCCTGTGTGATTTAGAGGTTCTACTAGTTCTAGTCCCAGAATATTGGGATTCAGTGTCTTTGGCTGGGGTTTCTGTATATTGCTGTCTCTTTAAGAGCTTCTTTTACTATAGTCTGCCATGTCTGATCTATGGCCCTTTGTCTTTTATGCTGTGCCACACTATTCTATGTATTCTCTTTCTCCAAATACAAACAAACATTCTGTGAATGTTCTTTGATATATTTCGTAAACAGCTTGTAACTGACTGACTTGGCCTTTCTTAGATTTTTCATTCATTGCCTACATTACCTTTGCCCACACAGTCTCTCTAAGAACTTAAGGTATTTCTGAATCTCTAACTAGGATTACCAGACATCCATATTTACCTGGACATGTTCTTTTTAGAGCAATGTCCAGGCATCTGGATAGCTTACCAAAACCCAGCATTTTGTCCAGGTTTTAAAAGGCATTGAGATCAGGGCCATGTTTGGAGGGCAAATGCGCATGCACGGATGCAATGCAATGACATCGCAAGACTTTGAACTTCAAGAAAGGAAACTACGAAGTGATGATAGTAATGATAAGAAAGAAACTTAGGAACAGCTCAAGGAAATCACAGACTGTAGAGCAAGCCTGGTCATTATTCAAGGACATGGTGAGCGAAGCGCAAAATCTGTATATCCCCAGATTTAGAAAAGGATGCAAAAAGAACTGAACTAAAGACCCGGCGTGGATAACTAAAGAAGTGAAGAAAGTGATAGGAGACAAGAAATATTCATTCCGTAAATGGAAAAAGGACAAAACCGGGGAGAACTGGAAAGAGCACAGGAAGCATCAAAAAGAATGTCACCTCGTAGTCAGAAGAGCAAAAAGAGACTATGAAGAGAAGCTAGCTAAGGAAGTGTGAAATTTCAAACCGTTCTTCAGATATGTTAAAGGGAAGCAGTCAGCAAGGGAGGGACTGCTGGATAACGGAGATAGGAAAGGAGTGGTGAAGGAAGAGAAAAAAGTGGCAAAAAAAACTAAACATGTTCTTTTCGTTGCTGGAACCTGAAAAAATCTTCACAGGAGATCAAGCATAAAAATTAACATCAATGGAGGTAAGCCTCGAGCATGTATATAAGCAGATAGATAGATTAAAAAGTGACAAATCTCTGGGCCCGGACGGAATCCATCCTAGGGTTTTGAAGGAACTAAAGGAGGAAATAGCGGAACTACTACAGCAGGTTTGTAACCTATCCCTGAAAACAGGCATGATCCCGGAGGATTGGAGGATAGCTAATGTTACGCCCATCTTTAAAAAAGGATCGAGAGGTGACCCGGGGAACTACAGACCGGTAAGTCTGACTTTGGTTCCGGGGAAGATGGCGAAAGCGCTGATAAAAGACAGAATCGATGAGTATCTAGAAAAGAAACAAACTGATGAAAACAAGCCAGCACGGCTTCTGCAAGGGAAGATCGTGCCAAACAAACTTATTGCACTTCTTCAAAGGAATTAACAAACAAATGGACAAAGGGGGCCCCATAGACATCATATACTTGGATACTACGGAAAAAAAGCCATGAACACCTACTACGGAAACTGAAGAACCATGGGGTGGAAGGAGATGTACATAGATGGATCAAAAATTGGTTGGCGGGTAGGAGGCAAAGAGTAGGAGTGAAGGGCCACTACTCTGACTGGAGGAGGGTCATGAGCGGTGTTCTGCAGGGGTCGGTACTCGGGCCGCTACTGTTCAATGTATTTATAAACGATCTAGAAACAGGGACGAAGTGTGAAGTAATAAAATTCGCAGACGACACCAAACTATTTAGTGGAGTTGGGACTAAAGAGGACTGCGAGGAATTACAAAGGGACCTGAACAAACTAGAACAGTGGGCAATGAGATGGCAGATGAAGTTTAATGTTGAGAAATGTAAAGTCTTGCATGTAGGGAACAGAAGCCCGAAGTACAGCTATACAATGGGAGGGCTGGTAATGGGTGAAAGTACCCAAGAAAAGGACTTGGGGGTAATAGTGGACAACACAATGAAGCTGTCGGCACAGTGCGCAGCGGCCTCTAAGAAGGCGAATAGAATGCTAGGTATTATCAAGGGCATTACAACCAGATCGAAAGAGGTCATCCTGCCATTGTATCGGACAATGGTGCGCCTGCATCTTGAGTACTGCGTCCAATATTGGTCGCCGTACCTTAAGAAGTATATGGCAATATTCGAGAGGGTTCAGAAAAGAGCGACACGATTGATAAAAGGTATGGAAAACCTTTCATATGCTGAGAGATTGGAGAAACTGGGGCTCTTTCCCCTGGAAAAGCGGAGACTTAGAGGGGACATGATAGAGACTTACAAGATCATGAAGGGCATAGAGAAAGTGGAGAGGGACAGATTTTTCAAACTTTCAGAAACTACAAGAGCATACGGAAAAATTAAGAGGGGACAGATTCAGAACCAATGCTAGGAAGTTCTTCTTCACCCAAAGGGTGGTGGATGCCTGGAATGCGCTTCCAGAGGGTGTGATAGGACAAGGTACGGTATCAGTTAGTGCTGCCCGATTCACGATTTGAATCAGTTCACCGATTCGAATCAGGTGAATCGATTCGAATTCGGTTCGTTTTTGTAAAAAAACAGACTCACCGATTCAGCCCCTATTCAAGTTAATTCTTTTTTCACCGCCGGCCGCTGGACTCGTTCCCATCTAATGTAACTTCTGGTTTTGCGAAACCGGGAGTTACATCAGAAGAAACAAAGGACGTGGGAGCGTCGAGGGGGGAGCGAGCAGACCTCGTGCAGCGGACCTCGGAAGCAAAGGGTATGTTTTGCTGGCTCAGTCTCTGCCTTTCTCCTCTCTTCCCCGTGATTCCACATCCAGTCGAGTAAGTAACTGAACAGGCAGGGGGGCTGAGAATCGGCAGGGGGCCTGGGGATGGAAGCTGAGAATCATTTCTGTAGGCTTTCAGAAATTTGCTTAATTATCTACTCACACAGAAAAGCAGTAAAAGTCAATAGGTTCTCTGAGTGGGAACAACCTGTTTGATCTTGCACTCGTGTGATTGACCAATTGTATATCACTGTTTAATTTATCACATTGATTAATTTGAGCACACGTGAGGTGTCCTATGATGGTGTGCACTGCAGGCAGAGGGTGATTAACCTGTGCCTTATTGTGTAAAGCGCTGGAGAATTCTCTCCCCTCACTTACCTCTCACCCTGAGGACACCCTGCTTCAGTATAATCATTTATACGATTTATCTTATAAACATTATTACGTGGTCTTTTCCTCAAGTGCTGAGACATCAGGTTGTTCCCACTCGGAGAACCTATTGACTTTTACTGCTTTCTGTGTGGTTTTAACATTTTTGCTATTCATTATACCTAAACTATTATTCAGTAGAAAAAATTTAGTTTGTTCAATCAAATCCTGTCTGCACATTGGACTTCTATGAGTGAATGTTCTGCTTGATTGAACAAACTAAATATTTTTCTATTGAATAATAGTCTAGGTACAATGAAAGTAAATAGCAAAAATGTTTGAGTAGATAATTAAGGAAATCTTTTTCATATTGCTTGCTTATGGACTGGGAAAAAAGACTGTTCAAGCAAATGTCTCCGAAACTGCTTTAATGGAAAAATGTGATTTTTTTGAAGTACTTTGTGAAATTTATTGTTGTTGTGAAATTTATTGTTGTACTTTGTTTAAACTTAAAAAACTGTGTCATTAACAGTGAATCGAATTGAATCGAAAAATCGATTCAACAGGGTGAATCGAAAAATCGATTCAACAGGGTGAATCGAATCGAATCAAAATTTTTTTCTCTGAATCGGGCAGCACTAGTATTGGGGTTCAAGAAGGGATTGGATGAATTCCTGAAGAAAAAAGAGATAGAAGGGTATAGATAGAGGATCACTATACAGGTCCTGGACCTGATGGGCCGCCATGTGAGCGGACTGCTGGGCAAGATGGACCTCTGGTCTGACCCAGCAGAGGCATTGCTTATGTTCTTATGTATGCATGCATGTGACATCACCACGTTGCACCCACACATATGCAGATGCCCCCCAAATATAACCCCAATGAGACGAGGTTTTTTTTTTTTTTTTTTAAATAACAGCTTTTATTGAGATACACCTCAAACATAACATAAACATATAGAATACAGCAGCAAGAAAATAAAGTGCAAGCAACCACACTCCAAACAACACCCAAAGTGTAGTCAAGAACAAATACAAATGTAATCCCCCCAATCTAACAATAACAAACTGCAAAACCCACCAAAACGCAGTCGAATTCCCCCCCCCACCCACCCCCCAGGGACAAAACACAATTCCCACAACACCCAATTAGGTCGAGAAGCATCCAAAACCAGAAAAAAAAAAACCCCCAAAAATGGAATAGGGATATAAATAGAGGTTCCCCCTAGTCTCCGCCATCCCAGTCCAGCCCCATGGTCAACTCAGTGCCCCAATCCACCCCTGCCACTGATCCCCACAGAAGCCCGAAATCTGCGCCAAATATGAGCATAGCCATGGAGTTTACCATGGCGTAGGGCTGTTAAGTGGTAAAGAAGTTGCCAAGTAAGCAAGCGATGCTCCACCATGGCCCACGTGGGAGGGAGCACCTGGTTCCAAAGGGAAGCAATAGCTAATCTAGCAGCAGTGAAGGCCAACTTACAAAACATAGAATCACCCCAAGCTAAATCCAATTGATGCCAGAACAACAAGGCATGTCGCAAATCCACCGGAATGGGGATATCCAGGATCCGAGACACCCGAGAAAAAATCCCAATCCAGAACCCAGACACCCGCCCACACTGCCACCACATATGGAAATAGGTACCCACCTCCCCACAGCCCCTCCAGCAAAGAGCACTTGCACCTCCCTGCCAACGAGCCACCACCTGAGGGGTATAGTACCAACGAAAGAGAACCTTGTATCCATTTTCAATCAACAAGGCCGCTATACCCGCAGAAGAAATCTCTGACCAGATATCCCCCCAGGTGTCCCAGGATATATCAGAGCCCCAATCACCCTCCCATGCCCTCATGTAGGAATGTGGGGTCCCCCGACAATTGAGGCATCTATATATAGCAGAGAGAGCTCCCTTCCTAAGCACCGGTCCTAACAACAGCTCAAAGGGAGTCTTACCCCCCCTCAGATCCCTCAAAAGACCCGAGGCCCTGATATAATGAACCACTTGCAAGTAAGGAAACAAATCTCTGACCCCAAAGCCAAACCTGCCCCGGAGCTCTGTAAAGGGTCGAATACGGCCCAAAACCGGATCCCACAATTGACCCACACACACTAAGCTCCTAGTTTCCCAATCAGCAAATACTCCACCACCCCGTCCCGGTGGAAAATCTGGATTATATCTTAACGGGGTATACCAGGAATGGCGCCTACCTAGCAATAAACTACCCCGGGTCTGATTCCAAACCCTCAAAGAAGTTCCCACTGAGGACAAGCCACCCTCCAGCCGCACCCTGCCAAGTAACCAAGGCCGATGTAACAAAGGCACCCCACCACTTAAACTTTGCTCTATCTCCACCCACAGTTTCGGCTTCTGCATCTGCCACTCTAAAAGGGCGCGCAGCTGAGCAACCTGATAGTATTTTACCACATTGGGAACCCCCAACCCGCCATCACCCCTACCCATACATAAGACCGTCCTACTCACCCGAGGTCTCCTTCCAGCCCAAATAAAGTGAGAGATATGCCGTTGAACTCCCTCCAACGTGTTCCTACCCACCCAGAGTGGCAGTACTTGAAATAAAAACAAAAGACGAGGCAAAATCATCATTTTCACAACTGCCACCCTACCCAACCAAGAGAAATACTGATCTTTCCAACTAAGCAAATCCTGACGAATACGTCGAAAGAGCGGGAGGAAATTAAGATCATAGAGATCCACTCCCGGAGGTCCGAAATAAACCCCGAGGTAACGGAGAGAATGCTGAACCCACCGGAACGAAAACCGGTCTCGGAGGTAAGCCACTCGATCATCAGACAAGTTAATGTTAAGGAGCTCAGATTTTCCAACATTGACACGAAATCCCGATACCTTACCATAAGCATCCAACTCCCGTAAGATAGCCTGCAGGGAACCCTCAGGGTCCTCCACCGTAAACAAGAGATCATCCGCAAACAAAGCTAACTTATAATCCCCACCCGGCACCGTAACCCCCTTGATATCCCGATTCAGCCGCACCCTCTGCGCCAGGGGTTCTATCGTCAAGGCGAAGAGAAGAGGTGAAAGAGGACACCCCTGACGCATTCCCCTTGCGAGCGAAAAAGTCTCCGAGTAGCCCCCATTTACCTTTATACATCCAATAGGGCAAGTATAAAGGATCTGGATCCAATCCCGCATGCGTGGACCCAAACCTACAGATTCTAAAACCCTGAACAAGAAAGGCCAGGAGACTCTATCGAACGCCTTCTCAGCGTCGACCGACAGAAACACCGTTTCCCTCATTCCCCCCCTTGCCCTTTCAAACAAATTGTAAACCCGACGAGTATTGTCACCCACCTGTCTACCCGTTACAAAACCCGACTGATCCGGATGGATCAGCCGAGGAATCCAACTCATCAATCTGTCAGCCAAGATCCGCGTAAAAAGCTTAGTGTCAACCCCCAACAACGAGATCGGCCTATAAGAAGCACACTGCAGGGGATCCTTCCCCTCCTTGGCCAACACCGTCACACCCGCTAATCTCATAAAGTAGGGGAGGGCACTATTCTCTTGCAGGGAGTTAAGAAAACGCAACAAAGGAGGCAGCAAAAGATCCTGAAAGCGTTTATAATATCGAACAGTAAAACCATCCAACCCTGGCGACTTGCCAAGGGGCATAGAACGCAGCACTCCATGAGCCTCAACCAACGTGAGAGGACGGTCCAACCGTGCCACATCATCAGGCACAATCCGGGGCAACTCCGCTGAAGCCAAATATGCGTCTAGGTCTGGTAAGGACCCAGAAGTTTCCGGTGCATAGAGATGGGAGTAATACTCCACAAAACGTGCCAGAATAGCATCCTTTTTCCGCAACAACTCACCAGAGGCTGCACGTAACGAGAGAATCTGATTGCGCGTCTGCCGCACTTTCAGACGATGGGCAACTAGTCGACTAGCTTTATTAGAAAATTCAAAATAGCGCTATTTGAGAAGCTGTAAATTATGGTGTAAACGCTCCAGGTCTAAAGCCTGAAGATCCCGGCGTGCTTGAAACAAGCGTTCCCGTAATGCAACATCCCAAGGGCTACGCTTGTGCAAGCCCTCCAACCGACCAATCAAAATCAGCAACGCCGCCGCCTCTTCCCGTCGTTTACGTTGCCGGGCTGAGGCCAGGGCTATCACTCTGCCCCTAAGGGTAGCCTTTAACCCCTCCCAAACCGCTTCCAACGAAGCGCCACAGTCTACATTCACATCTAAATATTCCTGTATCCACCCTTCAATCTGCACTCCCACCTCCGGATCATCCAGGAGACTATCATTAAAATGCCAGAATTTGCGTCCCGAGCCACCACCCTCTCCCTGGAACCGCAACCAAACTGGGGCATGATCTGACCATGTTAGGGACTCAATCCCCGCTGATTCCACCCTCCGAAGCAGTCCCCGCTCCACAAAAACATAATCAATTCTAGAATAAGAGGAATGGATACCCGAAAAATAAGTATAATCTCTAACCGATGGATGGAGCCACCGCCAACAATCCACCATGTTCAGAGTAGCTAAGGCCTCCCTCAACAGTTTACGATCCCGCCTCCCATATTGATCCGCCCTCCCTGAGTTATCCAAATGAGGGGTTACTGTGAGATTAAAATCCCCACCTAAAACCAGGGCACCCCCCTTAAACCTGAGAATTCTAGGCACTAACTCTCGAAAGAAGACCCCCTGACCCTCATTGGGAGCATAAACATTAACCAGGGAGTACAAGACCCCCTCAATCAAAGCCTCCAACATTATATATCTACCCTGAGGATCCCGCACCACCCTCTGCACTTCACAACGAATCCCCTTACGAACAAGAATACCCACCCCACCCCTCTTAGAAGTGCCCACCCTGGAAGCCCAGAAGGCCTGAGGAAACCTAGAATCCCTAACTAGAGATTCATGGGACTGGAGTAGATGTGTCTCCTGGACGAAACATACATCAGCCCGCAAGCGAAGCAGCTCCCTATAGAAAGCTCGTCTCTTATTGGGGGAATTTAGACCCCTGATATTATAAGAGATCAACCGGAATCCCTCCATAATCCAAAGATAAGAATGGCAATGCAACCCCAACCCCTGCCAACTTGTCCCCACATCTCCCGCAACCCCCCCAACCCACTCCCCCACCCCCCACCCCAAAGTGAGAGTCCACAGATCTCCCACCAGCATACAAGGAAGTGATCCATCTCCATGGCCCCTTACACAAACCCCACAACACAACACTAACTGTCAAATACAGTTCCCACAACAATCCCCAGAATTCAATCTGCCAACCCCCAAACCCCCCCGCACCACACTTCTCACTCCCCCCTCCCCCCTCCCCCACAGTACAACATTCCCCCACAGAACACCAATACATCTCTCCAACTTCCCCCAGAACCAGTCCATGGGCAACCCCCTCACAGTTCCTTTCCAAAACTCAAACCCAGGTACCCAGCTCCAAGGAGGGGTCCATACACCCCCCCCCCTGCAGATAGGGAAGTATTGAAAAAACTGGAACAATACAAGCACAGTCAGTCAGCCCTCAGGGGGGGGCACTGGATGTAGAAGCAGTAGCTGGAAGAGGGTGTCTCCCTCCATGGCCGCCCCTCCCGCTCCGGGATCTCTTTTTTTTTTTTTTTTTTTAGGCAAATTTGGTAACTCTACTTCTAACTCATAGTTTTCCTGGGCTTTTCCATTCAAGCGTGTCTCTTGTTATGTGGCATCCCCGTTACTCAGTGGCGTACCAAGGGGGGGCCGGGAGGGGCGGTCCGCCCTGGGTGCCAGCCCTGAAGGGGTGCTCCCGGCCTTGCCGTTCAGTCCCCCCACACCCCCGAAGGACCGCTCGCCCCACTGACCTTCCTGCACCACCTGTGAAGCAGCAAGCAGCAGTATCGCGAGGTCAGCTATCCCTGAGCTGCTTGGGCGCTGCTTCCTGCGCCGCGGTCCCGCCCCTCCTCTGACGTCAGAGGAGGGGCGGGAACGCAGCGCAGGAAGCAGTGCCTAAGCAGCGCAGGGATAGCTGACGTCGCGATCTTGCTGCGGCTGCTTCATAGGTGGTGCAGGAAGGTCAGTGGGGCGAGCGGTCCTTCGGGGATGGTGGGGACTGAATGGCAAGGCCGAGAGCATAGGTAGTGCTGCTTCATAGGTGGTGCGGGGAGGCCAGGGGGGCGAGCGGTCCTTCAGGGTGGGGCGGGTGGGCAGGCAGGCAGGCATTCAAGGGGGAGGGGGGTGACAGGCAGGCAGGCCTTCAAGGGGGGGGGACAGGCCTTCGGGGGGGTGTGCAGACCTTCAAGGGGGAGGGACAGGCCTTCAAGGGGGGGCAGGCAGGCCTTCAAGGGGGGACAGGTCTACAAGGGGGTGGGCAGGCCTACAAGGGGGTGGGACAGGCCTTCAGGGGGGGTGCAGGCCTTCAGGGGGGGTGCAGGACTTCAAGGGGGGTGCAGGCCTTCAAGGGGGGGACAGGCAGGCAGGCCTACAAGGGGGGGGACAGGCCTACAAGGGGGTGGGACAGGCCTACAAGGGGGGGACAGGCCTTCAGGGGGGTGCAGGCCTTTGGGGGGGTGCAGACCTTCAAGGGGGGGGACAGGCCTTCAAGGGGGGGGACAGGCAGGTAGGTCTTCAAGGTGGGGGGACAGGCCTACAAGGGGGAGGGACAGGCCTTCAAGGGGGGGACAGGCCTACAAGGGGGATGCAGGCCTTCAAGGGGGGACAGGCAGACCTTTAAGGGGGGACAGGCCTTTGGGGGGACCCTGGTTTAGAAATACACGGAGGGAAGGGGGTGTTCAAAGAGACGTGCATATGCCAAACTTTGGGGGGGGGGATGAAGAAATAATGGGTCTGAAAATAGAGGAGAGGGAGAGAAATGATGGACCATGAGATTTAGGGAGGGAAGGAACTGAAAGGGAGAGAAATTGGACACAAGGGATGGTGTGGAGGAGGGATAGAGATACTGGATAGGAGGGTAATTGGGAAAAGAAAGGAAGAGATGGTGGACTCTGGGGTGGTGGGGAAGGAGGGAGAGATGCCAGATGAAAGGGTAGTTAAGAAAAGGTGGATCTGTGGAGGGAGATGAAAAAAAGGAAAGATACCAGACTTCCTGGGGAGGGAAGGGAAATGGAAAGGGAGGACAGAGTTGGCAGATGGATGGTTAGCATGCAGAAAGAAGAAAGAAGGAGACCCTGGCAAGCAAGTTATCAGAAGAAAACCAGAGCCTTGGACCAACAAGATTTGAAATATAACCAGACAACAAAAGGTAGAAAAATTAATTTTATTTTCTGTTTTGTGATTATAATATGTCAGATTTGAAATGTGTATCCTGACAGAGCTGGTGTTGGACTGCAAACGTGAGCTAGGATTTAACAGAGAGAGGAAAAGTCCTTTTTGTTTCTTTATTTTATTTACACCACAGCGCCAGTGTGGTTAGGAGAAGCCAAAGGGGGTGAAAAAGCTATAAAACCCACCAGGAGTTTTGAAAAAAATCACCCAACTGGGTAGGAAAATCGAATTGAAAAACCAATTCAATAGGCTGAATCGAATCGAAATTTTTTTTCCTGAATCTGGCAGCATTAGTTTGCGCTACTGTCTTAGACTTTAGGACCTGGGATTGGGGAGAGATGGCACCCTCAGTACTTTATAATGCAAGTGAAACGAGGATTTGGTCAGACTTTTGAAGGGTCTACAGAAAAAAAATATTGTATAGGCCGGGGACATGAAACAGCAGGAAATGGGAACTTTTCTTCCTTCTATTTTTGTGAATGGAAAGGCTGAGGATGTCAGAGAGTTCAGTTAAAATATGTGCTTTATAAGAAAATATAATAATGTGTTTTATAAAGTTTATAGCATAGCTGGCCTACCCAGTGAGGTGTTTCTAGTGGTGGTGGTGGCAGCGTGTCAATGTGTTGAGAGGAAGAGGTGGTCTGGGAAATTCTGCTGAGCAAACTCTGGGCCCATTTCCACCCCCCAGTTAGTTCACTCCACTCAATTGGTTCACACACTGAGTGGGTGTTTGGGTGTTGTGTTGGGATCTCTTCCAGTGGTTTATCAGTATCTCCTTCTGGTCCAAGGAAGGAAACTTTGTTATCCTTAGCATTGACCTACAGAATATGTTTGTAACAGCGCTGCTTGTGTGACATTAGGCTATGTAGTGATCGAAAGAAAAAAACAGACCTTTGCACATTTTTGCACTATATGGTGGGTGTATGAGGAGATTCACATTTCCTGCACAGCTAAGTCCATGTGAAGTTACCTTGTGCTGTATTTGACATCTAGCAAGGTCTCTGTTTGAAAGGAAAGATCTAAACTTAAAAATGAAGTGGCCAGAAGTTATGGTAAAAGCAGATAGTGTAGCTGGTTTTAAGAAAGATTTGGACAAATTCCTGGAGGAAAAGTCCATAATCTGTTATTAAGACATGGGGGAAGTGTCTGCTTGCCCTGGATCGGTAGCATGGAATGTTGCTACTCTTTGGGTTTTGACCAGGTATTAGTGTCCTGGATTGGCTACCATGAGAATGGGCTACTGGGCATGATGGACCATTGGTCTGACCCAGTTAGGCTATTCTTATGTTATGTTCTCATCTGTAGGGGCCTTTGTTTTCACTTCTTATTTTAATGTATTTTTTTTCTGGGAACTTATCAGTGTTTTTTATAATGGGAACAAAAATGGAAGAGAATTAATGTGTGTGGGATGAGGGGGTAACTAATTTCTTCAGCTAAATAATTCAATCCACTTCAAACAGACATAGGAGAACTCACGCACCATTCACACACCCTTCAACCAAAAACGTCAAAAGAAAAAAACTGTTTGACAACCTCCTAGCCATTCGAGCTGCAACACTCGACCCCCAACTCTACAATCAATTGACATCGACCACAGACTGCAAAACCTTCAAAAAGAAATAAAAACCCTTCTATTCAAAAAACACATAAAACCGAACTAACACAATCAGAACTGTCCCAAGCATCACCTGCAACTACTCCATATGTACTTCTGATGTCATGACAATTCAGACATAATTTATGTTATGTTATGTTTGGAATATAAGAAAATTTTCACTGCCTGTTTCTATTCTGACCATTTATTCTGTTTCATGGTCATTACAAAAAATATTTTTTTACATAGGGGGGGGTGTGTCAAAAAATGATGGGCCCCGGGTGCCACATACCCTAGGTACGCCACTGGCTAGATCTGGTGTAGGAGAGATAAAAATGAAGAAGGTAGTGAAGCTGGAATGAATGATGTAAAAAGGAGAGAGGAGGATGGACAGGGAAGAGGGGCATAGAAATAAGTCAGATACATATGGAAGGGGGAGAGGGCAGACATTGGATGGAACGGGCAGAGGCTGGAAGGAAAAGAGTGAAAAGAAGATGAAAGCAGCAGTGGCGTACCAAGGGGGGGGGGGGGGGGGGGCGGTGCGCCCCGGGTGCCAGCCCTAAGGGGGTGCTCCCGGCCTTGCCGTTCAGTCACCCCACCCCCGAAGGATCGCTCGCCCCACTGACCTTCCTGCACCATCTGTGAAGCAGCCCGCAGCAGGATCGCGAAGTCAGCGTCAGCGATCCCTGCGCTGCTTAGGCGCTGCTTCCTGCGCCGCGATCTCGCCCCTCCTCTGACGTCAGAGGAGGGGCGGGACCATGGCGCAGGAAGCAGCGCAGGGATCGCTGATGCTGACTTCGCGATCCTGCTGCGGCTGCTTCATAGGTGGTGCGGGGAGGCCAGGGGAGCGAGCGGTCCTTCGGGGTGGGTCGGGGCATCAGGCCTTCAGGGTGGGGCGGGCGGGCAGGCAGGCAGGCTTTCAAGGGGGAGGGGGTGACAGGCAGGCAGGCAGGCCTTCAAGGGGGGACAGGCCTTCGGGGGGGGGTGCAGACCTTCAAGGGGTGCAGGCCTTCAAGGGGGAGCAGGCAGGCCTTCAGGGGGGGTGCAGGCCTTCGGGGGGGTGTAGGCCTTTGGGGGGGTGCAGACCTTCAAGGGGGTGCAGGCCTTCAAGGGGGGAAAGGCAGGCAGGCCTTCAAGGGGGGGACAGGCCTACAAGAGGGGGACAGGCCTACAAGGGGGTGGGACATGCCTTCAAGGGGGGACAGGCCTTCGGGGGGGTGCAGACCTTCAAGGGGGTGCAGGCCTTCAAGGGGGTGCAGGCCTTCAAGGGGGGACAGGCCTTCAAGGGGGGGAAAGGCAGGCAGGCCTTCAAGGGGGGACAGGCCTACAAGGGGGGGAAAAGCTACAAGAGGGTGGGACAGGCCTTCAAGTGGGGGACAGGCCTTCGGGGGGGTGCAGGCCTTCGGGGGGTGCAGGCCTTCAAGGGGGGACAGGCAGACCTTTAAGGGGGGACAGGCCTTTGGGGGGGACCATGATTTAGAAGTACACGGAGGGAAGGGGGTGTTCAAAGAGACGTGCATATGCCAAACTTTGGGGGGGGGGAAGAAATAATGGATCTGAAAATAGAGGAGAGGGAGAGAGATGATGGACCATGGGATTTAGGGAGGGAAGGAACAGAAAGGGAGAGAAATTGGACACAAGGGATGGTGTGGAGGAGGGATAGAGATACTGGATAGGAGGGTAATTAGGAAAAGAAAGGGAGAGATGGTGGACTCTGGGGTGGTGGGGAAGGAGGGAGAGATGCCGGATGAAAGGGTATTTAAGAAAAGGTGGATCTGTGGAGGGAGATGAAAAAAAGGAAAGATACCAGACTTCTTGGGAAGGGAAGGGAAATAGAAAGGGAGGACAGAGTTGGCAGATGGATGGTTAGCATGCAGAAAGAAGGAGACCCTGGCAAGCAAGTTATCAGAAGAAAACCAGAGCCTTGGACCAACAAGATTTGAAATATAACCAGACAACAAAAGGTAGAAAAATTAATTTTATTTTCTGTTTTGTGATTATAATATGTCAGATTTGAAATGTGTATCCTGCCAGAGCTGGTGTTGGACTGCAAACGTGAGCTAGGATTTAACAGAGAGAGGAAAAGTCCTTTTTGTTTCTTTATTTTATTTACACCACAGCGCCAGTGTGGTTAGGAGAAGCCAAAGGGGGTGAAAAAGCTATAAAACCCACCTGGAGTTTTGAAAAAAATCACCCAACTGGGCAGGAAAATCGAATTGAAAAACCAATTCAATAGGGCTGAATCGAATCAAAAATTTTTTTCCTGTATCTGGCAGCATTAGTTTGCGCTACTGTCTTAGACTTTAGGACCTGGGATTGGGGAGAGATGGCATCCTCAGTACTTTATAATGCAAGTGAAACGAGGATTTGGTCAGACTTTTGAAGGGTCTGCAGAAAAAAAATATTGTATAGGCCGGGGACATGAGACAGCAGGAAATGGGAACTATTCTTCCTTCTATTTTTGTGAATGGAAAGGCTGAGGATGTCAGAGAGTTCAGTTAAAATATGTGCTTTATAAGAAAATATAATAATGTGTTTTATAAAGTTTATAGCATAGCTGGCCTACCCAGTGAGGTGTTCCTAGTGGTGATGGTGGCAGAGTGTCAATGTGTTGAGAGGAAGAGGTGGTCTGGGAAATTCTGCTGAGCAAACTCTGGGCCCATTTCCACCCCCCAGTTAGTCCACTCCACTCAACTGGTTCACACACTGAGTGGGTCTTTGGGTGTTGTTTTGGGATCTCTTCCAGTGGTTTATCTCCTTCTGGTCCAAGGAAGGAAACTTTGTTATCCTTAGCATTGACCTACAGAATATGTTTGTAACAGCGCTGCTTGTGTGGCATTAGGCTATGTAGTGATCGAAAGAAAAAAACAGACCTTTGCACATTTTTGCACTATATGGTGGGTGTATGAGGAGATTCACATTTCCTGCACAGCTAAGTCCATGTGAAGTTACCTTGTGCTGTATTTGACATCTAGCAAGGTCTCTGTTTGAAAGGAAAGATCTAAACTTAAAAATGAAGTGGCCAGAAGTTATGGTAAAAGCAGATAGTGTAGCTGGTTTTAAGAAAGATTTGGACAAATTCCTGGAGGAAAAGTCCATAATCTGTTATTAAGACATGGGGGAAGTGTCTGCTTGCCCTGGATCGGTAGCATGGAATGTTGCTACTCTTTGGGTTTTGACCAGGTATTAGTGTCCTGGATTGGCTACCATGAGAATGGGCTACTGGGCATGATGGACCATTGGTCTGACCCAGTTAGGCTATTCTTATGTTATGTTCTCATCTGTAGGGGCCTTTGTTTTCACTTCTTATTTTAATGTATTTTTTTTCTGGGAACTTATCAGTGTTTTTTATAATGGGAACAAAAATGGAAGAGAATTAATGTGTGTGGGATGAGGGGGTAACTAATTTCTTCAGCTAAATAATTCAATCCACTTCAAACAGACATAGGAGAACTCACGCACCATTCACACACCCTCCAACCAAAAACGTCAAAAGAAAAAAACTGTTCGACAACCTCCTAGCCATTCGAGCTGCAACACTCGACCCCCAACTCTACAATCAATTGACATCGACCACAGACTGCAAAACCTTCAAAAAGAAATAAAAACCCTTCTATTCAAAAAACACATAAAACCGAACTAACACAATCAGAACTGTCCCAAGCATCACCTGCAACTACTCCATATGTACTTCTGATGTCATGACAATTCAGACATAATTTATGTTATGTTATGTTTGGAATATAAGAAAATTTTCACTGCCTGTTTCTATTCTGACCATTTATTCTGTTTCATGGTCATTACAAAAAATATTTTTTTACATAGGGGGGGGGTGTCAAAAAATGATGGGCCCCGGGTGCCACATACCCTAGGTACGCCACTGCCGTTACTACCAGGGTGGGTTTGTGGCAAGCTGGATTCAATAGCCTCATCTGTCATTATGCACTGGTAATAATAAACTCTTTTTTCACTTTCAAACAGTTCTTACAGGTGTATGATTTGAGAAGAAAGAGGGGTTGGGCACAGCCACACTCTCTGTACTAGTGTGCATTATTAATTATTCATATAGGACCCATCTATGTCTGTGTGAGGAATAGATCTGTTTCAGACATGCAGGTAGTTTCCCTACTTGTGCCTGACAAAGGATTTTTTAAATGAACTTTCAGGTTCTACAAATCTTTAAATTCAAATGTCTAATGATCCTTGTTTACTGGTAGGGTGGGAAAGCATCCAACTGTCTACCAAGCACTGCTCTGTTTAAATTGGCTTTTCACTGTCCTGACCTCTCACTCTGGCTCTGTGAATTGTTAAGAAGTTATTATTATAGACTACAGGCTCAATGGGTTTATCAGGCTGAACTCTGTATTATTTAAACAAATTTCTTTAATACAAAACTTGAAACAACTTACAGTTCAGATTATCTCACGGGATTTCTTCTTATACAACATCCACACTTTACCAGCACATCCTATGGTTAGGATAAGCTAGGAGTGTATTTTTACATACTCTGTGAAGTTATAATATTATGTTCTGTTAGCTAATTAGGCTGTGTTTAGACTAGCAGATTCAAAGGTGTAAACCATTTGAGGGAACAATTCCTTCCTATGGCCATGTGCAGTTCTAAAATTGAGTCAGCTATCTCCATACAGATAAGAGAAGCAACCAGAAAAGGGGTTAAAATCCCACAATATAGTAACATCTTGCCACAGAACTCGAAGGAAGCAAATTAAAATACAAGATCTAATGTAAGGGGACATAGACTTGATGCAATATATAAAGTAAATCCCAAGAGGCACATAAGGATCTTTCCATTTGCAATGGAGAATATACCTCTTTAATATTAATCCAATCCTTCAATTGTTGTAATAAATAAGACATATTATAAAGTTTAATATCTGGCAAACCTAAACCTTCTTCCAATTATCCAAAAGATGATAACATTTTGTTTTGGCTTATTTTGCTTCCCCCTCCCCCACCCCAACAAAAGTATGCCAAGAGTCTATTCAAGGATCTAATATCCTTTTGTTTTAAAAGCAGTGGAAGAGTTTGCAGAAAGTATAACCACTTAGGAAAAATTACCACAGTAAATAAGCTAATCCTTCCCATAAGAGATAAAGGCAGGACTGGCCATTTCTGAGAATTATGTTTTATGACAGCTAACAAGTAACTTAGTAGATGACGGCAGATAACGACACAAATAGTCCATCCAGTCTGCCCAACCTGATTCAATTTAAAAAAAAATTATGTTTTTTTCTTCTTAGCTAAGTGATATTAAGCTTGTATAAATTAGATGTACTGTATCTGCACAAAGATGGATGCCCACATACTTAAATTAATCTCAAGATGATTTTAATCAGCAGTAATGTGGGAACCATGACTGCCATGTTGGATGTGTCACTAAATGTTCTGATTTCAGAAGGTTCAACTTGAACTGGAGAAATCCCTAAATTCAGTAATATTTTGAAACAAAGCTGGCAATGATCTCTCAAGATTAATTATATGCACAAGCAAATCATTTGTGAGAGCAGAGATCTTGAAAGTTTCAGTCCCTAATTTTACCTCCTCGATTTCTGGATTACTTATTATAATATCTAATTAAAGAGTCCAGGACTAATACAAAAAAAGGGGGGATAGAGGGCATCCCAGCCTTGTTCCCCATGCTATTTTAAAGGGCTTGGAAAGACAGTTTTTAACTCCAACTGTTGCTGTTGGCAAATGGTATAAAGCCTTTTTTTCGATCATGTCACACCATTGCTCCAAAAAGCCCACTGGCTGCCAATTTCATACAGGATAACATATAAAATAGCTCTTTTAGTCTTTAAGACAATAAAAAACAATACTCCTGCATTCATAGATAGGCTCCTTATTCCATATAGTTCATCTAGAGTTCTTAGATCATCCTCTCAATCTACTCTATATGTTCCCTCTTTAAAAATCATTGGAACTCGCCGTGCCGTTATCTTTTTGGTTACTGCCCCAACAATTTGGAACTCACTCCCTTTATACCTAAGACTTGAACAGGACTTGCAAAAATTTAAGAATAGCTTAAAGTGCCTTCTTTTCAAAGAAGCCTTTAACTGAATGTCCATTTTCTTGGTCATTTACGATTCTTATCATCCTCCGCCAAATTCAGACTATCATCCCCTTTCCCTTTGACCTTTTCTCTGTTCTCAACTTTTTTTCCTCACACCCTCCTATTGTACTACCCTTACATGGACTCTTTCTTTCAAAATTGTATTTCTTTCCCTCTTTCCTATTGTTTCATGTGGTTTGTTACCCTTGTTTTAGTTGTTAACTTTGTATGTTTTTTTTTAAACCAGTTAATTTTATTTAATTTGTATATGTGATTATTTAAATCCAATTTTATTTCTTGTAAAACGCATTGTAATTTGAAAAGCGTTCAATCAAATAATATAATAAACTTGAAACTTGAAACTTTATCACAGAAATAAAAAGCCCCTGAAAACACATATGTATTTAACTGTGAACAAGAAAGACCAATTAATCCTGTCAAATGCCTTCTCTGCGTCAAAGCAAATAAGCAGAGAAGGTGACAACACCCTTTTCACCTTCTCTAAAGAAAGCAGAATTTGTTTGATGTTCTTTGCCACCCAATGATCCCAGACAAAGCTTGGCCTCAAAATTGATCAATGACATAGGGCTAGATTCACTAAAGTCCACAAATCTATCCTATTCGTGTCCTATCCGTTTTCGATTCATTCTGGCTGATCAATTCAGTAAAGCTTGTCCATGCAAATGATCAAATTGTAAACATGCCCCCACGTCTCGCTGTAACATTGATTGATGCGCGTGCGCACTGTCTCCTTGTTGGTTTTGAAGCACATAACGCATGCGCTAGCTCTTTAGGACTTCACTGTTTAGAAATGGGGTGGGGTTTAATCGCAGACGTCATTGGCAGGCTCCGAATGTGACTACCGCAAAGCATTGTCATTAAAAATGCAATATAAGAACTGTAGTTTTTACCAACTTCTCTTTTTTCTTAAGTGCTGTTGCAAGCTGTTTAAGCTATGACCATAGCTTTTTGAAAAATTTGTTGGACAGGTTTAAGGAGAAATAGCATTGGAGGTTTGTGAGCAAGCTGTGGAATTCTTTGAGTTCATCCTTTTTTTACGGATCAATCTTAAAGTTTATTGCGCGCTTCCAAACAGCTTAACATTTCTCTCAGGAAAAAAACTGTTTAAGTTGCTAAAAAACACAACAGTTAACAGCAGTTGAATGCACTGGGACCATGCGGTGTTATATACAGCCTAGGAATCCCAAGAGGCTGTGTGGCTCTTTCTGCCGTGAAGCACAAAGCAACCAAAGGCAACCCCGTGATGTCAGATGCACGCGACAATCTAGCTGGAAGGAAGGGGGGGGAGGGATAGCTGGCCCTTAAAAGTTATTTTTGATTTTTAAAAAAATTTGGCATTGATATATGAAATGTACAATGCACAAGGAGAGCACGGGGTTAATCTGCGATTTTCTTGCCATGCGCATTATAAATCTGAGATTCACTCCCGCGCTCGCTATGCGCATTCCAAAAAAAATCAAAAAAATATTTCTAACGCTTATGTACATGAAAGTTTACATATATTTAAAGTTTAGATATATTATGGATTTTTTGCGGGGTAGATATATATTTTTAATGGGGTTCTTAACATACACGCGGCAGTTACTAGGCAGGAATAGTCAGCGAGGATGTAAAGCAACTGGTCCTCAGCAGTTGAAACTTTTTGGAACGGAAAGGCCAGTCGGTTTGGACAAAATGGTAGTACGAAAGTGAGTGCAAACCAAGCAGTACATGATCGGTTTGCTTAGTGAATCTAGCCCATAGATCTATAAGACTGTTGGGGATCTTTCCATGGTTTCAGCAAGAGCACTATAAGTGCTCCGCACAACGATGCTCACATTTGTCATATCCTTTTTCTTTGATACAGTGTAGAGATTGACAAATTTTTCCTGTCCCTGCAGGAACTCAATTTCCCCATCCCATCCCCATGAGTTTTATCACTGACCCTGTCCCATTCTTATAAGCTCTGCCTTAACCGCACAAGCCTCAAACACTTATGATTTTAAAGTGTTTGA
This sequence comes from Geotrypetes seraphini, assembly GCF_902459505.1. Taxonomy (NCBI): domain Eukaryota; kingdom Metazoa; phylum Chordata; class Amphibia; order Gymnophiona; family Dermophiidae; genus Geotrypetes; species Geotrypetes seraphini. The sequence continues at coordinate 45,451,826 of NC_047097.1, forward strand.
GGCTTCTACAGATGAGGATGGAGCGTGTAGGAATAGGACAGGGACAGGAAAAGAATTCGTGGGGACGGAACAGGAAAATGAGTTCCCGCGGGGAAAAATTTGTACCCATGTCATTCTTTAATATAGTGCTTAACATTTTGCATAATCATAAACATGAACAAACCCTTCCCTTCCCCCCAACAGTCTCATTATATACCCTTATGATGGAAGAATGAGGTAGCATTTATATTTTAAAAAATTGGTTCCATCTGTCTCAAATCATTTAACATAAGGATTCCAAACTTTCAAGAAAGGTTCCAGTCTATGGCGTTTCAAAGCAGTTAAAGTTTGAATTTGTCTTTTGAATGTCTATCTTGCTTAGAACTTGTAGATGAGTTGGGACCTCAGGTTGTTTCCACATCAACCTAGTCACAGTTAACAATGGCGGCTATCATCTTATGATGCTTATTGTATACTAGTCTTATAGCCCATTACATTAACAGGTGCTAGAATAGATGTGTGTGTCTGTCTTTCTTTCTTTTTATATCTCTCCTTGGCTGCTGTCTGTATGTCTTTCTTTCTTTCTTTCTTTCTGTCTCTTTCCTTGGCTGTCCACCACTACCCCTTGCCTGCTCCCCCTGTCCATCAATAGCCCTTCTCCCTTCATTTTACCTCCCCTTTGTTCAGCAGCACCTCTTCCCTGCTCCCCCTGTTCAGCAGTAGGCCTCCCTTCCTGTTACCTCCCCCCCTGACAATCAGCACCTCTTCCCTGCTCCCCCTTTCCAGCAGTAGGCCTCCCTTCCTGTTACCTCCCCCCTGACAATCAGCACCTCTTCCCTGCTCCCCGTCTAGCAGTAGGCCTCCCTTTCTGTTTCCTCCCCCCCTGTCCAGCAGCACCTCTTTCATGCTCTCCCTATCCAGCAACACCCTTTACTTGCTCCCCCTGTCCAGCATCCGACTTCCGTTCCGTTCGCGTCTGCCCTCCTGTCCTGTCAGCACCCGCATGATGCCTTTCGCCACAGCTCAACTGCCTGCACCGCCGACAGCCACCTGAAGCCGCTGCGGCCTGCATGTGCTGATAGCCGCCGCGCACGCCTCATGCCGACTCAAGTCGCCCTGGTACTGGCCCGCTCCCGGCATCGCTGCCACTGCCGCCATCCCTGCTGGGTGGGAAGGTGGGCTCCATGAGAGGCCTGCGGGGCCGAAGCCTTTCAGCGTGGCTGGGGCTCGGGAGGAGGAGTCCTGGTGTCTTCTAGTGCGCATGCGCACTCCTGCCTGCCATGGACATACGGATCACGGAACATGCAGGTAGGAGTGCGCATGCGCGCTTAGCGTTTTATTATAGTAGATGTTCATTGGTTTTATATTCAGCAGTCCACAGCCCATATCCTTAGAGATCATGACCACACAAATGTTCCTTAGTATAGTAAAATTGTTTCCCAAAATGGACGAACCTTGGGGCATGTCCACCAAATATTCTCAAATTTCTCTTGGCCTCCATATTGTTATGGTTGTATTTATCTTATACAAACAAACTGATGTTAAATACTACTGGTACAAGAACTTATATACATTCTCAACCATATTGCTTGCTATTGAAACTCACAGTAATGAGTGCATCTTTCACACTTTGGGGGGGGGGGTTGAAATGCATATTCAACAAGCACTCCCACTGAGATACAGCGATTAGGTGTTATCTGCTGTAACAACAAATGATATAAGTGAGAGATACGTCCTCTGCTGCTGCTGTTATGCTGAACTCGCTCACATAGATTTTCTTCCTTGAGTAAATCTGATAAAGAGTTTTTTTCTGTATAAAATCAGTGACTTGATTATACTGGAAAATATCCGTTTGGGAAAGCCCATATTCTGCTATTAGTTCAGGCACCGGTAATAGTTTTTCCTCTATTAAAATCTGACCCAGTGTGACAAGTCCTCCAGCCACCCAATTTCTATATCTTGGATCCATCTGTACCAGGAGGAATTCCTCTACCGCTACGACTGGCGTCTGTTTAAAGTAGACCCAACCCCAGAACAAACAATTCCTAGCTGTGAACACATAGAAAAAAATGGACAACTAAAAGCGAGCCAGCATGGCTTGTGCAAGGGAAGATCGTGCCAAACGAACCTACTGCACTTATTTGAAGGGATAAACAGCCAGATGGACAAAGGAGAACCCGTAGACATCATCTATCTCGACTTCCAAAAAGCCTTTGACACGGTACCCCATGAGCGGCTTCTTAGGACGCTGTGGAGCCACGGGGTGGAAGGGGACGTACACAGATGGATTAAACACTGGTTGGCAGACAGAAAGCAACGGGTTGGAGTGAAGGGCCACTACTCGGACTGGCGGAAGGTCACGAGCGGTGTTCCCCAGGGGTCGGTGCTCGGACCGCTGCTGTTCAATGTATTCATAAATGACCTAGAAGCGGGGACAAAGTGTGAAGTTATAAAATTTGCAGATGACATCACCATAATCCTCCCATTCGACCCATCAGAGACCACCACCACAACAAAGCTAGAAACAACCTTAGACACAGTAGAAAAATGGATGATGGATCACAAACTAAAACTAAATTCTGAAAAAACAAAATTCCTTTTGCTCGAAAAAGCCCAAACTCCTACCATCACTGAACTGAAAATCAAAAATACCAAATACCCAATACAACCCGAACTAAAACTCCTAGGAGTTACGATAGACAGATGTTGCACAATGCAGCCCCAAATCAACAAAACAACCCAGAAAGCTTTTTTAACCATGAGAAATCTCCGCAAAATCAGAAAATTCTTTGACCAAGCACAATTTAGACTAATCGTCCAATCCCTAGTCTTAGGTCTGCTGGATTATTGCAACTCCCTATATCTTCCTTGTCCAGCCACTATGATAAAACAACTCCAGACCATACAAAACACCGCCCTCAGATTGATCTACTCACTCAAAAAATATGATCACATAACAACTGCCTTCTTAGACTCTCACTGGCTACCCATACAAGCACGAATCCAATTCAAATTCTACTGCCTGATATTCAAAGCATTACACGGCTCTTCCCCCTCCTATCTAAATAACCGCTTAAACCAAATCTCCACCTCAAGACACAGAAGAACCTCGAACCCTTTCGCCTTCCCCCCACTCAAAGGCATACAACGCAAGAAAATGTTTGACAACCTTCTGGCAACACAAGCAGTAAAAATCAACCATTCCATCTCCAATCTTATGACAATATCAGACAACCTCAAAACATTCAGAAAAGAAATCAAAACCCTGCTTTTCAAAAAATTCATCCAAATATCTTAACCCCTCCTCTTTTACCTCCAGAAGATTCACCTACCTTCAGATAACCTTCCCCCAAATTACCCACCTTAACACCTTCCAATTAAACAAATACCATAAATAGATTGTAACCTACCCTCTCTAACTGCATTCCATATGTATTTTTCATACAGTTCTTCACTGTCAGTTTAATTTCCATCCTATAAGTTCACATAGAATTTTTCTTTTTTCAACCATCTTTATTTTCTCTTCTTTATTAATTTCCAGGTACTTTAGTTAGATTGTGAGCCTTCGGGACAGTAAGGGAATTTTTAAGTACCTTTTTACTTCTCATTTATAATCTTAATGTATATTTTCTTCAAACCGCTTAGAACCTAACGGATGTAGCGGTATATAAGAAATAAATTACATTACATTACATGACACCAAACTCTGCAGCAGGGTTAGAACCACGGAAGAATGTGAAGACCTATAAAGGGACCTAAACAAACTGGAAGAGTGGGAAAGCAAATGCAAGGTCATGCATTTAGGGGAAAAAAACCCGATGTTCAGCTACAAAATGGGGGGATCAGTGCTAGGGGATAGTAACCTTGAAAAAGACTTGGGTGTGCTGGTAGATACTACAATGAAACCAACGGCACAATGTGCAGCAGCCTCCATGAAAGAAAACAGAATGTTGGGTATTATTAAGAAGGGCATTACAACTAGGACGAAGGAAGTCATCATGCCGCTGTATCGTGCGATGGTGCGCCCGCATCTGGAGTACTGTGTCCAGTATTGGTCACCGTACCTCAAGAAGGACATGGCGATACTTGAAAGGGTTCAGAGAAGAGCAACAAAAATGATAAAAGGTATGGAAAACCTTTCATATGCAGACAGGTTGGGAAGGCTGGGGCTCTTCTCCCTTGAAAAGAGGAGACTCAGAGGAGACATGATAGAGACTTTTAAGATCATGAAGGGCATAGAGAGGGTGGAAAGGGACAGATTCGTCAGATTATTGGGAACCACAAGCACAAGGGGGCACTCAGAGAAGCTGAAAGGGGACAATTTTAGAACCAATGCTAGGAAGTTCTTTTTTACACAGAGGGTGGTGGACACCTGGAATGCGCTTCCGTAGGTTGTGATAGGACAGAGTACACTACGGGGGTTCAAGGAAGGATTGGATAAATTCCTGAATGATAGGGGGATTGAAGGATACAGATAGAGGTAGAGATAGGTTTTAGACAGAGTATGGATAGAAGGATAAAAGGGATTAGAGAAGGATCACATTACAGGTCATGGGCCTGATGGGCCGCCGCGGGTGCGGACCGCTGGTCACGATGGACCTCGGGTCTGACCCAGCGGAGGCAACTTCTTATGTTCTAGCTTGGATCCAGAGATGTAATAAGACTCCTATAATTGGATTAGCTAATATTGCAATAACACGAAACTGCCCAATGATAGCAGGGTAGATGAGAGGTGGAATATCTCCCATAAACCATGATTCCATTTGTACCCAATTCTTATGTGTATCTCTTTGCCATGCAAGCAAATAACAAGGTTGGGCTGCTACACAGTAATACTGCAGTTGAGGAACTGCTATCCCACCCTGATCTCATAACTGGAATGAAAAACGAAAGAAAAAACTGCAGGAATGGTGTACAAGACACCAAGGCCCCGATTCTGCAAACTACACCTAACTTTAGGCATGGTTTAGATGTCTCCCATGTGCATGTCGCGCTGAGCATCACTTAGGTGTCAGATACGCTTCGCCAATAATACTTTTTTTTCCCTTCTAGACGCCTGGTAGACGTCCCCACAATGTATTTAGTTATGTTTAAATAATTTTTTATTGAGCATCAGGAAACAAGCACAGCCAATGCAAGAACCAGCAATTCCAAACAGAGTATGAAAAATAGCAAATAACATGCTGAAAATGGAGTAGATTCTGCGCCGTTCACGAAGCGATGGGACCAGACGGGATCCATCCCAGGATACTAAGGGAGCTCAGAGAGGTTTTGGGGAGTCCTATTAAAGACTTGTTCAACAAATCTCTGGAAACGGGAGTGATTCCTGAGGATTGGAGGAGAGCAGATGTGGTCCCTATTCATAAAAGTGGTCACAGGGATGAAGCAGGAAACTACAGGCACCGGAGCCTCACTTCAGTTGTTGGAAAAATAATGGAAGTGTTGCTAAAAGAAAGGATAGTGTACTTCCTTGAATCTAATGGGTTACAGGATCCAAGGCAACATGGCTTTACAAAAGGTAAATCGTGCCAAAAGAACCTGATTGAATTTTTTGATTGGGTGACCAGAGAGCTGGATCGAGGACATATGCTAGATGTAATTTACTTAGATTTCAGCAAAGCCTGTGATACAGTTCCTCATAGGAGGCTGTTGAACAAACTTGAAGGGCTGAAGTTAGGACCCAAAGTGGTGAACTGGGTTAGAAACTGGCTGTCGGACAGATGCCAGAGGGTGGTGGTTAATGGAAGTCGCTCAGAGGAAGGAATGGTGAGTAGTGGAGTCCCTCAGGGTTCTGTGCTGGGGCCAATCCTGTTCAATATGTTTGTGAGTGACATTGCTGACAGGTTAGAAGGAAAAGTGTGCCTTTTTGCAGATGATACCAAAATTTGTAACAGAGTAGACATTGAAGAGGGAGTGGAAAATATGAAAAAGGATCTGTAAAAGTTAGAGGAATGGTCTAATGCCTGGCAACTAAAATTCAATGCAAAGAAATGCAGGATTAATAATCGGAAGGAACCGAATATGCTGGGAGGAGAGAAGCTGATATGCACGGACAGGGAGAGGGACCTTGGGGTGATAGTGTCCAAAGATCTAAAGGCGAAAAAACAGTGTGACAAGGCAGTGGCCAGTAGAAGGAAGAAGGTGGTGATGCCCCTGTACAGGTCATTGGTAAGGCCCCACTTGGAGTATTGTGTTCAGTTTTGAAAACCGTATCTGGCGAAGGACGTAAGAAAACTTGAAGCGGTCCAGAAGAGGGCGACAAAAATGATAGGAGGTTTGCGTCAGAAGACGTATGAGGAGACTGGAAGCCCTGAATATGTATAACCTAGAGGAAAGGAGAGACAGGGGAGATATGATTCAGACATTCAAATACTTGAAGGGTATTAATGTAGAACATAATCTTTTCCAGAGAAAGGAAAATGGCAAAACCAGAGGACATAATTTGAGGTTGAGGCAGTAGATTTGAGGTAGTAGATTCAAAGGCAATGTTACGGAGTCTACTTTACAGAGAGGGTGGTGGATGCCAGGAAAGGCTCGTTTGAAATCGGTGCCAGCTCCTCCACGGAACCTCCATCGAAACTTCCCCCCCCTCCAGCCGCATGTATAGTCTGTACTGCATGTATAGCCCGCATGTATAGCCAGCTACTGCATGTTTAGCTTGCCACCGCATATATAGCCTGTATTGCCCATCACTGTTACCGCATGTATATCCTGCTACTGCTTGTACAGTATAGTTACCACCATTCCCCAGCTAAGCCCCACCTCTGTTTCTATCTTACTAGTAACAAATGCTAAGCTCCACCTCAGTCTGTATCTCACTATTAGCAATTGTTAAGTCCCACCCGTTTGTATCTCACTAGAAACAACTGAATGCTAATTCTTCTTCAGTTTTTGTCCCTCTCCCGTTTTCACTCAGTCCTCACCCGACTCAACTCTCCTCCCTCCTGCCTGGCAAACTCCACCCCAACCTCCTCTCATTGGTTCTACTTGATTCTCACCATGAAGCCACCTTTCTGGCTCCTCCTCCTACTCTGCTCTTTCACCAACACTTCTTACTGTCAAAAACCTCTCCCCCCCAACCTTCCCGACTCCACATATTCCAACAACACCTGCCCTGGCCTCAGAATCCCCACACTAGTACGTACCAGAACCCACCCCTTCAAAAAACACCGAGGAGTTAACCACACCTCTCTAAAGCCTGTTCCTTCAGCCAACCTATCCAATCTTACCTCTGACTCTCTCACCCCAGTCCCAACACTTTACTGTAACGCCAGATCTGTCCGAAATAAGACCCAAATACTAAAAGATTTACTTGGAGACTTCGATCCGGGTTTCTTGTGCATCACTGAATCATGGATCGAAAAAGATTATTTTTTCACACAAAACGAACTTTGCCCCCCTGGCTACTATGGCCTCTTCTCTCCCAGAATCAACCGGAAAGGAGGAGGCCTGGCTCTGCTTTACAAATCATTCTTCGATGTCCAGCTCCTTGAAAAGGGCAGCCATACCTCTTTAGAATTCATGCTAGCTTCAGTCAACGATGAACTTCATACCTACCCATTAGGTATCCTGTTACTTTACCGTCCACCTACCCCCTGGAACAAATCCTCAGAACTCGTTCTCGAGACTATAATAAGGGCCTTTTTAAAATTCCAGAGACTATTGATCATTGGCGATATTAACCTCCACCTAGATGATAACACCAACAAGGATGCAACTGATTTCAAAGACTTCCTCACCTCCCTAGGCTTCACTGCTCCTTCGTCCACCCCTACCCATGATAAGGGGCATACTCTAGACATCATCAGCTTCCTCGACCTGACCGAACACAAAACTTCTGCTGAAGAGGCCCGTTGGGAACATGTTCCCTGGTCTGATCACCTTCTAGGCTCCATCTGCCTTCCCATTTTTATGTCTCACCTTGGCACTCCACCCCGAGCCACTAACTCTATTACCTACCGCAAAAAAATCACGAGTGAATTGTTCTGGTCCCAATTTCTCAACCAACTTCCCCCTTTTCCTAAACATGCCGACCCAGATACCAACTGGCACAACTGGGTAACCCTTTCCGGGACCACTTACCGTGCTCTTGCCCCTTTATCTACTAAACCTATCTCCTATTCCCCCAAGGCTCCCTGGTATCTTCCATACCACAGGGAATTGAAGCAGAAATGTCGAGCCCTGGAACATAAATGGAAAGAATCGAAATCCCCTTCTGACAGACAATCCTGGAGAGAACATAAGAACATAAGCATTGCCTCTGCCGGGTCAGACCAGGGGTCCATCGTGCCCGGCAGTCCGCTCCCGCGGCGGCCCTCCAGGTCCATGACCTGAAAATGTTCCCTACCTAACCTAAAATGTCCATATCCTATTTGCTCAGTGTCCTGTGAGGTAAACCTCAATCTGTACCCCGTTATTCTCTTCGCTTCCAGGAAGTCATCCAGTCCCTTTTTGAACCCCAGAATTGTACTCTGGCTTATCACCTCTCCGGGAAGTGCGTTCCAGGTGTCTACCACCCGCTGAGTGAAGAAGAACTTTCTTGCATTCGTTATGAATCTGTCTCCTCTCAGTTTTTCTGAGTGACCTCTTGTTTTAGTTGCCCCTGCTAGTCTAAAGAATCTGCCCCTCTCCACCTTCTCTATGCCTTTCATGATTTTATAAGTCTGTATCATGTCCCCTCTCAGTCTCTGCTTTTCCAGGGTAAAGAGCCCCAGCCTGTCTAACCGTTCGGCATATGAGAGGTTCTCCATACCCTTTATCATCCTCGTTGTTCTCCTCTGGACCCTCTCGAGTATTGCCATGTCCTTCTTGAGGTATGGCGACCAGTATTGGATGCAGTATTCCAGATGTGGGCGCACCATTGCTCGATACAGTGGCAGGATAACTTCCTTCGTTCTGGTAGTGATACCTTTTTTGATAATGCCCAGCATTCTGCTCGCTTTTTTTGAAGCCGCTGCACATTGCGCCTCCGGCTTCATTGTGTTATCCACCAATACCCCCAGATTTTTTTCTTGGCTGCCTTCCCCGAGTACCCTCCCTCCCATCGTATAGCTGTACCTGGAGTTCCCCTTCCCTATGTGCAAGACCTTACATTTCTCCACATTGAAGCTCATCTGCCATTTTTTTGCCCACTCAGTTTGTTCAGGTCGCTCTGCAGTTCTTTGCATTCCTCAACAGTTCTGACCGTTCTGGAGAGTTTTGTGTCATCCGCGAACTTGATAACTTCGCACTTCGTCCCCGTTTCTAGATCATTAATAAATATATTGAACAGCAGTGGTCCCAGCACTGACCCCTGCGGAACACCACTTGTGACCCCTATCCAGTCAGAGAGACAATATCAAGTTCTATAACACTGTATTAAAAAAAGCAAGGAACAATTTCTATGGAGATAAAATCACCAGATCAAAAAAACAAAATAGTACATTGTTCAACATCTGGCGCAACCTAACCTCAAAAAACGACTCCACCTTTCCCCCCATCCGCAAACAACCTAGCCAAATTTTTCAACGAAAAGATTACTACCATAAGGAGTTCTTTCCCCCCAGCTGTCTCTTACAATTCTCTGCCTCCCAATGACTCCAACCCTATCCCTGCTGATAGATCCTGGACTGCCTTCAAACTAGAGAGTTGCGCGGGGACAGAAATTCCACCCGTCCCCGTGAGGAATCACACCCGTCCCCGTGAGGAATCCCTCCGTCCCCGCCCGTCCCTACAAAACTTCAGAAATAGTTATTTCATTTAATTATGCTACTGAATTAAAGGCTCTGGTAGAAACCCATTTACAAATAAGCAAAAAGATTATTAATTTGGAAATATTAATTGGGAAGAATACATACTTTGTAAACGGGTTTCTACCAGAGCCTCTAATGTTTATAAATTTTTATAAACACAACTAATATACTACTTTATCCTGAAGCAAAAAAAAAAAAAAAAAAAAAAAAGAAATTGAATTCTTTTCCTACCTTTGTTGCCTGGTTTCTGCTTTCCTCATGTTCTCATTCAATTCCTTCCATCCACTATCTCTCTTCCTTCTGCGTCTTCCATTTGCTCTGTTACTGTGCCTCTCCCTTTCTCCCCCCTTCCAAAATGGTCTGGCACCCATCTTCTTCCCTCCGCTCCCCCCATAGTCTGGCATCTTTGTCTTCTTCCCTGCCAGCGTCTTCTCCCCACTCTCTCTTCACCATTTCTTTTCAGCGACCTTCTCCCCCCCCTATTCCCCATGTCCTGTCAGCGTCCTTCTCCCCCCTCTGTCTTCCACATGTGCTTTCAGTGTCCTTCTCCCTCTCTGACTTCCCCATGGCCTTTCAGCGTCCTTCTCCACCCCCCCGTCTTCCCCATGTCCTTTCAGGGTCCTTCTCCCTCTCTGTCTTCCCCATGGTCTTTCAGTGTCCTTCTCCACCCCCCCCCCCGAGTCTTCCCCATGTCCTTTCAGCGTCCTTCTCCACCCCTTTGTCTTCCCCATGTGCTTTCAGCGTTCTTCTCCCCCCTCTGTCTTCCACAAGTGCTTTCAGTGTCCTTCCCCCCCCTCCTTCTCTCCCGCCCCGGGTGCAGCACAGCCGGTCAGGTCCCCTTACTTTTGTGGCGCTTCCCCGACCGACCGACCGACAACAGCCCCGGTCCGACAAACCTCTCTGCCCTTAACCGTGAATCTAAATTACCTTCTTACAGCTGCTGTAAGAAGGTAATTTAGATTCGCAGTTAAGGGCAGGGAGGTTTGTCTGACCGGGGCTGTTGTCGGTCGGTCGGGGAAGCGCCACAAAAGTAAGGGGACCTGTCCGGCTGTGCTGCACCCGGGGCGGACCGCCCCCTTCCCTCGCCACTCGAGCCGCGAGGTTACTCTCCTTCTCCTTACCTGCCCTGCCTGCAGCACAGAGCCGAACGGAAGTCTTCCCGACGTCAGCGCTGACGTCGGAGGGAGGGAGGGAGGGCTTTGTGCTGCAAGCAGAGCAGGTAGGGAGAAGAGCCGCGCGACTGAGTACATCCAGCCCCGCAGGAACCTCGCGACCCTCGGAGGCATCCCCACGGGATCTCCGCGACCCTAGGGGGCGTCCCCACGGGATCCCCGTGACCCGAAGGGGGAATCCATGGGATGCCTGCAGGATTCCCGTAGTCCCCGTTCCCGTGCAGCTCTCTACTTCGAACTCGTATCCAAACCCCAGATCTCTAAATTTTGTCTCAAACTGAAATCCTGCAAATGCATCCTAGATCCTTTCCCATTCTACCTTTACGAAAACATTCCTGCGCAGGCCATCTCCTCCCTTACCAGTCTTATAAATACTGCTCTACTATCGGGCCTGTTCTCCACAGAAATGGGACACATTGCCTTATCCCCTCTTCTGAAAAAAGCCAATCTCGACCCTTCCTTACCATCGAACTTACCACCCCATAGCAAATATCCCTCTCCTAACTAAACTGCTAGACGCCATAGTCGCTACCCAGCTCTCTTCTTACCTAGAAAGATTCTCCATTCTCCACCCCTACCAACATGGCATCAGATCCAGCTTCAGCACTGAGTCCCTCCTAGTTTCCCTAATTTCAAAGGTTCAACAACTACATTCTCGTAACAAATTTGCTGTTCTTTTACAATTCAATCTCTCTGCAGCTTTCGATGTCGTCCACCACGATATACTACTTTATCAACTTTCTGAGATAGGAATTGACTCCACTGTCCTAAAGTGGTTCTCAAACTTCCTTCGCTCTCGCTCCTACACTGTCAACACAAATGGCACCATGTCCGTACCTTGGACACCATCTTGCGGTGTCCCTCAGGGATCACCCCTATCCCCTATTCTCTTTAACATCTACATGTCCTCCCTGAAGCTCCTCCAACTTCCCCCCTGAAACAATCTACACATATGCTGATGACATCCTTGTCCTCCTTGAAACAGACCAGAACCTCTCCAACCTCCACGAGAACATTACATCCTGATTAATGAGACTCCACTCCTGGTCCCTTTCAGTACAGATGAAACTAAATGAATCAAAAACAAAATTACTCTGGCTCGGCCCAAAGTTAGAACACCTGCCCACCATCTTCGCACTACCCACAGGCGCTGCTCTGCACCTTGAGTTCTCAAGCAAGGTCCTTGGCATCACTATTGATTCTTCTCTCTCCCTCAATGACCACCTCAACTTCTTGGCAAAATCATGCTTTTTCAGCCTCCACATGCTGAGGAAAGTAAGATCTTACTTTCGCCAAAACATTTCACCGTCCTCGTCAATCCATCATCCTCTCCAAACTTGACTACTGCAATGCCATTTATGTATGCCTAACAAGAAAAAGTCTTCAAAAACTCCAGCTTATCCAGAATACTGCAGCCAAGTTGATCTTTGCAAAACGCAAATCTGACCATGTCTCCCCACTCCTATCCAATCTTCACTGGCTCTTTTAAGATCATTCACGGCATCCTTCCTCCCCTAATCCCACTATCCTTTAACTCCTCGAGTCCTGACTCCACCAGACCCGCTCAAAGATATAAACTATCCTTCCCCTCTCTATGCGGTATTCTCTATGCAGGTAAACTGGGAAAATCTCTTCTCTTCAAAATCACAGGTCTCTGGAAAGATCCTTACTATCCCGTTGTGGAACCTGGGCTCTCTCCAACTATTCTGCAAGCAACTGAAAACTTGGCTCTTCTCTAACATGTAATTCTATTTTCCCCCTTACCCTTCCATTTTATATATAAGCTCATGTAAACCTTTTCCTTCCTCTTCTTATATTTTAAGTTCTTGTAAACCGTGATGAGCTCCACTTCCGTGGAGAGGATGCGGTATATAAACAAGGTTTACTTTAGTTTAGTTTTACGTTAATACCCTTCAAGTATTTGAACGTCTGAATCATATCTCCCCTGTCCCTCCTTTCCTCTAGGGTATACATATTCAGAGCTTCCAGTCTCTCCTCATATGTCTTCTGGCACAAGCCTCCTATCATTTTTGTCGCCCTCCTCTGGACCGTTTCAAGTCTTCTTACGTCCTTCGCCAGATACGGTCTCCAAAACTGAACACAATACTCCAAGTGGGGCCTTACCAATGACCTGTACAGGGGCATCAACACCTTCTTCCTTCTACTGGCTATGCCTCTCTTTATACAGCCCAGCATCCTTCTGACAGCAGCCACTGCCTTGTCACACTGTTTTTTTGCCTTTAGATCTTCGGACACTATCACCCCAAGGTCCCTCTCCCTGTCTGTGCATATCAGCTTCTCACCTCCCAGCATATACGGTTCCTTCCGATTATTAATCCCCAAATACATTACTCTGCATTTCTTTGCATTGAATTTTAGTTGCCAGGCATTAGACCATTCCTCTAACTTTTGCAGATCCTTTTTCATATTTTCCACTCCCTCTTCGGTGTCTACTCTGTTACAAATCTTGGTATCATCTGCAAAAAGGCACACTCTTCCTTCTAACCCTTCAGCAACGTCACTCACAAATATATTGAACAGGATCGGCCCCAGCACCGAACCCTGACGGACTCCACTACTCACCTTTTCTTCCTCCGAGTGACTTCCATTAACCACCACCCTCTGGCGTCTGTCCGACAGCCAGTTTCTAACCCAGTTCACCACTTTGGGTCCTAATTTCAGCCCTTCAAGTTTGTTCAACAGGTTCCTCCTATGAGGAACCGTATCATTGGCTTTTCTGAAATCTAAGTAAATTACATCTAGCATATGTCGATCCAGTTCTCTGGTCATCCAATCAAAAAATTCAAACAGGTTCATTTGGCACGATTTACCTTTTGTAAAGCCATGTTGCCTCGGATCCTGTAACCCATTAGATTCAAGGAAGTACACAAGCCTTTCTTTCAGCAACACTTCCATTATTTTTCCAACAACCGAAGTGAGGCTCACCGGCCTGTAGTTTCCTGCTTCATCCCTGTGACCACTTTTGTGAATAGGGACCACATCCGCTCTTCTCCAATCCCCAGGAACCACTCCCGTCTCCAGAGATTTGTTGAACATGTCTTTAATAGGACTCGCCAGAACCTCTTTGAGCTCCCTTAATATCCTGGGATGGATCCCGTCTGGTCCCATCGCTTTGTTTTTCAAGTTGCTCATAAACACTCTCCTCCGTGAACGGCGCAGAATCTACTCCATTTTCTCGTGTAACTTTGCCAGACAATCTCGGTCCTTCTCCAGGATTTTCTTCTGTGAACACATAACAGAAGTAGTTGTTTAGCACATTTGCTTTTTCCTCATCATTCTCCACATATCGGTTCCAAGCATTTTTTAGTTTATCAATTCCATTTTTCATCTTCCTCCTTTCACTAATATATCTGAAAAAAGTTTTGTCTCCCTTTTTTACATTTTAGCCATTTGTTCTTCCGCCTGTGCTTTTTATTTATTTTTCAATTAACATATCAAGTATAAACTTGTACAGAAATGTAAGGTTAAGCTGAAAATAAAATACAATGTAAAATGCAACACAAATCAGATTAATATCTGCTATCATAACACAAATATATAAAGCTTAACTTTAACTCAAGTCCTAATTAAACCAAGATGTAGAATAGGCAAAAATTATAATAAAGAAATACAAACTACAAGATTAAAGACTGTATAGGCTGAGCTAGGAGGTCAAACAATCAAAGAGTACTCATATCTCTCCTCCTTTTTTCAGGCGAGCCATTGACAAGAAGGTTGTAAGTTGGCTAGGTTCAAAGAATACATATTTTTGCATCTGTTGCAATATCACACATTTAAATGGGTGACGAAGAAAAAAGGTCGCCCCTAGAGCTATAACAACAAAAATTCACGTCGATGTTTTTGTATATCTCGTGACAAGTCTGGAAACATTTGTATCCTATGTCCAAGAAATTATTTTTGTTTATTTTTAAAGAAAAGTCTCAATAACCAGTTCTTATCAGGTGCTAAGGCAATTGTAAGAAGAAGTGTTGCTGTCATTGCTACTTCCCTGTCCAAAAGTTCCAAAACCGTAGAAATGTTTAACAATTGTTGATCATCTTCCTTCAGTTTTTCTTCCCTTTTAGTAGGTAAATAATACACTTGGGTGAATGGCGGAACTAGTTCCTCAGTGATTTCTAAAACTTCCTTCAAGTAACGTTTCAACATGTCTCTATGAGTCACTGCCGCAACCCTGGGAAAATTAATTAACCTAAGATTATTGTTACGGGAAAAGTTTTCTAGAGACTCCAATTTTCTCCTTAAATTAATATTGTCTCTCACCAGTGTTTCAGTGACTTGTTTAGTAACTTTCATTCCTGGGAAGAATTCAATGTTGAATTTTTTAAATCTTGCAGGTCAACTTTAATATTGTTAATTTCGTTTTCTTGGATATGAACCTTATGCTCCAACTGAGACAATTGGGGCTTGATTGATTTGGCTAGATCTGCTACGAGATCCCAAATTGCCTCAAGAGTTACCTCTTGGGGTTTCTTTAATGTAATAAGAGGTTCTTTAATAGTAAAACTCTCACCAACCGATATGCCCTCCTGACTGTGGCTCTCCTGCTCTCGGACAAACCAAGGCGATGACAAATCCTTAGGTTCCACTAGGTTCCCCTGTAAAGACAGGGAATCATAGAAACATAGAAAAAGCGGCAGAAAAGGGCTATAGCCCACCAAGTCTGCCCATTCCAAGTATCCCCCCCCTGAATTTACTCCCTTAAAGATCCCACAAGAGTATCCCATTTTTTCTTAAAATCCATCACGCTGCTGGCCTTTATCACCTGGAGTGGGAGTCTGTTCCAATGATCCACCACTCTTTCGGTGAAGAAGTACTTCCTGGAGTCGCCATGAAACTTCCCTCCCCTGATTTTCAGCGGATGCCCTCTGGTGGTCGAGGGTCCCATGAGCCAGAAGATATCATCTTCTGACTCGATGCGTCCCGTGATGTATTTATACGTTTCAATCATATCTCCCCGTTCTCTTCTTTCCTCGAGTGAGTACAGTCGCAACTTCTTTAGTCTTTCTTCATACGGGAGATCCTTGAGCCCCATGACCATCCTGGTGGCCGTTCGCTGAACCGACTCGATCCTCAGCACGTCCTTTCGGTAGTGTGGTCTCCAAAACTGAACACAGTACTCCAAGTGTGGCCTCACCATGGCTCTGTACAACGGCATCATAACTTCAGGTCTCCTGCTGACGAAACTTCTGCGGATACACCCCAATATTTGTCTTGCCCTGGAGGAAGCCTTCTCCACTTGATTGGCAACTTTCATGTCTTCGCTAATGATCACTCCTAGATCGCGTTCCTCCGTGGTCCTAATCAAGGTCTCACCATTTAGTATATAAGTTCTACGCGGGTTTCTCTTGCCCAAGTGCATTATCTTGCATTTTTTAGCATTGAAGCCTAGCTGCCAAGTATTTGACCATTGTTCCAGCAGCAGTAGGTCATGTGTCATATTATCAGGTAATAAGCTTTTGCCTACTATGTTGCAAAGTTTGGCGTCGTCGGCGAACAGTGAAACCCTTCCTCTAAGTCCTTGCGTCATATCTCTTATGAATAAGTTGAATAGAATCGGGCCCAGGACCGATCCCTGCGGCACTCCACTGATCACGTCCGACTCTTCAGATGGGGTACCGTTCACCACCACCTTCTGAAGTCTGCCGCTCAGCCAATCCCCAATCCATGTAGTTAGAATGTCTCCTAATCCTATCGATTTTAGCTTGTTCAGTAATCTTCGATGAGGGATGCTACCAAATGCTTTGCTGAAGTCCAAATATACCACGTCCAGTGACTCTCCGGCGTCCAGTTGTCTAGTAACCCAGTCAAAAAAGCTAATCAGGTTAGATTGGCATGATCTACCCTGGGTGAACCCTTGTTGGTGTGGATCACGTAGTTTTTCTTCGTCTAGGATTGTGTCAATATGCTGTTTGATCAGTGTTTCTATGAGTTTACACACTATAGACGTGAGACTCACTGGTCTGTAGTTTGCTGTCTCTGTCCTGCAGCCCTTTTTGTGGAGTGGGATTACATTGGCGGTTTTCCAGTCCAACTCCATGCTCCCCTCCTTGGTCCCAGCAGCCTCCGGGAGGAGTCTCTCACCGCCTTCCGATGGTTCCTCCAACCGCGGGGAGCTGGCAATCTGAGAAGGAGGAGGAGGCACTCCGGCATCGGGGCTCAGGGTAGTCTCTAGGCCCATGGAGAACGCCTCCATTTCGCCATGGTGCGTGCCGCCGTGACATCCTGCATTCAGTGCACAAGTTGATCTATGCTAGCGAGACTGGCTGGGGCTGAACACCACAAGGCTCCAACAGTGCTGCGGCCCCTCCACTTTGGCATTACCATGGGTCAGTATCCAGGAAAAGGATAAAATTGCACAGAAACTCTGCAGCAAAGCACTCAGCCGTCCAGTCCATCTGCCATCTTGGCCCCCACTCGCAAAGACTCTGCTCCTTGCTGAGAGTGTGAGGAATCCTGTCGATGCACTCACAAAGAATCTACTCCTTACCTTTTGTGCTTAATAATAATAATAATAATAACTTTATTCTTGTATACCGCATTACCATGGAAGTTCTATGCGGTTAACAGATGAAGAGACTGTACATTTACAGCGAAGTTACATTTTTGGCGACGCTGCATTTACAGTGAAGTTATTTTTACAGCTAGGTTACATTTGCAATGAAGTTACATTTGCTGTAAGTTACTTACAGCGATATTACATACAGCAGTGTTACATACGGTGGTGATACATACTGCAGTGTTCGATAAGGCAAAGCAGAGGCATTTAGTATGGGGAGTAATGAAGAAGGGATAATTAGTTAGATTGAGTGATCCATTTTGTTAAGTCATTTAGTGGCTAATAGGATTGGAGGAGTCGGAGAGTCTGGAGGTAAGTCGGAATTAGAGGAGGAGTCTAGTAAGAGGGGGGGAGAAGTTAGAGGAATTTGTCAAAAAGGTAGGTTTTGATAGACTTTCTGAACATTTGGTAGGGGGGGGAATTGGAGATGAGGGTTGTGAGGCATTTGTTCCATTTGCCCGCTTGGAATGCTAGGGATCTGCCGAGGAATTTCTTGTAGAGGC
Source organism: Geotrypetes seraphini (assembly GCF_902459505.1). Lineage (NCBI taxonomy): Eukaryota > Metazoa > Chordata > Amphibia > Gymnophiona > Dermophiidae > Geotrypetes > Geotrypetes seraphini. The sequence goes on from NC_047097.1 coordinate 45,469,788, forward strand.
AGCCCTTCAGGGAAGGAAAGGAAAACAGGTAGGTGTTTCGTGTACGGGAGGGGCCTGCAATTTCAAGGTGCTCCAATAGGTAGATTGGTGAAGAGCCTGCTAAGGTTTTGAAGCAGAGGCAGGCGAATTTGAAGATGATCCTTGCCTCCACCGGCAGCCAGTGGAGTTTAGGTGGAGCTTAGGTGGCAGACAAGACACTCGCAGAGATTCTGCTCCCTGCAAAGAGTGTGACTCTGACTGGGACATAGGAAGCGGCTCGACCTCGCGGAAGTCTGCTGAATGCCTAGGCAGGATAATAGGAAGCAGTTTAGGACCCATAATAGTAAGGTACTGAAGAAACTGCTTCTCCAATATGGTCTGGAAAGAAGCCGGCAAGGTGGGATCCGCGTCTGAAACTGGACCACCTGCCTTGGCTGGAGGATCCTTTGAGGCAATGTGAGAGTGCTTCGACTTAGGAGTCTTAGACACTTAATCACCACCGGCGGAACCGACTGCTAAGCTATCTGACCTGAGGAAACAGGGGAAGATACAGCAGGTGACGTCGAAGCAAGAGCTGCTGCAAATGATGAAGGTTTGATGAGGCTCGAGGTAGAAAAAGGAGGCGTGGAAGGAGGCTCGATGAAAGATGAGTTCGAAGACGCCTTCGAAGTCGAGGGATCAGTCGAAGACTGCATCTCGAAGAGCTTATCCACTTGAATGCAACGACACTTAAAAGCATGAGGCTGAAGTGTTGGCAAGGCAGGCACGACCTGGGATGATGTGAAGGCCCAAGGCACTTGAGACAGCATCTATGAGGGTCTGTGATAGAGATTGCGTGCCGACACTTGCTATACTTCTTAAAGCCTGTAGCAGGCCGGGACATAGGCCGAAAAACAGCCGCTCAAGGTCGAAGCTCTTGGGCTGCGGCCCATCCCGGAGAACGGACGGAAGACGAAAAAAATTTTTTTTTAACTAGATAAAACATATAAAATAAAATAAAACAGCGATTCGTGAAGAAAATACACCAATTGCGGTTGAGAGAAGGCAAAAGTGAACGAAGTTGAACGCAGAGAGTCAAAGACGGACTTCTCGGCTCCGCGGAAAACTAAGAACTGAGGAGACGCGCCCTGTGCTGGGCGGGAAGGCACTCGCGCATGCGCGATGCGGGCGACTCGAAACTTCTAGTTTCTTCAAGCAAGTCTGCTTGTGAGGCGTCCGGATCGGGGCTCCGTCGGATGACATCACTCATATGTGAGAATACCTGCCTGCTTGTCCTGGGATAATGATCTTTTCTATCCCCACTTCTATTTAATATTTTCTTATCTCCTCTTCTTACATTAGCTCAATCCATCGGATTTACTATTTTTGCTTACGCCGATGACATACAACTCCTCCACCCAATCAATACTTTAAACATTTCAGACATCAAAGACATTAATAATAAACTAAACATCATATATGACTGGTTGTACACAAACAAGCTTTCCCTCAATCTAGACAAATCCCGAAGTTTGTTACTCCCTATCAATTCCACAGAATTTTTATTGGACAATATCTCTATTAAATCTACACCAATCCAAATGGACACTAAGATAAAACTTCTAGGTGTAATCATTGATAGAGACCTTACCTTTCATGATCACATAAGTTCAGTGGTTAAAACTTGTTTCTATAAATTACGTATCACCCGATCCCTAACTTCCATCCTTGAAACCAATTCAATCACTTCCCTGATACATTCATTAGTAATTTCTCATCTCGATTACTGTAACTCTCTTCTAAATGGCCTTCCCCAAAAAGAAATTCGTCGTTTACAATTAATACAAAATACCGCAATAAAACTAATCCATAAAGTAGGCAGATACGACCATGTTACCCCTCTCTTAAAAGAAGCTCACTGGCTCCCTATTACTCACCGTATCACCTTTAAAATTATCTTACTATCCTTTAAAATAAAACACTCTCATTTGCCCTCATTCCTTGACAAACTTCTCATTCCCTACTGCTCCTCACGCGCTCTAAGATCAACCGATCAAAAACTTCTCTTTATCCCCTCTATTAAAGACTTCTACAATACACGTAAAGTAAATTTCGCAGTAACTGCCCCTACCCTCTGGAATTCACTGCCACAGCAACTCCGCGACGAATCACGACTTGATAAATTTAAGACAGATTTAAAAACTTTTTTATTTTGCGATGCCTTCGCTTACACTTAGAGCCATCATCTCTATTTATCAACAATAACCGCTTTCTTTAAAGCGTCCCTCTCCATTATGTTTTATCCTAACCCCACTTTCTCCATTTTCTTCTCAAATATGTAACTTTACCTTCCCTTCCCTTTTACCCTCACGGTCTAGTTCGTCCTGTAATGTTATTTGTATATACACAATACCTCTTTTAGTTAGATTTTTTTTTTTTTACTTTCTCTTTCTTTTAACCATATTGTTAACCAGCCAGATATTAATTTGATGGTTGGTATATCAAAATTAATAAAACTTGAAACTTGAAACTAGAGAGCTACTCCTCCACCTTTTTGACCATCTCTGTCCTTCCTAAAAAGATTATATCCCGGTATGCTTGCATCCCATCCATGTGATTCACTGAACCATGTTTCTGTGATAGCGACAATATCTAGATCTGCCTCTAACATCAGGGTTTGCAGATCATGAACTTTGTTGCTTAGACTGCGAGCATTTGTGGTCATCACTTTCCAGGTATTTTTCAGCGGTAATCTCCTTTTTCGTATAGATTTTTGTTTAGTTTCACTCTCCGTTGCAATGCTATGAAATGAGTTGCTGATATTGTTTATGTTGCAATCTTTACTACTATCACATCTTTTCTTTTGCCGGGGATGGTCTCTATAATTGTCCTTCATACATACACCACCCCCACCTTCTAGTTTAAATGCCTAGAAACATATTGTCTAAATTTCTCTGCAAGGTTTCTTTTTCCTGCTGTAGTAATATGTAGCCCATCAGTGCAATATAGCTTCTTGTCCTTCCATGTATTTCCCCATCATCCTATGTACTTGAAGCCTTCTTGATGACACCAGGCTTTGAGCCATCTATTAAAGTCCTCTGTGTTTTTCACTCTTTGCTCTCCCTTTCCATATGCAGGCAGTATTTCAGAAAAAGCTAAAATCTTTACAAAAGGTTTCAAGCCCTCACCAAGCTCATGTAAAGCTTTCTGTGCTGCAAGTGTGGAGTTGTTGGCCAGGTCATTTGTTCCCAGATGGATAACAACATCAGTATTAAAATCCTTAGTTTCTTCCTTAATTATAGTCTGTATTTGCCTGGGACTCCTGGTAGCTAAGGATCCTGGAAGACATTTCACTATTTTGGTCTCCTCGCCTTGTGTTCCAAGGTTAATGCCTCTGATAATGGAATCATCCAACAGTAATAGTTTTCTGTTTTTGGCTTTTTTATTTGTGCTTAGGGTGCGCTTGTTCTCTTGAGTTACCTTCATTGGTTTCAGTCCCACCTCCCTTCTGTTTTCTTGAGTATTGCAGTGCACAAGTGGAGCAAAAGAATTCTGTAGAGGTAATATTTGTGAAGGTGGATGTTTCTGTGTTACATGTCGCAGTCTTCCTGAGCCTACTGTGACCCATTTATTCCTGGGCTGTTTTATTATTTGAGGTAGAGGAGGTAAGTTGGTATGATTTTGTGGAGTGATGGAAGCTGCTTTAATTGTATTAAATTCCTGTTTAAGTTTGCAGAGCTCCTCCTTAATACTAGCAAGTTGAAGACAGATGGGGCAAGCCTTAAGCCTCCAAATAGTGTCTTGGAATTAAAGCACCATAGTGATTGCATAGAATAAAGGTCATCTTATTTGGTTGTGAAGTGACTTGATTTGAGTAGTCCTGATTATTTGGGTCTCTATATATGAACAGTGGTCCCTGTGTTATTTTTTGTTTTTTTAAGTAAGAAAAAGGGAGGAGGAGAAGAGAAATTAAGCAGATATAATGCTGAAAAACAGTGAAAAGAGCAGAATATGAAATGCTGAGTAACTTAGCTTTTACAAGTTCACAGGGCAGACTTGTTCACAGCACTAACCTTCATTCTAATGCGTTGTGCTACACAATGAGTCATACAATAACAGCAATTCTGGTTCTATTATACTGTTCTGTATAGGCAGTTAATTGTGCTAGGATAGATGCCAGGAGACAACACAAGCTGGATCTCACTGCCCTGTCATATTCTTTGTCTTCATTATTTCAGGATTGTAAGCTTTAACATAATAAAACAAAAAAGGAGATTTATAATATTTTATTTTCAGTGAGAGGTACTGACTGGGAGTTGAACTGGGAACATCAGTGTAGAAGGGTGTAACTTTAAGCTGTGTGCCACATTGGAAGCTGCAGAGTAATTGTAAAATTAGGTGCACTATAAGGAATAGCTGTTTGAGCATTGTTTGGCCTTCCGAAAGACGTTAGTTGGATAGATGCTATTTAGACAGCCCTGTAGGTCATCCGTTGAGCTTTGTTTGGGCTTTAGATAGACGTTTCTCTGAATGGGATTTAGGCAGATTTTGGACGTTTCCAAAGTGATCTTCTAAATACAGTTCAGGGATTTTATTCTGTGATTCAGTCAGCACATAAACAGGACACATCCATACAAGCATATTGAATTTAAAACTTACTCATTCCCTGGCTAAAGAAGCAATGTCATTAGTTAATTACAGCACATGAATATCACAGCTTTAGGTTTCTTGCTCCAAATAACACTTTCTTTCTCACTAAACATTGCTGCATTCAGCTCATTCTTCAAAGCAAAGAAAGACCATAACTTCATTTGGCAAAGCTTAAAAACAGAATAAAGCACATAACAGATCTGAATATGGCTTCTAGTTCATTGCAAAGGGAGTGTGCAGTTGCACAATGCTGACCTCATTATGAGATAAACAAGGTGCACCTGCAAGGTACAATGTCACAAGTAAAAGATGGGCTGGGAGTTGAACTCACAACCTCTGCAAGATCAGCACAGAGCTTTTACTCATTAAGCTACACCACCTTCCACTCCAGTTTCTCTGACTCCCCTGTCATATCATAGCTTAGTGATCTGCTAAGGTATCATCTGCTTAGCTATCATATCACAGTTAGCTGAGACAAAAGACTGTTAGCTCAATGGCTTACAGCACTGCTTTCATTGTCCCAAAAGCCAGAATCTCAAGTATGGTTGAATAAATGTGACATGGAGTAAAATACTGCTGTTTATATCAATTGCAAACTCCTCTTTTGGAATATTTTGCTTCTAGTATTGCTAATGTTGTGCTGTTTGAGATGAAAATTACATTTGATTGGTCTGTAGTTTGTAATTTTTATTAAAATGAGTATTGTGTCAGCTGAAGTACATGAGGGAGTTGAACCTGCACCAGGCTCACACTAACTTTCATTCTAACCGCTGTACTACACAATGAACCATAAAATAATAGAAATTCATAAGAACATAAGAATTGCCACTGCTGGGTCAGACCAGTGGTCCATCGTGCCCATCAGTCTGCTCATGTGGCGGCCGTTAGGTCAAAGACCAGTGCCCTGAGACTAGCCTTACCTGCGTACATTCTGGTTCAGCAGGAACTTGTCTAACTTTGTCTTGAATCCCTGGAGGGTGTTTTCCCCTATAACAGCCTCCAGAAGAACGTTCCAGTTTTCTACCACTCTCTGGGTGAAGAAGAACTTCCTTATGTTTGTACGGAATCTATCCCCTTTTAACTTTAGACAGTGCCCTCTCATTCTATCTACCTTGGAGAGGGTTATTATACTGTTCCGTATAGGCGTCGTTAAGGCTGTAACTACAGCATGCTTGCGGCTCTGTAGCAGAGCGCCCGAAGCATGCCTAAATGGCTGCAGTTAAGCATATCTTAAATTGTCAGGGTAGGAAACCTCTCCCCTGACTAAAAGAAGCCATTTCTGGCTCACCAAGTTAAGGCACCTTGTTCATCCTCTCCAGCTCTCATATAATGCCATTTTCTCAAATATTATGCTGTTTGCAGGCTGTGAGGCAGGACACATGCCAGCCCCCCCGAAATATAGCACAGCTACCCTGTTTGCCACCCCACTTCTCTCCTTTGCAGTCTGGGCCTCATGGAACACTAGATAAGACAAAGGTCAATGTGACAAAGTGGTGATTATTAAGGAAACACTAATGCCCGGATGCTACTCAATGTATCTGAATGAGCCCTGTCCTTCGTATTGTAAATAAGCACAAGGTAAAAAATGGTTTAAGATTTTTATTGTAAAACGTCTAGAATCATTGCACAGTCCAGGAAAGCAGCATGCAAGTGTAACATCAGGCAACTGCAGTTCGATAAGATAGATGACAGGTATGCTGAGAGCCACGCCTAGGTCCAACTTTGGTTGAATTGTTAAGGTCCCATAATCTTCTCCTCGTAGGAGAAGGCAGGCTATAGAAAAAGGAAGATGGATTGAGACAAATTAAGAGTATATTGGTGAGTAGATCGGCAGATGTCATAATGCTGCTTTACAGAGCAATGGTCAGACCACACCTGGAGTACTGTGTCCAACACTGGTCTCCCTACCTAAAGAAGGATGTGACCCTAGCCACGAAGCTAGTAAAAGGTATGAAAAATTTGAGCTGCAAAGAATGCCTTAGAAAACTGGGCTTGTTCACCCTTGAGAAGAGAAGACTGCGAGGGGATATGATAGAGACTTTTAAAATACTAAAAGGATTCGACAAAATAGAGCAAGAAACATCGTTATTCACGTTGTCAAATGTGAATCAGACAAGAGGTCATGGACTGAAATTGAGAGGCAACAGGCCCAGGACAAATACCAGGAAGTTCTGTTTCACACAGCGAGTGGTAGACGCTTGGAATGCTCTCCCAGAGGAGGTTGTGACGGAGACCACCATTCTGGGTTTCAAGGGTAAGTTGGATGCACACCTTCTTGCAAATCACATTGAGGGATATGGGTAAACAAGGTCTTCATCGGGAAACACCTGGCTTGGCCTCTGCGTGTGCGGGACACTGGACTAGTTTTATGCTCTCTTTTACAAAGGTGCGCTAAATTGACGCATGTGCTAACTGCTAACGCGTCCATAGGATAATATGCACACGTTAACATTTGGCACACGCTAAAGGTGCCCTAAATGGCACTGCTTTAAGCGCATGGTAAACGTTAATGCGTGCAAGTTATCCTATGGACACGTTAGCAGTTAATGCATGCGTTGATTTAGCGCAACCTTGTAAAAGAGAGCCTAATACACCAATTTACTGTTCTCTGAGAAAATCATCAAAAAGTACACCATTTTGAAAGAAAAAAAGTGTGAAAATGTATATAATTAATCACAAGGGCTATTCAGGGAAGAGGTATAGTTATTACACTTGTGACAAACAGACGTCTGTCCCAAGGTTTGCCACAAGGATAGGAAGGAAAATATACAAACCCCAGTGCAGAAGGGTTGACCAGGTCAGTGCCCAGGACAATAAATTAGCTGACTACCTGGTGAGTGACAGTGAAGAAATGGAAATAGAACAAGAAGGCTTAGACTTACCTGAAGCAGTCCCAAAGCCAGGCAAGAAGAAGCTGCCTTGCTTTTGTCCAATGCCTGTAAGGCAGAAAGCTCACAAGCAGTTTCCCCTCAGAGAAACGGCATGGGCTGAGGAAGGAATTCCCTTCCCCCAACCAAAGCCAAGGGGGAGTGGTTCTTTCCCTCAGCTTAAAGCCAGGCTCATCAGAGAGCAAGGGGAGGAAGGAGGAGGAGCAGAACGAGGCTTGGCAGTAGAGCAGAGGCAGGACGGGGCTGAGCAGTTCCTCAGCACTGACTGGGAAATGACTGAGGAACAGGCTGGTAATTTGGCCACCGAATTCCTTCCCCCAGAGCCAATGGTGTTGGAGGAAAGTGGGGCTATACAGGAAAGCTGGTCAGAGGAAATGGAGAGCTGAATATCCTGGAAAAGGTCTGTGAACAGAGGTTTTGTTTTGGCTGTATTTCTCTGTTTGCTCTTTGAACTAATGACTGTGGGAGTTACTAGGGAAAATAATCCTGTACTGCAATTTCACATGTTAGTGTGCTGGAATTTGTAAAGGATACAGTAATCTCCTCTTCAGGTTATGTTCACAGCTGAACCAAACGCCAGGCTGTAATGCTGGCTAGTTTAAACCTCAGAGTTTCCTGGCTTCAGGACTCCGTGAAAATGCCCAGCTGTAAAGAGATTGCCATAGCAACTAACTAACTCAATTAGCCTGCCTGCCTCGTAGGGAGAAGGAGATTAACCCTCTCAGGGAAAAGCCTGCTCGGGTCTAAGGAGAAAGTCCAGCTCAGCTAGAGAGAGTGAGTGCACTGCAGGACAGCACAGAATATTTCTCAGACATGAACAGGAATGTCTCTTCTGTAAAGCTACAGTGGAAAGTTATTTAGAAACATAGAAACATAGAAATAGATGGCAGATAAGGGCCACGGCCCATCTAGTCTGCCCACCCTAATGTCCCTCCCCTACCTTTGCCCTGTGAATAGATCCCATGTGCCGATCCCATTTGGCCTTAAAATCAGGCACGCTGCTGGCCTCAATCACCTGTAATGGAAGACTATTCCAGCGATCAACCACTTTTTCAGTGAAAAATAATTTCCTGGTGTCACCTCGTAGTTTCCCGCCCCTGATTTTCCACGGATGCCCTCTTGTTGTCATGGGACCCTTGAAAAAGAAGATATCTTCCTCTGCCTCGATGCGGCCCGTAAGATACTTGAACGTCTCGATCATGTCTCCCCTCTCTCTGCGCTCCTCGAGCGAGTATAGCTGTAATTTGTCAAACCGTTCTTCGTATGGAAGATCCTTGAGTCCCGAGACCATCCGGGTGGCCATTCTCTGCACCGACTCCACTATTTGTGCTAACTGTTTCACCTCCTAGCCTCATGAAATACTAAGGACTGTATGTGGTTTATCAACCAAGCCCAGAGCTGATTACTGGGTGACCAGGAGTGAAATGAACTTTTTCTGTTGGTTTCTGTATGATGTTCATGCTACCAGGAAAACCTGGAGTGGCACAGTAATTCCACGGATGGAGACGTCGGCATTGGCAGCAGTGGCAGCTGAATGGCAGCGGCAGAACGAGGAGCTCAAGAGAGTCCTGGAGACCAACCAAGGACTGTGGCAAGCCAGCCAAGAGGCAGCGGAGCATCACCATAAGGACTTTGTCAAATTGATGGAGGCACAGTCACAAATCATGGGACAGCTGTTGCAAGCTTCAGTGACTGGTCCGGCGGTGAATCCGGTAATGGGGGGCTTGCCTACCCAACCCACGGTAGGACAAAACTCTCTTAACATGCTTAACCTTAGTAAAATTACAGCAAAAGATGCCCCGGACAATTTTCTGAGCTCGTTTGAGCGTATTGCCACGGCAGCAGGGTAGCCGGTGGATCAATGGGCTGTTAGGCTGTTACCATGTCTGGCAGGAGAATCATTGGCTGCGTTCCAAACTTTACCACTGGGACAGGCCAATAATTATCAAGCCATTAAAACACACATTCTGGATTTTTGGGGGTTCATTAGGGAGCATTACAGACAGGCTTTCCGTGGCATGCAGTGGCACGAGAAAGAGAGGCCTAAGGTATTGCTTCAGCGCCTAACCAAGATGGCGGAGAGGTGGTTGCAACCTATGTTAGCAGACCCCGGGGCACTGTTTGCGGAAATAGTAATGGAACAATTTCTAGAAACAATGCCACCGAAAATTCAGGAATGGGTGCGTAGGCAGGGATGCCAGGATCTAACACAAACCTTGCAGGTGGTAGAGGCATATTTGGATGCCCAAAGTAGGGTAAACATTATAAGACCAACCTACAGAACATACCCACCCACACCCGCCCCGACACACACACCTAGGAATATGACACCTAGCGGGAATAGGGTGCCCAGAGCCCAGGGTATTGCACCTCAGAGGAAGGGTACTCCATCCAATGAGGTTCGATGCTTTAAGTGTGGGGGGAAAAGGACATTGGCAGTGGGCATGTAAAGAAACAGGAAGCCCCAGGGTGGCTTGGGGTGCCCGTAAAGAGGAAGTAGGGACCCAAGGGGGGTACTTCCTAACGGTGTCCATAGGGGGACATGAAGTGGAAGCATTGTTGGACTCAGGGGCGGACCAGTCCATGATGGCCCGCCAATTGTGGAAAGAGGTGTTTCCTGGAGAAAGTGCGGGGAAAATAGGAACAGGGTTAAAATTAGGTGTGTCCACGGGGACAGTAGGCAATACCCGGTGCGGTCTACCCTTATCAGGTATAACGATAAGGTATATAGAACCCCCCTAGCGATAGTCCCCGAAGCTCCTTTTGAAATTATATTGGGTCGTGATTGGCAGGGGTTCCCAGAAGCTATGGGGAACAAACGGTGTCTGGTGAACACCCGTTCTCAAGGGCTGCCTAGGAGGGAGCCTGAACCAGAGTTGGGGCGGATCTTTCCTTTCACAGGGAAGTCTTCCAGAGACCCCAAGGGAGAGGAGTACGGGGGACACACACCCAGAGGAGGAAGCAACAGCAAAGGAGGGGTCAAGCGATGGCACGAGCTGGCAACACCAGGGGAAGTACCCTGGTTGCCTAGGGAAGTCATGGAAACCTTCCCGACTTTTAAGGCGGAATAGAAAGCCGACCCCATGTTGAGGGAGGAGTGGCAGCGAGCAGCCGGTAGACAAGAAGGAGAAACCCGGTGGATTATAAAACAAGGGCTACTGTATAAGGAAGTGCCGGGAAGCCACACAGGGAGTAGAGAACAGAAATTGGTAGTGCCCCGGGGATTCAGGAGCTTAGTCCTCCGGGTGGCGCATGACCATCCTCTGTCAGGACACAAGGGGGCTGAGGCCACCTTTAGTCAGGTTGACCGACGATTCTTCTGGCCAGGGAGTAGACAAGAAGTGATAAAGTTCTGCCAGTCCTGCCCGACCTGTCAGAAGCTCTCCTTGGCTAGACCAGCGAGGGCACCTCTCATACCTATCCCGGTCATTGAGGAACCATTACGGCGCATAGCGATGGATATAATAGGTCCCTTAGAAAAGACCCCTAGGGGGAACAGTTTCATCTTGGTGGTCATGGATGTGGCTACACGGTTCCCCTGGGCTTTTCCCATTAGGAAGGCCACATCCACCGCTATCATGAAAGAACTGCTGGGACTATTTTGCATGGTGAGGTTTCCCAGAGAGGTCCTTACGGATCAGGGGAGCAATTTCCTGTCAGCAGGAATGAGGATGTTCTGGGAAGGATTTCGAGTGAGGCACATCAAAACCTCGGCTTACCACCCCCAGGCCAATGGGATGGTAGAGCGGTTTAACCAGATCCTCAAACAGATGTTGAAGAAAGGGGTTGGAAAGGAGCCGCAAGACTGGGATTTGCTAGTGCCCTTCGCCCTCTTTGCAGCCCGGGAGAAAGTACAGGACTCTCTAGGGGTAAGCCCTTACGAGCTGTTGTTTGGGCGCCCGCCGAGAGGAGTGTTGAACATGCTTAGAGATGGATGGAATTTTCCAGAAGAAGCTGGTAGTAACATCATCTCCTATCTGGCACGACTTAAGAAGGGTTTGAGACAAGCTCTTAGCCAGGCCAAGGAAAAGTGGGAGTGGAGTCAATAGCGGCAAAAGGCCTATTACGATAGGAAGGCGAAGTCACGTCAGTTAAAGGTGGGAGACCAGGTATTGGTGCTAATTCCCACAGATACGCATAAGTTCATGGCTCAGTGGAAGGGCCCATTTAGGATTACGGATAAAGTGGGGGATGTGGATTATCGAGTAAGGGATAATAAAGGGCGCATCCAGACGTACCACATTAATCTACTTAAACCCTGGAAGGACAGGGATGGCATTGCTCTGCTGGCTCAGCGGGGACCGGAGGAAGATTTAGGGCCCCAAGTGACAGAATTTGAGATACAAGGGGAGGTGAACATAGGGACTGATCTCTCCCAAGGGCAGTATCAGCAAGTACAGGCACTCATCGAGCAGTTTGGGGATGTCTTTTCACCACTACTGGGGACAACAGACTTAGTGACCCATGATATTACAACAAATCCGGGTAAGGTGGTACGGGTCCGACCCTACAGGCTGTCAGAAAAAAAGAAAAAAGTAGTGCTGGAACTGGTCCAAGAAATGCTGAACCTAGGAGTAATAGAGCCTTTGCAGAGTCCTTGGTGTAGTCCTATCGTGATAGTCCCCAAGGCTGACGGTACACCGAGGTTCTGCATTGATTTTAGGCAATTGAATGAGGTGTCCCAGTTCGATGCCTTCCCTATGCCAAGGGTAGACGAGCTACTAGATAGGCTGGGGCAAGCCCAATTCCTAACAACGTTAGATTTAACGAAGGGATACTGGCAGATCCCGCTCACAGACTCCGCGCGACTCAAAACGGCGTTCAGCACCCCAAGGGGGTTGTTTCAGTTTAGGCGGATGCCTTTTGGCCTTCATGGGGCGGCTGCGACATGCCAGTGCTTAGTCCGCGAAGTGCACTATGATTATGCGGACACATATATTGACGACATCGTAATCCACTCAGCGACATGGGAGCAACATCTGGGGCATGTGGCAGCAGTACTGAAGGCTTTAAGGGAGGTGGGGTTGACAGCAAACCCGAAGAAGTGCTTCGTGGCCCAGCGGGAGGTCCGGTATTTGGGGTACATTGTGGGAAGAGGGCACATAAGACCCTTAGTGGATAAAGTAGAGTGTATCCGCATATACCCACAACCCAACAACAAAAAACAGATAAGAGCCTTTTTGGGGCTCATAGGATACTATAGGCGTTTTATTCCACACTTTGCATCACAGGCAGGGCCACTTACTGACATGCTGAGGAAGGGAAGCCCTGAGATCTTGTGTTGGGGAACCTCTAGCAGCCAGGCCTTTGAGGCACTTAAGAATAAGCTATGTACACGGCCAGTGTTGAGAGCCATCGACTTCGCCCAACCATTGGTGCTGCAGACGGATACATCAGGTACAGGGCTGGGGGCTGTTCTGAGCCAGGAACACCAGGGGGTGGAACACCCAGTACTCTTCCTTAGCAGGAAGTTGCATCTGAATGAAAGAAGGTATGCTACAGTAGAGCAGGAGTGCCTGGCTGTAAAATGGGCAGTCCAGGTACTGGAGCATTACCTGCAAGATAGGCCATTCACGCTGGTTACCGATCAAGCCGCTCTGAAGTGGCTTAATACTATGCGCAATAATAACGCGAGACTTACAAGATGGTATCTGGCCCTTCAGACATTTAAGTTCAAGGTGGTACATCGGCCAGGGAAGCTAAACACAAACGTGGACATTTTGTCACGTATCCCAGAAAACACAGGGGGTACTCTACCTAAAACAGGTAGTCAGCTTTTAAGTGTGGGGGAATGTGACAAACAGACGTCTGTCCCAAGGTTTGCCACAGGGATAGGAAGGAAAATATACAAACCCCAGTGCAGAAGAGCTGACCAGGTCAGTGCCCAAGACAATAAATTAGCTTACTACCTGGTGAGTGACAGTGAAGAAATGGAAATAGAACAAGAAGGCTTAGACTTACCTGAAGCAGTCCCAAAGCCAGGCAAGAAGAAGCTGCCTTGCTTTTGTCCAATGCCTGTAAGGCAGAAAGCTCACAAGCAGTTTCCCCTCAGAGAAACGGCATGGGCTGAGGAAGGAATTCCCTTCCCCCAACCAAAGCCAAGGGGGAGTGGTTCTTTCCCTCAGCTTAAAGCCAGGCTCATCAGAGAGCAAGGGGAGGAAGGAGGAGGAGAACGAGGCTTGGCAGTAGAGCAGAGGCAGGACGGGGCTGAGCAGTTCCTCAGCACTGACTGGGAAATGACTGAGGAACAGGTTGGTAATTTGGCCACCGAATTCCTTCCCCCAGAGCCAATGGTGTTGGAGGAAAGTGGGGCTATACAGGAAAGCTGGTCAGAGGAAATGGAGAGCTGAATATCCTGGAAAAGGTCTGTGAACAGAGGTTTTGTTTTGGCTGTATTTCTCTGTTTGCTCTTTGAACTAATGACTGTGGGAGTTACTAGGGAAAATAATCCTGTACTGCAATTTCACACGTTAGTGTGCTGGAATTTGTAAAGGATACAGTAATCTCCTCTTCAGGTTATGTTCACAGCTGAACCAAACGCCAGGCTGTAATGCTGGCTAGTTTAAACCTCAGAGTTTCCTGGCTTCAGGACTCCGTGAAAATGCCCAGCTGTAAAGAGATTGCCATAGCAACTAACTAACTCAATTAGCCTGCCTGCCTCGTAGGGAGAAGGAGATTAACCCTCTCAGGGAAAAGCCTGCTCGGGTCTAAGGAGAAAGTCCAGCTCAGCTAGAGAGAGTGAGTGCACTGCAGGACAGCACAGAATATTTCTCAGACATGAACAGGAATGTCTCTTCTGTAAAGCTACAGTGGAAAGTTATTTGTGCTAACTGTTTCACCTCCTAGCCTCATGAAATACTAAGGACTGTATGTGGTTTATCAACCAAGCCCAGAGCTGATTACTGGGTGACCAGGAGTGAAATGAACTTTTTCTGTTGGTTTCTGTATGATGTTCATGCTAACAATACAAAATTGGCTAGCACACCTAGTCCTTGGGGAGTAAAAGTCTAGGTAGATGGGGCAAATCTATCAATTAGTAAATAATGGACGTCAGCCCTTCATAAGTGAATGAACGTGGACCACTGGCTCAGACAATATCTCAAAAGGTGACCAGCACCAGACCGCAGTCTAAATGAGAATAGCCTCATACATCATATAGTCCATATGTGCCAAAAAGATACATGCAAAATTTCATACACCCAAAACCAACTAGACTTTTTTTACACCAAGGAGAAGGGGTTAATGGGCAACACATACATACTCTCCCTGAAATCACACCTTGTAGATAAAAACTTTCCTAATACATACAACAATGAATATGATAAATGCTATAAATATACTGGACCCTATAGTAAACATATAAAATATAACAGTGTCTATGTGTAAAGTGCAGAGAAGTAAAATAAATAAATAAATGCCTAATAAATAATTCTAAAAAAGATACAAAGTGCAAGGTGCTTCATAAAGTGCAAAATATATGGCAAGAATGAAACATAAAGTGCAAATGCAAAAAATCCCTCTGCAAATACCTAATTAGGTCATATCATACTAAAAGTGAGAATGCAGCCTGTAGCACCATAAAAAAACAGTATAAATATAAGTATAAATATAAATATGAATATAAGTATAAGTATAAAGTGCAAATACAGGTCCTCGCTAACAATCCATTATTGGTCTTATCGTTTAAAGTGCAAGTGCAATTCCTCACTAACCATACATAATATAATATAATCCTATATAATAAAAGGCTAACTCGCGCATGCGCACTCCTATTTGTGTGCTTCCATGATCTGTAGTTCTGTGGCCGCATGAGTGCGCATGCGTGAGTCACCAGCCTTCTTCCCAGCCTACCTTGGCCGTCAGCAGCGGCAGCTCATCTCCTGTGGGGACCTCATGTGTGCTGTGTCCGTCCGTGGCCGCGGTTTGAGGCGTATGCGCCAGTTAGGTGCATCGGGCGACAGGAGCGGCGCTGGCGGCGGATGGAGGAGGGCTCATGGTCCTGCCGCCGCTGCCGCTCCTGTTCACAGCGGCCTGCATGTTGCCGACTCCCCCCCTTCCCGCAACCGCTACCGCTCCTGTTCAAAGCGGCCTGCTGAGGTTCGCGGCCGGCTGTAACGAACCTCGCAAGCCGCTCTCCACATGGTAGCACGTTCCCTCTGACGCGATTGCGTTGCGTCAGAGGAGAAGCTTCCGCCCACACACACAAATGATGCACGTAGGCTCTGGCAGCTTTCAACAAGTACTCTGAAACCTTAAAATGCGCCGAGAAGGTAAGGGGGAGGGAGATGCACAGACTCTGCGAGGGATGCCGAAGGGCAGTAAGGTGTCAAGAGGTAAGGGTGGATGCTACGGGGACAGGGAAGGTGCGGGGAAGGGGATGGCGGGGAAGGTGGTCTAGTGACGGGGACAGATTTTTTTCCCCGTGTCATTCTCTAAGTTGAGGCAGATATAAGGGGAAAAAAAGTTAAAGGAGAATCACCATAAGCAATAACACAGAATGGGAGTCCAAAAGAAGAAATCAGTTCTGCCTGAGCTTTTTTGTAATAAAGACACCTAAGTAGCTAGCAATATATCATTCTCACCTGGATTTGGTATCTGAGCTACTAGCAAGGAGTTCCTTGCATAGGTGCAGCATATTCACCTGGAAAGATGAAAAATGGTAGAAAGACATCAATTGCAAATTACTATAGCTGCTAATGGTCCTGTGAAATGGAGAGTTGTGGCAGATAAAGGAAATAAAATGTTAAAAGATAATCAAGAAAGCTGAGGTCTTAGAAATCAGCATAAGCAATAACACAGAATGGAAGTCCTAAAAGAGAACACTCTGCTCTGATGGACCTTCTTATATTAAGCACGCCTAAGTGGCATCTGACATCATAGGCACCGTTAGGACTTCCCGCCAGAAAACGTTCAAACAGATTGGGCGTGCTTTGGGTGTGGTTTGGCCAAATATACCTGCACTGACTTTTAATCATTTTCTTCACTTCTCAAAGCTTTGACAAGAAGCCATTCGTCATCTGTTTAGTCTGTAGAGGCTCCTGTTACCAAATTCTAAAAGGAATTCCCTCTGTAGTTCTATGCTTCAGAGCACTGCTTTTATCTTCCAAACATCAGGGGTTCGAGTCCTGAGTACGGTTAGCAAAAATGTAATATTAATTTTTCTACCAGAAAACCTTCAAACTATTTGGGCTTAAACATATTTGGGTTGAGCTTTAAAATGATCTGCAGCAATTCTCAGATGTCTAAAGCAGCCAGTTCTCTCATCCTAAACCCCTTCCCTCACCCCAACACACACTCCTCAGGCATGAAACCACACACGCAATTCTAAAGCCAAGCTGAATTTACCAATAGTAATGTCTCTAGGATACATCTCAAAACATGTACCTTCCTTCAACATCTGTCCAAGCCCTCTGAAGTTTTAGTAAACTCTTATACCTGTTGCCCTGTGCGTATATTGCATAAAAAGAAATACATTCCTACCACAATGACTTGTAGTTGAGAGCAAATGAATGTATCTGATCCACAGTGTTGACTTCACTGTGAGATCAAGATGCACCTAGATGGCAGATTGTCAACAAAAACTTGACCATGTTTTGGTGTATCCAAACATCATTTGGATTTGACTTTGAGGATGGGGAGGTGCCATTAACTGTTCAGCCACAGCCAATTCCTTTGAGTTAGGGGTTTCTTACCATGAGAGCATAGGATATCTTAGCCATGGCAAGATCAAAAAGCACAGTTACTTACCGTAACAGGTGTTATTCAGGGACAGCAGGCAGCTATTCTCACATGTGGGGTGACATCATCCACGGAGCCCGGATGCGGACAGCCTCGCAAGCAGACTTGCTTGTAGAAAACTTCAGAAGTTTAGAGTCTGCTGCACCACGCATGCGTGAGTGCCTTCCCACCCACCACAGGGCGCGTCTCCTCAGTTCAGATAGCTAGCAGAGAAGCCAACCAGGGGAGGTGGGTGGGTTGTGAGAATATCTGCCTGCTGTCCCTGGATAACACCTGTTATGGTAAGTTTATCCATTGACAAGCAGGCAGCCTATTCACACATGTGGATGACCTCCAAGCTAACCATAATGGGATGGTGGGAATGCTGGCAACTTAAGAGAAAAAATTTTGTAATACTCTCTGGCCAAAATGGCCATCCCATCTAGAGAAAATATCCAGACAATAATGAGAGGTGAAAGTATGAACTGAGGACCAGGTGGCAGGCTTGCAAATTTCATCAATAGGAGTGGATCTGAGGAAAGCTACTGAAGCCGCCATGGCTCTGACTTTGTGGGCTGTGACTCGACTCTGTAGATGCAGTCCAGCCTGAGCATAGCAGAAAGAGATACAAGCAGCCATCCAGTTGGAGATGGTATGCTTAGAAATTGGATGTCCCAACTTGCTTGGATCGAAGGAGACAAAAAGTTGAGGAGCAGATCTGTGTGGTTTGGTGCATTCTAAGTAGAAGGCCAAAGCACATTTACAATCCAGGGTATGAAGAGCTGATTCTCCAGGATAAGAATGAGGCCTTGGAAAAAACACTGGAAATACAATGGATTGGTTGATATGAAATTCTGAAACCACTTTAGGTAAGAATTTAGGATGAGTATGGAGAACCACCTTGTCATGAAGAAAAACTATGAAAGGTGGATCAGCAACTAAAGCTTGCAGCTCACTGACTCTTTGAGCAGATGTGAGGGCAATGAGAAACACCACTTTCCAAATGAGATACTTCAGATGACCCGAAGCCATTGGTTCAAAAGGAGGCTTCATCAATTGAGCAAGAACAACATTGAGATCCCAAACCACTGGAGACGGTTTGAGAGGAGGTTTGACATTAAACAGTCCTTTCATAAATTTGGAAACCACTGTATGAGCAGAAAGGGGTTTCCCTTCGATAGGCTGATGGAAAGCAGCGATTGCACTGAGATGGACTCGAATAGATATAGACTTGAGGCCAGAGGTAGATAAGTGCAAAAGATAATCCAAGACGGAAGTCAAGGAGGCATCTCGAGGCTCCTTGTTCTGAGAGATGTACCACGTAGAAAATCTAGTCCATTTTTGGTGGTAGCATTGTCTAGTGGCAGGCTTTCTGGAAGCCTCTAAAATGTCCCGAACAGGTTGAGAAAACTGAAGCGGAGTTATGTTGAGAAGGCAGAAGGTAGGGCTCTCTGCTGCTGAGTTGAAGGAGAAGGGAGTGGGTCATTCCATGTCAAGTGATCAGATTCTTGGAAAGTGCCCTGCATGACCATCACAGATTTTGATGAAACTTCATATGCAGTGTCCACCATGTCTCAAACGAACTTTGGTAAAGTTTTAGTTTCGCCTGTGGAATATTTGTGGAGATATAGCCATTTGTTTGACCCCATACCACAATGAAATACAGTACGACAATGACATTCTGACAACTTTGAGACACAATATCTCCCGAGCTGTGTTTCCAAAAAAACTGAAACTTAGCTACCCTGCACAACTTTTTGAGCTCTGTTCATTGCTACCAATAACAATTTTTGCCGAGCACTGATTGAATGCCTGAATTACAGTAAACTTGGCCGAAAAAATTAGTACTCCAAAAAAAGTAAAAGTTTGACATTACTTAGCTCCCACAATAATTGAGTAATAAATGCGAAATTTGGCACATAATGTCTCAGTACAACCTTGTTTTCAAAAGTACAATTTCAACATCCAAGCTCTTTCCATTAGTTTACAAATTAAGTGTAAAATTGCTAATTTGTGTAAAAAGGCCAAAAATAGGGTATTTTCAGCCTGCTTTTACAGAAAAATACCTTTTAGAAACTCTTTCAAATCAGTCTCATTAGAAAGAGCATATTTCAAACCCCCTAGAAAAGTGGACTTCATTTTTCAACGCAGGTTAACAATGGCTGAAAAAGGGGGACAAAGTTGGGAGACGTTGCCACGGCAACAACCTCTATTTCAACATAGTTCTGTCATTTTTAAAGTTACAGTTTTGTATTGACATAGTATTGGTCCATGGTGACATTGTCACTACCAGTTCAAGAGTTTGAACTGGCAACCCCATCGCCATAGGGGTCACGCCCGATAGCTGTGCAATACCAGCCACGGGTGGGCCACTTCGTCCAGGTTCCCAAGCCTCGCATTTGGTTTCTTTGTCAAGGTTCCAAAGCCTTTTGTTGGTATCTTTCTGGTTCCAAAGCCAATGATTAGGGTGTCTTATCCTAGGTTCCCAAGCCTAAATTGGTATCTTATATGGTTCCCAAGCCAAAGTTAAGTCCACTTTGATTTTAACTGCCAGCAATCTTTATAACATTCTGTTAAATTTTTGAGCCACTTTCTTCAATGCAATTTCTGGAAATTGATATTGGCAGCCGGATGATGTAACTGAAGGGGCACAAAGCATGCAGATGAGGTGTTGCTCTGGAACCCAACAAACGTCTTGCCTTTCTGGCCAATAAAACGAATGAGCTGGACCGTGAGGATGCATAAATTTTATCAATGCATCATTTTGTTCAATTGAGACTTCAACAACGTTGCCTATCCACCATTGATTATTGTAAGTACAGGCAACGTAGCAACCAGGAAAGATTTCGGACACTTTCAAATTTGGAATGGCAGTATCAGAAATTTTGGCAACAAAATTTATTGTGTCATTTGAAACTTTGCTGACACGAACCGAGTTTGAGTCGACTGGTACAAATTGGTGGTGCTCTCTGGTACCGGCTACTGTGCTGCTTTCATGCCATCTTTCTTCTTGAAACTTTTTGCTTTCTTCAATTTCTTCTTTTGGAACATAAATGTATTTAACTCCGTGTATATTTTGGTCACAAAAATTAAATAGATCCTTTGGCGTTAATATTTGATCCGTTGATGGTCTTTGGAGGCTAGCCCGGGCAGCCAGTCGTTTAGTTGTTCCACCAACTCCATCGCAGGGTGATTTTCCGTGGCTAGTTCCAAAAAAATTCCATTCAGCCTCAATGTTGAAATCATTTCTGTGATTGCACAAATTCACAAAGTTCTTGTAGTTTTTATATTGTGCAGCTGAGCTGTCACTGAAGTAGTATATTTTGGTAATGTTTGTTTGAGTTACCAAAAATTCGATCAACTTTTGAATAAACTCGTGTACAGATATCGTATCATGTTGCATATGATCAGAAATAATGCAACAGTTTACAACTTGCAATGTGCCCACTTCATTGAGGTAATGTGCAACAAAAGGATGTACCGTAGCTTGTGAATTTTCCCAGTGAAAGCCTTGGGCGGCATCCTGTACAACAAATGAGTAATTTTCAGCGAAATCCATCAAAACGATCATTTCCGTTTCTTTTAAGCCTGTCTTCAACATCTTCAAATATTCACTTTGATGTTTTGAAATGAAATGGTGGCTTGTCAACTTCCAAATCTTGCTTGCAAGTCTTTCAATAAAGTTGTCCATGGGTTAGTACGCTTGTTTCTAATGTTTCACGGTCAGCGTGAACCCATTGCTTAAATTCTATTGATTCTTCTGGATCTAAATCCTTGAATATTTCTTCCAGGTATGCTGTTAGTGCTTCTTCACCAGGGCAGTTTTGACATCATTGTAGCATACAGTCCTTGACATTTAGGTCGCACACAGTTTTTTCCATAAGAACTTTGTAGTTCTCTTTGACATCGGCGCCTTGTAGCATGAGCTTTACATTTTGATGTATCGTGCAGACACACACGGAGTGTGCACCTGATGCACCAACGGTTACACACCACTTTGGCTTGAGCTCACAGAATTTGGAAAAACCAATTTCAGTTCCGTATTTGTTACAGTACGCCACGTACAGCTCTTTTAAATTACACAACAGCAGCCGCTTTTGCTTTTGTACTTTTAAACCATTGAGGCGGACTGAAATGCAATCTTTTTTGCCAGGACATATTCTGCTGAATTCATCGTCTTCGTAAAAATCTTGAACTCTATTTGCAATTTCTTTTGGAAGGGAATTGCCAATTTTTGCATCAGGTATAGAACAAATGCCTTTCTCTTTCTTTACTTTTAGGGCTGTTCTGACCATGCGCTCTGAAACGCCAAACTTCATTGCTGTTTCCTTTATTGACCAACTTTTTGGGCCATCGTCAATAATTGAACTTTCATTGACCTGTTGGATATTGCAATTTTCGTTTTCATTTCTTCAATGAGGTCAGTGTAATCTTCACATAACTTGCATTCTACAGACTGACGAGACAGCCCAACTTCAGCTGAAACTCCAGCAGCAGATGTAATCTTCTTGGCTATCACATTCTGCACACGTTCAATTTTTCGTATCACATAGCCGGCTTTATCTCTACTAGCTAACCTTCGAATTTTCAATGGAGAGGTTCCTAAAGCAGTCAAGCTTTGATCAACTGCATCGGAGATGCTGATATCAAAATCGTCTGAAGATGAAGATGCTGCAGTAGCTTCACTCATTGAAACGTATTGGGCTTTGCACCTACTGCAAAGTTTCTGACCTGGCTTGATATTTATTTTTGCCACTTTTCTAAAATCATTAGAAATGGCAAGATCGACTTTTAACAATCCACTTTGAACAATGTGATTTTTCTTTTCAAATGGATTACAACATGATGTTTGCTTTAATTCGTATTTGTCGAGATACTTTGCTTTGTGGTGGAGGCAGATTTGGTCTTTATCCATCAGTTCAACTTCAGAGCGCCCTCGGCAATTTTTCATCGGTTGACAAATTATGTAAAAAAATGAGCCCACATTTTTTAGAATAAAATGTGCCGTCATGACACTTTGACAACAATTTTTGCCCAATGGCACAGTCTGGCAGAAAAGGATTATTATTAGTCGATTCGTTGGCATCCATTTTAAACTGAATTAATAATAATGTGGATCTGAAAAAGAAAACAAGTTGTAATTTGTGATCTGCATGCAACAAAATTATCACCTCAATTTCTAGTTAGGAATAATCATTAATTAAGAATACTATAATTGTACCCAAAGCTTGAGTAAAAATAAACAGGGAAAAACAGTGTGAAAAGTGACATAATTGTAAGTTGAAACGTAGGCCGTTGCCATGGTGACATCTCCCAACTTTGTCCCCCTTTTTCGGGCATTGTTAACCTGCATTGAAAAATGAAGCCCACTTTTCTAGGGGGTTTGAAATATGCTCTTTCTAATGAGACTGATTTGAAAGAGTTTCTGAAAGGTATTTTTCTGTAAAAGCAGGCTGAAAATACCCTATTTTTGGCCTTTTTACACAAATTAGCAACTTTACACTTAATTTGTAAACTAATGGAAAGAGCTTGGAGGTTGAAATTGTGCTTTTGAAAACAACGTTGTACTGAGACATTATGCGCCAAATTTCGCATTTATTACTCAATTATTGTGGGAGCTAAGTAATGTCAAACTTTGACTTTTTTTGGAGCACTAATTTTTTCGGCCAAGTTTACTGTAATTCAGCCATTCACTCAGTGCTCGACAAAAATTATTATTGGTAGCACTGAATAGAGCTCCAAAAGTTGTGCAGGGTAGCTAAGTTTCAGTTTTTTTGGAAACATAGCTCGTGAGATATTGTGTCTCAAAGTTGTCAGAATGTCACTGTCGTACTGTATGTCATTGCAGTATGGGGTCAAACAAATGGCTATATCTCCACGAATATTCCACAGGCGAAACTAAAACTTTACCAAAGTTAGTTTGATACATGTGGGACTTTGTGCATAAAGGTTTATCAAAATCCGTGATGGTAATGCAGGGAGCCCTTGATCACTTGACATGGAATAACCCGAGTACCAAGGTTGCCTGGGCCACCGAGAAGCTATCAGAATCATGGTGGCATGATCGGTCTTGAGCTTGAGAAGAATCTTGAGAATGAGAGGGAATGGAGGAAATGCATACAGGAAGAGATTTGTCCATTCCAATAGGAAAGCATCTGCCTCGAGGCAATGAGGAGAGTACATCCTGGAGCAGAACTGAGGCAGTTTGTGGTTGTGGGGAGATATGAAGAGATCTGAGGAGTTCCCCACTGTGAAAAAATGTGATGAAGAGGCGAGGAATTGAGTGTACATTCATGAGGTTGCAGAAGACGACTCAATTTGTCTGGCAGACAGTTTTCTCTCCTTGAATGTAGACAGCTTTCAGGAAGTTGTTGTGAAGGATTGCCCAATCCCAAACCTGTAGAGCTTCTTGGCAAAAAGGGAGATATCCTGTTCCTCCCTGTTTGTTGACATAGTACATGATGATTTTGTTGTCCATCCGAATGAGGACTATCTGGTCGTGAAGATGTTGAAAAGCTTTGAGAGCATTGAAGATCATTCTGAGTTCCAACAGATTGATATGACACTGATGATCCATGCTGGACCAATGGCCTTGAGTACGGAGACCATCGTGATGAGCCCCCCAAGCGTAGGTCGAGGACCTTCTGATGAGGGGGTGTTTGAAACAGTAAACCTCTGGAGAGATTGGAAGAGAGCATCCACTAGCGGAGAAGTGGATGTCTCAACAAAGAAGTGACTGTAATGTGGTGAGAGAGTGGATTGCAAGCTTGTGTCCACTGAGATGCCAGGGTCCACTAAGGAATTCTGAGGTGACATCTGGCAAAAGGAGTCACGTGAACTGTTGAGGCCATGTGACCGAGTAGTACCATCATGTGTCTCGCTGAGAGTCAAGGTAAGACACTTTGTGGCAGAGCTGAAAAAGAGCATCCAGACACTGCTGAAGAAGGAATGTCTGAGCTGGATAGTGTCCAGGATAGCTCCGGATTCTAGAGGTGCTAGAGGTGGGATTTGGGAAAGTTGATTTCAAATCCCAAGCTTTGTAGGAACCACGTAGTCCATTGGGTTGCTACAATAACCCCCTGAGATGAATAATTTTGATGAGCCAGTTGTCCAGGTAGGGGAACACCTGAAGACCATGGTTCCTTAGAGCTGCTGCTACCACCACTAGGCACTTGGTGAACACTCTGGGAGATGATGCCAGGCTGAAGGGTAACACTCTGTATTGAAAATGCAGATTCCCCACCCGAAATCTGAGGTACTAACGGGAGGCTGAATGAATGGGAATGTGAGTGTAAGCCTCCTTGAGATCTAGAGAACATAACCAATTGTTATGATCTAGAAGGGGATAAAGCAGGGGTAGGGAACTCCGGTCCTCGAGAGCCGTATTCCAGTCGGGTTTTCAGGATTTCCCCAATGAATATGCATGAGATCTATTTGCATGCATTGCTTTCAATGCATATTCATTGGGGAAATCCAGAAAACCGAACTGGAATACGGCTCTCGAGGACCAGAGTTCCCTACCTCTGGGATAAAGGGATGCCATGGACAACATGCAAAATTTTTCTTTGACCAAAAATTTGTTGAGAGCCGTGAGATCAAGAATGGGCTGCAGATCGCCCGTCTTCTTTGGAACGAGGAAGTAACAGGAGTAAAACCTCCTGCTCTACTGTTCCAAGGGAACCTCCTCGATGGCACGGATATGAAGAACATAAGAATATAAGAAGTTGCCTCCGCTGGGTCAGACCAGAGGTCCATCGCGCCCAGCAGTCCGCTCCCGTGTCGGCTCATCAGGTCCATGATCTGTAAGGTGATCAGCGTTTAAGCCCTTTTAATCCTCTTATCCTTCTCTGTAAGCCCTTTTATAACTTATCTCTACCTCTATCTGTATCCCTCAACCCTCGCGTCCTTCAGGAATTTATCCAATCCTTCCTTGAAGCCCGGTAGGGTACTCTATCCTATTACAACCTCTGGAAGCGCGTTCCAGGTGTCCATCACCTTTTGAATGAAAAATAATTTCCTAGCATTGGTTTTAAACCTGTCTCCTTTCAATTTCTCCGAGTGTCCCCTTGCCCTTGTGGTTCCCAGTAGGCTGAAGAATCTGTCCCTTTCTACCTTCTCTATACCTTTCATGATCTTGAAAGTCTCTATCATGTCTCCTCTGAGTCTCCGCTTTTCCAAGGAGAAGAGCCCCAGCCTATCCAACCTGTCTGCGTAGGAAAGGTTCTCCATCCCTTTTACCATTTTTGTCGCTCTCCTCTGTATCCTCTCAAGCATTGCCATGTCCTTCTTGAGGTATGGTGACCAAAACTGGACACAGTACTCCAGATGCAGGCGCACCATCGCGCGATACAGCAGCATGATGACTTCCTTCGTCCTGGTCGTAATTCCCCTCTTAATAATACCCAACATTCTGTTCGCTTTCTTTGAGGCTGTTGCACATTGTGCCGTTGATTTCGTTGTTGTATCCACCAGCACACCCAAGTCTTTTTCAAAGTTACTTTCCCCTAGCACTGATCCCCCCATTTACTGAACATCGGGTTCTTTTTCCCTATATGCATGACTTTGCATTTCTCTATATTGAAGTTCATTTGCCATTTATTTGCCCACTCTTCCAGTTTGTTTAGGTCCCTTTGTAGGTCTTCACATTCTTCTGCAGTTCTAACCCTGCTACAGAGTTTGGTGTCATCCGCAAACTTTATAACTTCACACTTCGTCCCCGTTTCCAGGTCATTTATGAATACATTGAGCACCGACCCCTGTGGAACACTGCTCGTGACCCTTCTCCAGTCCGAGTAGTGGCCCTTCACTCCAACTCTTTGCTTCCTGCCTGCCAACCAGTGTTTAATCCATCTGTATACGTCCCCTTCCACCCCGTGGTTCCACAACTTTCTAAGTAGCCGCTCATGAGGTACCTTGTCATTTAAGGAATGGAAAAGGTCAAAAACGGATGAAAATTGGAACAAGCAGAAACAACATCAATGCAGGTGCCATAAGGCGGTAAAAGGGGCCAAAAGAGACTACGAGGAAAAAATAGCCAAGGAGGCGAAGAACTTCAAGCCGTTCTTTCGATATATTAAGGGGAAACGACCCGTAAAGGAACTGGTGGGACCGTTGGATGACCATGGAATAAAGGGAGCACTAAAGGAGGACAAAGCAATCGCTGACAAACTGAACACATTTTTTGCATCTGTATTTACCGAAGATGTACACAACATACCGGAACCCATCAGGCTATATGCTGGAAACGAAGACGGACAGCTGACAGGATTGACAGTCAGTCTAGAGGAGGTATGTATGCAGACTGAAAGGCTTAAGAGCGATAAATCCCCGGGACCGGATGGCATCCATCCGAGGGTCATCAAGGAACTGAAAGGGACCATAGCTGAACTGCTTCAACTAATAGCCAATCTGTCGATCAAATCGGGAAAGATTCCGGAAGACTGGAAGGTAGCGAATGTTACACCTATCTTCAAGAAAGGTTCGAGGGGAGATCCGGGGAACTACAGACCGGTTAGTCTGACCTCTGTACCAGGAAAGATGGTAGAGTCACTGATAAAGGACAGCAACATTGATCACCTTGATGGAAACGGGCTGATGAGGACCAGTCAGCATGGTTTTAGCAAAGGCAGATCATGTTTGACAAACTTGCTGCACTTATTTGAGGGAGTAAACAGACAGATAGACAAGGGCGATCCAGTCGACATTGTATATTTGGATTTTCAGAAGGCGTTCGACAAGGTTCCACATGAACGACTACTTCGGAAAATTGCAAGCCATGGAATTGAGGGTGAAATACTCACGTGGATTAAAAACTGGCTGGAGCATAGGAAACAGAGAGTGGGGGTAAATGGACAATACTCAAACTGGAAGAGCGTCACCAGTGGGGTGCTGCAGGGCTCGGTGCTTGGACTTGTGCTTTTTAACATCTTTATAAATGATCTGGACATAGCTACAACGAGCGAGGTGATTAAATTTGCGGATGATACGAAGTTATTCAGAGTAGTAAAGACGCAGGGGGATTGCGAAGATCTGCAACGTGACATAATCAAGCTCGAGGAATGGGCATCGACATGGCAGATGAGGTTCAACGTGGATAAGTGTAAAGTGATGCATGTCGGTAACAAAAATCTCATGCACAAATACAGGATGTCCGGGGCGGTACTTGGAGAGACTTCCCAGGAAAGAGACTTGGGAATTCTGACCGACAAGTCGATGAAGCCGTCCACACAATGTGCGGCGGCAGCAAAAAGGGCAAACAGAATGCTAGGAATGATAAAGAAGGGGATCATGAACAGATCAGAGAAGGTTATCATGCCACTGTACCGGGCCATGGTGCGCCCTCACCTGGAGTACTGCGTCCAGCACTGGTCGCCGTACCTGAAGAAGGACACAGTACTACTCGAAAGGGTCCAGAGAAGAGCGACTAAGATGGTTAAGGGGCTGGAGGAGCTGTCGTACAGTGAAAGATTAGAGAAACTGGGCCTCTTCTCTCTCGAACAGAGGAGATTGAGAGGGGACATGATCGAAACATTCAAGGTACTGAAGGGGATAGACTTAGTAGATAAGGACAGGTTGTTCACCCTCTCCAAGGTAGGGAGAACAAGAGGGCACTCTCTAAAGTTGAAAGGGGATAGATTCCGTACAAACGTAAGGAAGTTCTTCTTCACCCAGAGAGTGGTAGAAAACTTGAACGCCCTTCCATAGGCTGTTATAGGGGAAAACACCCTCCAGGGATTCAAGACAAAGTTAGACAAGTTTCTGTTAAACAAGAACGTGCGCTGGTAGGGCTAGTCTCAGTTAGGGTGCTGGTCTTAGACCAGAGGGCCGCCGCGTGAGCGGACTGCTGGGCATGATGGACCACTGGTCTGACTCAGCAGTGGCAATTCTTATGTTCTTAAGGCTTTTTGGAAGTCGAGATAAATGATGTCTATGCGTTCCCCTTTGTCCATCTGGCTGCTTATCCCTTCAAAGAAGTGCAGTAAGTTTGTTTGGCACGATCTTCCCTTGCAGAAGCTATGTTGGCTCACTTTCAGTTGTCCATTTTTTCTATGTGCTCACTGATGCTGTCTTTTATCAGTGCTTCTACCATCTTGCCCGGGACTGAAGTCAAGCTTACTGGCCTGTAGTTCCCCGGGTCGCCCCTCGCTCCCTTTTTGAAGATAGATGTGACATTTGCTATTTTCCAGTGCTCCGGGATCTCCCCAGTTTTCAAGGATAGGTTACAAATATGTCGTAGTATTCCCGCTATTTCGTTCCTCAGTTCTTTTAGTACCCTTGGGTGGATTCCATCCGGGCCTGATGATTTGTCGCTCTTCAATCTATCTATCTGTTTGAGGACATCCTCATGGCTTACCTCTATTTGCGACAGTTTTTCTTCTTGGTCTCCACTTATGATCTCTTCGGGTTCTGGTACATTGGATGTGTCTTCGCTTGTGAAGACTGACGAGAAGAACTTGTTTAACCTGTCAGCTACTTCTTTCTCCTCCTTTACCACTCCCTTTCTGTCTCCATCATCTAACGGTCCTACTTCCTCTCTCGCCGGTTGCTTCCCTTTAACGTATCTGAAGAAGGTTTTTAAGTTTCTTCCTTCCCCGCCAGCCTCTCTTCATATTCCCTTTTTGCTTTTCTAACCACTCGGTGACATTCTTTTTGGTGTTTTTTGTGAACCTCCCAGTTTGGTCCTTTTTCCATTTTCGGAACGATTTTTTCTTGTCACCTATCGCTTTCTTCACTTCATGTGTTATCCACACCGGGTCTTTCGTTCGATTTTTCTTGCACCCTTTCCTAAACCTGGGGATATACAGGTTTTGTGCTTCCTGCACTGTGTCCTTGAATAGGGACCAGGCTCTCTCTACGGTCTCCATCCTTTTTCGGCTGTTTTTGAGTTTTTTTTCTCACCATTGTTCTCATAGCATCGTAGTTCCCTTTCTTGAAGTTTAGCGTTGTCACTGTGGTTCTCTTCACTTTTGATGTTCCTACTTCTAATTTGTACCGGATCATGTTGTGGTTGCTGTTTCCTAGTGGTCCTACTACTTCCACTTCCTTTGCAGGTCCCCCTAGCCCGTTGAGTGGCATCCCCTCATGTTGATTCTTTGACAAGCTGTTCCATGAAGCAGTCCCTCACAGCCTCTAGGAATTCTGCTTCCCTCGCACAGTTCCAATACTCCAGTCTATCCCAGGGTAGTTAAAATCCCCCATTACCATCACACTTCCACTTTTGCATTCCCGTCTCAATTCTGCTTCCAGTTCCTTGTCCCTTATATAAAGTGCTATTCCTCCGCCCTTCTTGTGGGTCCTGGCAGTACTACGTCCCATTTGTTTTCCTCAGTCCACCAAGTTTCTGTGATTCCAATGATGTCTAGGTCCCCCTCTTTGGCCGTGACTTCCAGTTCTCCCATTTTGGCCCTTAGGCTCCTTGCATTTGTGTACAAGCAATTTAAGTTCTGGTTTCTTCCTTCCCCTGCTGTTTTTCCTTGCGATTTCGATTTGCTCCTCTTTCCGTCCCCCACATGGGCTGCCAGCCCCTGAGTTTCTTTTCGTTTTTCCTCTTCCTGCGGTGTGTCTTTTCATCCTAATCCTGTTTCTTCACTTCCACCCGCTTCTCCAGTTCCTGCTGTTTGCTCGTCTGTTTGTTCTCTAATTTTTCTTGATCCTCGCACCCCTTTTGTTCGTCTTTTGTTTCTTCCCAGCAGTTTCCCTGCTCAGTATCTTTATTTGATACTCTTGTCCGAACTGTCGACTGCAGCTCGACTGTCAGCTTTCCCCTTCTTCTCAGTTTAAAGCCTGCTCTATTCCTCTCTTGATGTTGTTCGCCAGCAGTCTCGTCCCTGCCGTGTTCAGGTGTAGTCCATCCCTCCTGAAGAGCTTGTTCTTCCCCAAAAAGTTGACCAGTTCCTCACAAAGTAGAAGCCTTCCTCCTCACACCATCTCCTCAGCCATGCGTTTATTGCTTGTAGCTCAGCCTGCCTCTTCACATCTGCCCTCGGTACCGGCAGGATCTCTGAGAACGCTATCCTCTGTGTCCTCAGCTTCAGTTTCCTTCCCAGGATCCGGAACTGCTCAGATAGTGTAGTCCTGCTGTAATTTCTTCTGTTGACATCATTTGTTCCAACGTGGATCATCACTGCTGTCTCCTCTGTCTCGGCTCCCTCCAGGATCCTCTCGATTCTGTCGGCGATGTCCTTTGTTCCTGCCCCTGAGAGACATGTCACTAGCCGGTCCTCTCTCCCTCCTGCTACGTGGCTGTCCACTTCTCTCAGGATTGAGTCTCCCACTACGATTGCAGATTTCCCCTTCTTCAGCTTTCTCTTTGGTCTCAAGTCAGTATCCTCGGTGTGGGTCAGTACTTCTCCCTCAGGGTTCTGGTGAGTCTTCGCCTCCTCTGCTCGCTCGATTTTTCCGTGAGGTCCCTCATCCCTAGTGTCTGGTTGTTCCAGTTGTCCATCTGTTGGTTCCTGTCCGCGCTGCTGATGGTCCTGTTCCTCCACCCTCCTGTAGGCCTCTTCGATGAATTTCTCGAGCTCCCTTACTTGCTCCTCAATGTGCCTCTCTCTCATGGGGTCCTCAGGTGTCCTGTACAGTTCTTCCGAGGTGCGTTGTCCCTCCATCTCCTGGACCCTGTTCTGCAGTCTACCGACCTCCTTCCTCAGGTCTTCCAGTTCCTGACACCGACTGCATATGTACGCCCGCCTCCCCAAGGGGAGGTAGTCATACATATGACACTCTGTGCAGTACACTGGGAAGTTCCTCTGGGTTCCTGTTACTTCCATTTCTCTTCCTAGTCTCTTGGAGTGTGGTGCGCGAAAGTGGTCCCTGCTGTGCAGTTAGCTGAAGAAGAGAGAAAGAGGGATAGAAAGAAAGAAAGTGAGAAGAAAGAAGTACTTGCTACTTGCTTTCTAGTTTGATCTGCTGGGCGGCCTGGTCTCCTGGCTCCTTCGCAAAGGCGCTCTTGATAATGCGAGCGCCTTTGCTGCTCGCCTTCCCGCGCGCCGAATGGCTGCGTGCCGTTGGCTCCCTTCCTGTTTAAGGGAGAGTCCGGGCGCCGATGCTGGTGGTGATGCGGTGCGGTTGGGTGGAGCTAACTCTCGCCACATCCCGCTCCTCGCTCCCACCGTCCCCTGCCTCCTCCTTGCTCGCCTCAGTCCCCGCTCTCCTGCTGCTCTCAGCCTCCTCCACCTCCGCCTGCCCTCAGCTGCCGCTTGCTCTGCCTGCCTCTTCCACACAGTCGCTGTGTCTTTTCGCCCGCGGCTCCCTTCCTGTTTAAGGGGGAGTCCAGGTGCTGACGCTGGTGGTGACGTGGTGCGGGTGGGCGGAGCTAACTCTCGCCACTACCCGCTCCCACCATCCCCTGCCTCCTCCTTGCTCACCTCGGTCCCCGCTCTCCTGCTGCTCTCAGCCTCCTCCGCCTCCGCCTGCCCTCAGCTGCCACTTGCTCTGCCTGCCTCCTCCACGCAGTCGCTTGAGCTTCCTGAAGAAGAAAGGCAGTCTGGGATGGATTGGATGTAATGAACTCCCATCAGTGGTAAAAATGATGGAGACGATCTCCTATGGGGGAGGAGAGGACAGAGGCAGAATGATGGAGGTTATGCTCTGTTTGAGACAGTCAAAAAGGCTGAGTAGCCTTGGGTGCAGCAGAAGACTGAGGTTTTTGTTACTTCTGCTTCTGCTGTTTCTTAGGAGATGCTCGAGTGTAAGGAGCTGCCCTCAGAGGATAACACCTCTGATAGGATGAAGAGGCCGAGAAGGCTTTGCAGGAGCTGGCTTAGGCTTTGGTCTGAGGATAGAAGCAAAAGATTTTTCATGCTCAGACAACTTCTTAGTGGCGGCCTCTATGGATTCATGAAAGACGTCATTGCCCTCACAAGGAATATTAGCCAGACGATCCTGAAGATTGGGATCCATATTGATGGTGCGAAGCCAGGCCAGACGGCACATTGCTACCGAGAATGCATTGACCCTCGAGGAAAGTTCAAAGGCATCATAAGATGACTGAAGAAGATGCAAACTGAGTTGTGCCAAGGTAGCAGCGACTTGCTGAAACTCCAAAAGTCTTTGCTGACCAAGGTCCTTAGAAAAACCAGGGAGTGTATCAATCAAGTACTTGAAATAAGTAGTGAAAATAAAATTATAAGTTAAAACCCTGGAGGCCATCTTCGAATTTTGATAAAGACAACGGCCAAACTTGTCTATGGTCTTACCCTCTCTTCCAGGAGGTACGGTGGCATAAACCCTGGAAGGAAGGGTCCTCTTTAGTGAAGATTCCACAAGAAGGGATTGGTAAGATAGTTATGAATTCTCAAAGCCCTTGCAATGTAGAGTTCTATACCTCGATTCCAACTTGCCTGGAACAGCAGGAATAGCATAAGGAGTCTCAAGGTTTCGTTTGAAAGTTTGAAACAGAAGTCTGTTAAGAGGAAGCTTGAGAGACTGCAGGAGATCAAGGCATACTCATTTCCTCTAAATACTCCTTAGAGTACTTCGATCCAGCGTCTAATTTAAGATCCAGGTCCTCAGCCATCTGACGGAAAAAGGAGGAAAAGGATAATTGATCCGCCTCGAGGGATTCGATGACCTCGAGGCGCCTCGAGTGGAAAACAAAGGTGAGGCTTCTATGGAGTATTGATATCCCAGTGAATAGACAGACTGGGATGAGGCGTTGGAATCAGCTGAGTCCTCGAGTTCTGCGATCAGTGTCCTCGATCGAGGAGTTGGAGGCCTCAAAGAGCTAGAAGGCCTGAACGAGGAAGGCTTCTCTCTGGAAGAGGACCTGCGTTTCGATGAATGCCTCGATGAGGGTCTCTACTGGAGATGAGAGTGCTGCTTGGAAGCAGGTCTCATACGAGGTTGAGGAGACTTCGCCCTGTGCCTCGAAATGAGCAATGCCTTTGGTGAGGGTATAGTGCTGGAAGCTGTAGATCGAAACCCCACAGACTCAGTGGTTTGGATCGAGGAATCTCAAAGCACTCCCAGAGACTCGGCTCCTTGTATGGAGTGTGAGGATTTCAGTCGAGACACTCGCAAAGACTTGACTCCTTGCATAGAGTGTGAAGATTCCAGACCAGACACTCACAAAGACTCGACTCCTTGCATAGAGTGTGTAGATTCAGCTCAAGGCACAGGCAAGGACTCGACCTCTTGTGAGACTGCTGAGTGCCCAGGCTGGACTGCAGGAAACAGAGTCGAGGCAGGACTGTATTTGCTCAGTAACTGAACAAATTCCCGCTCTAAAATGGTCTGGATGGTAGCCTGCAATTGTGGATTCGAGTCTGAAACTGGACCTCTTGCTGAGGCTAAAGGTTCCGAGGTGACAGAAGAAGCATGCTTCAACTTGGAGGAATGATGCTTGGGTAGCTTGAGGACTACCGCCGGAACCGTCTGCTGAGGTATCTGACAGACTTGGCAGATTTACTCAAGGTCGAGGATGTTCCAAACGAGGAAGGAATGATGAGACTTGAGGTTGGAGTCATGGAGGCAGGAGGACACCCCGCAGCAGGCCTGACCGAGTCAGAGGTCGAGGGTATAGCAGGGGTTTCCATACTGAAAATCTTCTCCACTTGAACTCGATGACATTTTAGGGCTCGAGGTTGAAGGGTAGCACAGTGAACACACGACTCCGGGCAATGGTCAGGCCCCAGGCACTAAAGACACCAGCGGAGTCGGTTCGGGGAATCGCCCGATGGAAGCGTCAGCAGAGAGGAGTGCTTCGACGATATCCCATGGGCTAGACGTGATTCTGAGCCCCGACGTTAGGACGCCTC
Organism: Geotrypetes seraphini; assembly: GCF_902459505.1. Lineage (NCBI taxonomy): Eukaryota > Metazoa > Chordata > Amphibia > Gymnophiona > Dermophiidae > Geotrypetes > Geotrypetes seraphini. Next base: position 45,503,758 of record NC_047097.1, read on the forward strand.
CCCTCCAGCCGTTGCCGCTGGGAGCTAGCTCACCGCGAGAGGAGAGCACGTCAGACGAGAGTGTGTTCTCCCCTCGAGAGGCCAGCACGTCGGAGGGCTTGCAGCAGGAGACAACTCAGAGGGACTCGTTCCCTTTGGAGAAACCAGCGACTGGGACAACTCGTGCTATGGAGGAACAGGGCACTGAAGAGGTAGACCAGACATCTGAACTATCTTTGCCTACACTAACAATTCCTTTTGTTCCAGTTAAACCCCCAGAAGTCACTTTAGACTCGCTCTGGGAGTTAGTTGTGGCTTTGGGTAATTCTCTGACTCCTCAAATTAAAAACTTAGATAAAGAACTTAAAGACCAGAAAGAAGTTATTAAGAATTTGAAAGAAGACATAGAAATATTGAAATCTGATACCCAAGAAGATAAGAAGGACATAAAAATGATAAAAAGTAATCATGACTGGAGGAAGTGACGTCATCGTGGCTGATGGCAGCCTAGAGCGATAGCTCCGCGGACCCCCGGGCTAATTTCGGCGATATTCGCGCGATTTCGCGTGCCTGCACTATCTGCCTTCTTCTGCCTGTCTGTGAAGCTGCGTGGCTAAATCTCGATGGCGACGCGAAAAAAACAAACGGACATTAAAACGTTCTCCTCCCCGATCCCGAATGGGCCTCCTAAAACTGGCCCTAAAATGGCGCCCGATCCGGGCGCGGCTGCGGAGGGCTCACCTGGTGATGCAACACTGCCGAATCTGCAGATGGAGATGCGAGGCTGGTTCCAGGAATTAAAAACTGAGATTTCTGCAGTTCGGGCTGATATCCATACTGTAGTTGCTGAGCTGAAAAGAGAGGTGGGTGACCTCGGGAGTCGGGTGGGGGAGACGGAAGTAGCAGTGGAAGCACATGGCACTGAATTAACACAGCTGAAAAATAAGATTGCAGCACTGGAGGAAAAAGCAGATGTGAGCACCCTAAAGCTGGAGGACCTGGAGAATCGCTCCAGACGCTGCAACCTTCGCTTTCGGGGCGTCCCTGACACTGTATCTGACCCTCGCTGTATGGAGGTGATTGATCATATATGCATACAGGCACTGGAGACTGCTGGCTTGCCTGTGGAGGTGGGTAAGCCATTGCTGGATAGGGCACACCGCATCCCTGGCCCTCGTGATATGAACCGCCCCCGAGATGTTGTGGCTTGTTTCCATCGCTATATGGATAAGGAACATGTGCTCAGGGCGGTGAGACGCTCTGGGGGAACCGTTAAATGGGAGGAGGCGGATATTGATGTTTATCCTGATGTGGCCCCAGCAACCCTGGCCCGCCGTCGCATGTATAGAGACTGTACCCGTATACTCCAGGAGCGCAGTGTTCGATATAGGTGGATTTATCCTATTGGATTGGCTTTTACGCATGCCGGCAAGAACTACACTGCAATTTCTGTGGCTGATGTTCAGTCTCGTATGGTGGAAGCAGGTTTGATGACAGCTTCGGAGATGGCTCCTCTGCCTCAGAGGTCTCCCGTGCCCAAATCGGGACGAGGACTAGGATGGCAGCGAGTAGTCCGGTCGGCTGCTGCCCGTCGCCCTCTGGAAGCGGCCACGTCCTCATCCCATTGACCTGTAGTATTTGAGTGATGTGTTCCTGAACAGTTCTGCTATGTACATTTTCTTTTTCTTTTTCCTTTACAGAGCGGCCTCAGTCGCGAAGGTTATTACTACAGGGCTGGTTCTGGGGGTCCATTTGTGAACTGTTGCTCTACACTTCCTGTACCGTGGTTGCCAGGTGCCTTGGTAGCTGGACCATGTGGGGTGATGTTGGGGGGTTGGGGGGTGGGGGGGGTGGAAGGGAGGGGAAGGGTTGTGACCGAGTGTTTCTTTGTATGGTGGTATGGGAGAATGTTTATCTATTGTTTTTCTTAAGGTTGCACTTGCAGGGGTTATTAGGTTTGCTTGCTTCGGGATTTGGCATAGATTTGGCGACGCAGTGCTTTCTCTTCTCTGATATAAATGGATAAGCTTACTTTGCTGTCTTATAATGTACATGGTCTGAATTCACCGCAAAAGCGGCGCTTATTATTTAAGGAACTGAGCCGTCTGAATAGTGCTATTGGATTTATTCAGGAGACTCATTTTCTATCTCATTATGAGAAATTGCTTACACACCATAACTACCCACATGTTTACCTTTCTTCAAATAAGGTCAGAAAAAAGACCCAGGGGGTGGGTATTTTAATCCATAAACGTGTCCAGGTGGTATTGAGAGAGGTAGTGCGGGATGTCGAGGGCCGCTATATAATGGTCAAGGCTGAGTTGGATGGTATATTATATAGTCTACTGAATGTCTATGCCCCAAACGTTGGGCAGGGGGCCTTCTTCACACTGTTGGAACAAGTGTTGTTAGATCATGTTGAAGGTACTCTCCTTGTAGGTGGAGACTTTAATCTTACTTGCTACCCTCAGGAGGATAATTCCAATTCATCCATCCGCTATGCTAGAGGCGATAGAAAGATCTTTCTGCGCTTCTTGCGTAGGCAGGATTTGATAGATGTGTGGCGTTTCTTACACCCTGACACGCGAGATTATACCTTCTACTCCTCGAAACATGATTCCTATACTAGAATTGATATGTGGTTGCTGCCTCGATTTGCTCTGCCTCGAGTTTTAACCTCTAGTATTGAGCCCCGGGTATGGTCAGATCATGCCCCCCTGTCCCTGGAGTTACAGGTCGGACAGGTTAAAGAAGGTCGTTGTTTGTGGCGTATGAACGACTCTCTGTTGAAAGACCCCGCTACCTTGGTTCTACTAGAGTCTGATGTCAAGGAATTTTTTCTCTTTAATGATGTGGATGACATTAGTGTTGACACTTTGTGGGAAAGTTTTAAGGCTACCCTTCGGGGTTGTTGTATTTCAAGAGGGTCATATCGCAACCAATGTCGAGTGGCTCGTAGATTGAAGTTGCTGTCCCTCCTTCGACGCCTGGAGACTGCTCATAAGAGAGCCCCATCGAAGGCTGGGGGGGTAGCCCTGACGGAGTGTCGGAGGGATTTACAGGAACTTGACCTAGAGGGCATGGCCTGGGCCCTACAGAGGCGTCAACAGCGATTTTTTGAATGGGGTGGTAAGGCGGGTCGCTTGTTAGCTACACAGATTAAACAATCTCAGGCACGCCATTCCATTACTCGTATTCGTACTGAATCGGGACAGCTATGTGCGGATGATGGGGCTATTCACCAGGCTTTTTTGTCCTTTTACCAGACTCTGTACACTCCGGAAATTGAAATCACAAAGGGGGAGATAGATGCTTTTCTGTCTAATGTCACCTTGCCTTGTTTGGCGGAGGTGGATGCGGAGTGGCTATCTTCCCCTATTCAGCCTGCTGAGGTGGTGGCAGCTATACATCATCTAGCTGCTTCCAAAGCACCGGGTGTTGATGGTTTTTCGCCCTTGTTTTACAAGAAAATGGAAGCCCTTATAGTTGCTCCTTTGACTCGATTGTTTAATTCTTTTTTGGAGGGGGATTGTTTACCGTACTCATTTCGTCAAGCAGCGGTCTCTCTTCTTCTTAAACCTGGGAGAGATCCCCTCCTCTGTGGGTCTTACCGCCCTATCTCGCTGTTAGGAGTTGATTATAAGCTGTTTACCCGTATTTTGGCAGTCCGCTTGCAACGTTTTTTGCCTTTCCTAGTCCATAATGATCAATGTGGTTTTATTTCAGGGAGGCAACCCGGTGATAATATACGAAGGGTGTTAGATCTTATTGGAGTAGCCCATCAACACTCTATTCCGGCTGTCTTGTTATCAGTAGACGCTGAAAAAGCCTTTGATAGGGTTTACTGGCCGTTCATGTTAGCAGCTTTGAAGAAGATGGGAATATCGGGTGCCTTTCTGCATTGGGTGACTTTATTATATGCTGCACCGGAGGCTTGTTTGAGGGTTAATGGAAGATATACTGCCAATTTTTTGATTCGTAGAGGAACTAGGCAAGGGTGCCCTCTGTCACCGTTGATTTTCGCATTGGTCATGGAACCTTTAGCAGTAGCTATACGTGCGAATGCTGATATTCGAGGGATTGCGGTGGGTGATGAAGAACATAAGATCTTATTGTACGCTGATGATATTTTATTTACCTTGACCCAACCGCACCATTCCTTAACGGAGGTGCTTCGTGTTCTGACTGAATTTGGTACGGTGGCTGGCTTTAAAATTAATATTGACAAATCTGAGTTGCTTAATATTTCCCTCCCGGACTCGCTAGTAACGGATCTACGTGCAACATTTTCATTTCGATGGGCGGCTAAATCTATCAAATACCTCGGTGTACGCGTTTCCCGCAAACTTTCTGACCTTTTTGAATTGAATTACCCTCCGCTGTTACGAACTGTGTTTGCGGATTTAGATCGATGGGAGGGATTGCGATTGTCTTGGATGGGTAGGATTAGTGCTTTGCGTATGAATGTGCTGCCTCGCTTTCTGTATTTGTTCTCCTGCCTACCTCTCTCAATTCCTAAGCGTTTTCTGCTTAGGCTACAACGACGGGCCTTTGCTTATATTTGGACTCGTAAACCCCCTAGGGTAAGGAGGGAACGTATGTACTGGGACAGGTTACACGGGGGAATGGGAGTCCCTGATTTCTCTACATATTATTTTGCATCCCAACTGCAAGGGCTGTTTCATTGGGCATATCCCTCCCAGCGCTGGGTTTCTCTGGAACAGGCTCTACAACCTACCTACCCTTTAGCGGCGCTGCCTTGGCTGTCTCTGGATATCCTTCGGGATCAGCAGACTGGAACGTCTTATGGGATGACATGTACTCTGCTGGCGTGGAGCCGGGTTCGACGAGCTTGGTTTCCACGACAGCGTTATTTCTATGCCACTCCCATTAGATTTGCCCCTGATTTTTTGCCTGCTAGAGATACTGTGATTTTTAGGCGTTGGGAGATGGAGGGACTTCGGGTCCTGGGTCAACTGATAGTGGGTGGACAACTGATACCCTTTGCTGCCTTACAATCTATATATGACCTCCCCTCGACAGATTTTTTTGCCTATATCCAGCTTCGAGATTTTATGGTGAGGAGGGTGATCCCTGAGTGGGAGGGGGCAGACTCTGCTTTCCTTCAAGTGTTTAGGATGGGATCTGGGGTGGGCCTTATCTCACGACTTTATAGGGCACTTCTATACACTAGGCCACAAGCCCGCACATATGAACATCGTTGGGAACTCTTGCTGGGGAAGGCTTTTGAATTTCAGCAATGGGACTCCCTTTATAATACATTGTTAAGAGTTTCCTTAGCATCCCCCTTAGTTGAACAGGGCTATAAGATGTTATTTCAGTGGTATCTTACACCAGAAAAGATACACCGATTTTATCACTGTGGAGATGGCCACTGCTGGCGTAAATGTGGGTGTTTGGGCACCTTTGGACATATCTGGTGGGATTGTGTTAAGATTGTACCCTTTTGGAAGATGGTTCAACGACTGCTTACTGATGTACTACATCTACCCATTCTATTGCATATGGAAATATTTTTACTTAACTTTCCGTTGGGGAGCTTGGATGTAGATCAGAATCACTTTGTGGCCCTAGTTGCAACGGCAGCTAGACTTACTGTGGCTGCGTACTGGAAGCGCGACACGCTGCCTTCTCGTACTGAATTGTTACATAAAATAGACCAAATCTACCTGATGTCTAAATTGACTGCTTTAAATAATGATTCCTGTGGCACGTTTCATCGCCAGTGGTCACGTTATGGCCTTTGGCGGGGTCTTCTTTGAGCTGTTGCCACTTGTATTTTCATTTTCCTAAGGTTTCTGGTTTATATTGTTTCACTCGGTGGGGGGTGGGGGGGATTATGTTGATTCTTATGGGCATTATACTTGAATTGTTGGCATGCTGCCTGTGTATTGTTATCATTTTGCTCAATAAAATATTAAATTTCAAAAAAAAAAAAAAAAAAAAAAAAAAAAAAAAGTAATCATGACTTATTGGTAAAAGATAACTTGATAATGAGGAGAAAATTGGAAGCACTTGAAAACAATTCCCGGATTAATAATTTGCGTTTAATTAATTTTCCAAAGGTCTCATCAATTTCCCCAAGAGACATGATAAAGCGTTACTTTCTGGAAATATTAAAAATTCCTGAGAATTCATTACCTCCATTGATAAGAGTATATTATTTACCTATAAAGACTCAGGATGCTCAGAAGAAAGACGTAATTGGAAAATCCCAGGAAAGTTCTATGGATGTATCTGCTTTATTAGAGCAGTCGGACAGAGAAGTGGCTATTCCAGCCACTCTCCTACTGACTGTAGTTCTGGCTCCAGATAAAGACTGGATCCTTAAACTTTTCTTTAAAAATAGAACCACAGACTTCCTGGGTTTTCATATTCAAATTTTTCCGGATGTCTCTAAGGAGACTCAAAAGAGAAGAAGGGAATTTCTAATGTTGAAACCTGGTGTGATCCAGATTGGGGGGTTTATTTTTCCTTAGATTTCCTTGTAAATGTGTAGTAAGGTATCATACTTTGAAATATGTGTTCTTTGAACCAGCTCATTTGACAGCCTTCCTCTCCACGAAGCGCCTTGGGAATGAAGGAAAATCAGCGTCCAAGGAATAATTAGCTCCTTTTCAGTATCAGATAATGTGATTTCCTTTAGTTGTTATTTTGTATCCTTAAATCATTCCGTTTCTTAAGTCTTGGATCCTAATTTTGAGGACTAGTGTGCGATTAAGTTGAGAGTTATTTCTTCTTTTTTGGATAAAAAGTTTTTTTAATGTTGTGTTCAGTGTTCCCGCTAAGCTGCGCTGGCCAGCGCTCGCGCACAAAATATTACATCGCAGCGCAAAGTTTCTCTTCACAGCGCACACACGCGTCGGTAAGGTAAGGGGACGCATTGGGGGGATTGCACTTCCCCACAATTGCCATGCTTCGGTTCCTCTTCTTCCTTCCTTCCTCCCCCCCCCCCCGCGGGACCCTGCGGCACCATCAACTCTTACTCCCTCTAATGTCGGCCCTGCAGCTCCAGACTTCCTCGCACCTTCTCCCCTCCCCCTTTGGATCGCTATTATTTTAAATGTTATAGCCGCGGAGCTGTATCCATCAGTGCAGATGTCTAACCTCGGCCTGCCCCGGAACTCTTACTGCAACAGTGACTTCCTGTTCCTGCCTAGACGGGCGGCTGCTGCAGTAAGAGTTCCGGGGCAGGCCGAGGTTAGACATCTCCACTGATGGATACAGCTCCGCGGCTATAACATTTAAAATAATAGCGATCCAAAGGGGGAGGGGAGAAGGTGCGAGGAAGTCTGGAGCTGCAGGGCCGACATTAGAGGGAGTAAGAGTTGATGGTGCCGCAGGGTCCCGCGGGGGGGGGGGGGGAGGAAGGAAGGAAGAAGAGGAACCGAAGCATGGCAATTGTGGGGAAGTGCAGAGCTGCAGGGAAGAGTGTTGCGGTACCCAGCTGGAGGGAGAAGGAAGATGAGGGAGGGAATTAAAGGAGATGCCAGGGCTTGGAGCGTAGGAGGAAGGTATGCCAGTCTAAGGGAAAAGGAAGGGGGAGATGTGAGAGCATGGAGGGGGAGCGAAAGATGGAAGAAAAGGAAAGGAGAGAGATGCCAGAGAATCAGGGAAGGGGAGATACCAGACTATGAGGAGAGGTGTGGGAGAGGGAAGGCGAGGAGAGAGATGCCAGACCAATGGGGTGAAAGGAGAGATGGAAGGGGGAGGCATACAGTTTCTGGAAGGGGCATAGAAGGAGAGAAGATGCCATATAGGGGAAGAGAGACGGCAGACAGTGGATGGAAGGAAGAGAGTTACAAGAAGATGAGGAAAGGAGAAACCACAGAAGACAAAGGTAGAAAAAAATTTCTATTTATTTATTGCTTTAGGAGACATGTGTCACTGTTTCTGTGAAGCATTGTATGCAGAGTCCAGCTGGTTCAATTTAACCTTTGTCTATGTATTTTTATTTTATCCCCCCTTTTACAAAACTGTGAAGCGTTTTTAGCACCAGCCTTGGTGGTAGCAGCTCTGATGCTCAGAATTTTATGAGCATCAGAGCTGTTACCTCCGTAGCTAAAATCCACACTACAGTTTTGTAAAAGAGGGAGGGGTTAGTTTGTGATTACATATTCCTTACTAGGCGAAGGTGTTTTCTGTGTTCTGTGTGTTCGAAAGACATGGTTTTCTGTTAGGATTGACGGTGTAGGATTGATCTGTGCTGGTCTGGCTTGTTTAGTTTTACAATGGGTGTATTGATGTACTGCTCACTGCAATATGTAAGATGCTGCCTTTTCCTAGGTACTCATGTGTGACGTGTGGTTTGTTACTAAAAATCATGTTTTTCTTACAGATGGGGGGGGGTGCCAAAAAATGATGGGCCCCGGATGTTACATATGCTAGGTACGCCACTGTATGTAAAGATACCAGAAAGCTGGCGTAGCAAAAACTTCTAAGTTTTGAGTATTTAACCCTCCCACAATCTCACGGGCACTCGTTTCAAGTTTATTGAGATTTTGATTTAAACGCAATATCAAATATTTTCAATGCGTATAACAAAAATAAATTAGGGGAAATAAATAAAACCATTTGAACCAGTGTTCCCGCTAAGCTGCGCTGGCGTGCGCTGGCGCACAAAATATTACATCGCAGCGCACACGTTTCTCGTCACAGCGCACGATCGGAAGAGGCGTACGGCAGATGGCAGGGCGGCGAGAGGAGAATCGGGCGAGTTGGCTCATAACTTGCTGGCGCCCGATATTTTTGGCTCACGGTGAAAAAAGTTTGCTCACAACACCCGCCCGCTTAGAGGGAACACTGGTTGTGTTTAATATTATGTTTTCTTAATTGCACTTTCTGTACAAGATGATATGCTTGTTAAATAATGTAAAAATTTCTAAAATAAATAATAATAAAAAGACACCAGCGGTGTGGGTCAGTGGGGGAGATCGTATGCTGGCACTAGCTACAGTTCTTGAAGCCCGTGACCGGCTGGGACATAGAAGGAAAGATAGCTGCCACAAAGTTGAAGCCCGCAGGCTGAGGGCATGCGGCAGGCCCTGCCAGTCGACAAAAATTAAAACTTTTAAAAAAATAATCAAAAGACAAAACACAGCGACACGATAATAAGAAAACACGAGCCGCTGTGAGAGAAGGCACAAAGCAAACAGACTTCTTGGCTTCATGGAAAACTGAGAACTGAGGAGACGCACCCTGTGCTGGATGGAAAGGCACTCGCGCATGCGCGTTGCGGCAGACTCGAAACTTCTGAAGTTTTCTACCAGGGCTGTGGAGTCTGAGTCGAGGAAATTTCGGGTACCTGGAGTCGGAGTATTTATCTACCGACTCCATTTTTGAACTTGGCATACCAATCACGAGCAATTCTTTTAGCTATAGCACCCACTATATACACAGCACAAATGTTGTGAGCAGCTTCTGCGGCCTTAGAACCTTGATTAAAAGCAAAAAGAAGGTGATGTCGAAAATGCTCATTTCTCTCAACTTGACATTCTATTTTAACGATCTGAAAATTAACCAGTGCTGTGGAGTCGGAGTCGGAGGAAATTTCGGGTACCTGGAGTCGGAGTCTGAAGTACAAAAAACTGAGGAGTCGGAGTCGGAACATTTATCTACCGACTCCATAGCCCTGTTTTCTACAAGCAAGTCTGTATACATCCGGGCTCCGTGGATATTGTCACCCACATGTGAGAATAGGCTTCCTGCTTGTCCTGGGATAACAGTAGTGACATGCTGAGAATGCAGAAAGGGTAGGATGCTGTATGGGAGAGAGGAGACACAAAGGGAGTGATGAGCAAAGGACAGAGTGTGGAACACGATGAGTGATTGATTGCCTCATGATTAGGTCTTCATGTTTTATGAATTTTAATATTTGATAATTTACATAGCCCCAAACAGAGGAGCTGCCTGCACTACTGAATCCTTGAAGCTACTGACGTTTATGGCAACAATCACAGACAATACTGTGCTGCCAATCACAGACAATAAATACTGTGCTATTTTTTTTATTTTAACCTAAGTTTTAACTTAATTTTTAACTAAATGTAAATCGCATTGGATTTGGATTTTGCGATCTAATCAAATATTTTAAATAAACTTGAAACTACTGGCAACTGCAATATTTGGCATTGTCTGTAGTTTGAACTTCCTGGGATCCATAATCACAGAACCCAGAACCATAGCTATGGTGCTCTATTAATAGTGTTCCTGAAAAAATTTGATACCAGTAAAAATATATATATTAATTTTTGTTTAAAAAATATTATTAAAAGATAGTGGCCGAATCGCTGATCAGGGAAGGTATCAATGAGCATATAGAAAAAATAATCTGATGATAACAAGCCAGCATGATTTCTGTAAAGGACGATCATGCCAGACGAATCTACTGCATTTCTTTGAGGGGATAAGTAAACAATTGGACCAAGGTGACCCTGTAGACATCGTATATCTAGATTTCCAAAAAGCCTTCGACAAGGTACCCCATGAACGCCTACTGAAGAAACTGTGGAGTCACGGGGTGGAAGGGGACGTGCACAGATGGATCAAAAATTGGCTGGCAAACAGGAAGCAGAGGGTAGGAGTAAAGGGGCACTACTCTGACTGGATAGAGGTCACGAGTGGTGTTCCGCAAGGGTCAGTGCTGGGACCGCTGCTGTTCAATATATTTATTAATGATCTGGAAACAGGGACAAAGTGCGAAGTTATCAAGTTCGCGGATGACACAAAACTCTCCAGCAGGGGCAGAACTGTTGAGGAATGCAAAGAACTGCAGAGCGACCTGAACAAACTGAGTGAGTGGGCAAAAAGATGGCAGATGAGCTTCAATGTGGAGAAATGTAAGGTCTTACACATAGGGACGAGGAACTCCATGTACAGCTATACGATGGGAGGGAGGATACTGGTGGAAGGCAACCAAGAAAAAGATCTGGGGGTATTGGTGGATAACACAATGAAGCCGGCGGCGCAATGTGCAGAGTCCTCAAAGAAAGCGAGCAGAATGTTGGGCATTATCAAAAAAGGTATCACTACCAGAATGAAGAAAGTTATCCTGCCACTATATCGAGCAATGGTGCGCCCACATCTAGAATACTGCGTCCAATACTGGTCGCCATACCTCAAGAAGGACATGACAATACTCGAGAGGGTCCAGAGGAGAGCAACGAGGATGATAAAGGACATGGAGAACCTTTCATATGCCGAACGGTTGGACAAGCTGGGGCTCTTTACCCTGGAAAAGCGGAGACTGAGAGGGGACATGATAGAAACTTATAAAATCATGAAAGGCGTAGAGAAGGTGGAGCGGGACAGATTCTTTAGACTAGCGGGGACAACAAAAACAAGAGGTCATTCAGAAAAACTGAGAGGAGACAGATTCATAACGAATGCAAGGAAGTTCTTCTTCACTCAACGAGTGGTAGACACCTGGAACGCGCTTCCCGGAGAGGTGATAAGACAGAGTACAATTCTGGGGTTCAAAAAGGGACTGGATGACTTCCTGGAAGCGAAGGGGATAACAGGGTACATATAGGACATTAAGCGAACAGGGTATGGACGTTTTAGGTTAGGTAGGGAACACTTACAGGTCATGGACCTGGGGGGCCGCCGCGGGAGCGGACTGCCGGGCACGATGGACCCCTGGTCTGACCCGGTAGAGGCAATTCTTATGTTCTTATATGGTGTTATTTTGAAATATATATAACATTTAAAATATTTTGATACTGAATTCTCCCAGAAATTGTTTATGGTGCAATACAGAATTACATGAATTTTTCCTGATATTCTTTGGGCTGTGTTCCCCCAATTACTACACAGGAAAACTCCACGAAAATAAGAAGCCCCAGCTTTTAAGCCTAAACAGATATGACATAAAAAATATCAGTGAAAATATCCAGAGCCACGAATCATGTCTCTGGTGCCCTGAGTTCAGGTTTTGTAAGGCTGTCGTCCCGCCCCTCTCCTGAGTACAAGACAATGGGGCTCATTATCTGAACATAAGACAGAAATATTTTTGTAGTAGCTTGTGCATCAATGTGTTTTGAAAATGAGCTCCTATATCTCGATAAATAAAAAGGTGAACCTCGGGTACCCTGGTCTACCAAAATGGCGATGGTAAAACGTGTCAATAAATAAAAATTAAAGTTGTTATTAAAAATCTTTCCAAAGATGGATACTAAAAATAGTAACTAGTAACACAAGCAATAATTTAAAAAAGCCAGATATTTGGGAATCCATATGAAACCTCGCCGAAATCTACAGGAAAAAAATCCATGATTTTTGTTTCTCAGTGGACCTCGAGAATATCCTCAGATTTTGTCCAACTGAAATCAGGCATTTGGCTAACTAAACTTTAAAAAAAAATAATATATATATATATTATTAATGCATTGTAATGAACGGGTCCTTCTCCTGTTATCTATTGTTAGACATTTTTCTTGACTGGTAATACTGTGCAACGCCACAGGAGATTTCTATCTGAAAACAGCATTCACGGCGCATGTGTACCTGTTTCCGATCATCTGGCTAAAGTCAAGAGCACCTTGGGCGGGTTTTTTGGCGGCTTAAACCCAGAAAATGGGCTCTGTTCATATCCGGGTATTTGTGAGGGGGAGATTTGTGCGCATGCGGTTGTGACGCAGAAGACGATTCTTTCTTGCTGTTCAGTGCTGGTTTGGTGAGGCGCCTAAAATGGCTTCCACAGCGAGTGCCGTGGAAATTAAGAAAATTACTGAACTTCGAGTTATAGATCTCAAAAACGAGCTTAAGCAGAGGAATCTAGATGTTACGGGGGTGAAAAACGTGCTTATTTCGAGGCTGAAGCAGGTAGGTAAAACTAGTTCGGTGATGGGCTGGGCTTAGGCGGGTGTGGAACTACTGCAGGCCGCGTGCTGGGCTGGAGGTAACATAGTGATTACTTTTTTTTTTCATCCCAACGTGGTGAGGCTATCGCCTTGTACTAAAATATTTTATATGGTTGGTGTTTTTAAAGTTTATGTGGCCTCCCGTGAGGCTAATTTAAGTATTGCTTGGGTACTCCATTTTTCTGGCCTTCCGTTTTTCGTACACTTTTAAGGTAACAGCGTGGTAGACGCGCGTGCTTCTTCCCTCTAGGAATTTTGCGTTGCTTTTCAGTGTGTTTTTTCAGTATTTTGTTTTATGTAATTCTAGTTTTACGGATTTTGATATGCTGACTTTTAAATGTAGTTTGCAGGTATATTTTTAAAATATGTAAATCGGAAAAATTGTTTTCATTTTTTTCATAGGAACTTCATATGTTAATGTGCGTTTTATGATAAAAAGAAAATTCTAACTTCCTTATATAAGGTAGTCTGTTTTATGAGCATATTTAGAATTTTATTTAGAATTTATCTTGATTCAAAGTTCAGTATTGCGGTTTTCTGGACCTTCATAACATTTATTGTTCGGTTACAAATAACCTTTATTTAAGTTTTTTTTTATGAAGCTTGCAGGCTTGATGAAAACACGAAATTCTACTGTTAGAGATACAATAAGCCTGTAAATTTGTATAAGGGTCTGGTGTTGTCTTATTTCTGCGTTGGGGGGGGGGGGGGTCAGGCCCTGTATCTAGGTCTTTCACCTTGCTACCGGGTAGTAGATCCATCTCCCTGGGGATCTCTTTACTAGGGCAAAACCTGTCTCCTCCACAAAGTTTAGTTGCTGTTCATTTAAGTTTAAAAATAGACAAATGTGGTAGGTAAGGTAACTGAGATGGAAATGGGATATGACATGGATAAGTACTTAATAGAAGGAAAATAAAGGTTAGCAGTTTTGTTGAGTTTTGTTTTCTTTCTGTGAAATATTCTTTAACGTGAACTCGAAAAACGGGGGTGGAGTGGAGTAAAGGACAAAAGGATAAAGAAATAATGGCAATGGGATCCAGTGGGATGTGATACTTTGTGTATGTTGAGGCACAATATATTTTTTAAGTTCTGCAATATGTCACAATTTGGTGATTCTCTTTGTAGTTAATATGTACTTGGAATTGTTTTCTTTTGTAGAAACTGAACTTGAGTGTTTAAAATTATAATAGAGAATTTGTGTGAAAAATTGCTGAAATTTTATGTCTTGGCATATGACAAAGTAAATCATTAATGCTTGTATTTTTTTTTTTAATTTAGGCTATTGAAGATGAAGGAGGAGATCCTGATAATATTGAAATAAATATTGTTGCTGATACACCTACCAAGAAAGCAACAAAAGGCAAAGGTTAAATTCTGACCTTTTTTGCATATTGTGTCTAACAATAAGTGTGATTTCTAGTTTTTTAATATAATTGAGGCACTAGGGGTATGAACTAGGAAGTCAACATTAACACATCATATGTCCAGTGCTATGAACTATTTTTCTCTGTTACAGCAGGTAATTCAGTCTCATAGTTGCTGATATAATTCTGACCTTTCCCGTGTGAGCTTCTTGAGTTTTGTCCTTTTAGTCTTGAAACATGCCTTTCCCTTCCTTTGGCTTCTTTGGACTCTGCTTTGGTCATAGTCATGGCACTGGCTTTTTCAGGAAAGAGCTCATTAGCACTGCAAGTCAGTTGTGCTACACCACAGATCCAATTTGCCTAGGTAGGTGCCTACCCTAAAGGGTGGGGGGGGGAATACTTGACGCAAGAGCTGTTGTTAAAAGCATATCACTATCTTGTTCTATTTAAGAACATAAGAATAGCCTTACTGGGTCAAAACATGGTCCATCAAGCCCAGTAGCCCATTCTCATGGTGGCCAATCCAAGTCACTAGTACCTGGCCAAAACCCAAGGTGTAGCAATATTCCATGCTACCAATACAGGGCAAGCAGTGATGTCCCCTGTGTCTTTCTCAATGACAAGACTATGGACTTTTTCTCCAGGAACTTGTCCAAACCTTTCTTAAAACTAGCTACACTATCCGCTCTTACCACATCCTCTGGCAAGGTGTTCCGGAGCTTAACTTACACAGGTCCCATTTTATACATTGAGACCTAGTTACTAATAGCAGAGAGTTAACAATAAAATGTCTTAAAAGTAGTCCCAAGTGAATAACTCTCCACCCCATGCCCAATATCATACTTTTCATGCCCTTATTTTTTAATATGGTATTTAGAACTACCTGTATATACTTAAATATAAACGGAGATTTTTGGGCCTAAAAATGGGGGGGGTCTCAGTTTATTAATTTGGATCAGCCCCCCTCCCCTCGGGACCTGTTGCAGGCTTTTGGGGATTAATAATCGGCATTTGGGGATTAATAATCGGAAGGAACCGTATATGCTGGGAGGTGAGAAGCTGATATGCACGGATGGGGAGAGGGACCTTGGGGTGATAGTGTCCGAAGATCTAAAGGCGAAAAAACAGGGTGACAAGGCAGTGGCTGCTTTCAGAAGGATGCTGGGCTGTATAAATAGAGGCGTAGCCAGTAGAAGGAAAAAGGTGTTGATGCCCCTGTACAGGTCATTGGTAAGGCCCCACTTGGAGTATTGTGTTCAGTTTTGAAGACCGTATCTGGCGAAGGACGTAAGAAGAGTTGAAGTGGTCTAGAGGAGGGCGACGAAAATGATAGGCTTGCGCCAGAAGACGTATGAGGAGAGACTGGAAGCCCTGAATATGTATACACTAGAGGAAAGGAGGGACAGGGGAGATATGATTCAGACATTCAAATACTTGAAGGGTATTAACGTAGAACAAAATCTTTTCCAGAGAAAGGAAAATGGTAAAACCAGAGGACATCATTTGAGGTTGAGGGATGGTAGATTCAAAGGCAATGTTAGGAAATTCTACTTTAGGAAGAGGGTGGTGGATGCCTGGAATGCGCTCCCGAGAGAGGTAGTGGAGAGTAAAACGGTGACTGAGTTCAAAGAAGCGTGGGATGAACACAGGATCTAGAATCAGAAAATAATATTAAATATTGAACTAAGGCCAGTACTGTGCAGACTTGCACAGTCTGTGTCTGTATGGCCGTTTGGTGGGGGATGGGCTGGGGAGGTCTTCAGTGGCTGGAAGGGTGTAGATGGGCTGGAGTAGGTTTTAACGGAGATTTCGGCAGTTGGAACCCAAGCATAGTACCGGGTAGAGCTTTCGATTCTTGCCCAGAAATAGCTAAGAAAATAAATTAAAAAATTTAAATTGAATCAGGTTGGGCAGACTGGATGGAACATTCGGGTCTTTATCTGCTATCATCTACTATGTTACTATAAGTGGTCCAGCGGTGAACCAGGGCAGGAGTGAACTTCTATGCTCCTGCCCTGTGCAGAGCCACTATCTGAGTGACTGCCGTGAGTTCTCGCAATGTTGTCTCAAACTTATGACAGCCATTCAAATAACAGCTCTGCATAGGACAGGAGCATAGAAGTTCTGCGTTGGACCACCTGGGCTTTAAAGGTACTTTTTTTAAAAAAAAAAAAGTCTGGGAGGTGGGATGTTTGACTAGAGAAGGAGGGATCCCGTCTGTCAGGCCCACCAGGGCTTACGGCAGGCCTGCAAGGGGTCAGGTGAGGGGAAGGGGTGGAGCAGGGGAAAGAGGGCACTTGCATATAAACTGGTTTATATTCGAGTCAACCTTTTTTTTTTTTTTTCGGGGGATAAAGGTCACCTCGGCTTATTTTAAAATATATATATGGTAAATTGAGTGTTTTACTTATTTTCAAACTATTTTATTGATGACTGATTTCCACATATTAGTAGTCTATATCCAGATTGAACAATGAGAATCCCTGAGAACAGACTTGTTCTCTGAGACACACCATTACGTGTTCAAAAGTAAGCTTCGTTCTCTTGGATTTAGAGATGCCAAGCATTCCAAATGAGTAAAAATTGTTTTGTTTTTAGAATGGTTTGCCATTTGCACCTTCCAAATGATTGTGTGGAGTTGATGCCTCCACTTTCAAAAAGATGGAGGCTCTGAAGAATTCCAGGGTTGTAGTATTTTACAGCTCACCCCCTCCCCAACCTGGGGCAGTCCCCTAAACTACCCTGGCAGATCACCATTATTTATTCTGAGGCCCCGTTCTTGGGGATTCTCTCTCTGGGAAAGGACGTAGACCCGCTTTGCCAGTGTGTAAAGCAAACGTTCAGATGAACTTGGAGAGGCCAGCCTGCTGTGTTATCTTTTGGGCTTGGGGGTCTGTTCCTCTGGGAGCCTGCTCGCCTTCTGAGTTTCTCAGTGCAGGCTGTGGATGACCTGAGTAAAAACCCTCGGGGTATCGGGGTGCCGGCTGAATGTTTACCCACTCTGTCGCACTCCAAGGTCCCTTAGGGGTGGGGTGTTGAAGGTCGGTCCGTCTGGCTTGCAGCCTGAAGATTCTGTTGTCTGGAAGAGTCTCGAAGTGACTGAGGTAGATAAATCTCTTTATCCCAGGACAAGCAGGCCTCACATATGGGTGACGTCATCAGCGGAGCCCGGATGTGGAAGCTCGCAAGTAGACTTGCTTGAAGAAACTCGAAGTTTCGAATCGACCACGCATGCGCGAGTGCCTTCCCGCCCAGTGTAGGGCACGTCTCGTCAGTTTTCCGCAGAGCCGAGAAGTCCGTTTTTGATTCTCTGCGTTTAACTTCGTTACGTCGTGCCTTCTCTGAACCGCGATTTATATTTTTTTCTTCACGAATCGCTGTTCTTACTTTATTTTATTTCTAGTTTAAAAAAAAATAATTTTTTTCAATCTTCCGTCCGTTTTCCGGGGCAGGCCGCTCGGCTGCAACCCAAGGGCTTCGATCTTGCGGCAGCTATTTTTCCTCCTATGTCCCGGCCTGTAACGGGCTTCAAGAAGTGTAGCCAGTGCCAGCGTGCGATTTCCCTTATGGACCCACACTGTCGGTGACTCAAGTGCCTTGGGCTGGACCATCACCCGAAGTCGTGCGAGAGCTGTGCTACTCTTCAAGCTCGAGCCCTTAAGTGTCGTCACCTTTTAGTGGAGAAGCTGTTCGGGATGGATTCTTCCTCCGATCCCTTGACATCGAAGATGCCCTCGACCTCACCTTCGACCAAGACTCCTGCTGTTTCTACTGCTTCCACCTCGAGCCTCATCAGACCTTTGTCATTTGCAGCAGCTCTCTCTTCGACACCTGCTGTATCTTCTCCTGTTTCCTCAGGTCAGATAACTCAGAAGAAAGTGCTTAAAGTGCCTAAGACTTCAAAGTCGAAGCACATTTAAACTGTCTCGGTGGAGCCTCCAGCCATAGCAGGTGGTCCGGTTTCAGACGCGGATCCATCCTTGCCGGCTTCTTTCCAGACCATGTTGGAGAAGCAATTCATTCAGTTCCTTACTAATATGGGACTGAAGCTTCTTCCTCTCATCCAGCCTGGGCATTCAGCAGATTCCCGCGAGGTCGAGCCGCTTTCTTTGCCTCAGTCTGAACTTACACACTCTTTGCAGGGAGCAGAGTCTCTGCGAGTGTCTGGTCTGGTATCTAAGCACGTGAAGCAAGGAGCAGAATCTTTGCAAGTACCTCGGCAGGAATCCTCACATTCTATCCAAGGAGCAGAGTCTTTGGGAGTGCATCGAGGTTCCTCCATCAAGCCTCTGGAGCTTCGCTGTACAGCCTCCAGTCCTATACATTCTTTGGTGGCATCGGCTGCTTCTGTCTCCGAGGTGAAGTCTCCTCGATCTTCGAGATCTGCTTCCAAACATTGTTCTTGCCGACGATCGAGGCCTTCGAGGCATACTTTCAGTCATAGTTCTTCTTTTAAAGAAAGTCCCTCTTCAACTAAGCCTCGCTCTACTCCTACTTCGACTAGACCGCCGACTCCTCGCTTGAGGTCTCCACTTTCGAACCTCGAGGATGCAGCGGTTTCGATTGCTTCGTCCAAGTCTCCATATTCTATTGATGCCTTTTTTCCTGCCGAAGCTTCATCTTCGACCCAGGCTGCCTCGACGTCCTCGAGTCCATCTCGAGGCAAAGCATTGGCGGATCAGCTATCTTTCTCATCTTTTCTTCATCAAATGGCTGTTGACTTGGATCTTCAATTAGATGCTGATTCCAAATACTCTTAAGGAGTACCTTGAAGTCATGCAACTTCCTCAACCTCCGGCAGAGTCTCTTAAGCTTCCTTTTCACAAGCTTTTGTCTCAGACTTTTGGTTGATGCCTGGAGACCCCTTATACCATATCGGTTGTTCCAGGCAAATTGGACTCTAGGTATAAAACTGTACATTGCAAAGGATTTGACAACTCAGTTATCTCGCCATTCCCTTCTAGTCGAGTCCTTCTTGAAGAGGTCCCATCCTTCCAAGGTTTATGCCACCGTTCCTCCTGGAAGGGAAGGGAAAACTATGGACAAATTCGGACGTCGCATCTATCAAAATGCCATGATGTCCTCTAAAGTCCTCAATTATAATTTTCAGTTTATTACTTATTTTGAGTTCCTCATTTCTCTATTACCAAAATTCTTGACTTATTTGGATACTTAAAAGCACTTTAAATTTCAAGAAGTCCTTGCTTTTTTATCACAACTCCGCTTACATTTCCTCCAGTCATCTTACGATGCCTTTGAGTTATCTGCCCAGGCAGCTGCTTGCTCTGTAGCCATGCGTCGCCTTGCCTGGCTTCTTACTATTGACATGGACCCTAATCTTCAGGATCTTTTAGCTAATATTCCTTGTGCGGGCAATGACCTCTTTGAGTCTATCGAGGCAGCCACCAAGAAATTGTCTGAACATGAAAAATCTTTTGCTTCTATTATTGGACCTAAGCCAAAGCCAGCTCCTGCCAAACCTGCACGCCCTGCTCCTATCTATCAATGGCGTTTTTTCTCCGAGGACGGCTCCTTACAATTGCCCTCCTCTTAAGAAACAGCAGCCTCGGAAGCAACAAAAACCTCAACCTTCTGCTGCACCTAAGGCTACTCAGCCTTTTTGACTGTTTACAACAGAGCATAACCTCCACCGTTCTGACTCTGTCTCATTTTCCCCCTATAGGAGGTCGTCTCCATCTTTTTTACCATCGATGGACGACAATTGCATCCGATCTCTGGGTACTTACCATCATCAGGGAAGGATACTCTCTTCATTTCTATCAGGTTCCGCCAGAGCTTCCTCCAAGAAAGTATCCTTCCAATCCATCCCAGACTGCCCTTCTTCTTCAGGAAGCTCAAGCTCTGCTTCATCTCCATGCAATCGAACCAGTTCCCTTGGAACAGCTGAACAGGGGGTTTTACTCCCTTTACTTCCTTGTTCTGAAGAAGACGGACGATCTGCGACTCATTCTGGATCTCAGGGCTCTCAACAAATTTCTAGTCAAGGAAAAGTTTCGAATGTTGTCCCTGGCATCCCTTTATCCCCTTCTCAAGCAGAACGACTGGTTATGCTCTCTGAATCTCAAGGAGGCTTACACTCGTATCTCCATTCATTCGGCCTCCCGTCCATATCTCAGATTTCGGGTGGGGAATCTGCATTATCAATAGAGTGCTGCCCTTCGGCGTGGCTTCATCTCCCAGAGTGTTCACCAAGTGCCTGGTAGTGGTAGCAGCAGCTCTATGGAACCATGGTCTTCAGATATTTTCCTAACTCGACGACTGGCTCATCAAGAATTCAACATCTTAAGGGGTTATTGTAGCGACCAAACGGACTACCTGGTTCCTACAAAGTTGATTTTGAATCCTAAAGTTTCCCAAATCCCAACTTCAGCCCTCACAGATTCTACAATTCATTGGAGCTGTTCTGGACACTGTCCAACTAAGAGCATTCCTCCTACAACAACGTCTGGAAGCTCTTCTTCAACTCTGTCATACAGTTTCTTCCCGGTCTTCCATCTCAGCGAGACACATGCTGATACTCCTAGGTCACATGGCCTCCACAGTACACATGACTCCTTTTGTCAAACTTCACCTCAGAATTTCTCAGTGGACTCTGGCATCTCAATGGACGCAGGTTTGCGACCCACTTTCTCAACACATAAGTCACTCCTTCATTGAAGCAGTCTCTCCATTGGTGGATGCTCTCTTCCAATCTCTCCAGAGGCTTGCTTTTTCAAAGCCCCCCCATCAGAAGGTCCTCACGACAGATTCCTCGACCTACGCTTGGGGCGCTCATCTCGATGGTCTCTACACAAGGCCACTGGAGCAGTACCGATTGTCAGTGTCGTATCAATCTGTTGGAACTTGGAGCAATCCTTGAGGCTCTTAATGCTTTTCAACATCTTCTTCACGACCAGGTAGTCCTCATTCGGACGGACAACCAAGTCGCCATGTATTATATCGACAAACAGGGAGGGATGGGATCTGCCTCCCTTTGTCAAGAAGCTCTGAAGGTTTGGGACTGGGCAATCCGCCACAACACCTTCCTCAAAGCTGTCTACATCCAAGGGGTGAAGAATTGCTTGGTAGACCCAACTTGAGTCGTCTTCTGCAACCTCACGAATGGACACTCCATTCTTCGCCTCTTCATCTCATTTTTTCACAGTGGGGCACACCTCAGATAAACCTCTTTGCAGCTCCCCAAATCTACAAACTGACTCAGTTTTGCTCCAGGATATACTCTCCCTATCGCCTCAAGACAGATGCTTTTCTTCTGGAATGGACAAATCTCTTCCTATATGCATTCCCTCAATTCCCTCTCATTCTCAAGACTCTGGTCAAGTTGAAGAACGATCATGCCACCATGATTCTGATTGCTCTTCGGTGGCCGAGACAACCTTGGTACTCCCTTCTACTTCAACTCAGCAGCAGGGATCCATACCTTCTACCAGTTTTTCCTTCTCTGCTTACACAGAGTCAGGGAACTCTGCTTCATCCCATCCTGCAGTCTACACCTGACAGCTTGGTACCTCTCAACATAACTCCTCTTCAGTTTTTTCAATCTGTAAGATGTTTTAGAGGCTTCTAGGCAACCTACCACTAGACAATGCTATCGACAAAAATGGGCTAGATTTTCTGCATGGTGTTTTTCTCATGATAAGGAGCCTCAGCATTCCTCCTTATCCTCTGTTTTGGATTATCTGTTGCATTTATCCACTTCTGGCCTCAAGTGTACATCGATCCGAGTCTATCTCAGTGCAATTGCAGCTTTCCATCAGCCTATTGAAGGGAAACCCCTCTCTGCTCATCCGGTGGTTTCCAGATTCATGAAAGGACTTTTCAATGTCAAATCTCCTCTCAAACCGCATCCTGTGGTTTGGGACCTCAATGTTGTCCTTGCTCAACTGATGAAGCCTCCGTTTGAACCACTGGATAAGGCTCATCTGAAGTATCTCACTTGGAAAGTGGTGTTTCTCATTGCCCTCGCATCTGCTCGACGAGTCAGTGAGCTGCAAGCCTTAGTTGCTGATCCACCTTTCACGGTGTTTCATCATGATAAGGTAGTCTTACGTACTCATCCAAAATTCCTCTCTAAAGTGGTATCGGAATTTATCTCAATCAATATATTGTTCTTCCACTGTTCTTCCTGAAGCCTCATTCTCATCCTGGCGAAGTAGCTCTTCACACTCTGTACTGTAAATGTGCTTTGGCCTTCTATTTGGAACGCACCAAACCACACAGAACTGCTCCTCAACTTTTTGTCTCATTTGATCCTAATAAGTTGGGACATCTTATCTCTAAGCGTACCATCTCCAACTGGATGGCTGCTTGTATTTCATTCTGCTATGCCCAGGCTGGATTACCCCTACATAGTAGAGTCACAGCCAATAAAGTTAGAACAATGGCAGCTTCAGTAGCTTTCCTCAGATCTATATCTATTGAGGAAATTTGCAAGGATGCTACTTGGTCCTCGGTTCATACTTTCACTTCTCACTATTGTCTGGATACTTTCTCCAGACAGGATGGACAGTTTGACCAAACAGTATTACAAAATTTATTCTCTTAAATTGCCAACACTCCCACTATCCCATTTTGGTTAGCTTGGAGGTCACCCATATATGAGAATAGGCTGCCTGCCTGTCCTGGGATAAAGCACAGTTATTTACCGTAACAGGTGTTATCCAGGGACAGCAGGCAGCTATTCTCACAACCCACCCACTTCCCCTGGTTGGCTTCTCTGCTTGCTATCTGAACTGAGGAGAAGCGCCCTACGCTGGAACGGAAGGCACTCGCGCATGCGTGGTGCAATCAACTCAACACCAGGCTGTGGAGTCGGAGGAAATTTCAGGTACCTGAAGTCGGAGTCTTGAGTCAGAAGTACAAAAAACTGAGGAGTCGGAACATTTATCTACCGACTCCATTTTTGAACTTGGCATACCAATCACGAGCGATTCTTTCAGCTATAGCACCCACTATATACACAGCACAAATGTTGCGAGCAGCTTCTGCGGCCTTAGAATCTTGATTAAAAGCAAAAAGAAGGTGGTGTCGAAAATGCTCATTTCTCTCAACTTGACATTCCATTTTAACGATCTGAAAATTAACCAGTGCTGTGGAGTCGAGGAAATTTCGGGTACCTGGAGTCTGGAATACAAAAAATTCAGGAGTCGGAGTCGGAACATTTATCTACCGACTCCACAGCCCTGCTCAAAACTTTGAGTTTCTTCAAGCAAGTCTGCTTGCGATCTTCCGCATCCGGGCTCCGCTGATGATGTCACCCATATGTGAGAATAGCTGCCTGCTGTCCCTGGATAACGCCTGTTACGGTAAGTAACGGTGCTTTTCCTTCTTTCAGCTGCATTGAAAAAAACACTGTAGCTAGGAAACAAAACTTGAGTAGAACCTCATTCATTCCTATGAGAGAATGGGGTGGTTCATAAAATTCCAAATTTGAGGGTTTCTGGAGTTAGAGGCAAGGTCTTCCACCGGCAAAACTCCTATTTCTTTGTTTTTTTGCACTTTTTTTTAAAATAATTCTACAATGGGCTGTTTTTGGTATGATTTTTACTGGTGGTGACTCTTGGATTTCAAGTGATCTGATTCCCCCCCCCCCCCAATCCTCTGTCTGCCTAAAAAGCCTCAATTTTTGTTCCCAGTCAGCTGGGATGGACTCCTCAGGGGGTGGGGATGCAAATTCATGCCAAATTTATAGTTACTGGTAGAAGAGTGTTCATGTACCATAATGCACACGAGGAAGGGCCAGGAACCTCGGGCTTACCCTTGTCTTTATCAGCCAGGGCTAGTTCACCACCATGGGTCCGAGATATAGGTAAAAAATATTGCTTGGGACCCTTTTTGCACATTGATGCAAAACAGAGGTGTGTGGTGTCTGGAGATCCTGTGTGTGCCCGACTGAGGACTTGCAGGCTTCATTTACTTCCCCTACACCATGCTTCTCCACAGAATTTGTGAACCTTATATGGAGAGCCTTTGATGTGTCCAGGACAGGGGGTGCTGCTTTCGACCCAGGGAGTGTCTTCTCTGATATCTGCTTCTCATGTAAGCAAGCCGGCCCCTAGCTCCAACGACCAGGCGGAGATAGAGAAACTGATTAACAGATGGTCCTATTGGCTGGCACGCCTGCTGCATCTCCAGTATTCTCTATCTCCCAGCAGGTGATGGTCGCTATTCAACTAGCTCCTGAATTCTGTCTGTGACTGGAACTTTATTTTCTCCTGTTAAGGTTTCAGTGAGCTGGCAATGCTATTTCTCTTGATTTTCTCTTTAGTGAGACAGGGGTGTCCGGCTGAACGGTGCCGGCTTTAGGAGTTACACGGTCCCTGCCTCACCCTCCCTCCATTGCTAGAGGGTCTGACTGGGTCTCAATTTTTTCTTCTTTCCCTTCTCTGTTTAAAAAAAAAAAAAAAAAAAAAAAAGAGAGACCAGAGTTGCTACATTCTGCCCTGTTATTGCTGCACTACTAGCTCTAACTGGCTTCAACCGACCCTAACAACAAGCTTGTGAGTATGTCTGGTTTTTACTGTTGTTTGAACTTCAGGTTCTGTTTGGGAGTCTTAGTACTGTGGGTTCGGTCATCATACATTTAAGGAATGGATATTTTATTGAGGCTAAGTTTTATGACTAGAAATCCGTTAAGGGAGCTGGGACTTTCCCGCTCTTTGCATGCACGCGCTTGATTTCCTTGTTGGTTACAGCGCGGCAATAGTAGTGCGATTTCATGCTCGCACTTGTTCTCCTTGTTGGGTTTCAGTGCAGTAGTAGTAGTCCTGTTTATTCTGAGGCTCTCTTTCATCGGTGTTTTTCATGATTGTGCAGGTGCCGGTTTATAGCAGCGCGCATGAGAAGGGACATGTTATTTCTGGCAGCATTGCACCATTCTTCTGGTTATTCCCCTAGTTTGATTTTTTTTTCTATGCAGGCTGGGGCAGGGTAAATTTTGCGGGGCTTGAATCCGACTATGTTTCTAGGAACGTTGATGCAGCGGTCACTTGTCGGTGAGAAATAGGCGTGCGCTTGGGTCTCCAGCGATGGCAGGAGATCTGCAGTGTTCCAGTAGTTTATTTACAGCTGACTTTGGTCAGGGTATGCCGCGGCTTCTCTCCTTTCCAGTTCAGACAGTTGTTCGTGTTTCACCAGCTTTGGGACAAGCTTAGGCAGATTTATATGTCTATGGCTGTGTTCCTGCTGTATTCCCTTGAAGGAAGCTGCTAGTTTAATCGGACTCTGGGGTTAGCACTCAAGGGGATTACCAGAGAGACTCTGACCTGTGCTAGGTCACCCAGTCTCGGTTTGTTTCCGAACTGGGTCGACATACGGCACCTCACAGCACAGTGAGATCAGCAGTAAGATAGTGCCCTGTATTTCACACGGGTATTTCATTATCTCTCTTGGGGTCCCTGCAGATTGAGCCTTTGTCTGTTGGTAACTGTCCTTATTTGGGCCTCTGTGCTGCACTGCATGTGTCTAGTAGTGGCATAGGCTATATATGCCTAAAGGTAGTACTAACAGTTTACAAGTTCGGGCTGTTTCTACGGGCATAATGACACTTCGCATCTTCCTGCGGCCAGGACTCTCTTTTTCTATTTCTGAGAGGGCCTAGACTTCAGATTTCCATTCTTATCACGCTGGTTTCTCCTGTCGCCATCTTCTCATGGCACATGCTAGACGGACCACCCGACCAGACGGAAGGGCTGTGCAGCTCCTTCTAACCAGGAGCCAGTTACCTATTCTATCAAATCCGCGGAGGAGCGCGCGCTAAGCTCTCATTAGCGATGTGAGCTTTGTCTGTTACCTGTTAGGATGCTGTTGTTTTCCACGGGGCGATAGATGCAGCATCTTGATTGCGTCTAGTACGTATTCACTTTAAAGGACATACATATTTAGCTCACGTTGCATGGAGTTCGTACTGTTTTCATGGTTCCAGTATACTCCTCTTTACATTGCGAAACTTGATTTTTCCTAGGAGAATGTCTTTCTTTCTTACAGATCCTACAGTTCTATTCCTGCCGTTCCTTGACTTTCTGCACTTCCTTCTGAGGCGATCTTGACTTCTTCCAATGACTCAGGCTTTCTCATGAGGGAGAAGACTTGGAGGAGTTTTGACTCGCAGGTACTTAGTCTTCCGAGAGTGCTTTCTCTCAGCATTACTGGTTGGATGTGGGGGTGCATACGGTAGATGCGTTTAGTGCTTTGGTTGTAGCGGAGGCGGCGTTTGCTTCCCACCCAGATTGCGGATTGCTTTGCTACATCCCATTGGTCTCTGGATTTATCTGCTGCTGTTGCTAGGGAAGGAAAAATTGGATGTTCTTACCTGTTAATTTTCTTTCCCTTAGACGCAGCAGATGAATCCAGAGCCCCACCCTTTCTGGATATTGTCTGTCGGTTTTTTTTTTGCCAATTTTCGAAGTTTGTTATTATTGAGGGTTGTATTTTGTATTATTGCCTTTTGAGATTTGTTATGGGAAATAAGTTTTTTACCTGCTATGCCTTTTGATGGTTATGGATGCTTGGGCAAGGAGCTATACTGGAGATACAGAAGGAGTGCCAGCCAATAGGACCACCTGTTAATCAGTTTCTCTATCTCCGCCTGCTGGTAAATGTGTGCTATCCCCATTGGTCTCTGGATTCATCTGCTGCGTCTAAGGGAAAGAAAATTAACAGGTAAGAACATAATTTTTCCTTGGTGGTATGGATCCCTTTGCCCCGGTCTCGACCTCGCATCCGGTCAAGGTTACTGGGGTTCCACTTTCTGCCTCGGCCTTGATCAAGCCTGCCTTGAGCAAATCTGATAAGTCTTCAACTGACATGACACTTGCCTCCCTCAGTTCAGGTGCCAGCAGTTGTTATCAAGCTGCCTAAGAAGCATGTCTTCGCAAGTCAAAGAGTCGTTCTTCCTCGGAGGCTGTGGCTCCAACAGTCCCAGATCCTCCAGTCTCGGAGTCACGCTTGGAGGCTCTGATCCAGACCATTTTGGACCGGCAGATGGGCAGTATCCTTGCCAAACATACTGATGCCTCGACTCTGGTTCCTGTAGTCCAGCCTAAGCAAGCAGTAGGAGTCAAGTCCTTGGCTACGCCTCGAGCTGTCGGTATGCAAGGAGTCGGTTCTTTGCGAGTGTCTCCTCTGGAACATAAGTACGCTCATCAAGGAGCTGAGTCCTTGGGAGTGCCTCGAGATGCCTCGACACCAGGAACTTGATCTCTAGTGGCGTCTCAATCTCCAGCCCTCGTTCCTCGCATAAGACATTGCCCTTCCAGAGGCATAGGGCAAAGACTCAACGACTTTCTTCTCAGCGAGACCTGCCTGGTTCGAGGCACAGCTCTCCATACCAGTCGAGGCATCCATCAAGGCATAGATCTTCTCGAGACATGCTTCATCTTTCTACACCTCGAGATTATTCAAGGCTTTCTACTCCGATGTCAAAGACGCCCCTCCATCTGCTTCTCCTGCGAGGGATTCTTCTACCAGTGAGTCATCTATATCTGCATATTCAGGTCTCAGGTGTGAGTATTCCAGGGAAGCTTCGCCCTCGTTCTCTGAACTTCGAGGTCACCTTCCCCTCGGTCAGCCTACCTTGGAGCAGATATCCTTCTTTACTTTTCTATGTCAAATGAGTAAGGAACTCAAGATCAATTTGGACTCAGATTCCAAATATACTACTGAGTATTTAGAAGAGATGGGAATGTCTCGACCACCTGTGGAGTCTCTTAAAATATCAATTAATAGACTTCTTTCTCAAACTTTCAAGAGGAACCTTGAAACACCTTATTCCATTCTTGCTGTTCCAAGCAAGTTGGAATCCCGTTACAGAATGGTCCATTGCAAGGGCTTCAAGAAGTCTCAATTATCAATCCCTTTTCATGGAGTCCAATTTGAAAAGGAACAACCGTTCCAAGGTCTATGCCGCTGTCCCTCCTGGAAGAGAGGGCAGGACCATGGACAAGTTTGGACGCTGTTTGTATCGGGATTCTCTGATGGCAACCAGGGTTTTGAATTATAATTTTATCTTAATTTCTTATTTCAAGCATTTGGTTGATACACTGCCTGCTTATTTCAAGTATGTTCCTCAACACCGTCTTACAGGTTTTCAAAATACCATTACTACTTTGCATGCATCTCCTTCAATCTACCTATGATGCATTTGAGCTTGCCTGGCTTTACTCATCTATGGACCAATTGTTCCCCAAATCTTTTTCCCATTCTTTCATATATGATTTAGTTGCTTTGTCTTCGTTTATAATCTTATATAACAAGGAGATACACCCTTTCACTACTAGTTTTCCTAGCCCTTTTTCAAATTCAGATTTCCTTAAAATTCCATTATTCTCACCTTATGTCAATATATAATTTTTTATCTCTAGATAAAGAAAAATCTTGCGCTTCTAATTGATATTTATCTTGAATATCTATAAAAGCTTATCTCCCCCTTTTCAACTAATTGACCAAAACATACTAACCCTTTTGCCTCCTTCTTAAAAATTCCCCCCTCCCTACCTGGCATAAAATTTTGTGCATATAATATAGGGATGAAAAAGATACCTTTTTTCCTACCTAGAAGTTTTTTCCTAACACTTTTCCAAATTTTCAGAGAATATTTACTAAAGGGATTATTTATGTTTAAGTCTTTTTCTCCCACCGATGGTAAATATTTCAGATCTCTTATACCTTTTCTCCCGAGCTTAGGAGGAGATGCATGCCATTTAACTATTGCTCTTAATTGTGCTGCTTTATAGTAATTCTCCAAGGAAGGTAGACCTAATCCTCCTTCCGCCGTAGACTTAAACATTGCTTGTTTTCTGACCCTTGGCCGCTTCCCTTCCCATATAAATCTCAATATCATTCCATTTTTGAAAAAACTGTTTTGAGATTTCTATCGGTAGCACTTGAAATTAAGCAGTTACTTACCGTAACAGGTATTATCCAGGGACATCAGGCAGCTACTCTCACATATGGGTGAAGTCATCGATGGAGCCCAGATGCAGACGCCTCGCAAGCAGACTTCCTTGAAGAAATTCGAAGTTTCGAGTCGCCCGCACTGCCCAGCGCAGGGCACGTCTCTTCAGTTCAGATAGCTTACAGAGAAGCCAACCAGGGGAAGTGGGTGGGTTGTGAGAATAGCTGCCTACTGTCCCTGGATAACACCTGTTACGGTAAGTAACTGTGCTTTATCCCAGGACAAGCAGGCAGGTATTCTCGCATATGGGTGACCTCCAAGCTAACCAGAATGGGATAGTGGGAGCGTTGGCAATTTAGGAGAATAAATTTTGAAGTAGAAGGGAGTACCAAGGTTGTCTTGGCGACTGAGGAGCGATTTAGAATCCTGGTGGCATGATCGTTCTTCCACTTGACCAGAGTCTTGAACGAGGAAAAGGAGAGAATGCGTAGAGGAAGAAATTCGTCCATTCCAGAAGAAAAGCATCTGCCTCGAGACGGTGAGGAGAGTATATCCTGGAGCAGAACTGAGGCAGTTTGTAGTTGTGGGGAGCTGCGAAGAGGTCTATCTGAGGAGTTCCCCCCCACTATGAAAAAATGTGATGAAGAGGCGAGGAATGGAGAGTCCATTCGTGAGGTTGCAGAAGACGACTCAAGTTATCTGCCAAGCAATTCTTCGTCCCTTGAATGTAGACAGCTTTGAGGAAGGTGTTGTGGCGGATTGCCCAGTCCCAAACCTTCAGAGCTTCTTGACAAAGGGAGGCAGATCCCGTCCATCCCTGTTTGTTGATATAATACATGGCGACTTGGTTGTCATTCCGGATGAGGACTACCTGGTCGCGAAGATGTTGAAAAGCGTTGAGAGCCTTGAAAATCGCTCTGAGTTCCAGCAGATTGATGTGACATTGACGATCCGTACTGGTCCAATGGAGACCATCGAGATGAGCGCCCCAAGCGTAGGTCAAGGAATCTGTCGTGAGGACTTTCTGATGGGGGGGGGTGGGGCTTTGAAAAAGCAAACCTCTGGAAAGATTGGAAGAGAGCATCCACCAACGGAGAGACTGCTTCAATGAAGGAGTGACTTATGTGTTGAGAAAGTGGGTCGCAAACCTGCGTCCATTGAGATGCCAGGGTCCACTGAGGAATTCTGAGGTGAAGTCTAGCAAAAGGAGTCACGTGTACTGTGGAGGCCATGTCACCTAGGAGTACCTCCATTAAGGGTGCACAACTCAAACAAATGGTGTTAGAGCTCACAAGGGAACAGACAATACTGGACCTGGTACTCACCAATGGAGATAGTGTCTCAGAGGTATCAGTAGGAGACACGTTGGCTCCAATGACCACAACATGGTATGGCTCAACCTCAGGAAAGGCTTCTCTAAATCAAACACAGCGACGAGGGTCCTCAACTTTAGGGGCGCAGACTTCGACCACATGAGAGACTTTGTCCATTAAAAGCTGCAAAACCATGCAGAAACTGACAATCCGGAAACTATGTGGTCAAATCTGAAATCCATCCTTAACGAAGTAACTAACCGCTACATTAATACAGTAAGCAAACGCCGGAGACACAAAAGACCACAATGGTTCAGCAAGGAAATTTCGGACCTCATTAAAAAGAAGCATTTATCACCTACGAACATCTTGGGAAGAGGGAGGCAAAGGAAGACTATCTGGTCAGATCGAAAGCTGTCAAAAAGGCAGTCAGGGAGGCCAAACTACGAACAGAAGAAGATCTAGCACGGAACATTAAAAAAGGGGATAAATCCTTCTTCAGGTACATTAGCAACAGGAAGAGAAACAAGGATGGGATAGAGCGCCTTAGGCAGTCAGATGGAAACTACGCGGAATCTGATTCTACCAAGGCAGAACTACTAAACGAATACTTCTGCTCAGTATTCACCTGTGAAGCACCGGGAGCTGGTCCACAACTACAGACAAGAGACAGCCAAAAAGACCTGTTTCAAGATTTCGAGTTTACGCCCAGTAGCGTCTACTACGAACTTTCAAGACTCAAAGTAGACAAAGCCATGGGACCAGACAATCTACACCCCAGGGTGCTCAGAGAGCTGTGTGAAGTTCTAGCTGAACCACTATCCGTGCTCTTCAATCTTTCCATGCGCACGGGAAGAGTACCCCTGGACTGGAAAACAGCTAACGTAATTCCACTCCACAAAAAGGGCTGCAGAACAGAAACAGAAAATTACAGACCGGTGAGTCTCACATCCATAGTGTGCAAACTCATGGAAACACTGATCAAACAGAAACTCGACCAAATACTAGACGAAGAAAATCTACGTGATCCACACCAACACGGATTTACCAGGGGAAGGTCCTGCCAATCTAATCTGATTGACTTCTTTGACTGGGTGACCAGTCATCTGGATGCCGGGGAGTCCCTGGATGTGATTTATTTGGACTTCAGCAAAGCTTTTGATAGCGTCCCACACCGCAGGCTGTTAAACAAACTAAAATCTATGGGATTAGGGGATACACTCACTACATGGGTTAGGGATTGGCTAAGCGGTAGGCTTCAAAGGGTGATGGTAAACTGTACCCCCTCCAAAACGTCAGCAGTGACAAGTGGAGTACCACAGGGCTCCGTCTTAGGGCCGATTCTATTCAATTTATTCATAGGAGATATGACCCAAGGGCTTAGAGGAAAAGTATCACTGTTTGCCGACGATGCCAAACTATGCAACATAGTAGGTAAAAGCAGTGTGCCTGACATTATGACGCAGGACCTACGGCAGCTGGAACAGTAGTCGTCAACTTGGCAGCTAAGCTTCAATGCTAAAAAATGTAAAGTGATGCACCTAGGTAAAAAAAATCCACACAGAACTTACACACTAAATGGTGAAACCTTGTCCAGGACCACGGCAGAACGTGATTTAGGAGTGATCATTAGTGATGATATGAAGGCTGCCAATGAAGTCATAATGCCGTTGTACAGATCCATGGTGAGACCTCATCTGGAGTATTGTGTTCAATTCTGGAGACCGCACTACCGGAAAGATGTGTTGAGAATTGAGTCGGTTCAGCGAATGGCTACCAGGATGGTCTTGGGACTCAGGGAACTCACGTACGAAGAAAGGCTAAAAAAACTGCGGTTGTACTCGCTGGAAGAACGAAGAGAGAGGGGAAACATGATTGAGACCTTTTATATTACGGGACGTATAGAGGTCAAAGATGCTATCTTCTGTTTTACAGGGCCCTCGGTTACAAGAGGGCACTCGCTGAAAGTCAGGGGAGGGAAATTTCATGGTGATACCAGGAAGTACTTCTTCACCGAAAGGGTAATCGATCATTGGAACGAGCTACCTCAGCAGGTGATTGAGGCCAACAATGTGTCAGATTTTAAGAGAAAATGGGATATTCACGTGGGATCTCTAGGGGAATAAAAGTCAGGGAGTGGGTCATTGGTGTGGGCAGACTTGATGGGCTAAGGCCCTTTTTTGCCGTCAATTTCTATGTTTCTACCATCATGTGTCTCGCTGAGATGGAAGTCCGGGAAGACACTGTATGACATAGTTTTAGAGCTTCCAGATGTTGTTGTGGGAGGAATGCTCTGAGTTGGAAAGTGTCCAGAACAGCTCCAATGAATTGTAGAGTCTGTGAGGGCTGAAGTTGAGATTTGGGAAAGTTGATTTTGAATCCCAAACTTTGTAGGAACCAGGTAGTCCGTTGGGTTGCTACAATAACCCCTTGAGACGTGGAATCTTTGGTGAACCAGCCGTCGAGGTAGGGAAATACCTGAAGACCATGATTCCGGAGAGCTGCCGCTACCACTAACAGGCACTTGGTGAACACTCTGTGAGATGAGGGCCAGGCCGAAGGGTAGTACTCTGTATTGATAATGCAGATTCCTCACCCGAAATCTGAGGTATTGATGGGAGGCCGGATGAATGGGGATATGAGTGTAGGCCTCCTTGAGATCCAGAGGGCACCCCTGCCTTGTTCCTCTTTCCCCTGCCTTGTTCCTCTTTGTAGGTCGAATGTAGTGGAATAAATTCCATTTTTTTAACACATGCTAATGGCTTGTTATATAATGTAAATATCCAATCCCTATACCTTTTCCCAAGGCCTGTGTGCCCCAAGACTGCATCCATAAACCTCCGTTCAACTCGGTCAAAGCCTTTTTTAGCATCGACCAAGACTGCCACCCATCTAGTTCTTTCCCTTTTAGCCCTCCATACCAAATCTAGCACCTTTCTAATACCATCAGATGCTTGTCTCCTGGTGATAAAGGCTACCTGATCCGGGTGGATAAGTGACGGCATATATGATGACGGGCTATTAGCAAGAACTCTAGCCATGGGGCGGTGAATGGCCTTGTCCCTGTCCCTGCAGCGACTGCTATTTTTCTTTCCCCGTTTCAACGGGTTACCTTCAGCTACTTGCGGCTAGCCGTGGGTAACAACCACCATGTCATTCTCTACTCTCCACTTCATCAATAAACCACCAGATCATCCGCCAAGAGTCCTCTTTCAACCCTCAGCAATGTCCCTTTTTCTGGAGATAGAATCCCTTCTTGTCAGTGCTATAGAGGATATTTACCTGCACAGAGAAACCGGGGGTTTTACTCCCAGTATTTTCTCATTTCAAAGAAGACAGGAGGTCTGTGCCCAATCTTAGATCTCGGGGCCTCATCAGATTTCTAGTGAAGAAAAAGTTTTGGATATTGTCCCTGGCAACTTTGTATGCCCTATAAGATCACGACGACTGGCTATGCTCTCTAGATCTCAGAGACTTATACTCGCATTTCAGTTATTCTGATCTCTAGAAAATTCCTCAGATTTGAGGTGGTAAAGTACCATTATCAATACAAGGTCCTGCCTTTTTGGCCTTGCATCATTTCTTAGTGTTCACCAAGTGCCTGATGGTAGTGGCAGGGGCATTGCGGATTCAGGGGATTAATGTTAAAGATGTATCAGTGTTTTTAATTACTGGGTCTTGTTTTAAGATCAATAAATGGAGATGGTATAACTTTTAACAGTGTTCTCTGGATAGGAAAGAGTTAAATATTTTACAGTTTAACAGCTAAACTTCAGAATAAAATATGGATCTTTTATATGTGGCTATCTGATTGGACAGTTTCCTTTGGTCCTGCCTCATTCTATATTTCCGGTAAGGACGTCACTTTGACACGATATAAGAGTATAATATCTTTTACCAGACGAGTTGCTATTGTTTCGAAGAAATCAAGTCGGATATACATTAGCTGGCTTTGCACTGTATGCTGGCTTTTGAGCGATTCTATACAGAAGGAATAGTAGAATTAATGCTATGGAAGCTTCGATGATTCAATTCTAGGCGCCGAGGAAGTGGAAGCATCAGGTCTGAAGAAAGAGATAAAATGGGTCATTGAGAGCCAGCATGTGCCAACCTGGGCCACGTCTACACAATACTGCAGCGAACGTCGAAGGGAACGGCTGTTGGTCTGTCGTATGCCTTAGATTTAATGAGGCATTGCCCTTTCCTACATAGCATGAAGAGAGTTTTGAGAGACTTTATTAATCTAATCCTTAGGTTTGTATACCGCATCTTCTCCACGTTCGTAGAGCTCGGCACGGTTTACAGGAGATGAAATAGGAAGGAACTACAATAACGGGTTATGGGTCAAAGCATGAAGAATAATTAAAGGATTTGGGATGCCAGATAAGAAGAGAGTTTGAGGACTTGGGATACCAAAGTTGGAGAGAGGCTTACATTTTTGAGAAAAGCCAGGTTTTCAGATGTTTGCGGAAAACTTGGAGAGAGCTCAAGTTCCGAAGAGGGGTGATTTTGAAGGGGAGGGAGGTCCCTAGTTTTCCTGTATGGGAAATGCCTTTTAGCGAGGGGAAGGATAGTTTTAATTTGTGGGAGGGTCTGGTGGTATTAGGATTTGAAGAATTCCTAGAAAGAGGGATAAAGGGAGGGATGATACCGTGTAGGATCTTGAAAGCTAGACAGGCGCATTTAAAGTGGACCCTGGTGATTTATCGGAAGCCATTGAAGTTTGGACAAGAGTGGAGAGACATGATCAAATTTACTTTTAGTGAAGATTAGCTTGGCTGCGGCATTCTGAATCCGCTGAAGTCTATGAAGGTTTTTCTTAGTTAGGCTTAAGTAGATAGAATTGCAGTAGTCTAATCTGGAAAGGATGATGGATTGGACAAGGAGGGTAAAATGGTTTTGAAGGAAGCAGGATCTAACTTTCCTCAGCACATGAAGGCTGAAAAAGCATTTTTTACCAAGGATTGAAAGTGGTCGTTGAAGGACAATGTGGAATCAATGATGACATCCAGAACATTGCTCAAGAACTGAAGCTGCAGAGTGGAGCCAGAGGGTAGTGGGACGGAGGTGGGTCTAGTTTTGGGCCGAGCCAAAGAAGTCTTGTTTTGGACTCGTTTAGTTTCATTTGCACAGTGTGGGCCCAAGATTGTAGGTTCATTATATAAGAAGATATGTTTTTAGACAGGTTGGTGAGGTTCAAATTGGTCTCGAGGAGGACGAGGATGTCA
Source organism: Geotrypetes seraphini (assembly GCF_902459505.1). Classification (NCBI taxonomy): domain Eukaryota; kingdom Metazoa; phylum Chordata; class Amphibia; order Gymnophiona; family Dermophiidae; genus Geotrypetes; species Geotrypetes seraphini. The sequence continues at coordinate 45,539,437 of NC_047097.1, forward strand.
TCAGCATAAGTGTAAATTGTTTCAAGGGGGGATAGATGGAGGAGTTTGAGGGAGGACATGTAGATGTTGAAAAAGGATAGGAGATAGGGGAGAGCCTTGCAAGACTCCACAATTCAGTTTCCAGGGGGAGGATGAGGTGCCATTCATGTTGACAGTATAAGAACGAGATCAGTTACTGAGGTTTGTCAGAGACAAAAGATAGGAAAAGTTTATCTAAAGTATAACATGACTTGTCCTGCCTCTTATGGATGGAGCTTTGCCTTCTGGCTGTCTATTGAAACTGGATGTTATAACCAATAATGCTATGATAAATACCGAGACCTATACTTTTGAAATTCTTGAGAACCAGACCTTTCCGGGGGTTGTATTGATTAGGAAAGCTGAAGATGGTCTATGGAAAATTGAAGACCGATGGGATTATTTCATGTTGTGGAGGTCCAGAAAGTGTCAAGTGATCGCACTGAGTATTACGAGCTAATATTCATAATAGTGACTTTAATTGTAGACTAACAAGTCTGGGTCAAATGTCCTGTATTTTCGAAAGAGCCTCAGAAGACCAATATTGGAAGACTAGTGGAGGATATGGTGAATAAGATACAAAATACAATGAAAATAAGCATTCTTAAATAGCAATATGTTTTTACATTTTCTTTTCTGTATTTAATTGTTCTGAGTATGGTATAATTGAATTTTGGTAATTCAGTGAGTCATAAAATAGAAAGTGGTGAGTTATTGAAATATTGAGAAATATTAGTTACAATTCATCTTGAGTTTACATATTAAAAAAAAAGATGTTTTGTAATAAATAGCTGAAGAAAGTAGATGGCACTGTTTGGGGTTCTCCAATCTCTAATAAGAATATCTGAATAAATTAACTTCTTAATTTCTGTTTGTGATAAGAATCTGAATTTTTAATTAATATCAGTAAATAACATTTAATGAAATATAAAATAGAAGTCCCTTTTAACATTAAATAATTTAGTTTGATTGGTATAAGGGTGATGCTCGAGATCTTCCTAAAATCAATATGGGGAAATGTCAGATATACATTTAAAGCTAGAAATAGATGTGCTTGCTTTCATAATGACATGATAATAGGTCATGTAAATATGGAGTATTTTTAACTTGGTTTATAATTGTTTATTATAATTAATTTGAAAGGTGGTTGGTTGATTAATGAATTATTATTTAAAGATAATTTAATTCTTTTTAAAAGATGATCTTATTTTCTATTGTGATCTGTTCAGATATAAGAATGTAATAGATTAAGATACTTTTCTATTTAATCTGTTTAAGTCTATTAAGTTAATTCAACTAATATAAATAATATGAATGATAAATGATGAAAGTCTACATTCTTCTAATATGATATATGTGCCTGGGGGAGTTTTTTGGTTGCTAGTCCTGATAAGCGCTTTCAAGTATTCATATCATTTAATGGGTTAGGGGGACGGTAAGGGGAGGGGTGTAGGGTGGGGAGGGCCCTGGATGTGCATGGGTTATTATATAAATAGTAGCATGAATAGAGAACTATTAATTAATAATTTAACATGTATATGAAATTACTTTCATTAAACGTCAATGGCCTTAATCACCCCATAAAAAGGAAAAAAACACTGAATTTTCTCAAACAAAATGCGGATATTTATTATATTCAAGAGACCCATTTATCTAATATAGAATCCAAAAAGTTAGAAGGAGGTTGGGTAAATGAATTTTTATGCACCTGCTGTAGGGAAGAAAGGGGGGGGGGTTGCCATATTAGTAAATAAAAAATGTAATGCATCATTTAACTTGATTTCAGCTGATCGTATGGGTAGGTGCGTATATGTGAAAATGAACTCAGGCAAGGATACTCTGTCACATGTATATGGTCCTAATTCGAATCAAATTGAATTTTTCTAAACAACTCTAACATTCTTCTACCTCTGGCTACAAATAATTTAGTAGTGGCGGGAGATTTTAATGCTGTTGTGGACCCTTTATTGGATAAAAAAATCAAGTGGACTGATAAAATCATTAAGATTGGATAATTTGATTCAAGTTTGTGGGTTGAAAGACCTTTGGAGAATTTTATACTTTAATGCTCGAATCTTCACATGTTAATAAATCATTTTCTAGGATTGATTATATTTTTGTTTCAGATAATCTAGTACAACAGGTCAGAAAAGCTACCATAGATCCAATTATTTTATTAGATCATGGTGGAATATGGATAGAATTTGAATTGGAGGACCAAGATGGAAAGAGACCTGTTTGTGGAGGTTTAATAATACATTGCTTGAGGATATAAAATTTATAGAAAAATTTAATATAAAAATGGAGGAATATTTTCAATTAAACTCTTCAGATGAGATCTCATTGGGAACCTTATGGAATTCTTTTAAAGCTACCATGAAAGGATATATAATTTCATATTCGGCTTATGTTAATACTCAATCTAAAAAAGATTTTTCTGAATTGGAGGAAAAGATTAAAGAATTAGAAGCAAAATTAACTGTAAAATGGGAACAAGATACTTTTCAGTCCTTCTTAAAAGCTAAATACAAATATAATGAGATCTCTTCTAAATGGGCCAGGAAGGAATTAATTTACTCAACAGGCTTTGTATTATGGAAACTCGAATAAAGCGGGAAGATTACTAGCTAATTATTTGAAAGCAAAAAAAAAAAGAAAAGTAAAGATTGTGGCTATTACAGATGAAAATGGGGTTACTCATTCTAAAATTGATAATTATTAAAACAGTTTTTGAAATATTATAAGACTTTGTATTCTTCTGAGCATTATTCAAATAAAGAACTTGATGGGTAGAGTTTTTGAATTTAATTAAGGGTCCTAAAATTCACGAGCATATAAAAGGATCTCTTGATGCACCTATTAACATTGAAGGGGATTCAGACAGCATTGAAGTCCCTTAGAGTTGGATCCGCTCCAGGAGGAGATGGATACACTGGAGTTTTATAAATCATTTCAAAATACATTACTGCCTTATTTATTAAATTTATATCGGGTTCAACTGAATAAAGGCTGCATTTCAGGTACTATGGCAGAATCTTTGACTATAGTTTTGCCGAAGCCAAATAAAGATCCTTTATTGGTTTCAAACTACATAAATGTTGATGGAAAACTGTTGGCTAAGTTATTGGCCCTACGTTTGGCTAAGGCTTTCCCTTATATTATAGGTATGCATCAAACCGGATTCGTTGCTCATAGACATTCCTCACATAACACTAGATTGGCTCTTCATATGTTGACATTAACAAAATTCATGGAGGATCCTGCCTTCTCTGTATCTTTGGATGTGGAGAAGGCATTTGATCGTGTAGATTGGACTTTTATGTACCAAGCAATGGATTGGTTTGGAGTGGGCTCTGGATTTATACAAATGATCAAAGCTTTGTATAACTCGCCTTTGGCCAGATTGTATATAAATAATTCCTTTTCAGATGGTTTTTGTCTGGAGTGGGGAGTCGGGCAGGGATGTCCCTTATCTCCTCTGTTGTTTGATATTGTATTGGAACCTTTATTATTGGCTGTTCAACAAGCAGATGGGATTCAGGGTATTCCTTATGCTGGTCGGGAATACAAAGTTTCTGCATATGCAGATGATATTTTGCTTCATTTGAGAAATCCAGAATCTACTATTCCACATTTATTGGACTTGATCGAAAGATTTGGAAAGTTTTCAGGATATAAAATAAATTGGAATAAATCTGAAGTCCTTCTGCTTAATATACATTCTCAAAAAGGATTGTTTGATCAGTTCCCTTTTCTATGGAAAGAAGAGGGTATAAAATATTTAGGAATATGGATTTACAAGTCACTAGAAGAAACAATAAAAATAAATGAAAAATACATTTATTGTTAAAGGTTACAGAAATGTGTGAGCAGTGGAATCCGTTATATATATCTTGGTGAGGGAGAGTTCAAACAGTGAAAATGATGATTTTGCCTGTGATGTGTTATCAAATGGGAATGTTACCAAAAAATTGAACAGTATTCTTATTTATTTGGAGGGGCAAAACTGCTAGAATAGCTTTAGTATCTTTACAAAAATCAATTGAGGAGGGAGGGATAAATTTTCCAAATTTCTATAGGTATCATCAGGCCTATATTCTGCGTCAGGGTATGTACTGGATCCTTCTTGATATCATGGAACATTATCCAGAGTGGTTAATTTTAGAATGGAAAATTATGTCCCCAATGCGTTTATCTCATATTAGACATTAAACTACCCTGTTATGCCAAGGATAATAACATTATTTTGGATACTTGGAAGACTCTGAGATGCATAAATAAATTAACTGAAATTCCTATAGCACAGTCTTTGTGTCAATCACTATGGCCAACTCCAAGATACAAATAGGCAGTTCAAAAATTGCATGGAAAGATTGGATGCAAGTAGGCAAAAGAACATTAGAGGATGTTATTTCTAATGGAAAACTGCTTGATTTTTCTCAGTTGTAACAATCTTTTGGTATCTCAAAATTTCAATTTTATAAATGGTTGCAACTGAAGCAGGCTATTCAGAAAGGGTTCCCTGAATGGCGTAATTTGATAAATTTTTATAGCCTGCAATTCCTCTGTTTTCAGGCAGATATGCTAGGGCATCAAGCTGCCAAGTGGTATAAATTAATATCTGAACTTATGAATAAGAAACCCAAAAACGCTCTTAGGGATATTTGGAGCATTGAGATTAAGCATCTCGATCGCCACGTATTTGGTCTTGGAGGATGAGGTGTACAGCGTCAGCATCTATGAAACAAACTTGGTTCTTTTTGGACCCCAGTTAGATAATTCTAGATCTAATAGATGCTGCCACTGTCACCTAGACATAGGAACATTAGACCATCTATTGTTTTACTGCCCTAGAATTCTGATTTTTTTGGAAATCAATTTGGGGACAAAATAATATTTTAAATTCTGAGATTCCTTTAACCTATGAAATAATTTGTGGTACTATTTTGCATATTAAAGATCCCCTAGATAAACATAAAAGACGTCTCTTTTTAATTGACAAGTACAGCTATACGATTGATTACACGAAACTGGAAAAACTGGGATCGTCTCAACTTTACATTTTGATGGGCAAGTTTGTCTAATATATAAATATGAGAAAATGAATGCTGCTATACGGAATAATGAAAACTTTAAATTAATTTGGGGCCCATTGATGTCCTTTGTAGAATCTCTATAGTTATGGTTTGTTATTAGATAATATGCACATCCAGGGAGTGATGGGAGGTAAATGAGGTAGGAAAAGTTTTGGTGAGGGAATATTTGACAAATTTTAAGTGATGTCTATATTGTAAAAAGATTAATTTACTCTGTATTTCACTTATTGTATATGTTTTAAAAATGAAGAAATAATTTTTAAAAAAAAAGTTAAGTTGCTTGCTTTTCCAAAACATTTTTGACTATGAAATGTTGTTTTTATTTTATTTTTTTTTTTAACCATTTGAAAGCTATTTAATTATATGTTAGACATAGGGGTTTTATCCCAGGACAAGCAGGCAACATATTCTCACTTCCCTAGCAACAGCAGCAGATGAATCCAGAGACCAATGGGATAGCCCAAATCTACCAGCAGACGGAGATAGAGAAACTGATTAACAGGTGGTCCTATTGGCTGGCACTCCTCCTGTTTCATCAGTATGCTCTATCTCCCAGCAGGGGAAAGTCGCTGTTCCACTAGCTCCTGAATTCTGGCTGTGGCTGGATAAATATTTTCTCCTGTTGAGGTTTGCTCTTCAGTGAGGCAGCAATTATATTTCTCTTGTTGAGGTTTGCTCTTCAGTGAGGCAGCATTTATATTTCTCCTGTTGAGGTTTACTCTTCAGTGAGGCAGCAATTATATTTCTCCTGTTGAGGTTTCCCTCTTCAGTGAGACAGGGGTGTCCGACTGGACGGTGCTGGCTTTAGAGGTTACACTTGGGCCCCCTCTTGTCCCTGCCTCACCCTCCCTCCAGTGATAGAGGGGTTAGTTGGGTCTCTAATTTTTCTTCTTTCCCTTGAAGAAAAAAAAAAGAAAGAGACCATTTGCTATTTGCAGTTATGCATTCTCAGGGGTGCTCAACTGGTGTCTGTCAGTCCTGTAAGCCTGGTTGTGAGTATCCCTTTGTTGCATTGTCCTGCGGGTTATATTATTTTGCGGTTGTGTTGGACCTATGGATTTGTGTTGGTTTTGTGCTTGTTCTGGAGTACCTGCAGCTGTGCGGTCGCGTGCCTTCCAACTAGCTTTCCTCATCTTCTAAGCCTTGTTAGGGCAGTGAACAATGTGCAGTATGGGGAGTTTTTCATTTGCAATGTGTGCTTTTTTCAGTTCAGGCCTTCTGTTTGTTGTCTTGGGCACTGTTATTCAAATCGGTGTTTTCCTGCGCGCGGGAGCCGCGAGCTTGTTTTTGTGCGTGGGCGGGAGAGACCTGACTTTTGCGGCCTGTTCGCTGGGGCTGTCCTGTGCGCAGTGGGTGCCACGGCGGTGTTCAAGCCGCCTAGTGAGTCGCACTTGTGGAGTCAGTGCCTTTCAGCGAGCGGGTGGCTCGCGCTTCTGCTCCGACGCTGGCGGCGGAGCCACTGCGTTATTGGCGCCTGTTTTCAGCTGCGGCCTTATCTCTGCGCCTCCCCAGTCTCCTGGTTCTGGTCCTGACTGTGTCGGGGGGTGCAGGTGCAGTTGCTGTTCACGCGGCGGTGGGACTCTCTCCCGAAGTGCTTCTTTGGGGTCTGGGAGCCATCCTGCCTTGCCTGAGGGGGCTGAGGGAGTCCATTCGGCAATTGGCCCCTCGGTTACAGCTTGTCACGGCGCTGGGTCAGCAGGAGGTGCTTTGCCGCTGGGACGGTCAGCGGCGGGGGAGGGATACCCGGGTCTTGGTTCGGATCTCTCCTCCTGCATCCCGGGGTCCCGGTATGGTAAGAGTTCTGCCTGTTGGCTGTTGCCTCTTATTTGAGCCTTGGGGTCGCGCTGCTGGTATCAGGTGGTGCGATTACAATATTTCCTTTTCATATGTATGTCTATTATATTGCTGGAGAGTTTAAGTGATTTTGTACACTTACTGATGATAATACAAGGGATATAGAATTTACAAAAAAAAAAAAAAAAAGAATAAAATAAAAATAAACCGCCTTGTACTGGCGTGCTGAGTTTCCTGTTGGGGCTACGCGCTCTTAGTAATGTGGGGTTACCTGGTGGCACCTTCACTTTTCAAGTGGGCAGGACTAGGTTTTGTTTGTATCTGGATCAACACAGGGTCCTGTGTTTTTCGGGATACTCAACAGCCTTGTGCGGCTATCGTCTTTTCCTGATGTATGTTAATCAGCTCCCCTATTTCTTTTTTTCCCCTCTTCGCATTGTTATGCGCGGGGTCGTTCCCTGGTAGCCATGTGATGACCGGCTCTCTGAGAGGGGAGACAGGGCTGTTTGTCAGTTTGCATCATCCCTGCAGTGTATTTTGGACAGGGTGTTTTCTCTTTCTGCCTGCCAGGTACATGTCCTTCGCTGAGGGGCACTGAACTCAGTTTTGGGGCGGCAGTGCTAGGTGCCCTGGCGGAACTTATCTGCTTATGGTAGGGGGAATACCTTTCTTCCTTTCCTGTGCTTTTCATGTTCCTCCGCTGTTGCACAGGCCTTTCCGGCGTTCCCCTATTTCATGGTAAAGGATACTCCGCACAGATTCTTTCTGTATCCAAGCGGCGTGCGGTCTCTCTTTTCCAATCTGGCCCCTAAATGGGACGGTCTAGTGGCCTTGCTGGTATATATTGTGTCCGATGTATCTCCATTGGATTGATAGCGCCTCACTCTGGACAACCTGTCTTTGCAGCGGTGTCCCGGATGAACGCTTTTCCGGTTTCTCTCCCAGTCATTTGTTAAATTGATCTAGCAATTCCTGATTGACCCTCCCTGATCCCGCCACATACCTCTCTTACCCATGTATTCTCCATGGCAGTGCCGAGGCACCCTCTTGTTGTAATCCACCTAGACTGAGAGGTATTGGCGAGATAGACGGCATCAATTTAATGATATAATATGGAGGGGTGGCAATCATGGATTCAATACCTTGGCAGTTAGTTGCTTGTCTCTCTTTGGGCAGCGCTTTCGATTTTGGCATGTGCCATTTCTCCTATCCAAGGTTCAAGAAAATTTTAGAAAATGTGGCCAGAGGTACTGTTTTGGCGCTACCAGGTGATTCACCTAATTTCTTCTTGACTGAATGCTGGATTCGGACGTCTTTCAATCGGGTCATTTGACTGACACGAACAGGGTGATTTCTTTCCTCAGTTCTTTGGATGTGAATCTTTGAAATTTGCACAGCGCTTTTTTCTCCTGTACTATTTATAGGTATGTCAAGGAGATGTTTTTTTTGTTCCTATGGGAGAGACATGTGTTCTTCCTAGAAACTTGGGCGATGGGTCACAGTCTCAGGTTTGCAGGCTTCTTTGGTCACCATGACTCAGAGTATGGAATTCTCTTGTTGACCGCGCTGGGAACTTCGGCTTGCTTTCCCATTATAACGCTACAGCAGTCGCCCTTGTTCTGGTGGTGCCCGGTTTCTCAGGGCTCCGATTAGTTCATAGACTCCTCATGCATCGCTCTGTATGCTTTGGTGGCTCAGTGAGATTTCTCTTTTAAAAGGCATGCCTCGGTCTTTGCTGGACTAGCTCATGGCCACCATACATCCTGGGCTGTTGGGTTGGGGGGACTCTGTGCCTTCCATCCTCAGCTCCAGGAGTCTGGTCTTCAGGGTCGACTCCGTACTTGTTCATTCTTCTACTCTTGAGCGTGGTCAGGCTACCTTTCTGGAGCTTCAGACCCTTCTTCCGGAATGCCACTGAGGGCCTTTCAGTCGGTATTTTGATGGGGGTATTTCTCTACAGCTTGGGCAGTAGGTGCTGTACTCCATTGCCGGGTACAATTGTTATTCTACTTCGATGGGTAGACCCTCATCTTCCTCTTCTGTTGGCAGATCATTTTAGGGGTCAAGAAAAGAGTTTGGATAGACTTTCTCTCTGTGCAATCTGACCATGACCCATTTCTTGTATGTTACAGTGTTCAGCACTGTGTACGCTCTAGCTAGTGTGCACGTTAGTGATAGTGAAATCTTCTATGTCCTGGATATTGGGAATTTTGGCTCAGGCGTTCCAGCTCTTTTTATGGATGTGAGATCTCCTGGTACTAGACCTCTTGGTCTCGTCTCACGATTCAATACTTCCTAGCACAGGGAGTGGGGGTTAGAGGGGGGAAACAGCGTGGCTTCTTTCTCACCTCTGGTTTCTCTTTATCAGTGTTTTCCCCTGGCTGATGATGGCTTGGATTTGCCATCTCCAGCTTGCTTTCCGGGCACTATATTTGTAGAATTCTGGCTTGGCTATGCCATCCTTGCTATGCGGATCGGATGACTCTTTCGACAGCTGGACTATGACGTTTCCTGGTATCTCTGGATTTGCTCACCTAGGGTCCGATCGACATGGATATTCGTACTACTTTGGTATTACGACCTTGCTTTTGAGAAGTCCTGACTGACGTGTAAGGGTTATGCGCTGCGGGTTGTTTCTTCTCTTATCCTGGCACTACAGACGTCTTCACCTGTGGATTCTGCTTCCTTTTGGATACTTCTCAACTTTGCACCCTTACATAGTTACTTTTTGGCACCGGGGTATTGCCAAGGGCTTAGCGTTCCATTCCCTTCAACTTCAAGTGTTATTTCTTAGCTGGTTACCGGGGCTAGGTATATTGCTCTTCGATTACTTCTCAGCTTCAAGTAGTTCCGTTCCTAAACGGAGCATGGTATATTTGTACACCTCTTAAAAGCCCTGTCTGGAGTGCAATCTTCCGGTACCTCTTCGCAGTTTTCCGTAGGCGTCATTTCCTCCTTGTGCCGTTGACCACGGGGTTTCTTGTGGCTTTGGTTTCGGCTCTGCAGTTTTCCGAGTTGCAGGCCTTGTTCAGCGGGGATTCTTATTTCTGATTTCCATTATCTGGGGTATCAGTTCAGTCGGTATCACAATTCTTTCTAGGGGGTGTCATCCTTTTATGACTAGCTCACTTTTCCTTCCTTCTTCCTGGGAGGAGTGCTTTTATTCATTGCATTTTTTTGATAGTGCATAGCTTTCTTCGAGAGCAAGGTTTCTAATGCCTTTTGGTTGTTTAGATCACCTGTTTTTGTATTATTCACGGGACGCCTCGATTTTCTGGCGGCATCCAAAGCCGCCATGGCTCGATGGGTCCAGGAGGATATTCTGCTTACTTGATGGCAGGAAAGCAATTGGCGAACGAACTTCATGACGATTCCGCCAGTGCGATGGCTACTTCTTGGACTCGGTCCAGAGGTTTTTTCCTTGGAGGAGTTTTGTCTCGCGGCTGCTTGGTCTTCCAAGAGTGTTGTTTCTCAGCATTTCAGGTTGAATGTGGGGACACATGCGGTAGATGTGTTTAGTGCTTTGGTTGTTGCGGAGGTGGCGTTTGCTTCCCACCCAGATTGAGGATTGCTTTGCTACATCCCATTGGTGTCTGGATTCATCTGCTGCTGTTGCTAGGGAAGGAAAAATTATGTTCTTACCTGTTAATTTTCTTTCCCTTAGACGCAGCAGATGAATTCAGAGCCCCACCCTTTCTGGTATTGTCTGTCGTTTTTTTCTTGTGCAACTTTCGCGTTTTGTTGTGGTTGATAGTTGTATTCTGTATCATTGCCTTTTGCGATTTGTTCTGGGAAATAAGTTTTTTACATGCTATGCCTATTGCTGGTTACGTGTGCTTGGGCAAGGAGCTATACTGATGAAACAGGAGGCGTGCCAGCCAATAGGACCACCTGTTAATCAGTTTCTCTATCTCCGCCTGCTGGTAAATGTGGGCTATCCCATTGGTCTCTGGATTCATCTGCTGCGTCTAAGGGAAAGAAAATTAACAGGTAAGAACATAATTTTTCCGTATGGGTGATGTCACCGACGGAACCCTGGTACGGACCATTTTAAAAGTGCACCGCCATTTTAGAAAGTTTGCGATAGCCCAAACCGCATGCGCGAGTGTTTTCCCTGCCAATATAGGGCGTGCGGTAGTGCTTCCCGATTTAGGAAAAAAAACTTCGATTCAAATTGGTTTTTCGATTATATTTTCCTGCCCAATTAGGTGGGTTTTTTTTTTTTTAATTTTATCTTTTTTTTCAAACATACTGGTGGGTTTATTTTATAGCTTCTACACCCCCTTTGCCCTATCCTACCCACACTGGCGTTGTGGTGTGAACAAAAAGGACTTTTTCTCTCTGTTAAATTCTAGGTTACGTTTGCAGTCTAATACCAGCTCTGGCAGGATACACTTTTCAAATCTGACATATTGTAATTAACAAAATAAAATGATTTTTTTTCTACCTTTTGCTGTCTGGTTGTCTTCTGATAAGTTGCTTCTTTCTTCATTCTCCGTGCTAACCATTCATCTTCCATCTGTGTCCTCCCCTTCCATTTCCATTCCTTTCCCCTGGTCTGGCATGTGTGTCCTCCCCCCCAATGCCCTGACATCTCTCCCTCCATGGTCTAGTATTGCCTTTCCTTTCCCTCCCTCCCATGGCCTTGGCATCTCTTTCCTCTCCTCTCCCTTCCTGGGCTTCCTTATCCCTCCTTCCCTCTCTCCTCAATTGGGTGCAGCAACAGCATTTCTCTTCCCCCTTCCGTTCTCTTAGTCCTGCTTCAGCTTTCCCTCTTCCATTTTAAGTCCAGCAGCACTCTCCTCTGTTCCCAATCCTGCAGCACCTCTACCTCTCACCTCCCTCTTCCACTCAGCTCCAACAGTACCTCTGCCTCCCCTCTACTTCCTTTTTCCCCACCAACTAGCTGTAGCACCTCTCCTTTCCACCCCCAGGGCAAGCAGCACCTCTCCTCTCCGACTAGCAGGGCTCATCTCCCTCCCCTCTGACCAGAAGCAGTACCTTACCCACTCGCCTCCCAGGTCTAGCAGCATCGCTCCTCCTCTCCTCGCTCCTATCGGCCCCCCTCTCTCTTGTCTCCCAGATCCATCGGCACCACGCCCCCCTCCCTATTAACAGGCTCATCGGCTCTCACCAGCTTGTGGATTCCCCGGCCTGACTCGGCACATCCTGAAGAGTTTGACTCAGGCTAAAGAAAGTTCAAAAGAAAAAAAAAAAAACAGGTGATTTTTCAGACCCTCCCTGTAACACTAGTCTGTATTAGCAGCTGCACCGCTCTCTCCTTCCGTAGCTTTAGTGAGCCAATTCCCTTCTGCAGCCTCAGAGCCTCTGTTAGGCCGTCGCGCCTCTGATGATGCAACTTCCGTCTTCCCTGGAGGCGGGACGGCCTAGCAAAGGCTCTGAGGCTACAAAAGAGAATTGGCTCGCTAAAGCTACGGAAGGAGAGAGCGATGCAGCTGCTAATACAGGCTAGTGTTACAGAGAGGATTTGAAAAATCGCCTTTTTTTTTGTTTGGTACTTTCTTTAGCCGGAGTCGAACACAACTTCAGGCTGTGCCGAGTCAGGCCAGGGAATCCACAAGCCAGTAAGAGGGTTTAAAAAAAAAAAATGTTATGAGTGGCAGGATTTGTGAGCGCGATGACAGCCGGGCACAGGGAGGTTGGGCCCCAAATCGGAGAGGCCGGTTTTTAAAAAAATACACATCGATTTGAATCAATTCACCCAAGGTGAATCGATTCAAATCGGGCAGCACTAGCGTGCGGTCCCTCAGTTTCTTAGTTACCGCGGAGCTAAGACACGTCTCTTTCAAAGGCCATTGAAACTTTTTTGCTGCCTTCCCGCCCTCACGGATTTCTGACTTTTTAGTCAGTTTTGTTTTATTTTTAGGTCTCCTTTTCGGTGTTGCAATGGAGGGAGATTCAATACCGCTGCTGACATTGGCGGCACTTCCCAAATTGACACTGCACCAATCGACATTGGTGGATCCATCTTCGGTGTCGAACACTTTAGTGGGTAAGCTGGCTAAGAAGCTTCCCCCCCCACCCCCTCTGGCCCTTGGGTTAAAGCAGCAGTGAGTCAAGTCCTGCTGACATCGAGGAGGCCCAAGAAACGCTTCGATCTCGGTGAGTGCCTCAACATTGGCTTCCTCATCGCCGGAGCATAGAGCTGCACCGAAGATACCGGCAAAAAAGCCAGCGGTACCGGTGCTTACTCTGAACAGATTAGAGAGTTGCTACAAGAGGAACTATGGGAGTAGTTCCAACTGCTGGTTCTGACTCAGACTCTGCCCATGTTGACACCGATTCCCCTGGTGCCAGTCAGGTCTGAACCCTCGACACCGGTTGCACCTGTACAGGAGTCTCCATCGGTACCACCACGTCTCATTAAGGAGCTGACACAGATGAGTCGCCGATACCAGTCGCCTTCAACACAGACGTCACCTGAGACGATGTTGGTGCGGTCCAGTAAGGCATTGAGGAAGTTAAAACATTTCGTGCCTTCGACACAGAATTCTTGGCATCGACCCTGGATAACTGAAGATTCAGATATCTGGGGAGATTCTGAGCAAGAGAAATCTTCATGAGCTAGTGTCTATGCCTCTCTACCCCCTGGTAGAGAGGGCAAGGCTATGGACCGGTTTGGCAAAAGGCTATACCAGAATGCTATGTTGGCTAACCGGTCTGGCAACTACACTTTTCACTTCTCATTTTATATGGAGCATTTAGTCAAACAAGTTGCCATGTTCCAAAATATCTGCCTGAACCTAAGCTTCCTGCGTTTCAACATTTCATTTCTGACCTTCAACTCCGCAAGTACATGGTTCATTCCGTCTATGATACCTTCAAACTTGCTTCACGTGGTATGGCAATGTCAGTGGCCATGAGATGTCTGGCCTGGCTTTGAGTTTCTGAGTTGGACGTCAATCATCGAGACAGTTTAGCCAATGCACCTTGTCTGGGGGACGAGCTTTTTGGTGCCTCCATGGACACGGCTGCTGATGAGACTAGATGGGACACTGGTAAAGCCCAAAAAGAAGCCTCCACTTTCTTGCTCCTTCAGACCAGCCTCTTCATATCAACGAAGGTTTGCTGCAAAACCTGCAACTCCTGCTTGGTCTCAACCCAGGAGACGGAGACAACAGCAAAAACAGACTGCCCCTCAAAAGTCTACACAGCCTTTGTGTTTCTTCAGAGCATAGCCAACGTCACCATTCTGCAGACTTTGCCTCAGCCCATCGGAGGCTGTCTTCAATTTTTCATAGCTCGCTGGGAGCTCATAACATCAGACCTCTGCATCTTCACCATCATTTGTCAGGGTTACACTCAATTTTCAAACCCTGCCAGCAGACCATCATAAGTACATAAGTACATAAGTAGTCGCCTCCGCCGGGGCAGACCAGAGGTCCATCCAGCCCAGCGGTCCGCTCACGCGGCGGCCCATCAGGCATATTGCCTGGTCAGCGGTCCCTGACTAATTTTATTGCCTACCTCTACAGTTATCTCTAAACCTTCCACTGCTCTTATCTGTACCCCTCAATCCCTTTGTCTTCCAGGAACCTATCCAGGTCATCCTTGAAACCCTGTACTGTGCTATTCCTTATCACGGCCTCCGGAAGGGTGTTCCATGTGTCCACCACCCTCTGTGTGAAAAAGTACTTCCTTGCGTTTGTTTTAAAACCTGTCCCCCTTCAATTTCATCGAGTGACCCCTTGTTCTTGTGGTTTCTTTCAAATTGAAAAATCTGTCTTTGTCAACCTTTTCGATGCCCCTCAGGATCTTGAAGGTCTCTATCATATCTCCTCTGAGTCTCCGCTTTTCCAGGGAGAACAGCCCCAGCTTCTTCAGTCTGTCAGTGTATGTAAGGTTTTCCATACCCTTAATCAGTTTAGTTGCTCTTCTCTGGACTCCCTCAAGCATTGCCATGTCCTTTTTGAGGTACGGTGACCAGTACTGTACACAGTATTCCAGATGCGGGCGCACCATAGCCCGGTACAGTGGCAGGATGACTTCCTTCGTTCTGGTCGAGATACCCTTCTTAATGATACCTAACATTTGGTTTGCTTTCCTGGAGGCTGTGGCGCATTGTGCCGACGCCTTCAATGTCGTGTCTACCATCACTCCCAAGTCTCTTTCCAGATTACTGACCCCTAGCATCCTCCAAAAAAGTCTGTTTTGGATCCTGCACAGTCCTCCCTTCTGCAGGAGGCTCAATCCCTTTTGCTGAATGCCATTGAGGAAGTTCCCCTCAATCAGCAGAAACAGGGATTCTACTCCCGGTTCTTAGTTCTCAAGAAGACAGGAGGACTGAGACCCATCCTGGATCTCGGAGCTCTCAACAAATTTCTAGTCTAGGAGAAATTCAGGATGCTATCCTTTGCCCTTTATTCTCTCCTCAATCAGAACGACTGGTTATGCTCTCTGGATCTCAAGGAAGCCTATACACATTCCAATTCATCTTGCTTCCAAGAAGTACATCTGTTTTTTCAAATCAATCAATGTCATTACCAATACAAGGTTCTTCCCTTTGGCCTGGCGTCTTCACAAAGTGCCTGACTGTAATGGACACATTTATTTATTTTATTTTAAAGTGTACATAATCTTAAAACATGTTAAGACATACAAAAAGTCTTAAAATTCATATTTAAAAGATGCTAACGTAGCTTTACATAAAACACAAATCTTAAAACAAGTAAACATTAATATTGTGTCATGGATCCAGATTAATAATGTAACTGCAGATCACAAACAGCTCATCAAATTTAGCAAATAGAAGAATATGACTAAAAGAAAGCATCAACAAATAACTTCCCTTACCTGGATGACTGGTTTATCAAGGCTGTATCCTCTCAGGAAGTGGTCCAGGCAACATATCAAACCATTTATTTATTTATTTATTTTTTAGGCTCTAGGATTCAGTCAACGTCTCCAAATTGCATCTTCTTCCAACTCAACATCTGCCGTTCATTGGGGCCTTCAGGCTCTCATCCGCCTTTGTCAGCAGTTGCTTCCTCTCCAATCCATCTCTGCCAGGCACATGATGGCTCTAGGCCACATGGCTTCCACTGTCCATGTGACACCACTGGCAAGGCTGCATCTTCGCACTCCTTGGTGGACCCTTGCTTCTTAGTGGTCTCAAGCAACGGATCGTCTCTCATAACATATCTGTGACATCTCTTCTGCAGTCTCTATCCAGAGGTCTCCTTTTCCACTTGCCCCCTCATCACAAGGTTATCACAACAGACGCATCCCCTTATGCCTGGTGGACTCATACGGTCGATCTTAAAACTCGGGGTCTTTGGACCGCCAAGGAACACAAATTTCACATCAATTTCCTGGAACTCAGAGTGATGTTTTATGTCCTTGAGGCTTTTCATCATCTCCTCTACCCTCAAGTCTTCCTTCTTCGCACGGACAATCAAGTAGCTATGTACTACATAAGCAAGGAGGCATGGGCTCTCTCCTGTTATGCCAGGAAGCCCAAAAAAAATCTAGACTTGGGCTACTACTCGAAACCTTTTCCTAAAGGCTGTCTATATTCAAGGGGAGAAGAATTCCCTAGCAGAAAACCTCAACAGAATTCTTCAGCCTCACGAATGGACTCTCAACTCTGCAACTCTCCAGTCCATCTTTGCTCAATGAGGCACTGTCTGATTCTGGCCTCAAATCTACATCTGTAAGAGTCCATCTCAGCGCTATTGCAGCTTTTCGCATGCCAGTTGAGGGAAAACCTCTCACTGTTCATCCTCTGGTCTCCAGATATATGAAAGGACTTTTCAGTGTTAAACCACCTCTCAAGCCTCCGCCTGTCATCTGGGACCTTAATGTGGTTCTTTCAAGTTTGATGAAGCCACCATTTGAACCAATGGCCGCAGCTCATCTCAAGTTTCTTACCTGGAAAATGGTCTTCCTTATTGCTCTCACCTCTGCCAGGAAGGTCAGTGAGTTACAAGCGTTGGTGGCAGATCTACCCTTCACAGTTTTTTCACCATGATAGTGGTTCTACGCATGCATCCTAAGTTTCTATCGGAAGTTATCATGGAGTTTCATCTCAGTCAATTGTTCTGCCGGTGTTTTTTCCCAAGCCTCATTCTCATGTTGGAAAAACCGCTTTGCACACTCTGAACTGTAAACGTGCTTTCGCCTATTACATCGACAGGACAAAGCCTCATCGTACTTCTCCCCAACTCTTCGTCTCCTTTGATCCAAGTTGGGACATTCTGTTTCTAAGAGAACGATTTCCAACTGGCTGGCTGCTTGTATCTCATTCTGTTATGCTCAGACTGGACTGGCACTTGAGAGTTGTGTCACAGCCCACAAAATTAGAGCTATGGCAGCTTCTGTTACTTTCCTTGGATTATTCCCATTGAAGAAATTTGTAAAGCTGCCACCTGGTCCTCAGTTCATACATTCACTTCTCACTATTGTCTGGAGTCTTTCTCCAGATGGGATGGGTACTTTGGCCAATCGGTATTACAAAACTTATTCTCCTAAGGGCCAAAACTCCCACCATCCCATTCTTGTTAGCTTGGCCATTACTCATCAGTGAGAACATGCTGCCTGCTTGTCCTGGGATAAAGCAAAGTTACTTACCATTAACAGGTGCTATCCAGAGACAGCAGGCAGATATTCTCACAACCCACCCACTTCCCCAGGTTGGCTTCTTAGCTGGCTTATCTTAACTGAGGGATCACGCACCTATGTCAGGGGGGAAGGCACTCTAGCATGCGTGGTACGAGCTATCGCAAATTTTCTAAAAGACTTAGTGGCGATGCCCTTTTAAAGTGGTCCATACCGGGGCTCCGTAGGTACGTCACCCATCTGTGAGAATATCTGCCTGCTGTCCCTGGATAACACCTGTTCCAGTAAGTAACTGCCTACCTTGCAACAAGAGAAGCCATTGCAGCAGACAGGCCCTGGACCGACTTCCCCTCAGTACAGTGGCCTGACCTGAACAGACTATATAAAAAATACTGTCGAGCAGCATGCGACCTGAACAACTGCCCCACATACCTGATAAAAACAGCCTCCTCCAAATTTAAATCTCACCTCGTGCAATGGGTGCAAACTATGCTCGTGGAAGGTCAATTGCCACAGGACCTCGCGAGATCATAATCATCCCAATTATGAAAAACCAGAAAGCTCACTAGATCTCCTCTCCAACTACAGACCCATTGCCTCAATACCATTATACGTTAAACTAATAGAAGGCCTAGTTGCACGATACCTCAGAAACTACCTGGAAGATCACAACCTACTTCACCCCTTACAATCTGGGTTCAGAACCAACCACAGCACAAAGACACTACTGGAAACCCTCCTAGACACAGCCCAACAGCACCTAAGCAAAGGCAAAAGGATGTTGATAATTCAACTGGATCTCGCCACAGCATTTGACCTGGTAGACCACACCATACTACTACAAATACTAGAAGTCATAGGGATCTCAAGCAGGGTACACAACTGGTTCCAATGATTCCTTAAATCAAGATCATACAGAGTCAAGACGAACGTTCTTAAATTGGACTCCTGGTCTAACCCCTGTGGCATTCCCCAAGAGTCTCCACTATCTTCCAAAGCTCTTCAACCTCTTTATTGCCTCTTGGGTCCAGTCTAGAAAATCTAGAAGTAGCATCATTCAGCTATGCAGATGACATTACCATTCTCCTCCCCTTCGACCCAGCCTCAACTTCAATAGAAAAACTGAAAAAAATACTAGAAACACTGGAACAATGGATGATAGATCACAAACTAAAGTTGAACTCGGATAAAACAAAATTTCTATTGCTAGAAAAGGACAAAACCCCCATTTATAACAGAATTAGAAATAAATGATGCCAGATACAGACCGCTCTAAAACTCCTCGGAGTGATGATAGACAGATGCTGCACCATGCAAGTCCAAATCAATATGACCGTCTAGAAAGCCTTTATAGTCATTCACATTTGATCTCTCTGGATCAAAATTCCTGGTCACAATGGCGCAGATACAAAAATTGGCCTTTACTATCGTCCCCCAGGACAGGCGGAGGTCACTGACTCAGAAATGATGGAGGAAATCAAACAAGTATGCAAGACAGGCAATGTAGTTATATTGGGAGACTTCAATTTCCCAGGAATAGACTGGAAACTAGGAACCTCCAACTGCGGCAAGGAGGCCAAGTTCCTGGAGGTGCTAGGGGATTGCTTCCTGGAGCAAATGGTAAAAGAGCCGACAAGAGGCGACGCCACCTTTGACTTGGTCCTAAATGGTCTCACCGGACCGATAACAGAAGTAGAAGTCATGGTTCCACTGGGAACGAGTGATCACAATGTAATCAACTTTAAACTTGACATCGGGAAAGGGAAACATGCCAAAACCTTAACCACCACCTTAAACTTTAAAAAGGGTAAATACGATTGCATGAGAGCCATGGTAACAAAACGACTCGAGAAGATGGTGGACAAACTTGAAACAGTAGATCAGGCATGGTGCCTATTGAAAAATACTATTGCAGAAGCACAAGATCTCTACATTCCAAGGATTTCCAAAGATCGGAGAACTAAAGGCAAAGGAGAACCGGCATGGCTTACCATACAGGTGAAGGAAGCCATAAAAGAAAAGAAGGACTCTTTCAAAAAATGGAAATGCACGAAGACAACCGAAGCCTGGAACAAACATAAAGATGAACAGAAGAAATGTCACAAGGCGGTGAGGGATGCAAAACAGGACTATGAGGAAAAAATAGCCCAGGAGGCCAAAAACTTCAAGCCCTTCTTTAGATACATGAAAGGGAAAAAACCTGCAAAAGAGGCAGTGGGACCCCTGGACGACAAGGGAAGAAAAGGGTACATCAAGGAAGATAAACAAATCGCAGACAAACTAAATTCCTTCTTTGCGTCCGTCTTTACGAAGGAGGACACCTCAACAATACCTGAAGTGGAGAAACTGTTTACAGGAGAAATAGAGGACAGCCTCACCACAGTTGAAGTGAACTTAGATCAGATATACTACCAGATCGACAAACTTAAAAGTGACAAATCCCCTGGACCGGATGAAATTCACCCGAGAGTCTTGAAGGAATTGAAGGTCGAAATCGGAGAGTTATTGCAAAAACTTGCAAACCTGTCAATCAGAACTGGTCAGATACCAGACGACTGGAGGAAAGCGAACGTCACGCCAATTTTCAAAAAAGGATCGAGAGGAGAACCGGGCAACTATAGACCTGTGAGTCTTAAGTCTGTCCCCGGCAAGATGATTGAATCACTGATCAAGGATAGCATAGTTCAGCACTTGGACACACACGACTTGATGAAACCCAGTCAACATGGATTCAGGAAAGGGAAATCGTGTTTGACGAATTTACTCCAATTCTTTGAGACCGTGAACAAGCAAATTGATAGTGGAAAGCCGGTGGACATAATATACTTGGACTTCCAGAAAGCGTTCGACAAAGTTCCACACGAAAGACTTCTCAGGAAACTACAAAGCCATGGCATAGAGGGAGATATACAAAGATGGATAGGCAAATGGCTGGAAAACAGGAAGCAGAGAGTGGGCATAAATGGGAAGTTCTCCGACTGGGAGAAAGTGACTAGTGGTGTACCCCAGGGCTCGGTACTTGGGCCGATCCTTTTAATATTTATATCAATGACCTGGAAAACGGAACATCCAGTGAGATCATCAAGTTTGCAGACGACACAAAACTCTGCCGGGCAATCAGATCGCAGGAGGACAGTGAGGAACTCCAGAGCGATTTGTGTCGGTTAGAAAAATGGGCGGAGAAATGGCAGATGAAGTTCAACGTGGAGAAATGCAAGGTAATGCATTTAGGCAGTAAAAATAAGGAATACGAGTACAGAATGTCAGGTGCAACTCTGGGAGAAAGGGATCTGGGTGTACTGATAGATAGGACCCTGAAGCCGTCGGCACAATGCGCGGCAGCGGCAAATAAGGCAAATAGAATGTTGGGCATGATAAAGAAAGGAATCTCGAGTAGATCGGAGAAAGTTATAATGCCGCTTTATAGGGCAATGGTCAGACCCCACTTGGAATACTGCGTCCAACATTGGTCTCCCTACTTAAAGAAGGATATAAAACTGCTGGAGAGGGTGCAGAGACGAGCAACTAAACTAGTGAAGGGTATGGAGAAACTGGAATATGAGGATCGACTTAAAACACTGGGATTGTTCTCCCTTGAGAAAAGGAGACTGCGTGGGGATATGATCGAGACCTTCAAAATACTGAAAGGAATCGACAAAATAGAGCAGAGAAGATTATTTACATTGTCCAATTTGACACGGACAAGAGGACATGAAATGAAGCTAAGGGGGGGTAAGTTCAGGACTAATATCAGGAAGTTCTGCTTCACACAGAGAGTGGTTGACATCTGGAATACTCTCCCAGGGGAGATTATTGCGGAATTGACAGTCCTAGGCTTCAAAAGCAAACTAGATGCATATCTCCTTGAGAGAGGCATATAAAGATATGGTTGGCTATAAAATAAGCCAGGTGTATACCTAGCAGGGCCTCCGCGTGTGCGGATCGCCGGATTTGATGGACCGAAGGTCTGATCCGGAGATGGCGCTTCTTATGTTCTTAGAACCTGTGAAAAGTAAGAAAATTCTTCAACAGAGAGCAATACAGGCTCCTAGTCCAATCCCTAGTCCTGGTACTTTTGGACTATTGCAACATCCTCTACCTGCCATGCCCCCAAACATGATAAAACAATTAGACAGTACAAAACACAACCCTCAGACAAATCTATTCACTAAGCAAATATAACCACATCACCACCACATACCTAGACTCACACTGGCTACCTACACAAGTGCGAATACTATTCAAATTCTACTGTCTATTATTCAAAGTAATGAACAGCACTGCCCCCACCTACCTAATCAATCACCTAAACAGGAACAAATCGACCAAACCAAGAAAGCAAATCCCATTTACCAACCCCCCAATCAAAGGTACAGCGCAAGAAGATGTATGACAACCTACTAGCAATGCAAGCAGCGAAACTTGATCACCACCTCTCCATCATGCTGACAACAGAAGATGACAAATCATTTAAAAAAAAAAATCAAAACCTTGTTACTCAAAAAAATTTATCAAGAAATCCTAACATTTGCATGACTATCCCCACTCTTGTAAATTTCCCAACAAAGTCTCAATCATGTAAACTGCACCTTAATTTGTAATTTTCCTGAAAATGTCCAGTTATCTTTTGTAATCCACTCAGAACTGCAAGGTATTGGCAGAATAGTAGTCACTAATGTAATGTAATACCAGTTTGTAGTTTAATAAGCGTCCAAATAACTTAGATAGTCCACAAATAATAATAATAATAATAACTTTATTTTTATATACCGCCAGCTATCTTGCGACTTCTAGGCGGTTTACAAAGGGTGTACACAGTCAGAAGTGACTCTCAGGATAGAAACCAAATAATATATACAATAAAAATGACCCAACACGGGCTGTGTGGTTTTGGCAAAATAAAAATGCCTTTCTCGGGGGTCTTGTCTTGAGCTGTGTTGCTTGTTTTTAGCCTCTTAAATACTTGGAGTTCTTATGACTTATGTTTTTATATTTGACAGCCAAGGAACCCTATAAGAACTCCGAGGAAGGCATTTTATTTTGCCTATGTTGGGTCACTTGTGACTGTATACACTCTTTGTTGATTGTCTTTAAGATTGTTTTTAAGTTATTTGGATCCTTATTAAACTACAAACTGGTATATCCGATCTTCTGTTCCAAAATCTTTGTTTTGACATTTGGTTTGCAGCAATCTTTGTTTAGCCTTCATAATTTATATTGTTTGTTTGAACTTATTTTTAGGCAGAAAACAGGACACTGACGAATTAAGTGGTGGTGATGCTTCAGTGGAAGATGATGCAAAGGTAAAAATGTTCTCTTTGTAGATTTTGAAAATGTGACTCAAATATGTAACTAGTGTATGAAGTACAGAACTTCATAAAAGGAATGGAAAACATTTGAAAAGGTTTTTATTTATTTATTTTTTTAAAGCTTGACATAAGGACTAATAAAAGATAGAAGTTGAGAGAGGATATTGAGCGGGCAAACTGAAGTACCGTATTTTCACGCATATAATGCGCGCGTTATACGCGTTTTTACCTACCGCGCATACCCCTCGCGCGTTATATGTGTGAGCGCGGTATACAAAAGTTTTAAAACATAGTTCCCACCCCGCCCGACGCACGATTCACCCCCCCAGCAGGACCGCTCGCACCCCCACCCCGAACGACCGCTCGCACGCGCTCCCACCCGCACCCGCATCCACGATCGGAGCAAGAGGGAGCCCAAGCCCTCTTGCCCGGCCGACTCCCCGACGTCCGATACATCCCCCCCCCCCGGCAGGACCACTCGCACCCCCACCCCGAAGGACCGCCGACTTCCCGACAATATCGGGCCAGAAGGGAGCCCAAACCCTCCTGGCCACGGCGACCCCCTAACCCCACCCCGCACTACATTACGGGCAGGAGGGATCCCAGGCCCTTCTGCCCTCGACGCAAACCCCCCTCCCCCCAACGACTGCCCCCCCCCAAGAACCTCCGACCGCCCCCCCAGCCGACCCGCGACCCCCACGACCCCCCCACCCCCCTTCCCCGTACCTTTGGTAGTTGGCCGGACAGACGGGAGCCAAACCCGCCTGTCCGGCAGGCAGCCAACGAAGGAATGAGGCCGGATTGGCCCATCCATCCTAAAGCTCCGCCTACTGGTGGGGCCTAAGGCGCGTGGGCCAATCAGAATAGGCCCAGGAGCCTTAGGTCCCACCTGGGGGCGTGGCCTGAGGCACATGGGCCCAACCCGACCATGTGCCTCAGGCCGCGCCCCCAGGTGGGACCTAAGGCTCCAGGGCCTATTCTGATTGGCCCACGCGCCTTAGGCCCCACCAGTAGGCGGAGCTTTAGGATGGATGGGCCAATCCGGCCTCATTCCTTCGTTGGCTGCCTGCCGGACAGGCGGGTTTGGCTCCCGGCTGTCCGGCCAACTACCAAAGGTACGGGGAAGGGGGGTGGGGGGGTCGTGGGGGTCGCCAGGGGGGTCGCGGGTCGGCTGGGGGGGCGGTCGCAGGTTCTTGGGGGGGGGCGGTCGTTGGGGGGGGGGGGGGGTTTGCGTCGAGGGCAGGAGGGCCTGGGATCCCTCCTGCCCGTAATGTAGTGCGGGGTGGGGTTAGGGGGTCGCCGTGGCCAGGAGGATTTGGGCTCCCTCCTGGCCCGATATTGTTGGGGGAGTCGGCGGTCCTTCGGGGGGAGGGATGTATCGGACGTCGGGGGGGGCATCAGGCTTTCAGGATGGGGACAGACCTTCAAGGGGGGACAGTGCACGGAAGTCAGGGGGGGGGGAACGGAGAGTCGGGACAGCGCACGGAAAGTCAGGGCGGGCGAAAGGAGCGTCGGGCAGCATGCGCGGTATACCCGTGAGCGCGGTATACCAAAGTTTTTGTACATATCATCGTGATTTCTGCGCGCTATACCCGTGTGCGCGTTTTATACGGGTGCGCGTTATTTGCGTGAAAATACGGTACTCATCAAATCTTCATCTCCCTACATTCTTCTAGGCTTTGATTCCCCTTCCCTTCCTCCTTTTCCTTATATTTTTATCTTCTCTACAGTTGTGGCTGTAAAGGTCTGACCTTCAGTAGCTTCTTCACTTGCAAATAAAGTTGTTTTCATTTGAAGGGTGGGTAGGTGTGCCTCCCTTACCATGCTTTCATATACTTCAGAACCCTGAAGAGATCTAGAACACTAAGCCTTCCTTTGCATGTATTAGGTATTAAGTTTTCTTTGTCCTTCTCCTTAAGCTGGTGATAGTCATTAGCCAGAGGTATCATAACCATTCTTTTTTTTTTGACAATGGCATGCCTCCAAGTCCTGTTTCTGTTGAGTGATGCCTTCATCCTGGGCATTATGAGTACTGTCTTTTGCAGTATATGTATTTGGTCTGTGGGGCAGAGTTCTGGCTTGGGAATTTAAACCCAAGTCCCTTGCACAACAGGGCTTCTATTGGGCTGATTTCTTAAAATATTTATTTTTAAAATTCTCCTGTTTAAGGCAGCTTTTCTTAGTGTTGGCTCACATCTCTGTACAAATGGGTTATCCCTTCCTACCAGCAGGAGGAGATTAAAAAAAAAGGCTGAATTCTACCAATGAGGTCAGTGGATAAGATGTGGTGCCCTCTAGAAGATTCCAGTATTTTTTAGCAGGTAGTAGCTTGCAGTTCGGTGCCCTTCTGTCCTTGGTCTAGCTCCCTACTTGTTGGTTATGACTGTACTGCATGGTTAAGCCTAAGAGCCGCTCCTAGGCTCATAAATGTGCTCCCAGTTCACACTTGATGGTGCTAATGGCTATGGGTTTGATCAGTCCCCATCCTGCCTTGCCTTGCACCCCTGTTGGGGTAGACACCCTTGAGCTCCTCTGCAACCCCAGATTTAATTTCTCTTTTTTAAGCCTTTTGGCTTTTATCTGCTGGGCGAGGGAGGCTCAGTGTGTTGTGATTTGTTGGTTTTGGGTTTTTTTTTGGCTCCAAAGTTTGGATCATAATGTCAAGCAGCTCCTGATGATGAAAGGGGGGGGGGGGGGGCTATCGAGGGAGGCTGCATGGGTCCAAATGGCATTGGATGGAAGCCATTCTTCTGGAGGTGCCAAGGGGAGTTCAGAGGTTCTCTCGTGCTCCCTGTCCCCTTTGGATTCCAATGTGGAGTACCTCCCTCAGTACTGGTGAAAGAATGGTCTCAGGAGAGAGGTAACTGCTTCTCTGGTCATGGCTTGGACCTTGGATGTAGACCCTATGGAGGGGTTCTTGGCCTCTGAAAGTATTTTTCTCTGCACAAGGCTCTTGTCCACATGATGGCAGAGTGGAAAGTGGTGGATGGATCTGTCTGGGCTCTAGAGTTCTGGTATCACCTGTATACCTTCACTCCTGATTTGATGGTGAAGTAGTGATGGTTTCCCATTGTCGATGCCCTAGTTAACATTCATTAAGGTGGTCATAGTCCCAGTTCAGGTAGGCTTTGCCCTTTGAAAATATCGCAGTAAAGTGAAGCATCAGCTTTGCGTTTTCATTAGGGACATCCAGTGTCCAAGTGACATCTCCGTGGGCTGTGTTACGCTGGCCACGTTGCTGTGGCTTCAGCAGCTCCCAGAGTCCGCAGAGGTATTTTGCTTGGTGTCTGCTTTATTTTATTTTATTTTTTTTCTTTTTGCCAGACATTTCTTTGAACTGGTCAGTCTTCCTGCTTCAGTGGTGGGTTGATGGTAGCTGTAGCTCAACCACTGGGAGGCACTCACTTTATTAAGTCAAGCTGATTACTATTTACAGGATATCTGCTCTTTGGTGAAAGATATGGGGGGAGATGCATCCTCTGTTTCCCTACTTTACATTAGAAGGAGGCACAGTGCTCTCTGAAGCTTCTAAGGGCTGTGCAAAGGCACTGTGAAAAGCTCTATCTGTGAAAAGCTCAGGGTAAGTTCTTTTCTTGGGCCCTGCAAGTCTAATGCTGCCAGCTTCTCTGTGGGAGCAGTGGCTGTCCATTCTGCCCAATGAGGGGTAGGGGGCATGCGCTCTTCTCTAGGATGAGTTAGTCTATATCACCTCAGATCATTGAGTCCTGGAGGTGGTAGACGGGGGATACTCCTTGGCGTTCACCTGTCGAGTTCCTGAAGGCTTCATGGTTCTCCCTACTGCTTAGCCCTAAAGCAAGAAGCAGTCTTTTGTATTCTTAAGCACCTTTTGCTCACCTAAGGCAGTGGAATGTGTAATACCAGCCTTATCCATGCTTTGCTGGCGGCAAATCTCTTGTTGTCTCAAGGAAAGGAGGTACCCTCTGGCCCATTTTGGTCCTCGATGAGTGAGCACTTTCTCTTGGAGACTCTGCATTCTATCACGTCAGTTTGGCCAGGTAAGTTTCCTAGACCTCACAGAGGCCAATCTGCAAATCCCCATTTGGATTGCCACAGGAGGGGCAGCATTTCCAGTTCCAGGCTTTACCTTTCGGCCTTTGACAGAATGCCACACACCAGCAGCAGTATGGAGCCACACTGTGCCCAAAATCTTCATTCGTGAATTTTTTTGCTGACCTGTAGAAATGGAAGCGTGTTCGCAAAAGATTTCAAGCTTTGCACAGAAACTTGCCCCAAGGTGTTTGACCAAACTGCAAAATTTCAGACTCCTAGGTAGTTTCCTTCTGCCGCAGTGCTTAAGCAAAGTTGGCGTTTTAGGTCGTACGAGGTATTCGTAGATCGATTGCTTTTGTTCAACCACCCCTAGCTCCTGACAAAATTGAGATAGATCCAAAAATTTTTTTGCAGAGTTTTATTTGAGACCCTAGACAACACCCTTGTAAAATTTGGTTGGATTTCAAGAAGGGTCGAGTGTGGGCGATTTTCAGTATTGGTCCACTTGACATGAAATGACACCTATGCCATATACATCTCTCTTAGAGTGCTCAACAGCAATAGCTTTTGTTTTTTTTTTATCTCGACTCCAGGGCACATTCTGCTGAATTCGTCATCTTCAGATGAGTACTTTTGGCAGTTGCTTGCCAACTTTGGGATAGGCAAGGCACAAATACTAATATTTGTGTGTCACGCACACCTAAACAGGCTCTAGGCGCCTTGAAGAAGGAAACGGAGGTGAGGGTAAAGAGGGAGGATGGAAATACCCTGCTTTTCCTTGACTCTTCCTGTCGTCTTTACCATATATTCTGAAACTCCAAACTCTGTTAACATAGAAACATAGAAATAGACGGCAGATAATGGCCATGGCCCATCTAGTCTGCCCACCCCAATGACCCTCCCCTACCTTTCTCTGTGAATAGTTCCCACGTGTCTATCCCATTTGGCCTTAAAATCAGGCACGTTGCTGGCCTCAA
Organism: Geotrypetes seraphini; assembly: GCF_902459505.1. Lineage (NCBI taxonomy): Eukaryota > Metazoa > Chordata > Amphibia > Gymnophiona > Dermophiidae > Geotrypetes > Geotrypetes seraphini. The sequence goes on from NC_047097.1 coordinate 45,567,220, forward strand.
TAATCTGAAGTGGAAGACTATTCCAGCGATCAACCACCCTTTCAGTGAAAAAGAATTTCCTGCTAAGTCTAACAAATACCAACTGAGTACCTCAGCCCAAGCTCCATCCCTGACCCCACCCCCATTACTAATTGTAATGCAATTTCTTCCATTCATTTTTCATGTACACACAATATAATCTTATTAATTCATAACAGTAACCACAAAATGAAAAAAAAAACCCACAAAACATACTGTATGCAGAGAAAATGTTAATTATCATTTATATTTGTTTTATTTTTCAAAGCGGTCAAGGCAGATGACTTTAAAATATGCAATGTCACCTCAGTAACAACTATAGAAAAGTAGACAAATATAGTGCAAAATATAGACAACAGATTATAAATTCTCAAAACTGACACATTTCGATCACTAAATTGAAAATAAAATAATTTTTCCTACCGTTGCTGTCTGGTGATTAAATTAGTTTCTGGTTGGACTTTCTTCTGACTGTGCATCCAACATTTTTTTTATCTTTCTGCCTCCTGCATGCTTCCTCTCCAGACGTCATTTTCTTCCCCAACCAACATCTCTCTCTGTGCCTCCATGACTCCAACTTTTCTTCCTCTCTCCTCCACCCCTATTGACAACATGTCTCCCTCTCTCTCCCTCCTCTGTTATGATCTTGCATCTCTCTGTTCTACCTCAGGGTCTCTTCTCCCCCCCCCCCCCCCGTCTCTTCAGTCTGCATCTCCCATAGTCCAGCATCTGCCCCTTTGGTCCAGGCCTCTGTCTTTCTTCTGCTTACAACACCCTGCCCCATCCCATGTCCAGCATTTGTTCTCCTTTCTTCCAGGTGTTTCTCTACCTCTCTCTCTCTCCCTCCCTTCCCCCCTCCCTGGTACAGAATCTTTGCACCTCTCTGCAATCTCTCTCTTCCCTCTATACACCCCCAAGTCTAACATCTGCCCCTCTTCTGCCTCCCCTTTTGTTTCTGGTTTTTCCCTCTCTCTCTCTTCCTTCTGCTAACATTTTGAGTCCTCCCACCTTTGATCCAGGTCTTTCTGTCTCTCACTCTCTTTGTCTTCCCCCTCCCCCAGGGCCTGGCATCTCTCTCTCTCCTCTGTTCAGGGTGTTTCTCCTCTCTACCCTCTCTAGTCCAGCATCTGCTCTGTCTTCCCCCTCCCTTTTGATTCAACTCTGCTTTCCCCGCCACTCCTCAAGGTCCTTTTCTGTCCCCACCCCCGGTATCCAGATCTAGGGTCTCTGAGTTTTCCATTTGATAGCTTTTGACTGATTTGCTCAGCATATTGGGAGGTGCTATACTCGCAATCACAGTAGTCTCTCTTGTAGACCAATAAATGCAAAAGGGTTAATTACTTGCCCCAATCCCGTTTCACAATGTATTAGGTAGAATTGTGCTTTTTTGTCAAATCCAGTTTAATGGTTGGAAGATGAACATTCCCTACATATCCATCTTCCTGGTGCATTTCCCGTTCTCTACTTTGGGATTCATAACTGTTAATGCAGAAGCTAATTGTGCTGAATCCTAATGATATTGCTGAAAACTTGAAAATCTGTTTTGCTGGGCTTCTTCTGTTTAAGGTAAACATGCCTGATGCAACTTTGATATTGCAGCCTGCTGCCCACCGGGGCCCTCACAATAGGCGGGGCCTTACCTCCGCTGCTTCCCCGCCTTTACTCCTTCACCTGATGGTGCATAGCATTGATGTTGCAGCCTGCCACCCACCGGGGCCCTCACGACAGGCTGGGCCTTACCTCCGCTGCTTACCCGCCCCTTCTCCTTCATATGACGGTGCATAGTGTTCCAGGCCGCGCACCAACCCTTTTCCCCGCCCCTACTTATCAGTGAGCAGGGAGGGGTAATTTGCATAGTATTCGAGGCCGCGCGCCACAAACGCTATGCAAATTACTCCTCCCTGCTTATGGTGAAGGAGTAGAAGTGGGGAAGAGGGTTGGTACGTGGCCTGGAACGCTACGTAAATTACCCCTCCCTGCTTACGGTGAAGGAGTAGGGGCAGGAAAGAGGATTGGCGTGCGGATTCGATGCTAGTGGTGGGATTAGCAGGGCTGCATCTGTGGATGCAAGATACCAGCTGGGCACTCCCCTAAATTAGCTGGGCGGAGCGCCCGCCTAAAACACGCAAGGGAGAACACTGGTTTAGGTATTAAATATGGAAAGAGAGGCTACAAGTCTACAGTGGCTTGTTAAACTTTGACCCTAATTTTTGGCGTTATGTCCTAGCATTGAAAAACAATCTTTTTTTAGGGGTATGAAAAGTGCATCTAGTAGAGTTGGTTTGAAAATTTTTTTTAGATGAGTTGTTTTTTTGTTTTTTAAGGTAAACAATTTCAACTTAGTTAATCTCACTTTAAATTTTGTGATTTTTTGACAAACTTCAAAAATTTAGTATTTTTAAACCAGCTCTTATTTCCCCTTATATAGGCTGCGGCCTATATATAATAATAATAATAATTTTATTTCTTATATACCGCTGTACCGTGAGGTTCTAAGCAGTTTACAGTAGAAACAGAAGAAATGCAATAAGTAAGATTAATTAAGATGAAGAGAAAGTACTTAGAGTTCCCTGACTGTCCCAAAGGCTCACATTCTTGCTAAAGTACTTGAGAAGAATAAATTAGTTAGGTTATAAACATAGAGTAGAAGAAGGTAGGAAAACAGTTCATAGGAAAATTAATTTCGAATACATTATACATTATATATTGTTCAAGGTGTAATACAAATTATAGGAATTACCAAAAGAATTGCGTAATAAAGATTATCTAGATAAATTACATAACAGTGATTTGTGTACATTACATGGTGTGGTAGAGGATTCAATATATATATGGGTTTTAGAAACCCGTGTATGGGGCGCGGTCTAGTTAAATGGGGCGGCCTATGTATGGACTTTACATCATCCCCCCCCCCACCACCTTTTATCAGGGTCCCCTGGAAGGCGGAAAGCGAGTCTCCAGCGGTGCAGGGCAGCCGTAATCTCTTCAACATCCGGTCTACCCCCGCACCACTTGCTGAGTGACTGACGTCAGTTCTTGTGAGTCCTGCAAGAGCTGATGGCCATTCAGCAGGTGGTGCGGTGGCAAGCCGGATGCCAAAGAGATCGCGGCTTCCCTACACCGCTGGAGATTTGCTGTCCAGGGGGGTTCTGATAAAAGGTACCGGGGGTTGGGGGATGATGTTAAAAGGCAGGGAAGGTACCGGAAGATAAGCCGTGGCTTATACTATGGGGTGGCTTATCTTCTGGTTTTTAAACATAGGCCTATGCAGAGGGATGGCCTATATGCGGGGAAATATGGTATTTGAGAAGTCATTTCATAAGATAGACAAAAAATTTATGGATATAGTTTTGTAAGAGGCGCCACAGAAGGCAAAACTTTGAAATTTGTTAGCGCGTCCATTTTTTCAGTCCATTATGAGTCTTTATGTATAGCAGTTTGAAAAAATGAAAATTGTAAAATTTTTGTATAAGATCACCCAGTTTAATTTTTTTGCTTATATAACCAAGGAAATACTTTTGACTTTTGTGAAAATTTTGCAAGATTACTGTACATTGTTGCAGTATGGTATCAAAAAAAAGTATCTATCTCCACTGTCAAATCTTTAAACTTTACCAGTTAGATTATCTAAGTAAGATTCAGCATAAAAAGTTTTTAATGAAAATCCATGATGGGGAGGTGGGGCAAGATTTCTAAAATTAGACCACTTAACATAGAATGACCCTTCTGACCAGAGGCAGAGGCCTACTTGTCATGGTGGCTCCCTTCTAGTTGAGACTTACTATCCCTTTCCTCTGCATGTCTACCTCTGGCCCTACTCAGTGGGTCTTTATCTCCGTGGATATAAGTCTTTGGTTGAGGAGATCACTGTCTAGGTTGTATGGCTTGGGGCCCTTGGTCCATTAGCTATCCAGAGGCCTTGGTGGTATGTCTGGCCTTGCTTGAATTTTGGCTGCTTCTAGAAGGCATTGTGGTTAGTGATGGAAAATGCCACAGTAGTAGCATATATCAAGCAGGGGGCTACCTGGAGTCAGGTGGCGAATCTGCTGGGGAAAGACTCATCTGTGGGCAAGGATAATGTGCAGGTGGACTTTCTCAGCCACACTTGCCTGGATCCAGGGTGTGGCTGCTGGGGCTTATTCTGGACTTCTAAGGGCCCCTTGCTCTTTGACTTTACAGTGACATGGAACAATGAAGTCAGGTCGCTTCAATCAGGAGGGATCTGGCTTCTCAGGGACTCGATTCTTTGATTCAACTAGCCAAAAGCCAGAGGCCTTTTTGTCTTCTCTCTGTGGCCCCTCATAGGGTGCCTTCTATACAGGTTTGCATGGTTGCTATATCTGATTTTGCTAGTGGCTCCATATTGGCCCCACAAACAGTGGTATGTAGATTGCCAGCATCTTCGCATGGAGTACCAGTTTCCACTACACAGAACAGGTAGAAATCGAAGACATGATTCCTTTTTGGCTTACAGTTTAGCTGTTGAAAGAAGGTACTTAGAGAGGTGAGGGTACTCTTATTGCGGTGATTCTGTGCTGCTTCATTCTCACTAGGCCTTTGTTAGGATCTAGTGCATTTTTGAACTCTGTTGTTGGGAGTATGTTTTGTCTCCTTGTAGGGTTGAGGTTCTCGATATTTTGGAGTTTTTACAGCAGATCCTCAACCATGGGTTTGTCTTAAGCTTCCTAAAGGTTCAGGTGACAGCAATCTTCATTTTCTAGGGAAAAGTTAATGGCATATCTCTGGCCTTGCTTAGAGAGGTAATGTGGATTCTGAAGAGGGTGGCACATGAGTCCTCTGCTTTAGCCTTTCTTCTGTTGTGGGATCTCGGTCTGGTACTCAAGGGACTACCTTAGTATCCAGTTGAGCCTTTTGCCTCCATTAAGGATCTCAAACTTTAAAGGTGGATTTTGGTGGCCTTGGATGGTCTTGGAGCTCCAAGCTCTTTCATGTTGTGACCTTTCTTGAGGATTCTGTGTCCTTGTGGACAGTCACTTTTTCTGCCAAAGGCAGTTTCTCCTTTCTGTAAAAATCAGGAGATTTTGTTTGCTGCTCTTTGTGGAGGAGGGTTTGGTGATCCCAAATTGGAGACACAAGCTAGACATTTGGAGGACTTTTTTCTTTTATACATAGAGATGAATGAATTTTTTTTTCTGACAACTTTTTTTTTTATTTTTTAGGATTAAGCAGCCTTAAAGACCTCCATTGCAAGATGGATTAAGGCAGCTATTGAATTTGCCTACATCAGGGGTGTCAAAGTCCTCTTCGAGGTAGAGAGTTGCGCGGGGACAGAAATCCCACCCATCCCCACCCGTCCCCGCCAAAGTCCCACCCGTCCCCGTGAGGACTCCCACCCGTCCCCACCCGTCCCCGCGAGGAATCCCTCCGTCCCCACCCGTCCCCGCGAGGAATCCCTCCGTCCCCGCCCGTCCCCGCGAGTATTGAAGCTGCTGTAAGAGGTAATTTAGATTCGCGGCTACAGGGCAGGGAGGTTTGTCGGCCGGGCCTGTTGTCGGTCGATCGGGGGACCTGACCAGCTGTGCACATTCTTCGGGGCGGACCGCCCCCTCCCCCCTCTTTCGTTCGCCATTGCCTTCTTCCTACCTGCCCTGCCGCACACAGCCGACCGGAAGTCTTCCTGATGTCAGCGCTGACGTCGGAGGAAGGGAGGGCTTTGCTTAAGCCCTCCCTCCGATGTCAGCGCTGACATCGGGAAGACTTCCGTTCGGCTGTGTGCTGCGACAGTGCAGGTAAGGAGGAGAAGACTACCCTCGCGGCTCGAATGCAGTGCACTGCGATCCAACCCCGCAGGAACCCCGCGATCCTCGGAGGCGTCCCCACGGGATCCCCGCGACCCTAGGGGGCGTCCCCACGGGATCCCCGTGACCCAAAGGGGGAACCCGCGGGTCCCGCGGGATTCCCGTCATCCCCGTTCCCGTGCAGTTCTCTACTTCGAGGGCCGCAATCCAGTTGGGTTTTCAGGATTTCCCCAATGAATATGCATGAGATCTATTAGCATACAATGAAAACAGTGCATACAAATGGGTCTCTGTTGCAGACAAGAGAGAAATTTCCTTATTTTATATTTTGACGCTTCCCTTGTATATGCAGAATAGCAAGTGCCACTTTGTGTTTTTATTCACTTGCTGCTTGTAATGGTTAGGGCACAGGTGCATTCTGAAGGGACTTTTTGTTTGGGTAGATGCATACTGTAATTCTCCAGAGGGTGCCACAGCATATCTAGTGATGTCACTGGTAGAATTCAGTCTTTGCTCTATCTCCGCCTGCTGGTAGAAAGAAATAACACATTTGTGCAGAACAGTTTTTTGCTGACTGAAAAAAAAAAATCAGGTAAGATTATATATCATTCTCCTTTAACATTTAAATTCCATTAGGAAAACAGAATTATGCAATTTAGAAACAACATTGTAGATGATTCTTAGCTAATGCCCCTTCAGTAATACCAAGCATTAACATTAAAAGGAAAGTGAATTGGAAGGTCAAGATGCAAGTGATCAAGATGGAAATGAAGACCAGAAAGATGATGATGAAAATGAAGAAAATGGAAGTTCTGCTTCAGCGCTGCCCCCTGATGAAGAAAAAAGTGATTCAGTGAAACATGCAGAGAATATGAAAGATGGCCAGGAGGTGAAACTTCAATTTTCCTCTTATTTTTCCAGAATTCAAGTTAATGCTAAAAATCTTTTACATATATCCTTTGAATTTCGCTGTGTATGTGTAATTTACTTCAGAAATTGATGCATATATTTAAGTTCAGCTAGGTACATTATTTTTTTTTCTTTAATGTAGGAAAATCAAGTTGAAGAATCAAAAGATGAAAGCTTTCTAACAGCTGATGTAAGTTTTTTCTAGCTACTTTAAACTTTGATTTCAGAAACAAAAAAGGTAAATGATAATTTACTGTTCATATGGCATAGAACTTTTGGAGAGATAAGTGAAGCAATTGATACTGATGAATATTTATATTAAGAGGCAGAACACATGTGGTACTAAACGTATAGCTTTTTTTAATGACTATTAAACGGGATGTTACCACTGCTCGTCTTTTAAACTTTTTAAGTGTTGATTCTTAAGCTAAAACAGTTTGGAAGTACTATTGCAATACATAGAGATCAATATAGCTGGGTTAGTAAATATGAAGATGAGGCTATTTGAACAGATTAAACTTCCACAAATGCACAGGGGTCTTTGAGATGAAAAAATCCAATTTTGAGTGCTGTCCCTGCTAAGATCATACATAACTGTTTTTTTTTTGGCAAATGGTGGCTTACCATTACCCTTCTATTCTGTTGGAGAGCTATGTACTATTTTCTTTGACAAATGGTGGCCTGCCATTGCCCTTTTGTTCTATTGGAGAGCTATGTGCATTATTTTACTTAAGTAGTCTATATAGATATGTGTATGTACGTATGTATGTGTATATCTATATAGATAGATAGTCCAACCTCAGTTTACGAGTAATGCAGTTTGCGAGTTTTGCAAGATGAGCAAAACACTTGCAAATCGTGCCTCGCAAACTGAGCGTTGACTCGATTTGTGAGCCCTGACAACCGGCATTGCCCCCTGCCCATGAGCCCCCTCTAATGAGATTCTCGGAGAGAGCAGGAGCCAGAAGACCTTGAGTATGCGCAGATGCTCAAGGCCCAGATCAGCGGCAAAAGGCAGGCTCTTCTGGCACCTGCACGTCCTGTGGGTTGGTGCTGCGTGCTGGTGCCAGATTGCAGTAAGGGTTTGGGCAGGCGGGTGATGCTAGTTCTCAGGGGTGGGGGCTCACGGGGGGGAGGGGGTGTTTCTGGTTCTCAGGGGGGGGTGTATGTGTGGAAGTGCACTTGTGGCTTTGGGAGTAGGGTGGAATTGAGCAGTGCCAGTGGCCTTGTGTGGGTGGGGGGGGGGGATGTTGTGAAGCCAATCAAGTGTTTATCCCAGGACAAGCAGGCATGATATTCTCACATGTGGGTGACGTCATCTACGGAGCCCCGATGCGGAAGCATTTTCAAGCAAACTTGATTGAAGATTTAAGTTTGCTCTGCTGCTCCACGCATGCGTGCCTTCCTGCTCCACTAGGGGGTGCATCCCCTCGTGGTCTCCAGTTCAAAATTTTCCGCGAGCCTAGAAGCCGTGTTTTTCAGGCTCTGCCCCAACTGCCTTCTAGCACCGCGATTTTTTCTTGTTTTTTCACGATTAAGTCGCTGTGCACGAATTCTTTACCTTTTTACTTGATTCCTGCTTCGTTTTCAACGACCCGGAGGCTCCCGGGTCCCCGTGGCCGCGTGGCTAATCGAGCCGCGGCTACTTTCGATTTAATGTCCCGGCCTTTGACCGGCTTTAAAAAGTGCACCCGGTGCGAGCGGCTTCTTTCTCTCACAGATCCGCATCGCCGGTGCATCCTCTGTCTGGGGGCGGCTCATCCAACCGACTCCTGCCCCCAGTGCGCTATTTTCCAAAACCGGGCCCTCCGCCGAAGAAAAGCCCGCATGGCGGATCTCTTCACCCCGGACCAACCCTCCGCCTCGGCCTCGAGGTCGGCCCCGGCCTCGGCCCCGGCCTTGACCTCGGCCCCGGATACCTCAGCATCGCCTCGAGACTCGACCCCGAAGTCCTCGGGACAACAGAAAGCCTCGGCTCTGGGTAAGTCCCCTCTTCCCTCTTCAGGTTCTGTAACAGCGAAGAAGCCAGCCTCGGGGACAACGGCGACGCATGGCGGAAGCCCCATGCTTACAGCCCCATCTAAGCCCTCCAAGCCTTCGGGCCGTGCCTCCACCACACGGGAATACTCTGATACGAGGTCGCCCCCGGTGGAGCGCACCGAGGCAGTGGACATGCCTTCGATGCTGTCCGTGCCCGTCTTCCAGGACCTACTCCGAGCGATGATTACGTCGGAGCTGTCCACTGCAATGGCCCAATTTCAATCGGCCTCGACCTCGAATGTGCCAGACCAGCCTGAGCCTCACACCGAACAACCTCGAGGAAAGGTGCGCAATCCTCGCCGCATCCCATCCTCCTCGGACTCCTCGCCGAGACGCCCGAGACGTTCCCCCTCCGCAGACCAACGAGGGGCAAAACGTCGGGCTAGAATGACAGAAACCTCGAACCGCCGTACCTCCAAGAAGGCCCGAGGTTCACCAACTCTACGAGGCCGTTCTCCCACACCTCGTACGGGACCACTAAGGGTGGCTGAGTTATCACTCTCCAACCCGCGCATCCTCCGAACTCCCCCTTGGACGTATTCTCCGAGGGAGTCCGGATCGAGGTCACCAATCCGACATCGATCGGTACCCCTAACCCCGGCATCGTCTCCGAGGGGCTCCTCGAGACGCCGAAGATCGACAACCCCGGAACACTCTCACAGTGCTTCCCCAGTCTCGGAGCATGGATCAGAGCATGAACCTCGATACTCGAGGGAAGCCTCCTTATCCTTCTCCACCCGACGAAGGTCTCGTTCCCCGACCCCGCACGGGGCCCCGGGGACATCTCGCCCATCCTTCACTCGCTTTGCCCAAGACATGGGCCACGCATTGGACTTAGACCTCCAGTCCGACTCCAGATACTCTAAGGAGTACCTGGCGGAGCTGGATATACCATCACTGCCCAGAGAGTCCCTTCGCTTATCCACCTAACCCGGTACTTCCAACAGGCCTTCTTCAGGAACCTGGAGACCCCCTACATGGTCACGGCCGTACCCTCCAAAATGGAGGCCAAGTACCGCACAGTACCTTACCCGGGATTCGAGCAACCACAGCTCTCCCACCAATCGCTGCTAGTGGAATCCTCCTTGAAAAAGGCTCACCCGTCCCGGGTCTCAGCAGCGGTCCCCCCAGGCCGAGAAGGCCGAACCCTGGACAAGTTCGGCAGGAGACTATACCAAAACGCAATGATGGCCTCTAGGGTGCAAAGCTACACTTTCACCTTCACATCATACCTCAAACACCTCATTGGACTATTGAGAGCCTTTGAGACTGACTTCCCGGCCTCCCGGCAGGGAACGTTCGGCCTGCTTTTAGAGTCCCTCTCCAACCTGCGCCTTCATCTATTCCACGCGGCCTACGATGGCTTCGAACTCTCCTCCAGAGAAGCAGCCTTCGCTATCGCCATGCGCCGACTAGCTTGGCTGCGCCTGGTCGACATGGACCCCAACTTACAGGACCGGTTGGCTAACCTCCCCTGCGTGGGAAAGGAATTGTTCGATGACACTATCGAGGCGGCGACAAAACGCCTCTCCGAACATGAACGCTCGTTTGCCTCCCTTGTCCGGCAAAAGCCCAAACCGCCAGCGTCCAGGCCATACAGGGCCCCTCCACGCCGCTACCCACAAAAGTCCACCCCTGCTTTCTCGCGGCCCCCACCCAGACGTCCGCAAGCCCACCACAGGGCCATGCCCAAGTCTCAACCGCCCGCGACCACCAAACCATCCCCGTCCTTTTGACGGGACACGCGGAAGGGGGAGGGCCCCCTCCGCCATAGTCCCAGGCCGCCTTCCCATCGGGGGTCAACTCAAAGCCTTTTACCCTCGCTGGGAACAACTCACGTCGGACGCATGGGTCCTTGGCGTGATCTCATCAGGGTACTCTCTCAACTTTCGGACCATTCCCCCAGACAACCCCCCAAGGAATTGCCCTCCCAACCGGACTCAGCTACCCCTACTCCTCTCCGAAGCTCGAAACCTGCTTCGCTTGAGAGCAGTGGAGAAGGTTCCCCCCGACCAACGGGGGAAGGGCTTCTACTCCCGTTACTTCCTGGTACCGAAAAAAACGGGAGACCTACGCCCAATACTGGACTTGAGACGCCTCAACAAATTCCTGGTACGGGAAAAGTTTCGGATGCTCTCACTACCAACACTCTACCCCCTGATCGACGAGGGCGACTGGCTCTGCTCCCTCGATCTCAAGGAGGCGTACACACATGTCCCAGTGCACCCCGCTCACCGCAAGTTCTTGCGTTTCCAGGTAGGGGACTGGCACCTACAATACCGAGTCCTCCCCTTCGGACTAGCATCATCACCTCGGGTCTTCACCAAGTGCCTCGTGGTGGTAGCAGCAACCTTACGTTAGTAAGTCTGAGCCGAAGGATCTCCCTGCTGACCTCGGTATCAGCTCGACAGATGATGACCCTCCTGGGCCACATGGCCTCCACTGTCCATGTCACACCCTTCGCCCGCCTCCATCTGAGAATCCCTCAATGGACCCTGGCGTCTCAATGGCGTCAAGACCGGGACCCGATCGACCACTCCGTGACAGTGACTCCTTCATTGCAACGATCGCTACGCTGGTGGGCCGACTCTTCAAATCTTTCCAAAGGTTTGCTCTTCCTCACCCCACCCCACAGCAAGGTACTCACCACGGACTCGTCGGAGTACGCTTGGGGAGCCCATCTGGACGGCCTACGCACCCAAGGAATGTGGTCAGCACAAGACCGTCGCTGCCACATCAACGTGCTAGAACTTCGGGCCATCTACCTCGCAGCTATAGCCTTCCAACATCTGCTCCACGACCGAGTGGTTCTCATCCGAACCGACAACCAGGTAGCGATGTACTACGTAAACAAACAAGGGGGGGACAGGGTCTTGGCCCCTTTGTCGGGAAGCCCTGCGCCTCTGGAAATGGGCAATCTCCAACAACACCTTCCTTCGAGCGGTGTACATACAAGGAGAACAAAACTGCCTGGCGGACAGACTCAGCCGCCTCCTCCAGCCACACGAGTGGTCACTACACTCGCAGATCCTACGAGGAGTTCGAACAGTGGGGAACGCCTCAAATAGACCTGTTCGCGTCCCCTCACAATCACAAGCTGCCTCTCTTCTGCTCCCGGATATACTCCCCGGACCGGCTCGAGGCCGACGCCTTCCTCCTCGACTGGGAGGGAAGGTTCTTGTACGCGTTCCCGCCGTTTCCTCTGATACTGCGGACGCTTGTCCACCTGAAAACAGTACAAGCCACCCTGATCCTAATTGCCCCTCGCTGGCCACGCCAGCCGTGGTTTTCCCTGCTACTTCAACTTAGTGTCAGAGATCCACTGCCTCTGCCTCTGTTTCCCTCTCTACTGTCACAGGGCCAGGGTTCACTGTTACATCCCAATCTTCAGTCTCTTTATCTGAATGCTTGGTTTCTCTCCCCCTGACTGCTCTCCCCGTGTCTCAATCAGTCAAGGAGATATTGGAGGCCTCTAGAAAAACCTCGACGAGAACATGCTACTCCCAAAAGTGGACCAGATTCTCAACCTGGTGCTCCTCCCACAGCCAGGACCCGGTGTCGATCCCCTTCCCCCTGGTCCTCGACTATCTACTTCAACTATCTCATTCCGGCCTAATGACCAACTCCATTCGAGTACACCTCAGTGCGATTGCGGCCTTTCATCAGCCCTTGGAAGGGAAAGCCCTCTCGCTCCATCCCTTAGTCACTCGCTTCATGAAGGGTCTGCTGAACGTCCACCCCCCTCTCAAACCTCCCCCGGTGGTTTGGGACCTTAACGTGGTTCTGGCTCAATTAATGAAACCACCATTTGAGCCACTAGACAAATGCCATCCAAAATTCCTCACTTGGAATGTAATTTTCTTACTCGCGTTCACGTCCGCACGGCGGGTTAGTGAGCTACAAGCGCTGGTAGCGGACCCACCCTTCACGGTATTCCATCACGACAAGGTGGTATTCCGCACCCATCCAAAGTTTCTACCTAAAGTAGTGTCTGATTTCCATCTCAATCAGTCCATCATCTTACCCGTGTTTTTTCCCAAGCCCCACTCTCACCCCGGAGAAGTGGCGCTCCACACTCTTGACTGCAAAAGAGCGTTGGCCTTTTACCTCCAACGCACTCAGCCACACCGGAAAGTCCCACAACTGTTTCTGTCCTTCGACCCAAACCGGTTAGGCCACCCAGTTTCCAAACGCACCTTGTCCAACTGGTTGGCCGATTGCATCTCCTTTTGCTACGCTCAGACTGGTCTCGCGCTGCATGGTCGAGTAACGGGACACAAAGTCCGAGCAATGGCAGCCTCCGTAGCTTTCCTCAGGTCCACACCTATTGAGGAAATCTGCAAGGCTGCCACGTGGTCTTCGGTTCATACCTTCACCTCCCACTACTGTTTGGACTCCCTGTCCAGAAGCGATGGCCGGTTCGGCCAATCGGTATTGCGAAATCTATTTGCTTAAATTGCCAACTTCCCTCCATCCCTCTTCAGTAAGCTTGGAGGTCACCCACATGTGAGAATATCATGCCTGCTTGTCCTGGGATAAAGCACAGTTGCTTGCCGTGGCAGGTGTTGTCCAGGGACAGCAGGCATATATTCTCACAACCCACCCACCTCCCCGAGGTTGGCTTCTTGGCTAGTTAAGTGAACTGGAGACCACGAGGGGATGCACCCCCTAGTGGAGCAGGAAGGCACGCATGCGTGGAGCAGCAGAGCAAACTTAAATCTTCAATCAAGTTTGCTTGAAAATGCTTCCGCATCGGGGCTCCGTAGATGTTGTGAAGCCAATCAAGTGTTTCCCTTCCTATGGGGAAACTCGCTTTAATATACAAGCACTTTGGTTTGTGAGCATGCTTCTGGAATGAATTATGCTTGCAAATCCAAGGTTCTACTGTATACAGATAGTTGTGTGTGTGTGTTGGGGGGGGGGGTTTTCGGCAACAGGACAGATAGTCTTGTCCAGCAGGTTAAACACTCATTAGCCATGAGGGTTGTATAGAGCCCACTGTTCTGTCTTCATGTTCAACCTCCCATCACTCTGGGATGAGCTTCACCTCCTCGGTCTTCTCTCTACAAGCGAGGAGTAGGGAGCCTGTCTGTTCTACTCAAATTTTATCTTAATTTTCAAGGTTTTGATTAACAGGTCAGAGGATCTCTGTGCTGCATAGGATGCCAATCACCCCGGGGCATCTCTGGCTCTCAGGGATGAGGTCTGTAGCCTACAAGCACATGCCTCGCATGATTCCTTTATCCCACGACAAGCAGGCAGCATATTCTTACACATGGGTGACGTCACCAACGGAGCCCCGGCATGGACCACTTCAAAAGTGCATCGCCATTTTAAAAGTTTTAAAAAGTTTGTGATAAGCTTGCACCGTGCATGCACGAGTGCCTTCCTGTCCGACGTAGGCGCGTGGTCCATTCAGTTTCTTAATCTTTGGAGCTAAGAAGTCGCGTGTCAACGGCTGTTGAGATTTTTGTATTTCGCTGCTTTCCTGCTCTCGCGGAGTGTGACTTTGTCATTGTCACTTTCTTCCCCTTTATTTTATTCTTTTTTTCATTAAATAAAAATCAGACAAACAGAACCCCCCCCCCCTGAAAACATCAACCTTCATTTTTTCCGTCATGGCTTCTAGCCGGTGGGGGTCTCTTGTCCCACCTATGCCTCTGACTTTGATTTTGTGGATGCTCTCTTGACATCCATGTCACGCCTGCAGACGAGGTTTAAAAATTGCAGTTGTTGCGCTTAGCTCATTTCGGTTACAGATCCGCACCGTTTGTGCTTCCATTGCCTAGGGCCTGAACACCGCTTGGAGACTTGCACTCGGTGTTCTTCACTCCAGAAACAAACTTTAAAAAACAGTCTCCTTCAACAGAAGATCCTTTTCGGTGCCGCTATGGAAGGTGAGCAGGCACAACTCGCATCTACCTCGGTGCCAATCAAGACGACACCGCAGTCTATGACACCGGCGGAGTCTTCTCTGGCATCGCAACCTTCGATAGGTAAACCAGCTAAGAAGCCTCTCTCTACCCATTCCGGGACTAAGGTTACACAGGCATTGAGTCAAATTATGTCAGCTTTGAAGTCCTGCAAGCGCCCGGTGCCGATATAGGTGAGCGCCTTGACATCGGCCTCCTCATCACCGGACCGGAGTGCAGCACCAGCGATACTGGCTAAAAAAAACAAGTGGTACCGGTGCTCACTTTGAAGCAAAACATAGACCAATTGCTTCAGGAGGAACATTTTCACATGCTCGTTCCATCCCAACTCTCAACACTGCTTTCTCAAGCTCAGTCGACAGGCTTTTCCAATGGCAGTTCAGTCTCAGCCTGCAGCGGTTTCGATGGAATTGCATACTACTTCGGTACGCAGGCCTTTACCACAGTACCAACTGTCTTCCGCTCCATCTTCTCTGGAGGCAACCCCGATACGGTCTGGTAAGGCCTCTCGCAAACTGAAGAACATTGAGCCCTCAACACTGAGTCACCAGACCCGACTTCGATCCGTTCAGGACTCATCTTGTTGGGAGATTCGGACCAGGAGCCACTTACATCTGATGATGAGGACTCAGATGCTTCAACTTCTCCTCAACAGCCCATTCCAAATCCTGAATTTATCCCGGGACAAGCAGGCAGCATATTCTCTACATGTGGGTGATGTCATCAATGAAGCCGCCTAGTGGATGTTTTTGCAGGCAGACTTGCTCGAAGACCTTCAGGCTTGCGATTGGCCCGCCCTGCCTAGGGCATGCATCTCCTCAGCATGTCCTCAGTTTTCCGTGGAGCCAGAAGCACTGCTCCCTTGTATCGCACGATCTCACTGTCCCTCTTGCACCGCGGCTTATTTTGTTAGTTTCTTTTGAGTCGATGTGCTCGCGTCTTTTAAAATTTTCTTTATTTTCATTTTTTTCAGTTTGTGTATTTTTGACCGGTGTTCCTTTGGCCGCCTGGCCTCGGCTCTTTTTTTTCTTATGTCCCGGCCTCGTTCCGGATTTAAACACTGCACTAAGTGCAACCTGGTTATCTCCATCACCGATCCTCATCGTTGGTGTGTGGAGTGCCTAGGTGCAGAGCACCGCGCTGAGTCATGTCCCTGTTGTGCGACTTTACAACCGCGGGCTCTTCGTAGACGGGTGGCCAAGATTTTCCAACTCTTTGGCCCCATGGATCCTGTGGAACTGGCCTCGAGCTCAGCCTCGACACCCTTGTTGGGCGCCTCGGCCTCGAAGGCTCCGACCTCGTCCCCACCAGCTACTCCGGCTTTGGTTAAGTCTCCTCTTTCCTCCTCAGATATGCCAGCAAAGAAGCCTACCTCGGAGTCTCATGTTAGCGCCGCCTCGGCGTCTTTAAGACATCAATCTAAGCATGCCTCCTCACGTAGGGACTACTCTTCTTCGAGGTCGCCCCCGAAGGAGTGCACTGCTGCACCGCCGACCCACTTACCTTTGGTCTCGGTGCTTATGTTCGAGGACATGCTTAAGGCTATTATTACCACGAAGTTTTCCTCAGTGGTCAGCCAACTAGTCCTGACTTCGACGCCTTCGACCTTGGTCTCGACCCAGCCACGGTCTAACCAGCCGTCTCTCGAGGCCTCAACCATAAAACTCGTCAGATTCCCTTGAGCGAGTCTTCCTCTCCGGAGTTGCCGGTGACTTTTTGAGGGTTCAAGTTGGGGGCCGCTTTTTTTCCCTGCTTCTGCGGCGAGGCTCGCCTCTTCCAAATGGCCCCGGTCTTCCCCGCTCTGTGGAGGCTAGTCTCCGACCTCGAAACCGTCCAGACACACACTTGTCCTCGAATTGGACTCTAGCGTTTGTTCCCCATCGAGGTGCTTGCCAGTTTCTAAAGGGACTGCTTTGAAGCCAGTTGGGGATTTTTCCTATACCTCGTCTTCTCTGAGGCTTTCTCAGCGTTTTCCTAGGACCCTGGGGTCTTCCCCGGTCCATCTGGCGCAGGGCTGTTCGACACTCCCTACACGCCTTAGTCGAATCTCTTTGGTGTCCTGTTCACGGGACTCTGAAGCTCCGGCTTACTATTCCAGGGAAGTTTCTCCCTCTTTCTCGACTGCACTCCGATCTCGGTCAGAGTCTCATCCGGAGGATGACTACTCTTCTCAGACCTCCTCTTTTTCTCGTTTCATCTCCGACATGGGCAGAGCTCTGAACTTGGATCTTCAGTCCGACTCCCGCTTTACCCAGGAATACCTGGCGGAATTGGGAGTTGACCATACGCCTCGTGAGGCACTTCGCCTTCCATTGCATCAGGTTCTCCAGCAGACATTTCTCCGGAACCTGGAGATACCATATGCTGTCACAGCTATTCCCTCCAAGTTGGAGTCCCATTACTGGACTACCCGTTTTAAAGGGTTTGAAAATGCTCAACTTTCACACCAATCCTTGGTGGTTGAGTCTTCCCTGAAGTCTAACCCCTCTAAGGTCTACTCTGCCGTCTCCCGGGCAGGGAGGGCTGTACGATGGACAAATTTGGTTGCCGCCTTTATCAGAATTCAATGATGGTGAACCGTGTCCTTAATTACAGTTTCCTCTTCACGTCCTATCTCTGGTTCTGTGTTGATGCCTTCCGCTCACTCCAGGAGGTCATGCCAGAGCCTCTGTGTCGGGAGTTTCGTCTCCTCGTGGAGACCCTCTTCCAGCGCCGCCTGTATATGTTCCAGGCCTCTTACGACGCCTTTGGATTGACCTCGAGAGTTACAGCCTTTGCGATCACCATGCGTTGCCTCGCTTGGCTCCTAATTGTGGATATGGATCTGAATCTACAGGATCGTCTTACCAATCTCCCATGTGTGGGTCATGAGCTCTTCGATGATTCCATCGATGCGGCCACGAAGCGCCTCTCGGATCACAAGCGGTCCTTTGCGTTTCTGATGAAACTTAAACCTAAAGCCCCTCCGGCTCGCCAATATAAAATTCCTCTCCGGAGGTATCCACAAAAATCCACTCCTGCTTTCTCTAGGCCTCCTTCGAAAGGGCCACTGCAACAGCAGCAACGTCAACCTAAGACTCAGCCACTGGCCCCGGCGAAGACCGGGCCGTCCTTTTGACAATTCAGTCCGAGCCTTCGGGCTCTATTCTTACTGGAGGCTTCCCCCCTCCCCATCGAGGGTCGTCTCCATCATTTCTATGCCCAGTGGGAAAGTCTTACCACCGACAGTTGGGTACTGTCTATCATCCGAGATGGGTACTCCCTCCACTTCAATCACGTTCGCCCGGATCTGCTTCCAAGAGAGTTTCCTTCTGCTCTGTCTCAGCTTCCCCTACTCATGCAGGAAGTTCAGGCCCTTCTTCGTCTTCGGGCGGTTGAGGAAGTTCCCACAGAACAATGGAACTCCGGATTTTATTCCCGGTACTTTCTGGTACCCAAGAAGGCGGGGGATCTGTGTCCGATCCTGGTCCTCTGTGCTCTGAACAAGTTCCTGGTCTGGGAACGATTCGGAATGCTCACCCTTCCCATGCTGTATCCTCTCTTGGGTGTGGGTGACTGGCTGTGCTCACTGGACCTCAAGGAGGCGTACACGCACATTCCGATACACCCGGCCTCTTGCCGGTATTTGAAATTCCGGGTGGGGGATCTCCATCTCCAGTATCATGTTCTTCCCTTCGGCCTGGCGGCCTCTCCGAGGGTTTTCACGAAATGTCTGGTTGTGGTGGCTACGGCCCTGCGCCTCCGCGGCCTGCAGGTGTTTTCCTACCTCGAGGATTGGTTGATTAAAGCGTCCTCTCGCGACGAAGTCCTGCGAGCAATGGAACAGACCA
This sequence comes from Geotrypetes seraphini, assembly GCF_902459505.1. Lineage (NCBI taxonomy): Eukaryota > Metazoa > Chordata > Amphibia > Gymnophiona > Dermophiidae > Geotrypetes > Geotrypetes seraphini. The sequence goes on from NC_047097.1 coordinate 45,585,709, forward strand.
TCTTGCTCCTTCAGAGTCTCGGCTTCGAGGTGAACTTTCCCAAGTCTCACGAGTCCCAGTCTCTCGAGTTCATCGGAGCAGTCCTGGACACGGTTTGTCTCAGCTCCTTCTTGCTTTGGCCTCATCAGGAGGCCCTTATCCATTTGTGCCAATTGGTGACCCATCTGCACTCGACGCCGGCTCGGCTCATGATGGTCCTCCTAGGACACATGGCTTCCATGGTTCATGTGACTCCTTTTGCCAGACTTCACCTCTGTATTCCTCAATGGACTCTGGCGTCCCAGTGGAACCAAGATCGGGATCCTCTCTCGACGTATTGTTGTGACTCCTTTGTTGAGAAGATCTCTCCTTTGGTGGATGCTCTCTTCCAATCTTTCCAGAGGTTTTCTGTTCCATGATCCTCCTCCACAAAAGGTCCTCCTGACGGACTCGTCGACCTATCCTTGGGGGGCTCATCTGGACGGTCTGCGCACCCAGGGTCTTTGGTCCCGTGCCGTCTTTGTCACATCAATCTTCTGGAGCTTCGAACGATTTTCCTCGCTCTGAAAGCCTTTTGTCACCTACTTTGTGACCTGGTGGTGCTAGTTCGCATGGACAACCAAGTCGCCATGTATTATATCAACAAATAGGGGAGCACGGGGTCCAGGTCCTTGTGCCAGGAGGCGATGCGGCTCTGGGATTGGGCCATCCGCCGCAACATTTTCATTTGAGCTGTCTACATTCAGGGCCGGCGGAACTGTCTGGCAGGCAAGTTGAGTCGTCTTCTGCAGCCTCACGAGTGGTCCCTCCATTCCGTGACCCTGCATCAGGTGTTTGCTCGTTGGGGGACTCCGAACGTCTATCTGCTTGCGTCCCCCCTCAATCACAAGTTGCCATGCTTCTGCTCCAGGGTTTACACTCCTCTCAGGATCGAGGCGGATGCCTTCCTTCTGGATTGGACGAACGAGTTCCTGTATGCGTTCCCTCCATTTCCTCTGATTCCGAAGACACTCGTGAAGCTCAAGTCTTTGCGTGCCACCATGATTCTAATAGTTCTCGGTGGCCTCGACAACCTTGGTTCTCCCTTCTGTTACAACTCGGTTTCAGGGAGCCTCTTCCTCTGCCTGTTTTTCTTTCTCTGCTTACACAGAGTCAGGATTCTCTGCTTCATCCCAACCTCCAGTCTCTGCACTTAACAGCTTGGTTCCTCGAGACTTAATGCCCTCGTTCCAGTTCTCCCAGCCTGTGCTGGATGTCCTGGAGGCGTCTCGGAAGGAGTCCACTCGTCAATGTTACCATTAGAAGTAGACCCGCTTTTCTTCCTGGTTTGCTACTCGGCAGCTGGAGCCGCTGTCCGCCTCCTTGTCAGCTGTCCTGGATTATCTGTGGCACTTGTCTGGCGCTGGGCTCAAGTCCTCTTCGGTTCGAGTCCACCTTAGTGCCATTGCTGCTTTTCATTAGCCAATTGATGGGAAGCCTATCTCTGTTCATCCTATGGTTTCCTGCTTCATGAAAGGACTTTTCCACGTTCATCCGCCCCTCAAACCTCCTCCGGTGGTTTGGGACCTTACCGTGGTCTTTGCTCAATTGATGAAACCCCCGTTCGAGCCGCTAGTGTGGGCTCACTTAAAGTATCTTACTTGGAAAGTTGTGTTTCTTATTGCTCTCACTTCTGCCCCTACGGTCAGTGAGCTTGGTAGCGGACCCACCTTTCACCATCTTACATCACGATAAGGTGGTTCTCTGTACCCATTCTAAGTTCTTGCCTTAGATTGGTTCTGATTTTCAAATCAACCAATCTATTGTTCTTCCTGTGTTTTTTCCGAAGCCCCATTCTTGCCCTGGTGAGGTGGCTCTGCATTCTCTTGATTGTAAGCATGCGCTGGCCTTCTACTTGAAGCACACCGCTCCTCGCTGTACTGATCCCCAGCTGTTCATCTCTTTCGATCCCAATTGTTTAAGTCGCTCTGTATCTAAGCAGACCATTTCTAACTGGTTGGCCGCTTGTATCTCTTTTTGTTACGCTCAGGCTGGTCTCTCCCTTCCAGGTCGAGTCACGGGCCACAAGGTCAGAGTGATGGCAGCGTCTGTTGCTTTCCTCCGCTCGACTCCCATTGAGGAAATCTGTAAAGCTGCCACTTGGTCCTTGGTTCATACGTTCATCTTGCATTACTGTCTGGATGCTTTCTCCAGGCGTGAGGGCCGCTTTGTCCAATCTGTTTTGCAGCATCTGTTCTTCTAAATTGTCAACTTTCCCTCCATCCCATTCTAGTTAGCTTGGAGGTCCCCCACATAGTAACATATTAGGTGACGGCAGATAAAGACCCGAATGGTCCATCTAGTCTGCTTCTTTGCTAGCTATCTGAACTGAAGACCACGTGGAGGGGATGCACCCTCTAGTGGAGCGGGAAGGCACACATATGCATGGTGCAGCACCAGCAAACTTGAAATCTTCAATCAAGTTAGCTTGAAAAGCTGTTTGCGTCGGGGCTCCGTGGTTGACATCACCCACATGTTGAGAATTAGAGAATGACATGGGGAAAAAATCTGTCCCTGTCACCGGCCCACCATCCTCTGCACCGCCCCGTCACTGCCGTTCCCTTCACCGCCCCGTCACCGCCGTTCCCTTCACCGCCCCGTCACCGCCATCCCTTTCACCGCCCCGTCACCGCCACTGCCATCCCATTCACCGCCCCGTCACCGTCCCCGCTGCATCCATATAAGCCTTAGTACTGTAATATTTAGCTTATTCCTTTCTTATAAATCAAAGTTCCTGCTGCTGAACTAGAGAAAGAGATGTTCAGCTGGCAGGGCTTTGTTTATAAATTTTTATCAACACAACTAATATACTATTTTATCCTAAAGCAAAAAATAAATAAATAAATATAATTTTTTTTTTCTACCTTTGTTGTCTGGTTTCTGCTTTCCACATCTTCTCATTGAATTCCTTCCATCCACTGTGTCTTCTCTCTGCGTCTTCCATTTGCTGTTACTGTGCCTCTCCCTTAACCCCCCCCCCCCAATTGGTCTAGCACCCATCTTCCCTCCGCTCCCGCATAGTCTGGCATCTGTCTTCTTCCCACTCTGTCTTCCACATTTCCCTTGGGGGTCTGTTCCTCTCCACCCTCCTTCAATGTCTGTTCTATTCCTTTCCACCACCACCCTTCCCTCCCTCCTTTACCATCTGTTCCTTTCTACTACCCTTCAGCTCCTCTCACGTGGCCTATCTACCTTCCTTCCTCTTATTTTCATGGCACGTTACAATGTAATTTGTGCAAGCCACTGGAGCCTGCAAGCTCGGTCCCTGTCCCATCCCCACAAACCATCTCGCTTCTGTGCTCCTATTTTCTCCATTTCTAATATCTCCCCTATGTATCTGTCATTGCCCCCCCTGTGTCCATATACCATCTCCATGGCATGTCCCCTTTATGTCTCTGTCCCTATGCCCCATGCACATAATTTCCCCTCTTTCTGTTACCTTCCTGTGTCCAGATTTCCCCTATCTTCCTCTTCCATACCAGCGTGTCTCTTCTTTTCAACCCCATCTAGCTTTTTTCTCTCTTTCTTCCCCCCCCCTGCTTCTAGCATCTGGCTCACCTGCCAGTCCTTCCCTTTCTTTCCTGCTGTGGGTTTTTCTTTCCGACTTCATCCCCTTGGCCCAGAATCCTTTTCCCTTTCACTCCCTCCTTCCAATTTGAGCCGGGAACACTAGCGATCGCACGGTCCCCGCAGCCACTACCTGCCTGCCCAATCGATCCTAGTGTTTAGCCAGCTCTCTCCCTTCTCCTCACCTTAGTTTATAGGTTTTCTTTTTCGGCGACCTGCACGCTTTCCCAAAGAGCCGCGCACGCGCGGCTGCTCAGTGTTCAATCTTCTGCTCTGCTGCAACTTCCTGTTTCCGGTTGCGTCAGAGCAGAATATCGAAACTGAGCAGCAGCGGGTGCGCGGCTCTCTGATAGCGTGCGGGTCACCGAAAAAGAAAATCTACAAACTAAGGTGAGGAGAAGGGAGAGAGCTGGCTAAACACTAGAATCGATTGGGCAGGCGGGTGTGAGCTGCGAGGACCGCGCGATCCTTCATGCCTCACTGCGGGGACAAGACCATTCACCGCCCCGCGGGCGGTGAATGGCCTTGTCCCCGTCGCCGCAGCGACTGCTAGTTTTCTTCCCCGTTTTCGGCGGGTGACCCGTGGCTAAAATGCGGTGGCCGCGGGTAAACCGCCACCGTGTCATTCTCTATTGAGAATATCTGCCTGCTGTCCCTGGATAACACCTGTTACGGTAAGTAACTGTGCTTTGTGGTTAACCATTGTGTTAGTAAGATTATATTGCGTGTGTGTGTGTGTATATACGTGTGTGTATAGGTACACACACACAAAATATAATCTTAACACAATGGTGAGATTTGAGTGACAGGCAGAAAAGTTGAAAGGGAAAAATCAATATGTTGGAGAAAGGGACTGGAGCAAGAGAGAAGAGGAGAAAGACAGCAGACATTGGAAAGAGAATTAGAAGATAGACAAAATCAGGAAGAGAAACTGGGACTAAAAGCAAAATGACAGACAACAAAAGGTAGAAACAATAATTTTTATTTTTATTTTGTGATTACAATGTCAGATTTGAAATGTGTATCCCGCCAGAGCTGTTAGACAGCAAGCGTGAACTAGGACCTAAAAGAGAGGAAAAGTCTTTATTTATTTTGTAGCCAGCGTGGGGTTGGAGAGATTGTATCCCTATACTTCTAAGACCATCCCCCTCCTTTGCTGGTGTGCAGCATAGGTTTTGGCGGCGGCTGCGATTGATCCAGCGCTCACAGAAGTCTTGTGAGCGTCGGAGCAGCCGCTGGCGATGGGGCCCACACTGCATCAGCAAAGGAGGGGAGTAAGTATCTTAATAAAAAATCTGGCCCACGACTTAGCCTGCGTTTTAGATTTCGGTCCCTTATGTGATTTGAGTTTAACACTCCTAGCCTATAAGCAAAGCCATCAGACCAATGAGCATTGGCGCCCCTCGGGGAGGCTAAAGATCTTGGTTGCCCTCCCTCAGTAAGTATTTTAGCTCCCCAAGTCCGAGAGAATGCAATGAATGAAAACTGGGGCTCTCCGAACCTGATAAAAAATTTCCTATTTCCCTGTAAAGCTATTATGTGATTGCGCTGTAATTGAAAGTATTTTGTAATTGTACTGTCTTGAACTATTTTGAATGTTTCGATTGTTAACCAAGGAAGAAATGTCCATTGTTGAAAATAAGATCTGGTAATAGTAAATGAGAAACATTGAGCTCATGTAAGGTAGAAGTGTCTGTGCCCAGTTGAATGCCAAGTATTTATATGGGAGATGGGCCCTTTGTAAGCGACAATGAAAGTATCCTTGGGCACCAGTTTGAATCTGGAGAAGGCCACACATTCAGCAAACGTCTCTAACAGTGCAGGCAGATAACTTAGGCTGGGTGTTGTGCATGAGAATGTTGTCTGCAAAAACGGAGATCTTAAAGCAGGAGTGGGCAAACTTTTTGACTCGTGGGTCACAATGGGTTCTTAAACTTGCCAGAGGGGCTGGGTGATCGGAGGTGGGTCTGATGGCGTCCCACATTTCCACAACAGCAGTGTTTCACAGCCTTCGCAGATGATGGCAAGAGAAAGGGCTAAGGCAGAATGAAAGAACCCCCCCAAAGGGCAGACTGTTTCTGGTTTCTGCTTTCATCTTCTTCTCACTCTCTCCAATGCTTTCATCTTCTTCTCACTCTCTCCAATCCAGCATCTGCCCCTTTCATCCACTGTCTGCCCTCTCCCCCTTTCATATGGTATCTGCCTTCCTTCTATGCCCCTTTCTTCATTCCAGCTTCACTGCTCTGTTCATTTTTTTGTAATGTTTAAGACAGAAAGCAATCGCACACAAGCATAGCCACAGCAGAGTGGCAAGTAAAGCAACACAACAGATGAAACATGAAATACAGCAAGAATAAGCTCTAGTGCAGAAACCCAGAACCAGATAGTACAAATAAGTTAAATGATCAGCAGAAAAGCTGGGTAGAGAACCACCAAATATCAGTCGGATCACCTCTGTTCATTTGTACTATGAACCCCACAAATCCCCAAACACTCAGTGATTCCCCCAAACATCCTAAGCACTCGTATCACACCCACGCCACCATGCGATCCACTCTCTCCAAGCACTGCGAGACCAGACTACCTTAGAGACAATGAATAAGTAAGTTAAGTGATACCTGAAAGAAGGCCAAACCCTTGACATTACAACGAATCGCCCTAGATAAGAGCAAATAGAGACAAACAGCTGAGAAGGCAACAAAGGAGATATGCAAAGGTGGATATCCTGGATAAAAAAAACATCCCAGCAAAATCATAAGCAGCAAAACCTTCAAACGACAGTATTCAATCAGCATTGTTTAAAAACCTCTCCCAAAGTCCACACAGTATGTTTTCCGCACTTCTGTAGGACGAGTCAAAAAGGTATCCATTTCATAACATGCTTGCTGCTTCATAGAGTAGGATGGGATGTCTTTAGAAGCCCAATATTGCAAAATGAGCTTTTTCCTCATAATATCTTCCCCATAATAGTGTGCAGAACAAACTTTTTAAAAAAAAAATCTTTATTGATTTTCAAGTAGTAACATACATATGAATCTGAACGTATAACAAATTAAGAAAAGCACTTTGAACTTACAAATATTCGAAAGTAATTTTTTTCCCCACCCTCTTTATTTAATCAATTATATAATGCAATTATCCTTCCAATAACCCACTCTTATTTAAAGTAATACATTCCCACCCCCTCCCTCCCTTCTGAGAAGCATCCAATCCTTGTTTAACTAAGTCCTGTACTTCCCCCAGCAATAGAGCTGGGCCATTCCAAGACAAAGCATACTTTAACAAGCCAATCAAACAGCGCTGGTCAGGAACCCAAAAAGTTAAGGATGAACATTCCAAAATAGGAGTGCAAAAAAGTTTCCTTCTGGGCTTTGCATTTAATCCACTTGCTATCGGGCCAAAGCCCCATGATATACCCTTGGGAACATGTGAAGTTTGCCGTATGCAGAATTTTATATTGTCTCCTGCAGAGACACCGCCTTGACATGGGAGTAAAGTGTTTGAAAAAGTAAATAGAGGTTGTGTTTGGCAACTGCTATTCCCAGTTCAGCAAACCATTCCCGTGCTAAATATGACAAATTCCTCTCCCCCTGGCAATCTCTACCCACCGTGTACCAAGTGGAGATCCTATTGGAAAATGTGGGAGTAGATAAAAAGCTTAGATCCAGTCTTCCATAATCCCAGTAATCCCCATGCTCCCTTACCAGTGAAGTATAGTAATGTTGTACAGTGGAACCTTGGTTTACGAGCATAATTTGTTCCAGAAGCATGCTCGTAAACCAAAATACTCATATCAAAGTGAGTTTCCCCATAGGAAATAATGGAAACTCGCTTGAAACGTCCCCACCCCCCGAGGTCAGCGGCGCTGCTCTCCCCCCGCAAACTGGCACCCCCGCCTGAACAACTTGACTTACCCCCCGTCTGGCACGCAGCCCACAGGACGTGCCGGTGCCGCTTGAAGAACTTCCTGCCTCTGTGCATTCTCAAGGCCTAATTCTCCCTCTCGCATGGGGGGTGGGGGGGTCGGTTCGCATGGGGGGGGGGGGGCCTTTGCGAGCGGGGGGAGCGATGCCGGTTCTCGGGGAAGGGGGGGGTGCTCGCAAATTGAGTAAACACTCGGTTTGCGAGACAAGTTTTACGAGAATGTTTTATTCGTCTTGCAAAACACTCGCAAACCGGGTTACTTGCAAACCGAGGTTTGACTGTATTTGGAAATATTTGTAGGTGTATGTAGGTGGTAGGTTCCAAGCATCTCGCATCTGGGGAAAGGAGGGAAACTGTCCCCCCATCCAATAGGAGTGCAGCACCCAGAGTCGTGTCCTTCCCTGCACGGGCTCATAAATCCTTTCAAACCAGGGACAAAATCAGGATTATGAAGAAGGAACAAGAATGGAGATATAGTGGGCAGCTTGCCCTGCTTCTCTCTTCATTTTTCTCTCTCCTACACCAGATCTAGCATCTTTGTCTCTCTCTCCTTATTTCTCTGTTGATCCCCTTCTCAGCATCAATCTCTCTCTACTCTCTCATTCCATCATCTGATCTCTTCATTCCACCCTGACCCCCTTCCCTTCTAATCTTCTTGCCAGCTGTTTCCTTCCTTTGTTCCTCCTCTCTTGTCTAGCAGTATCCCTTCTCCCTTCCCTCCTCCCCCTATCCAACAGTAACTCTCATTCCTTTTCTTTCTCCTCTCACAGCAGTATCTCTCCTTCTCCCTCCCTTCTGGTTCAGTAGCAGCTCTCCCTTTATTTTCCTTTGTCCAGCAGCTTCCCAGCCTCCAACAGTGGCTTCCTCCCCTTCCGTCTGCTGCCCTCCCAGCAGCTCTCAGTACTTGCCTGGAGCAGTGCCAGTGGCGTCAGTGCAGTGATTCACTTAGGCAGCCTTGGGTCCTTTGAGTTGTGCTTGCCTCTGAGGAAAGCGGAAGTTGCATCATCAGAGGTGGGCTGCGACTCAGCAAAACACCAATGCTGCCTAAGTGAATCACTGTGCTGATGACGCTAGCACTGTTGCAGGCAAGTACTGAGAGCTGCTGAGAGGAGACGGGGGGGAAGGGAAACCACTGTCGGAGGCTGGGAAGCAAAACATTGGAGCTCATTAGGCCCCCCTGATCTTGCCGGCCCTGCATGGACCGGCAAGAAATTTTCGGCGGGCCGAATTAAAGGGCCATGGCCCTCGGGCCGTGGTTTGCCCATTTCTGGCTTAAAGGTTTCTGACCCAATGAGAGATCCCACTATCTCCAGGTTGCTTAAAATGTCTAATAAGGGAGTCTGGAACCAAAATAAAGAGGGGACATAGAAACATGATGGCAGATAAAGGCCAAATGGCCCATCTAGTCTGCCCATCCACAGTAACCATTATCTCTTTCTCTCTCCGAGACAATGGACCTCCCTGTCTTGTTCCCCTATGCACTTTAGTGGACTCTTGAGACAAATCTATTAACCCCAATTTTTGCTAGAGGACCATGATATAATGCTCGAACACCTGACACAAAGGCTCCTGAAAATCCATAGGCCTGTAACACTGCAAACATAAACGACCAATTGATCCTATCAAATGCCTTTTCAGCATCAAAGATGATAAGTAGTGATGTTAGTCCTTTTTTACCTTCTCTAAAGACAAAAGGATTTGTTTTATTATATTGTTACCGTATGACCCCGAACAAAGCCCACTTGAGACAATGTCAAAAGACCTGGCAGGCCCGAGCCATTCTATTGGCTAGGATCTTCACTAATAGTTTAGCCTCATAAGCAATCTGAGATATTGGTCTATAGGAGTCCATTAAAAGAGGATCTCTTCCAGGTTTGAAATGGACTATGATGAAGGCTTCTCGCAGGGAGTCAGGCAGCGTTTCTCTCTGGCTCTTGGGCCCTCTCTTTGGCTCTCAAAGAATGTACAACTGCAAAGAACTCATGAAATGCATGAGAAATTAAGCCTGTTCTGAGAATATCCCTCTTATTCTTAAGCTGCAGGTCTTGCCTAGGACCCTGGGCTTTAGCTACAAGACTGGCCAAAAGAGAGCCAGTTTTATTTGAATAGTTGAAATTTAGAGTATTCAGATGACTTCCCTTCTCTCCTCTCTCCCCCCCCGGTCATGTAGTAATTGGTTAAGGATTGCCTGAGAGGCCAGCCAGGCCAGCTCCTAAGGCATTAGCACTGTATTGTTGTCTATCTAGTCATTCTAGTCATACTTTTGTCTCCCCAGCATATTTCTTATGGGCACTGTAGGAGATCTCTCCTTAGAGAACTGCTTTCGCAGCCTCCCAGAAGAGGAGGGTCAAATTTTTCCTCTTCCCCGTCCTGTCGTCATGAGTTTCATCTTTGTCCCTGTCCCATTTCTGTAAGTTCTGCCTTAACCACACAAGCCTGAAAAGATGAGATTGGCAAGTAATCTATTCATGATTGAGATCCATGTGCCTGAGAAACACATGTATAATCTCTACCATCTGGATAAAGAAATCTCCAAGAGTCCAAGTCCAGGGAATTGCATAGTAAAGGAACATCCTTAGATTAATCAATAGGTATGATCCCTAGACAAGCAGATTTATCTAATAAGGGATCAAAGACTCTATTGAAATCCCCTCCCATAATAGCACATTAGCAAGCAATTAAATGAGTGTGTCTTATAAGGTTTCCGAAAAAAACCTTGTCATATGTTTTGAGTACATATACATTAACCAGCAGTAACTCCTGTCTATTTACTGAAATGTGGACAGTGATATTTTCCCTGGACATCCTTATAAACTTGAGTGTCCGCAATCATGCTTTTCTGAAGCGAGATGACTACCCCTGCTTTTTTTTTCCATATAGCAATGATTTCAATTATATCACCCACCTACCACACAAAGTTTGTTCTAATGCTTATAATTGAGTTTCTTGAAGTAGAGCTATATGTGCCTTATACCTATTCAGTTTGCAAAATCTTACTATGTTTTATAGGTGAGTGGATACCCCCCAAGTTCCCCCAAGATATGATTTATAAGACACTGCACAAGAGACAAATAGTCCAGAGAAAAATACAATGATCCCCAAAAAGTCGGCAACCCCAGCCTGCACCCTGCCCTCTTCTATCTGTTGTCCATTCTGTGTCTTCCTAACTAAATGTTCCCCAAATATCAATGCAATCACTCCATTCATATTCCACTCACAAAATAGCTAATAACCACAACAGCCAATGCCCCAATTCCCTCCCCCCCAAGCCGCATAGGCTTCTGTCCCCTTCTCTTCCTCCCACTTTGTTTTTTGAGCTAAAATGAGCTCAAGAGTCACAGCGCCCACTTCCCCTCCTGAATTCCAGGCACCATATGTGTCTGAATTGAGAGAGTCTAAAGATAGAAAAGACATTGTGCAATATACAGTTTGGTAAACAAGCCAAAGTCTGTTCATGTGAAGTCGCCTCTCTGAGAATCCAGTACCAAGTAAAAAATCTGGCAAGGTCTCAACATACTATGTCCATATCAGTCATATACTCTGAGTAGGCAACTCTGGGGGAAAAAAAGAAAAAGAGACCTCAAGCAGCAGAGAATTAAGTCCAAACAAGATAAGAGCCTTCATTAAGTGTGTCTAAATAGTAGAACAGCATATCAGAAAGAGGTGGGTTTTTTTTGTTTTTGTTTCAAATCTTTATAATTGTGTACCCTGTTTCACCAGATTTGGGGAGTGTGTGGCACAGGGGTTAGAGGTACAGCCTCAGCACCCTGAGGCTGTGGGTTCAAATCTCTCACTGCTCCTTGTGACCCTGGGCAAGTCACTTAATCCCTTCATTGCCCCAGGTACACTAGATAGTTTGAGCCTACTGGGAGAGAGAGAGAAATATGATAAAGTACCTGAATGTAAACTACTTAGGATATAAGTGATATATAATAATAATTTTAAAAAAATTCTTGGTTGGTATCAGATTGTTTTATGCCAAATTCGCTCTAACTTCCTGATTGAACGTCTTTAAGACGGAGAGATCTTTATCAAAACCATCCTGCAGATTTGCAGGCACATGGTTTGTGAAAGCGCTTAGGGGCTATGTCGTCTAGGATAAGAACATTTGCCTTATTGGGACAGACCAAAGGTCCATCAAGCCCAGTATCCTGTTTCCAATAGTGGCCGTCCCAGGCACCTAGCTAGATCCCAAGTAGCAAAACAGATTATATGCTGCTTATCCTAGGAATAAGTGGTGGATTTCCCCAAGCCATCTCAATAGTGGCCTATGGACTTCGCTTTTAGGAAATTATCCAAACCTTCTTTTTTTTAAACCCTGCTAGTTTCTTTCCAAAAAGAGTCAAAATTGTGAGGATTAGAATTCCCAGAAGCTAGAAGTCTATGAAACTTTTATGTTGAAATATATTTATTAAATCTTAAAGTGCACACATACAAAGTTAACAGAATACAACAGTTTTCTTGTAAATCTGCATGCTATAGTCCCCACCAACCCCCCCCCTTCCCTCCCATCCCACCATACTAAACCAGTTCGTGAGCATTCAAAACAGTAATAACTCCAAGTCATACATTCAAAAGTCTTCTCCGAGCGTACGGAGTGAGATCATCCAAAAGTGTTCCCAAATTGCCTGGAAGTGTCAACCCGGACTCCCATCAAGAGCTGCAAAGTGTCTATGTTCCAATGATGCTTGAATGATCATCAACAATCTCCATTGACTAAGTCGGTGGGTCAGTAGACATCCAATTAGTTAAAATGGCTTTTATGCCCAGTAACATCACTCTAGCTACAAAACCCGACAATCCTCTGGGCATAGGCAACCATCGTCTGCCCCATACAACCATCTGTATTGACCCAAACAATTCCAAAATTGCGTAATACGTGGGCAGGTCCAAAACATATGGCCCAGTGTGGCCTGAGCCCTTGCACATTTGAGGCAGTTATGCACTGGAGTAATTCCCATCCGGTATGCTCTCATCTATAATAATAAAACGCTAAGCGCGCATGTGCACTCGCGCCGCGTGTTCCGTTTTCCGTGTGCTGTAGTCTCCCGCAGGCAGGAGTGCGCATGCGCGCTTAGGGTTTTGTTCCGTGCTGTTCTTCGGTCTGCCCTACTCCTTGCCTTGGTGTATTTTTAAGTTGAAAGACATGGCAGTGGCTCCTCTCAAGATCCCCACCTGCGTCGGAAGTCCGATGCAGTCGGGGATCTTGAGAGGAGCCGCCGCTGCGTCTTTCAACTTAAAAATACACTAAGGCAAGGAGCAGGGCAGACCGAAGCTTCCAAAACTGCATGCATGATGCTTTCCCATACTGTTGTTTTCTCCGCCGCTGCGTCTTTCAACTTAAAAATACACTAAGGCAAGGCGAGCAGGGAACAGGGAGTACTTCCGCCCTTACACTACTCCAACAAGCGAAAAGTGAATCGTGGACCCAAACAGCTTTGGCAGCTGAACTGAATCGCGGCCCCACACAGTACTTCCATCCTTACAAAGGTCCTTTTTGTGACGGCTCCCGGTTGACAATGAAAAAGCGGAGCAAGGAGACCATGATCACTGTAAGTGAAAACCAAGCGCAAGTTCGGGGCATTAGCGAGCAGGGTTGCCATGGAAACCCAGCCGGCAGAACAGAAATGATGCAGTCGCAAGGGTCAGTGAAAGGGGAGCAGGATCGACATGCAGAGTCACTTGCAGCAGGGGCTTAGAGGGCAAGAGAGATGCAGTTGTGTACACTGAGGAAGGGAATGTTCAGAGATATAACTGAGACTGATGAAGGAATAAAGAAAAAAAAAAAGGAAGAGACACCTACAGGGAAACGCAGGATCAGGAGCATACAGAGAAAACAAGAGAGGTCAGAAACATATAGAGAAAGGAAAGCAGAGACCCCTGCAAGAAGAGAGAAAGAGCAAAGGGATTGGGGATAAGAAAGAGCTTGCTTGCAGGGAGAAAAAGCAAGGCAGAGGGCAGAGTGAGGAAGAAAGCAGAGACAGCGCTGCACAGGGAAATGGAGGGGGACAGAGACAGACATATATTCTAGTACCTGTTAATGTAACGGGCTTAACGACGAGTAGGTGGAGAAAGAACTTAAGCTGAAGTTCCCAATGGAGTATATTAGAGGACAACTTCCTCAAATTCTTCAAGACCTGATGCACCTGTAATGCCGTAAGCACACACTGCAAGTTCTCCGACCAGGTGTAATGTAATGTAATGTAATTTATTTCTTATATACCGCTACATCCGTTAGGTTCTAAGCGGTTTACAGAAAATATACATTAAGATTAGAAATAGGAAAGGTACTTGAAAAATTCCCTTACTGTCCCGAAGGCTCACAATCTAACTAAAGTACCTGGAGGGTAATAGAGAAGTGAAAAGTAGAGTTAGAGGAAAAATAAAAATAAAATAAACATTTTAACAAGATTTTAGTTTCCAGAAAAAGGTGGCTGCTAAAATCTCCAAATTGACGCCTGGTTGCATGTCACGGAGTCCCACATGGTGAAATCGTAAGGGAATCTGTTTTTAAGCAGAAAAACTGAATATCTCAGAAAATGCTTCCCAGCAGTCCTCCTGTTAAGTGGGATGCCGGCAATGATTGTACATAATGGCTGATTTGCCAATAAGCAAACATGTCCATCTCCGGAAGTCCAAAAGTGTGTTGCAAGGAGCGAAAGGAGACGAAAGTCCCCTCCTCCCTGTACAATTGGAAAATATATTGTAATCCTTGGGATGCCCACCTCTGAAAGGAAGGTTCTGCAATCCTGGAACAAAATCACAAATTACCCTGTATCGGAAGGTATGGAGAAATCACAGGTGACAATTTTAAACAACCACAAACCCATTGCCACGTCCGCTTCACAGGTGCAAATATAGGATCCTTTGCCACCACGACGCGGAGAATCGGGGCTAATACATATAACAAGTAGCTAATATGATAGGGAATTAACACCGACAATTTCACCTGGGTGGCAGAGAAATAGGATGTACCTCTAAACCAATCATTAATGTGCCTCATCTGCAGGCCAATGCATACTAGCGAATATTCAAAAGACCATAACTCCCCCCTTTCTCAGGATAGACACATACGCATAAAGGTCATACATGGCCTCTTGCACCCCCCCCCACACACACACACATAGATATTATTGTAAGACTCTAAAAAGTTGGAAATGGTGGGCATGGGTTAACAGTGGTAAAACCTGAAAACAGTATAACCATTATCCCAGGACAAGCAGGCATGATATTCTCACATGTGGGTGACGTCATCTATGGAGCCCCGATGCGGAAGCATTTTCAAGCAAACTTGATTGAAGATTTAAGTTTGCTCTGCTGCTCCACGCATGCGTGTCTTCCTGCTCCACTAGGGGGTGCATCCCCTCGTGGTCTCCAGTTCAAAATTTTCCGCGAGCCTAGAAGACGTGTTTTTCAGGCTCTGCCCCAACTGCCTTCTAGCACCGCAAATTTTTCTTGTTTTTTCACGATTAAGTCGCTGTGCGCGAATTCTTTACTCCTTTACTTGATTCCTGCTTCGTTTTCGACGACCCGGAGGCTTCCGGGTCCCCGTGGCCGCGTGGCTAATCGAGCCGCGGCTACTTTCGATTTAATGTCCCGGCCTTTGACCGGCTTTAAAAAGTGCACCCGGTGTGAGCGGCTTCTTTCTCTCACAGATCCGCATCGCCGGTGCATCCTCTGTCTGGGGGCGGCTCATCCAACCGACTCCTGCCCCCAGTGCGCTATTTTCCAAAACCGGGCCCTCCGCCAAAGAAAAGCCCGCATGGCGGATCTCTTCACCCCGGACCAACCCTCCACCTCGGCCTCGAGGTCGGCCCCGGCCTTGACCTCGGCCCCGGAAACCTTGGCATCGCCTCGAGACTCGACCCCGAAGTCCTCGGGACAACAAAAAGCCTCGGCTCCGGGTAAGTCCCCTCTTCCCTCTTCAGGTTCTGTAACAGCGAAGAAGCCAGCCTCGGGGACAACGGCGACGCATGGCGGAAGCCCCATGCTTACAGCCCCGTCTAAGCCCTCCAAGCCTTCGGGCCGTGCCTCCACCACACGGGAATACTCTAATACGAGGTCGCCCCCGGTGGAGCGCACCGAGGCAGTGGACATGCCCGTCTTCCAGGACCTACTCCGAGCGATGATCACGTCAGAGCTGTCCGCTGCAATGGCCCAGTTTCAATCGGCCTCGACCTCGAATGTGTCAGACCAGCCTGAGCCTCACACCGAAGAACCTCGAGGAAAGGTGCGCAATCCTCGCCGCATCCCATCCTCCTCGGACTCCTCGCCGAGACGCCCGAGACGTTCCCCCTCCGCAGACCGCAGAGGGGCAAAACGTCGGGCTAGAACTACAGAAACCTCGAACCGCCGTACCTCCAAGAGGGCACGAGGTTCACCAACTCTAAGAGGCCGTTCTCCCACACCTCGTACGGGACCACTAAGGGTGGCTGAGTTATCACTCTCCAACCCGCGCATCCTCCGAACTCCCCCTCGGACGCATTCTCCAAGGGAGTCCGGATCGAGGTCACCAACCCGACATCGATCGGTACCCCTAACCCCGGCATCGTCTCCGAGGGGCTCCTCGAGACGCCGAAGATCGACAACCCCGGAACACTCTCACAGTGCTTCCCCAGTCTCGGAGCATGGATCAGAGCATGAACCTCGATACTCGAGGGAAGCCTCCTTTTCCTTCTCCACCCGACGAAGGTCTCGTTCTCCGACCCCGCACAGGGCCCCGGGGACATCTCGCCCATCCTTCACTCGCTTTGTCCAAGACATGGGCCACGCATTGGACTTAGACCTCCAGTCCGACTCCAGATACTCTAAGGAGTACCTGGCGGAGCTGGATATGCCATCACTGCCCAGAGAGTCCCTTCGCTTATCACCTAACCCGGTACTCCAACAGGCCTTCTTCAGGAACCTGGAGACCCCCTACATGGTCACGGCCGTACCCTCCAAAATGGAGGCCAAGTACCGCACAGTACCTTACCCTGGATTCGAGCAACCACAGCTCTCCCACCAATCGCTGCTAGTGGAATCCTCCTTGAAAAAGGCTCACCCGTCCCGGGTCTCAGCAGCGGTCCCCCCAGGCCGAGAAGGCCGAACCCTGGACAAGTTCGGCAGGAGACTATACCAAAACGCAATGATGGCCTCTAGGGTGCAAAGCTACACTTTCACCTTCACATCATACCTCAAACACCTCATTGGACTATTGAGAGCCTTTGAGACTGACGTACCGGCCTCCCGGCAGGGAACGTTCGGCCTGCTTTTAGAGTCCCTCTCCAACCTGCGCCTTCATCTATTCCACGCGGCCTACGATGGCTTCGAACTCTCCTCCAGAGAAGCAGCCTTCGCTATCGCCATGCGCCGACTAGCTTGGCTGCGCCTGGTCGACATGGACCCCAACTTACAGGACCGGTTGGCTAACCTCCCCTGCGTGGGAAAGGAATTGTTCGATGACACTATCGAGGCGGCGACAAAACGCCTCTCCGAACATGAACGCTCGTTTGCCTCCCTTGTCCGGCAAAAGCCCAAACCGCCAGCGTCCAGGCCATACAGGGCCCCTCCGCGCCGCTACCCACAAAAGTCCACCCCTGCTTTCTCGCGGCCCCCACCCAGACGTCCGCAAGCCCACCACAGGGCCATGCCCAAGTCTCAACCGCCCGCGACCACCAAACCATCCCCGTCCTTTTGACGGGACACGCGGAAGGGGGCGGGCCCCCTCCGCCATAGTCCCAGGCCGCCTTCCCATCGGGGGTCGACTCAAAGCCTTTTACCCTCGCTGGGAACAAATCACGTCGGACGCATGGGTCCTTGGCGTGATCTCATCAGGGTACTCTCTCAAATTTCGGGCCATTCCCCCAGACAATCCACCAAGGAATTGCCCTCCCAACCGGACTCAGCTACCTCTACTCCGCTCCGAGGCTCGAGACTTGCTCCGCCTGAGAGCAGTGGAGAAGGTCCCCCCCGACCAACGGGGGAAGGGCTTCTACTCCCGTTACTTCCTGGTACCGAAAAAAACGGGAGACCTACGCCCAATACTAGACTTGAGACGCCTCAACAAATTCCTGGTACGGGAAAAGTTTCGGATGCTCTCACTACCAACACTCTACCCCCTGATCGACGAGGGCGACTGGCTCTGCTCCCTCGATCTCAAGGAGGCGTACACACATGTCCCAGTGCACCCCGCCCACCGCAAGTTTTTGCGTTTCCAAGTAGGGGACTGGCACCTACAATACCGAGTCCTCCCCTTCGGACTAGCATCATCACCTCGGGTCTTCATCAAGTGGCTCGTGGTGGTGGCAGCAACCTTACGTTCCCAGGGCCTCCAGGTATTCCCCTACCTGGACGACTGGCTAATCAAAGCCCCGTCCAAGGAAGGGGTTATCTCAGCGACCCAACAGACTATTACCTACCTACAAAGTCTGGGGTTCAAAATAAACTTCCCAAAATCTCAACTACGCCCCTCGCAGTCCTTACAGTTCATCGGGGCCACGCTGGACACGGTTCGCCTCCGTTCCTTCCTCCCCCCTCCGCGCCTGGAGGCGTTAGTAAGTCTGAGCCGAAGGATCTCTCGGCTGCCCTCAGTATCAGCTCGACAGATGATGACCCTCCTGGGCCACATGGCCTCCACCGTCCATGTCACACCCTTCGCCCGCCTCCATCTGAGAATCCCTCAATGGACCCTGGCGTCTCAATGGCGTCAAGACCGGGACCCGATCGACCACTCCGTGACAGTGACTCCTTCATTGCAACGATCGCTCCGCTGGTGGGCCGACTCTTCAAATCTTTCCAAAGGTTTGCTCTTCCTCACCCCACCCCACAGCAAGGTACTCACCACGGACTCGTCGGAGTACGCTTGGGGAGCCCATCTGGACGGCCTACGCACCCAAGGAATGTGGTCAGCACAAGACCGTTGCTGCCACATCAACGTGCTAGAACTTCGGGCCATCTACCTCGCAACTGTAGCCTTCCAACATCTGCTCCGCGACCGAGTGGTTCTCATCCGAACCGACAACCAGGTAGCGATGTACTACATAAACAAACAAGGGGGCACAGGGTCTTGGCCCCTTTGTCGGGAAGCCCTGCGCCTCTGGAAATGGGCAATCTCCAACAACACCTTCCTTCGGGCGGTGTACATACAAGGAGAACAAAACTGCCTGGCGGACAGACTCAGCCGCCTCCTCCAGCCACACGAGTGGTCACTACACTCTCAGGCCCTACGAGGAGTGTTCGAACGGTGGGGGACGCCTCAAATAGACCTGTTCGTGTCCCCTCACAATCACAAGCTGCCTCTCTTCTGCTCCCGGATATACTCCCCGGACCGGCTCGAGGCCGACGCCTTCCTCCTCGACTGGGAGGGAAGGTTCTTGTACGCGTTCCCGCCGTTTCCTGTGATACTGCGGACGCTTGTCCACCTGAAAACAGTACAAGCCACCCTGATCCTAATTGCCCCTCGCTGGCCACGCCAGCCGTGGTTTTCCCTGCTACTTCAACTCAGTGTCAGAGATCCACTGCCTCTGCCTCTGTTTCCCTCTCTACTGTCACAGGGTCAGGGTTCACTGTTACATCCCAATCTTCAGTCTCTTCATCTGAATGCTTGGTTTCTCTCCCCCTGACTGCTCTCCCCGTGTCTCAATCAGTCAAGGAGATATTGGAGGCCTCCAGAAAAACCTCGACGAGAACCTGCTACTCACAAAAGTGGACCAGATTCTCAACCTGGTGCTCCTCCCACAGCCAGGACCCGGTGTCGGCCCCCGTCCCCCTGGTCCTTGACTATCTACTTCAACTATCTTATTCCGGCCTAAAGACCAACTCCATTCGAGTACACCTCAGTGCAATTGCGGCCTTTCATCAGCCCCTGGAAGGGAAAGCCCTCTCGCTCCATCCCTTAGTCACTCGCTTCATGAAGGGTCTGCTAAACGTCCCCCCCCCTCTCAAACCTCCCCCGGTGGTTTGGGACCTTAACGTGGTTCTGGCTCAACTAATGAAACCTCCATTTGAGCCACTAG
The DNA here is from genome assembly GCF_902459505.1 of Geotrypetes seraphini. Classification (NCBI taxonomy): domain Eukaryota; kingdom Metazoa; phylum Chordata; class Amphibia; order Gymnophiona; family Dermophiidae; genus Geotrypetes; species Geotrypetes seraphini. Next base: position 45,605,214 of record NC_047097.1, read on the forward strand.
ACAAATGCCATCCAAAATTCCTCACTTGGAAGGTAATTTTCTTACTCGCGCTCACGTCCGCACGGCGGATTAGTGAGCTGCAAGCGCTGGTAGCGGACCCACCCTTCACGGTATTCCATCACGACAAGGTGGTACTCCGCACCCATCCAAAGTTCCTACCTAAAGTAGTGTCTGATTTCCATCTAAATCAGTCCATCGTCTTACCCGTGTTTTTTCCCAAGCCCCACTCTCACCCAGGAGAAGTGGCGCTCCACATTCTTGACTGCAAAAGAGCGTTGGCCTTTTACCTCCAACGCACTCAGCCACACCGGAAAGTCCCACAACTGTTTCTGTCCTTCGACCCAAACCGGTCAGGCCACCCAGTTTCCAAACGCACCTTGTCCAACTGGTTGGCCGATTGCATCTCCTTTTGCTACGCTCAGACTGGTCTCGCGCTGCATGGTCGAGTAACGGGACACAAAGTCCGAGCGATGGCAGCCTCCGTAGCCTTCCTCAGGTCCACACCTATTGAGGAAATCTGCAAGGCTGCCACGTGGTCTTCGGTTCATACCTTCACCTCCCACTACTGTCTGGACTCCCTGTCCAGAAGCGACGGCCGGTTCGGCCAATCGGTATTGCGAAATCTATTTGCTTAAACTGCCAACTTCCCTCCATCCCTCTTCAGTAAGCTTGGAGGTCACCCACATGTGAGAATATCATGCCTGCTTGTCCTGGGATAAAGCACAGTTACTTACCGTAACAGGTGTTATCCAGGGACAGCAGGCATATATTCTCACAACCCACCCACCTCCCCGAGGTTGGCTTCTTGGCTGGTTAAGTGAACTGGAGACCACGAGGGGATGCACCCCCTAGTGGAGCAGGAAGGCACGCATGCGTGGAGCAGCAGAGCAAACTTAAATCTTCAATCAAGTTTGCTTGAAAATGCTTCCGCATCGGGGCTCCGTAGATGACGTCACCCACATGTGAGAATATATGCCTGCTGTTCCTGGATAACACCTGTTACGGTAAGTAACTGTGCTTTTTGGGAATAGTACGATATTATAAAAGGCCACCCGTCCTGCCACTGATAAAGGCGAAAGTTTTCCAAAGTTTAAGCTGTTGCCTCGTTTCCTCCAATAACGGAGGCACATTGCATGCATATAAGGTGGACAAATCACGAGGCAACCACACACCTAAATATTTTATCGCCGTTGGAGCCCAATAAAAGGGAACCCTCCTCTTCCAGGTATCCTGGAGAGAAACTGGAATAGCTAAGACCCTGGATTTATGGTAGTTCAGTGTGAATCCCGAATAAAACCTAAACTCTTCCAGGGATTGTAAGAGATGAGATAAAGAAGAAAGAGGCTGAGTCAATATAAATATTAAATCATCGGCAAACGCTAAAACCTTTACCGTGTGGTCTGCAAATGCCATCCCCATCGCATCAGGATTCCGCACTATTGTTAAAAAGGGCTCTAGATTGAGCAGAAAAAGAAGTGGGGACAAGGGGCAGCCCTGCCTCGTTCCACATTCTATTGGAAAACTCTCAGTTATTGTGTCATTTATTAATAAACGCGACACGGGGGATATGTACAGAGTCTTTAATGCCTGTGCATACCATCCCATCACCCCCAAATAATGCAGGACACCGAATAGGTATGCCAAGTCAACTTGATCAAAAGCACAGGCTGCATTTAAACTCACCAATAACATTGGAATGTCATGGACTTGAGAATGGGCCATTGTTAAAAGCACCTTGCGAACGTTTTGTACTGACAGCCCTTCACAAAGCCTACCTGTTCTAACCCAATGAGTTTAGGGAGAAGTAAAGACAGGCTGTCCGCCAAAATCTTAGCCAAAATTTTGATGTCGATATTAAGGAGCGAGCTAGGGCGATAGGATTCAGTAGAAGTTGCCTCCTTACCTGGTTTCAAAATTAGTGTAATCCATGCCTCATTAGCACCCGGGGGAAGCTCCCTCGTGCAATAACATGTGTAAAATAAACTCAAGTGAGTGCCAATCTGAGAGGACAGCAATTTATAAAATTCGGTTGTAAAGCCTAGGTCCGGGGGTGGAATAATTTCTCTGATTCTGAATCACCCGCTGCAATTCTCTAGGTATAATAGGGGCATTTAAAGAAGCAATTTCTGCCTCATTAAGCTTAGGTAAGCCTTTATCAGTGAGGTAATCCCCCAATCAGGGAACTCGCTCCCTGATCTTGCTTCACATAGAAATCCTGAAAGTAGGACCTAAAGAGGTCTGCAATCTGGGTAATTTTATGATGAAGTCTCACCGTTCCATCTTTTATCCCCATTATAAAACACTGTCCTCTTGCCCTCTTCGTAAGGTAAGATAGTAATTTGCCTGCGCGATTACCATATCTATGATATTTTAATTTTTAATAAAATAATATCTTCAACATGCGTTCATGTATGTGCATGTTAAGAGATGTCTCAATGGAAATTAAGGTTTCTTTAGTGGCAGGGGATGGACAAACAGCATATTGTCGTTTGGCAGCCGCTAAATCTCTGTCCAAAGGGAGAGTTCCTCTGGATAGTCGTCAATTTCAAGCTATAACATAAGCTATACAGTCCTCCCTAAGAACTTTAGCTGGATTCCAAAACAAGTCCGGGTCATGCATATGTTGGCCGTTAAACTCCAGAAAATCCTCCCACCGTTTTTGTAAAAATTATTTAAAACGGGTATCATGAAACAAATAGCTAGGAAAACGCCAACATGCTGGTCCCCTGATACCAAAAACAATATTCACATCTAGTCAAATCAGAGCGTGATCGGAGATGACTACGGGTCTGATGGTTGCCGAGTCGACATTCAAAAAAATGTCTAGTGGTAAGGATATAGTCAATCCTAAAAAACATACTGTGCGCTTTAGATCTGCGAGTATAATCCCGTTCAATAGAATGGAATAAACGCCAGCGGTCCACCAAATCCAAGGCTGAACAAAGATCTGAATTCCATGCATCCCCGTCCCCGATGGAGTAGGTCTGGGATTAGAGCGGTCGCAACTTGGATCAGAAACCTGATTGTAGTCGCCTGCCAAAAACAGTGGGTCCCCCGCATGTTCCACCAGCACAGCTGTCAAACGCTCAAAAAAAACAACAAAACATTCGGAGCATATATACTCATAAGATAGAGTAGGTACCCACGAATGGTACCTCATCCTCCCCTTGGAAACCGATCTGCGGAGTCCTTAAGGGTTCACCTCTATCCCCGATTCTTTTCAATGTTTATATGTCCTCCCTGAACTCCTCCAACTATCCACCTCGGAGACACTTTACACCTACGCCGACGACATCCTTGTCCTTCTTGAGACCGACTCTAACCTCACCAACCTCTCTGATAACATCTCATCTTGTATAACAAATCTCCAATCCTGGGCTCTCACCATTCAAATGAAACTAAATGAGACCAAGACAAAACTACTTTGGCTTGGCCCGAAATTGGATCAACTACCCTCCCTCATCCCACTTTCCTCTGGCACCAATCTGCAGCTTGAGCACTCTAGCAAAGTTCTGGGAATCATCATTGACTCCACATTGTCCTTTAACGACCACATCAACTCCCTAGTAAAAAAATGCTTTTTCAATCTTCATATGCTAAGAAAAGTCAGATCCTGCTTCCACCAACAACATTTCGCTGTCCTTGTCCAATCCATCATTCTATCCAGACTTGATTACTTCAACTCCATCTACCTAAGCCTAACAAAGAAAAGTCTTCTCAGACTTCAGCGGATTCAGAACACCGCAGCTAAACTAATCTTCGCAAAAGGCAAATTCGACCATGTCTCCCCGCTTCTGTCTAAGCTTCACTGGCTCCCAGTCATCCTCAGGGTCCGCTACAAATGCGCCTGTCTTACCTTCAAATCTCTTCACGGCATCCTTCCTCCCCTCTTTCCATTATCTTGGCTCTTGAGTACTCACTCCACCAGATCCACTCAGAAATTCAAACTATTCTTCCCTTCTCTAAATGGCATTTCCCATACAGGAAAACTTGGTACATCCCTCCTCTTCAGGATCACAGACTGTGGAACAGCTTTACTGCCCATCTTCGGAGTTCGGCCTCCCTCCAACACTTCAGAAAACATCTGAAAACCTGGCTTTTCTCCAAAATGTAACTACCCCCTCCCTCTCCATTATTCTAAGTCCCCTCTTTCCTTCCTGTTTACCAAGCCCTTCTTCCTTCCATTGGAGTTCCTTTCTTTGTTTTTAATTCCTGTAAACCGTGTCGAGCTCCACTTCAGTGGAGATGACGCGGTATATAAACTTAAGGTTTAGTTTAGTTTAGTTAGTTTAGGTACCCACAGTGACATGAAGCAATAAAAAGTGGCCCTGTGGATCTCGTTTCACCAGGCGTGCCTTCTGTGGCAATGATTTTTTTAAGTAGAATTGCTACGCCTGCCCGTTTCTGTGGGAAAGAGGCTGCAAAAACTTCATCCACCCAGGATCTCTTTAATGTGGAGTGTTCTTCATCCGTCAAATGGATTTCTTAAAGACGCACAGTCTGCTTTATGACGTTTCAACTGATTCAAAATTTTGGCCCTTTTGATAGGGGAGGTGATACCTGAGACATTCCAGGAACTATGTGTAAAGTGGTGGCTAGAGACATGGAGAGCTAGGGAATCGATTTGTTTGGCAAACCCAGTCAATCACCAAAATCCCTCCTGGGCTCCCAGCCTAACCCAGGATGGGTAATTGGAGAGAACATAGCGTTGCCTATTCACATAGAAGAGTAACCAAGAAACCACTTGCCTCCTAACATTAAGGAAATAGAACCCATACATGCTCACATACATCCCTCGCAAAGAACATCTCATACCTGTATCCCCCCATCCCAACTACCCTCGCCCACCCCCCTCCCCTCCCCCTCTCCTACCCCCCCTCCCCCGAACTGGACACATCTGCAGATCCCACCGAAGTGGGCCCGGAGGTGTGTAGAATCGTGAGAAGATGCCTCTCCGAGCCCCAAGTCATACCATCAAAATAACTAAAAGTGCATATACATCCCAATGCTCCCAAACTTTAAACTAACAACATTTTAAGAGCGGAGTTGTGCATAAAAGACAGAACCTGATACACACAGTCAAGCATGAAATCCAACAGTATGTCAAACCCTACAGCAGAGTACACTAGGTAGCATCTGCTAGATATGACATGACCACAGCTGTACTGGTCCCGACCACTATCAAGTTGGGTCTTGTGGTTGAAGCGAATGAGTATTGATGTATGTTGCTGCTTCGTCTGAAGACTCAAAGGTGTGCCACTGGCCTTGATGCTGAAGGCGCAGAAGAGCTGGATAGAGAAACATAAAACGCAGCTTTTTCTCTGCCAGTGTAGAGCAGAGCGGGTAAAGGGTTCCCCCCCCCCCTGTTTCTCCAGTAAGGCCACAGAATAGTCCTGAAAAATACGAACCTCAGAGTCTCCAAACTTTAAACTGTCTCAAAGTTGTTTGTATTTACATGGGATCTCGACCTTGTGGTTGTAATTGATCAACTTTGCTATGATCATTAGTGGGTGCGTTTTGCAGTTCAGTTCTCTGCCCAAGCGGTGCGCCCGTTTTAAGCGGATGGGGCCAAAATCCTCCCGTAAGGGAAACTGATCCCGCAGCCAGGTCTCGAGCGTCTGCACTATGGAGGGTCCAGCCACTGTCTCCGGAATCCCCAAGAACCGTAGATTAGACTTATGGGATCTATTTCTAGATTTTCCAAGCGTTCCACCTGCACTCGAGTAAGATCCTGTAAAGCCTGAATAGCTGAGGCTTGTTCTCCCTGCGTGTCATCTAGACGAGAGATGCGCGTTTCAAGCTCCGTGGTGCATCTAGCCTTGTCTATTAGTGTATCGTCTAGGCTCTGGAAGTGTTCCGAGAGCCTGTCCAAACTAGGCTGCAACGCCCTGGTAACAGCCTGCGTTATAACCGGAGCGCCTCAGGGGACAGCTGGCTCACCTCCGTACTGGGGCCTGGCGCCATTTTGTCATCGGCCAGCTTAAGACGCTCGCGGTCTTTTTTTGTGGTTTTTGTGGCCATGGGGAGCACCACTGAGGTTAAATATTTGTCCATGCACCGGTCCCCGCAGCAGAAAAATTGTTTATGCGTCTTGTGACTGCCAATACTGCGGTAAAATAGTAAGTTTAAGATTCGGTGCCTTGGAGCTCAGGCAGGGTGCGTCTGCCCTTGCTTACAGCATCATGTGATCTATCTATGGAACTTTTAAAGTTCCTCTGTGTAGGACTTCAGTGTAAACTGCCTAGAAGTTGTAAGATTGTGGCAGTATAGATAAAATAATGTTGTTGTTGTTGTTCTCTTTTAGATTTAGATAATTGAGCATTTTTTTGCCTGCAGCCCATTAAGGTTAAAACTATACTTCAGGTGATCTGACCATAAATTTAGTTTTCAAGTACCATAAGCCACATAAATATTAGGTAAAATATGGTCCTTGGAAGAAAATGTAACCAAATGAAGATGACTTTTTCTGTGGTAGGCTTAGGAATTTCATAATCTAAAGTTGACAGATATGCTTTTAAGTCTTACTGCACTGTCTTACCTCTATATCTAAATGTAAATTAATATCCCCTAATAACAAACAAGATCCTTAGTCAATTTGGAATCTAAAATAGCAAACTCCAGGCAAGTCTTTTAAAATTATGGATAAACCACCCCCTCGTCTGTTTTCTTTGCCTAAAGGAACAATATTATACTTTGTTGGCAAAATATCTATCACTGGGTTGTTTTGTTGTTGATAACCAAGTCTGTCAGAAATGACCAATCTAATTGTGTCTTTTCTGAACATATCAGTCACTGAAAGTCAAGGAGTAAAGCTGGAAGTTAAATCATGACTGTAGATCTTTTCATGGACATAGTAGCCTTCTGTGACAAGAAAAGCAGTTCCTTAATGCAGTGTTTCTCAACTTCAAACCAATTACTCCTAAGTCTAACAAATATCAATAGAGTACCCCTGCCCAAGCTCTCCCCTTTCCAGGCTCCAGCCTTTTAATCTCCTTCCCAACCTCACAATTCCCCCACCCCGGGCCTACCGAGGTACCTGGTGGTCCAGCGGGAGTCTTTGTGGCAGGAGCTGGACCCACTCAATCCTGCCTCCTCAGAAGCGAGGGGGCCACACTCCTGCCACAAAGGTCCCTGCTGGATTACCAGGTACCTCCGGGGGGGGGGGGGGGGAGGGTGGATCGTGAGGTTGGGAAGGAGATTAATGGTCAGGGCCTGAAGAGATTCCATCGATCAAGCTCAGGGCCTTTGCTAGGCCAGCCATCTGAGGAAAGAGGAAGCTACATCAACGGAGGCGGGCCAGCTTAGCAAAGGCCTCGAGGATGCTTGATAGAATCACTAAAGTAATGCTAGCAGCAGCTGTATATGTGGAAGTTGAAAGCATAGTGAATTGCTGCTAGTCCGGGAGGGCTGGGGAGAGAAAACAATGATAGCAAAAGGAACATGGACGACGGTAGAAGGAGGGTGAGAGACTTACAGCACCATGCTGCATACCCCCTGACGATGGTGCTTGTACTCCCTGGGGTGCGCATACCATGTGTTGAAAACCTATGCCTTAATGTATAAATTTGTGAGTTTATATAAATGTGAAAAAGGTAACATTCTTGTCCAAATGAGTGGAAATTAGTGCTGTCCGATTCGCGATTCGAATAGATTCTCTGATTCACTTTGGGTGAATCAATTCGAATCGGTTTTTTTTTTGTTTGTTTTTTAAGAAAATCGGACTTACCGATTCATCGATCCCCTTTTTAGAGACCCATTCGGGCTTTCCCTCTGCCACTGAAGTCCCTTGCTTCTGGTGTAACTTCCGGTTTTGCAAAACCGGAAATTACATCAAAGCAAGGACTCTAGCGGCAGAGGGAAATCCTGAACGGGTCTCTGGTGCAGATCAGCGGCAGCAAGGTGCGCTCCTTCCTGGCCGCAAGTATTTCTCCTCTCCTCCCTGGCCAGCCAAAAGCAGCAGTAGCAAATGCGATTCACTACCCTGCCGCTACTCCAGGTGTCTTCTCTCCATTCAGCTGCCCTAGCGGAAACAGGAAGTTTTTACTGATGGCGGGCTGCAGTGGAGAGAAGAAGCAAGGAGTGGTGGCAGGAGTGGATCATTACCGCCACCGGCAGACCTCTTCCCAGATGCATCCCTCCTGCCAGACTCTCTTTGGGAAAGGTGCGGGGAGGTGTGGTGGAGGCTTAGGAGTGCCATGGAGTCTACAGGTTTGGGGAGGTCTACTGATGTAGGAGGATCTGGAGAGGGGGTGTCACAGGTTGGGGGGATTGGGAAGTTCCAGTTGGGTGGTGGCAGGAGAGTGGCACATTGGCTAACCCTAATGAGGAAATGTCCTTGTGCCAGCCACTCTGATGGGTCTCACATTTATGTGCCTTAGAGAGATATTGTAAAGCCTTTTTCTTTTCTGGCTAAAATCTTTAATAATTGTGCTACACCACAATAAGTATTTTGTGTACCATAAAAATAAAAAAGGTAGATAGAGGGAGAGGGGAGTTGGTGGACTAGAGGAAAGAGGGGGAGAAGATGAGAGAAATGAACTTGGTGGAGGGGGAGATCATGGAGAGGGGAGATGGGGGAAGGATAGAAGAAATAAGGATCTATAAACAGGAGAGGGAGAGAGATGGTGGACAATGGGATTTAGGGAGGGAAGGAACAGAAAGGAAGATAAGTTGGACATGAGATGGTGGGGGGGGTAGAGATACTGGATAGGAGGGTAGTTAGAAAGAGAAAAGTAGAGCTGGTGGGGAAGGAGGGAGATATGCTGGATGACAGGATAGTTGAGAAAAGGAGAGATGGTGGATCTGGTTAAGAGACGCTGGCAAGCAAGTTATTAGAAGACGTTTGTTGCAGAGCCTGGGACCAACATGATTTGAAAAATGACCAGACAACAAAAGGTAAAAAAAATAATCTTATTTTCTGTTTTGTGATTATAATGTGTCAGATTTGAAATTTGTGTCCTGCCATACACTGGGGCCATCGCCCAGGGACAACTCTTGATGCTATTTCAAGCTTAGTCCCACAACATACTAATTTAATCTCAATTCAAGCTAATGAAAAACCTCTTTCCACTCCCCTAAACTTTTCATAAATTGGTCTTATTAACTCCAGATCTCTTAAAACAAAACACCATTTGATCTGTGATTCCATAATAAAACACAAGTTTGACCTCTTCTTTATTACGGAAACCTGGCTGTCCAAGGGGGAAGAATTATCTGGCCTTTTCTTGTCCTCCAGGTTTTACTTAACAATATAATCACCGTCAGTGGGAAAAAAGGAGGGGGTTTAGCCATTATCTATCGCTCCACTATACTGGCTGATTTCAAATTCTCCCCAAGCAACAACTCTTTGAAATATCTAGAGGTTAGACTTAAAACATCTCCTCCGTTAGATTACTTGCTTCTATATCTCTCCCCTCCTGTTAGTGTTCAAACTTTCACACACCTTCAATCAACTATATTAGATTTTTGTGTTTCCTCCACTAATCCTGTCATCCTAGGTGACTTTAATATTCACTTTGACACCAGCAAAGCTTCTACTTTAGAAGTCCTCACCTTTTGGCACCAGCAAAGTTTCTACTTTTAGAAGTGCTCACCTTTTTAAGCGATCTAAATCTTTTCCACTAATAACCAATCCTACTCACATTGCTGGCCATGGTGCTTATTCAAGCATCCCACTATAATAACTTTCAAGTTTCTTCCACCATGCAAGTTCCATGGTATCCTTCCAAAATCAAACCTTAGACCATCGCCCAAAGTTAAAACCTAAAACAGTTCAGTGTTCTCCTCAGAAATTTTTTCCAGCCGGGACAGGGAAATTTGGTGGTGGAGAAAATTAAGGGCTCCTTTTACTAAGCTACAATAGCGTTTTTAGCGCGTGCAGAATTGCTGCGCTACATGGCAAGAACTAACGCCATCTCAATGCTGGCGTTAGCGTCTAACACGTGCAGCAATTCTGCGCGAACTAAGCGCGCAGTAAAACTGCTATCGCAGCTTAGTAAAAGGAGCCCTAAATGTGTACTATTTGTATTAGTTAATTATTATTAGTTATTTTCCAATGCTCAATATGACTGCCTTTCTTAAGGATTGACACTTGTTCCATAATTTTTTTATTAAATTTAAGAAGTATCCAATTCTAGAAGTGAATAATTAGATATTTGCCCTCTTTCAAATGGTATAGAGTAGCGTCTTTCAAACTTTTTTAACTCCGGCACACTAAACAGAGCAAATTTTTTTGTGGCACACTAAATGCAGTAAATGTTTTTCATGGCTGGAAAAAATTTCTGGGGAGAACACTGTTGCCGTTAGTTTTGAAGGTCCAATCACATCAAAGAATGATGCTTATCTGGGCAGTTATATAATAAAAAGAATGGATAAGATAACATGAGAAGTGAAATTGTCATGAATCAGAGGGATACATACCCTGTAGGTCGTAGGTCCTAAAAGAAGGCTTGTGGATTAGATATAAACTATGAATTCAGTGGTGTACCTAGCATATGTAACACCCGAAGCCCATAATTTTTTGATACCCCCCCATCTGTATGAAAAACATGATTTTTCGTAACAATCCACAGATCACACAAGAGTGTACCTAGGAAAAGGCAGCATCTTACATACTGCAGTGATCAGTACATCAATACACCCATTGTAATACTAAACAAGCCAGACTAGTACAGATCAATCCTAACTGAAAACCATGTCTTTCGAACACAGAAAACACCTTCGCCTAGTATGGAATATGTAATCACAAACTAACCCCTCTCCCTTTTACAAAACTGTAATGTGGTTTTTAGCCATGGTGATAACAGCTCAGACTCTCATAGAATTCTGAGCAATTACCACCATGACCGGTGCTAAAAAAACGCTCTACAGTTTTGTAAAAGGAGGGATAAAATAGTAAAACGTAGACAAAAGTTAAATTGAACCACCAAGAAGCTGGACTCTGCATATAATACAGCACCACAGAAACAGCGATGCATCTCCCCGAAAGCAAAAAAATAAATATAATTTTTTTCTACATTGTCTTCTATGGTTTCTGCTTTCCTCATAGTCTTGTCACTCTCTTCCTTTCATCCACTGTCTACCCTTTCTCTGCCCCTTCTATATGGCATCTTCTCTCCTTGTATTCCACTTCCATCTCTCCCTTCACCCCTATTCTGGCATCCATTTTCATCCCTCCTCCAATGGTCTGGCATCTCTCTCCTCTTCTTCCCTTCCCTCTCCCACACCCCCATGGTCTGGCATTTCACTCTCCTCTCTCTTCCCCCCCACTTTCCCTCCAACCTAATTCCATCCAATATCCTTCCCCCTTATGTCTCTCTCTCTCCTTTCCCTGCACACCAATTCCATCAGCATCTGCCCCCTTTCTCTCCCTCCACCACCCTTCCATACCACCCTGACCCCCTTTTTCTCCCTCCACCACCCTTGTATGCTCCTCTCTCCCTCCAAACCAGCAAGGTCCCATGATGACTGCTTCTGTTACCTCTGCCTCTGGAAGATGTAAGTGACGTTGATGGGCTGGCAGATGCAGGGAGTTGCAGCAAGGTTCCGCAATGACTGCAGCTGCCGGTCCACCCCTTCCGGAGGCAGAGGCGGCAAATGCAGTTATCGCGGGACCTTCCTGCACTTCAGTGCGGCTGCCAACTCTGCTTCGGAATAAGTATGGCAGCCGCGCTGAGGTGCAGGTGCCATTTAGAGCAGCTCGAAAGTTTCTGGATCCAGCTGGCTGTGTACCCTCCTAGGGCTGGCACCCGGGGCGGTCTGCCACTGTATGAGGGGACAAAAAATAATAAAAAGAATGGATAACTTGACCGATTTAGACATGTCATACAATTATAACCACAAAAATGTCATAAAATGTAATTCTAAACTCAACAGACTCCAGACGAAAAGCAGACTATAGAAAGGAAACCAGAAAAGACCAAACCCATAGTACTAAGATCCAAATGCTAAAATCGGACATGTCCATTATGAAGAGACGTGTGGATCACCGCTAATTATAATGAGTGAGTCTTTAAAATATGAGACGGTAACGGATAGCCAGACCTTGTGGACGGAAGTGACAAATACTGGAAGCAAAACCAGAGCACTGTGATGAAACTTGAATGGAAATATGGATACCTATTTATACTTTTGAGTAAAATTGAGATGCGAACATGTCATAGAAAAGAATAAATGTGTAAACTAAAAACCAAGAACAATATATTGTAACACCAAACTCAGAATTAATGAAATAACATTCTAAAAGAACTTAATCTCCCACCTAAAATAGGGCATATACATACTTAAAATGATGGCTGGTTACAAACAGTATGCCTAGACTATATAGACCTAAACAGGGCAAAAGTAAACGTATGGGAAATGAACAGCTGATAATACAGTGTATCTTGAAAACATAAGCCGATAGTAGCTCAAAGACAAGCCGACCGGGTAGATGAAAAGTGAAACCTAGGAAAGATCTAAATTATTGTTCAAATGAGCTTCTATTAAAACCAAAGAATAAAACCACAGCATGCGGGAGAGTAAAATGGACTTACCGAAAAGGTCTCTGCACTGATGAGATAAAACTCGTACGCAGAATAAATGTGAACACGCGATAGTGGGGCTATGATATTTGATCCATTGAAAGAGGCGCCAAAAAAGTGTCGGCAGTGGATTGGATGCACACTGAGGAGGGGCATTGGGCTGTTAAAAAAGGTTGCTTTAATAAATAAATGAAAATACTGGTGAAAAACTAAATAAAAACAAAACCATGATAAAATGCCAAACCTGACTGCAAGTGGTAGTGAAAGTAGCATAAGGCACCCGTAGTACTGTTAGTGCCAGAGCTGCTTAGAATAAAGAATCGTGCTGTACATGAGGAGATAAGATGTAAAGTGCTGGCCCCTCACTGCACCACTTGATAAATCTAAGGAGTGATGTTCTAGAGCAGGGGTGCCCACACTTTTTGGGCTTGCGAGCTACTTTTAAAATGACCAAGTCAAAATGATCTACCAACAATAAAATAAAAAAAAAAAAACACAAAGCACACTGTACGCATAGAAAATGTTAATTATCATTCCTATTCCGGGTTTTTTTCAGAGGTCAAAGCAGATGACTATGCACTGTCACCTCAGTAACAACCATACAAAAATAGACAAATATACCCCCTCCGTTTTTACTAAACCATGATAGCAGTTTTTAGCACAGGGAGTTGCGCTGAATGCCCAGCGCTGCTCTTGACGCTCATAGGCTCCATGCGCTAAAAACCTCTATTGCGGTTTAGTAAAAGGGGACCATAATGTAAAATATAGACAGCAGATATAAATTCAGACACATTTTGATCACTAAATTGAAAATAAAATCATTTTTCCTACCTTGTCTGGTGATTTCATGAGTCTCTGGTTGCACTTTCTTCTTCTAACTGTGCATCCAATCTTTCTTCCTTTCTTTTAGCCTGTATGTTTCCTCTCCTCCAGACCTCATTCCCTCCCCCAACTTTTTCTTCCTCTCTCCCTACCCTTTTTCTCCCTGCCTCCCTTTCTTTCTTTCTCTCTTCATGCCCCCTTTCTTTTTTTGTTTCTCTTCTTTCCTTCTGTCTCCCTGCCTGCCCTCTTTTTTTTTTCTTTCTCCTTGCCCTCCCCCAAGCCACTGCCATTGCCATTAGGGAACAAGCCGCTGCCATTGGATAACAGGCCCCAAAGCCGCCCCCCCAAGCTCTCCCTGCTTCAGGCCGACCAGCATTCCTCTCCCCGATGTCGATTCTGCCGTTGGGGATAGAAAAGCTGATCGGCCCAAGATCGCGATCGACCTATTGGGGAAATACTGCCGGGTCCTCCTGCCTTTGCGGAAACAGAAAGTAGGTATGACCCGGCAGCAAGAAGAGCAAATTGTAAGCTTCACTGACCTGTCTCCCGCCTTAGCCCGTAGCGAATGCATGCTTCGGGGCTCTAACATGTGTGTGCAGGCTTCCCTTCTCTTCTCTCCCCCCTCCCCTCCATTCCCCGAACATAACTTCCGGTTTCGGAGGGAAGAGAAGGGAAGCCCCATGCATACATTAGAGCCCCAGAGCATAAGTTCGCTATGGGCTAAGGGGTGAAATCTCCAAGCCGTTTTTTTTGTGCTTTTTTTTTTTGTGTTGAGCAGCACCGGCGGCAGCAGCAGCAGAATTCACAGCGGATGATACGCAGACCACCCGGCTAAAAGGCCCTAGGGAGAACACTACAGTTACCACTAGGAATTATAAGAAATTAGAAGATGCTGCTATTTTGTCTAATTTTGATCTTACCTTAGAAAACATGTCCAGTCTTGCTATCGATGATAAAGCTTTAAAATGGAACCAATCTATCACCAAACTTTTAGACTCGTTAGCGCCTACTACCTTCACGATCTCCCCCCGCAAACTTAAAAATCCTTGGTATTTATCTAATTTGCATTTAATCAAAAAACAATTACGCGCACTCGAGCGTAAATGGAGGCATAACAAAACACTCATCAATCTCAATAAGTTTAAGGAACATGCGGCAATTTATAAAACTGAAATTAATAGAACCAAAAAAAGAATATTACTCCAAACAAATTAAGAAAGCAAAAAATACTTCTGCATTAATTGCAGTAGTCAAATTTCTAACAACGAAGAAAAAAGAAACAAATTAAATTAACCAAGCACCATCAGCACAAGCCCTTGCTACTTACTTTATAGACAAAGTACAAAGAATCAGGGACACCTTTTCCCTAGCCATGCTAAAGATCTTACCGATTCTACTACTTCTTCAAATTTGTCCTTTTCTAAATGCTCTCGTTTCACCCTCCCAACTTCACAGGAATTACAAAGATGTCTTAACTCACTTAATATAAAAGGGACCAGCTTAGAAGTCATTCCTCCTTTCCTCTTAAAACGATTCTTTTCTATTTTTGGTCCATATATCAAAGACTTGGCCAACTCTAGTCTATCATCGGGTTCCTTACCCAAAACTTGGAAACAATCGATTATTTATCCAATTATCAAGGATCAAAAAACCAGCATCCAAGACATGTATAATTATCGATTTATAGCTAAACTTATTGAAAAAAAATTGTCTTCCACCAAATTTCTGATTTTATTGAGAAAACAAAGGTTCTATATCCCAACTAAACTGGTTTTCGTCACCATCATTCCACCGAACTCTCTCTCTGCTAGGTTTAACCACAAAAATACTCTACCATCTTGACCATCATCAGTCAGTTCTGCTCTTCTCCTTAGATATTTCCTCTGCTTTCGACACCATTGATCATAACTTGTCATGTCTTCACGAAATTGGCATAACAGGTCAAGTCATGGACTGGTTCACCTCTTATTTTTCAGATAGATCGTCCAAGGTTATTTTCAACGATACATCATCTGAGCCTTTTTCCACTAAACACGGAATTCCGCAAGGCTATATTTTGTCGCCATTACTTTTTAACATCTTTATGTCCCTCCCCTTTTGACCATGGGACAATCCATCGGCTTCACCACATTTGCTTACGACGATGTGCAGTTAATCTACTCCATTGATCTTAATAACTTGGAGGATATTGCTTCCATCAACCACAAAGTAGAAAAAAAACAATATTGTGGTTAGATTCAAATAGGTTGTCCCTTAACATCAAATCAAAACTAATGATTTTTCCCTTTAAAGGTGGAATAACTCTTCAGGCCCCCTTGAAATTTGAATCTCTCCCAATTAAAGTCGTACCCACTTTAAAGCCGCTAGGAGTCACTTTTGACTGTAAATTTTCCTGTCACAATCATATTAGTACGGTGGTTCAGAAATGCTTTCACCGTCTTGGAATGATACGTTCCCTCTCTAAACTATTAGTCCCAGCTTCCTTGAATACACTGATCCATTCTTTGGTAATTTCTTGTATAGATTATTGTAATGCCCTTTATAAGCGCATTACAAAAAAAGAAATAAGACGCCTTCAGATAGTGCAGAATACAGCTATCAAGATCATTTATGGCACAAAGAAGTATGATCATGTTTCTCCTTTTGTTAGATGCACATTGGCTACCCGTTGAACATAGAATTAGCTACAAAATCTTACTCTTATCTTTTACTACTTGCTCAATCAACCAGAGTTAATTGATAGACTCCTAATTCCTTATAATCCCACTAAATCGCTTCGCTCTACATCACAGAATCTCCTTGTTGTACCATCATTAAAATTAACACGCTGAGATCCAAAAATTTCGCTGTCACTGCACCTTCTCTCTGGAATTCGCTGCCTAATCATTTACGGATGGAATCCGTGCTAAAGCAATTTAAAGCAAAATTAAAAACATTCTTGTTTCAAGATGCTTTTGGATAACTACTGTCCTTTTAAGGACAAAAACAAATTTTATAGCTTTTACCATCAACTATTGTTTTTTCCCCTAAGTGTGCTTTTTCCTCAAAGATTGTAGTTCTGCCCTTCTTTCCTAACTGTGTGTAGTTAGTATATATGTTATCCCAGGACAAGCAGGCAGCATATTCTTGACTGATGGGTGACGGCACCGACGGAGCCCCGGTACGGACAATTTTAGAGTGATTACACTCTAAGAACTTTAGAAAGTTCTAGCTAGGCCGCACAGCGCGTGCGCGATTGCCTTCCCGCCCGACAGAGGCGCGCGGTCCCCAGTTTTCTTAATTCCGCGGAGCTAAGAAGACGCGTGTTTCCAACGGCTGTTGGAAGTTTTTTCTATTTTCACTTGCCTTCCCGCTCGCGCGTATTTTTCTCTTCATATTTTATTTCTTTCCTTCTTATTTACCGTTTGTGTAAAAAAAAAAAAAAATCTTTTTATTTTTCATTTTTTTGTCGATCCGCCCCGGCGGGGCCTGTTGGCACCATCGAAGCCTTGGGCTTCGATTTTGCTACAGCAGTATTTCCCTTCATGCCCCCGTCACCGGGTTTCAAAAAGTGTCAGCGGTGTGCTCGCCCTATCTCCCTCTCCGACCCACACAAGTGGTGCCTCCAGTGTCTGGGTCCGGACCATAGGGCTGAAACCTGCACCCGCTGTAGTTCTTTACAAAAAAGAACTTTAAAAAATCGACAAATTCAGCAGCGGATCCTTTTCGGTACCGCTATGGAAGTTGCACCGGTATCGACGTCGACGACTTCCTCCAAATCGACTCCGACTGCCTCGGCACCGCAAGATACATCGCCGGTGTCGACTCCTGTAGGTAAGCCGGCTAAGAAGCCTTCCCCTACTGTTCTAGGCCCGCCAGTCGAGCATGCAGTGAGCCAAGTCCTGCAGACTGAGCGCCGGCCCCGTAAAACGCTCCGCTCCCATTGAAGTCACTGCCTCGTCATCGGCATCGACTTCACCCGAGCGTCGAGCGGCACCGAAGGTACCGAGCAAGAAAAAAACCGGTACCGGTGCCATCAGGACCAACGTTGGATGAGCGCATTGCCTCTATCCTCCAGGCCCAGCTTAAGCAGCAACTCCAACAGTTGCTCCCGGGCTCAATTGACTCCGAACTTCCAGTGTCGGTACCGACTGAGCCTTCGGTGCCGTCTGTCGAACAGCCTCTTTTATTGTCATCGACTGTTTTCGGCACCGCACAAATCTTTGTCCATGCCTGTTCTGTCAGCAGAACCAAAACGGCGTGCTACTCCTACGGTGTCGGAACCGGTACTGTTCTCTGAACCCCGTACCGTACTACATTCCCCAGGTACCGTCTCCACTCAGTCTGGTAAATCGGTACGCAAGACTAAACATACTGAGACATCGTCTCCACTTTCCCAGGGCCGTTTACAATCGGTACGGGACCCTGACTTGTGGGACGATTCAGATGATCCCCTCGGTACCGAGGAGGATTATACATCTGATGAGGAGGAACCCTCGGTGCAGGATACTACTGCTAAGCCAGAGCACTCCTCCTTCACAAAATTTTTAAAGGAGATGTCAGACACCCTGTCTATTCCTTTAGAGTCTGACTCTAAAAAATCCAAGGCATTTTTGGATGCTTTGGATTTTGACCAACCTCCTAAAGAGTTTTTAAAGTTACCCCTCCATGACATCTTGAGGGAAACTTTTTATAAAAATCTTGAAACTCCTTTGACAATTCCAGGAGCCCCAAGAAAACTGGAATCTCTGTATAAAGTAATTCCAATCCCTGGATTTGACAAACACCAACTTCCCCATGAATCTCTGTTGGTAGAGTCAACCCTAAAGAAATCTGCAGGAGCCAGTGTGTATGCCTCTGTCCCTCCTGGCAGAGAAGGAAAGGCCATGGATAAATTTGGAAAGCGCCTTTACCAAAATGCCATGCTAGCCAACCGTTAAGGTAATTACGCATTCCACTTCTCGTTTTACTTGAAGCATCTCATTCAATAGGTAACCTCTTTTCAAAAGTATATTCCGGACCGTAAACTTCCTGCTTTTCAGCAATGTACCTCTAGTCTTTTTTAAACTCAGGAAGTTTATGGTCCGTTCTATTTATGATACTTTTGAACTGACGTCTCGAGCTACTGCTATCTCTGTAGCAATGAGAAGGTTGGCATGGCTACGGGTCTCAGACCTGGATCTAAACCATCAGGACCGGCTTGCCAATGCGCCTTGCCTAGGGGATGAGCTGTTTGGGGAGTCCATGGATACCACCACACAAAAGCTCTCCGCCCATGAAACTAGGTGGGACACCTTGTTGAAAAACAAGAAGAAACCTCCTCCTCCTCGTCCATTCAGGCAACAATCTTCATATCAAAGGAGGTTTTCTGCTCGACCGGCTCAGCCTCATCCTCCTCAACCTCGCAGACAGCGTCAGCAGCAGCAACAGGCTCGTCAACAACAGCAGCCTACTGTCAAACCGGCTACTCAACCTAAGCCGATACAGCCCTTTTGACTCTCTTCTCCAGAACATTGCCAGTCTTCCTCCCTCATGTCCTCTACCTCAGCCCATAGGGGGTAGACTACAGGTTTTTCTGTCTCGATGGGAAGCAATCACCTCCGACCAGTGGGTACTTGCTATCATCGCTCACGGCTACTCCCTACACTTTCAGACTCCTCTACCGTTAAGTCTGCCAAAAGAGTCTGCTTCCAACAAGGCTCAGTCCCTCCTCCTCGCTCAGGAGGTTCAATCCCTCCTTCTTCTCAATGCCATCGAACCAGTTCCTCTAGACCAGCAAGGTCTGGGATTTTATTCCCGGTACTTTCTTGTACCCAAAAAGACCGGAGATCTCAGACCAATATTAGATCTCAGAGATCTCAACAAATGTCTGGTCAAGGAGAAGTTCAAGATGTTATCTCTTGCCACCCTATACCCTCTTCTCTCTCAGGAAGACTGGCTATGTTCCCTTGATCTCAAGGAGGCGTATACGCACATTCCAATTCATCTGATGTCCAGACAATATCTTCGCTTTCTTGTCAACCAACATCATTACCAATACAAGGTGCTACCCTTCGGCCTAGCCTCCTCTCCCAGGGTATTCACCAAATGTCTGATTGTGGTCGCAGCTTATCTCCGCTCCCACAATTTTCAAGTCTTCCCTTATCTGGACGACTGGCTCATCAAGGCTCCTTCTCCTCAGTCCGTTCACATGGCCACCAACCAGACCATTTACTTCCTTCGACTGTTGGGGTTCGAAATCAATCTACCCAAGTCGCACCTCATTCCAACTCAGCGACTTCAATTCATTGGAGCCATTCTGGATACTGTTCGGATGAGGGCTTTTCTTCCTCCAAACCGCCTTCACAACATCCTTCATCTTTGTCAGCAGGTGTTCCAGCAAACTTCCATCTCTGCAAATCACATGATGGTGCTCTTGGGACATATGGCCTCCACAGTACATGTCACTCCCTTCGCACGTCTCCACCTGCGTACTCCTCAATGGACCCTAGCGACTCAGTGGTCACAAGCGACGGATCCTTGTTCACGACACATATCTGTGACCTCGTCTCTTCGACAGTCGCTTCTTTGGTGGTTGAAATCATCAAATCTATCCAGAGGTCTACTGTTCCATCTACCTCCTCATCAACTGGTCATCACCACGGATTCCTCCCCCTATGCATGGGGAGCTCACTTGAACGAGTTCCAAACTCAGAGGTTTTGGACCACCCAGGAAAAGAAACACCACATCAATTTCCTGGAACTCAGAGCGATGTTTTACGCCCTCAAAGCTTTCCAACATCTCCTTTTTCCTCAGGTTCTTCTCATTTGCACAGACAACCAAGTTGCAATGTACTACATCAACAAACAGGGAGAGACGGGATCCCGTCCCTTGTGTCAGGAAGCTCAAAGGATTTGGACCTGGGCGACTGCTCGTCACCTATTCCTGAAGGCAGTCTACATCCAGGGGAACAGAATTGCTTAGCAGACAATCTCAGCAGAATTCTTCAACCTCACGAATGGACTCTCGACCCCTCGACTCTCCAGTTCATTTTTTCTCAATGGGGCACTCCTCAAGTGGATCTTTTTGCAGCTCCCCACAACCATCAACTGCCCCTGTTTTGCTCCAGACTTTACTCTCCTCACCGTCTGGAACCCGATGCATTTCTCCTAGATTGAACCAATCTCTTCCTTTATGCATTCCCTCCTCTTCCGCTCATGCTGTGCACCTTATTCAAGCTCAAGAGGGAACAAGCCACCATGATTCTCATCGCTCCACGGTGGCCCAGACAGCATTGGTTTTCCCTTCTACTTCAACTCAGTTCCAGGGAACCCATACCTCTTCCTCTGTTTCCTTCACTGCTTACACAGCATCAGCAAACACTGCTTCATCCCAACTTACAGTCTCTGCACCTGACAGCTTGGTATCTCTTGGGCTGACTTCAGCTCATGCTCTCCTTTCTCAGCCTGTCCGTTCTATTATTGATGCCTCCAGGAAACCGTCTACTCTTCAATGTTACCAACTAAAGTGGTCTCGGTTTTCTTCCTGGTGCCTGTTACATCACCATAATCCCATATCTACAGCAGTGGGACTGGTGTTGGACTATTTATTGTCCTTATCTGACTCTGGTCTTAAATCCTCTTCGATAAGGGTCCACCTTAGTGCCATTGCAGCTTTTCATGAGCCGATTCATGGAAAACCCCTCTCAGCTCATCCCTTAGTTTCAAGATTCATGAAGGGCCTTTTCAATGTGAAACCACCTCTTAAAGCCCCTCCTGTTGTATGGGATCTTAATGTGGTTCTTTCTGCGTTAATGAAGCCTCCTTTCGAGCCCTTGGCCTCAACGCATTTTAAATTTCTAACTTGGAAAGTGGTCTTTCTAATAGCTCTCACTTCTGCCAGGAGGGTCAGTGAGCTCCATGCACTGGTGGCGGATCCACCTTTCACTGTTTTTCACCATGATAAGGGTCGTCCTCCCGTACACATCCCAAGTTCCTTCCTAAGGTTGTGTCTGAATTTCATCTTAACCAATCCATCGTTCTACCTGTTTTTTTCTCCCAAAGCCTCATTCTAATCCAGGTGAACAGGCTTTGCATACCTTGGATTGTAAACGTGCTCTGGCTTACTATCTTGATCGCACCAAACCTCACAGATCATCTCCTCAACTGTTTTTTGTCCTTTGATCCTAACAAGTTGGGTCATCCTGTATCTAAACGCCACTCTGTCCAATTGGCTTGCTGCTTGCGTTTCTTTTTGTTATGCTCAGTCCGGCCTGACACTGGAAGGTTCTGTCACGGGCCACAAAAATTAGAGCTATGGCAGCGTCTGTAGCTTTCCTCCGTTCCACTCCTATTGAGGAAATCTGCAAGGCTGCTACTTGGTCCATCAGTTCATACTTTTACATCTCACTATTGTCTGGATGCATTTCTCCAGACGGGATGGACACTTCGGCCAATCTATTTTACAAAATTTATTCTCCCTAATGGCCACCTTCCCTCCATCCCTCTTTTTTGTTAGCTTGGAGGTCACCCATCAGTCAAGAATATGCTGCCTGCTTGTCCTGGGATAAAGCACAGTTACTTACCGTAACAGGTGTTATCCAGGGACAGCAGCCAGATATTCTTGCGTCCCTCCCACCTCCCCGGGTTGGCTTCTTAGCTGGCTTATCCTAACTGGGGACCGTGCGCCTCTGTCGGGCGGGAAGGCACTCGCGCACGCGCGGTGCGGCCTAGCTAGAACTTTCTAAAGTTCTTAGAGTGCAATCACTCTAAAATTGTCCGTACCGGGGCTCCGTCGGTGCCGTCACCCATCAGTCAAGAATATCTGCCTGCTGTCCCTGGATAACACCTGTTACGGTAAGTAACTGTGCTTTTTGGTATGTGTCTACTAACCTGGTTCCGTTTAGTATTTTAACTAACTTGTTTTTTAAGATACTTTTTATTTCTGTACACAGCCTAGAAATTTGATTAAGCGGTATAAATTTTTTATAATAAACTTGAAACTAGGATTTAACAGAGAGAGAGGAAAAGTCTTTGTTTATTTTGTTTACACCACAGCACCGATGTGGATAGGAGAGGGTAAAGAGGCTATAAAATAAACTCACCAGGATGTTTGGAAAAAAACACCTAATTGTGCAGGAGAATCGAAAAAATCGAATCAAAATATTTTTTTCCTGAATTGGGCAGCACTAGTGGAAATATTGTGTGTGTGTGAATAAAGATTCTAGAGGAGAATTGACTTCCTTGATTTTTTATTTTTTTTATTTTTAAAGGAAGCAGAAGAGGATGAAGATGATAAAGGTAAGTTGTTTGATTATTTTTTTTTTTGTGGAGTCCAGGGTTTGTGAAACAATTAAAAGGTGCAGGTTAGACAGTAATTAAAACAAGTGCAGTGTATTGGTGTTAATTTTTGTAGTGGTTTTGTATATAGTTGATTGCTGAATGAGGAGTATTGTTTGAAAGTGGTTGGGGGGAGTGCATAAGCTATTATAAATTTCACTTAAGCTGAATAGTATATGTGAGTAGCTAACTATGTAGATCACAAATCTTATTTATTCAAGAATGCATTTTAGAAGGGGATTTATTCCTTAAGTTTTAACTGCAATGTTAAGACTAACTTAAAAAGGCATTTATAGTCTGTTCTTATCAGACTGGCTCATAATACAAAAAGATGCTGCCTTTAAAGCCATTTATCCTAATATTTATAATTTAACAGTAATGAGTTATAATTTGTTCAGAGTTCCATGTATAACTGAGCTCCAAGTGAAGATTAAATAATGGGAGCAGCATGTGGCCTTGATGCTGTCATGTGAAACTATTCTGGTTTAGTTGGAAAAGTGACTTTTTCCTGAAACTCTTAAGAAAAGTGTTCTGCTCACTGTAATTGAGTGGCTTTTCTTCAGCCCTTTTGTTGGATGAAAAGATGATGCCCTGTGTTGATTTTAAATGAGGTATGAAGATTGAGTTGGTTTCCACTTTTGGACTGGAAAGAACTTGGATCATTTACCTAAGAAGATGTAGTAATGAGAATGTAAACATTGGGCCTAAATTATTTTCAAGAACCTGACAGAGATGGTCCTTGGGATTTGGTATCCAAAACTATCACATAATGCAAGTTTTGGGACTGATTTGGAACTGAAAATCTGTGCATTGGGTAAAGAAGACTGAAAGGTATCTGCAAGAGACACTTAACCAGTTTGGACTACAAAACGACATAGATAAAGAAAAACTGAGGTGATGCTAGAACATGCTTTTTAAGATGGAATTTGGTTCTAGACAGCATTTCTTTATAGAAGACCTTAATGAATGAGCAGTTTTACCCCATGTCACATTTACAAGGTTTTTCAACAGCTGATGGTATGCAACTATTGTACAGGTGTATAATCAAAACTGGAAAAACCTGTACATATTATGAACATCTCATCCTACTACTTGAAGACAATGACAATGTTCAAATGCTGGAGATTCCTGATCCGAGAACTATATTGTGTGGTGTTTATCTAGAGAATGTTTATCCATGAAGAATGACCCTTGATAAAGGATTATGTAAAATGTATATGCATCATATGCTTTTCTTACATTCTGTGAATCCTAATAATTAGCTTGTATGTTCTAGGTCATATTCCAGCTTATGAAATTTTGAAATTGTTTCAACTTCTTGTTTTGCCATGTTTATTCCTGTTAAATCCTCTTAGATATAGCAGGTTCTGGTGATGGTACACAAGAAGTATCTAAACCTCTTCCTTCAGAAGAACATGCAGCTGAAGCTGAGCAGGCAGCTCCTGAAGAAATGGAAGCTAGCACATCTGTGAAAGAAGTGGAGGATGATAATATTTCGGTTACAATCCAGGCTGAAGATGCAATTACACTGGATTTTGATGGTGATGATCTCCTTGAAACAGGTAAAAATGTGAAAATTACAGATTCTGAGCCGAACAAGCCCAAAGACGAGCAGGATGCTGTGGCACAGGAGAGCCTGGAGGAAAGCAAGGATCATGAGATGACGGAGAACCATAAAGATGGCAAAAAGGAGGGTGATCCTGTCAAAGAAACCAGAGAAGGTTCAAAGAAAGCAGAATCTGGAGACAAAGACAAGGATTCTGTGAAGAAAGGTCCCTCGTCTACTGGGACCTCTGGTCAAGCAAAGAGGTTTGTTTTTCTATGTCAGTTCTTTATGGTACTGGGTACCAGCATTCAATAAGATCACTCTACATTAAGGGGGTAGCATCAAGAACCTTGTAATTAGTACCATATGCTCCTGCTTATAACTTTTTTGAACACCATAAGTTACTTTTTAAGCAAACAAAAAAAAAAATCAAGATCTTCGTATGTACCCAGTATGTTCTACTGATTGCCTTTTTGAGTTGTCAGCTTTTTTATTTTTAATCAGTTTGGCGTGTTTCTAAAAATCCCTGTGATGGTAATGAGCAACAGTCTGTTCTAAGAACACAATGAAGTCAAGTCCCAGTCCAGAAATCTGGAGAAGATTGTCATATATCCACTGAATAGAAATCTCAAAAATCTAGATCTTCAGGCATCATGGGGAAAATCAGTTCAAGGATTCCTAAGGGAATAATTTGTTCATGTAATCCAGCCCTTTAAAAATTTTAACTGTGTGTACTAGTAGTAGTTTTTAAATCTGTGGCTTATTTTTTTAAAAAAAGACTTCTGTTTATTTTGTTGTTTTTCTAATAACTTACTTTTATAGCTCCACTAAAGAGTCTAAAGAAGGAAAGACATCAAAAGATGATAAAGGTAAGCTTTCACATTTTCTACTTTTGCTATATTATTCTGTGGGAAAATTAACAGTATACGAGTTAAGCTGATGCCTAATGTCTGCATAGTAAATGAACAGACACTTTATGGTAGCTACTGCTCTGTATTTGAATACTCGTCGATCATTTTACTTCATGAAATGAAGAGAGGATTTCCTGTGAATCTATTTTGGAAATATTTCAGTATTTCAGCCCCTAAAACAAGCAGTCCATTTTTTAACTTCCATTTTAGCATTGCCAAAAGTATGGAGTATCATAACACATCTGACATTTTAACTTCAATTGGAAAAGCTACAAACTTAGAATTATTACCCTGAGCATAGATCTATGTAATATCATGCTACCTACTTTAGAGTTAGGCTGTTAATTCTAATCCTTTTACATATTTTTCATTACAACTTTATAACATTGTAGAATAAAACTCGGAAACAGCATGGCACATGCTTTCCAAACAATACATCATTCATAAAATCCCCTTCAACTGCAGTAATTCTGAAGTAGAACCATAAAATATATTCTAGCTTGTAACTGAAACACTTTTCCCCTGGTTAAGTTACCAATCCACAAATGTGTGTGTATGTATGTGTGTATATGTACATATGTGTGTATATGTACATACATACACACACAGTATGTTGTGGATATCCTAAAAACCTGCCTGGTAAAGGGGTACTCCAGGACCTATTTGGGGCAACAATGAAATATGGTACCTTTTGACACAATGCGGCAGTGCCAAAAGGAACCAACAATGGGGTGCCACCACCAAATGTTGGTAAGATTGTGGGTAGGAGGGAACATATCTACATTTCCCTTCAGAAGTCAGCGAAAGACACCAGTGATAACATTTTTCTGCTAAATTAGAAGAGATAGGAATTTTAAACATATGATCAAAAGCCATGCATCATTCTTTGTCAGCAAGCTTAGTCCCCAGCTCCCTCTCTCACATAGTAATGGTTTGGTCTTTTAGCTTTCTGTAGGCTCATAGACTATACAACTTAGAAATTTCTGCTGTTGTGGATTCATACACTAAGGTTCTTCCAAAATGAGTCAACTTTCCTGTCTACTACTGCCCCACCAGAGTATTCTTTGCCAGATGTCTGACTTAAAGGTAGAAGAAAAAAATCTGAGTTTGAAATACCAAATATGTTCTTCACAGTTGAAAAAAAACCATTTTTAGATTATAAAATTGCAATCTTAAAGCCTCCCACCTTTTTATAGACTGCCTGGCCCCAACTGGGACTCCGAGTATTGAAAAGGAGAAAAAGCTAGGTCCATTTTGTTCCCACTAGATATCCTACCCAATCTCAAATGCTTATTCCAGTACAATAGGGATGATATGCTGAACCATAGGGTACTCTATCTGTGCTCATTAACATACTACAGAAGATGTCAAACACAGCTTTTCAACTTCTCCAGTCTCTTCTGCCCTCTTCAGTTCTTCCTTCTGAAGGTAAGCATGAAGGTGTTTTGAAAACTCTTGTTTCAGCAGTTAGGTCTTTGGTCCCCATCCTCTAAAACACATCTTTTTTTTTTTTTTTGTGGTTTTGGTCAGCTCTTAAGTGTTAAAGCCATTTATTGGTGCAAAGACTCTACTGCAGATTTCCTGATATTTTTTTTTTTTCCTTTTAACTTCTTCCAACTCGTTTTGCCTTATTTGTGCTGGATGGTGGTTGTGGTACACTCTTATGCCACATGCCATGCGGCAAGGATGGGAACTTCAGGCTTAGCTCCTCCACAGGCCCTGAGTGCTGGAGAACAGTCAGTGGTTCTGTTGGGGGAGGGGAGAGAATTAAACACCACCTGGAGTCCTGGGACAGACTATGTGCACCGTAAGAGCATAGATGCTTCACAGCCCAAGAAAAGGCGGTTACTCCACAAACTGAGAATTATTTCGCTGAGTATGGATCTATGTAATATCATGCCTGGAATGACAGGTGTATACTATGAAGGAGGCTATAGCTTCAGCCTTAATCCCTAGGGCTAGAGCCTCAAACTGTCTCCTGAGGACCATATTTACTCTGCGGTCCTGCGGATCGTTTAAGAACATGCCTTCCTCACTGGATAGGGAAGTGGGTTTGGTCACTTGGGCAACCAGAGAATCTGTTTGGCATAGCAAACATTTGCTTGAATTCCTGATCCATGGGATACAATTTTAGCCACCCTCAGGGAGTCTTCGGGAGTCTCCCAGGGCTCTGACTAGGATCCTCTTTACTGGGTGTGGAAAAGACTTGGACTGTGCAGACCCCACTCAGAAGGGATCACTGAGAGGATGAGGTTTGAAGAATCTATCTTTAGTACTCGAAGGGACTCGGTAATGATCTCCAGCAATGCAGAGGACTTGATTGATCATGAAATAATGTTACACTGCTTAGATGAAATGGGACTCTCGGGAAGAACCTGGAATTGGTTTCAGAGTTGTTGTTGTTGTTGTTTGTTTTTTTTTAAAAGATCCTATCGAGTGGTGAGTGATGAAAATTACTCCCATTTCTGGAGTAATCCTTCAGGGGTACTTCAAGGCTCCCCATTATCACGCTATTTAATATATACATTTCATCTCTAGGACATTTATTGCAGAAGCTAAATTTAATCTTTTATATATATGCTGATGATATTTCCATTTTAATTCCTTTGAATAACATAACGAAAGAAATTTTAGAACAAATTTCTTAGACTATGTCTGAATTAGAACAATGGACAACCAATTTTAAACTAAAATTGAATACAGAAAAGATAAATCTTTTTAGCAAGTCCAAATGACAAAAAAAACTAAGACATTGCTTCACCTGAATGGTCATGACTATCCAATTTTAAAATCTATAAAAATATTGGGAGTCACCTTTAGACTCCCATTTAACTTTGGAAGAGCACACAAATTAGTGTAAAAGTGCTTTTTTATATTATGAAAGTTAAAGACCCATCAAAAATTATTTTGATTTCTTAGCGTTTAGACTGTTGGTGCAGGCATTGGTATTATCCATATTGGACTACTGTAATATTGTCTACTTGGGCACACCAAAGAAAGTTCTGAAAAAATTAAGAATAGTGCAGAACACGGCTGTTCATCTGATATTCGGACTAAAGAAAAGTGACCATATGAGTCCTTATTACCGATCATTGCACTGGTTGCCAGTGGAGGCATGAGTAATGTTTAAATTCTCATGCCTTTCTTTCAAGTCAGTTTGGGAATTGGCATCTACATACCTGCTATCTCATTTTGTGTTATATAACCCTGTGCTGGATAACCAGGTACTGCAACCTATTTGCTTACCTGAAGATTTTAGGCTGTAAACTCAGTTCTTATATAGATAGGATGTTTGCTTTTCAAGCAAGCAAACAGCAATCCTGGTTGGGTAACTATATCATCGAAGCCATGTTGTCCTATGATGCGTTTAGAAAAGAAATCAAGACAATATTATTTGATAAATTCATCTCTTAATCTGTGCTTTTATCTTTATTTTTTTAAACATTAATTAATTTTTAATACAACAGGTTGTATTCATTTTTTACTATTTTGTATTTCACGGATTGTCCAGTTTTTCTTTTTTGTGGAAACTGCCTAGAATTCTTTCGATTTAAGGCGATATAGAAAAATAGTTGTTATGTTTTGTTAAAAGTTGGCGTTGGGGGGGATTTTTTTTCTCCTGGTCTTTCCAAGCTTGTTTCCTGGTCTTCCAGATGGGAGGCTACTTCTCTCCTCTCACCTCTTCTCCCCGTTTCCAGGTTCCCTTATTGTTCCCAAGTGAAGAAGTTGCTAGACCACTTAAAACCACTTCCACTGCAACATAAGTACATAGCAACAGGCTGGAACTATGAGCAAGGCAGGCAGTCTTTTCCAACAATGCCATTGCGGTGGCTGTATCAACAGGAAGGGAGGCACTAGGAGTGCTCTGCTCCGGCAGGAGGTGAAAGTATTTTTCTGTTGGGCAGTAACATACCTGCAAGCAATCTTTGCGGTACATGTGGCTGGAGTAAACAGTGTGGATTATCTCGGCAGACAGACATTAGACTTGGGAGAGTGGTGTTCCCTGAAAGCATTACAGACAATTCTGAAGAGATGGGGTTTTCTGATGATCAACCTCCATGGGGACGACAAAGAACAAAAAGGCAATTTGGTTCTTCAGCTGAAGATACAAACCAGGAAATGTACGGTTAGACGCTCAGGTTCAACCACAGCCAGAGTCTGGGCTACTGTACATGTTTCCCCCTGACCCATAAGGCTGGGTGATATGCAGAATAGCACATTACATGGGAACAGTAGTTCTTATTGCGTCAGATTGGCCCAAGTAACTGTGATATGACTTGATTATCGCAGAAGATCTGGGACACTTTGGTTTTATGGCTTGGCTCTTGAGCGTGCAGTGCTAGTTCAAAAAGAATACTCTGATGTAGTCATTGCTACTCTTTCGTGCTAAAATACCGATGACAATTGCTAAGGCATGGGAGAAATTTCAGCCTGCCTTCAGCAGCGAAAATTTAGAGCCGAGCAGTGCCCCAATTTCATCGGTACTGGTGTTGCTCCAAGAGGGCCCTGACAAGGGATTGGCAGTGGTATCCCTTAGAGTTCAGGTAGTACGGATCTCATGCTTCCGATGCTGAGAAAGAAGAGATTCACTAACAGCCCACCTGGACATGGTTGGGTTCCTTAAAGGTGCTCTAAGACTATGACCCCTGATTTGAGATTGTTTCCATCCTGGAATCTTAATATAGTTTTAGAGCAGTGGTCTCAAACTCCTACCCTCTGCAGGGCCACATTTTGGCTTTGTAGGTACTTGGAGGGCCTCAGAAAAAAAAAAATGTCTTATTAAAGAAATGACAATTTTGCATGAGGTAAAACTCTTTATGGTTTATAAATCTTTCCTTTTGGCTGTCTTAATAATAATATTGTCATTTATAGCTAAAGAAACTGTTTTTATTTTACTTTTGTGATTATGATAAACATACCGAGGGCCTCAAAATAGTACCTGGCGGGCCGCATGTGGTCCCCGGGCCGCGAGTTTGAGACCACTGTTTTAGAGGGTCTCAGCAGAGCCCCATATGAGCCCTTAACAGGAGGACTCCTTCATGGATCTGACAGTCTAAGCAGTTGTCTTGATGGTAATAACTTCTGCCAGGAGAGTCTTGGAATTGCAGGCCCTATCTTGCAGAGAACCATTCCTCAGGTTCATGGAAGTGGGAGTTAACTTGCATATGGTTCTCTCTTTGTTACCCAAGGTCATTTTGACATTTCATGTAAACCAAGAGGTTAGGTTAAAAGCATTTCACTCAAGTCCAAGAAGATAAATAAGGCCTTAAAGGTTTTAGATATCAAGATTAAGAGTCCTGTGTTAGCTGGACTTGACTTGACTTATTTCTTAGATCCATCTTTTTTGTTAACCAAGGCTAAACAAGGCAGACCGGCTTGCAAGGCCACCATCTTTAGATGGATTCGTAGAACTATTTCCTCTGCATACATTGGTGTGGCAAATAGCTGTCTCGTCAAAGGCGTATTTGACAAGGAGAAGCCTCTTGGATGGAAGCATGATTTCCCTCTCGGGATATTTGTAGGTCACCCACCTGGTCCTCCCTTCATACCTTCACCAAATTCTTCAGGGTGGACATGGCTGCACAGGAGGATGCCATTTTCAAGTCCTCAGTACTACATACAGGCTCATCTCTCGTATCTTAGACCTTTGGGGTCTGCCTAGGTACATCCCTACAGTTCACCATACTATCCCTATTGCACTAGAAAAAATGATTAGGTTCTTAATTTGTTAATCTTTTCCAGTATGCTGACACCCTCTTTCCCTTTCTTCCCTCCCCTCCCCCCCCCACAACCAGCCAAGCAATTTATCTGATGAGTCTGCTTTCTGACTCAAGCTTAATGGTCAGTTCCATAGCTAAGAGTTTGCTGTCAGACTATTAGATTTGGAATGGTTGAGCTCCATAAATGTTCTGGCTGTTTCTTGCTTTACTTACATTTTCTTACATTCTTTCTCTGATACTTGTTAAGATTTGAACTATATTACTGTCCTTTCAGTGGTGGTTTTGAATTCATTTGAGCAGATCAAATGTATGATTTCAGTGAATTCCCTGTACTCCTCCTTCTGCTGCCTTCCCCTGAAGGGCTGGAAGCAGCAGAGACCATGGAGAAGGATGAGTTGTCAGTCACAACTTTTCATCTTCTATAGTATGCTTGCGAGCACAAGATGGAGTACCCTACAGTTCTGCATATCATCTATCTACTGGGAAAGATATCGGGGTAAGAACCTAATCTTTTTCTAGTACAGTAGGCATATCACTCTTGAACCTGTGGGCTGTGTACCTCTGTTCATATGATCTGGTGTAGAGATCTTCATTTACATTTTTCTGCTCCACCTTCCATCACTCTAGGAGGTTGTCTTATAATTCCTCAATTTTACACATGGTGGTAGGGTGGTCACGGTAGTATTTTTTTTTTTTTGTTCATTTACTATGTCTTGCTCGTATCAAATTTCAGCTTGATTTAGACAATATTTAGAGGTCATCCCAGCATGCACTGTTTGCTTGTGTTGATGGCATCTGAGGTAATTCGAGCACTAGGGCATACACACCATGTGAGATGGATGGGCAGAAGGAATTGCGTACTAAAGTTATTCCTTATTCATAGCACAGTTTCAGATGACAGAATGACAACTTGGCAATGTAACTAACTTGGCTTTATTTGTTAGTGTACATACGTTCGACAATGGAATGAAGCGCCAATGGGGAATTGGGGCTCCATACAAAGACATTGAACTGTTGTCTACTCGGCACATATCTGAATAAAACTCTTGCAAACAAGGCACTATGATTTCTGTCTGAACATCTAGCAGCACTTGCCTATTTTGATAACAGAATCGCACCAAAAACAAAGCTACAAATGGCGCAAAACCTAGTGTCCACCATTGCCAAACATTCCACGATGCCTCATGCGTACAGATGAAATGGAAACTGTGATCTTTGAAAATCTTATAACACGGTCACTTTTTTGAGCTCTTGATTGGAGGATCAACAAAAGCAAAAATATTCCTGTCAGAATTCCTCAATGCAGTGTGCTCAGCAAATATGGACATGCTTTTCTGCTTTGTGTAACCTTCATTACTGGAATGGGAATCCACCTCTGTTTCCGCAGTATTGGATTCTCTTTTTTTTTTTTCTTGTCTGGTTCTGGCCTCAACGCTTCTTTAGAGTACTTATCAGTTCTATCTATGTTTCTCATCAATCCATGGATGCCACCTTTTTGTCTGTTCATCCTTTTGCTGTCCAGATGCATGAAGGGTCTTCTAAGGTTTATCCGCCTCTCCCATCTCCAGTGGTTGGAATCTTTTGGTTGTTCTTGCTAAACTGATGTAGCCTTCCTTTGTATCAAATTCTTCGGCTCATCTGCAGTTTCTTTCTTGGAAAATAGTTTCTTCTCTTTGCCCTGACTTCTCGCTAAGTAAGGGAATTTCACATGTTCAGGGGGGACCTACCTTTCTCAGTGTTCCTCCATTACATGGTTGTACTTCACACTCTTTAAGTTCCTCCCATGGATTGTCTTTACTCTCGATCCATCCATTGTTCCAGTATTCTTTCCTGAGCCTTATTCTCGTCTTGGAGAACTGGCTCTCCACACTTTGGATTGTGCATAGTTATTGGCCTTTTATCTTTACAGTACATGGCCACATAGTACATCCCCCTCAACTGTTTGTCTCCTTTGTTTCTAACAAGTTGGAACATCCTGTTTCCAAGAGTGATTTCCATTTAGTTGACTGCTTGCATATCGTTCTGTTAATGCTTCGGCTGGGCTGCAACTACAGAGTTTGGTCACAGCCTACTTAGAGCTCTGGCAGCTTCAATAGTTTTTTTGTTTTTTTTCTCTCCCTCCCCCCCCCCCCCCCCCCCCCCCCCCACACACACTATCTCTTGTTGAAAGCTGCTGTTTTCGCCTCGTTTTATACCTTCATCTCACATTACTGTCTGAACTCTCATTCCAGATAGGATGGGCACTTCGGCCAAGCAATATTGCAACATTTTGTGTTTTTCCTACAGGCCAACCTTCCCACCATCCCATTCTGTCTAGCTTGGAGGTCACCCATATGTGAGAATATGCTTGTCCTGGGATAAAGCACAGTTACGTACCGTAACAGATGTTATCCAAGGACACAGGCAGATATTCTCATAACCAACCCTCCTCCCCTGGTTGACTTCTTAGCTGGCTTACTGATCTGAGACATGTGCCCTACGTTGGGCGGGAAGGCACTCGAGCATGCATGGTGCGGTCAGTCATGAAATCTCTAAATTTCTTAAATTGCCGGTGCACTTTTGTAGCTGTCTGTACCGGGACTTTGTGGATGACATCACCTATATGTGAGAATATCTGTCTGCTGTCCCTGGATAACACCTGTTAACGGTAAGTAACTGACCCAACACACATCGCATATATGCACAAACTCATTTCCAAAAAAGATGCACGACAGGGCAAGTCCAAAAAACCATGAATATGATCTGTGCTTTCCAGGGAACATTTTACAAACATTGCTAGCCAAAAAGCCAATGCGATGAAGTTCTGCTGGAGTAATATAGGTCCTATTAATGAAGTGATAGCGACATTCCCGAAGAGAGGTGCTATAAATAAGACGAGGTATGACACGCAGACTAGCCCCAGTATCACAATCCTGGAGAGAGAATCCTAAATCCTGTTCCCAGCTATTTCTCAAAGGTGAAAAATCTGTAGGGGGGAACCATGTCCATTTATTTTAAATCCTTACTTAACAGTTAGTTTGAGGAATTCCTTCCTCTAGACCAATGTTTCTCAACTCTGTCCTGGAGTACTTCTTGCCTATCAGGTTTTTAGGATATCTATAACAAATCTGCATGAAAAATCTGCATATAATGGAGGTGGTATATGCAAATCTAGTTTATACGTTTTTGTGGATATCCTGTGAACCCAACTGGCAAGGGGGTACTCCAGGACAGAGTTGAGAAACTGCTCTAGACAAACAAACAGTTTTAGCAATTATCTAAACTTGTTCATCATGAGAAAATATATTTGGTTTGGCTCGGTGTCTGATCTGGAAACTTAGGTACAAGAATGCCTTTCAAATGTCTCTTGATCTGTAACTCAGGGACTGTCTAACTCATCTTAACAGTAGCCCACATTGATAGCTTTACCTTATAGTGTATAATGTTCAGTTCCATTCTGCAGAAGTAAGAGTAAGAATTACCTTTTAGTTTCCCAGTGAGCTCCAAATGCATACTGTCAACTCTGCATAATCGTAATGTTCCCTTAAAATATGTTGTAACTTTTAAGGAATTCAGTTAAGGGGAGATTTATAGCCAGGTAAGTGCATAAATGTATGTCTTCTTGTTTAGCCAGATATTCAACTGCAGTGATCCAGCCAAAAGCACAGTTGAATATTTGACCAAATGTACTGCACATAACCCCCCTCCCCTCCTGCCTTTTTACAAAAGCATGAAAGAGGTTTTTAGTGCCGGCTAGCGCGCTGATTGCTCTGGGCTGCTCCAATGCTCATAGGAACTTTATGACCATTGGAATAGTTCGGCATGCGGAGCATTCGGCGCACTAGCTGGTGCTAAAAACCTCTTCTGCGCTTTTGGGAGACCACTTTTTTGGAGCTAAAAATTTAAGTTGCAGGTAAGATCTAAAACACACTTATGCTATGATACCTAAACCACACACTTCTCAATCTTATTTTCTAGAACAGGGATAGGCAATTCTGGGCCTCGAGAGCCACAGGCAGGTCAGGTTTCCAAGATATCCACAATAAATATGCATGAGATGGATTTGCATCTCAAGGTGGCAGTTCATGCAAAAACATCTCATATATATTCATTGTGGATATCCTGAAAACCCAGTCCTCAAAAGTCACAGGCAGGTCAGAATTGTCTACCCCTGGTCTAGAAGATATTTTTCCTCCTTCAGACATTCCTATTTTAACACCAAAAGGTGTTATCAGCTTTCACAAAATCACAATTACAACTTCAACCTTGGTCCAAACAGCAGGCACCTTTTTGACCTATTTCTATAGAGCTTTGCTAACATTTCCCTGCTGCTTCCTCCCAATTTCCCTTCCAGAAGCAGGTGGTTCTATTTCTATCAATGCTTCCATCTGCTCTGGATTCTTAAAACAGAGAAATGGGTGCTTTGAGTCATCGCTCAAGGTTATGCCATGTGCTTGATAAGAATCTCCAAATCACCCACTAAGTCTCCGTTCTGCTCCTTACAGAAGACCCTCCTTCATCATCAGAAACAGATCAGCATGCCATCAACTCAGTTTGTCTTCTGGAGATCCTCTAATTTGCCATCAACTATCAAAAGTCACATTTGCACCCTTCTTAGGCACTTGAGTTCATAGGGGCTCTCCTGGATACTGCTCAGGGTTGAGCTTTTTCTATCGAAACAAGAGTAGACTATCTCATTCACATATGCCAAACAGTCTGTACCCTATAACACAATTTTGCTCGTTAACTGTTATGCCTTCTGGGTCATATGGCGTCAGTGGTGGTAATCCTACAATGGATCCTATTGACCCGATTGGTCTCGAGCCACAGGCCATTTGTCTGCTCCAGTCCAAGTTACTTCATACTTCTATCACTCTCTAGTGGTGGATTATTCCTCAAAATCTCCCTCTGTCTCCCAGCCCCGTCCAACAAATCTAACCACAGATGCTTCAATGTTTGGATGGGGTCCTTATTTAGATGGCCTAAACAATCAAGGTGGAGGGTCTCGCCATGAAAGATCCTCCATATCAATCTTAAACTATGAGCAACAGGCAATACTTTAAATATATTCTTGAAACTGTCTCCAAGTATTCATCTGTGCAGACAACTGAGTTGCCAAGTTTTATCTGAAACAAGGATGTATGGGTTCTCACCCCTTTGGCACGGAAGCAATTTGAAATTGGCACACTTCCTCACAGCGGTTTACTTGGCGTGGAAGCACAGTATCTTGGCAGGCAAATTGAGCAGACTACTTCAGCTGTATAAATGGTCTCTCAGCACAACCATCTTGCATCAAATTTTCTTCACATGGGGGACACCAAGATAGATCTTTGCTTCCCCCATAGCAACAAACTTCCACAATTTTGGTCCAGACTCTATACCCCCAATATGCCTTCCTCATTCATTTGGGGGGGGGGGGGGGGGACGGGACGGGACGGGACAGATTCCTCTATGCATTTCGTCCAGTAGCTCTCATTGAGAAAACTCTACTTAAACTTTGCCAAGATTGAGACACCAAGCACCTTGTTGGCCTCGTCAGGTTTGGTTCCTACTCCTAGAGAACGAGAGATCCTCCTTCACCCAAACCCCCACTCATGACATGGTTTCTTTAACCAAACTAGTAAATGCTTTCTGCCTCTTGGCTGCTGTATCTGCTGTCATTGAAGCATCTAGAAAATCTTCCTCTCGGCGCTGTTGTAATCGGTTCCTGAGATTCTGGTCCACATGTCCACTTTCATCCATATTAGAGTACCTTCTCTCTGGTCTAAAAAACAATTCAGTTTGTGTACATCTTGGTTAAGAACATAAGCATGGCCTCTGCCGGGTCAGACCAGGGGTCCATCGCGCCCGGCAGTCCGCTCCTGCTCCTGTCGTTCCTTTGATGCTTGGTCCTTCCGGGGCCTACTCCTTCATTCTTTTCTGTGTTTGCTTCCCTTTTGCCTTTTTGCTTGTGTGTGTGCGTGTATGTGTATACTTCCTTACCTTGCTGTCTTCCTTTCTTGGAGTCCTTGGATGTAGTGATCTGGCCTGCCCTTCTTAAGGCCCTATGCAAAGGCGCTCTCGCTAAGGCGAGCGCCTTTTCCGCTCGCCTTCGTCACGCGCCGAACGGCTGTGCGCCATTGGCTCCCCTCCTTTAAGGGGGAGTCTGGGCGCTGACGCGGTGGGGGTGGGCGGAGCCTCCTCTCGCCGCTACCCACTCCTCGCAGCTTCTGTAGCTGGTCTCCGGCCCCTGTCTCCTCTCTCCGGCTCCCCTGGCTTGTCTCCTCTCACTCCTTCTCTCTTCGCTGCTGCTATCTATTAGTAAATTTTATTCTTAGAGGACAAGTAGTTGTTCTCACATCTGGGTGACATTCATGGAACATGGTATGGACAATAAAGTGTACTGTCAATTTAAATCTTTAGGACCACATGTGCTGGTACCTTCCCACTCAATGTTGGCTCCTAAGACCTGCAGTTTTGTTTTCTGCAGAATGAAGAAGCTGTTGGTGAGTTCTCCTCAGAGCGTTGGCTAATTCCCTTCAATTTAATTTTGTTTCTGTTCTGTTTCTTCAAATTCCTTTTGTTCATGCATGGAAAAATGGTCACCGAAGGCCCCTAGACTTCAGTTTGAGAAATTTTTTTTATATCACCTCAAAACATCAGATGTGCCTGTAGATTCTGATTCAGATTCTTTGTCATCCGGCTTCGTCACCTGCATTGACTTCCCATTGAAGTGACTCCACACATTATCGTGCTGGCAGCAGGCGAGCATCAAAAGAAAACTAAAAGTATGCATAGCTGGTGGGAGGTATGTCTGCTTCCCATGCGTCCTCAACTTCGTACTCTGTGTCAACTCGTGGAGCATCGCTCACCTCCTCTGTAGCGGCTGTCACCACAGACACATTGCTCATTGTTGAAGTCTCCAATTCCTCAACAAGTGATCCCAGTACATGTAGTACCTTTGCCAACATTGATACAGGTGTCAGCTATCTAGGACCAGCTTTGTCGGTTGCAACAGGAGTTAGCTGGGCTTCTCCAGCCTTGTTCAGTGCAGACTGCATCAGCAGCAGTTTCATTCCAGCCTATCGATGTGCCCATACATTGGGCTGACTATCCAGGTCACTTTGTCGATAATCGGCATTGAGAAGAATGGTGCACCCATCAGGGTTCTGTGCTGCTTCTTGACACTCCCTGATACACACCAGACACTTGTCTCGATTCTCCTATTGCTACTCCTTGACACATTTGAGACCCTTCCATCGACCTTTTTTCATCCCAGTCATCCAGAAAGAGAGTATTTTGAGTTTTTAGACTTAAGAACATAAGAAGTGGCCTCCACTGGGTCAGACCAGAGGTCCATCGCGCCCAGCGGTCCGCTCCCGCAGCGGCCCATCAGGCCTATGACCTGTGAAGTGGTCCCTGACTATTCCTATAACCTACCTCTACTTCTATCTGTACCCCTCAATCCCCTTATCTTCCAGAACTTTGTTGATAACTCTTATAGCATACCGTCTGACTCTGCATCTTCCCTTCCATATTAACGGTCTGCTCAAGATATCTTATTTAAAAGATATATGTATATTAAATAGGTCAAGCTCTCCCCCATTGAAATGGATTCTTGAAGAGCCCAGATCAGAGCTTTTAGATTGAGAAATGGCCTGCCGATTGTAATAAAATTCCAGTGTACAAAGACGCTCTTCAAAAATTGGGAGACTTCTTACAGTCCCAGTGCCTCTTCACAGAATAGACCCGCTACAGACTACAATCTTATCCTGGCTTTGATAAATCACAATTGCAATACCAGTCTGTGATTCAATTGACTTTAAAGAAATATAACAGCTAAAGGTCCTATGCCAATGCTCACCTGATAGAGGCCAGAACTAGAGAATGACACAGGAAAAAAAATCTGTCCCTGTCACTGCCCCGACCCCGTCGTCCCCGCCCTCCCCTTCACCACCCCTATAGTAGAGAATGACACGGTGACAAAATTCATCACCGTTCCCGCGGATAACCGTGGGAAACCATCTTCATATCATTCTTTAAGGAGCGAGGGAAGAATCAGAATATGAATGGCCACAACCACTGACCCTCAAGCTTTGCTTTGAAGAATGCTGGTATAGAAGAGCTGAGGTTGAAATAGACACTAAAAAATGACATGGGATTATTTCCCGCGGTTATCCGTGGGGATGGGAACGGTGATGAATTTTGTCACCGTGTCATTCTCTACCCTATAGCATCCACCCTTCCTCTCGCCACCTCACCGCCCTTCAGCGGCCCGAGAATCTCCCTCCCTCCCCCTTACCTTCGTGGGGCGTTAGTAAAAAAACTTAAGGGAGGGAAGGTGCGCAGTCCCATCCCTACCTAACTACGGCTAAATCTATCTACCTCCCTCCCCCCCTTACCTTCACGGCGCTTTTGTAAAAAACTTACAGAAGCCGGCGAAGCCTGCCTGCCTGCAGTCACGTGTGTGTGTGGGCGGAAGCTTCTCCTCTAACGCAACTTCCGGTTGTGTCAGAGGAGAAGCTTTCGCCCACACACACGCGACTGCAGGCAGGCTTTGCCGGCTTCTGTACATTTTTTACGAAAGTGCCGTGAAGGTAAGTGGGGAGGGAGATAGATTTGGCCATAGAGAGGAAGGGGGCCCATGTGATCAGTGACCGCGCTCCTTCCCTCCCTTAACTGTGGGGACAAGGCCATTCACCGCTCCACAGGGCGGTGGATGGCCTTGTCCCCATGCCCGCAGTGAGCACATCCCTCCCCCACCGTTTCTGCAGGTTACCTGCGGCTAGCCGCGGGTAACTGTCACCATGTCATTCTCTAGCCGGAACTCTGGACAATTAGGTAAGCACATGTTTTATGCCATCATGTTTGTCCATTTAATTTTAAGCCCTTGTTACTCTCCACCAGAAAGCATATGGCTTGAATCATTTGATTGTTTTGATGCATCTTCCAGAGCTTCAGAAGTTTCCATTTGCTATGTGCTGCCTTGCTTCACTTCATATATTTGATTTGGAGACCTCAGCCCAGGATAGGTTTCACTAACATCCCTTATAAGGGAAATGACCTGTTTGAACATATTGAATAGACTGCAGACAGGATTAAACAATGCAATGACATGCTTATCTAGGTTTCTGTCCTCCCCCGCAGTAAAACATCCAGGAGGCACTCCAGCCCTTCACTGCGCTCCTCTTATTCTTATCCTTGCAGATACAACCACAGACATCCTAAGCAACAAAAACAGTATAAATTGACTGTGTAATCTTGAGTTAAACAGTACTCCCCCCTTATTTCTTGGAGAGCATTGTCGATACCTATATCTAATCGGGGACATGCTTCTGTTTTACTATTACTGTTAGGTACAAAACTTTCAGAAGAGAAATAACCCTGCTATTCAAGAAATCCATCAAGACAAACTAACATCGCAGGAAGCATTTCAATCTTCCCCAGATCCTACAATCTTCTAAACCAAATTATCTAGCTTGTAATGACCCAGATACAATGTCTAGATCTCCCCTGAAGCAACCCGCTCTACTTTGTAATTCTCCTGTAAATGTCCAGATAACCGCTTATATATTCCGCCTTGAACCAAATTATCTATTATCCCAGGACAAGCAGGCAGGTATTCTCACTAGTGGGTGATGTCATCAGACAGAGCCCCGGTACGGACGTCTCACAAGCACGTGTTGCTTGTAGAAACTTAAAGTTTCTAGATGCCCGCACCGCGCATGCGCCGGTGCCTTCCTACCCGGAGATCCGGGCGTGTCTCCTCAGTTCAGGTAGCTAGCCTGAGAAGCCAACCCAGGGGAGGTGGGTGGGACGTGAGAATAGCTGCCTGCTGTCCCTGGATAACAACTGTTACGGTAAGTAACATTGCTTTATCCCAGGACAAGCAGGCAGGTATTCTCACTAGTGGGTGACCTCCAAGCTAACCTCAGTGGGATGGAGGGGGAGTTGGCGACTTAAGAGAATAAATTTTTCAATACTGTTTGGCCAAACTGTCCATCCCGTCTGGAGAGGGTATCCAGACAATAATGTGAGGTGAATGTGTGAACCGAGGACCAGGTGGCAGCCTTGCAAATTTCCTCGATTGGTGTTGATCTGAGGAATGCCACTGAGGCTGCCATTGCTCTGACCTTATGGGCTGTGACCTTACAAGGGAGTGATAATCCAGCCTGGGCATAGCAGAAAGAGATACAAGCCGCCATCCAGTTAGAGATGGTGCGCTTTGATACAGGTCTTCCCAACTTGTTAGGATCGAAGGAGACAAAAAGTTGAGGAGTGGTTCTGTGTGGCTTGGTGCGATCCAGGTAGAAAGCCAAGGCACGTTTACAGTCTAGAGTGTGAAGGGCCGATTCTCCGTGGTGAGAATGAGGCTTAGGGAAGAATACTGGAAGTACAATGGATTGGTTGAGATGAAATTCGGAGACCACCTTAGGCAGGAATTTCGGGTGAGTGCGGAGGACCACCTTGTCATGGTGGAATACTGTGAATGGTGGGTCCGCCATCAATGCCTGGAGTTCGCTGACTCTGCGAGCGGACGTAAGGGCTACAAGGAAAAGCACTTTCCAGGTGAGATACTTCAGAGGGGCCCTGTTGAGTGGTTCAAACGGGGGCTTCATGAGGTGGGAAAGGACTACATTGAGGTCCCAAACCACTGGGGGTGGTTTGAGAGGAGGGTTAACATGGAAGAGTCCTTTCATAAATCTGGCGACCACCGGATGGGCCGAGAGGGGTTTCCCTTGTAGAGGCTGGTGGAACGCCGCAATAGCGCTCAGGTGGACTCGTATGGATGTGGACTTGAGCCCAGATTGAGATAGGTGCAGGAGATAGTCCAGCACGGAGGATAAGGAAGCTCGCTGAGGTTCCTTTGACTTAGAAACGCACCATGAGGAGAATCTGGTCCATTTCTGGGAGTAGCATTGTCGAGTGGTGGGCTTCCTGGAAGCTTCCAAGACTTCCCTCACTTCTTGTGAGAATTGGTGAGGGGTTACGTTGAGAGGAACCAAGCTGTCAGGTGGAGAGACTGCAGGTTGGGATGAAGTAGTGATCCTTGATGTTGAGTAAGTAGTGAAGGAAACACTGGAAGTGGTACTGGTTCCCTGCTGCTGAGTTGAAGTAGGAGGGAGAACCAAGGTTGTCTGGGCCACCGAGGGGCTATTAGAATCATGGTGGCCCGTTCGAGTTTCAGCTTGACCAGAGTCTTCTGGATCAGCGGGAATGGTGGGAACGCATATAGAAATCGTTTCCCCCAGTTCAGTAGAAAAGCATCTGCCTCGAGGCGATGAGGAGTGTAGATCCTGGAGCAAAACTGAGGCAGTTTGGCGTTGTGGGGAGCCGCAAAGAGGTCTATCTGAGGCGTCCCCCATTGCGTGAAGATTTGGTGAAGGGGGTTGGAATGGAGAGTCCATTCGTGCGGTTGTAGCAGACGGCTTAGTTTGTCTGCTAGGACGTTGTTCTCCCCCTGGATGTATACTGCTCTGAGTAGGGCGTTGTGGCGCACCGCCCAGTCCCAGACTCGTAGAGCTTCCTGGCAAAGGAGGGACGAGCCCGTGCCCCCTTGCTTGTTGATGTAATACATGGCAGCCTGATTGTCTGTGCGAATGAGGATTACCATGTCGTGAAGTAGATGTTGGAAAGCTTGGAGCGCATTGAAGATGGCTCTGAGTTCCAATAGATTGATTTGGTGTAGTCTTTCCGCACTGGTCCAGAATGTCTAGAGCTCCCCTGAAGTAATACGCTCTACTTTGTAACACTCCTAGTAATCTCCAGACACCCTCTTATGTAATCCACCTTGAACCGCAAGGTAATGGTGGAATAAAAGTCACCAATGTAATGTAATGTTCTGACCAGTGGGTTGTCATGTAATGGGGTATGCTCTCAATCTTCTTTTGCCTTTCAATCATTCTCCAAGAATCTTGTTTAATCAACATACAAAAGACCCCCCCCCTCCAAGAGCTCTGCCCCCGCTTGAGCAGACTGCTGAGCACGATGGACCACTGGTCTGACCAAGCAGCGGCAATTATGTTCTTAAGCCCTTCAGCTCAATGCAAAATAACAAGTTTCTCTGCAGGAGAGGGCCCAAGGGTTCTATTTTAAGTATTTTCTGATACTGAAAGACTAGATGTCTCTGCTCAATTCTAGACTTCCATGCTATCTCCAAATATTTAATGGAGAAATTTTGCATGGTTTCTGACTCTTATTGGGGAAGAATGATTGGCTCTGGTTTCTAGACTTCAAAGAAACATACACTTGCATTTCCATCTTCCCAGCCCACAGGAAATAGCTTTGCTGTGAAGTAAGTTTACACCATTTCCAGTATAGGGTCTTACCCTTTGGTCTAGTGTCTGCACAGTGTGTTCACAAAATGCCTGATGATAGTGGCTACAATCCTCTACTTTGCAGG
This sequence comes from Geotrypetes seraphini, assembly GCF_902459505.1. Lineage (NCBI taxonomy): Eukaryota > Metazoa > Chordata > Amphibia > Gymnophiona > Dermophiidae > Geotrypetes > Geotrypetes seraphini. The sequence goes on from NC_047097.1 coordinate 45,648,392, forward strand.
CTTCGTGTGTTTCCTTATATAGACAACTGGTTAATCAAGTCCTCATCACAACAAGCTTGGCATCCCATTTTCAGTCTGTCTATTGGAGCTATTTTGGACTCAACGCAATCTCAAGCTTTTCTAACTCAGCAGTATGTCCCCTTGCTACCATACATTACTGCATGCCTTCTGGGCCATATTGCTTCCACATTTCATGTCCGGTCTACATTTGAGTGCCTCAATGAACTCACCTCTCAGTGGACTCAGGCCACTGGTTCTCTCTAATATAAGAGACCTCAGAGCTTCATCAGTTCCTCCAGTGGTGGATGCTTCTGTGCAGTCTCTCGAGAGGCCTGAGAGGTCTCTCGAGAGGCCCCCCCCCCCACCAGAAGCTGCTTAACACACACTTCCATGATACACTTGAGGGCACACCTCAACTGCGTAAACACCCAGGGCATCTGGATTTAACATGAACTCTCCATATCAACCTTGAGCTCTGAGCAGTTCACAATGGCCTTTGCACTTTCCAGGATCACCTACAGAATCAAGTAGTTCTCATCTACACAGACAATCAAGTCACCATGTGCCATTTGAACAGACAAGGTGATGCAGGATCTCTCCCACTCTGCCAAAAAGTGATACAAATATGGACCTGGCAATTGCTCACAACATAATTCCTCAAAGCAATTTTATCTTGGAGGAAAACAAACTATCTTAGCAGCAAGCTGAGCAGACTCCTTCAACCTCACAAGTGATCTCAACACACCCCTCTTGTGGCAGATATTTTAAGATTGGGGTATCCCCAACCTAGACCTCTTTGGTCCCCTCCCCCCCAAACTTCTGTTCAGATGCCTTCCTCCTCGACGGTGAGACAAGTTTCTATATGCATTCCTTCCAATTCCTCTACTGGAAAGACTACTCAAGCCACCATGATTGTCATCATGCCTGTGGCCACAACAACCATGATTCCCTCTCCTAGGTTTTTCCAAGTTTTATTATGGTTTGATATAATGCATTTCAAAGGTATTACCAATGCAGTGTACAATGGTTACAACATGAGTAAAGGAGAGAGAGGAAAATATTTCCAATATAACGGGAAAAGAACAAAGGTTTTCTCCTCCGTTCTAATCTGTGTCTCCCACAGAACAGATTTTTTTACTTTATCTGCACCACTGTCAGCCATTATAGAAGCTTCCAGAAAAACATCTATACAATGATATTTTTTCAAAAAGACTCGCTAGATTTAATTGCTCATCACCTACCTCAATTCTAGATTCTCCTTCACTTTTGTAATTTTGGATTTAAAATTACTTCAGTATACGTTCATCTCGGTGCTATTATTGCCTTTTATTCGCCACTAGACGAACAATATTGTATGAACTTCCCTTGTTTTCCAGATTCATGAAAGGTCTTTAGCGTACTAAGCCTGCTATTGCTTGGAACCTCAGTCATTCTCTCCATATTGATTGTCTCCCTTTGAAATTCTTGCAACTTGTTACTAAATCTACTACTCAACTGACCTAACAGATTTTGGACTGCTGTCACCAAAAGACCTATCTCCACATGGTTAATGGTCTGTATCTCTTTCATATGCCCAGGCTGTGCTGATGCTGGAAGGCCATGTCCCTAGTCAAAAAGTTCGAGCTATGACAACTTCTTACTAGGATGGAGAAAATGTTGAAATTAGTCATAACCCAATCTCAGGATTTTTCCAAAGAAGTAGTCGAGAAACTGGAAAATATTGACTGAAATATAAAAATTCTAGATGCGCGCACGACTAAGGTAGAGAAACAAATTACTAATCTACAGGCAATTCCTATGTCTGCTATGAAGGATTCTCACTCAATTCATGTTAAATTAGAAATAATGGAATACGCCACAAGGGTACGTAATTTACATCTAATTTTCTTGAAAAACATATGATATCTCCTGAGATCCTTTTTCGGAAGTATCTCGGAGAGATATTATGGATTACTAATTCAGAATCAATCTCATCACTTTATATTCCAAAAAGGAAAAAAAATACAGTGGAACAGGGACTAGACCAATTGGCTTCTATTGATGTAAATTTGACAGAATTTTTAGAAGACTCGCAGGACACAATACAAACCAGGTCAACTTTTTTAGTTTCATGTATCAATGAAAGTGATAAGGCATTGATAATGGAATTATGTTTTCAGAATAAGCAAGCAATGTTCTGCGGCGCTAGAATTCAAATATTTCCAGATGTAGCGAGATCAACACAGCTCAGACGAAAGGCCTTTTTGGCTCTTAAGTCTAAGGTTGTGGAATCTGGAGCCACTTACTTTTTTAACAGCTCGAGAAAAGAATTGTGTTTTTCGATCCGCTTCAATTGGAACATTTCTTTGAACATTGAGTTTTTCTTCTGTTATGATGCTTGAATTGGAAGTTGTGATATTTCACTGAAATTAGGAGTTCATAAATGCTAACCTTTCTTAAAGTAGAGGGTATATACCCTTTTTTTGATTTCCTTATTTCATTAAGATTTTTCTCTCCCCAAAATGTGGACTTGATGGGATTTCTTTGACTACCTGTGATAAGTTGTATACATAAGTTTGTTTTATTCCTTATTTTCGTACATTTACTTGATTGATCTAAATTGATAAATCTGCAATAATAATTAAAAAAAAGACAACTTCTTACTCGGTCATTTTCCTCACTGTGTGAGTGAACACCACTCTTGAATTTCTCCCTACTCAAGATTCTACCAAGACAGAGCAGTACCGTATTTTCGCGGATATAACGCGCACCATTGTAAAACGCGCACAGGGGTATAGCGCGCAGAAATCACGATGATATGTACAAAAACTTTTCTATACCGCGCTCAGGCATATAACGCGCATGCTGCCCGACTATCCTCTGGCCACCCCGACTCTCCTTTCGCCCTCCCCGACTCTCATCTGGTTGCCCCGACTCACCCTGACTTTCGGTGCACTGCCCCGACTCTCCTCTGGTTGCCCCGACTCACCGTTCACCCGCCCTGACTTTCGGTGCACTGCCCCGCCTCTCCGTGCCTGTCCCCCTTGAAGTCCTGTCCCCCCTTGAAGGTCTGCCTGTCCCCCCTTGAAGGTCTGCCTGTCCCCCCTTGAAGTCCTGTCCCCATCCTGAAAGCCTGATGCCCCCCCTCGACGTCCGATTCTTCTCCCCCCTCGGCAGGACCACTCGCACCCCCACCCCGAAGGACCGCCGACTCCCCGACAATATCGGGCCAGGAGGGAGCCCAAATCCTCCTGGCCACGGCGACCCCCTAACCCCACCCCGCACTACATTACGGGCAGGAGGGATCCCAGGCCCTCCTGCCCTCGACGCAAACCCCCCTCCCTCCAACGACCGCCCCCCCCCCAAGCCCCTCCGACCGACCCGCGACCCCCCTGGCCGACCCCCCCACCCCCCTTCCCCGTACCTTTGGAAGTTGGCCGGACAGACGGGAGCCAAACCCGCCTGTCCGGCAGGCAGCCACCGAAGGAATGAGGCCGGATTGGCCCATCCGTCCTAAAGCTCCGCCTACTGGTGGGGCCTAAGGCGCGTGGGCCAATCAGAATAGGCCCTGGAGCCTTAGGTCCCACCTGGGGGCGCGGCCTGAGACACATGGTCGGGTTTGGCCCATGTGCCTCAGGCCGCGCCCCCAGGTGGGACCTAAGGCTCCAGGGCCTATTCTGATTGGCCCACGCGCCTTAGGCCCCACCAGTAGGCGGAGCTTTAGGACGGATGGGCCAATCCGGCCTCATTCCTTCGTTGGCTGCCTGCCGGACAGGCGGGTTTGGCTCCCGTCTGTCCGGCCAACTTCCAAAGGTACGGGGAAGGGGGGTGGGGGGGTCGGCCAGGGGGGTCGCGGGTCGGTCGGAGGTTCTTGGGGGGGGGGCGGTCGTTGGAGGGAGGGGGGTTTGCGTCGAGGGCAGGAGGGCCTGGGATCCCTCCTGCCCGTAATGTAGTGCGGGGTGGGGTTAGGGGGTCGCCGTGGCCAGGAGGGTTTGGGCTCCCTTCTGGCCCAACTACACAAAGTACGGGGAAGGCGGGTGGGGGTGTCGTGGGGGTCGGCCAGGGGGGTCGCGGGTCGGCTGGGGGACGGGCGGAGGTTCTTGGGGGGGGCGGTCGTTGGGGGGAGGGGGTTTGCGTCGAGGGCAGGAGGGCCTGGGATCCCTCCTGCCCGTAATGTAGTGCGGGGTGGGGTTAGGGGGTCGCCGTGGCCAGGAGGGTTTGGGCTCCCTCCTGGCCCGATATTGTTGGGGAGTCGGCGGTCCTTCGGGGTGAGGGTGCGAGTGGTCCTGCCGGGGGGGGGGGATGTATCGGACGTCGGGGAGTCGGCCGGGCAAGAGGGCTTGGGCTCCCTCTTGCTCCGATCGTGGATGCGGGTGCGGGTGGGAGCGCGTGCGAGCGGTCGTTCGGGGTGGGGGTGCGAGCGGTCCTGCTGGGGGGGTGAATCGGGCGTCGGGCGGGGTGGGAACTATGTTTAAAAACTTTTGTATACCGCGCTCAGGCATATAACGCGCGAGGGGTATGCGCGGTACGTAAAATCACGTATAACGCGCGCGTTATATCCGCGAAAATACGGTACTTTTGTACTCGTCCAAAATTATTCTCCAGATTGTATCTAAATTTCACCTCAACCAATCCATAGTTCACTGTTTTCTTTCTAAAGCTACATTTGTTTCATGGAGAGGTAGCACTGCAAACTTTGTCTGCCATACTACCTGAAAAGCACTAAACCTCGCTTGGAGTTCCTAGTAACAAGAGAACCTTCTTCATTTGCCTGGTGGACTGTATCTCCTCCTCTATGTATATTCGGACTGGTCTGGTGCTGCAGGACCATGTGAAAGCCCACAATGTTTGAGCTATGACTGCTTTTATTGCTCATTTCTGTTCTGCATCTATTGAGGACATTTGCAAGGTAGCCATTTGCTCCTCAATACATACCTTTTACTTCTCACTATTGGGAACAAATCTCCCAAAGAGATTTGGTTTGAACAAGCAGTTCTGCAGAGTTTTACCTCCTGAGTACCAACTTTCCTTCCAACCCACTTGGTTTTGCCACACTTGTATTTATATTGTATCTATACTTGTATCTGTTATCCTCATCCAGTCATGATCCTGGCAGCTTGGGAGTCCCATAAATGAAAATATGCCTGCTTGTTTTCAGAGAAAGCAAATTTAGGTGTTCTCTGAGGATAGCAGGCAAATATTCTCACAATTGGCAAATATTTCCCCAGTTGGCGTTATAGCTTTTTTACTGAACTGAAGGTGTGGTGAGTTGATGTTGGGTGCAAAAGCACCAGCACATTGCCAAAATATTTAAAATGACTGTGCACTTGGCAGTGTCTGTACTAGGTTTCACCTACATATGAGAATATATGCCTGGTTTTCCTCTAGGACTGCATTGGGGCAGTAAAAATAAAATGGTGTAGAAATGAATTCTTGAATGAAATGTATGTGTTCAGATTTTTTTTTTTTTTTTTTTGATAGCTGCCCATAGGCTGAATTTGCAATATTGGGATGTTGTCTTGAGTATTATGACCTATACACTGTATTTCCCCATATATAGGCCACCCCTTTGTATAGGCCGCAGAAAATGCCGATGTAGGTTTTAAAACTCTAAGCCATGTTACTAGCTGTGGCTTATCTAAGAGTTTTAAAACCTACATCGGCCTATACAATGGGGGTGGCCTATACATCATCTGCCCCTTAAATACCTCCCTTGCCGGTAATATTCCTCGACGGCCGCGCCTGCCTCCTCCAAACATGTTCGCTGCCACTTCAAACACATTGTGCAGGGCAGGAGCGATGTTTGCGATCTCAAGCCTTTTCCTGCATCCTTCCTGATTGGCTGCCATCAGTTCTTGTGACAGCTTCCTTGGGCTTCCAGAGAGACTGGTGGTGGTGATTAATACAATTTTTTGTTGCATTAAAATATATGGAATCTCTTGCCTTTAAATTTTTGATTAGAATGCCTGAGTTGTATATAAGAATAAGTTATTTTATTTAAATTCATCAGCTTGCTTTGTGCTTGTTTAATGTACTGTAAACAGCCTTTATCCTGTTGGGCTTATGCAGTATATCAAATGTCAAATAAAGTATAAACTTTTAAAGGATGTTTTGCTGGCCGTTTGGTGTGGGGGGGGGTGTTTTTTATTTTATTTATTTTTTTTTTAAATGACATTTTAATATTTATCAATCTTATTTACCTAATCTTAAAGTTGCAGGTCAAAATAATTTCCTGCTCAACTTGCTACCATTTCTAATTGGATATTATATTGGGGTCTCTCTGTGACTATAACAGAAAACCCAATTGTTTGAGGGGTGTTCAGTTTAAAAAGTGCATGTCCTGAACCTGTGGGTTGTGCATCTTCACTTGTGAGGAATGCAGAAGGCATTATCTACATTGTCAATTCCATCTCCCTGCATCACTGGGCACTATCCCCTCTCCTCAATTTTTTTTTTTCCTTCTGCAAGTGAGTTAAGAAGGCCTTTTCCATCTGTTCTCTTTAAATTTCTTAATTTTGGGTTTTATCCAATGGTGGGTGTGGTGTGGGTAGGGTTTTTTTTTGTTTGTTTTAAGGCTTATGGTTTTATAGATGTTTCCAGTAGTCCTGGGACAGCTCTGCTTTGGGAGAAGCTGCAGACTCTGTGTTCTGAGGTCCATAGCTGGGTGGGCCTCCTTTGCTGCAGGCCACCTATCTAGCCAGCCTGCCCTAGCACTTGGATCAATTTGGGATTCAAACCTCTGGGATTCCTTTTTCTGATTTTAATTAAAGCATGTGAGCGCAGGCTGTATTTGGGCTCTATACTGGTTAGACTTTGCGGTTGACTGCTGCATTCCTGCTGAAGAATTGTGTGGAGACTGGTGAGGTAGAGGGTTTCAGGCTGGTTCAGCTTTTGTAAAAGGCAGCCTGAAGACACAAGTCCCTGAATATCCTGCTTGCTTGTCTAAGGGAGAAAAGCTTTTTCTTTATCCAGCTCTAGTGAGAGCTGATGCAGGCACAGCACATGGCAGCACTGTGATATAGCCCATTACTGTATATGGGTGACATTGGGTTGGAGTTGATTGGGGAGGTTTGAGGGATTTCTTTGAAGGTCCCCTTCCCCTAATATACTGCTTTTCGTATTTTTTTGTTCTACATGTGTTCTTCCAATCCCTATGATTTGGAAATCTTTAATTAAAGTTTCAGCAGAATCCAACCACCATGATTCTCGTAGCTCTGTGGCAAGGGTGTCAAAGTCCCTTCTCGAGGGCCGCAATCCAGTCGGGTTTTTAGGATTTCCCCAATAAATATGCATGAGATTTATTAGCATACAATGAAAGCAGTGCATGCAAATAGATCTCATGCATTTTCATTGGGGAAATCCTGAAAAACCGAATGGATTGCAGCCCTCGAGGAAGGTCTTTGACATCCCTGCTCTATGGTGAGTGAGACAACACTGATTTCCTTTTCATCAACTCAATGTTAGTGTCAACCACCATAGCGTCTATGCACAGCTCTCCACATGGTGATGTTACTGATTCATGTGGACACATTTTACCTTCTGGTGTTGTCTTCAGGACTTGGCTCCAAACATATGTCCTATATCACTGGTGCTGCATTACCTTTTATGTCTCTTTCATACTAGTAAAAAAAAAAAAAAAAAAAACCAAAAAAACCAACAACAAAAAAGTCAACCCCCAACAAAAGCACTTCAATAATATTTGTTTCTCAAAACTTTGTGCCTTCCATGTGTCTTTGAGCATTAAACTTCTGGCTACATATCAGTTGCTTCTCGCCTCATGAAATGACTCGTGCTGTCAAAGTCTTTAACTCAATCTCCTCCAGCCTATATGTTATCCTCTCCACTTGATGAAACCTCCATTTGAAAGACTTGTATCTACGTCTCTCAAGCACCTTGCTTGGACAATAGTCTTATCACTTTGTATCATTTCTTTAACCAAGTCAGTGAATTCCAAGTTTATTTAAAATTTGATTAACCACCTAATCAAAATTCTAGGCGTTGTACAATATAAAATACAAGTAAATATTTAAAATTGACAAAATACAAATACTCGGAGGACTATATACGAGACAAGACATACAGAAACATATGGAATATGGGGAAGAACTACAATCTTTGGAGATAAAGAATTGAAGCATACATGAAGATTCATATACAAGTTGTCACATATGCCATTCCCTGGCCATAGGCATAACACCCTCCCACCTCCCCTGGTTGGCTTCTTAGCTTCCTTATGGTACTGAGGTACTGCAAGCTGACATCTGGTGGGAAGACGCCCGCATGTGATGTGCGGACAGTCACAAAGCTTCTCTGAAACTTAAAGTAACAGTACACTTTTCACTGTCTATACTGGGCTCCGTGGATGGCGTTTTCACATGTGGGTGACATCTGCCTGCTGTCCCTGAATAACATCTGTTACAGGTAAATAACTGTGCTTTCTGGCAGTGCCAGCCCCCCATGGCATGGCATTGTCTACAGTTATTGGGGTCCTGTGGTGGTGATGGAGATGGTACCATGAGTGAAAGCTCATCTGAACTTGCTTTTGTCCAGCTGGTTGCCACAGACACTCCCTTTACATAACATAACTTTATTCTTCTATACCGCCACAATCAGACGATTTCTAGGCAGTTTACACTGAAGAGAGCTGGACATTCGGCAAAATACAAATAGCATGTGGCCCGCCAGATACTATTTTGAGGCCCTTGGTATTATAAAGAATGATTCTTTATGGAAAACTTGAGTCTTAAGTGTCCGACAGTAGTGTCTGGTCACGTTCTGGAACATTGCCCGCCTCACTGCTGTAACCTCATGCAAGTGCTTTCCTGCGTCTGTATGCGATTGTTCTCTACATTCCACCTCACAATTGCATACAGACACAGGAAAGCGCTTGTGTGAGGTTACAGCAGTGAGGCGGGAAACGTTCCAGAACGTAAGGTAACCATTGGAGGCAGTGCAGCTTGTGCATGTGTCCTGTGCTGGAGGAGGTGAGAGCTGAATGCAGTTGTGGACATGACTGCCAGACACTTAAACATGTTAAACAAGTTTTCCATAAAGAATCTTTCTTTATAATACCGGGGGCCTCAAAATAGTTGGTCCAAAATCTTGTCTTTCAGTTGATACTTCGATAGTTTTTCACTTTCTGCATGTTGCACTGCTTTCACCTGTGTATAGCTGAAATTATGAGAAGCAATTACCGTATTTCCCCATATATAGGCCACGACCTATATATGGGTTTTGCAGCCAAACAGTGAGTGTGGCTTCATTATATAGGGCGGCCTATCTAACGACATTGTAGATAAGCCGCCCATTAGTAGATCTCCTTATACCTTTTTAAATGTAGCTCCCTCGCTGGCTTCCTGCAATGCCGCGGTGCAGGGCAGGAGCTATTTTTTTCAGTGTCCAGCCTGCCCCATGCTGCTTCTTGAATCCTGTGAGAAATGATGCAGGCATTGAGGAAGCAGGGTAGGTTGGACGCTGAAAATATCGTTCCTGCATCGCAGCCGCCACATTGCAGGAGGCAGGCAGCAGATAAGATGCAGCATGTAACATGGGGGGCTTATCTAAGAGTTTTAAAACAAGTATAGGCATTTTTTGTGGCCTTTATTGGGGAAATATGGTAAGGAAAGATTTATAAACTATAATAGTTTATAAATATTTCCTTAATTGTTTCCGATAATGTCAGGTAATCCACATTTTGGATTTGTAGGTACTTAGCTCGTGCAACATTGTCTTTTCTTTAATAAGACATTAACTTTTTTTCTGTGGCCCTCCAAGTTACCTACAAATCCAAAACGTGGACCTGCGAAAGGTTTGAGATTGAGACCGCTGCTTTAGATGCTTTGTAATGGACAGTGGAGGCCCAGCAGAGTTTGCAATGGTGGTTAAGGCTGGAGATACTGTCCAAAGGATTGCTCCTACACATATAAGAACATAAGAATTTCCGCTCCTGGGTCAGACCAGTGGTCCATCGTGCCCAGCAGTCTGCTCCTGCAGTGACCTGTAGGTCAAATACCAGTGCCCTGACTGAGTCTAGCCTTACCTGCATACTCTCTGATTCAGCAGGAACTTGTTGAATTTGTCTAACTTTGTCTTGAATCCCTGGAGGGTGTTTTCCCCTACAACAGCCTCCGGAAGAGTGTTCCAGTTTCCAACCACTCTGGGTGAAGAAGAACTTCTCTGCGTTTGTATGGAACCTATCCACTTCCAACTTTAGAGAGTGCCCTCTTCTTCTCTACCTTGGAGAGGGTGAACAACCTGTCTTTATCTAATAAGTCTATTCCCTTCATTATTTTGAACGTTTCAATCATGTCCTCTCCATTTCTTCTTTTCAAGGGAGAAGAGGCCCAGTTTCTCTAATCTCTCACTGTACGGCAACTCCTCCAGCCCCTTAACCATTTTAGTCGCTCTTCTCTGGACTCTTTCGAGTAGTACCATATCCTTCTTCATGTACGGCGACCAATGCTGGACGCAGTACTCCAGGTGAGGGCATACCATGGCCCAGTACAGCGGCATGATAACCTTTTCAGATCTGTTCGTGATCCCCTTCTTAATCATTCCTAGCATTCTGTTTGCCCTTTTTGCCACCGCCGCACATTACGGCTTCATCGACTTGTCGACCAGTACTCCCAAGTCTTCTTTCCTGGGGGGTCTCTCCAAGTACTGCACTGGACATCCTGTATTCATGTATAAGATTCTTGTTACCGACATGCATCGCCTTACACTTATCCATGTTAAACCTCATTTGCCATGTCGCAGCCCATTTCTCAAGCGATTTTGTCACGTTGCAGGTCTTAGCAGTACTTCTGTGTCTTAACTACTCTGAATAACTTCGTATTGTCTGCAAATTTAATCACCTCGCTCATCGTTACAATTTCCATCCAGGTCATTTATAAATATGTTGAAGAGCACGAGTCCAACACCATACCCTGCGGCACTCCACTGGTGACGCTTTTCTAGTCTGGGTATCCATTTATTTATTTATTCAGTTTTCTATACTGTTCTCCCAGGGGAGCTCAGAACAGTTTACGTGCATTTATTCAGGTAATCAAATAGTTTTTCCTCTCTGTCTCGGGAAACAGCGATCACAATATGATCCGCTTTGATATGGACGCAGGGGAGAAACATCAGTCGAAAACGACAGCCACGGCACTGAATTTCCGAAAAGGGAATTACGAAGGGATGAGAATCATGGTAGGGAAGAAGATTAAGAAGAGGATAAGTACTGTAAAAATGCTAGAACAAGCTTGGTCCCTTTTTAAGGACACAGTCACCGAGGTGCAAAATTGATATATACTACATATCAACAAGGGATCCAAAATGAAAAAGATCAAAGAACCTGATGTGGCTCACTGTAGAGGTCAAGGAAGCAATCAGTCAAGAAAACTTCATTTAAGGAATGGAAAAGGTTAAAAACAGACGAAAACTGGAACAAGCAGAAACATCAACGCAGGTGCTGTAAGGCGGTGAAAGGGACCAAAAGAGATTACAAGGAAAAAAATAGCTAAGGAGGCGAAGAACTTCAAACCGTTCTTTCAATATATTAAGGAGAAACGATCCGCGAAGGAAGCGGTGGGACCGTTCGATGAACATGGAATAAAGGGAGCACTAAGAGGACAAAGCAATTGCCGACAAACTGAACACATTTTTTGCGTCTGTATTTACCGAAAATGTACACAGCATACCAGAACCCATCAGGCTGTATGCTGGAAACGAAGACGGAAAGCTGACAGGATTGACGGTCAGTCTAGAGGAGGTGTGTAGGCAGATTGATAGGCTTAAATCCCCGGGACCGGATGGCATCCATCCAAGGGTCATCAAGGAACTGAAAGGGACCATAGCTGAACTGCTTCAATTAATAGCCAATCTGTCGTTCAAATCGGGAAAGATTCCGGAAGACTGGAAGGTGACGAATGTTCCGCCGATCTTCAAAAAAGGTTTGAGGGGAGATCTGGGAAACTACAGACCTGTGAGTCTGACCTCGGTACCGGGAAAGATGGTAGAGTCACTAATAAAGGACAGCATCATTGATCACCTTGATGGACACGGGCTGATGAGGACCAGTCAGCACGGTTTTAGCAAAGGCAGATCGTGTTTGACGAACTTGCTGCACTTTTTTGAGGGAGTAAACAGACAGATAGACAAGGGCGATCGGTCGACATTGTATATCTGGATTTTCAGAAGGCGTTTGACAAGGTTCCGCATGAACGACTACTTTGGGAAAATTGCGAGCCATGGAATTAAGGGTGAAATACGTGGATTAAAAACTGGAGCATAGGAAACAGAGTGGGGGTAAATGGACAATACTCAGACTGGAAGAACATTACCAGTGGTTGCTTGGACCCGTGCTCTTTAACATCTTTATAAACGATTTGGACATAAGTACGACGAGCGAGGTGATTAAATTTGCAGATGATATGAAGTTATTCAGAGTAGTGAAGACGCAGGGGGATTGTGAAGATCTGCAACGTGACATAATCGGGCTTGAGGAATGGGCATCGGTAACAAAAATCTCATGCACGAATGCAGGATGTCCGGGGCAGTACTTGGAGAGACCACCCAGGAAAGGGACTTGGGAGTACTGATCGACAAGTCAATGAAGCTGTCCGCTCAATGTGCAGCGGTGGTGAAAAGGGCAAACAGAATGCTAGGAATGATAAAGAAGGGGATCATGAACCGAAAGGAGAAGGTTATCATGCCGCTGTACCGGGCCATGGTGCGCCCTCACCTGGAGTACTGCGTCCAGCACTGATCTCCATACATGAAGAGGGACACGGTACTACTTAGAGAAGAGCGACTAAGATGGTTAAAGGGTTGGAGGAGTTGCCGTACAGCGAAAGATTAGAGAAACTGGGCTTCTTCTCCCTCGAACAGAGGAGATTGAGAGGGGACATGATCGAAATATTCAAGATACTGAAGGGGATAGACTTAGTAGATAAGGACAGGTTGTTCACCCTCTCCAAGGTAGGAAGAACGAGAGGGCACTCTAAAGTTGAAAGGTGATAGATTCCGTACAAACGTAAGGAAGTTCTTCTTCACCCAGAAAGTGGTAGAAAGCTGGAACTCTCTTCTGGAGGCTGTTATAGGGGAAAACACCCTCCAGGGATTCAAGACAGTTAGACAAGTTCCTGCTGAACAAAAATGTGCGCTATTAGGGCTAGTCTCGGTTAGGGTGCTGGTCTTTGACCAGATGGCTGCCACGTGAGCGGACTGCTGGGCATGATGGACTACTGGTCTGACCCAGCAGCGGCAATTCTTGTTATGTTCTTATCTAACGTACCTGGGGCAATGGGGGGGATTAAGTGACTTGTCCAGGGTCACAAGGAGCAGCGGGGGTTTGAACCCACAACCTCAGGGTGCTTAGGCTGTAGCTTTAACCACTCCTCCCACTCTCCCCACCTACTCTCGGTTTCCTATCTGCCAACCAGTTTTTAATCCACATCAGTGTTCTCCCCAGAAATTTTTTCCAGCCGGGTGGCATGAAAAAGTAGCCAGGTGGGGCGAGATGGGGAAATTTGGTGGTGGGGAAAATTAATCCCCCTCTTTTACTAAGGTGCGCTAGCATTTTTAGCGCGCGCAAACCCCTGCGCTGTGTGGGAAAACTAGTGCCAATTCAATGCTGGTGTTAGCATCTAGCACACATGGCAATTCCTCCGTGCGTTAAGTGCACATTAAAACCACTATCGTAACTTAGTAAAAGGAGCCCTAAATGTATACTATTTTTATTAGTTAATTATTATTATTTTCCAACGCTCAATATGACTTCCTTTTTTAAGGTTTGACACTTGTGCCAGAATATTTTTACTAAATTTAAGAAGTATTTGCCCTCTTTCAAATGGTATAGAGGTTTAAAAAAGGGAAAGGCATTAATGAAGTCATTAGGTTCAATCTAGCCATTTATTTCTGCATGAATTTAAACAACTAAAAAAAAAAGATAAATATAGCTCATCCAGTCATACAAGAAATGGCTCTATAGCAGGGGTGCATAAGCACCAGCATTTCTCTTCCCCCTCCCCCTCTAATTGGGTACAGCAGCATTTCTCCTCCCATTCACCCCACCCCCCCGGCCTCACACACCCGGCAGATTTGCTACAAACAAAGGCAAGTTGCAAGTTTCCCTTCGTTGCTGACCTATCTCCCAAAGGTCAGTGATAGAGGGAAGCTTACAACTTGCTGCTCTTGCTTACTTCCGGCCTTTCTCGTTGCCGGGTCCTGCCTTCACGGAAGCAGAAAGTAGGCAGGACCCAGTTGCGAGAAAGGCCTGAAGTAAGCAAGAGCAAGTAAGCTTCCCTCCGTGGCTGGCCTATCTCCCGCTTGCTCTGGGGCTCTAATGGTCAGTGCCGGCTTCTCTTCCCTACCCCCCCCCCCCCCCCGACGTAACTTCCGATTTTGGAGGGAAGCCGGGTTCGAGTCACTTGCTGGGTTTTGTTTTGTTTAAAGTCCGGCGGGAGTCTTTCAGCGGCTCTTCAGGCTGCACGTTAAGCAGTGGTGGCAGCAGGATTCGGCAGATGACAGCCGGGCGGTAATCTAAATTTGCTGGGCGGAACGCCCGGCTGAAAAGCGCTGGGGAGAACACTGCACATGAGTATTTCACCCTCTATTCTATGGCTCACAATTTTTCGAAGCAGTCGTTCATTATGGGTGATCCTGACTACAGATGCCAGCCTTTACGGCTGAGGGAAGGGTGTCACTGAAGGTCATACAGGCCAAGGCCGCTGGTTGCCTTCACAGAGAACATGGCTCATCAACAGATTGGAACTGAGAACCATTTGAATGGTGCTAAGGGCATTCCAGGAGTCCCTGGAAGGGAAAACGCTCGAGTTCTCTGGGACAGTGCCACAGCAGTGGTTTGTTAGCATCAAGAGTGCGCTATTAAAACTGGAGGCTCAGCTGTTATTTCACTGGGCAGAGAACCATTTACTAGCCATCTCTGCAGTGCATGTAGCAGAAGTGAATGATGTTCAGGCTGACTTTCTCAGTTGTTAGACACTGGATCTAGGTAGCATTGAACAGTATTGTTGAGCACTGGGGGCATCTGTTTGACCTGATGGCATTGGCCCAGAATCACAAAAGTGCATGATATTTCAGTCAAAGGTGTGAGTGGGGAAGCCCTGGTGTAGATACCATAGTGCAGCCGTGGCCCACTAGGGATTTCTTGTATGTGTTCTTCTTTGGCCAATGGCCGTGTTGTTCAGAGAACCAATGCCTCAAGAACTTGTGAACCTTGTGACTGTGGATAGTCCGTACCGATCATGGTACATGGATTTAGTTAGGCTACAGAAAGTCTTGAGTCTGAAACTCCCTCTCCATCTGGCACTGCTCTTGCAAGGTCCAATCACCTTAGAAAATCTGGAATGCTTATGGCATGGTTCTTGTGCGTATGGCCTTTGTGCAAAAAGGGTATTCAGAGGTGGTTATTGCCACATGGCCTGGAAATTATTTCAACACTGGTGTTCAGACCAGCAGATAGAGCTGGTTAGGGCTCTGATAGCTGCTGTCCTGCCCTTCAAGAAGGGCTAGAAAAGGGCTTTGCAGTCAGTCAAAGGTTCAGATGGCCAGTCTCTCTCCTGTTTTCAAGCTCATTTGGAAAAAATGTTCCTTGATCTCTTACCCTGATATTTCCATATTTTTAAGGAGGGGAGTGTAGTTGCGTACATTGTTTCAAAACTATCCTTCATGAAACTGTAACCTTGTGTTTGAGGTCCTAAGTAAGCCCTGTATGAGCCTTGTATGAGGCCATGCTGATGGACTTCACTGTAACGACAATCTTTCAGGTAACCATTGTTTCAGCTAGAAGAGTTTTGGAATTCTAGGCCCTGTCATGCAGGGAACCATTGCTCAGAATTACAGAGGCAGGAGTTTTTGACGTATGGTTCCATCTCTTCTTCCAAAGGTGGTATCTGTGCTCCATGTGAATCAGGAAGGTCCAATTGCCTGCATTCCGAAGCAGGACAAAATACTAGTATGGCTAGATGTTGGAAGTGTTCTCATTCGTTACCTGGAAGCGTCCATTGATTTATTTATTTATTTTTTTTCCAGTTGTCAGATAATCTCTTTGTCTTAAAGGGCTCTGGATGCAGAACCCAAAGGCCTTGATTTCCAGATGGATACGGACGGCTGTTTCCTCTGTTTTCATAGGATGTGGTAAACGTCCACCAATTTCCTTGAAAGTGCATTCAAGTGTGGCTTCATGGGTGGAATCAGGACAGTTTCTCCTGATGAGATTTATAGTGCAGCTATGTGGTCCACTCTACATAACATTAAGTTTTACAGAGTGAATGTGGCAGCTGAAAAGGACTTCGCTTTTGGGTTTGGGGTGCTAGCAGAAGGCTCTTCTATCCTACCCTAGGCTTAAGGGATTGTACCTTTTTTTTTTTTTTTGCACTGGAACAGAAGATCAGATTCTTACCTTAATCTTCTTTCCAGTAGAGAAGCATAAGTCCTGAAGCCCTAACCCGGGGGTCGGCAACCCGCGGCTCTTTTCCACCTTTGCTGTGGCTCCGGTAGTGTGTCACGCAGGCATGCAATTTACAAGTCCGGCGTCGCGGCGGGAAATAGCCATGCTGAGCAGTGAGCTCAGCACGTACACAGATGAAAGCCTTGCTTGCTGATTGGTCCGGCGGCCCTGCCCCGCCGTGCCGCCGGACCAATCAGCAAGCAAGGCTTTCATCTGTGTAGTGCTGAGCTCACTGCTCAGCATGGCTATTTCCCGCCGCGACGCCGGACTTGTAAGATGCACGCCTGAAAAAGAAATCATCCTGGCTGGGGTCGGTGTCATGCTCCGGAGATCTACAGCCTTCCTATCTCCCTCTCCCTTCTACCTGCTTCCAGCCACATCCCCTGCTCCGCGGCTCTCTTCGGCAACTCAGCAGCAGCGATCGACACAAGCTTCTGACGTCGGGGCCTACCCTCTGCGAGTCCCGCTTGTTTCAACTTCCTTTTTCCACAGAAGCGGGACTCGTAGAGGGAAGGCCTCGATGTCGGCAGCTTGTCTTGATCACCGCTGCTGAAGAGAGCCGCGGAGCAGGGGGGTGTTGCCAGGTGCAGGTAGAAGGGAGAGGGCCAGATGCAGGACTCGTGGGTGAGGGAGAGAGAGAAAGAGAGAGGGGAGGGAAACAAAAGGAAATATTTCATACTGGGCTGGGCTGGAGTGGAGGGAGGGTGGAAAGATTCTAGCTACAGGGTGCAGTAACAAAGGAAAAGGGGGGAAAGCTGAAAATGGAGATAGTGACACAAAGAAGAGAAAGGGTAAGCAGGACCTACTGAATAAGGATAGAGATACAGAGGGGACATGAAGAGGAGGTGAAATAGAGACATAGAAGTAATACTGAAAAAGTATGTGTGTGGGGGGGAGATAAAGACATTGAAAGGGCAAATGGTGAACATGGGGTAAAGACAAGGACAGAGACAAATGAAGATTCTGAAAAAATGGTGAGATAGGGATATAGGTGAGATGGACACAAAGAAGGGTGATGCTGGAAAATAGGTGGAATGGTAATTCTGACAGACACAGAAGGGAAATGCTGGATCAAGGAGAGATGGGGCTCAGGCTGGATGGAATGAGGAGAAATGCCTTGTTGGCCCGGAACTTCCTCTCCTACGTCAGAATTGACGTCAGGGAGCGGAATGCTGGTCAGCAGCGCAACACTTCTGCAGGGAAAGCTTGGGACGGCGGTGGCTTGGGGGCTGTTTCCCGATTGCGGTGGCAGCAAACCGAGTGGCTTGGGGGAGGGCACGGAGACAGAAAGAAGGGGGAACAGGGAGACAGAAAGAAAAAGTTGGGGGAGAGAATGAGGTCTGGAGGAGAGGAAACATACAGGAGGCTGAAAGAAAGGAAGAAAGTTTGGATGCACAGTCAGAAGAAGAAAGTGCAACCAGAGACTCATGAAATCACCAAATAGCAAAGGTAGGAAAAATGATTTTATTTTCAATTTAGTGATCCTGTATATAGCATTAAGATAAGAAACAATATATGCAGTGTTAGATTTGTTTTATAATGGTTTTGCGGCTCCAAGTTTTTTTTTCTTTTCGAAAACGGGTCCAAGTGGCTCTTTATGTCTTAAAGGTTGCAGACCCCTGCCCTAACCTATGTTTTCAGTGTAGCCTGCTTTTGGCTTCAGACAGGTATGATACTGCAGAGACTTATCTATTGACACTCGAGCAATATGGAGCTACGACTTCATAGATACAGAAGCCATAAGATTGCTCTTGCCAAAGTCAGAGCTAGCCAAGTGTTAGTGCTGGTTGCCCTCAGGTGGCTGTTTCTTGTTCAGCCTTGTTGATGCTATGTTGCATTTGTTAGAGTTGTGTTTTTTTGCAGAGCAGATCAAAAGAACATGTTTGGGGAGTTCCCTATGCCTCTCCTTGTTTCTGCTCTGGGGTTCAAGTTTCAAATTTTATTATTTTTAATATACCGACCATCAGCATGTATCTGGCCGGTTTACAATGCTAACAAAAAAAAAAAAGTAAAATAATAATTTATAGAAGGGGGAAGAGTGAACATTAAAAAGACAATTTACAAATACAAACATGAACTTGAGGGTAATAAGGGGAAGGGAGGGTCAATTACATTATTAAAAACAAAGTTTAAGAGAAAAGGGAGGGGGGATATAACATCAGGAATGGAGTCGCTTCTTAAAAGCGATTGAGATTAATTTTGCTAGCTTTTGAAGAGGAAGTATTTAAAAGTTGTGGTATGCGTCTTGAAATAAGAACTTTTTTAGTTTAGTCTTGAATTTGTCGAAGATTTTCATGGCAGAATTGAGGTGGCATGGCGCTCCATAAAGTTGGAGCAACTACAGAGAAGTTCGTTTTCCTAGTGTAGTAGAATTCTTTGATGGAAGGGACGGTCAGTAAGTTCTGATCTGCTGACCTTAAGGGTCCAAGAAGGGCAGAGAGGGATGATGAGTTTGTCGAGAAAAAGTGAAAGACGCGAGAGTTTGATTTTAAAGACCAGCATTAAGGTTTTATAAGTGATACGGTGTGTGATGGGTAGCCAGTGAGCTTCTTTCAGAAGAGGAGTAACGTGATCATATTTCCCTATCTTATGGATAAGTTTGCTGTATTTTCGATGAGCTGCAGACGACGTAGTTCTTTTTGGGGAATTGCGTTATATAGGGAATTACAGTAATCTAAATGAGAAATGACCAATGAGTGGACTAGGGTTATGATAGCATTAGTTTTGAGAACTGAAGTTAAGGAACGGAGAAGCTGAAGTTTGTAGAAGCAGGTTTTTACGACGGAGCTTATCTGGTCGTGACAGGTTAAATCTTTGTCTGTAGTTACTCCGAGCAGTTTTATTTTTGTTTCTATTTTTACTTGGCAATATTTAATGGTGATTTTTCCTTTTATTTTTTCATTGTTCCTGATCAGGAAGAGTATACCACAGGATTTATTGATGTTAAGGGAGAGTATTTATGTGGAGCCAATCACTGATTTTGTCCAGTTTGTTATTAATTTCTTGTATTTCATTTATTTTTGAAGAATCAACAGGATGGATTAGTTGAATGTTGTCTGCATATGCAAAAATAGTAAAACTGATGGACTGAGCTAGGGTGAGAAGAGGAGAAATAAAAATTAAATAGTAAAGGGGAGAGGATAGAGCCTTGGGACGCCGTAAGTTTCAACAATAGGAGGTGAGGTTTTCTCTTTCGAGTGAGCTTTAAAGTTACGTTCATTAAAGTAAGAGATAAAACCATAAAAGGGCTGAACCTGTGATACCACAGTTCCTAAGACGATCAATAAGGAGATAGTGATCGACAGTGTCGAAGGCAGTGGAAAATTCGAGAGAGGACAGATTTTCGGTGGTCAAGAAAGTAGTGTACAGTAGTGATGAGACCAAGTAAAGATAATTTGGTGGAGTAATTAGAGCGTAAGCCTGTTTGGGGGTGGAGCGCGTTGGATTTATCGATAAATTCTGTGAGCTGGTTATGTATTATTTTTTCCTTAAGTTCGTTGATGCAAACTGATAAGAGGGCAGTGCCCGGTGATGCAGGGAGGTGGAGTTGAAAATGTAGATGCCTTCTGCGTTCCTCACGGTTGAAGGTGCACTAACCACAGGTTCAGGACTCTGAGTGCTCTTCTATTGGATAGACCATCAAGGTAAGAACCTAATCCTCTCTCTCATTTTGAAGTAACAGCAATTATAGTGACAGTTCAGACTCGCAGTTCTGAACCCTATATATATATATATATATATATATATATATGCACTACCTTTTCTTTGTGACTTTTTGTTGTTGTTGTTCTGTGCTGCCTCCAGCATAGTAGAACAAAGTGCAGTCTTAGAATGAATTCCAGGTGTGCTATCTTGCATATGCTGATATGTTCCCTTCATTAATGACCTGTTAAATATATTCTAGGCAATTCAGGCAGCAGTGGTGGTGGCAGTGGGAGTTCTACCAGAAACCTCTGGGTCAGTGGACTTTCTTCCAATACCAAAGCAGCAGATCTGAAAAATCTTTTTGGCAAGCATGGGAAGGTAAAAGTTTTTAAGAGTTTGTTTGCTAAACATATTGCAAGAAGGTGTTAGAAACTGGTTTTATCGAACAAAGTGGACGTTTTAATACCTCTAGTGGCATAGTGGAAGAAAAGATTAGTGTTCCATGAGAGAACCTGAAGTGTAGTTCTTGGGGAAACATAATATGCAGGCTTTTGGGGCTATTCTGTTATTTATGTATTCTATATACTCAAATATAAACCAGGATTTGGGGGCTAAAAAATTGGTCCAAAAATGGGGGTCCCGGTTTATATTCGGGTCAATGCTCCCTCCCAGAATTTTTAAGGCCGCTGCTGCCAGGCTCTGCCCTCCTCCTACTTCCTGCCCTATCATACCTCTGCCGATCCCTGGTGGAGGTGCAGCGGGCAAGAGCAAGCTTTCCAAACTCGTGCCCTGCTGCTAACTGGCTGCACAATTCAATTTCTTCATCTGAGCAGCACATGCAGCAGCGCGATTTGGTGCTGCTTTTCGGTCCTGAGCGGTTTCCTTACTAGCTTCCGCAAATTCTCGCGAGAATTTGTGGGAGCTAGTAAAAAACAGCTGTAGCGAAGTTCACACAGAGACTTGTTTCGGCTGTTTTTTACTTGCGCAGGCTAAAGTTTTTGTTTGCAGTTCTATTTGATACCTTATCAACCTGGGACCACTGATGAAGGCGTGTTAACCAAAACACGGACCATGTCGGGTCCTTTGGTTTGGTTTAAGGTGGTAATATTAACCGTATTCATAATTTTGTTATAGTAAACTTAGCCTGCATTCTTGTACATTTGTCTGCAGTTTTTCTTTTTTTTGGCTCAATAAGGGAACAAACAATAGAGCCTTGAAAAGTGCAGCCACGCTGAAACCAGCCTTTTTACCTCAAGTACTTGATTAAACAGATTTCACCTTTTCCAGAAGTACATTCCACAGCGCAAACTTCCTCCTTTTCAACGTCATGTTTATGATCTGTTTCAGCTGAAGAAATATATGGTACGTTCTACTTAACATTCACGATACAAGCAGAATATCTTCAGAATTAATAGCCACACCAAATGATATTCATAGACTTATACTGTCAGAAACCAAGTGCTGTAAACTTTTTAATCTGTGAAAACTGTAAAAGCCTCAGTGTTTCCCAGGATAAAACCTGTGAAACTAACTATGCCAATAATACTATTGACATAGAGAAATACATCCTTGGCCTTATATTCTACCGTTACACATTCTCTTATTTATCTATTTAACAGGGCCTGTTGGGATATTTCTATATGAATTGATCTGATTTGAAATTGTTTAAGAGCAGCATACTGATACCGCTAAAACTGCAGCTTCGGTGGTTTTGCACTGTCAGAAGAAAACAAGATAAGTGCTCACTTTTCTATAAAACTTTAAAAGCCAGTAAAAAGTTAAAAAGTAAATGACAGCAAAAAAGTTAAATAGATAAATAAGAGAATGTGTAACGGTAGAATATAAGGCCAAGGATGTATTTCTCTATGTCAATAGTATTATTGGCATAGTTAGTTTCACAGGTTTTATCCTGGGAAACACTGAGGCTTTTACCGTTTTCACAGATAAAAAGTCTACAGCACTTGGTTTCTGACAGTATAAGTCTATGAATATCATTTGGTGTGGCTATACGTTCTACTTAACGACACATTTGAAATTAACTCCCGTGCTGCGGCCATGTCCGTAGCCATGAGACACCTGGCCTGGCTTTGTGTGTTTGAATTGGATGTGAACCATCAAGACAGGCTTGCAAATGCTTCAGGTCTTGGAGATGAACTTTTTGGTTCCTCTATGGACATGGCTACACAGAAGCTGTCCACTCATGAGACCAGATGGGAGACTGGTCAAGCCTAAAAAGAAGCCTCCACCTTCTCGCCCTTTCAGACTGGATTCTTGTTACCAGCGACAGTTTGCTGCTCAGTCTCAACCTAGAAGGCAAAAACAGCAACCTCGTCAACAACAGAAACCACAGGCTGCTCCCCAAAAACCTACACAGCCTTTTTGATGTGTTTCTTCAGAGCATAGCCACCGTCAACATCTTACAGTCCTTGCCTTAGCCCATCGGAAGCCGTCGACAGTTTTTCATCGATTGTTGGGTGCTCATAACATCAGATTTCTGGGTCTTAACCATCCATCAGAGTTACACTCTCCATTTTCACACCCTGCCTCCAGATCATCTTTCAAAAGAGTCTGCTCTGGGTCCTGCACAATCCTCTATTCTCCAGGAGGTTCAATCCCCTCTCTCTTGCTGAATGCCATTGAGGAAGTTCCTCTTTCTCAGCAGAATCAGGGATTCTACTCCCATTACTACTTAGTTTCAAAGAAGACGGGAGGACTGTGACCCATTCTGGATCTCGGAGCTCCCAACAAATTTGTAGTCAAGAAGAAATTTCAGATCATCTCCCTGCTTTATCCTCTTCTCAATCAGAATGACAGGCTATGCTCTCTGGATCTCAAGCAAGCCTACATGCATATATTTTAATTCATCCGGCTTAAAGGAAATATCTCCGTTTTCAGATACATCATCACTACCAGTGAAAGATCACTTTGGGCAGCCACAAAACTTAGAGACTTGAAAAAGCACAGATGTTTATTCAGCATATACGGACCCCTGAGCCCCAAGATGGCTTCAGAAGTCCCAAAACCAGGAAGTTACAGAGATATTTATACATTCTTCTGGCTATACAACTGAATTCTAGAGAAAACTTTTCACGTGTTACTTTTCTTAACAATCATTGGTCCTAAGCTCACACTAGCAGGGCACTAGCAGGTCACTTATCTAAGCCCTGCAGTCTTTCTGTTACATGTCCAGGAGGGCGGAATACAATATCGTGTATGCTGAGATAGCCATAAGAAGCTAGAATGCCCAAGCTAAAACACCCAGTGCAGGCAGGCTAGAACATGAGATCAGTTAGGTCTGCAGCTAAACATAATTCAGCATTTTATTAAAGAGAAAACTTAGTTCAATACTTAGGAAAACCAGTCCCAGACTCCTTCACCAATACAAGGTCCTTCCCTTTGGTCTGGTGTCTTCTCCCAGAGTTTTCACAAAGTGCTTGGTTGTAGTTGATCCATCTCTCAGATTGCACAGCCTTCAAGTCTTTCCCTATCTGGATGACTGGTTGATCAAGGCTGTTTCATCTCGGGAGGTGGTTCGAGCAACATCTCAGACCTTTTATTTTCTTAGTCAACTTACCCAAATCACATCTCATTCCGACTCAACATCTTCAGTTCATTGGAGCTATCAGACACCACTCTCATGAGTGTTTCTACCTCCAGATTGCCTTCAGGCTCTCATCTGCCTTGTCAGCAACTGCTTCCTCTTCAATTAATCACTGCATGACACATGATGGTTCTTCTGGGCCACATGGTTTCCACTGTACATATGTGACACCACTTGCACGACTTCACCTTCGTACTGCTCAATGGACCCTTGCGTCTCAGTGGTCTCAAGCGACAAATCGTCTCTCACAGCATATATCTGTAATATCATTTCTTCTGCAGTCGCTTCAATGGTGTATGACTTCCAATCTATCCAGAGGTCTCCTTTTTTCACATACCCCCTCATCGCAAGGTCATTATGACGGATGCATTCCCTTATGCTTGGGGAGTACATATGAATGCTCTTCAGACCCAAGGTCTCTGGACCACCAGATAACGTAAATTTCACATCAATTTTCTGGAGCTCTGAGCAATGTATTATGCCTTCAAGGCTTTCCATTATCTTCTCTGCCCTCAAGTCCTCCTCCTTCACACAGACAATCAAGTAGCAATGTACTACATAAACAATGTAGTACAATGTACTACATAAACAAGCAAGGAGGCAAGGGCTCTCTCCTGTTAGGATGACCAGAAAATCTGGACTTAGGTGAAAGCTCGCAACCTTTTCTTAAAGGCTGTCTATGTTCAAGGGGAGAAGAATTCCCTAGCAGACAACCTCAGCAGACTTCTTCAGCTTCACAAATTCACTCATCTTTGCTCAATGGGGCACTCCACAATTGGACTTGTTTGTAGCTTCCCACAATCACCAGTTGCCCCAATTTTGCTCCAGACTTTACTCTCTTCTCTGTCTGGAAGCTGATGCCTTTCTCCTTTCTCCTGGATTGGATGGGTCTGTTTCTTTATGCATTCCCTCCAATTCCTCTCATGTTGAGAACTTTGTTCAAACTCAAGAGAGAAGCAGCCACCATGATTCTCATTGTTCCTCGGTGGCCCAGGCAGCATTGGTTCTCCCTTCTACTTCAACTGAGCTCCAGTGAGCCCATACCTCTTCCAATTTTTCCTACTCTGCTTATTCAGCATCAGGAATCAATTCTACATACCAACCTGCAATCATTGCACCTGACAGCTTGGTTTCTCTCAGGCTGAATCCATCTGACTTGCATCTCTAGCAGCCTGTTAGACTTATTATCCCAGGACAAGCAAGCAGGTATTCTCACTAATGGGTGACGTGAGCCAACAGAGCCCCGATGCGGATGCTTCTTTGAAGAAAACTCAAAGTTTCGAGTCGCCCGTACCGCGCATGCGCGAGTGCCTTCCCGCCCAATGCACCAAGCGTGTCTCCTCAGTTCTTACTTTTCAGCGGAGCCGAGAAGTCCATCTTTGACTCTCTGTGCAAAGTTCCTTCGCTTGTGTCTTCTAAGTCTGCGGTTTTGATTTTAATTGATCGTAATTGCGCCTCGTTTGTCCTGGCTCAGTCTCCAGCGCCTGCTGCGATGCCTTCCTCAACCTCCTCAGGTCAGGTAGCCCAGCAGCCCATTCCCCCAGTTGTGTTGAAAGTGCCCAAGGCCTCGAAGTCCAAGCACTCACGCTGCTCTGAGGGAACGCGAGGCCCGCGCAGGTGGTCCCATTTCAGATGCGGATCCATCCTTGCCGGCCTCGTTCCAGACCATGCTACAGAAGCACTTCATCGAGCTCTTTACCACGATGGAGCCTCAGCTTCTCTCCCAAATCCAGCCTGGGCACGCGGAGGCCTCCCGCGAGGTCGAGCCGCCTCCAGTGCCTCAGTGGGGAACACACTCTCAACAGGGAGTAGAGTCTCTGCGAGTGTCTGGTCTGGCAACAATGCATGCATCGTAAGGAGCAGGGTACAGTTGATGCAGTCCTCGTACGGCGCTTTTGAGCTTGCGGCTCGGGCAACAGCGTGCTCAGTGGCCATGCGCCGGCTGGCATGGCTGAGGACCATCGACATGGATCCCAACCTCCAGGACAGGCTCGCAAACGTTCCCTGTGTGGGCACCAACCTCTTCGACAAATCCATCGAGGCGGTGACCAAGAAACTATCAGACCATGAACAATCCTTCCACTCCATCCTACGTCCGAAGCCCAGTCCTGCTCCTCCTCGCCAGCCTCGCCCACCGTTGGTATACCAGCGGCGCTACCCTCCAAAACAGGCTCCCCCCAGCAGACAGCCTGTGAAGAGACAGCACCCGCAGAAACAACAGCATAAGCCTCAGCCACCGGCTGCACCTAAGGCCCCCCAGCCCTTTTGACTGTCTCAAAGAGGACATTTCCTCCATCGTCCTCCCTTTCTCAGTAAATCCACCCATCGGAGGTCGCCTCCATCATTTCTACTGCCGATGGACGACTATCACCACAGACCTCTGGGTCCTCTCCATCATAAAAGAAGGATACTCCCTTCAGTTCCACCAAGCTCCTCCGGAGCACCCTCCAAGAGAGTATCCTTCCAACTTGACCCAGACCGCCCTTCTTCTTCAGGAAGCTCAGGCTTTGTTACAGCTGGGGGCTGTCGTACCGGTCCCCCAGGTCCAACAGAATAAGGGGTTTTACACCCAATACTTCCTTGTTCCAAAGAAGACAGGCGACCTGCGACCCATCTTGGACCTCAAGATACTCAACAAATATCTGGTCAAAGAAAAGTTTTGCATGCTGACCCTGGCATCACTGTACCCCCTCCTCGAGCAGAACGACTGGTTATGCTCATTGGATTTCACATTCCAATTCATCCAGCCTCCCGTCAATATCTCAGATTCAGGATGGGACACCTTCACCTCCAATACCGAGTGCTACCCTTCGGCCTGTCCTCGCCACCTAGAGTCTTCACCAAATGCCTGGTTGTGGTGGCCGCAGCACTCAGAGCCATGGCCTCCAGGTGTTTCCTTACCTGGACGATTGGCTCATCAAGGATTCCACGTCTCAGGGAGCCGCTCTCGCGATCCAGAAGACAATTTGGCTACTGCAACATCTGGGATTCGAGATCAACTTCCCTAAACTCTTCCCTTCATTGGGGCGATTCTGGATACTACCCAATTCAGAGCGTTTCTCCCGCCCCCACGCAGGGACGCCCTCCTTCATCTCTGCCACTCAGTGTCCTCTCGCACGTCCATCTCAGCGAGACAAATGATGGTCCTTCTAGGCCACATGGCCTCTACAGTTCACGTGATTCCGCTTGCCAGACTTCACCTCAGGATTCCCCAATGGACCCTGGCATCCCAGTGGTCCCAGACGTCTGACCCTCTGACTCACCTCATCCGAGTCACTCCTGCTCTACAACAGTCTCTTCGCTAGTGGATGCTCTCGTCCAATCTATCCAGAAGCTTGTTATTCCATACCCCCCCCACCACCAGAAAGTCCTCACGACCGACTCGTTGACTTATGCCTGGGGGGCCATCTGGATGGCCTCCGCACCCAGGATTACTGGACCAGCACGGACCGCCAGTGCCACATCAATCTCCTGGAACTCAGGGTGATCTTCAACGCTCTCCAGACCTTTCAACATCTCCTTCGCGACCAGGTTGTCCTCATTTGCACAGACAACCAGGTCGCCATGTACTATGTGAACAAGCAGGGAGGCACTGGATCGGCTTCCCTCTGCCAGGAAGCTCTGAAGATGTGGGATTGGGCGACTCACAATAACACCTTCCTCAGAACGGTCTATATTCAGGAGGCGGACAATGCCTTAGCAGACAGCCTGAGCCGTCTTTTGCAACCTCACGAATGGACCCTCAACTCCACGCCCCGCATCATATCTTCTCTCTATGGGGAACGCCTCAGTCCTCTTTGCAGCCCCCCACAACTTCAAACTGCCTTGCTTCTGCTCCAGGATCTACACCCCTCAGCGCCTTGAGGCAGATGCATTCCTCCTGGACTGGATGAATCACTTTCTATATGTGTTTCCTCCATTTCCTCTCATCCAAAAGACTCTAGTCAAGCTGAAGTCAGACCATGCCACCATGATCCTGATTGCTCCACGGTGGCCCAGACAACCTTGGTACTCCCTTCTACTTCAACTCAGTAGCAGGGTGCCATACCTCCTAGCAGTCTTTCCATCTCTGCTTACACAGCATCAAGGATCTCTGCTTCACCCCAACCTGCAGTCTCTACACCTGACAGCTTGGTTCCTCTCAACGTAACCCCTCTCCAGTTTTCTCAACCTGTGAGAGATGTCCTAGAAGCTTCAAGGAAGCCCACTACTAGACAGTGCTACCACCAAAAGTGGACTAGATTTTCTGCTTGGTGTTTTTCCTCATCATCATGAGCCACAACACTCCTCCTTGTCTTCAATTTTGAATTATCTTTTTGCACCTCTCCCATTCTGGTCTCAAGTCTACATCGATACGAGTCCATCTTAGTGCAATTGCTGCTTTCCATCAGCCTCTTCAAGGGAAACCTCTCTTTGCTCATCTGGTGGTTTCCAGATTCATGAAAGGACTCTTCCATGTCAATCCTCCCCTCAAACCGCCGCCGGTGGTTTAGGACCTCAATGTGGTTCTTTCTCAGCTTATGAAACCTCCATTTGAATCTCTTCACAAGGGTCACCTGAAGTATCTCACTTGGAAAGTGGTGTTTCTCATTGGCTTCACTTCTGCCCGAAGGGTCAGTGAGCTACAAGCCTTGGTTGCGGACCCGCCTTTTACAGTATTCCATCAGGACAAGGTGGTTCTCCACACACACCCGAAATTCCTTCCTAAGGTTGTCTCGGAATTTCATCTCAACCAATCCATCGTCCTACCAGTGTTCTTCCTGAAGCCACACTTTCACTCTGGAGAATCTGCTCTTCATACTCTGGACTGTAAGCGTGCTTTGGCTTTCTACCTAGAACGCAACAAATCTTACAGATCTGCTCCTCAACTTTTCATCTCCTTCGATCTGAACAAGTTGGGACGTCCCGTTTCCAAGCCCACCATCTCCAACTGGATGGCGGCTTGTATCTCATTCTGCTATGCCCAGGCTGGATTGCCCCTTGACAGAAAAATCACAGTCCACAAAGTCAGAGCGATGGCAGCTTCTGTAGCCTTCCTCAGATCAACACCGATTGAGGAGATTTGTAAAGCTGCCACTTGGTCCTCGGTTCATACCTTCACCTCACACTATTGTCTGGATACCTTCTCCAGACGGGATGGACAGTTTGGCCAAACAGTACTACAAAATTTATTCTCCTAAGTTGCCAACTCTCCCACCATCCCATTCTGGTTAGCTTGGAGGTCACCCATTAGTAGGAATACCTTCCTGCTTGTCCTGGGATAAAGCAATGTTACTTACCATAACAGTTGTTATCCAGGGACAGCAGGCAGCTATTCTCACGTCCCACCCACCTCCCCTGGGTTGGCTTCTCTGCTAGCTAGTTGAACTGAGGAGACACGCCCGGTGCATTGGGCGGGAAGGCACTTGCGCATGCACGGTGCGGGCGACTTGAAACTTTGAGTTTTCTTCAAAGAAGCTTCCGCATCGGGGCTCCGTTGGATCACGTCACCCATTAGTGAGAATAGCTGCCTGCTGTCCCTGGATAACAACTGTTACGGTAAGTAACATTGCTTTCTTGATGCCTCCAGGAAACCAGCCACCCAACAATGTTATAAACAAAAGTGGATTAAGTTTTCTTCCTAGTGTCTTCATCACGATCCAACTTCCCAGTGGATTTGGTGTTAGATTATTTTCTTCATCTGTCTGACTCTGGACTCAAGTCTACATCTGTCAGAGACCGTCTCGGTGCTATTACAGCCTTTCATGTACCAGTTGAGGGAAACTCATACTCTGGTCTCCAGATTTATGAAAGGACTTTTTAATTTTAAACCATCTCTCAAGCCTCCACCTTTCGTCTGGGATCTTAATGTGGTTCTTTCCAGTTTGATGAAGCCACCATTTGAACCAGTGACCACAGCTCATCTGAAGTTTCTCCCCTAGAAAGTGGTTTTCCTTATTGCTCTCATCTCTGCCAGGATGGTCAGTGAATTAATAACGTTGGTGGCAGATCCACCCTTCACAGTTTTTCACCATGATAAAGTGGTTCTAAGCATGCATCCAAAATTTCTACCGAAAGTTGTCACGGAGTTTCATCTCAGTCGATTGTTCTGCCAGTGTTTTCTAAGCCTCATTATCACCCTGGAGAAACCGCTTTGCACGCTCTGAACTGTGAAAGTGCTTTCGCCTATTACATCGACAGGACAAAGCATCATTGTACTTCTCCCCGACTCTTCTCCTTTTATCCAAACAAGTTGGGACATTCTGTTTCCAAGAGAACGATTTCCAACTGGCTGGCTGCCTGTATGTCGTTCTGTTATGCTCAGACTGAACTGGCACTGGAGAGTCATGTCACAGCCCACAAAATTAGACCTGTGGCAGCTTTTGTTGGATCTACTCCCATTGAGGAAATCTACCATCTGGTCCTTGATTCGTACCTTCACTTCTCACTATTGTTTGTAGTTTTTCTCCAGACGGGATGGGCACTTTGGCCAATCTGTATTACAAAATTTATTTCCTATGCGCCAACACTCCCATCATCCCATTCTTGTTAGCTTGGAGGTTATCCATCAGTGAGAATATGCTGCCTGCTTGTCCTGGGATAAAACAGTTACTTATCGTAACAGGTGTTATCCAGGACAAGCAGGCAGCATATTCTCAACATATGGGTGACGTCAACCAAGAAGCCCTGATGCGGACAGCTTCACAAGTAAAATTGCTTGAAGAACTTTTGGAAAGTTTGCGACTGCCACACCGCGTATGCGCGAGTGCCTTCCCGCCTGACGTGGGGCGTGCATCTCCTCAGTTCTCAAAGTTTTCCGCAGAGCTGAAAAGCCCTCGTTTCAAGGCTCTGCGCAAGAGTTAGTTCCTTTCATGCCTTCTCATTGCCGCGTCTTGTGTTTTTTCTTCTTTTCTTCAGAGTCGCTGCATTGTGTGAGAAAAGCTTTTGTGTAATTCCCCCCCCCCCATCCCCCCACCCATGTCATGGCGGGGCCTGTTCTGCGGCCTCAGCCTGCAGGCTTTGATTTAGCCATGGCTGTCTTTTGTTCCATATCCCGGCTGGTCACAGGGTTAAGAACATAAGAATTGCTGCTGTTTGGTCAGACCAGTGGTCCATCGTGCCCAGCAGTTCACTCCCGCAGTGGCCCCTAGGTCAAAGACCAGTGCCCTAACAGACCTACCCTACCTGCGTACGTTACTGTTCAGCAGGAACTTGTCTAACTTTGTCTTGAATCCCTGGAGGGTGTTTTCTCCTGTAACAGCCTCAGAAAGAGCTTTCCAAAACTCTGGGTGAAAAAGAACTTCCTTACGTTTGTACGGAATCTATCCTCTTAACTTTAGAGAGTGCCCTCTCGTTCTCCCTGCCTTAGAGAGAGTGAACAACCTGTCTTTACTAAGTCTATTTCCTTCAGTATCTTGAAAGTTTCAATCATGTCCCCTCTGTCTGCTCTTTTCAAGGGAAAAGAGGCCCAATTTCTCTTAATCTCTCACTGTACGACAACTCCAGCCCCTTTACCATTTTAGTTGCTCTTCTCTGGACCCTTTCGAGTGTACTGTGTCCTTCTTCAAGTACTGCGTAGTATTCCAGGTGGGGTCATACTATGGCCCTGTACAGTGGCATAACATTCTCTGATCTGTTTGTGATCCCCTTCTTAATCATTCCTAGCATTCTGTTCGCCCTTTTTGCTGCCGCCGCACATTGCATGGACGGCTTCATTGACTTATCTACCAGTACTCGCAAGTCTCTTTCTTGGGGGGGGGGGGGGTCTCTCCGAGAACTGCACCAGACATCGTGTTTTCGTGTACAAGATTTTTGTTACCAACATGCATCACCTTACACTTATCCACATTGAACTTCATTTGCCATGTTGTGGCCCATTTCTTGAGCGTATTTATGTCCTGTTGCAGGTCTTCGCAATTCTCCTGCGTCTTCAGTGCTCTGAATAACTTTATATTGTCTGCAAATTTAATCACTTCGCTTGTCATTCCAATTTCCAAGTCGTTTATAAATATGTTGAAGAGCACAGGCCCAAGCACCGAAGCCTGCGGCACTCCACTGATGACGCTTTTCCAGTCCGAGTATTGTCCATTTACCCCTACTCTCTGCTTTCTATCCGCCAAACAGTTTTTGATCTACGTGAGTATTTCACCCTCAATCCCATGGCTTGCAATTTTTTGAAGTCGTTCATGCGGGAACATGTCAAATGCCTTCTGAATATCCAGATATACAATGTTGACCGGGTCACCTTTGTCTATCTGCCTGTTACTTCCCTCAAAGAAGTGCAGCAGATGCCTTTCTCTATGCGTTTCCTCCATTCCATCTAATTCTCAATACACTCATGAAACGCAAACATGAACATGCCTCTGTGATTTTGATAGCTCCTTAGAGGCCCAGACAACCTTGGTTCTCCCTTCTATTTCAACTCAGCAGCAGAGAGCCACTACTTCTTCCAGTTTTTCCATCTCTGCTTCATCCTAACCTGCAGTCTCTGCACCCAACAGTTTGGTACCTTTCAACGTAACTGCTAACCTACAGTTCTCTCAATCTGTAGCAGACATTTTAGAAGCTTCCAGAAAACCTTCCACCAGGCAATGTTACAACCAGAAATAGACTCGTTTTTCTACTTGTGCTCTTCATCACAAGGAGCCTCAATCTACCTCCATGTCTTTAGTTCTGGATTTTCCTGTTTCACTTATCTCAATTAGGCCTCAAATCAACATCCATTCGAGTACATCTCAGTGCAATTGCTACTTTCCATCAGCCATTAGAAGGGAAACCCCTCTGCTCATCCTGTGGTTCCAGATTTATGAAAGGACTTTTCAATGTCAAACCACCTCTCATACCACCTCCAATGGTTTGGGACCTCAACGTGGTTCTTGCCAAATTGATGAAGCCTCCATTTGAACCAATGGCTACAGTTCATCTGAAATATCTCACCTGGAAAGTGTTTTTTCTCATTGCTCTCATGTCTGCTCGCAAAGTCAGTGAGCTACAAGCTTTAGTAGCGGACCCTCCTTTCATAGTATTCCATCACGAAAAGGTGGTCCTCCATACTCATCAAATTCTTACCAAGAGTTGTTTCAGAATTTCATCTCAATCAATCCATTGTACTTCCAGTGTTTTTTCCAAAGCTTCATTCTAATCCTGGAGAAACAGCTCTTCATACTTTGGACTGCAAGCATGCTTTAGGTTTCTATGTAAAAAGGACTACCGTATTTTCACGCAGATAACACGCACCCGTGTAAAACGCGCACACGGGTATAGCGCACAGAAACCACGATTTTATGTACAAAAACTTTTGTATACCGCGCTCACGGGTATACCGCGCATGCTGCCCGACTGTCCTTTCGCCCACCCCGACTCTCCTCTGGCCACCACGACTCTCCTTTCACCCTCCCCAACTCTCCGTGCGCTGTCCCGACTATCCGTTCACCCTCCCTGACTTTCCGTGCACTGCCCCGCCTCTCCGTGCGCTGTCTCGACTCTCCGTTCACCCTCCCTGACTTTCCGTGCACTGCCCCGACTCTCCGTGCGCTGTCCTGACTCTCCGTTCACCCTTAGGCGTGGCCTGAGGCACATGGTCGGGTTGGGCCCATGTGCCTCAGGCCGCGCCCCCAGGTGGGACCTAAGGCTCTAGGGCCTATTCTAATTGGCCCACGCGCCTTAGGCCCCACCAGTAGGCGGAGCTTTGGGACGGATGGGCCAATCCGGCCTCATTCCGTCGTTTGCTGCCTGCCGGACAGGCGGGTTTGGCTCCCGTCTGTCCGGCCAACTACCAAAGGTACGGGGAAGGGGGGTGGGGGTGTCGTGGGGGTCGGCCAGGGGGGTCGCGGGTCGGCTGGGGGGGCGGTCGTTGGAGGGAGGGGGGTTTGCGTCGAGGGCAGGAGGGCCTGGGATCCCTCCTGCCCGTAATGCAGTACGGGGTGGGGGTAGGGGGTCGCCGTGGCCAGGAGGGTTTGGGCTCCCTCCTGGCCCGATATTGTTGGGGAGTCGGCCGGGCAAGAGGGCTTGGGCTCCCTCTTGCTCCGATCGTGGATGCGGGTGCGGGTGGGAGCGCGTGCGAGCGGTCGTTCGGGGTGGGGGTGCGAGCGGTCCTGCTGGGGGGGGGTTAATTGGGCGTCGGGCGGGGTGGGAACTATGTAAAAAAAATTTTGTATACCGCGCTCATGCGTATAACGCGCGAGGGGTATGCGCGGTAGGTAAAAACGCGTATAACGCGCACGTTATATGCGTGAAAATACGGTAAGCCATATAGATCTTCTCAACTTTTTATCTCTTTCGATCCAAACAATTGGGACATCCAGTGTTAAAGCGAACCATCTCCAACTGGTTGGCTGTTTCCATCTCATTCTGTTATGCTCAGGCTGGACTGCATCTATAGGGTCGAGTCACAGTCCATAAAGTTAAAGCCATGGCAATATCTGTAGCTTTCCTTAGATCTACTCCTATTGAGGAAATCTGCAAAGCTGCCACTTGGTCCTCGGTTCATACGTTCACATCTCATTATTGTCTGGATTCTTTTTCCAGGCAGGATGGCCACTTTGGCCAGGCAGTATTACAAAATTTATTCTCCTGAATTGCCACCACTCCCACATCCCATTCTGGTTAGCTTGGAGGTCACCCATATGTTGAGAATATGCTGCCTGCTTGTCCTGGGATAAAGCACAGTTACTTACTGTCACATGTGTTATACAGGGACAGCAGGCAAATATTCTCACAACCAACCCACCTCCCCTGGTTGGCTTCTAAACTAAACTAAAGCTTAACTTAGTATACCGAGTCGTCATTCTAAGAAGGCTCGACTCGGTTTACAGCAATTGAATAGGGAATGATTTACAAATGATAAATAAAAGATAATGGCAAAATTTCAAAAGGATTAGTTTTCAAAATATTTGGCAAATAGAGTAGTTTTTAAAGATTTATGTTAAAATTGAAATGAACTGGAACTCCTTAAATAGGGGAGATGATTCCGGAGTTAATAAAATGTAAAGACCAAAGATTGACTGAAGATCTTGACTCCTTTAATCCCTTTTTTAGAAGGAAGGGGAGAGTTTAAATTGTTGTATTTTGCAAAGGAGAATCGGTAAACATTTAAAATAAAGGGATAAGAAGATTAAAGATACCATGTAGAATTTTAAATTGAATTCTAAAATAAACCGGGAGCCAAAGAGGACTCTAAAGCAAAAGGTCAAATTTACATTTTCTAAAAATCATCTTCGCAGCAATATTCTGAATTAATTGTAATCTATGAAGACAAATTTTAGTAATGCCGAGGTAGATAGCGTTACAGTTATCAAGATGAGATAATAAAATTGATTGAACTAAGATGAAAAAGATGTCTAACTTTCCTCAGCATTTGCAAACAAAAGATGCATTTCTTGACCAAGGAATCTATTTGGTCCTTAAAGGAAAGAGAGGAATCAAAAAGGACTCCCAATATCTTAGCAGAGAACTCAGTTGATAAGGAGGAACCAGATACCAGAGCTACAGTAGGAGGAAGACAGTTCAATCTTGGACCTAACCACAAAAGCCCAGGCTTGTAGTTTGGAAATGCAAAGATTTACTTTGGAAACTAGATTGGTAATCTCCAGATCAGTCTCAATCAGTATAAAGATATCATCCGCATAAGTGAATAACATTTCCCAAGCTGACAGCTTAAAGGTGTGCAGTGTGGTCATATAGAGATTGAATAAAATTGGAGAGAGTGTGGAGCCTTGAACTCCACAGGGAGGCTGTCAGGAATTGGAGATATCGTCTTCAATATTTACTGTATTGGAATGGTACAGAAGAAATTTAGAAAACCAATCCAGACATCTTAGCTAGCTATCTGAACTGAGGAGACGCGCGCCCTACGTTGGGAGGGAAGCAACATGCACGGTGTAGCAGTCGCAAGCTTTCCAAAATTCTTCAAGAAAGTCTGCTTGTGAAGCTGTCTGTATCAGGGCTCCGTGGTTGACGTCACCCTGCTGTCCCTGGATAACACCTGTTACGGTAAGTAACTGTGCTTTACCTAGGGACAGTAGGCAGATATTCTCACAACTCTCCCACCTCCCCGGGTTGCCTTCTTAGCTAGCTTATCTTAACTGAAGGGACCACGTGCCTACGTCGCACAGGAAGGCATGCGCGGTGTGGGCTATCGCAAACTTTCTAAACTCTTAGTGCCAATGTACTTTTGAAGTGGTCTGTACCAGGGCTCCATTGGTGACGTTGCCCATCAGTGAGAATATCTGCTGCTGTCCCTGGTTAACACTTGTTACAGTAAATAACTGTTTGGCCACTTGTATGGTGAGCTTTAAAAATGTTCAAGCGAACTCTCAGCAGAAGTGTGCTGGATCCCAGAGAATGGAATTTGAGCTATTTGGACTTTTGGCTTGATAGTGAACATTTGGGGTCTTCCAGTGATTACCTTGATGGCACTTTTGTTGCCACAGTGCTGATATTTTTCAGCAGGAGGTGGGATTACAAAGCAGAGGACACTGGTGCAGAGGTGGGCTTTGTCTGATATACTATGTCTTTCTTCCTTGGCCCCTGTTCATTAGAGAATAAAGTCCCTCATGGATTGAGTGATGCTGATGGGTCAAGATTGGCTGTGAAGATCACAGTATGGAGATCTGATGCGGCTGGCGAGGAATTGAATGTTTCAACTTCCATATTTGCGGAATCTGAATCGGGTGCCAGTGGTTATTCCCAACTTGGCTCTTCTCTGTCTTGTTGCTTGGCTTTTGAATAGATGTGTTAGAGGAAGTAAGGCTTCTAGCAAAGTTATTATGGTTCTTCTGCATTCTCAGAAGGATCTACCTCACTAGCTTATGTTCATGTGGTGTATTCTCGGGGAATAAATGAGCATTTAATATAGGTGTTGTCATCCTCAGATTCTGGTACAGACACTGCCAAGTGCTCTGTCATTTTAAATCTTGACAGTGCTCATATTGTGCTCATACCAATGCTTTCCTAACTGACGTTGGCTCATGGGACCTTTGGTTCTTAGTTTTCCATAGTGCAGAGAAGCTGTTCTTGGTTTCTTCAGTATTTTTAACTTAGAAGTTGTTGTTTTTGTGCCTTGCATAAGTTTTTTTTTTTTTTTTTTTTTTTTTTTTGTGGTAGTTTTCCTTTTTTCTATTTTGTTTACTTTTCCTTTTAAGTTTGGTTTTTGTTTTCTGGCTTTTGGGCCACTATGAAACCCTTATTCAACCCATGGAGTGTTGGACTGTTTAAAGCAGGGGTAACCAAAACGTCAATCACAATCTACCGGTCGATTGCAAAGGCAACGCCAGTAGATTGCAGAGCAGTGTTCTCCCTAGCATTCCCGTAGTCACTTTCTCACCTTTAAAGTATTGTAATTATAGCAGCCTGCAGAGCCAACATAGCAGGCTGCTGTCAGCCTCTGTAGCACGTTCCCTCTGCCTTGGTCCCGCCTGACGTCTGAGGAGGTGCGGGACCACGGTAGAAGGAATGTGCTACAGAAGCTGGCGGCAGCCTGTTACGTGCGCGCTGCAGGCTGTCGTAATTAACTTTCAAATGTGGTAGGCCCAGAGGGAAGAAAGGAGGTGAGAACTGACTTGACAGTCACCGTGTGCAGGGAAGCATCGGAGGTAAGGCCCCGCACCTCAGGGTAAAATTGTGCCTTTCGCGAGGACTCCAACAGGATGGGGATTGCCTTAGAGACGCTGGATCGGTGGAGGGGGAAGAGACAAAAGGACCTTGAGGGGTGGGAAAGCAGCCTTGAACCAAAAGGAAGGGGAAAGACAAAGCAGATAAGGCAGATCCTGGACTACTAGAGGGGTTAGAGAGGGGAAACACTCTGAACCGAGGGGAGAGAGATGCCAGGCCCTGGGGAGGGGGAAGACAAAGAGAGTGAGAGAGCCAAAGACCTGGATCAAAGTTGGGAGGACTCAAAATGTTAGCAGAAGGAAGATAGAGAGAGGGAAAAATCTGAAACAAAGTGGATGCAAAAGAGAGGGGGCAGATGTTGGACTATGGGAGGTGCAGACAGAAGAAACAGAGGGGGAGAGACCCTGAGGAAGAACAGAGAGATACAAGATTAGAACAGATGAGGGAGACATGTTGCCAATAGGGGTGGAGGATAGAGGAAGAAAAGCTGGACTCCTAGAAGGATAGAGAGATAGATGTTGGTTAGGGAATGGAATGAGGTCTGGAGGACAGAAGAGGTGCACTCAGGGTGTGTGTATGTGTGTGGGCACCCCTGGTTTAAAGCATACCTTTCACTCAGGCTCCCTCTGCCTTCAAGCCTTTTGATTTTGCATCAGACATTTTCCTCTCTGTCAGAGTGCTGAGTGGCTTCATGAAATGTACTTGATATAATTTGAACCATTTCAGGTTCTGACCTCCCTAATTGACTTGTCCAGTGTCTGAGTTCTGACATTTGGGACGTTTGTGTTTTTAAAAGAGGATACTTAAAGCCCAACAACTTGTGTGACTTTTTGGTTTAGTACTGACATTGAACATGGTGGAATATTGAGAACCCAACACACAGCCTACATTGACATTTGCATTGGTATCGACACTGCATGCACAGACTGCATAGAGAGCATCAAGCATCGGATTGTCTCCTAAAAAAGGTCTCTTGTCTTCTGGGGAGGTAGTGCATAAAGCTAAGAAGCCCAAACATTCTTGCCTTTCTAGGCATACTATGACATTGTGCCAGGTGTCCACCTCCTTGATGCATAGTAAGCATCAGCGCACTGTAGGTTGCTCTTCATCACAGCATATCTTGTCTCCTCTCAAGCATGCCTCTGATATCAATGTCCCCAACACCCAGGCAATATGCATTGCAGTCTGCTTCCATGTTAGTGTGTCTTCCGTTGCAGATATGGACAGGAGATCATCTGGGCTAAGCTCAAAAGAGCTTTTGGGGCTTTTGCAGAGTCAGCTCAAACCAAGGACA
This sequence comes from Geotrypetes seraphini, assembly GCF_902459505.1. Lineage (NCBI taxonomy): Eukaryota > Metazoa > Chordata > Amphibia > Gymnophiona > Dermophiidae > Geotrypetes > Geotrypetes seraphini. Next base: position 45,686,954 of record NC_047097.1, read on the forward strand.
CATCATCGAAGAATGAGGGCATGCACCCCTGCTCAACCATCTAGCATTAAGATTGGCAACTACCCATTCACTGCATGCCTCATTAACAGCAGAGGGTGCTCTTCTGGTTTAGAGCATCGAACCCTGCCTCGATGCTCCTGGACACGTACTTCCAGATTTGCCTAGGAGAGTGTTTTGAGGAGAATGACTGATATTTTAAACCACTTTGAGGGTTTGCCAAATTTGTCAGTAGAAGAATCCTGTGGCATATTTTATCCTTCATCTCAAAGGTGTACGTCTTATCAAAGAGCATATCCTTTACTGACTAAGACAAATGGATCAAGCTCTTCCTATTAAATTGGAGACTGAGGAGGAACCTCATTCTGAATTTTTTGAGTTTGTGGACCATGAATTGCCACCAACTGACTATATCAAGGTGCCTTTATATAGGGTCATGAAAGATGCCTTATTTAAGAAATAGGAGACCCCTCTTCAGTCCAGGTAGCTCCTTAAAAAAATACTTGACACAATGTATAGAATACAAGTTTGAGTTAACTCAACTTCAATATCACTCTCTCGTATACAGTCTCACACAGTTGAAGGTCTTATGCTTCTGCTTCTCCAGGAAGGGAAGTCAGAACTTTACTCTTCCGATAAATGTATTTTTCTGTCATCCATGCTCATAAATAGACCCTTCCTGCTGACTTATTTCCTTGTCCTTTGAGAGTCCGAATGCTGCCATTACATGGATTGTTGACTTTTTGCAGGATCATAGTGGTGTAACCATGTTTTATCAACAGTAACTAGTCATTCTAAAAAGTTGATACCTGCTCACTGAAAATGCTGCAAAATTAACTTGGGAAGTGTTCACACAGATGTGGTAAGATTTGAGAGATGTTCTGTTTCAAGCCTTCCAAGAGACTGACTGTGCCCACATGGGATCTGAATCTTGTATTGTCTGCTTTGATAGCTGCACTTTTAAACATTTTAGAGAAACTACACTGTTGACCATAATTCCGGTGATTATATTCAGTTTGGAGGGTTTTAATTACAGATTAAATCTTGTTGAAAGCTTTCTAACGAGACTTGTTGGAAGCATTCTAAAGAGAACTTGGTTATTAGGCCAATTCCTTCTTTTCTCTTTAAGGAATATGTTACTCCTGATTTTCCAGACTGACGAAGGAGACAGGATTCAATTCATCTTCAGTGTGATCTAAATAGGTTACTGCAGATAACCACACAAAATCTGAAGCGTGTAGGAAGACTGGGTGGGGGGTTACAGGAAATGAGTTACAGTTTCTAAGGCTAGTATATGTAGTCTGCTGAATCAAACTAGTTCTTGCATCTCCTTAAGGGGGTAGGCTTCTTTCTGGGTTCAGCATGTTCTTTATATTCCACATGTGTAATGCAGCTACTTGTCTCATTCTTTTGCAAAGCACTACAGGCAAGCAAAGTGGGATGTAGCCTTGCATGCCTGTATCTTGAAGACAAGTCTGTCCAAGCACCATCCTTGACGTTTTCTGCTTTGGTGGTACTTGTACATCTGAACTAGTTTGGAGGGAACATTTAAGAGAAGGGGAAAAATTAAATCTTACCTACTAATTTCCTTCCCTGTTAGTCCCTTCACACTAGTCAGAATCTGTTCAAGTTTGCCAGATGCTTTAGTCAAGACCTCTGAGGGGAATTATTTGCTGTCTACAGTATGTCATTGTTCTAGGGCATGAGCTTGCATCAAGAGGTATAGCCTTGGTTTACTAAACTGTTCTGTTCGTTTTGATTAGTTTCTTCCTGGGTTTCTTCATAGAGAACATTGTATCCTTCTGATTGGTTATTGAATGCTGACTGAAATTGCATAGGATTGTAAAATGTCATTAGTTGGTTGTCGCATCTGCTTTTTACAGAAAGGGTGGTAGATGCATGTAACAGTCTCCCGGAAGAGGTGATGGAGACTGTGTCTGAATTCAAAAGGGCCTGGGATAGCCAAGTGGGATCTCGGAGAGAGAAAGAGATAATGGTTACTGCGGATGGGCCTTTATCTGCCATCATGTTTCTATGTTTCTATATGGCTCCAGAAGGAAGATGGCTTGAGACTGTTTTACTTCTACTGAAAGCAATGGAAGTAAGGAGGGCAGAGGCATCTGAGCTTTATTTTCATTGAAAGCAATGGAAGTGAAACCCAAATGTCTCAATCCGTCCTCCTTTTTCTAGAACCATATGATAACTGTACATCTGCTGGTAGGAAAATGCAAACCACACATCTGGAGAGGATTGTGATAGGTGTATTGCAGGTAGAGCAGAAAAATTTGCCACTGTAGGAGGTACAGTGCAGGTAAACATGTATAAATAAATGTTCTCTTTTTATGCTGTAACTCAGTAAAAATTAAGTTAAGCGATTCATCAAATTAAAATAAAACTTGAAACTAGAGCAGAAACCATTGTGAGCTCTTTAGTTACAATATCTTATGTTGAAATTTGTAAAATATAGCATAAGGAGTGCTCATGCCAAGTCTTCAGATATTTATTACATTACATTAGTGATTTCTATTCCGCCATTACGTTGCGGTTCAAGGCGAATTACATAAGATTTACCAGGAGGTTACAAGAATTATAACTTTACATAAGAATTGTCATAGGTTACAAGAATTGTAGCTTTACATGAGTTGTCATAGGGATTACATATGAATTATCTAAGAGATTGTCGAGAACTTGAGGTGATACATGTTGGGTAGTTAAAAACTTTTTAGATTTGAAAGGGGTTAGAGTGAGATGGTGGAGTTTGGGAAGGAACTGGTGTTGTGTTATAGGTTTTATGTATTTTTTGAAGAGTAGGATTTTAGTTTCTTGAAGGTTTTGTAGTCTGTGGTCGAAGATAGCAGATTGGTGATTTGTCTGTCTTGTTTCAAAACAAATGCTGCTTTGGTGGCTATTAGATTGTCATATAGTTTTTTTGGTTTTTTTTTTTTTACATTTTTGGTTGGTGGGTGTATGAATAGTGAGTGGGTTCTCCTGTGTCTGGTTGTGGTGGATTGAATTAGTCGGTTGTTCCAGTAGGATGGGCTTTCTCCATTAATCGCTTTGAATAGTAGGCAGTAGAATTTGAAGTGTACTCTTGCTTGAATTGGTAGCCAGTGTGTGTCGTGGTATGCTTCTGTTATGCGGTCATATTTTTTTTAATGAGTAGATGAGTCTTAAGGCTGTATTTTGTATTGTTTGTAATTGCTTTATCATGGTCGCTGGGCAGAGGAGGTATAGTATGTTGCAGTAGTCTTAGTCTAAGGATAAGAGATTGTACCAAAAGTTGGAATTGTTTCCCGTTGAAGAATTTTCAGATTTGTCTTAGGTTTCTCATAGTCATGAATGATGCTTTTATAATTTATCAGTCAAATATCAGGTTTTCCTTTTATAGAATTTTATGCTAAAATAGTTGCACTGTTTATTCTTTGTTCTATCTTCATCTTTTTTTTAAAACACAAACCAACTTTGTTTTATATACTGTTCTAGGTTCTGAGTGCAAAGATAGTCACTAATGCACGAAGCCCTGGGGCAAAATGTTATGGAATAGTTACTATGTCTTCAAGTGCCGATGTGGCAAGATGTATTTCACACCTTCATCGAACAGAACTGCATGGACAACAGATTTCTGTTGAAAAGGCAGGTATTTTAATTTCTTTATATAGCAGATGAATTTGTGATTTCTACTGTGCATGTTAAACACATGGCTTTGTGTTTTAGGTAAAAAATGATCCTTCCAAAAAAGACGTAAAGAAAGAAGGTGATGAAAAGCAAGGTTCAGGTAGATCTTCTGGTGATAAGAAAGCAACAGGAAATGACAAAACAAAGTAAGTTTTTTATATGTGCTTATGTGTCTAGCCACTTTAAAATGAAGACATTTTTGACTTGACAGTCTCTTCTGATCTCGTTTTACAAGGGCTCAAACATCGGTCAAAAAAGAAGAAAAGAAATCTGAGAAATCAGACAAAAAAGAAAACAAGGAAACTAAAAAAACAGAGGGTAAAAATGAAACTGATGCCGATTCTGGTAAAGAGGCCCAAAAAAAATCTGAAGAAAGGAAGAAATCAGGTATTCAAATTTTTATTGAAATTGCTCAAATAGAAAAAAAAAGTGACTGCAGAACGCAAAATATATGGTAAAGCCATTATAATGCCTGCTTTCACACTTTCCCAGTGGAATAGGATTTGTTAACATACTTTTTCTAAAGCCTTCATAGGAAAATGATTAGTTTCATTGACCGTACTATTCCAAATCCAATGAGTAAGATAAGTTATCCCAGGAAAAGCAGGCAGGTATTCTCACATATGGGTGACGTCATCGACAGAGCCTGGATACGGACGCCTCACAAGCAGACTTGCTTGAAGAAACTTGAAATTTCGAGTCGCCCACACCGTGCATGCGCGAGTGCCTTTCCGCCCAGTGGAGGGTGCGTCTCCTCAGTTCTCCACGGAGCCGAGAAGTCCGTCTTTGACTCTCTACATTTAACTTCATTACTTTGTGCCTTCTCTGAACTGCGGTTTGTATTTTTTCCTCACGAAGCGCTGTTCTTTTATTTCTTTAATTTTCAGTTTAAAAAAAAAAATTTTCCTCTTCCATCCGTTTCTCAGGACAGACCGCTCGGCCACAGCCCGAGGACTTCGATCTTGCGGCGGCTATTTTTCCTTCTATGTTCCGGCCTGCCACGGGCTTCAAGAAGTGTAGCAAGTGCCAGCGCGCGATCTCTCTTACGGACCCACATCGTCGCTGCCTTAAGTGCCTTGGGCTGAATCATCATCCTAGGTCATGCCTACCTTGCCAAACGCTTCAGCCTCGTGCTTTCAATCGTTGTATTTTGGTGGACAAGCTGTTCGAGATGGAATCTTCTAATGATTCCTCGACTTCAAAGGCATCCTCCGCCTCGACTCCTACCGATGTTCCTCCTGCTTTTACTGCTTCCACCTTGAGCCTCACCAGACCTTCGTTGTTTGCAGTGGCTCTTTCTTCGACGACATCTGCTGTATCTTCCCCTGTTTCCTCAGGTCAGATAGCTCAGCAGTCGGTTCAACCGGTAGTGATTACAGTGCATAAGACTCCCAGGTCGAAGCGCACTCAACACTACCTCGAAGGAACCTCCAGCCAAAGCAGGTGGTCCGGTTTCAGACGCGGATCCATCCTTGCCGGTTTCTTTTCAGACCATGTTAGAGAAGCAGTTTATTCAATTCCTTACAAATATGGGACCCAAACAGCTTCCTCTAATCCAGGGGTGTCGAAGTCGGTCCTCGAGGGCCGCAATCCAGTCGGGTTTTCAAGATTTCCCCAATGAATATGCATGAGATCTATGTGCATGCACTGCTTTCAATGCATATTCATTGGGGAAATTCTGAAAACCCGACTGGATTGCGGCCCTCGAGGACCAACTTCGACACCTGTGCTCTAATCCAACCTGGGCATTCAGCAGACTCCCATGAGGTCGAGCCGTTTCCGTTGCCTCAGTCTGAGCTTACACACTCTTTGCAGGGAGCAGAGTCTCTGCGAGTGTCTGGTCTGGTATCCAAGCATGTGAAGCAAGGAGCAGATTCTTTTTATTTATTTATTTATAATTTCTATAGAACCAATAAAATGGTACAAGAAATACTGAAATACATATACTTAGTCAATACAGACTAAAGAAACTACAAGGAGCAGATTCTTTGCGAGTGCCTCGGCAGGACTCTTCACACTCTATACAAGGAGCAGAGTCTTTGGGAGTGCATTGAAGTTCCTCCATCAAGCCTTTGGAGCTTCGATCTACAGCCTCCAATCCTATCCATTCATTGATAGCTTCGGCTGCTTCCATCTCCGAGGCGAAGTCTCCTCGATCCTCGAGATCTGCTTCCAGGCACAGTTCTCACCGACGATCGAGGCATCCTTCCAGGCATAGTTCTTCTTCTAAAGAACAACCTTCTTCAACTAAGCCTCGATCTACCCAAACTTCGACTAGACTACCGACTCCTCGTTCGAGGTCTCCAATGCCGGACCTCGAGGATATCCCGGTTTCGATTGCCTTGTCCAAGTCACCATGTTCCTTTGATGCCTTTTTTCCTGCCGAGGTTTCTTCTTCGACCCAAGCTGCCTCGATGTCCTCGAGTCCTTCTCGAGGCAAAGCATTGGCGGATCAGCAATCTTTCTCATCTTTCCTTCGTCAGATGGCTGTAGACTTGGATCTACAATTAGACATGAGCTCTAAATACTCTAAGGAGTATCTCGAAGTCATACATCTCCCTCAACCTCCGGCGGAGTCACTTAAGCTTCCTCTTCATAAGCTTTTGAATCAGACTTTTGGTCGATGCATGAAAACACCTTTTTCCATACTAGCTGTTCCAGGCAAATTGGACTCTAGGTATAAAACTGTGCATCGCAAAGGATTTGACAACTCAGTTATCTCATCAATCCCTGCTGATCTAGTCCTCCTTAAAGAGGTTCCATCCTTCCAAGGTTTATGCCACCGTTCCTCCTGGAAAGAAAGGGAAAACTATGGACAAATTCGGACGTTGCATCTATCAAAATGCTATGATGTCCTCTAAAGTCCTCAACTATAATTTTCAATTCATCACTTATTTTGAATTCCTTTTTTCTTTACTGCCAAAGTTCTTGAATTATTTGGATACTCAAATGCACTTTGAATTTCAAGAAATCCTTGCTTCTTTGTCTCAACTCCGTTTGCATCTCCTCCAGTCACCTTATGATACCTTCGAGTTGTCTGCCTGAGCAGCTGCTTACTCTGTAGCTATGCGTCATCTTGCCTGGCTTTGTACCATTGACATGGACCCTAATCTTCAAGACCGCTTAGCTAATATTCCTTGTGAGAGCAATGACCTCTTTGATGAATCTATCAAGTCAGCCACCAAGAAATTGTCTGACCATGAGAAATCCTTTGCTTCTATTGTCAAGACCTAAGCCAAAGCCAGCTCCTGCCAAACCTGCACGCCCTACTCTTATCTATCAAAGGCGTTTTGCTCCGAAGCCGGCTCCTTGTACTCGCCCTTCTCTTAAGAAACAGCAACCTCAGAAGCAAAAGAAACCTCAACCTTCTGCTGCACCTAAGGCTTCTCAGCCTTTTTGACTGTTTACAACAGAGCATAACCTCCACCGTTCTGACTCTGTCTCATTTTCCCCCTATAGGAGGTCGTCTCCATCTTTTTTACCATCGATGGACGACAATTGCATCCGATCTCTGGGTACTTACCATCATCAGGGAAGGATACTCTCTTCATTTCTATCAGGTTCCGCCAGAGCTTCCTCCAAGAAAGTATCCTTCCAATCCATCCCAGACTGCCCTTCTTCTTCAGGAAGCTCAAGCTCTGCTTCATCTCCATGCAATCGAACCAGTTCCCTTGGAACAGCTGAACAGGGGGTTTTACTCCCTTTACTTCCTTGTTCTGAAGAAGACGGACGATCTGCGACTCATTCTGGATCTCAGGGCTCTCAACAAATTTCTAGTCAAGGAAAAGTTTCGAATGTTGTCCCTGGCATCCCTTTATCCCCTTCTCAAGCAGAACGACTGATTATGCTCTCTGGATCTCAAGGAGGCCCACACTCATATCCCCATTCATCTGGCTTCCCGTCAATATGTCAGATTTCGGGTGGGGAATCTGCATTATCAATACATAGTACTACCCTTCGGCCTGGCCTCGTCTCCCAGAGTGTTCACCAAGTACCTGATAGTGGTAGCAGCAGTTCCAAGGAATCATGGTCTTCAGATTTTTCCCTACCTTGACGACTGGCTCATCAAAGATTCCACATCTCAAGGGGTTATTGTAGCGACCCAACGGACTACCTGGTTCCTACAAAGTTTGGAATTTGAAATCAACTTTTCTAAATCTCAACTTCAGCCCTCACAGAATCTACAATTAATCCAACTCGGAGCATTCCTTCCACAACAACGACTGGTAGCTCTTCTTCAACTCTGTCATACAGTGTCTTCCCGCTCTTCCATCTCAGCGAGTCACATGATGGTACTTCTGGGTCACATGGCCTCCACAGTACTCGTGACTCCTTTTGCCATACTTCACCTCAGAATTCCTTAGTGGACCCTGGCATCTCAATTAAGTTTGCGACCCTCTTTCTCGACACATATCAGTCACTCCTTCATTGAAGCAGTCTCTCCATTGGTGGATGCTCTCTTACAATCTTTCCAGAGGCTTGCTTTTTCAAACGCCTCCCCATCAGAAGGTCCTCATGACAGACTCTTCGACATACATTTGGGGCACTCAACTCGATGGTCTCCATACTCAAGGCCTCTGGACCAGTATGGATCGTCAGTGTCATATCAATCTGTTGGAATTCAGAGTGATTCTCAAAGCTCTTAATGTTTTTCAACATCTGCTTCACGACCAAGTAGTCCTCATTTGGATGAAAAACCGAAGCTCTGAAGGTTTGGGTCTGGGTAATCGCCACAACACCTTCCTCAAAGCTGTCTATATTCAAGGGGCGAAGAATTGCTTGGCGGACAACTTGAATCGTCTACTGCAATCTCACGAATGAACACTCCATTCCTCGCCTCTTCATCACATTTTTTCACAGTGGGGAACGCCTCAGATGGATCTCTTTGCAGCTCCCCTCAAGTACAAAGTGCCTCAATTCTGCTCCAGGATATACTCTGCTCATCGCCTCGAGGCAGATGCTTTTCTTCTGAAATGGACAAATTTTTTCCTCTATGCATTCTCTCTATTCCCTCTCATTCTCAAGACTCTGGTCAAGTTGAAGAACGATCATGCCACCATGATTCTAATTGCTTCTCGATGGCCAAGACAACCTTGGTATTCCCTTCTATTTCAAATCAACAGCAGGGAGCCTTACCTTCTACCAGTTTTTCCTTCTCTGCTTACACAGAGTCAAGGATCTCTGCTTCATCCCAATCTGCAGTCTCTACACCTGACAGCTTGGTACTTCTCAACATAACCCCTCTTCAGTTTTCTCAATCTGTAAAAGCCGTTTTAGAAGCTATCACCAAAAATGGACTAGATTTTCTACGTGGTGTTTTTCTCATCATAAGGAGTCTCAACATTCCTCCTTACCTTCTGTTTTGGACTACCTTTTGCACTTATCCAATTCTGGCCATCTCAGTGCAATTGCAGCTTTCCATCAGCCTATTGAAGGGAAACCCCTTTCTGCTCATCCGGTGGTTTCCAGATTTATGAAAGGACTTTTCAATGTCAAACCTCTTCTCAAACTGCCTCCTGTGGTTTGGAACCTCAATGTTGTCCTTGCTCAACTGAAGCCTCCATTTGAACCACTGGATAAGGCTCATCTGAAGTATCGTACTTGGAAAGTGGTGTTTCTCATAGCTTTCACTTCTGCTCGACTTGTCAGTGAGCTGCAAGCTTTAGTTGCTGATCCACCATTCACAGTGTTCCATCATGACAAGGTAGTTCTTCGTACTCATTCTAAATTCCTCCCTAAAGTAGTCTTGGAATTCCATCTCAACCAATCCATTGTTCTTCCAGTGTTTTTTTCCAAAGCCTCATTCTCACCCTGGAGAAGTTAAGAACATAAGAAGTTGCCTCCGCTGAGGCAGACCAGAGGTCGGACCTATCTCGCCCAGCGGTCCGCTCTCGCGGCGGCCCATCAGGCCCACTGCCTGAACAGTGGTCTCTGACTAATTTTACAATTTACTTCTAATCCTATCCCTATAACCTTACCTCTACTCTAATCTGTACCCCTCAATCCCTTTGTCCTCCAGGTACCTGTCCAGACCTTCTTTGAAGCCCTGTAGCGTGCTTCTGCTTATCACATCCTCCGGTAGCGCTTTCCATGTATCCACCACCCTCTGGGTGAAAAAGAACTTCCTGGCATTTGTTCTAAACCTTTCCCCTCTCAATTTCTCTGAGTGCCCCCTTGTACTTGTGGTTCCCCATAGTTTGAAAAATCTGTCCCTGTCCACTTTTCTATGCCCTTCATGATCTTGAAAGTTTCTATCATGTCTCCTCTAAGTTGTCGCTTTTCCAGCGAGAAAAGCCCCAGCTTTTTCAGTCTGTCAGTATATGAGAGGTCCCCCATACCCTTTATCAGCTTAGTTGCTCTTCTCTGGACTCTCTCAAGTACCGCCATGTCCTTCTTGAGGTACGGCGACCAGTATTGGACACAGTACTCCAGGTGCGGGCGCACCATTGCACGATACAGTGGCAGGATGACTTCCTTCGTCCTGGTCGTGATACCTTTCTTAATGATACCCAACATTCTGTTCGCTTTCCTTGAGGCTGTGTCTACCATCACTCCCAGGTCTCTTTCAAGGTTGCTCACCCCTAGCGGTGATCCCCCCATCTTGTAAGTGAACATCGGGTTCTTTTTCCCAACATGCATGACCTTGCATTTCCCTATGTTGAAGCTCATTTGCCATTTTTTGGCCCACTCTTCCAGCATTGTCAGATCTTTTTGGAGGTCTTCGTAGTCCTCCATGGTTTTGACCCTACTGTATAGTTTAGTGTCATCTGCAAATTTAATAACCTTACATTTTGTTCCCGCCTCCAGGTCGTTAATAAATATATTGAACAGAAGTGGTCCCAGCACCAACCCCTGTGGAACTCCACTCGTGACCCATTTCCAATCTGAGTAATGGCTCTTTACTCCAACCCTCTGTTTCCTATCCGCCAGCCAGTTTTTGATCCATCGGTAGACCGCCCTTTGCACCCCGTGGTTCCATAGCTTCCTTAGCAGTCTTTCGTGTGGTACCTTGTCGAAGGCTTTTTGGAAGTCAAGGTAAATGATGTTAATGGATTCCCCTTTATCCACCTGGCTGTTTACCCCCTCAAAGAAGTATAATAAGTTCGTGAGGCATGACCTGCCCTTGCAGAAGCCATGCTGGCTCGACTTTAGCTGCCCATTGTTTTCGATGTGTTCCCAGATGCTGTCCTTAATCAGCGCTTCCATCATCTTTCCCGGAAACGAGGTCAAGCTCACCGGCCTGTAGTTTCCCGGGTCTCCCCTTAAGCCTTTCTTAAAGATGGGCGTGACATTTGCTATTTTCCAGTCCTCCGGAATCTCTCCAGTTTTTAAGGATAGATTGCATTTCTGTCGAAGTGGCTCAGCTATTTCGTTCCTTAGTTCCATGAGTACCCTTGGGTGAATGCCGTCCGGACCTGGCGATTTGTCGCTCTTTAGCCTGTCTATCTGCCTGAGGACATCCACCTTGCTCTAGTTGGACCAGATTTTCATCCTGATCTCCTTTTACGATCTCCTCGGGTTCCGGAATGTTGGTTGTGTCCTCCCTTGTGAAAACTGACGTGAAGAACTCATTTAACCTATCCGCTATCTCCTTTTCCTCTTTTACCACTCCCTTTCTGTCTCCATCATCCAAGGGTCCCACTTCCTCCCTAGCTGGTTGCTTCCCCTTGACGTACCTGTAGAATGATTTGAAGTTTGTTGCTTCCCCTGCCAGTCTCTCTTCATATTCTCTTTTTGCTTTCCTAACCACTCGGTGACACTCCTTTTGGTGTTTTTTATGCTCCTTTTGGTTGTCCTCTGTCTGGTCTTTTTTCCATTTTTTGAATGATGCCTTCTTATCACTTATCGCCTTTTTCACTGCATTTGTTATCCACACTGGGTTTTTTGTTCTATTTTTTTTGCACCCTTTCCTGAACTTGTGGACGTACAGGTTCTGTGCTTCGTGCACCGTGCCCTTGAGTAGGGTCCAGGCTTTTTCTACGGACTCCATCTTCCTTGCGGTATCGTTGAGTTTCTTTCCCACCATTTTCCTCATGGCATCATAATTCCCTTTTTTGAAGTTGAGTGCTGTCGTTGTGGTTCTTTTCACCTTTGATGATCCAATTTCTAGCCTGTACTGGATCGTGTTGTGCTCTTCATACTCTGCACTGTAAACTTGCTTTAGCCTTCTATTTGGAACGCACCAAACCACACAGAACTGCTGAACGTTTTGTCTCCTTCGATCCAAACAAGTTGGGACATCCAATTTCTAAGCGCTCCATCTCCAACTGGATGGCTGCTTGTATCTCATTCTGCTATGCCCAGGCTGGATTACCCCTAACCAGTAAAGTCACAGCCAATAAAGTCAGAGCCATGGCAGTTTCAGTAGCTTTCCTCACACCTATTGAGGAAATTTGTAAGGCTGCTACTTGGTCCTCGGTTCATACTTTCACTTCTCGCTATTGTCTAGATACTTTCTCCAGATAGGATGGACAGTTTGGCCAAACAGTATTACAAAATTTATTCTCCTAAATTGCCAACACTCCCACCATCACATTCTGGTTAGCTTGGAGGTCCACCCATATGTGAGAATAGGCTGCCTGCTTTTCATGGGATAAAGCACAGTTACTTACCATTATCCAGGGACAGCAGGCAGCTATTCTCACAACCTATCCACCTCCCCTGGTTGGCTTCTCTGCTAGCTTTCTGAACTGAGGAGACACGCCCTGCGCTGGGCGGGAAGGCACTCGCGCATGCGCAGTGCGGTCGTCTCAAAACTTCGAGTTTCTTCAAGCAAGTCTGCTTGCGAGGCTTCCGTATCCGGGCTTCGTTGATGTTACCCATATGTGAGAATAGCTGACTGCTGTCCCTGGATAATACCTGTTACGGTAAGTAACTGTGCTATATATACTTGATCACCAGGTAAGGCTGGGGGGCTTACAGGGCTTAATAGTCTGAAAAATTAAAATGTGGTGTTTTTTTTTTTTTTTTTTTTTTTTTTAAATTGAGAATAACCAAATCCTCGGATGCTGAAACCGTGGATTCGGAGGGGGAAGTGTAGTACTATTATGGGGGCAGGGTCTAGGGCAGAGATGGGCGGGTTCTGGTCCACGACTTAGCCCATTGTTCTTCAACTGCTAGTCCGCGGACTGGTGCCTGTCCACAAAATAATGAGTTTATTTCTGCCAGTCCATAGGTGTAAAAAGGTTGAAGAACACTGGTCTACATGGCATAGCAGGGCTCATAGCATAGGCATCAGTTAGATCTATCATGTACTGGAGTTCAAGCATGTGGGTAGTTGCTCTTTTTCCTGTGTTCTTTTGGGAAGTGTTGGTAAATGAGTAGGGAGTGTTCAGAGGATCTAATGGCTTGATGAGGGTGCATTTTTCTCTTATTTAATGCTTCAAAACAAGATCTACTGAAAAATATTGTAGTAGCCAACCAGAAGGGTTCTCCTTCTTTGGGGATTCTGGATTAAGTCACTAAATTGAGGGAAAAAGTTCTTGGGCTTTTCTCAATTATTTGGGGGGAGAGCCAAGCACAATGAAGTGGGCTCAGTGCACTTGGAGAAAGGTGAGATCATTTGAGTGGGCAAAAGTGGAATTGGTAATGCTAAGTGAAGCCAGATATATAAACAGAATGGATACTAGAGCGATCAGTTTGACTTTATTGCTAACTGTTGACAGTCCTGTTGATTATGTCACAGTGGTGTATCTGGAAGAGAAAGGAGGCACCAAGTGTTCCCAGGAGGCAGAATAGTTTGATTCTCAAAACTTGGAATTCTCTAGATCTGCACTATGTCACTGATGGGTAATAGCTCACCATGACCAGAAGGTGGAGACTTGAAACTAGAGAATGACATGGTGACAAAATTCATCACCATTCCCGTCCCCGCAGATAACCGCGGGAAATAATCCCATGTTATTTTCTAGTGTCTATCTCAACCTCAGTCCTTCTACACCAGCATTCTTCAAAGCAAAGCTTGCGGGTCAGTGGTTGTGCCCAATTATACTCTGATTCTTCCCTCTCTCCTTAAAGAATGACATGAAGATGGTTTCCCGCGGTTATCCATGGGGACGGGAACGGTGATGAATTTTGTCACCGTGTCATTCTCTACTTGAAACCTAAACTTTTGGCTGTAGTACAACTGGGCTGTGTATTCCCATATACCGTCTGCTCTGTCTCCTGCAGGTGGGGGTGGTAAGCCTGTGCAGTCTTTCCTGGTTTAGTGTACACCTATTGGATTTTGTTTAGGCTTTCTTGTCCTCATCTGTGGTGCCAGATTGAGCTTGTGTAACACTTTCGGGGATCCATCCAACATCAGGGGTGTTGCACTCGATGGGTCGAGTCCCTCCCTCTATTCCCCCTCCTGAAATTTTTTTACTATTTTTATTTATTTGTGTATTTATTCATTCAATTTTCTATACCGTTCTCCCAGGAGAGCTCAGAATGGTTTACATGAGTTTATTCAGGTACTCAAGCATTTTTCCCTGTCTGTGCAGTTGGGCTCACAATCATATTTTGGGAGGACTTAAATGACTTGCCCAGGGTCACAAGGAGCAGCGTGGGTTTGAACCCACAACCCCAGGGTGCTGAGGTTGTAGCTTTAACCACTGCACCACTTACTCCCCTAGAGGTGCTTCAGCTGTTAGCCTTGCCACCAATACCGGAATTACATATGGCTTAGAGAGCCAGTGGAGTCGTTTGTTTGTCCCTTATATGGGTTGGAGGTGGGGAATCCTGAGGCAGTGCTGGTCAGAAAGGAAGTCTTCAGTTGAGGTAAATTTCAGTTAATTGCTAACAAGCACTTTTTTTTATTTTTCAGCTAGTAGCAGTTTTCATAATGAACATTTTTAAAAGGACAAAGTGCTCTTTGTGTTCCCAACGTGAGGTCGATATGGCTGGCCTGTGTTTGTGGTATGCTGGTGAGTAGGGTTCCCCTTTGTGACGGCTTCATGTGTCAGAAGCAGGCAGGGGGAAGCCCGGACATCACCTACCGTCCATGCAGGGATATCCCCAGTCACCAACAGGGAATAAAAAAATTAATTGTTTCTGTATCACCAGGTAGACAGGTATAGTTCTTTACGGATGGGTTATACCTCACTGTCACTGGCAGATGGAGACTGACAACAACTTGTATTTTAGGTGAGGCTCCCCCTTCCCATTCAGTCTTTCTCATTCTCCAGAGTGTGGTAACACTAATTCGGCTCCCCCTCCTAGGGCTGTTGGAATTTGTTTAGGACTTCCGGGTTCCCCTTTCGTGCCGGACAGAGCTTGGATGGGTCCTGATTGGAAATCCATCGGACCTCAGGGATGTTAAAACCGGTGTGTCTCATGCTGGGTCTCTTCCTCCACCTCCCTACATTTTTGTAGAGGTGCCTCAGCTGGCAGCCTGGACCCCATGGTTAGTTAGGCTTCCAGGTTTGAGAGCTGTGGAGTCTCTTCTGTTTAGGGGGGGGAAAAAAAGGGGCTCATTTCCCTTTAAATTGCTCTCTTCTGGTGCTTTTCTCACCTAACTGGCACTTATTTTACAACTAGGAGCAGTTTTCAGCACAATGAGCACTTTGAAACAGAAAAAAAGTGCTAGTTGTGTTCCAGACGTGAGATACTTAGCGGCTGGCCTGTGCATTGTACAGGCTGGAGCGGTGAGGGATTCTCATCGGCTTTGGGTGCTGGCAGCCAGGGAACCCCGCTGCACGTACCTTGCGAGTTAGCTTTGGATCATGAGGAAGCCCGGGTTTCCCCTGACGTCCACGCGGGAGGTTCCCCAGCCGTCGACAATCAGAGTAAAAAAGGATTCCCTTACTCCGTCGGTCAGCTCCTCAGTCTTGGGCGGCAGGAAAAGCCCAAGCTTCTCAGATGCTGCAGGCCTCTGGAGCTATGATTTTGGTGGGAACCACCTCCATTTCGGTGTCATCAGGTGACCTTCCCCCTTTATTGGAGAAGTAGGGGCAAGATGTTGCTGGGTCCTCTGCTGTGGCAGGGAGTCTCTTGGGGCCGCCGGGGTTTTTCCTCCTGAATTTGTTGGCACTTTATAAATCCTTTGTGCTAGCAGTTGGAGGTTGTGTTCAATCCAGGGGGGAGAGGAGGATTTGTCCTTGATGTCTTCTCCAGTTCAGCCCAAGATGGCGATGGTTTTGCCCCATCTACTCCTTTCTCGTCCAAGCGGCTGCGGGTGTTTTGGGATGAGGATTTGGGGACATTTCTAGGATCCTCTTGGGGGACGGATTCCGCCAGCGGTGGGTTTGCGCGCCCACCTGCTGAGCTTCATGAGCTATTTCTTCAGGTCTTTGTGTTAAAGTTTGAGGACACCGTGTCGGAGCCCTTGCTTTAGGGGATCCGCTCTGCTTCCCACTTTTTTCCTATGCATCAGGATATTTGGTATATTATGTTTGCACAGTAGCAGGTGCAGGAGGCGCCTTCGCTTTTCAAGCTAAATGGCCCGCCTAGATCCCATCCCAGATGGGGATAGGGACCCTGAAATTGCCTGTGGTGGATACAATGGTCTCAGCCATCTCGAACAACATACCTTGCCTTTTGAGGGCAGTGCTGCCTTGAAGGACCCTGAGGAGCGTAAATTGGAGTCTCTTCTTAAACAGAGTTTTGATGTGACAGCTCTGGCGGTCCAGGTGGTGATGTGTGATGGGCTGGTGGCTCGGGCGTGTTTTCATTGGACTGAGCACATTCTTGACCATGAGTCTGATAATTGGGACTTAGGCAAAAAGTTGCCAAAATTGAGATGGGTGCTTCGTATCTCTCAGATAACCATGTGTGACTTTTTGTGGTCTTCTGCTAAGTCTATGGCTTTTGGAGTGGCAGCATGCTGTACCTTGTGGCGTCTTTGATTGGTTGGTTGATATGGCGTCCAAAGCTAAATTGATGAAATTTCCCTTTAAGGGGTCTTTCTTGTTTGGTGAGGACTTGGAGAAGCTGGTTCAGACATTAACTGATTCTATGATGCCTCGTTTGCCTAACGATAGGCCTAGGCTGCTAGCTTGGGGTGGTGCTGCTTGCGGGCTTGGGTATGATTGAAGATCATAAGAATTGCCGCTGCTGGGTCAGACAAGTGGTCCATCATGCCCAGCAGTCAGCTCACACAGTGGCCTCCAGGTCAAAGACCAGTGCCCTGAGACTAGCCCTACCTGCGTACGTTCTGGTTCAGCAGGAACTTGTCTAACTTTGTCTTGAATCCCTGTAGGGTGTGTTTCCCTGTAATAGCCTCCGGAAGAGCGTTCCAGTTTTCCACTTCTCTCTGGGTGAAGAAGTTCCTTATGTTTGTATGGAATCTATCCCCTTTTAACTTGAGAGAGTGCCCTCTCATTCTCTCTACCGTGGAGAGGGTGAACAACCTGTCTCTACAAAGCCTATTCACTTCATTATCTTGAATGTTTCGATCATATCCCCTCTGTCTCCGCTTTTCAAGGAAGAAGAGGCCCAGTTTCTCTAATCTCTCACCGTACAGAAACTCCTCTAGCCCCTTAACCATTTTAGTCACTCTTCTCTGGACCCTTTCGAGTAGTACTGTCCTCCTTGATGTAAAGCGACCAGTGCTGGATGCAGTATTCCAGGTGATGGCTTACCATGGCCTGGTACAGCGGCATGATAACCTTCTCCGATCTGTTTGATCCTCTTCTTAATCATTTCCAGCTTTCTGTTAGCCCTTTTTGCTGCCGTTGTGCATTGTGTGAACGGCTTCATCAACTTGTCAACTAGTACTCCCAAGTCTCTTTCCTGGGGGGTTTCTCCAAGTACCACACTGGACATCCTGTAGTCGTGTATAAGATTTTTGTTAACGACATGCATCACCTTACACTTATCCATGTTAAACCTCATTTGCCATGGCATGGCCCTTTTCTGAAGCGTGTTTGGCTCGTTGCAGGTCTTCACAATCTTCCTGCGTCTTCACTACTCTGAATAACTTCGTATTGTCTGCAAATTTAATCACCTCGCTCATCGTACCAATTTCCAGATCGTGTATAAATATGTTGAAGAGCACGGGTCCAAGCACTGAACCCTGCGGCACTGCATTTGTGGTGCTTTTCCAGTCTGAGTATTATCTGTTCACCCCACACTCTGTTTTCTACCCGCTAGCCAGTTTTTAATCTATGTGAGTATTTCACCCTCTATTCCACGGCTCGCAATTTTTCAAAGTAGCTGTTCATGTGGAACCTTAAATCCAAATATACCATGTCAACTGGGTCACCCTTGTCTATCTGCCTGTTTACTCTTTCGAAGAAGTGCAGCAAGTTTGTCGAGCAAGATCTTCCTTTGCTGAAGCCGTGCTAGCTGGGCCTTATCTGCCTTTTCTGCTCTAGTTGATGGGCCACTTTCTTTCAGTCTTCTGGGCTTTTCAGAGGCCAGTTCTTTCATAGTATGCTATCTTTTTGAGGGGCCCACCGGGGAGTGCATAGTGCCCTCACCAAGTCCCATGTAGCCTGTCTTGCCTAATGACTCCTTGCCGGCACCCGTGGTGGTTCCGGTGGGCCCCTGGCTGCACGATTTTTATCCAAAGTGGGCAGAGATCACGTCGGATGGTTATGCCCTAGATCAGTGGTTCCCAACCCTGTCCTGGAGGACCACCAGGCCAATCGGGTTTTCAGGCTAGCCCTAATGAATATGCATAAGAAAGATTTGCATAAAATGAAAGTGACAGGCATGCAAATCTGCTTCATGCATATTCATTAGGGCTATCCTGAAAACCCGATTGGCCTGGTGGTCCTCCAGGTCAGGGTTGGGAACCACTGCTCTAGATTTTGCCTGTTCCTTGCCACATCATTTTTTTGCTTCTCCCTTGCAGGTAGAATGGAAGCAGCAGGCCTTTAGCCAGGCCCTCCTGAAAGATTGTTAGATCTCAAAGCTGTAGTTCCTGTCCCCCCTCAGGAGTGGGGCACAGGATGGTACTCAATTTACTTTGTGGTGCCAGAGAAAGAAGGGATTTTTCAGCCCATTCTAGATTTGAAAAGGGTCACCACGTGCCATCCTTCTGCATGGAAACTCTGCGGTCTGTGATTCTGGCAGTTCAGCCTGGGGAGTTTCTGACTTCTCTCAATCTGACGGAGACTTACTTGCATATTGCAATTCAGGCCTCCTATCATCGCTTCCTGCGCGTTGCGATCTTGGGGCAACATTATCGGTTCTGCGCTTCCTTTTGGTCTGGCCACGGCTCTGTGGACGTTCATCAAGATGAAGGTGGTCATCACGGCGGCGTTGCCCAAAGACGGCATTTTGATTCATTCCTATCTGGACGACTGGTTGATTCGAACAAAGTCGTTCCAGGAAAGCACCCGAGTCACGGCTTGGGTGGTGGAGTTTCTGCAGTCACTGGGATGGGTCATCAACCTTTCCAAGAGCCAGTTGGCCCCCTCCCATCACCTGGAGTATCTAGGAGTTCTGTTCGACATCTCCTTGGGGAAGGTCTTCCTCTTGGAGACCCAGGTAACCAGATTGCAAAATCAGATTTAGAGAGTTGCACGGGGACAGAAATCCCACCCATCCGTCCCCGCCAGCATCCTCTGTCATAAGAACATAAGCAGTGCCTCCGCTGGATCAGACCTGAGGTCCATCGTGCCCAGCAGTCCGCTCACGCGGCGGCCCAACAGGTTCAGGACCTGTGCAGTAATCCTCTATCTATACCCCTCTATCCCCTTTTCCAACAGGAAATTGTCCAATCCTTTCTTGAACCCCAGTACCGTACTCTGCACTATTACGCCCTTTGGAAGCACATTCCAGGTGTCCACCACACATTGAGTGAAGAAAAACTTCCTAGCATTCGTTTTGAATCTGTCCCCTTTAAACTTTTCTAAATGCCCTCTTGTTCTTTTATTTTCCGAAAGTTTGAAGAATCTGCCCCTCTACTCTCTCTGTGCCCTTCATGATCTCGTAAGTCTCTATCATATCCCCTCTAAGTCTCCTCTTCTCCAGGGAAAAGAGACCCAGTTTCTCCAGTCTCTCAGCGTAAGAAAGGTTTTCCATACCTTTTATCAAACATGTTGCTCTCCTTTTGAACCCTCTCGAGTATCGCCATATCCTTCTTAAGGTACGGCGACTAATATTGGACGCAGTACTCCAGATGCGGATACAACGGCAGGATAACTTCTTTCGTTCTAGTTGTAATACCCTTCTTGATTATACCTAGCATGCTATTCGCTCTGTTAGCGGCCGCTGCGCACTGTGCCGTCGGCTTCATTGTCATGTCCACCATTACCCCAAGTCCCTTTCTTGGGTAATCTCATTCAATAACATCCCTCCCATCGTATAGCTGTACCTCAGGTTTATACTTCCCACATGTAATAATAATAATAATAATAATAACTTTATTCTTATATACCGCCAGCAATCTTGCGACTTCTAGGCGGTTTACAATAAGAGAAACTGTAAATACAATAAAGGGAAACTGTACATATGACGAATTTAAGAGTATAGCAGTGTACATCTGATAACATTAATAATGTTAACGACAGTTTGTGTGCTGCAAGGCCGGGAGGTGCCAAGCTATTTATACAGAAGTAGAAATAATCCGTAGATTGAATGGAGTGTTCATAATTAGTGATTAGGGGTTAGGGTTACCAATTTACAAGTTCAGGTATGTGATGATGTTACGAGGGGGGCTGATGTTCCGGTTCGTTACCTAGGTATTTCAAGAATAGGTAAGTTTTTAGGTGTTTTCTGAATTCTTCATATTTGTTTGTGTGTGCAATTAGTTTTTCTAGGTCTTTACCCCATATGGCTGCTTGATACGATAGCAGTTGTTGATGGTGTCTCTTATATTTGCACCCTCTAGCCGGTGGGGAGACAAATTTCATGTGTGTTTTTCTTTCATGTCTGTTGGTTGGGAATGAGAAGAGGTCTGTAATGTATTTTGGGGCTAGACCATTTAATACTTTGAAGCAGAGACATCCTAGCTTGAACTTCGTGCGTGCCTCCATCGGCAGCCAGTGTAGGAGTCGGTAGGAAGGGGTTATGTGATCGGACTTCTTCAGCCCGAAAATCATCCTGACTGCTGCGTTTTGTATCAGTTGTAGTCTTTGCATTTGCTTCTGGGGGATTGTCAGATGGGTGATGTTGCAATAATCCAGGTGGTTTAGTATTAGTGATTGTACTAGAATTCTGAAAGCTGAGGTATGGAAGTACGCCTTAATGGACCTAAGTTTCCAGAGGGTGAAAAACCCTTTTTTGACTAGGGAGTCTATATGGTCTTTCATGGTTAGACTTTGGTCTAGTATTACTCCTAGAATCTTCATCGTTTGTTGAATGGGGTAGTTCAGATTGTTAATGTGTAATGATATTGTCGTGTTATGTGCGTGTGGCGAGGCTATGAAGAATTTAGTTTTATCTGGGTTGAGCTTCAGTTTGAAATCTGTGGTCCATTGTTCCATCATGTTTAGCGCTTCAGTTGCTGTGGGGGTGATTTCGGAGGGAGATGCAGTAAACGGGATTATGATTGTGAAGTCGTCTGCATAGCTGAATACTTTTATGCCTTGCTGGGTTAGCTGCGTGCCTAGTGAAGCTATATAGACGTTGAAGAGTAGTGGGGATAGTGGGGACCCCTGTGGCACGCCTGATGGGTTTCTCCATGTTTTAGAGAGATGTAGTACATGTAGTACTTTACATTTCTCAACGTTGAACTTCATCTGCCATTACGTTGCCCATTCCCCCAGTTTGTTTAAGTCCCTTTGTAATTCTTCGCAGTCCTCTTTAGTCCGAGCTCTACTAAATAGTTTGGTGCCATCCGCAAATTTTATTATCTCTCACTTTGTCCCTGTTTCTAGATCATTTATAAATATATTAAAGAGCACCACTTGTGACCCTCCTCCAGTCCGAGTAGTGGCCCTTCACTCCTACCCTCTTGTTTCCTACCCGCCAACCAATTCCTGATCCATCTATGTACGTCTCCTTCCACCCCATGGTTCTTCAGTTTCCGAAGTAGGCGTTCATGGGGTACCTTTTGGAAATCTAGATATGTGATGTCTATGGGGTCTCCTCTGTCCATCCGTCTGTTAACTCCTTCGAAGAAGTGCAATAAGTTCGTTTGGCACGATCTCCCCTTGCAGAATCCATTTTGGCTGGTTATCAAAAGTTTGTTTCTTTCAAAATGTTCATCGATTTTGTCTTATCAGCGCTTCCGCCATTTTCCCCGGAACCGAGGTCAGACTCACCAGTCTGTTGTTTCCCGGGTCATCTCTTGATCTCTTTTTAAAGATGGGCTTAACATTGGCTATCTTCCAATCCTCCGGGATCTTGCCTGTTTTCAGGGATAGATTGCAAATTTGCTGAAGTAGTTCCGCTATTTCCTTCTTTACTTCCTTCAGAACCCTTGGGTGGATTCCGTCCGGACCCGGGGATTTGTCAGTTTTTAGTTTTTCAATCTGCCTGCGCCCATCTTCAAGGCTCACTTCCATGGATGTTAATTTTTCTGCTTGATTTCCATTGAAGAATTGCTCAGGTTCCGGTATGTTGGATGTGTCTTCATTTGTAAATACAGATGAGAAGAACATCTTAAGTCTTTCTGCCACTTCTTTCTCCTCCTTCACCACTCCCTTCCTGTCTCCGTCGTCCAGCGGTCCCCACCTCCTCCCTAGCCGGCTGCTTCCCTTTAACATATCTAAAGAACGGTTTGAAATTTCATGCTTCCCTACCTAGCCTCTCTTCGTACTCTCTTTTGGCTTTTTGAACCACAAGGTGACATTATTTTTGATACTTCCTGTGCTCTTTACAGTTCTCAGTTTTGTCCTTTTTCCTTTTCCTGAATTAATTTTTTGTACTGCCTATCACTTCCTTCACTACTTTAGTTATCCACGCCGTGTCTTTTGTTCGACTCCTTTTGCACCCCTTTCTGAATCTGGGGATATGTAGATTTTGCGTCTCACTCACCGTGTCCTTGAAAAAAGACCAGGCATGTTCTTCCATCTGCCATTTCTTGGAAGTGTCCCTAAGTTTCTTCCTTACCATTTCCCTCATTGCTTCATAGTTTCCTTTCTTGATGTTGAAAGTAGTTGCTCTTTCCTTTCGGTATCCCTCCCTCAACCTTGAACTTGATCATATTATGATCGCTGTTTCCCAACGGTCCCACTACTTTCACTTCATTTGCAGGTCCCCTTAACCCATTTAGGATTAGATCCAGAGTGACATATCCTCTCATTGGTTCTCTAACAAACTGCTCCATGAAGCAATCTTGTGTAGCCTCCAGGAATTCTGTCGCCCTAGCGCATTTTGAGCTTCCAAGACTCCAGTCTATCCCGGGATAGTTAAGTCTCCCATAATAACTGTGTTACCGCTATTGCATTCTCGCTTTATCTCGGCTTCCATTTCTTTATCGATTTCTCTGGTTTGCCCAGGTGGATGATAGTAGAGGCCCATCTTTATTTCAGGCCCTTTCCTTCCCGGTATTTTAACCCATAGCGATTCCAGATTGTTGATCGTCTCTGCTGTGTTCACTCGTCGATTGTATGCTTTCTTTTATGTATAGGGCTATTCCACCTCCTTTCTATCCTGACCTGTCCTGGCGATAGAGCTTGTACCCTGGCAGTGCTGTCCCCACCTGTTCCTGCCAGGATCCTCCCCGTCAGGATCCTCTCCGTCCCCACCCATCTCCGCAAGGAATTACCTCCAACCCTGCCCGTCCCCATAAAAAGCAGCAATTACTTCTGACAGGATCAAAAATTCCACAGTTTCTTTTGTGTTTGCACTTCTGTTTTCCTTGTGGAATCTCTTTGGTGGAACCCTTTTTTGTTTTGTTCAGGTAATTAACTTATAAACCCCCCTCTTTTACTAAGGCTGACGTGTCCATTATATTATATGGACGAACCCTGCTTCCTAAGCCTTCCATCCCCTTGGGAGTCCCGTGGGCCAGAGGGGGAGTCCCATGGGTTAGGGGGGATTCCCGCGGGACCCCTGCGATCCCCGTTCCTGTGCAGACCTCTAATCAGATTAGCCTGCTTCTGGTGGCCCGGTGTCCTCTGGCGTAGGATTTCCTCTAAGTCTTGGAATCGATGGTGGCTTCCCTAGACATAGTGAGGTGGGCTCGTGCCCATATGCGTCATCTTAAATATGCACTTCTTCGGAGGTGGGTTGCCTCAAAAACAGTCTGGATCATCCTGTTCCTCTGCGGGGCTTGGTTCGCTGGTGGCTTCAGACCTCCCATCTAGTGCAAGGGGCGAGTCTGGATCAGCCCCAAAGTACGGTGCTGCTCAAGGATGCCAGTCTCCTTGGTTAGTGAGCTCAGTGTCTAGGTCACTCAGGGCACCTGGTCCAAGGAGGAGGCATCCTGGTTGATCAATTATTCTAGAGACAAGAATCATCCGTTAGCGCCATTAGCCTTCCGGTCCGTTCTGATGTGCAAGTCAGGGTTCTTTCGGCCAATGCCATGGCGGTGGTCTATGCCAATCATGGGGGCACCGAGAGCACTTAGGTGCAGGAGGTGGCTCTATTCATGATCTGGGCAAAGTCTCATCTTCAGGACATCTTGGCCTCCCACATTGCAGGCGTGGACAATGTGCAGGTGGACTTTGATTCATCACACCCTAGATCCTGGATAGTGGTGTCAGCCTTTCAGCTAATAGTACAGTCTTGGGGTCAGCCCCTCATGGATCTGATGGCCACGTGCTTCAACACTAAAGCACCCCACTTCTTCAGTCATCGCAGTGACGGTCAGTTCGAGGGACTGAATGCTCTGATTCAACCATGGCCAAGAGGGTCTGTTGTATGTGTTCCTTCTGTGGCCATTAGTGGGCAGAGTTCTTCTCCAGATTGTTCGACATCCAGGCCTGGTGATTCTGGTGGATCTGGATTGGCCCAGGCATCTGTGGTACATGGATCTGGCAAGGCATCTGGTGGCGGAGCCTTTCTCTGCCTCTCTCGACCAACTTACTGTCTCCGGGCCCCATTCCAATGTTCGATCCCGGTCCCTTTTGTCTTATGGCTTGGCTCTTGAAAGGGACTGCCTAGGTAAGAAGGGGTATTCAGTTACATAGAAACATAGAAAATGACGGCAGAAAAGGGCCAGGGCCCATCTAATCTGCCCACACTAATGACCCACCCCCTAACTTCCTTCATGAAGAGATCCCACATGCCAATCCCATCTTTTCTTAAAATCTGCCACGCTGCTGGCTTCAATTACCTGTAGTGGAAGATTATTCCAGCGATCAACTACCCTTTTGGTGAAGAAATATTTTCTGGTGTCGCCATAAAATTTCCCACCCCTGATTTTCAACGGATGCCCTCTAGTTGCCGTAGGTCCTTTAAGAAAAAAGATGTTAAGAACATAAGAACATAAGCAGTGCCTCTGCCGGGTCAGACCACAGGTCCATCCTGCCCAGCAGTCCGCTCCCGCGGTGGCCAAAAACAGGTCAAGGCCTGTCTGAATCATCAGAAGGGCTCCCCTGTCACCTTGGTTTCCCATTTAAGTTCTGCCCTCCTATCGAAGTCCTAGCCCTTCGGTCTTGCACATGCACGACCAGGTTGGTTTACTCAGTACCCCACGATCCCTCTATCCCTCAGGAATCCATCCAATCCCTGCTTGAATCCCTGTACCGTACTCTGCCTGATCACTTCCTCCGGAAGCGCATTCCAAGTGTCCACTACCCTTTGGGTGAAAAAGAACTTCCTTGCATTTGTTTTGAACCTGTCTCCCTTCAGTTTCTCAGAATGCCCCCTCGTATTTGCTGTCCCCTTCAGTCTGAAGAATCTGTCCCTATCCACCCTCTCTATGCCCCTCATGATCTTGAAGGTCTCTATCATATCTCCCCTGAGTCTCCTTTTCTCCAGAGAGAAGAGCCCCAGCTTATCCAGCCTCTCGGCGTACGAGCAGTGTTCCAGCCCTTTTACCATTTTTGTTGCTCTCCTTTGGACTCTCTCAAGTACCGCCATGTCCTTCTTGAGGTGCGGTGACCAATACTGGACGCAGTATTCCAGATGCGGACGTACCATCGCTCGATACAATGGCATGATGACTTCCCGTGTTCTGGTTGTTATGCCCTTCCTTATGATGCCCAGCATCCTGTTGGCTTTTTTCGAGGCTGCTGCGCACTGTGCAGATGGCTTCAGTGATGCATCCACCAGCACACCCAAGTCTCTCTCGAGTCTGCTGTCTCCCAACAATACACTCCCCAATTTGTAGTTGAACAACAGGTTCTTTTTCCCTATATGCATGACCTTGCATTTGTCTACGTTGAAGCGCATTTGCCATTTGTTTGCCCAGTCTTCCAGCTTGTCCAGGTCCCTTTGTAGGTCCTCACACTCCTCCCTGGTCCTAACTCTGCCGCACATTTTGGTATCGTCTGCGAATTTTATAACCTCACACTTTGCCTCCTTTTCCAGGTCATTGATGAATATGTTAAAGAGTAAAGGCCCCAGCACCGATCCTTGTGGCACACCGCTCGTGACTCCCCGCCAGTCAGAATATTGGCCCTTTACTCCAACCCTCTGCAGTCTACCCGACAGCCAGTGCTTGATCCATCTGTGCACATCCCCTCCCACCCCGTGGCTCCACAGCTTCTTAAGTAGCCTTTCATGTGGCACCTTGTCGAAAGCCTTTTGAAAGTCGAGGTAAATGATGTCTATGGGCTCCCCATTGTCCATCCGGCTGCTTATTCCCTCAAAGAAGTACAGAAGGTTCGTTAGGCACGACCTTCCCTTACAGAATCCGTGCTGGCTTGTTCTCAGTAGGCCATTCCTCTCGATGTGCTCACAAATGCCGTCCTTGATCATAGCTTCCACCATCTTCCCTATTATTGAAGTCAGGCTCACCGGCCTGTAGTTCCCGGGGTCACCCCTCGATCCCTTCTTGAAGATCGGTGTGACATTTGCCAATTTCCAGTCCTCTGGCACCTCACCAGTTTTCAAGGATAGGTTGCAAACATGTTGGATTGTGCCCGCTATTTCCTGTCTTAGTTCTTTCAGCACCCTTGGGTGGATCCCATCCGGGCCCGGTGATTTGCCGCATTTTAACCTGTCTATCTGTTTGAGGACATCCTCCCTGCTTACCTCTATGTGCTCTAATTTTTCAGCCTGTTCCCCACTCATGAGCTCCTCTGAGTCCGGTATATTAGATGTGTCTTCGCTCGTGAAAACCGACGAGAAGAACGTGTTCAACCTCTCAGCTACCTCTTTATCCTCCTTAATCACTCCCTTCCTGTCCCCATCGTCCAACGGCTCTACCTCCTCTCTCGCTGGTCGCTTCCCTTTAATGTAACTGAAGAATGCCTTGAAGTTTTTCGCCTCCTTGGCCAGCCCCTCTTTGTATTTCTCTTTTGCTTTTCTAACCTCCCGGTGGCATTCCTTTTGGCATTTCCTGTGCCTGTGTGACATTTCCTGTGTTCTTCCGCCTCGATACGGCCTGTGACATATTTGAACGTCTCTATCATGTCTCCCCTCTCTCTGCGTTCCTCGATTGAGTATAGCTGCAACTTACCCAGCCGTTCCTCATACGGGAGATCCTTGAGTCCTGAGACCATCCTGGTGGCCATTCGCTGAACCGACTCAACTCTCTGCACATCTTTTTGATAATGCGGCCTCCAGAATTGTACACAATATTCCAGATGGGGTCTCACCATGGACCTGTACAACGGCATTATGACCTCGGGCTTACGGCTGACAAAGCTTCTACAACCCATGATTTGTCTGGCCTTGGATGAAGCTTTCTCCACTTGATTGGCAGTCTTCATGTCTTCGCTAATGATCACCCCCAAGTCAAGTTCTGTTATAGTCCTTGCTAGGATCTCACCATTTAGGGTGTAAGTCCTGCATGGATTTTTGCCGCCAAGGTGCATGACCTTGCATTTTTTGGCATTGGAACTTAGTTGCCAAGTCTTTGACCAATGCTCCAGCAGGAGTAGTTCTTGCATCATACTGTTGGGCATTGTGCTTTTGTCTATTGTGCTTTTTCCTACTATGTTGCATAGTTTGGCGTTATCGGCGAATAATGTAATTATCCCAGGACAAGCAGGCAGCATATTCTCACATGTGGATGACGTCATCTACGGAGCCCCAACGCGGACAGCTTTTCAAGCAAACTTGATTGAAGTTTCAAGCTTGCTATGCTGCACCACGCATGTGCATGCCTTCTCCCTCCACTAGAGGGCGCATCCCCACCTCGTGGTCCTCAGTTCTGTTTCTTCCGCGGAGCCAGAAGCCCTGTTGTGTTTTTGCTCCGTGCTAGTTGCCTTCTGTCACCGCGGCTGAGTTCTTTTTCTTAGTCGCTGTGTGTTTTATTGTTTTTCCCTTCATCGCGTAGTTGATTTCCATAAAAAAAAAACAACAAAAAACAACTTTTTCTTCCAGGCACCGGGGGCTCCCGGATGCCGCGGCCGCGGGACTTCGCTCGTTCGCGACCTTGTTTTTTGTTCATGTCCCGACCTTTGTCAGGCTTTAAGAAGTGCACCCGGTGCGATCGGTTGCTCTCCATCACCGATCCCCACCGGTGGTGCCTTGTCTGCCTGGGTGCGGATCACCCGACGGACTCTTGCACTAGGTGTTCCACCTTCCAGCCTAGAGCGCTCCACCGCTGACGTGCCCGCATGGCGGAGCTCTTTATTGTGGAACCCGTGCCGGGGAAGACCTCGACGTCGGCCCTGGCCTTGACCTCGGCCTCGGTGCCTTCGACCTCGCCGTGGATGTCTTCCTCCTCGAAGATTGCGTCCTCAACGCCGAAGTCGGCCCTGGGTAAGTCCCCGCTTCCTTCCTCTGCACCAGGGTCCTCGAAGAAGCCGTCCTCGGGTTCTTCGACGGGGGCGGGTGGGTCGTCCTCGGCCCCGCCCCGAACGTCGAAGTTGGGTGCTCCTCGGGAATACTCATTGCCGAGGTCGCCCTCTAGGGAGCACCCGCCGGCACCGGACATGCCGTCCATGATGGCCATTCCTGTGTTCCAGGACATGCTCCGAGCGCTTATCTCCTCGGAGCTGTCCTGTGCCCTGGCCCACTTACAGCCGTCCTTGGCCTTGGCCCCGGTGGTTATTCCTGCCTCGGCCCCGGCCTTAGCCTCGGTCTCGGCTACTGACCAGCCTGTACGGAGCGTGCGCCGAGTTCGCAGGATTTCTTCCTCCGATTCCTCGTCGGGGACCTCCCGTGGGTCCTCGCCCTCCGGTCGGCCTCGGGCGAAGCGCCGGTCCCAGAAGTCCAAGCGCCCTCGTGGGTCGCCTCGGAGGCGTAGTCGCTCCTCGCCGGCCCGGGAGGCTGAGGTTCTGGGGGTTTCGGAGCTCAGCCTGACTAATCCAAGGCTGTTCCGTTCCCCTGCGGGGAAGGGGTCGAGGGATTCCTCCCCGAGGAGGCGGAAGGTCTCGTTGCCCCGTACCCCGGGGACTTCCCCGAGGGGCTCCTCGGGGCTTCGGAGGTCTCCGACCCCGACGCGGTCCCTCGGTGCGGCTTCCTGGGGGTCGGAGGCTGGCACGGGTCGTGAACCCAGATACTCACGCGAGGCTTCTCCGTCCTTCTCGGCGGCGCAGGCCTCTCGCTCCCCTTCCCCTCCCTCGAGGCCCTCCTCGTTTTCGAGGTTTGTGATGGATATGGGGAAGGCTTTGGACCTGGACCTTTTGACGGGGTCCCAGTATTCCAAAGAATTTTTGGAGGAGCAGGATTTGCCCTCCCCTCCGCGGGAGTCTCCACGCCTGCCCTTGAACAAGGTTCTGCAGCAGACCTTTGTGCGGAATTTGGATTCCCCCTACGCGGTGACGGCTGTCCCCTCAAAGATGGAATCAAAATACCGCACGGTCCCTTGTAAGGGTTTCGAGAAGGCTCAGTTGTCCCACCAGTCTTTGCTTGTGGAGTCTTCTCTAAAGAAATCCCAGCCTTCTCGGGTGTCCGCGGCGGTTCTGCCGGGGCGTGAGGGGTAAACCCTGGATAGGTTCGGGCGCCGCCTCTATCAAAATTCCATGATGGCGAATAGGGTACTTAACTATGCGTTTACATTCACCTTGTACCTTCTGCATCTGATCAAGTCCATGCCCCGTTATCACGGGATCATGCCCGACTCTCATAAGGGGGACTTTGGCAAGCTCATGGATTCTCTGTCACAGCTGCGCCTTTTCCACGCCACCTACGACGCCTTCGAATTGACCTCTAGGGTCGTTTGCGGTGGCGATGTGCCGCCTGGCGTGGTTGCGCATTGTAGATATGGACCCCAATCTGCAGGAGCGCCTGGCAAATTTGCCCTGCGTGGGCTCGGAGCTCTTCGATGAGTCCCTGGAGGCGGCTACTAAACGCCTCTCCGAACATGAGCGCTCCTTCGCCTCCCTTGTGCTCCCCAAGGCGAAGGCGTCGGCTCCGAAACCGTACCGTCCTCCACCGAGGCGCTATCTGCAGAAGTCCACGCCGGCTTTCTCCAGATCCCCGCCCAGGCGACCCCCCTCAGCAGGCCAGGGCTCAGCAACAGAAGCCTCAGGCGCAAGGGGCGTCTAATCCGGCGCCGTCTTTTTGACGCTCTGAGCGGATGGGGGTGGGCCCCCTCCGCGCTATCGTCGACCCAGCTACCCATCGGGGGTCGGTTGAGGGCATTCCACCCTGCCTGGACTCCTATCACCTTCTATGCTTGGGTTCTCCGAGTCGTCTCGGAGGGTTACTCCCTCAACTTCAGAGAATTCCCGCCGGATAGTCTGCCCGGCGAGTGTCCTTCCAACCGGGCACAACTTCCCCTTCTCCTCTCGGAAGCCTGGGTCTTCGGGCTGTAGAGCGGGTGCCCCCCGACCAGCGGGGTTTGGGTTTTTACTCCCGTTATTTTCTGGTCCCGAAAAAGACCGGGGACTTGCGCCCCATTTTGGACCTCCAGATGCTCAACATCTTCCTTGTCCGGGAGAAGTTCCGTGTGCTATCTCTTCCAGTCCTGTACCCGCTGCTGGACGAAAGGGACTGGATGTGCTCCCTGGACTTAAAGGAAGGTGCATGAAGGACTTAAAGGTGCATGTTCCGGTGCACCCCGCCTTCCGCAAGTTTCTATGGTTCCAGGTGGGGGAGTTGCATATTCAATACCGGGTCCTCCCCTTTGGCTTGGCTTCGTCCCCTCGAGTCTTCACGAAGTGTATGGTGGTCGTTGTGGCGGCCCTGCGCTCCCAGGGTCTGCAGGTCTTTCCCTACCTGGACGATTGGGGGGTTATCTTAGCGACCCGACAGACTATCATCTTCCTTCAGCGTCTGGGGTTCGAAGTGAACTTTCCCAAGTCTCAATTGTGCCCTGCTCAATCCCTTCAGTTCATCGGGGCCGTGCTGGACACGGTTCGCCTCCGTTCGTTCCTCCCTCCTCCGCGGTTGGAGGCTCTTCTCCGCCTCAATCGACAGGTATCGCTGCTGCCCTCAGTATCGGCGCAGCGCCTGATGATTCTGCTGGGCCACATGGCCTCAACAGTTCATGTCACGCCGTTTGCCCGCTTGCACCTGAGGCTTCCTCAGTGGACGTTGGCCTCACAATGGCGTCAGGACCTGGACCCGGTCTCCTCCCCTGTGACAGTGACTCCCTCCTTGCGACGCTCGCTCCGTTGGTGGACTGACTCTTTCAATCTTTCCAGGGCTTTGCTCTTTCTCACCCCTCCGCATTGCAAGGTCCTGACCACGGACTCTTCGGAGTACGCTTGGGGGGCTCATCTCGACGGTCTGCGGACTCAGGGCCTGTGGTCGGCGGAGGACCGTCTTTCTGGCTGCTCGAGCTTTCTGCCACCTGCTGCACGATCAGATAGTCCTAGTGCGGACGGACAACCAGGTGGCAATGTACTATATAAACAAGCAAGGAGGGACAGGCTCTTGGTCTCTGTGCCAGGAGGCCCTTCGCCTTTGGGAGTGGGCAGTCTCTCAGAACAGCTTCCTTCGGGCGGTTTATATTCAGGGAGAGCGGAACTGTCTGGCGGACAAACTCAGTCGCCTTCTGCAGCCGCACGAATGGTCGCTCAACTCAAGAGTCCTGCACGAGATCTTCGACCGTTGGGGGACTCCTCAGGTGGATCTGTTTGCCTCTCCGGAGACTTTCAAGCTCCCTCTCTATTGTTCTCGAATGTACTCCCCGGATCATCTCAAGGCCGATGCCTTTCTTCTCGACTGGGGGGGGGGGAGGTTCCTTTATGCATTTCCTCTTTTCCCTCTGATCTTGAGAACGTTGGTACATCTCAAATCGACCAGAGCCACTATGATTCTCATTGCGCCTCATTGGCCTCGTCAACCCTGGTTCTCCCTGCTCCTCCAACTCAGTGTCAGGGAGCCTCTGCTTCTGCCTATTTTTCCCTCTCTGCTGTCTCAGAGTCGGGGTTCGTTGTTGCATCCCAATCTTCAGTCCTTACATCTGACAGCTTGGTTCCTTTCCCCTTGACTTCGGTTCCTGTTTCTCAGTCTGTCAGGAAGATTTTGGAAGCTTCGCGCAAGGTCTCGACTCGGCTTTGCTATTCCCAGAAGTGGACCAGATTTTCATCCTGGTGTTCCTCGCGTCCTCTGGATTCGTGCTCTGTTCCGGTGGCTTCGGTCCTGGAATATTTGCTTCATTTATCTCAGTCTGGTCTGAAGATGACTTCCATTCGGGTGCATCTCAGTGCTATTGCTGCTTTCCATCGGCATTTAGAGGGAAGGTCTCTCTCTCTTCATCCTCTGGTTACTCGTTTTATGAGGGGTCTTTTGAACGTTCATCCTCCGGTTAAGCCTCCTCCTGTGGCTTGGGATCTTAACGTGGTTCTGGCTCAACTGATGAAACCTCCGTTTGAGCCTATGGACAAATCTCATCTCAAGTTCCTTATTGGAAGGTGAATTTTCTGCTTGCACTCACTTCCGCTTGACGGATTAGTGAGCTGCAGGCTTTGGTTGCGGACCCACCCTTTACTGTGTTCCATCATGACAAGGTGGTTCTCCGCACCCATCCTAAGTTTTTGCCTAAGGTTGTGTCTGATTCCCACCTCAATCAGTCCATTGTCCTTCCGGTGTTTTTTCCGAAGCCCCACTCTCACCCTGGCGAGGTGGCGCTTCATACGCTTGACTGTAAGAGGGCGTTGGCTTTTTATCTTCTACGCACTTCGTCTCATCGGAGGGTTCCGCAATTGTTTTTGTCCTTCGACCCTAATCGGTTGGGACGTCCTGTTTCCAAGCACACCTTGTCCAACTGGTTGGCTGCTTGTATTTCTTTTTGCTACGCTCAGGCTGGTCTCACGCTCCATGGTCGAGTCACGGGGCATAAGGTCCGGGCTATGGCAGCTTCTGTTGCTTTCCTCCGGTCTACACCTGTTGAGGACATCTGTAAGGCTGCCACTTGGTCTTCGGTTCATACTTTCACCTCTCATTACTGTCTGGATACGTTGTCCAGAAGCGACGGCCGGTTTGGCCAGTCGGTTTTACGTAACCTGTTTTCCTAAAATTGCCATCCTCCCACCTGCCCTTTTTGGTTGGTTTGGAGGTCACCCACATGTGAGAATATGCTGCCTTCTTGTCCTGGGATAAAGCACAGTTACTTACCGTAACAGGTGTTATCCAGGGACAGCAGGCAGATATTCTCACAAACCGCCCTCCTCCCCGGGGATGGCTTCTTTGCTGGCTATGGAACTGAGGACCACGAGGTGGGGATGCGCCCTCTAGTGGAGGGAGAAGGCATGCACATGCGTGGTGCAGCATAGCAAGCTTGAAACTTCAATCAAGTTTGCTTGAAAAGCTGTCCGCGTTGGGGCTCCGTAGATGACGTCACCCACATGTGAGAATATCTGCCTGCTGTCCCTGGATAACACCTGTTACGGTAAGTAACTGTGCTTTTTACCTCGAAGCCCTTTAGCCAAGTCTCTTACGAAGATGTTAAATAGGATCGGGCCCAAGACCGAGCCCTGCGGTACTCCGCTTATCACCTCCGTCGTATCGGAAAGGGTACCGTTTACCACTACCCTCTGAAGTCTACCTCTAAGCCAGTCCTTAACCCATGCAGTTAACGTTTCACCTAATCCCATCAAACTCATCTTGCTCAATAACCTGCGGTGTGGGACGCTATCAAATGCTTTGCTGAAGTCCAAGTACACGACGTCTAGGGACTCCCCTATATCCAGCTTTCTTGTTACCCAGTCGAAGAAGCTGATCAGATTTGATTAGCAGGACCTTCCCTTCATAAAACCATGTTGATGGGGATCTCGTAGATTCTCCTCGTTCAGGATTGCATCTAATTGGCGTTTGATTAGTGTTTCCATAAGTTTACTTACTATCGATGTGAGACTCACTGGTGTGTAATTCGCAGCCTCCGTCTCGCATCCCCTTTTGTGGAGTGGAATGACGTTAGCTGTTTTCCAGTCCAACAGGACTCTTCCTGTACCTAGGGACAGATTGAAGAGCGCAGATAACGGTTCCGCCAGGACGTCACTCAGCTCCCTGAGCACCTTGGGGTGTAGTTTGTCTGGTCCCATAGCTTTGTTCACCTTGAGTCTTGTTAGCTCATAATAGACACTGCTGGGCGTAAATTCGAAATTACGAAACGGGTCTTCCAAGCTTTCCTTTGTCTGCAGCTGAGGGCTGGATCCCGGCGCCTCGCAAGTGAAGACTGAGCAGAAGTATTCATTTAAAAGTTTGGCTTTATCGGAGTTTGATTCTACATAGTTCCCGTCGGGTTTCCTAAGGCTTACTATCCCATCTGTGTTTCTTAGTTTCTGTCACTGATATACCTGAAGAAGGATTTATCGCCCTTCTTGATGTTCTTTGCTAGATTCTCCTCCATTCGGAGTTTGGCCTATCTGACTGCTGTTTTGACTGCTTTAGACTTGGCCAGATAGTCTTCCTTAGATTCTTGCTTCCATGATTGTTTGTAGAAGATAAACGCTCTTTTCTTCTTTTTTATGAGGTCTGAGATCTCCACAGAGAACCACTGTGGTCTATTGTTTCTTCGCCGTTTACTTACTGATTTTATGTAGCGGTTGGTTGCTTCGTGTATGGTTGATTTCAGAGTTGACCACATTACCTCTACATTATCAGTTTCGGCTTGGTTTTGCAATGCCCGATGGACGAAATCGCCCATGCTTTTGAAGTTTGTGCCCTTAAAGTTGAGGACCTTGGTTGATGTGTTTGACTTAGTGAGGTTGAACCATATCATGTTGTGCTCACTGGAGGCCAACGTATCGCCTACCGAGACCTGTGTGACACTTTCTCCATTGGTGAGTATCGGGTCCAGTATCGCCCGGTCCATAGTGGGCTCTAATACCATTTGTCTGAGTCTCGCTCCCTTTATAGAGGTTAATAGCTTCCTGCTGCTGCTGGTCGTAGTGGAAAGTTTGTTCCAACATCAGGCATATTGAAGTCTCCTAGCAATACTGTCTCCATGCAAAGTGATATTCTCTCTGTCGTCGACTAATTCTATATCCATGTCCTCCAGTTGTCTTGGAGGTCTGTATACCACCAAAACTAACGAGAGAAAAATAAATAAAAAAAGGGGCAAAACGAATCAAAACAAGCTTGGCTTGGTCTGTATACTATGCCAAGATACAGGCATTTGTCCTTTCCCCTAGCCAAATTCACCCAGAGGGATTCCCTGGTATACTTGACATCTGCGATTTTGGTAACTTTGATGTCCTCTTTAGTGTATAGTGCTACCCCTCCTCCCATTTTGCCCTCTCTGTCTCGACGAAGTAAGTTGTATCCCGGTATAACCATATCCCACCCTTGGGAGTCTGTGAACCAAGTCTCGGATATCGCCACCACATCTAGGTCGGTATTCCTCATTTCCGTCTCTAATTCCAGAATCTTATTGCCCAAACTGTGGACATTAACGTACATAGCCCTCCATACCTTATGTTTTCTATGTTTCTGTATAGATATTCCTGCTTGAGCTAATTGGACTCTTATAGTACTGTTTACAATGTGTGTACTTACCTCTGACTCGGAAATGCAATGTGTACTTACCTCGGACTCTGAAATGGATTGGCAACTTACCTCGCCATGTTGGTTACTTGGCCCAGCACGTGAGTGGTTACCCTCCCCCAACTTACCTAGTTTAAAGCCCTACTAAGTAGGCGGGCTAGTCGGTGTCCAAAGATGTTCTTTCCCCTTCTGGTCAGGTGGAGTCTGTTTGGTCCCTGTAGTCCTTGCAGCGCCTCTCCATGGTTCAGGAATCCGAAGTTCATCTCTCTGCACCATCCGTGCAGCCAATCGTTTGTCCTCTGGATACGATCCTCCCTGGCTCTTCCCTTGCCCCTCACTGGGAGGATCGAGGAGAATACTACCTGCGCTTCCATCCTCCTCAGCTTATCATCCAGGGCTCCAAAGTCTTCAGATATGCTCTCCGTGGTGTTCCTGGCAGTGTCGTTCGTTCCGACGTGGATGAGAAGCTTGGGGAAGTTGTCATGGGGCTTGATTAGTCTGTCTAGGCAGGCAGTTACATCTCGGATCCTGGCTCCTGGCAGACAACAAACCTCTCTTGATTGCATATCCGGTCTGCAAATTGGTCCCTCAGTGCCCC
Source organism: Geotrypetes seraphini (assembly GCF_902459505.1). NCBI lineage: Eukaryota > Metazoa > Chordata > Amphibia > Gymnophiona > Dermophiidae > Geotrypetes > Geotrypetes seraphini. Next base: position 45,722,979 of record NC_047097.1, read on the forward strand.
TCAGCAGGGAATCCCCAATGACTACCACTCTGCCCTTCTAGGGAGGGAGCTGATCTGTTGTCTCCGGAATCATCTACTGGACAACTTCCTGTATCTCATTGGCAGGTCCTTCCTGTAACAGCTGGAATCTGTTCCTCAAGGTGATTAGTGGGGTCGATGTAAAACTGCCCTGTGTACGAGAGAAAGAGACAGAGGAAGAGGAAGGTCTTCTGAGTTTGCCTGTGGAGGAAGTTACCAGCTGCCATGAGTCAGCGTCTCAGCCTCTTCTTGTACCCCAATCGTTTGTTTCAAGGTTGCAGGTCCAGACTGTTTGGGCATCCTGAGGGTGGTCTTATCTGGCTCCTGTTCGGTGATCTGGGACAGCTCCTGGATCACCGTGCAGGAGCCAGATCATCCTCAGGACGCCCAAACAGTCCGAACCTGCAACCTTGAAACCAGCGATTGGGGTACAAGAAGGAGCTGGAGATGCTGACTCCTGGCAGCTGGTAACTTCTTCCACAGGCAAATGCTGAAGACCTTCCTCTTCCTCTTCTTCTCTCTTTCTCTCGTACACAGGGCAGTGATAACCCTTTTGGTGTCTTGGAGACTTTCCACTTCTCGGGCTTATGTGCAGGTTTGGCATATATTTGACGAATGGTGTGCTGTGCGTGGATTGGTCCCATTTCGCGCTTCCCTGCCTAACATCTTGGAGTTCTTGCAGGATGGCCTGGTGAGGGGCCTAGCTCGGTCTTCTCTCCAGGTTCAGCTTGCAGCCTTGTCAGCCTTTCATGGGTTGTTGAAAGGTCAGCGTTTGACTGCCATTCCTGATGTTGTTCAATTTTTGCGGGTGGCCAAATTGCTCAAGCCTCCCATATGTCCGTCTGTTCATTCTTGGGATCTTAATCTGATCTTGCTCGTGCTGGTGCGCTCATCTTTTGAGCCTTTGGGTGCCTGCTCGTTGAAGGATCTTACCTTTAAAGCGGTGTTCTTGGTTGCTATCACTTCTGCTAGATGTGTTTCTGAGCTACAGGCTTTATCTTCCTGGAGTTTTCTAGGGTGCAGGTTATGTTGTGGCCTGTTCTTTCTTTTCTTGCAAAGGTAGCTTTTCCTTTTCATGTCAGTCTGTGCTCTGGCTATATCTGTCACGACCGCCGAAGTGCGGTCGCTGTGCTCTGGCTATATCTGTCACGACCGCCAATGGGTTTTGAAAAGTGCGGTCGCTGTGCTCTGGCTATATCTGTCACGACCGCCAATGGGTTTTGAAAAGTGCGGTCGCTGTGTTCTGGCTATATCTGTCACTGACCCTCACTGCTGGTGTCTCCAGTGTTTGGGGGGCCTGAGCACTGTCCTGAGATTTGTACGCTCTGCTCTTCCTTACTGAAGAGGACTTTGAAGAATCGTCTTCTGCAGCAGAAAAAGCTCTTCTGTGCCACCATGGAAGGTGAGCCCACTTCAACAGCAACATCATCTGCGCCGATCAAAACGACAATGAGGTCTTCGGCGCCGGAAGATCCACCAATGCTGACTCCGGTGTCGCAGTATACCATCTCTTTGGGTAAGCCGGCTAAAAAGCCTTCCCCTTCTCCCTCTGGGGCGCATGTCAAAGCTGCGTTGAGCCAAGTCATGCCGACCTTTTGAAAGTCCCGTAAGCACATGGCTCCGATCCAGGTTAGTGCCAGCGAAATAGCCAACGGTACTGGTGCTCTCTCTCAAGCAAAAAATAGCTTGCTTAGGGAGGAATTAGGGGAGCATTTTCAATTGTTGGTGCCGACCTTCCTTATGCCGTTGTCGACACCGACTTTCCCAGTGTGGGTCCAGTCTGAGCTGCTCACGGCGCCGATTACACCTATCTCAAGATACTCCACTGGTGGAAATGTCTTCGAGATTGGAGTCTAGCATTTCACCATCATAGCAGTATTCCTCCTCGACTCAAAACTTCTCGAGAGGTCACTCCAGCACAGCCGGGTAAGGCCTCTCATAAATCTAAACATACTGAGACCTCAACACCAATCTGTCGGCACCGTTCCCAACATTTTATTGAGAGATTCTGAACTAGAGCCACCATCCACCACTGAAGAGGACTCTTCTGCTTCAGGTTCACCTCGCTGCTCTTCAACTCTGTCCTCTTCCCCTGAGAAACTCTCCTTCTCCAAATTTCTCTGCCAGATGGGCAAGGATTTGGACATTCCCTTGGAAGCAGACTCTAAATACAGCAAAGAATATTTAGAGACTTTAGATTAAGACCTGCATCCCAAAAGACATGTTGAAGCTTCCTCTTCATGCTATCTTATGAGACGTTTTTCAAGAATTTAGAGACTTCTCTTTCCATACCAGTGGCTTCCAAGAAATTGGAGTCACTATACAAGATGGTGCTTCTTCCAGGCTTTGACAAGCCTCAACTGCCGCATGAATTACTAGTGGTGGAATTCATTTTGAAAAAGTCTTCTTGGGCCAATGTTATGCTTCTGTTCCTCCTGGCAGAGAGGGCCGGACGATGGACAAATTCGGTAGACTTTACCAAAATTCAATGTTGGAAAACCAAGCAGGAAATTACATTTTTATTTTTCCTGCTATCTAAAGCATCTGGTTAAGCAATTTTCTTCTTTCCAGAAATACATTCCTACATGTAAGGCTAAGTCTTCAAAATTTTGTCTCCACTGTTTTTCAGCTTCAAGTATATGGTGAGGTCCACCTATGACACGTTTGAGCTCACTTCTTGGGCAGCAGCCATGTCGGTGGCTATGCGACATCTTGCGTGCTTACGTGTCTCTGACCTAGATGCTAACTACCAGGATCATCTGGCCAATGCTCCTTGTCTTGGTGATGAACATTTTGGTGACTACCTACACTACCACACAAATTTTCGGCCCATGAGACCAGATGGGACACGTTAGTGAAACCTAAAAAGAAGCCTCAATCCCCTCGACCATTCAAGCCTGCCTCTTACCAATGAAGGTTTCTGCTAAGGCTGCTGCTCCTCCTCCACCTAGAAGTCAGAAGCAACAACCGTGTCGTCAACCCAAACAACCGCCTGCTCCACAAAAACCTACACAGCTTTTTTTGACGTGCTCTTTCTGAGCATAGTCACAGTTCCCATTCTATGTTCTCTTCCTCAGCCGATAGGGGTTGCCTTCAGTATTTCATCAATCGTTGGGAGCTTATCACCTCCGATTTCTGGGTGTTAAACATCATTCGTTAGGGTTAAGTCCTTCACTTCCACACCCTTCCTCCGGATCATTCTCCAAGAGTCTACTTCAAACCCTGCACAGTCTTCTCTTCTTCTCCAGGAGGTTCAATCCCTTCTCAATGCCATCAAGGAAGTTCCTCTCTCTCAACTCAACCAAGGATTCTACTCTCTCTCTTTCTTGGTTCCAAAAAAGACAGGAGGACTGCGACCCATTCTGGATCTCGGAGATCTCAACAAATATCTCGTTGAGGAGAAATTCTGAATGCTCTCACTCGCCCTTTTCTATTGGCTCTGAACGAATGGCTATGCTCTCTGGATCTCAAGGAAGCCTATACTCATATACCAATCCATCTGGCTTGCAGACAATATCTCTGCTTTCAAGTGAATCAATGCCATTATCAGGACAAGATACTTCCGTTCGGCCTGGCATCTTCTCCCAGGGTCTTCACAAAGTGACTGATTGTGATAGCGGCAGCCCTATCATGGTCTTCAGGTTTTCCCTTAACTGGACGACTGGTTGATCAAGGCTTCATCATCTCAGGAGGTGGCTCTTGTGACAACTCATACCATCTCTTTCCTTCAAATCTTGGGGTTTGTGATGAATTTCCCCAAGTCGTCCCTGCACCCGACTCAAAGTCTCAAGTTCATCAGGGCTATTCTCGATACTGCATTCATGAGGGTGTTTCTTCCTCCAGATTGCCTAATTGCTGTGATTCATCTCCAAACAATCTCTGCAAGGCGCATGATGGTTCTACAAGGCCACGTGACCTCCACAGTTCATGTGACACCACTTGCTAGGCTGCATCTTCGCACTCCTCAGTGGGCCCTTCTCAGTGGTCTCAGGCGACAGCATATCTCTGTAAACTCATCTCTTCAATAGTCGCTCCACTGGTGTATGACCTCCTCCAGTCTATCCAGCGGTCTGCTTTTCCACTTACCTTCTCATCAAAAGATGCTCATGACGGATGCTTCCCAGTACGCCTGGGGGGGGAACGCTCATGAACGGTCTTCAAACACATGGCCATTGGACTGCCACAGAGCACAAATTTCATATCAATTTGCTCTAACTCGGCGCAATGTACTATGCACTGAAAGCTTTTCAATATCTTCTGAGCAATCAAGTCCTCCTTTGCACGGACAATCAAGTAGCAATGTGTACTACATAAGCAAGGAAGCACGGGCTCTCTTCCACTGTCAGGAGGCTCAAAAGATCTGGATTTGGGCGACTGCCCGCAACCTTTTCCTGATGGCAGTCTACATTCAAGGCGAGCAGAATTTCTTGGCAGACAATCTCAGCAGAATTCTTCAGCCTCACGAATGCACTCTCAGCTCGACAGCTGCTCTCCAGTCCATTTTCACACAATGGGGCACTCCGCAAGTGGACTTGTTTGCAGCTCCCCACAATCATAGGTTGCCCCAGTTCTGCTCCAGACGTTACTCACCTCACCGTCTGGATGCAGATGTGTTTTACTGGATTGGATGCAAATGTTTCTGTATGCATTTCCTCCCACTCCTCATCTTAAAACTCTTTTCAAACTCAGACAGGAGTCAGCCACCATGATACTCATAGCGCCTCGGTAGCTCAGACAACATTGGTTCTCCCTTCTACTTCAACTCAGCACCAGGGAGCCCATACCTCTTCCAATTTTTCCTTTTCCGCTTACACAGAATCAAGGAGCTCTTCTTCATCCCAACCTGCAATCGTTACACTTGATAGCTTGGTATCTTTCGGGCTGAACTCAGCTGAGTTACATCTCTCTCAGCCTGTTCGCAGTATCATCGTCTCCAGGAAACCAGCCACTCAACAGTGTTATCAACAAAAATGGACTGTTTTCTTCCTGGTGTCTTATGCATCATCATGATCCTGCTTCCTTGTCAGTTAATCTTGTCTTGGATTATTTGCTTCACCTTTCGAACTCTGGACTCAAATAAATGCCTGTTAGAGTCCATCTCAGTACTATTACTGCTTTCCATTTTCCAGTCGAAGGTAAACCTCTCACGGCTCATCCTTTGGTCTCCAGATTCATGAAGGGATTTTTCAATGTAAAACCACCTCTTAAACCTCCTCCAGTGGTTTGGGACCTTAATGTGGTTCTTTCCAGATTGATGAAGTCACCCGTTGAACCAATGGCTACAGCTCATCTCAAGTTTCTTACCTGGAAAGATGTTTTTCTTATCTCTCACTTCAGCTCGGAGAGTCAGTGAGTTACAAGCACTGGTGGCAGATCCTCCTTTCACAGTTTTCCACCATGACAAAGTGGTTCTGCGTACCCATCTAAAGTTTCTACCGAAAGTTGTTACTGATTTTCATCTCAATCAATTGATTGTCCTTCCAGTTTTCTTTCCTAAGCCCCATTTTCATGCAGAAGAAACAGTGCTTCACACTCTGGACTGTAAACGTGTTTTGGCCTACTATATCAACAGGTCAAAACTACACAGAACATCTCCCCAACCTGTTCATCTCATTTGATCGTACCAAATTGGGGCATCCTGTTTCCAAGAGAACGCTTTCCAACTGGAGAGTCGTGTCACAGCTCACAAGGTCTGAGCTATGGCAGCTTCTGTAGCTTTCCTTAGATCTAGTCCTACTGAGGAAATCTGTAAAACTGCCACCTGGTCCTCCGTTCATACATTCCTCTCATTACTGCCTGGAAAGTTTTTTTCCAGGCAGGATGGACATTTCGGCCAGTAAATTTTGCAAAATTTTCTTAAAGGCCAACTTTCCCACCATCCCATTCTAGTTAACTTGGAGGTCACCCATGTGTGAGAATATGCTGCCTGCTTGTCCTGGGATAAAGCACAGTTACTTACTGTAACAAGTGTTATCCAGAGACAGCAGGCAGATATTCCTCCCCTGGTTAGCTTATTAGCTGGCTTATCTGAACTGAGGGACCGCGTGCCTATGTCAGGTGGGAAGGTACTCGCTCATGCATGGTTCGGAATGATCGCGAACTTTCTAAAAATTGAAGTTGCGATTCACTTTTCAAGTGTCTGTGCCTGGGCTCCGCCGGTGACATCACCCATCAGTGAGAATATCTGCCTGCTGTCCCTGGATAACACCTGTTATGGTAAGTAACTGCTATATCGGAGCTTCAGGCTCTTTCATGCAGGTAACCTTTTTGTATTACAGACGCAGGTGTTCTTCGTTCTGTACCTTCCTTTTGGCCAAAGGTGGTATCAGCCTTTCATGTCAAGCAGGAAGTTTGGTTTCCTGCTTTTCATCTCTCATGTTCAGAGCGCAAAGATCAGATCTTACGCAAGTTGGATGTCCAGAGTTTTGCTCCACTGTTTGTAGAGGAGTAATGATTTCAGGCTTTCTGATCATCTTTGTTCTGACTGCTGCACCTCGCCATGGTTGGTCTTCGTCCAAGTCTTCGATCGCTCAATGGATTCAAATGGCCATTTCCCCAACTTACATTGCGTGTGGCAAACAACTGTCAATTTTGCTTAAATCCCACTCAACTACCATGTTTCTTTGAAAATAATACTTACCCTGAAAATCATGCTAGGGCTTATTTTCAGGGTAGGTCTTAATATAAACTCTACCCCAAAAATAAGCCCTAGTCCCTGGATTCGCTGGCAGCAGCACTTCCTCCTCCTCCTTCCTGCACAGCCGAACCTCCGCTGACTCCCATCTTTCCATCTCTCCCTACCGTCCAAATCCCGCTGAAACTCTGACCTACTACCTCCCTTAACAGAGTAGCATCTGAATTACTCTAAACAGACTGCTTCGGGGCCTTCTCCTGTTGCCGCATCACTGATGTCATCAGCAACGCAGCGCAGGGAAGGCCTCAGTGGGAGACGGCCACGAAGCAGCCTGTTTTGGATGTGAGGGAAGATGGGATGGTGAAGGGGCTGCTCAATGGTTCTACTGCAGCTGCATGGAAGGGAGGGCTAGAAGCTGGGCAAGGGTTCTGTTGCACAGAGGGCTGGAAGCTGGGCAAGGGCTCTGTTGAACAGAGGGCTGGAAGCTGGGCAAGGGTTCTGCTGCACAGGGGAGATGAAAACTGGGCAAGGGTTCTGCTGCACAGGGGGGATGGAAGCTGGGCAAGGGTTCTGCTGCACAGGGATGATGGAAGCTGGGCAAGGGTTCTGCTGCAAAAGGGAATGAGAGGGAGGGATAGAAAGTTGTGCACTTGTGGGGGAGAGAAAGGAAAGAAGAAGAATTGGGGTAGAGGAGAGGACCATTGTACATGAAGAAAATAAGACCTAGTGCATTTTTGGGGCCAAAAATTAATGACAGTTTTTATTTGGGGGGAAACACGGTAGAAGTATGGCTACGTTGTGGATGGAGTCTTGCACGATTCATCTTCTTAATATTTTTACCCGGTTTTACCAAGTGGATGTGGCTGCTCGTTCTTGGGATTGTGGTGTTGAGGGCAGTCTTTTCTGTCCTTCCCTAGCTATTACCATTACTTTGGTACATCTCCTAGCGTATGGCATCCAGAAGGGATGAAACAGAATGGCAGATTAGGTTTATACCTTCGTAATCATCTTTTTGCTAGTTCCTGTAGGATTCCATACGACTCGCCATCTCTGTATGCATTCAGTGGTTTGAAATAGCCTGCTTTTGTGCCTTGGTTATTCTTCTTACAGGCTTAAAGATTTTCCAGCCAGATCCTGTGGTTAGTTTCATGTGTGCACATTACCAAAGGTCTCTTCTTGGTGTGCTTGTTGTACACAGCAGGTTAGTTCTACATTGTTCCTCAATGTTTTTCTGAGTCGCATTTTTGCCTGTTTATTACTTCATGTTTTGCAGAGCAACCAAGTTCCTGTGTGTTTATGTCAGGGGACCTTTCCCTTTACCCCCTTGTCATCAATTTGTTCAGGTACACCTCAATCATACTTATAAGGAATGCTAAAAAATTTGATCACGTGACTCCTTTACTCAAGGAAGCGCATTGGCTTCCAGTTGCTCACCGTATAACTTACAAATTATGTCTACTGACTTTCAAATCCCTTCTTTATAAAGCACCTGCTTTTATTCATAGATTATTGATTCCCTACTCTTCCCTTAGATTTCTTAAATCCACTGATCAGCATCTCCTGACTGTTCCTTCCCTAAAAACTATTAATACACGGCGACAAACTATTTTTTCCGTTACTGCCCCCAAATATGGAATCTACTCCCAATTCACTTGCGAGACGAACTGAATTTGGATAAATTTAAGAGCAATCTAAAATGCTTTCTTTTTAAAGATGCATTTGACAACTAATAAAACTATATTTGGTTCACTAACAAGGCATTAGGTTTATATCAGGTGCTTTGATTGACCCCTGGTTTCTAAATTCTTTGATACTTATTGCTCTTCCCTTCCCTAACGTTTTTTCCCTTATAAGTCTTCTTTACTATTTTTTAAATTGTATTTCTGCACCTATCCCTTCCTTCTGTATCAATTAATTTTGTCTTGTCAGTCATATTTATATAATTTGTTTCCCATTGATTATTGTAACCCAATATTTTTATCTTTTGTTCAACGCTTAGAAGTCGATATAAACGATTACTCAAATACATAATAAACTTGGAAACTTGCTAGCTCTCGGGCTTAAGGGGGTGGAGCGTTTGCTCAGAAAAGTGTTGTATTTCTGCAACACACGACGACTTTGTCTGGTGTAGAAGAGAATACCGAAATACTCCCTGGACTGGAAAGGCGTCAGGTTGCTCTTCCTGAAGTTGACAATCCACCCCCAACACCCTAGTATATGAAATACTACAGGGACTAACAGAAAGAAAGAAGATTATCAAAGACATAAACCCTTCCATTTCATGTCAGTGTCCGGTCCGTTCTTATGTGTTGTCCCTTTCTTCTCTCCCCCCGTTCCATCAATAGCTCCTTTGCCTGGTTCCAGAACAATATGATGCCCAGGTTGCCTTTTTGGCTCTCTCTCAAGCTATGTCTAAGCTTTTATCTGCTGGCTCCTGCTTTTCAGCAGTTTTGAGCAACCTATGTTGGATTTCGCTGTGATATTAGAATACTTGGCGCATGGACTTCCCTAGTTATGGATGAGTAATGTTTGAAGTCTCCCAGGATCACAGAGAGGATAATATATTTAAATATAAAAAAACACCTTTTTGAAGTGACTTTTTCAGGTATGAAGGTGTTGGGCAGCCTCCTTTTGTAGCGTGTGCCTGTCGCTCGAGATTGTGCAGGGTGCCCTCTGTGGAAATGGATACCTTTCCTCAGCTAGTGCTGGGTGGTGTGGATTGAGGTGGACACCCTTTTTGACATCATTCAATTTCTTATCGCATATGCTTTGTTTGCATGCCAGCCTCTTTGGATCATGCCAGCAGTCTTTGGGCTGGGGCTACTGCTTCCAAGTTTACTTTAAGCATACTTCCTTTCAAGGGTTAGCTTCTTTTTTGGAAAGGTCTGGATGACCTCATGGTCAGTGTTGATCACTGCCTTAAGTCTCTCCCTATGCACAAATCATGCTGGACTTTAGATGGGGACGGTAGTAATTTTTGTCCCTCTTTGACAGATCCTTGATCTCCCTCCCAGAGAGATTCCCAGGAAACAGTCTCTGTGATAAATTCTTCCAATTCCAGGTGTCCTCAGGCATCCACATCCCAGGCAGCTACTGCTCCTAAACAGTCCTTCAGAGGTCTACCTTGCTCAGTTTTACCAGGCGTGAACTTGCTTTTCCTTGGATATATATGGGTGCTGGACATCATTTAGGAGGGGCAGAAGAGATTTATTTTGCCTTACTTCGGATTTGTTTCTGTACTCACCAGCAAGTCAGCCAGAAAATACAGCTCAGGAGTAGAGACCTGTTCTGGATCCAAAGTCAAATCGATCGCTTCCTGCAGATTCTTTATTTCCAAATGGAAACCATGTTTACAGTCATTGCTGCTGTGTCTCTTGCGCAGTTTCTAGTGTCCTTGGATCTCTGATGCTTCCCTCCATATTCCACTATTTCCAGAGTATCTCATGTTCCTGCAACAGCATTTCTAGTCCACGGCTCTTCCCTTTGGACTTGCAACATCTCCCACACTTGCACCAAGGTGATGGTACTTGTAGCAGTTTTTCTCCTCAGGCAGGGTGTCCAGGTCCATTCTTTCTTGGATGTCGGGTTGTTTCGGGCTCCGTCTCGACTTAGTGCGCCCATATGGTGGAGACAGTGCTTGAGTTGGATTGCCAATTTCAATAAAACCAATTGACACCATCTTGGACCTTGGCGTTTCTTCCCAAGTCATACAGTCCAGCACTTCAGTAGCAGAACAGAGATTTCCTGAACTTTCTTGCTTCCATGCCCTGGCATTATTTGCAGGTGCTAGGGTCCATGACAGCCTCCTTTGGAGGCGGTCCTCTGGGCTAGTACTCACATGTGCTCTCTAAGAGTCTCTTTTTCTGTGGTCTCCATCATCCATTTCAGATGATGCTCCCCTGGACTGAGCCAGCATGCAGAACTCTGTGCTGATGGCTTTGGGAGGAGGCTCTCCACCAGGGCAAGCATCTTCTGATCTTAGAGTGGTTAACTCTTAGGACAGATGCTACTTCAGGGCACGAAGGGGTTCTAGTTAGCTTCCTGCGTATCTGAATGTGACTAGGTTTCTGAGAGGGGCGCTTCGTTTGCGGCCTTCCTTGTGTCCTCCTTTCCCTTCGTGAAATCTTACTATTTGTTCTGCAGGGCCTTGTGATGCCCCCATTTGAGCTACTGAAGGCTGCTACTCTTCTGGGATCTGACGCTCACAGACTGCCTGGCCACCTTTGTCTCAGCATGGTGTATTTCAGAGCTTCAAGCTCTTTCATGTGGGACCCTTTCTCCGTATTACAGATGCCGGAGTTCTCCGTACTGTACCTTCCTTTCTACGACAAAAAGTTTTTGCTTTCCATGTCGCCCAGGAGGTTTGTTTGCCTGCGTTTCATTCCACAGCCTCAGAGCGAAGGGATCAGATCTTAACACAAGTTGGATATCGAGAGTTTTGCTCCACTTTTGGAGAGGGACTAATGATTTTCAGATATCTGTTCTCCTCTTTGTCCAGACTGATCCACCTCAGCGTAGTTAGCTGGCATCTATGGCTTCGATCGCCCGATGGATTCATATGGTTGTTTTCATGGCTTATGTCACCTGCAGCAAGCTGCCACTGGCTTTCCTTTAGGCTCATTCCACTAGAAGTTTTGCTGCTTTGTGGGCAGAGTCTTCTGTGTTTTCACCAGATGAAAATTGCAGGGTGGCTACTTGGTCCTCTCTTCCTACCTTTACTTGTTTTTTTCCAGGTAGATGTCGGCTCACTCTGATGCCACTTTTGGGACCTCTGTGTTGTTGGCAGGTTCTGTCCCCCTGTAGACGCTACCATTGCTTTGGTACGTCACCTAGTGTATTGAATCCAGAAAGGATGTAACAGAATGAAATATTCTAACCTTTGATAATCTTCTTTCTGTTAGTCTCTGGAAGATTCAGTATGGCCCGCCTTCTCACTTGGTCTGCATTGTCTGCTTTCTGCCTCGCTTATTCTCCTTCCAGCCCGTTGACAGATCCTGTGAGATGTTTTCCACTTCTGTGAGTATGCGTTACTGAAGGCTTTCATATGTGGGTGCTCGTTGCACACAAGTTAGTTCTACAGTGTTTTGCAATATTTTTCAGTGCGGTGTTGTCTTTGTTCCTGTTTATTGCTTGTTTTCACGTTTTGCAGAACAGACCAGTTCACAAATTGCTGGGGAGCTTTCTCAGTACCCCCTTCCTTGTCTTGGATTTGTTCAGGTATGTTGCTTTGCTTTGGGATATAACTACAGGAGGCTTTAACGCTCTGAGGTGGGAGGAGCATGTGCTCTGAAAGTGTTTGGATTTCTGCAACTCCCGGATTGCGGGAAGGGATTGAACACCTAGCATATTGACTCCTCCTGGGACTAACGGCAAAAAAAGAGTGTATGTGTGAGAAAAGGTGCCCATTTATTGGGGCTTACTTATACTTTTATTTTTTTTTATTTCACAAAAGTGACCATAGTGACCAAAGATTTCTTGTTTCATTTTCCCAGAGAAAAGATGAAGCTAGATTGGTACTGTGAACAGCTTTTATGGAGAACTTTCTCTTTTTTTTTTATTTTTATAAATAGGCCCTGTCTTAAGTCTCATTGTTCATTTTTACTCTTTGCAAAAATACACACCACCTGTCAAAGGGGCCATGCAATTTATATGAAACTGGAATATAGCAGATCATGCCAACTGTTTTGGTCTGTACTAGAGAATGACACTGTGGCTGTTAGCTGCGGATATACCGTTGAAATGGGGAGAGAAAAAAATAGTGGTTGCTTTGGGGACGGAGACAGGCCATTCACCGCCCTGTGGAGCGGTGAATGGTCTTGTCTCCGCAGTGAAGTAAGGGACCACAACTGGAAACCAGAAGTTGCGTCAGAGGAAAAGAGTCAACTCAAGCAACTGCATGCGACTTGTTGAAAGCGTTCCGCTAGGGGAAGAAAAATTAAGTTCGCCACATAAGGTGAGGGAAAGGGAGGGAGGTGGAAGGATGTGGCGAGAGGGGGCTGATGGACTGCACAATCTATGACTGCGCATGTTTCCTCTCAGTAGGAAGGAAGGAGTGAAAGGGAAAGATGTTGGGCCAAGGGGACGAAGAGGGAGACAAATATTGAACCCACAGCAAGAAAGAGAAAGGGGAGGACAGGCAGGTGAGCCAGATACTGGAAGCAGGGGGGAGAAAGAGGGAAAGAAGCTAGATGGGGTTGGAGAGGAGAGACACACATTGATGTGGAAGAGTAAGAGAGGGTAAATCTGGACACAGGAAGGTAACAGAGGGGAAATTATGTGCATGGGGGGCATAGGGACAGTGACATAAAGGGGAGATACATGTAGATGGTATATGGACACTGGGGGCAATGCCGGCCACAAGAGGGAGTATACAGATTAGAGAATGACACGATGACAAAATTAATCACCGTTCCCGTCCTCGCGGATAACCGTGGGAAACCATCTTCATATCATTCTTTAAGGAAAGAGGGAAGAATCAGAGTATGAATGGCCACAACCACTGACCCGCAAGCTTTGCTTTGAAGAATGCTGGTGTAGAAGGACTGAGGTTGAAATAGACACTAGAAAATTACATGGGATTATTTCCCGCAGGGACGGGAACGGTGATGAATTTTGTCACCGTGTCATTCTCTAATACAGATACAGAGGAGATATATTAGAAATGGGAAAATAGGAACACAGAAGGGAGATGGTTTGTGCGGATGGGATCAGATGGTTTGCAGGGACAGAACGGGAACTGATCTTATGGGGCGAGGACAAATTTTTCCCTGTGTCATTTTCTTGTCCGTACAGCAGTTGCAGTGACTTTCATTTGTTATTTATGTTGCTGCTCAGTTGTACTCAGTTGAAAATTGGCTTGAAGCTAGAAATACTGGACCTGAGTATATATGCGAAACTTTTGTTGTGATTTTACATTTGTATGTGCCACATGTGATTGCTGGTATAATTTAAGTTTTTGTGTGTAGTTATAGATGTTGGGTTTTTCTTTTTAGGTGGGAAAAGCCCTGGGCAGATGGTTGTCATAGACCAAACAAGAGGAGACCCATTTTACATGAGACCACCAATGAGAAGGGGCAGATTTGACAGAGTAAGTTGCACTATTTTGTGCTAGTTAACTTGGTCATGTATGTATAATATCATCCTGCTTGGTGTCTTTTAGATATTTCAAAAGTTCTAGCAATTAAGTATGCTGTTTTCTCCCTGTACATTAACCAGTATACTGCAAGTACAGTTAAACCATTTCATCATTAACAAATGGAGTCCTCACCCAGTTGGGAGGAGAGGGAAATATTTATTTTTAAGAGCTAAAGTATAATGAAAGGAAGAAATGTGTGCTTTATGCTAAGTAATTTCTTGTACAGTAGAAGCCCTCGAATTGCAGACTCAGTCATTCGCAGTATTTTGGATTCAAACCACATTCACGGAAGGCCAATTCCCACTTGAACTAGGTGAGATTATAATCACCCCTCTATTGAAAGATCTCAAAGGCCCAATAGATACCCCCTCTAACTACAGACCCATCGCCTCAATATGCTAAATTAATAGAAGGACAAGTAGCACAATACTTCACCAACTACCTAGAAGACCATAACATACTTCACCCCTCTCAGTCAGGATTCAGATCCAGCTATAGTACAGAGACATTATTAGCAACACGACTAGACACAGCCATACAGCACCTTAGTAAAGGAGGAAGAATGTTGCTAATTCAACTCAATCTCTCTCTCAGCGGCATTCGACCTGGTAGACCACACCATACTTCTCCAGATACTATACGCCATAGAGATCTCGGGAGCAGTATACAACTGGTTCCAAGGATTCTTAAAAACAAGAACCTACAGAGTCAAGTCAAACGACCACAAATCGGACCCCCTATGCTCGTCAACCTCTTCATATCCTCCCTTGGCATCACTCTAGATACCCTAAACGTAACATCCTTCAGCTACGCAGATGATATAACCATACTCCTCCCCTTCGACACCCAAGACCCCACCTCATTAGGCAACCTAAGAACAACACTGGAAGCAGTGGAAGAATGGATGCTAGACCACAAACTGAAACTGAACTTGGACAAAACAATTTCTACTACTTGAAAAGGACAAAACCCCATCCATAACAGAACTAGCAGTAAACGTCACCAAATATCCCATACAGCCCTCTTTCAAAATCCTTGGAGTATCAATAGATAGATGCTGCACAATGCAGATACAAATCAACAAAACCACTCAAAAAGCATTTTTCACCATGCGCAACCTTCTTTTTTTTAAGCAGTGCCTCTGCCGGGTCAGACCAGAGGTCCATTCCTCCCAGCAGTCCGCCCCCGCGGCGGCCTAACAGGTCATGACCTGCCTTAATCACCAGAAGGGGCCCCCTTGCCCCCTAGGTTTCTCATCGAAGTCCTATCTTCCCATCAATGTCCTAACCCTCCGGCCTTGCACTTGCACGACCTGGAATACCAAAATTTTTCGAAAAAGATCACTACTGCAATATCCTCTACCTTCCATGCCCCAAAAACTTGATAAACCAACTACAGACCTTTAAAAACACAGCCCTCAGGCTGATCTATTCACTCAGAAAATTTGACCATATCACTAATGCCTACCTAGACTCAAGTTTCAAGTTTTAATAATAATTTGATTAATCGCTTAATCTAAATTCTAAGCGATGTACATGTTAATAAAATTACAATGTAAGGGGGATAATACAATAAATAAGACTAACAAGATTATTGACAAATTTGATAAGACTAGAAACATAAGGGAGGAGATGGGTAAGAATTACAATTTATATAAAAGTTAAAGAAACAAATAAGGGGGACACATAAGGAAAGGGGAGAAGAAAAAAAAAAGATTACTTCAATAAAATTATAGAAAGAAAAAATGAAATTGGTTCAAAGACTAAATGATTAATTTATAAAGGCATCTTTAAAGAGAAAACTCTTCAGTTTACCTTTAAATTTTTCTATATTGGTTTCTTCCCTTAAATGGCTAGGGAGAGAATTCCAGGTTTGGGGAGCTGTAACTGAAAAGATCAACTGTCGTCGAGTATTTATAATTTTAAGAGAAGGAATCGTTAGCAAATGCTGTTCAGCGTATCTTAATGTTCTATTGGAGGTGTAAGGGATTAATAACTTGTAAATAAAAGCCGGAGTTTTAGAAAGAAGAGATTTAAATGTAAGCAAACATAGTTTATATATTACCCGATGTGCAACTGGAAGCCAGTGGGCTTCCTTAAGAAGGGGTGTTACGTGGTCGAACTTCTTAGCTTTAAAAATGAGTTTAATGGACGTATTTTGAATGATCTGTAGACGTTTGATTTCCTTTTGAGCTATTCTGTTGTACAGAGCATTACAATAGTCTATTTTGGAAATAACGAGAGAGTGGATAAGGATATTAAGAGAATTAGCACAAAGAAATTGAGAAACAGAACGAATATGTCGAAGCCTAAAAAAAGAAGATTTAACAATACTACTGATGTGGTCATGAAAAGAGAGTTTGATCAAAAATAACTCCAAGAATTTTAATGTTATATACTTCTTGTAACGGAAGACCCTTGATAGTAATCGGAAGGTTAAGTTTTAAGTTATCCTTCCAGGGAAAAAGCATAACATTTGATTTATTGATATTCAGTGCTAGTCTATTATTATTCAGCCATTGATATATTTTTTCAAGTTTCATATTAATTGATGGTATGTCCAAAGGGTTATTGGTATAGGATGTAATAGTTGAATGTCATCGGCATAAGCAAATACATTGAAGCCGATGGATTGACACAGGCTCACACTGGCTACCAATACAAGCTCGAATCCAATTCAAATTTTATTGTCTATTATACAAAGCAATAAACGGAACTGCACCCACCTACCTCAACAACCGTCTAAATCGTAACCGCACATCCAGACTAAGAAGAACCCAGATCCTATTCTCCTACCCACCACTCAAGGGAACTCAGTGAAAGAAGATGTACGACGGCCTCCTAACGATGCAGGCAGCGAAGCTGGACCCCTGTATCTCCAACCTATTGTCAACTGCAAGTGACTTTAAATCATTCCAAAAAGAAATCAAAATCCTGCTATTAAAAAAAAAACTATACAGCCTTCTGTCCCCCCTCGCACCCTCCCCCCTCCGTGCAAACTACAGTTGACCTCCCCAACGACCCTAACAAGTAACCATCATCTTCCCTACTAGTAATATCTTTTATCCCAGGACAAGCAGGCAGGTATTCTCACTAGTGGGTGATGTCATCAGACAGAGCCCGATACGGACGTCTCACAAGCACGTGTTGCTTGTAGAAACTTAAAAGTTTCGAGATGCCCGCACCGCACATGCGCCGGTGCCTTCCCGCCCGGAGAGCCGGGCGTGTCTCCTCAGTTCTTTTCTTTCCGCGGAGCTGAGAAGTTCAACTTCATCATGCGCTAGCTGAATTCAGTTAAATTTGCCTTCCTTGTCCGCGTTTTCGCTTTCTTTTAATTCTAATAGTACCTTTCTTTTTCAGTAAAAAAAAAAAACAAGATTATTTCCTCCGGCGGGTCGAACGGGCCGGCCACGTGGCTTAGGCCTACGGGCTTCGACCTCGCAGCGGAGATTTTCCGGCCTATGTCCCGGCCAATCACCGGGTTTAAAAAGTGCAGCAAGTGCCAACGCGCGATTTCACTCACGGACCCGCACCGACGCAGTTTACAGTATCTTGGTCCTGACCACATTCCGAAATCGTGCAGGCCTTGCTCTACCCTTACGGCACGCTCTTTCAAACGGCGTTGCCTATTGTGGGAGTCGATGTTCAAGATGGACGCAGCTAAGGATCCTTCAGCTTCTACTTCATCTGATACCTCCCCGGTTCGTGCGAAACCTGCATCGAGTGTGGTGAAACCGGCATCGTTCATCCCGACACCATCCACGAGCTCGACGTCGGTGCCTGCCCCGGTCTCCTCGGTTCAGGTACCTCTTCCTTCCACAGTACCACCAGTGGTCATCAAAGTGCCGAAAGCTACCAAGCAGATGCACTCGACCTCGAAGGAACGCGATGACCGTGCAGGAGGACCCCCTTTCGGTGCGGATCCCTCCTTATCGGCTTCGCTACGGTCCATGCTGGAAGCTCAATTCGTTGAGCTCATGCAGACCATCGGACCCGGGCTCATCGCTGCCATACAGGGTGACCTCCCGGTACCGGTCCAAAGGGGCGGTCCGCCCCCTCCCCCACGCCGTTCGACATCGACAACCGACGAGGACGAACGGGGGAGGGCGGCGATGCCCATGCGGCAAGCCTCGCTTACTGATATGCCGCCATTAGAGCCCATTACGCCTCCGCGCCAACATGGGTCCAGACCTCCGATCGATAATCAAAGCCCTGGGCATAGTCAGGAAGAGTTCTTCCGCACTCCTTACCAGACTTGGGTAGCATCGCAAGAACCTGCATCGCAACCCCAGTTGCGATCCACCGCTTCCAGCCCTATCCATCACTTGGGGGCCTCGGGAGACCATGCGATGCACAGACGATCCCGATCTCCGTCCCGCCACCGAGAGGGACATCGATCCAGACACTCATCTTGGCACTCTTCACGCCATTCGGAGGTGTCACCGCAGAAAAAACTGCAACGTATGGGATACTCCTCAGATGTATCCCCGCCGGAGGGACCGGAGTACGAGGAACCACCCGTACCCGATTCTCCTTGCCATTCCCCGATGTCCATGGACCCGGAGGCCTCTTCCTCCTCCAGCCCGTCTCACAAACCGACGCTGGCGGATCAATTGTCTTTCTCATCATTCCTCCGACAAATGGCGGATGATCTGGATGTGACTCTTGACACGGGCTCCCGATACTCCAAAGAGTATCTGGACACCATGCATTTGCCTAACCCTCCAACGGAGTCACTTCGGCTCCCTCTGCATAAATTGCTGGATCAGACCTTCATGCAGTGTTTTGAAACACCGTACTCCATACCGGCGATTCCCAGCAAACTCGATGCCCGATACCGCATCGTGCACCACAAAGGGTTCGAGGGCCCTCAACTCTCTCACCAATCCCTACTGGTCGAGTCCTCTCTTAAACGCTCTCATCCCTCTCAGGTCTACGCCTCTGTACCGCCGGGCCGAGAGGGGAGAACGATGGACAAATTTGGTAGAAAATTCTATCAAAACTCCATGATGGCGTCACGGGTGCTGAACTACAATTTCTTTTTCTCTTCCTACCTGGAGTTCTTCTTGCCGGTGCTCCGCAAGTTCACTCCTTTCATAGACACCCAAGCTCGATTCGAGTTCGAGGAAGTGGTAGCCTCCCTCTCCCAGTTACGCCTCCAGCTGATGCAATCCTCCTTCGATGCATTCGAACTCTTGGCACGTGCTGCCGCAAGCGCGGTAGCCATGCGTCGCCTGGCATGGCTCCGTACAATCGATATGGATCCCAACCTCCAAGACAGACTCGCCAACGTACCATGTGCGGGAGCTGATCTGTTCGATGAGTCTATCGAAACTGTTACCAAGAAGCTGTCGGATCACGAAAAATCTTTTCAATCCATCCTGCGGCCCAAACCCAAACCTCAACAGTCTCGACCTTCCAGGCCACCCCTGATTTACCAGCGGCGTTACATGCCTCGACAAACGCCTGCTGCGAGGCAACCTGCGAAGAGACAACCTCCCCAGAAGTCTCAGCAAAAACCCCAGCCACCGGCTGCACCTAAGGCTACCCAGCCCTTTTGACTCCCTTCCTGGGAGCATAACCGACACCGTTCTGCAACCCTCAGCCTCTCCCATAGGGGGCCGCCTCCATCTTTTTTACCATCGATGGGAGGCCATAACCACGGACCTATGGGTCCTTACCATCATAAGAGACGGATACTCCTTTCACTTCCATCGGGTCCCCCCGGACCATCCTCCAAGAGAGTATCCTTCAAGCTCGACACAGACCGCCCTTCTTCTTCAGGAAGTCCAAACCTTACTTCAGCTTCGGGCCGTCGAGCCGGTCCCATCAGACCAATTGAACCGAGGGTTTTACTCCCGGTACTTCCTCGTCCCGAAGAAAAGGGGCGACCTGCGACCCATTTTAGACCTTCGGGCCCTCAACAAGTTTCTGGTCAAAGAGAAGTTTCGTATGCTGACTCTGGCATCTCTATACCCCCTCCTCGAGCAGAACGACTGGTTATGCTCCCTGGATCTCAAGGAGGCCTACACTCACATCCCCATTCACCCAGCCTCCCGAAAGTTCCTCAGATTTCGAGTGGGAAATCTGCATCTACAGTATCGAGTGCTACCATTCGGCCTCTCTTCGTCCCCCAGAGTCTTCACAAAGTGCCTGGTGGTAGTGGCCGCGGCACTCCGGGACAGGGGTCTACAGGTGTTCCCATACCTCGACGACTGGCTCATCAAGGCCCCGTCAGCCCCAGAGGTCACTTCGGCGGTCTTGGCTACAACCTACTTCCTCCAGAATTTGGGCTTGGAGATCAACTTTTCCAAGTCTCATCTGCAACCCACCCAGTCCCTCCCCTTCATCGGGGCAGTCCTGGACACCATTCGACTCCGAGCATTCCTGCCTCTTCAACGCATGGAGGCTCTTCTTCATCTCTGCCAGTCGGTGTCTACTCGCCAAACCCTACCGGTGAGACAACTGATGGTGCTCCTGGGCCACATGGCCTCCACAGTACATGTGACACCCTTTGCCAGACTCCATCTCAGAATCCCCCAGTGGACCCTGGCATCACAGTGGAATCAGACGTCCGATCCACTAACCAAACACATCGTAGTCACACCTGCTCTTCGGCAGTCTCTACTTTGGTGGATGACCTCTTCGAATCTATCCAGAGGTTTGCTGTTGCACTCTCCCCCCCATCAGAAAGTTCTCACAACCGATTCGTCGAACTATGCATGGGGGGCCCACCTGGATGGTCTCCGCACCCAAGGATTCTGGACCAGTGCGGACAGACTACATCAAATCAATCTACTGGAGCTCAGAGCCATCTTCAATGCTCTCCAAGCTTTCCAACACCTACTTCACGACATGGTGATCCTCATTCGCACAGACAATCAGGCCGCCATGTATTATATCAACAAGCAAGGAGGCACGGGCTCGGCCCTCCTTTGCCAGGAAGCTCTACGAGTCTGGGACTGGGCGGTGCGCCACAACACCTTCCTCAGAGCTGTCTACATTCAGGGGAAGAACAACGTCTTAGCAGACAACCTAAGTCGTCTTCTACAACCTCACGAATGGACTCTCCATTCCAGCCCCCTTCACCAAATCTTCACACAGTGGGGGACGCCTCAGATAGACCTCTTTGCGGCTCCCCACAACTCCAAACTGCCTCAGTTTTGCTCCAGGATCTACACTCCTCATCGCCTCGAGGCAGATGCTTTTCTACTGGACTGGGGGAAACGATTTCTATATGCGTTCCCACCATTCCCGCTGATCCAGAAGACTCTGGTCAAGCTGAAACTCGAACAGGCCACCATGATTCTAATAGCCCCTCGGTGGCCCAGACAACCTTGGTTCTCCCTTCTACTCCAACTCAGCAGCAGGGAACCAGTACCACTTCCAGTGTTTCCTTCACTACTTACTCAACATCAAGGATCACTACTTCATCCCAACCTGCAGTCTCTCCACCTGACAGCTTGGTTCCTCTCAACGTAACCCCTCACCAATTCTCACAAGAAGTGAGGGAGGTCTTGGAGGCTTCCAGGAAGCCCGCCACTCGACAATGCTACTCCCAGAAATGGACTAGATTCTCCTCATGGTGTGTTTCTAAATCAAAGGAACCTCAGCGAGCTTCCTTATCCTCCGTGCTGGACTATCTCCTACACCTATCTCAATCTGGGCTCAAGTCTACATCCATACGAGTCCACCTGAGCGCTATTGCGGCTTTCCACCAGCCTCTACAAGGGAAACCCCTCTCGGCCCATCCGGTGGTCGCCAGATTTATGAAAGGACTCTTTCATGTTAACCCTCCTCTCAAACCACCCCCAGTAGTTTGGGATCTCAATGTAGTCCTTTCCCGTCTCATGAAGCCCCCGTTTGAACCACTCAACAGGGCTCCTCTTAAGTATCTCACCTGGAAAGTGCTTTTTCTTGTAGCCCTTACGTCTGCTCGCTGAGTCAGCGAACTCCAGGCATTGATGGCGGATCCACCATTCACAGTATTCCATCATGACAAGGTGGTCCTCCGCACTCACCCGAAATTCCTGCCTAAAGTGGTCTCCGAATTTCATCTCAACCAATCCATTGTACTTCCAGTATTCTTTCCTAAGCCCCATTCTCACCACGGAGAATCGGCCCTTCACACTGTAAACGTGCTTTGGCTTTCTACCTGGATCGTACCAAGCCACACAAAACCACTCCTCAACTTTTTGTCTCCTTCGATCCTAATAAGTTGGGTATCAAAGCGCACCATCTCTAATTGGATGGCGGCTTGTATCTCTTTCTGCTATGCCCAGGCGGGATTATCACTCCCCGGTAAGGTCACAGCCCATAAGGTCAGAGCAATGGCAGCCTCAGTAGCATTCCTCAGATCAACACCAATTGAGGAGATTTGTAAGGCTGCCACTTGGTCCTCGGTTCACACTTTCACCTCACATTATTGTCTGGATACTTTCTCCAGACGGGATGGACAGTTTGGCCAAACAGTGTTGAAAAATTTATTCTCTTAAGACGCCAACTCCCCCTCCATCCCACTGAGGTTAGCTTGGAGGTCACCCACTAGTGAGAATACCTGCCTGCTTGTCCTGGGATAAAGCAATGTTACTTACCGTAACAGTTGTTATCCAGGGACAGCAGGCAGCTATTCTCACGTCCCATCCAGCTCCCCTGGGTTGGCTTCTCAGGCTAGCTACCTGAACTGAGGAGACACGCCCGGCTTTCCGGGCGGGAAGGCACCGGCGCCTCGAAACTTAAGTTTCTACAAGCAACACGTGCTTGTGAGACGTCCGTATCGGGCTCTGTCTGATGACATCACCCACTAGTGAGAATAGCTGCCTGCTGTCCCTGGATAACAACTGTTACGGTAAGTAACATTGCTTTCTACTCCCATCCTCAATTTCTTCCCTCTGCCTCCTCAATTCAATGTCCCCCAAATTGTAACTTCCTGGAATTGCCCAGCTATCTTATACTGCATTCTGCTTAGATCTGTAAGCATCCCCTAAATTGTAACTTCCTGGAAATGTCCAGCTATCTTATACTGTAATCCGCTTAGAACTTCAAGGAACAGGCGGAATAGAAGTCACTAATGTAATGTTTTTTCTGACTGCCTTTTCCGGTCAGAAAATACAGGGAATGACTGAGTCCGCGAATCAGCCTTCTGCACAGCCATCGATTCCAGTCGGCCTTCTGCACAGCTGATTCCTCCTCTTCTTCCCCCCTCCCCCAGCCTAACTGACTGCCAGCCTAAATATTGGGGGGGGGGGGGGGTGTTTAAGCACCTGCTGCCGCCCCTGCAGCCCTCTCCTGCCTCTGATCCGCTCCTAAACTGTTTTTTGAAATTTACGGGTGCTCCTGGAATGGAACGGAACCCCCGTGAATTTCGAGGGACTACTGTATACATTTTGAGAGAAAAGGTGTGGTGGCCATGTTCGCTCTTCAAGGTAATATGTAGAAATAAAATAAAAACATAAAGGAAAGAAATACCACCTTCAGTGTCCTTCCAGACTGGCACAGGTGGATGGGTTTACATAGTAACGTAGTAAATGACGGCAGATAAAGATCTGAATGGTCCATACAGTTTTACCTGTAATCCCATGCATTATAATTTCATGATTAAATTAAAATGTCTATTTTCTTTGTTTCTGGGCATAGACCATAGCAGTCTACCTGGTACTGTCCCTAGGTTCCATCTGTTGGAGTTTCCGTTAAAATTCATTCCAGCTTATCCAAATCATCTCCTTTGTTGGATTCAGTCTGTAGCAATTAGAGAATAAACACTGTGGTGACCTGCAACAACGGAAATGCTAATTTCCTCTCCGTGGAAATGGTGACCAAACTTTGCACCATCCGCAAGAACGGTTAAAGATCCTTGTCACCGCAGTGTGGAACAACCCATGGTCCTTCTCTTTGCTCCCCTCTGAAATTCATATCCCAGCGGTTCATCTTCCTTTCGTCTCCTCCCCCTGGAGTGCAACAATGGAAGAGGGATAGCACTGGTCAGCAGCTTTGGAAAGGCTTTGCAGTTCTGATTGGGGAACTTGGTCTGAAATCCCCAATCACAACCCAAAATAAGCATGAGGGATGCCTACTTCCTCCTGCCTGGACAACTATGAACACTCCCTCAAACCTTATCTTGTCTGCTATCTGGATTGGAAGACCGTCAAGAGTGATGCTTTCTCTCTCCCCAGCAGGCCTGCCTCTTCAAAATAGTGGGCCTTCCCCCTTAGTGCTCTTTGGGAAGCACTGGGAGGGGCCTAAGACCCTAATTGGCCCAGGTGTTCAAGGCCCCTCATACTTCCGGTCTTCGTTCCAATCCAGACTTCAGTCAAAGTAAATAAAAATAAAAAAGGGCGGGTTCTGGGTGTTCATGGCTGTTCAGGCAGAAGGGAGTGGGTATCCCTCATGTCAATTTCAGATGTGGTGAGCATCGGGTGTTGAGGGAGTAGGGCATCCCTAACGTGACCATTTATTTTTTTCATCAAAAGGGGACATCTATTAATTGTCAGTCCCGCCCCCCCCATTCCTGCCCTAGCCCCGCCCCCCAATCCCACCCCCAATTTCTTCCATTAATTTTTCATGTACATATCTTCATATTAATTCATAATGGTAACCTTAAAATTAAAAAAAACTACAAAGCACACTATAAGCAGAGAAAATGTTAATTATTTATATTTGGGGAGTTTTCAAAGATGTCAAGGCAAATGACTTTAAAATATGCAATGTCACCTCAGTAACTATAGAAAAATAGACAAATATAGTGCAAAATATAGACAGCAGATATAAAATCTCAAAACTGACATGTTTTGGTCACTAAATTAAAAATAAAATCATTTTTCCTACCTTTGCGGTCCTGACTGTATCCTTTCTTTCATTTCTTTCTGCACTCAGGCCCAACAATTGTCCCTTTCTATTCCCTCCCTCCTTCCTTCCTATGTACACTGTGCCTCCTTCCCATGTCCATAGTGCACCCCAGTGCCTCCTTCCCATGTCCATAGTGCACCCCAGTGCCTCCTTCCCATGTCCATAGTGCGCACCAGTGCCTCCTTCCCGTGTCCCTAGTGCGCCCCAGTGCCTCCTTCCCGTGTCCCTAGTGCCCCCCAGTGCCTCCTTCCCGTGTCCCTAGTGCCTGATTCAAATCCTCCACCCGTCTGCCCATGTACTGCCGCTGCCTACCAGTCTGCCTCCCTGCCGCGCCGATTCCAACTCTGGTCCGCCGCCGATGCTTCATGCCTTCTTCCCGACATCAATTTTGAAGTCGGAGAGGAAGTTCGGGCTAGCCAGGCAGCGATTGGCTGGTCCAGAACTTCCTCTCAGACGTCAAAATTGATTTCGGGAAGAAGGCAAGAAGCGGCGGCTAATTGCACAAATAATGTAGCTAAGGTAACCTGTTCTGAATCTGATTTTTCTATTAAATTCGTCAAGTCCAATAAGTCTAATTCCGGTTCCTTGTGATCTTCCAGAGTTTTCTTCTTTCCCAAGGAAATATAATAAATTTTAGAAATAGGTGGAAAGGAATTCTGTGGGATTTTCAGAATCTCTGAACGATATCGTTTAAACATATCCATTGGTGAAATAGTTGTTAATTTAGGAAAATTAATCAGCCTTAAATTTTGTCTCCGTGTAACATTTTCCAAGACTTCCATCTTAGAATTAATATTGCCATTTTCCTTCATTAGGAGATTTTGTGCTCCAAGATTTTCTAATTTTTTCTCTTGTTCAATTGATTTTTTTTTCCTCCAATTTATCCACCTTTTGTTTCAAAGTCAATGTCTCAGCCAATGTAGCAGAACGTTGGGTGGAAAAAGTTTGAAATTGAGTCCCCAGTGAAAATTGTAATGTGGCAATTGCTTCCCATATTGAGTTCAAGTCAATCATTGTAGGCTTTTCCAAGGGTGTCAATGTACAAGTAAATTTCAACTCATTTAAATTCACAGTACCTGGTTGAATATTAGATGGTGACGATACTTGCTGTTCCCCTGCCAATCACCGGTTACCTCGTGGCGTCGATTGAGAAAGGGGAGTAATTGACAGACTCCTAATCACAATTTCTTCCTCCCGTCGCTGCCTTAAGTGCCTTGGGCCAAATCATCATCCTAGGTCGTGCCTGCCTTGCCAAACGCTTCAGCCTCATGCTTTCAATCGTTGTATTTTGGTGGACAAGCTCTTCGAGATGGAATCTTCCAATGATCCCTCGACTTCAAAGGCATCCTCCGCCTCGACTCCTACCGAGGTTCCTCCTGCTTTTACTGCTTCCACCTCGAGCCTCACCAGGCCTTCGTCGTTTGCAGCGGCTCTTTCTTTCTTCCATCTGCTGTATCTTCCCCTGTTTCCTCAGGTCAGATAGCTCAGCAGTCGGTTCCACCGGTAGTGATTAAAGTGCCTAAGACTCCCAGGTCGAAGCACACTCAACACTACCAGGCGATACTGGACCTAGTACTCACAACGGAGATAGTGTCTCGGAGGTCTCAGTGGGTGATACACTGGCCTCCAGCGACCATAATATGGTATGGCTAAACCTCAGAAAAGGCTTCTCTAGATCAAGCACGGCAACGAGGATTCTCAACTTTAGAGGCACAGACTTCAACCGCATGGGAGTTTTTGTCCATCAAGAGCTACAGAAACATGCAGAAACTGACAATGTAGAGGATATGTGGTCGACTCTGAAGTCCATCCTACATGAAGCAACAACCCGCCACATAAAAACAATAAGTAAACGCAGGAGAAACAAAAGACCTCAATGGTTCACCAAGGAAATTTCAGACCTAGTTAAAAAGAAAAAAGAAGCATTTATCACCCACAAACATTTAGGAAGCCAGGAGGCGAAAAAGGACTATCTAGAGAGAGCTGTCAAAAAATCAGTCAGAGAGGCCAAACTCCGTATGGAGGAAGAGCTAGCACGGAACATTAAGAAAGGGGATAAATCTTTTTTCAGCTATATTAGTAATAGGAAAAAAAACAAAGATGGGATTGAACGCCTGAAGCAAGCAGACGGTAACTTTGCAGAATCAGATTCTATCAAGGCAGAACTGCTAAACGACTACTTCTGCTCAGTCTTCACATGTGAAGCACCGGGAGATGGTCCACAGATTCAGACGGGAGATAACCAGAAAGACCCGTTTCAAGACTTCGAATTCACGCCCAGTAGCATCTACAACGAACTATCGAGACTCAAAGTAAACAAAGCCATGGGGCCGGACGACCTACACCCCAGGGTGCTCAGGGAGTTAAGTGAAGTCCTGGCGGAACCACTATCTGTGCTTTTCAACCTTTCCTTACGCACAGGAAAAGTCCCCTTGGACTGGAAAACCGCCAACGTAATCCCACTCCACAAAAAAGGCTGCAAAACAGAGACAGCAAACTACAGGCCAGTGAGTCTCACGTCTATAGTGTGTAAGCTCATGGAAACTGATCAAACAGAATCTCGACATAATCCTGGATGAAGGAAACCTACGTGATCCCAACCAACACGGGTTCACCAACACGGGTTCACGGGTTCAGTCCAATCTTATTAGTTTTTTTGACTGGGTTACTAGACAACTGGATGCCGGAGAGTCACTGGACGTGGTATATTTAGACTTCAGCAAAGCATTTGATAGCGTCCCACACCGAAGGTTATTGAACAAGCTGAAATCGACAGGATTGGGGGACATTCTAACTACATGGGTTGGAGACTGGCTAAGTGGTAGACTACAGAGGGTGGTGGTGAATGGTACCCCATTAGAAGCGGCGGACGTGCTCAGTGGAGTGCCACAGGGCTCGGTCTTGGGCCCGATTCTATTCAACTTATTCATAAGTGATATGACGCATGGACTTAGAGGAAAGGGTATCACTGTTCGCCGACAATGCCAAAATCTGCAACATAGTAGGCAAAAGCTTGTTACCTGATAATATGACACAGGACCTACTGCTGCTGGAAAGATGGTCAACGACTTGGCAGCTGGACTTCAATGCTAAAAAATGCAAGGTAATGCACCTGGGCAAGAAAAATCCGCGCAGAACTTATGCACTAAATGGTGAGACCTTAGCTGCGACCACGGCAGAGCGTGATCTAGGGGTGATCATTAGTGACGAAAGCTGCCAATCGGGTGGAGAAGGCTTCCTCCAAGGCAAGATAAATGATGGGTTGTATCCGTAGAGGGTTTTTTCAGCAGGAGACCTGAAGTCATCATGCCATTATACAGATCCATGGTGCGGCCTCACTTGGAGTACTGTGTCCAATTCTGGAGACCACACTACCGTAAAGACATATTGAGGATCGAGTCAATTCAGCGAATGGCCACCAGGATGGTCTTGGGACTCAAGGATCTGACATACGAAGAAAGACTAAAAGAATTGCGGCTGTACTCACTTGAGGAACGAAGAGAGAGGGGAGACATGATTGAAACGTTCAAGTACATCATGGGTCGCATCGAGTCGGAAGATGATATCTTCTGTCTCGTGGGACCCTCGACCACCAGAGGGCACCCGCTGAAAATCAGGGGAGGGAAGTTTCACAGCGACTCCAGAAAGTACTTCTTCACCGAAAGAGTGGTAGATCATTGGAACAGACTCCCACTGCAGGTGATTGAGGCAAGCAACGTGACGGATTTTAAGAGAAAATGGGATGCTCACGTGGGATCTTTAAGGGAGTAAATTCAGGGGGGCGGGTACTTGGAATGGGCAGACTCGATGGGCTATGGCCCTTTTCTGCCACCATTTTCTATGTTTCTATGTTTCTACCTCGAAGGAACCTCCAGACACGGATCCATCCTTGCTGGCTTCTTTTCAGAGAAGCAGTTTATTCAGTTCCTTACAAATTTGGGACCCAAACAGCTTCCTCTTATCCAGCCTGGACATTCAGCAGACTCCTGCGAGGTCGAGCCGCTTCCTTTGCCTTAGTCTGAGCTTACACACTCTTTGCAGGGAGCAGAGTCTCTGCGAGTGTCTGGTCTGGTATCCAAGCACGTGAAGCAAGGAGCAGCTTCTTTGCGAGTGCCTCAACAGGACTCCTCACACTCTATACAAGGAGCAAAGTCTTTGGGAGTGCATCAAGGTTCCTCCATCAAGCCTCTGGAGCTTCGATCTACAGCCTCCAGTCCTATCCATTCTTTGATAGCTTTGGCTGCTTCCATCTCCGAGTCGAAGTCTTCTCGATCCTCGAGATCTGCTTCCAGGCACAGTTCTCACCGACGATCGAGGCCTTCATCGAGGCATCCTTCCAGGCATAGTTCTTCTTCTAAAGAACGACCTTCTTCAACTAAGCCTCGATCTACCCAAACTTCGACTAGACCACCGACTCCTCGTTCGAGGTCTCCAATGCCGGACCTCGAGGATATCCCGGTTTCGATTGCCTCGTCCAAGTCACCATGTTCCTTTGATGTCTTTTTTCCTGCCGAGGCTTCTTCTTCGACCCAAGCTGCCTTGATATCCTCGAGTCTTTCTCGAGGCAAAGCATTGGCAGATCAGCTATCTTTCTCATCTTTCCTTCGTCAGATGGCTGTAGACTTGGATCTTCAATTAGACACGGGCTCTAAATACTCTAAGGAGTATCTCGAAGTCATGCATCTCCCTCAACCTCCGGCGGAGTCACTTAAGCTTCCTCTTCATAAGCTTTTGAATCAGATTTTTGGTCGATGCATGAAAACACCTTTTTCCATACTAGCTGTTCCAGGCAAATTGGACTCTAGGTATAAAACTGTGCATCGCAAAGGATTTGACAACTCAGTTATCTCATCAATCCCTGCTGGTCTAGTCCTCCTTAAAGAGGTTCCATCCTTCCAAGGTTTATGCCACCGTTCCTCCTGGAAAGAAAGGGAAAACTATGGACAAATTCGGACGTTGCATCTATCAAAATGCTATGATGTCCTCAAGTCCTCATCTAATTTTCAATTCATCACTTATTTTGAATTCCTTATTTCTTTACTGCCAAATTTCTTGAATTATTTGGATACTCAAATGCACTTTGAATTTCAAGAAGTCCTTGCTTCTTTGTCTCAACTGGAGAATCAGCTCTTCATACTCTGGACTGTAAACGTGCTTTGGCCTTCTACTTGGAACCCCCACACCATACAGAACTGCTCCTTGACTTTTTGTCTCCTTCGATCCAAACAAGTTGGGACAAGCGTACCATCTTCAACTGGATGGCAGCTTGTATCTCTTTCTGCTATGCCCAGGCTGGATTACAAATACAGAGTCGAGTCAGAGCAATGGCAGCTTCAGTAGCTTTCCTCAGATCTACACCTATTGAAATTTGGAAAGCTACCACTTGGTCCTCTGTTCATACTTTCACTTCTCACTATTGTCTGGATGTTTTCTCCAGACGGGATGGCCATTTTGGCCAGAGAGTATTACAAAATTTATTCTCCTAAGTTGCCAACACTCCCATCATCCCATTCTGGTTAGCTTGGAGGTCACCCATATGTGAGAATAGGCTGGCTGCACCGTAACAGGTGTTATCCAGGGACAGCAGGCAGTTAGTCTCGCAACTCACCCACCTCCCCTGGTTGGCTTCTCTGCTAGCTATCTGAACTGAGAAGACTCGCCCTACGCTGGGCGGGAAGTCACTCGCGAATGCGCAGTGCGGCTGTCTCGGAACTTTCGAGTTTCTACAAGCAAATCTGTTTACGAGGCTTCCGCATCCGGTCTTTGTCGGTAACGTCGCCCATATGTGAGAATAGCTGCCTGCTGTCCCTGGATAACACCTGTTATGGTACGTAACTGTGCTATATAAAAAAATAACGATGCTTCCAAGACTTCCATTGTGCGCTGGATAAAGGATTCTGTGCTTCCACATAGCTGCAGAAGAAGCCTGATCCAGAATTTGAAGGCTCATTCCTTTCGGGGTCAGATAGCTTCTTGGGCTGAGTCTTCTCTTGTGCCTCCAGTGGATATCTATAAAGCTTCAGTTTGGTCTTCTCTCCATTACTATGTGCGACACTACCATGTTCAGGCGCATTGGGATGCCATGTTCGGTTAGCGTGTTCTGATGGTGTCCTTCCAGGTTGGTACTGCTTTGGTACATCAATCAGTGAATTGGGCCAGTCTGGAGAATTTGAAAAGAAGGCGAAATTAGGTTCTTGCCTGCTAAATTTTCTTTCTCTTAGGCTTTCCAGACCGGCCCAGTTCCCCCACCCTGTCTCAGGTATTTTTGGGATTCGTGTGAAGTGTGGTGTGTTCTTTTCTATGGGTTCTTGTATTTTTCTAGGGTCAGGGAGATTTAAAGAACAGTGGCTTTGGCTCAGCTGGCGAACTGTGGGGCTGTTTGCTGACAGGGCTTCTATTCAATTTCCAACAGTATTGTTCTATGTTAATTTACTCCTGTTTGGAGTGTTACTGTTATACTTAGTAGTTCTGCTTGGCTCTTCATCAGACTGCATATATTATGGGGAAGCACAGCTATTTACAGCCTATAGGTTTTTTCTCAGTTTTCACCTGCTGGTCATTGGTTAACTATTACTCATCAGTGAACTGGGCTGGTCTTGGAGAGTCTAAAAGAGAGAAAATTAGCAGGTAAGAACCTAATTTCTTTTTCACTATGCAATCAAAATATTTGCTTTTGACTAGTAGTGATATATACCCTTATGCTTCTGATCAACGTTTTATTTGCTAGCGGTTGTGATGTTTACACATTGGTTATAGTTGAGCAGTTGGGGAGATGTGGACACAATTACTTCAAAGTTAGCATCTGGGTGTGTTTTCTAATATTTGTATCTGCAGATGATGGTTAGCAGATGCCCAGGGTTTGGCCCATGTGAATGTTAGGGCAGATGGAGAGGACCTTTCCCCTCTTTATTTTTTGCATTACAGGAATGTTAAGAGCCAGGGGCAATTTATGGGTTTTTTTTAAATAGAAAATTATGTAGACATATACTAAAATCTACAACATTAATAAGTTATTTAGACCTTCAAAGAAAAGTTGTACATACTAAGGCTGATGTTCTTGCAAATGTGTATTTGCAGATTATGGGTAACCGAGAGAGGTTCTTTCCAAACAAAATGAGGTTCAGAGACTTTAGGGGTCGAAGAGATATTTTACCTTTTGAAAAAATGAAAGAACAGAGACTTCGTGAGCACATGGAACGAATAGAGCGAATTCGCCGTACAGTGGAACTTCGAAGGTAGGATATGACCAGTTGTGGGGGTTTTTTTGTTTTTTTTACACTTCAGTCATTTGTCAGGCATGTTCTCTTAATGAAAGCACTTCCTTGGTATTCGTGTATGACTACAAAGTAAAATATGTATTTGTGCCAATAAGTCAAATTCCAGTGCAATAGGTGAGACATTCTAGACAGTAGGTTTATTTCTCCTTTAGTCGCATAGTTACAGAAAGAATTCACTCTGGATTTTTCACTCTGCCTCGAAAATACTTAACTTTAGCTCTTTCTACAGTTTTTTCCTTCTGCAATGCATGGATGCAGTTATGTGTTCTGCTCTCCCCCATTTTATTTTATTTTATTTTTTTATTTATTTATTGTGTTAAAGCCCGTTACATTAACGGATGCTAGAAAGCAGCCCCCTTTCCCTCTCCCCCTCCAGTTCCTTCCTGACTGTCTCTCCTCTCTCCGTGGCCCCCTTCTCTCTCCCCTCCCCCAAGCAAAGCTGTCTGCCTCTCAGCACACCCCTCCCCCCCAAAGCAGCCTCCTTTCCCTCTCCCCCTCCAGTTCCTCCCTCACTGTTCCTCCGTGACCCCCCTTCTATCTTCCTCCATCAAGCAAAGCTGTCTGCCTCCCAGCACACCCCTCCCCCAAAGCAGCCCCCTTTCCCTCTCCCCCTCCAGATCCTCCCTGACTGTCTTTCCGTGGCCCCCCTTCTGTCTTTCTCCCCAAGCAAAGCTGTCTGCCTACCAGCACACCCCTCCTCCAAAGCAGCCCCCTTTCCCCCTCCAGTTCCTCCCTGACTGTCTCTCTGTGGCCCTTCTTCTGTCTTCCCCCCAGCACACCCCTCCCCCAAAGCAGCCCCCTTTCCCTCGCCCCCTCCTTTGAGAATTTTTACCTGCATGGGACACCTGCAACACCGGCACCATACCCTCCAGCTGTTCCTCTGAGCGAAATTGACACCACCGCTCAAACTCCTTCACGCGCCGCCTGCCTACACGCTGTTGAGGATCCCGCGCACCGTCCCCGCGGTCTGGCCGGCTCCCTTAGTCCCTTGCCGCCCCTTCTCTTCCTGCGGTCCCGACAAACGTCCTGACTCCAGCAGCGCTGCAGTACTCTAAACATGGCATGGCAGAAGAAATCAGGGCAGTAGAAGGCCGCGAAGCAGCGTGTTTAGAGTGCTGTGGCGCTACAGAAGTCAGGACGTTTGTTGGGACCGCAGGAAGGGAAGGGGCGGCAAGGGACTAAGGGAGCCGGCCAGACCGCGGGGATGGTGCGCAGGATCCTCAACAGCGTGTATGCGGGCAGAGCGTGAAGGAGTTTGAACAGGTGGTGGCAGTTTTGCTGGAGTTTGAGCGGTGGTGTCAATTTTGCTCAGAGGAACGGCTGGAGGTTATGGTGCCGGTGTTGCAGGTATCCCATGCAGGTAAAAATTCTCAAAAGAGGGGGAGAGGGAAAGGGGTCTGTTTTTGGGGAGGGGTGTGCTGGGGGGGAAGACAGAAGGGGGACGTTTGTCGGGACCGCGGGAAGGGAAGAGGGGCGGCGGCAAGGGACTAAGGGAGCCGGCCAGATCGCGGGATGGGAGGCTGAACGGGGGTTCGGGTGTGCCGGGGAGGGGGGGTGTGAAGATGCTGCCGCTGAAGATGAACTGTCTTACAGGGGTGGGGGGAACCCTAAGCGCGCATGCGCATTCCTGCGGATCATGGTAGCACGCAGATAAGAGTGTGCATGACGTTACTCGAGAGGGTTCAGAGGAGAGCGACACGTCTGATAAAAGGGATGGAAAACCTTTCATACGCTGAGAGATTGGAGAAACTGGGTCTCTTTTCCCTGGAGAAGAGGAGACTTAGAGGGGATATGATAGAGACTTATAAGATCATGAAGGGCATAGAGAGAGTAGAGAGGGACAGATTCTTCAAACTTTCTAAAAATAAAAGAACAAGAGGGCACTCGGAAAAGTTGAAAGGGGACAGATTCAAAACGAATGCTAGAAAGTTCTTCTTTACCCAACGAGTGGTGGACAACTGGAATGCGCTTCCAGAGGGCGTAATAGGGCAGAGTACAGTACTGGGGTTTAAGAAAGGATTGGACAATTTCCTGCTGGAAAAGGAGATAGAAGGGTATAAATAGAGGATTACTGCACAGGTCCTGGACCTGTTGGGCCGCCGCGTGAGCGGACTTCTGGGCATGATGGACCTCAGGTCTGACCCAGGAGAGGCATTGCTTATGTTCTTATGTTCATCCAGAACAAAGTTATACATATTCAAAGAATAAAAAATCCTAACTTAAATCTAGCTCAAGTCCTCTTATGGGATCCAAAATTAAATTAAACGGAATTAAAGCAATTTATTTATTAAGGAAAAAAACAATTATAGGTTAATTTTGCTAAGGGCAGTCATCTATCCTTCATTGAGCATTCTTCAGCCTCAACAAAGACAGGAATGTTGTCAGTTCTGAGGGCTCAAATAAATTTAATTTATGTGATTTATAATGAATAATACATTTACAAGGGTATCGAAGAAAAAAGGTGGCACCCAAGGCTGTAATAGCTGGTCTTAATAAAATAAATTATTATCCCAGGACAAGCAGGCAGGTATTCTCACTAGTGGGTGATGTCATCCGACAGAGCCCCGATACGGACATCTTGCAAGCATGTCTTGCTTGAAGAAACTCAGAAGTTTCGAGTTGCCCGCACCGCGCATGCGCCAGTGCCTTCCCGCCCGATGTACCGGGCGTGTCTACTCAGTTCTTTTCTTTCCGCGGAGCTGAGAAGTTTCACTTCATTCTGCGCTGACTGAATTTCAGTAAAAATTGCCTTCTTTGTACTGCGTTATTTGTTTATTTGATTTATTTCTACTTTAATTAGTATTTCTTTAAAAAAAAAAAAAAAGTTAAAATTATTTCTTCCGGCGGTTCGGCCGGGCCGGCCTCGTGGCTTAGGCCCAGCGCCTTCGACCTTGCGGCGACGATTTTCCGGCCTATGTCCCGGCCAATCACCGGTTTTAAAAAAGTGCAGCAAGTGCCAGCGTGCGATTTCGTTGACGGACCCGCATCGACCCTGTCTTCAGTGTCTTGGTCCAGAACACATACCGAAATCGTGCCGGCCTTGTTCCACGCTTACTGCGCGCTCATTTAAACGGCGCTGCTTGCTCTGGGAGTCGATGTTTAAGATGGAGACTGCTAAGGAGCCGTCTGTTTCCACTTCTACTGATGTTTCGCCGGTCCGTGCGAAACCTGCATCGACGACTCCTGCATCTGGCCTTGTGAAGCCGGCATCGTTCACACCGACTTCAGCCTCGAGTTCGACACCGGTGCCTGTCCCCGTCTCCTCGGCTCAGGTACCGCCTTCCACTGTCCCTCCGGTGGTCATCAAAGTGCCTAAAGCTAGCAAGCAGAAGCACTTGGCCGCAAAGGAGCGCGAAGACCGTGCTGGAGGACCCCCTTTCGGTGCGGATCCCTCCATATCGGCTTCGCTGAGATCCCTGCTGGAAGCTCAGTTTGTCGAGCTTATGCAGTTTATGGGACCCCGGCTTATCGCCTCCATTCAGGGTGACGTCCCGGTCCCGGGGGGCGGACCGCCCCCTCCCCCTCCTCCTCGTCGTACGATCTCACTGCTCGACGAGGAGGATCGGCGGAGGGCGGTGGGAGCCTCGAGGCGGGCTTCCTTTAGTGATATGCCGCCTTTGGAGCCCATCACGCCTCCTCGACATCAGAGTACTATGCCAGCCCCTGATAATTGGAGTCCTGGGCATGCTGCATCGCAGGAAGAGTTCTTCCGCACTCCATACCAGGCCTGGGTGGCATCGCGTGAGTCCGCATCCTTGCCACCTCTACGATCCACTGCATCTAGTCCCATCCATTCCATGGAGGCTTCGGGGGACCGTGCGATGCATAGGAGATCTCATTCTCCATCCCGACACCGGGAGGGGCATCGATCTCGACACTCCTCGCGTCATTCGGAGGTGTCCCTGCAAAGAAGATGCAGCGTATGGGATACTCCTCGTCGGATTTATCCCCGCCTGAGGGACCGGAGTATGAGGAACCATCTACCTCCTATTCTCCTTGCCGCTCCCAGCTCTCTCTGGACCCGGAGGCTTCCACTTCTTCTAGTCCGTCTTGCCGGCCGGCGCTGGCGGACCAACTGTCCTTTTCTTCCTTCCTCCGACAAATGGCGGATGACTTGGATGTAACTTTGGACACTGGTTCTCGATATTCCAAGGAGTATCTGGACACCATGCATTTGCCTCACCCTCCGGCGGAGACGCTCCGGCTTCCTCTGCATAAACTGCTTGACCAGACTTTCATGCGCTGTTTTGAGACACCATATTCCATCCCTGCAGTTCCCAGTAAGTTGGATGCTCGATACCGCATCGTCCACCATAAAGGGTTTGAGGGGGCGCAACTCTCTCATCAGTCCCTCCTGGTCGAGTCCTCCCTCAAACGATCTCATCCCTCCCAGGTTTACGCCTCAGTACCACCGGGCCGAGAAGGGAGGACGATGGATAAGTTTGGTAGACGTATCTACCAGAACTCTATGATGGCGTCTCGAGTGCTCAATTACAATTTCTTCTTTTTTTCATATTTGGACTTCTTCTTGCCGCAAGTTCATACCTTTTATCGATGCTCAGGCTCGATACGAGTTTGAAGAGGTGGTGGCGACCCTTTCCCAGTTACGCCTCCAACTGATGCAATCCTCCTACGATGCCTTCGAGCTCTCGGCACGTGCTGCTGCCTGTTCGGTAGCCATGCGTCGCCTGGCATGGCTCCGTACGATTGATATGGATCCGAACCTCCAAGACAGGCTTGCAAATGTGCCTTGTGCGGGGGCTGATCTGTTCGATGAGTCTATCGAGACTGTTACTAAGAAGCTTTCGGATCATGAGAAGTCCTTCCAGTCTATCCTACGGCCTAAACCCAAGCCTCAACAGTCTCGACCCACTAGGCCACCTTTGATTTATCAGCGGCGGTATCAGCCGAGGCAAGCTCCTCCTGCGAGGCAACCTGCGAAGAGACAGCCTCCCCAGAAGCCTCAGCAGAAGCCTCAGATGCCGGCTGCACCCAAGGCTACTCAGCCTTTTTAACTCTCTTCCAGGGAGCATAACCGACCTCGTTCTGTCTCCCCCCGTTTTTCCCATTGGGGGTCGTCTCCATCATTTTTGTCATCGATGGGAGACCATCACCACGGACCTTTGGGTCCTTACCATCGTAAGAGAAGGATACTCTCTTCATTTCCAACGGGTCCCCCCGGACCACCCGCCAAGAGAGTATCCTTCAAACTTGACGCAGACCGCTCTTCTCCTTCAGGAGGCTCAGGCTCTGCTTCGGCTTCGGGCCGTCGAGCCGGTTCCATTAGATCAGCAAAACCAGGGGTTTTACTCCCGGTACTTCCTCGTTCCGAAGAAGACGGGCGACTTGCGTCCCATTTTGGACCTTCGAGTCCTCAACAAGTTTTTGGTCAAGGAGCGGTTCCGTATGCTGACCCTTGCTTCTCTCTATCCCCTCCTCGAGCAGAACGATTGGTTATGCTCTCTGGATCTCAAGGAGGCCTACACTCACATCCCTATTCATCCGGCCTCCCGCAAGTTCCTCAGATTTCGGGTGGGACATCTACATCTGCAGTATCGAGTGCTTCCATTCGGCCTCTCCTCGTCTCCCAGAGTCTTCACGAAGTGTCTGGTGGTGGTGGCCGCGGCACTCAGGAACATGGGTCTTCAGGTGTTTCCATACCTCGACGACTGGCTCATCAAGGCCCCGTCAGCTCCAGAAGTCATTTCGGCGACCTTGACTACCATTTGTTTCCTGCAAAGCTTGGGCTTAGAGATCGACTTTCCCAAGTCACATCTTCAGCCCACCCAGTCTCTCCCCTTTATCGGGGCGGTCCTGGATACCATTCAACTTCGAGCATTCTTTCCTCCTCAACGCATGGATGCTCTTCTGCTACTCTGCCAGTTGGTGTCTTCTCGCCAATCCATCTCAGCGAGACACATGATGGTCCTCCTGGGCCACATGGCATCTACAGTTCATGTGACGCCTTTTACCAGACTACATCTCAGAATTCCTCAATGGACCCTGGCATCTCAGTGGACTCAGGTGTCAGACCCGTTATCCCGTCACATTGTAGTCACTCCTGCTCTACGGCAGTCTCTTCTCTGGTGGATGACCTCTTCGAATCTATCCAGAGGTTTGCTGTTTCATTCTCCTCCCCACCAGAAAGTTCTCACGACCGATTCTTCGAACTATGCCTGGGGGGCTCATCTGGATGGTCTTCGCACTCAGGGGTTCTGGACCAGTGCGGAACGGCTCCATCAAATCAATCTTCTGGAGCTCAGAGCCATCTTCAACGCTCTCCAAGCTTTCCAGCATCTGCTTCACGACATGGTGGTCCTCATCCGTACAGACAACCAGGTCGCCATGTATTATGTCAACAAGCAAGGGGGCATGGGCTCGGCCCCTCTTTGCCAGGAAGCTCTTCGGGTCTGGGATTGGGCTGTTCGCCACAACTCCTTCCTCAAAGCTGTCTACATTCAGGGGAAGGACAACGTCTTGGCAGACAACTTGAGTCGTCTCTTGCAGCCTCACGAGTGGACGCTCCATTCCGACCCCCTTCATCAGATCTTTGCTCAGTGGGGGACGCCTCAGATAGACCTCTTTGCTGCCCCCCACAACTTCAAACTGCCTCAGTTTTGCTCCAGGATCTACACTCCTCATCGCCTCGAGGCAGATGCTTTTCTGCTGGATTGGAGGAATCAATTTCTGTACGCATTTCCTCCATTTCCTCTCATTCAGAAGACCTTGGTCAAATTGAAATCAGACCACGCCACCATGATTCTGATAGCTCCTCGGTGGCCCAGACAACCCTGGTTCTCCCTTCTGTTTCAACTCAGCAGCAGGACACCAGTCCTTCTTCCAGTGTTTCCTTCTCTGCTTACTCAACATCAGGGATCACTGCTTCATCCCAACCTGCAGTCTCTCCACCTGACAGCTTGGTTCCTCTCAACGTAACTCCTCACCAGTTCTCTCAAGCAGTGAGGGAGGTCTTGGAGGCTTCCAGGAAGCCTGCTACTAGACAATGCTATTCCCAAAAATGGACCAGATTCTCTTCCTGGTGTGTTTCCCATGCCACGGAGCCTCAGCGAGCTTCCCTATCCTCTGTGTTGGACTATCTTCTACACCTGTCTCAGTCTGGTCTCAAGTCTACCTCTATACGAGTCCACCTGAGTGCTATTGCGGCTTTTCATCAGCCTCTACAGGGGAAACCTTTGTCTGCTCATCCTGTGGTTTCCAGATTTATGAAAGGACTTTTTCATGTCAACCCTCCTATCAAACCTCCTCCTGTGGTTTGGGATCTCAATGTTGTCCTGTCTCATCTCATGAAGCCTCCGTTTGAACCTCTCAACAAGGCTCCACTTAAGTATCTCACCTGGAAGGTGGTTTTTCTGGTGGCCCTCAAGTCTGCTCGTAGGGTCAGTGAGCTTCAGGCCCTAGTGGCGGATCCACCATTCACAGTATTCCATCATGACAAGGTGGTTCTTCGTACTCATCCAAAATTCTTGCCTAAAGTGGTCTCTGAATTTCACCTCAACCAATCCATCGTGCTTCCAGTGTTCTTTCCAAAGCCTCATTCTCACCCTAGAGAATCTGCTTTACACACTCTGGACTGTAAACGTGCTTTAGCTTTCTACTTGGATCGCACAAAGCCACACAGAACTGCTCCTCAACTTTTCGTCTCCTTTGATCCAAACAAGTTGGGACGACCTGTATCGAAGCGCACCATCTCCAACTGGATGGCCTGCTATGCCTAGGCTGGATTATCCCTTCCATGTAAGGTCACAGCCCATAAGGTCAGAGCAATGGCAGCCTCTGTAGCCTTCCTCAGATCGACACCGATTGAGGAGATTTGTAAGGCTGCAACTTGGTCCTCGGTTCACACATTCACCTCTCATTATTGTCTGGATATTTTCTCCAGACGGGATGGACAGTTTGGCCAAACAGTGTTACAAAATTTGTTCTCTTAAGTTGCCAACTCTCCCACCATCCCATTGGGGTTAGCTTGGAGGTCACCCACTAGTGAGAATACCTGCCTGCTTGTCCTGGGATAAAGCAATGTTACTTACCGTAACAGTTGTTATCCAGTTTCCTGCGCCTCTGTGTGTTCCTGGCTAAGTCAGGAAACATTTGAACCTAAGAACTCTTTGTGCTTGTTTTTAAAGAATAATTTCAAAAGCCACGTTTTGTCTAAGGTAAGGGCGATTGAAAGAAGCAAGGTAGCTGGAGTGGCTACTTCCTATCAGAA
Source organism: Geotrypetes seraphini (assembly GCF_902459505.1). Taxonomy (NCBI): domain Eukaryota; kingdom Metazoa; phylum Chordata; class Amphibia; order Gymnophiona; family Dermophiidae; genus Geotrypetes; species Geotrypetes seraphini. The sequence goes on from NC_047097.1 coordinate 45,763,114, forward strand.
GTCTCTAATAAGGCTGATATATCCAGTGGGTCTTGAATCACTTCTTATGGATTCTTTTGGTCCTTAACAGGAAGAAAGTAAAACCTATATGAATGGTGGCATGGAGGACTCGGGTATTTGCAATATTTCCGTTAAGTAACGGTTCAACATTTCCCTAGGGGTTGTATAGCAATCCTAGGGAAATTAATTAATCTAAGATGATTACTTGTTCGTATTATCCTTATTAGTGTCTCCTGTATTAGTTTTGAAGATTTATTGTCTTGTTGCTGATTTTCTAATTGTGATTTAAAATCACAAGTAATTTTTTCAATTCAGAAATTTCTTTATCATGCTCTTTTAAGTCGAACTTATATCTGGTGAAATTGAAAAGCTATAGTTTTAGGAATATTAGCTACCAAGTCCCACAGGGCATCCAAAGGTACTTCCTGGGGCTTGTGAAATTGAGGAAATTGTAAATATGAAGATTTATTCTCACCCACTGGCAAGTCTTCCCATTGCTGTTCTGGCTGGACTGAACCAGCCCCAGTAGCTGTTAGGTCATCAAACTCTGTATTCAAGTTCCCTTGGAAAAGCTGGGAGCCCGAATCGCCACTCCCTGCAACGATCTCCACTGCCTCCGGAGGAGGAAGCACTCCGGTTCCCGGAAACTCCACCTCCCTCGGGGAACTGGTAGTCTGGGGATGCGGGGGCGGTGCTTACATATCTGGGCTAAAGGTCGTCTCAAGCCCCAAGGAGGACTGCTGTGTGCCCCTTCCTTGCAGCGTCTCCAGCAGGGGTTTCTCTGACACTATCGGCATGCGCCGGAAGAGTTCCTCGATGTTGCCGACCACGGGAGTCCTGGAGCATCGCAAGGCCCTAGAAACACTTCTCCTTCTCCACTTTAGCATTTTTAAGGTAGGAAATTGTGTTGAAATGCCGATAAAATAACTATGCTAAGAGGAGACTCCCGGAGCAAAACACAGCCAACCTATGCTGTCGCCATCTTGGATTCAATTGCTTTGCATTTTAAAAGCGGGGTCTCCCCCATTTTATTGTCTTAATTTGATGTACAGTCAAACCTCGGTTTGCGATTAATGCAGTTTGCGAGTGTTTTGCAAGACGAGCAAAACACTCCAGCAAACTTTTATTTGCAAACTGAGCATTGACTCTAATCGAGCCCCCACCCCACCCCTGAGAACCAGCTCCCATGGCACCCCCCTTCTCAAACCCTTACCTCGATTGGACACAGGCATGCATCACCAACCTACAGGACATGCTGGTGCCAAAAGAGCCTGCCATGCTTGCCAGTGATCTCTGCTGGGCTGTGGGTTGGTGCTGCATGCCGGTGTCCAATCGAGTTAAGGGATTGGGCCTCGGGAGTGTGGTGGGTGAGGCGAAGCTGGTTCCCTGGTGTGAGGTGGAAGCGCGCCAGTGACCTCGGGTGGGGGGTGTCTTTTTGTGGTATGATGGGGTAGAAGTGCATTAGTGGCCTTGGGGGAAGGGGGGCGGTCTTTTTGGGATGTGGAACGAATCATCCGAGTTTCCCTTACTTTCTATGGGGACACTCGCTTTGTTATACGAGCACTTTGGTTTATGAGCATGCTTCAGGACAAATTATGCTCACAAACTAAGGTTCCACTGTATTTTGTCCCCTTTTCGGTAATGTAATGCTTAGAGCGATTTTATAGCCAGATCTCTTTTTTGGGTACCTGTTGGCCAATCTACATAGTTTTATATGGAATTCAGGGCCATTCTTGAAGTGGCTTACCTGCTATTAATCAGGGATCAAGTGCAGGCTGTTAGATGCCCTTAGGAGGCTCAGTGGTGTCTTGCAGTGTGCCAGCTGCATCAAGCCTCTGTTCTAGTGTGCATCTGATGGTAACAAGGGTGGAGGTACAGCATTTGTAACAGATCTTCTCAGGTCACAGTGAGTACACAAGCTGACAGCCTGTTAGAAACATTGGGTTGGGAGAGGGGTGATAAGTGGTGTTGAGTGTTTGTGAATGTTCCCCCCTCCTAAAAAAATTCTGAAATTGCCATTTTTAACAGGAAATATGAAACAATATTGTGCTTTTGGTGCAAATTTTGTGACGGACATCTTGGATTTTTAGTGATTTAATTTCTAAAGCGCCTTTCTTCAAATCTGCAAAATTTGCCTGGAAACATACTAGGATAGTCATTGCGTGTAGTTTCTTGCCAGGATTGTGCACTTTTTGAGGGTGAGAGTGTGGCGCAGTAGTTAAAACTACAGCCTCAGCACCCTGAGGTTGTGGGTTCAAACCCACGCTGCTCCTTGTGACCCTGGGCAAGTCACTTAATCCCCCCATTGCCCCAGGTACGTTAGATAGATTGTGAGCCCACCAGGACAGAAAGGGAAAAATGCTTGAGTACCTGAATAAGTTCATGTAAGCCGTTCTGAGCTCCCCTGGGAGAACAGTATAGAAAATTGAATGAATAAATGAATAAATTTTTGCACCACTTGGCGTAGCCAGGTGGTGGAATGATGTGTCCAGCTTAGCCTCTTTCCTGCTGAAGCAGGTAACCACTCAGCTAGCCCTGCGGAGTGGCCTTCATGGTTTTCGGGGCTCCGCAAGGCTGGTAATTCCATCCGTCAGGCTGCAGACCCTGCACAGCTTCAGTAAAGCTCAGTTTCACCACCATAATGTGACCTTTGCCCCAGGAGCTGGACGTGCAAGCAGACTTCCTTAGCAGACAGCCTCTGGATCCAGGCGTTTGAGTTCGGTCCCCAGAGGCGTTCCATGAGATAGTGGGGGAAGATTTCGCATCAACCTCAGAGCCACAGCAAGAAGCAAATAAATGTATCACTGCTTCAGTCCAAGATCCGAGCCAGGAAGTGAGGGGCTCAACACTCTGCAGCTGTGGTCTCAGAGATTCTCCTGTATATGTTTCCTCCTAGGCCATTGATCAGCCAAGTCCTTCAGAGAATCGCAGCTATTCCAGGCTGTGTCATTCTGGTGGCTCCATGGTATGCAGATTTGCTGTACCTACATTTCACTTTACCGTTGGTTGAATTCATGAGCAGAACAGTTGGTTTGAGCCTGTTGCTACAGGTGCCTCTACTAGGGGAGTGGGCAACGAGATGGCAGATGAAGTTCACTGTAGAGAAATGTAAAGTCTTGCACGTAGGAAACAGAAACCCGAGGTACAGCTGCACCATGGGAGAGCAGTTATTGAGTGAGAGTACCCAAGAAAGGGACTTGGGGTAATAGCGGACAAGACAATGAAGCCGTCAGCACAGTGCGCAGCGGCTTCTAAGAAAGCGAATAGAATGCTAGGTATAATCAAGAAGGGTATTGCAACAAGAATGAAAGAAGTTATCTTGCCGTTGTATCGGGCGATATTGGTCGCCGTACCTAAAGAAGGATATGGCGATACGCGAGAGGGTTCAGAAAAGAGCGACATGTTTGATAAAAAGTATGGAAAACCTTTCATACGCTGAAAGACTGGAGATTGGGGCTCTTTCCCCTTGAGAAGCAGATACTTAGAGGGGATAAGATAGAGACTTACAAGATCATGAAGGGCATAGAGAAAGTGGAGAGGGACAGATTCTTCAAACTTTTGAAAACTACAAGAACGAGAGGGCATTCGGAAAAATTAAAAGGGGACAGATTCAGAACCAATGCTAGGAAGTTCTTCTTCACCCAATGGGTGGTGGACACCTGGAATGTGCTTCCAGAGGGCGTGATAGGACAGGGTACGGTATTGGAGTTCAAGAAGGGTTTGGACAATTTTCTGAAGGAAAAGGGGATAGAAGGGTATAGATAAGAGGGTTAAATACAGGTTTCTGGACCTGATGGGCTGCCACTAATGAACCACAATTCATAGACCGGTTACTAGTTCCACATAACTCGACCTGTTCCCTGCGGTCTACTGCACAGGGGCTGCTTATGGTTCCTTCCTTGAAAATCATAGGAACCAGACGTCACGACATTTTTTCAGTTATGGCCCCCCTTACCTGGAATACTCTTCCCTTATATATCAGAGAAGTTAAAGATCTTAATTTATTTAAAACTAATTTAAAAACTTTTCTTTTTAAAGCTTCTTTTAATCTCTAAAATAGCTCTTTTTACCCATTTTATCCCAATCCCAATGTTTTTTCCCTAACTAGACACTCCCTCTCTTTTCATTATGAAAACAGTATTTTGTAACTTTTGCCCTCCTTTGTCCTTCCCCTAAAGTATTCCAGTTCGTCTGTATTGTCAGTCTGTTGTTTACCCCTCTCTTAATGTTGTATAATCTAATCTAATCTAATCTAAATCTTGGGTTTATATACCGCATCATCTCCGCAGATGGAGCTCGACACGGTTTACATGGTTAGGGAAGGAACGGAACTCCAGTGGAATTATATAAGTATGAGAGAAGAGAGGTTGGTGTGAAAGTGCCAGGAGCGGGACGGGGTTACGTTCTGGAGAAGAGCCAGGTCTTCAGATGCTTACGGAATGGTAGAAGGGGGCTCAAATTGCGGAGAGGGGAAGGGAGACTGTTCCAGAGCTGAGTGATTCTGAAAGGGAGGGAAGAGCCAAGTTTACCAACAAGGGAGATGCCTTTTAAGGAGGGGTAGGATAGTTTTAATTTTTGAGTGGATCTAGTGGAGGTTGGATTTGAGGAATTCCAGGATAGAGGGATAAAAGGAGGAAGGATACCGTGGAGGATCTTGAAGGTTAGGCAGGCACATTTAAAGTAGACCCTGGAAATAACGGGAAGCCAGTGGAGTTTGGATAGGAGCGGTGTGACATGGTCAAATTTACTTTTTGAGAAGATAAGTTTGGCCGCGGTGTTCTGGATTAGTTGGAGTCTGTGGAGGCTTTTCTTTGTTAAGCTTAGGTAAATGGAATTGCAATAATCCAATCTGGAGAGGATAATGGATTGTACGAGGACGGCAAAGTGTTTTTGGTGGAAGCAGGATCTCACTTTCCTCAGCATGTGAAGGCTGCAAAAGCATTTTTTTATCAGGGAGTTGAGGTGGTCTAATGTTGTATACCATATATTTTCAATGTTACTCGCTTAGTATGTAATAAGCGATTTATCAAATTTAAATAAACTTGAAACTTGACTGCTGGGCATGATGGACTTCTGGTCTGACCCAGCAGAGGCACTGCTTATGTTATGTTTTTATGTATATTTGGTGCTTCTCAATGCTTGGGTACTAACTGTAGAGGGTGCTAAACTGATCAGTGAAATACTTAAGAGGCAGAGTGAAAAATCTGGAGTGGATGCCTTCTGCAACTAAAGGGAAATAACCCTACTGTCTAGAACAGTGGTCTCACTTGAAGCCTTTGCAGGACCACATTTTGGGTTTGTAGGTACTTGGAGGGACTCGGAAAAAAAATAGTTAATGTCTTATTAAGAAATGACAATTTTGCATGAGGTAAAACTCTTTATAGCTAATAAATCTTTCTTTCCGCTAAGTCTTAATAATAATAATAATATTGTAATTTATAGCTAAAGGGACATATGATCAAGAAACTGTTTTATTTTACTTTTGTGATTATGATAAACATACCGAGGGCCTCAAAATAGTAACTGGCGGGCCGGCCCACATGTGGCTCCTGGACCGTGAGTTTGAGACCACTGGTCTAGAATGTTTCACCTATCTACTAGAAAAGAGCTTACCAAGGTAAGTACATAATATCTCCTTTTCAAACTTTTATTGTAGTGATTGAAAAGGATTTGGTCCCAATTACTGCCTCACACACTCTGTCATTAGTAAGTCAGATGCATCTGGGGACAATATCTTAGAAAAAGCATGTCCAATTTATTGTCAGTTCTACAACCCTTTTTATATCATTTTACATGAGTCAGTGTCGTCAGCATATGACGTGAATACAAACCATATATGGACACAGATCACATGAAACTTTAAAAGAAATAACAAGCATCTTACTATCTAAAAAGGTTAAAGTCTAAAGGGTGCTCTGCTTAGCAACCACTTTCTTTATCTAAAGCTTCTTACAAATACAGCTGCGAAGACAATTGAGTTCACTTCACAACAGGATAAGAAAACACATCTCTCAAACATAAAATGGCTTTGTAGTATATCAGCAAGAGAAAGAAAAACAAACAGGGTCTGGATTTACAGCTTCAAACACAGTTGAAAGAAAAACTACAAGACACATGTAACATATCCCTTCAGTGATCAATGTAGTACAAACCTACTTAAAATTTAAAGTCTGTTCTACATCGTGACTTTTTTTTTTTTTCCTAAGCTTTTTTTGTTAGTCCATCATTTTATCTTGAATGACTAGTGGGTTGTATTCTCTGCCTCTCAGCAGATGGGGTAGAGAGATCATTGGAAGTGTCAGATAGACTATTGCTCTGGAAAATGCCAATATCTTCTCTACCTCTAGCACAGTGGTTCTTAACCTTGTTGGAGGTACTGAACCCCACCAGTTTCATATGCGTGTTCACCGAACCCTTCTTTATTGGAAAAATAAAATGATTTTTACAAATTCAAAACATAGGTATACAGTGAGGGAAAAAATATCAATTTTGAAAACAAAAAAGTTCTCCTATATTTCGAATAATAATTACATAATAATGAAATTTACTGCAAATCAGTGTGACTTCTGCTGTTGCCTCTCAGAGACCAGTTCAGAAATGCGCTGCTTTACCTTGGCAAGTGCCACTCATGTCATTTTCGCAACAAAGTCTGTTCCTTTTCTTCGTTTTTATGTCCAGCATCCTCAAAGGATTGCTCGCAAAGATATGTTGTAACAAACGGTATGAAAATTTCCAGAGCTTTCTTAGCAATAACAGAGTACGTTACCATTTGTTGACACCAAAACGTTGAGAGCGTTGTTCTGAAGAGTTGCTGTTGAACCTGGCTCTGCTGAATTTCAATGATTTCATCGAGGTATTCATCATTGACATCTGTTGTCTCAACACTAAACGTGAACAGCAGTCTCACCCATGCTGGATATGACTCTCTTGTAGGGAAGTATCCGTCGAGAGACTTTGCAAGCTCATCTAAGTGCGTGGCAATAGTTTGCTTAGGTTCTGCGGGTACAGAAATGTCTCCGATTCCAGATACATCTTCGATCTTACTTACACAGTTGTCTAGCAGGGGAAAGTTTGCGAAGTTATCGTTTTCTGTTCGTCGTTTCCATAATGGTAGCTTTTTTTGAAAAGCTTTCAAGTTTTCTTCCGCTTCGATGATGTTGACTCCACCACCCTGCATCTACTTATTGAGATGATTGAGAGCTGCAAAGATATCAGCCATGTACGCTAAAATGAGAATGAACTCAGAATTTTTGAAGCAATCTGCATGACAATGTTGCTGCTCTTGCAAAAACAGAGCTAATTCCACACGCATGGCAAAAACATGATTCAGCACTTGTCCCCGGGATAACCACCGAACGTTAGAATGGTACAGAAGTACCTCGAATTCAGATCCCATTTCTTTACACAGCTCCTTGAAGATGCGGTGCTTCAGAGCATTATTTTGCACATAGTTCACGCATTCCACAACAATTTTTAAAACTTCTGCCAGTTTTGGAGGCAAGGTTTTTGTTGCCAACGCATGCCTGTGCAGAATGCAATGCGTAACAATGATGTGTGGTGCATCGGCATTCACTAGCGCATCAAAACTGGACTTTCTTCCGAGCATGGCTGGAGCTCCGTCCGAACAAACTGCAGAAACCATATCACACGAAAGATTGTTGTCTTTGAAGAAGTCATCCACAAGTTTCTTCACATCAGTTGCCTTAGTTGTTGTTGTAAGAGGCTTACAAAATAAAAAATCTTCCTTTATCACGTCGTCTTTCACATAGCGCACGAATACTGCAAGCTGGCTTAGATTGGAAACGTCTGTGGTCTCGTCGAGTTGAAGGCTGAATTTTGCCGGGCTTGAAATCAGATCTGCAACTACTTGAGCCAAGATGTCTTTGCTCATGTCCTCTATTCTGTTGCTGATGATGTCATTTGAAAGAGGAATTTCAGATAACTGAACTTCAGCCACTTTTCCCAGCATGATATTTGCCATCTTCAACATAGCTGGTTTTATGAGTGTTTCACCAATGGTGTGTGGTTTGCCCAGCTTTGCGATCAGGTAAGCAACTTCGTACGATGCTATGAGGAACAGTTTGTTGATGGGTACAAAGCCGAGAACAGGCAGAGTAGCCTTTTCATCGAATCTTGCTCTCTTCACCTTGAATTCAGCGAGCGTTGTGTTCTTGTATTTTCCATCTCCATGCAGCTTAAGGAAGTGTTCCCTTAGTTTTGCCGGAGCTAGACTAGAATTACTCAACTTGGCATTGCAAATCATGCAATTAGGACGCTGACTCCATCACGTTCCGTTATACATGTGAATCCATATTGTACATATTCGTCCGACCACTTTCATATTTTGCTCGACATAGTAAGGGATTAAAATATTAAGATAGGTATCACACGACGTACCATCACAACAGTTACAATTCAACTACTGTGCGCATCAAATCCCCTGCAGCACAGATAGGCCAAGCGATGTTGCGTGATCACCTGCAGCCAATTATGGACAAGCAGGGCGTATCATCATGAATCATAAGCGCTTCGGTCACGTTCAATCATCTATCAGTTAAATCTCAAATTTTGATCAGAAATTGATTGATGTATATAAGGCGTTAGTTACAGATTGATAGATCAAGAAACCGAGTACACGATCAATCTTGATCAAAATCACTGAATAACTGATAGATGATTGAACGTGACCGAAGCGCTATATGAGTCGGAGGTGTGTTTTGACCTCCGCCGAACCCGCGAGACTGACTCACCGAACCCCTGGGGTTCGGTCGAACCCAGGTTAAGAACCACTGCTCTAGCAGGTAATGGATTGTGTAGGCTGCTGCATATGGTCCCAGGCCTAGCTCCCAGCTGCACTGCTTGGTTGAGCCTAAAGTCCCACTCCCAGGTTTCTTCATCCACTGATCCGACCTGGTAGAATGTGGAGCTCCCTAGTCTCCGCCCATGGGCGATCAGTCTTCAGCTCAGCCCCAGTGGGGGGGGGGGGGAATTTGGGTTCCCATACCTCTTCTAACCCCTTTTATCCTTTATTGGTATTTCCCTCTTGCCAGTTTCCAGTTCTGTGGGGGACTAGAGTTACAGAAAAAAAGGAGGGGGTCCGAATCCTGGATCGTAATCAATTTAAAGTGCATTGGAAAGGCTTGTATGTGCTAGCTTGTCAGAAAGCCAGTAAATAAAGCAATTTATTTTATTTAAAAAATTTCTTTTCTATCTACAACCTAGGTCAGGGGTAGGCAATTCCAGTCCTCGAGAGCCGGATCCAGGTCTGGTTTTCAAGATTATCCACAATAAATATGCTTGAGATATAGGTTTGCATCTCAAAGAGGCAGTGCATGCAAATCCATCTCGTGCATATTTATTGTGGATATCCTGAAAACCTGACCTGGCTCCGGCTCTCGAGAACTGGAATTGCCTACCCCTTACAATAAAACAGAATATTTTACATAATGTTCACAACAAAACAAACTGCAACAAGTAACTCTACTACATCATTCCTGCTTCTAAAATTTAAAATATAAAATCTCAGAAAGATTTCAATAAAAAAGGAATATTCACAACATTTCATTCTAGAAAAAAGCTCGTACAAATAAGTAAATTGAATTGTATTGGCCCTATTTAAGGTTAAAGTGAGTTTTTTCCCCTCCCCCTTTCTCTCCTTTGATTTCTGAAAGAAGTTTAAATAATTGAAGATAAGTTGTTTCATCATGTCAAGGTATCAGAACTGCAGCATTTGTTCCAGTGGGAGTATGCACCCATACTACAAGGTGAAAGGAATGATTTCCTTTGTTCAGTTTGTTCCAAGGGAGCTTAGATTAGAGCAGGGGTAGGGAACTCCGGTCCTCGAGAGTCGTATTCCAGTCAGATTTTCAGGATTTCCCCAATGAATATGCATTGAAAGCATTGCATGAAAATAGATCTCATGCATATTCATTGGGGAAATCCTGAAAACCCAACTGGAATATGGCTCTCGAGGACCGGAGTTCCCTACTTGGGATTAGAGGTTGAGTGTTCAGTCTGGCAGTACTGCTTCCAGAGCATATAGGCTGAAGTAGAGAGTTGCGCGGGGGAGGAAATCCCACCCGTCCCCGCGAGGAATCCCTCTATCCCCACCTGTCCCAGTGAGGAATCCCCTCCTTCCCCACCAGTCCCCGCGAAGAATCCCCTCCATTCTTGCCCATTCCTATAAACTTCAGAAATAGTTATTTCATTTAATTATGCTACTGAATTAAAGGCTCTGGTAAAGACCCATTTACAAATAAGCAAGAAGACTTTATTAATTTGGAAATATTAATTGGGAAGAATACATACTTTGTAAATGGATTTCTACCAGAGCCTCTAATGTAAATATAAAATATAAATACTCAACTGATGAGAACCCCCAAGCTGTCAGCTGAGGACTTCTCTTGCAGTTGGCCGGGGGTCCCTTTTGCCAATCTTGGCAGGCAGCAGTAGCGTCCCTGAGTCACTGATGCTGGCACCTCAGTGGCTCATGGATGTTGCCAGCGACTACTGTGCTTGGTGTAGGGGAGTTCTGTCCGTCTCTAGAGGAGGTCCTCTGTTGGCGGTGCTAGCAGATCCCCACCAGTCACAGCAAGGGTCAGCAAGTACTTCAACACTGTAGAAATAAAACCAGAAATGCATTTCCTTTTCTTTTGAACACAATACAAAGACATCTGCTATATACATTTCCCAAAGCTAACATATTTTGGTTAATTGTGTTTTTTACCTTTGTTGTCTGGAGATTTATTTTTATCCCAGGACAAGCAGGCATGATATTCTCACATGTGGGTGACGTCATCTACGGAGCCCCGATGCGGAAGCATTTTCAAGCAAACTTGATTGAAGATTTAAGTTTGCTCTGCTGCTCCACGCATGCGTGCCTTCCTGCTCCACTAGGGGGTGCATCCCCTCGTGGTCTCCAGTTCAAAATTTTCCGCGAGCCTAGAAGCCATGTTTTTCAGGCTCTGCCCCAACTGCCTTCTAGCACCGCGATTTTTTCTTGTTTTTTCACGATTAAGTCGCTGTGCGCGAATTCTTTACCTTTTTACTTGATTCCTGCTTCGTTTTCAACGACCCGGAGGCTTCCGGGTCCCCGTGGCCGCGTGGCTAATCGAGCCGCGGCTACTTTCGATTTAATGTCCCGGCCTTTGACCGGCTTTAAAAAGTGCACCCGATGCGAGCGGCTTCTTTCTCTCACAGATCTGCATCGCCGGTGCATCCTCTGTCTGGGGGCGGCTCATCCAACCGACTCCTGCCCCCAGTGCGCTATTTTCCAAAACCGGGCCCTCCACCGAAGAAAAGCCCGCATGGCGGATCTCTTCACCCCGGACCAACCCTCCACCTCGGCCTCGAGGTCGGCCTCGGCCCCGGCCTTGACCTCGGCCCCGGATACCTCGGCATCGCCTTGAGACTCGACCCCGAAGTCCTCGGGACAACAGAAAGCCTCGGCTCCGGGTAAGTCCCCTCTTCCCTCTTCAGGTTCTGTAACAGCGAAGAAGCCAGCCTCGGGGACAACGGCGACGCATGGCGGAAGCCCCATGCTTACAGCCCCGTCTAAGCCCTCCAAGCCTTCGGGCCGTGCCTCCACCACACGGGAATACTCTGATACGAGGTCGCCCCCGGTGGAGCGCACCGAGGCAGTGGACATGCCTTCGATGCTGTCCGTGCCCGTCTTCCAGGACCTACTCCGAGCGATGATCACGTCGGAGCTGTCCACTGCAATGGCCCAGTTTCAATCGGCCTCGACCTCGAATGTGCCAGACCAGCCTGAGCCTCGCACCGAACAACCTCGAGGAAAGGTGCGCAATCCTCGCCGCATACCATCCTCCTCGGACTCCTCGCCGAGACGCCCGAGACGTTCCCCCTCCGCAGACCGCCGAGGGGCAAAACGTCAGGCTAGAACGACAGAAACCTCGAACCGCCGTACCTCCAAGAAGGCCCGAGGTTCACCAACTCTACGAGGCCGTTCTCCCACACCTCGTACGGGACCACTAAGGGTGGCTGAGTTATCACTCTCCAACCCGCGCATCCTCCGAACTCCCCCTCGGACGTATTCTCCGAGGGAGTCCGGATCGAGGTCACCAATCCGACATCGATCGGTACCCCTAACCCCGGCATCGTCTCCGAGGGGCTCCTCGAGACGCCGAAGATCGACAACCCCGGAACACTCTCACAGTGCTTCCCCAGTCTCGGAGCATGGATTAGAGCATGAACCTCGATACTCAAGGGAAGCCTCCCTATCCTTCTCCACCCGACGAAGGTCTCGTTCCCCGACCCCGCACGGGGCCCCGGGGACATCTCGCCCATCCTTCACTCGCTTTGTCCAAGACATGGGCCACGCATTGGACTTAGACCTCCAGTCCGACTCCAGATACTCTAAGGAGTACCTGGCGGAGCTGGATATGCCATCACTGCCCAGAGAGTCCCTTCGCTTACCACCTAACCCGGTACTCCAACAGGCCTTCTTCAGGAACCTGGAGACCCCCTACATGGTCACGGCCGTACCCTCCAAAATGGAGGCCAAGTACCGCACAGTACCTTACCCGGGATTCGAGCAACCACAGCTCTCCCACCAATCGCTGCTAGTAGAATCCTCCTTGAAAAAGGCTCACCCGTCCCGGGTCTCAGCAGCGGTCCCCCCAGGCCGAGAAGGCCGAACCCTGGACAAGTTCGGCAGGAGACTATACCAAAACGCAATGATGGCCTCTAGGGTGCAAAGCTACACTTTCACCTTCACATCATACCTCAAACACCTCATTGGACTATTGAGAGCCTTTGAGACTGACTTACCGGCCTCCCGGCAGGGAACGTTCGGCCTGCTTTTAGAGTCCCTCTCCAACCTGCGCCTTCATCTATTCCACGCGGCCTACGATGGCTTCGAACTCTCCTCCAGAGAAGCAGCCTTCGCTATCGCCATGCGCCGACTAGCTTGGCTGCGCCTGGTCGACATGGACCCCAACTTACAGGACCGGTTGGCTAACCTCCCCTGCGTGGGAAAGGAATTGTTCGATGACACTATCGAGGCGGCGACAAAACGCCTCTCCGAACATGAACGCTCGTTTGCCTCCCTTGTCCGGCAAAAGCCCAAACCGCCAGCGTCCAGGCCATACAGGGCCCCTCCGCGCCTCTAACCACAAAAGTCCACCCCTGCTTTCTTGCGGCCCCCACCCAGACGTCCGCAAGCCCACCACAGGGCCATGCCCAAGTCTCAACCGCCCGCGACCACCAAACCATCCCCGTCCTTTTGACGGGACACGCGGAAGGGGGCGGGCCCCCTCCGCCACAGTCCCAGGCCGCCTTCCCATCGGGGGTCGACTCAAAGCCTTTTACCCTCGCTGGGAACAACTCACGTCGGACGCATGGGTCCTTGGCGTGATCTCATCAGGGTACTCTCTCAACTTTCGGGCCATTCCCCCGGACAACCCCCCAAGGAATTGCCCTCCCAACCGGACTCAGCTACCCCTACTCCTCTCCGAAGCTCGAGACTTGCTTTGCCTGAGAGCAGTGGAGAAGGTTCCCCCCGACCAACGGGGGAAGGGCTTCTACTCCCGTTACTTCCTGGTACCGAAAAAAACGGGAGACCTACGCCCAATACTAGACTTGAGACGCCTCAACAAATTCCTGGTACGGGAAAAGTTTCGGATGCTCTCACTACCAACACTCTACCCCCTGATCGACGAGGGCGACTGGCTCTGCTCCCTCGATCTCAAGGAGGCGTACACACATGTCCCAGTGCACCCCGCTCACCGCAAGTTCTTGCGTTTCCAGGTAGGGGACTGGCACCTACAATACCGAGTCCTCCCCTTCGGACTAGCATCATCACCTCGGGTCTTCACCAAGTGCCTCGTGGTGGTAGCAGCAACCTTACGTTCCCAGGGCCTCCAGGTATTCCCCTACCTGGACGACTGGCTAATCAAAGCCCCGTCCAGGGAAGGGGTTATCTCAGCGACCCAACAGACTATTACCTACCTACAAAGTCTGGGGTTCGAAATAAACTTCCCAAAATCGCAACTACGCCCCTCGCAGTCCCTACAGTTCATCGGGGCCACGCTGGACACGGTTCGCCTCCGTTCCTTCCTCCCCCCTCCGTGCCTGGAGGCGTTAGTAAGTCTGAGCCGAAGGATCTCACTGCTGACCTCGGTATCAGCTCGACAGATGATGACCCTCCTGGGCCACATGGCCTCCACCGTCCATGTCACACCCTTCGCCCGCCTCCACCTGAGAATCCCTCAATGGACCCTGGCGTCTCAATGGCGTCAAGACCGGGACCCGATCGACCACTCCGTGACAGTGACTCCTTCATTGCAACGATCGCTCCGCTGGTGGGCCGACTCTTCAAATCTTTCCAAAGGTTTGCTCTTCCTCACCCCACAGCAAGGTACTCACCACGGACTCGTCGGAGTACGCTTGGGGAGCCCATCTGGACGGCCTACGCACCCAAGGAATGTGGTCAGCACAAGACCGTTGCTGCCACATCAACGTGCTAGAACTTCGGGCCATCTACCTCGCAGCTGTAGCCTTCCAACATCTGCTCCACGACCGAGTGGTTCTCATCCGAACCGACAACCAGGTAGCGATGTACTACGTAAACAAACAAGGGTGGACAGGGTCTTGGCCCCTTTGTCGGGAAGCCCTGCGCCTCTGGAAATGGGCAATCTCCAACAACACCTTCCTTCGAGCGGTGTACATACAAGGAGAACAAAACTGCCTGGCGGACAGACTCAGCCGCCTCCTCCAGCCACACGAGTGGTCACTACACTCTCAGATCCTACGAGGAGTGTTCGAACGGTGGGGGGACGCCTCAAATAGACCTGTTCGCGTCCCCTCACAATCACAAGCTGCCTCTCTTCTGCTCCCGGATATACTCCCCGGATCGGCTCGAGGCCGACGCCTTCCTCCTCAACTGGGAGGGAAGGTTCTTGTACGCGTTCCCGCCGTTTCCTGTGATACTGCGGACGCTTGTCCACCTGAAAACAGTACAAGCTACCCTGATCCTAATTGCCCCTCGCTGGCCACGCCAGCCGTGGTTTTCCCTGCTACTTCAACTCAGTGTCAGAGATCCACTGCCTCTGCCTCTGTTTCCCTCTCTACTGTCACAGGGTCAGGGTTCACTGTTACATCCCAATCTTCAGTCTCTTCATCTGAATGCTTGGTTTCTCTCCCCCTGACTGCTCTCCCCGTGTCTCAATCAGTCAAGGAGATATTGGAGGCCTCTAGAAAAACCTCGACGAGAACCTGCTACTCCCAAAAGTGGACCAGATTCTCAACCTGGTGCTCCTCCCACAGCCAGGACCCGGTGTCGGTCCCCGTCCCCCTGGTCCTTGACTATCTACTTCAACTATCTCATTCCGGCCTAAAGACCAACTCCATTCGAGTACACCTCAGTGCGATTGCGGCCTTTCATCAGCCCCTGGAAGGGAAAGCCCTCTCGCTCCATCCCTTAGTCACTCGCTTCATGAAGGGTCTGCTGAACGTCCACCCCCCTCTCAAACCTCCCCCGGTGGTTTGGGACCTTAACGTGGTTCTGGCTCAATTAATGAAACCTCCATTTGAGCCACTAGACAAATGCCATCCAAAATTCCTCACTTGGAAGGTAATTTTCTTACTCGCGCTCACGTCCGCACGGCGGGATAGTGAGCTACAAGCGCTGGTAGCGGACCCACCCTTCACGGTATTCCATCACGACAAGGTGGTACTCCGCACCCATCCAAAGTTTCTACCTAAAGTAGTGTCTGATTTCCATCTCAATCAGTCCATCGTCTTACCCGTGTTTTTTCCCAAGCCCCACTCTCACCCCGGAGAAGTGGCGCTCCACACTCTTGACTGCAAAAGAGCGTTGGCCTTTTACCTCCAACACACTCAGCCACACCGGAAAGTCCCACAACTGTTTCTGTCCTTCGACCCAAACTGGTTAGGCCACCCAGTTTCCAAACGCACCTTGTCCAACTGGTTGGCCGATTGCATCTCCTTTTGCTACGCTCAGACTGGTCTCGCGCTGCATGGTCGAGTAACGGGACACAAAGTCCGAGCGATGGCAGCCTCCGTAGCTTTCCTCAGGTCCACACCTATTGAGGAAATCTGCAAGGCTGCCACGTGGTCTTCGGTTCATACCTTCACCTCCCACTACTGTCTGGATTCCCTGTCCAGAAGCGATGGCCGGTTCGGCCAATCGGTATTGCGAAATCTATTTGCTTAAATTGCCAACTTCCCTCCATCCCTCTTCAGTAAGCTTGGAGGTCACCCACATGTGAGAATATCATGCCTGCTTGTCCTAGGATAAAGCACAGTTACTTACCGTAACAGGTGTTATCCAGGGACAGCAGGCATATATTCTCACAACCCGCCCACCTCCCCGAGGTTGGCTTCTTGGCTAGTTAAGTGAACTCGAGACCACGAGGGGATGCACCTCCTAGTGGAGCAGGAAGGCACGCATGCGTGGAGCAGCAGAGCAAACTTAAATCTTCAATCAAGTTTGCTTGAAAATGCTTCCGCATCGGGGCTCCGTAGATGACGTCACCCACATGTGAGAATATCATGCCTGCTGTCCCTGGATAACACCTGTTACGGTAAGTAACTGTGCTTTCCATAAAGTTGGTTCCAGTTTCTTTTTTCCGCTTTCCCATCTTCTGTAAATTCTTCTGTTGCTGTCTATTGGTTCCTCCTCCCATGGTTCAGCATTTATCCCTTTCTCATCTTTTGTGTCTGCCCACCAGCCCCATGCCCAACATTTCTCCTATCACCCCTCTCCAGCACCATGCCACATCTCTCCCTCCATTCCCTTCACCACTATGTCCAACATTCCTCCCTCTTGCATCCATTTCAATCTGTCCCACTGTTCCCTTTCCTCCACAATATTTCTCCCTCTCATCTGTACCTCACTCGCTCCCTATGACCAAAAATTCTCCTTTCTTCTATTCCCGTGTACACAACCATCTCTTTCCCTCCCTCTCTCCCAAGTTCATGCTTTCTGTGTCCAAAAACGCATTCCCTCCCCACCTCAGCATCTCTTTCCCTCCCTTCCTCTCTCCCAAGTTCATGCCTTCTGCGTCCAAAAACGCACTCCCTCCCCCACCTCAGCATCTCTTTCCCAAGTTCATACCTTTTGTCCAAAAGCACTCCCTCCCCCACCTCAGCATCTCTTTCCCAAGTTCATACCTTTTGTCCAAAAGCACTCCCTCCCCCACCTCAGCATATCTTTCCCTCCCTTCTTCCATCCTCTTTCCCAAGTTCATGCCTTGTGTCTAAAAATGCACTCCCTCCCCCTTTTGTGTTCCGTGTTTGCCTCCCAGCCCTCATCTGCAAGCAAATTACCAGCAACCTTCTCAGCCAAATGGAGCTCGAGCCGCGGAGCTCGTTTTCTATTTTCTGCCTGCACTGCCCCAGCACACATTGCCAACCGGAAGTCTTCCCCGATGTCAACGCTGACGTCGGAGGAAGAGAGATAGATACTATGTCTATATAGTTATTATATCTATCTATATATTATATCTATAGAGAAAGAGAGAGAATAACGCTAGGATTCTCAAACTATCAATAAAATATCACAATAGAATCTGAATCAATTTAACATTATAACAAGAATTTATTTAATCAATATTACTGCATTTAAATCACAACATAATCATAAAATTCATAAAATATTGAAAACAATAAAAATTTTACAAATATCGACAAAAGATTTAATATATAACATTCAATCATCCATTTTTGCCAAAAATCAGTGAAGGAATAAAAAGAATGTTCAAGATAAAGTAAAAACTTTAAAATCCAGATGTTCTCAATCCCAATTTGTGAACTAGTCCATAAGGTGCAAGTGCAGGTGTTTCATAAGTGCTTCACAAAGTGACCAATTTAAAGTCCACATAGATGAATCCAGCTCCAAATACGAACAGATACTCCAATACAGATACAACTCCCTCAACACGGATCGTGTTTTGTAACTGTCTTTTTCAAGAGGAAGAACAGTACTGAATAGGAGAGAAACATATGGACAAAAATACAAACCAAAGTGCGTATGACATACAATAAAGCAAATAAACAAGATAACTAAAAACTAATTCATCAAACTAATTCAAGGCAGTCTTACCGGGAGAGGAGAAAAACTGGATTAACCATGAGCAGTGTAACAAAACTGCCAGCCAGCGGAAGATTAACAGAATGAACAAGTCTCTGCTGAGCTCCATTAAAAAGCATACAGCGTGATGACGTAAAGGGATTCACTAAAGAACTAAACGTCAAACAAAACTAACAGCTGTGGCAGGGAAAATTAGGGAACCCTCACTCATTCAAAAATGCAAAGCAGGCCAACAGAGACATTTAACGTATCACTAACCATTCAATTTCTTTGTTAAGGCCATGAGGGACAACCATCCTCACCATTCTGATAAATCAAATGTTTCAAAACATAGAACTTAAGATCAGTCAGGGAATGACGGACTTGTGCCCAATGTTCAACGAGCGGAGAGTCCATTTTATTTGTCCTAATACAACTAATGTGTTCGGCTATTCGTAATTTAACAGCTCTTTTTGTTTGTCCTACATATAATTTCTGACAGGGACAAAATATACCATATATTACTTGAGTAGAATTACAATTTCTATTACCATAGAGCTCAAAATAGATATTAACATTAGGAATCAACACATGATTGGTATTCAGGGAGAACTGACAATATCTGCAGGAGCTGCAAGGTTTATGTCCTAATCAAGAATTAGTAGAAAAATGGCCCAAACAATTTTTAAGACATTCCCCTAAGTTTCTACCTCGTTTAAAGGCAAATCTCGGTTTATTTTTAAACTCAGGATGGAAACTTAATAAATGCCAATGATGCCTGATAATCTGCAAATAAAGGGGCAAATGGCAAAATACAAGTGACCCTTTGGTCAGCAGTTGCAGCAGTGGAATTAGGGAGATAAAGCCACTCGCAATTGGCACATGCAGCACGTTTAGCAGCCCGTTTGATACTATTAGGATAACCACGTTCTTTAAATCGGTCAGCCATACTCTGAGCTTGGATTTTAAAATCTGTATCAGAAGAGGAGGAGAGCAAGATGGCGGCGGTGTGATAGCAGCTGGGAGCTGGAGATCATCTTACCGTGTATACCTCTTGTTCATGTTTCCTACGACATTGGAATTTCTATTCTCTCTTCGGGGAGATTGCAGAATGCCTCATAGTAAGCGCAAGAGGATTGTTCGGGCGGAGCCTTCTACACCCAGACAAGTTCTGATGGACCGGTTCCTGACGAGCTCGCCAGCCATAGCGAGGGGGGGGGGGAATTTTCCATGCGGTTGCTCCGGTGTAGGGAGCCAGCAGAGACTTAGGGCTGGAAGCATCATTGTCCCCCCCCCCCCCCCAGAAGCCCATTCACCGCCTAATCCAGCTCAGGAGGACATGATTGGTGAGAATGCAGAGGACCTAATCGGCCTGACACAAACCAAAGGAGGACCCCCACGCTCTCCAGCAAGCCGAGTTGACATCAAGTAGAGGAGCTGAGGGAACCGACTCCTCATTGGCAACTTATTTACTATCTGGAGAGTGCTCCAAAAGTTAGAAGCTGCAGCAACCAAATCAGCCAGCGATATTTCTAATAAATTGTGAGTAAACTTGATGAATTATCTGAATCAGTTCATAATATAAAGGTTGAAATGGACTCTAAACTGGCTCAAATGACTAAAGAAATTTAATCTTTACAAAATATTTCTGCTACAGTTTTCAAGGATAGAGTTATTCTACAAAGAAAAATTGAGCAGCTGGAGAATTTTAATCAGAGGCTTAATTTACGTATTATTAATTTTCCTAAATTAGCTTTATCTTCACCTTTTAGATTTGCTCAAGAAGTATCTTACAGAAAATTTGAACTTCTCCTCTGAAATGATGCCTCCTATAAATAGAATCTACTACCTACCTAAAAGGAAAATAAATAAGTCTAAAAATCAACAAGAAATAGCCCAGCAAATTGACTTAACAATTTTAACTGATAGATTAGAGAATTCACAGGAGGAGATCAAATACCGAGGAACTTTAGTTATATCTTTAGCCTTTGAACAGGACTTTAAATTTAATTATGAAGGCTTTTTTCGTTCTCCTCAAAGCTTGTTTATGAGTCAAAAAATATGGATTTTTCCCAATGTTACAAAGGTGACTCAAGATCGTTGAAAATTATTTTTAGCCATGCGGGAAGAAACAGTAAAAATTGGGGGCCAATTTTTTGTTAAATTCCTCCTGCAAGTGTCAAATAAAATATGCTGGGATTAAATATGTGTGTTTTGCACCAGAGCAACTTCTACACTTTTTGGATACAAAAAAAGTAATGAATGTATGAATTATGGCTTCAAAGAGAATGGGCTGGTTTGATTCACGTTAAGTCTTTCCTTAATATTTCTCCCTATCTTAACTCTCTTGTTTCTCCTCAAGGTAATATTGAGGTCTAACAGAGTATTGCGAATACATGTAAACTTTATATGATTTAGTTCTCAACTATTGTATTAGAGTTTTGAATGAATGTTTAAATGTTTCTTTGTGTAAATCATATAGATATATATATACCTTGATGACTTGTGTTCTGTTTTACTGTATCAAGTGGATGCTTGTAAGAGATTGAAATACTAAGCATCTGGCCTGTAGGAATACTATTCCACAAAATTTTAGGATAACTACTATAGTGTAATAGAGAGTTGGTATCCATTGATTTACAAAAAATAGATGTTTCAAATTGACCATTTTGATAGATCAACTGAATATCAAGAAAATTGATCTTGGTAGTATGATATGTGACAATAAATTGGATGTTATGATTGCACTGATTAAAATATGTGGAAAATTCCATGAGTTTAGAGCAAGAGCCTGACCAGACGACAAAAATGTCAATGTATCTCTTCCAGTAAAGAACTTTAGAGAAGAAAACAGAAGGATAAATAATGATTTTCAAACTCTTCCATAAACAAACAAGCAACTGAAGGGGCGACAAAC
The DNA here is from genome assembly GCF_902459505.1 of Geotrypetes seraphini. NCBI lineage: Eukaryota > Metazoa > Chordata > Amphibia > Gymnophiona > Dermophiidae > Geotrypetes > Geotrypetes seraphini. The sequence continues at coordinate 45,784,083 of NC_047097.1, forward strand.
GCTCCCATCGCTACACCTTTCTTTTGAATGTAAAAGATATCCTCAAATTTGAAATAGTTCTTGTTGATCACAAAATTGCCCATAGACAAAAGTAAATCCAAACAGTTTCCAACCCCCGAAGAGTTAGATAACACTTTTTTAATAATTTGAAGAGCTTCATATTGGGGTATGCTAGTATTGTATTCACAGTTTCTTTTATTGTAAACCGCTATACTCTCTAATTCGCTGTATGTAAAACTTCTCTTGATTGTATTTACAGTTTAGTTTATTGTAAACTGCCTAGAAGTCGCAAGATTACAGGCGGGATATAAGAATAAAGTTATTATTATTATTATTAAAGGGAAACAATATCCATAGTAACTAATAGAATCGAATCATTATGTTCTTGAGGTATATTCACTAAATGGAGTTGAGTTATGAAATCTGTAGAATCACGCACAAAAGAAGCTATTTGATGCACTGAAGGTTGTAAGAAAAAGATCAGTATATTGAGATAAGGGTTCAAATAAAGACTTACGGCAAGAAACTATAGGACGAGCAAAGGGATTATTTCAAGATTTGTGAATTTTGGGAAGAAAATAAATCACGTGTATAACTGGAAATTGGCAAAATAAGTGAATATACCTCAAACATAATAATTTGATTCTGTTAGTAACTATGGATATTGTTTCCTTTGTGCCACCAGCAAGCTCCAGTGGAGAGAAAGAAGCTCTGTTGTGTGCAAACCCTGGAAACCTGGTTTTCTCTTGCCTGATAAATTCCAGGCCTCCTCCGACAAAGATGTCTTTGACAAAAGCACACAGCATTTTGTACAAACCTATATCAGATAGCTATGGAGTTCTCCCTACTTGTTGTGTGATAGCACCCTGTTCCCACCACTCCCTGTCTTTAACATTTTTCAGATCCTTTAGGAATGTGTGGTATGTATCGCAATCATTCCTTCAATACTGCACTTGACAGAAGCAAAGTATATGATGATCCAACTTTGCAACACATTGTGTGATAGCTTTTAAAGGTTTCAAAAGCAACAGAATGGTACAGAAAATTTGTTGTTCAATTATTTTTCTTGAAAGATGCATAAAACATGTTTATACATTTTGACATTAAATATATCAAGAATGTAGAGTTTTATACCTAAAAATAAATGGTTATAAATCTTTTATGGTTCAAACTGTCACATACACTTTAGAGTAGATGGTAAGCTATTTGATGCTGTATCAAAGATTGTGTAGGGAAATGGAATATAGTTCACCAAACCTGCCACTTTCCCATCTATGTACAGCTATAGAGAAATTGTCAAAATAGAAGGAAAAACTCCCTGACAATGTTTTAAAATATTGACTTATAGGATATTCAAGTCATTGGCTGGAAAGAAAACTTTCCATGTGAGTCATCACAAAATTTATAGAAACTTTTAAATAAAATGCAAAAATATAACAATCTATGTACAGTGCAAAATAGTGTTAAGGTATTTAGGCCCCCTTTTATGAAGCCACATTTGACTTTTTTATCGCCAACCACAGTGGTATTAGCTCCAGTGCTCCTAGGAATTCTATGAGCATTGGAACTTTTACAGCCACGGCTGGCAATTAAAAAGCCTAACACGGCTTCATAAAGGGGGGGGGGGTAGTTTTTCAATAGTCTTCCTCCACAAAAAAATGTGATCCCACCAAAAGAGGTCAGTGTTTCACAGATATTATATAAGTTAAGCAGGCGTTTGCAGAACAGCACTTAGGTGGAATCTGTTAACATAGCATGTATGCACATTTGTGTACAAATTTGCATGTATAATAGGTGTGTAAATGTAGGCACCTATGTTATAAAATTACCCATTAAATACAAATTAACTTAAGTTAACTAATCAATACACATTACTAAATCTAGCCCTAAATTTGTATCTGAGACAGTGGAAGAGAAAGAGACTTGTCCAATATCAGGAGAAGTAGCAGGGTTTGAACCCTGGCTTCTTTAGTTCTCAATCAGCTGCCATTACACCACTTCTCCACTCCAAATCTCTATAAGCAGTACTGGGATTCAAGCACAGGTTGGATGCACACCTTCTTGCATATTATATTGAGGGATACGGTAAAGTCGGGTCTCCAAAAAGGAGTACTTAAATGGGTCGCTGCGTGTGCGGAGCACCGGACTAGATGGACCTCGGTCTGATCCGGTGAAGGCGTTTCTTATGTTCTTATGTTATGTTACCATTCTCCTCCCAACTGCCAGGATGTGTTGCCATGATCCATTTTCCCTCAGAAATCATGGGCAAAACCTGAAGCCAGTCTGAGGAATATAAGAACACACTTTTTTTTTTTTTTACGGAGACATGTGTACACAAACCAGTTGGGCTATTAGGCCAGTTCCAGTGTAGCCTCTTTCAACAATAATATTTGCAATATATTTTTCAAGCAGATTCTTGCACAGTTTCTTGAATTATCTGTCAAATCTTCTCAGCATCTCTTTGTACATTTTCATTAGAGGGAGCAATCTTAATTGCTGCTTCATAGCTTGCAGACCTACCAATAGTGAAATATAGGATTTCCAATTACATGATACACGCCTAGCTTAGAAAGTTTCAGTACAAAATGGTTCTGTTGTCCAGGATGAATTAAATACGAGTATGCATAAGTTATTGATATTAAAAAATTATAACAAATCTTTCTAAATTTTAAAATATCCAAACCTTCTACGACACTTATTTGCAGCTTAGATGTATATAATTTCACTGTGATACAGTTGGTGAAGAACTCCAGAACAAGGTGTGGTATTGTTCCATTGTTTTAAATGTCCAGTGTCAGAACAGTCTGCTGCCCCACTTCTTCAGACAGCCTGCTGGGCTTATGGTTGTTACTCTTCATTTTGTTTTATTACCATCACTACTACCGCAAGAGATCCCATAGAGATATGGCAAGAGCATAGCAGTAATGACAGGGTTGGAAATTTGTAGGCTGCCACTGTAACAGCTTTTTGGGGCATTTTCTGCCACTCTAGGAGAGTGCCCAGTTTGCCTACAAGGCATGAAAACACAAACATACAAAAAAATCTAGGTTTTAACTAGGATAGCTCAAAATACATTGCAGTTGGGTTGCATAAATAAGAACAAAAGAATTACCATAGTGGGACAGACTGAAGGTCCATCAAGCCCAGTATCCTGTTTCCAACAGTGGCCAACCCAGTTCCCAAGTACCTAGCTAGATCCCAAGAAGTAAAACAGATTTTATGCTGTTTATCCTAGGAATAAGCAGTGGATTTCCCCCTCTGCACATGAAATTTCAACCCATAGTGATTCTAAGGTGTTTCTGCTCCTGTAGCATTTTCAGTCCATTCAAAGCCCTCCTTTATACACACCCTATCTATCATTGCCCCAGGTAGATTTTGAGCCCGCCGGGAAAGATAGGGAAAAATGCTTGAGTACCTGAATAAATTAATGTAAACCGTTCTGAGCTCCCATGTTTTGAAAGTTCATTTCACCCAGCTGGCTTTGACCATCTGATTAATGTAATACAAAACTTTTTTCTGCTGCCCTTACCTGGTTGACATTTTCATGGCAAGCATGGAATAATTCTGCTTTGGCTGATTAACACAGAGAATTCATGAGTACTAGCTTTTATTGAAAAGTTAATATGATGGGCATAAATGGTAATTCCCTAAGTCCTGGTATGGTGTTTGGCTGCTTTGCATGTAAGTGAGTTTGTTCATCAGATGAACAAACTCACTTACATGCAAAGCAGCCAAACCCCATACCAGGACTTTTATATATATTTATATATATATATATATATATATATATATATATATATATATATATATATATATATATATATATATATATATATATATATATATATATATATATATATGTATGTATATATATATATATATATATATATATATGTATGTATATATGTATATATGTATATATGTATATTTAAATCCAAGTGGTGAGTATTTCAGGTCTGTTAACTTTTTAAAAAATTTTTTAAGGCGCAGGGAAATGGCAGAGAACGCACGCCGTGAGAGAGAACATTTTAGAATGATGCGGGAACGTGAAGAGCGTGAGCGTTTACAAAGGGAGAGAGAACGGTTGGAAATTGAAAGACAAAAACTGGAAAGAGAGAGAATGGAACGTGAGCGCTTGGAAAGAGAACGCATTCGAATTGAGCAGGTAAACTTTGTCAATTGGACGTGTATGTACTGTATTAGGTAAACAATTGCTTAGTGGAAGTTTACTAACACCCCTGCTGAATATAAATTGCAGTATTCATAGGGATGTATGCCATCTGATACTGTAGAGCATCTTGGTATTGCCAACATAATTTTTGACTTTAAACTATAATGCTGCTTTGGTAGAGGTTAAGGTTGGTCTTAAGGTTGTTTATAATAGCTATTTTTTGATTGTCATAGAATAAACTGATCTTGAAAAGCAAGATTGAGTTCGGCACACAAGTAGTAATTACATACTGCTTGGATGGAATAGTTTTCTCAGGGCTCAAAATTAAATGTAGGTTGTGAGTATATATAGCCCTTGCTCTGCATAAGTGTTTCTACTCTGGTGAGCAGATGCAAAAACACTATTTGTTTGAGGTTTAGCAAGCTAATGGGGAGCACTGTTTATGAATAAATGGGGTGTGGGATTTTTTAATTGTGGCATGTGCTTGTTGGAATTCAGGGTTCCACCCTTGGCCAGAGCTTTGGTAACTACTCCAAATGTTAAATATACATGGGCTCCACTCATAATCAAGCTGTTGGTAAGCAGAGTTGTATATTTCCATGAACCTGAAACGACTGTCTTTGCTATCTCTGAACCAAGGACCCAGCGAAGAGGTGCCTGCTTTTTTTTTTCCTTGTTCAATTTCTTTATTGAAATTTTTAAACAATACATGGTCATAAGACAGTGAAACATCATTTAAGAATATCTCAATAAGACAAAGCATAGAAAGCAGTTACTTACCGTAACAGGTGTTATCCAGGGACAGCAAGCAGATATTCTCACATGTGGGTGACGTCATCCACAGAGCCCCGGCACGGACGGTCCCAAGTGGGTAGCCACTTTTAAGAACTTTAGAAAGTTTGCGACCGACTGCACCACATATGCCTTCTCGCCTGATATAGACATGCGGCTCCTCAGTTCAGATAGCCAGCTAAGAAGCCAACCAGGGGAGGTGGGCAGGTTGTGAGAATATCTGCCTTCTTTCCCTTGATAACACCTGTTAATGGTTAATGTTCTTTATCCCAGGACAAGCAGGCAGCATATTCTCACATGTGGGTGACCTCCAAGCTAACCAGAATGGGATGGGAGGGAGTGTTGGTCTTTAGGAAAATAAATTTTGTAATGCTGCTTGGACAAAGTGCCCATCCCATCTGGAAAAAGATTCTAGACAGTAATGTGAAGTGAATGTATAAACTGAGGACCAGGTAGCAGCTTTGCAGATTTCATCTATCGGAGTGGAACACAGGAAAGCTACTGAAGATGCCATAGCTCTAACTTTATAGACTGTGACTTGACTCTCCAGTTGCAGCTCAGCCTGAGTGTAACAGAACAAGATGCATGCAGCTAGCCACTTGGTGATTGCTCTTTTGGAAACAGGACGCCCCAATTTGTTAAGATCAAATGAGACAAAAAGCTGGAGAGATGATCTGTGATTTAGTCCTGTGCAAATAGTAAGACGATTCTCGTTTGCAGTCTCTCCAGGATGAGAATGAGGCTCTGGAAAAAATACTGGAAAAATAATCGACTGAGATGAAATTCAGTGACATTTGGTAAAAACTTTGGATGAGTGCAAAGTACAATTTTGTCATGATAGAATACTGTGAATGGTGGATCTGCCATCAATGCTTGAAGTTAGCTTACTCTGTTGGCAGAAGTGAGAGGTATGATATGAGGAAGACATCTTCCAAGTAAGATATTTGAGATGAGCCATAGACATTGGCTCAAATGGAGGCTTCATTAATTGATCAAGAACCACATTAAGATCCCATATCACTAGAGGTGGTTTGACATTGTAAAATCCTTTCATGAATATGGACATGAGGAGATGGACCGCGAGAGGTTTACCATCCAGTGACTGATGAAAGGCTGTAATTGTGCTGAGATGAAATCCTAACAGATGTAGTTTTGAGTCCATAATCAGACAAATGAAGAAGATAATCCAGAATTTGAGAAATTGAGATGGTTTTTGGTTGTTCATGATGAAGACGACAGGAAGATAAGAGTCCACTTTTGATGATGACATTGTTGAGTGGATGGTTTCCTGGAAGTTTTTAAGATAAGTCGAACAGGCTGAGAATGATGATCAGCAAAACTCAGCCCGAGAGGAACCAAGCTGTCAGGTGTAGAGACAGAAGGTTGGGATATAGTAGAGATGGAAATATTTGCAGAGGTATCAGTTCCTTGATACTGAGTTGAAGTAGAAGGGAAAACCAGGGTTGTCTGGGCCACCGATGCGCTATCAGGATCATGGTGGCAGACTCCAGCTTAAGCTTGATAAGCGTCCTGAGAACAAGAGGAAAAGGTGGAAACGCATGCATACAGGAACTTGTTTGTCTTATAGTAGAAAAGTATCCACTTCCAGGCGATGAGGAAAGTAGAGCCGTGAACAGAAGTGGGGTAGCTTATGATTGTGGCTAAATTCGGAGTCCACTCATAAGGTTGAAGACTGTGACTGAGCTTGTCTGCAAGAGAATTCTGTTCCCATTGAATGTAAACAGCCCTGAGAAAGATGTTGTGAGGAATGGCCCAATTCCAAATAATTTGAGGCTCCTGACAGAGGAGAGACCCTGTTAGTTTACATAATACATTGCAGCTTGATTGGCCGTCCGGACAAGGAGAACTTGATTTTGTATCAGATGCTGGAAAGTTCTGAGAGCATTGAAAATCGCTGAGTTCCAATAGATTTATATGATGGTGTCTGTCTCTAGAGGTCCATAGACATTGAGTGTGTAGGCCATCTAGATGAGCTCCCCAAGCATAGGTTGATGTGTCTGTTGTAAGCACCTTCTGATGGGGAGGTGTTTGGAAAAGCAAACCTCTGGATAGATTGCTAAATTGCATCCACCACTGTAGTGACTGTCGAAGAGATGAGGTCACTCCAATATGCTGGGAGAGGGGGGTCCAGATCCTGTGACCACTGAGAAGCCAGAGTCCACTGAGGAATTCATAGGTGAAGCCTCACAAATGGAATGACGTGGACTGTGGAAGCCATGTGACATAGGAGAACCATCATGCGTCTTGCTGACAGATTGGATCTGGGCAACTTGCTGACAATGCTAAGGAAGGGTGTCTTGATGTTGTGGAGGAAATGCCCTGCCTTGAATTGTGTCCAGAATGGCTCTTATGAATTGAAGTTTCTGAGATGGTTGAAGTTGAGATTTGGGGAAGCTGATTTCAGATCCCAAACTCTGAAGAAAGGACACGTCTGGTGTGTTGCTGAAAGCACAGCTTGAGAAGAGAGATCCTTAATCAGCCAGTCGTCCAGGTAGGTAAAGACTTGAAGGCCCTGAGATCTCGGGCACTTTTTAAAGATTCTAGAAGAGGATGCCAGGCCTAAAGGTAGCAGTTTGTATTGGTAATGGTGTTGCCCAACTCGAAATCTAAAGTACTTCCTGTAATTTGGATGAATGAGTGTAGGCCTCTCTTAGATCTAGAGAGCATAGCCAATCGTTGTGATTCAGTAGGGGATACAACGTTGCTAGGGATAGCATTCTGAATTTCTCTTTGACCAGAAATTTGAGATCTCTGAGATCCAATATAGGTTGAAGATCCCCGTCATCTTGGTGAGGAGAAAGTAGTGGGAGTAAACCCTCTTGATAGCATTGAGAAGTAGATTTTTGACCTCCTGAAGGGAGGACTGAAGGAGATTGGAAGCAGACTCTCTTGGAGGATGATCTGGGGGTACATTGAGAAAATGAAGGGAGTAATCCTCCTGAATGATCTTGAGAACCCAGAGGTCGGACGTTATTGCCTCCCAAAGCTGAGAATAAATTTGTAGACACCCTCTGATAGGCAGGGGTAACCATCCCTTTCCCTTCTCCCCTGTCAGCAGTACCCCCTTCCCCTCCCTTGTCCAGGAGTACCCCTTCTCCCTTCCCTCCTTCCCTCTCCAGCAAATGTTTCCTCTATGTAGGCTAGCGGCAGCTCTGTGTGCTTTTAACTTCGGCACACAGCTACCCCTAAGCAGTATTTTAGCCATGGATTCATGAGGCAGCCTCAGGGCCTTTGGTAGGCCAGCCCACATTGGATCATCAATGACCCTGAGGCTGTCTCATGAAACCGTGGCTAAAATACTGCTTAGGGGCAGCTGTGTGCCGAAGTTAAAAGCACACAGAGCTGCTGCTGCTAGTCTGGGGGTGCGGAGACAAAGACTGGAGCAGGAGACATACGCAGCAGGAGTTGGTGGTGGAAGGTAGGAGTGCCAGCATAGCGATGGCAACAGGAAGTTGCATGTCAGCTGACGCCAGCACCTTTTGCTGTGGCGGGAACCCGAATCCTTCACGGACCGGCAAGATTTTTTTGCGGTCTTGCACCGGTCTGCGGACCAGCAGTTGAAGAACTGTGGTTTAGACTATATTATAAAGTATAGAAGTTTTACATGTAGCAAACTCCACTGATTTTCATCCATGAAATCATCATGTTTGTAGATGCTTTAAAAGGCAGGTTCTTAAAGCCAGATGAATCTTGTGATGAACTGGATCTCCAGCAACAATCACTATCTGCATCAAAGGGACTATCCTAATCATTTCTGAAAGGCCCAAAAACCCCATTTAACTCTAAATTGATCACCTGTGATGATCTTACCAAAATTTTTAACTTGGTGTCTAACCTGATTCTACACTATCCCAATCACATTGTCCAGATTTCCAATACACCTTATGTCCTTTTATCGATTAGTTTGAATTTCATAAGAAATTTGAATATTCCCAGTTGGCTCTTATACCTTTTACCTCTGTGAATTGCTTTCAATCTCATTTCTTCCTTTTTCTAATCAAAAGTACTAACATCTGCATCTTTTATGCTGGATATTATCCATCTTATTCTTTTGAATAACCTTTCCTTGGGTGGATTTGACTCTATATCTTGTGACTTAAATGGAGGCTTTCTGAAGGTTGTTTTAAGCACCGTTGTGGAAAATGCCACCATATACCCCCTAAAATTACTCTTGATCCTGTCAACTATTATTCCATATTGACATTCCATTTATCTCAAGAATTGCTGAGAGAGTGGTGTTGCTTTAGGTTTTTCCTTTATTACTATCTCTATCCTAGGCAGGACAAAATACATTTCTTCTACTGTGGTCTTTTCCCACCTATTGTCTGTCCCTTTTTTTTTCCCCTCCAAACATTGTAGTTCTAACCCTCTTCCCTTTTGTCAGCGTTCATCTGTTTTTTAAGCTGCTCGTTGAAGTAACAATCCCTAGTGATGTCTTTTTATTAATTTTTGTAACCTTTTTTAACCCTATATGTATTTTGTATAATCTTATTATTGTACACCGCTTAGAAGTCTGATTAGGCGGTATAAGAAATTTTGAATCTGGAAGCATTGGATGAAGGCAGGTATATGCACATTGGAGGATGTAATATCTGATGGTAAGCTGCTTAACTTTTCACAATTGTTACACAAATTTGGCCTTAATAAATCACAAAATTACAGATGGTTGCAGTTGAAGCAGGCCATTCAGGAGGGTTTCCCTGAGTGGAAAAATCTTACAAATCAGTATAGCTTGCCGATTTTATGTTTTTAAGGTGGACTTCTTAGGGCACCAGGCTGCTAAGTGGTATAAATTAACATCTGGATTTTTGAATAAAAAACCAAAAACTGGTCTTTGTGACATTGGAGCATTGAGATAAAGCATTAGATTACTGCGTCTCAATGGCCACGAATTTGGGCTTGGAGGATGAGATGTACGGTTCTGCATCTGAGACAATCTTGTTTGTTTTTTTATTACATAGTTTTTTTGGACCCCTATTCGATAACATAAATTAGATAGTTGAAGTCTAATAGATGCTGGCACTGTCATTTCGAAGGTGGGACGTTGGATCATTTATTATACTATTGTCCCTTGATACTGCAGTTTTGGAGGTCTATTTGGGATCAAGTAAATAATTTATTAGAGAATCCAGTGGCTTTATCGTATACTATTTTATTTGGTACACTTATGAGAGCTAAAAGTCAATTATCTGTGAGAAATAATAAGCTACTTTTTGTAATGACGGGGGTTGCCATACAACTCATTTTAAGAAACTGGAAAAATTTGGATAGGTTGAGCTACACATTCTGGTGGGAATCTTATACCTTTAAAATGGAATGTTGCATGGCCATATAACGGGGACGTTACAAGAGTTTTATGGATTTTTGGGAGCCATTGACTAAATTTTGTAAGGAGGAATAAATGAGTTATTTTATAGACATATAAACATACACATCCAAGGAGGGGGGGAGGAAATACTCATATAGTTTCAAGTTTATTTGGAATTGATATACCGCTGGAATGGGAGCTTGATTTAGGGATTTCATGAATAGTTTTATTAAGGTTTTATTTTACTTGTATATCAGGTGGGAGGGTGGGGATAATATAATTGTACGTTGAAGTCTGTAAGTTCCATTGTGCTTGTTTTTAAGTATCCATATTTGTGAATCATTTGTTGCACAATTGTAGTTGAAAAACTCAATAAAGAATTTAAAAAAAAAAAAAAAATTTTAAATAAACTTGAAACTTATAAAACCTTTGAAATTAAAATGATAAAATATTTTGACACCAACCAGACAAGACTTAAAGATCAGGGCTTTCTTTCCCAGTACAAAGACATTTAAAACTGCTTTGCCATCTGTCTCCGGCTCAACCACCCCTCCTTCTTTCGGCAAAACTTTCACTGAAATGCTTTTTGATGTTTTCCTTATATATTTAACATTTGCTTATTTCTGATCTGAAGTAGGGTTACCTTCGAAAGCTCATCATAAAATGCATTGTTAGTCCAATAAAAAATGTATTATGTTATTTCCATTGTTTTATTTCTATATATTACCTTGGAAAGTGGACTAACACTGTTACCACACCATTTCATTATTGACTGTTATAACACTACATGATCAGAACCTTGGTTTTGGGGAGTTCCTCCTGTCTTTTACTCTAGAGCTCTTGCATGCTTTGGAACGAACTGAAGGGGCAGCTGACTCCTGGGAGAAGGAGGTTTCAAAATCTGTGATTGACATCTTCCTGCAGTATGCTTGTGAGAATGGACAGAGTACCCTAAGGTTCAGCATACCATTCCTTTCTACTGGAAAATTATCAAGGTATGAACCTAATCTTTTATGACATCCGAAACACTTGCCATATTCTACTTCAATTTCCTTTTCCTCATTTTATACCTTTGTACATGACTTTAGTTCTTCTAACTCTGATCTTCAATATGCTCCATTTCTTCATCTATCATGTCGATGAATCCCTCACTACCAACTTCTCTCGCTGTTTGATCTTTATTATAATGCCTTAACTCGCCTAAATGATACCCTGGTCGAGAGGCTGAAGCAGTGAGGTTATTTGGCAAAAATACCACCTGAATATTTTTATTCTCTATGCTGAAACTGTGGATGGCCAGGTGCATTGTCTGTTACCTGTAAAACTTTTAATGCAGCATTTGCTTCTCCAAACCACTCTGAACAACACTACCATGACCCATGCCTTGAGAATATGTTGCCAGAAGATGGGCAGATTTTTTTGTTGTTGTCCTTATGCACAAGGAATCTTTATCATACAAGGAATCTTTATCATACGTCCAGTTGTGTTGCCATATAGTATCTGCATCATTCTATCCATGCTTTAAATTTGGCACTTGTTTTGTACTTTTGTGAATATTTGTCCTGTTGGGTCACTTTCTTCCAAAACAGGCCTGTTGAGTCATAGTTGAAAACTTGCCTAGGATTATTCTCTCTCTTTTTCTCTCCTTCTTTCTCTCTCTCCTTCTCTCCTTTCCGGATGCAGCTGCTTCCCTACAATTTTAATGTGTCTGAGATTAAGTGTGTTCCTAAACCTATGTAACCATCTTCTGCTTGCTATAAAATGCTTTGGTTTCCTTTTCAGTTCCATTTTTCTTTTGAAAGTCCTTGTATTGGCTTTAGGCTTCTTGCCATAACACGTTGTCATCAATGAGTACTGTTTTTATTTTTTAATTTGTTTTCTATCCCATCCTCTCCAAATAGCTCAGAAAGGGTTACAGGCTAACACTGTACATAATATAGTTTACAGGTTGCAATTTGCCGTAGTTAGTTCAACACTTTTCAATACATGTACATAATATACAGTTTACATGTAAAATTTGTCGGTTACGGTACATTGCAAGATTTTTCAATACAAGTTTTTATACCAACGTGACACATAATGAGGTTCTTGTATCAATATACAGTACATCTATAATAATAAAATGCTAAGCGCGCATGCGCACTCTCACTGCGTGTTCCCTGAGATCTGATCTGTCGGGCTGTGGCCGGTAGGAGTGCGCATGCGTGCCAGACAAGCCTCCCTATTCTCCACCTCGCGCGGCTGCAGAAACAGCCCCACACTTGCTGCTTCAGGCTCAGAACAATTACTGGAATGGGTTGCACATCAGGGCAGAAGGAAGGGAGAGAAGCACCTCCTCCCTACTTCATGCCTTTTCATTAAATGCCCCTTTATGAACGTGTTTTTCTTCTTGCCTTTATGAACGTTTTCAGATGCTATTCCCTTCCTCAGATCTCCAGAGATGGTAGGAGAGGGTAAGGTAATAGTTATGCCTTCACCACCCCCAGCTGGCAGTCTGTGCCTCTCTCCCACCGCATGGTAGCACTCAAAGGCCCCACAGTCAAACACGCACAGGCTCAGACCCCCTATGACCCCTAACTTGGCAAGAGGAAGCAGAGATACAACAGCACTACCCGCCTCCCTACCGACTACCAGAGACGAGGGGCGGTGTGACAGGGGAAGCCCATTCCCTCACGCTGCTTATGGTCGGCTTCTCTGTGATAGCTGACTCTCAGTCCAGTACACAAGAATGCGCAGTCCCAGAAAGTACCACTTGAAAAGTTTAACTTCGGGGGCAGCTATTGTGCCATGGCCATTATGCCCGCTCGGTATGTACAAGTTGTTGGGGTTTTTCCAACAATCCAATCGGTCCCGTGCGAAATAGTGAAAGAAAAGAAAACCACCAGAATACACGCGAGACAAACGTAACTGCTGTACGCACCGAGCAAAGTTCCAGGGACTGTAGAGAGAACCTTCTACTGCCCTGATTTACTCTGGCGCGTCCCTGATGACATCATCAGAGATGCGACAGAGCAAATCAGGGCAGTAGAAGGTCCCGAAGCAGCGTGTGTACAGTGCTGCAGATGCTGCTGGAGTCGCAGGTTTGTCGGGACCACGGGAAGGGAAAAGGGGGTGGAAAGGGACTATAAGGCTTACTTCTAAGAGAAAATCATACACTTCCCCCTCCCCATTCGCGGTTTCTCCATTTGCGGTTTCAGATAATCGTGATTTTTTTCTGGGGAGGGGGAAAATAAAAAAAGTCTAAACTTTTAAAAACCCCATATTTTTTCCTTCCCTGCCGCCTTCAGTTCAGTTTAAGATCCTTTGCCTGAAGTTTTGTTCATTACTCTTGGATGGCTTGTTATATCTTCAGGAATTACCTTTTAAGCCCCCGTACCTTTAAAACACCACTGCCCTGACCTACCTTTTAACCCCCCACCCCCATCTTACCTGTATCCAACTGGCTCCTGCCCCTGTTGATACATGCTGGATCACCAGGCTATAAGGGTGTTTTTAAAAAGTAAGGGGGGTGGTTGTTTTTAAAAGGTAGGACAGGGCTGGGGGTGTTTTAAAAAGATACAGGGGTTAAAAATTTGTATCTTCGCTGCATAAGATGCACTGACATTTCCACCCACTTTTGGGTGGAAAACAAGTGCGTCTTATGGAGCGAAAAATGCGGTAATTGGAATGTAAAATACAAGTGTACTACACAAGTTACTCACTCCCCTTGCAAAACATTTAAAAGCAAATTTTATTTTGGAAATAGGATGCACATATGCTTTTAATTTTATGCTTTGAGTTCTTGACAGTAATGTGTGTTGTTGATGCTGGTGCCAAATACCATTGTGTGTTGAACATGTTCAATGTAGCTGGGATTCTTAAGTGGTGGTAGTTTTGCTCACCTAGGATGATTATGGCAAATTTTGTCTGTTCAGCATTTTACAAAATTTAAATTTCATTTTCATTTTGTGAAGGAACGTCGCAAAGAAGCTGAAAGGATAGCTCATGAACGTGAGGAACTTAGACGTCAACAAGAGCAGCTTCGTTATGAACAGGAAAAGCGGAATTCTCTGAAGCGACCGCGTGATGTAGACCACAGGTAGCTAATTTCTTCCTAAAAACTAGGTGGCTTTATGGCCATATAAATTACTATATGACATTTAAAATAAAATAATGAAGCTTTTTGCTAAATATTTTCCTACGTTACAGTAATAGCCAAATGATGTATGGTGAAGGATGCTGCAGAACCCTTGGATTTTGTAGCTTGTGGCCTTTAGTTGACAATTATTGGTATTTATATCTAGATGAAGTTGGAAACTGATATAAAATAGGAAAAGGAAATACAGTGAGTTCCAAACGAAGGCTTATGATATTCTTATCCAATCTGGAACTAACAAAACTAGAAATAGAAAGTTGCTGGAGGAAATTTTAGTGTCTCGAACCCCTCCCCCCTTCCATTCCTTTCTGTTGCAGTTCAGATTGATAGATTTATGATTAACTGCTGTTGGAAAATGAGCAGCTGTATAAATTTTATGTTTATGGTTTATTAAATGTGCTGTACTGCTTAACTTGTACAAGAACTCTGCAATTTGCATCAGTATGTTGTGTTTTTAGTTTGTTTTTTTGAACAGTTTTGTGGAGGAAGCAACATTTTTTAAAGATTCATTAATTTCACTAACTTAAAAAATGGGTTGCTATAACAAGTTGCTGAGTGGACTTTAAAGGGAGGTTCATTCATAAACCAGTGGTTCTCAAACATGTCCTGGGAGATCACCAGCCAGTCTGATTTTCAGGTTACTCCTGCATGTCTGTCAACTCCCATTATATGCAAATCTCTTTTGAGGTATGCCAAGCAGGCTTGGCTTTTCACACTAACTCTCTGAGCGTTAGCAGAGATGACATTCACATGGGGGGGGGGGTGTTTCTTTTAAAAAAATTAACCCCCAACAGATATTTGTAGCTAGAACCATTCAGCTTGTTACTACTGATGCAAGTGCAACACAGCACCATGTTGAGTTCTTCTGAACTTCCACTTTTGGGGGGAATTTTTTTATACAGACTTGTTTAGATTTTGTCCATAGTTTTTGGGGTCGGGTTTTTTTTTTTCCCTTCAACTCACAGGTTTGTTTGTTTACTTTCTTGGTCCTTTACTACTTTTTTGGTTTTGAAATTTTACTTTTTGTATTTTTTGGTAAGGGATTTTTCTCCTTTGTTTTATTTGGTCCATTCTCTACCACATATCCTATTGGTACTTTTGCTAACTATATAAATATATTTCATTTATTTTTATATCATGTATAACATTTAACACTAGTGTTTCTCTAATAGCTTTCCGTTCAGCCTCCCAATATGCTTATAATATACTGTATACTATCTTCGAAAGATCAGAATGTTTACTTTTGTCATCCTATATATGGGTCTATTCAGGTGTCATACTAATAATGGTTAGAGTATGAACATAGCATGAAAAACTCAATGGGTTGTATGCTGTTACACATGTTTTTATTTTAAGAAATAAGACAGACTAGGTCCTAGATATGCAAAAAGTCATATACTGTAAGCAGGAAGATGTGAAGAATTGTTTTACATAGTTTTTGTTGCCTTAATTATTCAGCACACAAGTTTTGAACAGCATAATGCACAATTGGAAAATGTTCCAACTTGTGGTTACAGAAGAAGTTTTTCTTTGAGAACAAGCAGAACATTGACATCCTCACACATGGGTGATGTCATTTGACGGAGCCTTGCATGGAAACTCCCAGCACTGAAGAGAGAGCTCAACTGCACATGCATGCTTCTTCCTGTCCGCTACTGTTGTGTGGGACCTTGTCAATTGTCTTTTTCCCTGGAGCCAAACAGGTGTCTGTCATTGCCTTGGTGCTATTTTTGTTTAAATTCTATTTACATAGGACTTTTTACTGTTGTGGGTGTCTCTTCCTGGTAGTATCCATAGTTTAAAAATGAAACCTTTTCTCATTTTTCTTAACTTAGTGAGGTCTTGTTATACATTGGGCACCTGACCAGGCCTTCTTTTTTTTTTTTTTTACCAACACTGAGGAGTTTGGTTTTGCTGTGGCTATTTTTTTCAGATATGTCCCAAAAGATGACCCCTAGCAGCATCAAAGGTGTTCCAGTGCAACAGGACTGTATCTGTTAGATACCTGTAGCTGGTGCCTGCAATGCCTGGGGACCTTCCCATGGTGCCGGGGGTGGGGGGAGGAGGAGATTCATTGTTTTCAGTGTTCTCAGATCTCAAGATGGGGCTTTTATGATGGGGAACAGCATCAAACACCTGTCTCTGGTTTTTGGAAATGCAACATCAAGTGTCATGGTCACCTTTGACATCATTCATCAGACCATCGGGATTGCTCATTGTAAGATTCCTTCCCAAGAAGGAAGGTTTTATCCTCAAATTTTATTGATATTGAGAGTGTGGCCACTTGTCAGACAAGTTGAGATTTCTCAGCAGCATCCCTCATTAAAGTATGGCATCAAAAAACACCAGCGTCCGCTTCCCAGCTTCCTCGACATGAGAACTGCCCATCCAGGGTACGACAGCCTTCATAGACCCGAGACCCTAGTTAGGTAACACTCTAAATCACTTGAGAGGACTTTGCCTTTCTAACTGCTGCTTACTCCATGAATCTCAATGGGATGATGGACTTCTCGCATGTGACATGTTGCTGCAACTTGGATATTTCTGTCAAAAGAGACATCCTTGAGATGCATGCACTGCCTCTTTAGTATCAGGACCTAAAGGGTCTGAGTAGTTGTTGGCTACACCAATGGTTTCTGTGATGCTGTCACATGACATTGACACTGTCCTCGGTGTCAGTGTCCCAGCTAAGGCCTGACCTTGTCTTTATTGCAAGTTAGGCAGACTCTCAAATATCTTTGGAGTATTTTGATGAATTTGACTCGGAACACTCCTGGGATCTTGAGGAAGAATTGAGAGGGGGCTTCTAAAAGAGGATCCTCATGTCTCCCTTTCAATTCTTGGTCACCTCACAGACTTAAATCCCCAGCAGATGACCTCCTCACTCATTGATATGTACCATATCTTACAAAAAAAGAAAAAATATATATGCCATCCCATTTTTAAAGTTGAGATAGAGGAAAAGCCCAGTACAAGAAACATTTTTTATCCTAATTCTTTGACCCACCCAAGGAGGCTATGGCAGTGCAATTCACAGAATTCTAAAGGAAGTTCAGATAAAGAATATGGAAGACTACTTCACCTGTCAATAAGGTCATCTCTGTGTACAAAGTCTAGAAGGCGCCTTGATTCAAATAGTAGGAGTTTCACCATTCCATTCTGGTTTTACACTATCAAAAGAGCCAGATGTGTTCCCTTTGGGGGGGGGGGGGGGGTGGAACGTGGTCATTGGAGAGAGGTTTTGAGAATGATATACCAGTATTCTGCATAGCATCCTGTCAGCTATTCGTGGGCATATACTTACAGGACATTATTCACAGTGTTGGGGAGTTTGCTAATCTTGGATCAAGGATTCTCAAATCCAGTCCTTGAGATCCAGCATCCAACCTTGTTCTCAGGATTTCCACAATATGTATGAGATCTATGTGCATTCCATGGAAGCAGTGAATGCAAATAAATGTGGTCCTTGTGGACTAGATTTGAGGACTCCTGCCTTAGGTTGGGCTAGTAGCCAAAGGAAAATAGTATGGATTTCTATATTCAATGTGACATCAAGAGCTTCTGCAAAGGGTACTGGTACCTGCAGACTCATCTGGCTAAGAGCTTCAGACTGAGTCACCTGCAGGAAAAGTTCACAGACATACCATGGAGGGAATCTCTTCAGAGTACAGGAGTCTACAGCTCTCAGGTAACATAGACCCCTTTTCATACTCTCAATCTGACTTTCTTTCCCAGGAGGTGGCCAGTGATAACTGGTTTTAGTCATAAGTATTCTTCCTGCAGCTTCAAGACTAGACATGGATCTCTGATATTACATAAAAACACAAGAATTGCTGCTGCTGGGTCAGACCAGTGGTCCATCGTGCCCAGCAGAAGGCCCAGAAAACCCAGTCAGCTCAACAGCTAGTATCAGGAAGGGAGTTCCAAGAGAATATAGCATCAATCCCTGTGTATCTGTTTGTTCCAGACAACCTTCAAATAGGAGGAGGCTAATTGTCACCTTCAAGTTTGCCTGCCTCTGTTTCAAAACCATAACAGGTTCATCCCCAATCTACCTGTTGCACCATTTTGAATTTCCAGGCACCACTTGCACATGTAATGCCTATCTGTTTGCCTTCCCATCCTTGAAGGGCTGTATCTACAAAAGATTCCTTGATAGATCACTGTCGTTTCAAGCAGGCAAATGGAATAAATGTCTAACCACCCTCATCTCAAATTCACCCTCCTACCAAATCTTCAGGAAATCAATTAAAACCTATATCTCTTTGATAAATTTCTCTGACCCCTTTCCTGTATCTCTGAAATATTTCCGGATATACCTGACTACTCTTGGCTGCTAATGTAATTTGAAAGTCTCTCTTTCTGTAACATCGCTGTCTGTGTACAGTCTCTTCCTCTGTAAACCGCTCTGAATTGCTTTTGGTATTGCGGTATACAAAAATAAAGTTGTTATTATTATTACCAGTGGCCCCATGTGACTTCAGACTAGAGGGTTCTCAAAATAGTCTAGGTAGGGTATAATAATCGACTATTGAATTTTTTTTCCAAATTACCTGCAAACATTGAAATTAAGCTCATAGCAGGAAATTATAAAGGAATTTCCTTTCCTCTTAAAAGCCAATACGGTAGAACCTATTCCATTAAGGGAAAATAAGCAGGAATTTTTTTTCACCTATATTCTGCCCCATCTTAAACCCAAAGCTCTGGACAAATATCTCAAGGAAAACTTCAGGATTTCTCTGGGATCTAAGCTTACTATCTGTCTTCTCCAGGATCTCTAATATCTCTCCATAGTGGAAACTAGCTTCCTTCTCTGGACTAAAAGGATCCTTATATCCACATACATACTACTTGTGGATTTGGATGTCGATAACTGAGGTTTGTTATAGGGAAAAACCATTAACAGCATTATATTCTGCTCTTTGGCCTTGAGTCAGCTCCCTGCACATTCAGAAAATACCTAGTGGTAGTTGCAGTGTTTATATTGAAACTGGACATACACATTTCCCTATTTGGTAAAGTACATATCTTGAGAAGGGGCAGAAAGAAAGTTTGTTTAACCATTTGAGTGTTGGAATTACTAGGTTTTGTCAGTAAACACTCTCAAATCTCATTTAATCTGCCATAGTAATTGGAGTTCACGGGAACCTTTTAAAAATATGAATCAAGCACCTGCCTTTTTTCCACAGACTGTTTCATTAATTATCCATTGTGGAGGAAATTCAGAGGCATTATCAAGTATCAACTAGACAAATTTTGCAGATGCTGGGCTGCGTGGCTTACACAGTAATGTAACACTCCTGGCATGCCTCCATTTTAAACAAGCCCAAGAGACCCTGTCCATATAATGGATTTAAACCATTGGAAATCTGAGGAATATATCATTCTTCTGCAAGACTTGGTCATGGTAGACAAATCATTCCAATCTGGAAAGAGTAATGTCTTTCCAAATCTAAGTTAAAGTATCTGATATGTGCCCAAACTGGATTTGGGGAACTCATTTAGATGGGTTTCATACCCAGGGGCTGTGATCTGCTCAGGAACAGCTTTACCTGATACTTTCTTGAGCTAAGTGCAGTATAGTGTGCTTGTAAGGGCTTTCAGAGATCTGTTGTTCAACAAGGTTATCCTGGTTCAAACAATTTAGCAGCTATCTACTTCAAAAACAAGTAGGGAGGGACAGAGGTTCATACTTCGTATTGGAAGATTATCAATGTGGAAATCGGCCATATCTCATGGAACATCCCTCAGGCCACATCTGACAGCTGAGGACAACATTCTGGTAATCAGACTGAGTTGAGTTCTTCTACACAAATGGTCCTTGGATGTCTGTCACCCATAACATTTTTGAGAGTGGTGCTTTCACTTATTGACATTGTTCTGCAAGAAAGTACCTCAGTTTCTGTACACAGCAAGCTAGCCACAGATGCCTTCATTCTTTATTGGGGAGAAGGTCTTGTGTGTGAATCTTCTGATTCTCCTCCATAGCAAGGACCATTGTGAAACACGCCTCTTGGCTGAAGCAGGTTTAGTTTCTACTTTGATTTCTCCATCCAAAGACTAGAATGTTTTCCAAAGCTGATAATGGAAGTACAGGAGTGATGGTACATCCCAACATCGAGTCCCTAGTCCTTTCATCTTGGATATTGAGAGGTTAAAACTAGTTTTTCTGGACTTGCTTAAGTGATTCTCAGATCTTTGCTTACAAAAGAGAATCTACTTAGAGATCTTATAGTTTTAAATGGAGGAACTATGATGGTGTCTTGGGAAGATGTAAGGTGTGGCCACTCAATTGAGCTTTAGGCAGTTTGAGACTACGATGGGGGAAAAGGAAGGCAAAGCTGCGAACTTAACCCCTTGGTGCCAGCAAGCTCAGTGGCTTGGGCAGTCTTGGTATAATCAGCAGCTTTGGACTGCTCTGGGACCACTGCAGAATTTAGTAGCTCAACACCCTTCTAAAACGTGTTGTGCTGCCTCAACCTAGAAGTATAACCACTGCAGGGTCAGGGATGCCAGACACTGGAGGAATTTGGAGCGCCTTCCTTGGAGGGTGCCCTGCTGGCTGTGTCTTCCCTGATAGCAGTAGTCACTTTGGACACAGTATGGAAGGCTCTCAAGCTACTAGATATCTCTTATGCAGGTATTTGTTTTAGTTTTTGGCTTAGACTTCACTGGAAGCCCAGCAGACAGACCAGGTGGATCAGTATGAGAATCAAGTGTCTGATGATGAAAAAAACCTTAATGTTCAGTAAATTAAAGAGAAAATGTTAAGATTGTTTTGTGGATATTCCAATGGAAGGAATAATCTTCAGTTTCCTAGGTCTTCATTAATATCTATGGACATGGTTAAAAGATACTTGAATGAGGTTTTGAGCTTCATATGGTTTACTGCCTATTGTAAGGTCTGTGTATCAC
This sequence comes from Geotrypetes seraphini, assembly GCF_902459505.1. NCBI lineage: Eukaryota > Metazoa > Chordata > Amphibia > Gymnophiona > Dermophiidae > Geotrypetes > Geotrypetes seraphini. The sequence continues at coordinate 45,805,425 of NC_047097.1, forward strand.
CATCTGGTAGAGAACCACCTGGAGTTAGAAAACAGAAAAATCTGTAACGGTTATTGGAATGGGACCAAAACACTGTTAAGGCACTACTTCAGATATATTTATGACCAGCTTTTGAGTCTCATTTGTGTATATTTCCTGACTTATCTAGAAGTGCTCAGTTTAGATGACAGGAACTCCTGTCTTTTTTTTTTTTTTTTTTTTTTACTTAAATTTCCTTATTGATGTTTTTAACTGACATAAAAGTGGTGCAAACTATTTGTTATTTTGACACCCTAAATTCAGATTTTCTCAACTCTAGGAAATCTAGTTCTGTGAAAAGAGTTCTCTTTCTCTCTTTCCTCTTAATCAGCTGCTGGTATGACGCACTGAGGAACTTTTTTAGAAGTGTGTGGTGTCTTAAATGTTTTGTATTTCCTTTCTTGGCCCTAAATGTTAGTATATTTGAAAATTTTTCTTGTTTAATTGATGTGATTTAGTTTAATTTCATGATTTCTGATTACATTCAGTGTAATTAAATGTTAACATATAAAATTCATAAATAAAGAATTTTAAAAACATGTTTTAAGTGGAGGTTTGTTCGCACACGAGTCAGCATAGCCCTAGATCCTTTTCAATGTTCCACACAAAAATGGTTAAATATTTTCTGCATTCAGTCAGGTCTCAAAACCAGCTCGTATGGAATATTTTAATGTAGTTAGATTTTATATAAAAGTAATCCTATTTCTATATAGTCTTTAGTTCAATTTATGTGGGTCTTTGTTGAAATTTCCCATCAAGCCAAGGGACCTCTATGTTCTTGCCAACTGAAAGCTCCTTTTTGAGCTGTTTGATACCTATTAGCTGAAATTGCTGATCGAGAAGGTCTTGTTTTTGGTGGCCTTGTCAGCTCAGTTTGTGAGTCTCAGGCCTTGGTGTAATAGATCTACTTTATACTAAGTGTAACAGAGTGATTCTGCACAACAATCTGAAGTCCTTCACAAAATTGAAGGAGCTGAAGTTCCAACACTAATAGTTCTTCCAACTATTTTTCCTAAATGTTGAACCCCCCCCCAGAGGTGAAAGCATACTGCATGTTTCAAACTACTAGAGAGCCATGACTTTTTCTGCAGTAGGCTAAAGCCATAGTCCACTAGGCATTAGTCTAGCTAAAATGAGGAAAATGGTTAAAAAGAAACAAAGGATCAGTGCAACAGTTAGGACTTCAAATCAGGCATGGATATTATTTAAAAACACCATCGTGGAGGTCCAGACCAGGATATATTCCACCTATTAACAAAGACAGAAAAGAAAGAACAAGAACCAGCTTAGTTAGAAGGTGAAGTGAAAGGCTATTGGAGCCAAAAACATTCTTTTAAGAATGGAAAAAGAATTCAGATGAAGACAATAAGGAGCAACATAAGCACTGGTAAGTTAGATGCTAAAAAAAATAATAATAAATTTGCCAAAGAGGTACATCAGAAGCAGAAAACCTGTGAGGGAATCTGTGGGACCATTGGATCATCATGGAGCAAAAGGAGGCATTCAGGGAGGATAAGGCCATGGTGGAGAGACTGGATGAATTCTTTGCTTTGGTCCTCACAGAAATTGATGTAAGATCTACCTGAACCAGAAATAATTTTCAAGGGAGTCAATGCAGAGGAACTGAAAAATCTGATTCTGGAAGATGTACTGAGTCAAATCAACAAATTGGTGATAAATCACCTGTACCAAATAGTATATATCCCAGGGTTCTGAAAGAACTCTTACATGAAATTGCTAGTCTGCTGTTAGTGATATGTAACCTATCACTAAAATTGTCCCTAGCACCTGAAGATTAGAGGAGCCAAGTTTTAAAAAGGGCTCCAGGAGTGATTCAAGAAATTAGACTGGCAAGCCTGACTTTTGTGCCGGGCAAAATAGTGGGTCATTGGTATAGGGAGTGGGTCATTGGTATGGGCAGACTCGATGGGCTATGGCCCTTTTCTGCCATCAATTTCTATGTTTCTAACATGTGGACAAATGTGGTTTAATGGGACTATCAGCATGAGTGCAGCCAAGAGAGGACTTGCCTGACCATTTGCTTGATTTTCTTTGAAGGCATGAATAAACGTGGATAAATGTGAGCAGGTTGGTGCAGTGTACGTAGATGTTCATAAAGCTTTTCACAAAGTTTCTTATGAGACTTTTGAGAAAATTAGTCATGGGATAGGAGGCAGTGTTCTATTGTGGATTAAAAATTCATTATTAGTCAAAAACCAAGGGTAGGTAAATAATGGAGTGTTGCAGGGATCAGTACTGGAATCAGTGCTATTTAACATTTATAAATGATCTGGAAATTGGACTAGTGAGGTGATTAAATTTGCAGATGACACTATTCAAAATTGTCAAAACAGACAAGGACTAAAATTGCAGGAAGACCTTAGGAAATTGGAAGATTGGACATCCAAATGGCAAATTAAATTTAATGTGGACAAATGTAATGCACACTGGGAAGAATAACCCAAATCAGTTACCTTATGTTTGGGTCCACCTTGGAGTCTGCACCCATGAAAAAGATCTGGGCGTCAAACACTATACTGAAATCTTCAGCCTAGTGTGGCTGCAGCAAACAATGCTAGGAATTAGGAAAGGAATGGTAAATAAAAGCTAGAATAAGCCTCTATCGCTTCATGGTGTAATCTCACCTTGAGTATTGCAGATTTCAGGACACCTGGATCTCAGATACAGTGGATTTAGAAAAGGCTCAAAGAAGAGCGACCAAAATAATAAAGTGGATGGAATGCCTCTTATATAAGGAATGATTAAAGTGGTTAGGGCTCTTCAACTTTGAAAAAATAGCTGAGGGGTGAATATGATTGAGGTCTACAAAATTCTTAGTGGTGTAGAACAGAAAAGTGAATTGATTTTTCACCCTTTCAAGATGTGTAAAAACCAGGGGGAACACTTGATTAAATTACATGGGAATACTTTAAATAGTTAAGTTTTGAAACTCAATGCCAGAGGATGTAGTTACAGCAGTTAGTGTAGTTGAGATTAAGAATGGTTTGGACAATTTTTGGAGGAAAAATCTATAGCATGTTATTGAGACAGATGTAGGGGAAACTGCTGCTTGCCCTGGATTGTTTGCATGGAATGTTACTATTTAGGTTTTTGTCAGGTACTGTGACATGGATTGGCCACTCTGGGCATCAGGAAACTGGGCAAGATTGATCATTGGTCTGACCCAATATGGCTGTTCTTATATTACTAAATGTATGGGGGCTTTTGTGGCAAACATTTTCCATTAGGTAGTAGACTGCATTTTTCATTTATGCTTAGGCATAAACTCTAAAGAGCTAAAACACTGTTCATGTCGGAGCTGTTGCAGCATTGGTAGCCCACTTAGTCATCCTCCATTGAAGAGATTTCAGGGCTGTAACATGGGCTTCTGTCCACATTTTAACTTACTGTCTAGAGCAGTAGTTGTCAACATTTATGTTGACACAATGAAGACCAAAATTCACTGCTGAAGAAAAACTTAACTTTTTAACAAAGAAATATTAATGCAAGGAAAATATTCTTACAGAATTTACTGGTGTTTTTTTGTGTGTTTTTGAACGGAGAACTACGGTATTCAACTTTAATTTTTTCTAAAAATTCATCTTCACTTTCAGTTTGAAATCCTAGTACTGATGTTTTGCATACAGTTTTTCCAATATGGGATAAGTCTGCAATACAAAACAAATATATATTCAAATTCTGGTGCCACCCTTTGGAGAAATTGCCTCCAAATACTGAAGTAACACAGTACCCTGCAAATATAGAGCTGCAACATTTTTAGTGGGGCTGGTGGCAGTATTTCTCATTGAAGGTAGTGAGCATGAAGAAATTGGGACAAGTTATGGGGATTTCAAATACAGTACATGACTCTCTGGATCTCTGATCTTCCCAGCTTGCAAGCAAAGATGGTGGTTAAAGAAAACACAGGTATGGTGTCTGTGCTAAACCTTTGGAGATGCACTTCTATTGGTCTACAGCAAATGTTTTTCTATGATAGTGAGTTTGGCTAGAGTTATCGGGAATCCCCCAGGCCCATATCTGTTCCGGGCTACCTTGCTCTTTTAAATACAACAGGCAAATTTTATTTTTGGCAGCAGGAAGCAGCCTGTAAAGCTAGGGAGTCCCATGTGTGAGGATTTTGGTGTCCTCCTTGTCCTCAAAGAGAAGTTTTCTTTAGCAGGTGTTCTCAGAGGACAGTGGGACACACATCCTCAAACTTTCCCAGCTCATCAAAGAGATATGTCCTGTTATAGCTGCAGGTGGGAATTGGTGCGGTTGAGTGATCTCAAAAGTTTTCTTCAGTGCTGGGGGACGTTCCTGTGCATAGGTCCATTGGATGTCACCCATGTGTGAAGATTTATCCTACTGTCCTCAGAACACCTGCTTCGGGTAAGAGTTTCTTCTCAGAGGGGAAAAAGAAAACCCCAAAATATTTACTGCTGTAGCAGCAGTTTCCAAAATGAAGAAATTTTATATCACCTGTTGCTAGTATGTTTTTTTTTTTTATAGTGAATCAGTCAAATCAATTTTGCCTTGGTTTTCCTAGGCGGGATGATCCTTACTGGACAGAAAACAAAAAAATATCTTTAGATACTGATACATGCTTCAGCCATGGGTCTGACTATTCTCGCCAGCAGAATCGATTTAATGACTTTGATCACAGAGGACGGTTTCCTGAGGGTAGCTCATCTGTACCCTCCTCATCTTTTGAAAGGTAAAGCTGTTCTACCTCCTAAGCTGCTTTTCTATATATTTTATATTTAAATTTGGCTCTCACCTTTTCAGTATGAGTGTTTTCCTCTTTACTTGTTTTTTTCCCTCCATTTCCACTTGCAAATTTCTGGTAAAAAACAAACAAAAACCCAAAATAATTGTCAAACGTGGCATGCTCGGGTCCAAAGCAAGATTTTGTTTTTGAAAATGAGTATACACTTTCCTGTTAGTGCTTATAGACTGAATGTTTGGACATAAGTGGTATACAGAATAGCAAATACTTCTCTTGAAAGATCTGTGAAGGTGTAATAAGTAATATTAAAACAAATATATATAGAGATGAACATTTTTTAACAGGCATTAGCATTTGCAAAGTTATGTAGAAAAGCACAAATTGCAAACTAGGTATGTGCTTTAAATTTAAAAGAACGGGTAAGTTAACAGTTTTTAATGGCTTAAGAACATGAGTTGCCATACTGGGACAGACCAAAGGTCCATCAAGCCCAGTATCCTGTGTCCAACTGTGGCCGACCCAGGCCACAAGTACATGGCAAGATCCCAAAAAGTGGAACAGATTTTTTATGCTGCTTATCTTAGGAATAAGCAATGTATTTCCCAAAGTCCATCTTAATAATGGCTTATGGACTTTTCTTTTAGGAAATTATCCAAACCTTTTTAAACTCGTAAAGTTAAGTGCTTCCACCGCATTTCTCTGGCAATGAATTTGAGTTTAATTACATGTTGAGTGAAGATTTCTTTTAAATCTACCATTTACTAGCTTCATTGCATGCTCCCTAGTTCTAGTATTTTTGGAAAGTGTAAACAAGTGATTCACATCTACTCATTCTACTCTGCTCAGTATTTTATAGACATCTATCATATCTCCCTTGAGCTGTCTCTACAGGCTGAAAAGTCCTAGCCACTTTAGCCTTTCCCCATAGGGAAGTCGTCCCATTACTTTCATCATCCTATGTCCCTTTTCTAATTCCGTTATCTGGCAACCATAATTGCACACAGAATTTGAGGTGCAGCCGCATCGTGGATCGATACAAAGATATTAAATCTTTATTTTCCTTTCCTGATAACTCCTAACATTCTATTTGTTTTCTTAGCCACTGCCGCACACTGAAATGAGGGTTTCAACATATCCTCAACGATGATGCCTAGATCTTTTCCAGGGTTGTGACTCCTAATATAGAACCCTGCATTATGTATCTATATTTTGGGTTCCTCTTTCCCACATGCATCACTTTGCACTTGCTCACATTAAACATTTGCCATTTTATTGTCTGGTATCCCAAGGTCCTCGCAAGGTTCATGCTGTATGATTTTGTTTTTGGCAAGTTCAGCGATGGACAACAGAGAGACCATATGACCTATATAGCCTTGTCTATTCACAGGTACTATTCAATTCTACAATCTCTTCATCCTTAGAGCCTCTGCGTCTCCATGATTTCTTGAATTCAGATATTGTCTTTCTCTCTACAACCCTTTCTATAAAAACATCTCTAGATTAAAAGTATAGGCACTTCCATTTGACCCTATTCAGAGCTTTTCCATGAAATGAAAGTCTCCTGTGTATTTATTTATACTTTAAAAGAATTTATAAATCTAAGCATTTATAAATCTCTCCTAGCTCCCATAACTTACATGTCATCCATTCTGATCATGTTTTAGGTCTCTGGATTTGTCCCCTTTTTCATAATATTTTATCTGTTTTATATCCCTTTGGAGGTGCAAGCAGTATTTGTTCTTGACAGTTACTCTATATAAATTATCCCTACTCTTCTTGACCACTTTTGAATTTAATAATCCTTTGACTTTTGCCATCACCTTAATCATCTGGTTGGCCACCTTAAAAGCAGGATCTGGAGATGGCATTTCATACACAAAACAATTTTATGCTAATATATCATGCTGTTCTCTTAGATTTTTGCAGGCTAGATGCATAATCCTTAGCCAGGTAGTTCTTAAACTATTCTCTACCTCCCTCCCCCGCCAGTGAAGTGTTCAGGATATCCACAATAAGTGTGCAAACGCTTGAGAAATTTGTATACAATTCAATTAATGTATATTCGTTTCAGATACTGTGACTACTCAACTGGCTAGAGATTAGCAAGGATAGATTTTTGGGAGCGATTGTTCTAGACCATTCCTCAAAATTGATTAGATCCTTTCGCCTTGTTTTCTATATTTTGCAGTGTCTGCCCTTTTGGTATTGCATGTAAAAAGGCAAAATATTTTCTCCGAGGCAAAGCAGAAGATATCTCATGCTTTTAGAAGAATCTACTGCACATGCATGCAGTTTCTTGCTAGCATATTGCTTTTAGGACCAAGGCAGTTGCCTCTTCCCCTCCCCTGCAAAGCAGAGTGGATGTTTTTCCTGTTCTCTCTTCAACATGTCTACTATTTCAAATTTGGTAGTCTTGTATTGTTTTTGTGGGTTTTTCATTTGCATGTGTTTCTATGGAGCCAGGTTCCCCATTTCCTTTAGTTTTTGACTTTGATAAGCTTTCTTTTTCACAGCTTGGTAAGCCCTTTTAGACATTGAACATCCCAGCTGGGTACTTTTTTCATAAATCATTAGATTTTTGCATCGGCTATTTTCCAGACATGTTGCAGAAAACTCGGTGGTTTTTAAAAGTGCTTCTGGTGTGGCAAGAACATATTTCTGATACATTCATAACTGGTACTTAGCATGTCTGGAGTCAGATCATAATCCTTAAACTGTTTACAGATTTCAAGTAGAAATATCAAGAGTTGGGAACAGCAACACAACTATTTCTGGCACAGATAAGTCCATTGACTGTAGCATACTGTTTACAGATTTCAAGTAGAAATATCAAGAGTTGGGAACAGCAACACAACTATTTCTGGCACAGATAAGTCCATTGACTGTAGCATAAGAGTTGTTCAGTAGCTCTCAGTGCTGCACTGATATCAAGGTCTCCACCTGCCTCAACTTTGGTACTGACCATCAGGATCAAGCATTCTTGGATCCCATCCCAAGGACACATACAGATTCAATATAATCCTCATCAACACTGAAGGACATGGATGTGTTTTGGCCTTCCCTTGACAAGACATCGATCCCCATAGAAGCACAGCATCAAGAGCATCAGGGCATCGATATCCTCAATCAAAAAGCATCTGAATTTAGAGGGCCACTCATCCTCCAAGGACTTGATATAAATTTTGATCTCCTTTGAGCAGAGCCAGGCCATCGATTTGGCCCTAATGCTGCCTTTCAAATGTGACCATACTTGGCCCATGGCCTTGACCGATGGCTGACCTTGAGAGGTGGATCTGGGCAATGCTCCAGGAAGAGATGAAATGCTTCCTTGCCCACCATGATACTGAGGCATTGAGGACTTCGATGTTGGGTCTGTTGCAGCCTCAACGCATCCTGGAGGTCCACATAACCCTTCTTTGCCTTCGGTATATAACTAAGATTGTGAGCCTACTAGGGACAGAAAGTACCTGCATATAGTATATGTAAACCACTTTGATTGTACCCACAGAAAGGTGTATCAAATCCATTTTTAAAAAAAAGGATGTTGGTGTTAAGCAGTCACTTCAGGAAGGAAATTTTCTTTGGGTTTCAGGAAAATTCCCATTTCTCGGTGTTCACAGAACTCCATCAGCTAGTAGCTAAGCAGCAGGACTATACAAAAACATTTGGCTTGGGCATTCTGCAGTATGATGCTCTCTGTGATGGGTATTGAGATGCATTCTCATCTGACTCCATGCCTCATATCTAGAACCTGTGGTTTAGGAATAACTGGCAGGCATCCTGTACCAGGGTGGCAATCTTGGGATGCATTCTCATCTGACTGCATGCCTCATATCTAGAACCTGTGGTTTAGGAATAACTGGCAGGCTTCCTGTACCAGGGTGGCAATCTTGGGATGCATTCTCATCTGACTGCATGCCTCATATCTAGAACCTGTGGTTTAGGAATAACTGGCAGGCATCCTGTACCAGGGTGACTATCTTTTTGGTGATGAGGTAGAGGTTGCTGGCCTTATTGAGAAGCTTTCTGATACCATCAAGTCATTCTCTTGGGGCTGCCTTCATTTCATGAGGCTTTCTGGCAAGGGCGATAGAGGTCCTACTACTTTCATAGGCATAGGTTTCCTCTACCCTGTCATCCACCCCAGCCAGCCCAGAGATCCCACTCCTACAGAAGCAGAAAGCTTAGAAGTCCTAGTTAGCTCCCTAATCAAAGCAAGGGACCAGCTTTTGAGGGCCCCAAGAGAGCATAGCTGCAAATATGACTGTATTGGATGGCCTACTGGTATGAGGGAGGATACATTTTTCTGTAATCTCGGATCAGTAGCTTTTCAATATTGCAGACAGGTTTACACCTTCATTAGCAATGATTGATTAATTCAAACCCAATTGCCCACTGAGAGGTTGGGGATAAGATAGATCCTTGTGGAATCCCATAAGTCACTGTTAGTTGAATATCTGTTTTCTTGATCAACTTTAAAAGATCTACTAGTAATGAATGACTTGAACCATTCTAAAACTGCTCCTGTGATACTAGTGTTTAATCTTTGAGTAAGACATGATCCCACTAGATCAAAGGCTGAACTGAGATCTAATGAAACAGCCAATGACAAATGTCCAGCATCAAGAGGTGAATGCAATTAAGTAAAGCCGTTTTAGTTGTTTCTGTACTAAAACCTTTCCTGAAGCTAAATTGTTTAGGATGTAAGACATTAGAATTGTCTAAGAAATTTAAATGACCTTTTAAATTAAACTTAGGGCTTATATACCGCATCTTCTCTAACAGTGGAGCTCGGCACAGTTTACAAAAATTAGAAAAGAGAACACATTCAATGTGGATTTGGAATAGTATGAAGAGCGGAATTTACAACTTTGAAAATAGCCAAGTTTTCAAAATAGTTGGATAGAGCCCAGATTGCGCAGTTGAGCAGGAAAATTATTCCACAACTCGGTAATTTTGAAAAGTAGACTTCAACGTAGGAAAGGACAATTTAAATTTTTGAGTAGATCTGGTAATGTCAGATATTGCAGAATTCCAAGACAGGGGAATTAAAGGAGGAAGAATGCCATGCAAAATCTTAAGTGTTAAGCAGGCACATTTAAAATAAACCCTGGAAATTATTGAAAGCCAATGAAGTTTAGAAGACAATGAAGTTTGAGAAATTAGTTGATTTATTGCATTAGTTTGGATCAAGCGAAGACTGCTTAAGAATAGTCTCTAGTTCCTCTTTCCAAGTAGAAGGTACTGTGGAAGTTGATAATGAAGTTGTAATCATAACAAGGGCCAGTGGGAAAAGACCATGAGTAGGCAAATTGTGTGTACCAATAAAGTGTGTTTGAGCAAAACCTGATTTAGAGGTGGATACAGGTTTTACAACAGTTTTCAAGTATGGAAACACCACTACCAATATCACATTCTGCCTTTTGGCCTCATGGCAACTTCTCAAGTTTTCACAAAATGTCTGTCTTGCTGAGCAAGCTGAGTGTACATTTCCCTACCTGTATGATAGACTGTTAGAATATATCAAAGGAAGGCACTTAAACTCTGTTCAGAACTATTCAGGTGCTAGAGCTATAAACTACCCCATCTGACACCAGTGTAACAATCGGAAATCTATAGACGCTCAGTTCGTTCAAGCCTTCATTATAGACTAGTGTATGGATAACCTAGTAGCCATGGTGCTGCAAGTTCGCCAGAGCAAGCAGGTCATAGCTCAGCAGATGTTTAGTCTGTTAGGCTATATACCATGCACAGTTGAGGCCACATATCTAGTTGAGACTGGCCTTGTCCATATCCAGTTGAGACTGGCCTGATGGACTCTAGCTTCTCTGTGGTCCCAAACCACAGGAAACTAGTAAATGCCATTGTCATTCTTTCTCTCAAGAAGTCTTTCTTGTTGGGCGATTTAAAGCAATTTGGCCAAGGGATTGTCATTCCAGATTCCTCCTCCCTAATTCTTCCTCTCCACAAAACATTTACAACAGATGTATACAATTTGGGCTGGGGAGCTCTCATAGATGGGCTACATGCCCAGGGTCAGTAATCTCTCCAGGGAAGTCGGTTCTATATTGACCTCATAGTTACAAGCCATATGGAAAACAGTAGTCTATAGCTTTTGAGATATAATGCATGAAATTATCCCTTCAAGTGGACAATGAAGTTGCAATGTATTATGTTTACAAGCAGGGAGGCACAGGTTCATAACTGCTGTGCTGGGAAGGAAGCAGGATATGAGATTGGGTATATCTTGCAGTAGCATAGAGTTGCTTACCTGGCAGGGAAGAACTGTCTGACAGATTGAGCCACATAATGCAACCATTGTTGTCTCAGCATGGGCAGAGCTCAGGAGATCTTCTCAGAGTGAGACAACCCCTTGATCTCTCTTACCACACACCTGAATAACCAGGTCCCTCAGTACTGCTATAGATTGGGATCACATGACAGGCTAGTCTTGGGTGCCTTTCTCCTGCATAGCCCTTTATACCCCTTTTCTGGAAAACATGACTGAAAAGCAGGACTGGAAAACCATGATCCGTATTGGTTGAGACAGATTTGGTTCCCTCTACTTACAAAAGTTGGTCTCCAGAAATCCTAGAAACTTGACATACTTTCCAACTCTCATCACTCAGAACAAGGGGGTTACTTCTGCATCCAATCTTCAGTCACTGGCCCTCACAGCTTGGATTTTGAGAGGCTAAAAGTTGACTTTTTTCTAACTGCATGAGTGTGTCTTGTGTCATCCTTACTTCCAGAAAAGATTCCACTAAGAGGTCATATAATTTTTAAGTGGACAAAGTTGAAAAGATTCTTTTTCCTGCCCTACACAAGAACTACTTAAATACCTTCTGTACCTTTTGAGTCTGACATTAAAAACTAACACTTAGGAGAGTCTATCTTGGTGTAATTGGCACTTACCATCATCATGTGTAGAGAGGGTAAGCCCATCTCTGCAGTTTTTAACTTGCATCATATGGGGGTTTGCTATTACTAAAGCCCTCTGTCATGCCTTCTCCAGTGTCGCAGGTTCTCAGTGTTTTCTCTCAATTGATGAGTTACTGTTGAACTGCTTGATATCTGAAGTACCTGACTTGGGAAGGCCCTGTTTTGGTAGTGGCCACTTCAGATTGCAGGGTCACTGAGTTTCAGGCCCTAGTAGCTAATCCTCCATTTACAAGATTTCATTGTAACAGAATAGTTCTTTGCACTCAATCTAAGTTCCTAAGGTGATGTCACATTCCACCTTAACTAGTCAATTGTTCTACCAATGTTTTTTTCAAAATCTCATGCCCACTCTGGTGAAAGTGTACTGAATATTAGCAAGAGAGCATTGGCCTTTTATCTTGAACAGACTAAAGCCCATAGTCCACTAAGTTTTTATTTTTTTCTTTTGACAGGATGGGGGCAAGAATCAGTAAAGCACTTTATCCAATTGGCTAGCAAACTGCATCTCGTTAACGCTTTATTTGGCATTGTTGCTCAGAAGCAACATGTGTTTCTATGGCTCTTATGGAGATCTGCATCTCCAAATGCCTGTTTCCTTGGCACTGTTACTCTTGTTCAACAAGTTATGTAAAGCAGCGGTTTCACCATCTGTCAATTAAAGGGCTAATATGTCCAAGCTGGGCTGACTCTGGAGTCATGTCATGGCTCACTGTGTAGAGTCATGGCTGTGATAGTCCACCTGAGATCAGCTTCTGTTGAGCAGATTAGCAAAGTTGCAAAGTGGATACATGTCCACAACATTCACATCTTATTACTGTCAGGATCAAGATTTCTGATCCTATAGCTGCTTTGGTCAGACAGTGTGATTATATTTGCTGTCTAGAATCCAATTGCTCTCTATCCCTCCCAAGTAACTTTGCCCTTGTCCGTTGCTGACCTTGTTGGGGCTTTCTCTTATTTCAGACAATCTGGTAGCTAGAGATTTCCACCTGAGACTTGCCCTGCTTGTCTTCAGAGAAAACAGTTACTCACCTATAACTGGTTCTGTCTGGTCACATCCACTCACTTCTCCTTAGTGTTGAATTCTGTCAGCTATTGTAGATTGCTCTGGTCCTTTTGTGGTGACAGTGGGTGGGAAGATGTGCATGTGTACTGTGGCGAACACTTCTAAAACTCAGGAGTGTCTGCATCAGGCTCCCTCAGTGATGTCACCCGCATGTGAGAATATATGTTCTGCTGTACTCAGTTTCTACAGGTGAGTAACTTCACTTTCTTGGCAGCCTTTCTGTAATATTGTGCCAAACATGTTGAAAATAAATGCATGAAGGATGTATTCCTGTGGCACACCACTGATAATGTCTGTTCAGAGAACTCCCATTTAACAATAACTTTCCTTCCATACAACTAGAGCAGGGGTGGGCAACTCCGGTCCTCAAGGGCCGGAATCCAGTCAGGTTTTCAGGATTTCCCCAATGAATATGCATTGAAAGCAGTGCATGCAAATCTCATGCATATTCATTGGGGAAATCCTGAAAACCCAACGATTACGGCCCTCGAGGATCGGAGTTGCCCACTCCTGAACTAGAGTCTGTAACATGTACTCCATTTTAAGATCTATATACAGGCGTAGAATTCATAATTGATCTATGCAGAACTGTCAAAAGCCTTGCAGAAATCCAGGTATAGCACAATAGTATCTTCCCTTGATCCAACTCTTTGGTCACATGTAGTTAAAACAATGCTGCTTTGGTTCACTAATCCATTTGACTCCAAAGAATGCACTTTGCTGTTCATCCTTCTACACCAGTCCAGATGAATGTGTTTATGCTGTTTTGTTAGCAAATGGAGGCAGAGAGCCTAAGTTTACAAAGACATCACTACTGCAAATATAAAGGTATTGTATCCACAACCCTGGGCTGTTGCTATGCTGGCTGGTCTATCTACCAGGACATCAGTCTGAGTTGCATCTCCTGGCTGAAAGAAGTGTTCCTTGTAGAGGGGGCAATTCCTTTTTTTTGTATACTAGGTCCCAGGGATTTTCATGGAAAGCATATGAATTAAAAACCTAAATAAAGCAGTAGCTCTCAAGACAAGGACCTACATCACCTCAGATGCTTGGGCTCTAGACATTCATAAGGGCTATGTCTTAAACTGTCGTCTCCCATGCTTCAAAGGAAAAAGATAATGAAACAGGAGTCTGCTGTTTCTAACTAGGTAGCTCAGGAGGTACTAGTGTCAGTGCTATTGGCTAAGTTGGGGACTGGATATTTCATCTTATGTTGTTCCCAGAAGGGATTGTTTCTTCAGGTCCATTCGCAACCTTGTCCATTACCTTAGGGTAGAGAATGAAGTGGGGGAGGAGGAGGAATTGTCCCCGCCGTGTCCACGTGGACAGTCTCAGACCCCGCCCCATCCCAGTGGACTGTCTGATCCCATCCGCACAAGTCTTGAATAGCTATTTTATATTGAAACTAGTCTTTAAGCCCGTTACATTAATGGGTGCTAGAATACTGTTCACCCTCTATGTTGCCCCTTCCATTCACTGCCCTCTCTTCTCTTTCCATCTCTCTCTTTCTCTCCCATATGGCCTCTCTCCATCTCCTCCTTCCTTTTGCCTTGGTCTGGCATACCTTCCTCCTTCCCTCCAAGCCATTCTCTCCCCCTCTGCTCCCTTTCCTCATTTAACTACTTCATTGGTCAGCAGCAGCATTCACAATTCATTGCTGTTGCTGGCTTCAGGTCTTTCTCTCTGGCCGGTCCTGTCTTCATGAAAACAGGAAGTAGGCAGGACCAGCCAGAGAGGAAGGCCTGAAGCCAGCAACAGCAGCGAATTGTAAATGCTGCTGCTGCCTGAAGCACCCGAGGCAGACGCTTCTCTCCCCTCCCAGTCCAACCCCCGCTGACTCTGCGTCCCTCCCAGCAAGATGACTGTAATATCAAACCTCCCTCCAGCGTTGGCATCCGCTGCACGTTAAACAGGCTGCTTCGGTTTTCTTCTGCAGTTGAGTCCCTCTGTTGCGTCATTGATGATCTCATCGGTGACGCGGCAGAGGGACTCAACTGCAGGAGAAAGCCCAAAGCAGCCTGTTTAACGTGCAGCGGCTACTAACGCTGGAGGGATGTTTGTACCGGTGCAGAAGCGATATGTCTCTCCCCCTCCAGTACCTGTGCAGCACTTTGCTGCGGCGCATCCTCCCATGGGGGGTGGGGGGGGGGGGTTTGCACAGTGGGAGCGGGTGAGAGCGCCGATCTCCAGTTGGGGTTTGGTTCTTTTTTTTGTTTTAAGTTGAAAGCCGGCGCTGCAGCTCCTCTCTCGATCCTGGTGCAGTTCGAGAGAGGAGCCGGTACCATTCACGGTGAGGAAGGCCGCCGCAGCTGTGTAATTTTTTTTTTATTATTTGAAAGCCGCCGCGAGCAAGTGGTGACGTAAAGCCCGCGCATGCGTAATCGTGTTTTCGCGACGGATCAGGGAACACGGTTTTTTTAGTGCGCATGCGCAGCCTATCATTTTATTATATTAGATAGTTTTTATTAAAGTGTAAAAAGGAACAATATGCTTTACAACTGTCATTTTATAAATCACAAATACAGAAAAAGGATCAACAACCCATCTCCCCTCACAATATCTCCTCCACTATAAGGATAACTGAATGCTACATAGAAAATTTCATCCTAACAGAATACCTCGGTCACAATGACAAATACATAACTGACCAAAAATGATAAACCATAAATTAAACCAAAAGCTAATCTACACTTTCCATATAGTACAACACCAAAGAAAGAAGATTCATTTTCTCTAATACTGTGCAAAACAAAGATCACTCATGCCAGGGATGGTGGTAGACCAAGGAGTACAATTAGAGCAACTGCCTCCTGGCTAGAAAAAACCCTAAGTCTGCTGGAAGCTGAAGATGGCACAGGCTAGCTGAGGGCTTTGGGGCCCCCTCCCAAATTTCTGCCCTGGGCCCTATCCATGTCTAACATCTGCACCAGCAGGATAAATATTTCAGTTATATATTCTAATGACAAAATGGAAAATAAAATTATTTTTCTGCTTTTTGTTATCTGGTCATTATTCAAATTGTGTTGGTCCCAGGCTCTGATTTCTGTTTGTCTTATGATAACTCGCTTGCCAGGGTCTTCCTCCGTGCTCACCGTCCATCTTTATCTCTGCCTTTCCCTTCTCTTCCCTGGAGGTCTGGCATCTTTCCTTTTTTTTCATCCCCGCTGTCCAGCATTTCTGTAATGACCACTTCACCCCCCACTGCGATCCTCCAGTGATTCCCCCCCCCCCCACACCACCACATTCCTCTCCTCCATGGGATCTGATAAGGCTTTACTCTTGCACACTTCGCACTGCCGACAGCGTAAGTGAACGTTTCCCTCTGCTACTGCTTCGTGCCTAAGCAGGGCCAGGACACAGTAGCAGAGGAAAAATCTTTCAGCCACAGAAGGCAGCAAATTTGCTTCACTCATGCTTTCGGCAGCCTTAAGAATAAAAGAGCGGCTACAACGATGGATCCCACCATCCCCAGATCCACCATCTCTTCCTTTTTTCAAGTTACCCTTTCATCCAGCATCTCTCTCCTTCCCCACCACCCCAGGGTCTTTCATCTCTCCCTTTCTATTTCCAACTGCCCTCAAATCTAGTATCTCTATCCCCCCTCCCTGCACACTACCCCTTGGGTCCAACTTGTTGCCCTTTCTTTTCCCTCTCTCCATCCCATTGTTTACCATCTCTCTCCCTCTCCTGTTTTTAGACCCATTATTTCTTCCCCTCTACCTTCTCCCCTCCCTCTGCCCCTCTCTTTGGATCCTCCCTTCATGTACTTTTTTTTTTTTTAATTCTTTATTATGATTATTCATTATAATAACAAATATTCACGAACACCCCTCCACCATCACCCACCCTCTTAGCAGAACACTTCAAGAATAAAATTACCAACACCAGAGCCACTCTCATCCTTAACCCATCCCATCAAAACCCAATCACAATCCACCCTACAGGAAAAGAGGCAACCACAGCAGACAGAATTTGGACTCAATTCCCCAACATACAATGGTCAGAATTCAACAAATTCTACAAAAAATACAGCCATGCCTCCTGTGACCTCAACCATTGCCCCTCATATCTCCTTACCACCTCTAGTGTAAAATTCCGCACCATAACTCTACAATGGATTCAATTCACGCTCACAGAAGGCACATTCCCTGCTGACCTCAGCGAAATCGTCATCACCCCAATCCAAAAAGACCCAAAAGCACCACAAAACCACCCATCTAACTTTAGACCTATAGCCTCAATTCCGCTATATGTCAAAATTATAGAAGGCCTAGTAGCCAAACTCCTCACCGATTACATAGATGACCACAACCTACTCCACCCCATGCAATCAGGCTTCAGAACAAACTTCAGTACAGAGACACTACTAGGCTCCCTTATGGATACCGTCAGACAACAACTTAGTACAGGGAAAAAAATGCTTCTCATACAACTGGACCTAACTGCGGCATTCGACTTAGTGGACCACAACATCCTTCTACAGATCTTAGATGCAATAGGCATCTCAGATAAAGTATACTCTTGGTTTGAAGGATTCCTAAAACTCAGAACCTACAGTGTAAAATCAAACAAAGAAAAGTCAGAATCCTGGTCAAACCCCTGCGGCGTACCACAAGGATCTCCACTATCCCCTACCCTCTTCACTCTCTACACTGCTTCTCTAGGAACGCATCTGGACAATCTGGGCATAACCACCTATAGTTATGCGAATGACATCACCATCCTCATCCCATACGATCATTCTAAACCTACCATGACAGACAAACTTCACCAAACACTTGAAACAGTCACAACCTGGATGAAAAATCACAAACTTAAACTCAACCAAGACAAAACCAAATTCATCCTCCTCGAAAATGACAAGGTCCAAACCACAACCAACTTAGATATAAACGCAATCAAATATCCCATCCAAACCACCATAAAACTACTTGGCATGACCATAGACAGATGCTGCACTATGCAACCGCAAATAAATAAAACAATTCAGAAATCATTCGCAGTCATGAGAAATCTGAGACAAGTCCGAAAATTCTTTGAAAGAACACAATTCCAACTTATAGTACAATCCCTAATACTAGGTATATTGGACTACTGTAACATCCTCTTCCTTCCTTGCCCTGCAACTACGATAAGACAACTCCAAACAATCCAAAATACAGCTTTGAGACTCATCTACTCATTGAAAAAACATGACCACATCACTGAAGCCTTCATCAACTCACATTGGCTTCCAATCCAAGAAAGAATCCAATTCAAATTCTACTGCATATTATTTAAAACCCTACACGGAGACAGCCCATCATACCTGAACAATCGCCTCATCCAAGCACCCACTACCAGACACAGAAAAACGCACTCCCCATTCATACCCCCCCCCAATCAAGGAAGTAAAAAGAACAAAACTACACGACGGCCTCCTAGCCACTCAAGCCGCAAGGCTGGACAACCAGATCTCCAACCTTCTGATGACCACCCCAGACTATAGGACGTTCAGAAAAGAAATAAAAACCACACTTTTCAAGAAATTCCTGAAGCAGCAATAACACCACGACCTCCTAGTAACTCTAAAACTGACATTTGATCTACCCATTACTCCACTAATAATAACAAAAGAATCTCCACTATGACCACCTATTAACTCTCTTACAAACCACCTCACCCTCAACAACCCGCTAAATGTTTATAAGATCTACAACTTACCTCTCTAGCTAATCATTGTAACTCTGTTTTTTTTAAATTAACCTTTTGTAATCCGCCTTGAACCGCAAGGTAATGGCGGAATAGAAATCCCTAATGTAATGTAATGTAATATCCACAAAAACTCTGTATATAAAATACATTAAAACATATATAGGTAATAAATCAACTTGATCTAGTCCACATTACACTGGTCGCCAGAATTTAAACTAGGAAATCAGCTATATATAATTTGCCATTATGGACAGGCTAAATTGTGGCTTATTTTATATATCATACATCATCCTCCCAAATGAAAATAGCGATAACAGAAATTAAACTTTTAACAAAGGTTTTCCTTTAATAAAATCTTCTAGCTGGGTTGGCTCAAAGAACACATATTTATCCCATATGAAATAAGGCATTTGCATTGGAATTTTAAAAAGAAAATGGCTTCCACTGCCAAAGCCTTAGGCTTTAGCTGAAGGAATTGCTTCCTTTTAAACTGAGTATGTCTCAAGACATCTGGAAAAATTGTCACTCATTGACCATAAAACAGATCTTGTTGTTTTTTTTTTAAATATAATTTCAAAATAGCCTGTTTTTCAAGATCCATCTTGAAGGCCACTAACTGGGTAGCCCGTTTACTAATTATATCTTTAGAAGATTCGAGAAACTGATACATTCAAACTATCAGGTGAAACTAATTGGTCCATACCACCTTCTTCTACTATTTCCTTAGATACTCTTGGAAAGTAATAGAGGTTATCAACTTCAAAGGTATCCACATTAGCATATTGTAATATATCCCTCAAATACATTTTCAAGAGTTCTATTGGAGAAAGGTAATGTGTAATAGGAAAATTAAAAGACGAAGGTTTTTAGCCCTAATAGAATTCTCCAGTTTCTCTAATTTAGCATGTATTAACATACCATCTTAATGTTAGAAGCAGCATTAACTTGTAAAGTATTTACTACTTGGTCTAATTTTTCCAACTTTTTTGCTGTTTCTTCAAATTTAACTTCATACTCATTAATTTTAACAGTAACATCAGATGAAAATTGACAAATTTGACGTAAGAATGACTGTTCTGTTTACAACTATCCATACATTTTGAGTGATCACTTTGTCTTTAGGTTGGACATCAGGGTCCGTCCCCGTAGACATCTGAACGGGGATCAACCCTTTAGTTCCCCTTAAAGATTGTCCTTAGACCTCCAATCCAGATATTGTAGATGATTGTAGGGGCGAGACTGCTCCCTCAGACTGAAGGGAAGAGTCTACTGTCCCAGGAGAAAGTAGTGGCTGAGGAGGTGGTGAAGATTCCCCTGAGGATATTGAAGCAGCTTGAATATCTAAAGTTACCTACTCTTCCACTTGTGGCAAAACAGGGGCCACAAGGGACGATCCATCGGACATGTCATCGAAGTAGATGGAATTACTTTGGCCTTCCTCTTTCCCATAGTAGAAGGATTCGATATAGCTGCTCCCTGCTCCTCTTGGGCTCAAAAGGGGCAAATCATGCCCCTTTATTCACGTCCCTTCAGCTCACGACCACGGGCCGCGTTCCGTGGCCGTCCAAAGGTTTTAAATGGGCCGGCAAGGACCCTCTCAGCTGGCTGGGGCGGTTGGCTGCGGGACTGCCTGTCCCGGTAGAGCAGTGTTGCAAAACCCTGGCGGCAAGTCTCCTCCACAGCCGTCTGGAGGTTTTAAATGTGCCGGCAAGGACCCTCTCACCTGGCTGCGGGATTGCCTGTTTCAGTAGAGCAGTGCTGCAAAACCCTGGTGGCCCATGTACTTCTAATAACTACACTAGAGGGCCCCCAAAGACTGGCATGTGTCCCCCTTTCTCTCCTCCATTATCTGACATCCCCCTGGTCTCTTGGTCTCACTTTAAAAACTAATTGCGTCCTGTGGAAGATCACTGGTGCACTTTCCCTCTTCCACGGTCCGCCCCAGACCAAAACAGGATGTTAGGTCAGAAGAGGGGGGCGGGACAGTGGCAGAAGGAAAGTGCACCAGTGATCCTCCACAGGCCATAATTTTTAAAGTGAGTCCGGGAGGCAAATTGGGAGGTACTGCTAGCTTGCGGGTCCAGACGACTTCCCTCCCTCCCTACGGCTGGCACAAAATTTGCAGAGAGAGCTTCGAATATAGGCATTCTCAACGATGCTCATGGCCTGCCCTCTGCTAGGCTTCTCCTTATGATGCAACTTCCTTTTTTTATTTTTTGCGAAAAATTGAAGTTGCGTCATAAGGGGGAGCCCAGCATAGGGAAGGATATGAGCACCATCCAGCAGCCTTGTGTAGAGGGAAGCTGGCTGCAGTCACCGAACCCACAAGTGGGGGATGGGTGGGCTGGAGCCATTGGACCCATGATAGTGGGATGTCGGGGAGCTGTTGTGGGTGGGGTTCCCCTCGAACAAAGCTTTTTACTGCTCCATGGAGTGGTGAAAAGGTTTGTCCCTATGCTGGCAGTGAAGAGATAAATTTTACCCGTTCCTTCAGTTTTACTGCGGTCACATGTGGTTAGCCTCAGTAAAGGGTCACTCATTCTCTACGTTAGGGTTTTGTATTTTGGCATATAGAGACTCGACTCGGTGGTGATTGAAGTCTGGGAGAGTTCTTAATGTCCCTGGGTTCATCAGAGGCCTATTTTCATATTCTTTAGTATTCCTCCAGACTGGCACACAGATGGATTTATGATTCTCTACCAGCAGGTAGAGACTGAGCACACTGAATTGTATCAGCAGTGCAAGTGGGCTGTGCATTCCCTCTTAGAATCAGTCTGTTCTCAGCCACCAGTAGGTGGTGGTAAGCCTGTGCAATCCTGTTGGGCCTTTAGGTTGTTTCAAGTTTTATTTTATTTGATATACCGCTTATAAAGCCTAAGCGGTTTTCATATGAATGATAATACAATTTAAAAACAAAACAGAAAAATATAACTAAAGGGAACATACTGTATATTGTATTTTAAAACAACTGCAAGGGATAGACATGTGGCTGTTGGAAGGCAGAGGTGTTCTTTATCTGGCCCTGTTCTTGTCTTCTGGACAGAGTTTGGGTCCTGCAGAGAGCTCTTCTGTCTTCAGGAGTGTCATTCAGGTGACTGAATCCCTTCCCCATCTCCCCCCCCCCTCCATGTTAATGTTGCTTCAACTGTAGATTTGCCTGTGGGCACTAGTGCTGCCTGATTCAGGAAAAAAAATTTTGATTCAATTCAGCCTACTGAATCGATTTTCCGATTTGATTTTCCTGCCCAATTGGGTGTTTTTTTCAAACATCCTGGTGGGTTTATTTTGTAGCCTCTTCACCCCCTTTGCCTTTTCCTAACCACACTGGCGCTGTAGTGGTGTAAACAAAATAAACAAACAAAAGTGTAGTTACTTACCTGTAACGTAGGTTCTCCGTGGACAGCAGGATAGTCAGCCACATATGGGTGTTGTCCCAACAGCTCCCAATTTGCGGATAAGCTCTCCAATAGCTCAGAGAGATTTTTTTTCCCCCCCTCTCTGAGCACGTGCAGTGCCCGGGCCCCACTGGGCATGCCCGAGCCCTACCCATTTCCCCCTGCTTCCCCCTAATCCCCAGGATGTTCCTAGCTGTGGCCGGGTCAGCCGTATGGGGAGGCGGGTGGGTTGTGTGGCTGACTATCCTGCTGTCCACGGAGAACTTAAGTTACAGGTAAGTAACTACACTTTCTCCTAGGACAAGCAGGATGAGTCAGCCACATATAGGTGACTCCCTAGCTGAGGGATGTACTGACTGGACCTGCGCCTTAGCGCTCTGTGCATCCCTCACCTAGCTGTGGAGGCTGAGCCAGGCAGGGTGGCGAAGCAGGTGAAGTTGTGGGAACAAGGTTTTTGATAAAGTGCTGTGTTAAATGAGCAATAATACTCACAGAACAGTGAAACTGGTCAATGACAATCAATGAACAGTTAGAAACCAACTGGTCAACAGTGACAATTCGTACTTGCAAGTGAGAATTCATACTTGCCTATTCCACATTCAGTCTAGACAGGAGTGCTGGAAGACCTACTTAATCAATATCTATCACACCCTACTTGATCAATGTTTGTCGATATTTATAAAACCCTACTTGATCAGTGTTTGTCAAGGCTGTGCTAGTGGTTGTGTCCCTCCCGGGAGGGAAGAGCTACTTCCACGACTGCTCGGCCGTATGCATTTGTAGCGTGGAATGCTATGTCGCAGCAGTAGTGCTTGGTGAAGGTGTGCATGGAGGACCAAGTGGCTGCATCGCAGATGTCCCCTATTGGTGTGTGGTATAGATGAGCCGTTGTGGTGGCTATGGCTCTGCGCTGGTGGGCGTGGGCTCCCACCTGCGGTTGACGCACTCTTCTATAGGTGAAGGGGATGCACTTGGATATCCAGCGCAAGAGCCTGCGTTTGGTGGCCGGCAGTCCTGGTCTGTTTTGGTCGCAGGAGCGAACAATTGAGGCTTGTCTAGTCTGTTGCATAGTCAGGGACCCCACACAGTCCAGGAGGTGTTGCTGAGGTGGCTGTGTGCCTCCCTGTGGGGGGATGTAGAGTGCAGGGAGGCATGCTGAAGCCACCTTCGGCAAGAATCGGGGGTGGGTTCTGGGTACCACCCTGTTCTCATGAAGGAGTTGTCGGGGGGAGATGGACCAGGGCCTGGATCTCGCAGATACATCTGGCCGACGCGATGGAGGTCGGGGTTTTCCCAGCCAGGAATACGGGATCTGCCTCCCCTAAAAGTTTGAAGGGGTCGAGGTGAGCTGATGCGGCACCAAGTTGAAGTCCCATCCGGGCGGTGGTGGTCTGACCGGTTGGTGCAGATTGGACAGTCCCTTCATGAAATTTTGTGATTACTGGATGCCTTGACACTGGTTTGTTGTCTAGGCCAGTGTGGTATGCCGCGATTGCACTTAGGTGGACCTTGATGGAAGTGGGTTTTAGGTCCCACTGAGATAAGCTCAGTAGGTACTGCAGGATGTCCGGTATGGGGCAGTAGTAGGGGTCTCACTGCGTGTCTGTGTACCGGTAGTGGAACCTTCTCCATTTCAACCCATAGCATTTTCTGGTTGAAGGTCTTCTGGCTGCCATAAGAGTGTGCTCCACGTCTTGTGGTAGGTTCATCCTCTCATCATCCATGCGGCCAGGGCTAAGGAACACAGGTCGTGGTGGAGGGTAAGGTTCCCGCGTTGTGTTATGAGAACTGCACTGATCGGGAGGGGGGAGAGGTGGGTGAACCGCTATTCCTTGCCGGAACGGGAACCATGGTTGCTAGGCAATCATGATCACCGTTGCTCTGTCCTGAAGGATCTTCTGCAGGACTTAAGGCATGGCGAGTAGGCGTATAAGAGTCCGTGGTTCCAACTCACAGACAGACCATTGGGACTGAGACATCGATGGGTTGATCTCTTTGCGCAGAAGGGCGAGTATTTGAGTTCAGTTCGGTTGCAAATAGGTCGATGCTCGGTGTGCCCCAGGTGCTGAAGCTCTTCGTCGCCGCTGGGTTGAGACACCACTCATAGGGATCCAGCTGGTGGCTGAGGCTTTCTGCCAGGTCGTTCTGCTCCCCCGGGAGGTAAGTTGCCTGGATTGGGCATTGAATGGAGTTGGTGAACTCCCACATGCGGCAAGCTTCCTTGCATAGCGAGGTTGACCCTGTCCCTCCCTGCTTGTTGATATAGTGCATGACCACCTGGTTTTCTGTTTGGGTGAGGACTGCCCTGGCTGTCACCCATTGTTTGAAGATTTCGAGGGCATTCCCTATGGCCCTGAGGTCCAGTAGGTAGATATGGAGTGAGGATGCCTGGGCCGACCATATGTCCCCTGTGCGAAGATGGAGAGGGTGTGTCCCCCTTCCATGTTTAGAGGCATTCAAGGTGGCCACCAGCTGGTGAGGTAGTGGTCTGGTTTCCCTTTCGCTAGTTTATCTCGGGCCGTTCACCAGTGAAGCGTCTTGTGTATGGGCTGGCGAATGTGTATCTGGGTGGTCAGAGGTTGGGTATACTGATCCCAGTGACGTCTGAGGTGCCCTTTCAGGGATCTCATGTGTAGTCTGGTGTGCTGGACAACAAAGACCGCAGCCAAGACACAGGAGGGAGCGTGCTGACGAAGAGCTGCTGGCAGGGATGCACTGGGCCAGGGATGTCATGGCATCGATCTGGTAGTCCCGTAGGACGGCCTTGGTCTGTGTGGTGGCAATGACTGCCCCGATGAATGATATCCCTTGGGTGGGTATCAGGTGGGATTTCATGTAGTTGATGAGGAACCCCAGTTCTTGGGGGAGGGTTACGGTGGTTGTCGGGACTGCCAGCTGTTGAGATAAGATAGGACGCACATCCTTTGAAGGCAATGTGCTACTGCCACGCACTTTGTGAACACTCTTGGAGCTGTTGAGAGTCCAAGGGGTAGGACCATGTACTGGAGGCGTCTGTCTTGTCTTTAGAAGCGACGATGCCTCCTGTGGGCTGGGTGCATGGGCACGTGAGTGTATGCATCATGTAAGTCCAGGGATACTAGCCAATACTCGGGCTGTAACAGAGCCAAGACTGTACCCAGAGAGTGCATCCGGACCTTGTGTATGCACCTGTTGAGCTTGCAGAGATCCAAGATCGAGCGTTGTCCTTGTCCATGGGGACGCGGGGGTTCCTGGAGTAGAAACCCCTTGGTGATCTCCTCTGTTCTGCACCGCCTCTATTGATTCTGCCAAAGCCGGTCCTCTCCTTGCTGCAGGACAATTGGGTCGTCAGATGGAGGGTGCCCCGCCCACTCGGGGGGAGGGGCAGGAGTGGAAACGAATTTGGAATCCCTGCTTGATGATGCTGAGGGCCCACTGGTCGATGGTGATCCTGGGCCAAGCCTTCGCAGACAATCTGATCCTGCTGGGCTGGAGGGTGGTCAAGATTCTGTTTTTGTTTTGGGGAGAGGGCTGCCCTTGGATGCCCCTGCCCCTCGGGCGGTGCTTGTTTGCGTAGCAGTTATGTTATTGTTGCGAGCGCTGGGGCACAGACTGCTGCTAGTGTGGACTGGCTCGGTGGTGAGCTGGAGTCCCTGTTTTATTTTATTTATTTATTTTCTCTCAATGGCCTCCTGATAAAGCCGCATCTGGAACTGGAGTGCAGCAATTCATGCGCTCAGCATTGCACCCTCAAATGTCTTTTTCCCCGTGGAATCCAGGGTTTTTCAGGTCCTTCCCTGACGGGGCGTTGGAGGGGGGGGGGTCGTGCTGCCCTGTTTCTCTTAAGCGCCAAGGCTACCGCAATGTCCATGTATGGCTGCTGCGGGTTGTCGAATCCCCGGGCTGGAAAGATCTGGTACTTCAGTCCCAGTCTCCTTGATGTTGGTTGCCCTGAAGAGGGAGTCAGCCAAATCTCGTCTCTGCAGTCCAGGAGGTTCTTGTGGACTGGAATCGCCACTCCCTGCCTGAAGTACTGGTACTGGTAGTTCAGGCATTGTAGTACTGTCTTGGGTACTTGTGGTCCACCCACGTGGATCTTGAGAAAGGCTGTGAGTTTCTGGAGGAAGTTGGGGTGAATCCTCGTTTGTGGGTTTTCTTTTTTTTTTTTTTTTTTTTTTTTTTTAAATATTTATTTATTTTTATAGATGGTGACTCGGGGCGTGGCTGGAGGCTGGTGTGTTGCTTGTTCCTCCGTTGCTTAGGTGCATGGCATGCCGCTGGAGCGCGCCATGTTGTGCGTGGCTCCCTCTAAAGGGGGGCATTGGGGGGAGTGTTGCCCGCTGAGAGAGGAGTTTGGTCAGCAGGAGGATTAACTGTTGCTGCTGCTCCCACCCCTGGTGGTTCGCAGGTTCATGTGCTGCTTCACTTGACTGGTTGGGTGGCTCCATGTACCCCACCGACATTCTCTGTCCTTCTTGAGAGGGGGGGGTGAGCCTGCAGAGAGGGGGGCGGGATGCACCCCTTCATCTGTGCCAGTGCTCCTGGCTGCGTTTCCCACTGTGCCTGGAGGCAGAGAAAGAGGAGTGATGATGCCTCCTGTGTGGGCTTCTCCTGCTGTACTGCCTATTGTATATTAAACTGTACAGCGTTGCATATGCCTTTCAGTGCTACAGAAATCATAAATAGTAGCATAGTCCCTGCTGCTGGCTGTGAGCTGAGAAAAAACACTTATCTGAAGTTTCAAACCCCCACCTTTGGGTAGGCGTGGTCTGACATGATGACATCAGCCCCATGCTTTGAGAAGAGTTCCCTGAGACTGCCCCTGTTGCCGGGCAGGAAGGAAAAACCTGTGCTGCAATTGGTTGCCAGCAGTTTCCATCATGGCTGGTAGCTAATGTGAAAGGCAGACTCCTCGTTCCCGACATGAGGGGGGTAGGGGTGTGGGGGAGGTGTGAACTGCAGACTCTGCAGGACCCCAAGAGGGAAAGAAGCATCGAGTTTGTTTGTGTTTTTTTTTTTTTTTTTCCAGCATGTGGGGTGATTGCAGGGAGGAGGGGCAACCCCCTGTCCTTTACAAGCTGAACTTTGGGACAGCATGTCTCCTGCTGGTGGGAGAGGTCTGCAGGTCCTCCACCCCCCCCCCCCCCCACGAGGGAAAGAAGCATGGGAGTTTATTTCTCCTTAAATTCAGATTGGGAGGAGGGTGGGGCAGAGCCCTCGGGGCTGCAAAAGATTATCAGAGGTTTTCCCAAAACCAAGCAAATAGTACTTACCTTTGGGGCTGGAGGGGGAACCCCGATCGGCTCCCTGCAGAGGCTGGCTGTACGCGGCAGCATGCAGTGACTCCTGGAGAGATCTCTCGGTCTGGTGAGACTCCTATCGGCTGCCCTGCAGAGGCTGGCTGTACGCGGCAACATGCAGGGACTCCGGGAGATATTTCTCTACCGGGCTGAGTGCAGGCGGGGGGATTAGCTGAGCCAGGGCATCCTGGAGGCTCCTTGCCGCTGTAGCTTGTGGATCCCCCGCTGCTGCATTCCGATGAGGATGGCTGCTGGAGGAAGATTCTCGGGCCTCACTTCTCTTCATGAAGTCTCTCAGTGCCCTCTTTCTTAGCTTGCGTGCACGTGGTGACATATGCGCACAATGCAAGCAACACGAAAACCTCGAGCGCCGGATCCAATCAGTGGGCACACAATTCATGAGGATCCAGTGTTTTCATCCTTCTCCTGCATCCCAGTCGTTTCTTTAGATGATTCAGGCATCTTCAAGGTGATGAGTAGAAAAGTTGTAATGGAGAGCTGTAGAAAATCCGACTGATGGGAACGGGCGGAAACTAAAGACTGGGGATTAGGGGGAAGCAGGGGGAAATGGGTGGGGCCCGGGCACTGCACGTGCTCAGAGGAAAAAAAAAATCTCTCTGAGCTATTGGAGAGCTTATCCGCAAATTGGGAGCTGTTGGGACAACACCCATATATGGCTGACTCATCCTGCTTGTCCTAGGAGAAAGACTTTTCCTCTCTGTTAAATCCTAGCTCACGTTTGTGGTCTAACAAAAGCTGGCAGGATATACGTTTCAAATCTGACATATTGTAATCACAAAACAGAAAATAAAATTATTTTTTCTACCTTTTGTTGTCTGGTCATTGTTCAAATCGTGTTGGTCCCAGGCTCTGGTTGTCTTCTGATAGCTTGCTTGCCAGGGTCTCCTTCCTCTTTCTCCATGCTAACCATCCATCTGTCATCTCTGTCCTCCCCTGGAGGTCTGGCATCTTTCCTTTTTTTTCATCTCCCATCTACAGATCCACCTTTTCTCAACTACCCTTTCATCCAGCATCTCTCCCTTTCTGTAACTTTCACCCTTAAATCCCATTGTCCACCATCTCTCTCCCTCTCCTCTGTTTTTAGACACCTTATTTCTTCCCCCCATATGCACGTCTCTTTGAACCCCCCTTCCCTCCCTTCCTCTGTGTACTTCTACACCAGAGCCCCCTCCCCTGAACGTCTGCACCCCCCTGAAAGCCTGCGTATTCAATTTACCTAATTTCAGCAGCCTCCCTGCAGAAGATCGCTGGTTCTAACGATCTTTGAAAGCTGCCAAATGTCGTCTGAGTTGTCTTCTCTCTGCCGCGGTCCCGCCCCTCCAGTTACATTAGATTGGAACGAGTCTGGCGGCCGGTGGTGAAAAAAAATTAACTTGAATCGGGGAGTCCAGTTTTTTTTACCAAAATGAACCGATTCGAATCGATTCACCTGATTCGAATCGGTCAGCATTAGTGGGCACTGACTACAGCTTAGAGAGCCAGTGGAGTCTGCTCCTTTTAATTAAAACAAAAAAAGCAGGCAGATCCATTCACAATTTTAGTGCTGTTCTGAAGGAAAACGTCATTCATATTTATTTTTTTTTTCCTTAGCTAATTGTTTTTTGTTAGTTGGGCCTCCCTAGCAGTTTTCACAATGAGCATTTCTCGGGCGAAAAAGTGCTAAGTGTGTTCCTGCCAATACCTCAATGATGCCGGTGTGTGTAATTTCTGCTTGTGGCTGTGCGAAGAGGAATCCTTGTTGGGCTCTGCTTTGTGAACTGGCAAGAAGGATTCCTCGGCAGCTGCGAGGGCAGAATTGGCTGTGGGGAGACCCAGGGTTTCCCTTACTGCCAACTGTTTTGGGGATTCCCTGGCTGTCAAGTCAGCTGACAGGAGTCCTGGGGGTTCTTATTGCCACAGGCAAAAGGGATTCCCCTGCCACCTCATCAGAGTTTACTGGGGATTCCTTTATCGTGATTTTACCTTTTCACGCTTCTTCAGCATGTTCGATCTCTGAACTTTTTTTGGCAGGTTCTTTGGTGGGAAACTGCCATTTTGACTGAGTCTTCTGCTGAGCTCCCATCTAGATTGGAGAGACAGAAATAGGTCTTGCAGCCCTCTTTCTTAGTGGTGGAGTGTAATTCCTCTCTATTTGTGGGGGTTTCCCCAGATTTTGTGCTTTCTACATTTAAAAGCATTTGGCATGAACTCGACTGGTTTCTCAGCACACTTTCCAGGAGTCTCGGCTGTGTCTGGGGGGGGGGGGGGGGGTTGGCCCTTTGGCCCTTTGGCCCTTTGGCCCTTTGGCCCTGGCACTTTTTGTTCCCTCTGTCCCCCACCTAAGCGACAGTGTGGGTGGATGAGGTTTGGATGGCAGACAATTTATCTCCTGATGAAGACCTGAGTCTTTTGGGTGGCCAGGACCCTCAAGAGGGGGGAGGTGGCAGGTGACTCGGTGTTGGAGTTGCCTGCAGAGTAGAACTCTTTGGTGGTCTGCATTTTTCACCGGGAACAGTTGCAGGAGCTCATTCTCCAGGTGTCTTCTGTTTTGTGTTTTGAAGCATCATGCTAGAGATAATCCCCCCCCCCACACACACACACACACCTCATGTGATAGATCCTCACTTTTGTGGGGTTCAGGCAGCATCACATTCCTTTCCCATCCGTAAAGGTATCCAGGATATTGTGCAAGCACAGTGGAAAGTCTTGCTTTTCGTCTATGACCCATTTGTATCCTATTCCTGATGCGGATAGGAACTCTTTGCAGCCGCTGGTAGTGGATGTAGTGGTCTAGGCCATTGCTTAAAAGTTCAAGATTCCAGTGGAAGGGGGGTTCTGCTCTGAGTGACCAGCAGGGCCGGAGGTTGAAGGCTCTTCTCAGTTTTGACATAGTGGTCCTAGCAGTCTAGGTGGTGGTTTTGTGGCCTGGGCATGCATCAGGTGGGCTAAGCATGTTTAGAGTCCAATGATTGTATGTTGGTGGACCAGGAAGTAGCAAAGATTGAATTGGGCTCTTATCTGTCGGATGCCATTTATGATTTGTTGCTGGCTTCTGCAGCGTCTATGGTGGGGGGGGGGGGGGCTATTAGACATACCTTTTGGCTCTTTGGTGATCGGCAGACTCAACCTCAATCTGAACTCAGTCGATTTCCCTTTAAGGATGCTTTTCTTTTTGGAGAGAAATTGGATAAGTTGGTGCAGAGTTTAGGAGACTCCAAAGTTCCTCTGTTGCCGGAGAGCAATCCTCAGCAATCCAATAGGGTAGGTAGTTTCTAGAGTTCTGCCAATACTTCTGCGGTCTCTTCTTCCAGGGGTTGTTTCGTCCAGCATATGCAGTCCTTTTGTGGTGTATGCCTCTTCTCCTCTTCCTGACCTGCACAGTGACGGTGTTCTGGTCCTCCCCCCCCATTCCTGTGGGAGCCTGTTTGAGGGACTTTTACCAGGTGTGGATTAGCGGGTCCTGGAGGTGATCTGTGATTTTGCTCTTGAGTTCGATCAGAATATAAGAATAGCCTTACTTGGTCAGACCAATGGTCCATCAAGCCCAGTAGCCTGTTCTTCGCTGTGGCCAATCCAGGTTACTAGTATTGGCCAAAACCCAAAGAGTAGCAACATTCTATGCTACTGATCCAGGGCAAGCAGCGCTTACTCCATGTCTTAATAACAGACTATGGACTTTTCCTCCAGGAAATTGTCCAAACCCTTCTTAAAATCAGTGGCGCTATCTGCTTGTACCACAACCTCTTGGTAATGTGTTCCAGAGCTGATCTATTCTGAGTGAAAAAATTCATCCTATTGGGTTTTAAAAGTATTTCCCTGTAACTTCAAGTGCCCTCTAGTCTTTGTAATTTTTGATAGAGTGAAAAATCGATCCACGTTCTATTCCACTCAGGATTTTGTAGACTTTAATCATATCACCGTCTCTTTTCCAAGCTGAAGAGACCTAACCTTTTTAGTTTTTCATTATACAAGAGGAGTTCCATCCCATTTATCTTGGTCACTCTTCTTTGAACCTTTTCTAGTGCCTCTATATCTTAAGATAAGGAGACCAGAATTGAACATAATACTCAAGATGAGGTCACACCATGGAGCAATACAGGGGCATTATAACATTTAGTCTTGTTAACATCCCTTTCCAGTGCAATAGGTGATACATTCTAGACCAGTGGTCTCAAACATGCGGCCTTAAAAATACTATGATGGTTTGCTGACCTTAAAAATACTATGATGGTGATGCAGAAGGAATTGCATTCCGACGTTTCTGCTTTGCGGAAGACGGTGATGGATATGGGCCAAAAATTAAGCGATTTTGAAGAGCGTGTTATAGATCATGATGGAGACATTTTACATCTACAGCAGCAATGTAAGGGAATGGAGGCAAAGTATGAGGAGCTTTTATTGAAGACTGAGGACATGGAAAATAGGGCCCGTCGTAACAACTTGTAGGCCCGGGGAGTGCCGGAGCGTGGTGGTTCGCTATCGCTAGAGGATACCATGCGCGCTATCTGTGAAAAATTTTTACAACTTGATGATCCTACAGTTGTTCCCCCTACTATGGAGTTTGAGGGAGTTCATCGGGCTGTAGGGACTTCTCTCATGAATCGCCCGCGTGATCTCATAGCCTGTTTTCACAGGTTTCCTTTAAAAGACCAGGTATTGGCGGCGGCGCGGAGAGTGGAACATATTGACTAGGAAGGAGCTAAAGTTGAATTGTATGCTGATATGTCTGCCCTCACTCTCAGGAAGCGGAGGGATTTTCGTGGCGCTACCAAGTGTTTGATGACTCATCAAATTCGCTATAAATGGAACTATCCGTTTGGTTTAACTTTTCCTCTGCAAAATCAAGTCCATAAAGTCACGACCCCCGAGGAGGCCAAGTTATTGCTGCAACAAGCTACACTGTGGTCGGCGGAGGAGACTCGCCCGGCAGTGGCCCTACCACAACGTAGTGGGAGCGTGAGTCAGTCCCGTTGGCGACGAGGGGAAAAGAGTGGACAGCGTCTTCAGCGTCATTCTGATGTGGCTACAGTGACTTTACCCACATGAAGTGTTATGTATGATTCTGGGATTACTATTTGTGGTGGGGGGTCACTTCTTAGTGATCTAGTCTGGTTTATCCTCCTCATAGGGGTTGGGTATGTGTTGGTTCTTTGGTGGGTCAGGGTTTGTTTTTTTTAAGCTGGGTATGAGTGTGGGCGTGTAGTTGGATTTGATTGTTCGGGGTGTGTATTGGGGGCAGGGGGTGGGGATCTGTATGCATGTAGGGGTCATTGAATGTAGCTGGGTGAGGAGGGGAGGGGGTGTATGCTGGAAGTTCTTTACTGGTGTGGTTTTTGGGGGGAGGGGGGAGAGTTGGGAATGGAGTTGGGATTGGGTAAGGTTATTGAAGGGGAGGGGGTTGAGGTTCTGGACATTGCTTTTGAGTTGTTGTATCAGCAGTGGATTGCTTGGAAATGGGGTTTATGTTTGTGTAATTGGGGGGTTTATGGTGATATAGCTGTTGGCTTGGATGTTTGAGTTTTACTATGGTACGATGGATGTCTTTTAATGTGCGGGGATTAAATATTCCCAGGAAGCGTCAATTGTTATTTAAGGAAGCTGCTCGTTTGAAGGTGGGAGTGGGATTTATACAGGAGACCCATTTCCGACCGATGCATGAACATTATCTCCATCATAAGAAATACCCACATGTGTATTTGGCTTCTAATACGGTAGCAGGAAGAAAAAATGGGGTGGGAATTTTTATAGCGCAGGACTTGGCTCCTGTAGTGCACAAAGTAGTCCGGGATAAACTGGGGCACTATATCATTGTAAAAGTTACTATTCAGGAGGAACTTTTTACTTGTGTTAATATCTATGCTCCCAATAAGGAGCAGGGCTCTTTTTTTGAGACTTTGGGACAGGTGATGCAGGAGTTGGTTGAAGGTCATGTGGTGCTGGGGGGGGGGGATTTTAATTTAACTTGGAACCCATCTTTGGACAATTCGGCGGGTGGGGTGTCATATGGTCATCAGGACAGAAAAAAATTGATGGATCTTTTTACTCATTGGGGGTTGACTGATCCCTGGCGTCACCATAATCCTGGGGAGCGGGATTATTCCTATTTTTCTGAGGTGCATAATTCCTACTCCAGAATTGATTTTTGGGGGGTTTCTGCGGAAGTGTTAAGGGTGGATGAGGTGGATCTCTCCTTAAACCTATTGCTAACAATATGGTGGAAAATGGTTATAAAATGCTATATCGGTGGTATTACACGCCTGAACGATTACATAGGATTAATCCTGCTCTCCCTGATGATTGTTGGCATAGCTGTGGGGCCTCTGGAACGTTTGAACATATTTGGTGGGCTTGTCCAAAGGTGGGTCCCTTTTGGGATATGTTGTTTTCTGTTATATCGGACATTTGTGGGGTGCTCATGGTTAAAGATCTGGGGTTAAATTTAAGATCTGGTTAAATTTGTTGCCACAGGGAGTACCTTCTCGATTTTCATCTCTCATTGCCCCTCTGGTTACTACTGCACGGTTGGCTTTGGCTGCTGCTTGGCACCAAGATAATACACCGTCTAAATTCCATGTGGTTAACAAAATGGATTACATATTTCGTATGTCTCAGTTAACTGCTATGCGCCAGCACACATTGGGTATGTTCATGCATCGGTGGAAACCATATCTTGACTGGAAGACTAGAAGGGATGGATGAAAAATTTTTTATCTACCACTTTTTGTTGCTCTATACCCCATGTTATGTTTTGTTTTCTTTGGACTTATTTCTACTGCTGATTCTGTATGCTCTCCGGGACTAGGGGGGAGGGGGGGTTGATTGGGAGGTTTCGAGTGGGGGGGTTGAGCTCCTGGTACTGTACTATTTTGCTGCTTTTGATTGGCCTTGTTACAAAGAGTTATGTTACAACTGTGTGCTATGTACTAGTGATTATGGTGTGTTCTCTATTTTGTATGGTTCCTTGAATTTTTTCAATAAAAAGTTTGAAACCGAAAAAATAAATAAATAAATAAATTACAATATTATTATTAAGACTTAGCCAAAAGGAAAGATTTATGAACTATAAAGAGTTTTATCTTATACAAAATTGTCATTTCTTTAATAAGACATTAACTATTTTTTTCTGCGGCCCTCTAAGTACCTACAAATCCAAAATGTGGCCCTGCAAAGGGTTTGAGTTTGAGACCACTGTTCTAGACCATAGGTTATTTCCCATTACTCGCATGGTGTGCAGAAGAAATCCATTATATGTTTTTCACTCTGCCTCTAGTGTACTTCATAGGCTAGTTTAGCACCCTCTAGCATGGTTGCAGCTGTGTAGATTCTGCTGTTCCCATTTTATTTTAATTCAGTATAGTTCATACTTTTTTATGTTTTCTCATGTTTGAAGTGGATTTGAAGGTCTGCCTGCTTGAGAATTCACAGACTTCAGTCTGTAGCTGACAGGCCAATCCCTTCAGGGATACCTGTTAGCCCATCTGCTTAGTCTTCCTTGGAGCTCAGGGAAGACCCTGACCTAGTCTCACTCCCTGTTAAGCGGGGGATCGAGCGCAGACTGTTGCGTGCTTAGGGGGCTCAGCGGTGTTCTGCAGTGCACAGGCTACGTTTTCATGCCTCCGTCCATCCTAGTGTACATCCGGTGGTCTGCAGCGGTGGAGGCATAGTCAGACAATGGTGTTTGACTGGCAGCCCGAAGATCAGCTTAAAAGATGAATTTCCAGCAGTGGAGCAATGAATTCTGAATCGGCCATTGAAAAGGCAGGATCTCTCCCTGTTAACCACTGTAGCTGGCCTTGTAATCACCTAGCACACTCATCTGCCCTCTTATATCAATTTGGTGAATGTCTTAATATAAAACTGCTTCTTCAGCCTGTGGAGGTCTATATAATCAAACCAATATAACTAGATGTTATATCACTCTATATTAATCCAGAAGATTGTCTCATCAACTCTGTGATTCTGTGTTTGTGTGTATGTATATTTAATTGGTGCTCTTCTGCTCATCCTTCCTTTAGATTGTAACCTAGTATAACTATGCCAGTCATGGGTCTCTGATCGCCAGTAAAGCTGTTGGCCTTTTAAATTGTCTCGGGATCCAGGATTTTCCCATACTATGGGCATTGCTATACATAGTTTTCCAGTTGCCTTTCCCATTTCTATAAAAGCATTAAATTTTACTTATCTTGAGCTGTTTTGACCCATCTCTGGCAATCCTAGTTTAAAGCTGCCCTCATTAAGTTAGCCACTCTCTTCTGGAAGACATTTCAGTAAGTCAGGAGTGTCCAATGTCGGTCCTCGAGGGCCGCAGTCCAGTCGGATTTCCCCAATGAATATACATGAGGTCTATTTGCATGCACTGCTTTCATTGTATGCTAATAGATCTCATGCATATTCATTGGGGAAATCCTGAAAACCCAACTGGATTGCGGCCCTCTAGGACCGACATTGGACACCCCTGCAGTAAGTGAATGGAATCTTTCTGAATATCCCATTGTTAAGGAAACCAATGTGCTCAACATCATTCTATATAGCCATGCATTTATCTCTAGAATGCAAGTTTCTCTACTGCAGCCTTTATTCTCAACTGGGAGGAGAATACAACTTGCCTACTTTATACATTGTCCCACAGCCATGAAGTCACTTTGTATTATTTTTGGGGAGGAGGGCGATGGAGTACCTAGCAGCAACAGCATTGGGTGCTAACTTGGGACGAACAAAACTTAGCTTCTGAGAACTGTTGTAACTTTTGGCTGGATATCAAATTTTAATAAACTTAAACATTTGATGATAGGCTTGATGATGTTGGCAATCTCTCTGTAATGTCTCAGATCTTGGTGTTTGGCAGACAGCACAGACATCTACCTCCCAGGAAATATTCCACTTGAGAAATGGATTTCTCGATGCCCCTCAGAAAGAAGTCTCCAACCACCACTACTGTTTTCACTTCTAGGTACAATAGTTGTCAGTGGTACAGCTTTGGGAGTTTACAGATTGCTTCCTCCTTCATGGGAAGATTTTTTTTTTCTTTGCTTCTAGAACCTCACACTGGTTTTTCAGCTAAAGTGAAGGTGGTTGGGATGTATATTCTACTGGCTTTGGGTAGTCTTGTGTCCATCTGTCATTTTGAGGTCCAGGTTCACCATCCATTCTGCCGGAGTGTTTAAATATCTCGAAGCATTCCTTTGCTATAGCCCTTGTGATGTTTCTCATCCTTGCCATCTCCATTCCACCAGTTTCCTGAGGGAGTTGATCTGCAGGCATCTTTTGCATTGACCTGGTTTCTTACTGTGGAACGTCTGACTTGAAAAAAAAATCCTCAACCTTCTTCTACTCAAGTGAACAATAACAGAATTGGTGTTTACCGTTGGGGTGTGGGGTTTTGTTTCCGTGTTAAGTTTTCTGTACCTGTTTGACAAGCACCTAAATCTAATTAAATGCTGAGACTTGAAATATGGTGGTCATATCCCTCTGCTGTACAAAATCACAAGACATTTCATATTTTTAGAAAACAAGTGCGAAGAAACAATTTCATAGAATTCCTGTTTTCAGTGACTCATAAAACTTTGCCAGGTTGTGCATATATTTGATGCTGTTTATCTGTTGGACGGGAGTGTTTTTATCAGTCCAGAGGATACAAAAAGGCTTGTGCAGCTGGACGAAGAGAGGAAGTATTAAAAAATCCCTTATGTGGGAGTTCAGAGAAGTTGATAGCAGAACACAACCAGATGCAAACAATTCCTCAAATTTCTATATATATATGTACCCTCAGTGCAGTAATTAAAGCTAATGGGGCACTGGAAAACCAGTGTTCCAGGCTTAAAATGTTAGTGCAGGCTACTTCTCAAGCCCCACTGTGCACCATCATAGGCGTACATACATGCAACAAAATAATATAGTGTAACCCAAATAAGGTGAAATTTAAACATGTGTTATTCACTAATCAAGTTGGAGTGATATCAACTAATCTGAATGGTCTTGGATCCAGCGTGTTACTTAGTACGTCTCTGGTTAATTCCGTAGAAATTTACAGCATTCTTCCAATCGGCTACTTTTCAGTTCCAACCGTGGCATTAATGTAAAGCCACGTTGAAAGAGGAGGCAGGGTTTGAACACTGCCAAAAACTTCAGTGACAACAGGAGAATGAGCCTCCACAACCAAGAAGTGACCCTGATAGGTGGGCAGTGAGAGAGACAGATAGATGATCAGTGGTAATTAATGAAAGTCTGGAACCAATAGAGAAGGGCAGATTTTTGAAACAGGAAAAATGAATAATCCTGAAAAACCAAATGGTCATTCACAGGGAAGTCATTCTAGTGCTACAAGATAATCAAACTGGAAGAATGAAAGTGGAATAACCACAGAGAAACGAGATATATTTAAACACAAACATGTCTCAAAAGGTACTTATATCTACACCAGTTTTAATCCCTGGAGAAGAGGGCAGATAGTGGAACTGTTCCTGGAATGGATTCATCTGCTTTTCGGGTCTTTTTTAATTTGATATAACTTTGCAGGTATTGCAAGTATTTGATACGTTGTCATAAGACCATTTCAAACCTTTGAGGTTACAAAGCAGATGTTGGAAAAGCTGACTAAAGTGATAATGGTCATAACTAAAAAATCTTTAGTCGCATTGAGGTATATTATAGAGTTGATGATGCTGTGTTGTGCAGTGATAATTCTTATTTGTTCGTGTGAATTCAGGGTTACCACCACAGCTTTGTAATTTAAGGAAATATAATTTTATAGAAAGGGTGGTAGATGCACAGAATAGTCTCCTGGTAGAAGTATTAGATGCACTGTGAATTCAAGAAAGCATGGGGCAAGCACAGGGATCTCCTTAGGGAGAGGAGGAGATAGTAAATGTTGCAGATGGGCAGATTGGATGGGCCATTGGGCCTTTTATCTGCTGTAATGTTTCTACAAATCTTAACGCACCAACTGGAACAGGATATGGGCTTGATGATTGACCACAATGATTTAACTATAGTAACTGAAATAGAAATTGAGACTATTTTGCATGTTTTTCCAAGTAGGAAAGTTGCAGAGTTTTTATTTTGGAATTACAACTGGTCTGATACTGGTAACACTAACAAACTTGTTTATCATGTTTATTTTCTATACAGAAGCGAGAGACCAGAAAGATCTGGAAGAGATACTGGGAGTCGTGGCAGTGCATCTGGTTATGGAAGCAGGGAAGGAGAACGGGGAGTAATTGGAGACAGAGCCACAGGGGGACAGGTAAACAGGCAGAGTTGGTTTTTCAGCTAAGTACTGTTTGGCATGTTAATGCTATTATACATTGGGACTTAATGTTTTTTAAAGAAGGGCAAGTTCTAAGCCGTGGAAAATTGTTTTTTAAAAAAAAAATCATGTTTTGGCCAAGATTTATTGCTTACTCTAAGAGATGAAGCCAGCCAACATACCCTAATACCCATAACCACCAAGATCCAATACACTACACATAAATTGCATATCTAGTAATTAGTGGCTGTGCAACCAGGTAACCTAAGGGTTTATATGTCTTCAAATTAAGCTAAAGAATTCTCAACATTAAGTTTGAGAGAATAACACATCCCAAATTCTTTTCAGTAGTTCCTTAAAAAGAGGAGGCATTTCTGCTTCTGAGACACAATTATCTCCGTTCTAGCTGCAGTAATGCAGTGAATAAATAATTCCCTTGCCACATCGTGGAAACGTTTTTAAAACAGAAATTCTAGCCTCATAAGAATAAATTTTTAGAAGCATAGGGTACTACTAACCCATAATTGCCCAATATTGCTTCGTGTTTGGGCATTCTCGCCATTTGTGAAGAAATGTCCTTTCCTTCCCGTGTTGCTTCCAGCAAATTTTAATGGTGGAAGTAAAAATTCTGTGTACCGTATATACTCTACAAATACTATACAAACTAAAACTAAATTCTGAAAAAACAAAATTCCTTTTGCTCGAAAAAGCCCAAACTCCTACCATCACTGAACTGAAAATCAAAAATACCAAATACCCAATACAACCCGAACTAAAACTCCTAGGAGTTACGATAGACAGATGTTGCACAATGCAGCCCCAGATCAACAAAACAACCCAGAAAGCTTTTCTAACCATGAGAAATCTCCGTAAAATCAGAAAATTCTTTGACCAAGCACAATTTAGACTAATCGTCCAATCCCTAGTCTTAGGTCTGCTGGATTATTGCAACTCCCTATATCTTCCTTGTCCAGCCACTATGATAAAACAACTCCAGACCATACAAAACACCACCCTCAGATTGATCTACTCACTCAAAAAATATGATCACATAACAACTGCCTTCTTAGACTCTCACTGGCTACCCATACAAGCACGAATCCAATTCAAATTCCACTGCCTGATATTCAAAGCATTACACGGCTCTTCCCCCTCCTATCTAAACAACCGCTTAAACCAAATCTCCACCTCAAGACACAGAAGAACCTCGAACCCTTTCGCCTTCCCCCCCACTCAAAGGCACACAACGCAAGAAAATGTTTGACAACCTTCTGGCAACACAAGCAGCAAAAATCAACCATTCCATCTCCAATCTTATGACAATATCAGACAACCTCAAAACATTCAGAAAAGAAATCAAAACCCTGCTTTT
Organism: Geotrypetes seraphini; assembly: GCF_902459505.1. Taxonomy (NCBI): domain Eukaryota; kingdom Metazoa; phylum Chordata; class Amphibia; order Gymnophiona; family Dermophiidae; genus Geotrypetes; species Geotrypetes seraphini. The sequence continues at coordinate 45,845,162 of NC_047097.1, forward strand.
CAAAAAATTCATCCAAATATCTTAACCCCTCCTCTTTTACCTCCAGAAGATTCACCTACCTTCAGATAACCTTCCCCCAAATTACCCACCTTAACACCTTCCAATTAAACAAATACCATAAATAGATTGTAACCTACCCTCTCTAACTGCATTCCATATGCATTTTTCATACAGTTCTTCACTGTCAGTTTAATTTCCATCCTATAAATTCACATAGAATTTTTCTTTTTTCAACCATCTTTATTTTCTCTTCTTTATTAATTTCCAGGTACTTTAGTTAGATTGTGAGCCTTCGGGACAGTAAGGGAATTTTTTAAGTACCTTCTTACTTCTCATTTATAATCTTAATGTATATTTTCTTCAAACCGCTTAGAACCTAACGGATGTAGCGGTATATAAGAAATAAATTACATTACATTACATTACATTACATACTCTAATATAAACCGGGATTTTTAAAATGGGGGTCCCTTTTATATTTGGGTCACCACCTCTACCCCCTTTCCAAAATTATTGCAGGCCGCCACCACCAGGCTCTACAGTCTGCCACCCTCCCTGTCCTAGCCTGAGGCTCATACCTCTACTGATGATTGTCGGTGGAGGTGCAGCAGGCAGGAGTGAACTTTTCAAGTTCCTGCCCCGCTATTAACTGGCTACCTATGAGCATCTTCGACCACTGAGAAGAAGAAAAAGCAGGGGCACGATTTTGCGCTGCTGCTCATTGCTGAGTAGCTTCCTTAATGGTTCCCGAGAATTCTCGCGAGAATTCGCAGGAGCTATTATGGAAGCCATTCAGCACTGAGAAGCAGCGCAAAATTGCGTGCCTGCTTTTGGTGGATGATAAAGGTATCTCTAGTGAGTACCTTAGTATAAATTTTGGTCAGATGTTCTGCGTGAATTTCTGCTAGAAGAAAATAGAGAAACATAAGTTATCTTAGAACTTATTAATTTAGGGTGTGCCGTTGAGAAATATTTTTCCAGTGCAACAGGTGTCATTCTGGACATGCGGATAATCTCCCCATGGCTGAGAGCTTCTGCAGAAGGAATCCACTCTGGATTTTTTTCTGTAACCTTCCTCCTTCATATAGAGCTGTACTGCAAAAGGGGGCTTTTCCCTTCTGCACATGAACCAAAAGGAATATTTCTGTTCTGCTCTGCCTTTTTATTTTAGTCTGTTTTTCAACTTTTTCTTTGGGTTTCAGTGCTCAGAGCTTCCTATTTACAGGGTTAGGAGGCTCTGCCTGCGTGGAGAAGAAGCAGACTGGTCTGCAGCTGACAGGCCAATTCCATGTGAAACCTGTTAGCCAGTCTGCAGAAATGTTTTTGGAGCTCAGGGCTGTCCCTGTTTGGCATTGTTCACCTACTGCTTTTCAGGGGTTTGAGCACAGCTGTTAGGCATCCATAAGAGGCTCAGCGGTGTCTCACAGGGTATCGGCTGCATTTTTGCCTCCCCTTCTGGTTTTGCGCATCCTTCAGTCCACAGGGGTAGAAGTTGTCAGACACCATGTTCAACTGGCAGCCTGAAGATCAGCATTGGAGGAGACGTTCTTCATAAGGCAGTGATTTTTTTCTCCCTTCCAGCTACTGTTGAGGGCTGAAGCAGGCTGCAACTCATTGTCAGCACAGGTCACAGTGAGTAAGGCTGTTACAGCCTATGAGGTTTATGCGGTTTATGCTTGTTTCCCTATGTTCCCCCTACCATAAAATCCTGAATGTGCCAGTTTTTACCTTTTGCTGAATTTTTACTGTTTTGGCAACAAAATCCTGCCAGCAACCATCTTGGATTAGTGATCTGTTTTCAAAAGTCTCCTGCAGTTGTAAATCTTATTTTTGCCTCAAAACTGATAGGAATGGAGACCTTGGGCTATTGTACTCCTAATTTATGCCAGGACTTGACAGATTGTGCGCCAGAAGAGCATCCTTGTACCATGTGTCGTGCATGAAGAAGGGGCAGGAGCATCAGGTTTAGACTCCTGTTTGCGCACTCGGGCTGAAGAATGGGTGGCTAGTCCAATAGTACAGGCCTTATTCTTTAATGAAACCGGAAATAGTGACCGTCCTACACAGGTTGCTAGATATTCTCACAATGACTTGCACCATAGAGTCTGTGCTGCCCTAAGACTCGGGCAGACACTCCATATACTTCCATCGTGCCAAAGAAAAAGACTGATTGGCGATCCATTTTGGACATTACATAAATGTGGTGCTCGGAGTCTCGCATTTTCCCATGAAGACAGTTCATTCTATTATAGCAGCGGTGACTCCAGAAAAGTTCCTATCCTCTCTAGATCTGACAGAGGCCTACTTGCATAGTCCCATATTCCCAGACCACAAAACGTTCCTACAGTTTCATGTCCTGAAACAGTATTACCAATTCTCTGCTCTGCCCTTAGGCCTGGTGATAGCTCCCCACACATTCACCAAAGTGATGGTGGTGGCAGTCCACCTGCAAAAGATGAGGCTGCAGGTGCATCCCTACATGGACAACTGTCTCATCCAGACCCCTTCATTGTCTGAAGGTAGATCAGGTGATCCGAGTCCTGGAGGGTCTGGGTTGGATTGTAAATTACTGGAGTACCAGGGTGTCTGTCTGCCAGAAGCTCTGCAGTCAGAGCGTACCTCCTGGCCAAGCTGGCTCCATCAGTGTGGGACTATCTTTAAGTCCTAGTTTCTATGGCAGCTACGATAGATGGTCCTTGGGCAAGGGCCCTTATGTGTCCTCTCCAGCATTCGTTGGGTCTCCACAGATGCACTTTACAGAAGTCTCTTCCTTAGATGCTGGAGGCCCAGGCCAGCATGAATTGGTGACTACGCTTTGCTCCTCACCAAAGGTATGCTCTTCCGCATAACATCCTAGATGTCCTCATGACACACCAGTCTCTTCGACTGGGGAGCTCAATACAACCGTTGGCCGATTCAAGGATGTTTGTCACTCACCCAGAGGAAGTGGAACTTTGAGCCATTTGGCTGGCTCTGCTAAAACTGCAGAAGACTACTGCTGCTACTATTTGGATTTTTGCCAGGCACTTGTAACTTGAATTGGCCTCCATGAAGACAGGATACTGAGCTAGATGGACTATTGGTCTGATCCAGTAAGGCTATACTTAGTACTGGGACCGTCCCTTTTCAACATATTCATAAGGGACTTGACCCAGGGGCTTCAGGGAAAAGTAGCACTGTTTGCCGACGACGCCAAACTGTGTAACATAGTAAGTGAAAGCAATCTCAAGGATAATATGACGCAGGATCTGCTCGCGCTGGAAAACTGGTCCTCGACATGGCAGCTGGGATTCAACGCTAAGAAGTGTAAGGTCATGCATCTCGGCAGCAGAAATCCATGCAGAACATACACCTTGAATGGAGAGGCACTAGCTAGGACTTCAGAAGAACGGGACTTGGGAGTAATCATCAGTGCAGACATGAAAGCTGCCAAACAAGTAGAGAAGGCCTCGTCCAAGGCAAGGCAAATGATGGGATGTATCAAGAGAAGCTTCGTCAGCCGCAAACCTGAAGTCATGATGCCACTGTATAGAGCCATGGTGAGACCTCAGCTGGAATACTGTGTGCAATTCTGGAGGCCACATTACCGTAAAGATGTGCTTCGAGCCGAGTCGGTCCAGCGGATGGCCACTAGAATGGTCTCCGGACTCAAGGGTCTCTCATACGAAGAAAGACTGGGCAAATTACAGCTCTATACTCTAGAGGAACGCAGGGAAAGGGGTGACATGATTGAGACATTTAAATACGTCACAGGTCGTGTAGAGCTGGAAGACGACATATTCGTTCCCAAGGGACCCTCGGTCACAAGGGGGCACCCGCTTAAACTTAGAGGAGGGAAATTTAGTAGTGACACCAGGAAGTACTTCTTCACAGAAAGGGTGGTGGATCAATGGAACAGACTTCCGGTGCAGGTGATCAAGGCCACCAGCGTGCTCGACTTTAAGAATAAATGGGACATCCACGTGGGATCCCTACGAAGGTCGAGCTAAGGAACTAAGTCATATGCACTCAGACTTAATGGGGTGGGTCAGTAGAGTGGGCAGACTTGATGGGCTGTAGCCCTTTTCTGCCGTCATCTTTCTATGTTTCTATGTTTATGTTCTTATGACTCTAGAAGGCTAGGTAGTCTGGATCTTCTCAGACAATGCTACGGCAGTGGCTTATGTCAAATTGCCTAGGGGCCTTTGTGTCTGGAAGCCTGCTTACTTTTCAATTAGGCATAACATCTGCAGGTATTCTTGGCAGTACACGTATCAGGAGTGGACAATGTCCAAGCCGACTTCCTTGGATTTTGTAGAGTGGATGCTGTTTGAGACAGCATTCTAAGCCGTTGTTAGTCGCTGTGGTCAACCACAATTTGGTCTCATGTCTATGGCAAAGAACAAAAAGGTGGACAGGTTCTTCAGTTGAAGATATCAGCCTGGAAGTGCGGGTCTGGATCATCAGTCCAGCCATGGCCACTGAGCTTATTATTATATGTTTCTTCTCTGTGGCCCATGATAGGCTGAATCTTTCAAAGAATCTCGAGTAGGTTTTTTTTTTTTTTTTGGGGGGGGGGGGTTTGGTGGGGGGGAGGAGTGTCTGGTAGTTCCAGATTGGCCACGCAGATCCTAGTGAGTTTTTGGTCAGGTCTCAAGCTACTGGTGCATCTGGACTTCCTTTCCCAGGCCCAATTACTCATAAAGGATCCAGATCGCTTTGCATTTACGGCTTGGTTCTTGAATACGAAGCGATAGCACGTAAGGGGTACTCATAAGTGGTCATTACCTCTCAAGTCTAAGAAGGTGACAACTGTCTTGGCCTATGCTAAGGTGTGGCACTTTTCAGCAGTGGTGTGCCCAGGTAAAGGTGGAGCTGTTTTCAGCTTCGGTTTCTGTGGTGTTGGTTTTCCTTCAAGCCAGCTTTGACAAGAGTCTTACAGTGGCATCCCTTCGAGTCCAAGTTGCAGGGCTCTTGCTTCATAGCTCGAGACCAAAGAACTATGTTGGTGTCGTATCTAGACATAACCAGATATTTGAAGGGTGTATTACACATCAGACCTCTAATTAAAGTCCTTTCCCTTCGTGGGATCATAACGTGGTTTTGCGGGGTCTTGGCCAAGCTCCATTTGAGCTACTAAAAGAAGCATCGCGGATGGATTTGACACTGAGCCGTTTTTCTGGTGGGTGTGACCTCGGCGGCACAGGTCTCAGAACTCCAGGCTCTTGTAGGGAGCCATTCCGTAAGATCTGACACTGGAGTGTTTTTATGTATCATACCTTCCTGCTGAAAGTGGTTTTGGTGTTTCATGTCAATTGGGAAGTTAGAGTTCCAGCGTTCCAAGAAACATACCGAATTTTAAAGAAGTTGAATGTGAGAAGAGTACTGCTTCAATATCTGGAGGTCAGAGTTTAGCCTTTCTGACCATCCTATTTCTGTGAAGGCACAATCAGAAGTGTAGCTTCATCGTGGGCAGAAGCAAGGGCAGTCTCCAGTGGTGACTTGTGTTCTACATTTGCTTTCTCTTACCTTTTTCTGCTGGACAAGAGTTTGGTTTTTTTTCATGTGTTGCTAGATGACCACGTTGATATGGGAAAGCGGCAAGGAGCTCCCTGGCCAATTCTCCAGTTTCTGGGAGCTCCAGAAATCTGGTGCAAACAACGATCAAGATGAGAATAATGCGCCAAGTGAAGGAGACACTCCTGCCTTCGGGAGAAACGCCGAAGTCTACGGCAAGCCTTAATTCTGATCGTGTTTCTCTTAGCCCGATCCATGGGTAGGCTCCTCTCCAATCCCTGTGGAGAGAGAGGCAATAGTCTGCCCATGAAGAAAGGTAGTTGCTAAGCCCTGAAGGAGCAGTGGGAGGAGAGTTGGTGGTGGTTGAGAAAGATCCTGCTGGAGCCCTGACATCAGCCCTCACTGCGGAGGCTGGAGAGACCTCATCTTCCATGAGAGGGAGCGAGTATTTTGGAGAGTTGGTTAAATCTGTTGTTGTCAATATGGATGAACTGGAGAGTTATTGAAATCATGGACTCCAATCTCAAAAAAAGCAATAACTTTGTGGTAAGATCTGATTGTGCTTCTGTCAACTCCCAGGTAAATATCCATGGTGAAATGTTGCAAGAACAAGGTGAGAGTATAAAGGGACATGAAGAACAGATTAAACAAATTAAAACTTTAGGAGTGGAGCTTGTTAAAGAGCCTTTATTCAGAAAAATTGGAGTCTGGTAAATAGAGGAAGAATAATCTGAGACTTTTAAACTTTCTTAAATGTCCAATAATCCTAAATCTCCAATAATACCAACATTTGAAATGGTTCAGAGATATCTGAAAGATTTTAATACCAACGGAAATCTACCACCAATAATTAGAGCTCAGTATATTTCTCTAGTGAGGAAACAAGATTCTATTCCCACTGGAGCAATGGGAGTAGAAGGTGGTGAACTGAATTTGACTAACGTTCTGGAGAATTCACTGGAAGTAATAACTGAAAGGTCCATGCACATAGAGACGTTTGCCTTAGAATTTGATAGAGATTTAATTCTTCTGACTTATTTTAGACATATGAATGAGAAATTTTTCAATTCAATAGTATTTTTCCTGACATATCAAGTGACTCAGAAGAGAAGAAAGGAGTTTTTGGGCATATAGGCCAAGGGTCCAAGCTTTGGGTGCATCTTTTGTATTGAAATTTCCTGCAAAATGCTGTTTCACTAGAAGGGAAAAATTCATTTTTATTTTTTTTTAACCGAAAATTGTTGGAATTTATTGTGTCTAAAGAACGGGAGAAAGGGATTGGTACAATAGCATCGCTCACAATTTAATGAACCGGTTGTCAGAATTTGTTTTTCAAAGCTGTCCTTTTGGTTAATGTGTAATTCTCATTTATTTTTTTTCTTACTTTTGGATCCTCAAATATTGTGGACTAAATAGTTAATTATAATGACTTAGAATATTTTGGGTACCACATGTGGGTGTTTTCCAAGTCTGTATTCAAGTAAGGTTTGCTTGTTTATATTTTGAAATTCATAAATAATAAAGCAAAGATGGGAGCTTAGCGTTTGAGCTCAGATCTGGCCGAGAGTTTCCCCGAATAAACTGAATTATTTGCCAGTGTGTTTCTTTTCCTTCCTCTGGCACGAGTGGCTACAACAGCAGCGCATCCATGGCCACGAAACCCCCTCTCCCCCTGGAGATCGATAAACCAGCATCGTGCGCCTGCAAGTAACAGTCTGGCTGCAGCGCATGTTCAGGGCTGCAGGAGGAGGCGGGTCAGTGGCAGATGTGTGCAGATGGAGAATGCAGTCCTTAGTCCGGAGGGTTTGGAGTAGAGAATGACACGGGGAAAAAATCTGTCCCCGCCCCGTCACCGGCCCACCATCCTCTGCACCGCCCCGTCACCGCCGTTCCCTTCACCGCCCCGTCACCGTCACCGCCATCCCTTTCACCGCCCCGTCACCGCCACTGCCATCCCATTCACCGCCCCGTCACCGTCCCCGCTGCATCCATATAAGCCTTAGTACTGTAATATTTAGCTTATTCCTTTCTTATAAATCAAAGTTCCTGCTGCTGAACTAGAGAAAGAGATGTTCAGCTGGCAGGGCTTTGTTTATAAATTTTTATCAACACAACTAATATACTATTTTATCCTAAAGCAAAAAATAAATAAATAAATATAATTTTTTTTCTACCTTTGTTGTCTGGTTTCTGCTTTCCACATCTTCTCATTGAATTCCTTCCATCCACTGTGTGTCTTCTCTCTGCGTCTTCCATTTGCTGTTACTGTGCCTCTCCCTTAACCCTCCCCCCCCATTGGTCTAGCACCCATCTTCTTCCCTCCGCTCCCGCATAGTCTGGCATCTGTCTTCTTCCCACTCTGTCTTCCACATTTCCCTTGGGGGTCTGTTCCTCTCCACCCTCCTTCAATGTCTGTTCTATTCCTTTCCACCACCACCCTTCCCTCCCTCCTTTACCATCTGTTCCTTTCTACTATCCTTCAGCTCCTCTCGCGTGGCCTATATACCTTCCTTCCTCTTATTTTCATGGCACGTTACAATGTAATTTGTGCAAGCCACTGGAGCCTGCAAGCTCGGTCCCTGTCCCATCCCCACAAACCATCTCGCTTCTGTGCTCCTATTTTCTCCATTTCTAATATCTCCCCTATGTATCTGTCATATACCATCCCCATGGCATGTCCCCTTTATGTCTCTGTCCCTATGCCCCATGCACATAATTTCCCCTCTTTCTGTTACCTTCCTGTGTCCAGATTTCCCCTATCTTCCTCTTCCATACCAGTGTGTCTCTTCTTTTCAACCCCATCTAGCTTTTTTCCCTCTTTCTTACCCCCCCGCTTCTAACATCTGGCTCACCTGCCAGTCCTTCCCTTTCTTTCCTGCTGTGGGTTTTTCTTTCTGACTTCATCCCCTTGGCCCAGAATCCTTTTCCCTTTCACTCCCTCCTTCCAATTTGAGCCGGGAACACTAGCGATCGCACGGTCCCCGCAGCCACTACCTGCCTGCCCAATCGATCCTAGTGTTTAGCCAGCTCTCTCCCTTCTCCTCACCTTAGTTTATAGGTTTTCTTTTTCGGCGACCTGCACGCGCTACTGCTCAGTGTTCAGTCTTCTGCTCTGCTGCAACTTCCTGTTTCCGCTTGCGTCAGAGCAGAAGATCGAAACTGAGCAGCAGCGGGTGCGTGGCTCTCTGATAGCGTGCGGGTCGCCGAAAAAGAAAATCTACAAACTAAGGTGAGGAGAAGGGAGAGAGCTGGCTAAACACTAGAATCGATTGGGCAGGCGGGTGTGAGCTGCGGGGACCGCGCGATCCTTCATGCCTCACTGCGGGGACAAGACCATTCACCGCCCCGCGGGCGGTGAATAGCCTTGTCCCCGTCGCCGCAGCGACTGCTAGTTTTCTTCCCCGTTTTCGGCGGGTGACCCGCGGCTAAAATGCGGTTGCCGCGGGTAAACCACCACCGTGTCATTCTCTAGTTTGGAGCCACTGACAAAGGTGGATATGAAGCAGTGGCTCCAGGAGCTGAAATCGGAGATCTCTGCTGTGGCGGTGCAGGAGTTCTGCTCGGACTTGATTGATATGGGAGCCCGGGTGGATGTGATGGAAACCAGACTAGATGGGTGAAAGGAGGCTCTGATAGGTGTCCAGCATAAGATGGAAGATGTGACTAGGAAATATTACATTACATTAGTGACTTTTATTCCGCCATTACCTTGCGGTTCAAGGCGGATTACAGAAGAGGATTTCTGGACATGTCCAGAGGTGTTAGTGTAGGGCAGGTTGCTTCAGAGGATTGAAATGTTTCATTTGTTAATTAGTCTTAATGGATTTCTTGAATAGCAGGATTTTTCTGAAAGTTTTGTAGTCTGGGGTCACGATTAGTAGTTTGGAGAGTTGGAGTATTCTTGCTTTAATTGGGAGCCAGTATGATTTGAGGTATGCCTCGGTGATGTGGTCATGTTTTCTTATTGAATAGATTAGTCTCAGGGCTGTACTGTTTATAGTAGTTTTATCATTGTTGCGGGACAGGGGAAATAGAGGAGGTTTGGGTGATCTCACTGGATGGGAAGGGGAGGTTAGGGGGGTAAGGGGTCAGTTTGGGGGGATTGGAGGAAATGAAATCAAACAAAATGAAAAATTTGGGCCGTACACTCCTACCGTGGGACAATAATGTACAATTGCTGTATTTCTGATCACCACAGAAAACATAATAATGAGATGTATGTAAATACATATAAAACACATCTTTATTATATAAATTAAATAACCCAGCTTGCATTGTGGGGCTAAAGGAGGTGCAACAGGACCATGCCTCCAAGTTTTTAAATCTCTAGTGATGCCACCAGTGGCATGCGGCGAGGGCTTTCAAGGGGATTCCGTGAATCCCCAGCTCTGCAGCCCTGCTTTTTAATTTTTTTTGTTTGATGCAGTTTGATTTGTTGAGTAGGCAGCCTGTTCAACCAAACTGCATGAAACAAAAAGTAAACCCCCCCCCCCCAAAAAAAAAAAAGTAGGGCTCTTGGACTGGGGATTCTCCAAAACCCCTGAAAGCCTTGACAGTACTGATCTGAATTTAATTGGCTGAGCAGCATCTGTTTCTTGCTCAATCAATCATTCAGAGCAGTGCTTTCAGGGCCTTTATGGGTTGAGGTGAATCCCCTGAAGGCCCTGACTGCATGCCACTAGATGTTGCCATGATATTTGGACAGTTACATAGGCCTTTATCATATTAGGTGCAGAGGGGTTTTCTCACTTTTTTTTTTTCAATAGGTAGTACTGAACCTTGCCTTGATAATAGGGGGGTTAGAAATGTCTAAAATCAATCAATCGTGTGCTGCCCTCAGAGGATGCCCATATTCAATTCAGGAGCTTAACGAAGTCTTGCCTGTTTTGCTACTGGCTGAGAGCCTCCACTCCTGTGGCATCTGTCAGCGGGTACCCTAGAGGAGCAGGAAAAGTGAGAGGAATGTGGGCGCCTGTGAATGTTTTGTTTTTCTTGTAATTGTTGCTCCTCTGTCTTGGATATGGGTAGGAAGAGCAGCTGGCTGGGCTTATTCTCCTTGGCTTTTACTGGCTGACCTTCAGCTTTTACACCCAGCCTCTAGCAGCTAATTAGAGCTAGGGATCTACCATCATTTGTCTGGCTGAGATTGATGGCACTCCTGGGCCACATGACTTCCACAGTGCATGTTACTCCGTTTGCGAGACTTCATCTCAGGATACCTCATTGGACTCTCGCATCTCAGCAGTCTCAAGCTCTTGATCAACTCTCTCAACACATTAGTCACGCCTTCACTTTGACAGTCGCTGCACTGGTAGATGAACTCTTCCAATCTGTCCAGAGGATTTTTGTTCCATACCCCTCCTCATCAGAAAGTTCTGACCACGGACTCATCCACTTAATGCTTGGGAAGCTCATCAGGACCACCTTTGTCATATAACTCTGTTGGAACTCAAAGCAATCTAATAATAATAATCAGTTTATATACCGCAAGGCCGTAAAGTTCTATGCAGTTTACAATAGTTTATAGTACAAACATCCCAACTTAAAGATTATTCAAACCTCGACCAGAAGCCAGTGCAGTTCGATGTAATAAGGCATTACATGGTCAAACTTCCTCAAATGGTAAACCAGTCTTACCACTGTATTCTGCACCAAGGTCAATCTAGCTAGATTTTTCTTGGTGCAAAAGTAATGATTGAACAAGAGTTTTGAAAGCAGCAGTCTCAAGATAGGGTTAAGAGTACGTAACTTCCATAAAGTGTAATATCCTTTCTGGACCACTGTGTCAATCTAATTCTTCATAGTTAGTCCTTGGTCAAGAATAGAAATATAGAACATGACAGTAGAAAAGGGCTACCGGCCCAACAAGTCTGCCCACTCTAAGGACCCTCCCCCCTAAGCACTTCCTCAAAGTGAACCCACATGCTTATCCCATTTTTTCTTAAAATCAAGCATGTTGCTTGCTTCAATTACCTAAAGTGGAAGATCATTCCAACGATCAACCACCCTTTCAGTGAAGAAATACTTCCTAGTGTCGCTATGAAATCTCCCACCCCTGATTTTCAACGGATGTCCTCTTGTTGCCGTAGGTCCTGTAAGGAAAAAGATCTTCTACCTCAATACGGCCAGTAACATATTTGAATGTCTCTATCGTGACTCCCCTCTCTTTGCGTTCCTTGAGAGAGTATAGCTGCAACTTACCTAGACGTTCCTCATACAGGAGATCCTTGAGTCCTGAGACCATCCTGGTGGCCATTCGCTGAACTGACTCCACTCTCAGCACATCCTTTTGATAATGTGGCCTCCAAAATTAAACACAATATTCCAGATGAGGTCTTACCATGGACCTGTACAATGGCATTACAACTTCGGGCTTTTGGCTGACAAAACTTCTTCGGATGCAACCCAGCATTTGCCTAGCCTTGGATGAAGCTTTCTCTACTTGATTGGCAGTCTTCATATCTTCACTAGTAATTACTCCTAGGTCCCGTTCTGCAGCAGTTCTTGCTAAGGTCTCGCCATTCAGAGTGTAAGTACTGCATGGATTTCTGCTGCCAAGGTGCATAACCTTACATTTTTTGACATTAAAACTCAGTTGCCAAGTTGCGGACCATTGTTCCAGTAAGAGTAGGTCCTGCGTCATACTGTTGGGCACTGTGATTTTGCCCACTATGTTGCACAATTTAGCGTCATCGGCAAATAATGCAATTTTACCTCGAAGTCCCCGAGACAGGTCCCATACAAAGATATTAAATAGGATAGGACCCAAGACCGAGCCCTGTGGTACTCCATTGATCACTTCCGATGTTTCAGAGGGGGTACCATTTACCACCACCCTTTGAAGTCTGCCACTGAGCCAGTCTCTAACCCATGCCGTCAATGTTTCCCCTAATCCCAACAAATTCATCTTGTTCAATAACCTACGGTGTTGGGACACAATCAAAAGCCTTACTAAAGTCCAAGTACACAACATCCAGGGACTCTCCCATATCTAGATTTTTCGTTACCCAGTCAAAGAAACTGATTAGATTGGATTGGCAGGACCTTCCCTTTGTAAATCCATGTTAGTGGGGATCCCTTAGTCTCTCGTCGTTCAGGATCGTATCTAATTTGTGTTTATTCAATGTTTCCATAAGTTTACACACTATCGATGTGAGACTTACCTGTCTGTAATTTGCAGCCTTCGTCCTGCATCCCTTTTTGTGCAGTGGAATGACGTTAGCTGTACTCAGGGAAAGATTGAAGAGCTTAGCTAACGGTTCCGCAAGGACATCTCTCAACTCCCTAAGCACTCTGGGATGTAGTTTATCCGGTCCCATGGCTTTGTTCACTTAGAGCCTTGATAGTTCTTCGTAGACGCTGCCAGTGGTAAACTCAAAATTCCGTAACGGGTCTTCTGAGCTCTCCCTTGTATTTTAATTGTAGGACTTAATGTATAAGATACTGAATTAATCTTAATTGTTGGTTCAAAAAGAATCTGAGATGTTGCAAAGAAAAATTTAGTTTTATCCTGATTTAATTTGTTTAAATTCCCGCATCCATGTCTCCATTAAAAGTAATATTGAATCAATAGAAAACCATCTATGCAGCTACCAGCAAAAATGGACACTGTTTTCCACCTGGTATGCTCGTCGTCATGAGGCTAAATCCATCTCTGTATCTTTAGTGTTGGAGTATCTTCTACATTTATCCAATTCAAGTCTCAAAACCACTTTCTATCAGGGTTCATTTCACTGCTATAAATACTTTTCACAGACCAGTTGATGTTAAATTTCTTACTGCTCATCCTTTTGTGTCCAGATTCATGAAAGAACTTTTCTATTTCAAACCACCTCAAGCCACCTTCAGTGGTTTGGGATCTCAATGTGGTTCTTGCTAAACTGATGAAGCCTCTTTTCGAACCAATGTCATCTTAAGTACCTTAGTGGAAAATGTTTTTTCTCATCTCCCTTATGTCAATTCGAGTCAGTGAGCTTCAAGCACTTGTGGTGGACCCCCCTTTCACAGTATTCCACCATGACAGTGGTGCTTTGCACCCATCCCAAGTTTCTTCCAAAGGTTATCACTTAGTTCCACCTTAATCTTTTGTACTTCCAGTATTCTTTCCTAAGCCTCATTCTCACCCTGGGGAAACGGCTCTTCACATTCTGGACTGCAAACGAGCATTGGCTTACTTTTTGCATAGGACTCAACCACATAGAACATCACCACAACTTGTCATCTCCTTTGATTCTAACAAATTGGGACGTCCAGTTTCTGAGAACGATTTCCACATGATTTGGCCTCTTCTATCTTCTGTTATGCTCAGGCTGGACAACAACTGGAGAGTTGTGTCACAGCCCACAAAGTCAGAGCTATGGCAGCTTCAGTTTCCTTCTCTCAACTCCTATTGATAAAATATGTAAAGCTGCTACTTGGTCCTCAGTTCATCCGTTCACATAACACTACTATCTGGAATCTTATTCCAGATGGGACGGTTACTTCAGTCAAGCAGTATTGCAAAATTGATTTTCCTAATGGCCAACTCTCCCTCCATCCCATTATAGTAAACTAGGGAGTCCCACATGTGAGAATATGCTGCCTGCTTGTCCTGGAATAAAGCACACTTTACTTGTTACTTACTGTAACAAGTGTTATCCAGGGACAGCAGGCTAATATTCTCACAAACCACCCACCTTTCCCTGGTTGGCCTCTTAGCTTGCTCACTGAACTGAGGAGCCGTGAGCGGCGTCAGGTGGGAAGTCACTCACAGATGCATGTTGCGGGCAGTTTGCAAACTTTCTCAAGTTCTTAAAGTAGCGATGCATACCGGGGCTCCATGGATGATGTCACCCCACATGTGAGAATATCTGCCTGGCTGTCCCTGGATTAACATCTGTTACAGTAAGTAACTGTGCTTTCTCTGCACTCACCCTGTTCCATCTGAACCAGTGAATCATCCTACCGACATATTTTCCCAACCATTATGCCCATCCTGGTGAAAGTGAACTGAACACCTTGGGTGGCAAGAGAGCATTGGCTTTTTACCTGAAGTAGACTATGCCCTATAGACATTGCACCTAGCTTTTTTCCTTTTGATCTCAACAGTATGGCAGTTATTGGCAAATACGCTCTTTCCAATTGACAGTTTCTTTTACTTATGCCCAGGCTGGGCTGACTAGATGTTCATGTCAAGGTTCACAATATCTGAGCTATGGCTGCATTGGTAACTCATTCAAGGTCCACCTCCATTGAAGATATTTACAAAGCTGCAATGTGGTCATCAGTATTTACATTCACATTCCACTACTGCCTTGAGCATAACAGCTAATATGACTGCTGGTTTGGTCAGAAAGTCCCGCAGAACCTTTTGGGGATTTAGAATACAGCTCCACCCTATTGGACCCATTTTATTCTGTTTAAGTTACATTTTTACACAGTGTATATGTGTGCATATTCAGGTTGATTGAACTTTTTAGATTCAACATTGAGCATCCCTCTTGTTTAAAGTAAGCCTGGTCATTAGGGATTCCAAAATGTTAGAATCGTATGGCATCATCTCTGAGAAAGAAGTTATCTGTAGCAGTTATTCTCTTGAGAACAGAAGGCCAATTATTCTCATACCCTCCCACCTCCCTTAGGAGTTGTATTTACTTGTTAGCTATATTGTACTGCTGGTCTCACGCTTGCGAGCTGGACTGGATGGCACCTGTGCATGCCTGGTGGGAGCACTGCCTCCAAACTTTTAAACAACCAGTATGGTAGGCAGTATTTCCACACTGGGCTCTGTAGATGTTACCCACATGTGAGAATAATGGATCTGTTCTGCTTTAGCTGCAGGTGGTTTTAAGTTTATATATAGCATAGTTTGTAACAGTAAAAGCACACCCTAATTATGTATCTTTTTTGAAAAAATATTTATTTGATTTTCTAGCATTATAGTGAAAGTAGGCGAGCTGTGGAGCGTCATGGGCGTGACAGTAGTGGACCAAGAAAAGAATGGCATGGACCTGGTTCACAAGGCAGTGGATATGATGCAAGAAGAATGGGAGATGGACGTGCTGGAGGCATAATGTCTCAACATTCAAGGTACAGAAATCATTTCTGAATGTTATATTTTGAAGAAGGAAAAAAAAAACAACAACCTCCACTTGCTGTCAGGAACAGAGACTGGCAAAAGAAAATTCAAAATAACAAAGAAAAATAAAGTTACCATTAACTCCTTTGCAGAATAGGCCCTCGCCTTCCCCAGTTTGTCGCCCAGTTCCTAACAAATCTAAAATCCTCTTCCCTGCACCATCGCCTCATCCTTGCTTTGAGACTCCAGAGTTCTGCCTGTCTCTTGGGTCCTGCATGTGGAACAGGGAGCACTTCTGAAAATGCTACCCTGGAGGTTTTGGATTTTAACTTCATACTTAAAGAGCCTAAATCTGGCTTTTAGAACCTCCCTACCACATTTCCTTATTTTATTGGTACTCATATGTACCAAAGATAGCAGACTCCTTCCCAGCACAGTCTAAAATCTTATCTAGATGATGTGTGAGGTCTGCCACCTTTACACCAGGCAGGCGTGATTAAGCGATCCTCACATCCACTAGCCACCCAACTATCTACATGCCTAATAATTTAATCTTCCTCTATAATGGCTGTCCTAACCTTTCCCGCCTGGTCAGAAGCCCCTGGAGAGACATCCTTGATGTGAGATGACATTGCATCCCATGGTAGGCAGATCCTGGCTACAGGGTTGCCTTGTC
Source organism: Geotrypetes seraphini (assembly GCF_902459505.1). Classification (NCBI taxonomy): domain Eukaryota; kingdom Metazoa; phylum Chordata; class Amphibia; order Gymnophiona; family Dermophiidae; genus Geotrypetes; species Geotrypetes seraphini. The sequence continues at coordinate 45,861,391 of NC_047097.1, forward strand.
ACTAGAGTGATGCTGTTCTTTAAGAAGACAAATAGAAATGGAGGTGTGGTAGAGCCTGAACAATTTTCAAAAGACTGTTCATGAAGAACTGGCTAAACAAAGGTGAATGGCATATATCCAATGGTACTGAAGGAACTTAGTGAATTTCTGGTGGTGGTTCTGCTGGCTGAATTTTCAGTGCTTCTCGTGACCCTTATCCACAAAAGTAGAATTATTCGGGCACTGGAGCTACTAGATACAGGTTACTACCCCAAGCCCCCACCTACTGTTAGTGTAATAATTGGAATACATAGGAGCCCTGATAGACATGGTTCAGCCAACGGCATGTGCAGATGTCCTCATCACCTCTCAGGTTCTGAGTAGTCAGCAGGTCACAGCTTGGCAGATTTTGAGTTGGTTAGGCCTGGCTTCCACAGTACATGCCACCGTGGGGGCCAACTTTTGAAAATGATTGGGGGTGCTCAACTAATAACTCAAAACAAATTTCTTCTTGCCCAGGAAAGAAAAAAAAAGGAAAAACAAAATACAGTAAAACCTTGGATTGCAAGTAACTTGTTCTGCAAGATAAGCAAAACATTTTATTAAATGCTAACTTTTTTTTTTATTATTATTTTTATAGTTCTTTATTCATTTTAAATTTTACAAGTGTACAAAAATCCATTCATTGATATACAATTCCACTTGAAATTCTACAATTTTTCCACGAAAAGAATTTACCCCCCACCCATCCGAAACATATTTATAGATAAATATCCCATATTATAATAACTATATCAAATGCTAACTTGATGTACAGTCAAACCTCGGTTTAAGAGTGCACCGGTTTGCGAGTGTTTTGCAAGACGAGTATAACATTCGCAAAATCGGTGCCTCAGAAACAGAGTTTGACTCAATTTACGAGTGCGATTCCCCTCCCCCCCCCCCCCCCCGCTTGTGTCGTCCTCCCCCGCGATCCTACATCCCCCCAAGCACCGAAACGAAATCCCTTACCCCTATTGGGCACCAACGCATAGGACGTGCCGGTGCCCAAAGATCCTCCCTCGGCTGGGCGGTGTGTCAGAGATCCTCCCTGTTGCCTGTGCTCGGCTGGACTGGGCCTTGAACATTTGCGCATGCTCAAGGCCTTCTGGTCTTGCTCTCTCTGATGTAGAATTGCGGGAGGGGGGATATGGGGCAGCATTGGTGGCCTGAAGGGGGGGAGCGCTTTGATATACGAGCAATTTGGTTTACGAGCATACTTCTGGAACAAATTATTCTCGTAAACCAAGGTTCCACTGTACAAGCAAGGTCTTGCAATACAAGGACATATAGTATATGCATCACATCACAATTGAGCCGATGGTTTCTCGCTCTCTCTCACTCTCTCTCTCTCACGAAGTGTAGTGACTGTTCTAAACAAGCAAGGTCTTGCAATACAAGTACATAACAGTATTTTGTTTTAAAGTTTTTGGGGTTTGGAGTTTCCTTTATTTTTTATGGGGAAATTCGCTTTGATACATGAGTTTTGGATTACAAGCATGCATGTTTTCGGAATGAATTATGCTTACAAACCATGGTTTTACTGTACTTCTGATTAGTGAATGGTAATAATGACCAGCCTGTATCAAAATGTAAAAAAAGCAGGGACAGGGAATGTGGTCAAATCAAAAGTTAGGGTTGAGCCTGTGTCAACACCTTTCTCTCTCTCTCGCTCTCTCAGGAGTGGAGACCTATCCTGGACCTTAAACACATCAACCTGGCCCTTAGAGTCCCTTGGTTCTGATTGGAGACCATTGGTCTGTCATTGCAGTGGTAGAGCCAGAAGAATTTCTGGCCTCCCTGAATTTGACAGCTTACCTTCACATTTCGATTTTCCCAGAGCACAGAAAGTTCTGAGTTTTCATGTATCTGAGAATCACTACCAATTCTCAGCACACTCCTTTGGGTCATAAACAGCGCCCCACATTTTCACTAGTTAATGTGGTAGTGGCTGCTCATCTTTTGCAGAGCGGGTTGGCAAGTGCTTGGGCGATTGGCTCATCAGAGCTCTGTCCCAAACGGAAAGAGAAAGCAGTAGTGGCAGTTGTGGAGATGTTACAGTCTGGACTGGATTGTGAACTTTCAGAAAGAGCCACCTGGTGTGGACAATATTTTAATCAAAAACCAATACATGCAACAAGATGATACAATGTACATTCCCCCTTCCCCTACTCCTGAACCCCCTTCCCCAGGCAGTGTTATCGAATATCCAGAGAAGCCTAGGAATCATAGTCACTTAGTCTGTCCAACTTGGGAGGCACAGCATGCTCTCCATGTTATATGATAATCCCAAGTTCTATGATAGTTAATATATTCTGTCGAAGAGAGACGTTTGCACATTAATTGGGATATGATCCAACTGCCCCAAGAGGCTATTGCGGTCTGTTATCCTAGCTGATTGCCAATGGTGAGTGAGTGCTATCCACACTACTCACAAAAATTGCCAAGCGGTGTTCATGAGCAGTAGATCCAAAGGGGGGGAGGGGGGGCAGCATTAAGCAACATTCTAATAGCACAAGAAAGTGTTTTCTAATAATGTTTATCAGCAGCTGGCCAACCAGCTGTCAGTAACGCCACACCAGAGGGCAATCCCACCAGATATGCCATATGTCCTCTCGCTGGCCACAGTGCCTTCAGCATAGGCCCTCAGGGATGCCATATATGCAGGATAGTTTGCATGAAGTCATATGTCATCGATAATAGTTTATATCAATTTTCTATTAAGTTAGAGGAGACAGGTAATACAAACATTTTTATATATCAGTGTCCAAATATTATCATGCCCTCGCCAACCCAAGTCTCCCTCCCACTGTTCCCTATAGGGGACATGGGGGAGCCTTTCTTCCCAATAGAACCAAATATAGCCTGGAAACTCCACCTCTCCCAGGACCCTTAAGCAATGCTTTCTCTAAGTGGGTCTCTCTTAAACTGAGGTCCCAAAACGCTTTCCTAAATAGAAAGGTGTATAATTGTATGTAAGAAAGGTATCTTGGCTCAAGAGGCCATACTTCTGTAAATGCTCAAAGGAAACGGTCCCCGAGTCCTGCCACACTTGCTCTAAGGTGCGCAGCCCTGCCCTGACCCATTGATATCAAATGGGATCCTCACTCCCAGGATTAAAATCAAAAGTTAAACTAATGGGAGTATTGGTAAAATAAACACGTTCAAGAAATATCTGTCTACAAAGCTTATACCATATATTAATTATTGCTCTTAAGAAAGGGTTAGGGCAGGGGTGTCCAATGTCGGTCCTCGAGGGCCGCAGTCCAGTCGGGTTTTCAGGATTTCCCCAATGAATATACATGAGGTCTATTTGCATTCACTGCTTTCATTGTATGCTAATAGATCTCATGCATATTCATTGGGGAAATCCTGAAAACCCGACTGGATTGCGGCCCTCGAGGACCTACATTGGACACCCCTGGGTTAGGGATATAGAGTTTTGTGTGCAATATAGCTATGGGGGCCTCCATAAAGAAATAGCAGATAGGAATGCCTGCTCTAAATTTATCCAGGATTTGTCTGCATAAGTGATCCATGCCACTATTTACTGTAGTAGTGCTGCCTTATAGTATTGAAAAAAGCATGGCACTCACATACCTCCTCATGTCTTGACCTGATAACAATATAGAAAGGACTACCTGGGGCGGCCATCACTTCCAGATATAGGCAAAGTCTTTGCGTGTCAACTTACGGAAAAAGGACTGGAGGAGTACAATTGGCAGCGCCATAAAGAGAGAAAGCAATTTAGGCAGAAGCATCATTTTGTTCGTGGCAATTCGTCCTAAACACCACAAGATTAAGCCCTCCCATTTGTCCAATTCCAAAAAGAGGAGATGGGGATCTGTGAAGTTAGCTTTGTGTAACTGGGCAGGGTCGGGGGTAAGCTGGATACCCAGATATTGTAGAGAACCCTTCGTCCATTGAAAAGGGAAGCCTAACTGTAGTGCCCACGCTCTAGGTACCTCTAGGTTAATAATCAGAATTTCTGATTTAGCCATGTTAACCTGAAACCCAGAGGCCCTCTCATATTCCTCCAACATAGGCATTAAGTGTGCGAGGGAGGTCTCTGGCTCTTGTACAAAAAGCAATACATCATCTGCAGAGAGGAGGATTTTATATTCCTTCCCCCCTACCTGGAGTCCCTGGATATCCATACGGGCTCATATAAAGCACTCTAACAGTTCAATAGAGCACACATAAAAGCAGAGACAATGCACAACCCTGTCTAGTTCCTCTCTCCAACTCTATAGGAGCTGTGTGAAATCCATTGATCTTAAAGCTCAACAGGGCACCTAACCCATTATAAAAGCTTATCTTGAAAACCTTGCTGTTGCTTGTTCTTTCTTCTTAGTCTCTCACTCCTCTTTCCACTTCCATCCCATTCTTCAGGTGCTTCTTCCAACCTGATCCTCTGCTCAGAACCCTTTTCTCAGCCTCTCCCCTATCAGACCCCTGCTCTTTGAATCCCCCACAGTTCCTTTTTCTGTCCTCATCTATTTCTTCAGCTAATTCCTCACCCATTTACCTTTGAATAAAAGCTGCCCCCCCCCCCAGCTTTTATTCAGTTCTGTTCTCCCTTTCACAGTCCATAACTCTTCCCTCAATCTCTTTCTCTCACAAGCTATCAGTAGTGCCTGTGACTGTTTCATTTCCTTCTTTCACTTCCTCTCCCAGTCCCTCCCTCAGCACTTATCCCCCTCTATGGTAGACTAAAGGCAAGAAGCCTGTCTGACACACTGTTGCTCTCCTCTGCACCTATTACTCAGACATTTCTTACCTTCCCATGAGGCATGAGGGGGAGGCATGAACCGTCTGTCCTGCTTTTCCCTGTAACTTATTGGCTGGCTAAGGAATGCCTGACAAATAGGGGGAGATCAGAGCAATAGCTGAGAAGAGAAAGCCTTTCTTCTTTAGCACTCTCCAGACTGGTATAGGAAATCTTACAAGCAGGTATATATCTCATCAACACCAACAGGTGGAGACTGAAACAAAACTGTAGAATAGTACATAAGAGGTACCTTCCCCTATTGCTATCAGTCATCTTTCAGTCATCAGGTGTGAGGAGTTGTACCCATCTCTCTTGGTAGGGTTGTTGGAATTTGTTTAGGATCCTAGCCCCTGTTTTTGTGCCGGATTGAGCTTGGGTGGGCCCTGCTTGGGGGGTCTGTTCAACCTCGGGGGTAGTGCTGCCCGATTCAGAGAAAAATATTTCAATTCGATTCACCCTGTTGAATCAATTATTCGATTCTATTCTATTCACTGTAAAAGTCAATAGGTTCTCGAGTGGGAACAACCTGATGTCTCAGCACTTGAGGAAAAGACCACGTAATAATGTCTAAGATAAATCATATAAATAATTATACTGAAGCAGGGTGTCCTTAGCGTGAGAGGTAAGCGAGGGGAGAGAATTCTCCAGCTTTTTACACAATAAGGCACAGGTTAATCACCCTCTGCCTGCAGTGCACACCATCATAGGACACCTCATGTGTGCTCAAATTAATCAATGTGATAAATTAAACAGTGATATACAATTGGTCAATCACACGAGTGCAAGATCAAACAGGTTGTTCCCACTCAGAACCTATTGACTTTTACTGCTTTTCTGTGTGAGTAAATAATTAAGCAAATTTCTGATAACCTACAGAAATGATTCTCAGCTTCCATCCCCAGCCCCCTGCCTATTCTGAGCTTCCATCCCCGGCCCCCAAGACTCACCAGGTTTCCTGCCGATTTCAGCTTCCATGTCCAGCCCCCAAGACTCACCAGCCCCCCTGCCGATTTATTTACTTATTGGACTGTATATTAAATCGCGGGGAAGAGAGAAGAAATGCGGGGAAAGAGCCAGCCAAAAATAGCATTTGCTGCTGCCGAGGTCTGCTGCACAAGGTCCACTCGCTCGCCCGCCGATTGACTCTCCCACTCCTTTCATTTCTTCCGATTTTGCAAAACCGGAAGTTACATTAGATGGGTAGAGGCTAGCGGCGTGAAATATCCTGAACTCGTCTTGCAGCTGATTGGGTAAGTCCGGTTTTTAACAAACACGAACCAATTCGAATCGATTCACCTGATTTGAATCAGTGAACCGATTCGAATCGTGAATCGGGCAGCACTACTTGGGGATGTCAAACCTGGCGGGTCTCGAGCTGGGTCCCTCCCCCCATTTCCACCACCTCCCCAACATTTTTTTAGAGGTGCCTCAGCAGTAAGCCTTGCCCCCTAAGTCAAACAAGGCATGCTGCTTTGAGAGCCAGTGGAGTCTGTTCTGAAAAGAAGAAAAAATCCTAAGGTAGTACCAGTTTGAAGGGTTGCTTTCCCTTTAAATATGCTGTAATTTACTGTATTTTTTAACTAACCAGCACTTTTCTTTTAGCTAGATCGTGTATGGACCAATTGAGCACTTCTCAGGGGAAGTGGTGCACAATTTGGTCCAGACGAGAGGCATTCGCAGCCAGCCTGAAATCGGCTGTTCAGGCTGGTGCGGTAGTGGAGCTCCGTCCGCAGCAGTTGCAGGCGTCCAGGGCTCCCTGGTCTTCCCCCACCGCCCACAGAGGATTTTCCTCAGCCACCGATAGTAAAGGTAAAAAGGACTCCCTTGCTGCCAGTTCGGCTCGGGACTCCCTCTCACCTGATTTTTTAACAGCTGATGCCGGCTTGCCTGTTTAGTGGCTGGGGCAGTTCAGGCTTCTCAGCCGCTAGAGGCCCTGGAGGGGGAGTTATTTTTGGCGGGAACTTCGCCATTTTCACAGACAGACCTTTTCATTTTGTCTGCAACCTCAGGTGACCTTCCCCCTATGTTGGAAAAACAGGGGCAGGTTTCAGCTGGGTCCCTTGCTGTGGTAGGGAATCCCATGGGACCCCCAGGGGTTTTTACCCCCTGATTTAATTTTTTCATTGTGCAGGGCCTATTTTCAGGTGGCTGGGGGTCCGATGTGCGCCCAGGAGGTTTTGGGAGGGGTGGTTCCCCCCGCATCCCCTATGGTTTTGCCTCCCCCGCACCCCCTAAGGCTTTGCCTCCCTCTTCTCCTTTGGTGTCCCCTCTTCCTCCCTCGTCCAAGCACCCCCCAGGTGGCTTGGGAAGCGGATTGGTGGTCAGAGGAGCGTGTTGGCCTGGATGAGGACCTGGACTCTTGAGGAATTCCAGGATCCTCTCAAGGGGATGGCCAATGGTGGCGGGTTTTCCGCCTTCTGACGAAGAGGTATCCATGGTGCGCTTTTTTCAGAGGGATGAGTTACAAGACCTGATTCAGCAGATCTCCTCGGTGCTGCATTTTGAGGAAGCGCCACCGGAGACCCTGCGTGTGAGGGACTCTCTTAGGAGGATTTTCTCTGCTTCCCGCTCTTTCCTATGCATCAGGATAGTCGGGATCTCGTCCTGGCGCAGTTGGCTCGTTTATATCATGGCTCGTTTATATCCCATCCCGGAGGGGGATAGGGCTACTTTGAAGTCGCCAGTGGTGGATGCGGTGGTCTCAGTGTTTGCTAAGCGGCATGGAAGACGCAGGCTTTTCACCAGACGCTTCAACGCTTGCTCAATCTCAAAGTAGTTGTTCCAGTACCTCCTCAGGAGTGTGGCACCGGGAGGTACTCAATTTACTTTGTGGTGCCCAAGGTGAGGACCTTTCGGCCCATCTTAGATTTAAAAGAGGTCAACAGGGCTCTTAAATTCCCTCTTTTCGCATGAAAATGCTGCAGTCTGTCATTCTGGCAGTTCAGCCAGGGGTGTTCCTGACTTCTCTTGATTTGAAGGAGGCCTTCTTACATGTTCCAATTCGGGCCTCCCATCAGCGCTTCCTTTGCTTTGCGATCTTGGGTCAGCACTATCAGTTCTGTGCGCTTCCTTTTGGCCTGGCCACGGGTCCCCTGACGTTCACCAAGGTTATGGTGGTCGTCATGGCAGCCTTGGGTTCAGAGGGCATTCTGGTGCATCCCTACCTGGACGACTGGTTGATTCAGGCAAAGTCGTTTCAGGAGAGCACCCAGGTTACGGCTCGGTTGGTGGAGTTTCTGCAGTCGCTGAGATGGGTGGTCAGCCTTTCCAAGAGTCAGTTGATCCCATCTCAGCATCTGGAGTACCTTGGGGTTCTATTTGATACCTCCTTGGGGAAGATCTTCCAGAGGCCCAAGTAAGCAAATTGCAATCTCAAATTCGCCTGCTTCTGGTGTCCTTGGGCGTAGGATTTCCTCCAAGTCTTGGGATCGATGGCGGCTTCTCTAGACATAGTAAGGTGGGCACGGGCCCCCAAGCGTCCTCTTCAGTATGCTGTGCTTCGGAGGTGGTTGCCCCAGAGGAACAGTTTGGATCTCCCTGTTCCTGTGAGAGGCTTGGCATGCTGCAGTCTTTTTATTGTGATTTGATTTATTTTGATTAGGCGATATAAGAAATTTTAAATAAAGTTAAAACTTGGTGGTTCCAGACCCCTCCTCTTGTTCAAGAAACATAGAAACATAGAAATAGATGGCAGATAAGGGCCCAAGGCCCATCTAGTCTGCCCACCTTAATGTCCCTCCCCTACCTTTTCCCTGTGAATAGATCCCATGTGCCGATCCCATTTGGCCTTAAAATCAGGCACGCTGCTGGCCTCAATCACCTGTAGTGGAAGACTATTACAGCGATCAACCACTCTTTCAGTGAAAAAGAATTTCCTGGTGTCACCTCGTAGTTTCCCGCCCCTGATTTTCAACGGATGCCCTCTTGTTGTCGTGGGACCCTTGAAAAAGAAGATATCTTCCTCCGCCTCGATGCGGCCCGTAAGATACTTGAACGTCTCGATCATGTCCCCCCTCTCTCTGCGCTCCTCGAGCGAGTATAGCTGTAATTTGTCAAGCCGTTTTTCGTATGGTAGATCCTTGAGTCCCGAGACCATCCGGGTGGCCATTCTTTGCACCGACTCCAGTCTCAGCACATCCTTGCGATAATGCGGCCTCCAGAATTGCACACAGTATTCCAGGTGGGGCCTCACCATGGATCTATACAATGGCATAATGACTTCCGCCTTACGACTGACGAAACCCCTTCGTATGCAGCCCATGATTTGTCTTGCCTTGGACGAAGCCTGCTCCACTTGATTGGCAGACTTCATGTCCTCACTGGATGGGTCTGGATCAACCACAGTGGACGGTGCTTCTCATGGATGCCAGTCTCCTCGGTTGGGGAGCTCATTGTCTAGGTCACTCAGTTCAGGGAACCTAGTTCACAGTAGAGGCATCCTGGTCGATCGATGTGCTGGAGACCAGAGCCGTCCATCTGGCACTGTTCGCCTTCCGCTCCTTGGGCAAAAGAGTTTTTTCAGACAATGCCACGGCGGTGGCCTATGTCAATCGTCAGGGGGGGGGGGCACCAAGAGCACTCGGGTAGCGCAGGACGTGGCTCTGCTCATGGTCTAGGCCAGTGATGGCTAACCTTTTTGAGCCCGAGTGCCCAAACTGCTGCACAAAACCAAAGAATTTCCTCAAAGTGCCAGCACGTCAATTAAACCTTAATAACAAGATTTTAGTATCTAAAAACTCTTTATAAAGTTGCCTGAACTATGTAACATCATTTTTAAAGGTTGGAATCTTTGTATTGTCAGAGAATCAATTTGATTCACAATCCTTTGGTTTTCATGGCAATTTATAATGTTTTAATGATTTCATTCAATTTAATGAATTTAGGAAGAATTTGATTCAGTTACACAATATAATTTAAATGTATTATTCACATAACATGTCAAATGTATCCTGAGTAAAAAAAAAGATAAACTTCTTAAAACTGTTAACTGTGTCAAGACTCGGTGTGCATTCCCAAAGAGTCTATACATGTTTTTTTTGTAAAATTTACAATCAAATTAGAAAATAGTTAAATCATTACATTTCTAATAATATGATGTAAAGAAAACAAAAGAGCTTTCAATTAAACCAACCGTTTTTATTGGAAATTCCAGATTGGAATACAACAGGGCCATGTAAAGTCCCTTTTTTAAATAACATCTTTAAATAATATTTAAATAACTTAGAAAAGTGTCTTAACTGCAAACTGAAAACACTGCTTCATGTAAACATATGCATTAGGCATGCTCTGAAAAAAATTAATGTGATTTTTGTTGTTGCATGCATGCTGATAACTTGTCAATCCTTGGCTCATAGTGCGTTAATTTCAGAGCAACACATGCAGCACTCATGTCATCCGTTAATCTGTTTCTAGCATCAGATTTTATATGATTCAAAGCCGAAAACAGCTGCTCACAAGCATAGGATGACCCAAACAAAGTAAGAAGAGCAATCCCAAGTGCTTTCATGGACTTAAAATTGTCTGGCAGAGAATTCCACGCTTTTAGGATTTCATTTTCAGAACTGCTAGCAGTGATTTCATTTGTCACCCTTTCACACTCAATACGTTCAAGAGCCGCACGCAGGTCATTGAATTTACTTTTCCAGATAGAGCTTTCTTGAAATTCCAGTAGCTCCATTTCCAAATTTTGAATATCCAACCACTGTAAGCAGGAAAGATCAAGATCTTCAAATGTGGACTTTTCTGGGGAAGTTATAAATGAAAGGGTTGTCTCCATCTTACGGAACTGAGAAAATCTTTTACTAAAATTCTCCTTTGCTTCGGCTACAATGGTGGAATATGCTTTGTGGATTTCTTGGTGTTTTTTATGACTGTCCACAAATGTTGTAGAATTATCCAAATGTATTTTTAGGTTGGGAAAATATTTTAGCTGTCCACTCTCAAGGTCTTTTTCAAAAACATGCAATTTTCTCTCAAAAGCTTTGATGTCACTAAACATGCTTTCTGCTGTTTTTCCCATGCCTTGTAATTTTTTGTTTAGTACATTAAAGTGGTTAGTAAAATCTGTAAAGAACATGAGGTTGGTAAGCCAGGCCGTGTTGGTGAGTTGAGGATAATCTTCCCCCTTTTCGTTCATAAATAGCCTAACTTCTTCCAAGCAGGCCACAAATCTCTCTAACACTCGTCCTCTGCTCAGCCACCGGACATTATTGTACATCAGTAAAGTGTTATATTGTGCCTGAACCTCATCGAGAAGGGCTTGAAATTGTCGAAAATTAAGAGCACGCGCCATGATGAAGTTCACCATTTTTGTTACATCTTTGAGGACATCGTCAAGTTTTTTGCTGCTTTCTTTGGCGCAGAGAGCCTCTTGATGTATTATGCAATGAAATTGAATCAGTGGATGTTTTGCTTCCTTAGCAAAGAAATAAATGAATCCTGATGTTGTCCCCACCATGCTAGGTGCTCCATCGCTAGTAACTGAAACTACTTTTTCTGGACTTATGTCTAGTGATGAAAAAGCCTCCATCACAGCATTGTGGATATCTATCCCTTGTGTTCTTCCAGGCAAAGACGGCAGTTTTACCAGCTCTTCTCTCATGATGTCACCAGTAGCATAACGCAAAATGAGCGTTAGTCTTGCATGGTTAGTAATATCTGTACTTTCATCCAAGCACATGGAGTAGAAGGGTGCTTTTTGTAAGTCGCAAGTAAGCTGTTGACTAACATCAGCAGCCATTCGCAGAACCCTATCTTTTGCAGTATTTCTGCTTAGCGGCATCTCAGAGATGCGCTGCACAATTTTATCCTTGTTTTGGAAATCATGGAAGAGTGAATTACTCCCAGCCAAAATTGCCTTTTTGATAAAATCTCCATCAGAGAGGGGCTTACCATGTTTTGCCATGCACAGTGAAAGTTGAAAGCTGGCAACTGTAAGATGATTAGTTTTTGAAAGATAGTTGCTAAAACTAAGAGACTGGGAGTGATATTTCTTTAATTTTCCTACAAGGAACTCTTTTCTTTGAGCTAAACCAAGTTCAGCAACACTGTTATGGTTGGTCTCAAAGTGACGTTTGACACGATGTGCGAGACACAACACTTTCATTACACATAATACACAATGCTTTCCCACTGCGTTCAATCACTTCATATGTACTCTGTCCAGGCCTCTTGGAATGGTCTTCCACTTTCTGTTTTTGCTTTTTTTGCTGTACTCATTTTCTTTGTTCAAGACTTCAAGTCTACAAAAAGATAAAATTTGTATAATAAAAAAAAATCTAATGAAGTGCTGTATACAAATCCGTCCCCATAAAAAAATATGTGATTGGGGAATTTTACTAATTGTAGACATCCGTTTTGGTCAAAAAATATACTGTCCGGGTGAAAACCGGACTTGTGCAACCTGAGTGTATGGGAAAAGGAGTTTTATTTTTCATTATTGGAGCCTTTGTTATTTTATTATGATGTTTACAAAAGCACTGTGAAGGGCCACATATACACTTTACTGTTTTTTTTGCTATATTGAGTTTTCCATAAGGTACAGCGCAGAGGATTAGTGTGTTGGTTGTTCACAGAGAGCCCAGCCCTCCTCTCAGCTTACTGAACTTCTCTATGCAATCATCATAAGCATCTTTTTTATTTCCTCGAATTTAGCATGTCCCCCATGGAAGATACAGAGGTTTTTACAGAGGAGCACATTATTAGACACATTAACTTCCCCCCATATCCTCACCTCTCTAGCATGGGAGCACTAGGAACTGTTCCTGATTACAGATGTCACATGTGGAGTCACACTACAGCCTCACTGAGTTCCTGTGATAGACTCAGTGTGAAGCTTCTCTTCCTCCCCCCACTTCCCCCTCACACACTGCCTGGCTCATAGGATACTAAGGGGAAGACAGGCAGGCTAAACATCCACTCACAGGACTGCAGCCAGCACAGGAGGATGGGCCGCGGCCCACCGGGACAATGCCCGGTCCTCCCAATGGCCAGTCCGGCCCTGTTGCCAGGTGAGCTGCAAAGCAGACACCGGCACACTCGCCTCCCGCCGCACCGCATATCTTAATTGCGGACTAGAGAGTTGCGCGGGGACAGAAATCCCACCCGTCCCAGTGAGGAATCCCCTCCGTCCCCGCCCGTCCCTATAAACTTCAGAAATAGTTATTTCATTTAATTATGCTACTGAATTAAAGGCTCTGGTAGAAACCTATTTACAAATAAGCAAAAAGACTTTATTAATTTGGAAATATTAATTGGGAAGAATACACACTTTGTAAACGTGTTTCTACTAGAGCCTCTTTTGTTTATAAATTTTTATCAACACAACTAATATACTACTTTATCCTGAAGCAAAAAGAAATAGAATTCTTTTCCTACCTTTGTTGCCTGGTTTCTGCTTTCCTCATGTTCTCATTCAGTTCCTTCCATCCACTGTCTCTCTTCCTTCTGCGTCTTCCATTTGCTCTGTTACTGTGCCTCTCCCTTTCTCCCCCCTTCCAAATTGGTCTGGCACCCATCTTCTTCCCTCCGCTCCCCCCATAGTCTGGCATCTCTGTCTTCTTCCCTGCCAGCGTCTTCTCCCCACTCTCTCTTCCCCATTTCCTTTCAGCGTCCTTCTCCCCCCCCCCCCCATCTTCCATGTCCTGTCAGCGTCCTTCTCCCCCCTCTGTCTTCCCCATGGCCTTTCAGCATCCTTCTCCACTCCCCCCCGTCTTCCCCATGGCCTTTCAGCGTCCTTCTCCACCCCACCCCCCCATCTTCCCCATGTCCTTTCAGCGTCCTTCTCCACCCCTTTGTCTTCCCCAGTGCTTTCAGCGTCCTTCTCCCCCCTCCTTCTCTCCCGCCCCAGGTGCAGCACAGCCGGCCAGGTCCCCTTACTTTTGTGGCGCTTCCGCGACCGACAGACCGACAACAGCCCCGGTCTGACAAACCTCCCTGCCCTTAACCGCAAATCTAAATTTCCTTCTTACAACTGCTGTAAGAAGATAATTTAGATTCGCGGTTAAGGGCAGGGAGGTTTGTCGGACCAGGGCTGTTGTCGGTCGGTCGGTCGGGTTAGCGCCACAAAAATAAGGGGACCTGGCCGGCTGTGCTGCACACGGGGCGGGGCGGACCGCCCCCCTCCCTTGGTAGCCACTCGAGCCGCGAGACTACTCCTCCTTACCTACCCTGCCTGCAGTACAGAGCCGAACGGAAGTCTTCCCAACGTCAGCGCAGACGTCGGAGGGAGGGAGGGCTTTGTTTACCGACGTCAACGCTGACGTCGGGAAGACTTCCGTTCGGCTTTGTGCTGCAAGCAGAGCAGGTAGGGAGAAAAGCCCCGCGACTTAGTACATCCAGCCCCGCGACTTAGTACATCCAGCCCCGCAGGAACCCTGCGACCCTTGCAGCTCTCTATTGCGGACCTTCCCGCATGCCAGCTGCAAGGCCTTCGCGTGCCACAGCTGGCACGCGTGCCATAGGTTCGCCATCACTGGTCTAGGCAGAGTCCCACCTTCAGGACATCTCGGCCTCCCACATAGCCAGAGTGGAGAATGTTCAGGCGGACTTCCTCAGTCGTCACATGCTAGATCCCGGAGAGTGGTGTATAAGCCACGTGACCTTTCAGTTGATAGTGCAGTCTTGAGGTAAGCCCCTGATGGACCTGATAGCCCCGAGTGTCAATGCCAAAAACCCCTACTCTTCAGTCGTCGCAAAGACAGTCAGGCCAAGGGTCTGGATGCTCTGGTTCAACCATGACCAACGGAGGGGCTGTTGTATGTGTTCCCTCCGTGGCCATTAGTGGGCAGAGTTCTTCACCGCAGTGTTCATCACCCGGGCCTGGTAGTTCTGTTGGCTCCGGATTGGCCCCGACATCCATGGTATGCAGATCTGGTGTCAGATCCTCTTCCTTTTTCGCCCTATCTGCTGACTCCGGTCCTTTTTCCCTTGTTCTATCCAGGTCCCGTTTGTCTTACGGCTTGGCTCTTGACAGGGAACATAAGAAGGGGTATTCAGATAAAATGATCTCCACCCTCTTGGGGTCTCAGAGACTTTGTACATTTCAGGCTTCTGTGGGGTCAATTCCTTTCGTTTTTTTCTGTGTGGATATGGCATATCTTTGAGGACTGATGTAGGGTGCGTGGAGTGGTCTCTTTTCTTGCAGAATGGCCTGGACAGGGGCCTGGCTTGGTCTTCTCTCAGAGTTCCGCTGGGGGCTGTTAAGAGGTCAGTGGTTTACTGCCATTCCTGATGTCGTTCGCTTCTTGCGGGTGGCCAAATTGCTCAAGCCTCCCATGCGGCCGTCTGTTCCCTCTTGAAATTTGAATCTGGTCCCGTCCGGGCTGGTGTGCCTCCCCTTTTGAGCCTTTGGTTGCCTGCTCGTTGAAGGTCCTTACCCTTCAGGCTGTCTTCTTGGTGACTATTACTTCTGCTAGATGTGTTTCAGAGCTGCATGCTCTTGTAGGTCTCCCTTCCTGAAGTTTTCTAGAGAGTGGGTAGTGTTGCAGCCTGTTCCTTCTTTTCTGCTAAAGGTGGTTTCTCCTTGTCATGTCAAACAGGCAGTGGTCCTCTTGGTGTTGGATAGTCGGGAGGATCTTCTGAGCAGAAGCAGTTGCGCAAGTTAGATGTCTGGTTCTTCGTTTTTATGTGCATAGAACACAGGAGTTCAGGAGGTTAGATCATCCCTTCTTGCGGGTCCTTGTTAGGGGATGGCGCTTCTAGGGCTACCATTGCGCGTTGGATCAAAGACTCTATTGCATCCGCTTCTCTTCTGAACCAGCCTGTTCCAGAATTTCTCAATGCTCTTTTCACTCGGGGTCCGGCGGCATCTTGGACTGAATCTTCGCTGGTGCCTCTAGTTGAGATTTGTAAGGCTGTTGTTTGGTTTTCCTTGCATTCCTTTGTCAGACACTACCTTGTGGCTGTTCAGGTGTGTCGAGACGCGGTGTTTGGTGAGCGTGTTCTGGTGTCGGCCCTTCGGGGGTCCCACCCATGATGGGAACTGCTTTGGTATGTCCCGCTTGTAAGATTTCCTATACCTGTCTAGAGAGTGCTAAAGAAGGAGAAATTAGGTTCTTACCTGCTAATTTGCTTTCTTTTAGTTTCTCCAGACCGATATAGGATCCCACCCTATTGTCGTGGTGTTCTTGTTTCAAGTTTATTAAATTTTTGTTATGTATGCAATATCAAAAGCTAACATTTTAAAAATGGGGGGCAGAACAAAACTCTTTCTTGTGGCTGTTGCGCATGCAGATTTTGGTTTTTCTGCGGGTTGTAGTATTTTTTTAGGGCCAGGGAGAATTGAAGAACAGTGGCTTTGGCTTAGCTAGTGAGCTGTGGGGACATTTTCTTTCTGGTATCTCTCCTCTGCATTTTCCAACAGCATTTGGGTATAATTAGTTATTACTCCTATTCGTAGTATGTATGGTTTATTTCTGTTTCAAGTTCTTAGTTCTGCTTGGCTGTTCGTCAGACTGATAAGAATAGGGGAAGGTACCTCTTATGTACTATTCCACAGTTTTGTTTCAGTCTCCATCTGCTGGTCATGATGAGATATATACCCGCTTGTAAGATTTCCTATATCGGTCTGGAGAAGCTAAAAGAAAGTAAAGTAGCAGGTAAGAATCTAATTTCTCCTACCTGTTTTTCCCTGTAGCTCTACATCTGAAAGACTTCTGCTCAGTGCTGAAAAGAATATCGGGGATGCTCTACCACTCACAGAGTTGGAAACTATGCTTGTCATGCCCATAACACATTCATTTGCAGGGCATTCAATGGACCCTTGCTTCTTAGTGGTGTCAGGCCACAGGGAACCTTGTGGATATTAGTCTAGAATTGGCCCAATCATGTCTTTGAACAATTTGAAAGCTATCCTTAAATATAACAGTAATTTGTTGTACATTTCCTCTGTTGTGCATTTTGTAGGCAGTTACAAGTATATGTGAGAAGTGCTATTAGAATTTTACTTATTTTTACATCTTTGTTTCTAGAATTGTGCAGGTCACAGGCAATTCAATGCCACGAAGTGCTTCAGGATTTAAGGCATTCAAGGGAGGCCCACCAAGAAGATTTTGAGATCCAGTGCTCCTGAAACATGAGTTAAAGTAAACATCTGATGAGACCAGAAAAAGCAGGGCTAGAATTGAAAATTTTAGTTTGGGTTTTTTTTTTTTTTTTTTTGTGTGTGGAGGAGAGAAAGAAAGTGGTTTGATAATTTTAATGCGATTTCCCTGTCCAAGACATTTTAATGGTTATGTTGTAATTCTTCTGACTTGGTGCATCTTTGATACGCATTTTTCCTACATTACTGAAGTTCTGTAAAACAAATTAGAACCAAAATAGTTAATGCTGTTAAATATGCTAAGGATAAGTAATTAGCTAAGGTATTTTAGAGGTATTGTTTATCAAGGCTTTGTGTTTCCAAGCTTTTGAGTAGATACTTATCATAGAATATAAACCTGTGTAACATCCATTTGGGGAAATTATACATGCTATTAAATGAACACCTCTGTTGCACACACTTGTGTGTTCTGGTACTAACCTATCTTTCCAGAAGATACTGCTACATGAAGTGCTTCTGTACTGTGTATCTTGGCAACTATGTATCTTTATTTTTTTTAATAAACTTTCATGTGTACACTTAACTATTAACATGTCTTTCTTAAGCTTTTTAGGTCATAAGAATAAACATTTTTATTTATAAGCTGTTGTATGGATTGCATCTTTCACTTAATTGATAACCTTAATCTTTAATTAGGAATCAGAGAACAAAAGTTTTCATACATGTTAGTACATGTAAATGTTGAACTTCAGAGCCTTCTACATTTTGAATCTGTGAAAGCCCATTATAGAAATTAGCTGAAAGATGTGTCTTGATGATCCAAGGGGAATGATGCCTAATGACATGATGGTTATGTTCCAGTGTTTGTATTGTATTGGGATTTTTTTTAATTATAAATCCTAGGGCCTCTTTTATGAAGCCGTTTAGCTCATGCCGCTGTGGTAAAGGCCCCGAAGCCCATAGAGATTTAAAGAGCTTCGGGGCTTTTGCCACACGGCTTTGTAAAACAGGCCCCTAGTGTGTTTGATTAAACTTCCTGATATTGCAAACAATCCAGATATTTTTTGCCTATAAAATCATCAGATATCTTTTAAGAACTCCAGAATTTAGATTTGGCAAATCTGATATTTTAGACTGTAATGCAGTCAGTTGTAGAAATTCTGAAGCTGTTTTGGGACAAAGAATATGGGGTTTTCTGGATGTTAAGGCCAGCTTTACATCTTTTTCTTTTCTCTTTTTTTTTCCCCTCAAAAGTTTGAGAAAATGCAAAATGATACAAAACCACGAACAAGGCAACCAACATCCAATACAAGCACAACCCCCCCACCCCGCCAAAAGTCATACTGGGATTCTTCAGTACTAGACAAATCAGTCCAAAACAAAACCCCCATCCACAACCCCTCCTACCTCCCCTCCCCCAACCCCCATCCCATTTGTGTGCAGAAAACCAACTAGAAACCACTAAAGTAGCTGGGTGAGACCACTAGGAGACAGAGGACCACTTAATGTAAGGATCCCAAAGCTTCAAAAATTGAGAGGCGATTATGCAGGAGAGCTGTCAATTTAGACATATGAAAAATAAACGCTAATTTCCCCAATAAATGCTGCCTAGTAGGTGGGTGAACTTGCTTCCACTGTA
This sequence comes from Geotrypetes seraphini, assembly GCF_902459505.1. NCBI lineage: Eukaryota > Metazoa > Chordata > Amphibia > Gymnophiona > Dermophiidae > Geotrypetes > Geotrypetes seraphini. Next base: position 45,879,859 of record NC_047097.1, read on the forward strand.
CAGCCAACAACAATCTGCTAGCTGTAAACACATGAAAGGAGCACGGCAACACCCCATGCGGCATATGCAATAAAGCACTGCCCATAGATTTACAAATAGGCCTATGAAAAATTTCAGTAAGGATATCAAACACCATAGACCAATAAGGGACCACTTTAGAACAATCCCACCAAATGTACAAAAACGTACCTCTTTGCCCACACTGCCTCCAACACAAGTCAGAGGTGTGCGAACTGGTGTAAGGTACCACTGATAGAGCATCTTGTATCCATTTTCCACCAAAGAGCTAGCAATAGAGGGGCGCAGCAAGTGTTTGAAAAGATTGGCCCACCATCGAGAAGCAAAGGTCTACCCCAACAAAGTCTCCTAAACCTGAATATATTTGATAGGTTGGGCATTTTGGGAAGTAAGTGCCTTATAAAAGCGAGTAACACATCCCCAACCACAACTGCCACCCATGGCCCATTTCAACAAAGTTTCCGGGATCGACAACTCGCCCAGGGCCCTACGCTGGAGAAAATCGCAGACCTGGTGATAGCAAAAGAAATCCATGTCCCCCAAATCGTAAGCCTCCTGTAAGTCCGAGTAGGACACAATCTGACCCTCAAGAAAATCCCCCAAATCCGCAAGGCCCTAGAGGGCCCAAGTTTTAAATCGCAGGTCTAGTCTACTGGGTGTAAACCCCTCTGCCACCCAAAGGAGCATAGACAAAAAATAGCACCTACCAGGAAGCAAACAAGCCCAAGTACGTGCCCAAATATTGAAGGTAAGAGAAAGAAAAGGGTTAGAGCCTCTCAATAGAGCCCGGGCCTCCGGCAGAGACAGTCAGAGAAGCCCAACACAAAGGTCATCAGCAATGTGTGGGTGTTCGATCTTAACCCAACTTTTAGAGCGAGCTTTACACCAAGTCAGAAATGCCTTCAATTGGGCTGCCACATAACACTTCAAACAAGGGACACCCATCCCACCATGGTCCTGGAATTGATATAACACACTCCTTTGAACCCACAGGGGCTAACTTTTCCAAATAATACTGACAGTTTCCTAGAGAGCCTGTGGAAAAAGACATCCGAGAGTGGAATCGGCAAAGCTTGAAAAAGATATAAAAGTTTCAGTAATACCATTTAAAAAAATGACAAATCGCTGGGCCCGGACGGAATCCACTCTAGGGTACTGAAAGAACTAAAGGAGGAAATAGCAATCTATCCCTGAAAACAGGAGTGATCCCGGAAGATTGGAAGATAACCAATGTTACGCCCATCTTTAAAAAGGGATCAAGAGGTGACCCGGGGAATTACAGACTGGTGAGTCTGACCTCGGTTCCGGGGAAAATGGAAGCGCTGATAAAAGACAGCATCGATGAGCATTTGGAAAGAAATAAACTTCTAATCACAAGCCAACATGGCTTCTGCAAGGGGAGATCGTGCCTAACGAACTTACTTCACTTCTTCGAAGGAATTAACAAACGGATGGACAAAGGGGACCCCATAGACATATATTTAGATTTCCAAAAAGCCTTTGACAAGGTACTCCATGAACGCCTACTTCGGAAACTGAAGAACCATGGGGTGGACGGAGATGTACATAGATGGATCAGGAATTGGTTGGCGGTTAGGAAGCAGAGGGTAGGAGTGAAGGGCCACTACTCGGACTGGAGGAAGGTAATGAGTGGTGTCCCGCAGGGGTCGGTGCTCGGACCGCTGCTATTCAATATATTTATAAATGACATAGAAACAAGGACGAAGTGCGAAATAATAAAATTTGCAGATGACACCAAACTATTTAGTGGTGCTCGGACTAAAGAGGACTGCGAAGAATTACAAAGGGACCTGAACAAGTTAGGGGAGTGGGCAATGAGATGGCAGATGTAAAGTATTGCATGTAGGAAGCAAAAACCCGAGGTACAGCTATACGATGGGAGGGCTGTTACTGAGTGAGAGTACCCAAGAAAGGGACTTGGGGGTAATAGTGGACATGATAATGAAGCCATCGGCACAATGCGCAGCGGCTGCTAAGAAAGCGAATAGAATGCTAGGTATAATCAAGAAGGGTATTACAACCAGAACGAAAGAAGTTATCCTGCCTTTGTATCGGGCGATGGTGCGTCCGCATCTGGAGTACTGCGTCCAATATTGGTCACCGTATCTTAAGAAGGATATGGCGATACTCGAAAGGGTTCAGAGGAGAGCGACATGATTGATAAAGGGTATGGAAAGCCTTTCATACACTGAGAGACTGGAGAAACTGGGGCTCTTTTCCCTGGAAAAAGAGGACAATTAGAAGGATATGATAGAGACTTACAAGATCATGAAGGGCATAGAGAAAGTAGAGAGGGACAGGTTCTTCAAACTTTCAAAAAAATACACGAACGAGAGGGCATTCGGAAATGTTGAAAGGGGACAGATTCAAAACCAATGCTAGGAAGTTTTTCTTCACCCAATGGGTTGTGGACACCTGGAATGCGCTTCCAGAGGGCGTGATAGGGCAGAGTACGGTATTAGGGTTGAAGAAGGGATTGGACAAATTTCTGAAGGAAAAGGGGATAGAGGGGTACAGATAGAAGACTACTACACAGGTCCTGGACCTGTTGGGCCGCCACGCGAGTGGACTGCTGGGCACGATAGACCTCTGGTCTGACCCAGCAGAGTCACTTATGTTCTTATCTTCACACTCTGGATGCGTCCAAACCAAGAGATGGAAGCGGCCTCCCATTTATCAAGATCCTCCCAAAGGGACTTAAGCAAAGGAGGGAAATACAAGTCATAAAGAGACTGAGGACTAGAAGTAATATTAATCCCTAGATATTTAAGACATTTAGCCGTCCATTTAAAAGGGATTCAGCGTTGCAACTGAACCCTATCATCCGGAGTCACCGACAAATTAAGAATTTTGGACTTATCCATATTCGTCTTAAAACCAGATACCTGGCCAAAACATTCAAGTTCCGACACTATCCCCGGGAGAGAGAGCACCGAGCGTGTGACAGTAAGCATAATATCATCTGCAAAAAGCAGCAACTTAGAGACCTCACCATGAGCCCTTGATGTCCTGACGAAGATGAATATGGTTAGCGAAAGGCTCCATCGCCAAGGCGAAAAGAAGGGGTGACAGGGCACAGCCTTGTCTAGTCCCCCGTCCCAATTCAAAAGATTCCATATATCCACCATTGATCAACAGAGCAGCCAGTGCCTTAGTATACAATTGCACCCATGAGAAAAATTGCCCTCCTATGCCCATAGTCGACAGTGTGTTCAGCAAGTATGGCCAATACACCCTATCGAAGGCCTTCTCAGCATCAATCCCTAGTAACAAAGCTGGTGGGCCTCCCTGCTGGGCCGACCAAATTAAGTGCAACAAACGGCGGATATTATCGAAGGACTGCCTCCCTACTATAAATCCAGCTTGGTCATCACAAACCAAGCGCGGCATATGATATTGCAACCGGCGAGCTATGATCTTAGTAAGAAGCTTATAGTCAGTGCCCAACAGCGAAATCGGCCTAAATGAGCCACAGTTAGCCAGAGCCTTACCAGGCTTTAATATAAGAATTACCCTAGCCAAACGCCATGAATGCAGCAACTCGCCAGCCACCTCAAGGCCATTAAACATAGCAGTGAGAGGGCCCACCAAAAGATGTTTAAACTGCTTATAAAAGCGATTAGAAAACCCATCCAATCCAGGAGCTTTATCCATTGGCCAAGGTCGAGATCGCCCAAAGGGTCTCCTCCATTATCGGAGCCGAAAGCTCCTTGGCCTCTTCCGCCATCAAGCTATGCACTTGAGCCTGCTCTAAATAGTCATCAATAGAGAGAGCCCTGGGGGGCATGATGCTCCAGGGTATACAAAGTTTTATGAAAAGCCAAAAAAACCTGCGCAATATCCTCCGAGGAGTGACAGAAAGCACTCCCATCAGAATGAACCTCAGGAATAAAATTCCACAGCCTCTTCTTTTTTTAACTTGTAACTTGCACGATTACCATGTTCAAAATGTTTTTGTTGCAAGCATTGCAGCTGTTCAGAAATCTTCTCCAATTTCATCTGCTGCAAGTCCTTTCTAGTCTGCTCTAGGTGAGTCAGCAAGGAGGTATTCCCAGAAGCACTCCAGAAAAAGGAGCTGTTTCCGCAACACTTCCAATTTCCGATCCTTTTCCTTCCTACAAAAAGATCCAATAGAAATAACCTGTCCCCGCAATACCGCCTTCAAGGCCTCCCAGAAAGTAATTGGGGAAACCTCCCCAGTCCCATTGAGTTGAATATATTCTCGTAACTCTTTTTCAACTCGGAGAGCTGTGATAGGGTCGGTCAACAAACCATCCCCAAAACGCCAGTATCTCTTACCAAAAGGGGATGAGGTGGGAAGCAAATCTAAACAGACAGGTGAATGATCGGACCAGACTCACGGTTCAATGGTGGCGTGGGAAATTTGAGAAAGCAAACACTTGCTCACCTGCCAGAAATCAATGTGAGAGTAGGACTTATGCACCCCAGAAAAATAAGAATAATCTCTGGTGAAAGGATTAAGATGTCTCCAAGGATCTTCCAAATCCCAAGCCTCCCACAAAGCTGACAGCCGTTTGCGATCGGCCTTACCATACTGAACCCTGGTGGTCGAGTTATCTAAGGAGGGCTCCATAGTAATATTAAAATCAACCCCCAGGATCAAATGCCCCTCAACTTCCTCTCCAAGGACAAGGTCCAAAGCATCAAAAAAACTCGCTTGCTCTGCATTAGGAGTGTAAACATTACACAGCATATATAGAACATGTTCAATTTCAACCTTTACCAAAAGATATCGGCCATGTACATCACTGACCACATGTTTAACTAATTGATTCAGTTGAGCAGCAATTATAATACCCACCCCATGTTTCTTAGTACCTGATGTATTGGAGGCAAAATAGATAGGGGAGTACTTTTTATGATAGAAACATAGAAAATGACGGCAGAAAAGGGCCACGGCCCATCTAGTCTGCCCACACTAGTCTAACTACCTCCATGAAGAGATCCCACATGCCAATCCCATATTTTCTTAAAATCTGGCACGCTGCTAGCCTCAATTACCTGTTGTGGAAGATTATTCCAGCGGTCAACCACCCTTTCGGTGATGCAGCAAAGATTCAGATTGTGGTTTAAAGTGGGATTCCTGAAAGAAACCCACCCCAGCTTTTAAACGCTCAGCCTCCTGAAACAAAAGCTGTCTTTTACGTGGCATATTGAGACCACGGACATTTAAAGAGAAAAAAGTAAGCCCCCTAGCAGTCATCACCCAGCCTCAAAACACAAACTCACATTCACCCCAGCACATAAATAGCAAGAAATACCACACACAAGCCCCCAAATCCACTCCTGCAACCTTTTCCCAGCTACTCCCACACCCCAAACCCTCCCCCACCCAGTAACCCATCCCCAAGAAAAAGGCCCACCAACAATAGGGCAAACAGAGGAAGCATATCACCCACAAGCAGTTATCACCACCCCCCTCCCACTGTACAGAAAGGAAAAGAAAGAGTGCAGAGAAGAAGTCCCACACAATCCAACCAGCCAGTGAGTAGATGGCAAGTTTCTGCATCAGCACAAAACCAAGTACCAAAGTCCACAAAAGAATAAGGCCGGAGGGCCTGGGGCCGAGCCCGGGGTCAGACCCCGTGTGCCGTTGCAAGCGCCTGCCATTGCGAGATACCCGGTGCCATCGCTGGGAAGATGCTAGAGAGACTGTCTCTGATATCTCCATCACAGGGTCCGCAGGCTCGCCCATCAAGCTAGCTGCTCGAAGCACTTGAGAGGCCTCCTCCACTTTGGCCACAGAATGATGCTGATTAGCCACCTGAAAGGAGAGTCCAAAGGGGTACAGCCAACAATATCGGATATTGTGAGATTGCAAGCACTTAGTGACCTCACGAAAGTCACGCCATTTCTGCAATATAAGGGCCAATAAGTCAGTAAATAATTCCACTTTTGAATTTTCTCACATAATGTGCCCCACTTGCCTGGCGGCCTCCAACACCTGGGAAACGCAAAAAACACGCCAAATGTCACAGGATCAATCTATCCGGGGCCCCAAAGCCCGATGAACCCTTTCAAAGTCCAAGGAAAGTACTTCCGTGTCAGGATACGCTGCATGCCAAAATTTTGAGCAAATATCCACCAACAATTGTTGAACATCCTGGGCCTGCGCAGTTTCCAAGGCTCCACGGGTGTGAATATTATTGCGCCTGCTGCGGTTCTTACCATCTTCCAGCTGGAGAAGCAGATCTTCCTGGCCTTTTTCGAGGAGCTGACACTTGGCCTGGAGTGCGTCCAACTCAGCATCATGGTCAATGACCCGTTCCTCAAAATCACCCATGTCAGCCACAGATTGTTGAATTTTAGCCACATCAGTCTGTAAGGCTGTTTGAAATGAATAGTCAACATCATGCCCTTTAAATCTTTCATCCAGGATCTCAATTCTGCTCCCGTAGCTGGGTGAGAATCTATCTCTGGCGATGCAGGCCACTGTCCCAACTCACACCCACCAACTTGAGCACGCACCTCCAGGCTGCTGTGGGCCTCAAAAACATCCCCCATCTGATAAGCAAAAGATTTAAAGTCCGTGCAAGTTTTTTTGCTTGCCATTAGGGCACAACTCGGTAAGCTGCTCCTGGATAGGGACAAGATCAACTCCGTACTCCCAAGTAACTCAAAAATTCGCTAATGCAGCATGAGGTTCAGGGGCGCTCCGCGATTAAGCTGCCATTGCCCTTGGTGACATCACTTCCTCTTCCAGCTTTACATCTTTTCTGAGTAGCTTTATCAGTGACAGGCAAGATATCATCTGAATGTTCTCTTTCAGTTGAGATAATCCATATAAATGTTCAGTATTTCTGAAATTCTGAAAATGTAATATTAAGAAAACACGATTGAGACAAGTAATCGGATATTCATACTATTAACTGTTTTCTCATCTTGTTTAATTTCTCCTATTTTTTCCTTTAAAATTTTGTGGGCTAAACTTTCACTGCAATTTTTTTGTTTGTTATATAGGCAGTCCCTGGGTAAAGAATGAGTTAAGTTTTTAAAGCTGTTAAGTCGAATTTATATGTAATTTGTAACTTGTAGATTTTAAGATTCTTGCTGCTTACCTCTGCTTATCCAGGACAAGCATGCAGCATATTCTCACATGTGGGTGACATCCACAGAGCCCTAGTACTGACAGCTTTAAAAGTGCATTGCTACTTTAAGAACTCAAGAAAGTTCAAGAACTGGCCACACCGTGCATGTGCGAGTGTCTTCTCGCCCAACGTAGGCTCGTGGTATTTAAGAGAAGAATGCTTCCTGGATAGATTTAAAAGTAATTTAAAATGCTTTATTTTCTGAGATGCCTTTGATCTCTAGCCCTGCTTGATAGGCCTTTTTGATTCCATTAGACGTCCCCTTTCTCTGCAGAACAACTATTTCTTGCTTTTTCCTTTCTCCCTTTATTCCATCTCTTCATCTTTGTTCTTTTTTTCTGTCTTGTCTTCTTTCTGATAGTTCCTACTCACCCATCCTAATTTTCCCTTTTGTGTTCTCTTTACTATTAATTATTGTATTTCCTTCCTTTTGGCACTGTAAGTCTTGTAGGTCTATCGTACATGAAGGGCATAGAGAGAGTAAAGAGGGACAGATTCTTCAAACTTTCTAATAACAAAAGAACAAGAGGGCATTCGGAAAAGCTGATAGGAGACAGATTCAAAACAAATGCTAGGAAGTTCTTCTTTACCCAACGTGTGGTGGACACCTGGAATGCGCTTCCAGAGGACGTAATAGGGCAGAGTACGGTACTGGGGTTCAAGAAAGGATTGGATAAATTCCTACTGGAAATGGGGATAGAAGGGTATAGATAGAAGATTACTACACAAGTCCTGGACCTGTTGGGCCACCGCGTGAGCGGACTGCTGGGCATGATGGACCTCGGGTCTGACCCAGCAGAGGCATTTCTTATGTTCTAATCGCTTAGAAGTTTGATTAAGCAATTTATCAAATTTTAATAAACTTGAACTTGAGTTCTTAGTTTTCCATGGAGCTAAGAAGTCGTGTCTCTGAACATTCAATTTTTGCCATTTTTAATTTTTCTAATTTTATATTTGGGAGAAGCAAGATGGCCGCGTTGCAGTGAGGCGCTCACTATCTGTTCTCCTGCTGGAAGTATTCCTCCCGATAGTCGGGTTAACTATATAATTCGTTATGCCTAAAAAAAAAGGGGAAGAGCGGCTGCTACAGCCCGGCAGACTGAACCTACCCTGGGAAGGCAGGAGACGATTCAGAGCTTCTTTACTTCTTCACCCTGGGATGAACCGGCAATGCCGAGGCAAAGGGAAGTCTCGGCTATCGGGAGTGATATTTCACTCAGCCCCGCAAGACCTGAGCCTCCCCAACAGCCGTGAGAGAAGGAAACCATGGTGGCTCTGAAGGGACAGGAGGGATCCTCCCTGATAGAGCTGGAGGGCTTACCGGTATCCCAAGTCTCCCAGGCAGAGATTCTACCATTGGAGAAGGCAAAGTTGGCGTCAGAGGTCGAAGGACAAGTTCTATCGATCCCCCCCACTGGTAAGGCCAACTGAGTTCACTTTGGAATCCATTTGGACTGCTTTGGACTCCTTATACAAACTATGTGCAGGAACTCTTCCTTTGGTAAATGCACAAACTATGAGAATTGATTCTATGCAGGAGGAAATAGTCACAGGGGGAAAAGGTAGATTTCTTGTACCAACGGGTCCAAGGCATTCAATCAATACAGACTACTTTAATGAAGGATAAATTGCTACTAGTAAGGAAAGTAGAGAACTTAGAAAACTACACTAAAATGCTGAACTTGAGAATACTTGTCTTTCCTAAGACATTAGCAATGACGCCTAAAGATTTATTTTATAAATTTTTGAAAGATTCATTCAAATACCCTGAGACTGGTTTTCCTCCTCTACATAAAGCTTATTACCTTCCAGTTTCAAAGAAGGCTTCTAAAACTGAGGCTTCAACTAATTTAACAAGTCCTACGAATGTCACAAAAATCCTGGAAACCTCAGAGGATGAAGTCACATCATACTCTACACTCTTGGTGACATTTGTTTTTCAGCAAGATAAAGAGGCACTTCTTAGGCTGTTTTTCAGGCTTAAAGAGGTGACCTTTATGGACTCTTAAGATTTCCATGTTTCCAGATGTATCTAAATTAACTCAATCCCAAAGGAAAGAGTTCCTGGGAATGAGACAATTTGTAATTTCTCTGGGGGCTAAGTTTCAACTTAGATATCCCTGTAAATGTTTAATCTTTTTTGATCAACATTCATATATCTTTTTTGATCCCCCGCAGTTACGATTTTTTCTTGAGGCTAAAGAAGTAATTCTTTCCAGGGCTTCCACAGTGGAATAAGGTCCAATTTTCATTTATTGGAAGAAGTAACACTGCATTAATTATGGTTTCTTAAATTTCTGTATAAATAAGACTTTACCAATGTGAATTGCTTCTCCTATAATGTGGACTTTAGTTGAGAGATGATTAATATTAATTAATGATACTTGGTTAGATTTTTTCTTTTTATTTAATATGTTAAATCTCTCTTTCCTATATACATACTGTATGAATGTATATTTATAAAATTATAAATTAAAAAAAAAATTTATAGTTATCTTTAACATCAAAGAAAAACACCTTTGAAAAAGAAAAATAACATCCAATAAGGAAATATTACATATGATATTCATAAGTGTACAATAAAAATAGTCCACAACTAAGGAGAGAGATTAAAGCACTGTCAAGGGTAGTTGAATTCAGGAAAAAAGAGAACGTAACAATATACAGAGCGAAATCAGTTGTTTAAATTACTAAATGGTCTGGACAATGATATCAGTAGATGTCTTGGCTACAGAAGCAGCCTTGCCCTCCAAGAAAAATTGTAATTGGTCAGATTCAGAAAATTTGCCTTCCTGCTCACGCATTTTTTCTTCTACTTTTCTTCTAATTTTTCTCTGTTAAGAATATTTATATTTTTTTTTTAAAAAAAAGAGCAAGAGAATTTACTTTACTCTTTTCCCCTTGCAGGCTTCAGCCGGTGAGGCCATTTCATTTTTCCTCAGTCAATTTAGCAGAGGCGCTTTTTCCATCGATGTTCTGGCCATTAACGTGTTTTCAGAACTAATTGCCATCACTGACCCTCATAGTTGGTATTTGCAGTACCTTGGCCCAGAACATCAGGTAGATTCTTGTGCTCGGTGTTCTACCCTGCAGAAACATTCCATTAAGAGCCGGAGACTTCAACATAAAATATTGCTGGTGCCCAGCATGGAAACGAAGACATCGACACTGGCATCAGGAGACATCGCTCCGTCAGGTAAACCAGTAACAAGTTGCCAGCTTCCCAGCAGGTCTCGCAGGTCACTCTTGCATAGAGTCCCTTGATGCTGACTAAGCGATGACCTCTTCTGCATCTTGCCTCTCCTACATTGTGGTGTGCATCCTCTTTGAGGTCGCCCTCTCTGAGACAAAATACAGCACCGTGGTACCAGCAGAAAGGCCAAAGGTACTACTACTATTTATTATTTCTATAGTGCTGAAAGGCATACACAATGCTGTACATTTTAACCTACAATAGACAGTCCCTGCTCAGAAGAGCTTACAATCTAATTTAGACAGGACATTTCAGGGTTGGGGGGGTTATAGTGGGTATAGGTATCTGACAGCAGCAGGGTTGAGGAGATTATAGCAGGTATATGCGCTTTTCCAATTGAGTGATATGTTCAAGCTCTTTACTCTGACATTGACTCCCTCTGTACTGATTCAGCCTGAGCATAAGGCAACCAGGTCCTGCGGTACCGACACTGGCTTTCCAGAGGAGCATTGACGTTCCACGCCAAAGCGTGGACCTCATCATTGCAGGTTCAGTTCGCCGTCGAAGCATCATCATTTTTCTTTCTCGTATTAATGCTCCAAATCCAATGAGCATCGTTCATCTTCAGGAGCTTCTAAAAGAAAACATCACTCTTCACAGTCTTTCAAACGTGTCACGTCTGAGCACAATTACTACCTCTTTGCTCAACATAGGGTACCTTTTGACGCAAATAACTGACACAGATATGCGTATTCATAAAAATATTCAATTTATATCAAAATTAAACAAGGTTAGAATTACAATTAAAATGTTAATTATGCATTACATGTATTTCCATAAACCATAACCCCATAATTCTGTGTGAGGGGGGATTCTTTCCTAGGGACTAAGTGGTCCCTGTGGAGAGAGCTTCTTCCCCGAACCAAAGCTGGGGACTTGTTTTATGTACTATTACAATGATTGGTGACGCATCATTTCAGTTTCCAATACTTAGCTAACACATTCTCTTAGAAGGCGGGACTATTTGAAAGAAAATTCTTTAGGTTTTGAAAGATAATAGAAAGTTTACAAAATATAAAAGTTAAATACAGTCAAACCTTGGTTTGCAAGCATAATTCGTTCCAGAAGCATGCTTGTAATCCAAAACACTCGTATATCAAAGCGAATTTTCCCATAGGAAATAATGGAAACTCAGACGATTTGTTCCACAACCCAAAAATTTTAATACAAAATACACCGAAAACATGCTTGTAATCCAAAGCATTTGTATATCATAGCGCATTTCCCCATTAGAAATAATGGAAACTCAGACGATTCATTTCACAACCCAAACATTGTAATACAAAATACTATGCGTACTTGTATTGCAAGCCCTCGCTCATTTAGAACAGTCACTACATTCTCGCAGCGTCAGAGAGCGGAGAGCAAAGAACCATCGGCTCAGTTGTGATGTGTGTATACTGTATGTACTTGTATTGGAAGACATTGCTTGTATAACAAGTTAAAATTTAATAAAATGTTTTGCTTGTCTTGCAATACACTTGCAAACCAAGTTACGTGCAATCCAAGGTTTTACTGTATTTGTTATAACAATTTCTAAAATATTCTGAATACGTATTTAGGATTACACTCCCCCTCCGAATCTGTGGTTTCAGCATCCGCGGATTCGGTTATTCGTGATTTTTTTTGGGGGGGCGGGAAAGCTTCACTTCGGACCTTCCCCCCAGCATCCCGGTCTTACCTGGTCATCCAGCAGGCTTTCGGGGCAGGAGCAATCTTCCTATGCTCCTGCCCTGTGCAGATCGCCAATAGAAAATGGCTCCCATGAGCTCCCGTAGTCTCTCGAGACTACGACGGGACCTCACGGCAGCCATTTCCTATTGGCGATCTGCACGGGGCAGGAGCCTAGGAAGATCGTTCCTGCCCCGAAAGCCCACTAGACCATCAGGTAAGGCCGGTACAGGCTGCCTAGCCCAGAGGAACAATCTTCGCTCTGCCCAGCACCGAAGCGGGGAAAGAGGAGACTGAAGCACCCGCACTGGCCTCTGCATACACGCACGGAAGGAGGCGATCGGAGGCGGAGACCACCAGGTAAGGTCAGGGGGAGGGTCAGAGCTGGCACAAAGTTATTCGCGATTTTTCACACTTTTGTGGTCCGGTTCTCCCTCTAACCCCTGCGAATACTGAGGAAGAAGTGTACATAAAATCATATGATGATGTATTCTTAGAAGCACCACTTATCTTAGTGTAATAAAGATGACAATTTACCAAAGGAATGCAAAACTTGTTTTTAGCAAGAAAGGATATATCTTATTCTTGCCCAGTACCTTTTTTTATAGGCTAGCAAAAGATTCTTAGGCTCAAGTAAGTATACTTTATTGAATTTCAGAATATCTTTCTACAGTCTTAAAGAATGAAAAAAGCTCTTTCTAACCAATATAATTTTCTCTGGAAAATGACAGTTTGTTACAGACACAAAACCAACTAATTTCTTCAGTACCTCTGCTTCAAGAGCCAGGTAGGCTACACAAGGTTTCCTTACAACTTTTCTTATCTACACTAATAGAGAAAAGACCAGTTTATGAACAGAAAATATTCTTAAATTAGGAAAACTTAAATTTTAAATTTATTTCTAAGGATAAGGTCAAATAGTTGACCTATATCCTGGCTTGGGCCTCATGAAATGTCTAGTGTCTGTAATCAAGCTTGAAGCACTGAGAATTTCCCTGGCAACGATCCAGATGACTGGCCAAAGGTCAGATAGGTCAAACTGCACATGTTCACACGTCATCTGGATTTCCTAAAGTTTTGTAAAGTAAGTTTTTAGAACATTTTACTATTTGAATATCACACATGCAATTATCCTTGGAGCTCCAAATTCATTTATACATATATCCCCATCTTATTGATTGAGGAACAGGACTGGGAGGATTGGAGGTTTCTTGTTAGGGACCGGGAGTCAAGAGATGATAGTTGCTCTCAACTAAGGGGATGATTCAATGGTGCGGTGGCTTTTCAAGTTGGCTGCTGACCTACATATTATTAAGTATGAGCTCGGGAGTTGAAGTTGGAGCCTCAACAGCCATCCACTTCACAGAGGATAGTCATGAGCGGTTCAGATGCTCAGACCACTTTTCCCTGGGCATCTAGACATTACCTTGCTGGTCACTGAGCAATGAGAGACCCTGGAAGGCTCCCTGAAAATGGCAAAAAAGTCCAAACTTTACCCTATGGCTCTGGAGTATCAGCAGCTGTTTAGCCAGCCAAAAGTGGATTTTGCAATGCTGAAGTGACTAAACACCTTTCTCCCTAGTCAGGGGGGAGTGCTAAAGGATTCACAAGATTTCAAGGTAGATATGGTGCTTAAGAGGCAATTTGAAGCACTGGCTTTGTGGATCAAAGCTACAGCAGCAGCCTTGTTTGTGGCATATGCCTGCCACACCAGATTAAGGCAGAGTCCTGCAGAAGAAGTCATCTGTCTCCAGCTGATGTTCTATGACTCATGAGCAAATTTTCAGCATATGCCTTTTCATCCCACAGGATGCTCTGGATCAGGCAATGGGTGGGCAATTCACCCTCCAAAGCCACATTGAGCAGACTGCCCTTCAAAGGGCAGATGCTATTTGCTAAAGGCTTAGATGACCTTATGGCCAGTGTGGCAGATCACCGTGCTAAATTTCTGCCAGAAAAGACTGTGCTGACCCATCGGGGGGTGGCAGAGGCAATTTTCATTTTTGTATAACCCCACTCTTCTTGAACCCTTCAGGTAATCAACCCTTTCTCGTGAGGAACTATTGTAGGAAGTTTCATTTGCACACATTTGTTCCTCCTTTTATCTCTGGGCTGACCTCCAATTCCTCGGTTGTCTTCCTACAAGTGAGACAGTAGGAGCTCATCTCTACTCGTGTTTATTTTTCTTTAAATTGTCTCTTCTGCTATTTGCGAGGCCTATTTTTTGTTCTGCAGAGGATCTCCTTGGAGGACAGCTCTGACTGCAGGAGAGTACAGACTTAAGAGATATTTGGAGCATTGAGATAAAACAGTATATTTCTGTGTCTCGTTGGCCACGGATTTGGACTTGGAGGTTGAAATGTACAGCATCAGCATCTATGAGACAAACATGGTTATTTTTATTACATAGGATTTTTTGGACCCCAGTTCGTTTGCAAAAAAATAGATAATTCTAAGTCTAATAGATGTTGGCATTGTCATATAGGGACTTTAGATCATCTGTTGTATTTCTGTCCACTGATACTTGGTTTTTGGAAGTCAATTTGGGGACAAATACATTTCATTTTTGATTCATCTATTCCGCTGTCCTATGAGGTGATAATTTGTGGTATGTGAAACCTACTTTAGATAGATATAAAAGTTGCCTTTTCCTGATCTTAACAGGAATAGGTGTTCAACTTATTACTCATAATTGGAAGAACCATGACAGAATCACCTACACTTTTTGGTGGGTAAATGTATGTACTGCTTATAAATATGAAAGAATGATGGCGGAACGCTTGGAAAATAGTAAGTCCTTTAATGATATATGGAGTCCATTGGCTATTCTTAACTGTACAAGAGTCAAGTTTCTTTTTTCTTTTATATGAGATATCCTTACACATACAGAGGAGTTTAATAATTTAATCACAATATTGTAATCGCATCATTGGTATTAATTATGTCCACTGGGTGAAAATGTCTAATGTATTAATTGTATAGTTAATAGTGCATTTCATACAATGTTCATGATTAACTAATTGTATTGCACTTCAAAGTTTAAAAATCAATAAAGATTTAAAAACAAATGAAGTGCAGGCTGAGTTCTAATTATTCAATTGTTCTGTTTTCAAAAAATGTTTGTTGTGATGTTTACTAATATGAGCGGATCAGACATGTTTCCCAGGAAGAATCCCCGTACCCTTCTCTTCTGTCCTCTCCAGGAATGACTGCTTTGTTACATACTTAGTAATTAGAGGACAGCTAAGAGGTAAAATGTGCAAAAGTATGCATATGAAGCTTCCTACAACTGAGTTCTCATGAGAAAGGATTGACTACCTGAAGGTTCAGGAAATAGTGTGGGTTTACAAGAACAATTGAGCTAAGAACCTAATCTTTCCTTTTTCATATGTCCCTGCCAGTACTTCATGGGTTCCTCTGCTCAGATATACTTTCAGGACTCCAGCCAGATTTAATAATTGCAAATGCCAGCAGCCCACGGTCTTGCATCAGCACAACCTCCAAGAAGTCCTAGTGATGCCACGTCAGCAGCTGTGCCCCTGCACATTGGCTGCATTCTGGAGGGGAATGGGAGAAAATTTTCTTGGACCTCTAGGTCTAGATCTTATTTAAGAGAGCCACAAGATCAAATTAAATCACCCTTCAGATTTGTTCATTGACTTGCTGTCCAGCAAGAGAAACCAGGGTCCAAGCAACAGTACAAAGACTATCAGATATTCAAACCATAGTACCAGTTTCTGAAGAAGAATTGAGTTCTGGCAGATGCTCCATATACTTAATAGTGCCCAAGAAAAGCACAGAAGACTGGAGACCAATCCTGAATCTAAAGTTTGAATGCGGCGGTGAGAATACTGCACTTCTGCATGGAGGTGGTTCGGTCAGTCATTTGCAGTGGTAGCTCTGGGGCAATTCTTAGCCTCCCTGGATCTGATGGAGGCATACTTTATTCCCATTTTCCCTGACCATAGGCAATATTTGAAATTCCATGTCTTTCAAAGGCATTTCCAGTTTGTGACTACCTTTTGGGTTGTCAATAGTGCCAGACACCTTCACCAAGGTGATGTGATTGCAGCTGAACTGTAGGATAGAGATATAAGTACACCTATACCTGGACAATTGACTGATCAGAGCACAATCAAGTTTGGAGGGCGAGCACAGTGTGACAAGTTGTGGATTTCCTACAAGATCTGGGCTGGATAGTCATCTAGAGCCGACACAATGCTTGGAGTACTTGGGAGTCTACTTAGACTTGGCAGAAGGCTGTGTTTTTCTTCCTGAGGCACACACTCAGAAAGCAAATTTCATAGCTTTTACCAAGGCCAAATCCCACAGCCTAGCATTACCTCCAGGTGCTTGATGGCAGCCTCCCTGAAAGTAGTTGCCTTAGTGAGGGTGCAATATGTGTAACCTACAGGATCCCCTACTCTCTTTAGGTGGTCCTGGCAGTGACATTCTCTCCAGCTGCAGTGTCCCTGAACAGGGGAAGCAAACAGCTTACACTGGTGGCTTAAGGGGAGCACCTTATTGAAGGGCAAGTTCCTCTGAATCTCCTCTTGAGTGACATGCTGACACCAGCCTGTTCAGCTGGAGGGCCCATTACTGAAGTCATCCAGTGCAGGGCCAATGGACACTCCTGCAAATCGTGATCCATAAATCATCTGGAACTTTGAGCCATCTAGCGTTGAGGGTGTTTGAAAAGCACCTGGAAGGAAAGGCAGTCTGTGTTCTCAGACAATGCCACAGTAGTAGCTTATGCGAACAGACAGGGAGGCACCATAAATTCTCCATTATGGCTGGAGGCCCAGCTACTGTTAAGATGGGTGGAAGCTCATCTTCAGGTGCTCTCTGAAGCCCACGTAGTGGAAAACATACTGGCTGACTTTCTCAGCCAGCATACTCTAGATCCAGGAGAATGGTTACTAATCTCAAAGAGCATTCAGCCTCCTTGGCCAGCTTTGGGGAAGACCAATGATAGACTTGATGGCTTCAGCCAAGAATGTGTTCGTCCAGCCTTGACTGAAAGAGAGGTTTCGGTATGCATTTCTACCTTGGTCCATGGTAGAGGCAGGGTCATCCCCCAGAAGCATGAATCACATGGACCTTGTGATCCTGGTAGCTCCAGATTGGCCTTGACAACCTTGGTATGTGGATCTAGTGTGTCTTCAATGAGACAGATGCATCAAACTTCCAATGCACACAGGACTTCTCATTCAGGGACCGAGTCCATGGAGAACCTTGAATGCTTTGGTCTTACAGCAATCTCTCTTAAGTGCAAGGTCTGAACCCATAGGGATTATTCAGAGGTGGTCATTAAGGCTTTACAAGCTAAAAAGCTGCCATTTGTGGCTAAGGCCTGGAAGGCTTTGCAGGTATGGTATGCTATTAAAAGTTCGGTTGTCTGCCTTTCAGCCTATAGGTTCAATAAAGCAAGTTAAAACATTGCAGAGACTTGATGAGTGCAGTGCTACTTTACTACCTGGAAAAAGACTAGTGATTTTCAACTTTCTGACTATCTTTTTGTTCTAACTATTCAGTCCTGAAGAGGCAGACCAGCTTCCAAGGCTCACCGGATCAATTCATATGGCAGTTTCGTTGTACATTGGTTGTGGCCATTTCAAGGCACAGTGTGGAGATCTGTAGAGCAGCTACTTGGACTACTATCCATACCTTTACAAGGTTCTATAGAGTGGACGGGGCAGCTTAAGAGGATGCTGTTTTTTGGGAGCCTTGTCTTGTGAGCAGGCTCATCTGTCACACCCTAGATGTCTGACATTGCTTTGGTATGTCACCTAACATACAGACTCCTGTGTTTATATAATAGAATGAAAAATTCTTACCTGGATAGTCTTTTCTGTTAATAAAGACAAGAGTCTGTATGGCCCACTCTGGGTTTTGCATTATGGCTGCTTTTTGCTTCAGACAATCCTATAGTCCATAACTGCTCTTTTATCAGTTGGATGAACATGTATGAATAAATTATTAATAAAGTAATAAGTTTGTTGAGTTTATGTTAGGGCTAGTTGCACTCAGGTTTGTTCACAGATACATTGTTTGCAAGTTCATGCTAATTACTATTTTTCATGAGTTACAGAGCAGAACAGAAATGTATCATATCTTCAGAGAAGTTTCCCCTGCCCCTCCTTCCCTTTTCTCTTACAGTGGAGATAATTGATTTGGTACAAATTGAAAAGGGCACTTTACTCCACTGGTGTAGGAGGAGGAGCTGAATGATGTGATTGACACCCTTCTGCAAGCAGTTTGTGAATACAGATTGATCACCTACTGTACAGAATCCTGTGTGTATTAACAGATCATCCCAGGACAAGCAGGCAGCATAGTCTCACAGATGGGTGATGTCATCCATGGAGCCTGGTGCAGAGAGTCATAAAGTGTACTGTCACTTTAACTTCTCAAAAGTCTCTAGAAGGCCCATACCACACATGTGCGAGTGTCTTCCTACCTGACGGCTCACAGTATCATTAGTTCTTAGTTTTCCGCAGAGCTAAGAAGACATTATCTTCAGTTTACTTGAAATTCTTCCCAGTAGCCTCGTTGGAGCCATTTGTTTCCCTGCCACCCCTCTCCTGACTGGGAGCATCAAATATTTTCTTGCATAACTCTGCCATCACCCTTGATCACGTTACATTTGATTTTGCCTCTATGGTTTTCCCTTCCATATCAAAGCCTTCCACCAGGTTCAAGAGATGCACTCAATATAACAGGGTCATTTCAATCACTGACTCCCATAAGTGGTGTATTCAGTGCCTCAATTTCACTGTTTAACCCAGGGGTCCCCAAAGTGCCTCCTTGAGGGCCGAATACAGTCGGGTTTTCAGGATTTCCCCAATGAATATTCATTGAAAGCAGTGCATGCACATAGATCTCATGTATATTCATTGGGGAAATCCTGAAAACCTGACTGGATTTGGCCCTCAGGGAGGGACTTTGGGACCCCTGGTTTAACCCTTCAAAAACATCCTTTGAAGCTCTTTGGCTCCTCCTTGATTATAAACACAGTTGATCCACCTTGCCCTTCGGTGTCATCAACATCGGTACCTGCAGACATGTTCTGGGATTCATTTCAAGACAGATTGGAATAACTATACCAAATTATACAACAAATACTCCAAATCATACTGCTTCCTGGACTCATGTCCCCCGGAAATCATGAAAGCGGCACCACTTGAATTTAAACTATCTCTACTGCACTACTTAGCCCATAACCTGAAAAACGGAAAATTCCTCACCAACAAAGGCCACATAATAATAACCCCTATCCTAAAAAATAGCAAAGAATCGTCAGCCCTAGTTTCCAACTACAGACCAATTGCTTCCATACCACTCTTTGTAAAGATCATGGAGGGGCTGGTACACTCCCAATTAATGGAATATCTAGACCAGTTCTCACTCCTTCATGAGACTCAATCCGGCTTTAGACCGCTTTTCAGCACAGAAACGGTAATTGTGGCCATCTTAGATTACTTGCACCTATTTTTAAGCAAAGGCCTCAGTGCCCTGATCATGCAATTCGACATGAGCTCTGCCTTTGACCTTGTAGACCATGCAAATTTGCTACAGTGTCTAGACGCTATTGGCATCAGAGGCGAAGTGCTAAACTGGTTTCATGGTTTCCTTTCGTCCTGAACCTATCAGGTTCGCTTCAACAGTGATCTCTCCAACACCTGGAGCAACCCATCTGGCGTTCCGCAAGGGTCCCCACTATCCCCTCTGCTTTTCAATATCTACATGACCTCACTGAGCGTTCAATTAACCCAGCTGGGGATAAAATTATTCAGTTATGCTGATGACTTCAAAATTATTATCCCATTTGCCAAATCCATCTCGGAAACAATTCCAAAAGCATCAGAAGCCATAAACTTGATGGAACATTGGATGACAGACTTCAAACTCAAGCTCAATACTGAGAAGACAAAATTCTTTGTCGCTTCACTGCGCCCTCTTGATACCAAAACCCCACTAGACATCAACAAACATAACTACCCCATACAGCCCACCATTAAAATACTGGGTGTAACTCTGGACCAATGCCTCACCATGAAAGATCAGGTGGACTCCCTAATCAAAAAGAGTTTTTTCATCCTCTGGAAACTTAAATCCATTAAAGCATACTTTGATAACTCTGCCTTCAGAATCTTGGTACAATCCCTCGTATTAAGTCAATTCTACTGTAACATCGCCTACTTAGAAATCCCCCAAAATAATATGCGACGATTACAACTAATGCAAAACACTGTGGTCAGACTAATCTTCGGTCTAAAGAAGTTCGATCACGTGACGCCATACTTTAAACAGCTACACTGCCTGCCGATGGAAGCTCGTGTAAAGTTTAAGTTTGCCTGCCTCTGTTTTAAAGTTTTCTACGGTCTAACCCCTAAATACATCACTGACCTATTCTCCTTCTCAGCTAACAAACACAAGAGAAGCTCCCACTCGCACTTCGTTTCTCCCCTGGTTAGAGGATGCAAACTAAAAAAACACCATGAGCATCTTCTCTCACATCAGGCTGCTCTATGGGGTAAATACCTAGAACAACTCCTATTGCCCACCACTTATGAGGTATTCAGGAAACGCCTCAAAACTCACCTATTCCTGAAATACCTAGACAGCTGACCCACTTCCCTCCTTCCCCTCTCTTGCCCTTTCTCCCCACATCCCTTAAGTTAACTCAACTTGTACGTCAACTCAACTTGTACTCCACTAATCTTCTGTAAACCGCATAGAACGTAACGGTATTGCGGTATATAAACTGTTATTATTATTATTACCTCCTTCAGCATTGGACATGGTACTACCATCAGTACAATCAGTTATCCCAGGACAAGCAGGCAGCCTATTCTCACATATGGGTGCCATCATCGATGGAGCCCGGATGTGGAAGCTCGCAAGCAGACTTGCTTGTAGAAACTCAGAAGTTTTGAGACAGCCACACCGTGCATGCGCAAGTGCCTTCCCGCCCAGCGCAGGGCGAGTCTCCTCAGTTCTCAGTTTTCTGCAGAGCCGAGAAGGCTGTCTTTGACTCTGCGTTTAACTTACTTCGTGCCTTCTCTCTAGTTTTCTTCACAAGTCGCTGTGTTTTATTTCTTTTATTTCTAGTTAAAAATTTTAAAAAAAATTTCTTCCGGTTGACTATAGGGGCAGGCCACTCGGCCGCAGCCCAGGGGCTTCGACTTTACGGCAGCTATTTTCCCTCCTATGTCCCAGCCAGCATTGAGCTTCAAGAAGTGTAGCCAGTGCCAACGTGCGATTTCCTTCACGGACCCACACCGTTGGTGCCTCAACTGCCTTGGGCTGGGCCATTAACCGAAGTCGTGCAAATGCTGTGCTACTCTTCAAGCTCATGCCCGTAAACATCTTCAAATTTTAGTGGATGGACTCTTTAGTCACACCCTCGTCTTCGAAAGTGGCCTCTGGTCCACCTTCTACTGAGGGTACTCCTGTCTCCATGACTTCGACCTTGAGCATCATCAAGCCTTCCTTGTTTGCGGCGGCTCTTGCTTTGAGTACACCTGCAGTATCTTCCCCTGGTTCCTCAGGTCTGATAGCTCAGCAGAAAGTTCCAATGGTGGTCATCAAGGTTGCTAAGACTTCCAAGTCAAAGCACATTTCAACTGCCACTTTGGAACCTCCAGCCAAAGCAGGTGGTCCGGTTTCAGACGCGGATCCATCCTTGCCGGCTTCTTTCCAGACCATGTTAGAGCAGCAGTTCATTCAATTCCTAACTAATATGGGACCAAAGCTAGCTACTCTAATCCAGCCTGGGCATTCTGCAGACTACCGCAAGGTCGAGCCTCTTCCTATGCCTCCGGCTGAAGCTACACACTATACAGGGAGCAGAGTCTCTGCGAGTGTCTGGTCTGGCATCTATGCACTTGAAGCAAGGAGTAGATTCTTTGCAAGTGCCTCGACAGGAATCCTCACACTCCATACAAGGAGCAGAGAGGCACTTTGGGAGTGCCTCGAGACTCCTCCACCAAGCCTCCTGAGCTTTGATCTACAGCTTCTAGCCCCATCCTTTCCTTGGTGGCAACATCTGCTTCCATCTCCGAAGCCAAGTCTCAATCTTCGAGACCTGCTTCCAGGCATCACTCTCGTCGTCGATCGAGGCCTACCTCGAGGCATACCTGCAGGCATATCTCTTCTAAGGAGCGTCCTTCAACTAAGCCTCGATCGACACCTTCCAGCTCTATTAGACCTCCGACTCCTCGATCGAGGTCTCCGCTTCCAGACCTTGAGGACTCAGAAGCTTCTATTGCTTCGTCCAAGCCTTATTCTGTTGATGACTATTTTCCTGCTGAAGCTTCATCTTCGACCCAGGCTACCTCGAGGCAAGGCATTAGCGGATCAGCTATCTTTCTCTTCTTTTCTTCGTCAGATGGCTGCTGACTTGGACCTTCAATTAGATGCTGGTTCTAAATACTCTCAGACTTTTACACGATGCCTGGAGACTCCTTATGCAATTCCTGCTGTTCCAGGTAAGTTGGACTCCAGGTATAAAACTACATTGCAAAGGATTTGAGAATTTGCAGTTGTCTCATCAGTCCCTGCTTGTGGAGTCCTCCTTGAAGAGATCCCATCCTTCCAGAGATCGCTACTGTTCCTCCTGGAAGGGAAGGGAAAACTATGGACAAGTTTGGACGTCGCCTCTAAAGTCCTCAATTATAATTTTCATTTTGTCACTTATTTCAAGTTCCTCATTGATCTTATTCCAAAATTTCTCAGCTATTTACATACACAAAAGCACTATGAATTTTAAGAAGTCATAGCTGCTCTGTCACAACTCAGATTACATCTTCTCCAGTCTTCGTATAATGCCTTTGAGTTGTCTGCCAGGGCGACTGCTTGTTCTGTAGCAATGCGCCGAATAGCCTGGCTTCGCACTATGGATATGGACCCTAATCTTCAGGACCGCTTGGCTAATATTCCTTGTGCAGGCAATGACCTCCGATGAATCTATCGAGGCTGCCACCAAGAAATTGTCTGAATATGAAAAATATTTTGCATCTATTGTCAGACCAAAGCCTAAGCCAGCTCCTGCCAAGCTTGCACACCCTCCTCCAATTTTCCAGAGGCATTTTGCTCCAAGAGCGGCTCCTTACACTCGTCTGCCTCTCAAGAAACAGCAGAATCAGAAGCAGAAACAGAAATTTCAACCTTCTGCTGCACCTAAGGCTACACAGCCTTTTGGACTGTTTAAAACAGCATAACCTCCACCATTCTGTATGTCCTCTCTTCCCCCCATTGGAGGTCATCTCCATCATTTTTATCATCGATGGGAGATAATTACTTCCGACATCTGGGTGCTATCAATCATCAGAGGAAGATACTCTTCATTTCACTCAGGTTCCACCAGAGCTTCCTCCAAGAGAGTATCCTCCAGTCCAACCCAGACCGCCCTTCTTCCAGAAGCTCAAGCTCTGCTTCATCTCCATGCCATCGAACCAGTTCTTCAGAACAGGGGTTTTTACTCCCGTTACTTCCTTGTTACGAAGAAGACGGGCGATCTGCGACCCATTCTGGATCTCAGGGCTCTCAACAAATTTTTAGTCAAAGAAAAATTTTGCATGTTGTCTCTAGTGACCCTTTATCCCCTCCTAGATCAGAACGACTGGTTATGCTCTCTGGATCTCAAGGAGGCTTATACTCATATTCCCATTCATCCGGCCTCCCGTCAATATTTCATATTTCAGATGTGAATCTGCATTATCAATACAGAGTGCTACCCTTTGGCCTGGCTTCATCTCCCAGAGTGTTCACCAAGTAGCAGCAGCTCTAAGGAACCATGGTCTTCAGGTGTTTCCCTACCTAGACGACTGGCTCATCAAGGATTCCACATCTCAAGGGGTTATTGTAGCGACCCAACGGACTACATCCCTGGAAAGATGGTTGAAGCACTGATTAAAGATAGCATAGTCCAGCACTTGGACCTGATGAGAGCCCGTCAACATGGCTTTAGGAAAGGGAACTCATGTTTGACGAATTTACTTCAATTTTTTGAGACCGTGAACAAACAAATTGATAGAGGAGAACCGGTGGACATAATATACTTGGACTTCCAGAAAGCATTCGACAAGGTTCCACATGAAAGACTTCTCAGGAAACTACAAAGCCATGGAACAGAGGGAGATATACTAAGATGGATAGGCAAATGGCTGGAGAACAGAAAGCAGAGAGTGGGCATAAATGGGAAGTTCTCAGACTGTGAGAAAGTGACTAACGGTGTGCCCCAGGGCTCGCTACTTGGGCCCATCTTATTTAATATTTTCATCAATGACCTAGAAGGAACATCCAGTGAGATCATCAAGTTTGCATACGACACAAAGCTATGCCGGGCAATCAGACCGCAGAAGGATAGCGAGGAACTCAAGTGACTTGTGTCAGTTAGAGAAATGGGCGGAGAAATGACAGATAAAGTTTAATGTGGAAAAGTGCAAAGTAATGCATTTAGGCAGAAAGAACAAGGAACACAAGTATAGAATGTCAGGTGCAACTCTGGGTAAGAGCGAACAAGAAAAGGACCTGGGTGTACTGATAGATAGGACTCTGAAACCGTCAGCACAATGCACGGCAGCGGCAAAGAAAGCAAATAGAATGTTAGGCATGATAAAGGAATCACGAGTAGATCGGAGAAAGTTATAATGCCGCTTTATAGGGCAATGGTCAGACCACACTTGGAATACTGTGTCCAACATTGGTCTCCCAACCTAAAGAAGGATATAAAACTGCTGAAGAGGGTGCAGAGACGAACAGTTAAAGGTATGGAGAACTTGGAATACGAGGAACGACTTAAGAGACTGGGATTGTTCTCCCTTGAGAAAAGGAGACTGCGAGGGGATATGATCGAGACTTTCAAAATACTGAAAGGAATCGACAAAATAGAGCAGGAAAAAAATTATTTACAATGTCCAATGTGACATGGACAAGAGGATATGGACTGAAGCTAAGGGGGGACAAGTCCAGGACAAATATCAGGAAGTTCTGCTTCACGCAACGAGTGGTGGACACCTGGAATGCTATCCCAGAGGAGGTTATTACGGAATCCACCGCTCAGAGGCATAGAGGGATATGGGTGACTAAAATTACGCCAGGTGCACACCTGGCTGGGCCTCCGCATGTGTGGATCGCCAGACTTGATGCACCGAAGGACTGATCCGGAGATGGCAGTTCTTATGTTCTTACAAAGTTTGTGATTCGAAATCAATTTTCCCAAATCTCAACTTCAGCCCTCTCAGTATCTGCAATTCATCGGAGCTGTTCTGGACACTATCCAACTCAGAGCATTCCTTCCGCAACAACATCTGGAAGCTCACCAACTCTCATGCAGTGTCTTCTCGCTTTTCAATCTCAGCAAGACACATGATGGTACTACTAGGTCACATGGCCTCCACAGTACACGTGACTCCTTTTGCCAGACTTCACCTCAATTCCTCAGTGGACCCTGGTATCAGTGGACGCAAGCTTGCGACCCACTTTCTCAACACAGCAGTCACTCCTTGAAGCAGTCTCTCCGCTGGTGGATGTTCTCTTTCAATCTCTCCAGAGACTTACTGTTTCAACTGCCCCCCATCAGAAGGTCCTCACAATAGATTTCTCGACCTATGCTTGGGGCGCTCATCTCGATGGTCTCCGTACTTAAGGCCTCTGCACCAGTACGGATCGTCAGTGTCACACCAATCTGTTGGAACTCAGAGCAATCTTCAACGCTCTGAAAGCTTTTCAACATCTTCACGACCAGGTAGTCCTCATTTGGAAGGACAACCAAGTTGCCATGTACTATGTAAACAAACAGGGAGAGACAATATCTTCCTCCCTTTGTCAAGAAGCTCTGAAGGTTTGGGACTGGGCAATCCATCACAACACCTTCCTGAAAGCTGTCTACATCCAAGGGGCGAAAAACTGTTTGGCGGACAAATTGAGTCATCTTCTGCAACTTCACGAATGGACACTCCATTCCTCACCTCTATATCACATTTTTTCACAGTGGGGAACGCCTCAGATCTCTTTGCAGCTCCCCAAAACCACAAACTGCCTCAATTCTGCTCCAGGATACATTCTCCTCATCGCCTCGAGGCAGATGCTTTCCTACTGGAATGGACGAATCTCTTCCTGTATGCATTCCCTCCATTCCCTCTCATTCTCAAGACTCTTGTCAAGTTGAAGAACGCTCATGCCACCATGATTCTGATTGCTCCTCAGTGGCCGAGACAACCTTGGTACTCCCTTCTATTTCAATTCAGCAACAGGGAGCCATATCTTCTGCCAGTTTTTCTGTCTCTGCTTACACAGTCAAGGATCTGTACTTCATCCGAACCTGCAGTCTCTACACCTGACAGCTTGGTACCTCTCAACATAACTCCTCTTCAGTTTTCTCAACCTGTAAGAGACATTTTAGAGGCTTCTAGAAAACCTACCACTAGACAATGCTACCACCAAAAATGGACTAGATTTTCTACGTGGTGCATCTCTCGCGATAAGGAGCCTCAACATTCCTCCTTATCTTCTGTGCTAGATTATCTTTTGCACTTATCCACCTCTGGCCTCAAGTCTACATTGATTCGAGTCCATTTCAGTGCAAGTGCTGTTTTCCATCAGGCTATTGAAGGGAAACCCCTCTCTGCTCATCCAGTGGTTTCCAGATTCATGAAAGTACTTTTCAATGTCAAACCTCCTCTCAAACCACCTCCAGTGATGTGGGATCTCAATGTTGTTCTTGCTCAATTGATGAAGCTTCCATTTGAACCAATGTTTACGGCTCATCTAAAGTATCTGCTTGGAAAGTGGTGTTTCTCATTGCCCTCACATCTGCTTGAAGAGTCAGTGAGCTGCAAGCTTTAGTTGCTGATCTATCTTTCACTGTTTCATCATGACAAGGTGGTCCTTCATACTCATCCTAAATTCCTACCTAAAGTGGTTTCAGAATTTCATCTCGACCAATCCATTGTTCTTAAGTGTTCTTTCCAAAGCCTCATTTCACCCTGGAGAATCATTTCTTCATACTCTGGACTGTAAACATGCTTTGGCCTTCTATTTGGAACGCACTAATCCACACAGGACTGCTCCTCAACTTTTTGTCTCCTTCGATCCAAACAAGTTGGGGCATCCAATCTCTAAGCGTACTGGATGGTTGCATGTATCTCTGCTATGCCCAAGCTGGATTACAACTACAGAGTCGAGTCACAGCCCATAAAGTCAGAGCAATGGCAGCTTCAGTAGCTTTCCTCAGATCTACACCTATTGAGGAAATTTGGAAAGCTGCTATTTGGTTCTCGGTTCATACTTTCACTTCTCACTATTGTCTGGATGTTTTCTCCAGATGGGATAGCCATTTTGGTCTGAGAGTATTACAAAATTTATTCTCCTAAGTTGCCAACGCTCCCACCATCACATTCTGGTTAGCTTGGAGGTCACCCATATGTGAGAATAGGCTGCCTGCTTGTCCTGGGATAAAGCACAGTTACTTACCATAACAGTTGTTATCCAGGGACAGCAGGCAGCTATTCTCACAACCCACCCACCTCTCCTGGTTGGTTTCTCTGCTAGCTATCTGAACTGAGGAGACTCGCCCTGCGCTGGCGGGAAGGCACTTGCGCATGCGCAGTGCGGCTTTCTCGAAACATCTGAGTTTCTACAAGCAAGTCTGCTTGCGAGGCTTCCGCATCCTGGCTCTGTCGACATCACCCATATCTGAGAATGGCTGCCTGCTGTCCCTGGATAACAACTGTTACCTAAGAAGCCAGCTTCGCCTTCCCATCAGATGTCAAGGGCATATCCGGTATCAAGTCGATGCATGCCAAATGTCTTAAGCAGGATTCCCCATGGATACAGGCTATCTCTGGGGCGTGTGTCTTCATTGGAGGTCCCCAATGCCTTGATGCCCTGCTGCACCCTCTGTACCAATGTCAAACACAGTACTGATGCTACCTAGCCAAGACCAAATTCAGAAGCTGCCTCAAAAAAGGCTAGCAGCAGTACTGCAAATGCAGTTGACATCAGCAGCTCTCCAGACTCTCTTCCAGTACTGGCCCAGCCTAAGCATGGCTCTTAAAGTCCCTAATCTACCAGGTCGTGCTTGCCTTCCACACTCGGGAGATTTTGTTCATGGTGCCACAGCGTTGTGAGAATTTTTCTCAATGCTACCATCGGCATTGCAGCCCATGTCCATCAAAGCATCACATTCTTTTTTTCAGCACCAGATTTCTCGATGTCGCAACGTTCTGAATGAGCCTTGTCTTCTGACTCTGATGATCTGTCTGCACTAGAGGTCTGCACGGGAACGGGGATCGCGGGGATCCCGCGGGTTCCCCCCCTGGCCCACGGGACTCCCACGGGGACGCCCCCTGGTCCACGGGACTCCCACGGGGATGCCCCCCTGACCCACGGGACTCCCACGGGGACGCCCCCTTGCCCACGGGACTCCCACGGGGATGAAAACAACCTACCTAAATTCTGGCGATGCAAGCATGCAGCTTACAAGTCTGGCGTCACGTCGGGAAATAGCCATGTTGAGCAGTGAGCTCAGCACGTACACAGATGAAAGCCTTGCTTGCTGATTGGTCCGGCGGCCCCGCCCCACCGTGCCGCCGGACCAATCAGCAAGCAAGGCTTTCATCTGTGTACGTGCTGAGCTCACTGCTCAGCATGGCTATTTCCCGACGCGGGCATTAGGCTGTTTTTTGTCATTTCGGGTGGGGGATGGCAGCGGCAGCAGCAGCCTGAAAAAGAAATCATCCTGGCCGGGTTCGGTGTCATGCTCCGGAGCTTCTACAGCCTTCCTATCTCCCTCTCCCTTCTACCTGCGGCTCTCTTCGGCAACTCAGCAGCAACGATCGACACAAGCTTCTGGCGTCGGGGCCTACCCTCTGCGAGTCCCGCTTGTTTCAACTTCCTTTTTCCACAAAGGTGGGACTCGTAGAGGGAAGGCCTCGATGTCGGCAGCTTGTCTTGATCACCGCTGCTGACGAGTTGCTTAAGAGAGCCGCGGAGCAGGGGGGTGTTGCCAGGTGCAGGTAGAAGGGAGAGGGCCAGATGCAGGACTCGTGGGTGAGGGAGGAGAAGAGAGAGGGGAGAGAAACAAAAGGAAATATTTCATACTGGGCTGGGCCGGAGTGGAGAGAGGGTGGAAAGATTCTGGCTACAGGGTGCAGTAACAAAGGAAAAGGGGGGAAAGCTGAAAATGGAGATAGTGACACAAAGAAGAGAAAGGGTAAGCAGGACCTTCTGAATAAGGATAGAGATACAGAGGGGACATGAAGAGGAGGTGAAATAGAGACATAGAAGTAATGCTGAAAAAGTGTGTGGGGGGGGGAGATAAAGACATTGAAAGGGCAAATGGTGAATATGGGGTAAAGACAAGGACAGAGACAAATGAAGATTCTGAAAAAGTGGTGAGATAGGGATATAGGTGAGATGGACACAAAGAAGGGTGATGCTGGAAAATAGGTGGAATGGTAATTCTGACAGACACAGAAGGGAAATGCTGGATCAAGGAGAGATGGGGCTCAGGCTGGATGGAATGAGGAGAAATGCCTTGTTGGCCCGAAACTTCCTCTCCTACGTCAGAATTGACGTCAGGGAGCGGAATGCTGGTCAGCGCGACGCTTCTGCAGGGAAAGCTTGGGACAGCGGTGGCTTGGGGACTATTCCCCGATGGCGGTGGCAGCAAACCGAGTGGCTTGGGGGAGGGCACGGAGAAAGAAAGAAAGGGGGCAGACAGAGAGACAGAAAGAAGGGGGAACAGGGAGACAGAAAGAAAAAGTTGGGGGAGAGAATGAGGTCTGGAGGAGAGGAAACATACAGGAGGCTGAAAGAAAGGAAGAAAGATTGGATGCACAGTCAGAAGAAGAAAGTGCAACCAGAGACTCATGAAATCACCAAACAGCAAAGATAGGAAAAATGATTTTATTTTCAATTTAGTGATCAAAATGTGTCTGTTTTGAGAATTTATATCTGCTGTCTATATTTTGCACTATGGCTCCCTTTTACTAAACCGCAATATTGTTTTTTAGCTCAGGGAGCCTATGAGCATTGAGAGCAGCGCGAGGCATTCAGCGTAACTCCCTGTGCTAAAACCTACTATTGTGGTTTAGTAAAAAGGGAGGGGGTGTATTTGTCTATTTTTGTATTTTGTTACCGAGGTGACATTGCATAGAGTCATCTGCCTTGGGAAATGTATATGGCAGATATCTTTGTTTTGTGTTCAAAAGAAAAGGAAATGCATTTCTGGTTTTATTTCTACAGTGTTGAAGTACTTGTTGGCCCTTGCTGTGACTGGTGGGGATCCCCAAGCACCGCCAGCAGAGGACCTCCTCTAGAGATGGTCAGAACTCCCCTCCACCAAGCGCAGCAGTCGCTGGCAGCATCCATGAGCCACTGAGGTGCCAGCATCTGTGACTCAGGGACGCTACTGCTGCCTGCCAAGCTTGGCAAAAGGGACCCCAGGCCAACTGCAAAGGAAGTCCTCAGCTGACAGTTTGTGGGTTCTCATCAGCTGAGTATTTATATTTTATATTTACATTAGAGGTTCTGGTAGAAACCCATTTACAAAGTATGTATTCTTCCCAATTAATATTTCCAAATTAATAGTCTCTTTGCTTATTTGTAAATGGGTCTCTACCAGAGCCTTTAATTCAGTAGCATAATTAAATAAAATAACTATTTCTGAAGTTTATAGGGAAGGATGGTGACGGATGGGATTCCTCGCGGGGACGGGTGGGGACGGAGGGGATTCCTCGCGGGGACGGGTGGGGACGGAGGGGATTCCTCGCGGGGACGGGTGGGGACGGAGGGATTCCTCACGGGGACGGGTGGGGACGGAGGGATTCCTCACGGGGACGGGTGGGGATGGGTGGGATTTTGGCGGGGACGGTTGGGGACGGGTGGGATTTCTGTCCCGCGCAACTCTCTAGTCTGCACTTAGTCTGACAAAGCTACTTTATACTTTACTGTACCCATTTTTCTATGGAACATTTTAATTCCTCCAGATCAAGTTACTGCCATAACATATAACAATTTGCTTATATACCTTTCTTATCCCAGGACAAGCAGATAGCTATTCTCACGTATGAGTGACGTCACCGATAGAGCCCTGGTACGGACCACTTTAAAAGTGTATCGCCACTTTAAGACTTTAGAAAGTTTGTGATAGCCCGAACTGCACATGCGTGAGTGCCTTCCCGCCCGACATAGGGCACGTGGTCCCTCAGTTTTCTAGTTTTCGTGGAGCTAGTAAAATGCACTTCAGCTTCTGTTGAAATTTATCTTTCTATGCTTGCCTTCCCGCTTTCGCGGTTTGTGACTTTTTTGTCATAATTTGTTTCTTTTTATATCATTCATTCATTTATAAAAAAGGACAGTATTTTATTTTCCCACCGTGGGCTCTGACCCACTAGGGCCTTATGGATTCTTTTTACCATAGAGTTTGATTTGTCAACGGCTATTTTCCTGTCCATGTCCCGCCCGTCGACGGGTTTCAAAAAGTGCGGTCACTGTGCTCGTGCCATTTCTTTAATTGACCCTCACCGCTGGTGCTTGCAATGTCTGTGACCCAAGCACCATGCAACTCTTGCTCCCTTTGCTCATCCCTTCAGAAACGCACCCTAAAAAATGGTTACTTCAGCACAAACTACTATTCGGCGCCGCAATGGACATGGGAGTCCAGTTCATCTTCGACACCGTTCACACTGACCAAGACAACACCAAGGGTGGATTCACCAACGTTAACTCTGGTGTCGCAACTCGCAGTGGGTAAGCCAGCTAGGAAGCCTTCCCCTTCCCCCTCTGGGCCTCAGGTCAAAGCAGCAGTGAACCAAGTCCTGCCAACCTCAAGGAAACACAAAAAATGTTCCGTTCTGATTTTGGTGAGTGCCTTGACTTCGTCCTCCTTATCGCTGGAGCGTAGAACCGCACCAAAGGTACCGGCAAAAAAGCCAGCGGTACTGGTGCATACTTTGAAGCAACAGATTCAGGAGTTGCTTAGGGATGAGTTACGGGACCAGTTACAAATTCTGCTCCCGACTCAAGTTTTTCCCATGTTGACATCGACTCCACCGGTGCCCATCTGGCCTGAGCCTTCGACACCAGTTGAGCCGGCCGTGAAATCTCCATCGGTGCTGCCACTGCTTGACCAGGAACTGACACCTACTAGTCACTGGAACCGTTTTTTTTCAACTCAGACATCCCCTGACTCGACGCCAGTGAGGTCGGGAAAAGTATTGCAGTTGAAACACCTTCAACCTTCTGTGTCGCTTCCTCAACATCGAATGACTCAAATGATTCAGATCAAGAGCCTATTCTATCTGACCATGACAGCTCTTCAGAAGAGGATTGTCTTCACCAATCTTCTCAAGAGCTTTCTGTTTTAATTGAGAAATCTTCATATTCTAAATTTTTGAGAGAAATGTCTGAGATCATGTCTATTTTTCTTCAAGCTGACTAAATGGTCTAAGGAGTTTCTAGATGCTTTAGATTATGATCAGCCACCTAAGGAACTCCTCAGCCTCCCTATTCATAATATTCTACAGCAGATCTTTTACAAAATTTGGAAACGCCACTTACCATTCCAGTGGCTCCTCATAAATTGGACTCTTTGTATAGGGTAGTCCCTATTCCAAGATTTGATAAACCACAGCTTTCTCATGACTCTCTTGGTTGAATCTACCTTAAAGAAATCCTCTGGGGCTAGTGGGTACGCCTCTGTCTCTTCTGGTAGAGAGGGCAAGACTATGGACTGGTTTGGCAAGAAGATATTCCAAAATGCTATGCTAGCCAACCGGTCTGGTACCTACACTTTTCATTTCTTTCTCTACATGAAACATCTGGTTAAGCAAGTTGCTACGTTCCAAAAATAACTACCAGAACGTAAGCTTCCTGCTTTTCATCTTTTCATGGCTGACCTGCTACTTCTTAAGTACATGGTTCATTCCATTTATCAAATCA
The DNA here is from genome assembly GCF_902459505.1 of Geotrypetes seraphini. Lineage (NCBI taxonomy): Eukaryota > Metazoa > Chordata > Amphibia > Gymnophiona > Dermophiidae > Geotrypetes > Geotrypetes seraphini. The sequence continues at coordinate 45,912,883 of NC_047097.1, forward strand.
GCCAGAAAAAAACAAAAAATTACCAATAATACCAAATAATCCAAAAACAAATAATTGGTAATGTCCTATCTAGGCATCGAAGTCTGAATCTTCAAAGGCATGTGCCAAGCACCACCAATAGGACCTAAAATAAGGTCACAAAAACTGAAGTAAACTGCAATGCACTAGTCAGTACAGGCTAGATATTCCCTCACGATGACCAATAGCCCCAGGCAGATATTTATTAAGTGGTAAACACTTAGACCAAAGTCTAAATAAATCCTGCCTGTACATCATCGTGCCTTTGAAAATTATAAGTTAGAGAACAGGTGGAAAAATCAAGTGCTTGAGCAAAACCAAAGGAGAGACGGAAGGAGCCAAAAATAGGGAACAGGGAAGAAAAATCAACCCTCCAAAAAACACCCCACACTACCTAAATAAAAAGAAAAGAAAAAATAAAAAAGTCTATCAATCAAACACTGGAACAAATGAATGAATAGAATGAAATCACAAAAATAGTCCACAGTCCACAATAGTCACATTCCAACTACCAAGGGTGAAAAGCAATCAACGGAACTTTATGTAGAATGGCCTTCCTCAGTGAAGATGAATATAAAAGGGTGTCCAAAATAACAAAAGCAACAATAAGAACATAAGAAGTTGCCTCCGCTGAGTCAGACCAGAGGTCCATCCTGCCCAGCGGTCCGCTCTCGCGGCGGCCCATCAGGCCTAATTGCCTGAACAGTGTCCCTGACTAATTTTGTAACTGCCTCTAATCCTATCCCTATTACCTACTTCTACTCCTATCTGTATCCCTCAATCCCTTTGTCCTCCAGGTACCTGTCCAGACCCTCTTTGAAGCCCTGTAGCATGCTCCTGCTTATCACATCCTCCGATAGCACGTACCATGTATCCACCACCCTCTGAGTGAAAAAGAACTTCCTGGCGTTTGTTCTAAACCTTTCCCCTTTCAATTTCTCTGAGTGCCCCCTTGTACTTGTAGTTTCCCGTAATTTGAAAAATCTGTCCCTGTCTACTCTTTCTATGCCCTTCATGATCTTGAAGGTTTCTATCATGTCTCCTCTAAGTCTCCGCTTTTCCAGGGAGAAAAGCCCCAGCTTCTTAAGTCTGTCAGTATATGAGAGGTCTTCCATACCCTTTATTAGCTTATTTGCTCTTTTCTGGACTCTCTCAAGTACCACCATGTCCTTCTTGAGGTACGGCGACTAGTACTGGACACAGTACTCCAGGTGCGGGCGCACCATTGCACGATACAATGGCAGGATGACTTCCTTCGTCCGGGTCGTGTTACCCTTCTTAATGATGCCCAACATTCTGTTTGCCTTCCTTGAGGCTGTGGCACACTGCGCCGACGCCTTCAATGATGTGTCTACCATCACTCCCAGGTCTCTTTCAAGGTTACTCACCCCTAGCGGTGATCCCCCCATTTTGTAAGTGAACATCAGGTTCTTTTTCCCTACATGCATGACCTTGCATTTCCCTATGTTGAAGCTCATTTGCCACTTTTTGGCCCACTCTTCCAGCGCTGTCAGATCTTTTTGGAGATTTTTGCAGTCCTTCTTGCTTTCAAACCCTGTTGTAACATCCGCAAATTTAATAACCTCACATTTTGTTCCTGCTTCCAGGTCGTTAATAAATATATTGAACAGGAGCGGTCCCAGCACCGACCCCTGCGGAACTCTGCTCGTGACCCATTGCCAGTCTGAGTAATGGCCCTTTATTCCAACCCTCTGTTTCCTGTCCGCCAGTCAGTTTTTGATCCATCGGTGGACCTCCCCTTGCACCCCGTGGTTCCATAGCTTCCTTAGCAGTCTTTCATGTGGTACCTTGTCGAAGGCTTTTTGGAAGTCAAGGTAAATGATGTCTATAGATTCCCCTTTATCCACCTGGCTGTTCACCCCCTCAAAGAAGTATAATAAGTTAGTGAGGCATGACCTGCCCTTGCAGAAGCCATGCTGGCTCGGTTTTAGCTGCCCAGTGTTTTTGATGTGTTCCCAGATGCAGTCTTTAATCAGCGCTTCCATCATCTTTCCCGGGACCGAGGTCAAGCTCACCGGCCTGTAGTTTCCTGGGTCTCTCCTTGAGCCTTTCTTGAAGATGAGCGTGACATTTGCTATTTTCCAGTCTTCCGGAATCTCTCCAGTTTTTAAGGATAGGTTGCATATTTAGAAACATAGAAAGATGATGGCAGATAAGGGCTACAGCCCATCAAGTCTGCCCACCCTATTGACCCTCCCTATTAAGTCTAATGACCCCCTTAAGTATGATTGTAATTATACTTCCACTCTACTGACCCGCTCTTTCAAGTCTATACCCTAGTGACCCTATCCCTTGGCATGACCCTCGTAGGGATCCCACATAGGTATCCCATTTATTCTTGAAGTCTGAGATGCTGCGTGCCTCGATCACCTGCACTGGAAGCTTGTTCCAATGCTCAATCACTCTCTCCGTGAAGAAGTATTTCCTGGCGTCTCCACGAAACTTCCCTCCCCTGAGTTTGAGCGGATGACCTCTTGTGGTCGAGGGTCCCTTCAGAAGAAAGATATCATCTTCCACCTCGACCCGTCCCGTGATGTACTTAAATGTCTCAATCATGTCTCCTCTCTCCCTACGCTCTTCGAGAGTGTAGAGTTGCAATTTGCTCAGTCTTTTTTCGTACGGGAGACCCATTAGCCCCGAGACCATCCTGGTGGCCATCCCCTGAACCGATTCAATTCTGAGCACATCTTTACGGTAATATGGCCTCCAAAATTGCACACAGTATTTCAGATGAGGTCTCACCATGGCTCTGTACAATGGCATCATGACTTCAGGCTTCCTGTTGACGAAGCTTCTCTTGATACAACCTATCATCTGTCGTGCTTTAGATGAAGCCTTCTCCACTTGAGTGGCTGCTTTCATGTCAGCACTGATGATTACTCCTAAGTCTCGTTCTGCCATAGTCCTGGTTAAAGTTTCTCCATTCAGGGTGTAAGTTCTGCAAGGATTTCCGTTACCGAGATGCATGACCTTACATTTCTTGGCGTTGAAGCCCAGCTGCCAGATCAAGGACCAACTTTCTAAAGTACGCAGGTCTTGCTCCATAGCATCCTGTAGATTATAGCCGTTTACTATATTGCATAGTTTGGCGTCATCAGCGAATAAGGTTACCTTGCCTTGAAGCCCTTGAGTCAGATCCCCAATGAATATGTTGAAGAGGAGTGGGCCCAGGACTGAACCCTGTGGCACTCCGCTAGTCACCTCCGACATTTTAGTGAGGGTACCGTTAACCACCACCCTCTGAAGTCTGCCACTAAGCCAATCTTTAACCCATGCAGTTAGTCTCTCCTAATCCCATCGATGTCATCTTGTTCAGCAGCCTGCGGTGTGGGACGCTGTCAAACGCTTTGCTGAAGTCCAGGTACACGACGTCCAAGGACTCTCCTGAGTCCAGTCTTCTTGTTACCTAGTCAAAGAAGCTGATAAGATTGGACTGGCATGACCTACCCTTGGTGAATCCATGTTGACTGGGAATGGGATCCCGGAGATTTCCCTCGTTCAGGATCGTATCTAATTTATACTTAATTAGTGTTTCCATTAGTTTACACACTATTGAGGTGAGGCTTACCGGTCTATAGTTCGCAGCCTCAGCCTTAAAACCCTTTTTATGTAGAGGAACGACGTTGGCTGTTTTCCAGTCCAACGGAACTATCCCCGTACTTAGTGAGAGATTGAAGAGCACTGCCAACGGTTCCGCCAGAACATCTCTCAATTCTCTGAGCACTCTTGGGTGTAAATTGTCCGGTCCCATGGCCTTGTTTACCTTTAGCCTTGCCAGTTCGTTGTAGACGTCCCCAGGTGTGAACTCAAAATTCTGAAATGGGTCATCCACGTCTTGTTTTACCTTCAACTGTGGTCCGTGTCCCGGTGCTTCGCAGGTGAAGACTGAGCAGAAATATTCATTTAGTAGTTCTGCTTTTTCTGAATCTGCCACCGCGTAGTTTCCGTCCGGTTGTCTAAGGCGTACTATACCGTCTGTGTTCCTTTTCCTATCACTGATATACCTAAAGAAGGATTTGTCCCCTTTTTTAATGTTTTTTGCCAGAGTTTCTTCCACTCGAAGTTTGGCCTCCCTAACTGCTGTTTTGACCGCTGCAGATCTGGTCTTATATTCTACTTTAGTTTCCCTTCTCTGCGTACGTTTGTAGGAAAGAAATGCTTTTTTCTTCTCCTTAATGAGGTGCGAAATCTCTTCGGTGAACCATTGGGGTTTGTTGTCTAAGTGGCTCAGCTATTTCGTTCCTTAGTTCCTTGAGTACCCTTGGGTGAATGCCGTCTGGACCTGGCGATTTGTCGTTCTTTAGCCTGTCTATCTGCCTGAGGACATCCACTTTGCTTACCTCTAGTTGGACCAGATTTTCATCCTGATCTCCTTTTACGAACTCCTCGGGTTCCAGAATGTTGGTTGTGTCCTCCCTCGTGAAGACTGAAGTGAAGAACTCATTTAGCCTGTCAGCTATCTCCTTTTCCTTTTTTACCACTCCCTTTCTGTCTCCATCATCCAAGGGTCCCACTTCCTCCCTTGCTGGTTGCTTCCCCTTGACGTACCTGAAAAATGATTTGAAGTTTGTTGCTTCCCCCGCCAGTCTCTCTTCATATTCTCTTTTTGCTTTCCTAACCACTCGGTGACACTCCTTTTGGTGTTTTTTGTGCTCCTTTTGGTTGTCCTCTGATTTGTCCTTTTTCCATTTTTTGAATGATGCCTTCTTGTCACTTATCGCCCTTTTTACTGCATTTGTTATCCACACTGGGTTTTTTGTTCTATTTTTTTTGCACCCTTTCCTGAACTTGGGGACGCACAGGTTTTGTGCTTCGTGCACCGTGCCCTTGAGTAAGGTCCAGGCTTTTTCTACGGACTCCATCTTCCTTGCGGTGTCGTTGAGTTTCTTTCTCACCATTTTCCTCATTGCATCATAATTCCCTTTTTTGAAGTTCAGTGCTGTTGTTGTAGTTCTTTTCACCTTTGATGATCCAATGTCTAGCCTGTACTGGATCGTGTTATGATCGCTGTTTCCTAGTGGGGCTAGTACCACCACCTCTTTAGCGGGTCCCCCATGTCCGGTGAAGATTATGTCAAGAGTGGCATCTCCCCGTGTTGGTTCCGTGACCAGTTGTTCCATGAAACAGTCCCTCGTGACCTCCAGGAATTTGGTCTCCCTCATGCAGTTTGAGTGCCCTATACTCCAGTCTATTCCCGGGTAGTTGAAGTCCCCCATCACCACCACACTTCCGCTTTTGCATACCTGCCCCAGTTCAGCCTCCAGATCCTGGTCGATTTCTTCCGTTTGTCCCGGTGGGCGATAGTACAGACCCAATTTTATGTCTGCTCCAGTTCCTCCGGATAGCTTAACCTATAGTGATTCCAAGTCATCCGCCTTGCTGTTGTTTCCATCCTGGTTGAATGCATGGAATCCTTTATATATAGCGCTATTCCTCCACCTTTTTTGTGTGGCCTATCTCTCCTGTAGAGTTTGAACCCTGGTAAAGCCACATCCCATTTATTGTCATCAGCCCACCACGTTTCTGTGACTCCGATTATGTCTAGGCCCTTTTTGTTGGCTAAGACTTCCAACTCTCCCATTTTAGCCCTTAGGCTCCTAGCATTTGTGTATAGGCAATGTAAGTCCCGGTTGTTTGCCTCTCTTGCTGGTTCCCCTCGTGGTTTGGCGCTCCTGGCGACCCCCCTCGTGAGTTGCCAGTCCCCAAGCCTCGTCTCGGTCATCCTCCTCCTGTGGTGTGTATGTTTCGTCCTCAGCCTGTTTCCCCATTTTTGGTTGTCCTTTTGGATTCCGTTATTCTCTGTTAGTCCTGTTTGCCAATTTCATTTGTGCCCTAGACCCCTGCAAATTGTCCTTTGGTCCTTCTTCAAAAAATTCCCACTCAGTTCTGAGCCCTCCTTTACAGTGTCTTTGTTCAATGTCCTTGGTCCTGAACATCTGCATTGTGTCCTTAGGTCCTTGTCCCAAAATTTCCCACTCAGTCCCGATCCCTTTTTACTGATTAAGGACAGCATCTGTGACCATATCGAAAAAAATGGACAGCTAAGGTCGAGCCAGCATGGGTTCTGCAAGGGTAGGTCGTGCCTCACAAACTTGTTGTACTTCTTTGAGGGGGTAAACAACCAGGTGGACAAAGGAGAACCCATAGACATAATTTACCTAGACTTCCAGAAAGCCTTCGATAAGGTACCACATGAGCGGTTGCTCAGGAAGCTATGGAACCATGGGGTGCACGGGGAGGTCCACCGATGGATCAAAAACTGGCTGGCAGACAGGAAGCAGAGGGTTGGTGTAAAGGGCCATTACTCGGACTGGCAAGGGGTCACGAGCGGGGTTCCTCAAGGATCGGTGCTGGGACCGCTCCTGTTTAATATATTCATTGACGACCTGGAGGCGGGAACAAAATGCGAGGTCATCAAATTTGCAGATGACACCAAACTATTCAGCAAGGTTGAAACCACGGTTGACTGCGAGAATCTCCAAAGGGATCTTACGACATTGGAAGAATGGGCGAAAAAGTGGCAAATGAGCTTCAATGTAGGGAAATGCAAGGTCATGCATATAGGGAGAAGGAACCCGATGTTCACTTACAAAATGGGGGGATCAATGCTAGGGGTCAGTAATCTGGAAAGAGACTTGGGAGTGATGGTAGACACGACATTGAAGGCGTCGGCACAATGCGCCACAGCCTCGAGGAAAGCAAACCAAATGTTAGGTATCATTAAGAAGGGTATCTCGACCAGAACGAAGGAAGTCATCCTGCCACTGTACCGGGCTATGGTGCGCCCGCATCTGGAATACTGTGTACAGTACTGGTCACCGTACCTCAAAAAGGACATGGCAATGCTTGAGGGAGTCCAGAGAAGAGCAACTAAACTGATTAAGGGTATGGAAAACCTTACATACACTGACAGACTGAAGAAGCTGGGGTTGTTCTCCCTGGAAAAGCGGAGACTCAGAGGAGATATGATAGAGACCTTCAAGATCCTGAGGGGCATCGAAAAGGTTGACAAAGACAGATTTTTCAATTTGAAAGAAACCACAAGAACAAGGGGTCACTCGATGAAATTGAAGGGGGACAGGTTTAAAACAAACGCAAGGAAGTACTTTTTCACACAGAGGGTGGTGGACACATGGAACACCCTTCCGGAGGCCGTGATAGGAAATAGCACAGTACAGGGTTTCAAGGAAGACCTGGATAGGTTCCTGGAAGACAAAGGGATTGAGGGGTACAGATAAGAGCAGTGGAAGGTTTAGAGATAACTGTAGAGGTAGGCAATAAAATTAGTCAGGGACCGCTGACCAGGCAATATGCCTGATGGGCCGCCGCGTGAGCGGACCGCTGGGCTGGATGGACCTCTGTTCTGCCCCGGCGGAGGCGACTACTTATGTACTTATGTACAATGGCCTTGCTCAATGCCCTTGGCCCTGGGCCCCTGTATTGCATCCTTAGGTCCTTTTTCCAAAAATTCACACTCAGTCCCGAGCCCTCTTTTACAATGTCCTTGCTCAGTATCCTTATTTGATACTTTTGTCCGATGTGTCAGATCGACTGTCGGCTTTCCCCTCATCCTCAGTTTAAAGCCAAATCTATGGCGCTCTGGACGTTGTGTGCCAGCATCCTTGTCCCAGTAGTGCTCAGGTGCAGTCCGTCTCTCCTGTAGAGCTTATTTTTCCCCAAGAAAGTTGTCCAGTCCCGAACAAAAAGGAAACCCTCCTCTTCGCACCATCTCCTGAGCCATCCGTTTATTGCTTGTAGTTAACTCTGCCTCCTTGTGTCCGCTCTCGGTACTGGCAGGATCTCTGAGAAGGCTATCTTCCTTGCCCTCAGTTTCAGTTTCCTCCCCAGGATCCTTAACTGATCAGTTAGTGCAGTCCTGTTGCAGCTCCTCCTGCTGACGTCGTTGATTCCCACATGGATTACTACAGCTGTCTCCTCCGTCTCGGCCCCTTCCAGGATCCTCTCAATTCTGTCGATGACATCCTTCGTTCTTGCCCCTGGGAGACATGTCACTAGTCGGTCCTCTCTCCCTCCAGCTATGTGACTGTCCACTCCTCTCAGGATTGAGTCTCCCACTACGATAGATCTCCCCTTCCTCAGCTGTCTCTTTGGTCTCAGGTCTGTGTCAGTGGCGCAGTCCTCTAGTCCTTCCTCCGGGTTCTGTTGGGTCTCCTCATCTGTCTGTCCAGATTCTCCGCAAGGTCCTACTCCCGTGGTGTCTGGTGGATTAGGTCGTCCGACTGTTGGTTCTTCCCTGAAGTGCTGGTGGTCCTTTGCCTCCACCATCCTGCAGGCCTCCTCAATGAATTTCTCGAGCTCTCTAACTTGTTCCTTGATGTGGTCCTCTCTGGCATTGTCCTCGGTTTTCCAGCACTGTTCCTCCATGGTGCACAGTCCCTCCAGTTCTTGTACTCGAACCTGCAGTCTCCCGACCTCCTTCTTCAGGCTATCCAGTTCCTGACATCGATTGCATATGTACGCCTGCATCCCGAAAGAGAGGTAGTCATACATATGACACTCGATGCAGAATACTAGGTAGCTCCCCTGGGTTCCTGTAGCCTCCATTCCTGTAGCCTCGGTGATTGGGAGTGGTGCCTGGCGTGCAGCTAGCTGAAAAAGTAGAGAGAAAGAAAGAGTGAGAAGAGGAGAAAATTACCTTTTTTTTTTTTTTTAGAAGTTTTTGAGGTTAGAAGTTAGAAATTAGATTTGCTGCTGGGCTGCCTGGGCTCCTTCTCGAGGCTCATTCGCAAAGGCGCTCTCGCTAAGGCGAGCGCCTTTGCCGCGCGCCGAACAGCTGGGCGCCATTGGCTCCCTTCTACTTAAAGGGGAGCTCGGGCGCCGATGCGACCTGTAATGCGGTGGGGGGGGCGGAGCTATCTCTCGCCGCGACCCCGGGTCTTCCTGCCTGATTCTGGCTTCCTCCCTCACTGCCTCTCCTGCCCCTGCCCTGCAGCAGCTGAATCTACAAAACAGAAGAAGAAAAAAAAGCAAAACCGCCGAGGTCTCCCTCGTGCCCTGGCTTCCCTTCTACTTAAAGGGGAGCCCGGGTGCCGATGCGACCTGTGACGCGGTGGGGGGGCGGAGCTACCTCTCGCCGTGACCCCGGGTCTTCCTGCCTGATTCTGGCTTCCTCCCTCACTGCCTCTCCTGCCCCTGCCCTGCAGCAGCCGAATCTACAAAACAGAAGAAGAAAAAGGCAGAAAACCATCCGTGAACAAAACTTAATACTAAAAGAGTCACTGTAAATTCCAGCTGAATCGACCACTAGTGAGATGATTCAGTGAAAAGTAAAACGTGAGGTAGAACCATTCCACCTCACAGAACCAGTAAAAATTAAGTCTGTACGGATACTCGTCTGTGTTGTATTTCCACTCGACAGGTCCTGTTTCAATTTCCTCATCTGGAGGGAGACAAGAGTCACCAATACAATGTATTAAGTATGGTAAACTGGAGAGCCAAAACCTAATAAGGTCTAAGCGCTACACGGGCCACGGCACAATCAACCTGGCACTGAAAGAAGCAAAAAAGGAGGGGCCCATTTAAGGATAACCCTGAAGCCCCGCCCATAGCAACGTACTATACGTCATGACGACATACTGAAAGACCAAACGTGGCTGGTTCAAGTAAAGCATTTGTCTACGTTTTCATTCAGTCCAAAAGGGCAAAATGCTTTTAAAGTGAAAGTCCCAAAATTTTCTCTTATCAATAGTTGAGCTTGTTTGTCCCCCCTAAAAGTATAGGGGATTTGTTCAAGAACACACCATGTGAGTTGGGAAAACTGATGATGATGAATCAGATTGTGTGATACCATAGGGGCAGTATGTTTTTCAGTATTAAGGCAGCTCCAATGTTCAATCAATCTGACCCTTATGGCTCTGCTAGTACATCCGATATAAAATTAGTCCACATGGGCAGGAGATGACATACACAACATAAGTGGAATCACATGAGGTTATAGATTTCAAATGAACTATACGTTGAGTCCTGGGGTGAATTCATGTATTTCCATGATGGGAGGTGGCACCCATAGTGCAGTGACCACATGGAGAGTGATGACCATCTGTGGCCTGGGGATAGGATTGAATGGAGAAGTCGGATGATACTAAATGTTCTGACAAATTTTTACCTCTGGTAAAGGCAATACATGGATGTTCTTTAAAAATAGGATGAAGCTGAAGAACATGCCAGTAGGCCTGTAAGCTACGGGCCATAATAGCAGATTGAGTAGAATGGGAAATTACACAGATCTGATTAGAAGATGTTTCTTTATTTTTTTGAAGCAATAGTAAATCACGATTCGCGTGACGAGCACGTAAATATGCTTTACGTATCACAGGAATTGGATAGCCCCTTTTGAGGAATTTCTGCCATAAGATCTTAGCTTCTACTTGAAAGTCCATAATATTGGTACAAATTCTCCTAGCATGAAGGAATTGACCTATGGGAATGGCTGCTTTTAACCTTTTTGGATGACAGCTAGAGTAGGATAACAGATTATTACGTTCTGTGTGTTTATGGTGCAGTTTGGTGAAAAGAATGCCTCCCTTATTCATAACTTCAGTATCTAAAAAGACTATACTCTATTTATGGTAAGTATGAGTAAACCTTAAACATGTTGTGAGAGAATTGATCCAGGACATAAAAGACCCAAGATATTCTTCAGTAGAGGTCCAAATAAAAAAGATATCATCAATGAACCTCAACCAACAGGTTATATGTTGGAAATAACTGTGAACATACACCCTTTGTTCTTCGAAGTTGGTCATAAACAAATTCGCAACACTGGGGGCTGCCGTGGTACCCATAGCAACCCTCTGATTTTGTTGAAAAAAATCTTGATCAAATTTGAAATAATTCTTGGTTAAAATCAAAGTGGCCAAATTCAACAAGAACATCGTGGGGATCCTGCTGGTAGGATCACGTTTATTCAAAGTCAATTCTACAACCCTTAATGCTTCAGCTTGTGGTATACTTGTATACAAAGAGACTACGTCTAAAGTAACCAGGATGCATTTTTCCACCCGTTCTCTAACTTATAATTTACAAAGGCACGATGATGTACGGGGCAGGATTTATTTAGACTTTGGTCTAAGTATTTACCACTTAATAAATATCTGCCTGGGGCTATTGGTCATCGTGAGGGAATATCTAGCCTGTACTGACTAGTGCATTGCAGTTTACTTCAGTTTTTGTGATCTTATTTTAGGTCCTATTGGTGGTGCTTGGCGCATGCCTTTGAAGATTCAGACTTCGAAGCCTAGATAGGACATTATCATTCCATTTATGACACTTTTGAACTCACTTCCTGGGCTGCAGCAATGTCAGTTACCATGAGATGTCTGGCCTGGCTTTGAGTCTGAGAGCTGGACATCAATCATCAGGACAGGTTGCCAATGCTCCTTGTCTGGGGGATGAACTTTTTGGTGATTCTACTGATATCACAACCCAGAAATTGTCAACGCGTGAAACCCAAAAATAAACCTCCTCCTTCTCATCCTTTCAAACCACAATCTTCCTATTGGAGAAGATTTGCTGCAAAATCCACAGCTCCTGTTCCACCTCAGCCAAGGAGACAGAGAGCAACAATCGCGTCGGCAGCAGCAAAAGCAACAGCCTGCTCTTCAGAAGGCTCCTCAGCCTTTTTGACGTGTTCCTTCAAAACATAGCCAATGTCACCATTCTACAGACTGCTTCAGCCCATCAGAGGCTGTCTTAAATTTTACATAGCTCGCTGGGAGCTCATAACATCAGATCTCTGTGTCCTCAAAATCATTCGTCAGGGTTATACTCTCAATTTCCACACCCTTCCACCAGACCATCCTCCAAGAGTCTGCTTTGGACCTTGCACAGTCCTTTCTTCAGGAGATCCAATCCTTCTGCTGAATGCTATCAAGGAAGTTTCTCCCTCTCAGCAGCAGCAGTGGGGATTCTACTCCTGCTACTTCTTAGTTCTCAAAAAGACCGGAGGACTGAGACCCATCTTGGATCTCACAGCTCTCAACAAATTTCTACTCAAAGAGAAATTTAGAATGTTATCTCTCGCCCTGCTTTATCCTCTCCTCAATCAGAACATTTGGCTATGTTCTCTGGACCTCAAGGAAGCCTGCACACATTCCAGTTCATCCGGATTCCAGGAAGTACTTCCTGTTTCAAATCAATCAATGTCATTACCAGTACAAGGTTTTTCCCTTCAGCCTGGCATCTTATACCAGAGTCTTCATGAAGTGCCTGATTGTGGTGGCTGCATCTCTCCATTCACACGGCCTTGAAGTCTTTCCTTATCTGGATGACTGGTTGATCAAAGCTGTGTTGTCTCAAGTGGTCCAACCAACATCTCAGACCATTTCTTTTCTTCAGGTTCTAGGATTTGAAATCAACTTCCACAAATCGCATCTCATATTGACTCAACGTCTGCAGTTTATTGGGGCCATTCTAGACATCACCCTCAGAGCCTTTCTTCCTCCAGATCGCCTTCAAACTCATAATTCTGTGTCAGCAACTGCTTCCTCTTCAATCCATCTCTGCCAGATGCATGAGGTTCTTCTAGTTAATTTCTCCAATGGTATACAAATTTATTCTTAGAGCATTCAATAAACGTGTTATGGTATTCAGCCCTAAGATCTGTTACTTTATGCTATCTTATTTCTCATGCGATGACTTAATTCATTTATTAGCTTCATGTGTCATGCTTCTGAAACCTCAGATACACCTCTCCACTGCCCAACTAATATTTCTTTCAGCGGGGAGTCTCTGGTGTGAACTCAGGTTTGAGCATTGAGACATTTTGATTATTTTTTAGTTTAATTTTTAATTTCAACTTATCTGAATGGTTGTAGATTGTAAGTCTTTAAGGCTTAAGCAGTTCCTACAGCTGGACCCGACATGTTTCACATTAGCTTTGTCAGGGATCCGCTCTACAAAGTAAATAAATATATATATCTCACAATAATGTTAAAACTTGCCATTCATATAACAAAATGAGAAATAGTTACTTTTGAATGGACTGACTTACTGCTGCCGTTGTCATCTGACTCTTATCTATAAATTTTTTGGAAGTAAGATGGCGGCGGTGTGTGCTGGACTCTTTTTTTTTTTTCAACTCAAAACTTTAATTCCTACATTTGTGTTTCCCTGCTTTAAATTGGCTATATTCACCCACCTAGTATCGGCTCAATCCCACATCCTGGAAAGATACGTTTAGTGCATGGTGAAATCTAAAATGTGTTTGTCAAATCAGCTGAAACTTGCTTATCAAATCAGCGTGGACCATTCTACCTCTATGTTTAGACCTCCCATTCCACAGAATTGAGCCGGTAAATCCATCGTTCTTCTTTGGTGTTTAATATTTTCTCTATATTTCCTACCACCTTCCCTTCATCAATGTGATCTATGACTTTCCACTTTAAATCCTCCACCCTATGTTTCTGTTGAATCAAATGCGAAACTATAGGAGCTTGTACATTTTCATTATTAATATGGGATTTATGTTCGTTTAAGCGAATTTTAATAGGACTCCTCGTCCGACCTATATATACTAGAGGACACGGGCATTTGATTGCATAAATAACATTTTTACTGTTACAAGATAACCACATTTTTACCCGGTACATCCCATGTCTCACCTTCAATAGTGCTAGCACACCATTGACATCTCCCACACTGTCTGCCTTCTAGGCCACATGGCTTCTACTGTCCATGTGACACCACCGGCAAGGCTACATCTTCGCACTGCTCAGTTGGACCCTTGCTTCCCAGTGGTCTCAAGTGACAAATCGTCTTTCACAACATATATCTGTGACATCATCTCTTCTGCAGTCACTTCACTGGTGGATGACCTCCAATCTATCCAGAGATCTCCTTTTCCATTTACCCCCTCATCACAAGGTCATCACGACAGATGCATCCCCTTATGCCGGGGGGGGGGGGGCTCATATGGACATTCTTAAGACTCGGGGTCTTTGGACCACCAGGGAATGGAATTTTCACAACAGTCTACTCGAACTCAGCAATACTTTATGCCCTCAAGGCTTTTCATCATCTCCTCTGCCCTCAAGTCCTCCGCACTGGCAATCAAGTGGGCAACGGCTCGCAACCTGTTCTTGAAGGTTGTCTATATACAAGGGGAGAAGAATTCCCTAGCAGACAACCTCAGCAGAATTCTTCAGCCTCATGAATGGACTCTCAACTTTGAAACTCTCCAGCCCATATTTACTCAATGGGGCACTCCACAGGTGAACTTGTTTGCGGCTCCTCACAATGACCAGTTGCCCCAGTTTTACTCCAGACTTTACTCCCCTCTCCGTCTGGAAGCAGATGCATTTCTCCTGGATTAGATGGACATGTTTCTGTTTGCATTCCTGCCAATTCCTCTCATGTTGAGAACTCTATTCAAGCTCAAACGGGAAGCAGCCACTATGATTCTCATTGCTCCACGGTGGCCCAGACAACATTGGTTCTCCCTTAAGCTTCAACTTGGCTCAAGGGAGCCCATACCTCTTCCAATGTTTCCTACTCTGCTTACTCAGAATCAGGAATCACTCTTACATCCCAACATGCCATCACTACACCTGACAGCTTGGTTTCTCTCGGGTTAAGTTCTTCTGACTTACGTCTCTCTCAGCCTGAACGTTCCATTATTGATACCTCCAGGAAACTAGTCACTCAACAATGTTACCAACAAAAGTGTACTCTGTTTTCTTCCTGGTGTCTGGTTCATCATCATGATCAATCCTTCTTGGCAGTGGAATTGGTGTTGGATTATCTCCTTTGTCTGATTCTGGACACAAATCTATATCTATCAGAGTTCATCTCAGTGCTATTACAGCTTTTCACCTGCCATTAGAGGGAAAACCTCTCACTGCTCATCCTTTGGTTTCCAGATTCATGACGGGACTTTTCAATGTGAAACCACCTCTCAAGCCTCCACCTGTCATCTGGGACCTTAATGTGGTTCTTTCCAGTTTGATGAAACTACCATTTGAACCAATGGCCACAGCTCATCTCAAGTTTATCATTGATCTCACTTCTGCTAGGAGGGTCAGTGAGTTACAAGCCTTAGTAGCAGATCCACCCTTCACAGTTTTTCATCATGACAAGGTGGTTCTACATACACATCCAAAGTTTCCAAAAGTTGTCGCTGAATTTCATCTCAATCAATCGATTGTTCTGCCAGTGTTTTTTTCCTAAGCCTCATTCTCATCCTGGAGAAATCACTCTACATATTTTGGACTGTAAACGGGCTTTGGCCTATTACATTGACCAAACAAAGCCTCACCGAACATCTCCCCAACTGTTCATTTCATTAGATCCAAACAAGTTGGGGCATCTACTCTGGCTCGGCCCAAAATTAGAACAGCTGCCTACGACTCTTCTCTTTCCTTCAACGACCATCTCAACTCCTTGATAAAATCATGCTTTTGTAGCCTCCACATGCTGAGGAAAGTGAGATCCTACTTTCGCCAACATTTTGCTGTCCTTGTTCAATTTATCATTCTCTCCAGACTAGACTACTGTAATTCCATCTAAGTCTAACTAAAAAAGTCTTCAAAGACTTCAGCTAATTCAGAACACTGCGGTCAAGTTGATCTTCGCAAAAAGCAAATTTGATCATGTTTCCCCACTTCTATCCAAACTTCAGTGACTTCCAGTAATTTCCAGGGTTCATTTTAAATGCGCCTGCCTAGCTTTTAAGATCCTACACCACATCCTCCCTCCCCTAATTCTACTATCTTAGAACTCATGTCCTGATACCACCAGGTCCTCCCCAAAACTTAAACTATCCTTCCCCTCGCTAAAAGGTATCCTCTATGTGGGAAAATTGGGGAATTCTCTCTTCTTCAGAATCATAGGGCTTTGGAATAATCTTACTGCCCCACTACGGAATCTGTGCTCCTTCCAACTATTCTGAAAGCACCTGAAAACTAGGCTATTCACAAAAATGTAATGCTCTCTTCTCCCCTATACTCAACCTCCAACTCCATTATACTGTTCTTCCTATATTAAGCTCTTGTAAACCATGCCGAACTCTATAATTATGGAGAGGATGCGGTATATAAACTTAAGGTTTGAGGAGTCACGTGATGTGCTGAGCCGAGTAAGACGTGCCTTACTCGTGTTCCAGGGCCCCGAGTCCCTCTGTGCCTAACCTACTCTTTTCTGCTAGTCCTGTACTTTCCCTAACATTCGGGGTGGTGCATGGACAAGTTCCTTCAGCACACTAGCCCGGTCATGAGTGCCAAATTGAGCCGCTCCGCTAAAGAACGAGAGACAAGATCAGCGCGGCCTGACTCCAAGATGGCGGCGGGAGACTTGGGTTCCGCACTCCCCTTATCGGAGGCCCATATCACCACGTTGTCGGCGTCGGTGGTGCGGGCGTTGGATTCCCGCTTTGACCAGCTCTCAACCCAGCTTACCTCACTTGAGTCTCTCTTGGGGGAAACAACTAGGCACACAGGAGAATTAGAACACCGGGTCTCGGTGGTGGAAGACTCTAACGCTGCTTCTGTGGATATGGCATCCCTGAAAGCACAACTCCAGAGGCAGGCGGACAAATTGGAAGATCTCGAGAAGGGACAATCTACGTCTGGTTGGTCTCCCCGAGGCGGTTCCTGACTCTCGCCTCCTTTCTACTCTGGAGTCGTGGCTCCAGTCTGCGCTGCCCCTCCCGGCTGGTGTGGGTCCTCTGAAGCTCGATAGAGCGCACCGCCTGGGCCGGCGCTCCGACGATCGAGATCGCACTCGGGTCACCATCTTTAAAATTCATAACTCGGCTGTCAAGGCTGAGCTGATGCGACAGTACAGACAAAAAAGAAATACCCTTCTCTATGAGGGCACGCCGGTGCGCCTGTTTCAAAACTACTCACCAGCGCTACAGGAGCGTCGACGTCGCTTCTCCCGTGTGTGTTCGACGTTATTTGATTGGAAACAGCGCTTCCAACTTCGCTACCCGGCACAGCTAAAGATCTGGACCTCTAAAGGGTGGGAGACCTATGCCACGGCTGAAGTTGCACAGGCCTACATAGATGCTCTACCAGGAGAGTCTTGGGCCTTCTTCGGCCCCCTAAGTCCTGCGGCATAGCTGGAGCGTACCGCTGATACTCTTTGATGGCATTTTCTTCATTCCTGTTGACACTGGCTCTGTGGTGCCTTGTGGATTCACTGCACCTACTATGCCTCCTTGTATCTTGGTTCTGGGTAGGGTGTTTTCTCCTGCTCTACTCTGGAGTTGTTCAGAACTCCCTTGATGCTACACCTGAACTGTGACACTTTACTCCTACCTGTTACGGTGTTTGTACTCTGATATCTGGTGTTTCACCATGTGCCTTTCCAGGACCTTTCTTGCTATGCTGCGGAGTGTCTGGTTGTGTTCTTGTTTGCTTGGGGCTTTTGCAGGATGTGTGTTGGGGTGTTGGTTGAATCGGGGGGGCTATTGTTGGGACTCATGGCGGGAGTGTTTGTGTGTGGAGGGTTTGGGATAGGTGTACTCCCTACTGGACTGTTCAGCTGAGTCACCTGCACTTGGTGGACCTCTCGGATCTGGGCTTATTACCTCCTTTCTTGAGAGGGCCATTGGGTGACTGCCATCCGTTTTGATTGCGTGCCTGTTGTTTCTTGATTGATTTGAAAAGGCTTGTGGGGTTTCTGCTTTTGCTTGGGGTTGTGGAGTGGCTGAGTCTGGATGGGTTTGGCATGCTGGGGGGGGGGGGGGTTGGTTTGTTGCTTTGTTTGCGTGGGGCTTGATTGTGGACGCAGGGTTGGCATTTTCATCCTGGATCTGCGTTTGTTTGCGTTGCCTTTTTGTGCCTGGGATGTTGGGTGATCTCCTCATTTGAGTGTTGGTGTCTCTTTTGGGTGGGCGGGCTGGGGGCCTGGAGTGTTCTCTGCAGCCCGAGGGCGCTGGAAGGTCTTGTGTCCTCATGCCTCTCTACTACTTGCCACTTTGAAACTTTTCTTGGGCGGTAGGCTGTCTGCGTGTGGTGAGTGAATGATATGCTTTGGGTGTTTTGGGGTGGCGTGTGGTGCATAGAGTGGGTGTGGTTGGGGGACTGGGGGCCCTGTATACGTCTTAACGTGGCTCTCTCTCCGTTCCATTTTTGTGGGACGGGGTTTTCGTTGGTGTCTGGGATATTGGTATGGGTGGGAGGGGGTACTTGGGTGTGGGTGGGGCAGGTTTGTGGGGAGTGGGGGGGGGTCCTCCTATATGTTAGTTCAATATTTTCAATCTGTGCAATTGTTCAGTTTCTTTATCAGTCACTATCCAATAGTTGTCACTACTACTCTGGGGGGTGGCTGGGCCCTTGGGGTGGTTTTAACATTTCTTTCTTTCCTCTTTCAGTATGTTCTCCTTGATTTCTGGACCTGAGTACCCCTTTTAGACTCACATCTTGGAATGTTGGAGGCATCACGTCCCCTATAAAATGGTCTAAAATTCTGGCTGCCTTGCAACATGGTCGATCGGATATTGCTTGTTTACAGGAGACTCACCTGACTGACGCGGAACATCTTAAGTTGCGTCGTTCTTGGGTGGGGGAGGTTTATTTTGCTTCCTCTCAGGGCCACCATAGTGGCATAGCAGTGTTGGTTCGGAAATCTTCTATCGGGGTACAAGTTCTTGATCAAGCGACTGATGGTACATCTCTGCTTTTGCGCCTTACCTTGGGAACCTGTTCTTATCTTCTTCTGGTGGTCTATGGCCCAAATTCAGGGGAGTCGGCCTTCGTACAACGGTTGCTTACACTTTGTTCTCGTTTTCCTGGGGATCCCCTCTTTCTCATGGGTGATTTTAATTTGGTAATGAGCCCTGATTTGGATAAATACGGATTCCCCTGTTTCTTCTTTAGGTGCCAAGGGTCGTCTCCTCTCTGACTTTTGTGATACTCTTTCCGTAGTAGATCCTTGGCGTCTTCTTCAGCCTGAAGTTCGTGACTATACTCATCTTTCTCGTGCCCATGGCACCTGGTCTCGCTTAGATTATATTTTCTTGTCTTCATCTCTGTTTCCTTCCGTTCAGTCGGCCGAGATTGGTCCTCTGTCCATCTTTGATCACGCCCCGATTTGGGTGGATGTTCTCCTGGATGCCACGTATCTCTGGCTGTCGTCCTGGCAGTTTCCCTTCTATCTAGCGCAGGATGAGGAATTTCAGACCTTTTTACAGACTCAATGGGATGACTATTCCACCAATAATGCTCCCCACATGGATGATCCTATTTTGTTTTGGGAGGCTGGGAAGACGGTGATCCGAGGACATATCATCTCTTTCCTGTGTGCTCGTAACAAGCGTATTAACCGCGGGATAGTTACTCTGGAACGGGCATTACGTTCGGCGAAGCGATCCTTTTCCCTCCACCCTTCACGGGAGACTCGGGAATGTTATCTGTCTACTCAGGCGGCCTTGAACTCGCTTCTTCATTCTCGTTCCCAAATATGTAGAGCCTTTTATCAGCACCGCTTTCTTCGTTATGGGAACAAGCCTGACCGCCTCATGGCTCATTTAGTTACAGCTACGACTGGTAGGAGGCCGATTTTATCTCTCCGGACTCGGAGTGGTGGGATGGTGTCCAAAACGTCTGATATCTCCGGGGTCCTCTTTGACTTCTTTCGCCGGTTATACGACGCATCGGATGCTGTTGATGGACTATCTTCAATCTTCTGGTCTACCTCGTCTGCCAGCGGAAGTGGTGTCATCTCTTAATAGTCCGTTTCGGGCGGTTGAATTGGAGTCCGCCATTAAAGCGCTCCACTCTGATCGGGCTCCGGGCCCGGATGGTTTTTCGGGTGACTTTTACCGGCTTCTTTCTCCGACTCTTTATGGGCCTTTGCTAGCGTATTTTAATGCAGCTACTACTCAGGGCTCCTTTCCGCGTTTTGCAAATGAAGCCCTTATTACTTTACTATTGAAGCCTGGTAAGGAGGCTGACCTGCCAGGGTCTTATCGTCCCATCTCTTTGATAAACGTGGACCTGAAACTCTTTGCTCGTATGTTGACTGATCATTTTGCTCCTCATCTACCGCAGCTTATACATGAGGATCAGGTTGGTTTTGTTTGGGGCCGTCAGTCTGTAAGCAATGTCCGCAAGGTCCTTCTTGCTCTTGCTCAGTGTCAATCTCACCTGATCCTGACTCATTTTGTTAGCCTGGATGCTATTAAGGCGTTTGATAGCATTCATTGGTCCTTCTTGTTTCGTACCCTGGAACATGTTGGGTTGGAAGGTTTCTATCTGGAAGCTGTGCGTTCCCTCTATTCTAATCCGCGGGCTTCTCTGCTAGTCAATGGGACCCGCTCGGACTCTTTCCCTATCCTTCGTGGTACCCGGCAGGGTTGCCTTCTTTCCCCCCTCCTGTTCCTTCTTTCTCTGGAATCCTTATTGTGTACTCTTCGGGGGGGTTCGCGGAGGTCAGAGGTCTCTCAGTTGGTGCTTTTGAGCTTAAGACTCTAGCATATGCTGATGACATGTTTTTGATTCTTACCCGGCCTGAAGATTCTCTCCCAGCGGCATTGGACCTTATTTCTGAATTCGGTTTTTATTCGGGTCTGTCCCTCAACTTGGATAAATCCTTGGCCTTGCCTTTTCCACCAGATTTGTGAGCAACGTGGAGGGATGATTTTCCTCTTCGTTGGGCTGATTCCACTTTGCGGTACTTAGGGGTTACCATTCCACTGGACTTATCTAGTCTGTATCGATTAAATGTTGCACCTCTGTTCCAGGCCCTTCAGAATAAATTACACCTTTGGGAGACTTTCCCTTTCTCGCTTCTGGGTCAAGTGCACCTGTATAATATGCTCATCGTCCAGGTCCTTCCTCTTTATTTGACGTCTCCCATTGCAGATTGGAGTGCTTGGTTCAGAGGTTTCTTTGGGCTGGGAAGAGGCCTCGTTTGTCTTATAAACGGGCAGCGACTCCCTGGTACAGAGGTGGCTTGGGCTTATTGAACCTCAGATATTTGACAGTTGGTTGTGGCATGCGCCATATTAATGATCTTTTCGGGGCTACTTCAGCGTTCACCATCACTTCTTTGGAACTTTCCTGTTTTTCTTCTACTCACTTTAGTGCCTATCTCCATTCCATTCCTTCTACTGCACCTGATTCTCTTTCTGTGAAAATACTGCACCGACCCTTGTGGAAGGTTTGGCGTTGGGTCTGTAAATTTCACGCTCTTTCTCCTTCTGTCTCTCCCTTCCTACCTATCCGCTTTAATAGTTCTTTCTTACCTGGGATTGATGGATCGAGTTTTGCTCGGTGGGAAACAAAGGGTATTCACTATGTATTTCATTTGGTCGATGATGATGGAACCATTAACTCCTTTGCACAACTACGTGAAGACTTTGAGCTCCCGCCTACCGACTATTTTGCTTATATGCAAATACGTCATTACATTTCCTCCTTGCCATTTAGTTCTTTGCATGCCTCCTGTCAAGAGCTGTTGTCCACGGCTTTTACCATTGGTTCCCAGCTTCCGGTCCCCCTTAAGTTCCATCATCGCCATTTGAAGGATGAATCCCCTTTGTTTGACCACTTTCGATTGCGAGATGCTTGGTCTCGCGATCTTGCTGTTGCATTGCCCTCTGATATACTCTTGCAGGCTGTCCGTCACCTGCCTGTCTTTCGTAAATACACTACCTTTTGGGAACAACATTTTAAGTTGATTTTTCATATATACATCTCTCCTAAAAGGGCTTATTTGTCCCATCTTCGTCTTACTGCTGCCTGCCTGCATTGTCAGGCTCCGGAAGCGGGCTTGGGACACATGTTTTGGTCTTGCCCTAAGGTTCAACTTTTCTGGACTGCAATCTTTGCTTTTGTGGAGAGCATTTGGCATATCACCATTCGCCGCTCCCCTCTACTTTTATTTGAGACTGTTCCTCGCTACTTTCCTCGTTCAAAGGGAGTTGCAGTTTTCCTCAAGTGGACTATTCTGATTGCTCTGAAATGCATTTTGTTGAAATGGCTTGAGGCTGATGCTCCGGATACTCCCTCTGGTGATGCCGCATGATTACTCTCCTGATGTGGGAGAGGAGGGATGTGAAGGACCTTTCTTCTCTCCCAGGCCGCATTTTTCAGAATACTTGGGAACCTTTTTGGACGACCATGACTCCTCTGGCTCGTAGCCAGGTGCTTAACTGTTGATTCTTGTTTTGTGATTCCTTTTGTCCTGCTTGGTACATTAACTTTCTTTCTATTTCTTTGAAACTGTGACTTTGGATGGAGGACCCGGGGGTGGGGTGGGGGTGGGGAGGTTGCTTGGGTTGGGGTGGGGGGGTTCTTTGGGGGGGTGTTCTATAAACTGCTGAGCTGTTTTGGTTCTTTGTATCATTGCTTTGTTGCTGTTCTGTTTGCTCAATAAAATATATTTGACCATAAACTTAAGGTTTAGTTTAGTTTAGATCCTGTTTCCAAGAGAATGATTTCCAACTGGCTAGCGGCCTGCATCTCATTCTGTTATGCTCAGACTAGACTGGCACTGGCCCACTGTCACAGCCCACAAAATTAGAACTAGGGCAGCTTCTGTAGCTTTCCTCAGATCTACTCCCATTGAGGAAATCTGTAAAGCTGACAACTGGTCCTCATTTCATACCTTCACTTCTCACTACTGTCTGGAGTCTTTCTCCAGACGGGATGGGCACTTTGGCCAATCTGTATTACAAAATTTATTTTTCTAATGGCCAACTCTCCCACCATCCCATTTCTGTTTAGCTTGGAGGTCACCCATATGTGAGAATATGCTGCCTGCTTGTCCTGGGAAAAAGCACAGTTACTTACCATAACGTGTTATTCAGGGACAGCAGGTAGATATTCTTACAACCCACCCTCCTCCCCGGGTTGGCTTCTTAGATGGCTTATCTTAACTGAGGGACCGTGCGCCCTACATCGGGCAGGAAGGCACTCGTGCATTCGCGGTTCGGGCTATCGCAAACTTTCTAAAGTCTTAGTGGTGATGCACTTTTAAAGTGGTCCATACTGGGGCTCCGTCGGTGACATCGTCCATACGTGAGAATATCTGCCTGCTGTCCCTGGATAACACCTGTTACGGTAAGTAACTGTGCTATCTCTCCTATGAGCAACTGGTCACTATGCTCCATCTTGCCTCATACTATTCACTCCTGCAAAGCTGATTAGTTTTACTTGCATTTGCAACATCTTTGCCATCAACCAATCTGAATTGTACAACTCATCTCCAGCTGATTCTGCTGTATTGCTGCCTCAGGTGAGAGAGATTGTTCCACCCTCTGCCTGCAATGTCACATGCTGAGTTTGTTTAAAATTCAGCCTGGGAAAAGTATCATCTCCAGCTGACTGCTGTATGGCTGCCTGGGTGAGAGAGATTGTTCCACCCTCTGCCCTCCTATTTTTGTGAACTCTCTGGCTGTTGAATGGCATGTGAGCTTGCTCCGCCCCCTGCATTTCATCAGATGCTGGGCTCTGTTCAAAGCCCAGTGCGGGTGAAGTGGAAACATCTGACTTCCTATTTTTGCTGCTGCTCCTATACTTTGGTTCCAAGTTTTCTAATTTATTCCTGCTATTTCACTTATTGTCATTGCTGCTAGTTCATCAATTGTATACTGTTGTTGATCTTATTTGTGCTGCCAGCTTTTAATCATTCATTGCTGCTAGTTGACCAACTTGTTATTGCTGCCAATTCACTAATGATATATTGTTGCTGGCTCTTTAATAGTTTTTTTTAACTTACCACTGCAGTTCATTAATTTGTTTCTTAATAGTTTTGTTTAACTTACCACTGCAGTTTATTGTTTCTTAATTAGTTTTTAATCTATTATTTGTTATTACTAAGCTATTAATTTATCATGGATGTCAGTTCTTTTTAATTATTCACATTCTATCAACTTTTTATGAATTACTGCTGAAGGTAGATTAGCAGGTGGTAATCTTTCATTTAGCTTATTAATGTCTAAAACTATTATTGAATAATGTTTTTTGCTATTTACCATTTCATATAATTCCTCTTAATCTAATGCAAAGGTTTTTTTCACAGTACTATGGCACTTTTAAAAAATCATTTGATTTTACTGATGTTCTTTTGTTTAATTAGTTTTAGGAGCTGGTTAGTAGTCCTGTCCTATTCTATTCCTGTGCATTATACAAGGACTCGCCCTGTTAGGTTCTTCAATAACTCTTCATCATCACTTATATGATTGTACTGAAATGGGCCTATTTCATATTCCAGTTTTGTCTACCTCTAGTAGGTCTAATAAGCCTTACATCAAAAAACGTGTACTAAAAAATCTCACTCATTCTTACTTTGCCACAGTTGATTTCCCCCTCAGGTCAAAAGTTCTGTTCATACTTAAATATACAGTCCATCAGAAATAAGTCTCAGCTGGTAAAAGACTGGTTAAATGAATCTAATTTTGATTTTGTTTAATTAACAGATGGTTGGTGTTAGTGATATCATCATTAGAGAATGCCTCCCTTTAGGTTTTAAACTTATATCCATGGCCAGAAGTTGAGGAAGGGGTGGAGGATTAGCCATCATTTTTAGAGATTCTTTAGATATTACTGTTTTAAACTCGAAATCCACTTCTGATCTTGAAGTTCTATCTTGTAAATTAATGTCCAATCTAAAATGACCAAGTCAAAATGATCTACCAACAATAAAATTTAAAAAAACACAAAGCACACTGTACACAGAGAAAATGTTAATTATTTATATTCCTCGGGTTTTCAAAGAGGTCAAGGCAGATGACTTTATACAATGTCACCCCAGTAACAACTATACAAAAATAGACAAATTTGCCCCTCCCTTTTTACTAAATTGCGATAGCAGTTTTTAGCGCAGAGAGCTGCACTGAATGCCCTGCACTGCTGTTGATGCTCATAGGCTCCCTGCGCTAAAAACTGCTATTGCGGTTTATTAAAAGGGGGGCCATAGTGCAAAATATAGACAGCAGATATAAATTCTCAAAACGGACACATTTTGATCACTAAATTAAAAATTACAATCATTTTCCTACCTTTGGTGATTTCATGAGTCTCTGGTTGCACTTTCTTCTTCTGACTGTACATCCAAAATTTCTTTCCTTCTTTCAGCCTCCTGTATGCTTCCTCTCCTCCAGACCTCATTCCCTCCCCCAACTTTTTCTTCCTCTCTCCCTGCCCCCCTTTATTTCTGTCTCCCTGTCTTTCTCCATGCCCCCTTTCTGTCTCCCTGTCTTTCTCCATGCCCCCTTTCTTTCTGTCTCCCTGTCTTTCTCTCTCCATGCCCCCTTTCTTTCTGTTTCCCTGCCCTCCCCCAAGCCACCACCATCGGGGAACAGGGTGCCGCTGTAAAGAGGACACTGAAGTGCCAGGCTGACCAACCTTCCCCAACTGATGTCAATTCTAACGTCGGAGAGGAAGTTCCAGGCCAGCCAGGCAGCGATTGGCTGGCCCGGGACTTCCTCTCAGTCAGAAAGGTTGGTCGGCCCGGCGCTTTCAGTGTCCTATTTACGTGGTCGGGAAGCAAGTAGAACGGAAGGCAACATGAGTATCACGGAGCCTGGGATGTGCTCTGCAATCGACCTTTTGGGCATCCCTGTATTAGACGATGCCTTAATAATCATAAGAACATAAGCAGTGCCTCCGCCGGGTCAGACCCTAGGTCCATCCTGCCCGGCAGTCCGCTCCCGCGGTGGCCCAAACAGGTCACGACCTGTCTGAATCACCAGAAGGGGCTCCCTTGCCACCTTAGTTTCTCATTGAAGTCCTATCTTCCCATCGAAGTCCTAACCCTCCGGTCTTGCACATGCACGACCTGGTTGGGTTTCTATACTTATTACCTGGTTAGCTTTCTATACTTGTGTTACATCCCAGCTCCTCCCTCAGTATCCCACGATCCCTTTATCCCTCAGGAATCCGTCCAATCCCTGTTTGAATCCCTGTACCGTACTCTGCCTGATCACTTCCTCCGGTAGCGCATTCCAAGTGTCCACGACCCTTTGGGTGAAAAAAAACTTCCTTGCATTTGTTTTGAACCTATCTCCCTTCAGTTTCTCCGAATGCCCCCTCGTACTTGTTGTCCCCTTCAGTCTGAAGAATCTGTCCCTATCCACTCTCTCTATGCCCCTCATGATCTTGAAGGTCTCTATCATATCTCCCCTGAGCCTCCTTTTTTCCAGAGAGAAGAGCCCCAGCCTATCCAACCTCTCGGCGTATGGGCAGTGTTCCAGCCCTTTTACCAGTTTCGTTGCTCTCCTTTGGACTCTCTCAAGTACCGCCATGTCCTTCTTGAGGTGCGGCAACCAATACTGAATGCAGTATTCCAGATGTGGACGCACCATCGCTCGATACAATGGCATGATGACGTCCCGCGTCCTGGTTGTTATGCCCCTCTTTATGATGCCCAGCATCCTGTTGGCTTTTTTCGAGGCTGCTGCGCACTGTGCAGATGGCTTCAGTGATGCATCCACCAGCACACCCAAGTCTCTCTCAAGTCTGCTGTCTCCCAACAATGCCCCCCCCCAATTTGTAGTTGAACAATGGGTTCTTTTTCCCTATATGCATGACCTTGCATTTTTCCACGTTAAAGCGCATTTGCCATTTGTTTGCCCAGTCTTCCAGCTTGTCCAGGTCCCTTTGCAGGTCCTCACACTCCTCCCTGGACCTAACTCTACCGCACAGTTTGGTATCGTCTGCAAATTTTATAACCTCGCACTTTGCCTCCTTTTCCAGGTCATTGATAAATATGTTGAAGAGTAACAGCCCCAGCACCGATCCCTGTGGCACACCGCTTGTGACTCCCCGCCAGTCAGAATATTGGCCCTTCACTCCGACCCACTTTGTTTTATATCCCGCCTAGAAAATGGACTAGCCAAGGAACATAAGAACATAAGCAGTGCCTCTGCCGGGTCAGACCACAGGTCCATCCTGCCCAGCAGTCCGCTCCCACGGCGGCCCAAACAGGTCACGACCTGTCTGTATCACCAGAAGGGGCTCCCTTGCCACCTTGGTTTCTCATTTAAGTCCTGTCTTCCTATCGAAGTCCTAACCCTCCGGTCTTGCACATGCACGACCTGGTTTGGTTTCTATACTCATTACCTGATTAGCTTTCTATACTTGTGTTACATCCCAGCTCCTCCCTCAGTATCCCATGATCCCTTTATCCTTCAGGAATCCGTCCAATCCCTGTTTGAATCCCTGTACCGTACTCTGCCTGATCACTTCCTCTGGTAGCGCATTCCAAGTGTCCACGACCCTTTGGGTGAAAAAAAACTTCCTTGCGTTTGTTTGAACCTTCAGTTTCTCCGAATGCCCCCTCGTACCTGTTGTCCCCTTCAGTCTGAAGAATCTGTCCCTATCCACCCTCTCTATGCCCCTCATGATCTTGAAGGTCTCTATCATATCTCCCCTGAGCCTCCTCTTTTCCAGAGAGAAGAGCCCCAGCCTATCCAACCTCTCGGCGTATGGGCAGTGTTCCAGCCCTTTTACCATTTTCGTTGCTCTCCTTTGGACTCTCTCAAGTATGAATTTTTATTAACAAACTCAATAGCGGGTTGTTACAATTTACTGATTGGCAATATTAACATTCATCTTGAACAGGTAGATCAAACAGAAATTAAATATTTCTGGTCATTTATTTCTTTATTAGGTTTTTTCCAACTTGCTTCTGAAAAGACCCACCAAAATGACTACCAGTTAGATTTGGTCACTTTTTCTTCTAAAGAATTTTAATCCTAGGATTTGTTGGATGCAAGCTAACTGGTCTGACTCCTTATGGTCAGACCACCGATTATGTAATTTTGAATTCAATTGGCAAATAAAAAGAACCCAAGCTAAAGAATATAAAAGAAATATTAAATTCCAAGCTAGCAGATGTTTGATCAACCCAGATGAATTTTGTTCTCATTATGACATTTCAAACCCAAATGATGATGCCCCTTTTGTGGATTCCTGGACAAATATTAATACCCAGATTTTAAATGAAATAGCCCCCATTAAATTGAGAAGAAAGAGACAAAAAAAACTTAGATGGGTGGTTTGATAAAGACAGTGGGTAAAATCGGGAGACATGGAACACAAGGTTAAAAATAAAAGAATATAAAAATCTGATTAAAGAGAAACGTCTAGCTTTTTATGCTCAAAAGATAGGTAACTCATCTATTAATAGAAGCCTTTTTAAACTGGTCAATGACTTATATGATTTAGAGAGATATATCGGTTCCACTGAAGAATCCACTCTCAAGTTTCAAGTTTATTGGCTTTTAATATACCGACCATCAGCTAGTATCTGGCCGGTTTACAATAAAAAAAATTTGAAGGAAAAATAAATAGATAGTTTAAAAATAATCGAGGTGTACACTGAGGACATTACCGTATTTTCGCGGATATAACGCGCACCCGTGTAAAACGCGCACACGGGTATAGCGCGCAGAAATCACGATGATATGTACAAAAACTTTTGTATACCGCGCTCACGGGTATACCGCGCATGATGCCCGACGCTCCTTTCGCCCGCCCTGACTTTCCGTGCGCTGTCCCGACTCTCCGTTCACCCCCCCTGACTTTCCGTGCACTGTCCCGACTCTCCGTTCACCCCCCCCTGACTTCCGTGCACTGCCCTGACTTTCCGTGCGCTGTCCCGACTCTCCGTTCACCCCCCCCTGACTTTCCGTGCACTGTCCCCCCTTGAAGTCCTGTCCCCCCTTGAAGGTCTGTCCCCATCCTGAAAGCCTGATGCCCCCCCCCGACGTCCGATACATCCCCCCCCCCCCCGGCAGGACCACTCGCACCCCCACCCCGAAGGACCGCCGACTCCCCAACAATATCGGGCCAGGAGGGAGCCCAAACCCTCCTGGCCACGGCGACCCCCTAACCCCACCCCGCACTACATTACGGGCAGGAGGGATCCCAGGCCCTCCTGCCCTCGACGCAAACCCCCCCCCCCCCCCAACGCCCGCCCCCCCCCAAGAACCTCCGACCGCCCCCCCAGCTGACCCGCGACCCCCCTGGCCGACCCCCACGACCCCCCCACCCCCCTTCCCCGTACCTTTGGTAGTTGGCCGGACAGACGGGAGCCAAACCCGCCTGTCCGGCAGGCAGCCAACGAAGGAATGAGGCCGGATTGGCCCATCCGTCCTAAAGCTCCACCTACTGGTGGGGCCTAAGGCGCGTGGGCCAATCAGAATAGGCCCTGGAGCCTTAGGTCCCACCTGGGGGCGCGGCCTGAGGCACATGGTCGGGTTGGGCCCATGTGCCTCAGGCCGCGCCCCCAGGTGGGACCTAAGGCTCCAAGGCCTATTCTGATTGGCCCACGCGCCTTAGGCCCCACCAGTAGGCGGAGCTTTAGGACGGATGGGCCAATCCGGCCTCATTCCTTCGTTGGCGGCCTGCCGGGCAGGCGGGTTTGGCTCCCGTCTGTCCGGCCAACTACCAAAGGTACGGGGAAGGGGGGTGGGGGGGTCGTGGGGGTTGGCCAGGGGGGGTCGCGGGTCGGCTGGGGGGGCGGTCGGAGGTTCTTGGGGGGGGTGGTCGTTGGGGGGGGAGGGGGGTTTGCGTCGAGGGCAGGAGGGCCTGGGATCCCTCCTGCCCGTAATGTAATGCGGGGTGGGGTTAGGGGGTCGCCGTGGCCAGGAGGGTTTGGGCTCCCTTCTGGCCCGATATTGTCGGAAAGTCGGCGGTCCTTCGGGGTGGGGGTGCGAGTGGTCCTGCCGGGGGGGGGGATGTATCGGACGTCGGGGAGTCGGCCGGGCAAGAGGGCTTGGGCTCCCTCTTGCTCCGATCGTGGATGCGGGTGCGGGTGGGAGTGCGAGCGGTCGTTCGGGGTGGGGGTGCGAGCGGTCCTGCTGGGGGGGTGAGTCAGGCGGGGGTGGGAACTATGTTTAAAAACTTTTGTATACCGCGCTCACGCATATAACGCGCGAGGGGTATGCGCGGTACGTAAAAACGCGTATAACGCGCGCGTTATATCCGCGAAAATACGGTAACTAGACAAACTTGAAAGTGAGGCAAAAATGGGGCGGATGGGGGGAAGTTACATGTTAAAAGAAGAAATGGAAGGAAGTGACGTCATCGCCGCGGATGGGAGCTTGAACTGAGAGCTCCGTTCGGGCCGGCGAAATAACTATCATTTCGGTGTGTAAACGGCGCAAATTTTTTGTCCCCGGGTGCTGGTTAGGTGTGTGAAGCTACGGTGAACACTATGGCAACGCGGAAAAAGTTGCCTGGCGACAAACCCGGCCAGCGCACGATGGAACAAGCACAGAGCCAGGCTGCACGTGGCAGCATGGGCCCTGAGACGAGCAGCGGGGAGGCGGCGAAATTGAGCGGAGCCCTAGCGTCTGTGGTGGACCCGGTGCCGGAGAGTGCATCGCTGGACCCGCTTACTAAAGCGGACATGCAGCGCTGGATTGCAGAGGTAAAATCTGAAATCTCTGTGGTGGCTGTACAGGTTTGGGAGGCGGTGCAGGAGCTACGTACTGACCTGGTGGAGGTGGGCACGAGGGTCGAGGTGGTGGAGATGCGCTTGGATAGTTGTGAGGACAGTGTGACTGGAATGCAGAGATCACTGGAGACGGTGTCTGCGGATTACCAACTTCTTCTGGATAAGGTCGAGGACCTGGAGAACCGCACCCGGTGTAATAATTTGAGGGTGCGGGGCCTACCGGACCTGCCTGAGTTTAAAGATGTTCATGCTACTACAATCAAGCTGATCAGGTGGCTCCTGCAGGATGACACACTGGAGCCGGGATTGGAGCGGGCTCATCGTGCTCTGGGACCCCGGACACTGGATCAACCTAAAGATATAGTGTTGTGCCTCCAGAGCTTTGTTCTTAAAGAGCGGATCTTCCGCAGAGCCCGGGAGATGGGCACGGTCACCTGGGAGGGTCACCGGCTGGAGTTTTATCAGGATCTAGCTGCTGGCACGCTCCAGAAACGTCGGGCGTTCAAAGAAGTGACTAAGGCTTTGCAGCGCAGCAATTTGCGCTATCGCTGGACTTACCCTTTTGGGGTTGTTATTACCATCAATGGAGTCCATACCAGAGTTGCCACTGTTCGAGAGGCTCGTGGGCTGTTGCAACAAGCGGGTATTGAGATTCCTGAGGAGGCTGCTCCGGCGGGAGGTGTGATGCCTAATCAAGTGGGGCGTCCTGCCTCCTCCCGCTGGCAACGAGTGGAGAATAGATCCCGGAGCAGGAGGGGTGGCCAAGGGGGCGGACCCCCTCTTCAGGCCGCCGCTTCTTCTTCAAGTGCTCCCCCCTGAGAGCTGACTGACTGTACTTGTTCCTTCCCTAATTCCACTGTCATTTTTATGTCTCGGTGGGGGGTCTTTGGACTCCCCTCCCTGGGAATGGATTGTTGGGTCTTGCTCCTTGGGAGGGTGTTTTGTGGGGGTAACACACTGTCAGGTTGGGGATGAGGTGGGAGGGGGAAGTTGAACGTTTTGTGTTTGTGTTCTATGGGGGGTGTTGTAGCATGGGGGAGGGGGGATTGAGACTTGTGGTGTGGGAGTTTGGGGGGCGGGTGGGCAGGGTAAGGGGGATTCTTGTAAGCAATGTTCTTGATAGTTGATGTTTGATTGTGGGATATGTGTAAGAGGCCATGGGGATGGTTCACTTCTTTGTATGTTGGTGGGAGATCTGAGGACTCTCACTTTGGGGGAGGTGGGGTGGAGGGAAGGGGGGAAGAGGGGGGGATATGGGGACATGTTTGCTAGGGTTGGGTCTGTGTTGTTCTTGTTTAATTTGGAATATGGGGGCGTTTAGATTGGTCTCTTATAATATTAGGGGTCTCAATTCCCCCAATAAGAGAAGGGCTTTCTATAGGGAATTGCTCCGATTGAGGGCTGATGTCTGTTTTGTCCAGGAAACACATCTACTACAGTCCCATGAATCCTTGGTTGGGGATCATAGGTTCCTGCAGGCCTTTTGGGCTTCCCGGGTGGGTACTTCTAAGAGGGGTGGGGTGGGAATCCTCATCCGTAAGGGGATTCGTTGTGAGGTACGTAGGGTGGTGCGGGATCCTCAGGGAAGATACATCATGTTGGAAGCTCTGATTGAGGGGGTCTTATACTCCCTGGTAAATATATATGCCCCTAATGAGGGTCAGGGGACCTTCTTCCGTGAGTTGCTCCCTCGGATCCTCAAATTTAAGGGGGGAGCCCTGTTTTTTGGTGGGGATTTTAATCTTACAGTGACCCCTCACTTGGATAACTCAGGGAGGGCGGATCAATATGGAAGAAGGGATCGTAAACTGTTGCGTGAGGCATTGGCTACTCTGAATGTGGTGGATTGCTGGAGGTGGCTACATCCTTTGGTCAAGGACTATACTTACTTCTCGGGAATACATTCCTCATATTCTAGAATTGATTATGTTTTTGTGGAGCGGGGATTACTCCAGAGGGTGGAGTCCGCGGGGATTGAGTCCCTCACGTGGTCGGACCATGCCCCGGTGTGGTTGCGGATACAGGGGGTGGGTGGAGGCTCGGGACAGAAATTCTGACGTTTCAATGATAGTCTGCTAGATGACCTGGAGGTGGGAGCACAGATTGAAGGGTGGATACAAGAATATCTGGGTGTGAATGTGGAGTGTGGAGCCTCGTTGGAAGCGGTCTGGGAGGGGTTGAAGGCTGCCCTTAGGGGCAGATTGATTGCCCTGTCGTCGGTCCGGCAGCGTAAATGACGGGAGGATGCGGCGGTCCTGTTGGGTGTGATTGGTAGGTTGGAGGGTATGCATAAGCATTGTCCTTGGGATGCGGAGCTGCGGGAGCGCTTGTTTCAGGCACGTCGGGATCTCCAGGCTTTAGACTTGGACAGATTGCACTATAACTTACAGCTTCTCCAGCAGAGATATTTTGAGTTTTCTAACAAAGCTAGTCGACTGGTTGCCCATCGTCTTAAGGTGCGACAGACACATAACCAGATTCTTTCGCTTCGGGCGGCCTCTGGGGAATTGTTGCAGACTGAGGATGCTATCCGTGCCCGTTTTGTGGAATATTATTCCCAACTCTATACTCCGGAGGCACCTGGGCCCTCACAGGACCAGGACGCTTATCTAGCATCTGCAGAGTTGCCCCAGATTGCACAGGCAGATGTGGCACGGTTGGACCGCCCTCTTACATTGATTGAGGCTCGTGGAGCGCTGCGTTCTATGAAGCTTGGTAGGTCGCCTGGGTTGGACGGGTTTACCGTTCGGTACTACAAACGTTTTCAGGACCTGCTGCTGCCTGCTCTGTTGCGTTTTCTTAACTCTTTACAAGGGAATAGTGCCCTTCCCTACTTCATGCGCTTGGCAGGTGTGACAGTGTTGGCTAAGGAGGGGAAGGATCCACTTCAGTGTGCTTCCTACCGGCCGATATCCTTGTTGGGGTGGATACTAAGATCTTCACGCAGATTCTGGCAGATTGATGAGCTGGATTCCCTGGCTGATCCATCCAGATCAGTCGGGTTTTGTGGTGGGCAGACAGGTGGGTGATAATACTCGTCGGGTCTATGATTTGTATGACCGGGCCGGGGGGGGGGGCGGGAAACGGTGCTTTTATCTATCGATGCTGAGAAGGCGTTCGATAGGGTGTCTTGGCCTTTCTTATTTCGGGTCCTGGAGTCTGTGGGTTTGGGTCCACGAATGCGGGATTGGATTCGGGTTCTATATACTGGACCTCTTAGTTGTATCAAGGTGAATGGGGGTTATTCAGAGACTTTCTCTCTGGCGAGGGGAACACGTCAGGGGTGTCCTCTTTCCCCACTCCTTTTCGCTCTGACGGTGGAACCCCTAGCACAGCGAGTGCAGATGAATCAGGATATTCAGGGGGTTACGGTGCCAGGAGGGGATTATAAGTTGGCTTTGTTTGCGGATGACATTTTGTTTACGGTGGAAGACCCTGCTACTTCCCTACCGGCTATATTACGGGAGCTGGATATTTATGGTGAGGTGTCGGGATTCCGGGTCAATGTTGGCAAATCAGAGCTTCTTAATATTAACTTGCCTGCTGATCGGGTATCCTATCTCCGAGACCGGTATTTGTTTCGATGGGTTCAGCGCTCTCTGCGATATCTTGGAGTTTATTTTGGGCCGCCGGGAGTGGATTTATATGACCTTAATTTTCCTCCGCTCTTTCGTCGTAATCTCCAGGATTTGCTTAATTGGAAAGATCTGTATTTTTCTTGGTTGGGTC
This sequence comes from Geotrypetes seraphini, assembly GCF_902459505.1. Lineage (NCBI taxonomy): Eukaryota > Metazoa > Chordata > Amphibia > Gymnophiona > Dermophiidae > Geotrypetes > Geotrypetes seraphini. The sequence continues at coordinate 45,947,023 of NC_047097.1, forward strand.
GGGTGGCCATTGTGAAGATGATGATTCTGCCTCGTCTGTTGTTCTTATTCCAAGTATTGCCTCTTTGGGTGGGTAGGAGAACGTTGGAGGGGGTTCAAAGGCATATCTTTAATTTTATTTGGGCTGGTCGGCGGCCCAGAGTAAGTAGGAAGGTCTTATGCATGGGGAGAGGGGATGAGGGGTTGGGGGTCCCTGATGTGGTAAAATATTATCAGGCTGCTCAGCTGCGCGCTCTTTTAGAGTGGCAGACGCAGACGCCGAAACAGTGGGTGGAAATTGAGCAAAGCTTAAGTGATGGGGTGCCTTTGCTACATCGGCCGTGGGTGCCTGGTAAGGTGCGACTGGGGGGGGGAGGTGTCTTCGGTTGCGACTTCTCTGAGGGTTTGGAATCAGACCCGAGCTAGTTTATTGGGGCGTAGGCGGCATTCCTGGTACACACCGTTGAGACATAATCCTGACTTTCCACCGGGAAGGGATAGGGGAGTGTTTACAGAATGGGAGTCTCGGGGCTTAGTCTGTGTGGGACAGTTGTGGGATCCGGTTCTGGGTAGGATTAGACCCTTCGCAGAACTCAGGGGCAAGTTTGAGTTTGGGGTACGGGATTTGTTTCCCTACCTACAAGTTCTCCATTATATCAGGACCTCGGGCATTCTGGGGGCTTAAGGGGTGGCAAGACGCCCTTTGAGCTGTTATTGGGTCCAGTGCTCCGGAAGGGAGCTCTCTCTGCGGTATACAGGTGTCTTAATTGTCAGGGGGCTCCCCTTCCCTACATGAGGGCCTGGGAGGGTGATGGTGGTTCCGCTATTTCCTGGGATACTTGGGGTGACATCTGGTCGGAGATCTCCTTGGCGGGTATAGCTGCTTTGCTGATCGAGAATGGATACAAGGTCCTCTTTCGTTGGTACTATACCCCTCAGGTTGTGGCTCGTTGGCAGGGAGGTGCGAGTATTCTGTGTTGGAGGGGCTGTGGGGAGGTGGGTACCTACTTTCATATGTGGTGGCAGTGTGGGCAGGTGTGTGGATTCTGGACTGAGGTTTTTGTTCGGGTGTCCCAGATCCTGGTTGTCCAGATACCGGCCGATTGGCGACACGCCCTGTTGTTTTGGCATCAATTGGATCTGGCTTGGGGGGACTCTTTGTTTTGTAAGTTGGCATTCACTGCTGCTCAATTAGCTATTGCCTCTTTGTGGAATCAAGCGCTCCCTCCCACGTGGGCCCTGGTGGAGCAACGTTTGCTTAATTGGCAGAACCTTTATCACTTAACGGCCTTGCGACATGGTAAACTACATGGCTATGCTCATGTGTGGCGTAGTTTTTGGGCTTCTGTGGGGGTTTGTGGCAGGGGTGGCCAGGGGCTTTGAGTTGGCCTTGGAATTGGACTGGAGGGGCGATGCTTGGGGGGATCCCATAACCATATTCCTTTCCAATTTTTGGTCTCTGTTTGGAATTGACTGTCTCTCAACCATATTAAGAGCTGTAGGTATTGTGTTTTGTCCCTGGGGGGTGGGAGGGGGGGTATTGGCTGTGTTTGGTGGGTATTCTAGACTGTTCTTCTTAGTTTGTAGGATTTGCACATGTCTATGTTGTTGATTTTAATTATGTGTGCTATTTTGGAGTGTGGTACTTTGCTCCATGTATTTTTGTTCTTGCATTTCATGTGCAATTGTTATGTTTGAAGTGTTTTTCAATAAAAGCTTCTCAATTGAAAAAAAAAAAAAAAGAAGAAATGAGAAAGAAGGAAGAGGGTAAAACAAATAGGGTGGGGGTCGCTTTATAAAAGCGGTTGGTTAAATGTAAAAAGGAAGATTAAAAAAAAAAAAAGATGAAGAATGGAGATAAGGAAAGAAGGAAGAAAATAAACTATATGCATTTAAAGGAAGATCTAAATACAGGAAAAAGCATCCCTAAATAAGAAGGTCTTCAAACTTATCTTAAATTTGTCGAGTTGATTTTCGGATCGGAGTAGTTGTGGCAGAGCATTCCACAAGGTGGGAGCTACTACTGCAAAGTTTATTTTCCTAGTGTAGAAAAAATCTTTTATAGTAGGAATTGACAAGAGTTTCTGATCTGCTGACCTTAGGAGACGTATTGAGCGGTGTGGGATGAGAAGCTTGTCTAGGTATACGGGCAGGTGAGAAAGTCTGATTTTAAAAGTAAGCAGAATGGTTTTATAAGTGATATGGTGTGTAATGGGGAGCCAGTGTGCTTCCTTCAGAAGAGGGGTAACATGGTCAAATTTCCTGGCTTTATAGATGAGTTTTATTGCTGTGTTTTGAATTAGTTGTAAACGTCGAATTTCTTTTTGAGGAAATCCGTTGTAGAGAGAGTTGCAGTAATCGAGGTGGGAGATAACTAGAGAATGAATTAGAATTTTGATCGCATCTGTCTCAAGGATCGAAGCTAAAGAGCGGATAAGACGAAGTTTGAAAAAGCAAATCTTAGCGACCGAGCTGATGTGATCGTGAAAAGTGAGATCTTTATCGATGATAACTCCTAGTAATCTTCCTGCAGATGTGCTGGAAGATTTTTTTTAATAACAAAGTACATAAATTGAAGACTACTCCTGCAGCTTCTACCAAAAATTATCTGAGCTTCCCTGTTTTTCAGAATTTAGAGGACCCTAGAGTTGATATGTGCTGGGATAAGTTTGCAGCTCCTAATTGGCAAACATTCTGTAAGTTTTACAAGTATGCAAATTTTTTGTAGACTGGACAGCTGTCCCCCCAAACGTCATGAAAGATGCTCCTGTCACTTTCAAGGTTAAACTCTTCAATTGGGTTATCTCCTTACTGTTTAATGGGACTTTTCTGGAGGAGTTACGTCGGATATTGATTATACCAATTGTCAAAAATTCCAAAGAATCTATTACCTTGGCTTCTAATTATAGGCCTATTGCTAGCATTCCTTTGTTTACTAAATTGCTGGAGGGTCTGGTTAACATGGAACTGACTACCTATTTAGATAAGTTTAATTTATTACATGATAACCAGTCAGGTTTTCAGTCGGGTTTCAGTACTGAAACAGTCATGGCTTCCCTATTAGATTATCTCCACACATTATTTAGTCAGGGTACAAGCACTTTGAATCTGCAACTTGATTTAAGTAGCGCTTTTGATCTGGTCGACCATACTATTTTAATTGACTGCTTAGAATCTATTGGTATTTTGAGAAATGTCCTGAACTGGTTCCGAGGTTTCCTGGGCAGTAGATTGTACTAAGTGTTCAAGGATGATAAACTCTCTTATCATTGGATAAACATATGTGGGGTTCCTCAAGGCTCACCTCTATCTCTGACCCAGTTTAATATTACCTTGCATCATTGGGAAACCTCTTGCAAAGTTTATATCTTAGGTTTTATATTTATGCTGACATCACTATAGCAGTGGCGTACCTAGGGTATGTGGCACCCGGGGCCCATCATTTTTTGACACCCCCCCCCCCCCCCCCCATGTAAAAAAATATTTTTTGTAATGACCATGAAACGGAATAAATGGTCAGAATAGAAACAGGCAGTGAAAATTTTCTTATATTCCAAACATAACATAACATAAATTATGTCTGAATTGTCATGACATCAGAAGTACATATGGAGTAGTTGCAGGTGATGCTTGGGACAGTTCTGATTGTGTTAGTTCGGTTTTATGTGTTTTTTGAATAGAAGGGTTTTTATTTCTTTTTGAAGGTTTTGCAGTCTGTGGTCGATGTCAATTGGTTGTAGAGTTGGGGGTCGAGTGTTGCAGCTCGAATGGCTAGGAGGGTGTCGAACAGTTTTTTTCTTTTGACGTTTTTGGTTGGAGGGTGTGTGAATGGTGCGTGAGTTCTCCTATGTCTGTTTGAAGTGGATTGAATTATTTAGCTGAAGAAATTAGTTACCCCCTCATCCCACACACATTAATTCTCTTCCATTTTTGTTCCCATTATAAAAAACACTGATAAGTTCCCAGAAAAAAAATACATTAAAATAAGAAGTGAAAACAAAGGCCCCTACAGATGAGAACATAACATAAGAATAGCCTAACTGGGTCAGACCAATGGTCCATCATGCCCAGTAGCCCATTCTCATGGTAGCCAATCCAGGACACTAGTAGTACCTGGTCAAAACCCAAAGAGTAGCAACATTCCATGCTACCGATCCAGGGCAAGCAGACACTTCCCCCATGTCTTAATAACAGATTATGGACTTTTCCTCCAGGAATTTGGCCAAATCTTTCTTAAAACCAGCTACACTATCTGCTTTTACCATAACTTCTGGCCACTTCATTTTTAAGTTTAGATCTTTCCTTTCAAACAGAGACCTTGCTAGATATCAAATACAGCACAAGGTAACTTCACATGGACTTAGCTGTGCAGGAAATGTGAATCTCCTCATACACCCACCATATAGTGCAAAAATGTGCAAAGGTCTGTTTTTTTCTTTCGATCACTACATAGCCTAATGCCACACAAGCAGCGCTGTTACAAACATATTCTGTAGGTCAATGCTAAGGATAACAAAGTTTCCTTCCTTGGACCAGAAGGAGATGCTGATAAACCACTGGAAGAGATCCCAAAACAACACCCAAAGACCTACTCAGTGTGTGAACCAGTTGAGTGGAGTGGACTAACTGGGGGGTGGAAATGGGCCCGGAGTTTGCTCAGCAGAATTTCCCAGACCACCTCTTCCTCTCAACACATTGACACGCTGCCACCAGTTGAGTGGAGTGGACTAACTGGGGGGTGGAAATGGGCCCGGAGTTTGCTCAGCAGAATTTCCCAGACCACCTCTTCCTCTCAACACATTGACACGCTGCCACCACCACCACTAGGAACACCTCACTGGGTAGGCCAGCTATGCTATAAACTTTATAAAACACGTTATTATATTTTCTTATAAAGCACATATTTTAACTGAACTCTCTGACATCCTCAGCCTTTCCATTCACAAAAATAGAAGGACGAAAAGTTCCCATTTCCTGCTGTCTCATGTCCCCTGCCTATACAATATTTTTTTTCTGCAGACCCTTCAAAAGTCTGACCAAATCCTCGTTTCACTTGCATTATAAAGTACTGAGGATGCAATCTCTACCCAATCCCAGGTCCTAAAGTCTAAGACAGTAGCGCAAACTAATGCTGCCAGATTCAGGAAAAAAAATTTTGATTCGATTCAGCCTATTGAATTGGTTTTTCAATTCGATTTTCCTGCCCAGTTGGGTGATTTTTTTCAAAACTCCTGGTGGGTTTTATAGCTTTTTCACGCCCTTTGGCTTCTCCTAACCACACTGGCACTATGGTGTAAATAAAATAAAGAAACAAAAAGGACTTTTCCTCTCTCTGTTAAATCCTAGCTCATGTTTGCAGTCCAACACCAGCTCTGGCAGGATACACATTTCAAATCTGACATATTATAATCACAAAACAGAAAATAAAATTAATTTTTCTACCTTTTGTTGTCTGGTTATATTTCAAATCTTGTTGGCCCAAGGCTCTGGTTTTCTTCTGATAACTTGCTTGCCAGGGTCTCCTTCTTTCTTCTTTCTGCATGCTGACCATCCATCTGCCAACTCTGTCCTTCCTTTCCATTTCCCTTCCCTCCCCAGGAAGTCTGGTATCTTTCCTTTTTTTCATCTCCCTCCACAGATCCACCTTTTCTTAACTACCCTTTCATCCGGCATCTCTCCTTCCTTCCCCACCACCCCAGAGTCCACCATCTCTCCCTTTCTTTTTCCAATTACAATTTCCAATTACAATTCCAATTACAATTTTCATTGTTTTAATTGTTTTAGTTACTGTTTAAATTTTTTTTATCTAGTCTTACTGCTTCTTCTGCTGCCGCGCAGCGGCAGCGAGCCGGACACCTCCCCCTCTCAGCCTTACTGCTTCTTCTGCCGCTGCGCAGCGGCGGCGAGCCGGACACCTCCCCCTCTCAGCCTTACTGCTTCTTCTGCCGCCGCGCAGCGGCAGCGAGCCGGACACCTCCCCCTCTCAGGTCAGCTGATGACATATATATTCGGTCCTTCTGCGGCGCACGCTTTCAACTGCACCACAGCACAAGCTACTAGGCACCTTAAAACTCTGCTTTTAACTTATGTTTTATGCTTAAATCTTAAGGTTTTCATTGTTTTAATTGTTTTAGTTACTGTTTAAATTTTTTTTATCTAGCCTTACTGCTTCTTCTGCTGCCGCGCAGCGGCAGCGAGCCGGACACCTCCCCCTCTCAGGTCAGCTGATGACATATATATTCGGTCCTTCTGCGGCGCACGCTTTCAACTGCACCACAGCACAAGCTACTAGGCACCTTAAAACTCTGCTTTTAACTTATGTTTTATGCTTAAATCTTAAGGTTTTCATTGTTTTAATTGTTTTAGTTACTGTTTAAATTTTTTTTATCTAGCCTTACTGCTTCTTCTGCTGCCGCGCAGCGGCAGCGAGCCGGACACCTCCCCCTCTCAGGTCAGCTGATGACATATATATTCGGTCCTTCTGCGGCGCATGCTGCAGAGGCGCGCACAAAAGGAGCAGATCCTGCTCCTTAGTGCGCTCCTTCGTGCGCAACCAGAGGACGCCATAAATTTTAGACTACCTGACACCACTAAAAAAAACTACAATACTATACATGCTTTGTATATTAACTTTTATATTAATAGGCGGCTATTTTAAAGTCAATCAACATTCTGATCTAATTCAATACACTCATTCCATCATGCTAACAGAAACAACAGATAACAATATTCCTTCCTTTTGGGGACATCGCCCTAAAACACACACTGAAAATCATAGGTACACGAAGAGCCGACATGTTTACAGTAATGGGGCCACAATGGTGGAATGCAATTCCCCAGTATATCAGAATGGAACAGGACATTACAACTTTTAAAAAATTGTTAAAAACTTATTTATTTAAAGACGCTTTTACTTCTGACTGACCTAAAAACGCTTTTTAATATTGGCTTGAATCTTATTGCTTTATCTTTTTTAAAATTACTTACTTAAAGAGTCTTTTGAATTTCAAAGCGTTCACTTCCTTTAAAGACAGCTTTAGCTTGTGTTCTGATAAAGTTAAACCCATCCTCTTGTTTTTTCCCTTTTTTTCCGAACCCAACAGTGTAACTTTATGCTATTCCTTACCCCTCATGTAGGTTTTATATAAAGTGTAATGTGTAATTTGTCATTATTTGTTATATTTTTGCCTCTTGAATACTTTTATTTTGTTAATGTACATCGCCTAGAAATTTTGTAATAGGCGATTTATCAAATATTCAATAAAACTTGAAACTTGAAACTTACCCTCCTATCCAGTATCTCTATCACTCCTCCACACCATCCCTTGTGTCCAATTTCCCTCCCTTTCTGTTCCTTCCCTCCCTAAATCCCATGGTCCATCATCTCTCTCCCTCTCCTCTATTTTCAGACCCATTATTTCTTCTCCCCCCAAAGTTTGGCATATACACATCTTTGAACACCCCCTTCTCTCTGTGTACTTCTAAACCAGGGTCCCCCCAAAGGCCTGTCCCCCCCTTAAAGGTCTGCCTGTCCCCCCTTGAAGGCCTGTCCCACCCCCTTGAAGGCCTGTCCCACCCCCTTGTAGGCCTGTCCCACCCCCTTGTAGGCCTGTCCCACCCCCTTGTAGGCCTGTCCCACCCTTGAAGGCCTGTCCCCCCCCTTGAAGGCCTGTCCCCCCCCTTGAAGGCCTGCACCCCCCCTGAAGGCCTGCACCCCCCCTTGAAGGCCTGTTCCACCCCCTTGAAGGCCTGTTCCACCCCCTTGAAGGCCTGTTCCACCCCCTTGAAGGCCTGTTCCACCCCCTTGTAGGCCTGTCCCCCCCTTGAAGGCCTGTCCCCCCCTTGAAGGCCTGTCCCCCCCTTGAAGGCCTGTCCCCCCCTTGAAGGCCTGCACCCCCCCTTGAAGGCCTGTCCCCCCCCTTGAAGGCCTGTCCCCTCCTTGAAGGCCTGTCCCACCCCCTTGTAGGTCTGTCTCACCCCCTTGTAGACCTGTCCCCCCCTTGAAGGCCTGCCTGCCCCCCCTTGAAGGCCTGTCCCTCCCCCTTGAAGGTCTGCACCCCCCCCCGAAGGCCTGTCCCCCCCTTGAAGGCCTGTCACCCCTTGAAGGCCTGCCTGCCTGCCTGTCACCCCCCTTCCCCTTGAAAGCCTGCCTGCCTGCCCGCCCGCCCCACCTCGAAGGACCGCTCGCCCCCCTGGCCTCCCCACACCACCTATGAAGCAGCACTACCTATGCTCCCGGTCTTGCCGTTCAGTCCCCCCCCACCACCACCCCCACCCCCGAAGGACCGTTCGCCCCACTGACCTTCCTGCACCACCTATGAAACAGCCGCAGCAGGATCGCAATGCGATCCCTGCGCTGCTTAGGCGCTGCTTCCTGCGCCGCGGTCCCGCCCCTCCTCTGACATCAGAGGAGGGGCGGGACCGCGGCGCAGGAAGCAGCGCCCAAGCAGTTCAGGAATCGCTGACGCTGCGGGCTGCTTCACAGGTGGTGCAGGAAGGTCAGTGGGGCGAGCGGTCCTTCGGGGGTGGGGGGGGGACTGAACGGCAAGGCCGGGAGCACCCCCTCAGGGCTGGCACCCGGGGCGGACCGCCCCTCCCGCCCCCCCTTTGGTACGCCACTGCACTATAGTCATCCCCCTAACGTGTCTGATAGTAGAGATAACAAATTTTATAGCAACTATTCTGAAACATTGAATTCTGGATGATTGATTTCAAATTGAAACTGAACCCTGAAAAAACTAAATTTTTTCTTGCAAGTCCTAGTGACAACATTAAATAATCAATGAAACATCTGAATGGTTTTGACTATCCTATAGAACAGTTCATAAAAATATTGGAGTGACTTTAGATCGACACCTTACCTTAGAACAACACACAGATTTGTTTCTCAGGAAATGTTTCTCAGTTCTTTGGAAACTCCGAACCATTAAGAAATATTTTGATACAGCTTCCTTTCGTTTGTTAGTTCAGACATCGATACTGAGTATCCTTGATTATTGTAATATAATATACTTATTTGCTGTCATCTACTGTTACTATGTTACCTGGGCGCCTATAAGAAAATCTTTTAAAAAACTGAGTGATTCAAAACACTGCTGTCCGACTGATTTTCGGTCTGAAAAAATGGGAGCATGTTACATATTATTACCAAAAATTACACTGGCTACCGATTGAGGCTAGAGTTTTATTCAAATTTGCATATATCTGCTTCAAATCAATGTTCGGTATGTCCCCAGGTTACCTCGTTTCCTATTTCTCTTTAAATCACTCCAATAAGCTCACACGTAGAGTCCAGTTATTCACATATCCTACTGTCAAATTGTGTTGTTTGAAGAGATTTCTTGAGAGCACTCTCCTTCCAGGCAGCCAAAATGAATGACTGGTTTGGCAAAATCATGCCAGGAATCTCATCCTATTATTTTTTTTAAAAAAACTATTAGACACAACTATTTGACAAATTTGTAACCCAAGTTTCCTAATGCTTTTTAAATACAACATGTATTGTGTACATTCTAGAAATTGATGTATCTTTTTGAACTGTATATTTGCTGGATGTTCAGCCTTATCTGCTGTGAACCGCCTAGAACCATTCGTGGTTTGGCGGTATATAAGAATAAATTATTATCTCACCACTAATTATCTAGTTATACAGAGTATACAGTTATACATAGTAGTGAAGATCTGCAATGTGACATAATCAAGCTCGAGAAATAGGCATCGACATGGCAAATGAGGTTCAACGTGGATAAGTGCAAAGTGATGCATGTCAGGAACAAAAATCTCATGCACGAATACAGGATGTCTGGGGAGGTACCTGGAGAGACCTCCCAGGAAAGGGACTTGGGAGTTCTGATCGACAAGTCCATGAAGCCATCTGCACAATGTGCTGCGGTGGTGAAAAGGGGGAACAGAATACTAGGAATGATCAAGAAGGGGATCACGAACAGATCAGAGTTTATCATGCTGCTGTACCGGGCCATGGTGCACCCTCACTTGGAGTCCAGCACTGGTCGCTGTATATGAAGAAGGACACGGTACTACTCGAAAGGGTCCAGAGAAGAGCGACTAAAATGATTAAGGGGATGGAGGAGTTGCCGCACAGTGAGAGATTGGAGAAGCTGGGCCTCTTCTCCCTTGAAAAGAGTAGACTGCGAGGGGACATGATTGAAACATTCAAAATACTGAAGGGAATAGACTTAGTAGAGAAAGACAGACTGTTCACTCTCTCCAAAGTAGGGAGAACGAGAGGACACTAAAGTTGAAAGGGGATAGATTCCATACAAATGTAAGGAAATTCTTCTTCACCCAGAGAGTGGTAGAAAAATGGAACACTCTTCTGGAGGCTGTTATAGGGGAAAACATCCTCCAGGGTTTCAAGACAAAGTTGGACAAGTTCATGCTAAACTGGTGAGACTGGACTCATTTGGAGCACTGGTCTTGACCTAGGGGCTGCTGCGTGAGCGGACTGCTGGGCAGGATGGACCATTGGTCTGACCCAGCAGTGGCATTTCTTATGTTACTTTCCCTCTTGTTCTTTTTCTTTCATCAGGGACCATAATTGCATTTTCCCCAATGAGCTCAGAACGGGTTACAGGTTGACATACATATTATATGGTCAATCTGGTTACAATCTGATGTACTTATAATACAATGTATTCATCCTAACTTGACATATACAGAAGATCCAGTTCAACATACATTTAGTATACATTCCTTTTTTTGTTTTAAACCATACGGCATTAGGCAAGGGGGTTAAGTGAAGAGGTAAATTTTTATTGATTTCCTAAAGTTCAGAAGCCCTTTGAAGGATCTGATCTGTAGGGGCAGTTGATTCCAGTACTGTAAGTTGCACTCGCAATTGCTGTAAACTGTGTTTAACGCATGTAAGTAATATAATGCTATGGTCATAATAATTGTGTTTTGTTGATATTGTATGGGATGAGAGTGCCAAGGTGTCGCTTGCCCAGTTTGAGAAACTGATCTTGCCACACAGGAAAGTTAGAAATACAAATGGGCTTTGGCCTGGCACTTAGCTGGGGATAGTTTTTTTGGGGGGAAGGGAGGTAGGAAAGAAGGGGCTGGGTAGGTCTAAGAGGATAAAACAGGAATAAGTAAATGGAGGTAGCTAAGGGTATTAGAGGTGGGTAGCTTCAGTTAGGAATGAGGGGAAGTCTAAGGCGTCAAGGATGGAGACTAGGGGCTAGATTCACTAAGCTCACCTTTATTGGGCGATCCGTGGCCGAGTTATGATGGGTGACCAATTCACTACGAGTCCTCATGCAAATTAATGTGATTGGATGCATGCCTCACAGCGACCCCATGGATTGGGACAGAGTGGCAGAGAGGAGAGTCGGCAGGGACAGGGTGGCAAAGAGCAGGACAGTCGGCAAGGATGTGAGTGACTGGTCCTCAGCAGTCGCTTCTTTTTGGATCAGCCAGCCCAATCATTGTTCCTTCTGTTTAGTGAATCACTGCCTTCCTACTTTGCATGCCATTTCCCCTCATTTGTATGGGTGGATCGGGTCAGAGAAGGCTTGCAAAGCTTAGTGAATCTAGCCCTAGGAGCATGAAGAGGGGAGTGGGCAACTGCACGATTTCCATTTTGCCTGCATCAACAACTGCTCTCTCCCACCCACACCCCAATTTAGGGGAGATAGGGGTCACATTGCAGCATTCAGCGGGGGTTCCTAGCCTGATAGAGCAATACTAAATCAAGCTTAACAGTAGTAAAAATGTGAAGTTGTTTTGTTACATGCTAACAATTACATGGATGTTGTAAAAGACCCAGGGAAGTCCCCCTCTTCTACAGAGGGGGGCTAGTGCCAGAGAAACAGCAGTGCCTACCCCAGACTTTGACGGAATGGGGAGCTGAAGGCTTAAAAGATTCTATTATGAAATAACCATATTATCCACTGATGTCTACATCAGCAAGGTCTACACACTTCAACACTGCAAACATGTTTCTGCTTTACCAGCCATCACAGCTGCACATCTTATTCCCTTGTTAAATCACAGGGCATCAACATTTTATGTACCCTGTTTGCATGGCTACATATCAGGGCTGCTCAGTGGACTCTAACTTCCTAAGTGGGCACAGGCTCCAGAGCTACTCTCATAACATCTCCAGGTCATTTCTACACTCTGGCAGTCTCTTCAGTGTTGGTGCAAAAAAACCCCCTACTTCTATTCCATGTTCCTACTGCATCATAAGATACTCACCTGGATGTCCTTCACATGACATTCATGGAGTCTCCATAAAGATTTCTCCATATATTTGGGCTTGGAGCCATTTACACTGCCCTTCACACCTTTCAAGATTGTCTCCTGAACCAAGTCATTCTAATCGAAACAGACATTCAGATGTTCATCTGCAGAAAATGCTACTATTTGGATTTTTGCCAGGTAATTGACCTTGGATTGGCCTATGTGAGGACAGAATACTGGGCTAGATGGACAATTGGTCTGACCCAGCAAGGCTTAAATAAGCATGGAGGTACAGACTCTTGTCCTCTCTGCCAAGATGCTTTCCAATTATGAATATATAGCTAACTTTTGATTTCTGTATAAGCCTGTTAGAAATTTGTTCTCTTCTTTTTTTATTTATTTATAAATTTAAGTTAACAATATCAGATGATACCAAGGAAAAAAAGGTTTCTAACACCAAATTTAACAATAATGTACAACACAAAAAATCCTTTTCAAGTCCACAACAATGGGGAGCCATGCTACTTACAGACTAACAAAAATAAGGAAAATTAAGAGATTGTTCTTGATTCATATGAATCTTGACATTCCCAACTATTTGGGACTCTGACATCCTACCATTTTCTCAGTGTTGAATCATTTAAAGGCAAAAATAAAAACTCATTTCTGCTCTCGAGCTATTAGAAATTGTTGTAACTGAATGGGATCCCAAAATACATATTCAATGTCTTGTATTTTGACAATTTATAAATATAGCCAAAATATAAACTTACTTAAGGCTATGAAGCCACCTTGTATGTGATTTTCAAAAATATTATCTTTTTTCTTACTCATATCGGTATGAACAGTGAGGGAGATTTGCAGTTGCAGCCTTTATATTTTATATTCAAATTTTTATTTTAGTTTGTATTTTACTTTACTTAATTTTTATGTTATGTAAACTGCTATGATGCTGTACTGAAGAGTGGTCTATGAATACAAATAAACATTGCTTTGAGGAAGATGCATGTTTATCTTGAAAGTAACCACCAATTGGACAGATTCCTTCAGTTATGAGTGGTCACTCAGTTTGAATGCATTACACCAAATCTCTTTTACTTTAGGAACTCCACCAATAGATCTATGCATATCCCAACATTCACAAACTTCCATAGTTCTGCTCCTGTCTATACTCTTTATTGTCTGCAGTCATCTGCATTTCTCCTAGACTGGACAACCACATTCCTGTTTGAGTCTCCGCCCATCCCTTTGCTTGGATAGACACTTTTCAAACTCTTGAGTCCAGCCTCCATAATCCTCATAGCTCCACAGTGGTTGAGACAACCCTTATTTCACTTTCTTCACCTCATCACCATTCCCGTCCCCACGGATAACCGTGGGAAACCATCTTCATGTCATTCTTTAAGGAGAGAGGGAAGAATCAGAGTACAAATGGCCACAACCACTGACCCTCAAGCTTTGCTGTGAAGAATACTGGTGTAGAAGGACTGAGGTTGAAATAGACACTAGAAAATGGCATGGGATTATTTCCCGCAGTTATCCGCGGGGACGGGGATGGTGATGAATTTTGCCACCGTGTCATTCTCTAATGCAAATAGAGGGTTACCAACCTTCACTGCTGAACTCACTATTTGCTGTACATTCCAACCTCTATTAGCCACATCTCACGATCTGGTTCCAGCATCCTGCAGTATAAAGAACTTCACCTCTCTCCTTCAGTATCAGCCATCATAGACTGTTCACTCAGCATGAAGTATCCATTCACCCAATCTCAAGTCTATATGTCACAGCCTGGCTCCCAATACATGGATGACTTCTATATCTCTGCTCCAGAGTAACTCCTCATATATGCCTCCTGGAAACCCTTCATACAACGATGCTACTGCTTCAAGTGAACATGTTTCACCCTCTGGAATTGCTTTTAGCAGTTACCTTGTCACATATGCCCTTTATCATCAATACTGGATTATCTACTTTATATGTCTGGATTATCTACTTTATATGCCTTACAACCACTTCAGTATGTGTTCATCTTGGGTGGTATCAGTACCACCCTTTCAGCCAACCTGTCTCCATCCATTAGATGCCCGATTCATCAAAGGCTATAGGAATTCAAAACCTCTAATCAAACATCCTCTAATCTCTAAACCAAAACCTCTAATCAAACATGGGATCTCAAAGTTCTCACCACTTTGATGAACCTCCTCTTGCGAATATGCATCTTAAGTTCCTTATTTGGAAAGTAGTCTTCATCTGAATCACTTCTGCACATTGAGTTTGTGAACTGCAAACACTAATTTTGGATCTAACTAATCCAACTTTTTATCATAGGTTGCTCTTTGCACTCCTCCAAAATTCCTTCCTAATGTAATCTCTTTTTTCATCTCAACCAGTCTTACCTGTAGTATTACCTGTCTTCTTTTCAAGACCACATTCCCACCCTGGTGAAATGGTGCTCCATATATTAGACTGTAAACCTGCCTTAGCTTACTACCTGGATCAAATGAAGCATCACAGAACTACCACTCAGCTGATCTCTCCTTTGATCCCAAAAGACTTGGAGTTCCTTGTCACCAAGAGAACAATCTCTACATCTTTAGCGAACTGCATTTCATTCTGCTATGTTCAGGCTGCCACTGAAAGGTCATGTCACAGTACATAAAGTCAAAGCAATGGCAACTTCAGTAGCTTACCTCCATTCCACTCCCATTGAGGACATTTGTAAAGCAACCACACATCCTATTACTGTCTGGAGACTCATAATAGGACAAATAAGTCTGTTCAGGCAAGCAGTTCTACAAAATTTATTGTTTAGATAATGCCATCTTCCCTTCATCCCTCTTGTATTAGGGAGTCCCAAGTGTGAGAATATTCTGCCTGCTTGTCCTAGGATAAAGTAGTTACCTATAATATTATCTAGGGCCAGCAAGCAGATATTTTTGCAACTCTCCTATCTCCCCTAGTTGGCTTCTTAGCTTGTTTACTGAACTGATGATCCCACGAGCTGACATCAGGTGGAAAGACACTATTGCATGTGTGATATGAGACATCTAGAGACTTCTAATAAGCTTTAGTGACAAGTACACTTTAGGACTGTCCATACTGGGATGATGTCATCCATCTGTGAGAATATCGGTCTGCTGCCTGAATAACACCTGTTACAGGTAAGTGTGCTTTATCCATGTAAGAACCTAATCTTTCATTAGAGCATTGGTGAAATTGATCGTGCTAGAGGCCAGGAAGTGGTCAGCTATTTATATAACTAAAACTAATCTAAAAAGTTCACAAACTGAAACCTTCATCTGATTATAGATATTAGGATTATATGAGTCTTCTGTGGACAACCATAAGAATAGCTTTACTGGGTCAGACCAATGATCCATCTAGTATCCTGTCTTCATGGTGGCCAATCTAGGGCAAGCAGTGGCTTCCCCTATGTCTGTCTCAATGGCAGATTATGGATTTTTCCTCCAGGAACTTGTCCAATCCTTTTTTTAAAACAGACTATGTTAATTGCACTTACCACATCCTCTGGCAACACATTCCAGAGCTTAACTATTCAGAGTGAACAAATATTTCATCCTATTAGTTTTAAAAGTATTTCTCTATAATTTGAGTGTCTCCTAGTCTTTGTAATTTTTGATGGAGTAATAAATCAATCCACTTGCATTCTATACTACTCAGTAGTTTGTAACTTCATATCTCTTCTCAGCTGTCTCTTAAGAGCCCTAACTTTAGTTTTTCCTCATGAATGCCATCCCCTTTTTTTTTAGTTAAGGTGACCAGAATTGAATGCAATACTCAAGGTGAGGTCACACCTCAGAGCAATGCTGAGGCATTGACATTCCTTGTTGTTTACTATTCCTTTTCTAATTCCTAGCATCTTGTTTGTTTTTTTTGGCCACTGTTGCACATTGGGTGGAAGATTTCAGCATTTAGTCTACAAAGACATCCAGATTTTTTATTTTTTTGGATGCTGACCCTCCAAGGTGAACCCTAGCATCTGGTAACTGTGATTTAGGTTATTCTTCCCAATATGCATCATTGTGCATTTTGTCCACATTAAATTTCATCTGTCATTTGAATGCCCAGTCTTTGTTTCCTAAGGTCTACCTGCAATTTTTCACAGTCTGCATCCATTTTAAGACCAGCTTAGTGTCATCTGGAAATGTAATCATCTCGCATGTTCTATAATTTAAATAGTCTTTCTGACTAGTCATTACATTACATTACATTATATTAGGGACTTCTATTCCGCCTATACCTTGCAGTTCAAGGCGGATTACAAAAGAGCTAACTGGACATTTCCAGTGAAGTTACAACAGTTTGGGGTTTTTGTTTTGTTTTTTTTTGTTACAAGGGAGGAGAGGTACCTGGATTAATTCCGGAAGAACTTGCAAATTGGATATTAAATTGACTGTACGTTACTGTGTGATATAACAAATAGATTACAGTTAGAGTACAAATAAGATTACATTTCAGGGATCTGAATATTTGGTTGGTGTTTTGGGAAGGAAGAGATTATTTAAGTGGAGGTTTTGGGGAGAATTTATCTATGAGGAGGGGGAAGGGTTGGGTTAAGATATCTGGATAAATTTTTTGAAAAGTAGGGTTTTGATTTCTTTTTGAAAAGTTTTGAAGTCTCCCATTGCCGTCAACAGGTTGGAGATGGAGTGGTTAAGTTTTGCTGCTTGCGTCGCCAGAAGGTTATCAAACATCTTTTTGCACTGAGTGCCCTTGAGTGGAGGGAAGGCAAAAGGGTTCGGAGTTCTTCTTTGTCTTGAGGTGAGCATCTGGTTTAGGCGGTTGCTTAGATAGGGGGGGCGGAGCCGTTTAATACTTTTAATAATAGACAGTAGAATTTGAATTGAATTCGTGCTTGCATAGGTAGCCAGTGAGAGTCTAGGAAGGCAGTTGTAATATGATCATATTTTCTCAGGGAGTAGATCATTCTGAGGGCAGTGTTTTGTATAGTCTGAAGTTGTTTTATCATGTTGGCAGGACAAGGTAGATAGAGGGAATTGCAATAGTCCAGTAGACTTAAGACTAGGAATTGGACAACTAGCCTGAATTGTGCTGATTTAAATTGTGATTCTTTAGCAGTCTCAGACCGGTATAGGATTAATCTTACAAGCGGGTATATCTCATCATGACCAGCAGGTGGAGACTAAGACACAACTTTGGAACTGTAGATATCATGTGACCCCTCCCTAATTACCTCAGTCTTCTCTCTGTCTCCAGCAGGTGTGGTGAGCTGTACCCATCTCCCTTGGTAGGGCTGTTGGAATTTGTTTAGCAATTTGTGTCCCTTTCTGTTGCCGGATTGAGCTTGGGTGGACCCTGTTTGTGGGTTCGTCCAACTTCAGGGGTGTCGAACCTGGCGGGTCTCGAGCAGGGTCCTTCTCCCCACCTTCCTCCACCTCCCCACATTTTTGTAGAGGTGCCTCAACAGTAAGACTTACTCCCTGGTGGTAAGGCATATATATTGTTTAGAGAGCCAGTGGAAGCTGTTCTGTGGAAAAAAAATCCTGAGGCAGTGCAGGTCTAAAGGGTTGCTTTCCCTTTAAATATGCTGTAAATTACTGCGTTTTTCAACTAACCGGCATTTTTCTTTCATCTAGGTCACGTATGGAGCAATTGAGCACTTCTCAGGGGGAGAGGTGCACAATTTGGTCCAGACACGAGGCATTCGCGGACAGCCTGAAAACAGCTGTTTGGGCCGGTGTGGTTATGGAAGTCTCGTCGGCATCAGTTGCTGGTGTCCAAAGCTCCCCGCTGCAAGTGCCTCGCCAGCCGGCATAACTTTGCAGGGAAGCCCGGTCTT
Source organism: Geotrypetes seraphini (assembly GCF_902459505.1). NCBI lineage: Eukaryota > Metazoa > Chordata > Amphibia > Gymnophiona > Dermophiidae > Geotrypetes > Geotrypetes seraphini. The sequence goes on from NC_047097.1 coordinate 45,965,029, forward strand.
TTCTTGCCGCCCATGGAGGAATTTCCTGTCAGCTGTTTTTTTCTCTCAGCTGATGCCAGCTTTTTCCTGCTTTAGCGGCTGGGACAGTTCAGTCTTCTCAGCCACTACAGGCTCTGGAGGGGCTATTTTTGGCATGTTTCTGCCATTTTTTCTCAGCTAGCCCCTCCATCTTGTAATTAGCCTCAGGTGCCTTCTCCCTGTTTTGACATAACAGGGACAGGTTACAGCAGGGTCCCCTGCTGGGGCAGGGAGTCCCATGGGGCTGCTGGGGGTTCCCCCCTTATTTTCTTTTTGCTTTGTGTAAAGTATATAGGCGGCCAGGGGTCCTACTTGTGTCCAAAGAGTCTCAGGGGTTCCCTCCGCGCCCCCTGATGTTTTGACCCCTTAATTCTGTTTGCGTCCTCCCTCATCCAGGTGCCTGTGTACCGCTTTGGACGAGGCTTTGTTGTCTTTTTTTTTTTTTAAGAGTTTTAACTAATGCATGAGGACCTGGGCCCTTGGGGACACCTCCAGGATTCTCTCGAGGGGACGGTTGCTGGTACTGGGGACTTTTTTTTCCCGTCTACCAGCAAGGAGGCATTTGAGGTGCCCCTTTTTCAGAGGGACAAGTTCTTAGATCTGATTCAGATCTGTGTTGCGCTTTGAGGAGGCACCGCCTGCGACCCTGAGTGTGGAGGACCCTCTTCTTTGGGGGATTTCCTCTGCTTCCCTCTCTTGTCCAATACATCCATTTTTTTTCTGGATACTATCCTGGTGTAGTGGATTTCGCCGGAGGCGTCTTCGGTTTGCATGCTCCTTGGCTTGTCGGTATCCCATCCCGATGGGGGATAGGACTTACCTTGAAATCGCCAGTGATGGGATGTGGTGGTCTCGGCTATTGCCATGCGGCATACTGTGGCCATCGAGGGCAGTTCTGTCTTAACAGACTCTGGGGAGTGTCAGTTGGAGACAATTCTTAAACAGAATTTCAATGTCTGCTTTGGGGTTCCAGGCAGCTATTTGTGTAGGACTGGTGGCTCGGGCTGTGTTTCTGTGGGCCAAGCGAGTCCTTGACATTGAATAAGATGGTCAGGTGGCAAAGATTCAGATGGCCGCCTTGTTCCTCTCAGACGCCCTCTATGACTTCTTGCGGATGTCTGCCAAATCCATAGCTCCGCTTCGGGCTTTGTCGACAGATGCGGTGTCCATCACTACACTCTAAATTTTATTTTCGGGGGTCCTTGTTTGCCAGAGGTTTTGGAGTAGTGAGTTCAAACTCTGACGGACTCTAAAGTGCCCTGCCTGTCTGAAGCCAGTGCTTGCCAGGCTCATCAAGGTGGCACTGCTCAGGGGAGTCTGCGTGTTTTCCGCAGGTACCGCCCTGAGCATGGGACTGCTTCCTACCCAACCTCTGATTTTGCCAGGGGTCATTTCTTTCAGCAAATGCAGGTCCTGTTGGGCCCGTCGGGAAGCTGAGAATCCCTCCATCGGTTCCTTCGCTCTCTGTCCTGCCCAATAACTGTGCCCACGCCCCCTCTGGTTCTGGTGGGTGCTCGGCTGGAGGTGATTCGGGACGGTTCTGCTCTGCAGTTTGCCCATTCCCTGCCAGATCATTTTCTACCTTAACATAAGAACATAAGCAATGCCTCTGCTGGTCCATCGTGCCCAGCAGTCCGCTCAAGTGGTGGCCCAACAGGTCCAGGACCTGTGCAGTAATCCTCTATCTATACCCCTCTATCCCCTTTTCCAGCAGGGAATTGTCCAATCCTTTCATGAATCCCAGTACCATACTCTGCCCTATTACGCTCTCTGGAAGCGCATTCCAGGTGTCCACCACATGTTGGGTAAAGAACTTCCTAGCATTCGTTTTGAATCTGTCCCCTTTCAACTTTTCTGAATGCCCTCTTGTTCTTTTATTATTCAAAAGTTTGAAGAATCTGTCCCTCTCTACTCTCTCTATGCCCTTCATGATCTTGTAAGTCTCTATCATATCCCCTCTAAGTCTCCTCTTCTCCAGGGAAAAGAGACCCAGTTTCTCCAATCTCTCAGCGTATGAAAGGTTTTCCATCCCCTTTATCAGAAGCGTCGCTCTCCTCTGAACCCTCTCGAGTAACGCCATGTCCTTCTTAAGGTACGGCGACCAATATTGGACGCAGTACTCCAGATGCGGACGCACCATCGCCCGATACAATGGCAGGATAACTTCTTTCGTTCTGGTTGTAATACCCTTCTTGATTAAGCCTAGCATTCTGTTTGCCTTCTTATCGGCCGCTGCACACTGTGCCGTGGCTTCATTGTCAAGTCCACCATTACCCCCAAGTCCCTTTCTTGGGTACTCTCATTTAATCTCAACAACCTTCAAGTTTTCTGTGAAACACACTAAATAATCATCCGATAAGGCTAAAATACAAGAGAGAATATATCCAGCTGGATCTACAGGAGTAATACTTAAGGATCTCAAGCGCTCACAGCTAAAGGCCCGTAGTATATCACAAGCCAATAACCAAAAAGTGAGCTATATAGGAGAATTTACAGGACCAATGATAGCTCACTTTTTGGTTATTGGCTTGTGATATACTACGGGCCTTTAGCTGTGAGCGCTTGAGATCCTTAAGTATTACTCCTGTAGATCCAGCTGGATATATTCTCTCTTGTATTTTAGCCTTATCGGATGATTATTTAGTACTCTCATTTAATAACATCCCTCCCATCGTATAGTTGTACCTCGGGTTTCTGTTTCCCACATGTAATACTTTACATTTCTCAACGTTGAACTTCATCTGCCATCTCGTCGTCCATTCCCCTAGTTTGTTCAAGTCACTTTGCAATTCTTCGCAGTCTTTAGTCCGAGCTCCACTAAATAGTTTGGCGTCGTCTGCAAATTTTATTATTTCGCACTTCGTCCCTGTTTCTAGATCATTTATGAATATATTAAATAGCAGCGGCCCGAGCACCGAGCCCTGCGGGACCCCACTCTGACCCTCCTCCAGTCCGAGTAGTGGCCCTTCACTCCTACCCTCTGTTTCCTACCTGCCAACCAGTTTCTGATCCATCTATGTACGTCTCCTTCCACCCCATGGTTCTTCAGTTTCCGGAGTAGGCGTTCATGGGGCACCTTGTCAAAGGCTTTTTGGAAATCTAGATATATGATGTCTATGGGGTCTCCTTTGTCCATCCGTTTGTTAATTCCTTCGAAGAAGTGCAATAAGTTCATTAGGCACGATCTCCCCTTGCAGAAACCATGTTGGCTGGTTATCAGAAGTTTGTTTCTTTCAAAATGTTCATCGATGTTTTCTTTTATCAGTGCTTCCGCCATTTTCCCCAGAACCGAGGTCAGACTCACCGGTCTGTAGTTTCCCGGGTCACCTCTTGATCCCTTTTTAAAGATGGGTGTAACGTTGGCTATCTTCCAGTCCTCCAGGATCATGCCTGTTTTCAGGTTGCAAATTTGCTGCAGTAGTTTCGCTATCTCCTCCTTTAATTCCTTCAGAACCCTTGGATGGATTCCGTCCGGACCCAGGGATTTGTCAGTTTTTAGTTTTTCTATCTGCCTGCATACATCTTCAAGGCTCACTTCCATGGATGTTAAATTTTCTTCTTGATTTCCATTGAAGAATTGCTCAGGTTCCGGTATGTTGGATGTGTCTTCATTTGTGAATACAGACGAGAAGAACATGTTAAGTCTTTCTGCCACTTCTTTCTCCTCCTTCACCACTCCCTTCCTGTCTCCTTCTTGTCAGGCACAGTGGAAGAAGCAGGTTTTTCACCAGATCCACTAGATCTCAGAGCTGTGGTTACAGTGCCCCCTCCAGAGTCAGGCACCGGCAGGTACTTGATTTACTTTGTGGTGCCCAAGAAAGAGGGGACTTTTCGGCCCATCTTAGATTTGAAGTGGTTAACAGGGCTCTCACAGTACCGTCTTTTCGCATGGAGACTGCAATCGGTGATTCTGGCGGTTCAGCCTGGGGAGTATCTAACCTTTCTCGACTGATAGAGGCCTACTTGCACATTCCAATCCGGACCTCCCATTAGCGCTTCCTTTGTTTTGCGCCTTCTTATGGCGTCCCGGTGTCCTCGGGTGCAGGTTTTCCTCCAAGCCTTGGGGTCAATGAAGGCTTCCCTCGACATGGTGAAGTGGGCTCGGGTCCACATGCATCCTCTTCAGTATGCCCTGCTTCAGAGGTAGTCGCCCCAGACCCTAAGTCTAGGTCACCCTGTTCCTTTGGGGGGACTTGGCTCGCTCCAGTCTTCGTTTGTGGCTCCAGACCTTCCATCTTGTTCATGGGACGAGTCTGGATAAGCCACAGTGGACGGTGCTTCTCCTGGTTGTCAGTCTTGGTTGGGGAGCTGTGTCTAGGTCACTCGGCTCAGGGCACCTGGTCCATGGAGGAAGCATCCTGGTCAATGTTCTGGAAACCAGAGCCATCCGTCTGGAACTGTTAGCCTTCCACTCCTTGTCAGGCAAATTGGTCCGGGTTGTTAGACATTGCCACGGCAGTCACTCTTCAGGGGGGCACCAAGAGCACTCAGGTGGCGGAGGCAGCTCTGCTCATGCTCTGGGCAGAGTTGCATCTTCAGGATATCTCGGCCTCCCACATAGCTGGAGTGGAGAATGTTCAAGCGGATTTCCTCAGTCGTCACACTTTAGATCCCGGAAAGTGGTGTCTAAGCCACGTGGCCTTTCAGTTGTTAGTGCAGTCTTGGGGTCAGCCCCTAATGGACCTGATGGCCACAGGAGTCAATGACAAAACTTCCTGCTTCTTCAGTCATCGCAGAGACGGTGGCCTAGGGTCTGGATGCTCTGGTTCAACCATAGCCAATGGAGGGGCTGTTGTATATATTCCCTCCATGGCCATTAGTGGGCAGTGTTCTACTCCGTATTGTTCGTCACCTGAGCTGGTAGTTCTGGTGGCTCCAGATTAGCCCAGGCGACTGGTACGCAGATCTGGTAAGGCATCTGGTGATGGATCCTTTCGTATGATCTTCTGTCTCAGGGCCCCCTTCCCATGTTTGATCTGAGTCCCTTTTGTCTCTTGAAAGGTCTCTTGAAGGTCTTGCTTAGTTAACAAGGGGTAGTCAGAAAAAGTGATCTCCACTCTCTTGGGGTCCCGCAGACTTTCCTCTTCTCGGGCTTATGTGCGAGTTTGGCGTATATTTGAGGAGTGGTGTATGGCACGAGGAATGGTTGCTTTTCACGCTTCCCTGCCTAACATGTTAGAGTTCTTGCAGGATGACCTGGACAGGGACCTGGCTTGGTCTTCTCTCTGAGTTTTAGCTTGTGGCCCTCTCAGCCTTTCGTGGGTTATTACAGGGTCAGAGTATGACTGCCATTCCTGATGTTGTTTGCTTCTTGCGGGCGGCCAAGTTGCTTAAGCCTCCCGTGCAACCATCTGTTCCCTGTTGGGATTTGAATCTGGCCCTGTCCCAGCTTGTGTGCCCTGTTTGAGCCTTTCGGTGCCAGAACATTGAAGGACCTTACTCTTAAGGTGGTCATCTTGGTGGCTATTACTTCTGCTAGACGTCTTTTGGAGTTACAGGCTCTTGTCTGTCTCCCATCCTGGAGTTTTCTAGGGAACGGGTAGTGTTGCGGCATGTTCTTCTTTTCTGCCAAAGGTAGTTTCTCCTTTTCATGTCAATCAGTCAGTGGTCATCTCGGTCCTGGGTAGTCGGGCAGGTTCTTCTGAGCAGAACTAGTTGCACAAATTGGATGTTGGATGGGTCCTAAGCACCTACTTACGCAAAACCCAGGAGAACAGGAAATCAGATCATCTTTTTGTCCTTCTAGAGGGTCCTCGTAGGGGGGATGGCGCTTCCAAGGCTACCATTGTACTCTGGATCAAGGAGACTATTGCTTCCACTTATCTTTTTCACAAAAAGACTGCTCCAGACTTTCTCAAAACTCATTCTACTCGGGGTCAGGCAGCTTCTTGGCTGAGTCTTCGCTGGTTTCTCCTGTGGATATTTGTACAGTGGCGGTCTGGTCTTCCCTACAATCCTTTGTCAGACACTACCGTGTGGATGTTCAGGCACGTGTTCAGTGCGTGTGTTCTGGTGTCGGCCCTTCGGGGGTCCCACCCATGATAGGGACTGCTTTGGTATGTCCCGCTTGTAAGATTAATCCTATATCAGTCTGGAGAGTGCCAAAGAAGGAGAAATTAGGTTCTTACCTGCTAATTTACATTTTTAGCTTCTCCAGACTGGTATAGGAACCCACCCTTTTCTATTGTCATGTTCTTCCGTGCAGATTTTCGTTTTTTGATCGATTTCTAGTATTTTTCTAGGGCCAGGGAGATTAAGAACAGCGGCTGTGGCTTGTGTGGCGTAGCTGGTGAACTGTGGGGACCTTTGCTTTTTGCATTTGTTCCTTTGCATTTTTCAACTGCATTTCTGTTATTTGTTGATACTCCTGTTCGAAGTCTTTGTTTATCTGTATATAGTTCTTAGTTCTCCATGGCTATTTGGCAGATTGAGGTAATTAAAGGGAGGGGTCACATGATATATACAGTTCCAAAGTTTGTCTGTCTCCACCTGCTGGTCATGATGAGATATATACTGTTCTGGAGAAGCTAAAAAAAAGTAAATTAGCAGGTAAGAACCTAATTTCTCCACACTGCTTCCACAATTCTTGTCTTTGAGCTTTCCATTAGTTCTGTTGAAAAAACTGTATGGTTTCTTTTTCTGATTGTAATGCTTATTTTTCTAATACAAATGGACTGTTATCCAAAACCCATGGAGATTGGGAGATGCCAGATAGCTGTATTTTCCTGTGCAATAGGTGAGACATTCTAGATCAGTGGTCTCAAACTCGCAGCCCAGGGGCCACATGCGGCCCGCCATGTACTATTTTGAGGCCCTCGATATATATTTATCATAATCACAAAAGTAAAATAAAACAGTTTCTTGATCATATGTCTCTTTAGCTATAAATGACAATATTATTAAGACATAGCCAAAAGGAAAGATTTATAAACTATAAAGAGTTTTACCTCATGCAAAATTGTCATTTCTTTAATAAGACATTAACTATTTTTTTCTGAGGCCCTCCAAGTACCTACAAATCCAAAATGTGGCCCTGCAAAGGGTTTGAGTTTGAGACCATTGTTCCAGAGATGGATGGTAGAATCCCCATGGCTGTATGCCATCTGCAGAAGGAAGTCACTCTGAGGGTTTTCTCTGCCTTTGCTGTACTTCACTGTGCTTTCTAGTACCGCCTACATTTTTTTTCCTTTTGCATGCGTACCAGGAGTATGGTGTTCTGCACTTTTCTTTATCTGTTTTTAGTCTTTTTATTTTTTTTTTTGCAATTTTTGTACTTGGAGCTTTTCTTCAGCTTTGCCTACATTGAGAACACACAGGCCAATCCCAGTGGGGACCTGTTAGCCAACCTTAGTTTTATTTGGAGCTCAGGGCTGTCCTCTGAAACTGCTCACCCCTGTTAAGCAGGGGTCGAGTGCAGGCTGTTAGGTGCCCTTAGGATGCTGGCTGTATCTGCCCATTCCACTGCACGTCCGTCGGTCCGAAGGGGTGGAAGGTGCAGTCAGGCATAAGGTCTGACTGGCAGCCTGAAGATCTGCATTTATTTATTATTCTAAAATTTCTAGACCACCTATGACTAAGCGGTTAACAATTGAAATATTCACAGTAGTTCAAAGACAATACAATTACAAAATACTTTTACAAATTACAATTACAAAATACAGTGCAACCACGTAATAACTTAATCCACTAAAAATAACGTCAAAAGCATTGCATAGGCATTTCCAGCATGAGGCAGTGATTTTCTGATCCAGCTACTTTGAGAGGTGAGGCAGGCTGCAGCACAGTTTCACAAACAGGTCACAGTGAGTATATAGCTTGTCAGCCTGTGAGGTGAATCAGGGGAGGTCTGAAAACTGGGGTTTTCAAGGTTTCTTTATATCCCCCTGTCTTCCTCCACCTGAAAAATCCTAAAATCACTGGTTTTCTTAATTTGGTAACTGAAAAACAGGATTTTGGTGCAAATTTGCTGGTGGTGATAATCTTAGATTTTTAGAGTGTTTTTTTCAAAAACTCCCTGCTTCGCCAAAACTGCAATTTTTGCCTCCAAATCTTATTGGGATTGAGTCCTTTTGGTTCTCCTGATGTGAATTCTTGCCAGGATTGTACTTATGTGGCACCTCCAAAGTGTTCTTGTAACACATGCCGTTTGACGTGCCCGGGAGAGGCAGCAGCATCCAGCTTAGTCACTCTCCTATTGAATCAGGTGCCCAAATGCTCAGCTAGCCTGGTGAAGTGGCTTTATTTTTTGGGGCTTGGCACAGCTACTAATTCAGTGTGCCTGGCTGCAGACCCTCTGTAGCCTAAAAAATGTAAAGTTATCAAAGGGTGACGAAGCCCCAGGAGCCGGAGGCTTTCTCTGAATTTATGAAACATTTTCTTCCCCTGCGCAGTCCCACTCCACCTCAGAATTAGTGGCATAGCTTTGGAACCAATACACTTAGAAACTTTTCTTTCTGATAAAACTAACTTAGGAGGGTAATTTAAAATCTTTTTCCCCAGTGGGTTTAAATGGGATTAAGTGTATTTTCTGCAGTGCATGTGAGATCAATCTCCCGTTCTCCATAATGTGGGCTTGAATTGTATTTTACTTTATTTTTCAGTATGATTGTTATTTTGTTTTCTTGTGATTTCCAAATATTGTATTATATGAAAAAATCTTTAAAAAATTTTTAAAAAGTGGTGTAGCTTCTATGGACATGTCGTCCTTTCAATCAGCTGTGTTTTCTGCACTGTGGTCCTGATTTGGGGGATCCTGCTGAAAATCTAGACTCCTGCCCTGACCTTCCTGCATATGCTGTATTTGCTTCTCCACGTTGTTTTCTGGATGCCCGTCAACCCTTGGGGGGGGGGGGGGCGCTGGGAGGAATATATCTGAGTTTCTCAATGTCTTCAAGCCAAGTACCCTCCGAAGTCTAACAAATATCAGCCTCTGCACCTGACCCCACTCCTATAAAGAGTACTAATTCAAATGCAATTTCTTCCATCCACTTTTCATATACACACAATATAATCTTAATACATAATGGTAACCACAAAATTTAAAATACACAAAAGCACACTGAAAAAAATGAATATAAATGGTAACATTTTCTCTATGAGCTCAAGGCAGATGATTTTAAAATACATTACATTACAGATTTCTATTCCGCCATTACCTTTCGGTTCAAAGCAGATTACAAAAAGAGTTATGGAAGAAGGGTTACAAAGTTAGATCAGAGATCGTTTCCAAGAGAGGGATAAGAAGGATCAGGGGTTGGGGAGGGGATGGTAAGAAGGGGTATTCATGGTATTAAGCTTTATTAAGGGATTTCTTGAAGAGTATAGTTTTTATTTCCTTTCTGAATATCTTGTAGTCTAGGGTTGTTATCAATAGGTTGGAGATTTGGTTATCTATTTTTGCTGCTTGAGTGGCTAGTAGGCCATCGTATAGTTTTTTCCGTTTTACTTCTTTAATTGGGGGGTAAGTGAATGGGGTGTGTGTTTTTCTATGCCTGGTAGAGGTAGTTTGGATGAGGCGGTCGTTTAGGTAGATTGGGCTGTCTCCATTTATAGTTTTAAATAGTATACAGTAGAATTTAAATTGTATTCTTTCCTGGATTGAAAGCCAATGTGAGTTGAATGCCTCTGTATTGTGGTCATGTTTCTTCAATGAGTAGATGAGTCTCAGAGCTGTACTTTGAATTGTCTGTAATTGTTTAATCATTATTGCAGGGCAGGGGCGGTAGAGGATGTTGCAGTAGTCTAGGATTAGAGATTGTACTAGGAGCTGAAATTGTTTTTTCAAAGAATTTTCTGACTTGTCTAAGGTTTCTCATTACTGCGAAAGATTTCTGTATTGTTTTGTTTATTTGTGGTTGTATGGTGCAGCCTTTGTTAATAGTCATACCTAGTAGTTTTAGAGTGGTTTGCAAAGGTAGTTGATAGTTGATTTCTAAGTTGGTTATGGTTGGGATTTTGTTATTTTCTAGGAGGATGAATTTAGTTTTGTCTGGGTTGAGTTTCAGTTTGCGGTCTTCCATCCAAGTCGTAACTAACTAGAGTTCGGTGTACTGGGTCTGTTATTAAGAGCTTTGGTTGGTCAAAAGGAATGAGGATGGTGATGTCATCAGCATAGCTATAAGAGGTTAGGCCTTGTTTGTTCAGGTAAACACCGAGAGAGGCCGTATATAGGTTGAAGAGAGTAGGGGATAGTGGGGATCCTTGTGGAACGCCGCAGGGGTTGGACCAAGGTTTGGATTTTTCTTTGTCTGATTTTACTTTGTATGTTCTGGATTTTAAGAAACCTTCAAACCATGAGTATACTTTATCTGAGATGCCTATTGAGTCCAAGATTTGCAGTAGGATGTTATGGTCTACCAAGTCAAATGCCGCCATCAGGTCCAACTGTATGAGCATTTTTTTTCCAATGCTGCGGTGTTGTCTTGCTGTGTCAATAAGGGAGCCTAGTAGTGTCTCTGTGCTGAAGTTAGTTCTGAAGCCGGATTGCGTGGGATGGAGTAAGTTATGATCCTCGAGATAGTTGGTGAGCAGTTTGGCTACTAATCCTTCTGTTAGTTTGATATATAGAGGTATTGAGGCGATTGGTCTGTAGTTGGATGGGTGATCTGTTGGTCCTTTTGGGTCTTTTAGGATGATGATGATTTCGCTGAGGTCAGTCGGGAAAATGCCATCTGTGAGCATGGTTTGTATCCAGTGTAGGAGTAAGGTACAGAACTTAGTGCTCGCTGATGAAAGTAGATATGGTGGGCAATGTTGCCTCAGTAACTATAGAAAAATATAGACAGCAGATATAAATTCTCAAAACTGATGCATTTTGATCACTAAATTAAAAATAAAATCATTTTTCCTACCTTTGGTGATTTCATGAGTATCTGGTTGCACTTCCTTTTGACTGTGTCCATTATTTCCTTCTTTCTTTCTGCCTCCTGCATGTTTTCTCTGCTTTGAATCTAATTCCCTTCACCCAAACATCTGTCCCTCCCTGAGTCTAACTTGTTTTCCTCTCTCTTCCACCCCCATTGGCAACATCTCTCTCTTTCACTGTCCTCCTTTCATTTCCTCCCTTGCTGCAAGTGGAGTGGGGAGATTGATCCAGGGTGCATTTACCCCACTCCCTCTACTGCCACGTACAAATTCTCCCTCTCATCCCCCGGCTCATGTGCATATTTCATCACTGCCCACCAGCCCCATGACCATTTCTCCTGTCTCCTGTCACCCCTCTCCAGCACAATGCCACATCTCTCCCTCCACATCCATTTCTCCCTTCTATTCCCCCTGTATCTCTACCTCATTCCTTTTCCCCATGTGCACCATCTCTTTCCCTCTCGCTCATGCCCACTTCTCCCTTTATATTCCCTCGTCCCAAGTTACTGACCCATGTTTGTGTCCCCCTGCCCTTCCTCCCTTTATCTCAAAATTGTGCTCCTCACCCCTCACTTGCTTGAGCCACAATTGCTTCCTTCAGGGTCATCTAGCTTAGCTGCTTCTGCCTTCAGCAGTTGTTGCAGGGATGCATGGGCAGTTCACATGGCTAACCCACAAGCCTTCCCTCTGACATTAGAGAGGTTTCTGCATCAGCTACATAAGAACATAAGTAGTCGCCTCCGCCGGGGCAGACCAGAGGTCCATCCTGCCCAGCAGTCCGCTCACATGGCGGCCCATCAGGCATATTGCCTGAGCAGCAGTCCCTGACTAATTTTATACCTACCTCTACACTTATCTCTAAACCTTCCACTGCTCTTATCTGTACCCCTCAATCCCTTTGTCCTCCAGGAACCTATCCAGGTCTTCCTTGAAACCCTGTACTGTGCTATTTCCTATCACGGCTTCCGGAAGGGTGTTCCATGCACTGTGAAAGAGCTGCTGATGTGTCCTTCTAACAAGTGCCGCTGAAGGCAGGAAGGAGGTAACAGATCCCACACTGCCCTGAAGGCTTTTATGATATCAGCTCTGATATTGCAGGGAAGCCTTCTGGGTTGACTTCGATAGTGGGCCCAAAGGAGGCATCCCTGGCTTCAGTGAAGGGAGGGTGGCCAGTGTTGCAGACCCCCAACAAACAGCTTGTGTACCCCTAAGGGTATGTATACCGTGTGTTGAGAAACTGCTGCATATATTACTTTTGCTATGGGAGTAGTGTCTGTGCTCCTTTGAAGCCTTTGGTGGCTGTTTGCAGTTGATCTCATGTTAATTCTTGAGCAGAATGGTTGTTGCTGAACTTGAAGTATACACCCCCATGGCAATCATGTTGATTTGGTGGCTCCTAGTGCTCAGGTACTAATTGTAGGTGGAGCTTGTGTGCACAGTAAAATACACAGAGGCAGAGAAAAAAGGCCAGAGTACAGATGACATACAGCAATAGGGACACTAGAATGTCTCATCTACTGGAAAAGAGCTTACCAAAGTACATAATCTCGTGCTGGCTGCTGGAGAGTTACTATTAAAAAAAAAATTTTCTCACTTCCCAACTCAACCTCCCCCCACCCCTTGTAGGTCTAGCATCTGTTCCTCCTTCCTTTCTGGTCTGGGTCACTCCCCCTTCCCCCACTCATGAGTTCAGCATTCATCAAATGACCTTCATCTTGTACATCCAGCATACATGTCTCTTCCTCTTCAACCCCACACCCACACAGTCTGCTTGCTCGCTCTCCCTCCATGTGTGTCTGGCCTCCCCTCACTTATTACTGCCAGCAGAGGCTGTGCTATAAACAAGCTGCTTGTGGCCAGCTCCAGCAGGGCCTTTCCTCTTGCAGCAGAGGAAAGGCCCTGCCAGAGCTATATTTTACTTACTTTTTTATATTGGTATGGAGAGTAATCAAACTGAGTCATATGATAAACACTTTATTTTTTTTATTTACATGTTTTTTTTTTCAAGTATTTCTTTACAATCCTTCAATATAGTCTCGTGGACTCATGTTTGGGCTGTAGGGAGCATGAGAAAACACCTAGCCATATTCATGTAGTTTTTCAATGATGACATTCCCTATGTGCGTTGTGAAGAATGAGTGGCCTAACCAAGAGCAACTGAGGTTGGGTTTTGTTCATTTTTTGCATAAAATCATGCTAATACACTGCTGTGACACTTCTTCCACATGGAACTTTGTCTGTGATGATGATGCCTTCATGATCATAAGCAAAAATCGTCATTTGACTTTTGAGCTTGTCAAAATTTTTTGGGTCATGGGGAAGATGGAGCTCTCCACTTGGACTGTGATTTCAGCTTAAGCTCAAAGTCTCTGACCTACGTTTCATCAATAGCAGCAATGATTCAAGAATGCCTGACCTTCATTGTCAAATCTTTGTTTCAGCATGGTTGCGTTGTCCAGGCATCTCTGCTGTTCAGCAGTCAAGAAGTGGGGGACCCATTGCACAGAAATTTTTCTCTTTTAAATTGTTGGAATTCGGTATACTGATGTTGGTGGAATCCCTGTGGTTTCAGAAAGTTCCTTGCATGTTGCACGATCTTGTTCAAGAGCATCAGCCATGAGTTTCACACATTGTTCGATTGCTGATTTCAGCCTTCCTGGTCTTGCATCATCTATACTCGCACAACCACTCTGAAAATGAGTTGCCCACCAAGAAACTATACTACGATCCAGTTAACTCACCACAAACTTCACATAACACACTGTGGATTTCTGTTAGCTTTTTGCCACATAGTTTCAATCTTAATGTATGACCTCTGATTACCTGAGACACCTGCAGCATCCATTTCCCTAAGCACATGTCCTGCTGCTTAAAGCACTGAAGTGGAAATGAAACAAGGTTTACTGCAATTGCATCATTCACTCCCCAATGTTGCCAACTTGTTCATTATTTATGAAAGGACCCTCATAGTTGGTTTCTGAATACAAAACTAGGGTTTTCTGTACTGAGAGCTAGTAGGTGTTGGCCCTGTTCATGTTACCACGCACTTGTATGGCTGATGCAGAAAGAAAGAAAATCACTCAGATATTCAAGATGGGTGGGGACTACTTAGCACTTGCTTGATAATGCAACACACTATCTTCCATCTTCCACTAGCAAGTAAAAGTATATATAGTATTAAACACTATATGCTCTCATACTTTACAGCAGTGTTCTTCAACTGCAGGTGCATGCAGGGCTGGTGCGATGCCCCCCCCCCCCCTGCCTGCAGCAGTGCAGCAATTTACTTCAGCAGCCTTGGGGCTTTTGCTGAGTCATGACCTGCCTCTGATGCAACTTCCTCTTTCCTCAGAGACTGGTGCAACCCATCAAAGGACCCAAGGCTGCCTAAGTGAATCGCTGGGCTGCTGCAAATACTGACAGCTGCCGGGAGGGAAGAGGAGGAAGCCACTGTTGGAGGGTGGGAAGCTGCTGGACAAAGGGAAAATAAAGAGAGAGCTGCTACTGGACCTGGATGGAGGGAGGAAAGATGCTGCTGGGAGGGGAGGAGGAAAAAAAGCATGGAAACAGCTGGCAGGGAGATTAGAGGAGGGGAAGGAGTCAGGGTGGAATGGAGAGAACAGATGAGGGAAAGGGGAGACAGAGGAATGAGAAAGTAGAGAGAGATTGATGCTGGGAAGGGGGTCAGCAGAGAAATAAGGTGAGAGGGACAAAGATGCTAGATCTGGTGTAGGAGAGGTTAAAATGAAGAGAGCAGTGAAACTTGAATGAATCATGTAAAAAGGAGAGGGGCATAGAAAAAAGGCAGATACCATATGGGAGGGGGAGAGGGCAGACAGTGGATGGAAGGGGCAGATGCTGAAAGGAAGAGAGTAAAAAGATGAAAGCAGAGAGCAAAAGGTAGAAAAAAATAATTTTATTTTTATTTTGTTAGAATATATCAGATTTAAAATAATGCATCCTGCTAGAGCTGGTGTTAGACATAAATGGAGACTACATTATTTAGCCTCCAGCTGGCTTAGGGCTCTTTCTGACTAGAGGGCAGTTGCCCTACTTGCACTCCCCTAACACTATTCCTGTCATATGTGACTGCAGTATTCTGTTAGCATGATATTTCTGTGTAGATTCTGTAATAATTTGGCTTATTTAGTTTTCTTGATAGTAGAGGGGATATATGGGGAGGGGAGACAGGGGTTTTGTTGATCCTTGCTCTGTATCATTTGTATTTATAAAATGACAATTGTACAAAATATTGTTTCTTTTTATACTTTAATAAAATACATTCAATATAAACTCATAACTATTTAAGGCTTGTGCGGTTGGGATCAGATGGTTTGCAGGGATCAAGCTCATGGAGATGGGGTTTTTTTAAATTTCAGTCTTAGTAGTTTGCCAGTCCACAAAATAATTATTTTATTTCTGACGGTCCATAGGTGTAAAAAAGTTGAAGAACACTGCTTTAGAGGGCAAACAGGAAGAGGTAAATTTTTATTTAGTCACAATCTAGCCATATAAAAATTTTAGTAGCAAAGCGGTATGAAATTGCAGTGGTGGGGGACTGAAGGGAATAGACTTAGTAGATAAGGACAGGTTGTTCACCCTCTCCAAGATAGAGAGAACAAGAGGGAATGCTCTAAAATTGAAAGAGGATAGATTCCCTTCGAACATAAGGAAGTTATTTACCCAGACAGTGGTAGAAAACTGGAATGCTCTGCCGGAGTCTGTCATAGGGGAAAACATCCTCCAGAGATAGAAGACAAAGTTAGACAAGTTCCTGCTGAACCGGAACGTACAAAGGTAGGGCTAGTCTCAAGGTGCTAGTTTTTGACCAGAGGGCCGCCGCGTGAGCGGATTGCTGGGCACAATGGACCACTGGTCTGACCCAGCAGTGGCAATTCTTATGTTCTTATGTGACCTACAATCCTAAAGAATTGGGTTTGATTCCCATTTCAGCGCTCTGTGATCCTGGGCAAATTACCCGAGCCATTTCCCAGGTACAAGAACATCTTCAGTAAGGATAGACCAAGTTCCTGCATGTATGTACAGTGCTGTTGAAAACTATAGAAATTAGTAACAAAAATTGAAAAGCTAAAGATTTCCAAAATGCAAATGAGCTACCCCTTGTTTTTTCTATCAGTAACGTGTTTTCAAGAAAGTCCAAAAGACAATGATCCAGAAACAGTTATATTTTTACCAAATATTTACATATTTACAGTTTTACTACCCTTCAGTCTTTCCTTTAGGAAAGATTACAAAATGTAGCATTATTAGTCTTTGGAATAAATTAGAAAATAAATATTGAGCTCTCCTGCTAGCAAGAGCAGAATCAAAACAGAACTGCATTCAAAACACTATCACCTCTGAGGGTGGTCCTCCCCCCCAAACAGCATGTGGTAATTTTCCAGAAAAGGATGCTGTATCTATATATGTACTAATTTTTATATATGGTTATGTTTAATAAACCTTATTGTTTCTAAGTCTGATGTGTACAGTCCCTTCCCCCACTTGTTTTATTCTGGTTTATTTGATGTGGGGTTGCTTTACCTTGTTTTGTCTATTGTAATTTTCTTCCTAGTACATAAACCTCAGCATCCTCTGTTCATTACATTGGGCTAGATTCACTAAGCAAACCGATCGTGTACCAATTGGTTTGCGAGCCCTTTGCGACCCGACTTCCCTCTGACCTGATCATCCTCCGATCCGTGCATGCAAATGAGGGGGAACGACATTCAAATGTAGACAGGAAGCGATTCACTAAAATAAAAAAGCAACACCAACTGGGCTGGCCGATTCAAAGAAAGCGACTGCTGAGGTCCTTTCCGACTGCCCTGATCTCCTGCCCTTCTCTGTACTGCGAGCCCGTGGGCTTGCTGGGCTAGTAAAACCTAAAAAAAAAAAAAGTCACAGCTCTAGACTTAGCTGCATGCGCAGACCATCTACAAAGGTTCTGCGCATGTGTTGGGATCACTCTCTAGTGATCCATGAGGTGGGTGTGGGGGGCGTGTCAACAATAATCCCCATTTGCATGCAGGCCTTTTGTGAATTCATTGGCCTGAATTTAATCGGGCACGGATCGGACACAGAATCGGGGGTTAGTGAATCTAGCCCATTGTTTATAGAACTGGCTTTAGTACTAGAACCTATATTAAATGATTGGCCTTTAGAAGCTGGAAACAAGTGATGGTGTATCAGATATCCTTGTCTTCCATTATGTGAGATCCACAATATAATTTGTGCTATAATGCAGTTTGTAGCTAAAGGTACTGTAAGTAGTTATAAAATTAACCCACCAGGGCTAACACCATGATTATGTTACAACTTTTACATATCATGAAGTTCAGGAAAGTTGAAGCAGAGAAACATGATACTACAATTTATAACAGTGTTACCAAGTGTCAACAAATTTTACTGAATTAGTCAATAATGTGAAGCTAAACAATGACCAATTAAGGTAGCTTTTAGCCTCCATGGTCTGGTCTTACAACAGCTGGCAATGACTGCAGAAACACTTTAATTGGGCACCCTTTAAGTAAAGGTTAGCATGTGTTAACTGCTAAGAAGCCCATAGCTATAAAACAGGCTTTTTGGCAGGTAGTGTACACAAAGCTTTAATAAAAGGGCTAAACTGTTAATAAACTGTTTAATAAAAGGGCTAAACTGTTAGCTGGCCTAGTTTGACCACAGTGCTGCAACACAGGAAACCCAATCTTAAGAACTCAGGTGCATTATGGAAGGCAAGTAGCACTGCTATATTAAGACTTGATGGTGTTAGAGCAACTCAGAAATTTAGTCTCAGATAATACTTTTCTTTCAATCCTCAAGAGCTTGAATTACCTGCAAACACCCATCGGGGAGAGGAATGTATTAAAGCCAAGAGCATAAAGTTCAAGGTCTTTACAGCAGCAAATGGTTCTAAAAAGGTAACTAAATATATTATCAAGTATCACTGCAATTAACAGACTGTTACAAAAACACAGGATCATTTTTCATTCCTCTTAGTCTGCTTTGGTATCTTAAAACTATATGATGTGCCAAGTTTTATTCAGTTCTCATGAATAAATAAAAAATTACTTCTACAAGGAGATTCTTATATTCATAAAAACTCAACACTTACAACTTGGCCTTATCCAGATGTTTGAATTTAACAGCTAGACAGTATGCAGTCTTTGAAACACATATAATACAGTATATTGGTTATTGGAAACCTTTCAGTTAAATTCTGTGCCTAGAGGATTTGCCTTTCAAACAAGCATTGAGAACACATGATCTCTCTCACTATATAGAAATAATTGAAACTGATAATACAGGTATTTTTCAAATAGATAGAGGTGATTATAAAATGGAGATTTTGATAATACTGTTCCATTTGAAAAAGTATAGATATGAACATAGTTATAATTCTGAATTCCCACATAATTCAACAATTATACATAATTTCTTCTCTACTAATTTTTCAGATAGAGAAGTTCATAAATAAAAAAGGAGCTAGAACTGAAGTAAACTATGAATTCATGTCAGACCCTGATCAAATTTGGATATTACATCCACTTTTTTCACTTGTGAAATCTAATTTTCCTTTATGCAACATCCAAGAAGCTTTCATACATCCAAAGGATACACAAATGTAAGTATGAAACTTTATCATGAGATAAAAAAATATATTACCAATAACCCAACATAATCCTAGGTTCAAAAAGAGATATGCGCCCTTGGTTAGAGGACACTTAGAAAGTAGGAATGGTTGCATGCCAAGCCTCACAGATGGCTTGTGTTATGGACAAACAGTTTGTAACATTAATTTAAGATGGAAATTAAACTAGAATTCTACTAGGCTAATGAGCTTCAGGAAGAAACTTGAAAAAAAAAAAAGTCCTCTCTGTTTGAAAAGAAGTAGCTTACAGACTGATAAGTCTTGCGTAATTAATGTCACTATGACATAAAACTTTCCGTGATTTGTGTTGCATGATTGACTCATAAAACACAGCCACACCCAACCTGCAATGTCATCTTTGAATGAACACACTCTGACTTTCAAGAAAGTCTGTGTGATTGTAGCAGTCACCCTTCCTCTTCCAAAGAAAATTAGTGGGGTAGTCAGGCACAGATGGCATGGAACTGGTTGTCTTCATCATTTGCTCATTTTGTTTCTGGGGTCATGAACTTGGCACCAGACAACTTCCATTCTCTGTTACAAAAGAACACAAGCATTCTTTTCTTTTTCTTTCTCCTTCAGCTCTTTCCGCTTGCTGCTCCCAGACTGTCGTCCACTTACTGGTGTGCAAGTTGCAGGCAACTGCTGACCTTGCTGGAAGCAAAAAGATATCTTTTTATGTATCAAGTATGAAAAAAAAACAAATGCAGAGTTTTAAAATATGTACAAAAAGATACAAAACATGTTCAACTTAGAGAAGTTTAAGCATTATTTATGTCTATCTTGTCATTAGCAAGGACTCGGTTTATTCAAGACTTTTTAATTCCTTCTTCTCTTCAAGAGTGCTTTCAACTTCTAACTCCTCTCACCTTACCCATCCCCAACCCTATATGTCATGCCAGTCCCAAGTTGGGACCTGCTCAGAAGAGCTTACAATCTGGTTTATTAAATGTCAAAATAGACAGCACTGCTTATGCCTTTCCATGCTATATAAGTGATAAATAGTAGTAGTATAAGGCAAGTTAATACATCAGGTTAATGTTCAATGCATAAAATATTTACTAACAGGTTAGGTAAAAATTTAGCCTGCTGCGTTAAAAACTTTTATGGAGTTAAACTGATTATCTATTCTGTATTTTCTTTTAATAATATTACCATAAAAAACTGTAGTCTCTTACATTTAGGATGTGACTTTGGAAACCATCTTTTAAAATGAACTCTAGTAGGAATAACTTTCAATTTCTCTGCATGAATACAGAAATGGCAGCAGCCAAGCTTGCACAATTAGCAATACTTTCAAAATTAGAAACAGCTCCTTTATCATACAGGATGCAAATCAGAGAAGAATCGCAGGATTGTTTTGACAAATAGTACCATAAAACAGCCCATTATCTCTTTAACTTTGTGTGTGCATGCAACAGTGCAATAAGGTTTATTATATACAGTATTTCATAAGCATCCTCACTTGTCCAGTGCCTAGCTCTCACATTCCAATTATACTGTTTGGCCACTTGGTTCAGGGTCTTCTCTTGTGGAATTCATTGCCACCTTAGTTACAAGTAATTAAGAAACTTAATTTTATTTATTTTTTTCATAAGTCTGAAGACCTTCCTATTTGGAAAAGCTTTTGGGAGAGAACATTCCATTTCTATACGGCAAACACATCGCAGTTCTATGTGGTTAACAAAGAACTGTGCATTCACAGAGAATTACAAAACAATGGAAACATAAGAACATAAAAACTGCCATCTCCGGATCAGACCTTCGGTCCATCAAGTCTGGCGATCTGCACACGTGGAGGCCCAGCCAGGTGTACACCTGGCGTAATTTTAGTCACCCATATCCCTCTATGCCTCTCGTAAGGAGATGTGCATCTAGTTTGCAATAACCTCTTCTGGGAGAGCATTCCAGGTGTTACGTGAAGCAGAACTTCCTGATATTTGTCCTGGACTTGTCCCCCCTTAGCTTCAGTCCATGTCCTCTTGTCCGTGTCACATTGGACATTGTAAATAATTTTTTTTCCTGTTCTATTTTGTCGATTCCTTTCAGTATTTTGAAAGTCTCGATCATATCCCCTCGCAGTCTCTTTTTCTCAAGGGAGAACAATCCCAGTCTCATAAGTCGTTCCTCGTATTCCAAGTTCTCCATACCTTTTATTAGCTTCGTAGCTCGTCTCTGCACCCTCTCCAGCAGTTTTATTAGGTTGGGAGACCAATGTTGGACACAGTGTTCCAAGTGTGGTCTGCCCATTGCCCTATAAAGCGGCATTATATCTTTCTCTGATCAACTCGTGATTCCTTTATCATGCCTAACATTCTATTTGCTTTCTTTGCCGCTGCTGCGCATTGTGCCGACGGTTTCAGGGTCCTATCAGTACACCCAGGTCCTTTTCTTGTTCGCTCTTACCCAGAGTTGCACCTGACATTCTATACTTGTGTTCCTTGTTCTTTCAGCCTAAATGCATTACTTTGCACTTTTCCACATTAAACTTCATCTGCCATTTCTCCGCCCATTTCTCTGACACAAGTCACTCTGGAGTTCCTCGCTATCCTTCTGTGATCTGATTGCCCAGCATAGCTTTATGTCGTCTGCAAACTTGATGATCTCACTGGATGTTCCTTCTTCTAGGTCATTGATGAAAATATTAAATAAGATGGGCCTAAGTACCGATTTTACAGTGTTCCCTCTAAGGTGAGCGCATGAGCGATCGCTCACTATTTTCAGTGGCGTCGCTCATGCTTCTTCTGGTGTCGCTCACTCGAGCGGAGGTGAGATGCAGCTCCTTTCATGATCCCCGCAATCAGTGGCGTACTAAGTGGGGGGCGGTCCGCCCCTTGTTCTCATTGGTGTAACGCCGGCCCTGCAGCTCCAGACTTCCCCACACCTGCCCCCCTTCAGATCGCTATTATTTTAAATGTTATAGCGGCGGCGCTATATCCATCAGTGGAGACATCTAACCTTGGCCTGCCCCGGAACTCTTACTGCAACAGTGACTTCCTGTTCCTGCCTAGACGGGCGGCTGCTGCAGTAAGAGTTCCGGGGCAGGCCGAGGTTAGACATCTCCACTGATGGATACAGCCCCGCAGCTATAACATTTAAAATAATAGCGATCCGGGGGGGGGGGGGGGGAGAGAAGGTGCGGGGAAGTCCGGAGCTGCAGGGCCGGCATTAGAGGGAGTAAGAGTTGATGGTGCCGCAGGAGGAAGGAAGAAGAGGAACCGAAGCATGGCAATTTTGGGGGAGCAGGTGTGGGGAAGTCCAGAGCTGCAGGGGAGAGTGTTGCGGTACCCAGCTGAAGGGAGAAGGAAGATGAGGGAGGGAATGAAAGGATATGCCAGGGCTTGGAGGGAAGGAGGAAGGTATGCCAGACTAAGGGAAAAGGAAGGGGGAGATGTGAGAGCATGGAGGGGGAGGGAAAGATGGAAGAAAAGGAAAGGAGAGAGATGCCAGAGAATCAGGGAAGGGAAGATACCAGACTATGGGGTGCGAAGGAAAGAAAGGAGAAGAGAGAGATGCCAGAGCATAGGGGATGCGGTGGTGACAGAGAGAAAAAAATGGAGAGGTGGCAGAGCTGGCTGGCTTTGGGGTGGGCAAAATCTGGAAGGCAGTGGGGGGACATAAGGAGGCGGCACTGGGGGCACAAAGGAAGGAGGCACTGGGGGCACTAAGGACATGGGAAGGAAGGAGGGAGGGAATAGAAAGGGGCAATTGTTGGGCCTGAGTGCAGAAAGAAAGAAAGGATACACAGTCAATTAATAGATGTCCCCTTTTGATGAAAAAAATAAATGGTCACGTTACCACTGACTTACTTTCTCTTCAGCAGAGTCAGCATCCGCGCTGAGGTTCAGGAAGGTCCCGCGATGACTCGTCTGCTGGCTCTGCTCTGGAAGAAGTAAGTTACCTCGGAGGGGGTGGACCCGGCAGACGAAGTCATTGCGGGACTTTGCTGCAACTCCCTGCGTCTGCCGGGTCCACCCCCTCCAACGTAACTTACTTCTTCCAGAGCAGAGCCAGCAGACGAGTCATCGTGGGCCCTTCCAGCATGCGGCTGCTGAGTCCGCTCTAGAGCAAGTATGTCAGAGTGGGGTGGATTGGCAGCAGGCAGCTGCAATCATCGCGGGACCTTGCTGCATGAAGGGAGAGAAAGGAGCAGGACTGCTGGAATGGAAGAGTGGTGGAGAGAAAGAAAGGGGGCAGGGTGGTATGGAAGGGTGGTGCTGATGGAATTGATGTACAGAGAAAGGGGAAGGATATTGGAGGGAAAGAAAGGGGGAAGATGCTGATTGAAGAGGGGTGGATGGAGGGAGAAAGGGCAGACATTGGATGGTAGTGGGGAGCCTAAGCTGAATGGAAGTGCAGATGGGAGAGATAAGGGAGCAAATGCCAGAAGGAAATGGGAGAAAGAGGGGAGCAGATGCTGGATGATAAGTGGACAGAGAGAGGAGAAGGTACTAGATGGAAGGGTAGGAGAAAGAGGGTACATGATGGAAGGAGGGGATAAATAAAAGGAGGACACATGAGGGGAGAAAAGGATTGAGTTAGGGAAACACTGGAGGGGTGAGGGAAAGAGGTGGCAAGCTTTAGGTAGACAGTAAAAAAGGACATTGATGAGAGGGTAGTAAGAACATAATCTAGACAGATGCAGAAAATAAATTGAAAAGGGAAATGAGGGAAAAAAGGGAAAGGGATTGCAGAGGAGAGGTGTGGGAGAGGGAAGGAGAGGAGAGAGATGCCAGACCAATGGGGGTGAAAGGAGAGATGGAAGGGGGAGGCATACAGTTTCTGGAAGGGGCATAGAAGGAGAGAAGATGCCATATAGGGGAAGAGAGACGGCAGACAGTGGATGGAAGGAAGAGAGTTACAAGAAGATGAGGAAAGCAGAAACCACAGAAGACAAAGGTAGAAAAAAATTTCTATTTATTTATTGCTTTAGGAGACATGTGTCATTGTTTCTGTGAAGCATTGTATGCAGAGTCCAGCTTCTTGCTGATTCAATTTAATCTTTGTCTATGTATTTTTATTTTATCCCCCCTTTTACAAAACTGTGAAGCGTTTTTTAGCACCAGCCATGGTGGTAGCAGCTCTAATGCTCAGAATTCTATGAGCATTCTGTTACCTCCGTAGCTAAAATCCACACTACAGTTTTGTAAAAGAGGGAGGGGTTAGTTTGTGATTACATATTCCATACTAGGCAAAGGTGTGTTCTGTGTGTTCGAAAGACATAGTTTTCTGTTAGGATTGACGGTGTAGGATTGATCTGTGCTGGTCTGGCTTGTTTAGTTTTACAATGAGTGTATTGATGTACTGTTCACTGCAATATGTAAGATGCTGCTTTTTCCTAGGTACTCATGTGTGACGTGTGGCTTGTTACTAAAAATCATGTTTTTCGTACAGATGGGGGGGGGTGCCAAAAAATGATGGGCCCTGGGTGTTACATATGCTAGGTACGCCACTGTATGTAAAGATACCAGAAAGCTGGCGAAGCAAAAACTTTAAGTAAATTGTTATTCTTCTAAGTTTTGAGTATTTAACCCTCCCACAATCTCACGGGCACTCGTTTCAAGTTTATTGAGATTTTGATTTAAACGCAATATCAAATATTTTCAATGTGTATAACAAAAATAAATTTTGGGAAATAAATAAAACCATTTGAACAATAAACATACAAACATATCCATAGATGATTAAAAAATACATAAGGAGTACAAGGATAAACTACATTTGTTTAAAAATGCGTCCTCCGTGCCTGCTCATAAATTTGTGGAATATGTAAATTGTCGCTCATGCATATATTTTTTTGCACACACCTCATCAATCCTTAGAGGGAACATTGGTACCGAGCCCTGGGGCACACCGCTAGTCACTTTCTCCCAGTCTGAGAACTTCCCATTTATGCCCACTCTCTGCTTTCTGTTCTCCAGCCATTTGCCTATCCATCTTAGTATATGGCTTTGTAGTTTCCTGAGATGTCTTTCATGTGGAACCTTGTCGAACGCTTTCTGGAAGTCCAAGTATATTATGTCCACTGGTTCTCCACTATCAATTTGTTTGTTCACATCCATATTATCCCCCCCTCCCCCCAATTGCTTAAATAAGTAAGTTTTTAAAATTTTCCTATAATGATTATAAGATACATTACAGAGCTTTTTATATTCCACCATAGCCTTTATGAGTTCCAGGTAGCTTACTGGAAGCAAACCAAGTTAAATATTGAAATACAGTACTCCCCCGCTTATTCGCGTTTCAGATTTCATGCCCCCAGTGATTTGCGTTTTTTTCATCCGCAAATTTCCCTCACTCAATCGCGGTTTTTCTTTTATTTTCCTGATGAGAATTAATTTAGAACCATATACTGAACAGTAATTCTTATCTTATCTCTTATTGTCATTACAGAAACTTACTGATACTGTATTCCCGATCACTGCCTTGTTCTTCCCCATGTACCATACAGTCGTCGTTTCTTCATGGTGGCAAGGAAGGTTTTAATGTACATGTCTGAATTGCAGCATCAATGCCATTTCTATGAACTTTGAGAGTCCGAACCATCCCATGTTTCAATCATCCTTTGTGAGCTAAATTTACATATACAAAATGTCTGAAAGCACAGTGGCCAATGAGGATGATTGAAAAGGTTTGGTGGGAGTTTTGAAAGTAGCCAGTCAGTTTAGCTATCTCGATTGTTTCACAAACCGGTGAAAGCCCTAAGATGCCACCCAAACGCCTTCACGGCTCTTTATACAAGAAATTCTCTCCAACACCTTGTGGATGCAATGGATACAGATGATAATTTTACATTAAAGAGTTACTGGCGTAACTTTACAATTGCAATGTGCCTGTCAGTCATCCATGCTGCTCTTAAGGACATGAAAAAGAAAACCCTGTGTATTGATTTTTTTATATTTTACATGGCCTGCTGAAAGAAGCTGTGGCCAGAGTGTGTCCATGACTACAATGGCTTCTCACCAGAAGAAATTCAGCATGAGGCTGTCAATAAGGCCATGAGACTGGCAAAGATACTAGGTGGCAAAGGTTTTGACGACATCACTCAAGATGAGTTCGACAATCTCACTGATGCCCATTCTGAGCCCCTGACAAAAAAGGATTTGTGTGGAGTTAACAAAGTCTGCCAGCGAAGATGAAGGGGAAGCGAAGATCCTGAGGAGGAGCAGGGTCTGACATTGGAACATCTGTCCCAGATTATTAGGACAGCAAGGGAGTTGCAAGGGATGATTGAAGCATGGGATCCCTATATGGTTCGGGCTCTTAAAGTTAATAATGGCATTGATGCTTCCATTCAGACATAAGACCCTCCTTGTCACCATGAAGAAACAACAACAGCAACTTCCCATCACAATGTTCCTCAAACCTATGAAGGAAAGCCAGCACAAAACCACACCAGAAGAAGACCCATCAGAAGATATGACTCCTTCTGATGCTCCCGAAGAAGAGACGCCAACCGAGAAGCTGTAAATCCTCTGCTTTTCTGCTTTCCTGTCCATATCTTCATCATTATTGGTGAGAACACACATTCTACTCTATTTAAATTTGATTTGGAGGGCATATTTAGCCATTTTAGCACCACATCCAATATTCGCAGATTTTCAAAATTTGCAGGTGGTCTTGGAACGGAACCCCTGTGAATTTCGGGGGAGTACTGTAAATCATAAAAACAAACAGTTCAAAATTTTCTTAAAACTGTTTTTAAAAGCTTTCTAAAAACTATAGTTTCCAATCTAAAAGTGAGAGGAAGTTTATTCCAAATAGTTAGAGCTTGATAACTAAAGCACTAAGTTGACGGAATAGCTTAATTGATTTAAGCGATGGAAATTGTAAACAAAATTGATTTTGTTGTATATGACCCTGTCTACCAAAAATTAAGGACACTAACTCCAGCAAATAAGGAGGAGCCAGGCCATGTAAAATATAAAAAAATCAATACACAGAGCTTATAAGTTATCCTAGCAGAAATTGGTAACCAATGTAATTGAACAAAATAAGGTGTAACTAACTGCAATATTTTGAACAGTTTGTAATCTCTTTAGGAGTCTAGTAGTACACCCAAGATAAACTTATAATAATCCAATTATGAAAGAATTAATGATGACCACTAGTGAAAATATTGAAATATCAAAATATTTTCTGACTAATCTTAATTTCCTTAAAAACCCAAAAACATACTAACATTGGCCCTGGCAAATGGCCATTTAGTTAAGTGTTGCTGTTCTTTTTATCTAATATTTTGTAAATATATATACTTTCTTATTTATATAAAAAAAATTTCATTATGAATTTAAATAAATTATGAAATATAAAATTTTTTTATCCTAGTTAGAATAAATTGAACAAGGGAGATTTAAGGGTGGGATGGAGGATTGTTGTAAATCAGGGGTGTCCAACCTTTTGGCTTCCCTGGGCCGCATTCTCTGAAAAAAAATGTTTCTGGGGCCGCACAAAAGCTGCAGCAAGACAGAAAAGGGAGCCAGCAAGATGGTAAACACACGGGGGCAGCAGAGGAAAACACTACATTGCCCTCGGGCCGCAGGTTAGACACCTCTGTTGTAAATGATTATATGGCACTGCTTTAAGCCAGAATGAGAACTTGAAATAACATATATGTTATTATAAGAGGTTCTATGCACTGAGCTTGTGGCCTTTAGTATTGAAACATTTTTATTGAAATTTTGCAAAACAAACATAGATGCATGGGACAACACAAACCAAGTACCCCAATCCTCCCCCTAACCCCAAGCCCTAAACTCCCACAGCACCCCAAGAGAAGAGCTGGCCCCGGATCTGCTTGACCATCAGACTAAAACAAACTGGGAATCTGTACTCTGATAATTCCCTCACTAAGCTTGTGGCCTTTGTATGATACTCCATCCTCCTAGTTTATTGATTTATTCATTGATCTATTACTTGGGAAAGTTGATATGATAGGGGGGGTTGGTGGAGTGTTATTTACTCTACTATTATTGCTGGGGTATTGGTTTGGGGGGGAAGTTGCTTGGGGATTGGGTGGGAGAAGGGGATGGGGTTGTTCTTCACAGCTTTATCTGAATCTCTGCCTTTTGTGTGCCTTCAGATGGTACCTTTCCTCCAGGTACAGGATCCTGGAAAGGTTTTTTTGGGGGGTAAATCACAGGGAGAGGATAGTAGAGATCCTGGATCACAGGGATGAGGAGGAAAGATAAAAAAAGATATATTCCAGACTTCGTGGGATGAAAGGGGAGGGTGGAGAGATACCAGACCATGGGGAGAGGATGGGGAAGAAAAGAGATGTTGGACCACTGGAGGGAAGGAGAGATGCCTACCAGACCAGGGTAGGGAGAAGGAAAGGACAGATACCAGACCATGGTAGAGGGAAGGTGGGGATAGATGCCAGACTGTGGGAAGGGGAGAAGGGAAGGAGAGAGATGTCAGACTACTGGGAGGGGGAGGGAAGAAGAGAGAGATGAGAGGGATAAAAGGAGCTCTCAGGGAAGACAAGAACATAAGAACATAAGAACATAAGAACATAAGAAGTTGCCTCCGCTGAGGCAGACCATAGGTCCATCCTGCTCAGCGGTCCGCTCCCGCGGCGGCCCATCAGTCCCATTGACTGAGCAATGGTCTATACCTATCTATACCCCCCAATCCCTTTTTCTTCTAGGAATCTATCCAAACCTTCTTTGAAACCATTTAGTGTTTTCTTGTCTACAACAGCCTCTGGGAGCGCGTTCCATGTATCTACCACCCTCTGAGTGAAAAAGTACTTCCTAGCGTTTGTTCTAAACCTGTCCCCTTTCAATTTCCCCCAATGCCCCCTTGTGCTTGTGGTGCCCCTTAATTTGAAAAATCTGTCCCTGTCTACTTTTTCTATGCCCTTCAGGATCTTGAAGGTTTCTATCATGTCTCCTCTAAGTCTTCGCTTCTCCAGGGAGAAAAGTCCCAACTGCTTCAATCTGTCGGTATATGGGAGATTTTCCATTCCCCTTATCAGTTTGGTTGCTCTTCTTTGTACTCCCTCAAGTACCGCCATGTCTTTCTTGAGGTACGGCGACCAGTACTGGACACAGTACTCCAGATGCGGCCGTACCATTGCACGATACAGCGGCATGATAACTTCCTTCGTCCTGGTTGTAATACCCTTCTTAATGATACCCAGCATTCTGTTTGCTTTCCTAGAGGCTGTGGCGCATTGCGCCGATGCCTTCAGTGTTGCGTCTACCATCACTCCCAGGTCTCTCTCCAGGTTACTAACCCCTAGTGGTGTTCCCCCCATTTTGTATGTGAACATCGGGTTCTTTTTCCCCACGTGCATGACCTTGCATTTCCCCACGTTGAAGCTCATCTGCCATTTTTCGGCCCACTTTTCCAGCTGCGTTAGATCCTTTTGGAGATCCTCGCAGTCTTCCTTGGTTTGAGCCCTGCTGTATAGTTTGGTGTCATCTGCAAATTTAATGACTTCACACTTAGTTCCCGCCTCTAGGTCATTTATGTAGATATTGAACAAGAGCGGTCCCAGCACCGACCCCTGCGGAACTCCGCTCGTGACCCCTTTCCAGTCTGAGTAGTGGCCCTTTACGCCAACCCTCTGCTTCCTGTTTGACAGCCAGTTTTTGATCCATCGGTGGACCTCCCCTTGTACCCCGTGGTTCCATATCTTTTTAAGCAGTCTCTCGTGTGGCACCTTGTCGAAGGCTTTTTGGAAGTCAAGGTAAATGATGTCTATAGATTCCCCTTTATCCACCTGGCTGTTCACGCCCTCAAAGTACAATAAGTTTGTGAGGCATGACCTACCCTTACAGAAGCCATGTTGACTTGGTTTTAGCTGCCCATTTTTTTCGATGTGCTCACAGATGCCGTCTTTAATCAGTGCCTCCATCATCTTTCCCGGGACTGAGGTCAGGCTCACCGGCCTGTAGTTTCCCGGGTCCCCCCTTGCGCCCTTTTTGAAGATGGGCGTGACATTTGCTATTTTCCAATCCTCCGGGATCTCTCCGGTTTTTAAGGATAGGTTGCATATCTGTCGAAGTGGCTCCGCTATTACGTCTTTTAGTTCCTTGAGTACCCTTGGGTGAATGCCATCCGGACCCGGCGATTTGTCGCTCTTTAGTCTGTCAATCTGCTTGAGTACATCCTCTTGGCTTACCTCTAAATTGACCAGCTTATCCTCTTGGTCTCCTATTACGATCTCCTCGGGTTCTGGAATGTTGGTTATATTCTCCATCGTGAAGACTGACGTGAAGAACTCATTTAACCTGTCAGCTATCTCTTTCTCTTCTTTTACAACTCCCTTTCGGTCTCCATCGTCCAATGGTCCCACTTCTTCTCTCGCCGGTTGCTTCCCCTTCACGTATCTGAAGAACGACTTGAAGTTTGTTGCTTCCTTTGCCAGTCTCTCTTCGTATTCTCTTTTTGCTTTTCTAATCACTCGGTGACACTCTTTCTGGTGTTCTTTGTGCCTTTTTTGGTTCTCCTCTGTTTGATCTTTTTTCCATTTTCTGAACGATGCTTTCTTGTCGCTTATCGCCTTCTTCACTGCACTTGTTATCCACACTGGGTTTTTTGTTCTATTTTTTTTGCACCCTTTTCTGAACTTGGGGATGTATATGCTTTGTGCTTCGTGCACAGTCTCCTTGAGTAAGGTCCAGGCTTTTTCTACGGATTCCGTCTTCCCTATGTTGCCTTTGAGCTTCTTTCCCACCATTTTTCTCATGGCATCATAATTTCCTTTTTTGAAGTTGAGTGCCGTCGTTGTGGTTCTTTTCCCCTTTGATGATCCAATTTCAAGCTTGCACTGGATCATGTTGTGATCGCTGTTACCTAGTGGGGGTAATACCGCCACCTCCTTTGCTGGCCCCCCTAGTCCGTTAAAGATTAGGTCAAGAGTGGCATCGCCCCGTGTTGGTTCCGTGACCAGCTGCTCCATGAAACAGTCCCTCGTGACTTCTATGAATTTTATCTCTCTTGCGCAGTTTGAGTGCCCAATACTCCAGTCTATCCCAGGATGGTTGAAGTCCCCCATCACCACCACATTTCCGCTTCTGCATACCTGTTTCAGTTCAGCCTCCATCTCCTGGTCGATTTCTTCCGGTTGTCCAGGTGGGCGGTAGTACAGACCCAGTTTAATGTCTGCTCCTGCTCCTCCCTGTAGCTTAACCCATAGTGATTCCAGGCCATCCGCCCGTACTGTTGTTTCCGTCCTGGCTGATGGTATGGAGTCTTTTATGTACAGCGCTATTCCTCCACCCTTTTTATGTGTCCTGTCTCTCCTGTATAGTTTGTACCCTGGTATGGCCACATCCCATTGATTGTCCTCGGTCCACCACGTTTCTGTGACTCCAATTATGTCTAGGTCCTTATTGCTGGCTGTGATTTCCAGTTCTCCCATTTTGGCCCTCAGGCTCCTAGCATTTGTGTATAGGCAGTTTAAGACCCAGTTTTTTGTCCTCTCTCTTTGTTTCCCTTGTGCTTTGGTATTCCTGCAGTTTCCCTCATGGTTTGCCAGCCCCTGAGCTTCGTCCTCCTCCTGTTGTGTGTGTGTGACGTCCTCTGCCTGTTTCCCCTGCGCCTCCTGCTCTCCTAATTCCCACTCAGTCCTGGGCTCTTTTTCACAATGACTTTGCCCCTCTGTTTCCTGTTGTTCTGTATTGGTCCCGCTTACCTGGTCCATTTGTGCCCTCGATCCCTGCAATGCGTCTTTAGGTCCTTTTTCAACCCATACACCCTCAGACCCTAGTCCTCTTTTACAATGTCCCAGTTCAGTATCTTTGTCAGGTACTGATGTCCGATGTGTCGAGGTCAGGTCGACTATCGGCTTTCCCCTTCTTCTCAGTTTAAAGCCAAGTCTATGACGTTCTGGACGTTGCGTGCCAGCATCCTCGTCCCAGCTGTGCTAAGGTGCAGTCCATCTCTTCTGTAGAGCTTGTTCTTCCCCAAGAAGGTAGTCCAGTTCTTAACAAAGTGGAAGCCCTCCTCCTCGCACCATCTCCTCAGCCAAAAGTTAATTGATTGTAGTTCGCTCTGTCTCTTTGTGTCCGCTCTCGGTACTGGCAAGATCTCTGAGAAGGCTATCTTCCTTGTCCTTAGTCTCAGTTTCCTCCCCAGGGTCCTGAACTGGTCTGTTAGTGTAGTCCTGTTGAAGTTTCTCCTGCTGATATCGTTGGTTCCGATGTGGATCACTACTGCTGTCTCCTCCGTCTCGGCTCCCTCCAGGATCCTCTCGATATTGTTGATGATGTCTTTTGTTCTTGCCCCCGGGAGACATGTTACCAGTCTGTCCTCTCTCCCTCCGGCTATGTGACTGTCTACTCCTCTCAGGATTGAGTCCCCGACCACAATAGCCGATCTCCCCTTCTTCAATTGTCTCTCTGGTCTCAGATCTGTGTCATATGTGTAGTCCGTTTGTCCGTTCTCTGGGCTCTGCTGTGTCTCCGCCCCTGGTCTCAGGTCTGTGTCATCTGCGCAGTTCGCTAGTCCTTTCTCCTGGCTCTGATGGATCTCCTCCCCCTCTGCCTGCCCAGGTCCTCCGCAAGGTCCTAGTTCCATGGTGTCTGGTGATTCCTGTCGTCCAACTGTCGGTTCCCTCCTGGTGTGTTGGTGGTCCTGTGCCTCTGCCATCTTGCAGGCCTCATCAATGAATTTCTCGAGCTCCCTAACTTGTTCTGCGATGTGGCTTTCTCTGGCGGTGTCCACGGTTGTCCAACACTGTTCTTCCAGGGTGCACAGTCCCTCCAGTTCTTGTACTCGAACCTGCAGTCTCCCGACCTCCTTCTTCAGGCTATCCAGTTCCTGACATCGATTGCAAATGTATACCTGCCTCCCGGAGGGGAGGTAGTCATACATATGGCACTCGATGCAGAAAACTGGGTAGCTCCCCTGGGTTCCTGTAGCCTCCATTCCTGTAGCCTCCGTGATTTGGGAGCGGTGCCTGACGTGCAGTTATCTGAAAAAGTAGAGAGAGAGAAAGTGATAAGAGGAGAATAGAATTTTTTTTTTTTTTTTTTATTTTTTTTTTTTCTTTTAAGGTTAGAAGTTATTGAGGTTAAAAGTTAGAAGTTGGATTTAGATTTGCTGCTGGGCTGCCTGGGCTCCTTCACAGGCTTCCTTCGCAAAGGCGCTCTCGCTAAGGCGAGCGCCTTTACCGCTCGCCTTCGCCGCGCGCCGAACGGCTGGGCGCCGTTGGCTCCCTTCTACTTAAAGGGGAGCCCGGGCGCCGATGCGACCTATGACGCGACGGGGGGGGGCGGAGCTAACTCTCGCCGCGACCCCGGGTCTTTCTGCCTGCTTCCTGCCCTCGCTGTCTCTCCTGCTATCTCCGGCCCCTGCCCTGCAACAGCCGAACCTGCTGAAAAAAGAAAAAAAGAAACGCAAGGCAAAAACCGCTGAGGTCTGCCTCGTGCCCTGGCTTCCCTTCTACTTAAAGGGGAGCCCGGGCGCCGATGCGACCTATGACGCGACGGGGGGGGGGCGGAGCTAACTCTCGCCGCGACCCCGGGTCTTTCTGCCTGCTTCCTGCCCTCGCTGTCTCTCCTGCTATCTCCGGCCCCTGCCCTGCAACAGCCGAACCTGCTGAAAAAAGAAAAAAAGAAACGCAAGGCAAAAACCGCTGAGGTCTGCCTCGTGCCCTGGCTTCCCTTCTACTTGCATAGCATAGCAGAGAGATTAAATGAATTATTTGCCTTGGTCTTCACTGGTGGGGGGGGGAGAGACAGAAAAGAGGGCAATGATGAAAGGGGAAAGAATGGGCAGATATAGGTGCAAACAGTACAGAAGGGGGAGAGAAAGAAGGCAGAGTCAATGAAAGACTGGGAATAAAGGGAAGTAAAATAGGAGAGCAAGGGTGAGGGAAAGAGATGGAAAGCTGCTGGTAGATCATAAAAAAAGAGGGAACTTGAAGACTAGATAGTAAGAATGAGTTAAATCTGGACATAGAGGTAGAAAAATAAATTGAAAAACGCCAAAAGGAAAAGGAGGCGAGAAATCCTAGAGAGACTTAAGACGGAGGAAAGCAGAAACCAGAGAAGAGAATGGCCAGAACATAAAGGTAGAAAAATAATTGTATTTTAAATTCAGGATAAAGTAGTGTGGTACCCGTGTTTATAAGGGTTAATAAATATCATCTTAATTCTATTTTCTATTTATATCGACTCATTGAACTAATTTCAATACATTTTTGACCAACTGTCAAGAGACCAAAACCGGTCAGGACAACTTACTGTCTTGACCTGGGGAAGGGGGTGTTGGCTTCTGAGTGCTAGCTGAAAAATGTTTTGAAATCCTTTCAATTAAAAAAAAAAAAAAAAATCAATCTTATTTTCCATAATTCTTAATTTGTAATGCACAGTGTGCATAATACCATCAGGGTAATGTAACAGAAAATATTTGCTCACATCAACTCAGTCCTTTGGCTCACAATTTTTTTTTGCTCACATGAACTTAGTCCTTAGAAGGAGGTCACGTGATGTGCTGAGCAGAGGCAGACATGCTTTTCTCTGCTTGCTGCTCCCCAATGCTATCTACTCCTTTAACACCACCAAACGGCCATATACAGACACAGACCGTGCAAGTCTGCCCAGTACTGGCCTTAGTTCTTCAGTCCTTATACTCTACTTCTCCCTTTGTTTTTTGCAGCACCCTGCATTTTTTAGTATTAAATATATTAGCTGTCAAACTCTAGACTATTTTTCAATCATTATTAGATCCTTCATGTTTTCTATACTTTTATGTTCAAATAATTTTTATTGAACAAAGGTACAGCATACTCTTGCAGATACAAGGAAGCTCAAAAACATTTTTCAAAAAGAACCCAACTCATTCCCCATCAATCCCCCCCCCCCTTATATGTTCTTCAACCAGCAAATAAGAGTACTAACAGTAAGGACACAGTAGGATTAGTGAGAACAAGGAACAAGTCATCTGCGAATGCCAATATTTTAACTTCAGTAAGTGGGTCGAGAGCTTTTGACCACTGAGATGCGAGAGCCCATTGAAGGGTCCTGAGATGAAGCCTCGTAAACAGCGTAACATGCACCATGGAAGCCATGTGACCCAGGAGCACTATCATTTGTCTGGCCGAGATTGATGGAAGATGGTAAGTCTGATCGCAAAGCTGAATCAAATTGTCTTGTCTTTGCTGAGGGAGAAACACCTTGAGATGAATTGTGTTTAACAGAGTTCCGATAAAATGTAGATTCTGAGAGGGTTGAAGTTGGAATTTGCAAAAATTGATTTCAAAGCCAAACTTCTGGAGGAAGAGAATTGTCAACTGAGTCGCTGCCATCACCCCTTACAAACCACCCTAAAACTGCTAGGAATAACTATCGCCAGATGCTGCACCATGCAACCGCAAATCAATAAAACAATACAAAAGTCATTCTTAGTCATGAGAAACTTAAGACAAGTTCAGAAATTCTTCGAGAAAACTCAATTCCAGCTCATAGTTCAGTCCTTAATACTAGGCCTACTTGACTACTGTAATATCCTCTACCTCCCATGCCCTACAACCATAACAAAACAACTACAAACTATCCAAAACACAGCACTAAGACTCATCTACTCATTAAAGAAACATGATCACATTACAGAAGCATATCTCCAATCGCACTGGCTTCCGATCCCAGCAAGAATACAATTTAAATTCTACTGCCTACTATTTAAGACTTTATATGGAGACAGTCCAAACTACCTGAATAAATGCCTCATCCACAACACTGCAACCAGACATAGGAAAACTCACACCCCATTCTCATACCCCCCAATTAAGGAGGTCAAACGGAAAAACTATATGATGGCCTCCTGGCCACTCAAGCAGCCAAACTAGACAACCAAATCGCCAATCTACTGACGGCATCCCTCAACTACAAGACTTTTAGAAAAGAAATAAAGACCATACTCTTCAAGAAAACTCTGAAAAAAGAAATAATACCGCAAGTCTCAAACTCCACCTCTCACTAAAGCCAACTACCCCAAACAAATAACCTTACCCATTTCTTACTCTTTTTGAAAATGACCAATTTTTTTTTTTTTTTTGTAAGTTCTTGTAATACATCTTGGATAATTATTTTGTAATCCGCCTTGAACTGCAAGGTAATGGCGGAATAGAAATCCCTAATGTAATGTAATGTAATGTAATGTTGTGTAATGTAATGTTGTGTAATGTAATGTTGGGTCCTTAATCAGCCAATCGTCCAGATAGGGAAACACCTGGAAGCCCTGAGCCCTCAACGCTGCTACCGCTACAACCAGGCACTTGGTGAATATTCTGGAAGAGGATGTAAGGCCAAAAGGTAGGACTCTGTATTGGTACTGATGCTGCGCCACCTGAAATCTGAAAAATTTTCAGGAGAATGGATACAATGGAATATAAGCTTCTTTCAGATCTAAAGTATAGCTAGTCATTGTGATCTAAGAGGGGATATAAAGTTGCTAGGGACAACATACAAAACTTTTCCTTCACTAAAAACCTGTTCAGGCCCCTGAGGTCTAAGATTGGATGCAGACCTCCCATCTTCTTTGGAACTAGGCAATATCAGGAGTAAAATCCCTGATTCCTTTGGAGAGGTGGAACCTCTTCTATTGCATTGAAAAGAGATTCTATCTCTTGAAGAAGGGATGCTTGTTGAGGTTTGAAAGAGGACTCTCTTTGAGGATAATCTGGAGGCATAGTGATGTAGTGAACAGAGTATCCCTCTCAAATGACTTTTAGAACCCAGAGGTCTGTGGTTATTAATTTCCAATGGTGACAATAAAACCAGAGCCAACCTCCAACTGTTTGAGGCAGAGGCTGGGAAAGAGGAACAGCGGCTATGCTCTCTAGAAGCTCGTCAAAATGACTGAGCAGGCTTTGAAGGAGCTGCTGATTGAGTTTTCTGAGGATGCTGTTGCTTTTGCTTTTTCTGCTACAGTCGAAGAAAAACGCCTTTGATATGAAAGATTAAAAGATTTAGAAGTTAAAGGCTTAGGCTTGGATTTAACCAAAGCATCCTAATGTTTCTCATAGTCATTGAGCTTTTGTGTAGCGTTTTCAAAAATGTCACCAAGCAGGGAATGTTAGCTAATCTGTCCTGAAGATTGATATCTATATCTGAGACTCTTAATCATAATAATAATAATAATAACAGTTTATATACCGCAATACCGTTAAGTTCTATGCGGTTTACAAAAGATTAGTGGAGTACAAGTTGAGTTGACGTACAAGTTGAATTAACTTAAGGGATGTGGGGAACAATGGGGAGAAAGGGCAAGGGAGGGGAAAGAGGGAAGTGGGTTAACTGTCTAGGTATTTCAGGAATAGGTGGGTTTTGAGGCGTTTCCTGAATACCTCATAAGTGGTGGGCAATAGGAGTTGTTCTAGGTCTTTACCCCATAGAGCAGCCTGATGTGAGAGAAGATGTCTCATGGTCACTGATATAGCTGAGGCTCTGGATGATAATTCAAAGGCATCACAAGCTGATCTCGCCATATAGCTAAGGTACGGGTGTGAAATATATGATGAAATTCCTGCAGATGTTGAGAAAGAATGTATCTATCAAAAGAAGAATTTTTGAACCAGATGCTCGATATAGCAGGATATATAGAAATTGCAATTTAGTACTCTGTTCGCTAACATGGAATTTTGGTACAGGCGACATCCAAATTTGTCTATAGTGCACCCTTCATGCACTGGTGGCACTGAGGCATAGACTTTTGATGGAGTAGATTTTTTCAACGTCGACTCCACCACTAATGGCTGGTGCTGAAGCTGTGATTTGTCAGAATCTGGTGAAGGAATGATCTTACACAGAGAGTCTAATTTTCTAGGAGCCACTGTAATGGTGAGGGGCATTTCCCAATTCTTGTGAAGTCTCTTTAAGAATACCATGTAAAGGCCTGGACATTGATGGAAAGACCACGTCAGCCAAATCAAACTGAATGGCTGAGAGGAAAAAAACAAAGCCCTCTGGCAAAAGCCATGAGAAAAAGAAAGAAAAGAAAAAAAGACTTTTCTCTTTTTTTTTTTAGAAAAAATATTTAAAAGAAAAACGCGTGAACGGGAAGGTAAACGCCAAAAATATGAACAATGTTCACAGACACGAATTCTTAGCTCCTTGAAAAACTAAACTAAGAACTGAGGAGCTGCAAGTTTACATCAGACAGGAAAGCACTTAAACATTCGTGGTGCGGGTAGTTCGCGAACTTTCTCAAGTTGTTAAAGTGGCGATGTACTTTTAAACCTATCCATACTGGAGCTCCATGGATGATATCACCCACATTTGAGAATATGCTACCTGCTTGTCCTGGGATAATCTGTATTCCCTCTAAGCTGGGCACATGAGCAGTCGCTCATACATTCAAGGAGCATCGCTCATAAAAATACAGTGGTGCCTCGCATAACTGACGCCTCGCACAGCGAACGCTGCGCACAACGAACTTTATGTCTTGATCCGTACAACGAACTTCGTTTCACACAACGAAGTCGCCCGAGCTGCATCCTTCCGCGCAGGCACTGCGCTTAACTGCCCTCTCTCCGCCTGGTTCCCTCTTGCCCCCCCGACTCCCCGACACGATCGGGGCAAAAAGGAGCCCAAGCCCTCTTGCCCCGCCGATTCCCCAACTCCCCACACAATATCGGGCCAGGAGGGAGCCCAAGTCCTCCTGGCCACGGCGACCCCCTAACCCCACCCTGCACTACATTACGGGCAGGAGGGATCCCAGGCCCTCCTGCCCTCGACGCAAACCCCCCCTCCCCCCAACGACCGCCCCCCCCCAAGAACCTCCGACCGCCCCCCCAGCCGACCCGCGACCCCCCTGGCCGACCCCCACGACACCCCCAACCCCCTTCCCCGTACCTTTCTGTAGTTGGCCGGACAGACGGGAGCCAAACCCGCCTGTCCGGCAGGCAGCCATCGACGGAATGAGGCCGGATTGGCCCATCCGTCCCAAAGCTCCGCCTACTGGTGGGGCCTAAGGCGCCTGGGCCAATCAGAATAGGCCCGGGAGCCTTAGGTCCCTCCTGGGGGCGGGGCCTGAGGCACATGGGCCCAACCTGACCATGTGCCTCAGGCCCTGCCCCCAGGAGGGACCTAAGGCTCCCGGGCCTATTCTGATTGGCCCAGGCGCCTTAGGCCCCACCAGTAGGCGGAGCTTTGGGACGGATGGGCCAATCCGGCCTCATTCCGTCGATGGCTGCCTGCCGGACAGGCGGGTTTGGCTCCCGTCTGTCCGGCCAACTACAGAAAGGTACGGGGAAGGGGGTTGGGGGTGTCGTGGGGGTCGGCCAGGGGGGTCGCGGGTCGGCTGGGGGGGCGGTCGGAGGTTCTTGGGGGGGGGCGGTCGTTGGGGGGAGGGGGGGTTTGCGTCGAGGGCAGGAGGGCCTGGGATCCCTCCTGCCCGTAATGTAGTGCAGGGTGGGGTTAGGGGGTCGCCGTGGCCAGGAGGACTTGGGCTCCCTCCTGGCCCGATATTGTCGGGGAGTTGGGGAATCGGCGGGGCAAGAGGGCTTGGGCTCCCTTTTGCCCCGATCGTGTCGGGGAGTCGGGGGGGCAAGAGGGCTTGAGCTCCCTCTTGCCCCGATCGTGTCGGGGAGTCGGGGGGGCAAGAGGGCTTG
Organism: Geotrypetes seraphini; assembly: GCF_902459505.1. Lineage (NCBI taxonomy): Eukaryota > Metazoa > Chordata > Amphibia > Gymnophiona > Dermophiidae > Geotrypetes > Geotrypetes seraphini. The sequence goes on from NC_047097.1 coordinate 46,004,130, forward strand.
AGCTCCCTCTTGCCCCGATCGTGTCGGGGAGTCGGGGGGGCAAGAGGGCTTGAGCTCCCTCTTGCCCCGATCGTGTCGGGGAGTCGGGGGGGGCAAGAGGGCTTGAGCTCCCTCTTGCCCCGATCGTGTCGGGGGTGCCAGGGACCACACGGAGTCACCCACCGTACCACCCGATTCGGGTAAGCGCAGGTATCGGTGGGTGGCTTATTTGCGGGGGGGTGCCTTATTTTACATTTTTTTCTAAAAAGGGGGGGCTGTCTTATTTGATGGCCCTGCCTTATCATCGGGGAAACACGGTAGGAAAAAAAAAAAAAAAATGAACAGTTAAGTCCCAGTTTTTGCCGCTGAGACTCTGCCCTCTCACTGTAAAATTAGACTCTACTTAGTCTGTCTTTAAATTTAAAAAATGTGTGTTGTTTTAAAAAACAATTATGTTTTTAGATGTATCTAAATAAAAATAATAACCAAAAATTTATCTTTTTTTATGTCATCTTAGCATATTTTATGCTACAGAACGAATTATTTTTTTTAACATGTATTGTTATGGGAAAACGCGTTTCACATAACGAACTTTTCGCATAACAAACTTGCTCCTGGAACGAATTAAGTTCGTTGTGTGAGGCACCACTGTACTTGCAAATCTGGAATATTGTTGGATTTTAGAACTTGTTGCGCACCTGAGAAAAAATTTACACTTACCCAGCCAATCCTAAGAGGGAGCACGGGATACAATAGAAGCATTTTTTCATTGAAAAAGAGGCTCTGAAATTAGGGATCATAGGATGAAGGGGAAAGGGAGAAAATTCAGGAGTAATGCAAGAAAAACTAAGTTACGTATCTTTAGCAGCTGTTGACCATGGACAGCAGGATACAAATTTCTGACAACATGGATGATGTCATGATGGAGCCTGACACTGGAAATGCTGTTCCACCTTAGAGTCTCTAGAAGCTGTTGAGTAGACTCAGGGCTAGATGCATAATACATGATCGTTGAGACTGTGCAAGTTACTTCTGGCCAATTTTATGGCTGAGTCTGGAACAGCAATTGATGTTCCAACAAGTTTGCATGGAGGTTCACTGTAATACTGTCCTATCAGTTGCTATGAAAGCGACTGACACATACATAGAGTCAGTTTGGAGAAAAGCCCCAAAGCAGCCTCCTATCATTCAGCTGTTTGGGCTCTTTTTCTTTTTTAATGGCACAGATGTGTGTGTGTTATATCTGCTCCATAAAAAAAAAAAAAAAGAAAAAAGTGAGCCACCCCTCCCCCCACTACAAAAAAATCAGCAGGAGGGATTCCCACTCCCTCCTGCCATCGCAAACCAACCCCTCTCCTTCCCTTCTCCATTTTCCTAAAAATCGACAGGAGGGATGCCCACTCCCTCCTGCCACCGGTTGCTCCCCCCCTCCCCCAAACCTCAAAACTAGATGACAGCAGGAAATGCAGTCTGCTAAGCAATTAGAAAGTGCATGTTTTCTAATGGCAACACCCATCTTCTTAGGGTCAAAAGAAAAAAAAAGGCTGAGTAGACTTTCTAAATGTTTTAGACCATGCCAGATATTAATAGAAGGCTAAGGCTCTCTTGCAATCTAGAGTGCGCTGTGCATTTTCATCTTTGCAGGCAAGAAACCTGGGAAAATATTGGCAGGGCAACTGACTAGTTAATATAGAATTCCACTATTACCTTTAAAAGGAACATAGGATGAGTAAGCAGAACCACTCTGTTAAATTTTGGGTAAGGTGATCCTGAAACTCATTAACTACAGGAGCTGAAAAGACTACCAACAAAATAAGACTTTTAAGATCAGGTACATTAGATAACTGGTATGGAGGGGATATTTCATCAGCTAGCTAAATAACACAGATACCATGACACAATGGAAGGCTTCGCTACGAGTAGAAGAAGCCCTGCATAAAGCAAGCTAAAAGCAGCAAAGGAATGTGTTTACCTTCTATGTGACAACAGCAAGAACCCGGTCTTGTTTGACATGCATTTGAGAATGCTTGCCATTCTAATACTTCATAGATGTGAGTTTGCAGAAAATTTGAAGAGTGACACTACTGCTTGAGCAAGGAAGCAACCTCTTGCACCTTATGTCTGGAAAGATTCTCTCCATGGCTCAGCATAGCATATCAGCAAGCTTTTCTTTCATATCATATGTTCGATCTGAAGCTTGAAACCAGCTGAGTCTCTGGGCACCAATACTTATTACAGAAGCTTTCAATGCTGTATTGAAAATGTCTTTTAAAATAAATGAGGTTTACTTAAGAGTCCTTTACATTAGAAACAGGCACCTGACAAGGCTGCCCCCTTTTGCCTCATGTGTTTTGGTCATCGAACTGTTGGTCCAGCAGATCAGAGCCAATCAAGATATAAAAAGGCTACAGCTGTGGCTTTGCTCACTGTAACCCAGATGCATATTGGGAGAATATGTCAGAGTTTCTGAATTCAAAACCAACATAATGTAAAACCACCCAGAAAGTACCCCCTAATGGGCGTTATTCAACATTGTTGTTATATTGAATATAATACTGTAACACAAGCCGATCACTTATTCAGGCAGTGTCTTCATCCTCACTGTCCTCTACATGTTCCGCATGCGACGCAAAAGGAGGAGGAGATGAAGAGGATAAACAACTAACCGGGTGCCTCCTCAGGCAGTGGAAATAGATCGGTGTCTTCATTCTCATCATCCTGTACATGTTCACTATGAGGAGGAGACGAAGGTAGTCACTCCTCATGGGTGGCTGTTGTGGAAGAGGTGAATGGGGAGGCTTCGTCTCTTGGTTATCTTCTAGAAATACATTGTGATTTCAGTCCGTTTCTTCTGCTTCATTTCTTTATAGATATATTCATGTTATGTAGACATTGCTGCTTCTGCTAACTCCTTCACCTGCAAGGCACCATGATAGCACTGAACCTATGCAGACCCTCTACAATATTGTAAAATTTAAACTTGTCTTCTAGCACTTATTCTCCATTCAGTATTGCCTCTCCTTCAGAAACAGTAAGGTTAATTAGGTCATCTTCTGTTAATTCGTCAGCTCTGGTGTCTATTAAGTCTTGAATATCCCCCAGATCCATATCTTGAAAGCCTTCCCCACCCACCTTCTTTGCCAAGTCCACGATGTCTTTCATAATTTTGCTTGACTGGGTCTCTGGTAATAACAGTGAACTCCTTTACACATTCAGGCCAAAGATTATTCCAGCACAAGGCCACTGTCTCTGGCTTGACAGCTTTCATCACTCTTTCAGTAACATTGATGGCATCAGCAATAGTAAAGCCCTTCCATGTTTTCATGATGATCTTCACAATGGGGTCTTGTTACATTGCATGGACAATCCTCTCCATTGAATACAGTGTGTAGTGTGCCTTGAATGAAAGATGTATTGGGGGCATGTAGACGACCTCAACACCATGTTGAACTCATGTGGTTCTGGGTGTCCGGAGGCATTGTCCAATACCAGCAGAACCTTGAATTCCTTTCCCTTACTGGCCAGGCATTTTCTTACTTCAGGAACAAAACGCTGATTAGAGAATGACATGGGGGAAAACTTTGTCCCCACCCCACTCTGTCCCTGCGAACTCGGCCCCAAGAAGGTTCCCGGAGCAGCAATGCATGCAGCAAGCTTCCAAATGGCTGGGAGGTGCAAAGGGGCCGACCCATTAGAGCAGGGCTGCCCAAGTCCGGTCCTCGAGATCTACTGGCAGGCCAGGTTTTCAGGATATCCCCAATGAACATGCATGAGAGAGATTTGCATATCAACAAGGCAGTGCAGGCAAATCTCTCTCATGCATATTCATTGTAGATATCCTGAAAACCTGGCCTGCCAGTAGATCTCGAGGACCGGACTTGGGCAGCCCTGCATTAGAGTCATGGGTTTGGGTTTTTGGGGGGTTTCTTTGCCGTCAGCTTTCAGGAAGCCAGGGAGAGAGGGAGGGGGCTGCTGACAGGGAGGAGTGGGAAGGGAGGCAACTCACGGCAAATCCTTTACTGTAGGGACAAGCCCATTCACCACTCTACGCGGCAACCAGTCAATTTCTTCTCCCATTCCTGTGAGTTACCCGTGGGAAACAGTCACTTTGTCATTCTCTAATGCTGATAATACCACTTAAGGAACAGCATTCTTGCTGTCCAAATCTTCTTGTGCATCCAGTAAACAGGCAGCTGGAACTTATCTTTTCCCTTCAAGGCTCAGGGTTTAGTGACTTTATAAATCAGTGTAGGCTTTATCACATGGTCTACTGCGTTTGCACAAAATAGCATGGTTAGTCTATCCCTTGCAGTCTTGAAGCCTGGTACTCGCTTATCCTCTTTGCTAATGAAAGTTCTCTGTGGCATTCTCTTCCAAACACAGTGGTTTTATTGGCATTGAATACCTGCTCAGGTTCAGAGCCCTTTTCTTCAGTGGCGTATCTAGCATATGTGACAACCGGGGCCCATCATTTTTTGACACCCCTCTCCTCCATCTATGTCAGGGGTGTCCAATGTCGGTCTTCGAGGGCCGCAATCCAGTCGGGTTTTCAGGATTTCCCCAATGAATATGCATTGAAAGCAGTGCATGCAAATAGATCTCATGCATATTCATTGGGGAAATCCTGAAAACCCGACTGGATTGCGGCCCTCGAGGACCGACATTGGACACCCCTGATCTATGTGAAAAATATGATTTTTAGTAACAATCCACATATCGCACAACAAGAGTGTACCTAGGAAAAGGCAGCATCTTAAACACTGCAGTGAGCACTAGAACACCAACACATAGATTGTAAAACTAAACAAGCCAGATCCCGCACAGTCAATTGATCCGGCAGTCAATGCCAACTGAAAACTATGTTCTTTTCATACACACAGAACAGTGATACACCTTCACCCAATATGGAATAATCACAAACTAAAAATAGAAATATGTAGACAAAAGTTAAACTGAACTGCCAAGAAACCAGACTCTGCATACAATGCAACACCACAAAAACAGTAACACGTGTCCTCTAATACTGTGCAAAATATAAAGACAGTAGATGTAAATTTGAAAAAACTGATACATAACAATCACCACTTTACAAATTAACAAATAAAAATAAAACAAATAATGAGAAATAAGAAAATACCATTTTATTGGACTAATCCATTTTTCAATTAGCTTTCAGAGGCCAAATCTTTCTTCAGAACAGTATCCTGTCCTGACCTGAGGAAAAGGGTTTAGTCCAAAAAATTTCCTTATTTCCATTTCCTATTTATAAAATTTTATCAATACAGTTAAAATACTACTTGATTCTAAGTAGAGCAACAAAAAATCTTTCTACCTTTTGTCGTTTCTGCTTTAATCATCTTCTCTTTGCTCTCTTCTTTCTATACAGCATTTGTCCTCTCTCCCTTCCATGCAACATCTGCCCTCTCTTTGCCCCTTCCACCTACCTTGTGCCCTCTCTCTATCCCTTCCATCTGTCCACCCTCTCTCTGCCTCTTGCATCCACTGTCCACCCTCTCTCTGCCCCTTGCATCCACTGTCCACCCTTTCTTTGTTCCATATGGCATCTTCCCTCTTTCTATGTCCCTTCAATAAACTGTATATCCTGTGCCCTTTCTCTCCTTTATACATGATTCATTTTGGATTCACCCCCTCCCCTATGGTCTGGCATCTCTCTCTTCTCAATAATGGTTTTCTTGACCTATTAATTACTTTCTTCCACCTCTCTTAAGTTCAATCAATTTGTACCTTCGTTTAATCTTTTGTAAACTGCATAGAACTTCACGGTACTGCGGTATATAAATTGGTATTATTATTAATCTCCTTTCCTTCCTTCCTTCCCACTCCACCCCATGGTCTGGCATCTCTATCTCCTTCCCTTCTCTCCCCCCATGCCCTGGCATCTCCCTCCGCCACCTCCTCTCCTTTCTTTCCCTCTGGTCTGGCATTTTGTCTCCTTTAGTTTCCCTTCCTTCCATCTCCCCCTCCCATTCCATTATCTAGCATCTCTTCTCCTTCCTTTCTCTACATCCTTCCACCTGGTCTGGCATCTGCCTCCTCCCCCTCTCCCCTGACACCTCTCCCCTCCCTCCATGGTCTGGTAGCTCCTTTCCTTTCCTTTACTTCCATGGTCTTGGAATCTCTTTCCTCTCCCTTCCCTGGTGTTCCTTCTCCCCTCTCTCTCTCCAATTGGGTGCAGCAGCAGCACTTCTTTCTTGCCCCCTCCCCAATTGGGTGCAGCAGCAGCATCTCTCTTCCCCTCCCCCCTTGGGTGCAGCAGCAGCAGCAGCAGCAGCATTTCTATTCCCATCGGCGGAGTTGCAAGCTTCCCTCCATCGCTGACCTCTTGCTGCTCTTCCTTGCTTCGGGCCTTCCTCGTTGTTGGGTCCTGCCTTCGCGGAACCAGAAAGTAGGCAGAATCTGGCAGCCAGGAAGGCCCAAAGCAAGGAAGAGCAGCAAGACAAGTTTTAACTTCCCTCCATCGCTGACCTTAGCCCTAGAGAACTCATGTTCTCTTCTCCTCCCCCCCCACCCTGGAATGTAACTTCCAGTTTCAGAGGGAAGAGAAGGGAAGCTGGCACACACACCTTAAAGCCCCGAAGCATGTGGAATGTGTGGCTAATGTGTGGAAATCGCCAAGTCGGTGAGAGGCGGGGGTTGTTATTTTTTAAAAATGTTGAGCAATGGCAGGATTCGCGATAGATGGCAGCTGGGCAAATTAGCCGGGCGCACCGCCCAGCTAAAAGACCCTAGGGTAGTGGTAGGTAAACTCATCAGTCAAGAGCCAAAATCAGCAGTACAACGATTAAGATTTTTTTTGAGTGCCATACCTCGTGCCTGCTTGCGCTACAACAGCTACGTCAACCCGACTGACACCCCGAACATAGTCGAAATCGATTCATGGCAGAGCCTAGAGAATGACAGTGGGAAAAAATTTGTCTCCGTCCCCTCCCAGTCAGCTTGGTCCCCATCCCCGCAAACCACCTGATTCCAATTCCTTGAATTGTTTTATAATGAACTTATTAGATTAAAATATAAAAAGAAACAATATTCTGTACAATTGTCAATTTATAAATCAGTGTCTTCTCCCCACACTCTCTTCCCAATTTCCCTTCAGCGTCCTCAGCCCACTCTCTCTTCACTTTCCTTCAGCGCATGCACATAAAAACAAGCAAGTAATTTTATATCATTTTCATTCTATTCATTCATAGAAATTAAAGTCTAAATAATGCCAGTCGCATAACAAAATATGATTTTACAAAAATAATTCCCTGCACAGTCAAGCCTGCAAGGATTACTAGATGTCTTTCAGCAGCTTCCCTCCCTCCCTCTCCCTTACCTTTGTGGCCAAGTCAAAATGATCTACCAACAATAAAATTTTTAAAAACACAAAGCACACTGTACGCAGAGAAAATGTTAATTATCATTTATATTCCGCGAGTTTTCAAAGAGATCAAGGCAGATGACTTTATGCAATGTCACCTCAGTAACAACTATACAAAAATAGACAAATATATCACCTCCCTTTTTACTAAACCGCGATAGCGGTTTTTAGTGCAGGGAGCTGCGCTGAATGCCCTATGCTGCTCTCGACGCTCATAGGCTCCCTGCGCTAAAACGCTATTGCGGTTTAATAAAAGGGAGCCATAGTGCAAAATATAGACAGCATATATAAATTCTTAAAACGGATACATTTTGATCACTAAATTGAAAATAAAATCATTTTTCCCTACCTTTTTTTTGGTAATTTTATCAGTCTCTGGTTGCACTTTATTCTTCTGACTGTGCATCCAATTTTTCTTCCCTTCTTTCAGCCTCCTGTATGCTTCCTCTCCTTCAGACCTCATTCCCTCCCCAAACTTTTTCTGTTTCACCCTGCCCCCTTTCTTTCTGTATGTCTTTCTCTCTCTCTGTGCCCCATTTCTTTCTTTCACCCTGCCCCCTTCTTTCTTTCTCTCTCCATGCCCCCTTTCTTTCTTTCTCTCTGCCCTCCCCTTCCCCAAGCCACCACCATTGGGAAAATGCTGCCACCGCTGCTGGGGAATAAGCTGTCACTGCCGCCATAGGGAACAGGCCGGCGCCAAGTTCGCCCTGCTTCTCTTCCCTGCGGGGCCGACCAACTCTAACCGCCCGACGTGAATTCTAACATCGGAGAGGACGTTCCGGGCCAGCCAGGCAGCAATTGGCTGTCCCAGAACGTCCTCTCCGACGTCAGAATTGATGTCGGGCGGCGAGAGTTGGTCGGTCCCACAGGGAAGAGCAGGGAGAACTCGGCGCCAGCCTGTTCCCAATGATGGTGGTGGCACTCAAGTGGCTAAAGAGGCGCATGCGGCTCACGAGCCGCAGTTTGCCGGCCTAGGGAGAACACTGGAGGGTGGCCAGCTGTGCGCCCCCTTGGGGCATGCACCCAGGGCAGACAGCCTCCCGCACCCCCCTTTGGTATGCCACTGCTTCTCTTCAATAATTTTCTTTGAGGTGACAAGGAACTCTCTAGCTGCCTCTTGGTTGGTAGATGCTCTTTCTCCTGTCACATAGGCTATACCTGTGGTGGAATTTATCAAATCACCCTTTACTGGCCTGAAAGTCCTTACATTGTGACAATTTTCCTTCCCTTCAAGTTATACAAAGACTTAGCCTTTCTTCTTTTTTGTATAATAATTTTTATTAGCGAGTGCAACACAGAGTGTACAGAAATCCAACACAGAATCTACACCTGGGCCTATCACCTCTTAACTTCATAATGTGACTTCTCATTCCAGAGCTTCCTTCCTTCCTTCTAAATGAAAGACTCGACTCATGCGCATTTATGCCATGTAGACGTTTAAATACCTACATGGCATAAATGCACATGAGTCGAGTCTTTCATTTGGAAGGAAGGAAGCTCTGGAATGAGAGGGCACAGGATGAAGTTAAGAAGTGATAGGCTCAGGAGTAATCTAAGGAAATACTTTTTTTTTTTTTTACAGAAAGGGTGGTAGATGTGTGTAAGTCTCCCGGAAGAGGTGGTGGAGTGTGGGATAGGCACATGGGATCTCTTAAGAGTGAGGAAGAGATAATGGTTACTGCAGATGGGCAGACTGGATGGGCCATTTGGCCTTTATCTGCCATCATGTTTCTTTTTTTTTTTTTTAAATGTATGTTTATTAGCAGTGAAAGATACACCACCCAACAGGTATTCTCTTCTTAAAGCAATCCTGCACCCACATATATATTGCAGTTTCCATATGAGAGAGATTGTTATATCACAAAACAAATAATGTCTTTGCACCCACTGGTGTAGCTGCAGCAACAGCTTCATGGATTGGCTTTTACTTCTTTTTTATGTACCTAATGGTAGATTCATTAATGCCAAGGAACTGCGGAGGCTGACTTCACTCTACAAAGCATGTCCAAAAATTCAACCTTTTCTGGTAAGGTCTTTACTTTTTTTCCCCTCTTGGGAGCACTTTTGGTAACTCTAGGAGCCTTATACTTTGTAGCCATACTGCAAATATGGAGAGACCTGACCTGTTCTTGAAGGAGAGGCAATACCAGATATGGTGAAGTTAGATTTTGTAAAAAAATTTAGAGTTCGCTAAAGAAATGCGCAGTATACGCTGCCCTTTAGAATGCCACTCTTTGTCTCCAAACAAAAGCAGCCTTACAAATAATATAAAATTACAGAATTATATAGTGTGTAAAATTTAGGCACCAGGGAGGCTAGTATTTGATAATGTCCCTGGACTTTATACAATATCTCTGGTGTAGCTGCAGCAACTCACAGTCACACTTCTTCTCTTCTCTCGGGGGGCAGAGACAGCTCTGTCCCAGGCCCGACCAAGCTCGGTTGTTCCTCGGAGAATTCCCAACAAGCGTACCCGGGGCGGTTTTTTCCTCCTTTGGTGTAGCTTAGAGAATGACACGGTGGTTGTTACCCGTGGCTAGCCGCGAGTAGCCGCGGGAACCCGCCGAAACGGGGAAGAAAAAATAGTGGTCTCTGCGGGGACGGGGACAAGGCCATTCACTAGCCCGTGGAGCGGTGAATGGTCTTGCCTCCGCAGTGAGGCAATCACACATCACGCGGTCCATCAGCCCCCACCCGCCCGATCACAGCATTCTCCCATCTCCCTCCCTCCACCTCACCTTAGATGCAGACAGAACTTGCCGGCTTTCTTTTTCCCCAGCCACACGCGCGGCTGCTCGAGTTCAATCTTCTCTGCTGCAATTTCCTGTTTCCGGTTGAGGAGAAGATTGAACAGAGCAGCCGCGCGTCTCTTTGAAAGCGTGCGGCTGGGGAAAAAGAAAGCCGGCAAGCTCTGTCTACATCTAAGGTGAGGTGGAGAGAGGGAGATGGGAGAACGCTGTGATCGGGTGGGTGGGGGCTGCCGGCTCACATTAGGAAGGAGGGAGTGAAAGTCTGATTGTTCTGTTCTTTGAATATTGTAACTGCCTGCTACTTGGGTTATCCAAGCAAATGTTAAAATCACTACAGATGGCTTAGAATGCGGCCACCAGAATTATTAGTGGCATTTCAAGAGTCAATCATATCTCTCTTGATCTAATTCAATTACATTGGCTTCCTATCTAATGGAGAAGTCATTAAAAGATATTGTTGCTTCTCTTTAAAGTTTCAAATAATCAAGTGCCATCTATTATTGCAGCCACTCTGAAAATATATCTGCCATTCAGGCCTTTGAGGTCTGCCTATAAGGATCTTTTGGATATTCAATTATTTCATTCTGTTAGACTGGAACAGTATAGATCCTCTAACTCTTATATTGCAGGACCAAAACTATGTACTATGCATTACCAGGCATTGGAGATAATTTTTTATCACCTGCTAATTTTAGGACAGTGGTTCAAAGTAGAGAATGGCTAAGGGGATGAAAAGGGAGAGAAAGAAACTTACATCAGGAAAGAAAGGGGAAGACAGGCAGATGAGCCAGATGCTGGAAGCAGGGGGGGGGGGAGGGAAGAAAGAGGGAAAGAAGCTAGATGGGGTTGAAGAGAAGAGACACATTGGTGTGGAAGAGGAAGAGAGGGAAAATCTGGACACATGAAGGTAACAGAAACAGGGGAAATTATGTTCATGGGGGCATAGGGATAGAGACATAAAGGGGACATACATGCCATGGGGATGGTATATGGACACAGGGGGAGGGGGCAATGCCAGATACATAGGGGAGATATTAGAAATGGGGAAAATAGGAACACAGAAGCGAGATTGTTTGGGGACTGAGCTCGCAGGCTCCAGTGGCTTGCACAAATTACATTGTAATGTGCCACGAAAATAAGAGGGATGGAGGTAGATAGATAGATAGGCCACGCGAGAGGAGCTAAAGGGTGGTAGAAAGGAACAGATGGTAAAGGAGGGAGGGAAGGGTGGTGGTGGAAAAGAATAGAACAGACATTGAAAGAGGGTAGAGAGGAACAGACCCTGAAGGGAAATGTGGAAGACAGAGTGGGGAGAAGACACTGGAAGGGAAGAAAACAGATGCCAGACTATGGGGGAGCGGAGGGAAGCAGATGGGTGCTAGACCAATTGGGGGGGGGGATAAAGGGAGAGGCACAGTAACAGCAAATGGAAGACACAGAGAGAAGTCACACAGTGGATGGAAGGAATTAAATGAGAAGATGTGGAAAGCAGAAACCAGACAACAAAGGTAGAAAAAAAAAAATTCTATTTATTTTATTTTTGCTTTAGGATAAAGTAGTATATTAGTTGTGTTGATAAAAATTTATAAACAAAGCCCTGCCAGCTGAACATCTCTTTCTCTAGTTCAGCAGCCAGAACTTTGATTTATAAGAAAGGAATAAGTTAAATATTGCAGTACTAAGGCTTATATGGATGCTGTGGGGGCGGCGAATGGGATGGCGGTGACGGGGCGGTGAAGGGAGCGGCAGTGACGGGGCGGTGCAGAGGATGGTGGGCCGGGGACGGTGCAGTGACGGGGACAGATTTTTTCCCTGTGTCATTCTCTAGTGTAGCTGCAGCAAAACTCAGTCATACATTTCTCAGACACTGGCCTATGCTGATCAAGTTGCAGTAAAACAATCACACACTTCTCTGCTGCTGGCCTTTGGCTGATCATGCTGAAGCAAAACCCACAGTCACATACTTACCTGGGCTGGGACTTTTCTTTTAGCACCCCAGCATGATGTCACTCAGCTCTGCCCAGGTGAGATAAAACTGCGTGAGGGAGGTTTTTTTGTTTGGAGAAAACGAGAGCGACATTCTAATACACAGCACGTACTTAACTTTTTACATAATTTAACTTACAGTATTTATGGCAAAACACTCGTGAACAACCAAAGTTGCAAATGCCAAACCAGCGAATATGGAGGGAGACCTGTTTTAAAAAGCCACAAGGATAAGAAGTTTGTTTTTACCACTAGCTACAAAAAAAGTAACTACCAAGCATCTGTTATCTGAAGGTGCCCCTCTCTTATGTGCTTTAAGTATGTTTATATGATATTATTTACATATGATAACTGGGACATCCTGTTGCCTAAGCAATTATGAATACTGCCTTTGCTTTATCCCTAGTCATGGCCCAGCTGAGAAGCATAGGACCTGATCTCAGATTTGAAACTTTATTCTCCACTACCAAACCGATGGGCTGGTCTAGAAAGGTAACATAGTAGATGATGGCAGATAAAGACCCGAATGGTCCATCCAGTCTGCCCAACCTGATTCAATTTAAATTTTTTCTTCTTAGCTATTTCTGGGCAAGAATCCAAAGCTTTACCCGGTACTGTGCTTGGGTTCCAACTGCCGAAATCTCTGTTAAGACTTATTCCAGCCCATCTACATCCTCCCAGCCGTTGAAGCCCTCCCCAGCCCATCCTACACCAAACGGCCATACACAGAGACCGTGCAAGTCTGCCCAGTACTGGCCTTAGTTCAATATTTAATATTATTTTCTGATATTATTTTCTGGTATTATTAAATAATATTTACATTTTATCTGTATAGTGCTCTATACGCTAAGACAAATTATACATGACACTGCTTTCTGCATTTTACATTTCAGTCCACATAATGATATAGCAGAAATATGAACGTGAGTTTTGCTATGTAACTGATTTCTAAAGTACCTGAGTTTGAGCCGAAGCAGGAGCACCAGAAGCTGCTGCCTGCTCTTGCTCTTGATAGTACTGAGAAGCTCGTCTATCCTCTTCCTCCTGAAGTTTCTTTGCCAGCTCCAAATCACTGATCCCTTCAGGGATTTGATCCCAATTGATTTCTTGACTTTGTTGTTCTTGTTGTAAAGAGAGTGCCATCAGATAATCCTAGGAATTCAAATTATTAGCATTTAGCTGCAAAAATTCATTGCTGGGGTGCTCTGAAAGATCATATCAATAAGTTCATCTTATGAAAAAGAATCCATAAACTGAGGCTCTATACAGGCTTTCTATAAGAGGGTGAAGAAAAAGATACGTCATTAGGTTGGCAACAGCTTTACAAATATTAGTTTCACCCTTCGAGGGAAGAGCACCCTACCAATTTAGATTTGTAGTTACCCAAGATGTTTTACCAAAAGCTTATGAAATAGTAGTACCGTATATACTCAAATATAAACCCATCTGAACATAAACCAAGATATCATTTCACCTCCTATTTTTCTTTCTGTCCCCAGTGGTGTTTGGCATTCCCCTCCCTGTAGTGTCCCCCTCTATTGCTGCTGATGCAACTGCCATCAGCCTACCCCCCCCCCCCCCACACACACACACACACAGCATTCTCTCGGTGCCAGCCTCCCCCCATGAACCAGCAAAGTTCTCCCTCCCCAAATAGGCATAGCTCACCCTCTCTCCCCCTGCACCCTCCTGGACAAACCTCCCCTCTTGGGCTCACTGGAAGTCCCGCCCGGGGCTTCTGAACTTCTCTGTGGGTCTAGTTGCATGCTGGAGCAGAAGCGATTTCCATTCACTTCTCCCCAGGCTGTCTTTATGGTAAACATGGCTGCTGCAACCTCCAGTGGCAATCTTGCAAGACTGCCACTGGAAATCATGGCAGCCATGTTTTTCGTAGAGACAGCATGGGCAGGAGGGAAATTGCTCCTGCTCCAATGCACTACTAGACCATCAGAGATGTATGGTAGGTCTGAGGTCCTTCCGTTGGGTCCAGGAGGGGAGTGAGCCATGCCTGTTTAGAGGGAGGGAAGGAAGGGAGGAGAACTCTGTCGGTTTGTGGGGGCTGATGGCAGAACTATACTGGTTCAGGGGGTGGGGCCGACAATGGTGGCAGCGGAGGAGGAAGGTGGACACTACCACGAGGGAGGTAGGAATGTGGACATCATGGGTGGGGGGAGGGAGGACTTAAATATAAATCAAGATCTAAAATATCTGTTTATATTCAAGTATATATAGTACATCAAACATAGAACAAGGACAAACAGAAACAATAATAAAATCTATCGTCACATAAAATTACGTAATATAATTTGCTACCTGCTTAAGTTCTACCTGTAGGAAGTCTACAAAACTTATGTTATGTCAAATAGACAAGCCCTTCAATATTCAGCAGGACTTAATTGATCAGAAATGGCTCCCAGCCAGCTAAGTCCCATTTGTTCACCTATCCACAGATATTCAGCGGGAGATAACCTGCTATCTCCCACTGAATATCTGGCTCATTGGCTAGCCTGGTGGCTGACTATGGTGGCCGGTCACCACTGATTTTCATCGGCTGGCCAGCTAAAGCACGCAGCCAGAAAGACCCATCTAAGCACAGGTCTATCTTTGGCCATTAGCTTTGCTGGTTAAATGCGAGCTGCCGAACTTTGCCCTGGCATTATATATCTGGGATCACTTCAACCACAGAAAGGGAAAAGATATACTTACCTGATCTATCTGATCTTGCTGCCCTCTGTATACAGTTTCTGGATCAGACGGAGGTCGCAAGTGGAACTCAGAGTCACAGAAATTTCCATCACCATCTACATTGTGCAAACTTTCCCAGACAACCTTCTCTTCTGTCAAAAAACCCTGGTCTGTCACCAGCAAATAAAGTTGACCCTAAATGGTAAGCAAAAATCATTAGGAGTAATTATGTCCTAAGAAATGTTTAAAATTTTCACTGCAGGTCTAACTAGTCTCTACTAGTCATACTGATCTACCAGTTGAAAGATTTAAAGTAAGCAGCTGTGCTCAAACTTTCAGTTTAAAACAAACATTAAGGCCCAAGTTCACTAAAGTCAGCGATCGTCGCTAAACCTGTTTTCACAGGTTTAGCAATGATCACTGCTAAGCGACCCGATTCATAAAACGGCCCACCACGTGTGTTTCCCTTCAACTGAGAACAGAAAAAGAATGGGGATGGGACACAGATCAAACCAATGTGTGAACAAATACATTAATTAAAAAATGTCAAGCAAATAACAAATAAAACGTGACAGGCACGTATAGTCCTTTGTAATAAAACATATACTGGACCCCAATATGGTCTGTGTTTCAGCCACAGCGGTGTAAAAGGGGGTGTAAAAGGTAGATGGTGCCAAATAAACAATCAAGCACACATGGGGTTACTTCCTGTGAGAAGAACAAAATTCCTTCCACCTGGTACATAAACAAACGCAAACTCAAAACGACGGGCAAGGTCTTAGGCGTCCAAGCCAATAAAGGATTCCCTTAGGCTCCCTCAGTATCCCGGATACATGGGGGAGGAACCTTAGCCTTAGTTCCTCCCCTTGGATCCAGGATAAGTTGATAAGTCGATGAAGCCATCTGCGCAATGTGCAGTGGCGGCGAAAAGGGCAAACAGAATGCTAGGAATGATTAAGAAGGGGGATAACGAACAGATCGGAGAAGGTTATCATGCTTCTGTACCGGGCCATTGTACGCCCTCACCTGGAATACTGTGTCAAGCACTGGTCACCGTACAGTGAGAGATTAGAGAAACTTGGCCTCTTCTCCCTTGAAACGAGGAGACAGAGGGGACATAATCAAAACGCTCAAGATAATGAAGGGAATAGACTTAGTAGATAAAGACAGGTTGTTCACCCTCTCCAAGGTAGAGAGAATGAGAGGGCACTCTCTAAAGTTAAAAGGAGATAGATTCCGTACAAACGTAAGGAAGTTCTTCTTCACCCAGAGAGTTGTAGAAAACTGGAACGCTCTTCCGGAGGCTGTTATAGGGGAAAACACCCTCCAGGGATTCAAGACAAAGTTAGACAAGTTCCTGCTGAGCAAGAACGTACACAGGTAAGGCTAGTATCAGTTAGGGCACTGGTCTAAGGGCCGCCGCATGAGCGAACTGCTAGGCACGATGAACCACTGGTCTGACTCAGCAGCGGCAATTCTTATGTTCTTAAGAGTGCCATGCAAGATCTTAAATGTTAGGCAGGCACATTTAAAGTAAACCCTAGAGATTACTGGGAGCCAGTAAAGTATTAACAGAAGCGGGGAAACATGATCAAATTTGCTTTTTATCAAGATCAACCTAGCTGTAGTATTCTGGATTGTTGAAGTCTTTGAAGACTTTTCTTGGTTAGACTTAAATAGACCGAATTACAATAATCCAACCTCGAAAGAATGATTGATTGTACAAGGACAGCAAAATGTTGGTAGAAACAGGCACTTTCTTCAGCATATGGAGACTAAAGAAACTTTTTTTTTTTTTAAACCAGAGAATTAAGATGGTCATTAAATGAAAGTGTTTAGTCTATAATGACACCCAAATCTTTACTTGAGAATTCAATCTGCAGTGAAGTTCCAGAAGGTAATGAAATGGACGAAGGTAGCTGATCTAGTTTTTGGCCAAGCCAAAGTAGTTTTGTTTTGGACTCATTCAGCTTCATTTGCACATTAAGGGCCCAAGATTGAAGTTTCATTATACATGCTATTATATTCTCAGCGAGGTTTGTGAGATTTGAATCTATCTCAAGAAAAACAAAGATGTCATCTGCATATGTATATTTATTTAAATCTATTTTATTCATTTTCACATCAAAGATCATAAAAGAACACTTTGATACAGGCAACTAAATACGTTCAAGAAATTATTATTAAGTCATAAATTCCAATACAATGATCATAGTCCACATTAAAGGAGAGTGAAACCATACACAATCAAGGGTAGTTGAATTAAAGAAAAAACTAAACTCGGTCATATTACATATGCCTCAAATATACAGGGTTCTTTGATTAATTACATTAGGGCCTAAGTGGTTGAAATTATAGAGGGGTCGGGAGCCTTGATGGCAACCTTACCTTCCAAGAAAAATTGCAATTGTTCTGGATCATAAAAAATATACTTGTTTGTTTGATAGGTAATACAACATTTACAAGGAAACCTAAGTTGGAAGGTTGCTCCCAAAGCCAAAACTGACTGACAAAATGTCAGAAATTTTTTACGCCTAAGCTGCGTCCACTTTGAGACATCAGGAAAAATTGCAATTTTGTGATTGTAAAATTCAACACTTTCAGTTCTATAATAGAGGCGGAGAAGAGCTTCTTTATTTTGTAAGAAAACAAAAGTTACTAGCAAAGTAACTCTCGCTGAAATCTCAATCCGTGAAGATTCTAACATCCCAGTGAGGTCTAATTCTCTGGGATGAATAGTTGACTTGTCCTTATCCTCTTCAACTATATTAAGATAATATAGTTTTTGCAATGGTGGCATATTTGTCTCTGAAAATTTTAAAACTGAAGTCAAAAAAGAATGGAAAAGTTCTCTCGGTGATAATATTCTAGATACAGGAAAATTTAGAAATCTCAGGTTTAAATTTCTATTTGCATTTTCTAAACTAAACTAAACTAAGCCTTAAGTTTATATACCGCATCATCTCCACGGAAGCGGAGCTCGACACGGTTTACAAAGCTTAAAAATACAAGAAGAGAGGGGAGAGAGAGTTTACAAGAGCATATGAAAAAGGGGGGAAGTAAGCAGGAGATGTTATATATTAGAGAAAAGCCAGGTTTTCAGTTGTTTTCGGAACAGTTGGAGGGAGCCCAGGTTCCGCAGCGGGATAGTGAGATCGTTCCAAAGGCCCGTGATTTTGGAGAGGAGGGATCTTCCCAGTTTGCCTGCGTGGGGGATGCCATGTAGAGAGGGGAAGGATAGTTTATGTCTGTGGGCGGATCTGGTGGTAGCAGGCGTTTGGGCGAGGAAGGATAGAGGGATTAGTGGCGGAAGGATGCCATGAATTATCTTGAAAGCCAGACAGGAACATTTGAAGTGAATTCTGGAAAGTACAGGGAGCCAGTGAAGATTGGTAAGTAAGGGGAAGACGTGATCAAATTTGCGTTTAGCAAAAATCAGTTTGGCCGCAGTATTCTGGATGAGCTGGAGTCTGTGAAGACTTTTTTTTGTTAGGCATAGGTAAATGGCATTACAGTAATCGAGTTTGGATAAGATGATGGATTGTACCAGGACGGTAAAGTGTTTTTGGTGGAAATAGGATCTAACTTTCCTCAGCATGTGGAGGCTGAAAAAACATGATTTTGCCAAGGAGTTCAGGTGATCGTTGAGGGAGAGGGAGGAATCGATAATGATGCCGAGGACCTTGCTTGAGAACTCAAGGTGAAGAGCGGGACCTGTGGGTAGAGTGAAGAGGGTGGGCAGGTGTACTAACTTTGGGCCGAGCCAGAGTAGTTTTGTCTTTGATTCATTTAATTTCATCTGAACAGAGAGGGACCAGGCATGAAGTCTCATTATGCATGAGGTGATGTTCTCTTGGAGGTTTGTAAGGTTCTGGTCTGTTTCGAGAAGGATAAGGATATCGTCTGCATATGTGTATATTGTTTCAAGGGGGGATAGTTTGAGAAGCTTCAAGGAGGTCATATACATGTTAAAGAGGATAGGGGATAGGGGAGAACCCTGTGGGACCCCGCAGGATGGTGTCCACGAAGCGGATTTGGAGCCGTTTGCGTTGACAATGTAGGAACGTGCGCGAAGGAAGTTTGAGAACCACTTTAGGACAAAGGAGTCTATTCCTATCTCAGAAAGTTGGTAGATTAGTATGTCGTGGTGCACGACGTCGAAAGCTGCGGAGAGATCGAACTGTAGGAGAACAGCAAATTTGTTTCGGGCGTGTAGTTGTTGCACCTTTGAGATTAAGGAAACTAGGAGGGACTCGGTGCTGAAGTTGGGCCTAAATCCGAATTGGTAGTGTTGGAGGATGGAGAATCTCTCTAGATAAGAGGAGAACTGGGTAGCGACTATGGTCTCCAGAAGTTTTGTTAAAAGAGGGATGTTGGCTATGGGGCGGTAGTTCGATGGTAAGGAAGGGTCAAGATCGGCTTTTTTCAGAAGAGGGGATAAGGCAATGTGGCCCATTTCTGAGGAGAACAGGCCCGATAGTAAAGCTTTGTTTATAAGGTTTGTAAGGGAAGAGATGGCCTGCGCTTGGATGTTTTCGTAGAGGTAAGATGGGAAAGGATCTAGGATGCACTTGCAGGATTTAAGTTTCAGGCAGAGTTTAGAGATCTGCGGCTCGGATACAGGTTCGAAAGTAGTCCATGATCTGTCAGCAGGGATAGGGTCGGAGTCTTTCAGTGGAAGAGAGTTGTAAGAGATAGCTGGGGGGAACGAACTCTTTATGGTAGTGATCTTCTCGTTGAAAAAATTGGCTAAGTCATTTGGAGATGGGTGGGTGGGGGAGGGGGAGGAGTCGTTTTTAGAAGTTAGGTTTCACCAGATGTGGAAGAGTGTACTGTTTTGGTTTTTTGATCTGGAGATTTTATCTCCATAGAAGATCTTCCTAGCTTTTTTTAGTATGGAGTTGTAGGATTTGATGTTTTCTCTCCAGGATTGCCTATCTGAAGGGGATTTCGATTTTTTCCATCTTCGCTCTAGGGCTCGGCATTTCTGTTTTAATTCCCTGTGGTATGGGAGATACCAGGGGGCCTTGTGAGAGTAGGAGATGGATTTAGTGGCTAGAGGGGCAAGAGCACAGTACGTGGTTTCCGAAAGAGTCACCCAGTTGTGCCAGAATGCATCTGGGTCCGTGTGAGTGGGAAGAGGAGGGAATTTGTTGAGGAACTGGGACCAGAATAGTTCACTAGTGATTTTTTTGCGGTAGGTGATGGAGTTTGAGGCTCGGGTAGGGGTACCAAGGACTGACATGAAGACAGGGAGGCAAAAAGAGCCTAGGAGGTGATCAGACCAGGGGACAGGTTCCCAACGGGTCTCGACAGTGGAGGTTTTGTGCTCAGTCAGGTCAAGAAAGCTGATGATGTCGATGGAGTGCCTCTTTTCGTGGGTAGGGGTGGGCGGTGGGGCGGTGAAGCCTAAAGAAATGAGGAAGTCTTTGAAATCAGTTGTGTCCTTGTTGGTGTTGTCCTCTAGGTGAAGGTTTATGTCGCCAATGATCAGTAGTCTTTGGAATTTTAGATAGGCCCTTGTTATGGTCTCAAGAACAATTTCAGAGGATTTGTTCCAGGGGGTGGGAGGGCGGTAAAGTAACAGGATGCCTAATGGGTGGGGATGAAGTTCGTAATTTATTGAAGCTAACATGAATTCTAAGGAAGGATGGCTGCCCTTTTCAAGAAGCTCAACATTAAAGAATGATTTGTAGAGAAGGGCAAGACCTCCTCCTTTCCGGTTTATTCTAGGGGAGAAAAGACCATGGTAGCCTGGGGGACAGAGTTCATTTTGAGTGAGTAAGTCATCTTTTTCGATCCATGATTCAGAGATGCACAGAAAACCCGGATCACGATCCTCGAGTAAATCTCTTATTATTTGGGTCTTATTTCTGACGGATCTGGCGTTACAATAGAGGGTAGGGACTGGGGTGAGAGAGTCTGAGGTAAGGTTGGGTAGGTTTGCTGGGGGAACAGGTTTCAAGGAGGTGAGGTTAACTCCTCGGTGTTTTTTGAAGTGATGGGGTCTGGTGGGTACTAGCGTGGGGATTCTGAGGCCAGGACAGGTGTTTTGATGAATGTGGTATCGGGAGAGTTTGGGGGGAGAGGTTTTTGAGAGTGGGAAGTGTTTGTGAGGGAGAGGAGAAGGAGGATAAGGGGCCAGAGTGAAGGCTTCATGGTTGGAGTCAGGTGGGCCAATGAGAAGGGTTAGTCAGAGAATTTGCCAGGAGGAGGGGAAGTGGATGAGAGAGTTGAAAGAAACAGGCAGTGCAGTTAAAGATAAGACAAGGAGTGTATCCTGGGGTCGGTTTAAATTTTTTTTTATTGGGATTTGCCGACCAGGGGGGGTCAAGTTAAATGTACACTTTGCCAGTTAAAAAATTGGGCACGGGCAGCTGCACGAAGTTGCCGGGCTGAGAAGTGAGGAGCAGCACCCGAAGGCAGGGGAGCTGCTCCTGAGGAGGTCAGGCGAAACTGTAGGGGTTTCGGGGGTGGAGCAGGGCTCTCACGCGGCCCGAGTCTCAAGTTGAAGTTAGGAGCAGCGCCCGATGGCAGAGGGCTGCTCCTGAAGAAAAAACAATGAAACTCGCAGGGGACTTCGGGAGGCGGAGCTGGACTCCCACGCGGCCCGAAGTTCCTTTCTAAATTTTCAATTTTCCTGATCATTAGGTTTTTTTCTTTCATTTGAGAGTTTAATACAAGTTTTATTTCAGAGACTGTCTTCTCAATATTATCCATTCTAGTTGCTTGTTGTTGAATTTTCCCTTCAGTTTTTAATTTGAACTACAGTTTGTTGGGTTGAGGAAATAAATTGAGAGCATACCTGGTGAAGGCTCTCCATGGCTCCCCACAACGCCTCCATATCCACCACTTTCGGCTTAATCAGGGGTTTCAAAGGTTGAAGTGGAGAAGAGACTCCATTTCCCACACTCGTTGCTCCCTGAACGCCTCCTCCTCCCTCTGCCGTTTGCTGGTAACCCGGCATAGCTTGAATCACCTCCGGGGTCAAAGGCAGCATCATCGGGTCCAGCGGGGATTCACTCCCCGACGTCTCCCGTTGACCCGCGGGACTGCCCGACATCATCCCGGGACAGGGAAGGGATCGCAGGACCCAGCGGGCTCAGCGAGAAGTCACTGTCCAGCTCCGAGGTCTGCCCCCCTCGGAGCACGGATTCGCCCAAACCAAAGGGAACAGCAAAAGCTGTTATTGCTGTCTGGCTGACGAGGCAGAGGAAGCCGGGAGATCGCTCCTCTGTTTCCCCCTGCGCTTCGGCATTCCTTTAATACAGAACTGGTAAGTCAATCTCGAAGAAAAAGCTAAGAACGCCGATGGAAGGGGAGCCTCTCACAACACGTCTGTCCCTGACGCCATCTTGGTTCCATCCCTGCTTCCATCAATGTTTCAAAGGGAGATAGATGGAAAAGTTTTAAAGTAGACATATAGATGTTGAAAAGAATAGGGGACAGAGGTGATCCCTGTGGGACTCCACATAACGGCTTCCAAGAAGATGGCATGGTGCTGTTCATATTAACAGTATATGAGCGAGATCATAAGAATTTCGAGAACCAGTCTAGACTGTAGAATCAATGCCTAGCTCAGAAAGTTGGTAGATCAAGATATCGTGGTGAATGATGTCAAAGGCCGCAGATAGATCGAATTGTAATAGGATTACGAACTTATTACGTGAATGTAGTTGCTGAACCTTTGAAATTGGTTGAGATCAATAGAAATTCGGTACTGAAGTGATGGGGCTGGGTGATCAAAGCTCCCGGGCGATTATAAGGAAAAGGAAGCAATGTTTGGAAAGCAGTACAGTATATACTAATGCTCGAAGTATGGGAAACAAGATTCTGGATCTAGAAACCATGATGGAAGAAGAGAGGTTGGATATAGTAGTGATCATGGAGACGTGGTTCACGGAGAACCATGACTAGGATGTAGTTAACCAGGCTATAATCTATTCAGGAAAGAAAGGGTAGAAAGAAAAGGAGGGGAAGTAGCATTATATATTAAAGATCATATTAAAGCCACACCGTGCCTCTTCAGGAAGAGGCACGGTGGATCAATTTGGAAAGAGGGAACGGTGAATATATTTACATTAGTGTGATATACAGGCATCCTTCACAGACGGAAGAAGTAGATAGAGATTTAATAGTAGACATTCAGAATATATCTAAAAAGGGGGAAGTTTTGCTAATAGGTAATTTTAACATGCCGGATCTTGATTGGGGTATCCCTATTGTGGGGTCTTCTAGAAGTAGGGAGATCCTGGATTCTCTAAAAGGAGAACTGTTCCAGCAGTTGGTAATGGAACTCACGCGGGATGGAATCACACTGGACTTAGTGCTTACAAACAGGGAAAGTGTTTCTGATGTTACAGTGTGTGATCATCTGGCATCCAGTGATCACTGCATGGTACGGTTTAATATTAAGATGGGTATAGAGTGGGCTCATTCAAAAGCAAATGTTCAAGACTTTTAAAAAACTAACTTTGTTCGGATGGGGGTTTACATCAAGGAATTGTTGTCTGGGTGGGAACGTCTGGAAGGTGTGGAAATGCAGTGGGCAAAACTGAATGGAGCAATTATAAGGGCAACAAACCTTTTTGTGAGGCAAGTAAGAAAGTAAGAGGGAAAGAAGGCCGCTTTGGTTCTCAAAAGTAGTAGCTGGGAAGGTAAGGAATAAGAGGTTAGCTTTCATAAACTACAAAAGATCGCAGCAAGAGGAAGACAGGCAAAAATATCTGAAAAAGTTAAGAGAGGCTGGTCGTGTAGTCAGGAAAGCAAAGATGCAAATGGAAGAAAAAATAGCTGACACAGTAAAACAGGGAGACAAAACATTTTTTAGATATACAGTCAAACCTCGTTTGCGAGTGTTTTGCAAGATGAGCAAAAAATTCTCGCAAATCATGCCTCACAAACCGAGCGTTGACTCAATTTGCGAGCCCCCCCTCCGCGATCCAGCATCCCCCACTCGCGCGCCCAAACACAATCCCTTACCCCGATCTGGCACCAGCACCAACGCATAGGACGTGCTGGTGCCCAAAGATCCTGATCTTGCCTGGGCTGGGACTTGACCATCTGCGCATGCTCAAGGCCTTCTGGCTCCCACTCAGATTCTCGGAGATCTCTGAGAATCTCAGAGACAGCGAGAACCAGGTCTTGAGCATGTGGATGCTCAAGGCCCAGCCAAGGCAAGAGGAAGGATCTTCGGGCACCAGCACCGGCACATCCTGTGCGTTGGTGCTGGTGCCAGATCAGGGTAAGGGATTATGTTTTGGTGAGTGGGGGGCAACGCGAGCGGGGGGGCAATGCCGGTTCTGTGGGGGTAAGGAGGAGCAGCACCGTTGGGGGAGAGCGGGGGAATGGATCAAGCAAGTTTCCCTTACTTTCTATGGGGAAACTTGCTTTGATATACAAACAATTTGGTTTACGAGCTTGCTTCTGGAACGAATTATACTCGTAAACCAAGGTTCCACTGTATTAGTGATAGGAAGAAGTGCAAAAGTGGCATTGTGAGACTCAAAAGTGAAGGGTAGGAATATGTAGAAGCTGATAAAGAAAAGGCCAAATTGCTTAACAAATATTTCTGTTCTGTGTTCACGGCTGAAGCGCTGGGAGCGGGACCGCAGAAGACAAACATGAATAGGGATTGAGGAGTAATAGATCCTGATTTTCAGAGGGTTGTGTTCGTGAGGAGCTAGCTAAAATAAAGGTAGACAAAGCGTAGGGTACATCCGAGGGTGCTGAAGGAACTTAGGGAAGTTCTGGTAGTTCCGCTGACTGACCTTTTCAACGAGTCTCTAGAATCGGGAGCAATGTTCCCTCTAAGCTGAGCGCATGAGCGATCGCTCACTATTTTCATTGGTGTCGCTCATAATTTTTCTCTTGTCACTCACTAAAATACGCAGAGGGCGCGACTGGAATCGAGCGCGGGCAGAGGTGATAGGAAGCGGCGGCGGCGGCTCAGGCCAAGTGCCGGTGCGGCACCGCAAAAGGGAACGGAAGTGGCTTGAGTCTGGTGCTTGTTGTTCTCCTCGGGCGACGCTGTGCCTGCGCGTCCTCCTCGGAGCTTTGTTTTTTTCATCCACCGCTCCGCACCGCCGCCTGAAATGTGGCGTACCAAGGGGGGGGTTGGGGGGGCGGTCCGACGGTGGGAAGCAGAGAGAGCTTGGGGCAGCTGCGGTGGTGGCTTTGGGGCCTGTTTCCCCCAATGGTGGCAGCAGTGGCTTTGTGGAGGGTAGGGAGAAAGAAAGAAAGGGGGCAGGCAGGGAGACAGAAGGGAAACAGAAAAAAAGAAAGGGGGTATCAAGAGAGAAAAAAGAAAGAAAGGGCAGGGAGACAGGAAGAAAAAGTTACGGGAGGGAATGAGGTCTGGAGGAGAGGAAGCATACAGGCTGAAAGAAGGGAAGAAAGATTGGATGCACAGTCAGAAGATGGAAGTGCAACCAGAGACTCATGAAATCACCAGACAAGGTAGGAAAAATGATTTTATTTTAAATTTAGTGATCAAAATGTGTCTGAATTTATATATACTGTCTATATTTTGCGCTATGGCCCCCTTTTACTAAACCGCAATAGTGTTTTTTAGCGCAGGGAGCCTATGAGCGTTGAGAGCAGCGCTGGGCATTTAGCGCAGTTCCCTGCGCTAAAAACTGCTATTGTGGTTTAATAAAAAGGAAGGGGGGTATATTTGTCTATTTTTGTATGGTTGTTACTGAGGTGACAATGCATACAGTCATCTGCCTTGACCTCTTTGAAAAAACCCCAGAATAGGAATGATAATTAACATTTTCTCAGCGTATAGTGTGCTTTGTGTTTTTTAATTTTATTGTTGGTAGATCATTTTGACTTGGTCATTTTAAAGTAGCTCGCAAGCCCAAAAAGTTTCTATTTATTTATTGCTTTAGGAGACATATGTCACTGTTTCTATGGTGTTGCATTTTATGCAGAGTCCAGCTTCTTGCTGGTTCAATTTAACCTTTGTCTGTGTATTTTTATTTTATCCCCCTGTGGAGCGTTTTTTAGCGCCAGCCGTGGTGGGAGCAGCTCTGATGCTCAGAATTCTATGAGTGTCAGAGCTGTTACCACCATGGCTAAAATCCACACTACAGTTTTGTAAAAGGGGGAGGGGTTAGTTTGTGATGACATATTCCATACTAGGCGAAGGTGTTTTCTGTGTGTTCGAAAGACATGGTTTTCTGTTAGGATTGACGGTGTAGGATTCATCTGTGCTGGTCTGGCTTGTTTAGTTTTACAATGGGTGTATTGATGTACTGCTCACTGCAATATGTAAGATGCTGCCTTTACCTAGATACTCATGTGCGACGTGTGACTTGTTACTAAAAATCATGTTTTTCGTACAGATGGGGGGGGGTGCCAAAAAATGATGGGCCCCTGGTGTTACGCCACTATATGTAAAGAACGCCACTGTATGTAAAGATACCAGAAAGCTGGCGAAGCAAAAACTTTAAGTAAATTGTTATTCTTCTAAGTTTTGAGTATTTAACCCTCCCGCAATCTCACGGGCATTCGTCCTCCGCGCCTGCTCATAAATTTGTGGAGTATGTAACTTGTCGCTCATGCATATTTTTTTTGCACACACCTCATCAATCCTTAGAGGGAACATTGGTCGGGAGTGGTACTGGAGGACTGGAGAAGGGCAGATGTTGTCCCTCTCCACAAAAGTGGAACGAAGAAGTAGGGAATTACAGGCCAGCAAGTCTGACTTCCGTGGTAAGCAAATTAATGGAAACTCTTTTAAAACAGAGAATGATCAAGTTTCTGGAATCCTGTGGATTACAGGACTGGAGGCAACATGGATTCACTTGAGGTAGGTCTTGTCAGACAAATCTTATCAAATTCTTTGATTGGGTTACCAGAGAATTGGATAGATGTGCGCTAGATGTGGTGCATTTAGATTTTAGCAAAGTCTTTGACAGTGTTCCACACAGATGTCTGATAAATAAACTGAGTGCCCTTGGGATGGGTCGGGTCAAGTGGGTTGAGTGGAAGGCGACAGAGGGTAGTGATCAATGGAGATCGCTCTGAGGAAAGGTATGTTACCAGTGGTGTGCCTCAAGGCCTGTTCTTTTTAACATTTTTATAAATGATATTGCTGAAGGGTTGTCGGGTAAGATTTACCTCTTTGCATATGATACCAAAATCTGCAATAGAGTAGACACGCTGAATGGTGTAAATAACATGAAGAAAGACCTTGAAGAATGCTTGAAGAAAGCTTGAAGAATGGTCTGAAATTTGGCAGCTAAAATTTAATGCTAAGAAATGCAAGGTCATGCATTTGAGCTACAAAAACCAGAGGGAACGGTACAGTTTAGGGCACGGGTATCAAACCTTTTGGCTTCCCTGGGCCGCATTGGATGAAAAACATTTTCTGGGGCCGCATTAACACTAGCTGATGAGCAAAAAAAAAAAAAAAAAAAAAAAAGGCTGAGCAAGTCCTGAATTTGCAATTACTAATATAGAAGATGTACGTATCTAATAGTAAACCTTCATTAAAGGGACACTGTGGAGAGGATCTCAAAAAAGCAGTAATGCCTACCCTGAGTGATCATCCACATGCACCGCTGACAGTAGGAGAGTTAGAGTATATAGCACTAAATGATGAGGTAGCTATAAAAGGCATCTCGGAAACCTAGTGGAAGGAGGACAATCAATGGGACACTGGTACAAATTATATTGCAAGGATAGAATAGATCAAATTGGAGGGGGGGGTTGCGCTATATGTTAAAGAGAGAATTGAATCAAATAAAATAAGCATTCTGCATGACAAATAGAAGGTGAAATCTATATGGATAGAAATTTCATGTATGAAGGGAAGGAATATAAAGGTAGGTGTATACTACTGTCCTCTGGGACAAAATGAGCAGACAAATGAAGAAATGTGTTCAGAGATTAGGAATGCTGGAGAATTGGGCAACAGTATAATAATGGGTGAAGCAGACAAATCATGTACAAATCCTGCTCCAAGCGAAATAATGAGTCGAAGGATTCCTATCAGTCACCTGGAATTCACAAAACAGGCAGAAAGCAACCTGGCAAACATAAAGAAGTGGAGGAAAAAAAACCTCAATTAAGCTTCATATGGTTAAAAAAATTCCACTTCTATCTCACATCGGGGACTTAAATAAATTCAAATATTGAAAGCCAATGAATAGAAATCTCGGGGACTTGAAAAATAGGAAAATCTCTTCTTTCATAGCAAAAGGTCCACTGCTGTAGCCATATTACACAAAATATTTCCTTGGTAGACAACTGTTCTCAGAGGACTGGGATTCAGGACTAACTGCATTTTGGCGATCGACTACCCAGTAGAGAAAGATAAGTCCCCTTTTGTGTAATATGGCTACAGCATCCCAACAACAGTTATCAGTGGCACAGTACTTGCTTGATTCAGATCCTATCAGATGCTGTTCTGCAGTACCTCATCACCAGCTTGGGCACTGACCTCCAGAATACCACAAGGATTCTGTTTAATATCTACCTTAAGTCACTAACTGAGCTGGACACTTAGTTCAACATCTACGCTGAACCAGACTTACCCACAGCTCTGATTAAACGGATTGCCTGACAGCAACTGAAAAATGAACTAAAAACAACAAATTGTGTGAACCTGGGAGAAGAAGGAGGTTCCTGTGCCTGGATGCTGAGTTATCATGTAGGCCGGCTCTCTAGTTAAAACCCAGCAGCTGCCTGTGGCTTATCAAGAGGAGGTTCCTGTGATCTGATGCGTGGAGACACCAAGGGCTGCTACAGGAGCCGATTTGCTCAGTGTTTCATCTTCCGCTCACTTTGCTGAGGTTGTGTGAGCCGGCTCTCCAGTTAAAAGCCAGCAGCTCAGGGCGTGGCCAAATTGAGAGCTCCTTTGGAGCCACAGTGAACCAGAGAGACTTTCTCTAGATACTGTTTTTCTTTCTTCTTTTTTTTTTTTCAAACAAAAATACAAAAACAACAATGAAATTGCTACTAATTACCCTCTTACAACATCAGACGGTATATGCTAACATCCAATATCCTTAAGATAGTTCAACACAAACAATACTGGGGGGGGGGGGGGGGGAAGAACTACAATAATCCCCAATCCCCCCCATCGTTCCCCACCACCCTAAAGCAAATCCCACATCTCAAGTATCATAACATATTCACAGGAAAAAAAAAATCACTAAAACATATATAATATCAAGCATCTCTAGCTCTCAAAAGATATATACCGGTCCCATGTTTTATGAAATGTGACAATTCTACCATTTTTATAGGCAGTAAGTTTAGACATTGAGCAAAAATAATCCAACTTTCTCAAAACCAGATCCAAGGAAGGAATTACAACCTGTTTCCAATGTCTAACATGTAAAAGGCAAGTATCCAAAGAATGGGGATAACCGATAGCCAAAATAGCTCCCAAGGTTTGTAAAGAGTGAGCCAAAAATAGGGCCAGAAAGGTACCTCGCTGACCACATTTCTTCCAGCATAAAGCCGAAGAACTCGGAAAGATTTTAGAGAGGCGGACTGGCGTCATATACCACTGATAGAAAATCTTATACCCATTCTCTACCAGGGATGCAGACACCGAAACCTGAAAAAGCATCCTATAGATACCCTCCCATTATTCCCCTGAATAAGATTGTTCCAAAAGTGGCGCCCAATGTGCAATAACACTACAAACTGGATCCTTTTGGAGTAATAAAGCTCTATACAATCTACCCAGGCCCCCACGTTGAGTGGCCATAGGTAATGCTTGTTCCAAATGCATTTCCCCCATGGAAGCATAAAAAATCCCGAAGTTGGTGATAATGAAATAAATCAGTAAAGGATAGGTCATATTCCAAGCATAAGTCCTCAAATGGAAGAATACCAGTATCCTCTATCATACGAAGTGATAATTTATCCCAATCCAAAAATACTCTATAAATTTGATTAGGAGGAAAATCTGGTAAAAAAGAAATGGGAGAAAGATGAAATACTGTCTGCTCTGGAAATAAACTTTGGCGCAAATTTATCCAAGTTCTCAATGGGATCCGCATAAGCTCAGGAAGCTCACTCAGCAACTGCCGCAATCTATCCAGAGGTAACCAGGGAAGGGCCCAAAGTGATATAGTAGGAATATAATTTTGTTCTAGTCTAAGCAAGCCAGGGTTTTTGTGGGCCCCCCACCCATGCTTCTACTATCTGCAACTGAGCCATCTGATGGTATAGGGCAAAATGAGGGACCCCATACCACCTTTCTGTCTCACTTGATACAACAATACCCGTTTAACCCTACGTAGTTTCTTTTTCCAAATATAGGAAAAGATCTTAAAATAAAATAAAATAAAAAAAACGCTTAGGAATAGCAACTGGTAGAGCCATAAATAGGTAAAGAAATTTGTGCAGCATTACCATCTTGACTGCATTTATCCAACCAAGCCAAGAGGTACTAAGACCTTCCCAGCGATCTAAATCAGCAAAAATTTCACTAAGTTTGCTCGAAAAATTGCATTTATACAGGGCCAAAAGCGAGCTTGTAAGATTCACTCCAAGATATTGGATACATGTGGATGCCCATTTAAATGGAAACTGAGCCTGAAGATTAGTAACCTCCGCTCGAGGAAGGATGAGGTTAAGGATCTCAAATTCTGTCATATCAATTTTGAGTCCAGCAACCAAACTATACCCATCTAAAACATCTATAATCCCCTTCAGAGAAACGTCTGGCCTTCTTAGTTTAAGCAAAATGTCATCTGCAAATAATAAATTACGATGATCCACTCAATGTATAGGCATTCCCTTCACCTCCAGCGAAGATCAAATCAAACAAACCAGAGGCTCCACTGACAGGGCAAAAAGCAAAGGGGATAGAGCACAACCCTATCTAGTACTGCGAAAAAGCTCAAACGCATCTAGATATTGACCATTAATTTTCAAGGCCGAAAGCGGCTGACGATACAGAGCTTTAATCCAATTCAAATAAGGGTCTGCAATACCCACCTTGCCCAAGACTGCCATCAAGATAGGGCCAACAGACCCTATCGAATGCTTTCTCCGCATCTAAAGAGAGAAAGAGCGCTGGAATGGTTGGTTGTTTGTGTAATTTCAATTAAATGTAATGCCCTTTGAATATTATCTGAAGCTTTCCGGCCCCATATAAATCCTGATTGGTCAAAGTGTACTATAGACCCCACCACTTGCTTTAAGGGGGCAGCTAAGATCTTTGTAGAGATCTTAAAATCTGTATTTAAAAATGATATTGGCCTCTAAGAGCCACAGAGCTGAGGATTTTTTCCTGGCTTAAGGATCAGAGTAACTGCAGCCAGGCGCCACGAATATGGAAGCACGGTATTCTCCTTAATATCATTGTACACCCTGACCAATAAGGGAGCTAAAGAACTTGCAAAACACTTATAAAATAGATTGTCAAAGGCATCCAAACCAGGGGCCGTTGAATGGGGCAAGTCCTTAATCGCCCACAAGACTTCATCTATTGTGATAGGGTGAGACAGTGCCTCCACTTCAGCTGGAGTGTACCTCAGTAAATTAACTTTTTCCAAAATATGTTATAAAACAGACTCATTTGGGGAAGCCTCTGGAGAATACAAAGTCTGAAAATATTTTAAAAATTTGTGATTAATTACACTAACAGAGGATATTTCCAACCTACTATCAGAAATAGCAGTAAAGCACAGTTACTTACCGTAACAGGTGTTATCCAGGGACAGCAGGCAGATATTCTTAACGTATGGGTGACGTCACCGACGGAGCCCCGGTACGGACCTTTTTTAACTAGAAAGTTCTAGTTGGCCGCACCGCGCATGCGCGAGTGCCTTCCCGCCCGACGGAGGAGTGCGTGGTCTCCAGTTAAGATAAGCCAGCTAAGAAGCCAACCCGGGGAGGTGGGTGGGTCGTAAGAATATCTGCCTGCTGTCCCTGGATAACACCTGTTACGGTAAGTAACTGTGCTTTATCCCAGGACAAGCAGGCAGCATATTCTTAACGTATGGGTGACCTCCAAGCTAACAGAGAGGGAGGGGGGATGGTTGGCCATTAGGAAAATAAATTTTGTAACACAGATTGGCCGAAGTGTCCATCCCGTCTGGAGAAGGTATCCAGACAGTAGTGAGTAGTGAACGTGTGAACTGAAGACCAAGTGGCCGCCTTGCAGATTTCCTCAATAGGCGTGGAACGGAGGAAAGCCACAGAAGCAGCCATAGCTCTGACCCTGTGGGCCGTGACAGCTCCTTCCAGTGACAGGCCGGCCCGAGCATAACAGAACGCAATACAGGCAGCAAGCCAATTGGACAGCGTTCGTTTAGAGACAGGACGACCCAGACGGTTGGGATCGAAGGTCAGAAAAAGTTGAGGAGAGGATCGGTGAGCCCTGGTACGGTCAAGGTAGTATGCAAGGGCACGTTTACAATCCAGTGTGTGTAACGCCTGTTCTCCAGGATGAGAATGGGGTTTCGGGAAGAAGACAGGCAATACAATAGATTGGTTGAGGTGAAAAGCCGAAACCACCTTGGGAAGGAATTTAGGATGGGTACGCAGAACCACCTTGTCATGGTGAAAAACAGTGAACGGTGGATCGGCGACCAGTGCATGCAGCTCACTGACCCTCCTGGCAGAGGTGATGGCAATGAGGAAAAGCACCTTCCATGTGAGAAGTTTGAGCGAAGTAGTAGCAAGAGGCTCAAAAGGAGGTTTCATGAGGGCTGACAAAACCACATTGAGGTCCCAGACGACAGGAGGAGGCTGTAGAGGTGGTTTGATGTTGAAGAGGCCTCTCATGAACCGGGAAACCAGAGGATGAGCCGTGAGAGGTTTTCCGAGGATAGGCTCATGAAAAGCAGTGATGGCGCTGAGGTGAACTCTGATTGAGGTAGACTTGAGGCCAGCATTGGACAGAGAGAGCAAATAGTCCAGTATAGTCTCCACCGCCAACGAGGTGGGATTGTGGTGGTGCAGGAGGCACCAAGAGGAAAACCGGGTCCACTTCTGATGGTAACATTGAGCGTGGTGGGTTTCCTGGAGGCATCCAAAATGTGACGGACAGGCTGAGACAGGTTCTCTGGAGAGGTCAGCCCGAGAGAAACCAAGCTGTCAGGTGGAGGGAAGACAGATTGGGATGCAGTAGAGACTGATGCCGCTGCGTAAGCAGAGTAGGAAACACAGGAAGAGGAATGGGCTCCCTGGAGCTCAGCTGAAGCAGGAGGGAGAACCAGTGTTGCCGGGGCCACCGAGGAGCGATGAGAATCATGGTGGCCCTGTCCTTGCGGAGTTTGAACAAGGTCCGCAACATCAGAGGAAGTGGAGGAAAGGCATAGAGGAACCGATCCGTCCAGTCGAGCAGGAAAGCATCCGGGGCCAGACGATGCAGAGAGAAGAGTCTGGAACAGAACTGGGGCAGCTGATGGTTGTGAGGAGCTGCAAAGAGGTCCACCTGCGGAGTGCCCCAGCGCGCAAAGATGGAGTGGAGTGTGGGAGGGTCCAGGGTCCACTCGTGAGGTTGAAGGATGCGGCTGAGATGGTCGGCCAGGGAGTTTTGTTCGCCCTGGATATAGACAGCCTTGAGGTAAAGATTGTGGGCCGTGGCCCAGGTCCAGATACGGAGGGCCTCCTGACAAAGGAGACGAGATCCGGTACCGCCTTGCTTGTTGATGTAATACATGGCGACTTGGTTGTCCGTGCATAGGAGAAGAACCTGAGGGTAGAGAAGGTGCTGGAAGGCCTTGAGAGCATAAAACATGGCTCTGAGCTCCAGGAAATTGATGTGATGTTGACGCTCCTGAGGGGTCTAGAGTCCCTGGGTGCGGAGATCTCCTATGTGAGCCCCCCATGCATAGGGGGAGGCATCTGTGGTTATGATCATGGAATGAGGGGTTGGATGAAAGAGGAGGCCCCTGGAAAGATTTGAAGAGTTCAACCACCATTGAAGAGATTGCTGAAGAGACGATGTCACAGAGATGGGATGAGAAAGAAGATCCGTGGTCTGTGACCATTGGTTGGCAAGGGTCCACTGAGGTATCCTGAGGTGGAGTCGCGCCAGAGGAGTCACATGGACTGTCGAGGCCATGTGGCCCAGAAGGACCATCATCTGGCGAGCAGGGATGGATGGATGGATGGAGGAGCACCTGCCGACAGAGGTGAAGCAGGGTCCGGTGCCGGTCGGCAGGAAGGAACGCCCTCATCTGATTGGTATCGAGAACCGCTCCGATGAACTGAAGGCACTGCGTGGGAAGCAGATGCGACTTGGGATAATTGATCTCGAACCCCAAGAGATGGAGGAAAGAGATGGTTTGGTGAGTGGCTTGCAGCACAAGTGGAGATGTAGTTGCTTTCACCAACCAATCGTCCAAGTAGGGGAACACTTGTAGGTTGTGGGACCTGAGACAGGCCGCTACCACAATCAGGCACTTGGTGAACACCCTGGGTGATGATGCGAGACCAAAGGGCAGTACCTTGTACTGATAGTGGTGATTCTGTATCTGGAATCGGAGGTAGCGACGTGAAGCCTGATGGATTGGAATGTGAATGTAGGCCTCCTTGAGGTCCAGGGAACATAGCCAGTCGTGTTGAGATAGAAGAGGATAAAGTGTGGCAAGGGAGAGCATTCTGAACTTCTCCTTGACCAAACACTTGTTGAGGTTCCGGAGGTCGAGGATAGGACGAAGATCTCCTGTTTTCTTGGGTACCAGGAAGTAGCGGGAGTAAAATCCCTGACCTCTTTGGTCTGGCGGAACTTCTTCAATGGCATTGAGGAGGAGAAGGGATTGGACCTCCCTGAGGAGGAGTGGAGTCTGGGAGGAGTGAGAAGCAGACTCTACAGGAGGATGGTCTACTGGAAGAGTCTGGAACCTTAGTGAGTATCCGTGACGGATAATGTTGAGAACCCACAGGTCTGATGTGATGGCCTCCCAGCGTTGGAGAAAGATGGTGAGGCGGCCTCCGATAGGTTGAGGAAGAGGCATCGACGGTTGGAGACTGGCTATGCCCTGGAGAAAGGAGTCAAAAGGGCTGAGGAGGTTTAGTCTGAGGTAGAGGCTTGGTTGCCTGGTGAGACTGAGAGCGGGCCTGAGTGTGCTGTTGTTGGCGAGGCCGGCGAGATTGCTGTTGAGGAGGATTAAGCGGTCTAGCAGAGAAGCGACGTTGATAAGAGGACTGAGGCCTGTATGGTCGCGCAGGTGGAGTCTTCTTTTTAGGCTTAATGAGGGTGTCCCATCTGGTCTCATGAGCCGAAAGTTTTTGTGTTGTGGAATCTAGAGACTCCCCAAAAAGTTCGTCACCAAGGCAGGGCGCGTTGGCGAGGCGGTCTTGGTGGTTCACATCGAGATCAGACACCCTCAGCCAAGCAAGGCGTCGCATGGCTACAGCTAGTGCAGAAGCTCGGGAAGTGAGCTCGAAGGAATCATAAATCGAGCGCACCATGAATTTTCTGAGCTGAAGGAGGTTGGAAATCTGTTGTTGGAATAGTGGGACCTTACGCTCAGGTACATATTTTTGCAGAGCAGAAAGTTGTTGGACCAGGTGTTTCATATAAAATGAAAAATGAAAGGTGTAGTTGTTGGCTCTGTTAGCCAGCATGGCATTCTGGTACAGGCGCTTTCCAAATTTGTCCATTGTTTTCCCCTCTCTGCCAGGAGGGGTGGAGGCATAAACACTGGAACCCTGAGATTTTTTGAGAGTGGACTCTACGAGGAGGCTCTCATGGGGCAATTGGGGTTTATCAAATCCCGGAATAGGGATGACCCGGTACAAATTGTCCAGTTTTTTGGGGGCACCTGGAACAGTAAGGGGATTTTCCAAATTTTTGTAAAACGTTTCCCGTAGGATATCATGTATGGGCAATTTTAGAAATTCCTTGGGAGGTTGGTCGAAGTCCAAGGCATCTAAAAAGGCCTGGGACTTCTTAGAGTCGGACTCAAGTGGTATCGAGAGAGCCGCGGACATCTCCCGAAGGAATTTCGTGAAGGAGGATTGCTCAGGCTTGGAGGTGGTTTCAGCCATGGAGGGTTCCTCATCTGTAGAAGAGGCATCCTCCTCGGTACCGAGTGGGGATTGTTCCCATAAGTCTGGGTCCCTAATGGCAGGCTCAGTATGGCGGGTTTTAGAAAGGGACTTGCCAGAGCACATGGATACGGTGCCGGGAGATGAAGACCGGCGTCGATCCCTGTCCCGGGAGGAATGGTGCCGATCCCGGTCCCGGGAAGACCGGAGTTGATCCCGGGCCCGGGAGGGGTCCTCTGCAGAGCAAGTCTGAAGTTCAGGCTGTGCAGATAAGACCGGCATGGAGGTGTTCAGCGGTACCGAGGGGGTGGACACCGATGGAATGGTGCGAGGCTCGGGCCGGTCTGGTACCGTAAGGAGCGGTGCCAGGAGAGTCGGAAGGAGCTGTTGGAGTTGCTTTTGTAGCTGCTCCTGTAGCTTGTCCTGGAGGATGGCCGAGATGCGGTCCTCCAATGGGGGCACCGGTACCGTTTTAGTTTTCTTCGGTACCATAGGTGCCGCTCGACGCTCCGGTGATGAGGAGGCTGATGACGAGGCACTCACCGAGATCGGAGCGGAGCGTTTACGGGATCGGCGGGACGCCGGAAGGACCGGAGTCGCCGCAGTAACTGGAGGGCGCTCTAGGGAAGTGGAAGGCTTCTTAGCCGGCTTACCTGGCGCTATCGACCTCGAAGGAGGATCAGGCGGTGTCGATGTGGTCGGTGCCGATTTAGGCGGTGCAGTCGACGTCGGGGCCTGATCCATGGCAGAACCGGTGCCAAAAAGGATATTTTGTTGTATTTGCCGGTTCTTAAGAGTGCGTTTCTTTAGAATAGCACAGCGAATGCAGGTGTCAGCCCGATGCTCTGGACCCAAACACTGAAGGCACCAATTGTGTGGGTCAGTTAGAGAGATCGGGCGTGCACACCGCTGGCACTTCTTGAAGCCCGGTTGGGGGGGCATGAAGGGAAACACGGCCTCCGCGAAATCAAACCCGGAGGCTTGTATGATTACAACAGGCCCCGCCGGGGCCGGCTGCAAAAAACAAAAGAAAAAGACACGAGGTTTTTGTTGTTTTTTTTTTTAGGTAAATTAGAGTGGAAAGACAAAAATGAAACAGAAAGGGATCAAAAAATCGCGAGCGGGAAGGCAAAAATCGAGTTTTCAACGGCCGTTGAAAGCACATGCGTCTTCTTCGCTCCGCGGAAACGAAGAAACTGGAGACCACGCACTCCTCCTTCGGTCGGGAAGGCACTCGCGCATGCGCGGTGCGGCCAACTAGAACTTTCTAGTTAAAAAAGGTCCGTACCGGGGCTCCGTCGGTGACGTCACCCATACGTTAAGAATATGCTGCCTGCTTGTCCTGGGATAATATAATGTTGCTCCCTCCGTTTCCTCAATGTATGTGCTAATAACCTGCTGGCACCTCATCCGCCCCCTGGAAACCAACTTGTGGAGTCCCGTAAGGCTCACCTCTTTCCCCTATTCTTTTCAACATCCCTTAAACTCCCTTAAACTCTTCCATCTATCCCCCCTAGAAACAATTTACACTTATGCCGACGACATCCTAGTCCTCCTCGAGACCGACCCAAACCTTACCAACCTCTCGGAGAACATATCCTCCTGTATAACGAACCTTCAGTCCTGGGCCCATATGGTCAAAATGAAACTGAACGAATCCAAAACTAAACTACTATGGCTCGGCCCAAAACTAGACCATCTTCCCACCTCCATCCCTCTGTCCACTGGACCCACTCTGCAGCTGGAGTCCTCAAGCAATGTCTTGGGCATCATCATCGACTCTACTCTGTCTTTCAATGACCACATCAATTCCTTGGTAAAAAAATGCTTTTTCAGCCTTCACATGCTGAGGAAAGTAAGATCCTACTTTCATCAAAATCACTTCACCGTCCTCGTCCAATCCATCATCCTGTCCAGATTGGACTACTTGAACTCAATCTACCTTAGCCTTACCAAGAAAAACCTTCTTAGACTTCAGCGGATCCAGAATGCCGCGACTAAGTTTATCTTCGCTAAAAGTAAATTCGACCATGCCTCACCGCTCCTGTCCAAGCTTCACTGGCTTCCAATTAACGCCAGGGTCCACTTTAAATGCGCCTGAATAACTTTCAAAATCCTTCACGGCATCCTCCCTCCCTTTATCCCACTCTCCTGGAACTCCTCAAATCTTAATACCACCAGATCCACTCACAAACTAAAACTATCCTTCCCTTCATTAAAAGGCATTTCCCGTGTAGGAAAACTAGGGTCCTCCCTCCCCTTCAGATTCACTGAGCTCTGGAACAACCTTACCTCCCCTCTTCGGATCCTGAGCTCTCTCCAACTTTTCCGCAAACATCTGAAAACCTGGCTGTTTTCAAAAATGTAATATTCACTCCATCTTTGACATCCTATGCTCTCCACATACTCCTCTCACTATATCCTTTAACCTTCATTGGCATTCCTCTCTCTTCCAACTCTTGTAAACCGTGCCGAGCTCTGCAATTGTGGAGAGGATGCGGTATATAAACCTAAGGTTTAGTTTAGCTTTGTTATTGAATTCAAAGTGATTCTGTTTAAGCCTATTTAATTGAACTGAGAGATCTGCCAAAGTAAGATCACAAAGCTTCTGTTTTGCCTCTTGGAGCTTCAAACCCACCCCCTGTTTGTCCATTCCTGTTCTTAGTTCCAATTCCAAAGATCTAATTTGGGCCCTCAGCTGAGATTCGCAAGTCCTTTTCTCCTTTGTCAAATTGGCCTGTAGCGAAATCACATTACCCTTTAAGGTTTCCCAAAGCACAAAAGGAGTAATGTCAGGTGTATCATTATCCGCTAATAAACTTTTTAAGTGCACTCCCAGAGAAGAAATATTATCTGCTTCTAACAAAAGCGCCTCATTAAGTTGCCAATAACGCCGGCCAGAAAAGGGGGTGGCAGAAGAAAGCAGCATGGTAATGGGAGCATGATCTGACCAAGTAGCCTGATGAATTGAAGTACTGTATCTAACACTAAACTCACCACAGACGAGACACCCAGCCATAGGTCTATACGAGAATAAGATAAATGTGTAGAAGAAAAAAAAAGTATAGTCTCTTTCTCCTGGATGACTAGCCCACCAAATATCAAATAATCCCCATTGATTCAAAAAGCTAAGAAGCTTAACACGATCTCACTGAGCAAAGTGGACAGTAGAGGCAGAATTATCTACAGCAGTGGTTCCCAACCCTGTCCTGGAGGAACACCAGGCCAATTGGGTTTTCAGGCTAGCCCTAATGAATATGCATGAAGCAAATTTGCATGCCTATCACTTCCATCATATGCAAATCTCTCTCATGCATATTCATTAGGGCTAGCCTGAAAACCCGATTGGCCTGGTGTTCCTCCAGGACAGGGTTGGGAATCACTGATCTACAGATAGATCTATAGTTAAATTAAATTCTCCACCTATCTCTAACATACCCTCCACATGTGCTGCTTGAACCTGAGAAATTTGGGAAAAGAACTCTCCCTGCGCCACATTGGGCACATAGATATTCAAAAAGGTATACTTTTGTTGAAAAAGTTGTGTCCTAATTAATATATATCGGCCCTCTTTATCAAGTATAACATGGTGTACCTACCAAGGATGGCTTCACAAAAACAGAATACCCACCCCTTTAGTCTTTGATCCTCCTCTATAAGAGGCCAGAAAAATTTATGGGTAACAGGAATTAGTTAGAAAAGTATCATGCCGGGGGACGGAGCCTGACTGGAGCGGTGATCAGACGCATGGGGTAATCGCTCCTCCACACGGCCTTATATTAACAGATTCAAAGGAGAATTCAGGTACTTTCTAAGCTGTTTTTCTGCACGTTCTGCTAGCATTAGTGCGTGGCTATGACACCCCCGAAAAATATTAAAGGAGATTCACCCTTAAATGATCCCACGAGCGGCAAACGGCCAAAAAAGGACCCGGGGTCGCCAGACCCGCACCTTGATCTCCTGCTAAAAGAAATTAGAGCGGTCAAGCAGATTGTGCAGGAACAAGTTGTTGAAACTAAACTTGTCCGGGAAGAAATTGAGTCTCTTAATTCCCAGTTTGTGGATGCCCACCATTGGATCGATACACTCGAAGCACATAACCTCACCATTCAGACGAAACTACAGATGGTCGACAAACACGATAAGCTTATCTCTTCCCTGCAACGCGACTTTGAAGATCTTTCTAATCGCAATCGGAGATCGAATATTAGAATCCTTGGCCTACCTGAATCGTCAGAGGGTCCTGACATGGCTGCTTTCTTGCTTGAGTTTCTGCCTAAAACTCTGGGCCTCTCCTTTGATCTCCCGCTGGAAATCGAGCGGGCACACCGCGTGCCCTCCAAACCTGTCGCTCACATCAAAACGCCACGACCTAGAGTTGCCAAGCTTCTGCGCTTTCAACATGCCCTGCAACTTATCAATGCTGCAAAATCACATCCACAGCTGCTTCATCAGGGCAAAAGATTCTACATTGTGCCAGATCTAGCTAAAACCACTGCACTTAAGAGGAAAGCGTTTCTCTCACATCGACAAGGGCTGAAGGATATT
The DNA here is from genome assembly GCF_902459505.1 of Geotrypetes seraphini. Classification (NCBI taxonomy): domain Eukaryota; kingdom Metazoa; phylum Chordata; class Amphibia; order Gymnophiona; family Dermophiidae; genus Geotrypetes; species Geotrypetes seraphini. The sequence goes on from NC_047097.1 coordinate 46,044,435, forward strand.
GGCGCCAAATACGGCCTCATGTACCCGGCCAAAATGAAGGTGACTTATAACAACCGCACCACCACATACTTGGATCCGGATGATCTCAGTTCCTTTCTGGACTCTTTAAAAATGCAATGATTACAGACTTCTGTCTGCTGCATCTATTTTGTATATTTTGTGGTTTCTGCTTGTCATTAACCCGCTCTCTCCTGTTGAGCATTATGTTCTTATTCGTTTGGTAGTGCTTTCTCGGTTGCTCCTAGCGCTCACCACCAGTTCCATCAGGAACACCCACAAACTGTTGTTTACTTTACACATTGGTATGGCTTTGCTTCGTGCTTTACTGTGTGTTTTTCTACCTTGTATATCTCTTTTTTATCTGTTCTTTTCCCATCTTTTCTTATCTCTTCAGAGTGGTCCTTGTTCAATTCTGTCTTCCATTGCTCTTATACTGAATTACTATAAAGATAATGTGCTTATGCTGTTTTCCACTACCACTTATGGCTGATTTGCATATTGTTTCTTACAATGTTAATGGGCTGAATCATCCCATTAAGAGAAAGAAGGTGGTCCACTATCTTATTGGTAAACATCCAGATCAGTGTTCCCGCTAAGGTGCGTTGGCCTGCGCGCGCGCACAAAATATTACATCGCAGCGCAAAGTTTCTCTTCACAGCGCACACACGCGTCGCAAAGGTAAGGGGAGGTAAGGTAAGGGGACGCATTGGGGGGATTGCACTTCCCCACAATTGCCATGCTTCGGTTCCTCTTCTTCCTTCCTTCCCCCCCCCCCCCCCCCCCGCGGGACCCTGCGGCACCATCAACTCTTACTCCCTCTAATGTCGGCCCTGCAGCTCCAGACTTCCTCGCACCTTCTCCCCTCCCCCTTTGGATCGCTATTATTTTAAATGTTATAGCCGCGGAGCTGTATCCATCAGTGGAGATGTCTAACCTCGGCCTGCCCCGGAACTCTTACTGCAGCAGCCGCCCGTCTAGGCAGGAACAGGAAGTCACTGTTGCAGTAAGAGTTCCGGGGCAGGCCGAGGTTAGACATCTCCACTGATGGATACAGCTCCGCGGCTATAACATTTAAAATAATAGCGATCCAAAGGGGGAGGGGAGAAGGTGCGAGGAAGTCTGGAGCTGCAGGGCCGACATTAGAGGGAGTAAGAGTTGATGGTGCCGCAGGGTCCCGCGGGGGGGGGGGAGGAAGGAAGGAAGAAGAGGAACCGAAGCATGGCAATTGTGGGGAAGTGCAGAGCTGCAGGGAAGAGTGTTGCGGTACCCAGCTGGAGGGAGAAGGAAGATGAGGGAGGGAATTAAAGGAGATGCCAGGGCTTGGAGCATAGGAGGAAGGTATGCCAGTCTAAGGGAAAAGGAAGGGGGAGATGTGAGAGCATGGAGGGGGAACGAAAGATGGAAGAAAAGGAAAGGAGAGAGATGCCAGAGAATCAGGGAAGGGGAGATACCAGACTATGAGGAGAGGTGTGGGAGAGGGAAGGCGAGGAGAGAGATGCCAGACCAATGGGGTGAAAGGAGAGATGGAAGGGGGAGGCATACAGTTTCTGGAAGGGGCATAGAAGGAGAGAAGATGCCATATAGGGGAAGAGAGACGGCAGACAGTGAATGGAAGGAAGAGAGTTACAAGAAGATGAGGAAAGGAGAAACCACAGAAGACAAAGGTAGAAAAAAATTTCTATTTATTTATTGCTTTAGGAGACATGTGTCACTGTTTCTGTGAAGCATTGTATGCAGAGTCCAGCTTCTTGCTGGTTCAATTTAACCTTTGTCTATGTATTTTTATTTTATCCCCCCTTTTACAAAACTGTGAAGCGTTTTTAGCACCAGCCTTGGTGGTAGCAGCTCTGATGCTCAGAATTTTATGAGCATCAGAGCTGTTACCTCCGTAGCTAAAATCCACACTACAGTTTTGTAAAAGAGGGAGGGGTTAGTTTGTGATTACATATTCCTTACTAGGCGAAGGTGTTTTCTGTGTTCTGTGTGTTCGAAAGACATGGTTTTCTGTTAGGATTGACGGTGTAGGATTGATCTGTGCTGGTCTGGCTTGTTTAGTTTTACAATGGGTGTATTGATGTACTGCTCACTGCAATATGTAAGATGCTGCCTTTTCCTAGGTACTCATGTGTGACGTGTGGTTTGTTACTAAAAATCATGTTTTTCTTACAGATGGGGGGGGGTGCCAAAAAATGATGGGCCCCGGATGTTACATATGCTAGGTACGCCACTGTATGTAAAGATACCAGAAAGCTGGCGTAGCAAAAACTTCTAAGTTTTGAGTATTTAACCCTCCCACAATCTCACGGGCACTCGTTTCAAGTTTATTGAGATTTTGATTTAAACGCAATATCAAATATTTTCAATGCGTATAACAAAAATAAATTTGGGGAAATAAATAAAACCATTTGAACCAGTGTTCCCGCTAAGCTGCGCTGGCGTGCGCTGGCGCACAAAATATTACATCGCAGCGCACACGTTTCTCGTCACAGCGCACGATCGGAAGAGGCGTACGGCAGATGGCAGGGCGGCGAGAGGAGAATCGGGCGAGTTGGCTCATAACTTGCTGGCGCCCGATATTTTTGGCTCACGGTGAAAAAAGTTTGCTCACAACACCCGCCCGCTTAGAGGGAACACTGATCCAGATGTCATATTTTTGCAAGAGACTCACCTTCCCTCTACGTCGGCTTCTAAACTGAACATTAAGGGTTACTCTTCCCATTATTTCTTGTCGGTGGCTCCTCACAAAAAAAATGGTGTATCCATTCTTTATTATTGGCGGTGATTTCAACCAGCCTCAGGATTTCTTCATTGATAGGTCCTCCACTTGTAAACCTTCCAAATCTAAATCACACCAAGAATTGCTTAATCTTAAAACTAATTACTCTCTTGCGGATCCAAGGCGTATACTTCATCCTAAGGATAGGGAGTACTCTCATTTTTCTCATCCACATAATACCTATTCCAGGATAGATTATTTTCTTATTTCCCCTTCCTTAACTCAATCTTTGTCTAACACCTTCATTCATTCAATAACTCTAACTGATCAAGCAGCTATCTCTTTACATCTTACCGTATCTCTGACTACACCTACTACTCCTTCCTGGAGACTTAATAACCATCTCCTTTTGGATGATGAGATCTCTGCAAAACTTTGGATCTTCACCATCGAGTTCTTTGATCTCAATTCTTCTGATCCTGAGATATGTCCTGCTATAGTTTGGGAAGCTTATAAGGCTTATAAGGCTTATAAGGCTTATAAGGCTTATAAGAGGGGAACTTATTAAACTGTCCGCATGGAAAAAAAAATCACAACTCCAAAAAGAAAAACAGTTAGAACAAGCCATCAAATCTTTGGAATACCAACATATGTCTACCCATCCTCATGATTCCTTGCTATATCAACAAATTTTGAAACTTAAATATGAATATAATACTCTTGTCTCCGCAACTGCTAGAAAAGACTTATTCATACATGCCTCAGGCCATGATAATATCATGGGAAAACCCTTAGCTAACTATCTTAAACATAAGTCAAAAAAGTTTCACATTTCTGCCGTTCATGACTCCTCTGGACACATTGTCACCAGCAAAGCCATGATCACTACAGAATTTGAACGCTTTTACTCTAAGCTCTATAATTCAGAATCATCTGAGTCTGAGGCATCTATTGACTCTTTTTTAGCTAATATTGACCATACCTCGTTAGATGACTCTACTAAAACTGAATTAGATGTCCCTATTTCTGCTTCGGAGATATCACTAGCCATTTCGTCTTTGGCCAATAATAAAGCACCGGGATCTGATAGGTTCATTAATGAGTTCTTTAAAAAAATTTCATGATCTTTTAGCCCCTTATATGCTTACTTATTACAATTTCCTTCATCAATCTCCTGATAAACAATATAATTTTGCTGATGCCACGATAGTAGACTTCCCTAAACCTGAGAGAGATCCCACTCAAGTTAAGAACTACCGCCCTATTTCCCTTCTAAACCTAGATTATAAGATTCTGGCCAAGATTTTATCTTTAAGATTAAACAAAGTAGTATCCTCCCTCCTCCATACAGATCAGGTAGGCTTTATTAATAACCGCTACATTGGTGACAATCTCCGTCTTTTTCATCATATCAATGCTCATGCTAAATTGCTACGAGATCCTGTTGTAGGTCTGGTGATCGACGCAGAGAAGGCTTTCGATCGAGTCAAATGGCCCTTCTTACTGCGTGTACTGCGCTGGTATAATTTCGGCCCTTATTTTCTCAACTGTATCAAAACGCTATATTGGCGACCATCCTCTCGTATCTTAATTAACAACTCGCTGTCTAAAAAATTTCCCCTTCATAGAGGGACCCGGCAAGGCTGTCCTCTTTCACCTTTGATGTTCAATCTAGCTCTAGAACCTCACCTTGCCTCTATACGTCAAAACTCGAATATTCAAGGTATTGCCTCCCATTCCAGACAGAATAAACTTGCGGCTTACGCCGATGACATTCTTCTCTTTCTCCGAAATCCCTGTTCTTCTATACCAACTCTTATCTCCTTGGTCAATGAGTACTCCCGGTTCTCAGGATACTTGGTTAATTGGGAAAAATCCAACATATTCCCATTGAATGATCTCATTACCCTATCAGAGTTATCTTCTTTCCCGTTTCAATTGTCCTATGAGCCCATTAAATACTTGGGCGTTCTAATTTATAAAGACCCAACACACGTCATGGATCTTAATATCAATAGGATCAAGAAATTGATTACCCAAACGGCTGCGCATTGGTCCCCCTTATACCTAACTTGGTGGGGCAGAATTGCCTCTGTCAAGATGACTCTTGCGCCTCAAATAACGTATATATTGTCCATGCTTCCCTCTTGTTGTAATAAATCTTTCTACCATTGGATTGATACCTCCCTATCTAAATTCATTTGGAAGGAAAAGAAACCTCGCATTGCTTTGAGCAAGTTGAAAGCCTCCAAAACCTGCGGTGGCATGAACTTTCCTGATTTCCATCTTTATCATATTGCCTCCTTAGCTCACTATGGAGCTCACTGGCTTCACCGCCCTCTCCTATCCAATCCTCCCGCTTGGTTGAAAATGGAGAGCTGCTCTCCCTTTCCGCTACATATTATCTGTACCATGACCCTACCTAGACGTTTAAGAAAGTATACCTTACTGGGTGTAACACAGCTAGCCCTTCGCAATTTGGATGCTGCCGCCGATGTTTCAGTGTATGACCACCTAGATATGTCTATATGGCAGAACTCCAAACTTAAATATAAGGGTATACCTTTTTCTTGGAAGAAATGGCAAAATGCTGGTATTTGGTCGGTGGATCAATTGAGAACTTCTGATTCGATCATAGTCTTTCCGGATTTCTGTTCTCTATACCCTACTTTACTCAACTGCCATTCACAATAGACTTTGTTGACCTCTATCATAGCCCAACTGCCTTTTACTTCTGGAGATGATACAGCTCTTAATTCTGTTCATCGCTGGTACATGTGCATTTTAGCTGGTGGCAAAGCTATCTCCACCTTCTACCATGTACTACGAGATCATCACTTCATCTTTACCTCCACTCAATGAAATACTGGGAATCCATGCTTACTACTCCACTACAAGACGTTGACTGGGAACTTTTCTGGTCTGCAACGAATAGACCCTTACTATCCACGAGAATCTCTCAGTCTATGTTTTTTCTTATGTGGCACGCAGTTTGGACTCCATTCCACATGTGGAAAGCCAATCTCAAACCTGACCCCAAATGTTGGCATTGCTTGGAAGCTGATGGTACTTTGGATCATATGCTGTTCCATTGCAAAATGGTTCGCCTGTTTTGGACAAACATCTGGTCTACAATCTCCTGCTCATCAGAGCTTACTTTTGATATGATATTTGTTCGTTCTCAACATTCTTGCTTTGCTAACTCTGCATGTACCCCTAAACTGATTGATGCCTTGTTTGTTGTGGCTCTCATGCACATCTTAAAAAAATGGAAATCTGCCTCTCTACTAGATTATACCTTTTGGTGGAACTCTGTATGTATGTATCATAAGTATGAATCTTATGCCCATGAAAAATGCTGTATCTCCAAACTCTCTGACTCATTTTCCCGCCCTTCTCCTTGGAAATTTTTAGATCACTTTATGCATTCTACTTGAATTGACTACTCTCACTTCTGTACTGTCATAAGATGATATACTGTTACTAGAGGATCTGTTTCATTTTATTTTCTCTTGCCCTTTCACCCTTCTTTTTTTCCCTCTTGTCTCTATTTCTCATGCTTCTCTACCTCTTACCTTTCATCTCATTGTGTGTCTCTACTATTTCGGTTTGGGAGCTGTTGTTATAGTGAAATGTACATTGCTGTATCATTTTCCGTGTAATGTCAATTGACATCTTGTACTTTCACTGCTGTTGTATTTCTGGACTGTTGTTTTATTCCCAAAATTGCCAATAAAAATTTTGAACTTAAAAAAAAGAGAAGTATCATGCCTGGGTCGCATATGGGTTTCTTGTACAAAAAGCAAATCCGCCCGCAGGCATTGTGCCTCTCGGAAAAGGAGAGATCTTTTAGTAGGAGTATTCAAGCCTCAAACATTGAGGAACATTAATACTACATCAGTCATCTCAGAACCAGCTTAGCAAGAGCACAAACCAGATTATCCAAAGGGCAGTGAAGACAGACATCAGGGTACAAACCAAATAACTCAAAAACAAAATAGAACCTCCCACCCATATCCTCCCATGTACCAACTAAACATCCCAACCAGATAGTCGTGCACGCTAACTAGTTAACCAGCGTGTCTATGGGCGGAAAATTGCCTCACTAAAAGAAAAAGGGAAGAGAAACCACCTTCCTCCCAAAAAGAAATGAAAAGAACGGGAGGGTGGGTAATATCCACAGAGCCCCACCTGAAAGCAAAGGCCTATGTTAGGCTGATACAGCATAACGTTATCAAAGGAATTCAAATTTACATTGAACCAGAAAAGCCTGTTAAATCAGATTTCCTAAGATAATATCCATAATGTCTGTACAACACAAGCAAAAGGCAATCTAATACAGATAGAAATAATCCCAGTAGTGTCAACCTGATGAAAAATCAAAACTCCAGAGAGACATTCAGCACACATCCATTTGAGAGCCCTCTGCCAGGCGTACTGTTTTTCTTAAAGATATGGAAAAGCGCAAGGCAAAGATCAAGAATATAACTGTGAGTACTCCTGTGATTATAGGATCAATTGAAAAACATTTGTCCCTTTGAAGCAACTGGGGCGCTCCCCTCCTTGTGTGGGTTATAATTCTGGTGCCTCCTTGAGTTCAGGGGAATGGCTTACACCTGTTCGACCCACAACTTCCCTTCTTTCTCCTGTCAAGGGTTTGTTCCAAGTAGATTTTTCCCTTGAAGGGGGAAGCACAGCTGTGCAATAAGTAATATCAGTAGCTCCCATTACCATTAAATTAACAGCGGTTGAGTTCCCCAAAGATCACTTCTCGATATTTGGAAGGTAGTAAAGAGAACAGAGGTTATGCTACAAGGATCAGTGCAACAGCTGAGTGACTTTTTTCAAGCAGTGGTGAAAAAAATTGGAATTATTGTAGTCTGTGGTTAATAAATAAATAAATATATATATATGCCCCAGAGATTTAGGAGGGATTCAGACATGCCCGTTTTCTGTGTGATTTCCCATGCATGCTCAGTGCAGTCAGTGGAGACCAGCATGGACACCTGCAAGTAATTTAAAATATTTAAAGGGTTTAAAGAGTTTGGGAAGTAAAATTACATAATTGAGGTTAATGCTGTGCTATGACATGATTTAGAGTGGGTTTATCCAAAAATGAGAGATTTTAAAGACTTAGGGCCTCTTCTATCAAACAGCATAGAATGCCCCGCGCTGCTCCTGATGCTCATAGAGTTCCTATGAGCATCAGGAGCAGCGTGGGCCATTCAGCACTGCTCTCTGCACTAAAAACTGCTAGCGCAGTTTGATAGAAGAGGCCCTTAATTTTGTGTGTTTCAGTGAGTGTGAGCTGTAAAACTGCAGGCATCAGCTTACTAAAGAATCTCAATGTATGTCTGCACAAGTCAGTTGGGAACCTTGTTGCAAGTCATAGCTGGTGGAGACTAACTGACCCTGTGAAGCAGGAGAGTTATTGCTGTGTGTGGAAGAGGTTTATGATTGAAAAAGTGAGGATTTGTGAATGTTGTGAGAATTGCTGACTGGGAGGCAAGAGTAAATCCTGAGGTGATGTCTTGAATCCCATGTTAACTGAGGCCTAGATTCTTTAAGCTTACTGATTGTATCCTGACCAGTTTGCGACCATTTTACGACCCCAACCCAATTCACTAACCTTCCTCCCGATCTGATCCAATCCGCACATGCAAATGAGGGAAAATGGCTTGCAAAGTAGGAAAGCAGCGATTCACTAAAGAGACGAAGGAACACCGACTGGGCTGGCCAATCAAAAAAAGAAACTACTACTGAGGACCAGTCGCTCATGTCCTTTCAGACTGTCCTGCTCTCTGCCGATCTGAAATCCCAATATCAAAATAAAACATCTCCCTTGTGCAAAAAGCGCCCTGCTCACTGCAAGCCCGTGCTTTTAACCGGGTTTAAAGCAGGGCTGCAGTACGGCATGCTCTGTTTTGTTCCAGTCTGGATTCTCGTGGGGCCAGCAAGTGCAGCCACAACCCCCCCCTCCTTTTGATTTGATCTAAAGCGGAGAGCATGCGCAGATCGCAAATCCAGGCAGAGGATGGTCTGCACATGCGCCTGGTTCGCTCTGCAGTGATCCGTGGGGTCGGTAAGGGGCGTGTGTCCGATCACTTCATTTGCATGAGGACGCTGTAGTGAATCAGCCACCCACGGATCGCAAAGATAGGTGAGCTTTAGTGAATCTAGGCCTAAGAAAGCTGAGGAAAGAGGTGGGTTTTCCTCAGGAATGAGGCGGTTTCAGTTAAAAGTATTGGAGATTACAGAAAGAAAAATTTATTAAAGTATTTGACTAGTTGATTTCCAGTTAAATTGACTGTCTCTTTAAGATTGAGAGAGGGATTCGGTTTAATGTTACTTTTAGTGCAATACTGTTTTAAAAGGTTATTGATTATACACGTCCAGGATGGGTGGGTGGGAGGGGAGAGGGGATATGCCTTTAATTTATTATTTGATCGCAATTTTCTTTGTTTGATCATTTGTATTATTCTTGATTGTCTTTTTGCTATATCATTATATCATTTGATGGAATTAAGTACTGTTTGTTTGTACATTGTTTGATAATATGTTGCACTTGATGTTGGCTTTTAAAATTTAATTATTTAATTTTAACACAAGTCTTCTAGTGCAATATTCCTGAACTCTTGGGTAGTCAATCTCTTCCCGCAAGATTCTATGTAGATATCCTCATTAGCATTTTTTTTAGCATTTTTTTTCACTCTGCTTTCTATCACTGTGTGCTGTCCTGCAGTTCCTCAGGTTATTTCTACACATGGGATGGCAAAAGCCTATCTGTTCTGCTCATGTTTATTTTTAATCCAATCATGAGGCTTTTTTGTGCTGTAGAGACTCCCAACTTTGGGACATCTCTTGCTGCGGGAGAGCTCAGACTCTGAAGTCAGAAATCTGTAGCCAATGGGCAGACTTTTGCAGTGCACTTGCTTGATCAGCCTGCATTAACTGTTAGGGGGCTCAGGGACCCGGCCACTTGGGAGCAAAGCATTCCCCATGTTCTGTCTGCAGAAGACTTGAGTGCAGGCTGAGTGGCTTTATAGTATGGTGTGGTGGGTTTTTGTTTTGTTTGTTTTTTGAACCAGGATCAGAGCAGACTCTGTTTCCTCCCACCAACTGTGCACGTGAGTTCTGGTGGGGGTTGAGGACTCTGGCTGGTGGTTGGTCTGAGAGGCAGCCCGAAGAAGCAAGCAATCCGGTTTCCAGGCAGAAGCTCTCCTATCTCTGGCTGCAGTTTCTACCCAGGCAGCAAAGATATGGAAAAAAAAAATAAAAGGTTATAGATTTATTATTTGGAGCCCTTTGAAGCATAACTTATTAGAATCAAACTTCAAACTGAAGTTATAAACCTTTGCTTATCTGCAGAGCAGTTTGGAAAGAATTTTAGTTTTAAAGTTTCTAAGGCCTCACTGAAATTAAAAAAGGGAAAAATCCCAGGTGCTCAAATATAGTGCTCTGAATTTTACTAAGGAAAATAATTGGAGAGGTTCTTTTTCGTGTCTCTAAAGAGTGTATGTAAGTTAGTGAGTATCTAAGAATTGGTTTCCAAATAGCTGAAACTGACAGCACCGAAGAATTCCAGCTGACAACTCTGCTGAATTCCTCTCTCCATCAAAGTAGCTAGGGACCTAATGTCAGGGCTAGATGCACTAAAGTTACTCGGTAATACCGACTGGATTGCTGTTGGCCGATTCTCTGACCGATTCTGGCCGAGCAATCGATGCACTACCAAATTTGCAAGGAGGGGCCTTGGGCATCTGAGTCAATCAGGGCCTTAGGCTCCTCCCCATGTATCACATGGTACACCAGGGAGAGAAGGCCCATCATTTTCCATGTGCTGGGCCTTGGAGCTAGAAGGACCAGGCTTCCCTCCAGCTCCCAACATTTACCAAAGAGGGGGCCGGTTCAGCGAGTGTGTGTGTGTGTGGGGGGGGGGGGGTTTGGGGGGAGCATCCGGTGGCAGGAGAGAGTGAGCATCCCTCCTGCCTTTTTTTTTCTAGGAGGAAGGGGGGGGGGAGAGGAGGGGATTGGGGGGGGAGGTCGGTGGCACGGGGGTCCAGTACCGGGTGGGGGCATGGTGCGGGAGTATTTGGCCAGGCAGGAGGGAGTAGATATCCCTCCTGCCATTTTCGTTGCTATGGGGGAGGGGTCACTGGGAAGGGCCGTTATCAGCAATAGGGGACTTTTTTTTTTAATGGGCCAGATATTTTGCTTGTGTAACATTGAAAAAAAAAAAAAATGAAAACAAAAAAACAGGCAGACCTGTCAGTTATTGACAGGTCTAGTCTTTTTTTCCGATAGCTAAAACCCCTGGGTTTTTTTTTGCATTGCCAAGCGATATTAGTGCATCAATCGCTTGGATACTTTGCATGGGGTTTTAGTTAATTTGCACAGCCAGATCAAAAAATGGGCAATCGAGGAGAAAAACACGTGGTGAGCCATTTTGTGCATCAGGTCGGTAAAAGTGATCATCGCTAAAGCTGTGAAAACAGGTTCAGCGATGATCACTAACTAGTGCATAGTGTATTCAGAGGAAAAACTTAGAAAGGGAAAACAAGTTTATTTTATTAGATAGAAATTAAATAGTTCAGGTATCCAGTCAAGCAGGCCACTAGCTCATTGTACTCAGAGGGAGGTAGTTTTCCTCCTGTTATTTTAAGATAAGTGTAGGGAGAAGATCAAGAGGAAATCATCGAAAGAAAGGAGAAGCACTGAAGAAAACCAAGCACATGGGAAGACTTCAGAAAAACAAGGTTCTTGGGACTGGAAATCTCTTTAAAAAATATTCCTTATCCAAATTGAGAGTTTGATTTAGTTCTGAAGTACTGTTTGCTAGTATTGTGAATATTTATCCCACACTTTATTCGGTATTTTCTTCTTAAAAGGAAACTTTGTAATTTTATCAGAGGAGTTGAGTGTGGTAAACCTGTTCGAATTTCTCACCTTTTAGATTATTATGCTGGCCAGCAGGGTTTTGTTACAAATGAAGTATTTGCTTACCATCTGTTGAAGCATTCAGAGAACTTAATATTTATAAATTAGTTTTAAAGAATTCCCAGTGCAATATATTTTCTTTGTTTGCACTTAAATTGTGTTTGAGACATTGGTTTAAATACACTTTTAATTCCAATAACTTTCAAGTTTTTAAACCCGGTTTTCCTTTCTGCTGGCAAAACCCAGGTTTCCTCAACTACAAAACTAAAGGGCTGGGGGAAAATCTCACAAAAGGGCTTTGGTTGTAGCTACTAAAAAGGTAGAATCTTAAGTTGGAACATTGCAGGAAGCTAATAACATCAGCTATTAAAGACAGTCTTTGTCTATATACAGCCGTTCTCAACATTCTTGCTTTGCTAACTCTGCATGTACCCCTAAACTGATTGATGCCTTGTTTGTTGTGGCTCTCATGCACATCTTAAAAAAATGGAAATCTGCCTCTCTACTAGATTATACCTTTTGGTGGAACTCTGTATGTATGTATCATAAGTATGAATCTTATGCCCATGAAAAATGCTGTATCTCCAAACTCTCTGACTCATTTTCCCGCCCTTCTCCTTGGAAATTTTTAGATCACTTTATGCATTTTACTTGAATTGACTACTCTCACTTCTGTACTGTCATAAGATGATATACTGTTACTAGAGGATCTGTTTCATTTTATTTTCTCTTGCCCTTTCACCCTTCTTTTTTTCCCTCTTGTCTCTATTTCTCATGCTTCTCTACCTCTTACCTTTCATCTCATTGTGTGTCTCTACTATTTCGGTTTGGGAGCTGTTGTTATAGTGAAATGTACATTGCTGTATCATTTTCCGTGTAATGTCAATTGACATCTTGTACTTTCACTGCTGTTGTATTTCTGGACTGTTGTTTTATTCCCAAAATTGCCAATAAAAATTTTGAACTTAAAAAAAAGAGAAGTATCATGCCTGGGTCGCATATGGGTTTCTTGTACAAAAAGCAAATCCGCCCGCAGGCATTGTGCCTCTCGGAAAAGGAGAGATCTTTTAGTAGGAGTATTCAAGCCTCAAACATTGAGGAACATTAATACTACATCAGTCATCTCAGAACCAGCTTAGCAAGAGCACAAACCAGATTATCCAAAGGGCAGTGAAGACAGACATCAGGGTACAAACCAAATAACTCAAAAACAAAATAGAACCTCCCACCCATATCCCCCCATGTACCAACTAAACATCCCAACCAGATAGTCGTGCACGCTAACTAGTTAACCAGCGTGTCTATGGGCGGAAAATTGCCTCACTAAAAGAAAAAGGGAAGAGAAACCACCTTCCTCCCAAAAAGAAATGAAAAGAACGGGAGGGTGGGTAATATCCACAGAGCCCCACCTGAAAGCAAAGGCCTATGTTAGGCTGATACAGCATAACGTTATCAAAGGAATTCAAATTTACATTGAACCAGAAAAGCCTGTTAAATCAGATTTCCTAAGATAATATCCATAATGTCTGTACAACACAAGCAAAAGGCAATCTAATACAGATAGAAATAATCCCAGTAGTGTCAACCTGATGAAAAATCAAAACTCCAGAGAGACATTCAGCACACATCCATTTGAGAGCCCTCTGCCAGGCGTACTGTTTTTCTTAAAGATATGGAAAAGCGCAAGGCAAAGATCAAGAATATAACTGTGAGTACTCCTGTGATTATAGGATCAATTGAAAAACATTTGTCCCTTTGAAGCAACTGGGGCGCTCCCCTCCTCGTGTGGGTTATAATTCTGGTGCCTCCTTGAGTTCAGGGGAATGGCTTACACCTGTTCGACCCACAACTTCCCTTCTTTCTCCTGTCAAGGGTTTGTTCCAAGTAGATTTTTCCCTTGAAGGGGGAAGCACAGCTGTGCAATAAGTAATATCAGTAGCTCCCATTACCATTAAATTAACAGCGGTTGAGTTCCCCAAAGATCACTTCTCGATATTTGGAAGGTAGTAAAGAGAACAGAGGTTATGCTACAAGGATCAGTGCAACAGCTGAGTGACTTTTTTCAAGCAGTGGTGAAAAAAATTGGAATTATTGTAGTCTGTGGTTAATAAATAAATAAATATATATATATGCCCCAGAGATTTAGGAGGGATTCAGACATGCCCGTTTTCTGTGTGATTTCCCATGCATGCTCAGTGCAGTCAGTGGAGACCAGCATGGACACCTGCAAGTAATTTAAAATATTTAAAGGGTTTAAAGAGTTTGGGAAGTAAAATTACATAATTGAGGTTAATGCTGTGCTATGACATGATTTAGAGTGGGTTTATCCAAAAATGAGAGATTTTAAAGACTTAGGGCCTCTTCTATCAAACAGCATAGAATGCCCCGCGCTGCTCCTGATGCTCATAGAGTTCCTATGAGCATCAGGAGCAGCGTGGGCCATTCAGCACTGCTCTCTGCACTAAAAACTGCTAGCGCAGTTTGATAGAAGAGGCCCTTAATTTTGTGTGTTTCAGTGAGTGTGAGCTGTAAAACTGCAGGCATCAGCTTACTAAAGAATCTCAATGTATGTCTGCACAAGTCAGTTGGGAACCTTGTTGCAAGTCATAGCTGGTGGAGACTAACTGACCCTGTGAAGCAGGAGAGTTATTGCTGTGTGTGGAAGAGGTTTATGATTGAAAAAGTGAGGATTTGTGAATGTTGTGAGAATTGCTGACTGGGAGGCAAGAGTAAATCCTGAGGTGATGTCTTGAATCCCATGTTAACTGAGGCCTAGATTCTTTAAGCTTACCGATTGTATCCTGACCAGTTTGCGACCATTTTACGACCCCAACCCAATTCACTAACCTTCCTCCCGATCTGATCCAATCCGCACATGCAAATGAGGGAAAATGGCTTGCAAAGTAGGAAAGCAGCGATTCACTAAAGAGACGAAGGAACACCGACTGGGCTGGCCAATCAAAAAAAGAAACTACTACTGAGGACCAGTCGCTCATGTCCTTTCAGACTGTCCTGCTCTCTGCCGATCTGAAATCCCAATATCAAAATAAAACATCTCCCTTGTGCAAAAAGCGCCCTGCTCACTGCAAGCCCGTGCTTTTAACCGGGTTTAAAGCAGGGCTGCAGTACGGCATGCTCTGTTTTGTTCCAGTCTGGATTCTCGTGGGGCCAGCAAGTGCAGCCACAACCCCCCCCTCCTTTTGATTTGATCTAAAGCGGAGAGCATGCGCAGATCGCAAATCCAGGCAGAGGATGGTCTGCACATGCGCCTGGTTCGCTCTGCAGTGATCCGTGGGGTCGGTAAGGGGCGTGTGTCCGATCACTTCATTTGCATGAGGACGCTGTAGTGAATCAGCCACCCACGGATCGCAAAGATAGGTGAGCTTTAGTGAATCTAGGCCTAAGAAAGCTGAGGAAAGAGGTGGGTTTTCCTCAGGAATGAGGCGGTTTCAGTTAAAAGTATTGGAGATTACAGAAAGAAAAATTTATTAAAGTATTTGACTAGTTGATTTCCAGTTAAATTGACTGTCTCTTTAAGATTGAGAGAGGGATTCGGTTTAATGTTACTTTTAGTGCAATACTGTTTTAAAAGGTTATTGATTATACACGTCCAGGATGGGTGGGTGGGAGGGGAGAGGGGATATGCCTTTAATTTATTATTTGATCGCAATTTTCTTTGTTTGATCATTTGTATTATTCTTGATTGTCTTTTTGCTATATCATTATATCATTTGATGGAATTAAGTACTGTTTGTTTGTACATTGTTTGATAATATGTTGCACTTGATGTTGGCTTTTAAAATTTAATTATTTAATTTTAACACAAGTCTTCTAGTGCAATATTCCTGAACTCTTGGGTAGTCAATCTCTTCCCGCAAGATTCTATGTAGATATCCTCATTAGCATTTTTTTTAGCATTTTTTTTCACTCTGCTTTCTATCACTGTGTGCTGTCCTGCAGTTCCTCAGGTTATTTCTACACATGGGATGGCAAAAGCCTATCTGTTCTGCTCATGTTTATTTTTAATCCAATCATGAGGCTTTTTTGTGCTGTAGAGACTCCCAACTTTGGGACATCTCTTGCTGCGGGAGAGCTCAGACTCTGAAGTCAGAAATCTGTAGCCAATGGGCAGACTTTTGCAGTGCACTTGCTTGATCAGCCTGCATTAACTGTTAGGGGGCTCAGGGACCCGGCCACTTGGGAGCAAAGCATTCCCCATGTTCTGTCTGCAGAAGACTTGAGTGCAGGCTGAGTGGCTTTATAGTATGGTGTGGTGGGTTTTTGTTTTGTTTGTTTTTTGAACCAGGATCAGAGCAGACTCTGTTTCCTCCCACCAACTGTGCACGTGAGTTCTGGTGGGGGTTGAGGACTCTGGCTGGTGGTTGGTCTGAGAGGCAGCCCGAAGAAGCAAGCAATCCGGTTTCCAGGCAGAAGCTCTCCTATCTCTGGCTGCAGTTTCTACCCAGGCAGCAAAGATATGGAAAAAAAAAATAAAAGGTTATAGATTTATTATTTGGAGCCCTTTGAAGCATAACTTATTAGAATAAAACTTCAAACTGAAGTTATAAACCTTTGCTTATCTGCAGAGCAGTTTGGAAAGAATTTTAGTTTTAAAGTTTCTAAGGCCTCACTGAAATTAAAAAAGGGAAAAATCCCAGGTGCTCAAATATAGTGCTCTGAATTTTACTAAGGAAAATAATTGGAGAGGTTCTTTTTCGTGTCTCTAAAGAGTGTATGTAAGTTAGTGAGTATCTAAGAATTGGTTTCCAAATAGCTGAAACTGACAGCACCGAAGAATTCCAGCTGACAACTCTGCTGAATTCCTCTCTCCATCAAAGTAGCTAGGGACCTAATGTCAGGGCTAGATGCACTAAAGTTACTCGGTAATACCGACTGGATTGCTGTTGGCCGATTCTCTGACCGATTCTGGCCGAGCAATCGATGCACTACCAAATTTGCAAGGAGGGGCCTTGGGCATCTGAGTCAATCAGGGCCTTAGGCTCCTCCCCATGTATCACATGGTACACCAGGGAGAGAAGGCCCATCATTTTCCATGTGCTGGGCCTTGGAGCTAGAAGGACCAGGCTTCCCTCCAGCTCCCAACATTTACCAAAGAGGGGGGCCGGTTCAGCGAGTGTGTGTGTGTGGGGGGGGGGGGGGGATTTGGGGGGAGCATCCGGTGGCAGGAGAGAGTGAGCATCCCTCCTGCCTTTTTTTTTCTAGGAGGAAGGGGGGGGGGAGAGGAGGGGATTGGGGGGGGAGGTCGGTGGCACGGGGGTCCAGTACCGGGTGGGGGCATGGTGCGGGAGTATTTGGCCAGGCAGGAGGGAGTAGATATCCCTCCTGCCATTTTCGTTGCTATGGGGGAGGGGTCACTGGGAAGGGCCGTTATCAGCAATAGTGGACTTTTTTTTTTTAATGGGCCAGATATTTTGCTTGTGTAACATTGAAAAAAAAAAAAAATGAAAACAAAAAAACAGGCAGACCTGTCAGTTATTGACAGGTCTAGTCTTTTTTTCCGATAGCTAAAACCCCTGGGTTTTTTTTTTGCATTGCCAAGCGATATTAGTGCATCAATCGCTTGGATACTTTGCATGGGGTTTTAGTTAATTTGCACAGCCAGATCAAAAAATGGGCAATCGAGGAGAAAAACACGTGGTGAGCCATTTTGTGCATCAGGTCGGTAAAAGTGATCATCGCTAAAGCTGTGAAAACAGGTTCAGCGATGATCACTAACTAGTGCATAGTGTATTCAGAGGAAAAACTTAGAAAGGGAAAACAAGTTTATTTTATTAGATAGAAATTAAATAGTTCAGGTATCCAGTCAAGCAGGCCACTAGCTCATTGTACTCAGAGGGAGGTAGTTTTCCTCCTGTTATTTTAAGATAAGTGTAGGGAGAAGATCAAGAGGAAATCATCGAAAGAAAGGAGAAGCACTGAAGAAAACCAAGCACATGGGAAGACTTCAGAAAAACAAGGTTCTTGGGACTGGAAATCTCTTTAAAAAATATTCCTTATCCAAATTGAGAGTTTGATTTAGTTCTGAAGTACTGTTTGCTAGTATTGTGAATATTTATCCCACACTTTATTCGGTATTTTCTTCTTAAAAGGAAACTTTGTAATTTTATCAGAGGAGTTGAGTGTGGTAAACCTGTTCGAATTTCTCACCTTTTAGATTATTATGCTGGCCAGCAGGGTTTTGTTACAAATGAAGTATTTGCTTACCATCTGTTGAAGCATTCAGAGAACTTAATATTTATAAATTAGTTTTAAAGAATTCCCAGTGCAATATATTTTCTTTGTTTGCACTTAAATTGTGTTTGAGACATTGGTTTAAATACACTTTTAATTCCAATAACTTTCAAGTTTTTAAACCCGGTTTTCCTTTCTGCTGGCAAAACCCAGGTTTCCTCAACTACAAAACTAAAGGGCTGGGGGAAAATCTCACAAAAGGGCTTTGGTTGTAGCTACTAAAAAGGTAGAATCTTAAGTTGGAACATTGCAGGAAGCTAATAACATCAGCTATTAAAGACAGTCTTTGTCTATATACAGCTTGAGTCCCTGGAAAATGTGATTAGATAATCTAATTTAAGATTTTTGAACTTTCTCCAGAAATTCTGTTGAGTAAATACTTGAGGGAGGTATAGCATAATTACCTGGAACAGGTGTTATCCAGGAACAGCAGGCAGATATTCACACAGATGGGTGATGTCATCCCCAGAGCCCGATACGGAAAGTGCAAAGGTATACTGTCACTAACTTCTTTAGAAGTCTCGTGACCGCCCATACTAAGCTTGCGCGAGTGCCTTCCTGCGGGACCATCAGTTTAGTTAAAAAAAAAAAAAAAGGCTAAGAAGCTAATTAGGGGAGGAGGGAGAGTTGTGAGAATATCTGCCTGCTGTCCCTGGATAGCATCTGTTACAGGTAAGTAAAGCACAGTTATTTACCATAACAGGTGTTATCTGGAGACAGCAGGCAGATATTCTCACATGCGGGTGATGTCATCCATGGAGCCCGGTATGGACAGTATGAAAAGTGAACTGTCACTTTAAGTTTTAAGAAACTTTACAACTGCCCGCACCGTGCTTGCTCGGCTGCCTTCCTGCCCGCTGAAGCTCGCAGCATCTCAGTTCTGTTAGCAAGTTAAGAAGCCAACCAGGGAGGTGGGAGGGCCTTCTGTCTCTAGATAACACCTGTTATGGTAAGTAACTGTGCTTTATCCTAGGACAAGCAGGCAGCATATTCTCACATATGGGACTCCCTAGCTTACTACACAGGGATGGCGGGAGAGCTAGCCTTTAAGAAAATACATTTCGTAAAACTACTTGGCTTCCAGACAGAAGCAAGACATGAACATGTGAACTGCAGATTTTATAAAACTGTTTGATTCCAGACAGTAGCAAGACGTGAACATGTGAACTGCAGATTTCATCAATGGGAGTGGAACGCAAGAATGCAACTGAAGCTGCCATAGCTCAGACTGTATGTGCTGTTACACCCCTCTCGAGTTGCAGCCCAGCCTGAGCATAGCAGAAGGAAATATAGGCCACAAGCCATGTGGAAATAGTTCCCTTGGTTATTGGGTGGCCCAATCTGTTGGGATCAAAGGAGATGAACAGTTGAGATGTCCTATAAGACTGAGTGCTTTGTAAATAATAGGCTAATGCTCGTTTGCAGTCCAAGGTATGAAGTGCTGCTTCTCTAGGGTGAGTATGAGGCTTCAGAAAAAAAACTGGAAGCACAATCAACTGATTCAAATGAAATTCCATAACCACTTTTGGACAAGAATTTTGGATGGGTGCGGAGAACCCATGGTGAAACACTGTAAAAGGTGGGTCCCCTACTAATGCTTGAAGCTCATTCACTCGATATGCAGAAGTGATAGAGATTAAAAATACCTCTTTCCAAGTGAGATATTTAAGATGAGCAGAAGACATTGGTTCAAATGGAGGCTTAATTAATCTGGAGAGAACCACATTAAGATCCCAAACCACTGGAGGCAGTTTAAGGGGAGGTTTGATGTTAAAAAGACCTTTCATAAATCTGGAAACAAGAGGATGAACCGCAAGTGATTTATTGTTGACTTGAACATGAAAAGCACTGACTGAAGTGGTTTTAAAACCTAAGTTGGATAAATGTAGAAAGTAGTCCAACACTGAAGGTATGGAGGAGGATGAAGCATCTTGATGCTGAAGATCACACCATGCTAAAAACCGTGTCCATTTCTGTTGGTAGCACTGCTATGTAGAAGGTTTTCCAGATGCTTCTAAAATGAGCTTGACTGAATCAGAGAGATCAGCTTCTACTGAAGTCAGGCTGAGAGATACCAAGCTGTCAGGTGCAATGACTGCAGATTGGGATGTAAAAGAAACCCTTGACTCTGAGTTAGAAGCGACGGAAAGATATGTAGGATTATTGGTTCTTTGACCTTGAGTTGAAGTAGAAGGGAGTACCACGGTTGTCTGGGCCATCAAGGGGCTATGAGGATCATTGTAACCAATTCTTGTTTGAGCTTGACCAGTGTTTTGAGAATGAGAGGGAAAACATAAAGGATCTGCCTCCAGATGATGAGGAGAGTATTGTCGGGAACAGAATTGAGGCAGTTTGTGATTGCTGGGGGATGAAAATCGGCCTATCTAAGGAGTCCCGCAAAGAGAAAATATCTGATGCAAGACTTTGGAGTGGCATACAGCAAATATAGAAGGTCTCAAAATTTTCAAATAAACATTTAGCTTATATCTCGGACCTCAGTAGTACCAGCTACATGCCATTATACTTTAAAGCATGCAGAATCATTGGCACCCCTGATCGTCATTGGTCTCTTATCAATTTAGTAATTTTTAAGATAATTTTGATTAAGATTTATATTGTAAAGCATGTTACTTATCTTTAGCTACGCGGGTGGGGGTACGCACTCCGACGTAGACTACGTTTCGCCCTTGCGGGCTGTATCAAGGAATCCCCCTGCAAAATATTAGAAATATTATTGTAGTATCACTCTACTATAATAAATCACACTTAGGTGGTTTTATACCAAACTATGTTAAAACTATGCTAAAACCACCTAAGTGTGATTTATTATAGTAGAGTGATACTACAATAATATTTCTAATATTTTGCAGGGGGATTCCTTGATACAGCCCGCAAGGGCGAAACGTAGTCTACGTCGGAGTGCGTACCCCCACCCGCGTAGCTAAAGATAAGTAACATGCTTTACAATATAAATCTTAATCAAAATTATCTTAAAAATTACTAAATTGATAAGAGACCAATGACGATCAGGGGTGCCAAGTAATCAACGCCTGGATGAGACGATGGTGCGAAGAAGAAGGCTTCGACTTCGTGCGCAACTGGACGGCGTTCTGGGGAAAAAGCAAGTACTACAGAAGGGACGGACTACATCTCAACAAAGAAGGAGCAAGAGTTTTGGCAGGCAACATGAAGAAGGCAATCGAGAAGGCTTTAAACTGAAAGATAGGGGAAAGCCGACAGTCGACCACCGGTCGATGGCACGGATAGCAGGATGCCCCGACGAAGAAGCCATGGAAAACTACTCCTACACAAGAGAAGACGACCTCACGGCAAATAAGGGAGAAAAAGCAGGAAGGGACAATTCAGATACAGGAGGGGACGACCACACAGCAAACAAGGGTGATAACACAGGAGCAGTAAAGGATACCGTAATTGAAACTACAGGGACGGCCAAGAGTAGAAGGTCCAAAAAGGTAACACGAAGGGAACTTAGATGTATGTATACGAATGCTAGAAGTCTAGGTAACAAAATGGGGGAACTAGAGACAATAGCAAGACATGACATATTGGATATCATTGGCATAACAGAAACATGGTGGAATGAAGAAAACAAATGGGACACAGTACTACAGGGATACAAGCTGTATAGAAGAGATCGAGTAGGGCAGAAAGGTGGAGGTATTGCTCTATATGTTAAGGAGGGAATAGAGTCTGTTGAAATGGTTACAAAAGAAATGAAAGAGAAGCTTGAGTCACTCTGGATCAAGATTCCTGGTCAATATGGCGCAGATACGAAAATTGGCCTTTACTATCGTCCCCCAGGACAGGCGGAGGAAACTGACTCAGAAATGATGGAGGAAATCAAACAAGAATGCAAGACAGGCAATATAATTATATTGAGAGACTTCAATTTCCCAGGGATAGACTGGAAACTAGCAACCTCCAACTGCGGCAAGGAGGCCAAGTTCCTGGAGGTGCTAGGGGATTGCTTCCTGGAACAAATGGTAAAAGAGCCGACAAGAGGCAACGCCACCTTGGACTTGGTCCTAAATGGCCTCACGGGACCGATAACAGAAGTGGAAGTCATGGTTCCACTGGGAACGAGTGATCACAATGTAATTAACTTTAAACTTGACATCGGGAAAGGGAAACATGCCAAAACCTTAACCACCACCTTGAACTTTAAAAAGGGTAAATACGATCGCATGAGAGCCATGGTAGAAAAACGACTCGAAAAGAAGGTGGACAAACTTGAAACGGTAGATCAGGCATGGTCCCTACTGAAAAATACTATCACAGAAGCACAAGATCTCTACATTCCGAGGATTTCCAAAGATCAGAGATCAAAGAGCAAAAGAGAACCGGCATGGCTTACCAAACAGGTGAAGGAAGCCATAAAAGAAAAGAAGGACTCTTTCAAAAAATGGAAATACATAAAGACAACCGAAGCCTGGAACAAACATAAAGATGATCAGAAGAAATGTCACAAGGCGGTGAGGGATGCAAAACAGGAATATGAGGAAAAAATAGCCCAGGAGGCCAAAAACTTCAAGCCCTTCTTTAGATACGTGAAAGGGAAAAAACCTGCAAAAGAGGCAGTCGGACCCTTGGACGACCAGGGAAGAAAAGGGTACATCAAGGAAGATAAACAAATCGCAGACAAACTAAATTCCTTCTTTGCGTCCGTCTTTACGAAGGAGGACACCTCAACAATACCTGAAGCGGAGAAAGTGTTTGCAGGAGAAATAGAAGACAGCCTCACCACAGTTGAAGTGGACTTAGACCAGATATACTATCAGATCGACAAACTTAAAAGTGACAAATCCCCTGGACCGGATGGAATTCACCCGAGAGTCTTAAAGGAATTGAAGGTTGAAATCGGAGAGTTATTGCAAAAACTTGCAAACCTGACAATCAGAACTGGACAGATACCGGACGACTGGAGGATAGCGAACGTCACCCCAATTTTCAAAAAAGGATCGAGAGGGGAACCGGGCAACTATAGACCTGTGAGTCTTACGTCTGTCCCCGGCAAGATGGTTGAAGCACTGATCAAGGATAGCATGGTCCGGCACTTGGACGCACACGACTTGATGAAACCCAGTCAACATGGATTCAGGAAAGGGAAATCATGTTTGACGAATTTACTCCAATTTTTTGAGACCGTGAACGAGCAAATTGATAGTGGGAAGCCGGTGGACATAATATACTTGGACTTCCAGAAAGCGTTCGACAAAGTTCCACACGAAAGACTTCTCAGGAAACTACAAAGCCATGGCATAGAGGGGGATATACAAAGATGGATAGGCAAATGGCTGGAAAACCGAAAGCAGAGAGTGGGCATAAATGGGAAGTTCTCCGACTGGGAGAAAGTGACTAGTGGTGTACCCCAGGGCTCGGTACTTGGGCCGATCCTTTTTAATATTTATATCAATGACCTAGAGGAAGGAACATCCAGTGAGATCATCAAGTTTGCAGACGATACAAAACTATGCCGGGCGATCAGATCGCAGGAGGATAGAGAGAAACTCCAGAGCGACTTGTCTCGGTTAGAAACATGGGCGGAGAAATGGCAGATGAAGTTCAATGTGGAGAAATGCAAGGTAATGCATTTAGGCAATAAGAATAAGGAATACGAGTATACAATGTCAGGTGCAACTCTGGGGAAGAATGAACAAGAAAAGGACCTGGGTGTACTGATAGATAGGAACCTGAAGCCGTCGGCACAATGCGCGGCAGCGGCAAAGAAGGCAAATAGAATGTTGGGAATGATAAAGAAAGGAATCTCGAGTAGATCGGAGAAAGTTATAATGCCGCTTTATAGGGCAATGGTCAGACCACACTTGGAATACTGCGTCCAACATTGGTCTCCCTACCTAAAGAAGGATATAAAACTGCTGGAGAGGGTGCAGAGACGAGCAACAAAACTGGTGAAGGGTATGGAGAAACTGGAATACGAGGACAGACTTATAACACTAGGATTGTTCTCCCTTGAGAAAAGGAGAATGCGTGGGGATATGATCGAGACCTTCAAAATACTGAAAGGAATCAACAAAATAGAGCAGAGAAGATTATTTACATTGTCCAATTTGACACGGACTAGAGGACATGAAATGAAGCTAAGGGGGGACAGGTTCAGGACTAATGTCAGGAAGTTCTGCTTCACTCAGAGAGTGGTTGACATCTGGAATGCCCTCCCGGATGAGATTATTGCGGAATCGACCGTCCTAGGCTTCAAGAGCAAACTAGATGCATATCTCCTTAAGAGAGGCATGTAAGGATATGGTGGACTATAAATTACGACAGGTGTACACCTGGCAGGGCCTCCGCGTGTGCGGATCGCCGGACTTGATGGACCGAAGGTCTGATCCGGAGATGGCATTTCTTATGTTCTTATGTTCAATGATTCTGCATGCTTTAAAGTATAATGGCATGTAGCTGGTACTACTGAGGTCCGAGATATAAGCTAAATGTTTATTTGAAAAAGTTTTGAGACCTTCTATATTTGCTGTATGCTGTATGTGATATTAGAAGGTTCTAAGAATATAGTCACAGCGAGTTTGTATAGACTTTGGAGTGGAGCATCCACTCGTGTGGCCAAAGATATCTGCTGAGTTTGTCAGCAAGTGTATTTTGTGCTCCTTGAACATGGACAGCTTTGAGATATGTTTTGAGCAATTGCCCAGGTCCAAATCTTCTCGGTTTCCTGGCAGAAAGTCTGAGAACCTATCCCTCCATTGCAACTTGATTGTCCATACGGACCAGGAGGATATGATTGCATATATTGTGTTGATAAGTCTTCAAAGCACTGCAAATCGTTCTGAGCTCCTAGAAGTTTATATAGAGCTTCTGTTCTTTCACAGACCAGTGACCTTGCATCCAGAGATCATCCAGGAGAGCTCCCCAAGTATACATGGATGAGTCTGAGGTCAGTACCTTCTGATGTGGAGGAGTTTCAAACAGTGCATGGATTCCAGCGCAAAAGCAAGGCATCCTGCAGCAAATGCGGGCAGGCTCTGGCTCAAGGAACCACATCGATTGATACCACCATGGTCCCTAGAACCTGGATATACTGCCAACTGTTGGAACTGGAGTGGCCAGAAGGTCCCTGATAATCTGCTGTAGCTTCTCCTGATGGGACACGGGCAAAGATACTTTGTTCTGACCCGTGTGAAACCGAACTCCTGGGTATTCCAAATCCTGGGTGGGCTCGAGGTGACTTTTTCTGAAGTCAATCACCCAACCCGGATGTTGCAGCAACTGTACCACCTGATAGACAGCCTGACACCCCTCGGACAGAGAGGGCACTCTGATCAATCAGTCGTTCAGATATGGATGAACCAGGACACCATGGAGCGCAGATGGGCCATCACTACTTTGCCAACGAAAAGGGCAGTGCCGAAAACTGGAATGTCACCCCAGAATATGGAATCACAGGAAATAGGAATGTGGAGATCTGCCTCCGTCAGAGCCAGGGAGGCTAGAAAGTTTCCCGGCACCACTGATGCGATCATCGAGCGCACCATCTCCATGCAGACCCAAGGGACTTTCAGGACTGCATGGACCTTGTTGAGGTCCAGAATTGGTCTCCAATCGTTGGATCCTTTCTTTGGTACAATGAAGTATATCGAATATCTTCCAGAGCCCGAGTCTTGCTCTGGCATGGGTTCTATGGCCGCAATATCCAAAAGTCTGCGGACTGTGGTCTGCACCCGAACCACCTACTTGGGGCAGCTGGCAGGGGAATCCAGAAAATTACATTACATTACTGATTTCTATTCCGCCTCAACCTTGCAGTTCTGGGCGGATTACAAAAGAGACATCTGGACATTTCCAGGATGATTACAAAGAGACTTCTGGACATTTCCAGAAGAGTTACAAGAAGAAGAACATTTCCAGAAGAGTTACAAGAAGAAGAACATTTCCAGAAGAGTTACAAGAAGAATGGTGTAGTATAGTTTAGGGAATGGGATACGGCAAGGAAGATTGGGCTATTCCAGTGGATATACAATTCGGAATGCTGTACAGATAGGAGATAGTGCAGTTTCAGTATAAATACAGTTAGGGAAGCAGTTGACAAACTTGTGCTTTGAGGTGAAGGAGGGAGGATGGGGGAGACACACTGAGGGGAATCCAGGTTGGAGTTATACTCAGAGGACAGAGAAACTCCAACTTGTAACCATCTCTGAAAACCTCCAGAACCCAGCGGTCGGAGCTGATGGCCTCCCATTCCGCCAGAAAGGCCAATAACCGCCCCCCACCCCCGATGCGCAGAGGGGGGAGACAGTGGCCTGGCATCAAAACTGTTTCTTGGTGGCAGCCGCCAGTCAACTTTCTGCAGACTGCTGATGGCGAGGCCCGCCACAGTGCAGTCTGGCAGATGAGGAGGAGCGATGACCTTTGGAAGGGCCTGAGTATGGGCAAGAACATTAAAAGGGACGAAAATTAGAATGTCCAGAAGAGCGGACTTGCTCCCAGGCAATGCCTTAGGTTTACAATCCTGAACACTGGCCATAAGGCCACCCAGACCCTGACCAAACAGGAGCTGACCCTTGAAGGGCAACCAGCTCAATGTAGCCTTAGAAGATGAATCACCAGACCATTGCAGGATCTAGAGCATCCTGACAGCCAAAACAGAATAGGCGCCAAGCTTGGTGAAAACGTTCAAGATGCCATACAGGGCATCAGCCATGCAATCCATTCTGGAGATGAGAAAATCCAAATCCCGAAGCACCACAGTGTCAGGATCATGGCGCAGCTTGGAGAGGCATGCCTGAACCATGAAAGAGGAAGCTGTCACCACTTTGACCCCAGCTGCGGCAAAATCAAACAGACACTTAAGGATAAAATCCACGTGTCAGTCCTGGACATCCTTCAGGACCCCCCACCCCCATCGCTAAGGAGAGATGTACACTTGGTGATATGCGCTACCGAAGAATCCACCTTTGGAGAATTAAAGCACTTGTTAAAGCCATCCACCATGGGATAAAGCCACACTATGGCTCAAGCACATTTCAAGGGACCCTCAGAAGTCTCCCAAATATTCGTAAGAATCCATAAAACATCAGGATGATCAGGAAAAGAGGCAGATTGTGGCCTCTGGTCACTCATAAGGGAAAATTCAGCAGAGACCGGCTGGTTCATCTGTAGCTTCAATTCCTGCAGGGAATCGGAGATTAAATCCACAAGGTGTACAGATTTGAAAAACCTGTGCACAGTGGGATCTTTCCCCAAATCACAGGCTCCGCACCGGTCCAGATCCTGGAGATCCGCCAGATTCACCATGCCAATGGACACCGAAGCTGCCCTGTGAAAGCAGAGGAATGGAAAGAGCGTCTGGCACAACTGCGGGGGCACAGTCAACTTACTCCCTGGTACACTCACAGGAAGACAAGAAGAAAGACCCTGATCCCTTGGAGCAGGGGTCCCTGTGACCGGCACAAAACCTGGTGGAAGGGAAACAGGCAGGAACTTTTTAACTAAGTATGCCTGATAAAGCATGGGCACACATTCCAGGGGAAAACCATCCTCTGCGGAAGGAGCCGACTTATGCACCTCAGATTTGGAATTTTTGAAAGATTTATGAGGTTTTTCACTGGAGCAGTGCTTACGGTTCACCAAAACACCACCAGTGCACTCTCCAGATGCCCAATTTCATGGGAGTCAGAGTATAAGGCACTTGAAAATCCTCCCCAGAGGTCAAAGGCACTGCATTCGGTGCACATCTCGTCCCCCTTGCATCCACCACAAATGAGGCATGAATCCATCCCATCCTGCCCTGGGAAGGTCATCTATGTGGTTTTCTTTTAAAAATGAAGCTGGCAAGTATGAAAAATAACTTTAAAATCAAATCTGGAAAATTCCAAAATGGCCACTGAGACCCTGTTTTCACTAATAATAGTCTAGGAAAACCACAGAGAACCCTCAAAAAAAGGGATTTTAGGGGTTGGGGGTATAGGACATGCAGAGAAACCACCTAAAACCTCCTTTTTAAAGACCCCCCCAAAATCTCTGATTCAAGTTGATAGCTTGCTCTCACATAACCATTTGCTCACAGGAGAAACTTAAATATTTTACTCACTGAACATAAGAACATAAGAAGTTGCCTCCGCTGAGGCAGACCAGAGGTCCATCTCGCCCAGCGGTCCGCTCTCACGGCGGCCCATCAGGCCCACTGCCTGAATGCCCACTGCCTGAATGCCCACTGTGCTGAATGAGAGAAACAGCATGCAGCTGAACACAGCTTGCAGGGAGATCCTTTTCTTCAGTGAGCTGGAAATCTGGATTTCAACTCTTCTGACTGATCACCACATCCGGAAACCTCCGCCATCCTTGGCCATGCTATGCAAATGCCTGGCGGAGGGACACAGTCTGGCTTCAATCACGGTCACACCTCCATGGAACCATCTCAGCCTGCACTATACCCACTAGCGGACAAACCTAGGGTGAGCTAGCTCCCAAGGCAAAGGTCCCGAAGCCCAAATCTGATGTGCAGGCTGTCCACAGGGCTTACTTCTGAGCCCCAGAAATAGACGTTCTCCAACAGTCTGCGATCTCCCACAGTCAAGGATGTCCCCGCAGGGAACCTCCACAGCACGAGGGCAAAAACCACAAACAAAAAATATTGAAAGATCACAAAATAAAACACAAGCATAAAAGATGAGCTCCTACAGCCTAGCTTGTAGGAAGAAAGGGCTGGTGAGCATGCTCAGGAAGGAGGGTATGTAAGGGAGGGGGGGGAAAGCCTTTGAAGTTTTGAGGCTTCCTAGAGATCTTGGCGGGTGGAGGGAAATAACCCCCTGGTCCCGGAATAAAGTGGGATTGAACAAGAATAGTGGAGGGGATATTTGTGATAGGGGAGGGGAGACAGGGGTTTTATTGATCCTTGATCTGTATTTGTGATTTATAAATTACAGTTATACAGAATATTGTTTAATTTTTTACTTTAATAAAATGATTTTAATATAAAATCATAACTATTTGAGGATTGGATGGATGGGATCAAACAGAGTTTGTGGAGATTGGATGGGAGAATGGGACAGGGAGGGGACAGAGGTCATGGGGACAAACTTGTCTCCGTGTCATTCTCTAGTCAGCATAATAATTATGAAACATTCAGATAACAAATATGATGCTAATGCTTTTCCATAATACAGCTTATCCTATAGTCGAGGGACCAAGTGCAGTTATTAGATGTGGACGAAATGGGTGGTAGAGAGTTCCTTGGGATAAATCATTCTTTTTGAATATATAACTTCAATTTTGAAAAAAGTAACAGTGATATTATATCTGATAACAATGCAATATATTCTAAACAAGAAACCCAACTCAATGCAAAGTTATATTGGGCTTTCTGGTCTAACTTTCAACATGAAATTCTTAACATTTTCCTTGCCTTTAAAACTGCATTCTTGTTTTAGCCAAACTTTATACTGATTCAATCTGTCAAAAAGGTACTATTAAAATGATTCTCTATCATACCTTATATTTTGTCATGGTACTAAAATGATTGTTTCTGAAGAACACACAGAGCTCTCCTTCCTGAACTGCTGCAGTCAGTTCACATAACCCATGGTATGTTAGCTGTGTGGCAGTATTGTTCAGAAACTGCTCTGCAACAAAGCCTATAAAAGAATGCAGAATATTTGAGATAAACTCTCTACATACATCAAGACATGAGATTATATAGGCAGTACTCAAAAAGGATTGTCATTTAAGTGCAGATGAAATTTTTGGACCAAAGTATTTTACACTAATCAGTGGGATCATGAGCAACCTCAATCATCAAAATAGTGCAGAAATGGAAGCAATCTATCAAAGTTCAAAAAGGCATCAGCTTAGCAAGCTGGCAGCTAATCTGCACCAACAGTTAATAATCTATTATAGATAACACTAGTGTTAAAGCCCGTTACATTGACGGGTGTTAGAAAGCAGCCCCCTTTCCCTCTCCCCCTCCAGTTCCTCCCTGACTGTCTCTCTGTGGCCCCCTTCTGTCTCCCCTCCCCCAAGCAAAGCTGTCTGCCTCCCAACACTCCCGTCCCCCCAAAGCAGCCTTCTTTCCCTCTGCGCCTCCAGTTCCTCCCTGATTGTCTCTCCGTGGCCCCCCCTTCTGTCTTCCCCCCAAGCAAAGCTGTCTGCCTCCCAACACTCCCGTCCCCCCAAAGCAGCCTTCTTTCCCTCTGCGCCTCCAGTTCCTCCCTGATTGTCTCTCCGTGGCCCCCCTTCTGTCTTCCCCCCAAGCAAAGCTGTCTGCCTCCCAGCACACCTCTGCCGTGTCGGGCAGAGCAAATCAGGGCAGTAGCAGGCCGTGAAGCAGCATGTTTAGAGTGCTGCGGCCTCTGCTGGAGTCAGGACGTTTGTCGGGACCGTGGGGCGGGAAGAGAAGAGGAGCAGCGGCAAGGGACCTGAAGGTAGGGTCGGATGGGAGGCTGAACGGGGGTTCGGGTGTGCCGGGGAGAGGAGCAAAGACGCCGCCGCCGACCTTTAGTTCTGACCGAAGTTAGTTTTAAGTTGTAAGCCGCGGCAGCGGCTTCTCTCACGATCCCTGCCTGCGTCGGAAGCCTTCTCCAACGCAGGTGCGGCTCGTGAGAGGAGCCGCCGCCACAGCTTAGAACTTAAAACTAACTTTGGTCAGAACATTACTTTGGGTTCGGCGATCGGATCCTGTTTGGTCTGCCACTGCCTGGAGGGGCTGAAGAGCAGGGAGTCCCGCATACAGATTCTCTGCCGGCAGAGAGAGAGAGATTCGCGCGCATGCGCACTATTACCTTAGTGCCCTACAGCTCACGGAAAACGAGCACACGCAGGTGAGAGTGCGCATGCGCGGCTTAGGGTTTTATTATATTAGATATGTAAAATGATTATACAAAGGGACATGAGGCAAATAATCTGCGATGTAAACAGGGTAGGACAAAGAGCAGACCAAATCAACATAGTACAATACAAAAACTTTAACTGAAATGAATCATATGCCTGATGTGGCCATATTTCGCCAAAGGCTATGTCAAAGTTTCAAGTTTATTAAGAATTTGATATTCCACCTTTTCATGGATTTCAAGGTGGTTGTACAATTTAAAAAACAGGGTAAAATAGATAGTATATCAAAACAATAAACTAAACATCTAGACAATTTTTTTAACGACTTACCAAACAGGTACAAAAGGGAAAAAGGAGAATTACAATGTAATTTTAGGAAAGAGAAGAGATTAGGGGAAAAAAAACAAAGGGGCAGGGTAACAATCTGTAGGTTCAAAAGAAAAGGACCAAGAAAAGTTTTAAAATCCTTATAAGGACAGTCAAACTTGAAAAGCGTCCTTAAAAAGGAACGTCTTAAGAGAAGACTTTAATTTCTTGAGTGTTGTTGTCTCTCTTAACAAGTTCAGAGCTGAATTCCAAAGGGTGGGAGCAACCACAGAGAAAATAGTATTTCTCCTAGTGTTGATATGGCTCAGTGATAGAATGACTAGTAGATTTTGGTCAGAGGATCGAAGGGTGCGTGACAAAGTATATGGAATCAAAAGTCTGTTGATAAATTCAGGTTGGGCCGATTTTCTAGTTTTAAAAGTCAACAGTAGTGTTTTATATGTAACTCAATGGTTGACAGGTAGCCAATGAACTTTGATTAGAAGAGTGGTCAAATTTCTTGGCCTTATAAGTGATTTTTATGGCAGTATTCTGAACTATCTGTAGGCGTCTTAGTTCTTTCTTGGTGATTCCATGGTATAAAGCGTTACCGTAGTCCAAACAGGAAATGACCAGAGAATGAATAAGAGTGTTTAAAGCAGAGTGATCGAGGAGTTTAGCTAAGCAGCAAATCATTCTTAGACAGTAGAAACATTTTCGGACAATTGTGCTTATGGATTCATGAAAGGTGAGATTGTCATTAAAAGTGATTCCTAAGAGCTTAACAGTATGGACTGTCTGTATCGAGATAGATTTGAGTTTAATGGAAGAGATTAACGAACGGCCTTTCTTAATTGGGAAACAAATCATATTCTATACAATTAAAATATACTGTATATAATATACAAATTCTGCCCACTTCTTTATACAACCCTGTCGTACTTTTTCTGATCATGAATGTTGAAATCATTTTTATTAAGCATTTTACATTAAACTTCCAGCATAGAATAAGAACACATCACAAAACAATCCTCTACCTCTGTGATAACAGCAACCAACCCTTCCCCCCCACCCTACCATCCTACTCACTCTTCCTTCCCCCTCACCATCATCCCACACATCCTCCTAGGGAACAGCAGCTGTAATGGGTAAATAGGATCCTGAAACTATAGAATGTAACAGTACTCAAATGTTCAATACCATATTTTTCCTCTGATATACGTAGTTAACATTACACAAAATGGAGTCCAACAATGTTCAAAGAGGCACCCCTCTCATGTGTCCATAGCTCGCCTCTCAAGTAGCACCTGTTGTATCATCAGGGATCTCCAATGCTGAAGCATAGGTGGCTGTGTAGATAGCCAGCAATGCAATATACTTTTCCTGCCCATGGCCAGATGAAAGCTTTACAACCAGGCCAACATGGACAGAGGAAAGCTTTATAACCAGATCAGATTGGGTGCAAACAGGCATTCAATATAAAAAGAAAGGGAGGGCGTGGCTATGGTGCGGACCAAGATGGCTCTGAGCTACCCTGGCGTTTAAAGCAATTTTTTAGAGGATAAAGCAGCCCCTTTCTACCTTAAAATGGAGTTTTTAGCTTGCTAACATTCTGGCTCTTACTTTTTGATGAGCACTTGCGCCTCGAGTTTTGATTTTTCAAGCTTTGCCTATATACCGCAGGAGAAGCCTGCCAAACGCATTGCCATGTCAAAGCCGGATATGGTGTAGTTGGTGGGAACGTCGGCTGAAGTTCCGATTTTGGATGATTCTTTGAGCACTCTGGACCCGGAGGAGCTGACACAGGAGGATCCTATGCACAAAATTTATCAGTGGATGAAGGAGATTTGCGCAGATCTTAAAGCGGTCTGTGTGGATGTGACCTCACTAGGGTCAGAATTGAAGGCAGAGATTCTGGAATTGGGTAACAGAGTGGAGGAAACTTAACAGTGCCTTGATGAGCAAGCTATATCCCTGACTGAGATAGATAAGCATTTGGTTACCCTGCAAGACTGCTTTGAAAGATAAACTCGAGGACTTGGAAAATCTAAGTCACCACCACAATCTGCGCTTCCGAGGGGTCTCCCTAAAGTTCCAACATATAATAACTGTGTTATTGTGGTGCAGCAGCTTGTTAGCTCTTTATTGAAAGTGAAAGCAGATTCTGTTCTTTTGAACAGGGCTCATCGCGCTTTGGACCCGGCTTGTGCAAATCGCCCAAAATATATTATAGCCTGTTTTACTAGCTATACTAGCTTAAAGAACAAGTGCTGCAAGCCATGAGGAAAATAAATAGTTTTCCCTGGGACTCTTATGCTATTGTGGTCTATCAGGATTTATCTAGTGCAATGTTGCATCTGCGGGCTGACTTGAAGCCTTTTAATAGGCACCTGCATGAACTTAATATTAAATACAAATGGTGACACCCCTTTGCCTTGATTTTTTACAAGGAAGGAAAGTTACATCAAATCTGTACTTTGCAAGAGGCACAAGAGGTGTTTACGCAGAAGCCTATGCTCAATGCATCGCAGACGAATTCTGGCCCTTCTGTATTGAATCTGCACCCTCAACCTAAATGGCAGCGTCTCACTAAGGGCACGGGATGCTTGCAGCGTCAAAATGTATTTTCTGGAAAGCCTGATGCGGTGCTTGCTACTTGAGTTTTTGGCTTTTGCAGTACATTTGGGTTTTTCTGCTTTCTTTATGGGCTTGAGCTATATTTCAGTCAGATTGTTGGACCTTATAGCAGGGATGTCCAACCTGCGGCCCAGTGAAATATTTTGTGCGGCCCTGGTCGAGGGCGATGCAGTGTTTTACTCTGCTGCCCCTGGGTGTTTACCGTCTTGCCGGCTCCCTCCTCTGTCTTGCTGCAGCATTTGTGCAGCCCCAGAAACATTTTTTTTCAGCCAATGCGGCCCAGGGAAGCCAAAAGGTTGGACACCCCTGTTTAAGGCATTGTCGTCAGTATTTACAAGTGAGGACACATCCAGTGTGCCAGAACCTGAAAAAATCTTTAAAGGAGATCAAGCAGAAAAATTAACATCCATGGAGGTAAGCCTCAAAAACGTGCTCAAGCAGATCGACAGATTAAAAACTGACAAATCTCCGGGTCTGGACGGAATCCACCCTAGGGTATTGAAAGAGCTAAAAGAGGAAATAGTGTAATTACTTCAGCAGGTTTGTAATCTATCCCTGAAAACAGGAGTGATCCCGGAGGATTGGAAGATAGCAAATGTTACATCCATCTTTAAAAAAGGATCGAGAGGTGACCCGGGGAACTACAGACTGGTAAGTCTGACTTCGGTTCCGGGAAAGATGGCGGAAGCGCTGATAAGACTGCATCGATGAGCATCTAGAAAGAAATAAACTGATGAAAACAAGCCAACATGGCTTCTGCAAGGGAGGATCATGTCTAACGAACTTATTGCACTTCTTCGAAGGAATAAACAAGAAAATGGACAAAGGGGCCCCCCATAGACATCGTATACTTGGATTTTCAAAAAGCCTTTGACAAGGTACCCCATGAACGCCTACTTAGAAAACTAAAGAAACATGGAGTGGAAGGGGATGTACATAGATGGATCAAAATTGGTTGGCGGGTAGGATGCAAAGGGTAGGAGTAATGGGCCACTACTCGGACTGGAGAAGGGTCACGAGTGGTATTCTGCAGGGGTCAGTACTTGGACCGCTGCTGTTCAATGCATTCATAAATGACCTAGAAACAGGGTTGAAGTTCAAAATTATAAAATTCGCTGACAACACAAAACTTTTTAGTGGGGTTAGGAATAAAGAGGACTGTGAAGATTTACAAAGGGACCTGAACAAACTGGGAGAGTGGGCAAATAAATGGCAGATGAAGTTTAATGTAGAGAAATGTAAAGTCTTGCATGTAGGAAACAGAAACCCGATGTACAGCTATACAATGGGAGGGCTAGTAATGGGTGAAAGTAGCCTAGAGAAGGACTTAGGGGTACTGGTGGACAAAACAATGAAGCCGTCGGCACAGTGTGCAGCAGCCTCTAAGAAGGCAAACAGAATGCTAGGTATTATCAAGAAAGGTATTACAACTAGAACGAAGGACGTTATCCTGCCATTGTATCGGGCGATGGTGAGCCCGCATCTGGAGTACTGCATCCAATATTGGTCACCGTACCTTAAAAAGGATATGGCGATACTTGAGAGGGTTCAGAGGAGAGCGACGTGACTGATAAAGGGTATGGAAAACCTTTCATAAGCGGAAAGATTAGAGAAACTGGGCCTCTTTTCCCTGGAGAAGCGGAGGCTTAGAGGGGACATGATAGAGACTTACATGATCATGAAGGGCTTGGAGAAATTTTTCAAACTTTCGAAAACTACAAGAATGAGGGGGCATTCAGAAAAATTAAGAGGGGACAGATTCAGAACCAATGCTAGGAAGTTTTTCTTCACCCAAAGGGTGGTGGACACCTGGAATGCACTTCCAGAGGGTGTGATACGACAGAGTACGCTACTGGGTTTCAAGAAGGGATTGGATGATTTCCTGAAGGAAAAGGGGATTGAAGGGTATTAGGATCAGTCAATAGAAATTTGTTGGGGAAAAGGACTGGGTTGAAGGGGGGTTGGGATGGGTTGGGGTTCTCTCTTGGAGGTCTTTTATAATTTATCTTTGATATAATTTGTATTCGGGCTGGGCTCTGTGCTGTGGGTTGGGGGGTTGTTGGAACTGTGGGTATGTTTCTCTTTTTTTTCCTTTGTATCTATCTATGATAGTCCTTAAGTGTTTTGTTTTTTTATGTGAAGGTTTGAATTCCCCTCAGTGTCATCTTTTGTTTAGGGATATATTGCACTCCTGGGCTCATGTAGCCTTTGTACAGGAGACACATTTGTTGACAAAACATAAGCATTATTGTAAACACCATGCATTTCCACATTTATATTATGCTTCTAGTCATCATACCAACAAGACGAGATAGCTTTGAATAGGGATCTTCCCTGGCAAGTACTTAATAAGATTATCCGAGATAAAGAAGATAGATATTTGTTACTTAAAGTGGCTTTGGGTACCCAAATTTTTACTTTGGTAAATGTTTATTTTCCTAATGAGGGGCATGTTGCTTTTCTTCATTCGCTTACACAGCTTCTTCTTCCTATAGTGGAGGGTTATTTGCTTCTGGGTGGAGATTTTAATTTAGCTTTACATCCCTCCTGTGACAGTTCTGCTCCCTGGGTGTGCTATGGTGCTTCTGCTAGAGCGGCTTTGGAAAAAATTTTGACATTGTGGAATCTTTATGATTTATGGCGGGATTACACTTTTTATTCTGCAGTCCATAAGACCTTTTCTCATATTGATTATTGGTTTGGTGATGCTTGCATTCTTAGTTTATTGGCTGATGTAGACATTTTGACTCGATCTTGGTCAGATCATGCTCCTTTGATTTTGGAATTTGCTCTTCCCTAACTCAATCATAAGGCCTTTAGTTGGCATCTTAATAATGCTTTGTTGTTGGATTTAAAAAATTTGGAGCAGATAGAATTGGAACTCAAGGATTACCTTGCTTTTAATGATACGACAGACGTTGAGCCTTCTATTCTGTGGGAGGGTCATAAAGCTGTTCTGCAAGAGTGTTTAATAGCCCTACAATCTCACTTGCAAAAATTTACACAGGAACAGGAAAAGTCCTTGCTTTCCCAAATTCATTTATTAGAGGCCTGATTTAAATGAGGCGAGCATTTATCCCCCCTTTATCAGCAGCTTCATGATTTGCATTTTGACTTGCATAAGTTGCATCTGGAGCTTCTAATTTGGAGCGGGCGCATCAACTACATTTTGAATTTGGGAACAAGGCTAGTAGACTATTAGTGCATAAACTGAAGCAGCAAGCAGTACGTAATGTCATCCCTCCGGTATATGGTCTGGATGGATCTCTTTGTGTTTCTAAGGACTCTATTACTACTGTCTTTACTCAGTTTTATACTCAGTTATATATTCCAGACCACTCTCCTTCCTTAGCGGCCACTGAAAATATTTTGGACTCTGTCTCTTTGCCTTCTTTACCATCTTCAGCACTGGAAGATCTCTCTCTTCCAATTGAGTTAGATGAAATATTGGATGCTAAAAAAGGCTTTGCCAATCTCTTTGTTAGGGACTGATTACAAGCTTTTTACAAAAATTTTAGCTACCTGATTACAGCAATATCTATCTGATTTGATCCATGAGGATCAAGAAGGTTTTATTAGAGGAAGAAACTTTTGATAACATTTGTAGAGTTCTTCACTCTATTCAGATTGCACGAGACATGGATACGCCAATGCTTTTATTGTCTCTCGACGCTGAAAAGAAGTTTGATCGTGTCTATTGGCCTTTTTTATTTTCTGTTTTGCAAAAAAATGGGTTTCAGGGGAAAATTTTTGGTATGGTTGAGTTTACTTTATATGGAACCCTTGGCATTTTTGAAGGTACATCATTCTCATTCTGCTATTTTTCCTCTCCAAAGAGGGACTAGGCAGGGATGTCCCATTTCCCCGATTTTTTTTGCGATGGTGATGGAACCCCTTGCTCAAGCTATTCGGGCTAGTGATGAGAATTGGGGTCTTTCATGGGGCTGATTTCACTTGAAAGTGGCTCTTTTTGCAGATGATGTGTTATTGACTCTTACGAGACTGGAGGAGTCTTTACCCCCTCTTATGCAGCTTTTACATAGCTATGGTCAATTTTCTGGTTCTCAATGTTATGCTTTCGCAGGATGTGGTGGCAGGTATTAAATCTAGTTATTTTTTCATTGGGCGAAGAAGAGTCTAAAATACTTAGGAATCAATATTACCTGGATACTCTTTATACAGCAAATCTACTTGCAAAATTCAGGAGTTATTTCAGCTTTTAGATCATTGGGAAGGGATGATGGTCTCTTGGAGTGGTTCAGGCTATAAAGATGATTCTTTTGCCAAAATTGTTGTTTTTGTTTATGGTTATTCCGCTTCCATAACCTAGGTTGTTTTTTCTGGCATCTTAAACGTCGGGTCTATCAATATATATGGAATAAACGACCTCCCCGAGTATGTGCTGTGGCGATGCAGTAACCTCGGTGGAAGGGTGGGATGGGGTTACATAGTAACATAGTAGATGACAGCAGATAAAGACCCGAATGGTCCATCCAGTCTGCCCAACCTGATTCAATTTAAATTTTTTAAATTTTTTCTTCTTAGCTATTTCTGGGCAAGAATCCAAAGCTCTACCCGGTACTATGCTTGGGTTCCAACTGTCGAAATCTCCATTAAAACCTACTCCATCCCATCTAAACCCTCCCAACCATTGAAGCCCTCTCCAGCCCATCCTCCCCCAAATGACCAAATACAGACACAGACCGTGCAAGTCTGCCCAATACTAGCCTTAGTTCAATATTTAATATTATTTTCTGATTCTAGATCCTCTGTGTTCATCCCACGCTTCTTTGAACTCAGTCACCGTTTTCCTCTCCACCACCTCTCTCGGGAGCGCATTCCAGGCATCCACCACCCTCTCCGTAAAGTAGAATTTTCTAACATTGCTTTTGAATCTACCACCCCTCAACCTCAAATTATGTCCTCCGGTTTTACCATTTTTCTTTCTCTGGAAAAGATTTTGTTCTATGTTAATACCCTTCAAGTATTTGAACGTCTGAATCATATCTCCCTTGTCCCTCCTTTCCTCTAGGGCAGGGGTGTCCAATGTCAGTCCTCGAGGGCCGCAGTCCAGTCGGATTTTCAGGATTTCCCCAATGAATATACATGAGGTCTATTTGCATGCACTGCTTTCATTGTATGCTAATAGATCTCATGCATATTCATTGGGGAAATCCTGAAAACCCGACTGGATTGCGGCCCTCGAGGACCGACATTGGACACCCCTGCTCTAGGGTATACATACTCAGGGCTTCCAGTCTCTCCTATCATTTTCATCGCCCTCCTCTGGACCGCTTCAAGTCTTCTTACGCCTTCGCCAGATACGGTCTCCAAAACTGAACACAATACTCCAAGTGGGGCCTTACCAATGACCTGTACAGGGGTATCAACACCTTCTTCCTTCTACTGGCTACGCCTCTCTTTATACAGCCCAGCATCCTTCTGGCAGCAGCCACTGCCTTGTCACACTGTTTTTTCGCCTTTAGATCTTTGGACACGATCACCCCAAGGTCCCTCTCCCTGTCCGTGCATATCAGCTTCTCATCTCCCAGCATATACGTTTCCTTCCGATTATTAATCCCCAAATGCATTACTCTGCATTTCTTTGCATTGAATTTTAGTTGCCAGGCATTAGACCATTCCTCTAACTGTTGCAGATCCTTTTTCATATTTTCCACTCCCTCTTCGGTGTCTACTCTGTTACAAATCTTGGTATCATCTGCAAAAAGGCACACTTTTCCTTCTAACCCTTCAGCAATGTCACTCACAAACATATTGAACAGGATTGGTCCCAGCACCGATCCTTGAGCCACTCTACTACTCACCTTTCCTTCCTCCGAGCGACTTCCATTAACCACCACCCTCTGGCGTCTGTCCGACAGCCAGTTTCTAACCCAGTTCACCACTTTGGGTCCTAACTTCAGCCCTTCAAGTTTGTTCAACAGCCTCCTATGAGGAACCGTATCAAAGGCTTTGCTGAAATCTAAGTAAATTATATCTACCATATGTCCTCGATCCAGCTCTCTGGTCACCCAATCAAAAAATTCAATCAGATTCGTTTGTAAAGCCATGTTGC
The DNA here is from genome assembly GCF_902459505.1 of Geotrypetes seraphini. Lineage (NCBI taxonomy): Eukaryota > Metazoa > Chordata > Amphibia > Gymnophiona > Dermophiidae > Geotrypetes > Geotrypetes seraphini. The sequence goes on from NC_047097.1 coordinate 46,084,175, forward strand.
CTCGGATCCTGTAACCCATTAGATTCAAGGAAGTTCCTGATTTTTTTCTCTGTTATAAAGCTGAATATAATGGACAAGTCAGCATTTAGTGCACACTAAATAGGCTAGCATGCCTTAGTAAACCAGGGGGTTTGGAAGTTAATTACCCGAACAAAAAACAAAAAAAGGGTTCCAGAGAAAATAACAGCGCAAACAAAAAAGAAACTGTGGAATTGATGATCCTGATGAAATCTTTATTTGAAAACAGTGCAGATGAATTAAAAAATAAAACACAATATGAAAATATAAAGCACAGTAAAAGATTTCATCAGGATCATTAATTCCACAGTTTCTTTTATGTTTAAGTTAATTACCTGACTGCCGGCTGCCGAATCCTACTGCCTCTCTGAAGACATATTGGATAATGGGTGTGAAGGAGAGGACAGCAGGGAGGGTGGAAGGAAGGAAAGATGGGGGCAGGAGGAAAGAGATGGGACAGAAAGATGTTGGCGGGTGAAGGGGAAGAAATAAGAAAATGTAAAGCTACTAGAGAAGAAGTGAGGAGAGAAGTGGAAGTGGTAGAACTATGTGGTTATTGGGGGAATAGAAAGGACATGAGTGAGATGAAGATAGTGAACACAAGTGGTAGAAATGTAGTAATGGGGAATAGGAGACCAAGTAAAGGTGAGACAGGATATGGGAGAATTAGAGCATGAGAGAAAGAGAAGGAAAGTTGATAAGCACCCTCCTCCTGACTGCTGTGCTCACAGCTGCACCGTCCTCAGCTCAGGTCTGAAAAAAAATTGCTCGATTCCATGTCTCCTGCCTCCTCGGGTAACCCTCTTCGAGTTCGACTCTTGCCAGTATAAAGGCCTTCGGGGTGCTGGGCGGATCACTAAATATATCCTGTGTCTTCCCACTCTAACCTTGCTGACCAATCAGCAAGCAAGGCTCTCAGCTGTGTATATGCTGAGCAGTGAGCTCAGCACATAAACAGCTGAAAGCCTTGCTTGCTGTTCCCGCACCGCTGGACCAATCAGCAAGGCTTTCAGCTGTGTGCATGCTGAGCTCACTGCTCAGCATGCCTGTTTCTGCCACGGCACCGGACTGGTCTCTTAGCTGCGTTGGAAATTAGGTAGACCTCAGTAAGACCTCAGTAAGAGGGGGATCCCTGTGGAGTCCTGTGGGTCAGGAGGTATCCCCGCAATCCTCGTTCCAGTGCAGACCTCTAGTCTGGAGCAAGGGAGTGATATTTAACCTATACAATTGGGTTAAGTCTTACAGTATTCTGACCCCCCAGGTAAACCAAGTGTTGAGCTGCCCATTGCAAAGGAAAGGAGCCCACCTACCTCTCTTGAACAGAGGGAGCAGTCAGCAGAACGAACAGTTATTGCATATTTAGAGTGAGGCCTGAGTAGATATTAAAGTCATCCAAAATTTTCAGCGCCCTGGGTAAAGATCTTTGCGGGTTCCCCAGTGTAAGTAGGAGGTCATCTGCAAAGACTAACACACGGAGTTGTGAAGTCCCCTCTGGTAACCCCACTAGTTCATCATCCCGCATCAACGTACGCAGGAGAGGGTCTAGGTACAAAATAAACATGGGGCTGCCCTGCCGTGTATCCTGCCCAATGGGAAAACTGGCTGTTCGCACCCCATTAATTACCACCAACGCCGTAGGCATAGTGTATAAAGCCTTCAACGAGTTCAAATACCATCCCAAAACCCACAAGTAAGTCAGCAGTTGAAAAAGGTAATGCCAGTTGGCTTTATCAAAAGCCTTAGCAGCATCAAGTTTTCTGATCATGGATAAGAAATCCACTAATTTGCTTGCATTCTACTGGAAGATTAGGTTCTTACCGTTGGTAATCTTCTTTCTGTTAATCCATAAAGGAGTCACTACAACAGATCTTTCATTCCAACCCGTGAACCAAGTATTACAAAAATCCAACACTTTTCTCTCCCCTGCTTCTCCCACTTGGCAGAGGAATACAGAGTCCCCTGCAGTACTGTCCAAAAGCAACCAAAGAGAACTGGAACAAAATAGATACCAAGAGGGCACAGGGATCACCCCTCTATACAACTTCATTCTGTTCTGCTCTGCAATATAAAGAAACAACAAACAGGCAATAGAAAACTTAGGCAACAACATGGCAACAACCTGCCAGAGACATAGAACCAACCTGTCATGTGCAACGAGCACAAATTGGAAGCATGCTTTCGGCAAAGATATGTACCACATATGCAAAAGGATTCTCCACAGGTTCCTGTCTGCTGGCTGAAAAATACTGAGGCCTGAAAGGAGAAACATCTGAGGCAGACATACGAGGGCGATAAAATAGACAAAGTAGACTGAGGGCAGGCTGTAATGACTCCTTTGTGGATTAACAGAAAGAATATTAACCAAAGGTAAGAACCTAATCTTCCATTCTGTTACATGGAGTCATTACAACAAGTGACATACCAAAGCAATGGCAATGTCTAGGGTGGGACAGAAGAGTTTGCCCGCAACACCAAGGTCCTAAATGTGGCATCAGACTGAGCTGCCACATTAAGAACATAAGAACATAAGAAGCGCCATCTCCGGATCAGACCTTCGGTCCATCAAGTCCGGCGATCCGCACACGCGGAGGCCCTGCTAGGTATACACCTGGCTTATTTTATAGCCAACCATATCTTTATATGCCTCTCTCAAGGAGATATGCATCTAGTTTGCTTTTGAAGCCTAGGACTGTCGATTCTGCAATAATCTCCCCTGGGAGAGTATTCCAGATGTCAACCACTCTCTGTGTGAAGCAGAACTTCCTGATATTAGTCCTGAACTTGCCCCCCCTTAGCTTCATTTCATGTCCTCTTGTCCGTGTCAAATTGGACAATGTAAATAGTTTTTTCTGCTCTATTTTGTCGATTCCTTTCAGTATTTTGAAGGTTTCGATCATATCCCCACGCAGTCTCCTTTTCTCAAGGGAGAACAATCCCAGTGTTTTAAGTCGATCCTCATATTCCAGTTTCTCCATACCCTTCACTAGTTTAGTTGCTCGTCTCTGCACCCTCTCCAGCAGTTTTATATCCTTCTTTAAGTAGGGAGACCAATGTTGGACGCAGTATTCCAAGTGGGGTCTGACCATTGCCCTATAAAGCGGCATTATAACTTTCTCCGATCTACTCGAGATTCCTTTCTTTATCATGCCCAACATTTTATTTGCCTTATTTGCCGCAGCCGCGCATTGTGCCGACGGCTTCAGGGTCCTATCTATCAGTACACCCAGATCCCTTTCTTGTTCACTTTTTCCCAGAGTTGCACCTGACATTCTGTACTCGTATTCCTTATTTTTACTGCCTAAATGCATTACCTTGCATTTCTCCACGTTGAACTTCATCTGCCATTTCTCCGCCCATTTTCTAACCGACACAAATCGCTCTGGAGTTCCTCACTGTCCTCCTGCGATCTGATTGCCCGGCAGAGTTTTGTGTCGTCTGCAAACTTGATGATCTCACTGGATGTTCCGTTTTCCAGGTCATTGATATAAATATTAAAAAGGATCGGCCCAAGTACCGAGCCTTGGGGTACACCACTAGTCACTTTCTCCCAGTCGGAGAACTTCCCATTTATGCCCACTCTCTGCTTCCTGTTTTCCAGCCATTTGCCTATCCATCTTTGTATATCTCCCTCTATGCCATGGCTTTGTAGTTTCCTAAGAAGTCTTTTGTGTGGAACTTTGTCAAATGCTTTCTGGAAGTCCAAGTATATTATGTCCACCGGCTTTCCACTATCAATTTGCTCGTTCACGGTCTCAAAGAATTGGAGTAAATTCGTCAAACACGATTTCCCTTTCCTGAATCCATGTTGACTGGGTTTCATCAAGTCATGTGTGTCCAAGTGCTGAACTATGCTATCCTTGATCAGTGATTCAATCATCTTGCCGGGGACAGATGTAAGACTCACAGGTCTATAGTTGCCCGGTTCTCCTCTCGATCCTTTTTTGAAAATTGGCGTGACGTTCGCTTTCCTCCAGTCGTCTGGTATCTGACCAGTTCTGATTGACAGGTTTGCAAGTTTTTGCAGTAACTCTCCGATTTCGACCTTCAATTCCTTCAGGACTCTCGGGTGAATTTCATCCGGTCCAGGGGATTTGTCACTTTTAAGTTTGTCGATCTGGTAGTATATCTGATCTAAGTTCACTTCAACTGTGGTGAGGCTGTCCTTTATTTCTCCTGTAAACAGTTTCTCCACTTCAGGTATTGTTGAGGTGTCCTCCTTCGTAAAGACAGACGCAAAGAAGGAATTTAGTTTGTCTGCGATTTGTTTATCTTCCTTGATGTACCCTTTTCTTCCCATGTCGTCCAGGGGTCCCACTGCCTCCTTTGCAGGTTTTTTCCCTTTCACGTATCTAAAGAAGGGCTTGAAGTTTTTGGCCTCCCGGGCTATTTTTTCCTCATAGTCCTGTTTTGCATCCCTCACCGCCTTGTGACATTTCTTCTGTTCATCTTATGTTTGTTCCAGGCTTCGGTTGTCTTCGTGCATTTCCATTTTTTGAAAGAGTCCTTCTTTTCTTTTATGGCTTCCTTCACCTGTATGGTAAGCCATGCTGGTTCTCCTTTGCCTTTAGTTCTCCGATCTTTGGAAATCCTCGGAATGTAGAGATCTTGTGCTTCTGCAATAGTATTTTTCAATAGGCACCATGCCTGGTCTACTGTTTCAAGTTTGTCCACCATCTTCTCGAGTCGTTTTGTTACCATGGCTCTCATGCAATCGTATTTACCCTTTTTAAAGTTTAAGGTGGTGGTTAAGGTTTTGGCATGTTTCCCTTTCCCGTAAAATCTGTTAAAGGTATTCCCTGAAGCCACGAGCCCAGACTGCTCCATTCTGGCTCCATCCAGGGAAAAGGCATCTGAAGGGAATGATGTTACAGAGACCACTGGGACAGGAGGGACATGTGCCCGAGCCCGGGGCACAATCTCCATGGAGGCCGCCATGGAGCCCAGGACCTGCAGATATTACCAAATCATGGGACTCAGGATAGCCAGAGGGCATCAATTGAAAATCAGGGGTGGGAAATTTCATGGCGACACCAGAAAATATTTTTTCACTGAAAGGGTGTTTGATCGCTGGAATAATCTTCCACAACAGCATGCCAGATTTTAAGAAAAGATGGAATTGGCATGTGGGATCTCTTCATGGGGGTAGTTAGGGGGTGGGCCATTAGTGTGGGCAGACTAGATGGGCCGTGGTACTTTTCTGCCGTCATGTTCTATGTTTCTATCCTTGATCTGTTTCTGGAGCTTCTGTTTGTTTGGGAGGAAAAACATGGCCTTGGAGCATGTTGAACCACACTCCTAGGTAATCCAATGACTGATATGGAATCAGTTGGCATTTTCTGAAGTTTACAATCCAGCCCAAGTGCTGCGGGAAAGACACCACAATCTCCACTGCTTGCTTATGCTTCAGATATGAATGAACCCCATTCTGTGGAGATATGCTGCTACCACTGTCATCACTTTGGTGAAGGTGCAGGGGGCCATTGCCAACCCGAAGGGTAGGACCGCAAACTGGAAATACTGCTGAAGAACATGAAATCTCAGATACATCCGGGGAAGATAGGAATTTGAAGCCAGAAATTCTCCCGGAGCCACCACTGCAATGACTGAATGCACTGTTTCCATGCGAAAGTGCAGAATTCGCAGAAATGCATTGACTGCCCTGAGGTCCAGGATGAGTCTCCAGTCTTCTGAGCATTTCTTTGGCACGATGAAGTATATGAAGTATCTGCCGGAGCCCGATTAGTTTTTGGGAATTGGTTCTACAGCCTGAATGTCCAAGAAATTCCCCAACTTTCAGTGCTTTCTCCTGTCTTCCCGCAGGAGTGCCAAAAACAAATCTGGAGGAAGGCAGATCTTGTGTCCCTCCCATTTAATGTCCAGCACCCATTGGTCTGAGATTTGCTTCCACTCCCGCAGGAACACCATCAACTGCCCTCCAATGCAAGGAGGTGCGGCTGAGGCCTTGGTGTCATAACTTCTTAGAGAAGGTGATGGCGCAAGAACTTGAAGCCTATTGGCATTTAGGGTTGGATAAGGGTTGGGAAAGATGAAAATTACCACGACCACCCCCGGAAACACGCTGTGGCTTATTATCTAGAAGGGACTTAGGACGGAGGTCCGCCACACTGGCCATTGGGTCATCTATTCCCTTGTAAAAGAGCATTTGACCCTTAAAAGGAAGCCTGCTGAGAGTTGCTTTAGAGGCCGAATCTCCAGCCCAGTGGCAGATCCAGAGCATTTTGCGAGCTGAATCAGCATAAACTGAAATTTTGACTAATACCTGAATAAGGTCATGCAAGACATCTGCTGCGAAATCAACCACTTCCAGCACTAGCTGGAGAGAAGTGTCATCCTCCATTGAAGGATCATGGTGCAACTTAATGTGACAAACACGCGAAGCTAAAGAGGCAGCTGCAGCTGCCTTAATACCCAAAGAAGCCACCTCAAAAAGTTTCCTCAGAACCAGGTCTACCTCGTGATCCTGAGAATCCTCCCTCACTGGGGAGGGCAGTGTGCTTGGTCACCTGAACCACCGCCAAATCCACCTATGTCTGCTCAAAGAGCTACTGAAAATCTCATGCCATAGGTTAAAGCTTAGCTAGGGTCTTAGCCTAAAGAGTTGTGAGATCTGGATGTGATGGAAAAAAAAGGATGTCAGAGTATTAGAATGACTTATGATGGTATATTGAGATGGGGAAGGCTGGGCCTCCAAGTTCCATTCCTTTATGGTGTCCACAATAAAGTGATGGACAGATGCACACAAACAGCCGTGAACAAAGGGATCATCACTCACATCAGGGCTCTCTGAGACCAGCTGGCTAACCGTACCACAAACAGTATCCAGGTCATCCAGGGTGGATGCTGTTTCCACTGTATCAGCACTGTAAACAGTGAGAGCAGGGGCTTTTTCGTGTCTAAGACCTGAAGAGTGGAATTAGTTCCCATCTTATATTAAGCAGCAGAGAAATTTAGGTGTTTTTAAGAAACTGTTAAAATGCCACATGTTCTGTATTATGAAATATATGAGCTAAGTGGGCGGTTGGAGTGGAGCTGTTATGTGACTGGTGCAGTAGGCTTTGGAAAGGAAAGATTGATGTCTACATAATATTATTGTTATGTTTGTATTTTTATGTCCTATGATTATGGAAAACTTTTTAATTGTTGTATGATGATTTTATTATGTATGTTATGCTGTGTTCCGCTTTGTTAAACAAACAAGAAACAAAGAAACAAGCACGCCAATTCAGTCCATCTGGATCCATGACAAGGGAACTGGGAGCTTGAACAGGAACCCCAACAAGGGAAGGCCCTGACAGAAAAGCTGGCACTGCACCCATAAGCTGCACCGCGTGGGTCGGGTCAGTGAGATGCTCTCTACATGAGCTAAATAAATTCTGGGGAAAAGTCACAGACTGGGGCTAACATCGGCTCCTTACGAGAGCCAGAAAAGGTCTGAAAGAAGTCCCCGGTCTCTGTACACTTGCATTTTGCGTCACCGTCACAAACAAGCATAGGGTCAGATTTTCTGCCCATTTCTCGGACCCAACATGGCTCCCCAGCCCTGGAGAACCATGAGGAAGTGAGGCTTGAAGCTCCTGCTCTTTCCCCTTGTGCGCCGTGACACAATCCACACATGAATTCACATCCACATAGGTGGAGGAATCCATCCCTAATGATTTCCAATGAGACTGAGGGGTTGCGAGACAGAAATTTAAAGTTGAAAATTAGACAGCTAAAAATCCAAGATGGTCGCCGCCAGAAAATTTGCGTCTAAAACACCTCGTGGAGACTTCAAAGAAGTTCAAAAATCTGAAATTTTGGGTTGTAGAGAGACCTACCTCTATACCCCAAAATGACTGAAAATCACATTTTTTCAGACACCTCCCCCCCCCATAGGAAGTAATGGGCCTGTACTTACAGTCTCCATGGGCTCTGTCTGTGTAGCTGAAGTGAAGGGAAAGGATTTTTCCGCCTCAGTTTTTCTCCAAACAGCTCAATCTTCAGGATCTTTGGGCTACAGGTTGGATAGACCCTGACTGAAACCTCCACTCCCACGGAATCTCTCCACGTGAACATGATGAGAAAAAGCAGCCTGCACCTGATACCCTGAGGGCTGTTACATAGGACACATCCAGCCTGCACTTAAACCCCTGACGTCAGAAGGCAAGCATACTGCCAGGGTGACAGACCCTGAGCTCAGAAAGCGACCCTTGGCTGGAGCAGCAGTCCAGTGTCACGGAACTGCATCTTTTCCCAGGCAGGGAACCTTCCAAAGGGTCTCCAGGCACTAGAGCCACCGAAAAAAATTAACTAAGCAATAAAAATAAGAAAGGAAGCAGAGCAGATCAGAAAGATTTCTGCATGGTTTGCTTGCAGAAATGAAAACTTGAGGGGGCTCTGTATTCCTCTGCCAATTTGGAGCAGCAGGGAAAAGGGAAAAAAGTGTTGGATTTCCACAACAACCGGTTCACAGGTTGGAATGAAAGACCTGTTGTAATGACTCGAGTGGATGTACGAAAAAAAAAAAAGAAGAAACAACTTGCCTCAAAACTACAAACAGTACAGCAGAAGGGAGGAGTCCAATCAGCCAATGAAAACAGTCTTTATTTAAAAATACAAGTCCCAACAAGGATCCTAGTTTCGGTGTCCAAATGACACCTTCCTCACGGACACAACTAAACATTAATAAGAGGTTGAACAAAAGTGAATATAAAAATAATTGTAAAGTACAATTTAAAATATGTAATATATATAAAACACAAAGACATCAATCAAATGACATGCACGTGAGCAAAGCATATACATGCATATTAATAGTGTATATTCTAAAAATATGAAGTACCTATATACTCTAATATAAACTGGGATTTTTGGGCCAAAAAATTAGCCCAAAAATGGGGTTCCCGGTTTATATTCGGGTCATCCCCCAGTGACCACCCAAAACCCTCCCGGACTTCCTGCAGGCCTGCCTTAGGCCGGGACAGGAGGGATCCCTCCCGTCTCCTTCCCCAGCCGACACTAATAATTACCACCCTCCCTCGCGTACCTGTTCCCTGGTGGTCCAGTGTGTATCCGGCAATGAAATCCTTTGTAAAGGTAGTAGCCAGCGGCGCACCCGGCCGCCACGCAGGAGCGAGCTTTTCATGCTGCCGGTTGGTCCTGCTCCGATCCTTGATAGGCTGCCGCAAGTTCTCAAGGGATCAGCAGTTCTCACGGCATCCTATAAAGGAGCGGTGGAGGACCGGCTGGCAGCACGAAAAGCTCGCTCCTGCGTGCCAGCCTAGGTATGCTGCTGGCTACTACCTTTACAAATGATTTCAGCACCGGATACACGCTGGACCAGGTACGCGAGGGAGGGTGATAATTATTAGTGTCGGCCGGGGCAAGAGATGGGAGGGATCCCTCCTGTCCTGGCCTACCACTAGGTGATTTAAGTTAAGGGGAAAGGGTTAATCTGCTGGCTGGGTTAGAGGGCAGAGGGGAGCACGGGACAATCAAGCCACTGTGACATCACTGATGAGATTGGCTCTTTTTAGGGGGACGAGGGTACAGGGAAGGAAGTTGGGAATATGTTCAGAGCCTGGCAGGGAGGGGGGTTTGGTTCACAGCCTGGAAGGGAATGGGACAGAGTTCAGGGCAGGGAGGGAAGGGAGCTGGGTGCAGAACTTGGTAGGGAGGGGGACAGAGTGCAGAACCTGGCAGGGCAGGACACTTGAATATTAAGCCGCCCGACTTATATTCCAATCAATCGTTTTTCCTCCTTTTGGGGGGGGGGGAATGGGGGTCTCGACTTACATTCGGATCGACTTATATTCGAGTATATACAGTGAAAAACATGTTAATGGAAAAAATATCACAGAGCAAAGAAATAAACCTTAAAAAAAGATAAACTGAAGCACAAAGCAGAAACCATAGCAGTCAAAAAATAAATGGGCTGTACCAAATAACGTATGAGGGAACGCTACAAAGCGGTGCCTGTAAGAACAAGTGGAAGATAAAACATCAGTAAGCACAACATGTATATATAAAAAAATTGAAGGACGTGAGTTACAGAAGGAAAAAGACTGCGAGAAAAAGAAAGAGGGGAGCAATTACCTAACGTTGAAACTTGTATCACACACTAAAGGGGAAAAGATAAAATTTGTAGTGCAAAAGCTCATAAAAGCAGTCCGCATCAAAACGATTATTAGAAAAATGTAAATCAATTAGAAATATAAACTAATTAAAGAAAAAGGGGAAGAAAAAGATGGACTTACCTTGAATTCAAATGCAATACTCTCAGAAAGAAGCTCTGCAAGAGCTAAAAAGACTGCTTAAAAAGTGAAAGTGATGTGGAAAACGTGGCGACGTAACCAGTGACGTAAACACGCACTACGTGCCAAAATACGATAATCAAATGAAAAGAGGAAGGAGAAGACGTAACAAAAGTAACCAATATTAAACTTGGAATTAAATGGATTATTGATTCCTGACAAGAGTATGTGTGCAGAGAAAAAGAATAGTAGGGAAACAAATGGCACCAGTGAAACAAATACAAAATGAGTGGATAAGGAGGAAGAAAGAAAAAAAATGTATGAAGTGGGAACCAATAAGGCTGAAAAGAACAAGACTAATATGCATGTAATTAAAAATATAATTAAAAACAAAGTAAATTGGACAATGCATAGACATCAAACCAGAAGCTAAAAGACCTTACACTTAAAAATACATAGATCATGTAATGGAACAACTTACATATAAGAAAAAAGATCGATTAAATAAGTTTAAATGAATGTAAATAAATATAAATAAGTATACCAGTCATAAACATAATAGCATACAGAGATATGATGAATATAAGTAATGTGTGAAAAATATAAGTAATGTAATATAAGTAATGTGTGAAAAAAGATCGATTAAATAAGTTTAAATGAATGTAAATAAATATAAATAAGTATACCAGTCATAAGCATAATAGCATACAGAGATATGATGAATATAAGTAATGTGTGAAATTTGTAAAACAATATCAAGGTAGATGGTATCGAGCAGGAATATATAATATGATCTGTAATAGTGGACCATATCTTAAGAAATACACTATAATAAACTTCTGTGTTGAGACCATTAGGTTGTAAGGTATTAAAGTCATGGATGATACGCTGTTCTGTTTGTAAAAGGAAAATATCTATATTGCCTCCCCTGGAGTTTGGTTTGAGGATCCTGAAAACAAAAAAATTAAGATCGCCGATGGAGTGATTTTGGGTCTCCCAATGTGTGACCAGGGGAGCACATATTATGCCCCTTCTGATGTTGCTTTGATATTCAATAATTCTGGTTTTGACCATGCGCTTAGTCTTTTCCACATAGAGGAGGGAGCATGGGCACTAAATCACATAAACAACACAGGACGAGTTGCAATCTGAGGAATGCGACCATCCCTACAACAGTCTTTCCCCTTGTAGAATCTTAATGTTGTGCCGAGAGGGCTTGCAGAAGCCTCTTTTGAGCCATTCAATGATACGTTCTTTCTGAATCTTAGTGTCAAGATGATTTTCCTCATAGCGATTGTTTCAGTGAGGCGTATTTCGGAGCTGCAGGCTCTCTCTTGCAGAAAGCCCTTTCTATGGTTCAGAGGTGGGGGTTTCCCTCTGTACAGTTCCCTCATTTCTTCTGAAGATGGTTTGAGATTTTCATGTCAACAAGGAAGTTTGTCTGCCTGCTTTTCGTTCTACAGTGTCAGAGCGGAAGGATCAGATTCTGTGAAAACTGGATGTGTGAAGAGTCTTACTCCACTACGTAGAGAGGACTAATGATTTTCATCTTTTCTTACCATTTGTTTCTCCTGACTATTTAAATATTTTGCACAGCATAAGTCACTTTACCAAATGACCAATGATTGATCGGTTTTCCCAATAAGGTTCAAGAATACATTAAATAAAACAATACCTTGGGAAAGTTAAGGTCTGGTTGTCAATTTGTACTTGAACCCCTTTTTGTCCTCTGCTTGCACTTGATTTTCATTTTTGGACAATTGTAGTTTTCTTCTTTTTTTGTTTGTGCATGTATCAGTCATTTTCTCCAATGACTGATCGGATAGGATTATGGCAGACCTCTGCGAAACTCATTTGCATGTGAAATTTTCAACATCGTTCGTCGTTTTCAAATCGGACCATTTACCGGCACCACAGCAACCCACAGGATTTTAACGGCGATTTAGAGCATCTGGCCCTATGTTCCTTACCACTTCCTGTCGTTACTGCATACCCTAACTCAACTACATCCTCCCATTTTGAGTAAAAGTAATTTGTTACATTAAATGAGGGAGGCCTGAAGCAGAGATTGGGAGGTAATTCTCAAGTGACTGATCAGCTTGCTTTGTGAGGTAATAACTCTCAAGTGACTGATCAGCTTGCTTTGTGAGGTAATGTGGCCTTTGAAACTAGTCTAGATAACCCTACTTTTGCAAGATGGGATTCCATGGGATTTATGCTTTTGGAAAATATCCCCACTAGGGAAGGGTTGTTAATTTCTTCTGAAGAGTTAAATGATCAATAGGTACTCTGTGGCAATAGATTTGCCTACTACCAAGTGAAATACTACATAGCCACCTGGAATGTGGAATATTTTAGGCTTTATATAGGGGATAAGATTAAGCAAGAGCATACTGCCTTCATATCTGAGATACAAAGGGCTTTATATATCTTAGAAAATGATAAACCTCTTAGCAGATTAAAGCAGCAATGGGCAGCAATGGGAACTGGATTTGTGGATGGAATTCCTTGGCTTACATCCAGTATGGATACGCTGAGTAAAATATGCTCTATGTAAAACCTGTGACAGGGAGGCTCCTGTCCCAGCTAAAAGGACTACTAAACCCAGCAAGCACCTGGTCCTGGTCCCTGGAAAACCTGGCAAGGAGTCCGGGCAGCCGGCACAGCCAGGAAGGGAAGGGAAAAGGCAGGTCATAGCCCAGCCCAAGAGCCAGAGGGGGAGGGTCCTAGAACCTAATTCTTCCCTCTATTACTCCTTTCCTCCTTCTCTGAAACCTAAACCAAACTCAGGAGGAGGTGGGGTTAACACTCGAGGTGTGCAGGTCAGAAAGCCTCAAATACAAACCAGGGGAAGTCAGTGGGAGAGCTCAGGTGGGACTAATTCCAATCTGCCAGCAACCAGGAAGGATTGCAGCTACCAGAGAGCTCCGGTGCCTCAGCCCCGTTTGCTATCTAGGAGTCAGGCCCTCAGGAGGGAAAGCGAAGGCCCTGGACCAGACCTTGCCAGGCAGTACAAACCCTGGGAGGGTGCACCAAGAGATTGGCCGTGGAAAGGACTAGTGGGCAAAGAGCTAACATCCAGGCAAGACGGGGGTTGGGAGAGGCAGCCCGAGAACACCGGGTGGAGAACCGGCCAGGGCTATGGGTCTATGGACTGGGAGTTGAACAGTATTCCTGGGGAGAGTGAGCCCGGGGAAGAGATGGACTTAGGGGAGAATGATATATGAGAGGTCTGTCCCATTCTCTCAACAATCCAGTCCAGGCTAAGGGAAGCCTTGGACACTAACCGTGTTTGAAGCAGGGTCAGACCAATCCTGGCCAATTGAGAAGTAATTATCAGAACTGTTTAGTTACCTTACCTCTGGTGGACTTGAAGGGGGTAAGCGGCTTCTGAAAGTTGGCCCAGGGTGGGCTTTGTTACGTTCAATAATCCAGGACACATTCTGTGTAGGAGGATCTGGAAGCCAAACCTTTGTTTTATTTGTTGGGAGGTTTGGGGTGTTAATGTGCTTTGTTTTGTGGACCTGGAAGCTCCAGGCGGGGCACAAGGATTAGAGCACATGTTATGCTTTGGAGAAAATGTGCAGAACTAACTATATGTTCCAACTTGGTTTTTTTTTTGAACTTCAATAAACCTGAATCCAGTTCCTACAGAATCCGTCATCCGGGTTTTTCTTTCACCCAGCAATATAAAAGGCGCTACAATAAATCTGCCTGTGGTCCGAGCCTGGCTTCCCACCTACTCGGGGACTGGCCCGGCCACAGGAAGTTGGTGGCAGTGGTGGGATATAGCGTCGCCCGCAGGCTGGTGAAGGAACTGCAGGGACAGTTGGAAAAAAAAAACAACCTGAACAATTTTTTTTTTGCTTGTGATTTGGAACCGAGCCTAATTGATTGCAAGGTGTGCCTTTGGAAAAGGGGAACTGTGCCTAAGTACTGTGTTCAGAGCAGGCAAACCCCAGGAGTTGAATCCAGAGCTTGGGACAATTTGAGGTTTTTTTTTTTAAATCCTGAGTGGTGGAGCACAAAGGTTCTGATAACTTGACTGTTATTGAGTCATTTTCGTGTGGATTACAAAAGCCAAGCCAGGAGCAAGGCGACCATTCGGAAGCTGGGGTTCCGGAGGAGGATAAGGAGCAGCAGTGAGGTGCCAGGGGAGCAGACTGCTGATCAGAGGAGAGGATCCAGACGTGCGAGCTGTGGTCCGAAGGTCCTGGTCGGAGGAGTGGCTGGGGCGGCCCTAATATCCCAACGCTGAGACACATCAGTCCACAAGGTAATAGTGCTTAGGAGGTCACTGGTGTGGATTGCAGGGTAAGGGGACCAGAGAGCTCTGAACGGAGGGCGGAGGGGAAAACCCTAAAGCTTAAAGAGCCGCACTTGGGTTTCCTTTTCTCTGCTGTTTATTTTGAAGGATGGAGGCATCGAAGCTCCTCACAGGACTGGAGTCGGAGATGCACAAGCTCCAACAATGATTTCAGGACATGCTGCAGACCCAGGCAGACGTGTGGAAAGCCGGACATCAGGCCCAGCATACCAGACATACAGAGCTGTTGCAGCAGATGGGGGCACAGATCCAGGCCATCACTAACCTGGCCCAGAGACCTACAGGGCCAGTGGCCGACAGCGCTGGAGCAGTTGGCGGTCCGGTAGGAGCTCCTTTTGGGGATCCAATTAGACCATTATGAGAGACAGTTCCAAGCAGCATATAGGGCTCAGAAGGAGCATCCTAGAGCCTTAATACAAGGCCTAAAAAGATGCTTCCGGAGAGACGGGGGTATGCATCGGGGTCCTGCCAGGGTTCCGCTTGCTGGTAGATGTTTTGCCTGCGGGAAGCCGGGTCATTGGAGGCGGCAATGTCCGGCCAAGAGGAACCTGATGAACAGGGCTGGGTTCCCGGTACTGGGTCTTAAGGGGGAGTGCATGATCCAGGTGAAGGTGGAAGGGGTGCCAGTGGTGGCCCTTTTAGACTCAGGGGCCAACCAATCTATCCTATCCCAGAGGGTGTGGGCATGGATCCTCAAAGCCAAGGGTCAGGAGATAGATAGGCCCCAAGGGAAAGCCCAGATCCAGTGTATGCACGGGACCTTCCTACCATACGAATTAAAGCGGGTCTGGGTGGACTATCAAGGAAAAGGGTATGCCCTGAGGATAGCCGTTATGCCTAAACCACCCTACGAAGTGATTTTAGGTCGAGAGTGGCCCCATTTTAGGGAATGTTTTGAGACCCGAGGAGGTGAAGGAGCCATAGGCCAGGAAGAAGAGCTAGCCCAAATCTTTCCCCTAGAAGATAGCATCCTGGAGGAGCCTTCCCAAAAGAGGCCCAGCGAATAAGAAACTATGTTCCCAAACCCAGCAGGGAGACAGTCAGCTTCCTTGGAGACCCTGGGTGCCCCATGAAGTAGCACAGCGGTTTCCCACGTTAAGTGAGGCTATAGAGCAGTGGGAGGGGAGAGGATCTCAGCAATTTCAGGTAGTGGGAGGACTCCTGTATTGTAGGGGATGGGATCCCAGAATAGGACGGAGACAAAGACGCCTGGTAGTCCCGGCCGCCTTCAGAAGGCAAATCTTTTGGGCCATTCATAGAGACCTGGGAGAGGAGCATCTGGCACAAGACCTAACGATTAGGCAAGTGCAGGACAAGTTCTATTGGCCTAACTTAGTGCAGGATGTCAGGCAGTGGTTTGAGGAATGCTCCCGGTGCGAGAGGAGCATAAGGCGTCCATTGGGGGACAGGGAGAAAGCTTTGCCAGATAGTGGGACAAAGGAAGTACACCTGTCAGTAAGTGAGCAAACTGCAGAAAGGCCAATTTTAAAAATTATGAGGGTGTCCCCTAAGGCCAGGTTACCCGTCCAGGCCATGCCATATGCAGTAGGTTTGGACTTGTGTAGTGTCCAGGAGATGTGGGTGCACAAAGGGGGTTGAGAGTTAGTTGACACTGGCCTGGTGGTAGCCCTGCCGGAGGGATGTTATGGGTGCCTGGCGCCAAGGTCAGGGTTAGCACTCCAGCATGGGATCCATATAGGAGCTGGAGTGATTGACCCAGATTTTCAGGGTTCACTGGGAGTTCTAGTAATGAATTTAGGAGAGGAAGAATACCTGATCAGAGAGGGGGATAGGATTGCCCAGCTTATCTGTGAATGGGCAGTCATCCCGGAATTAAAAGAAGAAGAAATGTCGGGATACCACCCAGGGGGAACAAGAATGGGGCTCCTCAGAGGTGGCAGAGGGGTCAGAGAGAAGGGGGACCCTTCACAAAAAGGCTGACGTCTTGTCACGTTTGGGAGAAGAGTCCGCTGAGGGTTCTAGGAAGGAAAGGACTAATAGTGGTTTAAGTAGGGGGGTATGTGACAGGGAAGCTCCTGTCCCAGCTAAAAGGAATACTAAACCCAGCAAGCACCTGGTCCCGGTCCCTGGAAAACCTGGCAAAGAGTCCGGGCAGCCAGCACAGCCAGGAAGGGAAGGGAAAAGGCAGGTCATAGCCCAGCCCAAGAGCCAGAGGGGAAGGGTCCTAGAACCTAATTCTTCCCTCTATTACTCCTTTCCTCCTTCTCTGAAACCTAAACCCAACTCAGGAGGAGGTGGGGTTAACACTCGAGGTGTGCAGGTCAGAAAGCCTCAAATACAAACCAGGGGAAGTCAGTAGGAGAGCTCAGGTGGGACTAATTCCAATCTGCCAGCAACCAGGAAGGATTGCAGCTACCAGAGAGCTCCGGTGCCTCAGCCCCGTTTGCTATCTAGGAGTCAGGCCCTCAGAAGGGAAAGCGAAGGCCCTGGACCAGACCTTGCCAGGCTGTACAAACCCTGGGAGGGTGCACCAAGAGATTGGCCGTGGAAAGGACTGGTGGGCAAAGAGCTAACATCCAGGCAAGACGGGGGTTGGGAGAGGCAGCCCGAGAACACCGGGTGGAGAACCGGCCAGGGCTATGGGTCTATGGACTGGGAGATTAACAGTATTCCTGGGGAGAGTGAGCCCGGGGAAGAGATGGACTTAGGGGAGAATGATATATGCGAGGTCTGTCCCATTCTCTCAACAATCCAGTCCAGGCTAAGGGAAGCCTTGGACACTAATCGTGTTTGAAGCAGGGTCAGACCAATCCTGGCCAATTGAGAAGTAACTATCAGAACTGTTTAGTTACCTTACCTCTGGTGGACTTGAAGGGGGTAAGCAGCTTCTGAAAGTTGGCCCAGGGTGGGCTTTGTTACGTTCAATAATCCAGGACACATTCTGTGTAGGAGGATCTGGAAGCCAAACCTTTGTTTTATTTGTTGGGAGGTTTGGGGTGTTAATGTGCTTTGTTTTGTGGACCTGGAAGCTCCAGGCGGGGCACAAGGATTAGAGCACATGTTATGCTTTGGAGAAAATGTGCAGAACTAACTATATGTTCCAACTTGGTTTTTTTTTTTGAACTTCAATAAACCTGAATCCAGTTCCTAGAGAATACATCATCCGGGTTTTCCTTTCACCCAGCCATATAAAAGGCGCTACAATAAATCTGCCTGTGGTCCGAGCCTGGCTTCCCACCTACTCGGGGACTGGCCCGGCCACAAACCCTAAACTAACACTAAATTCAGAGAGTGTTAGTTTAGGGTTTTACATAGAGCGTATTTTACTCAGGTCCAGTTGTTTAAATCTGATGGCATTGCAATGCCTTTATGTATTAAGTGTCACACTGTAGACAATACTTATATACATTTCTTTTGTGGGAATGTCCAAATATCCGTCATTTCTTGTCCTCCATAGTTGGTTTTATGTCTGTATTAGAGGGGTTTCAAAGTTGAAAGAACTGTGGAACAATTCTCTTGCTGCCTGGGAAGCCAGAGAGACTCGGAGATCTCCAGGATGTAAAAAATGGTTTCTGATGATTTGCTAATGCATACTTACCAACAGATGACCCCAAGAGGTACAAGTTTTATTTTCAATTTTTTAATAATTTGTTATGACCATTAACCAAGACCTTAGGCAGATGCCATACTCCTGGGTGGAGAGGGGTAAGGAGTAAGGAAGAAAACAGGGCTTCTATCAGTTTGAAAGTATGTTTGGGGAAAGATCTATGACCCAGATAAGAGGTTTTACTCTTATACTGTGATCTCCACTAGTTCTTTATCACCTTACCCCCAAACACAATCTGTCAAGCAATAAAACCCTCCCCCCTCCCCTTCTAAGCTGGCCTCGAATAAGGTCCACGGGTAAACTTCAAAGATCTAAATTGTTAATCACCGGACGTCTCGCCTTACCAGGTAAGATCTGTATGTAATTCTCATATTAACCAAAATTATTCCTTCCTGCAAAGACCTTATCATGCACCCTAGCTTCTAATATCATTAAAGTATGGAAAGCATTCTCCAGGACCAATAAAAGCTGTATTTTTTATATGGCCAATAAACATGTCATCACAGGCCAGGGTAGATATAGTGACCTGAGTCACCTTTTCCGTAGCAAATCCTTAGCATGCAGACCCTGCTACCTTAAGCCTATCTCCATCACCACCAGTGTTCCCGCTAAGGTGCGTTGGCCTGCGCGCGCGCACAAAATATTACATCGCAGCGCAAAGTTTCTCTTCACAGCGCACACACGCGTCGCAAAGGTAAGGGGAGGTAAGGTAAGGGGACGCATTGGGGGGATTGCACTTCCCCACAATTGCCATGCTTCGGTTCCTCTTCTTCCTTCCTTCCTCCCCCCCCCCCCCCCCCGCGGGACCCTGCGGCACCATCAACTCTTACTCCCTCTAATGTCGGCCCTGCAGCTCCAGACTTCCTCGCACCTTCTCCCCTCCCCCTTTGGATCGCTATTATTTTAAATGTTATAGCCGCGGAGCTGTATCCATCAGTGGAGATGTCTAACCTCGGCCTGCCCCGGAACTCTTACTGCAGCAGCCGCCCGTCTAGGCAGGAACAGGAAGTCACTGTTGCAGTAAGAGTTCCGGGGCAGGCCGAGGTTAGACATCTCCACTGATGGATACAGCTCCGCGGCTATAACATTTAAAATAATAGCGATCCAAAGGGGGAGGGGAGAAGGTGCGAGGAAGTCTGGAGCTGCAGGGCCGACATTAGAGGGAGTAAGAGTTGATGGTGCCGCAGGGTCCCGCGGGGGGGGGGGAGGAAGGAAGGAAGAAGAGGAACCGAAGCATGGCAATTGTGGGGAAGTGCAGAGCTGCAGGGAAGAGTGTTGCGGTACCCAGCTGGAGGGAGAAGGAAGATGAGGGAGGGAATTAAAGGAGATGCCAGGGCTTGGAGCATAGGAGGAAGGTATGCCAGTCTAAGGGAAAAGGAAGGGGGAGATGTGAGAGCATGGAGGGGGAACGAAAGATGGAAGAAAAGGAAAGGAGAGAGATGCCAGAGAATCAGGGAAGGGGAGATACCAGACTATGAGGAGAGGTGTGGGAGAGGGAAGGCGAGGAGAGAGATGCCAGACCAATGGGGTGAAAGGAGAGATGGAAGGGGGAGGCATACAGTTTCTGGAAGGGGCATAGAAGGAGAGAAGATGCCATATAGGGGAAGAGAGACGGCAGACAGTGAATGGAAGGAAGAGAGTTACAAGAAGATGAGGAAAGGAGAAACCACAGAAGACAAAGGTAGAAAAAAATTTCTATTTATTTATTGCTTTAGGAGACATGTGTCACTGTTTCTGTGAAGCATTGTATGCAGAGTCCAGCTTCTTGCTGGTTCAATTTAACCTTTGTCTATGTATTTTTATTTTATCCCCCCTTTTACAAAACTGTGAAGCGTTTTTAGCACCAGCCTTGGTGGTAGCAGCTCTGATGCTCAGAATTTTATGAGCATCAGAGCTGTTACCTCCGTAGCTAAAATCCACACTACAGTTTTGTAAAAGAGGGAGGGGTTAGTTTGTGATTACATATTCCTTACTAGGCGAAGGTGTTTTCTGTGTTCTGTGTGTTCGAAAGACATGGTTTTCTGTTAGGATTGACGGTGTAGGATTGATCTGTGCTGGTCTGGCTTGTTTAGTTTTACAATGGGTGTATTGATGTACTGCTCACTGCAATATGTAAGATGCTGCCTTTTCCTAGGTACTCATGTGTGACGTGTGGTTTGTTACTAAAAATCATGTTTTTCTTACAGATGGGGGGGGGTGCCAAAAAATGATGGGCCCCGGATGTTACATATGCTAGGTACGCCACTGTATGTAAAGATACCAGAAAGCTGGCGTAGCAAAAACTTCTAAGTTTTGAGTATTTAACCCTCCCACAATCTCACGGGCACTCGTTTCAAGTTTATTGAGATTTTGATTTAAACGCAATATCAAATATTTTCAATGCGTATAACAAAAATAAATTTGGGGAAATAAATAAAACCATTTGAACCAGTGTTCCCGCTAAGCTGCGCTGGCGTGCGCTGGCGCACAAAATATTACATCGCAGCGCACACGTTTCTCGTCACAGCGCACGATCGGAAGAGGCGTACGGCAGATGGCAGGGCGGCGAGAGGAGAATCGGGCGAGTTGGCTCATAACTTGCTGGCGCCCGATATTTTTGGCTCACGGTGAAAAAAGTTTGCTCACAACACCCGCCCGCTTAGAGGGAACACTGATCACCACCACCACCTCCACAACCACAACCACCACACACACACACACCCCCAAACCAATAGCCTCAAAATTGCACTAGTAAATGCAAGGTCCATAAACAACAAAGACGACATACTAAATGATCTCCTCGCAGACAATAACTGGAACATCTTCCTAATTACTGAAACCTGGCTTAATGACAGAGCTATCCTGGGTATGCTTTGCCCACCAGGGTACCAAGCAATAGCTTGCTCATGCACCAACATTAGAGGTAGAGGTGTAGCCATCATCATTAATTCCAGCCTCAATCAAAGACTGATAGACGCCATCACACTAGATGCACTAGAGTATCTCACCCTTCTTGATGGGTCACAACAGACCTAACCTTCCCTTGATATACAGATTACTGCACTCTCCAGTGGCCATCTTAGATGACCTGCTATCCATCTTTAGCAAACTGGTCATCACATACAACTGGATCATCATTCTTGGAGACTAACTTCGCAAACTACCCAAATGAGACCAGATCTCTGGTAGACTTCATCACTTCACTATCGGATCTAGGCTTCCAGCAATGGTCCCCTCGCTGACTCACTTTGCAGGCCACATCCTAGACCTAATCTTTATTCAAAAAGACATTCTGCTTACTACAGGAACTTCTGGCTGCACTGCCAAAATAGTACCCTGGTCTGAGCACCATCTGATCACTTTCAACTATACCTACACAACGAATCAACCATCAACCAGGAAGCAAACCCAACATAAGAAAATATACAACAATATGCTATCAACTTAGAGGATCTCTCCATAGGCCTTTCCAACCTAGTGGGAACATTAAAACTCAATTCCGCTCATTATCTCCACTCTTTGGATGCTGCTACTTTGAATGAAGACAGGGCGGATGTGGTGTGTGAGACTTTGACTTTATCCAACCTGACTTGGATTAGCTTATCTTTTCAACAAGTAAGTTTGGGCTGCTTCACAGCACCTTGGGATCCTGAGGTGGTGGCAGCTGTGTGGAACCAGGATCTCTCCCCGTCTGAATATATCATGGGCCCCGGAGTTCATCTTCTTATGAAACATCTTCCTTGGATGACTCGTTCTGTGGTACTGCAGAAGCAGTACTTCAAGTTTCTTTTGCGGCTGCATGTCTCACCATTACAGGCCTATGTTTCTGGATATGCCTCCTAGGTGCCAGTCCATCCCTGCAGGCTTGCTTCACATGTTTTGGTCTTGTGACCGCATTCAAACCTTCTGGTCTTTTGTAGCACTGTACCTATAATCTGCACTGCGCAAGCAGATTCCTTTGAGAGCAGACGTTCTGCTCTTTTCTCAGGGGGCTCTTTTGGGCTTGTCTAGAGGAAGCAACATGTTATTGCAAAAGGCCTCCTTGTTGACCTGGAAATGTATCCTGCTGTTGTGGCGCCAGGCTGAAGTGCCTACCCTTACTATGTGGAGAAATGAATTGTATACTTTGTTGAAATTTGAATATCTGGATGTTCGGAGGGGAGGTCCTGGGCCATGGAGGAAATTCAGGAGAATATGGGCTCCCATTTGGGAGGGATTGTCCCCTTAGAGCTCGAAGTTCTTAATTGAACTTTTGACACTGGAGTGCAGGAGGGGAGGGCAGGATTCTGTTGGGGGGGTTTGGTTTCTGTGGGTCTTCGTAAAGGAATGACGCAAAAGACCTGACTGTTCCTGCTATCTCTCTTGTTAGTTGTTGTTGGTTTGTTGTTGTATTGCTTGTATTTATACACCCGAATATTTAATAAAAATGATTTTTATAAAACCTAAAAAAAACCCAATTCTGAAACAGTTGACAAGGCTGCCGTGCACTGGCGCACTGAGATAAAAACCCTATATGAAGGGCTAGCGCCAAAGAAATCAAATACTATCCCCGCAAATACTCCTCCCCCTGGGTTTACCAACAACTTAAGAACTAAGAAAAGAGAACTTTAGGAAAATGGAAAGGAAATGGTACAAGTTCAAACTTAGCAGCAACAGGTCCAAATGGAAGGAACTGCATGAAGAATATAAAAAAAACACCCTAGAGGCTAAAAAGATATACTGTACTACTCCCAACAACTTTTAAAGATCCCCAAATAGATCAAAAAACCTTTTTAAACTAACAAAAAAGATACATTGCAAAGAGACAACCGATGCCTTAACATCAAACTCGACAAAAAAAAGCTCTCAAACTACTTCGCTGACAAAGTAGACAAAATACAGTCTCAACTCGACTCCACCGTGCTACAGACATTGTCCCCCCACAATTCAGACAAGATAATCAAAACTACAACTGGGAACCTAACACACTTCGAAACTGTCTCCCATGATGACATTGCTGAGACACTAGATACTATTTGTCCTCCCGACTTAAATCTAGACCCCTGCCCACCACATGTCCTAGTGGCTGTGAAAGACGCCTTTGTAGACTCCATCCTTCCTCTCATCAATACCTCTCTATAGTGCCCGCAAACTGGAAGTCAGCAGTTATCAATAATAATAATAATAATAATAATTTTATTCTTATATACTGTCAAAGCCATGATAGTTTGAGGCGGTTTACAACAAGAAGCGCTAGACAATCAGCGAAGCGGTCACAATTCAAAGTCATCAATACAATCTTACATAATGGAAGAAGTGGAAAGCTATATAGTTCTTAAGGTTACTGGTTGAATTAGCAGAGCTATAAAAATTCTTAGTTTACAAATCGATTGAACAAACTCGTTTTTATCAATTTTCTAAAATTGAAGTAGGTTGAGGAGTGCGTGATAATGTTACTCAGCCAGTCGTTCCATTTGCCTGCCTGGAAGGCAAGGGTTCTGGCCAGGAATCTTTTGTAGTGGCAGGCCTTTATTATCCATTAGGTGAACAGATGTTCACCTAATGGTGGGCCTAATAGAACTTGCCAGGTTAAATTGGGAAACTAGGTAAGTAGGGGCCAGACCAAATATTGATTTATAACACATTATAACACTCAGCCCTAATGTGCATAGCAACTTTAGACCTGTCTCCAACCTATCCTTCATTTCTATGATCCTGGAAAAAACACAGCGTTAAACTAATTACACTATTTCATTGACAAACAAGGAGCCCTATCTGCCTTTCCAATCGGGATTCAGGAAATTCCACAGTACTGAAACCGTCCTTCTTGACATCATCAAAGACTTCTGAAAACTCATGGATAAGGGTGCTACAGGAACTCAGTGCTGCATTGACCATCCTCTCCTCATTGCACAGCTCTCTGAAATTGGTATCCGAGACACTGCATTACGATGATTCGCCTCCTTCCTGAATAATAGATCCCAAAGTGTACTGCTCAACAATACGCTATCAAAACTGATCAAATATGGTATTCTGCAGGGGGCTCTACTATTCCCCCTATTATTCAATCTGTGCGTTAGACTTGTCCTAGACATAGCCCGCAAACAGCAGATTCATTCCTTTCCTACTGCTCGGAGAAACCAGTGACGCCCTGATCACAAAACTCCTAAACTGCCTCTCTGAAATTAAAACCTGGATGTCCGTCAACAAATTACAACTAAACGCCTCCAAAACATAACTCTTTTGGATCTGCAAAGAACATTGTAACTATACCCGTCTCTTGCTACGCTGGGACTTAACTACTGTAACTGCAAAAGACCAAGCACACAGTCTAGGAATAATCCTCAACTCCAATCTATCACTTTCCAACCACATCTCTCAGGTGGTATCTTCCTCATTTTACTACCTGTGACAACTTTGAAAAATAAAGAACTACTTTTTCTGAATCTGACCTTACCCAGCTACTCCATGCCTTAGTCCTCTCCCGCATGGACTACTGCAATGCGCTATTTCAATGGTCTCACTGTGAAAAATATACGACATCTCCAGCGTGTACAAAATGCTGCAGACTTCTAAAAAGCCTCCGTGCCTGCAACTCTGTCTCCCAGACTTTACTGTTGGCTCACTGGCTGTCCATAGCAAAACGCTGCATCTTCAAGGGTCTGATGCTAGTGTTCAAATCCTTACGCAACATGACACTAGGCTATATGATGACAAAGCTTCCGCTGTACAAGCCTAACAAGTGCCTCTGCTCCCAAGATAAAATACGCCTCAAAAGCCCCCCACCCCCGGTCATGTCCTTCAACTACAAACCGCTAAACAATGTTCCTACTCCCACTTTATACCAATCCACTGGAATCAACTGCCCCCACAGATTAGATCCTTTGAAGAACTCCTCAACTTTAGGAAAGCAATAAAAAATACATACCTCTTCACCTAACTCCCCTGCCCATGACCAATAGATTACAAAGAAATGTACCGTATTTGCCGGCGTATAGGACGACTGGGCGTATAAGACGACCCCCCAACTTTTAGTTAAAAAATAGAGTTTTGTGTTATACTCGCCGTATAAGACAACCCCTTCTTCCTTCTCCACCCCTTTGTATTCCCCCATGTGCTTTCAGAGTCCTTCCCCCCCCCTCCTGTCTTCACCATGGCATTTCAGCGTCCTTCTCCCCCCCTCCTTCTCTACCGCCCCGGGTGCAGCACAGCCAGCCAGGTCCCCTTACTTTTGTGGCACTTCCCCGACCGACCGACAACAGCCCGGGTCCGACAAACTTCCCTGCCCTTAACCGCGAATCTAAATTACCTTTTTACAGCTGCTGTAAGAAGGTAATTTAGATTCGCGGCTACAGGGCAGGGAGGATTGTCGGACCCGGGCTGTTATCGGTCGGTCGGGGAAGTGCCACAAAAGTAAGGGGACCTGGCCGGCTGTGCTGCAACCGGGGCGGGGCGGCCGCCCCTCTCTCTTGGTACCGCGAGGCTACTCTCCTTCTCCTTACCTGCCATGCCTGCAGCACAGAGCCGAACGGAAGTCTTCCCGACGTTAGCGCTGACGTCGGAGGGAGGGAGGGCTTTGTTTAAGCTTTGTTTAAGCCCTCCCTCCCCTCCGACGTCAGCGCTGACGTCGGGAAGACTTCCGTTCGGCTCTGTGCTGCAAGCAGAGAAGGTAGGGAGAAGAAGAGCCGCGCGACTGAGTACATCCAGCCCCGCAAGTAAGGGCATGTAAACTGTACCCGGCGTATAAGACGACCCCCGACTTTGGGGAGGATTTTAAGGTACTAAAAAGTCGTCTTATACGCCGGCAAATACGGTATATTGATACAAGATCCTTGGTATGTGTCGCATTAGGATAAAAACTTGTACTTAAAAATCTTGCATTGTAACTATGACAAATTTAACCTGTAAACTGTATATTATGTATATTGGTTCTAGATCCCTAGTTTGTGTTGAGTTAGGACAACACCTTGTATTGAAAAACCTTGAACTGTAACAATGGCAAATTGCAACCTGTAAACTGTATATTATATAATAATAATAATAACAACAACAGTTTATATACCACAGGACCGTGAAGTTCTATGCGGTTTACAAAGACTAAAAGATGGTACAAATTAATTTAACTTAATAGAGGTGAAAGAAAATGGTTAATAGGTCAAGGGAACTGTTATTGAAGAGAAAGAGATGTACGGGTCAGCTGTCTAGATACTTCAGGAACAGATATGTTTTTAGGCGCTTCCTGAATTCCTCATAAGTAGTGGGCGAAAGCAATTGTTCTAGATCTTTATCCCATAATGCTGCTTGATGTGAGAGAAGGTGTTGATGGTGTTTTTTGAGTTTACATCCTCAAAAAACGAAGTTCGAATGTGAGCTTCTCTTATGCCTGTTGGCTGAGAAGGAGAAAAGGTCAGTTATGTATTTAGGGGCTAGTCCATATAGTACTTTAAAGCAGAGGCAGGCGAACTTAAACTTTACGCGTGCCTCCATCAGTAACCAGTGCAGCTGTCGGTAGTAAGGTGTCACGTGATCAAACTTCTTCAACCCGAAAATTAGTCTGACCACTGCATTTTGCATTAATTGTAATCGTCGCATATTCTTTTGGGAAATTACTAAATAGGCAATGTTACAGTAATCAAGTTGACTCAGTACGAGGGATTGTACCAGAATTCTGAATGCTGACATATCAAAATATGCTCTAATGGATCGAAGTTTCCAGAGAGTGAAAAAACCCTTTCTAATTAAGGAGTCTACTTGGTCTTTCATGGTTAGGCATTGATCAGTGTTACACCTAATACCTTCATAGTAGTCTGAATAGGGTAACTAGAATATGTGTGTGTGTATTTCTTTCTTTCTCTCTCTCTCCTTAGCCTGTTTCTGTATTTCTTTCTTTCTGTCTTTCTTTTTCCTCGGCTGTCCACCATGCAGTACCTGTTTCCTGTCCAGCATTAGTCCTCCGTTCCTTCCCCCCCCCCCCCCGTCCATCAGCACCTCTTCCCCTGTCC
Source organism: Geotrypetes seraphini (assembly GCF_902459505.1). Lineage (NCBI taxonomy): Eukaryota > Metazoa > Chordata > Amphibia > Gymnophiona > Dermophiidae > Geotrypetes > Geotrypetes seraphini. The sequence goes on from NC_047097.1 coordinate 46,111,301, forward strand.
AGCAGTACCTCTTTTCTGTTTCCCCTGTCCAGCAGTAGGCCTCCCTTCCTTTTTTTGCCCCCCCCCGTCCATCAGCACCTCTTCCCCTGTCCAGCAGTACCTATTTTCTGTTTCCCCTGTCCAGCAGTAGGCCTCCTTTCCTTTTTTTGCCCCCCCTCCATCAGCACCTCTTCCCCTGTCCAGCAGTACCTCTTTTCTGTTTCCCCTGTCCAGCAGTAGGCTTCCCTTCCTTTTTTTGCCCCCCCCTCCATCAGCACCTCTTCCCCTGTCCAGCAGTACCTCTTTTCTGTTTCCCCTGTCCAGCAGTAGGCCTCCCTTCCTTTTTTTGCCCCCCCCCCCCGGTCCATCAGCACTTCTTCCCATGCCGACATCTGTCTAAAGCCGCTGCGGCCTGCAGGCACCGACAGCCTCTGCGGCCTGCTCCCACTCCTTCCTCGCCGTCGCTTGCCATGCCGTCGCTTGGCATGCCGTCCTCCCCCCTCCCCCCCGGGAAACTTCATTTCGGCTTCGGCAGCCTTCTGTCTGTGGGCCGCCCGCCCGTGTTTCAATTGAAAGCCGCCGACTTACCTTAAATTAAGAGGGAGCTGCTTAAAGGCTAACGGCTCCCTTTTTTTTTTTTTTTTTCAAACCCGTCGTCACGGCTCCTTGCACAGTGAGAGTCGGGGGTGAGGAAGGCCGCCGCAACCTCGCGGCTATCCCCAGCTGTGTAACTTTTTTTTTTTAGTTGAAAGCCGCTGCTGCAGCTCTTCTCTCGATCCTGGTGTGGTTTGATAGAGGAGCCATGGCGGCGGTTTGAGCATAAGCGCGAGAGAGCCGTGGGCGTGCATGCGCACTCGTGTTTCCGCGACGGATCAGGGAACACAACTTTTGAGTGCGCATGCGCGGCCTAGCATTTTATTATATTAGATAGTGGTGTTTTGGTGTCAAGCGGATGAGGCGAAGCGACGAAGAATTTCGTTTTTTCTGAATTAAGTTTTAGCTTGAAGTCAGTCATCCATTGCTCCATCAAATTTAGTGCTTCTGATGCCTTGGGAGTAATTTCTGAGAGAGAGTTAGCAAATGGGATGATGATCGTAAAGTTGTCTGCGTAATTGAATAATTTTATCCCCAGCTGGGTTAATTGCACACCTAGAGGGGACATGTAGACATTGAAAAGCAATGGGGATAGCGGTGACCCTTGCGGTACGCCATATGGATTGCTCCAGGTATCGGAGAGATCATAATTGAAACGTACTTGATAGGTACGGCACATAAGGAGCCGCAAAACCAGTTCAACACCTCTTCCCTGATACCAATAGTATATAGGCATTGTAGCATTTTCCCATGGTCCACTAGGTCAAAGGCAGAGCTCATATCAAATTGCATGATCAGGGCATTGAGGCCCTTGCTAAACAACAGACGCAGATTATCTAAGATAGCTGCAATTACTGTCTCAGTACTGAACAAAGGTCTAAAACCGGATTGAGTTTCATGTAGGAGAGAGAACTGATCAAGATATTCCATCAATTGGGTATGTTCCAATCCCTCCATGATTTTTACAATAAATGGAATGGATGCTACTGGTCTATAGTTGGTTATCAGTGCTGATGATTCTTTACTATTTTTTGGAATTGGGGTTATTATTATGTGAAGGTTACTAGTGAGGAACTTCCCATTTTTTAGGTTATGGGCTAAGTAGTGCAGCAAAGATAGTTTAAATTCTAATGGCGCAGCTTTCATGATTTCCGGGGGACATGAGTCCAGAACGCAGTATGATTTAGAGTATTTGTTATATAGTTTGATATAATTATTCCATTCTAAATCTTGAAAGGAACTCCAGATCATATCTGTTGGTATTTCATTTCCTTGTGTGTTAGCTATTTGATGATCACTAGGGTCATTTGTTGAACAGTTGTTTCTTAGGTTTTTAATTTTTGAATCGAAATGCTGTGCTAAATCATTTGCTGAAGGTAGATTAATATTGTGTACGAGTTGAGTGTAGCGTGTGGTGTCAAATAAATTTGTAACCAAGTTGAACAGCTCTTTTGTATTGATTCCTTGTGAACCAGTGCAAGATGCCTGATTTTAGTAGAGTAGAATGCTTTACGTTTGTCTTTTATCAGTTGTTTGTAGATTTTTATGTTAGATCTCCATTTGTTACGGTCTGCCAATTCTCCTGTTTTTTTCCAAATTCTTTCCAGTCATCTTACTAGTTGTTTCATTTTTAGAAGTTCGATATCAAACCATTTGTTATATTTATTTGCGCTGCTTTTGCTATTTCGTTTAGGGGCAATTTCATCTAAAATGGATGTGCTAGTTTTCATCCAGTGATCCCAGAAATCGACCCCTTCACCTAGCTCCGCTTGTAGTTCATATTGTGACCAATATTCTTCTGGATTGATATAACCTCTTGTGTGATGTTCTCTTTTTATCCTCGGATGTGTTTTAGATTTTAAACGAGTCCAGATTAGCTTGAAATAATAAGTAAAATAGTCAGACCAAATATCGTGCCATCAGGTAGAGAGATGGCAGGGTCTAAAATTTCCTTTGTGGACATGGCTACCACATCTAAGTGATGGCCTTTTTCATGTGTTTTATGGGGTGAAGGGAGATTGTAATTAAGTAGGGATAGAAAGTTTTTAAAGTCTTTTGTATCTGGATTGTCCTCTTCATCTAGGTGTATGTTTATGTCTCCTGCGATGATATTGTAGGAGGGACTAATTGAATTATGTAGAACAAATTCACAGAAGTCCTCTTTGGCTTTTGGTCAGCTTTTCGGTGGGACATAGAATAATATGCAAGATAGGGATTCTTCTAGTTCATTGTTACTGATTTTACAGGCTAAAATTTCTAGTTGATTGGTTATTTTGGAATTCAATAGTGCGAACTCAAATCCTTCCTTATGAATAATTGCTAATCCTCCTCCTTTTCTTGCCCTCATGGTTTTTAGCATGAGGATTTTAAATATTATCTGGTAGAAGATCAATTATTATTGGATCATTTTCAGACAATAGCCATGTTTTGGTTAGAAAAGGCAGGCTATTTGCTTGCTGATGATCCAATCTTTAATTAGAAAAGCTTTATTCCTGACGGATCTAGTATTAAGATATGCACAGGGAATAGAGGCAGATGTGATAGGTTTAGTAAGAGTAGTGGTTCTGATAGATTTTACTTCCCTTATTCTTTTTTTAAGGGTTCAATTATTTCTTCTTTTATTTGAGATTACATTAATGTGATTTATCTTGCCTTCTTGTGGGTTAACTATGTGCATGATTGACAGATCAGGGTAATGGATTGATTGTAATTGTGGGTAGAGTGAGTTGACATCTTTGATGCTACCGCTTATTAGGTAGATCAATAAGATCACTAGGAAATTCATGTTTGCAGGGTAGTGTGTTTCTTCCTGTCGCAAAAGCTATATTAGTTTCCCTAAAATTCTCGATTTATAGGTTGTTTGGTTGTTAGGCAGTTTGATGTAGTTCTTAAGATGAAACAGACGGATATAGCTCTTAAGTTGTAGCCAGTAATTGGTAGTGGTGGTTTGAGTTGGGGGAGTTCGCTCTCACAGCTTAAGTCATACATACGTCAACAATCATACCTGCGTCTAATATATGGGTCTAGTGTATGTGTCTAGAATATGCATCTAATGCATATGCCTAATACATGCATCTAATAAATACGTTTGATGTGACTAATATATGCGTCTAATGCATCTAATACATGCGTCTAGTGCGTCTTGTGCATGTGTCCCAGGTGTCTACTACTACATGCGTTTAGCAATCACATATGTATCTAATACAAGCACTGACAATTACACATGCATCTAACAATTAGACATGCATCTAAGAATCCGGCAAGTAAAGCGTGGAGAGCAGAACTTTGGTGAAAATTTTAAAAGATAAACCTTAGCAAAACCTTAACGGGTCATTGGTATCGGTGATAGCAGGTAGGAGGACAGTAGCAGGTAGTCAGCTCTAGCTAATGCAGGTCTATGGATTCCCGTCCGCTTCTGGGGGCGGAGCAGGCTCACACGCCCGGCCCAGTGAGAAGAGAGGTGGCTTGGGAGCCCTGAAGTCGTTGGTCTTGGCGTGGGACGCTGGAAATGGGAGGACAAACTGCCCTGCAGAAGATCTATGAAATCTATGAGGCTCTTCATCAGCTTCGTTTTGTTTTGCACCGGGCCCGATTTGTGAGGTCTAATATAGCGGTGGAAGGCTGGCTACTGCCAAGAGGTCAGGAGTTCTAGGCCTGATTTTAGGACCGCTGGGTGCTTCAAGACAGTCGCTTCACAGAGGTTGCTTCACAAAGGCATGCACTAAGGCGCATGCACCTTTGCTGATGCACCGAACGGCTGTGCGCCGTTGGTGCTGCTTCTTTTAAGGTTCTCCCTGCTGGCTCGGGGGAGGAGCGGAGCGGAGCTCGCACGTCTTGCTGTAGCTGGTCAGCCCGCTGGTTTCGGTGCGGGACAGAAACTCCCGTTGGCACTGCTTCTTTTAAGGTTCTCCCTGCTGGCTCGGGGGAGTAGCGGAGCAGTGCTCGCACAACTTGCTGGAGCTGGTCAGCCCGCTGGTTTTGGTGCGGGACAGAGACTCCCGTTGGCGATGCTTCTTTTAAAGGTTCTCCCCGCTGGCTCGGGGGAGGGGCGGAGCGGTGCTCGCACACCTTGCTGGAACTGGTCAGCCCGCTGGTTTCGGTGCGGGACAGAGATTCCCGTTGGCGCTGCTTCTTTTAAGGTTCTCCCCGCTGGCTCGGGGGAGGGGCAAAGCGGTGCTCGCAAGCCTTTACTGTCTTTTTAGCCCGTTACATTAATGGGTGCTAGAATAGATGTGTAGACTTAGGCTTTTCTTTTCTTTCTTTCTTTTTTTTTGCCTCTTCCCCCTGTCCAGCAGCACCCCTTTCCCTGCTCCTCCTGTCTAGCAGTAGCCCTTTTCCCTTCCTTTTACCTCCCCTCTGTCCAGTAGTACCCCTTTCCTCCTCCCCCCTGTCCAGCAGTAGCTTTTCTCCCTTCCTTTTACCTCCCCTTATCCAGTAGTACCCTTTCCCTGCTCCCCCTGTCCAGCAGTAGCCCTTCTCCCTTCATTTTACCTCCCCTCTGTCCAGCAGCATCCTTTCCCTGCTCCCCCTGTCCAGCAGTAGCCCTTCTACCTTCTTTTTATCTACCCATATTCAGGCTCCCATTTCCCCTTTTACCTTTCCTATTTCCGTCTGGCGCTGGTGGGATTTGGACTCCAGAAGAGTTGACTCTGGTGCGGGGCCTCTGCCGGGCCATGGGGAGCTGGTTTGCCCACACTGCATCTGTGGAGCTTGGTGTCCGGAGTTGTCGGGTAGGTGTTTTGGGCTGCGGGAGGAGTGGGTTGTGTCTGGGAGCCGACAGGATAGCGCCGTGGCCTTTGACTGCCTCTGGCTACTCTCCTGCTTGCGCAGGTGCTTTGGCAGGCCTTTTCGGAGGTGGGTCAGGGACCCATGCGTTTGGCAGCTTGATGCTTGCAGCGTCGCTGAGGGAGGGCAATGGGGAAATCGCCGCAGGCAGAGTTCAACTCTACTGCACATGCGGCAACATGGAGCTACGGATTACAGATCAGGGATCATAGCCACACGGAGTTTCAACTGCGCATTCGCACTAAGGGTTTTATTATAGCGGATTGGTATTATAATCTATTCATTTGTATCCCGCTTTATACAAAGCAGGTCACAGCCAATACATACACAATAAGACATGCAGAATACATGCAGAATAATATAACAGCAGACAGCTACAAAACTTGTCAGCATCCAGTGCTCAAGTAAACAACGGGATACTCAGGTCCCATATTTCATCTTGCAGAATAAATATCTTTTTAATAATTTTTTTAAGTTACTCAAATTTTCCTGCTGGTGTATATACAGCAGAATTGCATTCCATTCTTGAGGACCTTTACAGAAAAACAAACAAACTTCCTCTGGCTACATTTAGCTTTAGCTGTTTCACTGGCAGAACATATAAATCAACAGAACACAACCTTGGAAGCGAAACATATGGCTGAATACTATCCACCAAATACATTGGTGCCAGTTGCTTCAAACAAAGGTAGACTATCACCAACAGTTTGAATCCATGTTGCCTTCGGTCCTGTAAGCTACAGGATTCCAGAAACTTCACAATTATCAGTTTTAAAAGTGTTTCCATTAATTTGCTTACCACAGAAGTCAGACTTACTAGCCTGTAATTCCCTACTTCTTCCTTACTTCCACTTTTGTGGCAGATAGACAAGGGTGACCCAGTTGACATTGTATATCTTGACTTTCAGAAGGCGTTCGACAAGGTTCCGCAAGAACGACTACTTCAGAAAATTGTGAGCCACGGAATCGAAGGTGAAATACTCACATGGATTAAAAACTGGCTGGAGCATAGAAACAAAGAGTGGGGGTGACAATACTCGGACTGGAAGAGCATCACAAGTGGGGTGCCGTAGGGATCGGTGCTTGGACCCGTGCTCTTCAACATCTTTATAAACATGGACATAGGTACGACGAGTGAGGTGATAAAATTTGCAGACGATACGAAGTTATTCAGAGTAGTGAAGACGCAGGGGGATTGCGAAGATCTGCAAATTGACATAATCAGGCTCGAGGAATGGGCAGCGACATGGCAGATGAGGTTCAACGTGGACAAGTGTAAAGTTATGCATGTCGGTAGCAAAAATCTCATGCACGAAAACAGGATGTCCGGGGCGGTACTTGGAGAGACTTCCCAGGAAAGGGACTTGGGAGTTTTGATCGACTACCGTATTTTCGCGGATATAACGCGCGCGTTATACGTGATTTTACGTACCGCGCATACCCCTCGCGCGTTATATGCCTGAGCGCGGTATACAAAAGTTTTTAAACATAGTTCCCACCCCGCCCGACGCCCGATTCACCCCCCCAGCAGGACCGCTCGCACCCCCACCCCGAACGACCGCTCGCACGCGCTCCCACCCGCACCCGCATCCACGATCGGAGCAAGAGGGAGCCCAAGCCCTCTTGCCCGGCCGACTCCCCGACGTCCGATATATCCCCCCCCCCCCGGCAGGACCACTCGCACCCTCACCCCGAAGGACCGCCGACTCCCCAACAATATCGGGCCAGGAGGGAGCCCAAACCCTCCTGGCCACGGCGACCCCCTAACTCCACCCCGCACTACATTACGGGCAGGAGGGATCCCAGGCCCTCCTGCCCTCGACGCAACCCCCCCTCCCTCCAACGACCGCCCCCCCCCCCCAAGAACCTCCGCCCGTCCCCCAGCCGACCCGCGACCCCCCTGGCCGACCCCCACGACACCCCCACCCGCCTTCCCCGTACCTTTGTGTAGTTGGGCCAGAAGGGAGCCCAAACCCTCCTGGCCACGGCGACCCCCTAACCCCACCCCGCACTACATTACGGGCAGGAGGGATCCCAGGCCCTCCTGCCCTCGACGCAAACCCCCCTCCACCCCAGCCGACCCGCGACCCCCCTGGCCGACCCCCACGACCCCCCCACCCCCCTTCCCCGTACCTTTGGAAGTTGGCCGGACAGACGGGAGCCAACCCCGCCTGTCCGGCAGGCAGCCAACGAAGGAATGAGGCCGGATTGGCCCATCCGTCCTAAAGCTCCGCCTACTGGTGGGGCCTAAGGCGCCTGGGCCAATCAGAATAGGCCCTGGAGCCTTAGGTCCCACCTGGGGGCGCGGCCTGAGGCACATGGGCCAAACCCGACCATGTGTCTCAGGCCGCGCCCCCAGGTGGGACCTAAGGCTCCAGGGCCTATTCTGATTGGCCCACGCGCCTTAGGCCCCACCAGTAGGCGGAGCTTTAGGACGGATGGGCCAATCCGGCCTCATTCCTTCGTTGGCTGCCTGCCGGACAGGCGGGTTTGGCTCCCGTCTGTCCGGCCAACTTCCAAAGGTACGGGGAAGGGGGGTGGGGGGGTCGTGGGGGTCGGCCAGGGGGGTCGCGGGTCGGCTGGGGGGGAGGGGGGTTTGCGTCGAGGGCAGGAGGGCCTGGGATCCCTCCTGCCCGTAATGTAGTGCGGGGTGGGGTTAGGGGGTCGCCGTGGCCAGGAGGGTTTGGGCTCCCTTCTGGCCCAACTACACAAAGGTACGGGGAAGGCGGGTGGGGGGTGTCGTGGGGGTCGGCCAGGGGGGTCGCGGGTCGGCTGGGGGACGGGCGGAGGTTCTTGGGGGGGGGCGGTCGTTGGGGGGAGGGGGTTTGTGTCGAGGGCAGGAGGGTCTGGGATCCCTCCTGCCCGTAATGTAGTGCGGGGTGGAGTTAGGGGGTCGCCGTGGCCAGGAGGGTTTGGGCTCCCTCCTGGCCCGATATTGTTGGGGAGTCGGCGGTCCTTCGGGGTGAGGGTGCGAGTGGTCCTGCCGGGGGGGGGGGATGTATCGGACGTCGGGGGGGGCATCAGGCTTTCAGGATGGGGACAGACCTTCAAGGGGGGACAGGACTTCAAGGGAGGACAGTGCACGGAAGTCAGGGGGGGTGAACGGAGAGTCGGGACAGCGCACGGAAAGTCAGGGCGGGCGAAAGGAGAGTCGGGCAGCATGCGCGTTATATGCCTGAGCGCGGTATAGAAAAGTTTTTGTACATATCATCGTGATTTCTGCGCGCTATACCCCTGTGCGCGTTTTACAATGGTGCGCGTTATATCCGTGAAAATACGGTAGTCGATGAAGCCGTCCGCGCAATGTGCGGCGGCTGTGAAAAGGGCAAACAGAACGCTAGGAATGATAAAGAAAGATCAGAGAAGGTTATCATGCCACTGTACCAGGCCATGGTGCACCATCACCTGGAGTACTGCGTACAGCACTGGTCGCCATACATGAAGAAGGACACAGTACTACTCAAAAGGGTCCAGAGAACATAAGAACATAAGAAGTTGCCTCTGCTGGGACAGACCCGAGGTCCATCGTGCCCAGCAGTCCGCACCCACGGCGGCCCATCAGGCCCATGACCTGTAATGTGATCCTTCTCTAATCCCTTTTATTCTTTATATCCATACTCTATCTAAAACCTATCTCTACCTCTATCTGTATCCTTCAATCCCCCTATCGTTCAGGAATTTATCCAATCCTTCCTTGAACCCCCGTAGTGTACTTTGTCCTATCACAACCTCCGGAAGCACATTCCAGGTGTCCACCACTCTCTGCGTAAAAAAGAACTTCCTAGCATTGGTTCTGAAATTGTCCCCTTTCAGCTTCTCCGAGTGCCCCCTTATGCTTGTGGTTCCCAATAATCTGAAGAATCTGTCCTTTTCCACCCTCTCTATGCCCTTCATGATCTTGAAAGTCTCAATCATGTCTCCTCTGAGTTTCCTCTTTTCAAGAGCGACTAAGATGGCTAAGGGGTTGGAGGAGCTGTCGTACAGTGAAAGATTAGAGAAACTGGGCCTCTTCTCCCTTGAACAGAGGAGATTGAGAGGACATCAAAGCATTCAAGATACTGAAAGGGATAGACTTAATAGATAAGGACAGGTTGTTCACCCTCTCCAAGGTAGGGAGAACGAGTGGGGCACTCTCTAAAGTTGAAAGGGGATAGATTCTGTACAAATGTAAGGAAGTTCTTCACCCAGCGAGTGGTAGAAAACTGGAACGCTCTTCTGGAGTCTGTCATAGGGGAAAACACCCTCCATGGATTCAAGATAAAGTTAGACAAGTTCCTGCTGAACAAGGACATACACTAGTAGGGCTAGTCTCAGTTAAGGCGCTGGTCTTTGACCAGAGGGCCGCCGCATGAGCGGACTGCTGAGCATGATGGTCCACTGGTCTGACCCAGCAGCGGCAATTCTTATGTTCTTATCCGCCCTTCTCTAGTCCTCCAGTACTATTCCCAACTCTAGAGAAGCACTGAAAAGGTCAGTCAGCGGAGCCACCAGAACTTCCCTAACTTCTTTCAGCAGATGTACACCATCCGGCTCCACTGCATTGTCTACCTTTAATTTAGCTAGCTCCTCACAAACACAATCCTCTGAAAATCAATCAAGGTCTACCACTACTCCATCCCTATTCGTGTTTGTCTTTTGCGGTCCTGGCTCCCGGAGCTTCAGCTCTCAACTAACTTTCCCCCTACCCTTTTGGGTTATCCTTAGGTGTCTTCTTTTCTAAAATTATTGTATTTCACCCTCTATCCTCTTGTTTTCTGTTTGTCAGTAGGTCTTGTTTTGTGTTTTGGTTCTCGTTATTTATTTAAATTTTAATCCCCTCAATTTAATTGCATTGTATATCACCTAGAAAGTTAATAGGTGAGTAACCAAATTTTTAATAAACCTTGAAATCTTGATGAACACAGAACAGAAATATCAGTTAAGCAATTCAGCCTTTTCTTTATCAGCTTCTACATACAGTCATGTGAAAAAATTAGGAGACCCCATGAAATTTTCAGTTCTTTCTTAAGAAATATTCACATATCGATGTCAAAATCTTTTTTTTTTTATCATCTCTGGAAAAGAAAGTGATGTAATTGCAGGTAAACAACAAAAGTTTTCCTTGATTCACACTTTCTCGTTCCCTCGTTCTGTCTATTTTCTTTTCTTTTTCACTTTTGTTCCTTCTCTTTTTCACTCTTGTTCTTTCTATTTTTCTTTTTTACTCTCTCATTCCCTCGTTCTTTCATTTTCCTTCTCTCGTTCCCCTCGTTTTCATTTTTCAATTTTCCTTCTCTCATTCCCTTGTTTTCTTTTCTTTCACTCTCGTTCCCTTGTTCTTTTTTTCCTTTTTCTCGTTCTTTCATTTTTTTCTCATTCCCTAGTTCTGAAGAATAAATTAGGATACCCTACACCCTCTTTGGCTGAAATAACTGCAGAGATGCTTGTAGCCATCTACCATTCTCTGACATCAATCTTAGGAAAGTTTGGCCCACTCCTCAATGCAGATGTTTGAGGGGTTTTTTTTTTGCATGTACAGCCCATTTCAAATCACCCCACAGCATCTCAATGGGGTTAAGATCAGGGCTGTGACTCCGTCCACTCCATTTCTTAGTTTTCAGCCAGTCCTTGGTGGATTTAGTGACATGTTTTGGGTCATTGTCGTATTACAGGGTCCAGTTCCGCATCAGCTTTAATTTTCTTACAGATGGTCTCACATGTTCCTCAAACACCCTCTGATGCACGGTACAATTCATGGTGAATTCTATGATAGTGAGCTGGCCAGGTCCTGCTGCAGCAAAGCATCCCCAAACCATGACACTTCCACCTCCATGCTTCACAGTTGGTATGAGGTTCTTTTCCTGGAATGCTCTATTTGGTGTACGCCAAACATGTACTCTTTTCTGGTGTCCAAATAATTCAATTTTAGACTCATCTGTCCATAGAACACTATTCCAGAAATCCTGGTGTTTGTCTACATTCTCTCTGGCAAACTTCAGTCTGGCCTTGATGTTTCTCTTAGAGAGCAAAGGTTTCCTCCCATGCAAGTTAAATTTGTGCAGTCTCTTTCTGGTTGTAGAGGCATGCACTTTCACATCAACAGTAATAAGAGCCTGCTGTAGGTCTCGCGATGACATTTTAGGGTTTTTGGAGACTTCTTTTAGCATCTTGCTGTCTGCTCTGGGAGTCAACTTGTTTGGACGGTCAGACCTGGGCATGTCGGCAGTTGTTTGATAAGTCCTCCACTTGTACACTATTTTCCGGACCGTGGAATAGCTAATGTCAAGTTCTTTTGAGATCTTTTTAAATCCCTTACCAGACTTATAAGCTGCTACAATCTTCTTTCTGAAGGCCTCAGACAGCTCTTTTGATCTCACCATGGTGTTCACTCTCACCATAGCAGAAATGAGCACACCAGACTAAATGTTTGAAGTTTAAGTAGGGCGAACCTCCTTCAAAATGCTGATTAACGATGTTCTAATCATGTGCACCTGATTTGAGCCACTTTCAGTGGGAGGATATGTGCGGGTATCCTAATTTATTCCTCAGTTAGAATACACGTTTTTGTGGATATCTTTTGTTTCATGAGTAAATCAAGGAAAAGTTTTGTTGTTTACCTGCAATTATATCACTTTATTTTCCAGAGATAAATAAAAAAAAGATTTGATATAAATATGTGAACATTTCTTAAGAAAGAACAGAATATTTCATGGGGTATCCTAATTTTTTCACATGGCTCCCCTCATACCAAATAGTTAACTAAGCTAGTGATGTAACTGACAGCTGAGGGGTGGAGCTCCAGACAAGGTAGCCCGCACATGCTCAGTAAAAAAATAAAAATAAAAATCTACTGAATCTAGGGAAGAGCACCAGCATGCAGGCTCATGGCTGCATTCCCCTGCTGTTTACAGAGAACACCTGTTACAGGTAAGAAACTTTGCTTTCCAGTAGCTAGGTGTCATTCTGGACCCTTGTTCTATTCTTCCTGTGCCTACCTACTGTCTCATTCTGTTTATTCTTCTCCAAGTCTGTATCTTGGATGCTACACAGCCTTTTGGGCCCTGAAGATTTCTGTATAATATGTTTTAGCATCTACAGGGGTACGACCTGAGCTCCTTTGACGCTTCTGTTGTTAGTTAATTGTTTATTGATTGTTATGGTGTTAGAGTAGAATAGTTTATTTGTTTGGGAAGTTTCCCATTTTCCCCTTACTTTGCATAATTTTGATGGACCCTTGCTTGTCTCAGAGAAAAGATTATCAAGGTAAGACAATCTCTTTTTCCAGTGCAATAGGTGTGTTGTTCTGGACAAGCCGGATGTACAAAAGCAATCCCAGGAATCTGGGGCGGGCTTAATGCACCGGTTGATAACACAGAGGAACCAAAGATAGAGTCCTCTCTAGCTGTATTGTACATCTTGCAAAATTTTGCAAATGTGTGAAAAGTGGAATAAGTCACAGCTCTACATATCTATACTGGAGAGACTATCCTAGCCTCTGCCCAAGATGAAGCAACATTTCTAGTCAAGTATGTCTTAACAGAAACAGGAGACTGTTTGTCACGAATCATGTAGGTTGATGAAATGGCCTCTCAGATCCATTTGGAGATCGTGGCCTTGGAAGCTAGTGCGCCTTGCTTAGTTGAATGAGTCAGCACAAAGAAATGGTCAGAGGATCTAAACTCATTGGTGAGTTCTAGATAAAGAAGCAGCACTATTCTCATGTCCAACTTCTTGAAAATGAAGTCTTGTTTTTTTAGAACATATAGACTGAAAGACAAGTAAACGGACTTCTTGATCAACATGAAATGCTAAAACCGCCTTTAGTAGAAAGGAAGGAACAGTGCATAGGGACCAGTCTCTGAGGTCCTAAAGTATGGCTCTCTACAAGGTAGATCCTGGAGGGATTCAAGACAAAGTTAGACAAGTTCTTGCTGAACTAGAATGTACGCAGGTAGAGCTAGTCTCAGTTTCGGCATTGGTCTTTGACCAGAGGGCCGCAGCGTGAGCGGACTGCTGGACACGATGGACCATTGGTCTGACCCAGCAGCGGCAATTCTTATGTTTTTATGTTCTTATGTTCTGAAACACGTCTTGCTGAGATCACAGCTACCAGAAAAACTGCCTTTAGCGTCAAGTCTAAAAGGGATGCCTCTTCTAGTGGTTTGAACAAAGCTTTGGAGAGACCTCGCAGAACCACATTAAGGTCCCATGAAGAGAATGGAGATTTGATTGGTGGACTGATGCGGAGAGGACCCTTCAGAAATCTGGTAATGTCTAGATGAGACACCAGCGTAGGTCTACAGTTCCGAGCCCTGAAACAAGAGAGCCCTGTGACTTGGACCCTAAGGGAAGCTACGGTAAGCCCCTTGTCAAAGTCGGCTTGGAGAAAAGCTACCACCACTGAAACAAAATAAGAAAAAGGGAGAGCAGAACAGAAACATTCCTTCTAGTTCCTTCCAGCTCTCATACAGAAGGGAAAAACTGCACATGGCAGTAGAGCTCCTAGACCTGGTGAAATAGGAGGGTCATAAGAACATAAAAACATATGAAATGCCTCCACTGGGTCAGACCTGAGGTCCATCGCGCCCAGCAGTCCGCTCACGCGGCGGCCCAACAGGTCCAGGAACTGTGCAGTAAACCTCTATCTATATCCCTCTATCCCCTTTTCCAGCAGGAATTTGTCCAATCCTTTCTTAAATCCCAGTACCGTACTCTGCCCTATAACATCCTCTGGAAGTGCATTCCAGGTGTCCACCACACGTTGTGTAAAGAAAAACTTCCTAGCATTCGTTTTGAATCTGTCCCCTTTCAACTTTTCCGAATTCCCTCTTGTTTTTTTATTTTCTGAAAGTTTGAAGAATCTGTCTCTCTCTACTCTCTCCATGCCCTTCATGATCTTGTAAGTCTCTATCATATCCCCTCTAAGTCTTCTCTTCTCCAGGGAAGAGAGTCCCAGTTTTTCCAATCTCTCAGTGTATGAAAGGCTTTCCATCCCCTTAATCAGTCGTGTCGCTCTCCTCTGAACTCTCTCGAGTAACACCATATCCTTCTTAAGGTACGGCGACCAATACTGGACGCAGTACTCAAGATGCACAGAAAAAAATCCAGAGTAAATTCCTTCTGCATATGGCTCACGGCCATGGGGAGATAACATATTTGTCCAGAATGACCCGCCTATGGCACTGGAAATTGTCTTTTGCTTCCCCCCCTCCCACAACAGGATCTATCAAACATGACAATAAAAGTGATCAGGATTAGGCATTCTTTTTTTTTTATTATTATTATTTATTTAATTTTGTAGATATACATTCATACAATATGTATATGAGAAAGAGAGATTAAACACATTAATTAAAAAGAAAAAGGAGAAAGAAGAAAACTAAACAACTTCCAATACAATATAAATCATCTCTCAACAAAAAGTCCACATTATTGGAAAAGCAATTCACATTAGTAGGGCCTTATATTATACAGAAATTTATAATACGAAAATGCAGTGTTACTTCTTCAAATAATTGAAAACTAGACCTTATTCCACTGTGGGAGCACTGGACAGCATTACCCCTTTAGACTCAAGAAAAAATCGTAATTGGGGGGGGATCAAAAAAAATATATGAATGTTGATCCAACAAGATCAAACATTTGCAGGGATATCTGAGTTGAAACTTAGCCCCCAAAGTTAATACAAATTGTCTCATTTCCAGGAACTGTTTCCTTCGGGATTGAGTTAATTTAGATACATCCGGAAACATGGAAATCTTTGAGTCCATAAAGGTCACTTCTTTAAGCCTAAAAAACAGCCTAAGAAGTGCCTCTTTATCTTGCTGAAAAACAAATGTCACCAGAAGTGTAGAATATGAGATGACTTCATCCTCTGAGGTTTCCAAAATTCTTGTAACATCCATAGGGCTTAAATTAGCTGAAGCCTCAGTTTTAGAAGCCTTCTTTGAAACTGGAAGGTAATAAACTTTGTGTAATGGAGGAAAACCATTCTCAGGATATTTAAATATCTCTTTCAGAAATTTGTAGAATAAATCTTTAGGCGTCATTGCTAAAGTTTTAGGAAAGTTTAGTAATCTTAAATTCAACATTTTAGTATAATTTTCCAAATTTTCTACTTTCCTTACTAATAGCAATTTGTCCTTCATTAAAATAGTCTGTGTTAATTGAATGCCTTGGACCCGTTGATCCAGGCAATCCATCTTTTCCCCCTGAGTTTTTATTTCCTCCTGCATAGAGTTAATCTTTATATTATGTGCATTTACCAAAGGAAGAGTTCCTGCACATAATTTGTATAATGAGTCTAAAGCAGTCCAGATAGATTCCAAAGTGAATTCAGTTGGCCTTACCAGTGGGGGGACCGATGGAATTTGTCCCCCAACCTCTGATGCCAACTCTGCCTTCTCCAACGCTGAAGTCTCTGCCTAAACAACCAGGGATACCGGTGAGCCCTCCAGCTCTCTCAGGGTGGATCCTTCCTGTCCCTGCAGAGCCGCCGTAGTTCCCTGGTCTCGCGGCTGTTGGGGAGGCTCGGGTCCTGCAGGGCTGAGTGAGATATCACTCCCGATAGCCGAGACCTCCCTCTGCCTCGGCTGAGCCGGTTCGCCCCAGGGGGAAGAAGAGAAGAAGCTCGAAATAGTCTCCTGTCTTCTCGGGGTAAGTTCAGCCTGCCGGGCTGTGGCAGCCGCTATTCCCCTTCTTTTCGGCATATCGAGCCGACTCACGGGGGACGTGCAATCGGCGAGGAAAATTGTAAACGCAGGAGAACCGATAATGAGCGTCCTCACTGCACCGCGGCCATCTTGCTTCTTCCCCAGGATTAGGCATTCTTATGTTTATATAAGTGCTTCAAAAACCCATACATCTGATCAGTTAATTGTTTTGGATTTAAATTGGACATACTTTTTTTGTATATATTCAGTACTTTGGTGAACACTTCCTGATTACCTTTGAGATTTATAAGACTTTCTAAATAAAGACTCATTTAAACTAATGTATTTTCATAACAAAACATAAGCACTATAGTGAAACAACCCCCCCAAAAAAAAAAAAAGATTAAAAACACATAACACATTTAGCAATTGACCACAAAATCTCAACTTTTAACCTCATAGTAAATTGAATAACCATCTGAAACAACCAACTGCAACCAGTTGTTCATCTCAGTCTCACCTGGTTTCTATAGCACAAACTGTAGTCCTTCTAGAGCAGAATATCACATCTTAGTTTCATATGGTTTCCTCTCCATACCACCATCTGCTCATCACACACACAGTGAAATCCTTTGGTTATAAAAATAAAACTGCACCATCAAACCTTAATCTCAACTAATGACATTCTTGCTGTCTTTTTTATTTACTTTCATATTTACTCTGAAATTGTCAAGAAACTATGCCATTTTTTTCTATTGAGAGAACCGAGGCTGGGTGGAGCAATTTTATTACAAAAATCTAAGTGAAATAAAAAAATTCTATCATACAGAGCAAATAGAAACATTCAAAATTTTCTCTCAACAAGCAGGATTGAGTCAAGCATACCTTGAGGGCAAGTTACCAGGATGGACCAGTTCTCCCAGAGCTTAGAATTTAAATGTAAGATTCTAACCATGAATGGCCCTTCCCAAACACAACAGGCTCCTCAGATCTTCCATCTTGTTTTTCACACTTAATTGAACAGATGCTAAACAAAGTTCTCCTGATAATTTTCCACAAATTACCTTATTCTTTTTCTAATATTGTTTTTCATCAATTTTTTTTCTTGCATGCAGATCACAACCACAATGAATGCAAGCACTATTTTCAAATATATTGAACCTGAAAGGATCAGCACAGCTACTACAAACCTTAAAAGTGCTGCATCAGGTATTGAAGTATCAAAAGAATGACTTCTCTGGGCAGAAGTCTGTTGGATATGCATATACAAGTCAAGAATCTTTCATGGAATCACCCCTATGTCTTTAAAAATCCAGTCACCCAAGAGTCCTACTGTACCTTAAAGTAACTCACCTTGAACTACCACAGGAAAGGAATGAGCTAAAATCCAACAGAACTGCCAGATAACACCTGGTGCATGTTTTCTTGGAGGTTTTCAGACCCACAGTGCAGCCACCTTCTGAGTGCTGGAGGAAAGGCATCATCCTTGACCCCCTCCAAGGTGTCTGAAAAATGAAAGTGCATCAGTGTTCTAACTCCTCAGCAAGAATTCTCTGCACCCAAGTGCCAACACAACTAGACTCTACTTCTGTGCACCTGTTCCAGACTACACAGATGTCATAGGCACAACAAAAATGTTTCAGTGCAGATAGTACTATCCCAGAGCAAACATCGCCTGCTTTTCTCAACAACTCCAGCATTAGTGGCAATATTGGATGAAATCTTCACTGTCTGTTTCACTAATTCTTCCAGAACAGTTGCTATTCTTCTGGAGATGTTTAATGAATCTATAAAACGATATTGCAAGGACTTGCAAATGCAAGGTGCCAACAGCCATCTGGCAAAATTTTGGTGCACAGGAATATATATTCTTCTCAGGACCCTACATTATTCTTACTATCTATTTTGGAGTCAGAGTATATTCATTAATACCCTCCTCTCCATGAACCATGTCCCAAAGCAGCAATAGTGTTCCTGGATCTGTATTTTATTCCTTTGGATTCTATAGAATATGCAGAGAAACATTCCATGGGAATCCCTTCTGATCACTCTCCTCCCCCAGCAAGAAACAAATCTCTTACTTAAAAGTTATCTAGAGAATAGCAAGAGAGGTACTTTTTCCAAAACAGTGAAGCACTGGCAGAGGTTTTCAGTCTTTCAAAATACATAGAAGCCCCAAAGGTTAGAGTCTAAGTTCCTATTCATAAACTCCTACAGGATCAGCAATTCCGCATGTGACAAAGTCCACTTACTGTTAAGATTGTTTTTAGATGGACATGAAACATACGGTTTAAGCTTTTAACAAGTTTCAGGTCTTACACTCCTCTGTTGTGGTTGAGATAGCTATAATGAAAGTCAAAAGGTACAAGGAGTTTTTTCACTGGGCTGTGAGGAGATGAAATACAGGGGGCCAAAGGCAGAGGCAAGTACCATCTGACCTGTTATGCTACTCTGTCACTGCACTTTGCTGCTCGCACCATCTTTCCTTGTGGTTAGCACGAAAAAAATGCAGACTGTGTAAAGTTGAAGGCTTTATTTACTACTTTGGCTCTCAGGTCAACCAGGAAGCCAAAGTAGTGAATAAAACCTTCAACTTTACACAGTCAGCTTTTAAAAAAAATCTTGCTAACCATATTGGATCTTGCAAATTGTTTGCCTTGCTGTTTTCTCGCATCATCTTTCCTCCAGTAGTTCCATTAGCAGGAACCTTGCAGTCAGATGAGTGTTTGCCTTGTCCTCTCAGTGATGTCATTGCGCTACGTAGAGGTGAAATACAGAGATCCATGTGAGAGGCATTGCTGCCAACTTAGTTGTGTTGACAAAAGAGTGCAACTAAGGAGCTCCTTTGGGCAATGATTCTCAACCCAGTCTAAGGGCACAGCTATCCAATCAGGATTTGCATACAAAGGAGGCAATATATGAATGCATATTCATTGTAGATATCCTGAAAACCTGAAAGGCTAGGTGTGTCTCAAGATCTGGGTTGAGAACCAGCACCTTAGGGCATTCCTTTAGACAGATTTGGATGGTCAGTATATATTTTTAATTGTACTGGATATATAGTTAACATCTCTTCTGGAGAGCTTTTCAATTCCTGTTGTGTATTGTCGATGTATGGTGATATGCCAGCAAAAGACTTATTTTTCAAAGAATCTGAATGCACAAATGGGAATGTTTTTAGATATTAATACCATGTTATTCCAAAAATGTATCAGGACTCAGGTGATATTTTGAAGGTTCCACAAGGCGAGTTACCTGGTCTTCCTATATATACCTCAACTAGCATTTTGCTGCTACTTCAGAAAACCTTACTCTAGTCCTCAGGAATAGCACAGTTACTTACCTGTAACAGGTGTTATCAGAGGATAGCAGGCAGATATTCTCATATGTGAGTGATGTCATCCACAGAGTCCAATATGGATGGTATAAAAGCATACTGTCACTTTAAAAATTTTTGAAGTCTTGAGATTGCCTGTACCGCGCATGCGCCAGTGCCTTCCTGTCCAATGTCAGCTCACAGGACCATCAGTTCAGTAAAAAAGCTAAGTAGCCAACTAGAGGAGGTGGGAAGGTTGTGAGAATATTTGCCTGCTATCCTCAGATAACACCTGTTACAGGTATGTAATTGTGCTTTATCCTAGGACAAGCAGGCAGCATATTCTCACATGTGGGATGGAAGGAGTTGGCTATCAAGTGGAGAATAAATTCTTGTCTAAACCTACTATCCTGCCTGGAAAGATTCTCCAGAGAATAATGAGATGTAATAGTACAAATTGAGGACCAAGTAACTGCTTTACAGATGTCTTCAATGGATTGTGATACACAGGGGGGTGATCTATATTATTAGATGCCCGTGTGAAAAGCTCTATGTTGGTCGGACCTCTCGGGCTTTTAAAACGAGGGTAATAGAGCATCGCTCTTATATAACTAGAGAAAGGTTGGAAGCCCCGTTAGTTCAGCACTGTTTAGACAAACATCATACTTTTCCAGAGTTGCGTTGCTGGGTGCTTGAACGTGCATTTCCTTCGGCTCGGGGAGGGGATTTCAAACAGCTTCTTCAACGTATTGAACAGAGATGGATATTTTCTTTAAAGACTTGTGATCCTATGAGACTAAATAGTAGTATAGAATGAAGATAATTTTTTTGAGACATTTTTCAACATAAGAACTTTTTGAATGTTTTTGCAGCTTTTTGATATATGCCATTTAAATGTGATGACGTCACTGCGCGAGTATGTGGTGACGTCTATATATTTAAGCAGGTACGCCGAGGGGCCATTTTACAACAGTTGTGAAGAGGGATAATCGACACTGTGAGCGCCAAAGGAGCGCACCTAAGGAGCAGGTCCTGCTCCTTTATGCGCTCCTTCATGCAGCTACTTCTTGCTTTACCCCTTCTTTTCTTCAACATCACACGCATAAAAACATTACATATTCTTTGTCCTCTACTCGGAATCCTACTTCTCCCTCACAATATTATACCTTCCCTTCCTCTATCCTACACCTCTTTCCATCATAATCCTCACACACCTCAACACTTTGACCCCAAATCAATGGCCTCCATCCCCACCATATGGGGCCGCAGACCCCTCAAGAAAAACCCCTATTCTTTTCAAACTGAAACTAAACCAAGACACTACATTTCTATACCTACCTGCCCTACTGCAATTCATCATTCTATTCTTCATGATTCGTCCACCAAACTCAATATAGGCTTGGTAAACGTACGCTCCATAAAAAACAAATACCACTTGATTCACGACACCATCACCCAAAATCATCTTCAAATTCTATGTCTTACAGAAATATGGCTAACTGAGGGAGAGGAAGCCTACATAATCCAAGCCTGCCCCCTTAATTTCAAGGCAATTTTTCAACCCCGTCTAAATAAGAAAGGAGGAGGCATAGCAGTTATCTATCACAACTCCATTCCCCTTCATTCTAGTACCTCCAACCTAACCTCCTATGCCCCCACTGAAACTCTCCAATTTTCCATTAAACACTCTCCTTCCCTTAATTTTCTTCTTATCTATCTTCCCCCACCAGTAACAAAATCATCACTTTCTTCTCTTATTTCTACCATATCAGACTTTAACATTGCCTACCCTGATTCCGTAATCCTCGGAGATTTTAACATACATTTTAATTCTCCCAATCATTATAATACTTCTGAACTCTTAACATTAATCTCCGATCTATCATTATCTCCCCTTATCTCTAGGCCTACCCATTCTGCAGGAAATACCTTAGATATGGTTTTCTGTCCCACTCCAATTAAACATCTTTTTCAAAACTTCCAACTTCATACCTTACCATGGTCCGATCACACTCTAATTACATGGCACCAAGATTTCCCAGTACCATTCAGCCAAGTACAACAAAAGAATAATTATAACATCCGCAAGACCAATGACTTAACCCTATCTGCTATCCAAACTTCCTTCGATTTAAACCTCAAAGACTTTTCCTCTTTTCCCATTTCTGAACAGTTCTCACTCTGGGAAACTCCCACCAAATCTCTATTGGACTCTCTGGCACCTCAAGTAGAAAAACATCCCTCTTCAAATCAGACCCATAAAAAACAACAACCATGGTACAACGAAAATCTTGCCCTACTCTGTAGACAATTACGTTCTATCGAAAACAGATGGCGCAAAACACGCCTCAACAACATCCACATTATGTATAAGGAAAAAGCCTCTCATTATAAAAAAACTATCCAACAAACTAAAAAAGAATATTACTCCAAACTCATTACTTCCACTCATAATTCTTCCATTCTTTTTAGCATAGCTCAGTCACTTTCCAAATATTCTAAGAAAAAAAAATCAACCTCCTTCTACCCAGCCTCATGCAGATGAACTTTCATTTTTCTTTGATACTAAAATCAAGAACATCAGATCACACCTTGGACCATTACACCTAGATTCCTCCTCTTCTCAAAACCCAATGACTCTTTACACCTTTCATTCAGCACTCTCTCTAACTTTAAAATGCCCTCTCTAACAAATCTTCATCTTATTTTACAATCCCTAAACACTTCCAATAATCTCTTGGAAAATATTCCCCCTTCCGTTCTCAAAAAATTTTTTCCTTCTTCGGCCCATTCATTTCAGAAATGATATCTAAATCTCTCTCCGATTGTATAGTACCTACTGCCTGGAAAACTGCCCTTATTTTTCCAAAACTCAAACAACACAACTTAGATCCCTCTCTACCTAGTAATTACCGCCCTATCGCTAATTTACCTATGATTTCAAAATTAACTGAAAAAATCATCCATTCCCAACTTACTGAGTTTATTGAAAAAACCCATGCATTACACCCATGTCAAACTGGATTCCGCTCTTCGCATTCAACAGAACTGTCACTATTAGGCCTTATTACGACTATTCAATATTACCATGACCATCAAAAATCTGTCATTCTTATTTCTCTTGATTTAGCTGCAGCCTTTGATACCATCGATCATTCCCTTCTCATTAACAGACTCAAAGACTGTGGTATCAAGGGTGCAGCTTTCTCATGGTTCACATCCTTCTTTAACGAACGCTATAGTATAGTTCACGCTAACAATGTCACCTCCTCTGCTACGACACAACCATATGGTGTCCCTCAAGGTTCGATCCTTTCCCCACTACTATTTAATATCTTTCTTTCTCCTCTTCTTACAGTGGCCCAATCTATCGGATTTACAATCTTCGCATACGCAGACGACATTCAACTGCTCCACCCAGTCAATACATCAAATACATTTGATATAAAAGACATAAATAACAAACTGGACATTATAAATGATTGGCTGTTCATAAATAAACTTTCCCTCAACCTAGATAAATCCCGAGGCCTCCTTCTTCCAATTAAAACCTCAGAATCCTTATTGGATAATATATCAATCAAATCTACTCCAATCCAAATGGACACAAAAATAAAATTATTAGGCGTTACCATTGATAGGGATCTTACTTTCCACGACCATATAAGTACAGTCGCAAAAATCTGTTTTTTCAAACTACGTATCATTCGGTCCTTAATTTTTGTCCTAGAGACGGATTCAATCACTATTCTGACACATTCCTTAGTTATCTCCCATCTAGATTATTGCAACTCACTGCTCAATGGTCTCCCTCAAAAAGAAATTCGACGTCTACAATTAATACAAAACACTGCAATAAAACTTATTCATAAAATAGGCAAATATGACCATGTCACTCCACTCCTAAAAAAAGCACACTGGCTCCCCATCTCTCACCGTATTACCTATAAAATTATTTTACTTTCCTTCAAAATAAAACTCTCACACCAGCCTTCTTTCCTTGATAAACTTCTCATACCCCAATGCTCTCCACGCACCCTAAGATCAACTGATCAAAACCTTCTTTTTATTCCCTCCATTAAAGATTTTTATTATACACGAAAAGTAAATTTTGCAGTAACAGCTCCAACCTTATGGAACCTCCTTCCACAACCACTTCGCGATGAACAACGTTTAGATAAATTTAAGACAGGCCTAAAAACCTTCTTATTCTGTGATGCATTTCCTAGTGCTTAGACTTTTCATCCTTCCTTCTCATTCTAGCAACCAACTGCTTTAATAAAGCGACCCCACCCTGTATGTTTTATCCCAACCTCACTATCTCCTTTTTCCTCTTAAATATGTAACTTTACCCCTCCTCACCCATCTACCCCCACTTTCAAGTTTGTATTGTTATTTATATTTATGTTCACACTATATATTTAATATGCCAACTTATTTTATCTTTAATTTTTTAGTCTTCCTATCTTTTAAATTTTATTGTTAACCGGCCAGATATTTGTTTGATGGTCGGTATATTAAAACTAATAAACTTGAAACTATGCTTTTTGGAGGTTTTTTGATTTTGTAGAGTGAAATAAGTCATATGTTTTGATTTTTTGGATTTTTCTTAGCATTTCCCTGAAGAAGCGTATAGCGAAACAGGGGGCCCTGTTGGAAATGGACATTGAAGAAAACGTAGCAGTTATGGTTAACCACTTTTCATCATTAAGCATTTGCTTCGCTTTGATAATTTTTTTCTGCTTCAACATAAGTCCAGCACTAGGAAACTTCTACAGATAAGTTGGCATCATTTTTTTGCATCTGTCATATTATTGAGAATTGCACTTTATATGATTATGAGACTATGAGAATTACACTTTATAAGATTTGAATAGACAGTTGCTCTTTGGAGTTTTTCAGACCAAGGATGTGTCTCCCTGCTTCAAAATTTGAGTGATATTGAAGCAGGAAAGTCTATGTGGGGAGGTCTTTTCTTCATTTTTTGGTTGCCATTTTGATATAGTACATAGTGCTGAAGATATTGTTGGATGTTTTTCTATTGAGTATATTTCAATGGAAGTGAAACATAAATGAGCTACTGATGTAGTCACTGCTCTCACTTTATGTGAGGTGGCACAACCTTCCAGCGGCAGCCCGAGCATAGCAAAAAGAGATACAATCCACCAGTCATGAAGAGATGATTCTCTTAGTGAAAAGAGCTCTCAGTCTGTTAGGATCAAATGACAGGAATAGCTAAATGGAACATCTATGTGGTTTTGTTCTATGTAAGTAATAAGCCAATGCACATTTAAAGTCTAATGTGTGAAGTGCTGCTTCCCCAGGGTGAGAATTTTCCCAAACCACAAAGACAAGGAGAACTATGGACTGATTCAGATGAACTACTGAGATGACCTTTGGAATGAACTAAGGATGAGTTCAAAGAACTACTCTATCATGGTAGAACATTGTGAATGGAGGATCCGAGACTAGTGCTTGAAGTTCACTAACATGACATGCAGACGTGATGCAGATTAAAAATGCTACCTGGAAGTGAGGTATTTGAGTGATGAAGATGCTAATGGTTCAAAGGGAAGCTTCATCAAAACTGAAAGTATGACATTAAGAACCCCAAGCACTTGGAGAAGGCTTAACTGGAGGTTAAGGGGCTCATAATTTTTTTAAAAACCCACAAAAACGTTCAAAAAGTGGCCTGTCGGTACTTGGACGATCAAAAAGATAGATCGCCCAAGTATCGATAATCAAAACTGGTTTTAGATGTATCTAAAACCAGCTTAGGCCTTTTACCCTGCCTCTATACGCCTAGAGTGAAAAGGGGCATTTTTGGAGGTGTGGACAGGGCAGGAGGTGAGTCGACCTAGACTTAGTCATCTGGCAGCCATAACCAAAAAGGTTTGACAGGTTGCCAGATGGAACTCATACGTTTTGAATTGGAGAGGAACTTGCTCAATTGTGTTGAGCTGGAGGAGGGCTGAGAACTCTTAATTAAGTAAAATGGTCTGATGGGAATTGAAAACAGACTGTTTTGGAGGTGTGTTTGGATGTGTTTGTTGGAGATGAAGAGCATATCCTCATCTTATTACGCTTAGAACCCATTGGTCTCAGGTTATTATGGACCAACGTTGATGAAAATGAATAAGGCAGCTGTCTCCAAGGAGCTCAGAATAGGTTACAGATTTAACCTACATAATTTCTGTACAAGTTTACGATACAAGTTTTTATCCTAATTTGATACATACAAGTTATAACCTAATTTGACAAACAGAAAATTACAGTAGAAACATAGAAACATAGAAATAGACGGCAGATAAGGGCCCACGGCCCATCTAGTCTGCCCACCTTAATGTCCCTCCCCTACCTTTGCCCTGTGAATAGATCCCATGTGCCGATCCCATTTGGCCTTAAAATCAGGCACGCTGCTGGCCTCAATCACCTGTAGTGGAAGACTATTCTAGCGATCAACCACTCTTTCAGTGAAAAAGAATTTCCTGGTGTCACCTCGTAGTTTCCCGCCCCTGATTTTCAACGGATGCCCTCTTGTTGTCGTGGGACCCTTGAAAAAGAAGATATCTTCCTCCGCCTCGATGCGGCCCGTAAGATACTTGAACGTCTCGATCATGTCCCCCCTCTCTCTGCGCTCCTCGAGCGAGTATAGCTGTAATTTGTCAAGCCGTTTTTCGTATGGTAGATCCTTGAGTCCCGAGACCATCCGGGTGGCCATTCTTTGCACCGACTCCAGTCTCAGCACATCCTTGCGATAATGCGGCCTCCAGAATTGCACACAGTATTCCAGGTGGGGCCTCACCATGGATCTATACAATGGCATAATGACTTCCGCCTTACGACTGACGAAACCCCTTCGTATGCAGCCCATGATTTGTCTTGCCTTGGACGAAGCCTGCTCCACTTGATTGGCAGACTTCATGTCCTCACTGACGATTACCCCCAAGTCTCGTTCTGCTACCGTTTTTGCTAGGATCTCGCCATTAAGGGTATAAGACTTGCATGGATTCTGGCTGCCCAGGTGCATAACTTTGCATTTTTTGGCATTGAAGTTGAGTTGCCATGTCCTAGACCATCGCTCCAGTAGGAGTAGGTCGTGCATCATGTTGTCAGGCACTGAATCTTTGTCTGTTGTGCATTTGCCCACTATATTACTCAGTTTGGCGTCATCGGCGAATAATGTTATTTTACCTCGAAGCCCTTCTGCCAAGTCTCTTATAAAGATGTTGAATAGGATTGGGCCCAAGACTGAGCCCTGTGGTACTCCACTAATCACCTCCGTCATTTCGGAGGGGGTGCCGTTCACCACCACCCTTTGGAGCCTACCTCCAAGCCAGCTCCCAACCCATTTCGTCAATGTGTTACCTAATCCTATAGAACTCATCTTGCTCAGTAACCTGCGGTGTGGTACGTTATCGAATGCTTTGCTAAAGTCCAGGTACACGATGTCCAGGCACTCCCCAATATCCAGCTTCTCCGTTACCCAGTCAAAGAAGCTGATCAGGTTGGATTGGCAGGATCTCCCCTTAGTAAATCCATGTTGTCGGGGATCCCGTAGATTCTCCTCATCCAGGATCTTATCTAATTGGTGTTTGATTAGAGTTTCCATTAGTTTGCTCACTATCGATGTTAGACTCACTGGTCTGTAGTTTGCTGTCTCCATCTTTGAGCCTTTCTTGTGGAGTGGAATGACGTTAGCTGTCCTCCAGTCCAACGGGACGCTGCCTGTACTAAGGGAGAGGTTGAAGAGCGCGGACAGTGGCTCCGCCAAGACATCACTCAGCTCCCTAAGCACCCTGGGGTGCAGGTTGTCCGGCCCCATTGCTTTGTTAACCTTGAGCTTTGACAGCTCACTGTAGACACTGCTGGGCGTAAACTCAAAGTTACTAAACGGGTCAACTGAGCCAACCCTTGTCTGTAGCTGAGGGCCGAGCCCTGGTGCTTCTCGGGTGAAGACTGAGCAGAAGTATTCATTTAATAGTTGGGCTTTTTCCGAATCCTTTTCCACATAGTCTCCGTCTGGTTTCCTAAGACGTACAATCCCGCCTGAGTTTTTTCTTCTATCACTGATATACCTGAAGAAGGATTTATCTCCCTTCTGGATGTTCTTTGCTAGAGACTTCTCCATGAGGAATTTAGCCTCCCTGACTGCTGTTTTGACGGCTTTTGATTTGGCCAGGTAGTCTGCTCTAGAGTCCTGCTTCCCTGATTGTTTGTAAGAGATGAATGCTTTTTTCTTCTCCTTGATCAGGTCTGAGATCTCCGCAGTAAACCACTGTGGCTTATTGTTCCTTCGCCGTTTACTTACTGATTTTACATAGCGGTTTGGTGCTTCTTGTATGGTTGCTTTCAAAGTCGACCACATGTCTTCCACGTTATCGGTTTCTTCTTGGCTTTGTAGCGCCTGGTGAACGAAGTCTCCCATTTCTTTGAAATTTGTGTCCTTGAATTTGAGGACTTTGGTTAGTGTAGTAGATTTAGTGAAACCTTTCCTGATATTGAACCATACCATGTTGTGGTCACTGGAGGCCAATGTGTCGCCCACCGAGACCTCTGTGACACTTTCTCCATTGGTAAGTATCAGGTCCAGTATTGCCTGATCCCTTGTCGGTTCCAACACCAGTTGCCTGAGGCTTGCTCCTTTCATAGAGTTTAATAGCTTCCTGCTGCTGCCGGAAGCAGAGGTAAGTGTAACCCAATCCACATCAGGCATGTTGAAGTCACCTAGCAATACTGTGTCCCCACGCAATACTGTGTCTTCGATTATTTCCATATCCAGGTCATCCTGTTGTCTTGGGGGTCTGTAAATTACGCCAAGATACAAGCATTTGTCCTTCCCTCTGGCCAAATTAACCCAAAGGGATTCCCCAGTATACTGGACATCTGAGATTCTCGTGACCTTAATGTCATCTTTAGTATATAATGCTACACCCCCTCCCTTCCTACCCTCTCTGTCCCGGCGAAGCAAGTTGTAACCCGGTATGACCATGTCCCACCCGTGGGAGTCTGTGAGCCAGGTTTCGGATATCGCCACCACATCCAGGTCGGCATTCCTTATTTCTGTTTCCAATTCCAGGATCTTGTTTCCTAAACTGTGTGCATTGACGTACATAGCCCTCCATGTTATATTTTTGTTATGTCTCAGTGGGGATATTCCTGTTTGAGCTATTTGAACACCTCCACAGTGTATGATACAAGTTATCCTTATGGGACACGTACTGATTCTGGTACCAATATACATTTCTTTGTAGTCTATCGATCAAGGGTAGGGGTTTAGGTGACGAGGTATGTTTTTATTGCTTTTCTAAAGTTGAGGAGTCCTTCAAGGGATCTGATCCGGAAGGACATAGAAGCACTTAGTTGGCTGAGATTTGGCGATTTTGATCTCTGATAATGTTGCCATGGAGTGCTTGTGTCTGGTGATCTTCTGGGTAGCTTATTCTATCTTTTCTCCAAAAAGTTCATCTCTGAAACAAGGGATGTTAGCTAAATGTTCTTATACATTAGCATCGAGATCAGATACTCAGAGCCATGTCTGTTTCTCATAGCAACTGACAGAGCAGATGCTCTGGAAGTAACATCAAAAGCATTGAAAACAAATCTGGCCATGTATTTTCTAGTCTCAAATAGATTATGAGAAATATGTTTGTAGTCTAATTTGTCATGTGGAATATATTGGTCCTCATGTGACAACTGCTGAGCTAGCTGTTTCATATAAAATGTCATATAAGAAGTATAGCTCAGAATTCTGCTAGTTAGCATAGAATTTTGGAAGAGCCTGCAGCCAAACATGTTGAGAGTCCTCCGTTCTCTCCCTGGGGGCATGTTGGCATATATCCTTGTACTATTGGTTCTCTTTAATGCAGATTCCACCAGGAGGAACTGATGCTCAAGTTGTGTTTTATCAAAACCTGGGTATGACTGAACTCTGTACATGGAGTCCAACTTATGAGGGGCTAGATACTAATAGGGGAGCCTCCCAGTTTTTAAACATTGCTTCCTTCATGGGTTTGTGAAAGGAAAGCCTAAGACACTCTGGTGAAACTTGGTCAAAATCAAGAGCATCCAAAAGCTCTGCCCTAGGTTCAGTCTTTGACCCCATCTTGACAGAGAGAACTTGCCACAATTGTCTGCTGAATCTGGAGAATAATAAACTCTCAGGAAGCGATGCCCTGCGGGGGTGATGGAGGAGACAGATCCAAGGAGATGCCATATGATTCATCTGCTGACAGAGCTGGATTCTCTGAAGAGAAATGTAAAGAAAGATTGGACTCATAGTCTTCAATGCCTGGCATCAGGACTGGTGTTGAGACGAACATGAATAGAAGTGCGTCAAGGAGAATGTCAGAAAGTTCTAGAATCTTAGTGTCTTCAAAATGATGATGAACATGAAGAGCTTCGATGTCTCAATGATAGTGATTTCCTAGACATTGAGCGTTGATGCTGGTGCAGTGTCCGAGACCTAGCTTTGGATGATCTCTTAGCATTCTGCTTGGACCGAGCTGATACCGGTTGCACTAATGGCGGGGCTCGCACTGCCCAAGCCTGCAACATTTCAGCCAATTCCTTTTGCACTACTTCTCGTATTTGGTCCTGAAGAGAAGGCACCAGTACCGCAGATGACATTGGTACAGAAGGTGCAAGCAGTATGGGGTGCTGAGGCATTGGTGATCTTGTGGATGAGGCACACCCAGGATGAGACACCAGCTATAAGGATGGTGATCTATCCTCCTGGCGTTGCCACTTGGAGTGAATCGATGAAGTAGACGTCTGGGAGGACGTTGATTCATACCTAGGTGTTGAGGCATGCTTTGGAGGGGACATGTGTCTATGCTTCTTAGATTTCTTACTGGATGTCCCCGATTCCTGGAATGATGGTGATGCCAACATTGAGTGAGGAGTCGATGTATGTGCCCTCTTCAATGGTACTGCAGGTCCTTGTATATCAGCATCGGAAGTGGAGGACATCCTCAATGCTTCAAACTTGAAAAGTTTCTCAACTCAAGAGTTGTCTTGCCTTCAATAACCTCTTCTGAAGTTGAAAGCAGTGTTTGCAAGTATTCACCTGGTGGTCAGGGCCAAGACACTAAAGAAACCAAGTATGTGGATCAGTGATTGAAATGGGCCTGTTTCACTGAGTGCATTGCTTGAAGCCAATGGAAGGCTTTGACATTGAGGGAAAAACAGTCGATGCAAAATTGAAGGACCCTGTTGTCTGGGAAATTTGAGTAACCCAGCACTCAAAAAAGAAATTGATGCTTCCGGCTTGAAAACAGGCTTTGAAGGGCCAAAAGACCCAAAAAGGAAAAATTGAAAGAAACAAATTTTTAAGGTAAACAAAAAAGGAATGAAATAAACAGGAAAACTGAAGAAATAAAAAGTGGGAAGGCACCAAAAACAAGTATGATGTGCCTTTGGAGGAGATCCAAAGAACACAGCTTCTCAGGTCTGAAAAAAACTGAGAACTGAAGGTCCCATGAGTTGAGATTGGATGGGAAGTCACCAGCACATGTGTGGTAAAGGCAATCTTGAGATTTCAACAATTTTTTAAAGCAACAATACACTTTATACTGTCCATACTGGGCTCCATGGATGATGTCACCCACATGTGAGAATATGCTGCCCGCTTGTCCTAGGATAAGAGACAACACATCTGTTCCAGTATGGGCTTCATTAACAATATTGGGAAATATATCTTGCACCCTATAAATAGCATTTCATTTATAGGTGCTATTCTGGACACAGTTCAGTCACAACTTTTCTGTCAGAGGTTGGATTACTGTCCTTGATTTTATATGTCTGCAATATACAAATCTAGCTGACGAGGATAGTCAGATCTTAGTTAAAGACGATGACTTGACTGAAAATGAGATGGTCACAATGGGACCTTCAGTTCCTAAAGAAGTTGTCTAATCAGCCTCTTTCAACCATCATCCTCTGTTCCTCAATTCCCTTCAGGCCAATCTCGCAGCAGGTGCTTCATTTGTTCCACTGAAATACTGACCTGTTCTAACCCAGCACTGGGTGGAGAGCTCATGTCCATGCTCACCAGACTCAAAGAACACAGTCTAAGTCTGAGTAGCTTCTCCACATCAATCACTTGGAGTTATATGCTATCTACTATGCCCTTCAAATCTTTGTTCTTCTAGTCCATGAGATTTTAATTCAGGCAGACAACCTAGTGACTATTTTTTATGCCAGCACATGAAGAGGAATAGGATCATTGTGTCTCTGCCAAGTAACAAGCAAAATTCTGGGATTTTATCATAGCCAATCCAATACAAGCTACTTATATCCTTGGAATTCAGAACCACATAACTGACAAGCTCAGTAGAGTTCTGCAGCAGCCTCAGGTGCCTGGATGCAGCTGCCTTGTAGCCTATCTTTCTGAACTGGGAAACCCCTTTGGTTGACCTCTTTGCCAACAGCAAAAAATGAAACTATCTCTCTATTGATTGATTCTCCTGTCCTCCAAATTCCTAGCCTGAGATGCACTGGCAATAACCTGAACTTGGTCTCCTTATATATAGCACCCACTTACAGCAAAAATCCTGTACAAATTCCTACAGCAGCCAACCATATTGGCTGTGACAGAACCAAATTCCTCTTCTATAAGGGTTGGCAGTTCTACTTCTGTACAGGTACCAAATATTTTCAGTGTTAAATCACTCAAGATGAAGGCTGTCTTCTTCATTCCAATCCAAAATTTCTAGCCCTCAAAGTGTGAAAATGGAGCAGTGTTTAGATTCTACTTTTGGACACTCATTCACTATAAAGTTGATAGCTGCAAGAAAACCATGCATTAAGCTACCTATGCTTTCAAATGGAAAACAATCTTGTGTATCTGCTGACCAACATAATCCAGTATTTGCATCACTTATATTTATTTATTTATTTTAAAAATTCAGAGTTACATACATAATTTAAAAACAAAATCATTATTACATACAAATAATCCTAAAAAATCATGTTAAAACATTATTAAAAACTAAAACCATAATAAGAATGATCGTGAACAGTTCATCAGCTTTGCCAAAAAAGGCAATTAACTAGAAGAAAGCATCTACAAATAGCTGTGTCTTGTGTAATTTCCTGAACATGCCCGTTCCAAATATGTTCTATCAGAATACATGGGAAATTAAGTTCTTACCTCAATAATAATCTTTCTAGTATAAAGGAACATGAGTCTTGACCAGTGGGTTATTTACCTCTACCGACGAGTTTTTGCTGAAGGAATCATCTACAGCTCCACCTCCTTGTGACAATGCACAGTCCTATCTCTTCAGCTCGTACCAAAGCAACTGATCACCCCTAGAAGAGGGGAAATAACAAGGAAGGCACGGGGAACTCCCTGACCAAGTCACATGCAGCCCAACTCACATGCAAACCAAAATCCTCTAAACCTGAAGATTCACTTTGCAGGAGCAAAGTAATCGAACCTGACCTAGTCATCCCAGTCCTTTTCCGACTGGACCTCTGGTTTCTGTGGAATACCTTTTCACAATGGAAAATCCCACTGAACAGGCACTGGTGTATTTTCAGATTACGCAGACAACCATAAAGCTTATGGTTGTCTGCGTGTAAGCTTCAAGCATTACACTCACAAAATCAGAATCAAATTCCTGAACTGGAACACCCAAGGACCTCTGCAGGGACATTCCTTGTCTCCTCATCAGTTCCAAGGTAGAGAATGACATGGGGACAAATTTTTCCCCATCCCCCTAGGAACTCATATTCCCATTCCAGAGAGTTATTTTCCTGTGTCCGCAAGCCCTGTTCTCATCTGCACGAGCCTCAAACACTTTAAAATCATAAGTGTTCAAAGCTTGTGTAGTTAAGGCAGAGCTAACAGAAATGGGGCAGCGACAGCGACAAAACTCACAGGGACGGGATGGGGAAATTTGAGTTCCTGCGGGAACGGGGAAAAATTTGTCCCCGTGTCATTCTCTATTCCAAGCGTTTATAAGATCAAGGCTAGTTGGTTACTGGGTGATCAAATACATCAAGAAGTAAAATATAACCCAGTATATATCATTATAATCAATTTTTATTTGATCCTCAGTAGGCTCGTATCACCTCTTGGGAGCTTGTGGTCATGTCAACATGGCATGAGCCATTTCTTCACCAAATCTGAATTTATTTTTACATTTATGTGTTTTTAAATACTTTCTTATATAAACGTTCTTGTGAGAATTTTCTTATAAATATATTTAAACAGTGGACTTCTCTTTTATCAATAATGCTGAAGGAGCACCCCCACTGACACAATGTTTCAAAACTTTTTCTTCAGGGTTGAGGTTCCCAGTGAATACATCTAAAAATAATGATAAGCTTTAGAATCCTTTGGGCACACCAAAAGAAATTGACATATAACAGCCTAAAAGGTATATATATTGATATAAAAGTTGCTAATTCAGGAATGCATTAAAAAAAAAAACAAAAAAAACTTACTGTTGAGTTAGGTTCATACCGCGCTCCACAGAGATTCATTTAAGATTGGCAGTGTCTGACGTTACTTCCAGTTTATATTACATTTTCATAACAGCTGATTTGTCAAATTTAAAACTTACTCCTATGTGTACAAAACATCTCAAGATACACAAAAATATCAAAATACCATATAGCCATAGCAAAGTCCCTCCTTGAGGGCCGCAATCCAGTCGGGGTTTCAGGATTTCCCCAATGAATATGCATTGAAAGTAGTGCATGCACATAGATCTCATGCATATTCATTGGGGAAATCCTGAAAACCCGACTGGATTGCGGCCCTCAAGGAGGGACTTTGAGACCCCTGGTATAGATGGAAGCTGTGAAAACATAAGAAACTTGTCCTACCTGTAGGTTTACGGTAGAGAGACATACTAATCTGATTCTCTACCTCTGAAATATGAATATCCAAAAAATTGATTTCCTTTTGATTATATGTTGCTGTAAATTGCAAACAATCATCTAAAGTATTGAGCCATCTTAGAAATGATATCAATTCTTCTTCATTGGATGACCATGGACATCGTCAAGAAAACGTTTCCTAAATTGAACATTTTGAAGACAAACATCAGTGAAAATGGATTGCTCGTCCATAGATGCTACAAAAATAGTTGCTAATGAAGGGGCCAAAGATGCCCCCATAGTAATGCCACGAGTTTGTAAAAAATACTCATTTTCAAAGAAAAAATAGTTCCTTTTCAGCACTAATCTTAACAATTCCATTAAAAACGAATGAATTATTCTTGGCATTTCATTTACACTAGATAAAACATCTTCTAGAATCCTCAAAGCTTTGTCTACCAATATCATAGTGTACAATGCCGTTATGTCCATGGTGACTAGCCAATCTGTATCTGATATATTGTTAAGGTCAGCCAACAAATTCAATACATGTGTTGAATCTTTAATCCTATATAATAAAACCCTAAAAGCACATGCGCACTTAGGATTTCGTGTTCCCTGCCGCTGTGGTGTATGATCCGTGGCAGCCAACCCAGTGGCAGGGAACATTCTGGCCACTCCCCTCCTCTCACCCTCACTCACCCTGGAAGCCAGGCAAGCTCTCTCCCTGCCCGCGTCCCCGGCAGAGAACACACCTCGGCCCTCACTCGCCGCTGCCGCCGCTGCTGCTGATCCTCCTGTAAAGAGCAGCCTGCGATGGTGGCCGGCTTTAGCGAACCTCGCAGGCTGCTCTCCAACTCGGTAGCATGTTCCCTCTGACGCGATCCCGTACGACAGAGGGAACGTGCTACCGAGGCTGGAGAGCGGCCTGCGAGGTTTGCTAAAGCCGGCCACCATCGTAGGCTGCTCTTTACAGGAGGATCATCAGCGTGAGAGGAGCCACCGCCGGCACTTTTAAAACCTTTGGCCGCAGTAGGCCAGCCCACGGGAAGGGAAGGGGGAGGGGCCGAACGGAGCAGGCCAGATCGCATTAAGAGAAGGGAGGGGCCGAACGGAGCAGGACAGCTCACAGTAAGAGAAGGGAATTGCTTCACAGGGACCTGGAGGGGAAGGGAAATACCGCTGCTGCTTCTGCAAAGGAAAGTGGGGGGGAGGAGAAGGGAGTGGGGGGGTGGGTGTGGGAAAATGCTGCTACTACTTCACAGGGACCTGGAGGGGAAGGGAAATACCGCTGCTGCTTCTGCAAAGGAAAGTGTGTGGGGGGGGGGGGGGAGGAGAGACAGAAAGAAATACAGACAGACAAAGGAGGCCAGGAGAGAGACATACAGAAATAAAGACAAACAGGGGACCAGAGAGAGAGACAGACAGACAGACAAAGGGTGCCAGGGAGAGAGAGAGAAAAATAGCAGGAGGGAGAGAGACAGAAAGAAAGGAAGAAAGAGACAGGAGCAGGGAGAGAGACATAAATAAAGAAAGACAGACAGGCATATATTCTAGCACCCGTTAATGTAATGGGCTTAAACACTAGTGAAAGATATAACTTTCTTAGCTGCTTTTTGTAAAAGCAAAATAAATCAAGAAATTTCAATAAAGGCTCTCGAACAGAGTTTTGCATTGCCACAATCGGGCGCCCTGGGGGGTTGATCATATCTTTATGAATTTTTGGCAAGAATGAAATTTGAGGTATATAGGGGAACTGTTCTTGTAGAAAGTCAGCTTCTTTTTTAGTAAGGATATTTTGTTTAAGGGCTCCTTTTAATAATTCTCCAATTATGTTTTTTAATTCATCCATTGGATCAGTAGGTATCTGCAAATAATGGTAAATGTTGTTCAGTTGTCTTTACACTTCTTGTAGATACTTCTCTTGATCTTGTACCACTATAGCACCCCCTTTATCGGCTCTAGTGATAATTATATTGTGGTTTTGGCACATATTGAGAAGAGCCTTCCATTGAGAAATTGACATATTGTAGCTAACTGAAGCAATAGATGTTTCAAGGACTTTGAGATATTTAATTACTAAATCACAGAAAATTTCAATAGTGTGATTTAAAGGCCCCAGAGGATATCATACTGACCGACAAGTTACCAAGGAGCCATCTGACGTATATTGCCGATCATAGAAATAATATTTTAATTGAAGCTTATGTAGAAATCTACATAATTCCCTCCGAGCTTGAAACAGATTGTACTTAGAGGTAGGGACAAAGCCCAATCCTAGTTCTAATACCTCTAGTTGTTCAACCATAAGATTTCTCCTTCAGCATTATTGATAAAAGATAAGTCCACTGTTTAAATATATTTATAAGGAAATTCTCACAAGAAAGTTTATATAAGAAAAATATTTTTTAAAAAAACACAAAAGATTTTTTTAAAAATTCAAATCCGGTGAAGAAATGGCTCATGCTATGTTGGCATGACCACAAGCACCCACGAGGTGATATGAGCCTACTAAGGATCAAATAAAAATTGATTATATACTGGGTTATATTTTACTTCTTGATGTATTCTCTATTCCAAGGCATCTGCGCATTTGCGTTTCAACAGCAATGCCAAGTCACATTTTGAGAGCTAGGAGGGATTTTTAACCCAACATTCGAACTTAATTTGTAAACTGCTTAGACTTTTGATAAGTGGTATATCAAAACCTAAATAAACTTGAAACTTCCTGTGACTCCGAGACCCTGGAGGAACCAGATGGGGGCTAAGTGCAACACTCCTGCTCCCTCTCATGTGCTTCATGGCATATAGGCACTCCTCAGCCAGCCATCCAAGCACAAAACTGGCATGACATAGGGATAGAAAGGTCTAGGGAGTCCATAAAAATCAATTATTAGTAAAACTGAAGTGTTATGTGGCAGATAGTCTTTTGAAATAAAATCAGAAAATTCAAGATGGCTGCTGTGGCTGTGTTTTGGCACCCAAAAATTACCCAGGAGAGCTAGATAAATGTTTCAAAAACTCAGAAAAGGGTTTTTTGGAGTTGGGAGACCCTACAGAAGCCCCATAGATCCTCAAAACATCCATTTTTTTAACCACCCTGAAGACTCCCATAGACAGTAATATACTGTACTCACAGAACTGCCTGGTGCCGTGCCTGCATCAGCTCACACTGCAGCTAGACAAAGAAGATTTCTGCCTTGGATAAGCACATAAAATCCTTCAGAAGCTTGTCTCTTTGGGCTGCCTTTTAGACAGGCTTGGAGAGCCTGAAACCCTCGACTCCACTAGCTCCTCACGCCCCCAGGCGGAGAACAGCCAGCATCCGCTACAGTCCTCTGGACTAACACGGGGCCAGCCTGTTCTCAAGTGCCTGATAAATCAGGGGTGAGCTGAGCTCCCAGGAGAACACACTCCAAGCTATCCTAAATGTTAGTGCAGGCCGGCTAGATAGGTGTCCTATGAAAAGGTTGCTCCCCACTCCATCCCCCCAGCTACAGCCCTCTGAACTAGAGGCTGTATCTTCTCCCAGGCAGAGCTGTCCCAGCAATCCTGGGAACCTCTGGGGCACCATGATGCCTTGAACTTCAGAATGAAAACCTGAAAACAATAACTCAATTGCACAGCAAAAGAAAAGTCACCTTCTCAATTCGCATTCAGAAGGAAAACCAGAGGAGATGGAGACTGCCCGCTGACACAAGGAAGCAGAGCTGAAAAACTGTCCCTGTCCCCTTTTTTTCTGTCTTCCTGTCTGCTTCCTTTCTTTCTTTTTCCCTGCCCCCCCCCACACACAAAGCCACCACTGCCGCAATCGGGGAACAGGCCCCCAAGCCACCACTGCTGAGTTCTGAGCTCTCTCTGTTTCCCAATGTCGTAAACAGGACAGCAGAAGCACCGGGCCCACCAGCCTCCCCCCCCCAATCACTGCCTGGCTGGACTGGAACTTGCTCTCCAATGTCAGAATTGACATTGGGGGGAGGGGAGAGGCTGGTGGGCCCGGCGCTTCTGGTGTCCTGTTTACGGCGTTGGGAAGCAGGGAGAGCTCAGAACTCAGTGGTGGTGGCTTGGGGGCCTGTTCCCCGATGGCTGCAGCGGTGGCTTTCTGTGGGGGGGGGGGCAGGGAGAAAGAAAGAAAGGAAGCAGACAGGAAGACAGAAAGAAAGGGGACAGGGAGACAGACAGAAAGAAAGAAAGAAAGAAAGGGGGCATGGAGAGAGAAAGACAAAGAAAGAAAGGGGACAGGGAGACAGACAGAAAGAAAGAAGGGGGCAGGGAGAGAGAAAGAAAGGGGAGGAGTGCAGGGAGAGAGGAATAAAAAGTTTGGGGAAGGAATGAGGTCTGGAGAAGAGGAAGCATACAGGAGGCTGAAAGAAGGGAAGAAATATTGGATGCACAGTCAGAAGAATAAAGTGCAACCAGAGACAACAAAGATAGGAGAAATGATTTTATTTTCAATTTAGTGATCAAAATGTGTCCGTTTTGAAAATTTATATCTGCTATCTATATTTTGTACTATGTCCCCCTTTTACTAAACCACAATAGCGTTTTTTAACACAGGGAGTCTATGAGCGTCGAGAGTAGCACGGGGCATTCATAAGAGCATAAGAATTGCCGCTGCTGGGTCAGACCAGTGGTCCATCATTTCCAGCAGTCCGCTCACGCGGCGGCCCTCCGGTCAAAGACCAGCACCCTAACTGAGACCAGCCCTACCTGCGCATGTTCTTGTTCAGCAGGAACTTGTCTAACTTTGTCTTGAATCCCTGGAGGGTGTTTTCCCCTATGACAGATTCCGGAAGAGCGTTCCAGTTTTCTACCACTCTCTTGGTGAAGAAAAACTTCCTTACGTTTGTACGGAATCTATCCCCTTTCAACTTTATAGAGTGCCCTCTCGTTCTCCCTACCTTGGAGAGGGTGAACAACCTGTCCTTATCTACTAAGTCTATCTCCTTCACTACCTTGAATGTTTCGATCATGTCCCCTCTCAATCTCCTCTGTTTGAGGGAGAAGAGGACCAGTTTCTCTAATCTTTCGCTGTACAGCAGCTCCTCCAACCCCTTAACCATCTTAGTTGCTCTTCTCTGGACCCTTTCGAGTAGTACCATGTCCTTCTTCATGTACGGCGAATAGTGCTGTACGCAGTACTCCAGATGAGTACGCACCATGCCTCCCTGCGCTAAAAACTGCTATTGCGGTTTAGTGAAAAGGAAGGGGGTATATTTGTCTATTTTTGTATAGTTGTTACTGAGGTGACATTACATAAAGTCATCTGCCTTGACCTCTTTGAAAAACCGCCGGAATATAAATGATAATTAACATTTTCTCTGCGTATAGTGTGCTTTGTGTTTTTAAAAATTTTATTGTTGGTAGATCATTTTGACTTGGTCATTTTAAAAGTAGCT
This sequence comes from Geotrypetes seraphini, assembly GCF_902459505.1. NCBI lineage: Eukaryota > Metazoa > Chordata > Amphibia > Gymnophiona > Dermophiidae > Geotrypetes > Geotrypetes seraphini. The sequence continues at coordinate 46,150,837 of NC_047097.1, forward strand.
TGCAAGCCCAAAAAGTGTGGGCACCCCTGCTGTTGATGATTCCTTCTGCATAAACTTGCTGGTAGAGGTAAATAACCCACCGATCAAGATTCATGTTTCTTTTGTATTGCAACTGTGATTACCACACTCTAGTTGATAGAAAACTGAGACTACCGTTTCACATTTCATGAAGGGTCTTCTCCATGTCAAACTGCAAGTGCAGAAAACCTCTGAATCATAAGACCTTTTGTTGTTCTAAGATATCTTTTAAAGTTCCAGTTTGATCATTAGAATTTGCTTCACTCAAACGCCTTACTTGCAAAATACTCTCCTTAGTAGCTGCTACCTCAGTTAGAAGAATGTAACCTCAATCAGAATGTGACTGTTCAAACTCATGCTATGTTTTTACTCAAGGTATGAATACCTTGCCCATATCAAGCAAGCTTTCTGTATTCTAAGCAAAGTCTCATAGGATCTATGCAAGAAAAGTCTTCCAAACTCTGAATTGTAAGAGTGCCTTCATCTACTACATCAAAACAACTGAATCAACTGAGAAATTTATACAGCTATTCATCTTCTTTGACCTTATCAGAATTGGCATATCAGGCATCAAAAGAACTATAACAATATGGCTCTGTTCTGTTATAAAAAAAAAAAATGGGTATGCATCTGAACACTAATGTAAAGTCTTATAAAATTGGAGCCACTGCAACTACTGTGGTTCTCCTAAAGTCAATTTTGCTGGATAAAATTTATAAAAGCAGCAATGAGCCAATACATAAAGATTTGTACAGCCCTAAGCTTGGGAGTCACCCACTTGTGTGCCCAACTCAATCCTGCTTGTTGACAGAAAAAGAACCATAGCTCACCTATAAAAAGTGTTTTACATAGACCTCAGTTTATCAGGCACAAAATACCTCTCCATTTCTTTTACAGCTGCATTAATTCTCAAGCTTTGAAAACTAGAACATGAGGAGACTGCTGCATGCAGGAAGGTCCACACACACACAGAACTTTACACTAAATTCTGAGCTCTAGGAGAGCGATTCTGTCCTAATGATGTTCAATGGCATCATCACTTGTTTACTCAATCAATCCTGCTGTCTACAGAAAACAGATGCTAGAGGTGAGCAAAACTGCTAAAACTAGTATCAGAGTTCACTATAAAGTTGTGACCCACGGCTGTTGGTTTAGGAATAAACTTTTACTTCCTACTAATCCCTGTAATTGTTGATAAACTTGCATTTTGCTTGAAGGATTTATGATGACCACAGAAAAGCTATCTGATGTATTAAATATCAAGTTTTACAGATTTGTGCAATTATTGCCATTAGCCCATCATTCTAATCAGATGTACAATTTAGGCATCAGTCTTTCTCTCTGTGAAATGCCTACTGTTCAGATTCATATGGTCAGGCCAATCTCTCTAACTGATCATTCATGTTTGGTCTTTCATCCCCAGATCTATTTTCTCGCTTTCATTTTAGAGAAAGACATGGCTGGCCCTCCCCCTGAAACCTGCTGAACAACCAACATGATGAAATCTCTCCAGAAAATATATCTAAACAGATTTTCATTTGAGCAACTTTTAGACCACAGAAAAATCTCAAAGTTGTTAATGGGATTCTGAACCTTAAATCTATCAAGTATTGCACTGGCTCTATAAAAATTAATCTGGTAGTTTGGCTCTTTAAAACTGATCAAGTATCTTTGCACAACTATTTTTAGATATGTCATTTCATTTGTACATCTTTATGTGATACTTTGCAAATTTTTCTGTCTGCTGTAGAAAGGAGTAGCCAAAGCTATCAATATATTCCTGTTTCATTAAAAGAGAAAGCAGATTTAGGGAAATGAGTTACTAGTTTGCTTTAATGCCATTTGTGTACCTCTATGCTGCTTCAGATGAAAGGCAAATTTAATAAACTTATACTTTACTTTCTCTTTAAACTTAGGGCTCCTTTTACGAAGCCACGTTAGCGGTTTAACACAAGTAACATCGCGTGCTAAACTGCCGGCCGCACTAGCCGCTACCGCCTCCTCTTGAGCAGGCAGTAGTTTTTTGGCTAGCGCGGGGGTTAGCGTGTGATAAAAAGTTTTGTGCGATAAAGCCACTAACGCGGTTTCGTAAAAGGAGCCCATAGTCTTTTCACACCCTTCTGTACCCAATTTGCCCAAGCTGAAACAGTTCGGTACAGATTAAAAGATCTCTGGTGCTTCAAAAACAAATGGATAAGTCCTATGTTGGTAGAATAAAAAAAAATTGTGATTAAAGACAGCCAGGCAGAAGCAAGGACAACAGGAGATATCAAGGAAATCTTTATTGTGGTATGACCCATCTCGGCTAGGTTTCAGCAAAGATGCCTGCATGGAGGACTCGCAACTTCTTAAGACATGATTTTTAAAAACAGACTTCATAGCACTGCATTTATATTCCACCCTCAAGACATAATGGCAGACAGCCTCTGGAATACTTTACTAAGTTAAGCACAGCCAGCATCACAAAAGAAGCACTTTTACTTTGTATTGAAAGTGGAATATAAACACAGTACTATCAAGTCTGTGTTTAGAAGAACTCAAACCATTCACCCTAAGATACACCCTGGTATCTGTATATTACATGTGAAGAGCCTGAATAAAACTTCCGCTGAACCTATATGACTATCAAGTCTATGTTTAAATCATATCTTAGGAAGTTGTGGGTCCTCTGATGCACGCATTTTTGCTAAAACCTAGTAATGCTGGCTCATCCACAGTACGTACTTCCTAGGTGATATTTTCTGTTTGTCCTTACTTCCTCCTGGCCACCTTTGCTCATCTGGCGCTGTGTATATCCTATGAAAGTCTCTTCCTGTTTGTTCTCTTTAGAACAACAAGTGTGATAACCCTAAAACAAATCAGTGCTTTGAAGAAAAATATGACTTCTAGAACTCTATTGCTACATTTTCTGTTTTGGAGCCTTTCTGATATATTTTCCTTTAAATGAGCACTCTATCAATAGGCTTTAACTAAGCTAATTCCAAATAGAAAGCCTAAAAGCAAATCAAACAAATCTGACTAATATTGACTTTAGAGCAAGGAAAACTAAAATCATGAAAGCACTCACCCACCTTCACTAACTAGCTCACTGTTGTCCGACTGTTTACAAGAGATAATTTTTTCCACCAGCTGGTTATAGCTGCAGTTACCAACTGCTGTAACAATATCAGCAACCTGGGAAGAAGGAATGCAAGATATCTGTTAAAAGTACAGTAAATTCATAACTTGCTCGTAGAAGAAAACAAATGGGCAGCTTAAACTCCACTGTAGCTAGAATTTTATTCAATATGTTCCAACAATTTACTCAGGAAAACAGTGAAGTTTTTTCTTTAACTTTATTTTATTTTAAGACTGACACCAGCAGCGTGAGGCCAGAATGTTTCCCTCCCTGAAACCTGTTAATGAGGCACAGTGGCAGTATGGTTCTTCTCCCCAACCTCATGCCACCACCACCACCGCCCTTTACCACAGAAAAGAAAGAGGAAAGGGATAAAGAGGAGGATGTGGGAAAGAGAAAAGGAATGAATTTATAGAAGCAAGGATGAAGCAAGGTGAAGGCAAAGGAGAAGAAACAAAAGGAAGAGAGCTATGAAGAACATCATGAGCAACATTAGTATAGTCATCAGATTTAGGGTTACCATATTTGGGAAGAAAAAAAAAAAAAAAGAGGACACATGACCATGTCCCCAGCCCTAACCATACACAGCCTTAGCCACAACCTGCCCTGCCTCACCCACACCTATCCTCTCCCCCCACAATGCCCTGCCTCACACCAGTTTTTGTTAAATCATGAGGTAGAAGAGGGTTGTATATCAAATTAATCTGCAACACAATAAGATGAGTTGCTTTGTATTATTTCAATGTAACAAGAATTTCATTCACTGTTAAAGAAATATTGTTCCATTACATAGAAACATGACAGCAGATAAAGGCCAATGGCCCATCTAGTCTGCCCATCCACAGCAACTATTATCTTTTTCTCTCTCTGAGAGATCCCACGTGCCTATTCCAGGCCCTCTTAAATTCTGACACAGTTTCTGTTTCCACCACCTCTTCCGGGAGACTGTTCCACGTATCTACCACCCTTTCCGTAAAAAAGTATTTCCTCAGATTACTCCAGAGCCTATCACCTCTTAACTTCATCCTATGCCCTCTCATTGCAGAGTTTCCTTTCAAATGAAAGAGACTCGACTCATGCACATTTATATTACGTAGAAATTTAAATGTCTCTATCATACCTCCCCCCTCTTCCGCCTTTCCTCCAAAGTATACCGATTGAGATCTTTAAGTCTGACCCCATACGTCTTATCACAAAGACCACACACCATTTTTGTAACCTTCCTCTGGACCGACTCCATCCTTTTTATATCTTTTTGAAGGTGCGGCCTCCAGAATTGTACACAATATTCTAAATGAGGTCTCACCAGAGTCTTATACAGAGGCATCAATACCTCCTTTTTCCTTCTAGCTTTCGCCGTCACCTTTTCAACCTGTTTGGCCACTTTAAGATCATCACATGCAATCACACCCAAGTCCCACTCTTCCGTCATGCACATAAGTTCTTCACCCCCTAAACCAGTGGTCTCAAACTCAAACCCTTTGCAATGCCATATTTTGGATTTGTAGGTACTTGGAGGGCTGCAGAAAAAAGTTAATGTCTTATTAAAGAAATTACAATTTTTCATGAGGTAATACTCTTTATAAGAGACATATGATCAAGAAACTTTTATTTTACTTTTGTGATTATGATATACATACTGAGGGCCTCAAAATAGTACCTGGTGGGTCGTATGTGGCCCCCGGGCAGTGAGTTTGAGACCACTGCCCTAAACTGTACCATTCCCTCTGGTTTTTGCAGCCTAAATGCATGACCTTGCATTTCTTAGCATTAAATTTTAGCTGCTAAATTTCAGACCATTCTTTAAGCTTCGCCAGGTCTTTCTTCGTGTTATTCACACCATCCGGCATGTCTACTCTATTGCAGATTTTGGTATCATCCGCAAAGAGCCAAATCTTACCCTACAACCCTTCAGCAATATTGTTTATAAAAATGTCAAAAAGAACAGGCCCAAGAACAGAACCTTGAGGCACACCACTGGTAACATCCCTTTCCTCAGAGCGATCTCCATTGATCACTACCCTCTGTCGCCTTCCACTCAACCAGTTCCTGACCCAACCCGTCACTTTGGGATCCATCCCAAGGGCACTCAGATTATTTATTGCTAAAATCTAAATACACCTCATCTAGCGCACATCCCCTATCCAATTCTCTGGTCACCCAGTCAAAGAAATTGATCAGATTTGTCTGACAAGACCTACCTCTAGTGAATCCATGTTGCCTCCAGTCTTGTAATCCACAGGATTCCAGAAACTTGACCATTCTCTGTTTTAAAAGCGTTTCCATTAATTTGCTTACCACAGAAGTCAGACTTAATTCCCTACTAATCAGATACCATTATCTCCTAATCAGATACCATTTTAAAACTATTAACACCATGCTGATAACTTTGAGAAATATGTGTATTAATTGTATTTTGTAACTCGCTGACTATTCAGTGACATTTTCGATATTTGTATTCTGTACTTCGCTGATTGTCCAGCTCTCTTCAGTGTAAACCGCCTAGAAGTCGTAAGATTGTGGCGGTATAGAAAAAATAAAGTTGTTATTATTATTATTATTACTTCTTCCTTACTTCCACTTATAATAATAATAATAGCAGTTTATATACCGCAGGACCGTGAAGTTCTATGCGGTTTACAATGATTAGAAAGATGCTACAAATTGAGTGGAACATACATAGTTAGAGATTAGTGGCTAATAATTTAAGGGATCAGTTGTTATGGGAGAGATTGTACAGATTCGTTTCCTAGGTACTTCAAGAACAGGTATGTTTTTAGGTGTTTCCTAAATTCACCATAGTTATTTGCATTTATAATTAGTTTTTCCAGGTCTTTGCCCCATAAGATAGAAGATGTTGATGGTGTCTTTTAAATTTACATCCTCTAACCGATGGGGAGACGAACTTCAGGTGTGTATTTCTCTTATGCCTGTTGGTTGAGAAGGAGAAGGAGAAGAGGTCAGTTATATATTTAGGGGCTAGACCGGATAGTACCTTAAAGCAGAAACATCCCAGCTTGAACTTCGCACGTGCCTCCATTGGCAACCAGTGTAGGAGTTGGTAGGAAGGGGTTATGTGATCGGACTTCTTCAACCCAAAGATCAACTTGACTGCTGCATTTTGTACCAGTTGCAGTCTCTGGAGAGGGTCCACATCCACCCTTCACCAGTCCTCCGGTACCACTCCTGACTCTAGAGAAGCATTGAAAAGGTCAATCAGCGGAGTTAACAGAACTTCTCTAAGTTCCTTCAGCATCCTAGGATATACACCATGCAGCCCCATTGCTTTATCTACCTTTATTTTAGCTAGCTTCTTACAACCAACTGAAAATCGATCAAGGTCTATTACTCCTCCATCCCTATTCACGTTTGTCTTCTGTGGTCCTGCTCCCAGCACATCAGCCATAAACATAGAACAGAAATATTTGTTAAGAAATTCGACCTTTTCTTTATCAGCTTCTACATATTACTCCCCTTCATCTTTTCAGTCTCATAATGCCACTTTTGCACTTCTTCCTATCACTAATATATCTAAAAAATGTCTTGTCTCCCCGTTTTACCTTGTCAGCTATTTTTTTCTTCCATTTGCATCTTTGCTTTCCTGACTATATGACCAGCTTCTCTTAACTTTTCCAGATATTTTTGCCTGTCTTCCTCTTTCTGTGATCTTTTGTACTTTATGAAAGCTAACTTCTTATTCCTTACCTTCTCAACTACTACTTTTGAGAACCAAAGCAGCCTTCTTTTCCTCTTACTTTTGCTTACTTGCCTCACAAAACGATTTGTCGCCCTTACAATTGCTCCTTTCAGTTTTGCCCACTGCATTTCCACTCCTTCCAGATGTTCCCACCCACACAACAATTCCTTGACGTAAACCCCCATCTGAACAAAGTTAGTTTTTTTAAAGTCTAGAACCTTTGCTTTTGAATGAGCCCTCTCTATATCCATCTTAATATTAAACCGTACCATGCAGTGATCACTGGATGCCAGATGATCACCTGCTGTAACATCAGAAACACTTTCCCTGTTTGTAAGCACTAAGTCCATTATGACCCCCATCCCGTGTAGGTTCCATTACAAACTGCTGGAACAGTTCTCCTTGTAAAGAATCCAGAATCTCCCTACTTCTAGAAGACCCCAATCAACATCCAGCATATTAAAATCACCTATTAGCAAGACTTCTCCTTTTTAGATATATTTTGAATGTATACTATTAAATCTCTATTTACGTCTTCCGTCTGTGAAGGAGGTCTGTATATCACACCAACGTAAATATATTCACACATTTTCCTCTTTCCAAATTGATCCACAGTGCCTCTTCCTTGCCCTGCAGACCCTGCAATTGTGTGGCTTTAATATGATCTTTAACATATAACGCTACTCCACCTCTTTTTCTTCCTACCCTGTCTTTCCTGAACAGATTATAGCCTGGTAAAACTATATCCCAGTTATGGTTTTCCGTGAACCATGTCTACATGATCACCACTATATCCAACCCCTCTTCTTCTATCACAGCTTCTAGATCCAGAATCTTGTTTCCCATACTTCGAGCATTAGTATATATTGCTTTCCAGACATTGCCCCTTTTTCCCATCCGTGTAGAGGTATTCATTGATTTACTAATCTGAGTGCTTATACTCACCTGGGAGCTTTGATCACCCTGCCCCATCACTTCTAGTTTAAAGCCCTCTTCAGTAGATTAGCCAGCCTGGGCAAAGACACTTCTTCCCTTCTTTGATAGATGCACATCATCCCAGCTCAGCAGCCCTTGGAAAATCATCCCATGGTCCAGGAAGCCCAAAAACACTCTCGACGACACCATCCAAGTAGCCACGCATTCATCTCCAGGTTGCGAGCTTCTTTGCCCTGGCCTTAACCCTCAACAGGGAGGATGGACGAAAATACCACCTGCGCACCTGACTGTTTCACTTTCTCTCCCAGAGCCACAAAGTCACTTTTGACACATTCGCAGGGGTACATGGCAGTATCGTTAGTGCCAATATGGAGGAGGAGCATCGGATACAAAAGAAGGAAACAGTTTACCCTTTCAGAAAGTACACACTCTAAACTGACCACAACAGGCCTTATCAATACTGGGATAGACCGAAGGTCCATCAAGCCCAGTATCCTGTTTACAACAGTGACCAACAAGTATCTGGCAAGATCCCAAGGAGTAAAATAGATTGTATGCTGCTTATCCTAGGAACAAGCAGTAGATTTCCCCAAACCATCTTAATAATGACTATGGACTTCTCTTTTAGGAAATTATCCAAGCCTTTTTTAAACCCCGTTAATTATTTTTCTTTTGACTTTATAACTATTCTTTTGCCTTGTGGTTTATTTTGATGTGAAATTAATTGTGAAATAAGGGTGCTTATTTCAAAAATTGTGTTTGAAACTGGGTTTGGGCTAGATTTATTGGACTGAAATCAATTGTGCAGCGAGGGTGCTGATTTTTTTGAAACGTTGCAAAATCGGAAGTTACATCAAGGATGGACTCTGCAGAAGGAAGGCCTCAGTACAGGCCTCTGAAGATTCTTTTCCACTGCGTGGATGAGGCTCCTGAAAATAAAATAGGCTTGAGACTGGAGAGAGCCCTACTAGAGAATGACACGGTGGCAGTTACCCATGGATAGCCACCGATAGCTGCGGATAACCCGCTGAATCGGTGGGGAAAAAGAAAGTGCTCTCCACAGGTATGGGGACAAGACCATCCACCGCCCCGTGGAGCGGTGAATGGCCTTGTCTCTGCAGTTAAGGGAGGGAATGCACATGGTCACCGATCTCATGCAGCCCCTCCCTCCTGATCACCGCCACATCTATCTCTCTCCCTCTCCCTTACTTTCGTGGCGCGTTTTAGTTTAATTTGTTCAAGCAGCCTGAGCCTGAAGTCGCATACGTCTGCAGAAGCTTCTCCTATGACGCAACTTCTGGTTCTATCAGAGGAGAAGCTTTAACAGACACATGCAACTTCAGGTTCAGGCTGCTTGAACAAATTAAATTAAAATGAACCATGAAGGTAAGGGGAAAGAAGGGAGGAAGATAGATCTGGCGGCAATCGGGAGGGAGGGGCTGCATACGATCAGACATATGTGGACATATGTCCCGCCCATACGTCCACATAAGTTCCTTCAGCATCCTCCCCATTTTCCTTCAGCGTCCACATACGTCCACTCTGTGATCCTGAGAATCCTTAAACATCATTCTTCCATCACTAGGGAGAGCCATGCGCCAGATAACCTGCACCATGGAAGACTCTACCGTAGGCTGTTCAAAACATGCTGAAAATCAGGAGCCAGTGGATAAAGCTTAAACATAGCTTTAGAAAGTCGGAAACAGCATTCAGGGGTATCCCATTGTTCTGTAACTAGACCAAGAAGCTGTGAATGGGATGGAAAAAAGGAAGTCAGCACATTAGAACAATCCATGACCGAAACCTGAGATGTGGAAGGTGGAGAATCCAATTTGAGCTCTTTCAAAATATTAGCAATAAAAAGGTGGACAGAACCATGCTTAAGGAGTCTGTGGACCTTGCTTTTCTTTGCATTAAATCTTAGATGCCAAATTTCAGACCATTCTTCAATCTTTGCTAGATCCTTCCTCATTTTATTCACACCATCAGAGGTGTCTACTTTATTGCAGATTTTGGTATCGTCTGCAAATCTTATCTGACATCCCTTCAGCAATATTGCTTACAAAATTGTTAAAAGGAATATCCCAAGAACCAAACCTTGAGGCACACCACTGGTAACATCCCTTTCCTCAGAGCGATCTCTCTATTGACCACTACCCTCTTGTCACCTTCCACTCAACCAGATCCTGATTCAGTCCGTCACTTTGGGACCCATAATGAATGCACTCAGTTTATTTATTAGATACCTGTGTGAAACACTGTCAAAGGCTTTGCTAAAATCTAAAGACACCATATTTAGCGCACTTCCTCTATCAAATTTTCTGGTCACTCAATCAAAGAAATTGATCACATTTGTTTGACTGTAATCCAGTGTTTCTTAACACACAGTACGCATACCCCTAGGGGTATACGAGCCGCTTGTGGGGGGTATGAGGAGTGGGTCTCCCATCTCTTTTCCGCCAAAGAGCCTTCTCGTCCACATGCTCAGGAAGGTCCTGTCAGCTCTACCCACTTTGACATGAAGGCTCTGCGTCAGTTAAGCTAGCCTTGTATAGACTCCCTGATAGGAAGCGGAAGGGTGGCAGAAGACGGAGGGCTCTTCATCGCTGAAGTTAGCTTCTGGGTCAGCCAGTCCTGGGCAACACCAAGCTGTCTGTCAGGGAGTCCGAAGTCTATACAAAGCCTGGCGCTAGCTTAACTGATACAGAGCCTCTGTTCGTGAGGACCTGTTGGTACCGCCTCTCTAATGCAAATGTGTCAAAGTGGGTGAAGCCAACAGGGCCTTCCCAAGCGCGTGGATATGAAGGCTTTTCATTGAAGTGTGCGCCAGTGCTGAGCCTTTGTGGAATCCAGATTCCGGGTCAGGCAGTAGTAGGGCGGCAGAAGGAGAAAGATTAGAGGAGGAGAAATGCTTTACTTGCAGGGGGGGGGGAGAAGAGAGATGGAGCGATGTTGGACTGAGGGATGTGAGGAAATGGAGAGAGTTGGTAAGGCTAGTTGGCTGGATGGATGGGTGTGGAGAAATGTTGGACATGGATGGAGGAGAAGGAGAGAAGGGATATGCTTCTTATGGGATGGAGAAGAAAGAGAAGGAAATGCACCTGGATGAAGAGAGGGAAGATATGCACATGGATGAAGAGTAAAAGAAGACAGGAAGAAGGTGCACATGGATAAAGTGGAATGGAAGGAAATAGAGAGAGGAGATGCACATGGCTGGAAGGGAAAAGGAAGAGGGGGAAAAGATGCATGTAGATGGAGGAAGGGAGGGGGGGAACAGAAAGGGAGAATTGTTGGGCACGAGTGTGTGAGAGGGAAAGAAATGGTGCACATTGGGAAAGGAAGAAAGAGAAAAATTGTTGAGGACTGAGGTAGAGTTGCATAGGGAAGAGAAGGATGAGAGGGAGAAATGTTGGATATTGTTGCAGGGAGAGAACAATGGGAAAGACTGGAAGGGATGCACGGGGGAGGAATGTTGGACAAAGTGGTGGAGGGAATGGAGGGAGAGATGCGGCATGTGCTGGAGAGGGGTGATAGAAGGAGAAATGTTGGGCATGCGGCTGGTGGGCAATGGTGAAAGATGCTGCACATGATCCGGGGGATGAGAGAGGATGAAATGTTGGATGTGGCATTAGAAGGGGTGGTAGAGATGTACCATGGATCAATCTCTCTCTTTCCCCCCCTCCCTTTGCAGCAAGGGAGGGAATGAGACAAAGACAGTGACAGTGGACAGTGAGAAAGAGAGAGAGGGAGACATTTTGCCAATGGGGGTGAAGGAGAGAGGAAGAAAAGTTGGACTCGTGGAGGGACAGAGAGAGATGCTGGTTGGGGAAGTGAATGAGGTCCAGAAGAGAGGAAGCGTGCAGGAGGCAGAAAGAAAGAAATGTTGGATGTCAGAAGGAAGTGCAACCAGAGACTAATAAAATCACAAGACAACAAAGGTAGGGAAAATGATTTTACTGTCAATTTAGTGATCGAAATCCATCAGTTTTGAGAATTTATATCTGCTGTCTATATTTGTCTATTTTATTTTGTAGCTGTTCCTGAGTTGACATTGCATATTTTAAAGTCATCTGCCTGTTTGAAAAAAATGCATATAAATGATAATTAACATTTTCTCTGCGTACGGTGTGCTTTGTGGTTTTTAATTTTGTGGTTATCATTATGTATTGTTAATAAGATTATGTTATCTGTATATGAAAAATGAATAGAAGAAATTGCATTACAATTAGTACTATTATGGGGTGGGGTCAGGGGCGAAGCTTGGGCGGGGATACTCGGTTGATATTTGTTAGACTTAGGGGGTACTTGGCTTGAAGAAGTTGAGAAACACTGCTGTAATCCACTGGATTCCAGAAACGTCACTATTCTCTGTTTTAAATTACTCTCTATAAGGAGTTTAAATGCAAGATGAAGAATTCATAATTTAAAAGGACTCAATTTACATATCATGATAGCAAAACACCAATTTCCCCAACACTAGGCAAGAATACAAACTGACAAGTCATTCTTCAGTATTTTAACCCTCTCTGTATAGGCAATAGACACTGAAAGATAAAGTGGAAACAGGGATATACAAGTAAACTTGTTTTGAGAATGTTCCTTTCACCAAAATATCAGTCACAAAATATCAGTCAACTACTAATGCACATTTAAGTATCAACCAGAATATATAACTTTAGTTTAGATTACTGTAATATACTGGATATGAAGTCATGGAGTTGTTCATGAATGTGGAGTAAAAAAGTTTAAAAATACAAATCTAGAATATTTAATTTATACTGTTAAATTCCTGACTGCAGAACAAACGAAAAGAGGCACTGTAGAGGTCAAATCTAACCTGTGGTCACAAATCCTTTATTAACAGTTTGAACCAAAGATTAATAAAAAGTCTTTTATAAAGATTGCTAAAACAGGCAAACTTCCACAAAAGCAAAGTCCCGACTAGGATCTAAGTTTTGGCAACTCAGTCGCCTTCTTCAACTTGCAAAGTACTACGAACGGTGCACATAAACGTGTCGGTGTTTCTACTTCCAAAAGAAGCGGAAGTAGAGACATCGACGCGTTTACGCGCACCGTTCGTAGTACGTTGCAAGTTCATTATTGTGCCCTGAAGAAGGCAACAGAGTCGCAGAAACTTGGATCCTAGTCGGGACTTTGCATATCATAACCTCTAAATACTTCCTTCCCCAAACCAATAAAATCATCTCAACCGCTTTAACGAAGCGACCCTATCCTTAATGTCTTATCCCCCCTCCTCCCTTTCTTTTAAATTTCATATTAATAATTACTTATTGACCCTTCCTTCCCCTTATTACCCTAAAATTCATGTAAGTTCTTGTTTATCGTCTTTTAATGTTCACTCCTCCTTCATATATATATAATTATTATTTTACCTTTTATTTCATTCTTTTTTTTAGCATTGTAAACCGGCCAGATACATGTTGATGGTCGGAATATTAAACACAATAAAACTTGAAACTTTTGTGGAACTTTGCCTGTTTTAGCAATCTTTGGAAAAGACTTGTTATTAATCTTTGGTTCAAACTGTTAATAAAGGATTTATGACCTCTCCAGTGCCTCTTTTCATTTGTTCTGCTTTGCTTTGAAGCTTGGTACCTTCTTTCCTTTTCCCATAATTCCTGATTGCACCATGCAGACATATTTCCTTACCTGAGGGTCCACCAACCATCCATGGTACAATGGTATATCGAGGAGGTCAAATACTATGCATTCAGGGGTATATTCAAATACTTGAACCCCTGTGAACTTCACATTCACATCCAAGCCTGTCTGTAGTTTATGCAGGATGGCCATTGCATCGCTCATATTCTGACAAGAAAAAGCAAGGTTTGGACTAAGCAAATAGCAATACTAGGGAATGAAAATTCTTTCCAAGAGATTTATCAATTTACATTTGGCACAAACATATTTTAACAGAGACCTATAATAATCCAGTCAGACTATCATAGTTTGTATTTTCAAATGATTACAGAAGATCCTGAAACTATTTAACAAATTTGTCTTCATACAATACAAAAATGAACCTAAATAAGCCTGTTTAATCAACAGCTGTATATCATCAATAAAAAAATGATATACCATTGTAATTGATCCAAAGTAAATGTCTAAGAATTATCATACTTAGGTTATATTGGAAAACAAAAAACAATAAACCCGTTCATTGTACTCAAAATCCTAAAGTGAAAAAAAGAGATAGCACAGTTACTTACCATAACAGGTGTTATCCAGAGACAGCAGGCAGGTATTCTCACATATGGGTGACATCATTGATGGAGCCCCGATGTGGAAGCCTCGCAAGCAGACTTGCTTGTAGAAACTAGAAGTTTCGAGTCAGCCGCATCGCGCATGCGCGAGTGCCTTCCCACCCAGCACAGGGCGCGTCTCCTCAGTTCAGATAGCTAGCAGAGAAGCCAACCAGGGGAGGTAGGTGGGTTGTGAGAATAGCTGCCTGCTGTCCCTGGATAACACCTGTTACGGTAAGTAACTGTGCTTTATCCCAGGACATACAAAGAACTCCTTAATGATGTTTGCACACTGGGGATATCTCAGAACACTACTCCGATAGTTTCCTGTCAGTGTAGCAGCACTCCTCACTGAATTCCCCTGTGTGTGTAAAAGCTCTTAGCCGCTCTTTATTATACCTCAACCATTAACTTATATTGACACTAATTTAGTTTAATTTAAATTTTTAATTGTCAAAATAGTCACGGGACAAACGTAATGGTGGAACATAAAAGTTGCAGCACTAACTCCGTCCTGAAGAAGAACCGAAACACGTAGATGGGAAGCAGTGCAACTATGTAGCTGAACAAAAGCTGCACTCAAGCTAAGTTCCTTTATGAATATTAAGGGTTGAAAAGTTAAAAAGAAATGTTTTAAAAATATGATAAGAAGAATGGAAGATACAATGAATAATAAAAATCAAGTAAACCGATAAACAGAAAAATAAGTTTAAATTAAATTAACCAATGTCAATATAAGTTAATGGTTGATTAGCGTTCTGAGATATCCCCGGTGTGCAAACATCATTAAGGAGTTCTTTGTATTTCTGATTGTTTATGGCAAGAGAGACTTTTTGAACCTTAATTAATTGCTTGCCATTTAGCCTATTTAATAGTTAAATAACATTATCCCAGGACAAGCAGGCAGCCTATTCTCACATATGGGTGACCTCCAAGCTAACCAGAATGGGATGGTGGGAGAGTTGGCAGTTTAGGAGAATAAATTTTGTAATACTGTCTGGCCAAAATGGCCATTCCGTCTGGAGAAAACATGCAGACAATAGTGAGAAGTGAAAGTATGAACCGAGGACCAAGTAGCAGCCTTGCAAATTTCCTCAATAGGTGTAGATCTGAGGAAAGCTACTGAAACTGCCATTGCTCTGACCTTATGGGCTATGACTCTACTCTGTAAAGGTAATCCAGCCTGGGCATAGCAGAAGGAGATACAAGCAGCCATTCAGTTGGAGATGGTACGCTTAGAGATAGGATTTCCCAACTTATTTGGATCGAAGGAGACAAAAAGTTGAGGAGCAGTTCTGTGTGGTTTGGTGCGTTCCAAATAGAAGGCCAAAGCACGTTTACAGTCCAGAGTATGAAGAGCTGATTCTCCAGGATGAGAATGAGGCTTTGGAAAGAACACTGGAAGAACAATGGATTGGTTGAGATGAAATTCCAAAACCACTTTAGGTAGGAATTTAGGATGAGTACGTAGAACTACCTTGTCATGATGGAACACAGTGAAAGGTGTTTCAGCAACTAAAGCTTGCAGCTCACTGACTCTTCGAGCAGAAGTGAGGGCAATGAGAAACACCACGTTCCAAGTGAGATACTTCAGATGAGCCGTAGACATTGGTTCAAATGGAGGCTTCATCAATTGAGCAAGAACAACTTTGAGGTCCCAAACCACAGGAGGCGGTTTGAGAGGAGGTTTGACATTGAAAAGTCGTTTCATGAATCTGGAAACCACCAGATGAGCAGAAAGGGATTTTCCTTCAATAGGCTGATGGAAAGGAGCAATTGCACTAAGATGGATTCGGATCGATGTAGACTTGAGGCCAGAGGTGGATAAGTGCAAAAGGTAGTCTAAAACAGAAGACAAGGAGGAATGTTGATGCTCCTTATCGTGAGAAAAACACCACGTAGAAAATCTAGTACATTTTTGGTGATAGCATTATCTAGTGGTAGGCTTCCTAGAAGCCTCTAAAATGTCTCTTACAGATTGAGAAAACTGAAGAGGAGTTATGTTGAGAGGTACCAAGATGTCAGGTGTAGAGACTGCAGGTTGGGATGAAGCAGAGATTCCTGACTCTGTGTAAGCAGAGATGGAAAAACTGGTAGAAGGTATGGCTCCCTGCTGCTGAGTTGAAGTAGAAGGGAGTACCAAGGTTGTCTCGGCCACTGAGGAGCAATCAGAATCATGGTGGCATGGTTGTTCTTTAACTTGACAAGAGTCTTGAGAATGAGAGGGAATGGAAGGAATGCATACAGGAAGAGATTCGTCCATTCCAGAAGAAAAGCATCTGCCTCGAGGCAATGAGGAGAATAGATCCTGGAGCAGAACTGAGGCAGTTTGTGGTTGTGGGGAGCTGCAAAGAGATCTATCTGAGGCGTTCCTCACTGTGAAAAAAATGTGATGAAGAGGCGAGGAATGGAGTGCTCATTCTTGAGGTTGCAGAAGATGACTCAAGTTGTCCGCCAAGCAATTTTTTGCCCCTTTGATGTAGTAAGCTTTGAGGAAGATGTTGTGGCGGATTGCCCAGTCCCAAACCTTCAGAGCTTCTTGACAAGGGGAGGAACATCCCGTCCCTCCCTGTTTATTGACATAATACATGGCGACTTGGTTGTCTGTCCGAATGAGGACTACCTGATCTTGAAGAAGATGTTGAAAAGCTTTGAGAGCCTTGAAAATCACTCTGAGTTCCAACAGATTGATGTGACACTGATGATCCGTACTGGTCCAGTGGCCTTGAGTATGGAGACCATCAAGATGAGCACCCCAAGCATAGGTTGAGGAATCTGTTGCGAGGACCTTCCGATGAGGGGGCGTTCGAAACAGCAAGCTTCTGGAGAGATTGGAAGAGAGCATCCACCAGCGGAGAGATTGTCTCAATGAAGGAGTGACTGCAATTTGTCGAGAAAGCGGGTCGCAAACCTGCGTCCACTGAGATGCCAGGGTCCACGGAGGAATTTTGAGGTGAAGTCTGGCAAAAGGAGTCGCGTGTACTGTGGAGGCCATGTGACCCAGGAGTACCATCATATGTCTCGCTGATATGGAGGAGCGGAGAGACACTGTATGACAGAGTTGAAGGAGGGCTTCCAGATGTTGTTGCGGAAGGAATGCTCTGAGTTAGATAGTATCCACAACAGCTCTGATGAATTGTAGATTCTGAGAGGGTTGAAGTTGGGATTTGGGAAAGTTGATTTTGAATCCCAAACTCTGTAGGAACCATGTAGTCCGTTGGGTCGCTATAATAACCCCTTGAGATGTTGAATCTTTGATGAGCCAGTTGTCCAGGTAGGGAAATACCTGAAGACCATGGTTTCTGAGAGCTGCGGCTACCACTACCAGGCACTTGGTGAACACTCTGGGAGATGAAGCCAGGCCAAAGGGCAGCACTCTATATTGATAATGCAGATTCCCCACCCAAAATCTGAGATATTGGCAGGAGGCCGGATGAATGGGAATATGAGTATAAGCCTCCTTGAGATCCAGAGACCATAACCAGTCGTTCTGATCTAGGAGAGGATAAAGGGATGCCAGGGATAACATGCAAAATTTTCTTAGACTAAAAATTTGTTGAGAGCCCTGAGATCTAGAATGGGCCGCAGATCGCCCGTCTTCTTCGGAACAAGGAAGTAATGGGAATAAAAACCCCTGTTCTGCTGTTTCAAAGGAACTGGTTCGATGGCATGGAGATGAAGCAGAGCTTGAGCTTCCTGAAGAAGAAGGGCTGTCTGGGATGGACTGGAAGGATACTCTCTTGGATGAAGCTCTGGTGGAACTTGAGAGAAATGAAGAGAGTATCCTTCCCTGATGATGGACAGCACCCAGAGGTCGAATGTGATTGTCTCCCATCGGTGGTAAAAATGATGGAGACGACCTCCAATAGGGGGAAGATAGGACAGAGACAGAACGGTGGAGGTTATGCTCTGTTTTAAACAGTCAAAAAGGCTGCGTAGGTGCAGCAGAAGGTTGAGGTTTCTGTTGCTTCCAATTCTGCTGTTTCTTAAGAGGAGGGCGAGTGTAAGGAGCCGCTCTTGGAGCAAAATGCCTCTGATAAATAGGAGAAGGGCCTGCAGGCTTGGAAGGAGCTGGCTTTGGCTTAGGTCTGACAATAGAATTTTTCATGCTCAGACAATTTCTTGGTGGCTGCCTCAATAGATTCATCACAGAGGTCATTGCCTGCACAAGGAATAATAGCCATGCGGTCCTGAAGATTAGGGTCCAGGTCAATGGTACAAAGCCAAGCAAGGCGGCACACTGCTACAGAACAAGCAGCCGCCCTGGCAGACAACTCAAAGGCCTCATAAGAAGACTGAAGTAGATGTAATCTGAGTTGTGATAGAGAAGCTATAACTTCTTGAAATTTTAAGTGCTTTTGAGTATCTAAATAACTGATAAATTTAGGCAAAAGAGCAATGAGGAACTCAAAATAAGTTCTAAAATTAAAATTGTAATTAAGGACTTTAGAGGGCATCATGGCATTTTGATAGATGCGACGTCCGAATTTGTCCATAGTTTTCCCTTCCCTTCCAGGAGGAACGGTAGCATAAACCTTGGAAGGATGGGACCTCTTCAAGGATGACTCTACAAGAAGGGATTGTTGAGATAATTGTGAATTCTCAAATCCTTTGCAATGGAGAGTTTTATATCTAGAGTCCAATTTGCCTGGAACAGCTGGAATTGCATAAGGAGTCTCCAGGCATCTGGTAAAAGTCTAAGACAAAAGCTTGTGAAAACGAAGCTTAAGTGACTCTGCCAGAGATTGAGGAAGATGCGTGACTTTGAGATACTCCTTAGATCAGGGGTAGGGAACTCTGGTCCTCGAGAGCCGTATTCCAGTCGGGTTTTCAGGATTTCCCCCAATGAATATGCATGAGATCTATTTGCATGCACTGCTTTCAATGCATATTCATTGGGGAAATCCTGAAAACCCGATTGGAATACGGCTCTCGAGGACCGGAGTTCCCTACCCCTGCCTTAGAGTATTTAGAATCAGCATCCAATGGAAGGTCCAAGTCGATAGCCATCTGACGAAGAAAAGAGGAGAAAGATAGCTGATCCGCCAATGCCTTGCCTCGAGAAGGACTCGAGGTCGAGGCAGCCTGGGTCGAAGATGAAGCTTCGGCCGGAAAAAAGGCATCAAAAGAATAGGGAGACTTGGAGGAAGCAATCGAAGCTGCTGAGTCATCGAGGTTTGGAAGTGGAGACCTCGATCGAGGAGTCGGTGGTCTATTAGAACTGGAAGGTGTAGATCGAGGCTTAGTTGAAGAAGGACACTCTTTGGAAGAAGAGCTATGCCTGGAAGTATGCCTCGATGAAGGCCTCGAACGTCGGTGAGAACGGTGCTTGGAAACAGATCTTGAAATTCGAGGAGACTTCGCCCCGGAGATAGAAGCAGTCGATGGCACCAAGGAATGGATGGGGCTGGAAGCTGTGGATTGAAGCTCCAGAGGCTTGATGAAGAAATCTTGATGTACCCCCAAAGACTCTGCTCCTTTTATGGAGTGTGAGGATTCCTGTCAAGGCACTTGCAAAGAATCTGCTCCTTGCTTTACGTGCATAGATGCCAGACCAGACACTTGCAGAGACTCTGCTCCCTGCATAGAGTGTGTAGTCTCAGTCTGAGGTATAGGAAGAGGCTCGACCTCGCGGGAGTCTGCAGAATGCCCAGGCTGGATTAGAGTACCAAGCTTCGGTCCCATATTAGTGAGGAATTGAATGAATTGCTGCTCTAACATGGTCTGGAAAGAAGCCGGCAAGGATGGATCCGTGTCTGAAACCGGACCACGTGCTTTGGCTGGAGGTTCCACACAGGCAGTGGAAATGTGCTTCGACTTGGAAGTCTTAGGCACCACCGCTGGAACTTTTTGACCTGAGGATACAGGGGAAGATACAGCAGACGTCGTCAAGAAAAGAGCCGCTGCAAACAAAGAAGGTCTGATGAGGCTCGAGGTCAAAGCAGTGGAGGAAGGAGGAACCTCGGTCGAAGGTGAGACCAAGGTCGGCTTCGGAGTCGAGGAAGTGGTCGAATCCATCCCGAAGAACTTCTCCACTGAAAGCAGAAGACGTTTAAGGGCTCGAGGTTGAAGAATAGCACAGCGCTCGCACGACTTCGGGTGATGGTCTGGCCCAAGGCACTTGAGGCACTTACTGTGTGGGTCCGTAAGAGAAATCGCACGCCGTCACTTGCTACACTTCTTGAAGCCTGTTGTTGGCCGGGACATAGGAGGAAAAACAGCCGCTGCAAGGTCGAAGCCCCTGGGCTGCGGCCGAGCGGCCTGCCCCAGCAGCTGAACGGATGAAATAATTTTTTTTTTAAATGAGAAATAAAAGAAATAAACTAAATACAGCGATTCGTGAAGAAAAATAACACAAACCGCGGTGCGAGAAGGCACGAAGTAAGTTGAACGTAGAGAGTCAAAGAGGGACTTCTCGGCTCCACAGAAAACTGAGGAGACGCGCCCTGTGCTGGGCGGGAAGGCACTCGCGCATGCGCGGTGCGGCTGACTTGAAACTTCTAGTTTCTACAAGCAAGTCTGCTTGCAAGGCTTCCGCATCGGGGCTCCGTCGATGACGTCACCCCATATGTGAGAATAGGCTGCCTGTTTGTCCTGGGATAAGTTATGGCTACTGCCATTATAACAAAAAGAAATATTTTTAATTAGGGTTTTACAACATTTTATGTAGTTATCACCTCTGTAATTTTAAAATTTTATATTAAAAATACTTTAGCAGAAAAACTTAAATCCAAGCCTCATCACACTCAGAGTGATGAAATACCAAAGCAAGTAGCCAGTCATTTTTCATTATAAAATTCGGACAAGCATTCTGATGAACAAAATAAATAATAGCCTACCAGTGGAGTAAGAGAACATGCAATGTCTAACCCCCTCCTTTTACAATGGCAATGGCATCAAAGCCAACTAATTCCCAATGGGCTTTAGTGCGATTATCACAGGCTGCTGTCGTAATCACTTTGTAAAAGAGGGCTTAAGTCTTTCATAGAATTTCTGACATTGTTTGATTGCTTTACAGATTTTTAATGCTAATTCAGGATCGTTTTAAGAGATTTGGGATTCAAGATTAAATCATTTGCAATAATGCCATCTGTATTAGGTCAGACTGCCCCTTTATGATTATTTTGTTTTTTGTTTTGGGGTTTTTGTTTTTATCTTTAGTCCTATGATTTCACCTTGTTTGTTGCAGTACTTATTGTGCACGCTCTTTCGTATGCATCCTGAGTGTGCACATCTCTTTCACAAAGGCCTGGTCCATGTCTTATCATTCTCCCCTTTTACTGATACTCCTTACACAGCTTTGCATCATATACCTTAGGCAGCACATCCCAGTAATCTGGGGACATTGGTCAATGCCTCCGCAACCTATAACCCATAACTACATTGTTTACAAACTATTCCTCTACCTTCTATCCCTGTTTGGAATTACCTCTCCAGTGCTATCACATAGGCCTCTCAACTCCCACTCTCTGTGTAGTAAACATCATCTCATCTAAAACCTTATTTCAAATAACTTAAGATATTCTCTGTCTCACTGAAACCTGGCTGACCAATGTTGACGTAGCTTACATCAACTATGCTACTCCTCCTAATTATCGCAATTATATTGCCAACAGAAATATAGAAACATGGCGACAGATAAAGACCAAATGGCTCATCCAATCTGCCCATCCGCAGCATTCACTATCGCCTCCTCATAAAACCATGAAGGCCTCAGAGGCCTTGCGGTGATATACTTGTCTCACCTCCATCTTTCTACATTCACTCCAGCTTCAAATCCACTGGTTGAATCTCTGCAGTTCAAGTTCACTTCTACAACCTCCACTGACTTTTTACTTGTTTATCATCTCCCTTCTGCTTTGACACAGTATTTTCAAACTCTTCTAGCAGATCACTGTACTAGCGCATCACCCGATTATCAATTTGCATCTGACTAATGTGACCATATGTCCCGTCCCGTTTTTAGATCCCCTGTCTCACTGTCCCCACGCACCACTTTGGGCTGGCCTGGAACTTCCTCTCCAACGTCACAATGGACCTTCCTTTCCTTCAGTTGCAGCGGTGGTGGGCAGGAAGCAACAGCGGGGTCCAGTCCGGTGTGGGGGGGGGGGGGTGTTGTTGAATCGGTGGTAGGCCAGGCTTTGTCGCTGGAGGGAGGGAGGCAGACAGGCAGGCTGGCTTTGGCGCTGTCGGGAGGAAGGAATGTAGGCTGGCTTCGGGGGAGGGGTGGGGGTGGGACAAAGGATGAAAGGCAGTGAGGGGGACATAGGAAGGAGGGAGGGAAGAAGGAAGGAGAGAAAGAGACAGAGAAAGGGGGGATTGTAAGCAGAAGAAAGGCTGGAGAGAGAAAGGCCTGGACCAAAGGAGAAAGACAGTAGGCAGATGCAGGACTGTGCGAGGTGCAGACAGAGTGGGGAGAGACCCTGAGGAACAGCAGAGAGATGCAAGATCATAACAGAGGAGGGAGAGAGAGGGAGACCTGGAACAAAGGTATAAAGAAGAACTGACACTGGATCTGGGGAGGGTAACAGAGGGAAAAAAGAGAGACCTGACCCAAAGGGAATGGGGCTGGATTGAGAAAGAAAGAAAGAAAGATGACCTTAGTAAAAGGACCCATAAATTAGGTATTTGTACCAACTGCCCTTGAATGACAGGCTTGAGCAATGAGAACTTTTGCCTAAAAAAGCATTCAATTAAATTTTGCCACTTGAAGAACATTTAACCCCTCCTACTTTCATAGCAAATATCCATGGTATTCTCAGAATCTGAGAGAAACCAAAGAAACACTGTGGAGAGACGATGTTCCTGATAAGGACTTTATTAGAAAATCAACATAACAATCCACATCAAAACCTTAAGGACCTAGTCCGCTGAGAATGTTGGACCCAACACGGTCCGTGTTTTGACAAGAAAGTCTTCACTCTGAAGTATGGCAGCCTAATTCTTGAGTTCCACCGGGGCTCGAAGTCAGAGCAAGCAAATTTACCTTCCGAGAGAGATTTTGATATCCAACTTGCGCCCTCATCCAGGGGAGTGTATGGCGAATTGAAAGAAGTTAGAAAAGTTTCAATTCCCTGGTTCGGCAAGCATTAAAACTTGATCACTGATAAGTGGAACAGCGGTGGGGTCACCTAAGATAGCGCAGCAAAAATCGGCAGAACCAAGTGCAACTAATACTCCGCCTTCACAGGAGCCTGAGTGGATTTTGATATTCAACTTGCGCCCTCATCCAGGGGAGTGTATGGCGAATTGAAAGAAGTTAGAAAAGTTTCAATTCCCTGGTTCGGCAAGCATTAAAACATGATCACTGATAAGTGGAACAGCGGTGGGGTCACCTAAGATAGCGCAGCAAAAATCAGCAGAACCAAGTGCAACTAATACTCCGCCTTCACAGGAGCCTGAGTGGATTACTTCTGCCGCTTTGGAGCAGTGTTTTAGGGACTTGAAGGAGGAAATGGTGGGAGTGAAGGCAGATGTTAAAGCTGCAATGGCAGAGCTCTGGGCGGAGAAGGGAAAATTGGGAGATCGGGTTGCAAGCTACGAAGACCTTTTGGAGAACATGGCGACTGGCGTGCAACAAACCAAAAGTCAGGCGGAGGCGGCAGTTGCACAATTGGAGGAATTGCAAAAGCAAGTTGAAGACCAGGCAAACAGATCGCGACGTAATAACTTGCGCTTCAAGGGGATTCCTGACACTGAACGATATAAGAACTCTAAACAAGTAGTGCAGGAACTCTGTAGCCAGTTGCTGGGCTCGGAGGAACCTGTAGAGGCCTCCACTATTGGCCTGTATCGGGCTCATAGAAGTCTGGGACCAGCTAGATCAGTGGGCAACCACGACATTATAGCCTGCTTTGGAAATTACCTGCTAAATGAGAAGATTTTGTAGGCGGCACGACACACACCTGGCCTGGGCGATGCTTCAAAAACAGAAAGCATTCTGGGAGGTCACGCAGGTTCTGCGAGTGTACGGCCATCGTTATTGGTGGCTTTTCCCATTTGGAATTTGATTTACAGTCAATAGGGAAGTCACGCAAAGTGAATACTATAGCGGATGCCTGCATGGCGATGAAGGATCTAGGCTGCAAATCCATCCCTACACAGAACACACCCAGCTCTGCAGTCGGAGGTGTTGGGTCAGAGGCACCATGGCAGAAGGTTTCCGGAGCGGCAAAGAAACAGCAACTTTTGGGTTGTGACTTTAATGTTGGCTTTTCAGGCTTACTGTGAGCGGTCTGAGTGTGTGTAGTAAGGGGCTTGTGTTTTGAGTATTAAGAGCCTGATTTTATATGGAATTGATTGGTGTATTTGGGTTGTGTGAGTTGGGGGGGGGGGAGTGATTGAGATGCATGTGGAAGTAGCGGGGGGATTGCCCTGTGTGAGAGCATCTGGACAGGAGCTTCCTTTGGGGCTTTCCAGTACGGTCTAGTGCTCAGTTATTGAGGGCTGAGGGTTCTCCATGATGGTAATGGGAGTGTTTTATGGGATTGGATATATGAGGAGGGCAGGGTTTGTATGGTGGTATAGGGTGAATGGATGCTGGTGATGGGGTGTGATGGATATTACTACAATGGTTATTGGCACTCAGGATGATGCAATGGGAGGGGGGCTACGGAGCATAATAGCCTCTTTGGGATGACATCATTTTCCTGTAATGGATGGTCCAAGTAGAACTGGATCAGATCATCTGTGGGAGGAGGGGTGAATATACATGTAGGGGGATCACAGCAGGTTGGGCAGGAAGGGACTGGAGAGAAGAAAAAGGGGATCATGATTGGGTCATGGAATATTAGCAGTCTAAATTCCCCAGGGAAGAGAAGTATGGTGTTTAGGGAACTAAAGAGATTATGATGAGTTGTTTGCTCATTACAAGAGATGCAATAAGAACCAGAGATGAAACGATGTTAAAGGCGCCAGGTAATATTCTGCCTAGATCCATGGGTGAGGCGGGGAGTAATGGATAGGGACACACCAAGGAGAAAGTACAAACAAAAAAAACAGGGGGTTTAGCCATATTGGTGCGAAAGGGGCTGTGCTTGCAAATTGACCAGGTATTGTGGGATAATTTGGGTACAGGGCACCTTGCAAGGCCGTGTTCTTAATATATATGGTCCAAACTCGGCCCAAGCGGAATTCTATTGGGGCTTGCAAGATGAATTTGTGGGATTTGTGCAGGGGTCTGTGTACCTGGGTGGGGACTTTAATGTGCCCCCGGATCCACAGTTAGATCATTCTAAGGGAGGGAGGGGTACACTTAAGATTCCTAGCAAGGCTTTTAGAACTTTGATGTGCACCTTGGGGTTGGTAGACTGCTGGAAACTGTTGTATGGGACCCAACAAAATTACACTCACTACTCCCAAGCACAGCGGACCTATACCAGAATTGATGGAGTATGGATTCATAGGAATCAATGGGGCACCTTGAAAAGGGCAGAAATAGAACATATTCATATTTCAGATCATGCCCCAGTTTGGGTGAATTGTCAAGGGGTCTTCTCGGAGGGTTGAAATAGGTTTTGGAGGCTCAATGAAACCTTGTTGAGTTCTCAAAAAGTGGTAAATGAGGTGGAGTTGACCATTCGGGATTTTATGGAATTCAATGATACTGAAGAGGTTTCTGATGTGACTTTGTGGGACACATTGAAGGTGGTAGTTCGGGGGGGGGGTCCTTATTAAATTGGGGGGGGGGCGAGATTCATGAAACAGAGAGCATGTCGCTTTCTTGAGTTACGGAAAAGGCTGCTTCAGTTAGAAAAATCTCACAAAATCTAGGCAGATCCACAGGTCTTTGCTGGCTTGCAGAAAGCGAAGGCGGAGTTCTATCAGTATCAGGTGGAACAGTCAGCTTACATTAGGGAACGATTCAAACTGAACATCTATGAATATAGTAATAAACACAGTTCACAAATGGTGAAATATATCCAGGTGAAGCAGGCTAAGGTGGCAATTGTTAAAATTTGGGTTATATAAGGAGGTCTGTTAGTTACAGATCCGGCTATACGCCAGGCTTTTTTACAATATTACCAGCAATTGTAAAGTGCACCTGGGGAAGAGGTCAAGGAGACCGTTGGCAGATTTTTGGATGCTTTGCCTTTACCGGAATTGTCCTCGAGTGATCAAGCTAGGCTCCATGAACTTATCACTTTACTTGGAGTACAGGAAATAATTAAGAATCTTAAAAATGGGAAATTACCTGGCCTGGATGGTTACACGAGTTGATACTATAAACAATTTTCTGAACTGCTGGGTCCCATATTGGTGAGGGTAGCTAATGGGGTTCCGCCGGGTAGTATCCTGCCTAGATCCATGGGTGAGGCGGGAGTAATGGTACTCTTGAAGCCAGGGAGAGATCCTCAAAACTGTGGATCCTATCAACTGATCTCCCTATTGAACCTAGATGCTAAGATACTGGCTAAGGTATTGAAATTACGGTTGGGTAGGGTACTCCTGAATTTAGTATATACCGACCAGTCAGGGTTTATTCAACAGAGACAGGTAAGCGACAACATTAGACGTATATTACATTTATTGTGGGATGCCAAACAAGGGCCAGAAAAGGCAGTGCTCATGGCAATCAATGCCAAGACGGCATTTGATAGGGTCCTGTGGGATTTCCTAAGACAGGTTATGGAGCATATGGGATTGGAGGGACCCTTTTGTAGTTGCCTTCTATGCATTGCCAAGAGCCTGCCTTCGGGTTAATCAGACATATATGAACTTTTTCCAGATAGCGAGAGGAACACATTAGGGGTGTCTCCTTTCACCCCTCCTATTTGCACTTTCCATAGAACCTCAGCTATTTGTATACGCATTCACCCCCTGTTGCAAGGGATTTCTGTAGGGGGAGTGGAACATCATATAGCGTTATTTGCAGATGACATCTTGTTATATGTGGTGGACCCAGAGATCTCTATACCCACTCTTTTGCTAGTTTTTGAGGAGAATATGGTAGGGCATCAGGGTTTAAGATAAACCTGGACAAAACAGAATTACTGGATCTCACCCTTGATGATAGGGAGATTATAAGATTTTGAGCCAGATTTCTTTTTCGGTGGGCTAAGCAGGGGATCAAATATTTGGGAATACAGATACCCAGAGATTTGGATAAGTTATATGAGGTGAATTATCTACCTGTGTTTAAGCAAATTAGAAGGGATCTGCAGCAATAGCACAGTTTATGGCTGTCGTGGTGGGGGAGGATAGCTGTAGTTAAGATGAATGTTTTGCCTAGACTATTGTTCTTGTTTCAGACCCTACCAATCCTAGTGCCTCCAGTGGCTTTGAAGATTTTGAATGCAGAGTTGAAACACTTTATTTGGCAAAAGAAACCTCCCCGTATTTCTCACAAAATGATATGGTCAGCTAGGGAACTGGGGGGTAGAGGGGTACCCAATATGCTTTGGTATTTTAACTCAGCCCAAATATGTTTATTGCTGGATTGGGATATTGGGGAGCTTAAAATTGGAGTTCAATTGGAGCAGGCTATGGGGGGCCTAGGAAACTTAAGTATCAGTTATGGCTATCGGGAAACCACCAAACTAGGGCACAGGCTATTGAGAATCCATTTTTTTTAAAACTTAATGCTGCTCTAGGGTCGGGTGCGAAGTAGGTTTGGGGAGCGGGAAAGTGGCGTCCACTCTTGCACCAATTAGGGCGGAACTGCAATTTGTGGCTGGGAAAGACAACAAGGTATTTCATACCTGGGCGCAGCTCGGAGACTTGCTGGGAGAAGAGAGAGTTTTATCTTTTGCTAGACTTCAACATAAATTTGGGTTGTCTGAGGGGGATTATTTGGCTTACCATCAAGTCTGACATTTTATGAAAGCCCAAGGCTGGGACATCAGGCTTCCGGTTCAGGGGGAAGGTCTTGCAAATTTGTGGTTACTTCTTTGGAAGGTGCTACGACCTATCTCTATACTCTATCAATATTGGAGGGGGCATCAGTTGTGTGAGTTTCTCTTTCAGTCACAGTGGGAGGGGGATTTGGATAGGATTTTTTCTGCCACGGAATGGGAGGTAATTTGTGGGGAGATTTTAAGGCTTCCTCGTGTGCCCTTGTGCAGGAGAATGCTTACAAGGTGATGACCAGATGGTACTATACACCTGATAGACTGCATAGAATGTATCCCCAGGTTCAGCAGTAGGCACATTTCTACATATTTAGTGGGATTGTCCAGTGTTGCAACCATTGTGGGGGAGGTGGCTAGAATGTTAACTAATACCATTGTAAGACCCAAGAGTGCTTCACCTGCCAGTTGTTTGTTGGGTTTATTCAATATATGTGAACATAACTGGCAGACTAAAATCCTCTGTCTAGGCCTAGCGCTGCAAAATATTTGATCACAAAGTGGAAAATGCATTGGGTGTTGGTTACTGAACTGTTTCAGTGATGCAGATATTTGTTGTTGTTTGTGATTCTGTCACTTTTTTACATTGTGGAAATTAAGAACCATTCAAAAATATTTTAATCCTTTATCAT
This sequence comes from Geotrypetes seraphini, assembly GCF_902459505.1. Classification (NCBI taxonomy): domain Eukaryota; kingdom Metazoa; phylum Chordata; class Amphibia; order Gymnophiona; family Dermophiidae; genus Geotrypetes; species Geotrypetes seraphini. Next base: position 46,179,348 of record NC_047097.1, read on the forward strand.
TCAGACTATTGGTGCAGGCATTAGTTTTATCTATTTTAGACTATTATAAAAGCACCCAAAAAAAATTCTAAGGAAATTAAGGATAATTCAGAATACAGCTGTTCAATTGATTTTTGGTTTAAAAAAGAATGACCATATTAGTCCATATTATCGTTTACTTCATTGGCTGCCTTTGGAGGCAAGAGTATTATTCAAATTTTTCTGTATCTGCTTTAAGCTGATATCGGGATTGTCTCCAGCTTACCTTTTTCCTCATTTTGTGTTGCATAGACAATCAAGAGAAACTTCTACTTATTTGCTTATCCAAAAATTAATGGGAGTAGATATAAGACCTTCTTAGAAAGGACCCTAGCATTTCAAGCTGGTAGGCAACAATCATGGTTAGGTAAATATATTCAGCAAGCTATGTTATCCTATTGCAGTTTTCGGAAATTAATTAAGACCACTTTGCAGTGGCGTACCTAGGGTATGTGGCACCCGGGGCCCATCATTTTTTGACACCCCCCCCCCCCCCCCCATGTAAATTTTTTTTTTTTTTTTTTTTTTTGCAATAACCATGAAATGGAATAAATGGTCAGAATAGAAACAGGCAGTGAAAATTTTCTTTTATTGAACCTCATTTATGTAACCATTATTCCAAACATAACATAACATAAATTATGTCTGAATTGTCATGACATCAGAAGTACATATGGAGTAGTTGCAGGTGATGCTTGGGACAGTTCTGATTATGTTAGTTTGGTTTTATGTGTTTTTGAATAGAAGGGTTTTTATTTCTTTTTTTAAGGTTTTGTAGTTTGTGGTCGAGGTCAATAGGTTGTAGAGTTGGGGGTCAAGTGTTGCAGCTCGAATGGGTAGGAGGTTGTCGAACAATTTTTTTCTTTTGACGTTTTTGGTTGGAGGGTGTGTGAATGGTGCGTGAGTTCTCCTATGTCTGTTTGAAGTGGATTGAATTATTTAGCTGAAGAAATTAGTTACCCCCCCCATTCCACACACATTTAATTCTCTTCCATTTTTGTTCCCATTATAAAAAAACACTGATAAGTTCCCAGGAAAAAAATACATTAAAATAAGAAGTGAAAACAAAGGCCCCTACAGATGAGAACATAACATAAGAATAGCCTAACTGGGTCACACCAATGGTCCATCATGCCCAGTAGCCCATTCTCATGGTAGCCAATAGTGCTGCCCGATTCAGAGAAAAATATTTCATTCGATTCGATTCACCCTGTTGAATCGATTTTTCGATTAGATTCACTGTTAATGACACCGCTTTTTAAGTTTAAACAAAGTATAACAATAAATTTCACAACAACAATAAATTTCACAAAGTACTTAAAAAAAAAAATCACATTTTTCCATTAAAGCAGTTCTGGAGACATTTGCTTGAACAGTCTTTTTTCCCAGTCCATAAGCAAGCAATATGAAAAAGATTTCCTTAATTATCTACTCAAACATTTTTGCTATTTACTTTCATTGTACCTAGACTATTATTCAGTAGAAAAAATTTAGTTTGTTCAATCAAGCAGAACATTCACTCATAGAAGTCCAATGTCCACACAGGATTTGATTGAACAAACCAAATTTTTTCTACTGAATAATAGTTTAGGTATACTGAATAGCAAAAATGTTAAAGCCACACAGAAAAGCAGTAAAAGTCAATAGGTTCTCCAAGTGGGAACAACCTGATGTCTCAGCACTTGAGGAAAAGATCACGTAATAATGTTTATAAGATAAATCATATAAATGATTATACTGAAGCAGGGTGTCCTCAGCGTGAGAGGTAAGCGAGAGGAGAGAATTCTCCAGTGCTTTACACAATAAGGCTCCTCTGCCTGCAGTGCACACCATCATAGGACACCTCAGGTGTGCTCAAATTAATCAATGTGATAAATTAAACAGTGATAAACAATTGGTCAATCACAAGAGTGCAAGATTAAACAGGTTGTTCCCACTCAGAGAACCTATTGACTTTACTGCTTTTCTGTGTGAGTAGATAATTAAGCAAATTTCTGATAGCCTACAGAACTGATTCTCACCTTCCATCCCCAGCCCCCAAGACTTACCAGACCCCCCCTGCCGATGCATTTACTTACTGCCTGAACTGGATATTAAATCGTGGGGAAGAGAGGAGAAATGCGGGGAAAGAGCCAGCCAAAACTAGTATTTGTTGCTGCTGAGTGCACCAATCCAGGGCAAGCAGACGCTTCCCCCATGTCTTAATAACAGACAATGGACTTTTCCTCCAGGAATTTGTCCAAACCTTTCTTAAAACCAGCTACACTATCTACTTTTAACATAACTTCTGGCCACTTCATTTTTAAGCTTAGATCTTTCCTTCCAAACAGAGACCTTGCTAGATGTCAAATACAGCACAAGGTAACTTCACATGGACTTAACTGTGCAGGAAATGAATCTCCTCATACACCCACCATATAGTGCAAAAATGTGCAAAGGTCTGTTTTTTTCTTTCGATCACTACATAGCCTAATGCCACACAAGCAGCGCTGTTACAAACATATTCTGAAGTTCAATGCTAAGGTTGACAAAGTTTCCTTCCTTGGACCAGAAGGAGATACTGACAAACCACTGGAAGAGATTCTAAAACAACTACCCAGAAATAACACCCAAAGACCCACTCAGTGTGTGAACCAGTTGAGTGGAGTGGACTAACTGGGGGTGGAAATGGGCCCAGAGTTTGCTCAGCAGAATTTCCCAGACTACCTCTTCCTCTCAACACACTGACATGCTACCACCACCACCAACACTAGGAACACCTCGCCGAGTATGCCAGCAATGCTTATAAACTTTATAAAACACATTATTATATTTTCTTATAAAGCATATATTTTAACTGAACTCAGCCTTGCCATTCACAAAAATAGAAAAGTTCCCATTTCAAGCTGTCTCATGTACACTTTTCAAATCTAACATATTGTAATCACAAAACAGAAAATAAAATTATTTTTTCTACCTTTTGTTCTCTGATCAATATTCAAATCTTGTTGGTCCCAGGCTCTTGTTGTCTTGCTTGCCAGGGTCTCCTTTCTCCGTGCTAACCATCCGTCTGCCATCTCTGTTCTCCCCTTCCGTTTCCCTTCCCTCTCCCGGAGATCTGGCATCTTTCCTTTTTTTTTGTCTCCATCCACAGATTCACCTTTTCTCAACTCCCCACCACCCCAGGATCCACCATCTCTCCCTTTCTGTTCCCAACTATCCTCCTATCCAGTATCTCTATCCCCCCTCCACACCATCCCCTGTTTCCAAGTTCTCTCCCTTTCTGTTCCTTCCCTCCCTAAATCCCATTATGCACCATCTCTCTTCCACTCCTCTGTTTTTAGACCCATTATTTCTAACCCCCAAAGTCTGGCATATGCACGTATCTTTGAACCCCCCCTTCCCTCTCTCCCTCTGTGTACTTTTACACCAGGACCCCCCTCCCCCGAAGGTCTGTCCCCCCTCCGAAGGGCTACACCCCACCCCTGAAGACCTGCCCCCCCCCGAAGGACTTTACCTCCCACCCGAAGGTCTGTCCCCCTCTGAAGGCCTAAACCCCACCCCTGAAGGCCTGCACCCTCCCCGAAGGATTGTACCCCCCACCCGAAGGTCTGTCCCCCCCTGAAGGCCTGCACCCATCCCGAAGGCCTGCACCCACCCCGAATGCCTGCACCCACCCCGAAGGCCTGCACCCACCCCGAAGGCCTGCACCCCCGAAGGCCTGTCCCCCCCCTTGAAGGCCTGACCCCCCCTTGAAGGCCTGCCTGCTTGTCCCCCCCTTGAAGGCCTATCCCCCCTTAAAGGTCTGCCTGTCCCACCCCCTTGTAGGCCTGTCCCCCCTTAAAGGTCTGCCTGTCCCACCCCCCTTGTAGGCCTGTCCCCCCCTTGAAGGCCCTGACCCCCCCTTGAAGGCCTGTCCCCCCCCTTGAAGGTTGGCACCCCCCCAAAGGCCTGCACCCCCTTGAAGGCCTGTCCCACCCCCTTGGAGGCCTGTCCCCCCCTTGAAGGCCTGTCCCCCCCCCCTTGAAGGCCTGCACCCCCCCTTGAAGGCCTGCACCCTCCCTTGAAGGTTGGCACCCCCCCAAAGGCCTGCACCCCCTTGAAGGCCTGTCCCACCCCCTTGTAGGCCTGTCCCCCCCTTGAAGGCCTGCCTGCCTGTCCCCCCCTTGAAGGTCTGTCCCCTCCCTTGAAGGCCTGCACCCCCTTGAAGGCCTGCACCCCCCCCGAAGGCCTGCACCCCCCCCGAAGGCCTGTCCCCCCACTTGAAGGCCTGCCTGCCTGTCCCCCCCCCTTGAAGGCCTGCACCCCCTTGAAGGTCGGCACCCCCCCTGAAGGCATGCACCCCCCCTGAAGGCCTGTCCCCCCTTGTAGGCCTGCACCCCCTTGTATGCCTGTCCTCCCCCCCTTGTAAGCCTGTCCCCCCCTTGAAGGCCTGCCTGCTTGTCCCCCCTTGAAGGCCTGTCCCCCCCCCTTGAAGGCCTGCACCCCCCCTTGAAGGTTGGCACCCCCCCAAAGGCCTGCACCCCTTGAAGGCCTGTCCCACCCCCTTGTAGGCCTGTCCCCCCCTTGAAGGCCTGCCTGCCTGTCCCCCCCCTTGAAGGCCTGTCCCCTCCCTTGAAGGCCTGCACCCCCTTGAAGGTCTGCACCCCCCCCCGAAGGCCTGAACCCCCCCGAAGGCCTGTCCCCCCCTCTTGAAGGCCTGCCTGCCTGTCCCCCCCCCTTGAAGGCCTGCACCCCCCTTGAAGGTCGGCACCCCCCCTGAAGGCATGCACCCCCCTGAAGGCCTGTCCCCCCTTGTAGGCCTGCACCCCCTTGCATGCCTGTCCCCCCCCCTTGTAAGCCTGTCCCCCCCTTGAAGGCCTGCCTGCCTGTCCCCCCCTTGAAGGCCTGCACCCCCTTGAAGGTCTGCACCCCCCCCCGAAGACCTGCACCCCCCTTGAAGGCCTGCCTGCCTGCCTGCCTGTCACCCCCCTCCCCCTTGAAAGTCTGCCTGCCCGCCCGCCCGCCCCACCCTGAAGGCCTGATGCCCCGACCCACCCCGAAGGACCATTCGCCCCCCTGGCCTCCCCGCACTACCTATGAAGCAGCCGCAGCAGGATCGCGACGTCAGCTATCTTTGCGCTGCTTAGGAGCTGCTTCCTGCGCCGCGGTCCCGCCCCCTCCTCTGATGTCAGAGGAGGGACGGGACCGCGGCGCAGGAAGCAGCGCCCAAGCAGCTGAGGGATTGGTGACGTCGCGATCCTGCTGCGGGCTGCTTCATAGGTGTGCTGGAAGGTCAGTGGGGCGAGCGGTCCTTCGGGCGTGGGGGGGGACTGAGCGGCAAGGCCAGGAACACCCCCTCAGGGCTGGTACCCGGGGCGGCCCGCCCCCCCCTAGGTACGCCACTGCCACTTTGTTCAATAAGTTTATTACTTAGTGAGTTTTATTATTGAAATTCTATTTTACAAATATTTGTATTTTTTATTGTATTATTGTATTTTGCTGATTGTCCAGCTCTTTTTAGTGTAAACCGCCTAGAACTTTTGGTTATGGCGGTATAAAAGAATAAAGTTATTATTATTACTACTATGAGCATCTGTAGTGGAATATTCCTCCCTCTCTCTCTTCCCTACCTCTTCACACCATCCAGAATGCCAGTCCCTCAAAAATATGAAACCCCATCAAACCTATGATTACACTCAATGATTACATTTTAATCCATGATTGCCTCTAGTTTTGAACAAGGTTCTGTCCCTCCAGTATAGTAGGTAGCTGTATCTGCCTAAAACTTACAGATTCTCCCAGACAGTTCATGACTACAGGAATTATCGGTCAACAGCCCATCTTCCATTTGTGCTCAAAACAGCGAAGTCAATCATCCACTCTTAACTTCTTGACTTTATAGATACAAAATAAAAATTAGCTCTCCACCCTAATAAGACAGGACTTTCGGCTACACCAAAATACCAAAAAAAATCTCTAAATGGCCTTACCACATTTATTCACTACCACCTGAACTGTATTCCTCAATACTTCTTACTTTCCATACATCTGTCAGCAGCGTTCAATCTTTTGGATCATGCTATTCTCCTAGAAAGGCTTTACCAATTTGGAATAAGAAACACTGCCCTTCAATGGTTTACATCATACTTATCTGATTGCTCTCACTTAGTCCAGACCACCAGCTCCTCATTGAACACTTTTTCGCTCCTGTCTGGGATCTCCTCTGGGCTAGGTCCCAGCTCCTCTCAACTCTTATGCATTCTCTGGACTTCACCCCTTATGAGTATATCTATGGCATCCAAATACTACATACACTTGACCCCATGCATATAAAAAAGCATAAACCACAGACTAAACAAGATAACTTGACTGGCTAGCTAACCACAAGCTTATGCTTAATCCCGATAAATCTAAAATTCTTCTACTTGATAATCCACTGCCTGTAAAACTGGTGGCTCCTAGTTACCTTAATCTTGTCCCTTTGGTAAATGAGGTTAAAATTCTTGGAGTCATTTTAACACGCAAATCTCCTCTATAAGCTTTGTACCATATGTTCTATAAAAACTCTTGGGCCCCAACACCACCATAAACATTCTTATATACTCTTTAGTTATTATCCAGATTGATTATTGCAATTCGCCACATAAAGGACTGTGTGTGAGAGACATTTGATGATTATAACCGATACTAAACACAGCAATTAAGATAATTATAGGTTACAAAAAAGGCAATTATGTTACCCCACTACTTAAAGCAGCACACTGGTTTCCATTAACACACCAGACATCCTATAATTTACTGCTCCTAGTGTACAAAATTTACAGTTTCAGAAAGCAAGCATATTTTGTTCAGTTCCTGACACCTTACCGTCCCACTCGCTCATTAAGATCATCCCATCAAAACCAGGTCCTAGTCTCTTCGAGACATCAGATATGATGATGCAAGTCAATCCTTCTTTTCAGTTCAGACCCCAGAACTCTAGAACAAACTACCAATTCACCTCCATTTTCCATCTTCCCTCTGATCTTAAACCTTTTTTTATTTGCCGATGCCTATGGCTGGTTCTCTACTTATACTGTATAAGAGGGTGCTGGCTACCAACCTACTGCATATTGTATTTTTTTACCTCTCCTCACAGTCTACTGATGTGTCCTTACATTCCCCTTTGATTATTTTTCAACTGTAAGCCACTCAGTTTCTAGATGAGCAGGATATAAGCCTTTAATAAACTTGGAAATATTTTGCATGTTTGCAATTCATGGAATCATTTCCTCTGGCTTTTACAAAAAAACATAGAAAATAACAGAAGATAAAGGCCATATGTCCCATTCAGTCTGCCCATCCTTATCTGCTATCTCTTCACCCTCTACAAGATCTCACATGCTTGTACCATGCTTTCTTGAATTCCAGACACAGCCCTAATTTTCACCACATGCACCAGGAGTTTGTTCCACGCATCTACCACCCTTTCCATAAAGAAATATTTCAGAAAGTATTAGGTACCTTGGTAATCTTCTTTCTTGTAGATGTGTCTAGTGGCTCCGAATGCTAGAGTTTTATATCTGAACTAGCGATTTGCTTGCAGAAAACTGTCAATCATGCTTTCAACTCCACCTCCTTTCCAGGGAGCTGCTCTTGCCCCTTCAGTCTGTACAAAAGCAATCAAGTAGCACTATAACGAAACAAACAAAAGGAGAAAGAGAGAGAGAGAGAGAAAAAAAAAAAAAAAAAAGAGTTCCACTGGATGTCAACAAATGAACAAAGTGGAACACTATGAAGTCCAAAGCACTTTTAATAAAAGTATAAAACAGTCCAAACAAGTTGCTCTCTGGGAGAACAGATACAATTCAAAGCAGTCACTTTCTCTCAATTTCAAGCAGTCTTTTTCTTTCGACACAGCTGGTTTGCATTCATCAGGAGAAGTAAAGCACGCCATACAAACTCACTGGTGAGATATCATCAACTGATGTTTAGATCAGTTCAAAAAAAGAACTAATCACAGGAAATAAGCTGTAGCTAGTAAAACAATCACACACAAAATGCTGAAAGATATAACTGGAAAGAGGGAAACGGAGAAAATTCCCCGACACTATAAATTTGTTCTGCTCTGTAACAAACATAGTAAATAACATTATGAGGGGCATTCAAGAATTTATCTACTTCAATAGGAAAAAAGATTTTTCAAAAAATGTTTTAGTTGTCAATATAGTCCCCTGATAGCTCCATACATTTTTCCTACAATGACTTTAACCCCTTTGAAAATAATTCTTCTGTTTGACCTCAAAACCAGGACATCACAGCTTCCTTGACATCTTCATCACTTGAAAACCACTGTCTATGGAGAGTTTTCTTCAAAACTTGAACAGGAAATAATCCAAAGGAACCAGGTCAGGACATTTAGGGTGGATGGCTCAGCTGCTGAAACCCACATTCTCAAATGGCAGCTGGTGATTGTCTTGACATGCACCGGCATATTGTCGTGAAGAAGCAGCATGCCTGCTGTGAGTTTTTCTCGTCTTTTCCATCGATTGACTCCCACAAAGCTATCATTGTGTGTGGTGTAACTTTCCCCGGTTATGGTTGTCTTGTGTGGCATGAACTCCAGAAGCAAAAGTCCTTTATCATCTCAGAAGACAGTTCCCATGACTTTGCCCTCAGATTTCTCGGTCTTGAACTTCTTTGGGGTGGAAAATTACTTGTTCATCCATTGCATTGACTCCATTTTGGACTCAAGATCTCTGTGATAGACTCAAACCTCATCTCCAGTCACCAAATGATGAAAAAAATGAATTTGGCCTTCATGGAGCACCTCCAAGTTCCCCTCACAGAACTGGAGCCTCATGGCCTTCTGACATAGCGTCAGCATTCTTGGAACCCATCTTACACTAATCTTGGACATGCCCAACTTCTCATGAATTATTTTCCAAACTGTACCTGCCAAGATGCCCATTTCTTAAGGTATTCGGGAAACCTTAATCAGTCTGTCTGACAAAATTAAATCTGCGACTTTCTTGCACATTTCTGTGGAAGTTGCTTCCACATGTTGTCCAGTGTGAGGGTCATCTTCAATGGACTTTCTACCCCACTTAAACTGCTTGCTCCTCCTCCTTATCCACGGTCTCTGCTGCCCCTTTCAGTTATTATTATTTAATTATTTATAGTACGCATATCCTACAATTCTATGTGGATTACAAATTATTCAGGTACTCAAGCAATTTTCCCTATCTGTCTGGGGCACGGAAAAGGTATGTGGGATTCTTTAGGAACAATCCAAAAATATAAAATAAATCTCACTGAAGGGTATTTAAAAGAGATCGTGAAGCAAATGGTCTCAGAAACCTGCTTACCATCACTTACCAAATTACCTCCGCCTCCTTGTTTGTGTAAGCCAATTTCTACTGTATCATAAGTTAATTATTTTTTACTTTTTCTTATAAACAGCAAAATATCACTTATTTTAAAGTGTGCTTCTAATACCATAGAAATTGGCTTACACAAACAAGGAGGCGGAGGTAATTTGGTCAGTGATTGAAATTATAAACCATGAATGACTTGGCATTGGATTGAAATATCCTTATCCAAGCAGGTTTCTGAGACCAATTTGCTCCACAATCTCTTTTAAATACCCTTCAGTGGGATTTATTTTGCATTTGAGGATTAAGTGACTTGCCCAGGGTCACAAGAAGCAGTGCGGGATTTGAACCCACAACCCCATGGTGCTATAGCTGTAACTCTAACCACTGTACCACAGGAGAAGGAGGGGTACGGGGAATTCCATGAAACCAGGTGTCTGATCTGCTCAGATGAAGTTAAAGGAAAAACAGGAATCTAGTTAAAACATTAACAAGCCTCTGAGAGGAATGATGAATCCAAGAAAATCCAAGTTAATGATGAAATATAAACAAACAGTCTGAACATTTATGGAGCTCAATCATTCCTCCCTTGTAATCCAATATACAGTCTCTTCCTAATTCAATAGTCTGAAAGTGAAATCTTAGCTGTAGAGTTGACAATTAAGCCTGAGTCAGAGTGCAGGCACATCAAAGAAACCGCTGGGTGAGGGGTTCAGCATACCATCCCTATCTACTGGAAAAGATATTATCAAGGTAAGAACCTAATCTCTTTTACCAATGCAACAAGGTTGGTATACTGAACCACAGAGATGTATTTAAGCAGTCCCCAAACTTTAGGGTTGGATAGATGAGCCCGCTCGTAGTACTGAGGAACTGAAAGTGGCATCCTACTGTGTTGCTATGTCCACCCTGTAAAATTTGGTGAAGGTATGAAGGGAGGAACAGGTTGCTAACCTACAAATATCCTCTGATGGGACTGTCCAAGCTTCTGCCCAAGAGCAAGCCACTCTTTGTCAAATGCGCCTTCAATTAGATAGGCTATAGATGCAATCCAGCCTGAGCATAGCAGAAAGAGATACAAGCAGCCATCCAGTTGGAGATGGTTCGCTTAGGAATTGGATGTCCCAACTTGTTTGGATCGAAGGAGACAAAAAGTTGAGGAGATCTGTGTGGTTTGGTGCGTTCTAAGTAAAATGCCAAAGCACGTTTACAGTGCAGGGTATGAAGAGCTGATTCTCCAGGATGAGAATGAGGTCTTCGAAAAAACACTGGAAGTACAATGGATTGGTTGTGATGAAATTCTGAAACCACTTAAGGTAAGAATTTAAGATGAGTACGAAGGACCACCTTGTCATGATGGAAAACTGTGAAAGGTGGATCAGCAATTAAAGCTTGTAGCTCACTGACTCTTGAGCAGATGTGAGGGCAATGAGAAACACCACTTTCCAAGTGAGATATTTCAGATAAGCCGTATTCATTGGTTCAAAGGGTGGCTTCATCAATTGAGCAAGAACAACATTGAGATCCCAAACCACTGGAGGCGGTTTGAGAGGAGGTTTGACATTTAAAAGTCCTTTCATAAATTTGGAAACCACAGGATGAGCAGAAAGGGGTTTTCCTTCGATAGGCTGATGGAAAGCAGCAATTGCACTGAGATGGACTTGAAAGGATGTAGACTTGAGACCAGTGGTAGATAAGTGCAGAAGATAATCCAAGACAGAAGACAAGGAGGATTCTCGAGGCTCCTTGTTAAACATAGAAACATAGAAAGGTGACGGCAGAAAAGGGCCACAGCCCATCAAGTCTGCCCACTCCACTGACCCACCCCATTAAGTCTGAGTGCTGATGACTTAGTTCCTTAGCTCGACCCTCGTAGGGATCCCACGTGGATATCCCATCTATTCTTAAAGTTGAGCACGCTGGCGGCCTTGACCACCTGCATCGGAAGTTTGTTCCAATGATCCACCACCCTTTCCGTGAAGAAGTACTTCCTGGCGTCACCACTAAATTTCCCTCCTCTGAGTTTAAGCGGGTGCCCCCTTGTGACCGAGGGTCCCATGGGAAAGAATATGTCGTTTTCCATCTCGACACGACCTGTAACGTATTTAAATGTCTCAATCATGTCACCCCTTTCCCTGCGCTCCTCTAGAGTATAGAGCTTCAACTTGCCCAGTCTTTCTTCGTATGAGAGACCCTTGAGTCCGGAGACCATTCTAGTGGCCATCCGCTGGACCGACTCGGCTCGAAGCACATCTTTACGGTAATGCGGCCTCCAGAATTGCACACAGTATTCCAGATGAGGTCTCACCAATGATCTGTAAAGTGGCATGATGACTTCAGGTTTGCGGCTGACGAAGCTTCTCTTGATACATCCCATCATTTGCCTTGCCTTGGATGAGGCCTTCTCCACTTGTTTGGCAGCCTTCATGTCTGCACTGATGATAACTCCCAAGTCCCGTTCTTCTGAAGTCCTAGCTAGTGCTTCTCCATTCAAGGTGTATGTTCTGCATGGATTTCTACTGCCAAGATGCATGACCTTACACTTCTTAGCGTTGAAGCCCAGCTGCCATGTCGAGGACCAGTTTTCTAACGTGATCAGATCTTGCGTCATACTATCCATGAGATTGCTTTCCCTTACTATATTACACAGTTTGGCGTCGTCAGCAAACAGTGTTACTTTACCCTGAAGCCCCCGGGTCAAGTCCCCTATGAATATGTTGAAAAGGGATGGTCCCAGGACTGATCCCTGCGGCACTCCGCTAGTCACCTCCGATGTCTCAGAGAGGGTGCCGTTGACCACCACTCTTTGAAGTCTTCCACTCAGCCAATCAGTGACCCATGCAGTTAATTTCTTACCCAACCCCATCGATTTCATCTTGTTTAATAATCTGCGGTGCGGGACACTGTCAAAAGCTTTACTGAAATCCAAGTATACTATGTCTAGAGACTCTCCCGAGTCTAGCTTTCCTGTCACCCAGTTAAAGAAGCTTTGTTATGAGAGATGCACCACCTAGAAAATCTAGACCATTTCTGGTGGCAGCATTGTCTCGTGGCAGGCTTTCTGGAAGCCTCTAACATGCCTCAAACAGGTTGAGAAAACTGAAGAGAAGTTATGCTGAGAGGTACCAAGCTGTCAAGTGTAGAGACTGCAGGTTGGAATGAAGAAGAGATCCATGACTGTGTAAGCAGAGATGGAAAAACTGGTAGAAGTTATGGCTCCCTGCTGCTGAGCTGAAGTAGAAGGGAGAACCAGGGTTGCCTGGGCCACCGAGAAGCTATTAGAATCATGATCGTTCATGAACTTGACAAGAGTCTTGAGAATGAGAGGGAATGGAGGGAACGCATACAGGGACAGATTTGTCCATTCCAGAAGGAAAGCATCTGCCTCGAGGCGATGAGAAGAGTATATCCAGGAGCAGAACTGAGGCAGTTTGTAGTTGTGAGGAGATGCAGAGATCTATTTGAGGAGCTCCCCACTAAGAAAAAATGTGATGAAAAAGGTGAGGAATTGAGTGTTCATTCGTGAGGTTGCAGAAGACGACTCAATTTGTCCGCCAGACAGGTTTTCTCTCCTTGAATGTAGACTGCTTTCAGGAAGGTGTTGTGATGGATCGCCCAGTCCCACACCCTTTGAGCTTCCTGACAAAGAGGGAGAGATCCTGTTTCTCCCTGCTTGTTGACGTAGTACATGACGACTTGAGTGTCTGCCCAAATAAGGACTACTTGATGTTAAGCTGAAAAGCTTTGAGAGCATTGAAGATCACTCTGAGTTCCAACAGATTGATGTGACACTGATGATCTGTGCTGGACCAGTGGCCTTGAGTATGGAGACCTTCGGGATGAGCCTCCCAAGCGTAGGTTGAGGAATCTGTCACGAGGATCTTCTGATGAGGGGATGTCTGAAACAGTAAACCTCTGGAGATATTGGAAGAGAGCATCCACCAGTGGAGAGACTGTCTCAACAAAGGAGTGACTGTAAATGTGTTGAGAGAGTGGGTCACAAGCCTGTGCCCACTGAGATGCCAGGGTCCACTGAGGAATTCTGAGGTGAAGTCTGGCAAAAGGAGTCACGTGAACGGTCGAGGCCATGTGACCGAGTAGTACCATCATGAGTCTCGCTGAGAGTGAAGAAAGGGAAGACACTTTGCGGCAATGCTGAAGGAGAGCATCCAGACGCTGCTGAGGAAGAAATGTTCTGAGTTGGAAAGTGTCCAGAACAGCTCCGATTAACTGTAGGTTTTGAGAGCTGATTTCGAATCCCAAGTTTTGTAGGACCCACATAGTCCATTGGGTTGCTACAATAACCCCCTGAGATGTTGAATCTTTGATGAGCCAGTCATCCAGGTAGGGGAACACCTGAAGACCATGGTTCCTCAGAGCTGCTGCCACCACCACTAGGCATTTGGTAAACACTCGTGTAGATGATGCCAGGCCGAAGGGTAGCGCTCTGTACTGAAAATGCAGATTCCCCACCCGAAATCTGAGGTACTGATGGGAGGCCGGATGAATGGGGATGTGAGTGTAAGCCTCCTTGAGATCTAGAGAACATAACCAATCGTACTGATTTAGAAGGGGATAAAGGGATGCCAAGGACAGCATGCCAAATTTTACTTTGACCAAAAATTTGTTGAGAGCCCTGAGATCCAGTATGGGCCGCAGATCACCCGTCTTCTTCAGAACTAGGAAGTAATAGGATTAAAACCCCCTGCTCTGCTGTTCCAAGGGAACTTCCTCGATGGCACGGAGACAAAGCAGAGCTTGAGCTTCCTGAAGAAGAAGGGCAGTCTAGGATGGATTGGAAGGATTCTCTCTTGGAGGAACTTCTGGTGGAATCTGAGTGAAACAAAGAGAGTATCCTTCCCTGATTATTGACAGCACCCAGAGGTCTGATGCAATGGTCTCCCATCAATGGTAAAAATGGAGACGACCTCCTATGGAAAGAGGAGAGGACAGAGGCAGAACGATGGAGGTTATGAACAGTCAAAATGTTTGAGAAGCCTTCGGTGCAGAAGGCTGAGGTTTCTGTTGCTTCTGCTGTTGTTGCTGTTTCTTGGGAGGTGCTCGAGTATAAGGAGCTGCCCTCGGAGGATAATGCCTCTGATAGGATGGAAGAGGTTGAGAAGGTTTGGAAGGAGCTGGCTTAGGCTTTGGTCTGACAATGGAAGCAAAAGATTTATCATGTTCAGACAACTTCTTGGTGGCGGCCTCTATCGATTCATCAAAGAGGTCATTGCCTTCACAAGGAATATTGGACAGATGATCCTTAATGTTGGGATCCATATCAATGGTGCGAAGCCAGGCAAGGTGGCACATCGCTACTGAGAAAGCAGTGACCTTCGAGGAAAGTTCAAAGGCATCATAAAATGACTGAAGAAGGTGTAACCTGAGTTGGGCTAAAGTAGCAATGACTTGCTGGAACTCTAAAAGCCTTGTTGACCAAGGACTTTAGAAAAACCAGGGAGTATATCAATAAAATACTTGAAATAAGTAATAAAGATAAAATTATAATTTAAAACCCTGGAGGCCAACACTGAATTTTGATAAAGACGATGGCCAAACTTGTCCATGGTCCTGCCCTCTCTGCCAGGAGGTACGATAGCATAGACCCTGGAAGGATGACTCCTCTTTAAGGTAGATTCCACAAGAAGGGACTGATGAGATAGTTAGGAGTTCTCAAAGCCCTTGCAATGTATAGTTCTATACCTCGATTCCAACTTGCCTGGAACAGCAAGAATGGCATAAGGAGTCTCCAGGTTTCATTTGAAAGTCTGAGAAAGAAGCCTGTTAAGAGAAAGTTTGAGAGACTCCACAGGAGGCCGAGGCAAACTCATTTCCTCTAAATACTCCTTAGAGTACTTAGAACCAGAGTCCAATTTAAGATCCAGGTCCTCAGCCATTTGATGGAGGAAGGAGGAAAAGGACAATTTATCCACAAGAGGATGGCCTCGAGAGGGACTTGATGACCTCGAGGCACCTCGAGTGGAAAACAAAGGCGAGGCCTCTCTGGAGTATTGATATCCCAGTGAATAAACAGACTGGGGCGAGGCACTGGAAGAAGCGGAGCCATCAGGTTCTGGTATTGGTGTCCTGGATCAAGGAGTTGGAGGCCTCAAAGAGCTGGAAGGCCTGGACAAGGAAGGTTTCTCTCTGAAGGAGGACCTGTGCCTCGACCGGTGATGAGAGTGCTGCTTGGACGCAGGTCTTGCGCGAGGCCGAGGAGACTTCGCCCTATGCCTCGAAATGGGCAATACCTTATGTGAGGATATAGGGCTGGAAGTTGTAGATCGAAGTCCCACAGACTCTGTGGTTTGGATCGAGGAATCTTGAAGCACTCCCAAAGACTTGGCTCCTTGTATAGAGTGTGAAGATTCCAGACCAGATACTCACAAAGACTGGACTCCTTGCATAGAGTGTGTAGATTCAGCTCAAGGCACAGGCAAGGACTCAACCTCTTGTGAGACTGCTGAGTGGCCAGGCTGGACTGCAGGAAGCAGAGTCGAGGCAGGACTATATTTGGTCAGTACCTGAACAAATTCCTGCTCTAAAATGGTCTGGATAGTAGCCTGCAATTGTGGATCCAAATCTGAAACTGGACCACTTGCTGATACTAAAGGCTCCGAGGACGAAGAGGAAGAATGCTTTGACTTGGAGGAATGATGTTTAGGTAGCTGAGGTATCTGACCTGAGGGAAGCTCAGGAGAAGATCTGGCAGATTTACTCGAGGTCGAGGATGTTCCAAACGAGGAAGGAATGATGAGACTTGAGGTCAAAGTCGTGGAGGCAGGAGGACACCCCATAGCAGGCCTGACCAAGTCAGAAGTCGAGGTCGAGGGTATAGCAGGGGTCTCCATACCGAAAATCTTCTCCACTTGAACTCAACGACGTTTGAGGGCTTGAGGTTGAAGGGTAGCACAGCGAACACACAACTCTGGGCAATAATCATGCCCCAGACACTGAAGGCACCGTTGGTGTGGGTCAGTGAGGGAGATCGCACGCTGGCACTGGCTGCACTTCTTGAAGCCCGTGACCGGCCGGGACATAGAAGGAAAGATAGCTGCCGCAAAGTCGAAGCCTGCAGGTTGAGGGCATGCGACAGGCCCCGCCAGTCACTCAAAAAAAATTCAACTTTTTTTTTTTTTTTTTTTTTACACAAAGACCAAAAGAAAAGCATAGCGACATGGTAATAAGAAAATAAAACACGAGCCGTGGTGAGAGAAGGCACGAAGCGAACTAAGTTCAGCACAGAGCGTCAAAGACTGACTTCTCGGCTCCGTGGAAAATTGAGAACTGAGGAGACGCGCCCTGTGCTGGGCAGGAAGGCACTCGCGCATTCGAAACTTCTGAGTTTTTTCAAGCAAGTTTGCTTGCGAGATTGTCTGCATCCTGGTTCCGTGGATGACGTCACCCACATGTGAGAATAGCTGCCTGCTTGTCCTGGGATAAAGCTTAGAACAAGTACATAGAATCTCTAAGGGGAAGATTCTCAAAAGCTTGCCATGGAAGTACATGCAAGGCAGTTAAGCTTCCAAAGCTCAAAAGGATTCTCAAGGGCTTTTACCAATCTCAGTAGCAGCAGCCAAAAAGAACCTTATACAAATGTGTTATGAGGAGCTCATTAGTATTAAAATGAGTATTCCAAGTGATGCACAGAAGGGAATGCCCACCTTTTACTAGGAAGTGTGTGTGTGTGTCCTGCACCTAACAGCTGCATCCACATCAGGGTCAAAATTTTAAAAATGTCCACAAAAATAAATTCCATGGAGCTCCTGTGATCAGGAACTGTACTGGTCCTGTACACAACAGCTGTGCCTACCGCTTAGCTCTTCTGTGCAGGCACAGTTCCTCCCCCTTTTACCAGGCTACTCAGCAGAAATACCATGCATGCTATTTGTGCTGAGCATGGCCTGGAAAACCAAAAAAAAAATTACTCCCAATCTGGTATTTTTTTTACCATGTTACCAGTGCTTCGTGCATACTGCCCTAAAAGAGTGAAAGAATAGATGGCATGGATGAGCAGACTGCATATGCCACAGGTTGTTTATCTGCCTTCATTTTTCTCAGTTTCTATAAATACAGAGTATGGAGGGGCCCTAGAGCAACAGTGGGAACTTAAATTAGGTTTTCCTTGATTTCAAGTCCAGTTTTTTAACTACTATGCTATGAGTATTCCTCCAATAAAAACATGGGAGACTAGCAACCAAGAGGCCTATCACAAATTGCATGCTCTTACTTAGGAAACTAAACCTAGGACTACCAATGAGATCCATGAGCTTTAGTCAGTCTTAGATCAATGGAGACAGGCAATCTCGAGTACAGAATGTCTATCCTGGGACTGCATTAGCAAGAACCTTTGGCGTGGCAGCCATGGCATTGATCTATGAATGAGCCTTATTCAGCCAGCTCTCCAAGTAGAGGTGGACACTTAATCCTCTTGAAAGAATAGGCAACCCTTATACTGAACTTCAAAGCAACTTTGGCAACAGCAAGGCAGCTCTGAATCATGCTCTGAACCCTAGGAAGAGAATAGAGAAGCGATTGTGTGTAAGTGGAAGACAGCATCAGACCAGTATATGCAACTACAGCTATCTTGACTGCAAAAAATATAATTCCTTTAATTTTAAGAGAATGCCCATGAAGAGTGCTAAATTGATACCACTGACAATCCCAATCCTCTAACCACAAAATATAGATCAGAAAAGACATACAAATTTTCCTCACATTATTTCTATTATCTTAGCCTTCTTCTAGATACAGACTTCTAGGAAAGAAGGATAGATCTGTATCCATGCCAATTTAACCTCTAACCTTCCTGTTCATATGATCATCCATCACGTCAACTACTTTCTTTTCACTGAAGTAGAAACCTGTTCACTTGGAATTAAAGAAAGTGACTTGAGATCATAACTTAAGTCATTGAAAAACAACAGACAGCAAGGGCTTTAGGCCAAGGGCTAGGCAGAAATTGAACTAAAAAGCTTAAAGGTTTTGAACTCCTCTTATCAAATTCTTCTGTTAACGGAAATCATTAGATCTTCAAAGAAAATGAAAAACTTTAAGAAACAAGTTTATTACCTGCTCATAGTTTAGTCGCTGAACTTCAGAGATCTCTTTTGGTTTTGCTTCAAGAATATAATCTCCTACAAAAAAACAGGTAAATTGAAATGTGTTTCAAAGCTTACACTTTATAGTGGTGAATATTCTAAGAGACTCAAGAGTGCCATGTTAGTGATGTTCAGGATTTAGGAGGCTGGGTTTTTTCTCAGGATTCTATAGATTTGTAAATTAACTGTCTTGAAGCCTGAAGAATGGTTTATATATCTGGATCCTTTCCAGTTTAGCATACTAAAGGGCTCATTTTCAAAAGAGAAAAACATCCAAAAAAGGCATAAACTGGCACTTGGACGTTTTAATTGTCAAAATGTCCAAGTGCCAATTTTCAAAATTAATTTTTTAGATGCACTGCAAGGCATTCACCCTCCAGGACATCTAAAATGTTAAAGGGTGCATATAAGAGGCATTTTTTGGGTGGGCTTAGCACTTGGACATCTTTTAGGGATATCAAATCTTTTTCAAGTTGTCCAAGTCATCATTTAGACACTTGGAGTTAGACCCGTTTTAAAAGTGAAGAGAGCCAAAAAGGTACCCAAACTGACCAGATGACCCCTGGAGGGATGAAAGTATGGCCCCTCCTCACTCCTCCAGTGGTCACTGACCCCCTCCCACCCCCCAAATATATAAATGAAACAATACATACTTGTCTCTAGAACAGCAACACCTGGTATGGGAAAGCCTAGTATAGCAGCACACAGGTGTCTTAAGTATCCCGGTTGGAGGGGGGGGAGCTAGTGAACCATAGAGATGAGGACCCAGGTTCAGAAGCCACTCTACCCATTACATGTATAGTGAAAAGTATGAGCCCACCAAAACTTATTGCATGACACCAGCAGCCATAAGAGGTATTGGGGGTGGAAGGCGAGTAAAGGAAGTTTTGGAGAGCTCACCATGCACTAAAAGGGGGTTCTGGTGAAATATGTACCTGGCACCCTTTATGTGAAGTTCACAGTAGGGACCCCTAAGGTACCTCATTGCCCTGTTGGGATGTCTGCTTGGCCAGTCCATTAAGATGCTGGCCCCCTCCCACATCCAAATTGGCTTAATGTGGACATTTTGAACATGGCAGTGTTTGTTTTTGAAAATGGCAAAAAAAAAAAAAAAAAAGTTAGATGTCCTAAGGGCCAAGATATCCAAATAGATCATTAAAATATATATATATATTTTGGACCTCTAGCAGTTTGGAAAATGGATGTTTCCCTGCCCTGACTTTTGGACGTGTTGTGGGAAATGTCCAAAGACAAACTTAGACACACTATCGAAAATGCCCCTCCACAGCTCTCAAATCCTCCCATCTCACAGACTAAGAACATAAGAACACAATTGCCAAATTGGGACAGACCAAAGTTCCATCAAGCCCAGTATCCTGTCTCCAACAGCAGCCAACCCAGACCCAAGTACTGTGGTAGGATGCAGCCAATTGGTAGGTTATTCTAGTGACAGGAAAGAGGATGAGCTAAAGAAAGTTCCTGTGCCATGCAAGTGCTGGAACTTCCAGGAAGGGGGGTGGTTGTTGTGCAGGGGTAGGAATGCAAGAGCAATGGGGAAAAGTGTGATGGATCTGCTGCAAGCTGGGAAAGGGAGCTGAAAGCAAAGAGCAAGAACTTTACATGATGTCGGCATTGCTGTTGGGAAGAGGCATTGACTTAAAGAGCAAGTTGAGCATCAAGCAACAGCACAGCACCAGAAATAAGAGTGAGAGAGTCATTCAGTCTGTAAAATTGTAAGAGTGCATGCATGAGCTTATCTAAGAAGCAAGAGTGTGTATGTATGTATGTGGATGACTGAAGAATGAGACAATTCATGTGTGTCTGTAACAGCAAGAGAGCATGTGTTTCTATGTCTCAGGTAGTGAGTCTCATATTGACATTTTGAGCTGGGGTAGAGAAATAGCAAAGATATTTACCTGTAGTAGGTGTTCTCCAAGGACAGCAGGCATATATTCCCACATGTGGGTGATATCATCAACAGAAACCCAGTACGGACACTACCAAATGCAGTGAGAGATTGGAGAAACTGGGCCTCTTCTCCCTTGAAAAGAGGAGACTTGAGAGGGGACATGATCGAAACATTCAAAATACTGAAGGGAATAGATTTAGCAGATAGACAGACTGTTCACCCTCTCCAAGGTAGGGAGAACAAGAGGGCACCCTCTAAAGTTGAAAGGGGATAGATTCTGTACAAACGTAAGGAAGTGCTTCTTAAGAACTGCCATCTCCGGATCAGACCTTCGGTCCATCAAGTCTGGCGATCCGCACACGCAGAGGCCCAGCCAGGTGTGCACCTAGCATAATTTTATTCAACAATATTCCTCTATGCTTCTCATAAGGAGATGTGCATCTAGTTTGCTTTTAAATCCTTGAACGGTGGATTCCGCAATAACCTCCTCTGGGAGAGCATTCCAGGTATCCACCACCCGCTGCGCGAAGCAGAACTTCCTGATATTTGTCCTGGACTTGTCCCCCCTTAGCTTCAGTCCATGTCCTCTTGTCCGTGTCACATTAGACATTGTAAATAATTTTTTGTCCTGCTCTATTTTGTCGATTCCCTAAAGTATTTTGAAAGTCTCGATCATATCTCCTCGCAGTCTCCTCTTCTCAAGGGAGAACAATCCCAGTCTCTTAAGTCATTCCTCGTATTCCAAGTTCTCCATACCTTTAACTAGCTTCATTGCTCGTCTCTGCACCCTCTCCAGCAGTTTTATATCCTTCTTTAGGTTGGGAGACCAATGTTGGACACAGTATTCCAAGTGTGGTCTCACCATCGCTCTATAAAGCGGCATTATAACTTTCTCCGATCTACTCGTGATTCCTTTCTTTATCATGCCTAACATTCTATTTGCTTTCTTTGCCGCTGCCGCACATTGTGCTGACGACTTCAGGGTCCTATCTATCAATACACCCAGGTCCTTTTCTTGTTCACTCTTACCCAGAGTTGCACCTGACATTCTATACTCGTGTTCCCTGTTCTTTCTGCCTAAATGCATTACTTTGCATTTTTCTACATTAAACTTCATCTGCCATTTCTCCGCCCATTTCTCTAACTGACACAAGTCACTCTAGAGTTCCTCGCTATCCTTCTGCGATCTGATTGCCCAGCATAGCTTTGTGTCTCTGGATGTTCCTTCTTCTATGTCATTGATGAAAATATTAAATAAGATGGTCCCAAGTACCGAGCCCTGGGGCACACCGCTAGTCACTTTCTCCCAGTCTGAGAATTTCACATTTATGCTCACTCTCTGCTTCCTGTTCTCCAGCCAATTGCCTATCCATCTTAATATATCTCCCTCTATTCCATGGCTTTGTAGTTTCCTGAGAAGTCTTTTTGGAAGTCCAGGTATATTATGTCCACCAGTTTTCCACTATCAATTTGTTTGTTCACGGTCTCAAAAAATTGAAGTAAATTCGTCAAACATGATTTCCCTTTCCTGAAGCCATGTTGACTGGCTCTCATCTGGTCGTGTGTATCCAAGTGCCGGACTATGCTATCTTTAATCAGTACTTCAACCATCTTTCCAGGAACAGACGTAAGACTGACCGGTCTGTAGTTGCCCTGTTCTCCTCTCGATCCTTTTTTGAAAATTGGCATGACATTTGCTATCTTCCAGTTGTCCGATATCTGTCCAGTTCTAATTGACAGGTTGGCAAGTTTTTGCAATAGTTCTCCGATTTCAACCTTCAGTTCTTTTAAGACTCTCGGGTGAATTCCATCCGATCCAGGGGATTTGTCACTTTTGAGTCTGTCAATCTGGTAGTATATCTGGTCCAAGTCCACTTCTACTGTGGTGAGGCTGTCCTCTATTACTCCTTTGAACACTTTTACTGCTTCTGGTATTGTTGTGGTGTCCTCCTTCGTAAAGACAGACGCAAAGAAGGAGTTTAGTTTGTCTGCAATCTGTTTGTCTTCCTTGATGTATCCTTTTCTTCTGTGGTCGTCCAGCGGTCCCACCGCCTCCTTTGCGGGTTTTCTCCCTTTTATGTACCTAAAGAAGGGCTTGAAATTTTTGGCCTCTTGCACTATTTTTTCCTCATAGACCTTTTTGGCTTCCCTCACTGCCTTGTGACATTTCTTCTGATCATCTTTGTGTTTGTTCCAAGTTTCAGTCGTTTTTGTGCGTTTCCATTTTTTTGAAAGAGTCCTTTTTTTTCTTATGGTTTCCTTCACCTCTTTAGTAAGCCATGCTGGTTCGCCTTTGCCTTTAGTATTCTTTTCTTTAGAAATCCGCGGTATGTAGAGATTTTGTGCTTCTGTGAATTTTTCAGTAGGGACATGCCTGATCTACCGTTCTAATTTTGTCCATCTTTTTCTTGTTGTTTCACCATGGCTCTCATGCTATCGTATCTTCCCTTTTTAAAGTTTAAGGTCATGGTTAATGTTTTGGTACGTTTCCCTTTCCCGATGTCAAGTTTAAAGTTGATCATGTTGTGATCTCTCGTCCCCAGCGGGACCGAGACTTCTACTTCTTTTGTCGGTCCCGTAATGCCATTTAGGACCAAGTCCAAGGTGGCGTTTCCTCTCGTCGGCTCTCCCACCATTTGTTCCAGGAAGCAGTCCCCTAGCGCCTCCAGGAACTTGGCCTCCTTGCCGCAGTTCGAAGTTCCCAGGTTCTAGTCTATCACCGGGAAATTGAAGTCTTCCATGATTATTACATTACCTGTCTTAGGTGGACATCTGTGAAGTTTAGAGCAAAAACAAAGCTTCTAAGTCCAAAAAAAATACTTTTGAAAACATTAAAGAAAATCCAAGATGGCCATCGTGGGTGCCAATACTGCCCAAGAAAACTCAGGGAACCGCGAAAAATGGCGATTTTACAGGTGGGGGGGGGATCAGAGCATGCAGGGAAACCTCTCAAAAAACCCAAAATCACAAAAATTCTATGACTCAGATACCACAGAGACATGTGCTGCAATGAAAGTCAATGACAGCCTGCAATACACAGTACAAGCAAGGAGATCAGTACCTCAGGAGCTGATTAAACTGGATTTTTTTCAGGTCTTCTGACCGCCTCATCTTCCCTGTTGCCACAGATCATGACCACCAGGACCCCTAAGGGAAATTAGGGAAGACACACGGTCCAGTTCCGATCCCAGCGTACCTCCACGGAACCGCAGCAGCCTGCGCTCTACCCCTTTGCAGAAGAGATGACTCCCGATCCCGGAGACCAGATCCAATCTACAGGCTGTCTAGAGGGCTTACTGCAGTTTAAGCTTACAGAGCACCCTCCAGAAGCAGACAAAATTTAAAATGTTTGCGATCTCCTGCCGAAGGATCACTCCCACAGAGTTGATTCACAGCACTTGGCCAAACCAGCGAAACAAATCAAATAAAAACTACGAATTGAAAACAAATCATGAGCAGAAGAGACTGATTTCACCCATGCAGCAAGGCTGCAGGACAAACTGAGAATGATAGGAAGCGACCAGCCAGGTAGCCTAGAGGGGAGGGAACAAGTTTTATTAGTGCTGCAGCCGAGGCTAAAGAGGACACAAGATCCTATGAGTTCCGCCTCCAAAGGGATTGTACAAGAACAAGTGATAAATAATCCTGGAAACTTGGATTCTGACCAAATTTGAATTTCTACAGAAATCCTGCTGTAATTCCTTCAGGAAGAAGAATCATAGAAAAGTCAAAAGTCTGCGGTTAATTCATCTTGCTATAGCTGATTATCTGAAAGCTACTACAAAACAAGACTTTAAATCAGGCAAGACCTTAATGCAAAAACAGAAGAAGTGAAAGGTTCTCAATCTGGCTCTGGTAGTGATGACCCCATTAATGCAGCTGTAAACCTCAATGCCAGCGTAACACCTCTTTAAAAATTCAATGGGTTAGAGGGGCAGAGACTGAGCAAGATGACTGCCTGAAGCATTCGACAGGACACCACGGGGAAAACTTTACCTGTTTGATGGTGAAAAGGAAGACTAAGACCCAGGTCTATCCTGTTGAGCACGGGTCAGCCCAGCATTTATATGGCCCCATGGATGCTTTTGTAGAGCGTGGGCTAACTGTTGCACCGGAGGAAAAGTCCTCAGCTGGAGGCGGGAGCCAAGCGGAGGACTCCATGCCCTCCCTCGAGGAAGTCAGCCTTTCCCCGGAAAAATGAATGCGTTCCAGATCAACCACTCTCCCTGACTGCGTGTGATGATACAGGGTTAGGAGGAGAGCAGCCTAGCCCAGCCTGCAGACCACAGAGAGAGAGAAGGCTCCGCGGCACAGACATCGCAGGCTGTTTTACCAGCCCAGCTGTGATTCGGTTGTGCCATGAAGACGGCAAGGGAAACGAAGGACCCATTTCATCTTGATTTCCAGCAAGGTACTGTAAAGTTATTGGACTTAGAACCCATTCCAATGATTCCAGCCCTGATTAAACCATCAATGATAGACCTAGACTCCATTTGGGAAGCTATTTCCTCATTACAAATACCCAGATACAAACTCTAACTTCCCACTGCGCTGGAGTACTTTATGAATGTTCTAAATTAGATAGAGTGAAAAAATTGGAAGTAAATTACAAAAAACAAGAAACTAAAATTGAGACACTGCAAAACCAATGCTATCTTATGATGCGAGATAGTGCTAATCTCAACTTTAAATTAGTGTTATTGGAAAATGTATCCAGGAGACAAAACCTCAGATTAATTAATTTTCCTAAAGTAATTACCATTACACCTCTTGATATGTTCAAGAGATATCTATCTGAAGTTTTAAATGTTCCAGAGTCCTCTTACCCACCAATATCTAAAATATATCAGTGTTCTCCCCAGAAATTTTTTCCAGCCGGGTAGCATGAAAAAGTAGCCTGGTGGGGCGGGGCGTAAAAATTTGGTAGTGGGGAAAATTAAATGTATACTATTTTTATTAGTTAATTATTATTATTTTCCAATGCTCGGTATGACTTCCTTTTTTAAGGTTTGACACTTGTGCCAGAATATTTTTGCTAAATTTAAGAAGTATCCAATTCTAGAAGTGAATAATTAGATATTCACCCTCTTTCAAATAGTATAGAGGTTTAAAAAAGGGAAATGCGTTAATGAAGTCATTAGGTTCAATCTAACCATTTATTTCTGCATGAATTTAAACAACTAAAAAAAATATATATATATAGCTCATCCAGTCATACAAGAAAGCACAGTTACTTACCGTAACAGTTGTTATCCGGGGACAGCAGGCAGATATTCCCACACATGGGTGACGTCACCGACGGAGCCCCGCAGCGGACAGCCTCGAAAGCAAACTTGCTTGAAGATCTCGAACTTTCGAGTGCTGCACCGCGCCTGCGCGCGTGCCTTCCCGCCCGAACTAGGGGGCGCATCTCCTGAGAGGATCCTCAGTTCAGATACCTAGCCAAGAAGCCAACCAGGGGAGGTGGGAGGGTTGTGGGAATATCTGCCTGCTGTCCCCGGATAACAACTGTTACGGTAAGTAACTGTGCTTTATCCCAGGACAAGCAGGCAGCATATTCCCACACATGGGTGACCTCCAAGCTAAGTAAAAGGGGATGGAGGGAGTTGGCAATTTACGAAAAAAGATTTTGCAAAACAGATTGGCCAAATTGGCCATCCCTCCTGGATAAAGTATCCAGACAATAATGAGAGGTGAAAGTATGAACCGAGGACCAAGTGGCAGCCTTGCAGATTTCCTCAATAGGAGTTGATCGGAGGAAAGCTACAGATGCCGCCATAGCTCTAACTTTATGGCCCGTCACTCGACCTTGAAGAGGAAGACCAGCCTGAGCATAACAAAAAGAAATACACGCAGCCATCCAGTTGGAGATGGTACGCTTCGATATAGGACGACCCAACCTGTTTGGATCAAAGGATATGAAAAGTTGAGGAGATGTTCTGTGAAGTTGAGTGCGTTGCAGGTAGAAAGCCAAAGCACGTTTACAGTCCAAGGTATGAAGAGCCGCCTCTCCTGGGTGAGAATGAGGCTTTGGAAAAAATACAGGTAGAACAATAGACTGATTGATGTGAAATTCTGAAACGACTTTAGGCAAGAATTTAGGATGAGTACGTAGAACAACCTTGTCATGGTGAAAAACTGTGAAAGGTGGATCAGCTACTAGCGCTTGTAACTCACTGACACGACGAGCAGAAGTGAGAGCGATGAGGAACACAGCTTTCCAAGTGAGATACTTAAGATGAGCTTTGTCAAGTGGTTCAAAAGGAGGTTTCATAAGTTGAGCTAAAACAACGTTGAGATCCCAAACCACAGGAGGTGGTTTACGAGGAGGATGGATATTGAGAAGGCCTTTCATAAAACGAGAAATCATAGGATGTGCAGAAAGGGATATTCCATCCAAAGGCTGATGAAAAGCAGCAATAGCACTAAGGTGGACTCGGATAGATGTAGTCTGAAGTCCAGATTGTGATAAATGAAGTAAATAGTCCAGAACTGATGTCAATGAAGCAGCTCTGGGTGGTAGATTATGTGTAGAACACCAAGCAGAGAATCTTGTCCACTTTTGACCATAACATTGTCTAGTGGATGGTTTTCTGGAAGCAAGTAAAATCTCTTGAACAGACGGAGAGAATTGAGAAAAGTCTGTTAAAGAGAAAGGTACCAAGCTGTCAAATGTAGAGACTGTAGATTGGGATGAAGCAAAGCTCCTTGATTCTGCGTGAGAAGAGAAGGAAAAATTGGTAGAAGTAGAGGCTCCCTGGTGCTGAGTTGAAGTAGAAGGGAGAACCAAGGTTGCCTGGGCCACCGAGGAGCTATCAGAATCATGGTGGCATGGTCTGATTTCAACTTGACCAGAGTCTTGAGAATTAGAGGAAACGGAGGAAAAGCATAAAGGAACTGATTCCTCCAGTCCAGGAGAAACGCATCCGCTTCGAGACGTTGAGGAGTGTAGATGCGGGAGCAAAATTGAGGCAGTTTGAAGTTGAGAGGTGACGCAAACAGGTCTATCTGCGGAGTACCCCAACGGGCAAAGATTTGGCGAAGAGTAGGAGAATTGAGTGTCCATTCGTGAGGTTGTAGAAGACGACTCAATTTGTCCGCCAAATAGTTGTGTTGACCTTGAATGTAAACTGCTCTGAGGAAGATGTTGCGGGGAATCGCCCACTGCCACAATTTCAGAGCCTCTTGACAAAGGGAATGAGATCCTGTCCCTCCCTGTTTGTTTACATAATACATGGCTACTTGATTGTCCGTACGTACTAGAATCACCATGTCGTGAAGTAGATGTTGAAAAGCTTTGAGAGCATAGAATATCGCTCTGAGTTCCAACAGATTTATAGAACACCTCCGGTCTGCTTGGGTCCAGAGCCCCTGAGTGCAAAGACCGTCCACATGGGCTCCCCATGCGTACATTGACGAGTCGGTTGTGAGGACCTTTTGATGAGGAAGAGGGTAAAACAGTAAACCTTTTGAAAGATTCAAAGAGAGCATCCACCAACGGAGAGACTTCTTTAAAGAAGGAGTGATGGAAATCAGTCGAGTTGGTGGATCCACTGATTGTTGCCATTGCGATGCCAGTGTCCATTGAGGAATGCGAAGATGAAGCCTGGCAAAAGGAACTACATGAACTGTAGAGGCCATGTGACCGAGCAGAATCATCATTTTTCTTGCTGGAACAGTGGGAAGTTGGAAAAATTGTTGAGAAATTTGAATGAGTGCATCCTGACGTGGTTGCGGAAGGTATGCTCTCAGATTGATAGTGTCCAGAGTCGCTCCTATGAACTGGAGAGACTGAGAAGGAGTCAGCTGAGATTTGGGAAAATTGATGTGAAATCCCAGACTTTGTAGAAAAAGAATAGTCTGTTGGGTCGCTACAATAACCCCTGTAAGAGAGGGAGCTTTGATGAGCCAGTCGTCTAGGTATGGAAATACTTGGAGACCCTGGTTGCGAAGAGCTGCAGCTACCACCACAAGGCATTTTGTGAAAACCCTGGGGGAAGAAGCCAGTCCGAAGGGGAGAACTCTGTATTGAAGATGAAGATTTCCCACTTGGAATCTGAGGTACTTGCGAAATGTTGGATGAATAGGGATATGAGTATAGGCCTCTTTGAGATCGAGGGAGCACATCCAATCCCCTTGATCCATCAAAGAATACAGAGTTGGCAGAGTGAGCATTCGAAATTTCTCTTTGACTAGAAATTTGTTGAGAGCTCTGAGATCCAAAATCGGTCGCAAATCCCCCGTCTTTTTGGGAACTAGAAAATAACGGGAGTAGAATCCCGAGTTCCTTTGAGATAGAGGGACTTCCTCTACTGCTCGAAGAGAAAGAAGAGCTCGAGCTTCTTGGAGAAGAAGAGGAAGATGCGACTGGTTTGAAAGACACTCTCTTGGATGGCGATCTGGAGGCACCTGAAGGAGTCGAAGAGAGTATCCCTCTCGTATGATGGTAAGGACCCAGAGATCTGATGTTATGAGCTCCCATTGGTGATAAAATGTGGACAGGCGACCCCCTATGGGGAGGGGAGAATTTGGAAATAGAGAAATTTGAATGCTCAAGTTGAGATTGTCAAAAAGACTGAGCAGGCTTAGTGTTAGCAGGAGTCTGAGATTTTTGTTGTCGTTGTTGAGGAGGAGGACGACGAGCAGGAGGTCTAGAAAAAGCAGGAGTTGTTTTCAGTGGATAGCGACGTGGAGTTTGTTTGAAACCTCTAGTTGGTACAGTTTTAGGTTTTGGACGGATGAGGGAAGCAAAAGAGCGCTCATGTTCTGAAAGACGCTTTGTAGCTGCCTCAATAGAGTCATCGAATAATTCATTCCCTTGACAAGGAAGATTAGCCAATCTATCCTGAAGGTTAGGATCCATGTCCACTATCCTCAACCATGCTAATCTACGCATGGCTACTGCAAATGCTGAGACTCTAGACGAGAGTTCAAAGGCATCATAGGAGGCTTGTAGCATGAAAAGTCTCAATTGAGAAAGAGTCTTAAGGATATTTTTAAATTCTGAAAGACGATTGGTAGAGATGTCTGGGTAAAAGGAAGACAAAATCTTTAAAAAGTGATTAAAATAGGACGTAAAAATGTAATTATAATTCAAAACTCTGTTTGCCATCATAGAATTTTGGTATAAACGTCGCCCAAATTTATCCATGGTGCGGCCTTCCCTACCAGGAGGGACTGAAGCATAAATTTTGGAGGGATGTGCTTTCTTCAATGATGACTCTACTACCAGAGATTGATGAGAGAGTTGAGACTTTTCATAACCTTTAGATGGAACCGTCCTGTAACGAGATTCCAATTTAGATGGGATGGCCGTGATAGAATAAGGAGTCTCCATATTGCGAGTGAAGGTCTGCTGGAGAACAGGAGTCATAGGCAATCTGAGTGACTCTTTAGGAGGATGGGGAAGCTCCATGTCCGCCAAGTACTCAGGAGTATATTTAGAGTCTGAATGAAGGTCCAGCATGAGGGCCTGGCCCATATCAAAGATAAATTTGGCAAAAGAAACTGATTTTGGGTCAGATGATTCTTCAGGAGAGCCACTGCGAGATTTGTGTTGTACTGAGTAGGATGGAGAATCCTCTCTAGAGTATGTGGAAATGTCTGATTCCATACGCACAGTGGGAGAAGAAGCTGTACTGTGAAGTGGAGTAAGAGAATGTTTCCTCTTCAGACCCCTGGATGGAGAAGTACCCGGTGTACGAGGCACAGACTGAGTCGAGGTATGTGGAGAACTGTCCCGACGGACTGGCTTCGATGGGGTTCTGGATCGAGAAGGGCTTCGAGTGGAGGCTCGATGTCGAGAACCCTGCTTCGTCTTCGAAGAACGAGACAAAGAAGCCTCGGTATCCAACGTCGAAGATTCCCTCCGAAGCTTGGAGGCCCCATGTCTCGAATGTTTCGACCGATGCTTCGGAGGAGGTGAGCCCGGAGACGACTCCGATGAAGAAATGTTTTTCGGTGTCCGGGATCGGCTTCGAGAGACTGGAAGCTCCGGTTGAGTCACAGGCTGGTCAACTCGAGGCAAGGTCGAGGACGGGACCAGTTGAGCCACTAAAGAAGTAATTTGAGTGGTGAGGATAGATTTTAACATGTCCTCCAGCATCGGCACCGAGACAGAAGGTTCTGACCTCGTATGTGCAGCAGTACGCTCCGAAGAGGGCGACCTCGAAGGTGAGTATTCCCTTATCTTGGAGGTACGCTTTGAAAGTGGTCGCGCCGAGGACTCTGGTGGCTTCTTGGATACGGCACCTGAAAGAGAACTCGGAGACTTACCCCCCGTAGAAGGCTTCGTGGAAGACGTCGTCTTCGAAGTCAACGAAGGAGAAGAGGTCGAGGCCTTCGAGACCGAAACTCCAGCCGGAGTCTGGGTCGAGGCCTTCGAGACCACAGGCGTCGAAGTCGTCGGAGTCGAGGCCTTCGAGACCGGTGCAGCCGCCACGGTCGAGGCCGGCTCCGAAGATTGCTCCATACCAAAAAGTTGGAAAAATTGAGCACAACGCCGCCGAAAAGCTCGTGGAGTGAGGGTAAAGCAGCGATGACAATCTTCTGGGGAATGAGAGGAACCCAGGCACTGTAAACAACGGCAGTGGGGATCGGTGACCGAAATCACCCGATTACACTGTCGACAGCGTTTAAACCCGGTAAGAGGCCGGGACATGGAAAAAATAAAGTCCGTGTCGAGCGAAGGAGCCTAGGCCTAGGCCCAAAGCTCGACGGCCGAACTGAAAGGAAAAAAGAATAACTTTTTTTTTTTTTTTATAAGTAAAAAGAAAATAAGAAGAATAAATGAACACAGCGACCGACTTAAAATTAAAGAAACAGCCGCGGTGATGAGAAGGCAATGCTGCAGAGAAAGAAAACGTGTCTTCTTGTCTCCGCGGAAATAAACGAACTGAGGATCCTCTCAGGAGATGCGCCCCCTAGTTCGGGCGGGAAGGCACGCGCGCAGGCGCGGTGCAGCACTCGAAAGTTCGAGATCTTCAAGCAAGTTTGCTTTCGAGGCTGTCCGCTGCGGGGCTCCGTCGGTGACGTCACCCATGTGTGGGAATATGCTGCCTGCTTGTCCTGGGATAAATGGCTGTACAACACCTCTAATAATGTTTTGATCACTAGGTTCCTTCCTGAGGTCTCACTGAGGATATGAAATAGATGCTTCCACTTCCAGACCTCTTCCACATAATTTATGGAGAGGTGTTACTGAGCCTTGAAGGGCACCTGTGTGATTGATCTTTATCTGCTTCTTTTTTATTTTGCTATAGTGCAAAGTAAGAGCTAGGGCAAAACAGTATAGGTAAAGATGCAGGTAATAATTAGCAATGTATTAAAAATATTTTATTTGCTTATAATGTCATTTGAAAGCTACCTGATGATAATACAACTTTAATTTAATTCTTTATAATGTGTGTCTGTGTTGGGGGGGACAACACCTACGTCAACAGTAAAGTTAGAATAGAGTCATTAAATCCAGTGGTGTACCTAGTATATATGACAGCCAGTGCTAATCATTTTTTTAACAACCCTCTCCTCTATATAAAAAAAGATATTTTTAGTAATAATCCATGAGTCACACAATAAGGGTGCATCTAGGAAAAGGCACCATCTTAAACACTGCAGTGAGCACTAGAACACCAACACACGCATTGTAAAACAACCAGATCCTACACAGATCCTGTAATCGATGCTAACAGAAAGCCATGTCCTTTTCATACACAAAGAACACAGATACACCCTCGCCCAATATGGAATAATCACAAACTAAAAATAGAAATATGTAGACAAAAGTTAAACTGAACCAAGAAACCAGACTGCATACAATGCAACACCACAGAAACAGTGACACATGTCCCCTAATACTGTGCAAAATATAGACAGTAGATGTAAATTTGAAAAAAAAACTTCTAGATAACAGTCACTACTTTACAAATTAACAAATAGAAATAAAATAATGAGAAATATGAAAATACCATTTTATTGGACTAATCCATTTTTCAATTAGCTTTCAGAGGCCAAATCTTTCTTCAAGACAGAACAGTATACAGCTGTTATGGTATCCTGTCCTGACCTGAGGAAAGGGGTTTATTCCCTCCCAAAATTGCCTTATTTCCATTTCCTATTGATAAATTTTAATCAATACAGTTACAATACTACTTGATTCTACGTAAAGCAACAAAAATATTTATTTTCAACCTTTTGTCGTTTCTGCTTTAGTCATCTTCTCTTCACTCTCTTCTTTCTATTCAGCATTTGTCCTCACTCCCTTCCATGCAACATCTGTCCTCTCTTTTTGCCCCTTCCACCCAGCCTCTACCCTCTCTCTACCCCTTCCATCTACTGTCCACCCTATCTCTGGCCCTTGCATCCACTGTCCACCCTTTCTGCCTTTTCCATCCAGTGTCTGCCCTCTCTCTGTTCCATATGGTATCTTCCCTCTTTCTATGTCCCTTCAATAAACTCTATATCCTGTGCCCTTTCTCTCCTTTGTACATGATTTATTTCAGCTTCAGCCCCTCTCCATTTTTTGTCTCCACCCCTATGCTCTGGCAACTCCCTCTTCTCCTTTCCTTCCTTCCTTCCTTCCCACTCCACCCCATGGTCTGACATCTCTATCTCCTTCCCTTCTCTCCCCCCTCTCCAGTATCTGCCTCCTGTCTTTCCCCTTTGGTCTAGGCCTCTCTCTTTCTCTCCGTCTTTCTTCTGTGAGGAGATCATGTTGATCTTGAACACTGAATAATTCTTCCACATTCTCCATATCACTGTACTGTAGTCTGGTCCAGCAGACTGCTTTGGCACTATTACATGAGTAATAGTAAATTCATTATGCATCAGCTATCTACACAGAATGCCACAAGTCTCTATTTCGAAACTTGTGAGACAGATCCCTTGGCAATACTACACTTCGGAGCCCTTTGAACATCTGGTTTTGTATGGTTGCAGGCTTTAAAGCTCTGTTTACTGGAGGAGACTGTTGTCCAGCATACTTAGTTGCATCACTCTTAAGGATCTGATCAGAGATTACATTAGACAAGGTGATATTTTTAGGCATGGAAAAACAGGACATGTTCTCCTCAATCTGCTCAGATGCCTTCAAATGCGCTTTAATATTCGTCTGTTCTCGGGCTAAATCTTGCCTCCTGAGCTGATCTTCAAAGGAGAGTGGAGTGAGAGTCATATCGGCAGTGAGATCCGTTTTGGGCCACATGTTGTGCAGGGCTGGACTAAGGCAAGTTGTAAGCTTCCTTCCATCGCTGACCTATCTTCCATAAGTCAGCAACGGAAGGAAGCTTACAACTCGCTGCTCTTGCTTGCTTCGGGCCTTCCTCGTTGCCGGGTCCTGCCTACTTTCAGAAACAGAAAGTAGGCAGGATCCGGCAGCGAAGAAAGCCCGAAGTAAGCAAGAGCAAGTTACTTGTAAGCTGACCTGTCTCCTATAGCGAACCCATGCTCCGGGGCGTGTTCATGCCGACTTCCCTTCTCTTCCTCCCTCAGGACGTGACTTCCGGTTTCGGAGAGAAGCGGCATGCACATGTTAGAGCCCCGGAGCATGGATTCAAGTCGCTTGCTGGCGTTAAAAACTAAAAAAAAAAAAAAGTCAGGCTCCTGCGATTCAGGCTGTGCCGAGTCAGCCCGGTAAATCTCCAAGCCGGTGAGAAGGGTTTGTTTTTTTAATGTTGAGCAGAAGGTGGCGGCAGCAGCAGGATTGCGATCGAGATTACAGCCGGGCGCTCATCTAAATTAGCTGGGCGGAGCGCCCGGCTGAAAGGCCCTGGGGAGAACACTGTATATTATTTACCATTTGGCAAGAAGAAATCTGAGAAGGATCAGCAAGATCTATCAATGGATAGTTTGGATTTGACAAACTTTTTGAAAAATCTGAGACGAAAGTGGTGACTTCGGCCACACTTTTCATCCAGTTTGCATCGGACTCTGATAGAGAACATAAGAACATAAGCATCGCCTCTGCCGAGTCAGACCACAGGTCCATCGTGCCCAGCAGTCCGCTCCCGCGGCGGCCCCCCCAGGTCAGTGACCTGCAAATGATCCTCTTTTGAAGACATTTTGACCTATATAGTACCCCCTCTATCTATATCCCTCAATCCCCTTTTCCTTCAGGAACCTGTCCAACCCCTTCTTGAAACCCGAAATCGTACTCTGCTCCACCACCTCCTCTGGAAGTGCATTCCAGGCATCCACCACCCTCTGAGTGAAGAAGAACTTCCTAGCGTTTGTTCTGAATCTGTCTCCCTTCAATTTTCTTGAGTGCCCTCTTGTCCTTGTTTCCCCTGCCAGTCTGAAGAATCTGTCTCTCTCTACCCTCTCTATACCTTTTATGATCTTGTAAGTTTCTATAATGTCCCCTCTAAGTCTCCGTTTTTCCAGGGAAAAGAGCCCCAGTTTCTCCAGCCTCTCGGCATATGGAAGGTTTTCCATGCCTTTTATCATTTTCGTTGCTCTTCTTTGGACTCTCTCAAGTGTCGCCATATCTTTCTTAAGGTACGGTGACCAGTATTGAACGCAGTACTCCAGATGAGGGCGCACCATCGCCTGATATAACGGCAAGATAACTTCTTTGGTTCTGGTAGTGATTCCTTTTTTGATAATGCCCAGCATTCTGTTCGCCTTCTTTGAGGCCGCTGCGCATTGTGCCCCCGGCTTCATTGTTTGGTCCACCAGAACCCCCAAGTCCTTTTCTAGGTTGCTTTTGCCCAATACCATCCCCCTCATCCCCCTCATGTACATCGGGTTTCCTTTCCCTATGTGCAAGACTTTGCATTTCTCTACATTGAAGCACATTTGCCATTTATTCGCCCAGTTTGTTCAGGTCCCTTTGTAGCTCTTTACATTCCTCAACAGTTCTAACCCTGCTGGAGAGTTTTGTGTCGTCCGCAAATTTTATAACCTCGCACTTCGTCCCTGCTTCTAGGTCATTAATGAATATATTGAACAGCAGTGGTCCTAGCACTGACCCCTGCGGGACACCGCTTGTAACTGCTTCCCATTCCGAGTAGTGTCCTTTTACTCCCACCCTCTGCCTCCTGTCCTTCAGCCAATTACAGATCCATCTGTGCATGTCTCCTTCCATTCCGTGGTTCCACAGTTTTCTTAGCAGGCGCTCATGGGGTACCTTGTCGAAGGCTTTTTGGAAGTCCAGATATATGATGTCTATGGGGTCACCATGGTCCAATTGTTTGTTTATCCTCTCGAAGAAGCACAGTAGGTTCGTTTGGCAAGTTCTTCCTTTACAGAAACCATGCTGGCTGGTTCTCATCAGATTATTTCTCTCCACATGCTCATCGATGCTGTCTTTGATTAAAGATTCAGCCATCTTCCCTGGAACTGAGGTTAAGCTCACTGGTCTGTAGTTCCCCGGGTCGCCTCTGGATCCCTTTTTGAAGATAGGTGTAACATTCGCTATCCTCCAGTCCTCCGGGATTACCCCTGTTTTCAAAGATAGGTTGCAGATCTTTAGTAGTAACTCTGCTATTTCATCTCTGAGCTCCTTCAGTATTCTCGGGTGGATTCCATCCGGTCCCGGTGATTTGTCTGTTTTTAATCTATCTATCTGTTTGAGTACGTCTTCGAGGCTCACCTCTATTGACAATAGTTTTTCCTCTTGGTCCCCCTTGAAGGTTTTTTCTGGATTCGGCATGTTGGATGTGTCCTCTTTTGTGAAGACTGACGAGAAGAACTTGTTTAATCTGTCCGCCACCTCCTTTTCCTCTTTTACCACTCCCTTCCTGTCTCCCTAATCCAGGGGTCCCACTTCCTCCCTCGCTGGTTGTTTTCCCTTCACATATCGAAAAAATGGTTTAAAGTTCCGTGCCTCCTTGGCAAGTCTCTCCTCATACTCTTTTTTCGCTGTTCTGACCACACTGTGACATTCTCTCTGATGTTTCCTGTGCTCTTTCCAGTTTTCCTCGGTTTTATCTTTTTTCCATTTCTTGAAATATTTTTTTCTTGTTTCCTATCACATTTTTAACGTCGTTGGTTAACCAAGCCGGGTCTTTTGTTTGATTCCCTTTGCTCCCTTTTCTAAATCTGGGTATATACAAGTTTTGCGCCTCGTTTACCGTATCCTTGAATAAGGTCCAGGCTTGCTCCACCGTCTGTGTTTTTCTGGAGCTGTGCTTGAGCTTTCTCTTTACCATTTGCCTCATGGCGTCATAGTTCCCTTTCTTAAAGTTGAATGCTGTTGCAATGGTCCTCCTCCCCTTTGGCATTTCTATTTCTACTTTGAATCGGATCATGTTGTGATCACTGTTTCCTAATGGTCCTACTACTTCCACTTCTTGTGCAGGTCCTTTCAGCCCGCTGAGGATTAATCCAGTATAGCTGTCCCTCTCGTTGGTTCCCTGATGAGCTGCTCCAAGAAGCAGTCCCGCACAGCCTCCAGGAACTCCGTTTCCTTAGAACATTTTGAAGCTCCATGGCTCCAGTCTATCCCGGAATAATTGAAATCTCCCATAATTATGGTGCTTGCGTTTTTACATTCTCTCCTCAATTCGGCCCTCAGTTCTTCATCCATTGCCTCTGTTTGTCCAGGTGGGCGGTAGTACAGTCCCATCCTTATCTCGGCTCCCTTTCTTCCTGGTATTTTAACCCATATTGATTCCAGTCGGTCATTTGCCATTGTTATGTCCACTCTGGTCGAGTGAATGGCATCCTTTATATAAAGTGCTACTCCTCCCCCTTTCTGGTGTGTCCTGTCTCTTCGGTAGAGCTTGTACCCTGGCAGTACTACGTCCCATTTGTTTTCTTCGTTCCACCATGTTTCCGTGATTGCTATGACGTCTAGGTTCTCATCCTTAGCCATGATTTCTAGTTCACCCATTTTGCTCTTCAGGCTTCTTGCATTTGTGTACATACAGTTTAAGTCTTGATAGTTTTGTTTTTTTTGTTACTTCCCCTTTTGGTTTGTTGTCCTTGCCGTCCCCTTTCTGTCCTGCAAACTCCTGTTTGTTGTTAAAAATGTTTTTCAACTATCAGAACAAATTGTTTATGAATAGAAAAATTGGAATGTTTCTGGATGTATTGAGGGTTACCCAAAAAAAGCATGGGCAACTTTTACCTCAGGTATCCCTGTAAATCAGGAGTCTCAGAGTCCCTCCTTGAGGGCCGCAATCCAGTCAGGTTTTCAGGATTTCCCCAATGAATATGCATGAGATCTATGTGAATGCACTGCTTTCAATGCATATTCATTGGGGAAATCCTGAAAACCCGACTGGATTGCGGCCCTCAAGGAGGGACTTTGAGAACCCTGCTGTAAATGTTTGATTAATCTTCAGTGTGTTAAATATATATTTTTTGAAGCATCACAATTAACTAAATTTATAGCAGGTAAAGTGGTTGTTTCTTCTACTACCCCATTAGATCTTTAGGCACAAACTTCGTAAGAAAAGAAAGTTTAGCCCTTAGTAAGGCTCTCTCTCATCTTTTTCTTTTCCTTAAAAAATTTATTGTATAAAATTTCTGTTGGTATTGCCGCCTCTCCTTAGTTTTGGGGACTAAATGACTGTACAAGATAAAGATTGATTCTTCTTATTTTATAATAATTTTCTGTGGTGTTAGAATTTCTATTGTATAGTTATTAAATTTATGATTTGGTAAGATCATGAAATTTTGAAATTTAATAAAGAAATAAAATTAAAAAATAATTATTTGAGTTATGCCAAGCACAAATTCAGAGAAGCCATTGCTAATCAAACTGCAGCTGTTAGTGGCTTAACTCCTGCTAATGTTGAACAAGAACCAGCAAGTGATAAATGTCAAAAATATACTATGACTTTTTGCTGAAGGAACTGAAGCAAAAATTGGAACTTTCCAACCATAAGGGAAAAATACATATTCTGACCCTGGCCCCAAATAATTGGAATATTGAGAAAACTGCAAAAGAATTTAGTGTCTCATCCAGAATGGTAAAAAGAGCCAGGAAAGAAACAGGAGGACTGTATTCTTGCAGTTCCAAAACAAAGGAAAATACTTGCTGAGCAAGTTAAGCAAAAAATCCTAAATTCATACGAAGATTGTGATGTTTCTAGCTGCCCAGGTTAGTTTACAAAACCCCCTCAAGGATCTGTTTGACTTTTGTGGCAAAGTGTCCCTGGTATCAAATTTTTATCCCAAAGGAGGGCAATGAATCAGACCCATTCAGGATTAGAGGTTTAGCAAAGGTCATATACTGTATTTTTTTGCTCCGTAAGACACACCTGACCATAAAACGCACACTAGATTTAGAGGAGGAAAACAAGAAAAAAAAAAAAAACCCATTCTGAACCAAATTCTCCCTGCCAGGCTCTGCACCCAACCCCACATTCCTTACCAGGCTCCTTACCTGTCCCCTATCTGGTGGTCTAGTGGTAGGCTGAGATAGGGCAGGCAGGGAC
This sequence comes from Geotrypetes seraphini, assembly GCF_902459505.1. Taxonomy (NCBI): domain Eukaryota; kingdom Metazoa; phylum Chordata; class Amphibia; order Gymnophiona; family Dermophiidae; genus Geotrypetes; species Geotrypetes seraphini. Next base: position 46,218,073 of record NC_047097.1, read on the forward strand.
AGGGCAGGCAGGCCTAGTAGTGGCTGGCAGGCTGGTAGGCAGGGCCCCCCGTACCTTATTTTAGTTCTTCTGGCGGTCCTGCCCTTCCCTCCGGCTGACTCCCAAACTAGCTGCAGCAGGTCAGAGAAGTGCAAAAGGCAGGCACAAGGGTTAAGTGACTTGCCCAAGGCCACAAGAAGCATCAATGGGAGAAGCAGAATTTGAACCTCACTTCCCTAAGTCTCAGCCCACATTGCTATACACATCTGAAAGAGATGCCACTTTTTTCCTCACTGATTTCTCTCTGCAAGTGAAAATCGCTGCACAGAAATTGCTGACTCTGGATGCTGCTTCCTGGAGCAGCTTTGGTGCTGCGTAAACTCAAGACAGTCCCAGCCCACAGTCCCTGATCCTCGGTCTGTCCCAAATCCCAATCCATGCCAGTGTTACCTACCAGTTTCCTGAGCCCACTATATAAACTTTCCAAGGAGCAGCCATTCTGACCTTTGTGTGCTCAACGGTGAGATGGGGCAGGTGCACTGACAAACTGCCCCTGGTTCCCGGAGAGCCTGAGCCAACCACAGCACCCAGGACTCACCCCTCTCTGCCCCCTCCCCCAGCTCCACATTTTCGCCTTTGCAATAGTGAGTGGATCAGGGCTTCTTCCACTGTGTCATTTAGCCTCCACCCCCACGCACTGATTGGCTGTTTCCTGTCTATTTCCACCCTATTGCCTTTAAAGGAAGATGAATGTGTGGCACATGGGGGGTCTGTAAATAAAGTCACATTCTGCTTCCAGCGAAGCTCTGAGTGTAAAAATACATTAAACACATTTGCTGGTAGGGAAGGGCAGCACCGCCGGATCGCCAGAGGAACTAAAACAAGGTAAAAGGGGGGGGGGGGGAGGTTGGGTATTCGCTCCATAAGACGCACCCTTATTTCCACCCACTTTTTTGGGGAGGAAAAAAGTGTCTCTTATGAAGCGAAAAATGCGGTAGTTGCTGGGACAAGGGAAAATCATCAATTCTAGCCCACTGATGCAACTAAAATATGCATTAGCAAAATTTCAAATGAAATCACCTAATTAATTTCAAGTGTTCTGGAACATCAATATTTTCCTGCCATTCAAGTATCCAGCCTCCAACATGGTCAGTATTTAGCTTGCATCTATGACAATTCTTGGTGGATTTGGCTACATATGTGAGATCTTAATCAAGGAACATAATGTCTTAGTCAACCTTTAGCACCCCCAAGGTCCTGTCAGGTCATTTTATTGGCCATCCCGTAGAGACATCTGTTGGGTTCCAGAAGAGCATATTACTGCTACCTTGATGCACCCACAACAATTTCATCAGGCAGGTACATTTATTTACAAGTCACTTTGACATTCAAAGTCAGGAAAAACATTAAATAATTTTTTGTAAAATCTGCAGTTTAAGAAATTCTGTCTTTTATTGTCATGTGCTTAAAAAAAGCTTCACAACCTGTGGCTGGTACCTTGCTTGGCTATCAGGAGTGGCTCCTAGGCGATGGGGTTGCCAATTTTGATGAATTGGCAGTGACTCAGTCACCACTGATTGATGCAACAACAGTTTGCAACAACTTTGATGACTAATTTATGAAAATACTATATGTCTGAGCAAAGACATCCCCTGCCCCCCCCAGCATAAGCTTCAAAGATGAAACCTGGACCTCCACCCCTTGGTCAGATCACCTCCGATGCAACTTTAACTTACACTGGCTCAAAAAACAAAGCCAAAGGATTCCAAGAACTACTCACAAAGAAAAAACAATATGGACTAGAGGTCAACTAAACCCTGAAAAATTCTGGTCCCACTACAACCCAACATCCACCACAGACCCAAACCCCAACTTCATCCCAGGCTGGAATAACTTCAGCACCCAGGTTCTAAATGACTTGGCCCCACTGAAACCCTATAAGAAAAAACACCGCTCATCTGCCAACTGGTTTGACGCCAACCTACTAGCTCTGAAACGAGAAGTACGCAAACTAGAAAGAATCTGATGCAAATCCAGCACAGATACAGATAGATATACCAGGCGTACAAAAGTTATCGAATACAAAAAAATGATCAAGGAGAAACGCTCCAAATATTATGCCCAATCAATCAACACCCCAACCCTGAACAGCAATAAACTCTTCAGACTTATCAACTCCTTATTTGACATCAACTCATATAAAAGCTCCCCCACAGATCTTCCACCCTCCCCAACAAACCTAGCTGATTACTTCACCAACAAAATTCATAACTTAAAAACCTCTCTCGCAACAAAAACACCAGCCCATCAACCCTTCTGCCTACCCCAAACAATGAAGGTATTACCGCCGACATGACCTGGAATCGCTTTGAGAACCCAGACTGGAACCTATTCCTAGAGCTATATACTAAATATGCCAAATCAAACTGCCTTCTAGACAACTGCCCACCCTCCATCATGAAAATAGCTCCCCCCCCCCCCTTCAAAGTGGAGCTCTTCAACTGGATTACCCTCTGCCTGTCCACTGGCTACTTCCCACTGGAACTTGGCCATATTCCCATATCTCCAACCATCAAAAACCCCAAAGATCCACTGCCAACATACCCTTCTTCCTCAAGATTATGGAAGGCCTTGTAAACCAGGACCTCATGTCTTACCTCGAAAAATTTAACATCCTTCATGACTCCCAGTCTGGATTCCGCACTAACTACAGCACGGAAACCGTCCTAGCATCTCTAACCGATTACCTCCTCCAACTATTCTCACAGGGAAACAGTGCCCTACTACTCCAGTTTGACCTCAGTAGTGCCTTTGACCTGGTAGACCATGACATTCTGCTCAGCTACCTCGATTCCATAGGCATTTCGGGACAGGTACTAACCTGGCTCACAGGCTTCTTAAAAAACCGCACCTACCAAGTACACAACGAGAGAACCTACTCCCACACCTGGTCCAACCCCTGTGGAGTTCCACAAGGCTCCCCCCTGTCACCTTCCCTATTCAATATCTACATGATTTCATTGGGACACATGTTATCTGACCGAAAGCTGAAATCCTACATCTACGCAGATGACATCACAATTGTCATTCCCATCTACTCATTGTCACAAGAAACAGAGCAACATCTCATCAGTACTTACCATGGTCAAACACTGGACCACTCAGTCCAAACTGAAACTAAATCCAGAAAAGACTAAACTCTTCCTAGCAAGTCCCAACCACAAATTAACGAACACCACCTTACAACTCAACGGCCTAACTTACCCTATTAATCCCACCATCAAAATCCTTGGAGTCATCCTAGACCGCTGCCTGATCTTCGAAGACCACACCAATGCCCAAGTCAAAAAATGCTTTTATACCCTCTGGAAACTCCGCACCATCAAACATTACTTCGACTTCCCCTCCTTCAGACTGCTGGTCCAATCCCTAATCCTAAGCACACTGGATTACTGTAATATAATTTATATGGGCTCCTACAAGAAAACCATCAAACGACTGAGACTTATCCAAAACACCACGGTCCGCCTAATCTATGGCCTCAAAAAGTCAGACCATATCAGCCCTTACTATAGAAAACTGCACTGGTTGCCAATAGAAGCGAGAGTCATATTCAAATTCGCCTGCCTCTGCTTCAAAACCTTAACTGGCTTGTTCCCGATATATCTGTCTCACCACTTTGTGTTCCCTGGAACCACTCGCACACGTAATGCCAATCTGTTTACCTACCCTTCCCCAAAGGGATGCACCTACAAAAGATTCCTCAATAGAACTCTCTCATACCAAGCTGGCAGATGGACAAACTGCCTGACTACCCTCATCTCATCTGCCCCATCTTACTCATCCTTCAGGAAATCTCTCAAATCTTTCCTCTACGACAAATTTCTCGAACCCCCCATCACCAAATAATCAAATACTTCCATCCTGTAATTGATACTGATTGTTTTCTTGACATTCACCACCCTGCATTGGTTTTGTACACTGCTTGTTCTTTATAAGCCTCTCGCACTGCCTTCTCCACTATATAAATATCTCTGCTATATATGTACAGTCTCCTGCATGATAAATCTACATTGTTCTTCGCTGAATATGTACAGTCCTCATTGTATCTTCGCTGTAAATGTACAGTCTCTTACACTGTAAACTGCTCTGAACTGTTTGTGATATTGCGGTATATAAAATAAAGTTATTATTATTATTATAAGCATATTATTATAAGCATGGTAAGCACAGAACAAGCTTAGCTGTACCGTAAAATGTCACATCTCTAGCTCATTTGTCTTTGGGACTTTAATTCTGAACAAAGCAAGGCTAGGTACAAGATGAAACAGCAAAAATGACGTTCATTCAAATTACATTAAAAAAAAAAAAAAAAAATTTAAACTACACAATCAAGATATTTATACCCCCAAAATGGCAAATATTTGCATTAAAAAGTGACATCACGTCTTTATGTCATTATATATTGGCTTTCAGTTGGCTGCAAAGCCTCCTAGTGCAAATCCTAGATGTACATCATGTACCATGACTACTGGTCCAATTATGGCCTGAATCAAAGTATAGGTCAGGAGCATTGAGAAGTCAAAATAGGCTTTAAATTTCTTATTGGGTCATTCCATACCAAGTGGGCTAATGGTACCTACCATTATGTTTCATATTTTATTTAAAATTTGCGCACAGAATAATCAAGAGTACTAAGAGAAATCTCCTTTTAGATTCCTAACTGCAATAGTCACTGAGCTAGAACCACTTGTCTGGCTGGTGCTGCAACTGATACATAGATTCATGGCAACTCATGCTGAGGAGTCCCATCCCTAATGATTTTTGTAAAAATTGAGGGGTTTTGAGGTAGAAAAAAAAGCTTTAAAAACCCCCCAAAAACGATTGTTTAAAATCACGCCAAAAACAGCCCATGGAGACTTATTTAAAAATTAAACTCTAAAAACAGGAGTTTTAGAGGTGGGAGACTTGAACCCTACCATTGGAAACCCTCAAAAATGACTTTCAGAAACCCCTCCCCTCTGATATTTCGATAGGAAATAATAGGGTTGTACTCACAGTTCCGAGCAGTGTCTGCCTGTAAGCTTTTTCCTGCAGCTGAAGTGAAGGTAAACGATTTTCTGCCTTGGAAACTTCTCCAATCAGTCCAATCCAAAAAATCTTCAGGCTACCAGTTGGACAGGCCCCAACCATGACCTCCACCCCCACAGAACCTCGAAGCACAACGGGGTAAGAAAATTTGCAGCCAGCACCCTGATACCCCGAAGTTTCTTACTCAGGGCGCTCTCAGCTTGAACTTAAGCCTCTAAGAGTGTCAGAAGGCAAGCTTGCTCCCAGGGGAACGGACCCCGAGCTCTGAGGTGGCACTCAGTAGGCTAGCTTACAGGTTCACCCGAAAGTTTGTCCTTTGAAGCTGCAGTCTGGCTCCGTGGAAACTGTCCTTTCCCAGGCAGAGATCCCCTAAAGAAGGGATCTCAGAGCCCCGAAGCCACCAAAAAAGTCAAATTGTTATCAAAAATAATGGAAAAATAACAGAGATCAGATCAGAAACACCTCTGCACGGTTTGCTTGCAGAAGGAAAAAAACTTAAGGGGGCACTATACTCCACTATTATGTGGAAAGTGATGAAAGATGTGAGTAGAACTTCTCCAAGACCCAGTTCACGGATTGGGATTTAACACCATACATACAGAATCCAGAGAAGATGTAACAATGTATATTCTCATATACATATGACATTCTTCTATTTATCCTCATTAATCACAACTCTAATGATACAATGTTTAATAATGTCAAATAGAATAGACAAAATACAATCCTGGGCCGCATCCAAATCAAACAAAAGCAGACAAAATGAAAGTAGTATGGTTTCATAACACTGTGTACATGGTTCCACCTGCTTCAACTCTAACCTTAGGATCCACAATGGATATCAACAAGACGTCCAAGGTTCTCAGGAGTCATACTCAACTCAACCCTAAGAATCTCAAGTATCCAACTTGTGGAAGAAATTCTACTCTTCTCGTATTGTAGAAGGTTAAGACTTATTAGACCCTTTTTTCAAGAGCACCACTTTGACGTACTAAGGCATATGCTTATATAGTCCCAGCTAGACTACTACAACTCCTTCTATGTGGGTCTAAACTCTACTCTCCTGAACAAGTTACAGATGATTCAAAACATGACTAATATTCAAACTAAAATAAATTTGATTACCTGTCAACATTTGTATCACCTTCAAACTATCATGAATAATGTTCCAAATTCTATATGCAAAAACCGCTGAACCACTCAAACTTATTTGTCAATTCCTGGTCAGCATATGCCAGAACAGTGGGGGAGGGAAGAGTGATGGGTGGTCTGCCCCAGGCACCGTCTTGGTGAAGGCGCAGGCTCCCATCCTCCTTCAACAGCCCCCCAACTGCCGCACGTGCACGCCACTTCCCTTCCCCCGTACCTCTGTAACGTTCCTGGTGCGAGCAGCAACCCCCAAGCTGCTGTCATGCCAGCATCAGCTCTTCCAGCATAAAAAAAGAATCCTACATAGTCTGCAGTTCACTTATACAGTTGCAGTTCTAAATATGAAATTAGTATGCTGCACTCTTATTTTCTCGGTCACCTTTTTTGATGTTTTCATCACTAATTTTCACTCTTCTTTACAAAACCGCTTCGAACTTCATGGTATAGCGGTATATAAGAAATAAATTATTATTATTAAAAATTATTATTATGTAATGCATGCTCTTATTCTATCTTTACAGCTTTGTAGTATTAATATCACCGTATAATTTCATAACAACATAGAGATATTGGACTTCATATATATTGTGTTACACATCATCACTTGATCACTATGCCACATTATTACGTTCTGGTATGGCACAAACAAATTATCACCAAGTCACACCATTTTGATCCGTCATGTAGTAATTCTAAGCATTTATTATATTATCTCAGGATTAATATTTAGATTCATTAGGACCCCTGAGGAAGGCGTGTTATCCAAAACACGGACCTTGTCAGATCCCTTGGTTGGTAATAAGGTTGTATATTCACTGCAATTTTTATCGGTTTAATAAACAATGCCTGCATCCTGTACATAGTTTACAGTTTGTGTTTTGTTTTGTGCTAGCATCAGCTCTTCCTCCAACATCACTTCCTGGACCTGCATCTAGGAAGTGACGTCAGAGGAAGAGCCGATGCTAGTGCAACAGCAGCTTGGGGGTTCTGCTCGCACCAGGAACGTTAGAGGTACGGGGGAAGGGAAGCAGTGCGCACATGTGGCATTTGGGGGGGGGAGCGTGGAAGAAGTGTTTGGAGGTGGAGGGCGGAAAAGAGGGGAGGGGCGCCACCATCCCGGCGCGCCTCTCAACCTCACTACGCCACTGTACCAGAAAACTAGAATCGCTTCAACTACTACTTCGATCTTCCAAAGTGATTAAATTTTTTTTAAAAACACACATTCGACTTGCTCTTTACTTACCTTGGCACCAAGACCTGGAACAACCTCCCAACTGACTTCAGGACATTAGCACAAAGTGTTTCATACTCTAGAGCAGGAGTGTCCAATCTGCGGCCCCGTGAAGTATTTTGCACGGCTCTGTTCGAGGGCGATGCAGAGTTTTCCTCTGCTGGCCCCGGGTGTTTACCATCTTGCCGGCTCCCTCCTCTGTCTTGCTGTAACATTTGCACATTTGTGTGGCCCCAGAAATTTTTTTTTCAGCCAATGCAGCCCAGGAAAGCCAAAAGGTTGGACACCCCTGCTCTAGAGCCTAGCTATTTGAATTCATTAACTATTCCCTACACTCCAACACAATAAATTAGTGTTGTCAGCAGCCAATAAAACAAATTAGGAATCTATTCGATGTAAGTTTTTTCTTTTATTTAGCACCCAGTTTTTGGAATAAACTACCAAATTATCTATGTCTTTAATTAAATTTTAATGTTTTTAAGACCCTTTTGAAAACTTATTTTCAGCTAGCCTTTAGCTCTGACATTCTCCAAAATTATCATGCTTATTAACAAGGTTTTTCTTTTCTACTACTACTACTATTAATTATTTCTATAGCACTACCAGTTATACGCAGCACTGTTCAGAGTCACAAAGGAGACCATCCTTGCTCGAAAGAGCTTACAATCTAAACCACATGTGTCAAACACAAGGCCCGTGGGCCAAATCCGGCCCGCCAGGCCTTGCAATGTGGCCCGCACCGCGCTGTCATCACTGCACGCCGCTGTGTTCCATCACAATGACGTGCGGTGACATAGGAGGCTTGTGATCTCGCCGGCCGTACTTGCTATCTATCTCCCCCCCATCGACCGCCCCCCCCCCAAGAACCTCCGACCGCCCCCCCAGCCGACCCGCGACCCCCCTGGCCGACCCCCACGACACCCCCACCCCCCTTCCCCGTACCTTTCTGTAGTTGGCCGGACAGACGGGAGCCAAACCCGCCTGTCCGGCAGGCAGCCAACGACAGAATGAGGCCGGATTGGCCCATCCGTCTCAAAGCTCCGCCTACTGGTGGGGCCTAAGGCGCCTGGGCCAATCAGAATAGACCCGGGAGCCTTAGGTCCCACCAGTAGGCGGAGCTTTGAGACGGATGGGCCAATCCGGCCTCATTCCGTCGTTGGCTGCCTGCCGGACAGGCGGGTTTGGCTCCGGTCTGTCCGGCCAACTACAGAAAGGTACGGGGAAGGGGGGTGGGGGTGTCGTGGGGGTCGGCCGGGGGGGGTCGGAGGTTCTTGGGGGGGGGGGTCGATGGGGGGAGGGGGGTTTGCGTCGAGGGCAGGAGGGCCTGGGATCCCTCCTGCCCGTAATGTAGTGCGGGGTGGGGGGTCGCCGTGGTCAGGAGGGTTTGGGCTCCCTCCTGGCCCGAACAACTAGCGGGGGGGGGGGGGTCGCCAGGGCCAGGAGGACTCGGGCTCCCTCCTGGCCCGATATTGTCGGGGAGTTGGGGAATCGGCGGGGCAAGAGGGCTTGGGCTCCTTTTTGCCCCGATCGTGTCGGGGAGTCGGGGGGGCAAGAGGGCTTGAGCTCCCTCTTGCCCCGATCGTGTTGGGAGTCGGGGAGTCGGCGGTCCTTCGGGGTGGGGGTGCAGGTGCGTGCGAGCGGTCCTGCTTGGGGTGAATCGGACGTCGGGGGGGGGGGGGAACTATGTAAAAAAAACCAGATACAGAGTTTTCAAACTGTCAGTTTGTCAAGAAACACCATTGCAGACAGAGTTCAAGAACTCTCAGGAAATCTATCATCACAGCTGGCCGAACAGGCATGCAGTTATCTCGCTTTTTCACTTGCTATCGATGAAAGCACAGACAACACTGATACAGCGCAGCTGTCCATCTTTATACGTGCTACGAAGACCGACCTCTCTGTCACTGAGGAACTTTTGGATGTAGCTGCCATGCATGGGACGACGACTGGTAGAGATATATTTGAGGCTGTGGAGAAATCTATAAATAATTTTAAATTACCCTGGGAAAAGTTGGTGGGGCTAACTACCGATGGCGCACCTTCAATGTGCGGAGAAAAGAAAGGCTTGGTTGGACTAATGAAGGAAAGAATGCAAAAAAGTCACTGCCACACACCCTTGATTACTTATCATTGCATTATCCACCAAGAGGCTATGTGTGGAAAAGTTCTGGACATGAATGACATAATGACCACAGTCATTAAAACTATTAACTTTATAAGGGCACGTGGCCTGAATCATCGCCAGTTCCAGCAGTTTTTACAGGAGGTGGGTGCAGAGCATGGAGACGTGCCATACCACACAGAAGTAAGATGGCTGAGCAAGAGCGCAGTCCTGAAAAGATTTTTTGAGCTCAGAGAACAAATTGCTCTTTTCATGGAAAGTAAAGGAAAGCCCTTGCCTGAACTGTCGGATCCCGCCTGGCTATGTGATTTTGCTATGATGTGTGACATATGCGAGCATCTCGCCCAACTGAATCTGAAGCTGCAGAGACGCAAACAAGTCATCACGAAGATGTCTGACATGATCACAGCATTCCAGCGTAAACTTCAACTATGGAAGTCCCAACTGGAACAGGACAATCTTGCCCACTTTCCCGTTTGTTTGAGTATCTCAACCACTATTTCTGGTACTTTTCCTTGCAGTCGGCTGGCTACCAAAGTTAGCCGTTTACTAAGTGAATTTGAGCGGCGCTTCTCTGACTTTAGAACACAGAACTCAGGCTTTGACATCTTTGCCAATCCTTTTACAGTTGATGTCAACAATGTGCCCCATCACCTTCAGATGGAGATAATCGAGCTTCAGTCTGACAGTGGCCTGAAATCAAGGTTTCAGGATGTTGAAATTGAGGACTTCTACCCTCTACTGCCCCCTGACTCAATGCCAGAGCTCCGACTTCATGCTGCCCGTATTCTATCGGGAGCACCTATCTTTGTGAACAGATGTTTTCAATAATGAATCTGAACAAAAACAAGCACAGATCACGCATTACCGATGACAACCTCCATGCTGTTTTGCGGGTTGCTACAGCCCAAGAAATAAAACCGAACATTGACTCATTGATACGGGGAAAACGGTGTCAGACATCTAGCCAGAAAACAAAACAATGAGCATTTTAGGTACATTCCAATATTACTGTTTTGCTTGATAGCATGTGAGTTGGTTAACAGCACTGTTAAGGAAAAGATTGTTCCACTCATTTTAAATTCACATTTCTGGTTAACATTGTCAGTTTATGACTGTTCAGTAAACCATTCGGCCCGCGATTTAGGCTGGATTTTAGATTTTGGCCCCTTCTCTGATTGAGTTCGACACCCCTGATCTAAACAGACAAGACAAACAGGATGTCATGGATACAGGTAAGGGGAACAGTTAATCCCAAGATGCACCAGGAAGGAGAAGGCCTGCCATTTTGAAGAGAAGGGCCTGCCAACCACAGGGAGTAAGCATTTCTCCGTCCGGCCTTTCTTCAACAAAGGTATGAGAGGGTGGGGGTCATCCCTTCTGCTCATGGTGCTTCGGGGGGGGGGGGATCGGGAGATCACAGGCTGGTGACAGAAGGGAGTGGGCATCCCTGCTGCTGATTTGGGGGGAGAGTGCTGGGAGGTCCCCTGCTACAACTGGCTCAGCTGATCGTGGCAGGGGATATTTTCCCTCCTAACCAGCTGAGCCGGAAGGACTCTCTGAAGCCACAGTTTCAGGAAGGCCTGCCAGCTCAGCTGATTGGGGATTCCCTTGCCATGATCAGCTGATGGCAAGGGATTCCATGATCAAGCAGGTGTGATTCTGTAACCGGTGCTGGTGCCATGGGCACCAGTTAGAGAATCGGGGGGGGGGGGGGGGGGGGGGGGGGGGTGGGGTACGGCGTCTGTTTTGGGCTTTTTTTTTAAGATCAATTTGAATCTGTATAGGATGCCTATGTTCTCAGCCACTTCTTAGGTGGCCGCTGAGACCAGTGTCCCATACAGAATCAGCCCCTAAATGTCAATTTTAATGGGCCATTTACAAGAGTATGTGAAAGGAGTGGATGTCATAACCTGAGTTAACATGGCAAGCCCAACAAGCTTAGCTGCACCATGAAATTTCACACCTCTAGCTCATTTGCATATTTTACAATAAGATGCCAAAGATGCCATTTACCACTACATGTAGATAATGTATGCATTTGAGACCCAACTTCTGGTCAAAGAATAACTTTTGTAGCAAAAGAGATGCTCTTTCAAGTGATATTAAAAAAAAAAAAGGAAGATATACAGTTGAGATATTTGCACCCCAAAAACACAAAATTTGTATAAAACACTAATATCATTTCTTTGTGTAATTATATCTTTGCTTCCAATTGGCGGCAAAGCCTCTTAATGCAAATCCTATGTGCATGTCATGTGCCATGACTGCTGTTACAGTTATGACTTGAACTGAAATACAGGATAGGAGCAATGAGGAGTCAAAGTAAGCATTTCATTTATAAAATTTTTTGCCTACTTTGCTGGCTCATAAAAGGGGAGGTAAACTTTCCAACTTTGCACATGAAGATAGCTCCATGGATTGTATTAATCCGCAAAATTTCAATTCTCTTGGAGGCTTTGTTGGGCTATAGTGGCTGGACAAAGTTGCCATTTTGTGTGATGCCACAGTACTCTGAGAGTGACCTACATTCAACAGCCTCTAGGTTTCAAACCAACAGAGATCCAGCTAAAATTTTTTATATGGTTTAATTTGAGGCTATAGGGAATATCCAAACAAAATTTTATTGAATTTGGAGGAGGCTGAGTGGAGATGATTTTCAATATTTGACCATTTTGACATGGAATGACCCAATATACAAATTGACCCTATAGCACGGGTTTTAGCGCCAGCAGCAGTTAACTGTTCTGACACTCATAGAATTCCTGCCGTCACGTGCTACGTGTTAATAAAGGAGGGGTAATTTTGGTGGAATCCATGTCATAACTTGGTTTACATCAATCATGCTATTCTAGCAGTTTTCCCTACCCCCCTCCCAAACATACATCTTTCATCCAACTGGGTCATATACACATGAGGTCTTATTGTATAATTTCCATCAGACAAGTCTTCCTAATGGTAGTGAAATTTAAAAAAATTTCCCAACATGAAAAAAAAACCCAACATAAAATTAACCAGCTAGCAGGTAACAACAACTCATGTTATGCTCCTTTTATGCAAAGTATTATCTTCCTAATAAACTATACTGAAAAGCTTGTACTAACCTAGATATTCCATCAGCTGCTCAGCTGTTATGATTTCCATCATTGGGGGTAATTTTACCTGCAAAAAAAAAAAAAAAAAAAGTATTTTTCTGTGAAATGCACCCAAATACATTATGATTTGTACAAGCTGAGTATATTTTTGATAGTAATTAAAAGAAACAAAATATGCATACTATCAGTCTAATAATGGCATATTTTCAGTCCAGGACTGGCTTAATCTATAATAATAAAACGCTAAGCGCACATGCACAGTCTTAATGCCATGTTGCCTGATCTGTAGTTCCGTGGCCGGCAGAGTGCGCATGCGCGCTTACCAAACATCTATCTGTCTCGCAGCGGGCTTGCCGGCTCTGGCCACACAAAGTTCATTTTTTTGTTCAAAGCCCCCACCGCGGTTCCTCTATCGAACCTCACCAGAGTCGGAGAAGACTTCCGACGCAGCGTCAGCTTTGAACTAAAAAATGAACTTTGTCTGGCCGGAGACAGAGAGATGGCATCTGAATATTAACGGAGCATGGGCGTAGGGGGCCTGGCTCCCCGGCTACTGCGTCTGGAACACGACGTCGAAATTGGAAGATGACAATGGGTTGGCTCACCTCACGGCAGATGTGCAGGAACCAGCTCTAACAGGCTCATCACCCTCCCTCTTCCCCGCGCTCTGCTCCTCTTCCGCGGATGGCATGTGCTACGAGGATGTCGCCTACTTCGTGGCCCGGCACCGGACGGCGGACGTACTCGGTGAGTTTGTCTTCTATGGACAGGAGAAGCACAGAAAAGGTGCTGCTGGACTGTGGGAGCAAGGAAGAGGTGCAGGGGAGCACGGAAGAGGTGCTGCTGCACAGTGAAGTGGGGTGGGGGAGGGAAATGCTGCTGCACAGGGAAACGGAGGGTATGCTGCTACTGTACAGGGAAGTGGGGTGGGGAGGGAAATGCTGCTGGTGAGAAAAGGGGGCTGGGGCTGAAAGGGAAAAGATGGGAGAAGGGGGCTGGGGGGGAAATGGGTTTGGAGCTGGAGCTGGGGCTGAAAATAGGGGAGATGTGAGGGAAGGAGGCTTTACTAGCACCCGTTAATGTAACAGGCTTAAACACTAGTACCATAAGACTCACAGAGGTACTATAATAAGATTAAATGGATTATCTTCAATTATTTGAATGTCATGAAGTTGGTTCAGAACACAGCAGTTAGATTGATCTATGGCCTGAAGAAATATGATCATGTGACACCTTTTTATCATGCGTTGCATTGGCTTCCTGTGGAGGCTCGTGTCATTTTTAAGTTGGGCTGTCTTTGCTACAAAGTTGCCTTTTTTAAATCTTTATTAATTTTCAAATGTTAACAGTGCAAAACAATGAATTTAAACATAAACACTACACAGAACGCACTTTAAATACACAAATAATTAAAAAAACAATCATTTTCTCTCCCCACCCTCCTCCCTATAACTAATAAATGAACTAAAATAAAAGCTCCACTTTACTTAGTCAACAGATTTCTTGTAGCAGCTATTAAGAATAGTAGGAGATCACATGCCCTTTTCATTTTTACATCAGTGCAAGGTTGTATAAGTAAGAAATTTCTTGATCATATACTTTCATACCAAGCAGCCATTCATGACAAAGAATTTAGATTGTTATTGCTTACATCTTTCTCTTATGAACATTTTAGAAATCAGTTGAAAACCTTTCTCTTTTCAAAACACCTGACCAAATAGATATCATTGTGTCTTTTGTAACTTCTTCATTGGTAAACTGCATTGAACTTATGGTTATGCGGTCTAGAAATCTGGTGTTATTTTATTTTATGAACTTGATGCACTAAAACCTGAGTTTTTATTTGGGACCAACTAAAATAAAATCGATTGATGGCATTTTAATTCCTATAGAATAGGCAATACTATAGAATATAAATTCATAATATTAATGCTTACAATTCAAGCCACATTTCTAGGCAGGAGGGACTGAGCATCCCTACTGCCGGCCTTAACAAGTCATGGAGGTGGAGAGACGGTGTCAAGGGCTGCACTAGACTGCCAGGGTGGGAGACCCTTTTGGTCTTCGGTATGGGGGGGATAAGCATGGGGGTGGTAGGCTTGCCGGCAGGAGGAAGCGGGCATCCCTCCTACCAATTTAATGGTAGGGTTGAAGGAGGCTCGTCCCGGTGGGGGTGAAGGGGGGCTACGCTTGAGGGAGGAATCGGGGGCTCTCCATGCCAGCTGAGTCAATCTCAACAGGGGGAGCACCAGTCAGCTGAGCCAGCAGGAAGAGCAGCAGCCGTGGGCATGTTTTTTTTCCCCTTTTTTCGTTTTTTAACAGAAGGGAAGAGCTGTGCCTTGCAACTGCTCTTCTGAGCAAGTGCCAGGCACAGTATCTCCCCCTTTTACCGGTGATTCTCCACACAAATAGCATGCATATAATTTGCATGCTATAGTGTTGAGAATCGCCAGTAAAACAAAAATCGCTCCCACCATGGTATTTTTTACCGTGGTGTTGGAGCTTAGAGAACCTGGTCCTTAGTTAATATTGTATAACTGCAGCTTGAAACTGCTGGGGGATGTGGACAAGGCATGGACAGGTCAGGAGCACTTAAGATTATAGAATACTGTCGGTTACATGTGTAACTGAGAACAGTTAAGTGTAAGCTTTGAAGTAGCACTCTAGAGGGCGCTATGGAATGGATAATGAATACAATGTGTTTGTGCAGTATTTTGTGGAGTTTTTCTACAAAAATGCCTGCTTTTCGTATGGTTCTGGGTAACTCTATTTAGATACAAGCATATGTGTTAGTTAAGGCCACGCCCAATAGAAGCGTACGAAAAGTTGGTGAATAAAAATCTGAATATGGATGTAGCCAAGGCCAGAAAAACACACTACAGATTAATATTAAGGAAAAGCATAATAATATTCTTGTTATGTACTTTGCTATTAAGCCAGACCATAAGGGAAATCAGGACACATTTCTAGAGGTATGAAACTGCCTCCATGTTTCTTTCTCTCTCTGTCTTTGTTAGTTTCCCGCTTTGAGCCTCGTGGTTCCAATTGATAACAGATGTGCTTAGGCCGGTTAGGAAGAGCATATTAGACTCCATATTCCAAAATGGAGTATAACATGTATTAAGTATGAATGTAATATATCATGTTGGATGTGTGAATGGGGCCCCGAATGAATGATGGATGCTATGAATGAGATGCTTATATACTTAAATGTTATATATATATATATATATATATATATATATATATATATATATATATATATATAAAATGTAAGAAACTTTAAGAAGAAATCTGGAAATGGTTAGGTTAAAGCCAGGAACACTGTTACCATGGAAACCCTCTGACCTCTAGTACAGGAAGGGGTCTGGGTCTTCTGTGTGTGTCAGTGAAACTTGAAACTGTCAGTTTTTGAAAGCTCAGAGCAGGGGGGAATAATCCTCCTCCTTTCTATGGTGCTGATAGAGACATGAACTTTTCAGCAGGTTGACTTTCACACAGATGAACTGTCTGAAATAAGTTGCGAGAGCACCAAAAAAAGAGTTGGGTATGTTATAAAATGTTTATGCATATTCAGAAATTAATGTAAACAAAAATATGACTTTAAAAACTGTGTCTTTGAGTTTGAAAAATCTTGTAAAGGAATTTCCTTTATCCAAAGCTAAGGACAGCCTCTGTTAGTGGATTGGCTGATAAGTAATGATGTCATGCAGGACAAAAGGTACATATTGGGGAGCAACGAATTATCAGATTGAGATTCTTTGTCAGAATGCCAGCATTTGGCGTCTGTAAAGATCTCCCAGATGACGCAATAGCCATTACAGAGTTTGTGCTTAGTGCACACTTTAAGAACTTAACTTTAGGCAACCTTTTGAGAATTACCCCCACACTGTCTTCACAAACTATGACAGAATGATTTCATTCTTACATTACTTATGAATAACCTGAATCTAAACTCGTGCATCATCCTCAGGAGACCATATAACTAAATCTGGACTTCAGCATTATTCTATTCAATTGCATAGTTGTCAAGTGCTCCAGTGGATCTCTTGAACAGGTTCTTCTTAGGCTCTATCAGTCATGGGGGGAGAGAATTAGAACAGTTTAAACAAAGCTGCCGATGTAGATTGTTTCTGCTGATTGTTAGAAGGAGTCTCAAAAATTCCAGAGAACCACAAAACCAACCAGGGTATCAGATGTCCCTAATGAATACTGTATGTTGAAATAATTTGCCTGCCTATGCCTCCATTGTGTTCAAATCTCTCTTGTATATTCATTAGACATCTAAAGTTTGAGAACTCCTAATCTACTGCAACTTTATCAAATCTAGCAATGACATTTTAAAAAACAAAAACCTACATAGTCGTGAAAATTACACCCTCTCTACTAAAAGTAGTTCCATAAATTTAAAAGCAAATTAGGTCAAATTAATGTTGAAAACTTACAATGTTCTATTAATCCAAAGTAACAAATGACAGTTTATAGTATGTCAAAAAGACTCTAGCAGTCAATAAATTATTGTTTATAAATATGCAACAAAGTGTCACTTTTTATGTAGTGTTGACATTAAAAAAAATACACAGTATCCACTACTAGATATAATACAAATTACCCCTCCCTAAGCACAATGAAAAAGATTGCTCAGTACTTGGAATGCTCAGTACCTACTAAGCTGGCGGCTCCTGCAGTTACCAGATGATATTCTCAGAACAAATAACTCAGATAGAGTATAAAAGATGTTCAGATAAGTTATGTTGCTAGAGAAATCCATTAAGATATAGCCATAGAAATCACAGAATACTACCGCTCATCCCTAGGACAGAAAGCAAGATAAGAAACTATGGGGCTCATAATTAAAAAAAAAAAAAAAAGCGTCTAAAAGTGGCTTAAATGGGTACTTGGCCGATCAAAAAGCCTGATCGTCCAAGTACCCATAACCAAAGCTGGTTTTAGACGTATCTAAAACCAGCTTAGGCCTTTCCCCTGCCTCTAAACTCATAGAGCGAAAAGAGGCGTTTTTAGAGGAGGGGAAAGGGCAGGCGGTGGGCCAACTTACACCTAGGCGAACAATAGGTATAACCAAAACTTTTGACAGGTTGCCTAGTCGGCACTTATACGTTTTGACTTAGACCAAGTCAAAACAGGTATAAGTGCCGAAAAAGGGGCCGCTGAGCTGATGGCGGCTGGCGTGATCAGCTCAGTGGCCTGGCAACCTACCCATCCCCTCACCGCAACCATCGTGGCAGGAGAGATGGCTCATCTCCTCTGCCGCGATGCAATCACCCCTTTACCCGAACTGTCGTGACCTGCGGCAGGAGAGATGCCCAATCTCTTCTGCCGCGGATTGTGGCAGTTCAGGTAGAGGGGTGATCGCATCGAGGCAGGGGAGAAGGCCAATCTCTCCTGCCACGATGCAACACCCCCCCCCAACGATCCAGGCAGGAGGGAGCCCAAGACTTCCTGTCCTAGTGAGCCGCAACTCCCCCCCCCCCTCCGCTGGCATTGGGGCAAGAGGGAGCCCAAGCCCTCCTGCCCCGCGGCACCCCCGAACCCCCAACACGATCAGGGCAGGAGGGAGCCTAAGCCCTCCTGCCCTGCCGAAGCCCCCTACCCCCCACTAAAATATGGTCAGGAGGGATCCCAAGCCCTCCTGCCCTCAACGCAACCCCCCCACGACTGCCTCCCCCGAACCCGCGATCAGCCCCCCCCACCCCGTACCTGAAAATCATTGGTCGGATAGACGGGTGACAAGTCCGTCTGTCCGACAGGCCTGCCATCCCCGGAATGGCTGGCCTTAAGGCCTGATTGGCCCAGGTGGTTCAAACCCTGCCCACAGGAGGGGCCTAAGGCTACTGGGCCTATTCCTGGCCTGTCGGATGGACGGGCTTGGCACCCGTCTGTCCGACCAATGATTTTCAGGTACGGGGAGGGGGGTGCCAATCCGGGGTTCGGGGGGCAGTCGTGGGGGGTTGCGTCGAGGGGAGGGCCAGGGATCCCTCCTGTCTGTTTTTTTTTAGGGGGGGGTGGGGATAGGGGATTTCGGCAGGGCAGGAGGGCTTGGGATCCCTCCTGCCCGGATCGTTGTATGGGTGTGGGGGGGGGGAATTCTGTAACCAGTGTTGTTTTTGACAGACACAGGTTACAGAACCCAGCTTTTAGGCGAAGGACTAGCTCCTCCTTTGCTTAAAAGCTCTTCTTTTGGGCGTTTAGGAGTTAGGGTTTTTTTAGGTTGATTATATGGTGTTAGTGTAAACGTAGTGGTGGTCTGGGTGTTTAAACAACTGATCGTAGAGGCAGGCCATTATTTTTAAAAAACCTCCTTTTGGACATTTTCCCTGCTTCCTACTTTCAACGTTTAAGGCCGTAGGCCAAAAGGGGACTTAAACGGTTTTTTTAAAATTATGCCCCTCCACCTGTATGCTACTTTCTAATGATCTTGATTGGCCACTGTCACAGACAGCATCCCAAGCACAATGGACCTTTGGTCTATCCTACCATGGCAAACAAGACAAAGTAGGAAATATTTTGAGACAGATTTCAATCTAATATAATAAAATGGAAGGACGCGTATGCGCACTAAAAAATCATGTTCCCTGATCCCGTCGCGGAAACACGATTGCGCATGTGCGGGTTTTACGTCACCGAACTCTGTTCCTCCTCCACCATGCCACGCCAGCCATGTCTGCCGCCGGCCTCGAGCTCCTGGGGGCCGGCGGTGTCGGGATGTGGCCGCACGAGTGCGCATACGCGCTTACTATGTCACTGTCAGAAGACGAACCGCCACAGAGGGAGTGAACGCGGAGTCCTGCCGTCCCTCAAACGTAAGTCTCCTCCTTTGCCCGACTCCAGCCTCTGCTCCTCACCAGTCCTGCCTTCGGTCCTGTCCCTGTTAAACTGGCTGCCAATAACAAAGCCAGATGCCATGGGTTCTTCCCTTTTGCCAAATTGCTAAAGGCTCTGCCGGTCTCGATCCTGTCCATCTCTGAAGTTACTTCCTGATTTTGAGGGGCGGGATTGAGACTGGCAAAGCCTATAGCGATTTAGCAAGAGGGAAAGCCCCCGTGATGTCTGGCTTCGTTATTGCCAGCCGGTTTAGTGGGACCGAGACAGGACCGAAGGCAGGGCTGCTCACAAAGGCGCGCGCCAACTGAGCGCAAGACGGAGGCGTACGCCAAAGAAAATTACAGTTTTTAGGGGCTCTGACGGGGGGGTTTTGTTGGGGAACCCAGCGCGCGCCTCCGCGCTGCGCTTAATTGTCTGGCCGCGCCTTTGTCCCGGCGCGCTTTTGACCTGACACCCTCCCCCCTCCTTCCAGCGCCCGGCAAACAACATGGAGGACTGCTTCCGGGAGGAATCGGCTTCCAGCTTTATATGTCAGGCCTGACTCGCGACTCCATTGGAAGAAGCAAGGAGTAAAAGGTGATGGGCAGAGAGAGAGATGAGGTGTTGGAGGAAAGAGGGGAGAGAATATGCTGGATGGACAGGGGGAGCAGGAAGAGGTGCTGATGGACGAGGGAGCAGGAAGCGTGGGGAGGTAAAATAAAGGGAAAAGGGCTGCTGTTGGATAAGGTGAGCAGTGATGGGGTGGGGGAGGACACAGGGGAGGTAAAAGGAAGGGAGAATGAACAGGGGGAGCAGACAAGGGGTGGTGGTGGACAGCCAAGGAAAAAAAAGAAAGAAAGAAAGATAGAAATACAGAAAGCGGCTAAGGAGAGAGAAAAAGAAATAAAGAGACACACACATATTCTAGCACCCGTTAATTTAACGGGTTATAAGACTAGTTAACAAATAATTGCCAATTTATGTCTGTTACTGTAAAGACAACATAAATATCTATTGGCTTGAATAGAACAGGCACCCAGGCCTATTCCTGATAGGGTTTAAAATGGGGGAGGAGGGGCATAATGTTGACAATTGCATGTGATATAACGCTGTGATTTCCTTCTAGAATTAAGGGGATGGGGAAGCACAACTATGCTCTGCAACCACATTTTAACTGGATTTCAAGGCCCATGAAATGAGAATATCAAAAAATACAGTTACAGTCAAAAATATATACTGTATATATATATATATATATATATATATATATATATATATATATATATATATATATATATATATATATATATATATATATATATATATATATATATATATATATATATATATATAGGAAAAAGTACTAATCAATTTGGTGTTGAGAATGTGAAGAGAACAGAAGAAGGCTTTATCAAAACAAAATGATTTCTAAAAGTACAAATTCCAATATAATATTCAAAAACACAGGCTAACGAAACATGGTCCACATCGGGACCCTTGAACAACCTCAAGAGTTTTGCTTATTTGATTCAGTTTAACAAGTATAACATTGATATATAAGAACTCCACAACAATTTTGAGTACAGCACTAAACTTTATTTCATACACAATGACTGGATGGTGGGTCTGGCTATAGAGACTTCAGTCCCTGGCAAGATTACACATTTCTGAGTGTATGTGAAACATAGTTTATGGACACTTTATTTTGTTTTTGAATATTATATTGGAATTTGTTATTTTAGAGATCATTTTGTTTTGATAAAAAAAATACAGTTATGCGTATTCATATAAACATACCATCCGTTATCGCATCACAGAAATAAAAATATTTATTTTTATATATATATATATATATCACATCTGCTAACTCGATACCTTCCACGCCAACAACAGGACATTCATGATAGCCAGCAAGGGACATGGTCCGTTCTCATTCTGCGTAACAATCGGGGTGTTCTCCTCCTTCCACTGGATCCACTTGATGTGATAGACGGACTGACCGGGGAACCGCTCCTTGGATACCGAAAAGCTAGTGGCCGTCTCGTCCTCGTCACTGAGCAGGGCGCAGGCCGGGACCTTTTCGTCCGTGCCTTCGCTGTTAAACTCGGAGCTGGGGCAGGAATTGAGGTTGGAGAAGGACTCCAGCGAGTCCAGGCTCTGCGACTCTCCAGGAGTCTGCTCGCTACCGCTGGCTTCCTCCATCCCCTCATCCTGTCGCGTAGACACTTCGCGGGCAGCAGCATCCTGGCGGCTGCCGCTTGGCGACAGCGACAGCGTCTCCTGTGCCCTCGCGACACTCTCGCAACCCGAGTCCGGCGGCTCCTCCACGCCTGAGCGTTGCGCAACACCCACCGAATGCCCGCTCTCTAGGGCAGAAGCAAGAGAGTGAAGGGAGTCGCCGACTCCGGAGCACGGCTCAAGGCTGGTCCTAACGGGTTGGCAGCCGTCGCTGCTCTCCATTGCCAGGCCCCTGGCTTACGGGAAGCGCGCACGCGCGCACTCTCGTTCTTACTCTAGGTGTACCACAGTCGCAGCTCGGCCGGCGTGCGAATCGACGCCATGAAAGCCCGGCCCCGCTCTGACGTCAGGGGGCATGTGAGTTTAGATGAGGGGCCCCAGATGGTCTAATTAGTACTGTAATGGACAGCTCCAGACTGCAGTGTAAATCGAAGGAATCAAAGTCAATTCAGCTACTGTGAAGTTCTTGGTCCATACCGCTGGACTTTTAACAACATATGTGTTACACAGTTCTCTTCCATTAACCTTCCAACTTTAATGCACAGATATGAGCGCGCATGCCTAAAGCTTCCAGTATTACTAGGCGGCCGCTAATGACGTACCTAACAGAGGCGTTCCACTGAAAAATCAAAGGAACGTGAAATGCCATTAATATCGTATTGCAGGAAGTTGAACGAGGGGACATCGCGCTTGCGCCCTGGGCAATTATTACGAAGTCCTTAAAGATACAGTAAAGTGTGTTTCTTAGCAAGAAGTCTTATTAAAGAAATGACAATTTTGCATGAGGTAAAACTCTTTATAGCTTATAAATCTTTCTTCTAACTGTTAAATGAAAGATTTATGAAATTGTCATTTCTTTAATAACATAGAAATATGATGGCAGATAAAGGCCAAATGGCCCTTCTAGTCTGCCCATCCACAGTAACCATTATCTCTTTCTCTCTCTGAGAGATCCCACGTGCCTATCCTAGGCCCTCTTGAATTCAGACACAGTCTCTGTTTCCACCACCTCTTCTGGGAGACTATTCCATGCATCTACCACCCTTTCTGTAAAAAAGAGCCTATCACCTCTTAACTTCATCCTTTGCCCTCTCATTGCAGAGTTTCCTTTCAAATAAAAGAGACTCGACTCATGCACATTTATATTATGTAGGTATTTAAACGTCTCTATCATATCTCCCCTCTCCCGCCTTTCCTCCAAAGAATACAGAGTGAGATTTTTAAGTCTGTCCCCATACACCTTATCAGGAAGACCACACACCATTTTAGTAGCTTTCCTCTGGACTGATTCCATCCTTTTTATATCTTTTTGAAGGTGCAGCCTCCAGAATTGTACACATTCTAAATGTGGTCTCACCAGAGTCTTATAAAAAGGCATCAATACCTCCTTTTTCCTATTGGTCATACCTCTCCCTATGCAACCCTATGCCTTCTTTCTGACATCGTGACGTCAGAGAGGCTTCTGATGCAGGCATGAGGAGCTGCCACCCGCAGCTTTGAATGGCAAAAAGATTGCAGCAAGGGAGCCAACACTCGATCATCACATTCAGACCATGGGCTACAGAATAGTACCTGGAGGGCTGCATGCGGCCCACGAGTTTGAGACCACTGAGTTAATGGTTATACAGTATAGGATATGTATGTTTGTATTGCTTAACAAAAACACTTTAATAAAAAATACTACAGTAAAAAAAATCTACACATTAAGGGCTCCTTTTACAAAGCTGCACTAGGGCCTTAACGTATGGAATAGCACGCACTAGGGCCTTAACGCGCAGAATAGCGAGCACTAAATTGCCCCACGCGCTAGCCTCCTTTTGAGCAGGTGGTAGATTTTCAGCTAGCGCACACTAATCCGGTGTGTGCGTTAAAACCTCTAGCGTGGCTTTGTAAAAGGAGCCCTAAATGTTGGAAATATAAATGTGATCCCCCTGAAAAATGCCTCTGCTGTAAAAGCAGTGGTGGAGGATTTTTCAGGTGGTCACAGAATTCTGATTTTGGATAGATAAGACCTATGGGAGAAGTAGGAGGTCCTTTTTCCTAGTGGTTGTTCCTTTCTCCCACCAAAGCCCAAGACTGAGGGAAACTTCCAGAGAGGTTTGGGAGGGAATTCACAAAGACTGTGTACATAGTGCATAGTAGAAGAAAATTGGAAGCGACAGGGTGAAATCTGATGATGAAACCAAAGTGTCTGCCTCCCATATTGAGTAAGCTGTAAATACTGGACTCTAAAAGTGACCAGGGAAATGTTATTGATGGAACCAGAGGGTCTGCTTTCCACTGAGAGAGTGTAGGTAGTTTAAAGACTGTGCATGCATTAACTTCAAATAAAGTTCCAGTTTGGTTCATTCATACCTCAGACCAAGCTGTCTTTATCATCATCAGGAGAGTAAGGAATTCAAGTGGGTGAATGATATCCCGGAGTTGCCCATCCTCAGGCCTACCAGATCTGTCTGGCCCTGACCTACGTCCAAGCTCGAGTGTGATCTGCGAGTCTGTGAGTGATTGGAATCATCAATGCAAACACAAGTGCCATCTTCTTTTTGTGAGCTCTGGTGTCGGGTGGGTAACCCCCCCCCCCAACCCAATGAGCTGACCAGAGTCCTGAGTCACATAGTGTGGTTGCAGGCAGGGCAATACCAGGGCTACATATATATTTTCAATTTCATCAACTATTGGTGGAAAACGGTCTTTTTCTTCTGACAGTATGACCAAAATAAGACAGTCATAACTTAATCATTTGGGCTTCAAGTGACATAGTCAGTTTGATCTCTTCCAGAATTGATTCTTCTGGTGGTCCACGGCATGCATAAAATCCTTTTCCAACACCAAAGCTCAAATGAGTCAATCTTCTTTCTGTTTTGTTTCCGTGGAGGGGCATAATAAAAAAAAAAATGTCTAAGTCCCTTTTTGGCCTAAGTCAGAAGCAGGGAAAGTGTCCATAACCAAAACAAATGTCCTTGTTTTGATTATGGCCTGCCTCTACTAAACGCCCAAATCATCACTACGTCTAAAAGTACACCCCCACAATGTCTACACTTTTTGGGCATAATGAACCAAAAAAACGCCTAAACCCACAGGAGGGGCCTAAGGCTCCCGGGCCTATTCTGATTGGCCCAGGCACCTCAGGCCCCACCTGTGGGCGGGGTTTCTGCCGCCTGGGCCAATCCGGCCCCATTCTGGACCCGGCTGGCCTGCCGACGGGCGGGCTTGACACATGTCTGTCTGGCCAACATTAAAGGTACAGGGAAGGGGGTGGGGGTGGAGGGCTCATGGGGTCGGCCGGGAGAGGGGTTCACGGGTTGGCAGGGGGGGTGATCGGGGGTTCAGGGGGGGCGGTCATTGGGGGGAGGGGAGTTGTGTCGAGGGCAGGAGGGCCTGGGATCCCTCCTGCCTATATTGTAGTGGGTGCTGGGGGGTAGGGGATCACCGGGGCCAGGAGGGCTTGGGCTCCCACCTCCCACCCACCGTCGGCCCACCTCCCACCCACTGCCCGCCCTTTCCCCTCCTCTAAACACACCTCTTTTCTCTCTGTGCGTTTAGAGGCAGGGGAAAGGCCTAAGCTGTTTTTAGATACGTCTAAAAACCAGCTTTGGTTATGGGTACTTGGACGATCAGGGTTTTTGATCATCCAAGTAGCCATTTAGGACACTTTTTAGACGTTTGTTTGTTTTTTTTTTATTATGAACTCCATTGTGTCCAGCTTTCACATCCATTATTGACCACTGAGACAAGTCTGTTATCCATTTGTAGTGTTATTTCCTTGCTTTTGAAAAGGGAACGTTAAAATGAAAACAGCATGCTTCTCTCAAGGGCCATGATGAAATAGTCTCAAAATCAGCAAAGTATCTGCATAGTGGGCTGGTGTAAAAGATCTGTGAGATCCTCTGGAGCTTCTGGACTTTTGAAGTACTACCTGTTGGTTTCAGTATGTTGCGAGTCCCCACCGTATGATGTCTGTCTCTTTGATGGATCATGGCCTCCTGACATGTAGTGCTCCACCTGTGGAGGGCGGGACTAAGCAAAGGAGGATAGAACACATCAGACTGAGAGCAAGTGTAATAAAATGGAGCTGTGGGATCCGGCTGAATCCAGAGGATCCTACATATCTGCCCTTTACCTTTTGCTGCTGAATGGCTACAGTCTAGGTGGCACACTTGGAAAGGGGGTTAGAAGAGGGACATGAGTTAGAGATTCTTATGCCTAGAGGACAGTTGAGTTTGCATACTTTGGATCCTGCACTTAGTCTTTGTCCCTTTTTTACACTGGCTATGCTCAATTGCACAAATTTATGTATTGTGGTAAGGCCTATGTTCACGCCTCAAAAGGCAAGAAGATATCACCACAGAAGACAATCTCAAAGGGGTGAAGTATTTCAGAGCTTTCTCTGATCTTGGACTGGCTCACCCACTCCTGTTGGCTACCTACATCTGTATAGGATTACCATATGGCTCCCAAAAAAGGAGGACGGATTGAGATATCCAGGTTTTACGTACTGTCATTGCTTTCAATGGAAGTAAAACCTGGATATTTCAATCTGTCCTCTTTTTTCTGGAGCCATATGGTAATCCTATGTGTTATTAGCCAGCCAAGTAGTGTGAAAGTTCTTGCCTCTAGGAAAAAAACTGAGAGACAAGCTTTATTAGCATTAGTTTCTGGTACTAATACTTTCAGGTTGAGTACATTGCAATACACTATATACGGTTACAATTCCTTTTCTCTTGAAGGGAGGCTTCCTCCTGAGCTCCACTAGCTCAGTCAGTCACTTGTTCTCCCCTTCCACATGGAGAACAAGGCTTTGTAAAAATAGTCCACAGGCTGGGAAAAGCTACACAGTAGCCATGCATATCATGAGTGTGCTTTATTGGAGAAATGGGAGGTACAAGCATTGACTTTCAAAAAGTGCACATAAGACACACCTCTAATACATGTGCCCAAGATGCATGCTTATGAGATGTTTTTTCCCCAAAACTATTATACTACTATAAATTTATTTTAAATGGTGTATTTAAAAAAAATTTTTATCATGAGCCACAGCCAGAAATACACACCTGAGAAATGTTTTTTACAGTACTGGCACCCCTGAACCAATCTGTAATTTTTGGTCGTCAAAAGCTGGCACCACGCTTGGAGAATCATTCGGCAATGACAAGGAATCACCTGGACTGCTCATTTAAATATTAATGAGTTCATTTTATGACCTCGTAATATATTTTCATGGTAGAGTGGGAGACTGCTAGGAAGCTCGGAAAAGACCACGGTGAGCCGTTCTGATAATCAGTTGCTAAACTGGCTGGAACCGGTTTAACGACCATCGTTAAAGGTATGGTAATTTTTAAGAATCCAGGCCTAGATGCACTAAAGTCAGTGATTGTCTAATGATCATCGTTAAACCGGTTTTGACTGGTTTAGCAACAATCACATTTGCTGACACGATACAGAAAGTTTCAAGTTTATTAAAAAAAAATTTTAGACCGCTTATTCAGATTTCTAAGCAGTTTACAATATAAAATTACATAAAAGCACTTAAAAATAAGGGATACTAGATAACGTCCAAACATAACAGAAGGTTTTGATGTAACGTATGGAACAACTTCAAACATTAGGGTAGTGGGGAAGAACTACAAGTATTTATAGAAAAGGAGCAACATAAAAGGGAAAGACAATAGGTTAAGGTAAAAAAGCAGTTATTTTAAATTTGCTCATTCTCCTATTCGCCATGCAAATAAGGTCATTAATACTGAAATGCCATGTAAACTAGCCAAGTGATTGATGCTCTAACATTACTTTGTGATGCACAAAAAAAAGTGAATGCTTTTATCGATCTGAAAAAAGCAATTGGTCAAGACCAGTCACATACGTGTCTTACTGATAGGTTCAGTCCTGAAATTAATATTTATATCATTTATATCATAAATACAGTTTTTAAATAGTAGAGATGTATATGTGTGTTATATGCACGTTGTGAGGACATGTGTTGAAGGTGCATCTTATGTATACCCATTAACAGCGTAAAATGTACAAGGGCAGCAAAAAGATGGGGCTAATGAGAGAAAGCTAAAATTTTTGTTTCTCATGATTAAAATATTTACAAGCTGGGCTAGATCCTTATACAGCACTACTCTCATTTATGCCCCACATTTGCATAGTCTGCTGCTACCTCTCCGCCCCCTCCATATGGCTGACGCCTTCGACACGCACCAATGATGTATGTATATGACATGCTACAATAATCCACGCCTATGACTCATGTAGCAAATCTAGCGCATGCATACATTGTCACTGTATCAACTGGACTATTCTGCACATGTGCGAGAGTCACTCTAACAGGATCAGGCGGGATCAAATAGAGATTAGAGTGAACCTCTGTGCAAATCATTTACATGCAAACTTATTTGAGCATCGATTGCTGTTTCAGAATTGGCCTTAAAAAAATCGGCCCACAGCTATCCACAGGCTCTGCCCGACTGTGTTTAATGCATCTAGCTCCCAGTTCTTAGTGTCATTCCATATGCAAATTAACCCTCTTAACTTTCCTTTCATGTTCAAGGCTTATATTCACTAAGCAGACAGGGGTTTCTATTTGATTATCTGCCTCCATACCCTGGATGACATTAAGGCCTAGATTCACTAAACCTTCCAAACCTGTACCGACGATCGCAAAACCAGTTATACTTGTTTTGTGATCATTCCCCAACCCCAACCCGATTCACTAAATGGCCTACCACCCACTCAATGATCCGATTCAACCCATGCAAATTAGCATAATCCCATGCAAAATAGCCAAGCGATTGATTGACTAACAATTGCTTGGCTATTGTGAATCGGAGAAACAAAGTTCGGATGTGAGCTTCTCCTATGTTTGTTGGTTGTGAAAGAGAAAAGATCTGTTATATATTTAGGGGCTAAGCCGTAAAGTACCTTGAAGCAAAAACAACCAAACTTGAATTTCACATGTACCTCCATTGGCAGCCAGTGTAGAAGTCGATAGGAAGATGTTATATGATCAAACTTCTTCAGTCCACAAAGTAGCCTAACCGCTGCATTTTGTACCAGTTGCAATCGTCGCATATTCTTCTGGGAGAGTGCCAAGTAGGCGATGTTACAATAATCAAGTTGACTCAGTATAAGGGATTGTACCAGAATACTAAATGATGAGACATCAAAATAAGCTCTAATGGACCGAAGCTTCCAGAGGGTGAGAAAGATCTTTCTAATCAAGGAGTCTACCTGGTCTTTCATGGTCAGACTCTGGTCCAGTGTTATTCCCAATACCTTCATAGTGGGTTGAATGGGATAACTAAGGTTATTGATGCACATTGATGCTTTAGTGTCAAGTGGGCGTGGTGATGCTATAAAAAAATTTGTTTTCTCTGAGTTTAGCTTTAGTCTGAATTCAGTCATCCATTGCTCAATCCGATTTAGTACTTCTGTTGCTTTGGGGTTAACTTCTGGGATAGAGGTAGTGAATGGGATAATTATCGTGAAGTCATCAGCGTAGCTAAATAGTTTTATCCCCAGCTGGGACAATTGCGCACACAATGAGGACATGTAAACATTGAAGAGCAGAGGGGATAATGGTGACCCCTGTGGCACGCCAGATGAATTGCTCCATGTATCAGAGAGATCGTAATTAAAATGGACTTGGTAGGTGCGGGATATAAGGAAACCTCGAAACCAGTTTAATACCTCTCCTCTGATTCCAATTGCGTCTAGGCATTGTAACAGTTTCCCATGGTCCACCAAGTCAGAGGCAGAGCTCATGTCAAATTACATGATCAGGGCATTGAAGCCCTTACTAAACAAGTAGCGCAAATTATCCAGGATAGCCGCAATTACTGTCTCAGTGCTAAACAGAGGCCTAAAACCAGATTGAGTTTCGTGCAAAAGAAAGAACTGGTTGAGATATTCCATCAGTTGGGTGTGTACCAATCCTTCCATGATTTTTACAATGAATGGAATGGATGCTCCTGGTCTATAGTCGGTTACTGATGCTGATGATTCTTTATGATTTTTTGGAATTGGGGTTATTATGATATGACCATTTTTGTGAGAAATTTTCCATTGGTTAGGTTATTGGTTAAATAATTCAACAGAGATAGTTTAAAGTCTAATGGAGCTACTTTTATAATTTCTGGGGGACATGAGTCCAGGACACAGTATGATTTAGAGTATTTGTTATATAACTTGATGTAGTTATTCCATTCTAAATTGTAGAAGGAACTCCAAATCGTGTCCGCTGGTATTTCATTTCCTTGTATATCAGTTGATTGATGTTCGTATGCGACAATTGTCGAGTAGTTATTTCTTAGGTTTTTAATTTTTGAATCGAAATGCTGTGCTAGATCATTTGCTGAGGGTAGCTTGATATTAAGCATGGGTTGAGTGTAGCATGTGGTGTCAAATAAATTTGTAACTATGTTGAACAGTTCTTTTGTATTAGCTCCTTTTGAGCTAGTATTAGATGAGTTAATTTTGGATGAGTAAAATGTTTTATGTTTTTCTTTTATCTATTGTTTGTAGAGTTTTATGTTGGATCTCCAGTTGTTCCGGTCTGACAGTTTTCACGTTTTTTCCAGATTCTTTAAAATCATCTTACTGATTGTTTCATTGTTAGGAGTTCGATGTCAAACCATTTGTTGTATTTATTTGAGCAGCTTTTACTATTTTGTTTAGGGGCAATTTTATCTAAAATGGATGTGCTAGTTTTCATGCAGTGATCCTAGAAATCACCTCCTTCTTATATCTTCACTTGTAGATCATATTGTGACCAATAGTCCTCTAGATTGATATGGCCCCTTGTAAGGTGTTCTCTTTTTGTCCGTGGATGAATCTTAGATTTTAGCTGAGTCCAGGTTAGATTGAAATAATAAGTGAAATGGTCAGACCAGATATTGTGACACCAAGTACCGTCCGAAAGAGAGATGGAAGGGTCTAAGATCTCCTTTGTGGACATCGCTACCACATCTAAATGATGGCCTTTTTCATATGTTTGTGTGGGTAAAGGGAGATTATAATTAAGTAGAGATAGAAAGTTTTTAAAGTCTTTCGCTTCTGGATTGTCCACTTCACCTAAATGCAAGTTTGTCTCCTGCAATTAAATTATGTGATGAAGTGATTATGTGATGAAGTGATTATGTGATGTAGGACAAATTCGCAAAAGTCTTCTCTAGCTTTTGGCCAGCTTTTCGGCAGAACATAGAATAATATACAAGAAAGGGAATCTTCTAGTTCCTTATTGCTAATTTTACAGGCTAATATTTCTAATTGATTGGTCATTTTGGAATCCAATAGTTCAACTACAAATCCTCTTCCTTAGAAACAATTGCTAATCCTCCCCCTCTTCTTCCATCACGATTTAGCATGTGAATTTTAAAATTATCTGGTAGGAATGATGGAGACACAAGCTAGCGAGAACTCTGACACATTAGAAAGGCAGTGTGATATGTTTTGAAACATGGGAAATTTACACCCCTTCCATTCTTGGTCTGCTAAGTTTCTTGAGACTGATTCTCAAGGTTTTGTTATTCCAAATGAATTTCATTAAGATAGATTCTATTTTGGTGTATGTGGATTTGAAAAGAAAAAAGGGGAGCATACCCAGGATGTAGTTGATTACTGGGGTGATCATCGTACGAATCGTCTTTATTATTCTCCACCAAGATAATTTTAGTGGCGACCACTTGGAGGTAAGTTTACGGGTGAGCTCTAAAAAAAGGTTGGAGTTGTATTTCTGCATATCCTCTATAGTAAGGGCAATTAGTATTCCCAGATATTTTATTTGGGAGGTGGAGCAATGAAGACCATGAGTCTTAATAATGTGGATAGCATCAGGACAATTTTGTGGAAGGGCCTCAGTTTTATATATATTTAGTATGTATCCTGAGTCTTTAGAAAAGTTAGTGATGTCTTGTAGGATGTGTGGGATGGAGCTAGGAGAGGAATATAGTAACATGTCATTGGCATATGCTGACAGTTTGATTTCTAGTGAGTCAAATTTCACACCAGTGATCATAGGGTTAGAATAAAATTTTATGAGGAGGGGTTCTAATCTAAAGCTAAGTTGATAAGTAAGGGGGAGAGCGGGCATCCCTGCCTAGTACCACGTTTCGGGTGAAATAGGTTTGAGAACAAGCCATTAACAAAAATTTTGGTGGTGGGATTGGAGTACAAATTTTTTCCCATATCAATAAAGGTATTAGGGAAATTAAGCCACTGGAGCACAGAGGATAAATATGGCCATTCTATACGGTCAAAAGCTTTCTCTGCGTCCAGGGCAATGGCCACTAGGGGAGTGAAGGAAAGAGATGCATGTGAAATCACATTGATTAATACACGGCAGTTGTCACTAGAAAGATGACCGAGCATAAAACCATTTTGATCAGTTGAGATGAGGGATGGCAGAGCCAGCTGTATTCTGGAAGCCAGCAGTTTGGTGTAGATTTTCGCATCAGTATTTATCAATGATAGTGGTCTATAACTTGATGTTGAAAGAGTATCCTTGCCAGGTTTCAAGAGGACTATTGTAGTGGCCTCTGTGAAAGTGCCAGAGGTCTGCCCTGTACTTATCAAATGTGAGTAAAATTGGAGAATAAAAGGAGCCAGAATGTTAGTGAAGGCTGTGTAGAATTCTGTAGTTAGACCATCTGGGCCGGGGGCTTTATTTCTTTTCATGATTTTAATAGATTCCACTATTTCAGAGATTGATATATCTGAACTAGAGAGTTGCGCGGGGACAGAAATTCTACCCATCCCCGCCCGTCCCCGTCAGGATCCTCTCCGTCCCCACCAGGATCCTCTCCATCCCCACCTGTCCCCGCCAGGATCCTCTCCGTCCCCACCCGTCCCCGCCAGGATCCTCTCCGTTCCCACCCATCCCCGCAAGGAATTACCTCCATCCCCGCCCGTCCCCATAAAAAGCAGCAATTACTTCTGACAGGATCATCAATTCCACAGTTTCTTTTGTGTTTCCGCTGCTGTTTTCCTTGTGGAATCCCTTTGGTGGAACCCTTTTTTTGTTTTCTGTTCAGGTAATTAAAAAACCCCCTCTTTTACTAAGGCTGAAGTGTCTATTATATTATATGGATGAACCCTGCTTCCAAAGCATTCCATCCCCGTGGGAGTCCCGTTGGCTAGAGGGGGGTCCTTGTGGGAGTCCCGTGGGCCAGAGGGGGGTCCTCGTGGGTTAGGGGGGATTCCCGCAGGACCCCCGCGGGACCCGCGGGATTCCCGCGATCCCCGTTCCCGTGCAGACCTCTCTGAACTTAATTGTTCATGCTGAATCAGGGGGATAGTGGGATGTGGTAGATTAGAAAGGAAGCTAATAGGGGTTGTTGTGGGATCAAGTTCTGATGTATATAAATGACTGTAAAAGAGTTAGAATTGATGTAGTATATCTTTATGTTCTAACAAAATATTTCCAATGTGATCTCTAATCCCAGGAATAGCAGTTTTTTCTGTTTTACACTTCAAATAGGAAGCTAGTTGGTGTCCACATTTGTTTTGTTTAGAATAATACTTTGCATTTTGTATGAAAATTTGGCACATAGTGGAACGGGATAACAGAGTTATAGGTAAATTTCGTGGATTGAATTGTTTAAGAATCTTCATCTTTGTTAGATCATTACGATGTATAGATTCTAATCGTTTAAGTTCATTGGCAATTTCCGTCGCCTCTTGGAAATTTTTTTTAGAAATAGATGCTGTACTGTATAAGAGATTATAGCCCCACGGACTGATGCCTTGAAGACGTCCCACAGTATGAACCAGTTAGTGTCTGTAGCTTTATTGAAAGAGAAATATTCTTCTATATGTTTAGTGAGGTATGGGATGAAGCCAGGGTCTTGTAGTAAAGTGGAGTTGAATCTCCAAGTTTTCTGCAGGGGGATTTGCTGATATTACTAAGTTATAGAAACATAGAGTATGACAGCAGAAAAGGGCCGGCGGCCCAACAAGTCTGCCCACTCAAGAACCCTCCCTCTTTTGAGAATCCATCTTTTAAGTATAACTCTGTAGCAACCCCACCTGCTTGTCCCATCATCTCTTGAAGTCGAGCAGGTTACTGGCCTCGACCACCTGGCATGGAAGACCATTCGGTGAAGAAGTATTTCCTGGTGTCACCATGAAATCTTCCTACCTTAAGTTTTAGCGGATGCCCCCTTGTCGCCGTGGGACCAATAAGAAAAAAGATTTCTTCCTCCACCTCAATGCGGCCTGTGATATATTTGAATGTTTCATGTCCCCCCTTTCTCTGCGCTCTTCGAGAGAGTACAAGCACAGTCTGCTCAGACGTTCTTCATATGGGAGATCTCTAAGACCCGAGACCATCCTAGTGGCCATTCTCTGGATCGATTCCATTCTCTTCACATCCTTTTGATAGTGTGGCCTCCAAAACTGGACACAATACTCCAGGTGAGGTCTCACCATGGATCTGTATAACGGCAGTATGACTTCAGGCTTTCAGCAGATAAAGCTCCTTCTGATGCAACCCAGCATTTGTCTACCCTTGGCTGAAGCTTTCTCCAACTGATTGGCAGCTTTCATATCTTCCCGGATGATTACTCCCAAGTCCCTTTCTGCAACAGTTCTTGGTAAGTTTTCACCATTTAAGGTGTATGTTCTGCATGGATTACCGCTACCTTACATTTTTTAGCATTAAAATTTAGTTGCCAAGTACTGGACCATTGTTCTAGTAAAAGTAGGTCCTGCTCCATAGTGTTGGGCCTGGTTGCACTGTCAGGTTCTGTTGTCTTGCCCACAAAGTTGCATAGTTTAGCGTCATCAATCAATAAAGCCAACGTATGAGAAGGATTATCAGAACTGCCACGAAGCTCAGAGACTTGTAACTCTGAAGAGGGGGAGATAATCCCCTCTTGAGTAAAGAGTTTTACATCCAATCATAGCTAGAAATGCAGTAAAGACAAGTCCAACTCAAGAAGGCAAATATTTGTAACTGCTTTCAATAATTTTCAAATGATTTGAAAATTATTGAAAGCAGTTACAAATATTTGCCTTCTTGAGTTGGACTTGTCTTTACTGCATTTCTAGCTATGATTGGATGTAAAACTCTTTACTCAAGAGGGGATTATCTCCCCCTCTTCAGAGTTACAAGTCTCTGAGCTTCGTGGCAGTTCTGATAATCCTTCTCATACGTTGGCTTTATTGATTGAGTCAGTCTCCATTTTGTTATCTTACATTTTTTCTGACTCTGGTTGCTACATTGTCCCTGCTATTTTGGAAACATAGTTTAGCGTCATCGGCAAATAATGTAATTTTGCCTCGAAGTCCCTGAGTTAGATCCCTTACAAAGATATTAAATAGCATTGGGCCGAAGACCGAGCCCTGCGGCACTCCACTGGTCACTCTCAACGTTTTTGATGGAATACCATTTACCATTACCCTTTGAAGTCTGCCGCTAAGCCAGTCTTCTACCCATGCAGCCAGTGTTTCTCCTAGTCCTATCGTGTTCATCTTGTTCAATAACCTATAGTGTGGGACACTATCAAAAGCCTTACTGAAGTCTAAATACACGATGCCCAGGGACTCTCCGCCTTCCAGTTTTTTTGTTACCCAGTCAAAGAAGCTTATCAGACTGGATTGACAAGACCTTCCCTTCGTAAAGTTGTAGGATGATAGGTGCATGATCAGAGATGGCAATTTCTTTGATTTGTGTCAAGGCAATATAGGAAGCCAGTGTGCTACTAACAAGGAAAAAATCAAGCCTTGAGTATGAGGAATGAGGGGAGGAGAAAAAAGTGTAATCTTTATCTTGTGGATGGGTTAATCTCCATGGATCTACTAATAGAAAGTGGGTAATTAAATCTTGTAATTTCAACCAAGATTTCCCCCTCTTCTACAAAGCTGCGCGGTAACGGCTCCAAAGCCCATAGAGATTTAAAGGGCTTCGGGGCTGCTGCTGCAAGGCAGCCGCTAACGCGGCTTTGTAGAAGAGGGGGTTAGTTTTCTTAAATGGTGTGGTGGATTTACTGTCTAAAAGAGGATCTAAACTAAACTAAACTAAACTAAACCTTAGGTTTGTATACCGCACCATCTCCGCATGTGCAGAGCTTGGCACGGTTTACAGAGGTTGAGAGGAAAGGAACTACAAAGAAGGGATATAGGAGAGGGACTGAGAAGATAGAGAGGGACAGGGTACTAGAGAACGGGAGGTGATTAGATTTTTGAAAAGAGCCAAGTTTTCAAGTGTTTGCGGAAGGATTGGAAGGAGCTAGAATTTCTGAGCGGGGATGAGAGGTTGTTCCAGAGTTCTGTGGTTCTAAAGGGGAGGGATGTTCCAAGTTTTCCTGCGCGGGATATACCTTTTATAGATGGGAAAGATAGTTTCAGTTTTTGGGAGGATCTAGTAGAGAGCGGGTTTGAGGAATTCCAGAAGAGTGGGATAACGGGAGGAAGGACTCCATGTAGAATCTTGAAGGCTATGCAGGCACATTTATAGAGGACTCTGGAGTATACTGGGAGCCAGTGGAGCTTGGAGAGGAGTGGGGAAACGTGATCGAACTTGCCTTTTGCGAAAATAAGCTTGGCTGCGGCGTTCTGAATTAGCTGAAGTCTATGGAGGTTTTTCTTAGTTAGGCTTATATAGATGGAGTTGCAGTAGTCCAGTCTAGAAAGGATGGTGGATTGAACGAGGATGGCGAAATGAGAATGATGAAAGCAGGATCTTACTTTTCTCAACATATGGAGGCTAAAGAAGCATTTTTTTACCAGGGAGTTGAGGTGATCATTGAAGGAGAGAGAGGAGTCTAAGATGATGCCTAGGACTTTGCTTGAAAACTCAAGCTGAAGAGTGGGGCCGGAAGGTAGAGGGATGGAGGTGGGTAAATGATCTGAAATTGGGCCGAGCCAAAGTAGTTTGGTTTTGGACTCATTCAGTTTCATTTGTACAG
Source organism: Geotrypetes seraphini (assembly GCF_902459505.1). Classification (NCBI taxonomy): domain Eukaryota; kingdom Metazoa; phylum Chordata; class Amphibia; order Gymnophiona; family Dermophiidae; genus Geotrypetes; species Geotrypetes seraphini. The sequence continues at coordinate 46,254,706 of NC_047097.1, forward strand.
ATTGGGCCCAGGATTGGAGGTTCGTAATACATGTGGAGATGTTCTCAGCGAGGTTAGAGAGGTTTGAGTCGGTTTCGAGGAGGATGAGGATGTCGTCAGCGTAGGAGTAGAGAGTTTCTAGGGGGGATAGATGAAGGAGTTTCAGAGAGGACATGTAGATGTTGAAAAGGATAGGGGAGAGGGGTGAGCCTTGCGGGACTCCACATTTCAGCTTCCAGGCGGGGGATGAGGTACCGTTTGTGTTAACGGTGTAGGAGCGGAAGCGTAGGAATTTCGAGAACCAATCTAGGACTGTGGAGCTTATGCCTATTTCGGAGAATTGGAAGATTAGGATGTCGTGGTGAACGACATCGAAGGCTGCGGAGAGGTCGAATTGAAGAAGAACAGCAAATCTGTTGCGAGAATGAAGTTGTTGCACCTTAGAGATTAGTGAGGCCAAGAGGGATTCAGTGCTGAAGTTGGGTCTGAAGCCGAATTGGTGGGGTAGGAGGATAGAGAATCGTTCTAGGTAGGATGAGAGTTGGGTGGATATGATGGATTCTAATAACTTGGTTAGGAGAAGGATATTTGCTATAGGACGGTAATTTGATGGAATGGAGGGATCAAGGTTGGCCTTTTTCAGTAGAGGGGACAATGAAATGTGTCCCATGTCGGGGGAGAAAAGGCCCGATGTTAGGGCAGAGTTTATAAGGTTGGTGAGGGAAGCAATGGCCTGTGTAGGAATATTCTCGAATAGATAGGAGGGGAAAGGATCCAAAATGCACTTGTAAGTTTTTAGTTTGAGGCAGAGTTTGGAGACTTGCGGTTCAGAGACAAGCTCGAAGGCGGTCCAGGATCTGTCGGCAGGAGTGGGGATGGATACAGGTAAGGTATGGTTGAGATCAATGGAGGTCAGGGAATTGTAGGAGACTGTGGGAGGGAAGGAGCATCTTAGAGTGGTAACCTTTTCATTAAAGAAATTTGCAAGGGCATCGGCTGATAGAGATGGTGGAAGCAAAGGTGGGTCTTTTTTTGTAGTTAGGGAGCGCCAGATGTTGAACAGCGCACTGATCTGGTTGTTGGATCTAGAGATCTTGTCTCCAAAGAAGTTTTTCCTGGCTTTTTTTAATGTTGAATTGTAAAATTTAATATTAGCCCTCCAGGTCTGTCTATCAGAGGGGGATTTAGATTTTTTCCATTTGCGCTCCAAAGCGCAACATTTCTGTTTCAATTCTCTGTGAAGAGGTAGGTACCAGGGGGCCTTTCGGGGGTAGGAGATGGTTTTGGTGGTTAATGGAGCAAGGGAGTGGTAGGTGGACTCGGAGAGGGCGGTCCAGTTGAAATCACCTCCAATTATATTCCATTTACCTAAGTCAGAATTTAGGGATTCCGCTAATTCTTTTTTTTTTTTTTTTTTTTAATTTATTATTTATACTTTTACAATTTAACATGTCAATCAGTACTTGAAGGAAATATAACAATCCAATAAGAAAAACAAACATTAATTATAAAATAATGCCACATAGTAACTATGAGTAAAGTCCACAATCTGAGAGGAGAAGGAATCAATCACTTCCAAGGGTAGTTGGTTTCAAGAAATAAACTAAATTAATACAATACAAATAACAGAGTGCAGTTGGAGTTATTTAACTAATGGCCTGCTGGGTTGATTCCATGGAGGTATCTGGAATTCTTGTGGTTACTTTACCTTCAAGAAAAAACTGCAGTTGATCGGGTTCATAAAAAATATATCTATTACTCTGATAAGTGATGCAACATTTACAGGGGAAACGTAATTGAAAAGTTGCCCCTAAACTCAAAACAGACTGACGACAAGCCAAGAACTTCTTACGTCTGGCTTGTGTCCACCTAGATACATCAGGAAATATAGAAATTTTGAATCCATGAAATTCCACCTTTTCAGTCCTATAGAATAGACGAAGAATTGCTTCTTTATCTTGAAGAAAGACAAAAGTTACCAATAAAGTGGCTCTAGGCAATAAATCTTCTTGCGATGTCTCCAGCATGCCAGTGAGATCCAATTCTCCCGGTATGGCGTTCCCTTTATTTTTATCCTCCTTTGGTAAATTTAGGTAATTTATCTTTTGTAATGGTGGCATGTTATTTTCAGGAAATTTCAAAACAGTGTTCAAAAAGGAATGAAATAGATCCCTAGGAGATTGAAACTTGGAAACAGGAAAATTTAAAAGTCTCAAATTCAAGTTCCTATTAACATTTTCCAAATTTTCAATTTTCCTAGCAAGTAAAACTTTATCCTTAAGTTGTAAATTAGTAGTAATCTTCCCATCTGCCACAGATTTCTCCAATTTGTCCATTCTAAGAGACTGTTGCTGGAGTTTCTCTTCAAAAGTTTTAAATTTACTATTAGTATTTTGTGTGGAAAGTACAATTTGGGAGCATACCTTATGTTAAGTCTCCATAGCGTTCCATAATGCCTCCATGTCGATCACCGCTGGTTTAATCAGGGGAGCGGGGTTAGCTATTCCGGGGGACTCCACCATAGGATCCATCTTCAACTTCCCCACTTCCCGCTGACTTTCAGGTCCTCCGGTTTCCGATGCTGACTGTAAGGAAGTCAGCAAGCTGTGGTTTCTATCCGGGGTCAGGGGTGAGACCTGCAGCGCCGCCAGAGACATCAATTCCGGCGCTTCCTGTGCATCTGAGGGCGTCCCCGACATCATCCCGGGACGCGGAGGAACTCTGGGCCCAAAGGGGCTAAGCGAAACGTCGCCTTCCAGGACCGAGGTCTGCCCTCCTCGGTCTGCGGATGCGCCCTCTCCAACTGGGACAACATAAGATGTTATTGCCGCTTGCCGAGTCAGTGAAGTGGAAGAGGAGGCAGGAAGCACACTCCTCTGCTTACCCCTGCGCTTGGGCATAACAGGTAAATTCTATAAGAAAAAGTTGAAAAATTGAGAGAAAATGCCGAACAGAGCAGGAGCCACTTGATAGCTCGACTCACTCCGACGCCATCTTGATTGATTCCGCTAATTCTTCAAAAAAGGTAGGATCATCTATGTTTGGGCCATAAATGTTGGTTATTGCAATTGGAAGGCAATTAATCTCTAACTGTATTTTAAGCCACCTTCCTTGGGCTTCTGTGGCAGAGAGATGTGTCTCCTGGAAAAGGACAATATCAGGGTGAAGTTTGGAAACTTATGCAAGGATTTTTTGTGTTTGATAGGCTTATTAAATACTTTAACACTGAGGGATATACAGTTCAATGACATGAGAAGTATGAAATGCTAGCAGGAGGAGTCCTAGACATGTATATTGCCTGTTGAAAAAATGAAACTGATGGAGATAAGTCATACCTATTGTGGGACCGGGATCCTGGCGAGGCCTAGTAACTTCCCAGAATCCCAGTCTTGGCGCGAGCGTAACCGTGGTGGACCACAACGGCCTGGTGCCTCCCATAAACTGCACACCACACTGGCCGGGTTTTGTCCAAATATATTACTTTTATTTATCCACAAGGAAAGTTTCAAACAAAAAAGGTCAAAATTTGGCATTCAAAGTAAAAACCCAAAAACATTCCAATTTTCTCTTGTTCTGCTTTCTTTCTCTCATGTGCCAGTTCTTTTCACTGCACCCTCAGTGCTGGCCAATTCAAGTTCACAAATTAAGAACATAAAATACAGTTCAGGTTAGGTGTTATTTCCCCAAGCAGTGCTAGAACCGTACCTGCCTTGCTAATAGTTAGGCTACCTGGTTCTAGGCACTAATTAGGCTTCGGGTAGATTTGAGTGGCAGTTCCCTTTTACTAGGAGCAGAGGGACTTGTGCTCCCACAGGTGTGGCCACTGTTCCACTTATCTAACCCAACAGTAAATTCTGCAGCTTCCAGCCCAGGTTGAAAACAGGATACAAAATCCTTCACAAAACATAAAACTCAAAAAGGAAGAAACAAAAAAACAAAACCCTTTCACCAAGGAAAAAGGACATTCAGGCTTTCCTAAACCTATTCCCATTCCATAGGGTGTTCTTCCCCAGACATAGCATTACTCTCTAACCAGTCCATGTCACAAACCTCAGATTGTGTTTCAAGGTTTTGCATTTCCCTATCCTGGTGAGAACTTCTGAAGGCTGGCCAAAAGTTAGCTGCTGTAGCTGGTTTCCTTCTCAGCTTCCCCTGAGCTTCCAGTCCCAGCTGTCCCTCCTCTCTCACTGATGAGGGAACTTCAGAAAAAGGGAGACTCGGCACATAACCACGCCCCCTCACAGCAGCTTTAGCTAATTCCTTAAAGAGCCCTGTCCTTCCCGTTCCAGCCTGAGCTCTGTGAGCTTTTAAAGGGGCAGGCTCTCTCTTAACCTTGTGCTCAGGATTTTCCCTATACTCAGGATATTTCTTCTCCTTAGTCCCTGAAACATTATTAATGCTTCCCTGCTCCTTTCCCTGGGCTTTTCCCTGGGCTTTGTTAGGACTAGCCAGATCCCTGTCACACTATGCATAAACAACAGTGTAAAAACACAACATATAAGAGTAACAAGAATCAGTGGGTCCGCAGAAATGATCAGTATAGCCAATCCTGGAGCCACCAAATAAAAATGTAGGGAGTAAAGACATATAACGCTGCAGCTACAGCAAATAATGGTAGGTAGGTATGTCTATCTAACTATAATTCTGCAGAATATGTAAATGTAAGAGCAAATGAAACTCAGGTAATCTACAATCATTGATGCGTATAAGGAGTAGTAAAACAGTATCTAAAGCACAGTCAAACAAGTGCATATCAGTGGAGGTGCATAATAGAAAGTTTATCATCAACAATTAATTCACAGGAATCAATTCCCTTACCTAAAAACAGATATCTACTAACAAGCAAACATCCAAAAACTGAGTTAATAGCGGGAGTTATCATGAAGTGAAATTATGAAAACATCATATGCTACATAAAGAAGGGCAGTATTGAAATCTAACAAGTGACAGGATCCCAGCCCACAATGTATGAGAAGGAGTTATGTGGATTAGATTCTATAATGTTGTCACTGGGGAAGACAGAAATTACAAAAAAAGAGCATAACCGGCCCAAGTACCAGTGTTTAAGACAGTAATGTGTAAAGGGCAACAGAAAAAAAGAAAATGGCAAGTTACAGAGTGCCATAGAAGACTAAAACATGCAAAATAAAAGTGATATGCATCAAGTCTAGTTAGATATGAAACGACAGAACCATTAGAGGAACAACCTAAATTGTAGAAAACCTTTCTCTCTACTTTCTTAAATCAGAGGCTTGTTCCAGTCTATATTGTCTGATTTAAGAAAGTGGAAAGAAAAGTTTTCTACAATTTAGGTTGTTCCTTTAATGGTTCTGTCGTTTCATATTTAACTGTTGAATTAACCATTTAGTTTTATAGCTCAAGTCTAGTTAGCCCATAGAATGTTAATATGACTAATCAAAGGGCATATCCATTAGCAACGAGGAGGGAAAATTTGAAAATGATATGGGTAGCATAAAACGAAGATATTTGCAATAGCAATACAAGAGAAGAAATAGGAGGTGAGACTTAATAATCAGGAGTGGTAAAATCAAGGATTAACCGCATGCTAATTAGAACTCCTGTAGCAAGTTAGCAGATATAGAAGAGAAGTTTAGAGCAGCAATAGATCTATATTATAAGCTTATTATGAAAATTAACAGGAGCTATATGGTAGGTTAGTCGAGCCAGAGGAGGGTAGTAAGTACCATCAAGTTAACAGAGATTCATATCAGTAGAGAGAAAATGCAAAGGAATGTCTAGATTGACATATGTTAGGGTATAGTAAACAGCTTGCTAGAAATGATAATTGGATGTACATTAGAAATATATGCAACATGACATTAGCAAGATATAAGGAGGCATGGAGATGGTAAGTCACTTCAGCAGCGGAGTGATGTTATTCCAGGATAATGCTGCAGGTGCTCAATCAATGGAATACTTGCAATTTGAAGGCAGGAGTATATCTGGAAATAGCAGTTGAGTATCCCGTCATATTATCAGGCGAGCAAGCAGAGAGGAGGCTGAAGCAATTCAAAACAGAGCAAGGTAGAAAATGGAATATATCATCAGCGGTGGGAAGCCATGAGGTGCTGAGGCGGGATCCGCCTAAGAGCATGGAAGTCAACACTCACACATTGTCGATGGTGGATGGAGAAGTCAGCCAAAGTCGCCAGGTTGGTGAAATTCTTGGTCACATTATTATAAGTGACGCACAGTTTAGCGGGATATTACATCCCATGTTTAGCCCCAATTTGTTTTAGGCGGGGGCGATATTCCAATAGCATCTTGCGAGCCTTAGCGGGTCTGCTTGGAAAGGTCAGATACAAACAATATGGTGCAGCCTTCATATTTTATCGGTGCCAAGGATCTTGCTTGTTGCATGATTTCTAACACCTGGTTATAACGCAGTAGGCATACCACTACAGGCCTGGGATATTTATTCCCCAGTGTGGGATCTCTGGTTGACACTTGATGAGCATGATCAATCTCAAAATCTTGTTTGAAGGTGATAGTCAAGATTTTAGGGATCAAATGTGGACAGGAATCCAAGCATGTCGCGGCCCTCGTGGCCTTCTGGTAGGCCAAGCAGCCTAAAGTTGTTTCTGCAGGTGCGATTATTAGAGTTCTCAAGGTCAGCTTCAAGAGTCGAGATTCTCTTGGTTAATCGAAGTAGATTGGTAGTGTTGGTATCAGCCATGGCGATTTTCTTTTATTGGAGTCAACTCTGATTGTCAAAGATGCCAGTTCTTCTTTAAAGGTGGTTATTGCTGCCTTAATGTCCTCGGTGTCCTGCTTAGTTTCTTCCAGCAGTTTGCACATGCCATGCACATCATCAATAAGCTGCTGCAGGCGGTCATCCTCTGTCTTTTCAATGTCTGATTTCTGGGGCGAAATAGGCTCCAAGCTCGAATGCTTACCAGTTTTACTGGTGGCCATTATAAGCTGCACTCATTGGGAGCGAAAAAACAAAAAAAATATCTGCACTCGCAATATTATTCGATACTGTATAGAGTGTGCTCTGGGAGCCGAAGGATTATGCTGCCATTAGCTGCACAGCTCACTAGTGACCCCCTGTAACCCTCAACACTTAACACAGTACAAAACAGTGCCAGGCTCTAACTTCTCCCAGCTTTCCTGCATTAAGTATGCAACTTATCTAACAAACTAGTACTGGGTTACCATCCTCTCCAGCACTATTCCAGTTCTAATACAAACAGGTAGTTGAAAACTTTTTCTCAGTACCTTTGTTCATTATTCCCCACTAGACTTTCCCTCTTTGAGCAGTCCTCTGGTAACTTTGTCCATTCTCTTTATCTAGCCTCACTCATATGGCTTATAGAACCATCTTTCTTCCAGGGCTCCTTCCAATATCAGGTAGTCTTTCTCCCTTCAGACTCAGGCATATCCCTCTTTCCTCTCATCAAGTCCACCTGCTTTTATGGTTCTGGACTAGCTCAACCCAGGAACCCACCCCTGACTAACTCAGGGTGCTTCTCCTGAGCGCTCCCTCTTCTGGAGGCTACCAAAAGGTTCTATCTCCATTTCCATCATTATCAGATTCCAGTCCTGGGTTTCCCCTGGCTTCCCAGAATCTCAGAGAACTACCCCTTGGCCCCTGCGTCTCCTGGGAAGTGTATTTCTCACAAAACACAAGCCTGGGCCTTCCTAGTTCTCCTCCTGGAAGCAGCACTACAGAGCTTCCCCAAGTGGTCTCTTTGCATATACCACCCCTATATCAGCCATCTCTGGTCATCAAGCTCCCTCCTATGGCCACTGCCTTTTGTAACAGGCCTCTTGCAGGTCACAGCATTTAGTTCCACTTGAAAAGGTACCCCACATTGGCACCTGTGATATGAAAATACTGATTTCTGAATTCTTACAGAATTCCTAATTTAAAAATAAACACACACAATTTACAATTTATAAACAGTTAAGAATAGAAACCCTAATTATAATCTTTGCATAGAAACAAAGATTATGGCAGATACCGTATATACAATGAATAAGCGTGGAACACTATCTATAGTATATAATGTATTTAAAACAGAGAAAAAAGGACCTCAAAAAACCCCTAGATCACAATCAATAAAGTTATGAACAATCGGGGTTAGGTTTTCATCACTGGTCCAAAAACTCTGTATAAATCTTTTAAATGTTTTTAACTGACTTTTACATTTTTTAATTTTTTTAAATGCAATAAAATCATAAATAATGATTATGAATATTCTCTAAATCATTTAAAGAGCAAATAAAGATTTAAAGCCGGCAAAAATTTTTTTGAGGCTTTCTACAATATAAGATAAATCAGGCACTTATCTTGATTGCCCAACGGAGGCCCAACCGTTTCGCTCTACGGGCTTCTTCAGGGGTAATGATAAGATACAACTCTGTGCCGGTACTAGGTTTGCTCAATATGTTCTTGAAAAAGAAGAGAAATAAAGAGAATAACATTATATCAGCATTTTGACGACAAATAAGGATTGTTGATAATATATAGATTTGGTGACTGCTGGGACTAAATATCGAGTAAATAAAAACTTTTAATGTTTATATCTAAATAGAACCACAGGCTACAAAGCATGAACATTAATGATAAACCCTGAATCAAAGCGTCAGTATAACTACGTATTATTTATTACTGACTACGTTTTAAATGGCATGTGTCCCCCCTATATTTAGACGGAACCAAATAGCCATGTTTAAAAGTATTGACTATATTTAAAAGTATGTAAATAATCTTATATGGTTTGAAAAATGCATGACTTGCCTGTGGTGTAGCTGCGTGTCTCCTTGCTAACAACAATTTTATGAACAAAATGGCGCCTGTATTTAAACAGGACGCCAAGACTAGCTTAGCCAATCAGAATGTGGAATGACGTCATTGACGATGACAGTAGATGTGCCTCACAAAATTTAAAGATAAAATTATTTGTTGCTAACAAAACAATACCCTTGAAATATTCAAATAATCTTAGAGGGCTACAGAAAACATGTGACTAACCTATAATATAACCACATATTTCTTCGCTAGCAACAAACCCGTGGACAAAATGGCGCTCGTGTTTAGACAAGACGCCAAGATTTTATTAGCCATTTGAATTATAATATGACGTCATGATATTTGGCACTAAATGTAACTCATGGAGTCTAAAGATGAAGTAATATGTTTACTTTGAATAAAACATTAAGACATTAAGACATTATTGACTTATTTGAGTAATGTGTGATATATAAGTTCTGAAAAAGAACTTCCAAAGTTGAAATACCCATACTGACAGAAACGGAGAAACCAAAATCAGAAAAAAGCATGCCATTCAATGTGGCTATTTAAACCTATAGGTTCTAAGGAATGTAATCTGGATATCCACAGTTGTTCACGACGTAGAAGTTGTTTATTACGATCTCCTCCCCTGATGGACTTGGGAATGTGGTCGATAACCCAACATTTGAGTTGATGAAATTTATGTTGAAATTCAGAACAGTGGGCAACTAAAGGTGCTTCAGCTCTTATCCTTTTGAGATTGGAACGATGTTCAGTTAATCTTGTCTTAAGACTTCTGATGGTCTTCCCTACGTATATCTTGTTGCAAGGACATATAAGGAGATAAACAATATAAGTACTATTGCAATTACTGAAAAAATGTGTAGTATAAAGTTTACTGTCAAACGGATTAGAAAAATGATCTGATTGGAGCATGATGTCACAATTTAAACAATGGCCACATTTGAAGTGGCCAGTCAAAATTGGTAACTTTGATTTGTTGGTCTTTAATTCTGAAGGACTCAACAACTCTTTGAGATTCCTCCCCCGAGAATATGAACTCCGTAAAGATGTGTTTTTGAATATGTCCAATGTTTTCATAATTTGCCAGTGTTTTTTGATGGTTCGAGTAATTCTTGGACTAGCGTTGTTATATTTAGAAACAAAGGTGCAAATGTCCTGAGACTCTTGTTGTTTTGATGAAGGATCCAATAATAAAGCACGATTGTTATATTTTGCCCTCCTGTATGCTGATTTCAAAATTTTCTTGTTATATCCACGTCTGATGAATTTATCTTTTAACGTTTTCGATTGAAGTTTGAAGTCTTGATCGGTACTACAGATACGTTTGTGACGTAAAAACTGTGAATATGGAAGACTTGAAATACATCCCGATGGATGACAACTTGTGGAATGTAAAAGAGAATTTCGGTCAGTGGTTTTTTGATGTACTCTAGTATTGAAACCAGATTCTGTTTGTGTAATGTTAACATCTAGAAAATTAATATTATAATATGAAAAAGTATGAGTGAATTGGATATGGTCATTGCATGTATTCAACCATTGAAAAAAATTTTGAAATTCCTCAACGTTGCCAGACCACAAAAGAAAAACGTCGTCAATATATCGATGCCAAGATTTAATCTTTGAGACAAACGGAGATGACCAAATCCAGTCATTTTCAAACTGATTCATGAAAATACATGCAATGGAAGGCGCGAAAGTGGCCCCCATTGCAACACCAGACAATTGAACGTACATTTTATCTAAAAACAAAAAATAATTCTCTGTCATGGCTATTCTAGTGAGATACACCAAAAAGTCAGACGGAACCAAATGTGGACGTGGTCTAGATTTCAATACTTGATGAATTACCCCGATGGCTTCATCCTGGGGGATGGATGTATAAAGTGAATTAATGTCAAGGGTAACCATAAGATATAATTCGTGATCATCTTCATGTTTTGCCAAGATGTTTAAAAAATGTGTGGTATCTTTGATGTATGTTTTATAATTTTCCACGTGTTCTCTAAGAAATGTATCCACATAAGATGACAATGCCTCTAATAATGATCCAGTAGCTGAAATAATTGGTCGTCCCGGTGGTTTTGTCATACTTTTATGGATTTTTGGTAGTAAATATAAAACAGGAATAGATGGATGAATGACATTCAAAAATTTGTACTCACGTTTTGTCAAAAAACCTTTAGTTAATCCCATGTGTGTAATCTTAGAGATAGTAGATTGTAATCTACGTGTTGGATCGAGATGAACTTCTTTATAGACCAAAGGGTTGTTGAGTTGTGAGAGAGCTTCATCAATGTAATCTGATGTATCTAATATGACTACAGCTCCTCCTTTGTCAGCATTTTTAATGACAATCTGGGAATTGTTTCTTAATTTCTGAATGGCATCCAATTCGACCTTAGTCAAGTTATTGTTTTTGAAAGTAAAATTCATTTTACTGACATCATTGAGAACGATCTGTTTGAAAACAGACAAGGTGGGGTCTAGAGGACCCGGTGGTATCCAATCCGATTTATTATAAACCACTGACCGATCAAAAGATTGTTTTCCATCAAAATAAATTTTTAAGGATAGAGATCTGATGAATCTTTCAAAATCAATCCGAAATTGAAAAAAATTGAAATGATTAGTGGGCACAAAAGAAAACCCTAAAGAAAGAACATGTTCTTCAATCGAGGATAAGGGGTATGTTGATAGATTAACTACGGTTGATATTGGTTCTTGAACTGACGTCCCCGTCGATTGTTTCGAGCTCCTCTTTGTCTGCGATAATTCTGTCGTCTTGTGGCTAAAAAATCCCCAGATGAATCGCTGTTGGTGGAAGAACTTTGAGATGAAATGCCTGAGCGGACTACGGCGGTATTAGTGTTGATATTTCTATACATCCAGGGATAGACATGACCTGTGTCATAATCTTTTTGATCCCTTGCTAATTTCCGCATTTTTTGTTTTCTAACTGAGTCCTTATGTTTATCTACTTGAGTTATAATTTCTTTGTATTTAATCTCAAATTCCTGATCACCGAGTTTGGATTTTAAACCTATAAGATCAGAATCTAATGCAGTTTTCTGAGTATTAATTACCCTTTTGCTGCGATCTATAACTAGCAGCATAATGTCCAAAGAACACTTGTTGAGAATTTTATTCCAACACTCTATAAAATCCGTATCATCTTTGAACATTTGTGGTTCAAGATGAACCCTTAATCCTCGAGGAATTTGTTCCTTCTTGCAATACTCAACTATAGCAGAGCCGTTGAGCTCAAGTCTAGCTATACGTTTATATTTGTTAACAATGTCATTAATATCAGAAGATTCAATAGAACCAGCAGTCACACTTAATGACTCAAATTCTGTCATGATGGTCTTAGCTTTATCTAAAGTGAAGCTGAGACCAGAAGTCCAAGATTTGTCTGAGGTTTCCATGTTAGATACACAGTAGACTGAGAGAATAAGTGGAAACTGCTTAAGTGTCCAATTTGAGAAACTCAATGAATAAGCGTGGAACACTATCTATAGTATATAATGTATTTAAAACAGAGAAAAAAGGACCTCAAAAAACCCCTAGATCACAATCAATAAAGTTATGAACAATCGGGGTTAGGTTTTCATCACTGGTCCAAAAACTCTGTATAAATCTTTTAAATGTTTTTAACTGACTTTTACATTTTTTAATTTTTTTAAATGCAATAAAATCATAAATAATGATTATGAATATTCTCTAAATCATTTAAAGAGCAAATAAAGATTTAAAGCCGGCAAAATTTTTTTTGAGGCTTTCTACAATATAAGATAAATCAGGCACTTATCTTGATTGCCCAACGGAGGCCCAACCGTTTCGCTCTACGGGCTTCTTCAGGGGTAATGATAAGATACAACTCTGTGCCGGTACTAGGTTTGCTCAATATGTTCTTGAAAAAGAAGAGAAATAAAGAGAATAACATTATATCAGCATTTTGACGACAAATAAGGATTGTTGATAATATATAGATTTGGTGACTGCTGGGACTAAATATCGAGTAAATAAAAACTTTTAATGTTTATATCTAAATAGAACCACAGGCTACAAAGCATGAACATTAATGATAAACCCTGAATCAAAGCGTCAGTATAACTACGTATTATTTATTACTGACTACGTTTTAAATGGCATGTGTCCCCCCTATATTTAGACGGAACCAAATAGCCATGTTTAAAAGTATTGACTATATTTAAAAGTATGTAAATAATCTTATATGGTTTGAAAAATGCATGACTTGCCTGTGGTGTAGCTGCGTGTCTCCTTGCTAACAACAATTTTATGAACAAAATGGCGCCTGTATTTAAACAGGACGCCAAGACTAGCTTAGCCAATCAGAATGTGGAATGACGTCATTGACGATGACAGTAGATGTGCCTCACAAAATTTAAAGATAAAATTATTTGTTGCTAACAAAACAATACCCTTGAAATATTCAAATAATCTTAGAGGGCTACAGAAAACATGTGACTAACCTATAATATAACCACATATTTCTTCGCTAGCAACAAACCCGTGGACAAAATGGCACTAAGGACATAGGAAGGAAGGATGGAGGGAATAGAAAGGGACAATTGTTGGGCCTGAGTGCAGAAAGAAAGAAAGAATTGAAAGAAAGGATACACAGTAAGAAGGAAACACAACCAGAGACTCATGAAATCACCAGACAGCAAAGGTAGGAAAAATGATTTTATTTTCAATTTAGTGATCAAAACCTGTCAGTTTTGAGAATTTATATCTGCTGTCTATATTTTGCACTATATTTGTCTATTTTTCTATAGTTACTGAGGTGACATTGCATATTTTAAAATAAGATGAACACTTTCAAAAAGAGTATGGTAAAGTCCAGTAAAGTAAATCAAACAGATACAGCATAGACCAGATTACTACAAAATGAAGGAAAAAGCCTCAGAAAAGGCCCTCCCACCTCACCAAAACGGCTTAAAGAGGTGGTCGAGCGGTCACCTCACTGGCAAAAAACCTTCAATTTAAGTGCACGTCTTATGCTGTGCTGTATAATGCCAATAAACATTAAAGATAGAGGAATGAAATCCACTTATCCTGCTGATCGGAAATCCACTTATCCTGGTGTTCCGATCAGCAGGATAAGTGGATTTCATTCCTCTATCTTTAATGTTTCTTGGCATTATACAGCACAGCATACAAGCTTACACACAAGGTTTTTTGCCAGTGAGGTGACCGCTCGACCACCTCTTTAAGCCCTTTTGGTGAGGTGGGAGGGCCTTTTCTGAGGCTTTTTCCTTCATTTTGTAGTAATCTGGTCTATGCTGTGTCTGTTTGATTTACTTTACTGGACTTTTCCCATACTCTTTTTGAAAGTGTTCATCTTATCATACATTGAGTTTTCAAGACATCTGGGTTTTCCAGCTATTGCATATTTTAAAGTCATTTGCCTTGATATCTTTGAAAACCCCAAATGATAATTAACATTTTATCTGCGTATAGTGTGCTTTGTAGTTTTTTTTAATTTTGAGGCTACCATTATGAATTAATATGAAGATATTATGTGTACATGAAAAATGAATGGAAGAAATTGGGGGCGGGATTGGGGACGGTGCTAGGGCAGGGTTGAGGCAGGGCTAGGGCAGGATTGGGGCGGGACTAGGGCGGGAATGGGGGCGGGACTGACAATTAATAGATGTCCCCTTTTGATGAAAAAAATAAATGGTCACGTTATTCATAAGAGACCTGGCCTTTCACCCGAAACCAGGTCAGAAGCTGATGTTTGTCTGCAAAATTGAAGATGTGAGCGATTACTGGTCTCGGCCGCTGATCCCCTTCACGGCGCACCCCGATGCGGTGCAACCTTTCCACCAGCAAGGGGCCACTGCCAGTCTCCAGTTCCAATTCGTGGGGCAGCCAAGTCGATACCAAGGAGTGTAGCGCCACATCGGTCACCGATTCAGGGACCCCAGTGAGCCGGACATTATTTTAGCAGCTGCAATTCTCTAGATCTTCTGCCCGGTCTTCCAACTTACGGCACCGCTTCTCCAACGCCCGGGCCCCAGCCTCCAGCGCTACTGTGCTATCATCGTGCGCTGACACCTGATCTTCTACCCGCTGAAGTTGGGAGGCTTGTCTTTCTAGGTTGTCCTTAATGCCGTCCACTGTAGTTTGCAGGTGTGTAAGCTTGTTGTCTAGAAAAGTGGTGATATGCTTCTTAAGCTCCTCAAGCGCCTCAGCTTGTAGTGGGAGCATCGAGGAGCTGGGCCGCACCCACGCGGGAGGGGATGGAGCCGCCATCTTGACTGGCGTTTCGGGGCCTCTCGGAAGCTTTGCAGGCTTCGAGGCACGAGCCAGCATCCCTCACAGACCGCCGATACACGGGCACCAGGGTGTAGCCCTGGATAAGCTCCAGATGAGCACTTGCACAGAGAGGCCATTAAGAAGGATTTTAGCAGGCAAAAAGCTGATTCAATAGCAGCGGGATCAGGAAAGGTATACAGGCACATTTTCCTAGGTGAAGCGCATCACTTAACCCCCCCCCCCCCGAGTAATAATTTTAAACATCAAGTAGTATTTGCACAAGGACTATAGTAGTCATCCCCTATGTTGAATGAGGGGGTTGTCCAAGCCACAACTCCCTCCTCAAGAAATGGGAACTATATAGGACCAAGGAAGAGCGTAATCTCTCAACAAGCTTCATAAAGTTAGAGTAAAGAAGTGTGCTGTCCAAACAATCCCAACACCCAATATCCAAAGACCCCCCCACTCAAACCATCTGACCAATAATAGAAGGTAAAAAAAAGACCAGCCTCCCAATCCTTCCACAAACCCAATCCATTACCTCCTCTAGTCAGGATTTCCTCCACCAGACCCATAAAAACAATCTCTACATAGGCCAGTCATTCAAAATGGCCACCTTCTATATACTACAATGGATACAAGAAGAAAATATATGACTCCAAGCTGTAAAGTAATAATCCAGAAAGCCCCTTGAAAAAAAACAAGCTTAAACTAACAGGGTACAGAAAAAAAAATATCTCCATAACCTCATATCAGGAACTCATAAGCTCAAACACTGAGAAACTGAGTAGCACTTATATATAGATTAAAAAAGGGAGGGGAGAAAGGGAATACACGCAATAAAATAAACAGAAATAGATCAGGAATAGATGATCATTCACTCTATACTTGCCAGCAAGAATTAAAACAAATCAAAACAGGATATCAAACCAGCAAATTTGTATCTTAGTGCTGCAGAGTACAAAAAGTATCAATCACTAGCATACTGTAGATCGCTAGAAGCAGCAGAAGTCCTGAAGTAAACAGAACACACACAACTGAAGTATTCAAGTGTAACCAGTAAGAGTTTCATTCATAGCATCTTTATGGCAATTAAGTATGAAAAAAGCTGTACAGTAAAAAGACTCCAAGGCATCTTGAAAGTATGCCCATAGTTAGTCATATTGCCTGCTGAACCATTACTCACAATCCAACAAATACAATATCCAAAAGATTTGTAGCAAACCTGAGAGAATACAGCCTTTGCTGTTATATATGAATGTTCATGTCCCCACAGATGAGGTAGGAAGTTGCTCCAAAATAGAGAGAGCCACAGGGACAAATTTTTATCCGTCCCCACAGGAACTAAGTTTCCCGTCCCGCCGAGTTCTTTTCCTATCCCTGCCCATTCCTGCAAACTCTGTCCTCATTTGCACAAGCCTCAAACTCTTTAACATCACTTTAAAATCATAAGTGTTTAAGTCTTGTGCGATTAAGGCAGAGCTTGCAGGAACAGAGCAGGGACAGGAATAGTGACAAAACTCATGGGGATGGGGAATTTGAATTCCTGCAGGGATGGGGGACAAATTTGTCCCTGTGTTATTCTCTACTCCAAAAAGCCTTTGCATCATCTTGTTTTTCATATAATAAAGTCTTGCCCCCCACACATGTATAATCTTCATCTTAGTGGGATAAGAAAATAAGAATTACCGCTGCTGGGTCAGACCAGTGGTCCATCCTGCCCAGCAGTCCGCTCATGCGGCGGCCCCCAGGTCAAAGACCAGTGCTCTAAATGAGTCCAGCCTCACCTACATACATCCCAGTTTAGTAGGAACTTGTCTAGCTTAGTCTTGAAACCCTGAAGAGTGTTTTCCCCTACAACAGACTCTGGAAGAGCGTTACAGCTCTCCACCACTCTCTGGGTGAAGAAGAACTTCCTTACTGTTTGTACAGAATCTATCCCCTTTCAACTTTAGAGAGTGCCCTCTCGTTCTCCCTACCTTGAAGAGTGTGAACAGTCTGTCTTTATTTACTAAGTCTATTCCCTTCAGTATTTTGAATGTTTCGATCATGTCTTCTCTCAGTCTCCTCTTTTCAAGGGAGAAGACGCCCAGTTTCTCCAATCTCTCACTGTACAGCAACTCTTCCAGCCCCTTAACCATTTTAGTCGCTCTTCTCTGAATCTTTTTGAGTAATATCGTGTCCTTCTTCATGTATGGCGACTAGTGCTGGACGCAGTACTCCAGGTGAAGGCACACCATGGCCCAGTACAGCAGCATGATAACCTTCTCCGATCTGTTCGTGATCCCCTTCTTTATCATTCCTAGCATTCTGTTCGCTTTTTTTGCCACCACAGCACATTGCGCGGACAACTTCATTGACTTGTCAATCAGAACTCCTAAGTCCCTTTCCTGGGAGGTCTCTCCAAGTACCACTCCGGACATCCTGTATTCGTGCATGAGATTTTTGTTACCAACATGCATCACTTTGCACTTATCCAACGTTGAACCTCATTTGCCATGTCAATGCCCATTTCTCGAGCTTGATTATGTCACTTTGTAGATCTTCACAGTCCCCCTGTGTCTTCACTACTCTGAATAACTTCGTATTGTCCACAAATTTAATCACCTAACTCATCGTACCAATGTCCAGATCATTTATAAAGATGTTGAAGAGCATGGGTTCAAGCACCAAGCCCTGTGGCACCTCGCTGGTGACACTCTTCCAGTCCGAGTATTGTCCATTTACAAGAGGGAAAACCTAACATGCTTCTTAAACAGCTGAGTGCAAAGTGGCGAAAATGCAGAGCAGTTTAATATTATTATAAATGAGGGCGTTCTGAGAACAAACAGCTTGCAGTATGAAATGTTTGTGTTGTGTGCGAAATTGAGGACCCTTGGGATAGCCACCCAAGGTCTCAATGATCTCTCGCATCTTGATCCCAAACGATGAGCTTGCTCAATTCAAAACATTTGCAGACAGTCTTCCAAGTGCAACGAGTGGGATATTCAATCTTCCAAAAATCCTTGAAAGGAGTCTCTGCTGTGTACAAGTCCCACTTGAGCAGGGAAACACTTGTAGACAGCCAAGTTGCTTACAAATATACTCCAATAAAAGGGGAAAGTATCCTTTGATTAACTTAACCTTGTCTCCATGAGCATAACAGTGAATAGGTAAGGGTTTTGGAGAGTCTATGCAGCACTGCAAAGTTTCATTTTGTAATAACAGGATAATTTACTAATGGTAGCATACCTTAAACACTGTTATCATGCATTACCTGCTACAGAGCCCATTGCATAAAATGGGTCCTGTGGCAAATAACATATAATAATGGCATCAGTGTCTTAAACTGGGCTGGCTTGACCATTGGACCAGGTGAGGTTCTGTCCCAGGGCACTGGCAAGTAAGAGCGCCAAAGTACCCAGTCTCTGACCTCACCTGGTCTACAGGTCACCTTTTCTCCTCACGAGTCTGGCATTGTTTGCTCACATATCTCACTCCCCTGCCATCTTGTAAAGATTATTTTGGTTGCTGACAGAAACAGCAGCAGCAGCATGTCAGGCTGCCGATGGCCAGCCCATGAGAGGGAGAGATGCTGTACCCTGGGGGGGGGGGGGGGGGGGCACGGGAGGTGATGCTATGGGGGTGGGTGCTGCCAAAACAAGTTAGCTCAAGGTGCCACTATCCCTTGAGCTGGCCCTTTTCATAAATGATCCCTTAAGTAAAATAGTAACTACTGAGTATGCATTTTAAAATCTTTCAAAGTTATTTTTTCTTTAAGACATCTGAAAATATATTTCCAAGAATGAACTAGATCTATTCTCAGAACTTTTTTCTCATCTGGGTTTGGTCACTATCCAAGCCATCCACTAGATGTTGCTTCAAAGAGACCCAATTGGTAGTTTGGAATGTGGTCAACTTTAGAGAGCAAGATGTGATGTGGCAAACTCATTTACTGTATTTGACTCAAATTATTTATTTTTTTCCTGCATTCTTGGAGTCCTAGATAAATTAGGATACTTCATTTGCTGCCAATATACATTTTGAAGATAGTTGGGAGATCTGTTACTAATTAGCTAGGTTTTATTAATAATCTGGTATTTTATTAATAATCTGGTATTAATTAGCTAGGTTTATATGTAAATTGTCTATAAACAGGAACAATAATACTTGAGTATTCTGCTTTTCCTTGCTTGTATGAAGTTGTTTCAGCTAATTTTCGAGCATTTTGAAACATTAGCAATGCTGTAAATTCAGGCAAATGCATAATTATGCCTATCATACACAGCAATTTGGCTTTACTCCTTACTCTCTACATTTATTGAGTCAGGAAAATGTAGGATTTAGACCAGGGATGCCCAACCTTTTGGCTTCCCTGGGCCACATTGGCCGAAAGATGAAATGCCACACTCTGCCCTAGCATCAACCAGACAGAATCAGAGCCATAATTAAGAATTTTCCTCAGCACTATCCATACAGAGCAGTGTTTCTCAACCCAGTCCTGGAGTACCCCCTTGGCAGTCAGGTTTTCAGGATTTACGAAATGAATATGTATAATCTTGATATGCGTGTACTACCTCCATTATATGCAAATTTCTTTCATGCATATTCATTGCGGATATCCTGAAAACCTGACTGGCAAGTGGGTACTCCAGGACAGAGTACTTATCTAGATAGATTCTTCAGACTGAAGGGGACAACAAGTACGAGGGGGCATTCGGAGAAACTGAAGGGAGATAGGTTCAAAACAAATGCAAGGAAGTTTTTTTTCACCCAAAGGGTCGTGGACACTTGGAATGCGCTACCGGAGGAAGTGATCAGGCAGAGTACGGTACAGGGATTCAAACAGGGATTGGACGGATTCCTGAGGGATAAAGGGATCGTGGGATACTGAGAGAGGTGCTGGGATGTAACACAGGTATAGAAAGCTAACCAGGTAATAAGTATAGAAACCCAACCAGGTAGTGCATGTGCAAGACCGGAGGGTTAGGACTTCGATGGGAAGATAAAACTCAATGGGAAACCAAGGTGGCAAGGGGGCTCCTTCTGGTGTCTCAGACAGGCCGTGACCTGTTCGGGCCGCCGCGGGAGCGGACTGCTGGGCAAGATGGACCTGTGGTCTGACCCAGCGGAGGCACTGCTTATGTTCTTATAGTGGTTGGTGCTATTCAGATAAATGCTTTTGGATTTTTTGCCTATATCTTTCTGGAAGCAGTAAGGAAAAGCAAGACTGGGCCACTAGTCCTCTGACAAGGAGCTAACCATTCTACTTACAAAATGCTTGCTTGCTTGCTGCACTCCAGTCATTCCCAACCCAATCCTCGGGGGCACACCTAGTACCATCTGGTTTTCAGGACATCCATAATGAATATGAATAAGATAGATTTGCATGCACTAGCTTAATTGTACACAAATCTAACTCATTTTGGATATCCTGAAAACCCCGTGCCCCGAGGACTGCGTTAGGAATGGCTGCTGTACTCACCACTAGTACAAGTGGTGCAGATTCCTCCCCCCAGAAAAAAAACATGTTAATCTAATCTAATGGCACCTGAGAATTTATGCCTGCAGGCACAAATGTTTAATAAAACCCTCCATGCATGAAGTACATAACTGCATGCCTTCTGCTGCTACCATACTTGGCATAAGCAGTTTAAAGTTGAATATCGGTCACTGATTGCCTCGTTTGAAATTTTGTTCTGGAAAACCATCAAAAATTGAAAATGTTTTGATAAACATTTTCAAGTTATGTATCTGCAACTCGGTTCAAAAATAGATTGACTTAAAGTTGATTTGCCTTGTTTTTAAGGCTTTAGTTTTAAAACAACCTGAATACTGTACCTGCCAAATAAACATATCAGGTATATGCCTTCAAGATAGAAACATAGAAACATGACAGCAGATGAAAGCCAAATGGCCCATCCAGGCTACCCATCTGCAGCATCCACTATCTACTCTTCTCCCTAAGAGATCCCATGTGCCTGTCCCATGCTTTCTGGAATTCAGACACAGTCTTTGTCTCTACCACCTCTGCTGAGAGACAATTCCATGCATCTACCACTCTTTATGTAAAAAAGTATTTCTTTAGATTACTCCTGAGCAATGGCATAATAAGGTGTGTGTGTGTGTGTGGGGGGGGGGGGGGGTGGCAGTCCGCCTTGGGTGCCGATTTAGTGGGGGCACTGGCACCTGTCCTCTTCTCTGCCCCCCTGCTCATTGCCACTCCTCCCTCCACTGCACATGCGCCTTCACTTCCACCCCACCGTACCTCTAGCTCTTTGTTGGCACGAGTACCAACTTCAACCACCTTCTTGTGCCAGTGTTGGCTCGCCCTCCGACGTCACTTCCAGGTCCCACACCTAGGAAGTGATGTCATTGGGAGAGCTCACACAGGCAGCAAGTTGGTGATGTTGCTTGTGCTGGGAAAGTTAAAAAGGTACGAGCGTGGCAGGGGGGTGGTCAGGGAAGAAGCAAGGGTGGAGAAGAGATCGGGGGAGGGGCACCACCGCCCCAGGCGCCTCTCACTCTCGCTAGGCCACTGCTCCTGAGCCTATCACCTTTTAACCTCATTCTATGCCCTCTCATTCTGGAGTTTCCTTTCAATCGAGACTGGCGTCATGTGTATTTATGCGATCCTCTCAGAAAAAACTCTCTTCAGTTACCCAGCTTGCAGTCAGTGACGCTTTCATCTACCAGGCAGAGGGCCTTTTCTTATGTGGGTCCAATACTCTGGAATTATACTGGCAGGATAGTCTCCTGTTAGATCTTCTATATACCTTTCATTCAGGAAATTGCTCTAAAGAGGATTGTTTCAGTACTTACAGTTATTTTGCTTCTTGGTTTATTTATTGTTAACCATCTGAACTGAGTTTTCTCTTGAATTATTTATTGTTGTTTCCTATGTGTCTGACCCTTCTATATAAAGGGAAACCAGGCGTTTTCAACTGAGATATGTTGTTTACCTTAGAGATTGTGTATTATGTATTTTCTAGCTTTGTATACCGCCTAACAGTTATGTAAATGGTGGTATATCAAATTAAATAAATCCAATTCAATCTAATGACATATGATTCATAGAAAGTGAATAAGAATGTAGGAGAGATCCACTGGAAAGATAGAGATCAACAAAG
Source organism: Geotrypetes seraphini (assembly GCF_902459505.1). NCBI lineage: Eukaryota > Metazoa > Chordata > Amphibia > Gymnophiona > Dermophiidae > Geotrypetes > Geotrypetes seraphini. The sequence goes on from NC_047097.1 coordinate 46,276,867, forward strand.
AGTAATAGTGAGAAGATAAACTCTTGCTTGTCATGGGAAATTGTCATTTGGAAATGAACATATCGTTTCAATATTATCAAAATTGTGTGGTCTAAAAGGGAAAGCATCACCACCTGTTTTGCTCTTTCTACAAATGCTAGTGTCTTATCTGACGGTTTCCATGCGCTGCAGCCAGGTCTGGTATTCAGGATATCCCTGATGAATATGCAAGTTCTAGATTAGAACTACATATAATGGAGGCTGAGATGCAAATATGTTATGCATATTCATTAGGGATCTTGAAGTTTTTTTACTCTAAGATGCTTCAAGATTTCATTCAATCTAATCATTTAATCCATTTCTCTGAAGTCAAATGCAACAAAAGCCTCAGATACACCGTTCATTTGACTTCAGAGAAATGGATTAAATGACTGAATTGAATGAAATCTTGCCGCATCTTAGAGTAAAAAAAACTTCAAGATTATAATTATTGCTCTAAATGTAAATAATAATTGTGACCATTTGTGATAATAACTATTCATTAGGGATAGCATGACACCCCAAACCGTTCATGACTCTCGAGAACTGCAAGGAATCCAACACACGAGTGGAGATTGCCTCCCCAGAAACACAGAAGAGGGGATCCCCACTCACTTATTTAACGCTGCTTCTCCGATTCTGCCTATTAGCCAGCTCCCCTTCCCCCCCCCCCAAACTCGCAGCCCCTAGCCTCCGGTGGCGTTCGAGACGCAGAGCAGCGCTGCCACTTTAAGACGCCGGGCTCATTATTTTCCGAGCGTGAAGGCCTCGCTCTTCTGTAACCCCAGCAGAGGGAAGGAGAAGGCGGGGTCGGGGCGACCCCTCCTCGCCCCGCGATGACGTCATGCGGAAGGAGGGCAGTGCGCGGGTATCGCTGAAGTACGGAGCGAGGACGGCGACGGGGTTCCGGATGGTCTTGTTTCCAGGAACCGCTCCGCCGGAATAATACTACAATTACAAGACGACGGACTTCCCGCCCTCCGAGCAAGTCGACAGGAAACTAGACCGGAGGGGGAATCCGAACCCACCAGGGTCAATGCTTTAGTGCTACTCCTTCCCCACCTCCCCCGGGATTAGGCGAACATGGGGCTCCTCGGCGCGTTGCTGCTGCTCGCCTGGGCGGCAAGTTCGGGAGGTAAGGCAGCGGGGCCCGTTGGGCCGCGGCGGAGAAGGGGACTCGGGAAGGGTGCTGGCTGGGGAGGCGGTGTAAGGGGGACTAGAGGAAAGAAACTGCGGCTCTGCGTGCTGTGCTTACGACAAGACGGGCAGCTAGCTCCGAGCCTTTTCGGATTGAAATCATCCAGTCTTGAACGGAGTCTTTTCTCAGCTTTTTTTTTTGGTCTAAGCTAGAATAAGCGGTGGAAGTCTGCTGCTAGGGAGGGTATGATTGGTGCAGAGTTGTCAGCACTTCCTCATTCGGCGGCCGTGTGGATAATAAAGGAAGATGGAGGGCTTGGTTATTGCAGGTCGAAGAGGTACTGAATTAGTGCTGGATCTCTTCTTTTTTTTCTCCCCGTTGCTTTTCCCCTCCCCTTTTCCTCACCCACAGCGTTCATGGCCTGGGATGAAGAAAACAGAGGGGTTTAGATAGTGGGAAGTTTTTCTTTTGTTGTTCGTTTTGTCCTTTGTTATTCAGACTTGGAAACCGATTTTTGAAGGATTCAATTGGGTTATGCATTGCTGTCGTATGGATTTGCACTGATGGAGAGCAATACAATAGCTGTAATTTTTCCCCCCCCGTTTTTTGGTTTCTGTTGCAGTCTGTCTTTCATGTAATTTGTATGACATGGCTGCAAACAACATATTTATTTTAATCCCACAAGCGTGGAGAAAGCATCAGATTACATTTTGCAGTCTATCTTCTTGTTGCCTGCTGATTTTGACTTGGGTGCTGTAAAAACTAAAATTTGAATGTAAGAAGACGGAATTAAAAATATGGGGGAGAAATGCAAAGGTATCTGTTTTCCATTTTATCAATGGATATAGATTAGATTCTTACGTAAACGGTTCCTGGTTTTGTACAGGGTGTTGATAACCAAGTAAAAATAATTGACAGCCATTCAGTCTATTATTGTTATCCAAACTCTTCACTAAAAGATCACTCTGAGCAGTTAATTCATTGTAATTTCATTAGTTGGTCTAAATTTCTTATTTTAGCAAGGACAGAACCTTATTTGCAACTTTGACTTACGGTATATAAAATCCTATATTACTTCTTTATAATCTTATCTTGCTTGGTTTATTTTGTCTTTGTTTTCAGCTGCAAAGGTACATCATTAGTGTATATGCCTTTCTCCAGAAAATGTTAAAAAATAGGTTGCTTAGGTCAGAATGGAAATACACTAGATCCAGTTATCAGTTGATAACACACAAAGTTTTTGTGTTTTAAATGCTCTTGAGTACAAGAACAAGAGTGAATTATTTAATTATAGGGGCAAAATGTCGGTTGATATAAACTTTTATATTTAGCTCTTATGCATAACCCAATAGTCTCTTACTCTCTTTTAAATTAATCACCCCACTGTTAAGTGTAAAAGTAGGGCTGCCACACCTTGTTTTTATCCTTTTGTTTAATTTCAAGCACACTGGAACTGCTTAGTTGGCATTGAAGTGAATTTATAAATATGATTGAGTTTATTTTATAGGGTGAAGAAATGTTATTGGGTTAGCTGGTTTTGCCCCTAGTTGTTAGGTGCTTATGTAATTCAATAATCATTCTAGTTATGAGTGATGTTCAACTTTGAGAATCAGCTATATACTCTATTATACAAAATTCATGGGAGGGAATGAATATTGTTTCATAAGTTTCTATCCTGAAATACTTGATGTTTTAAAATATTTTTCAGTAGTTTGGAGTTAATGCAGTTAGAATGTAAATTTAAATTAGTTTTTTAGGCTGTGTCCACACTACCCAAAACATCTCAAGTGGGTTTAACTTAAATCTTATTTGTAAACCCCCGGATTCTCTAACTGGTGCCAAAGTCAGTGGCCGCTAATGATGTGTCAATCACGTGACTGTACTTGTTAGAGAATTATGGCTGGAAAATACCTGATAAGTTGAGCTGGCAGGACTTCCTGAAACCGTGACTTCTTGGAGTCTTCCTGGCTTCCCCTGCTGCAATTAGCTGAACTGGCAACGAGATCCCCATTTCTTCTCTCATTCCCTCCCACATACTGATCCCTCCCAGCCCCCCTTGAAAGAGAGTACCCTTCCACCATACCTGACACCCCCTAACATCCACCCAGCTCCACCCCCCTAACATTCTCCCGTACCTTTATATGAAACATCAGCAGGAGGGATGCCCACTCCCTTGTGTCTATAAGGCCGTCTCTTCAAAATGGAGACCCTTTCCCACCCATTGTATCTTGGGATACACTGGGAGGGGACTAAAACCCTCACTTAAGCCTCTCCCAGTGGATCCCAAGATACACTGGGAGGGAACTAAGACCCAGATTAACTTAGGGCCTTAGGCTCCTCCCTGTACATCCCAAGATGCACTGGGAAGGGAAGAGCCTCCATTTAGAAGAGCGACCCTATTGGCAGGAGAGAGTATGCATCCTTCCTGCCGATGTTTCTTACAAAGGTATAAAGGGGTGTGTGGGGATGTTGGGAGAGGGGCTGGGTGGATGTTAGGGGGTGTGGAGGGGTGTTGGGCATGGGAGGAGGGGGCTCTCTATAGCGGGGGGCTAGGGGGATTGGTGAGAGAGAGAGGAAATGGGGATCTCCTTGCTGGGGAGTTATGTGCCTGGGACATGCAGACAAGGGTTTTGCGGTAATCGGGGCTCTTGAGGCATGTCCAGTCAAAACAAAGTACAGACATACTTTCAGCATTGTTGCATGTATGGGTCATTTGATACATTTCCTTTCTGTGCTACAACCAAAGCAGTTTACATTTACATACAGATACTTTCTCTATCTCTAATGGACTCACAACCTAAGGATTGGTACCTGGGGCAATGAGTGATAGAGGGGGGAATTAGGGCCCAGAGTCACAAGGAGCTGAGGTTGTAATCTGTGCTTTTGAAATGAGCCTTTTAAAAATTATTTGCACTTTAAGGCTCATATTTAAAGTGCAGATAAACGGGTGTTAATGTGAGCTTTCACTTTTGGTTCTGCTAGGGTTTGCTCAATTTTTGTCATTATCAGCACTTAAAACTTGCACAGGCTTCCTTTCCCTTACAGAAAAAGGATGGAACACACATTTTAATATGTCAAATTGGCAAGAAATTTCTCCTGAAAACCTTCAATACTACACTTGAGCTGGCATGTTTTCAGCTTTTCAGCATTAGCGCCAGCATATACTACTTTGCTGCCATCTATGCATTGGGAGGGAATACCAACTGACCTCATTAACAGCTATTTGAATGCATTTAAATACAGCCATCTTTGGTGCACATGTTAATGGTCATGCTAGAGCTTTCTGAACATTCTGCAAATTAACGTGTGCGCTAGTCTGGTACTAACTGCTTTCAATTCTAGCATTAACTTTTGAGCATTGGCCCCATAGTTCTTTACAGAAGAGTGGTGGATGTATGAAATGGCCTTCTTGTGGAGGTGGTGGGACAGTATCCAAATTAATGACATTGTGGGTACAAACACATGGGATCTCTAAGGGAGAGAAAGAGATAGTGGATGGTTTAGCTGGCAAACTGACTAGGCCATAAGGCTTGTATCTGGCATTTTTTTCTCTTGTGTTTGACACTCCTCATTTACCTTAGAACATATGTACCTTTTGCATTTATAGCATTAGTCTTACTTGAAAAATCCACTGTGTATTTGCACGCATGCAAAAGAGGTTTTATATCCAATGAACAAAATGTACAGTACTCAAATCATATGTCAGAGTATGTTCAAGTCCAACAGGACAAAAACCCACGGGTTCAAAATCACACACACAAAAAAGTGGGAATTGACAATGAACACTCCACAAAAGATCAAAGATGTGAAAAAGGTTTTGTTTATTCCAATAAAAGGCAAACTGTGTACCCGACACACTGTGTTTCAGCGAATAAAAACGCCTGCATCAGGGGTCACTGTCGTGTTGTAATTCACAGGTGACAAGTCCTTTAGTACAAGGCTGGGTCAATCAAATGCAAAGAAAGTCAAGTGCTGAAAAACTGTCAAAGCAGTACCTTTTCAGCGCTCGACTTTCTCTGCATTTGATTGACCCAGCTTTTTACTAAAAAGGGACTTGTCACCTGTGAATTACAACACTACAGTGACCCCTGATGCAGTTTGTCTTTTATTGGAATAAACAAGACCTTTTTCACATCTTTGATTTTTTTGTGGAGTGTTCATTGTCCGTTCCCACTTTTTTTGTGTGTGAGAGAGTATATTAAAGACCATATTGATTAGGGAGACCAAATCCCAGAACAGGTGTAATATACAGATGTTTGTTTTAATCTTGGTGCCCATTGCGATATATTTTGTAATGTTTTTACAAGTTACTTATATAATTTAAATAAACTCATACCCTGTAAGAATCCTTTTGTATATCCAGTATTTATTTATTTAATACATACATGCTGCCTAGAAGGCCAGCAAAGCTAGAAGCTTAAGTTTTATATAAAATTCTACAGAAAGCTCACAGTTCATTCTGTCCTGTCCATTTCTCACCTAAAAGTTGCCTTGAAATAAACGGAGATCCTTAGAAAACCATTAACATCAGAATTTGTAGGGAAAGCTTCCTGCTCTTTAACACACATTGTCTTTTAGAATTTGGTTTAATGTTTTGCTCTCGGTTAATTATCCACTCAGATTTCTTGCCTTACTTTATAATCCATCGATTGCCTATTGCTCCAGCCACCCATCCCACATGCAACTTGCTAAGCAGCTCCCTTTACCCTTATCCACTTGATTCACCCCTTTGTTCAGGAATGCCTTGCCCTCTCCTCTAAGGTCAAGGTCAACTAGTTTTTTTTAAAGCTGGTCTTAAAACTCTTATTCACAGTTTGGGCCTTGCAGAACCAGAAGAGTGGGTCACTGGTATTTCTTATTCATCCATCATTGCTAGTATCGCTCTGTAAACAACCTTGTGAACTATGGGATATATTCAAGAAAGTGTGCCAAAAATTGGACACAAGAAATATGGGTGCTAAGCACCAATTCTGCAACAGCATTATACAGTAGAATGTAAGTTAGTATGCATGCGCCTAACTTTAGATTCAAGTACTTAAGCCATGTCAAAGGCTGGTTCCAGAGGTGATCCGGGAAATTATAGACCGGTGATTCTGACATTGGTGCCGGGCAAAATGGTAGAAACTATTATAAAGAAGAAAATGACAGAACATATACATAACATATACACTTATTTCTAAAGAAACAGAACCAAAGTGTACTAATGGGCTCAACCTTATCAAAACCGAAACCAATCAAATACAGGGTGCCACATGGAGCCCTACTGTCCCCTCCTTTATTCAACCTCTATCTTAAACTTGTCCTAGGTATTACACACAAACACCAAATTCAGATCCAGTTGTTCGCCGATAAACTATACCTTCCTTTAGGGAAGAGACGTGACTCCCAACTGTCTAACGGAAATCAAAACTTGGATGTCTATAAATAAACTACAACTAAGAACCTCAAAAACAGAACTCTTGGATCTGCAAGAGCACTGCACCTACACCCATCCCTCTCTTATCTGGGAAAACACTATCCTAACTGCAAAAGACCAAGCATGCAGCCTGGGAATACTTCTTGATGGAAATCTTTCACTCTCTTGTCGCATCTCTCAGGTAGTCTACTTCTCATTCTATTACATAGGTCTGCAAAAAACTTTTTTTAAAAAGCTGTTTTGGTTATTCTATGTAATCTTTATGTTTTTTGGTGCGCTGAATCTAAAAATGACCTCTATTGTCATAGGACATCACGTTTCCTGACAATTTAGGTAACTATGTTAAATAAGGCAATACCTCAAAATAAAAGGAAATAGACTTCTAAAATTAAAGTTTATTACAATTTTTTTCATGAAAATCCTTTTTTGAACTGAAACGAGCTCACCTACACACACTAAACTCGATTCTTCTTCCCTGTGAGGCTCCTCTTGGTGCATTTACGCTTGTGAGTAGCATCTGGAATGTCTCTCTGAAGCATCCAACAGTAGTCATTGTAATGCTCCATTGTCCTTGGTATCTCCTTTCCATTTCTTTAATGTCTTGATGGAATCATTTATCTTGTTCCTCACTCACAGCTCCCAAATTTTCAGGAAAGTAGTCAAGGTGGGACTGGAGGAATATACACTTTCAAACTCATCAGGCAACCTAAAGCTTGAAATGCTTTCAGCATTCGTCCGACGATCTTTTTATAGTGAGGATCTTTGTTGCCTAAAAATTTCTGTACGACTTCTTTAAATGCAATCCACCCTTCTTTTTGAGGATCTGTCATGGTATTGACATACTCTTGATCTACTATAAGCCTAATGTCTGGTCCATCGAACACACCTTCTTTCAATTTTGCCTCCGACAGGCCTGGAAACTTGGTGACCAAGTATTTGAAGCATTCTCCATCTCTTGGAAGTGATTTTACAAATTGTTTCAGCAATCCAATTTTATGTGGAGAGGTGGTAGAAGAACTTTATGGGAAGGTACCAAAGTTTCTTGGAGGATATTTTTTTACCGACTGTTAGCACCCTTTGCTGCCAACTCTTGGTCCAGTGATTTTGTCGGTCTCGACTGTCCCATAGACACAGAAAACAAGGGTATTTGGCATGCACAAGACCTTCAAGTCCCCACACACTTGCCAACCATGGTCTTCATATTTAAGTTTATGAAGAAACAATTCCAAGTTCTTGTAGGTTTCCTTCAAGTGTACAGAATAACCTACAGGTATGGAAATGTAAAAACCACTGTTGTGGAGTAAAATTGCTTTGAGACTTCTTTTGAAGAATCTATAAAAAGATGCCATTGCTTTGAATCACATTGGATTTTAAATTGACCCATCAGACCTTCGACATCGATGCAATAAACCAACTTGTCTTCCTGGGCGAAGTAAGGAACAAACTACTTCTTTTCACGATGTCTGAACCATGAAGATGACACTCCTAGCAACAATAAATTCCTGCTTTTCAGCCTTGATCCGAGTAACTCAGCGGCATCTTTGGGAAGATTCAAGTCTTACCAAATCATTCATCCCTTCCCGAGAAACCAATTTTGGTCTTGTATCATCTTCAAAGTAAGAACTTGATTCATCATCTGGTTCAGGTATGACTTCACCTTCTTCGGAGCTAGGTATCTCTTCCAAGGTAGCAGGGGACTTGGGTACTGGTATATCTGTGCCATGGGGGATGGGACAAATTGCTGAATGAAGATTGGGGTATGAAATGGAATGCTTCCATTTGGAATTAAACCCTTTCACATCGCATGAACAAAAGTAAGTCATCACTATGATTCTTTTGCTCTCGCCATACCCTAGGAATCCCATAACGGAAAGATTTTTTCTTACCCTTAAACCAGTTTTGGAGGTCCTCAACACACTATTTACACACTTTATGAGGCACCCAAACTTTATCTTGATCTCCAATTTTTAGTCCAAAGTATGCGAAGTATACTTTTTTCACAAAGTCTGTAATATTCTGCTGTTGCTTCAACATTGTATGTTAACCACAGATGAAACAGAAACTGTCTGGTGAATTAATACACTTTCGCAGAGTCATAACATAACGGTTGAAGAATGACGAGCTAACATGAATTGCAATAAAGTGTGAACAGCCTAGAACCAAGAACCTGATGATGATTTGTGCACACGTGTGGACTGCAGGAGAGAGCAGCTCTTTGTCTTTATACGAGTCGTCACAGTGCTGGCCATGCCCCCCTGCACTGACTGAAGCTGCTGCTATCTGCCCTGAGTCTCCCTCCCACTGGATTCTTCTGCAAAGATTAACCCCTTCTACCATTAAAAGCACAGACTCGGGGCTGAGGCTTACACATACAGCATGCTGCTGAGTATCCCAGTAGACAGACATGTCACTCAGAGCAGCACTTGTATTCACCCCCTTTGCAGGGGGGGAGGGGCAGAGATTGTTTACCTGCAAATAACTACAAAGGGCCAGAGAACTAGGGAAATGAGGAAATAGAATTTGTTTCCCTAAAACTTGCTTAGCTTATGTATATATTGCTGACCATCAGATTTACAGTGCTATATTTTTTTACCTAACTCGGACAACCCCTTTAAGGGCTTTTTTGGCATTTTATATCTTTTTTTTTTTTTTATTTTTATTTTATATTTATCAAATTTTACATTTTATAAATCAAGTATCCACTTGTACAGAAAGTTGAAGAAAAGCAGAAAAATAATACTCATAGGTAAAATACATAATAATCAACTAAATAAAATAAATGTTTAGCTTAAATTCAGCTCAAGTCCTCAAAATTAGATCCAAGATGGATGAGGCGGACATATTAACAGATGCTAACGAAAATCAAATCAAATATTAGGAAAACAAAGTCCCTTAGCTGAGGAAGGATATCATTTATTCAATTGGACCTCTCTTGATTTCCCTTCATCCAGTCGAGTTCCTGCCAGAAAAGCTGTCAACTGGAATGGCTCAAAGAATACATATTTCTTCATATGGTACTGTATTACACATTTGCAAGGGTGTCGTAGGAAAAAGGTCCCTCCAAGAGATATAACACCTGGCTTCATCAAAAGAAACTCTCGCCTTCTTCTCTGGGTTTCCCGTGCCAAATCTGGGAACATTAATATTTTATGTCCAAGAAATTCTTTCATTTTATTCCTAAAGTACATTCTAAGCAACCAGTTTTTATCTGGTGCAAGGGCCACCGTAAGAAGCAATGTTGCCGGAGATGCTAGCTCTCTGTCCGAAAGTTCCAAGATTGAAGAAACATTAAGTGGTTGATTATCCTCCTGTTGTTTAGGTGGTAATTTAGTAGTTTTCATTGGTAAGTAATATACTTGAGTAAGTGGTGGTAATGTATCCTCTGGAATACCCAAAATCTCTACCATATAACGTTTCATCATATCTCTAGGCTATCTTAGGAAAATTAATCAAACGGAGATTATTATTACGAGAAAAGTTCTCCAAATTTTCCAATTTTCTGCGCAAACTTGTGTTATCTTTTACCATTGCTTCATTAAGCTGTTTTGATGCTTTTAACTCCTGTTGTATATTCAGAATTGAGTTCTTGGATTCATCAACTTCAACTTTTATATTTTTTATATCATTTTCTTGAAGAGTAATTTTATTTTCCAGCTGCAAAAGCTGGGGCTTAACAGACTTGGCTAGGTCAGCAACTAAATCCCAGATTGAGTCCAGTGTTACTTCTCTGGGTTTTTCAATAACATATGAAAGATTGGGAATTTGAATAGTCTCACCGGTTATCAGTTGATTCTGGCAATCCTTCTGCTGGGCTGAAATGATCCCTGATGTTTCCAAATCCTCTGTACTTCTTGGACTCACCTGAAAACTCAGGGAGTCCATCTCCACGCTCCCCTCTCTGTTTTTCCTGGCCTCCGAGGGTAGTTGCTTGCTTCCTTCCGGGAGCTCCTCCACTCGTGGGGAGCTGGTAACCTGAGGAGGTGGGGGAGGTGCCCTAGCGTCGGGGCTGAGCGTAGTCTCTAGCCCCAAGGAGATCACCTCGTTTCCGCCTCTCTGAGGCGTCTCCAGCGGGGGGGGTGCCGACGCTGCCGGGATATCCTGCATCCGACGCAGGAGCTCTTCAATATTGCCGAACGAGGGGACCGCCGAACGCCGCGAGGCTCCAGCGGCGCTGCGGCCTCTCCTCTTCGGCATTCTGAGTAAGTAACTCTTTCCTTTCTGAAAAGTTTTCAGAAAATCTCCGGCGTGCTGCTCAGCGTCCGGGACCGTCGGCCATCTTGGATCACACCTCCGGCTTATGGACTTCCGGCATTTTATATCTTAAATGCACTTATGTGAATTAATTAATAGTAATTTGGACTTTAAATTTGGTTAAAACCCATAATATTAAAAAATTGATAAATTTGAAGACAATTTTGCATTTTGTGGCAAATCATGATGTCTAGGAGTTTTTTCAATATTTTATTTGTTTTCAGCACACCAAAATACATAGAAATAAGATGAAAATAATCAAACAGCTTTTTAGTCGTAGACCTGTGTTATCTGACAGCTCTGGAAAATAAGAAGCTACTTCTCCAAAACTGACCATCCAACTTCTCTATGCCTTTGTCCTGTCCCGCATGGACTACTGTAACGAACTATTCAGTCGATTGACAGCAAAAATAATCTCCAGCAACTCCATCTTGGAGGCACTATCTATCGTCAGCTCACTGGCTACCCATTATCAAACATATCTTTTAATGGCCTAGTAATAACATACAAACCCCTACATGACATGGAACCCAGCTACATATCAACCAAACTTCCTCCATACGTCCCAAACAGACCACTCTGCTCCCAGGAGGAAACACTTCTGCAAATACCTCCTGGTCGTGCCCTCCAACTCCAGAGCGTCACACACCTGTGTTCTCCCCAGGGCCTTTAAGCCGGGCGCACCGCCCAGCTAATTTAGATGACCGCCTGGCAAATCCTTCTGTTGCCGCCGATGCTCCTTCCCGGGCTGACTCTCTGCCGAAAATTTTGTTTGATGCCTGCCTTTTTTTTTGCCAGCATGCTTTTACTTGCTTCGGGCCTTCCTCGTTGCCGGGTCCTGCCTACTTTGTTTCCGCGAAGGCAGGACCCGGCAGCGAGGAAGACCCGAAGGAAGTAAAAGCAGTAAGTTGTAAGCTGGGCATCATCAAAAAGGGTATCACAACCCGGACGAAGGAAGTCATCATGCCGCTATATCGCGCAATGGTGCGCCCGCACCTAGAGTACTGTATTCAATACTGGTCGCCGTACCTCAAGAAAGACATGGCAGTACTCGAGGGAGTACAGAGGAGGGCGACTAAGCTGATAAAAGGTATGGAAAATTTTCCATACGCTGACAGGTTAAAAATGCTGGGGCTGTTCTCCCTGGAGAAGAGGAGACTTAGAGGGGACATGATAGAAACCTTCAAAATCCTTAAGGGCATAGAGAGAGTAAATAAGGACAGATTCTTCAAACTGAGGGGAGCCACAAGCACTAGGGGTCACTCGGAGAAATTGAAAGGGGACAGGTTTAGAACAAATGCTAGAAAGTTCTTTTTTACACAGAGGGTGGTGGACACATGGAATGCGCTTCCGGAGGAAGTGATAGGCCAGAACTCTGTACAGGGGTTCAAGAAGGGTTTGGATAGGTTCCTGGAGGATAAAGGGATAGAGGGGTACAGATAGAACTTGAGGTAGGTTATAAAGGTGGTCAGAAACCACTTCACAGGTCGCAGACCTGATGGGCTGCCGCGGGAGCGGACCGCTGGGCGAGATGGACCTCGGTCTGACCCAGTGGAGGCAACTTCTTATGTTCTTCTTAAGCTTCCCTCCGGGGCTCTATCGTGTGCGTGCCGGCTTCCCTCCCCCCCATGGGACGCAACTTCTGGTTTCGGAGAGAAGAGAAGGGAAGCCGGCATGCACACGATAGAACTCCAGAGGGAAGCTTACAACTTGCTGCTTTTACTTGCTTCGGGCCTTCCTCGCTGCCGGGTCCTGCCTTCGCGGAAACAAAGTAGGCAGGACCCGGCAATGAGGAAGGCCCGAAGCAAGTAAAAGCAGCAAGTTGTAAGCTTCCCTCCGTAGCTGACCTATGAAAGATAGGTCAGCGAGGGAGGGAAGCTTACAACTTCCCTAGTGACTCTACCGACGGGTTTGTGAGCTGGGAGGGATGGGAAGAGAAATATTCTGCTGCTGCACCCATTTTTGGGGGAAGGAAAGAGAAATGTTGCTGCTGCACCCAATTTTTTGAGGGAGGGGGAAACGAAAAGCTGGTGCACCCAATGGGGGAGGGGAAGAGAAAAGCTGCTGCTGCACCCAATTGGGGAGGGGAAGAAAAGTGCTGCAGCAGCACCCAATTGAGGAGGGGGGAGGGGAAGAAAAGTGCTGCAGCAGCACCCAATTGGGGAGAAAGAGGGGAGAAGGGAGAGGAGAGGCAAGAGACACCAAGACTATGGGAGGGAGGGAAAGGAGCTACCAGACCATGAAGGGGTGGGGAGATGTCGGTGCATATGGGGGAGGGGGAGGAGGGAGATGCTAGGGCATGGGGGGAGAGAAGGGAAGGAGATTGAGATGCCAGACCATGGGGTGGAGTGGGAAGGAAGGAAGGAAAGGAGAAGAGAGAGATGCCAGAGCATAGGGGAGGGGGGTGAAGGTGAAATGAATCATATACAAAGGAGAGAAAGGGCACAGGATATACAGTTTATTGAAGGGACATAGAAAGAGGGAAGATGCCATATGGAACAGAGAAAGGGCAGACAGTGGATGGAAAGGGCAGAGAGGGTGGACAGTGGATGCAAGGGGCAGAGAGAGGGTGGACAGTAGATGGAAGGGGTAGAGAGAGAGAGGGCAGAGGCTGGGTGGAAGGGGTAAAGAGAGGACAGATGTTGTATGGAAGGGAGCGAGGACAAACACTGAATAGAAAGAAGAGAGCGAAGAGAAGATAATTAAAGCAGAAACGACAAAAGGTAGAAAAATTTTTTTTTGTTTTATGTAGAATCAAGTAGTATTGTAACTATTAATTAAAGTTTATAAATAGGAAATTGAAATAAGGCAGTTTTTTTTGGGACTAAACCCCTTTCCTCAGGTCAGGACAGGATACCATAACAGCAGGGGTGCCCAAATGGTCAATCGCGTTGCCTTTGCAATCTTTTTCTTCCTGCCTCCTTGAGGTGCCAGACTCAAAAGACTTCACCTCTGACGTCAATTCTAACATCGGAGAGGTAGTTCTGGGCAAGCCAATCGCTGCCTGGCTGGCCTGGAACTTCCTCTCCAACGTTAGAATTGACGTCAGAGGTGAAGTTTTGTGAGTCTGTCGCTTATACATGCCTGGCCTAGCTCAGGGAAGCATCAGGGAGAAATCGGCGTGGTGGCTTAGGGGGTAGGGAAAGAATCGGGGAAGTGGAGAAATTGGCGCGATGGCTTGGGGGGACAGGGGGAGAGAGAAATAAAGAGGGGGCAGGGGGAGAGAGAAACAGGCAGTCAGAGGGAGAGAGAAAGAAAAGGGAATTAGCAGAAAGAAAGAGATATTGGGTTTGCAGTCAGAAGAAGGAAGTGCAACCAGAGACTCATGAAATCACCAGACAAAAAGGTAGTAAAAATGAATATATTTTCAATTTAGTGATCAAAATGTGTCCATTTTGAGAATTTATATCTGCTGTCTATATTTTGCACTATGGCCCCCTTTTACTAAACCGCAATAGCTGTTTTTAGCGCAGGGAGCCTATGAGTATCGAGAGCAGTGCAGGGCATTCAGCGCATCTCCCTGTGCTAAAACCCGCTATTGTGGTTTAGTAAAAAGGGAGGGGGTATAGTTGTGTCTGAGGTGACATTGCATAAATTCATCTGCCTTGACCTCTTTGAAAACCCGCGGAATATAAATGATAATTAACATTTTCTCTGCGTACAGTATGCTTTGTGTTTTTTAAAAATTTTATTGTTGGTAAATCATTTTGACTTGGTCATTTTAAAAGTAGCTCGTAAGCCTAAAAAGTGTGGACACTCCTGCTGTAGAGCCATTCTTGTATGACTGGATGAGCTATATTTATCTTTTTTTTTTTTTTTTTTTTAGTTTAAATTCATACAGAAATAAATGGCTAGATTGAACCTAATAACTTCATTAACGCCTTTCCCTTTTATAAACCTCTATACCATTTGATAGAGGGCAAATATCTAATTATTCTTTTCTAGAATTGGATGCTTCTTAAATTTAGTAAAAATATTCTGGCACAAGTGTCAAACCTTAAAAAAGGAAGTCATATTGAGCATTGGAAAATAATAATTAACTAATAAAAATAGTACACATTTAGGGCTCCTTTTACTAAGTTGCGAAAATGGTTTTAGCGTGTGCTTAATGCGCGCAGAATTACCACATGCATTGAACCTGGTGTTAGTTTTCCCCGTAGCGCGGGAGTTTGCGCGTGCTAAAAATGTTAGCGCACCTTAGTAAAAGAGGGGGTTAATTTTCCCCACCACCAAATTTCCCCATCCCACCCCACCCGGCTACTTTTTCATGCCACCCGGCTGGAAAAAATTTCTGAGGAGAACACTCCTACTCCCACTTCTACCAAGCTATTTCAATCAACTGCCTCCTCACATAAGATCCTTTAAAGGGCTTCTGAACTTCAGGAAAGCAATAAAAACATGCCTCTTCCCATAAATCCAGTCATTCCTAACCATATGTATTCTAATGTATGCTGAAATAGATCCACTCTTTGTTAACTGAAGATGGAAATAAACTGTATGTTAACTTAAAATGACCAAATTGTATGCTAAACATGACTCTCTGTATATCTAACATTACTGTGTGGAGGACGGGATATAAACCCAAATAAATAAATACAAATAAGCATGGATTAATGATAGAGAGCTAACATGGATTTAGTCAAGGGAAATCTTGCCTCACCATTGTATTTCATTTCTTTGAAGGGGTGAATGAACATGTGGATAAAGGTGAGCCAGTTGATATAGTGTATTTGGATTTTTAAAAGGTATTTGACAAAGTATCTTATAAAAGACTTCTGAGGAAATTAGAGAGTCATGGGATAGAAGGTAGTGTCCTTTTATGGATTAAGAACTAGTTGAAAGACAATGGAGAGTAGGTTTAAATGGCCATTCTCAATGGAGAAGGGTAAATAGTGGGGTTCCCCAGAGGTCTGTGCTGGAACTGCTGCTTTTTTAATATATTTATCAATGATCTAGAGATGGGAATAACTAATGAGATAATTAAATTTTCTAATGATACAAAGTTGTTAAATCACAAGAGGATTGTGAAAAGTTGCAAGAGGACCTTGTGAGTCTGGGAGACTGGGATTTAAAATAGCAGATGATCAAGTGCAAAGTGATGCATGTGGGAAAGAGGTAACCAAACTATAGCTATGTGATGCAGGGTTCCACGTTGGGAGTCACTACCTAGGAAAAGGATCCAGGTAAAACCACCTACTCAGTGTACGGCAGCAGCTAAGAAAGCAAATAGAATGTTAGGAATTATCAGGAAAAGAATGGAAAATAAAGATGAGAATGTTATAATGCCCTTGTATCGCTCTATAGTATGGCCACGCCTTGCATACCGTGTGTGGTTTTGGTCGTCATATCTCAAAAAAGATGTAGCAGAATTAGAAAAGGTACAGAGAAGGATGACAAAAATGATAAATGGGATGACTTCCCTATGAGGAAGTGGCTAGGGCTCTTCAGCTTGGACAGCTCGGGGTGATTTGATAGAGGTCTATAAAGTACTAAGGGTTAGATGCACTAAAGCCTCCGATCATCTAATGATTGTCGCTAAACTAGTTTGACTGTTTTAGCTACTGATCGTATTTGCTAACCCCATGCTTTAAACAGGTTCACCGTGTGGATTCCGTGCGGAACTACATTCTCAAATACTGGTATACAAATGAGGTCATTAATATTAAAACCAGGCATCCGATCAATGCCTTAAATTTGCATGTCAGAATTGGGTCGGTAGGACCGACCCGGAAAAGCCTGTTGGGTGTGGGTTTTTTTTTCCTATGGTCACAGATAAGAACATAAGAACTGCCATCTCCGGATCAGACCTTAGGTCCATCAAGTCCGGCGATCCGCACACGCGGAGGCCCCGCCAGATGTACCCTGGCATAATTTTAGTCACCCGTATTACTCTATGCCTCTCATGTGCGGATTGAGGGATATAGATAGAGACAGAGATAGGATGATGAAAGGGTATTGAAAGGTTTTAGACAAAGGATCACTTACAGGTCATGGACCTGATGGGCCGCCGCGTGAGCGGACTGCTGGGTGCGATGGACCCCTGGTTTGACCCTGCGGAGGCAACTTCTTATGTTCTTATTACCCTTACCCGTATCACTCTATGCCTCTCATAAGGAGATGTGCATCTAGTTTACCCTTAAATCCTAGAACGATGGATTCTGCAATAACCTCCCACCACTCACTGCGTGAAACAGAACTTCCTGATATTTGTCCTGGACTTGTCCCCCTTCAGCTTCAGTCTATGCCCTCTTGTCCGTGTCACATTGGATATTGTAAATAACTGTTTTTCCTGCTCTAAATTGTCGATTCCTTTCAGAATTTTGAAAGTCTCGATCAGATCCCCTCGCAGTCTCCTCTTCCCAAGGGAGAACAACCCAAGTCTCTTAAGTCGTTCCTCATAATCCAGTTTCTCCATACCTTTCACTAGCTTCGTTGCTCGTCTCTGCACCCTCTCCATCAGTTTTATATCTTTCTTTAGGTATGGAGACCAATGTTGGACACAGTATTCCAAGTGTGGTCTGACCATTGCTCTATAAAGCGGCATTATTACTTTCTCCGATCTACTCATGATTCCCTTCTTTATCATGCCTAGCATTCTATTTGCTTTCTTCGCCGCCGCAGCGCATTGTGCTGACGGTTTCAGGGTCCTATCTATCAGTACACCCAGGTCCTTTTCTTGTTCGGTCTTTCCCAGAGTTGCACCTGACATTCTATATTTGTGTTCCTTGTTCTTTCTGCCTAAATGCATCACTTTACACTTTTCCACATTAAACTTCATCTGCCATTTCTCTGCCTATGTCTCCAATCGACACAAGTCGCTCTGGAGTTCCTCACTATCCTTCTGCGATCTGATTGCTCGGCATAGCTTTGTGTCATCTGCAAACTTGATGATCTCACTAGATGTTCCTTCTTCTAGGTCATTGATGAAAATATTAAATAGAATGGGCCCAAGTATCGAGCCCTGGGGCACACCGGTGGTCACTTTATCCCAGTCCGAGAACTTCCCATTTGGTCTGTATGTATGTGTAACGCACACAATATCTTGCCCATAGAAAAAAAAAGGCGTGCTTGCCCTCCCTGGCGACCACCCCTGGAACTGTGAAATGCCCCCTACACTGATACTTCCCCTCCCTCACTCCCCTTTCTAAAAAAAATATATATATATATATATATATATATATATCTATTGAAAAGGATTTAGGTCCCAATTCCTGCCCCATACTTTCTCTGTCTGTCATTTGGAAGTCAGGTACCTGGGGACATATCTTAAAGACCAGAAATCATCTTCCAAAACATGTCCAAATTTTATTATGAACGTCACATTCCTTTTATATGAATCAGGTTTGTCAGCATGTGACGTAAACACAAACCATATATGGACACAGGTCACATGAAACTTTAAAGACATCAGCATTTTTTCTATCTGGAGACTGAAGTCCACAGAGGTTCAGAAAAAGCCTTAACCAGCAGAGCCCCTAATCTAAATCTGTCTGTAAATACGGCTTAACAAAACAATTGAATTCACTTCACAACATCTCTGTTTAAACATACATGTCCTTGTAGTATTTTCAAAGAAGGAAAGACAAACAGAGTCAAGCTTTTACAGCTTGAAAACAAGGCCTAAGGACTTGATACGTGTCCCTTCATCTATATCTATATATATCAGGAGGGATGCCAACTGTCTCCTCTTACCAGATGCCCCTTGATCCTGCCTCTACCTGTAAATTAATCGACAGCAGGAGGGATGCCCACTCCTTCCTGCTCCTCGGGCCCGCCACTGCAAAATGGCAGGCCTTCCCCTTCCATCCTGGGATGCACAGGGAGGGGCCTAAGGCCCTGATTGGCTCAGACCTAATCTTTTTTTTTCAAAGACTACTTGAAGCTTTGGAACTCATTGCTGGAGTATGTGGTAATAACAATTAGCATATTTGGATTTAAAAAAAAGTCCCTATTTACAAATGTTTAGAAGCATTACATTTGCTACCTTTTATGTTTTTGTTCAATGCTTTGGTGTAATGTATCCTGTTTGCACTACTCCCCTGTCACATTGTACCTGAGTTTCAATAAATGCTTCTACAAATAAAAAAACAAAAAAGTCCCCATATCTGTCTTAATAGCAGATTATGGAAATCTACCGCTTATACTTGGCATTGGTAGCATGGAATCTTACTACTGTTTGGTATTCTGTCAGGTACTTGTAACTTGGATTGGCTGGTGTTAGGAGGAGGATACTGGGTTAGATGACAATTGGTCTGAGTCAATATGACTATTCTTATGTTCTTGTATCTATATATGGACAACCAATACTAAATATGCAAATATACATGAAACTCTTATGGTTGTTGGCAGTGAGCTCACATAAGAACAGACAGCGTGCCAGACTTTAAGAATAAATGGGATACCCATGTGAGATCCCTACGAGGGTCAAGATAAGAAAATTGGGTCATTAGGGCATAGACAGGGGGTGGGTAAGCAGAGTGGGCTGACTTGATGGGCTGTAGCCCATTTCTGCCGTCATCTTCTATGTTTCTATGTTTCCATACTGGAACAAAGGTCTATCATACTGGATCAAAGGTCTATCATACTGGGACAAAGGTCCATCAAGTCCAGTATTCTGTTTCCAACCGTGGCCAACTCAGGTCTCAAGCACCTAGCTAGATTCCAAGTAGCAAAACAGATTCTATGCTGCTCATCCTAGGAATAAGCAGTAGATTTCTCTAAGCCATCTCAATAATGGCCTATGGACTTCTCTTTTAGGAAATTATCCAAACCTTTTTTTAAACCCCACTAAGCTAACTGATTTTACCACATTCTCACAGAGCACGTTCTAGTTCTTTTAACAGCATGCAATATGTTCTGCTTCAGATGTCTTGCTTCTCTGTCAACATAAAGCCACCCTCTCTAGCTTTTTAAATTCTTTTTAATATGCACTGTTAAATGGAGTTTCTGTTCTTAATTGATATTACCTATTACTGATTTAAAATTTTGGAATTGTATTTGATTTTTAACTATTGCTATAGTATTTATGATGTAAGAAAGTACTTATAGCATTGAACAGTATAATCAATATAAAAATGAGTGAGTTGAGATGGTATATTACAAGCATGAGAAGTCGGTGTTGCCATTTTGAATGGCTGGAGACATAGAGCAGCTGGGCATCATTTCCACCCACTAGACACCAGAGATCCTTGTTAAACTCAGAGTGTGGGTTTGTGAGGGGTGGAAGGGGAAGTAACCTGGGGGAAAGCTGCATATCGGCTAATTACCCACACATTGGACTGCCAATGCTGGAAGCAGCCTCTATTCAGGGGGAAGGGGAAATAAATTGGCTTTACCTATCTACAGCTTTATTTATTTATTTATTTATTTTTTTTTTAAAAAGCTTCTCCCTCTCTATGAGACATTATTTGCAGTTTTGTACTTATTTTACAAAAGGCTCTCCATTTTAGCAGAGCCTCTTGTACAATGGTATGGGTCTCCCCCATATCTTATCTTTGTTCAGACATGTTAATTCCCCTTTCCATGTTCTAAGTGAGTTAAATAATAAAATAAAAAAGTAACTTCTGATTCTTGGTTTAAAATGGATCTAGTCTAGAAATGCAGAAGTCCTGGAAAGAAATTTAAAATAAAAATGTGAAGTACCACACTACCCAGGACCTGAAACTCTATAACCCTTGCTAATTATTCTTCGCCTTGTATGATATCAGAGTGCATATGTGAGGCTGAGGTCACAGAGCAGACAAGGAAATAAACTTTTAAAAATAGAAGACAAAAATTTCACCCCCCTCCCATTTTCACCCTTTTTGTGATTTTTCCTGTTTATTTCAAAAGGAAATGTTTCCCTAAATTCTGAGAATATAAGCAAAATGGAAAGCTAGGTTTTCCAAGGGTAAATAAATTCTCATTTTTAGCTAATAAGCTTTAAAAGAAGGTTATGTTGTTTTTGTTTTGTAAAGCTGTAAAACACTTTGCAAGAATGTTTCACATCTTGATGCAATAAATATAAAACTGCAAATTAATTTCACAGGAGATGATTTAGTGTAAAAAGAAAAGGTATAGAATGTGAAAGGAAATTTGTTCTGTTTTTACACATTGCTTTCATAGAATCAGTAATGTTTTTAGAGAAAAAGATAAGACTGAATTTCTGAGCATATAGTCAAGCATAATTTCTAGTGGAAAAGGCATATGAGTAGGTTCTTGTACAATCCCACTCTATTCCTGGACAAGTGGGTTATGAATCCTATGTTGTGAGACTTAGGAAGCCTCATTCACATTATTTTTTCAGACCCTTCCTTCTTACCTCAGGACTGCCTTCTGGTCTCGAGTTGCTTTCGTACAAGTGAAACAGTAGGAGCCAGTCTTTTGTGCAGCAGCATTTCCAATTTGTGGCCTTGTCCTTTGGGTTGTTAACTTTTGAAAGAGTCTGACACAATACTTAGAATACCTGGGGGTCCACTTTGCCACAGGGCAGAACAAGGTCTTTCTGCCCGACTTGTGCCAGGAGAAGCTTCATCAGCTGATACATGCCTTCCTGGAGATTCTGGCTCCAACTGCCTGGCAGTACCTGCATGTCCTGGTATCTATAATTGTGACCATAGATGTGGTTCCCTGGGCAAGTGCCCATCTGTGCCTGCTGCAGGATGTGCTTATTTCCCAATGTTGTCTAGAAGAATCCGTTGCATGCCTGTCTCCCTTAGACGGTGGAAGCTCAGAACAGTCTGGCCTGGTGGTTGAATCCTCTTTCTCTGTCCCGGGGTCTTCCACTCCAGGTCCTTGCCTAGGACGATGGATATCTGCCTGTACGGCTGGGGGGGATCTTTGCTTGGACAGGCTGGTTCAGGGCTGGTGGTCTCCATCTGAGAGGAAGTGTTTGATCAATTGCATGGAGCTTCGGGCGATTCAGTTGGCTCTCCTGTACTTAGAGCACTTTCTCTGGAATCAGGCGGTGCATGTATGTGGTGGTTTTATTTCTGACTTTGCTGTCCCTTCTATTTGGGGGGATCCTTGTATAGCTTTAGCCAGGCTATCCCTTTGGACAATGCAGTTTTAGATCTAATTGATATTTGGAGAACCCTTCACCCTCAAGAGAGAGACCTATCTTTCAAGAGCTCAAGGTTCGCAATCATGGATTGATTACTTCTTGGTCTCCCAATCTCTGTTCTCTAAAATGATGGATATTGCCATTGAAGCTTACCAGATCTCGGATCATGCTATAGTGTGTTTTGATTTAGATAATTCCTTGGTCTCTGCTAATACATCAATTTGGAAATTTGTAGCGGATGTTTACACAGACAGAGTTTTTCAGGACACTTTGGTTCAAAAATGGCAGTATTACCAAACTTTTAATGTCTAACACTGAGAGAACCCCATTCTTGTTTTGGGATACTGCAAAGGTGGTAATTCACAGATTCATAATTTATGTTTCCCATAAGAGAAAGGTGTGAGAAAAAGGGAAATACATTGATTAGAATGACACATTTGTCACTTATGTAAAGAATTTGGCTTTTCTCCTACATCTGCACTTCAAGAACAAATCCTAGCATTGCAGTTGGCTTTATATCGGCGGCTCTTAAATCCCAACTTTATTTTAAATTTCAACTCTACAATTAAGCCAATAGGAGTGGCTCCCTCTTGGCCAAAGTAGCTCATCAATGGGTAGGCCCAAAACATATTGCTTATTTTAAAATCCCAGATAGGAAAGTTTATTAGGGGTCAAGAAATTATAGTTTTTCAATAGTACTATGCTTCTCTTTATCAGGCCCTGGAAGATCAAGACCTGGCTAGTGAGACATACCTGGATAGTTTAGATCTTCCTTCTTTGGATGAAGACTCCTGACATCTTTTGGAGAGCCCTATTCTAGAGGAAGAGATACAATATATGATTTGTCAGAGCGCCAATCATAAAGCTCCAGGTCTGGATGGTCTTCGAGCAGAATTTTATAAAGTATTCCTAAAACTATATTATACCTTCTGTATGGGCTATGTTTCAAGAGTGTATTACAGAAGGTTGTTTACTGGATTCCAAAGCCGGGGAAAGATCACAATCTTTCAGTATCCTACCAGTTAATCTCATTCATATGTTAAGAAATGAAGCTTCTGGTGAAGATCTTGGCTAATAAGCTAGCCAAGGTTTTACCTCAATTGGTAGCAGAGCTGCAGGTAGTATGAGATAGGCAAGTTGAGAAAAATCTCAGGAAGATCATGGCTTCTCTGGATGTAGTACAGCGTGATAAGCTTTCCATTCTGATAAGTTTTGACACTGAAAAGCTTTCAATCAAATTTCTTGGAAGTTTTTGCTTGCCACCATGAGGAAATGTGGCTTGGGGAATCCTCATTCACTGTAACCTAAGGCCTATGCCTGGGTTAAGGGACTTATGTCTGATGCTTTTGATATTAATAGAGGTACGCAACAGGGTTGTCTTATTATTTGTACTCTGTTTAGATCCTCTGATTTGGGAGATCCTGGGTGACCCTGATGTTTGAGGCATTTCTTTAGGACTGCAGTTGTTCAAAATTGCTGCTTTTGCAGATTACCTAGTTCATTTGAATTCACCGATCTTATCCTTAGCAACTTTGATGGAGTGTTTGCAAGAATACAGAGATGTCTCAGTTTTTAAATAGAATCTGGAGAAATATGAGGCCTTGACTTTAGAAGAAACTTTATAAAGTCTTATTGGCCGGTGGAGTTTCCATTGCAATGGGTGGATCATCATTTTACATATCTAGGAATTCAGTTACCAGTGAAGCTATATCGGTTGTATAAGATCCATATACATCTGTTGCAGAAGATGGAATGTCAGTTGACAATCCAGAAGCCTTTGCCTAGCCTTTGGGGAGGATAGCTTTAATATGAATGATGATGTTTATCTGCTGGCTCTTATGTTCTGCGCATTTTACCACTATGGATAACATTCAGATATGGGACAGATATGGGTCTTTTGTTGGGGAGGGAAGAAAGCGAGAATGCATTATGATTATTTGTTGGGCACATGGGAGGCTTAAGACTCCTGGAACTACAGCTTTACAATTGGGTGCCTTTGTTGAGGCATTTGAGCGACTGGATAAGGGATCAGAAGATTATATGCCATATGGTTTGGAGACATTCTTCTTTCATCCTTGGCACTACAGGTCAAAGAGAAAGACCTTCCAACACAACTTAGGAGTCATGTGTTGCTACGCCCACATCTCTTTGTTTGGAGGGTTCAGACTAAAATGTGACTTCCTGGTCATCAACAGCAGACGAATCCAGAGACTAGTGGGATTACGTCTATCAACCAGCAGGTGGAGATAGAGAGCACTGAGTTGTCCTCAGGTATATCTTGGATGTGCAGCCTCCTGGCCAGCCAGTATATTCTATCTCCAGTAGGTTGGTCAGCTCCTGGATTCTATGGGTGGATTTCAAGCCAGGCCGAGCTATTTGGAATGGAGGGATGTTCTAGCATATGGTGCCAGCTTTGGAGGTACACCTGGGCCCCCCCAGCATCCCTACCTTGCCCTCTTCAGGATAACACCTGGGCCCTCCCAGGTCCCTTACCCCTTCTGACATGGTGCCTTTTCTGGGTTTCTCCTTTCTCACGTGAGTATGGAGTAACAGATTTCTACAGATGCTTGCCCTTTCAGAAGGCTCAGACTTTGTTGCTTCAAGAGACCGGTGTCCCGACTCCTTCAGTTCAGGTGAGTGTTTGTCACGGACTCACCCTCTTCAGGCTAACACCTGGGCTCCCTCCAGGTCCCTTAACCAAGCTGACATGTGGCCTTGCTAACGAATAGTGATACCTGCTCACCGCAGATCTCTTATCCTATCTACCATGGTGCCTTCTCTGATTCTCCTTTCCCATTAAAAAAAAACAACCAAAAAAACCAACAAAAAACCAGGCACAGTGTATAGAGTACCGGTTTTCTCAAGCGGTTTACTCCGTTGGAAGATTGACTCCTTTGTGGCTGGAGGCTTGTGAACGAGCTCCTTTGGTTTGCAGTTCCTGCTTGCTCGCAGGGTAGTATGGTTTCTTCTTTTGGGTGATTCGCACCTTGCAGGTGAGGGAGTGGACACGGCCTTCCGGCAGCATGTTTCCCTATGCCCGTGAGAACTTGGTTCGTGGAGCTTTGTGATAGCCTTTCCGGAGGGGGAGTGGGGTACCGGCGAGAAAGGTAGTTGGTGGGTTCCTGCGTAGGACAGCTGAGGCTGATTTCTTTTCTCGGAAGTTTGCCGCCATTTTGATTCAGAGGATCGGCTAGGCCAGTCGGCTTCTGTGAGTATTCCGCTTTTGCAGTTTCATTTGGGAGACAGCTTATTTCAGCACAGTTTGTTTGGGGACATACTCGATACGGCACGGAAGTGTTATCAGATGCCCTAGTGAACTGGGGGTTGATGAAAATTGGGGGGGCTGAGCGCACTTCGTCGAGTAACCCAAGGTTCTCATCCAGGTTTGGGGGATGCAGTGGGGGAGTTGGTTACCACGTTTACTTTATCCCTATCTTAGGTACAGGATAGGAGGTGGCTTTATTGATGGGCCATTTGTGTGCTGGGGACGTTGTCTGGGTTGGGTCTCTGTATCAGTCTAGGAGGGGGGCCGTTTTGGTGGTTCACAGAAGCTAAGGGCCTGTTGGATAGCGGCCTAGTCTCCTGTGTGGGCTGACGTCTCCGGCTGCTCTCAATTCCATTCGGGTTGTTTGAGGTGGTTTGTTGCTGCAGCAGGCTGTGCGCTGTCTTTACCTTTGGGCACTTTGCCTGAGGTGCTATTGGGCTGGAGATTGGTTTGGACAAATTCCTGGAGGGAAGTCCATAGGCTGTTATTGAGGCTCTGGCATGGGGGGATGCAGATGTTCTTGCAGACACAATTATTCTGAGCACACCTGATTCCGCGTTTATGCGGCTGTTACCACTGAGATTAGGTTTACTTTTACTATCTCTAGCTCTATCTACTATCTTATACTCTCACCTTGATTCTCCTAAACATGGTTAGGTGTGGGTGGCTATCCTGTGCATGGGGCTGTTCCCTCAGAGCCTTCAGTGCGATCTTTCTTGGATTCTACAGGGGACGAGCAGGGCTAGCGCTGGATTGGTTTTCACACCTTCTCAATTTCAACACAAGACCCTTTCTCTAACTATAGGGTATTTGTAGGCTTCATGAGGGGTTGGTTCTTCCTCCTGCATTAAGTAGACATTTTTATGTCACAGGGTGACATCGCCTTTGAGGGTCAGGTCTTATGGCCTTTCTGTTAGGTTTCTTTGTTCACGGCTGGTGGCTTGTATGTGGTAGGCCGTCCTTATAGACTAGCCTGTGTAGACTCTGGGACTTAGTGGTCCATGTCAAGGCTGTAGATGCCTCTTTCAGCTTCCTTGGTGAGCTGTCAGGGAGTATTTAGGGGGTTTGGTCGCTCTACTCTTTTACTCGTCACAAATTGTTTCCTCGTATCTTTTGGCAGTTCCCTAGGTGTCGGGGTGATCCTATAGAGGGCTCTGTATTGGCTTCACTTCCCTCTCATGGATACTGGCTAGTGTCTTCAGCTGGTTGGTCCTGGCTAGCAGAAGGTTCAAACATGTTAGTCGGGTTATTTTCTCCTCTTGGGTTTTTTTTGCCTCGGGTTCTGTCCTTTTTCTGGGTGATGACTTTCTCTTCTATCCTTTGGACAGTTCTTTGTGCTCCCTGGTAGCCAGGGAGAGGGCTTTGAGTTTTCTTCTCTTCTCTCTCTTTGGCAGGTCAGTGTCTTCATTTGATGCTGGCTAGTGCCAGGTTCATTCAGGTGCTTTCAGGTTATTCATGCAGGTCTTCCCTTCCTTTGGGCTTTTGGCATTTGGGTATTTTGGATCTCTGGTCCTGGCCAGGCTAGTCCTCTCCAGGTTGTTACCTGGCTTTAATGCTCCTACACTGCTGTGGCTATAGGTTCATGAGTGTTACTCAAATTTTATTCATCTGGATATTGATCCAACCTAGATGTGGCCAGGGGACAACCACTCTGGAGTTACCTGCTGGCTCTTTTTGGGTGAGGACGCTCAGGTGGCCTGGCGTTATGGTTGGGATATAGCTGACTTCTCTTTCATTATCCAGAAGGAGCCACCAACAACGCCGTCACGTGGACTATCATCAATGGAACTGTCACAAGGGGAATGAGCCTGGCCTGAATTGGGCCTTCCGGCCACAGATATAATTCGGAAGGGGTTTGTGCTGTCTATTTCCTTCTATAGAAGTTGGCCTGCGTTTATTCTATCCATCTCTTCCTGATGGGCTCATCTTTCTCTCTTTTTTTTCTGTTTTGCTGGTTGGTTCCTTTTCCTGAGTCTTTTTACTGCCTTCTCGCCTCATTTTCTCGCCTCATTTTCTTCGGTCTGTTACCTTTTGGAGGCCAACATGCCAGTTGAAGTTTGCCTGTTTTATATAGCCCATTTGGGGCATTACAGTTCTTGGTACATCCATGGTTGCATTTTCAGAAATGCTCCCAGTTCCATGCGCAGGACCCAAGAGGCAGGTAAAGCTCCAAAGTCTCAATGCATGGTTGAGACGATGGTGCAGGGATGAGGGATTTAGATTTGTTAGGAACTGGGCAACCTTCTGGGAAAGGGGAAGCTTGTTCCAAAAGGCACATCCTGTAGGCAATCGGAGGGCACCAACACCTATCCTTCTCTTTGGTCCTCTTCCCTTCTGGCACCCCCCCCCCCCACTGGCGTTTCAGGGCCTGCCTGGAGGGTCTTCACACACACGCAGACATTGACATGATGATGTCATCACAGCGATTATCTGCGCACTTACAGATGCCTCGAACCACGCCCACTACCTTTAGTGTGCTGCAGCTCGAGAAAGTTTGCTGGACACTGTCTTAGAGAAAGAGAGAATGGTTATTTACAATTGATACATTAGGTTCACTCTTTACCTTCCCCATTGATTTCCCATGAATTTCTTGAGAGACTCTGAACTTTGTCGACTCCCAATGGTCCTAACCTATTAACAGTCTCTTTGCTTAATGCTGCATTGATCAGAGAGAGGCCACCTAAACAATATAATTTTTTTTGATGTAAGTGGTAATTAGAGTAGAAAGACACATGCAGATTTCACAAGTGATATATAGTGCGGAATATAGAGAATGCCGGTTTAGAATATTACATCAGGATTATTTCCCGATTACCAGGGCTTTCAAGATGGACTGCGAGTCCTCTGTGGTGTGTCCCCAAATGTGACTGATCCCCGGGTGATTTGGGACACATGATTTGGGGATGTGTTAAGATGTTTTTGGGGCTTGGTGATTAACTTTTTGAGGAATCTTATAGGATGATCTGTAGCCTATATACCTTGGGGTTTGGTTTTAGGTTAGGGGTGAGGCTCTGGAAATTTAGGGAAAAAGGACAAAAATTGTTGACACAGAAAGCTAGAGTGGTTGCTTTGAAATGTATTACTTTGTTGGTGGACCCAGGCTTCCACTACTTTTTGAGAATGGCGGAATAGGTTCCATACTTTGTGTACTCTGTCTGGAACTTCAGGAGGTATGGGGCAAATTAAAGAAACAGAAGCAGTTCTTCAGGTCTGAGAGGCCTATATTCAGGCTTTATTGGCAAGAAGTAGGAGTCAAATTTTGAATACCCTGGGAGACCTGCTAAGGCTTTTTTAAGGTTTGGGATGGGGATTGCAGTGATGTTTTCTGTGGTCTATCTACATTTGCTCAGCTATAAGGCTAAAGGCTTATTCAGTTTACATTCTCTATAAATATTAGCTTATCTATATTTTTCTGAGGAGAGCAGGAAGAACAGCTGTGGAACTTTTTTTTAAGGGGAGTTTGATTTAGGATGAGGGCTTTTGGCAGGAAAGAGACTTGAGAGTACTTGTAGACAAGTCAATGAAGCCATCTGCGCAATGTGCAGCGGCGGTGAAAAGGATGAACAGAATGCTAGGAATGATTAAGAAGGGGATCACAAACAGATTGGAGAAGGTTATCATGCCGCTGTACCAGGCCATGGTGTGCCCCCACCTGGAATACTGCGTCCAACACTGGTCGCTGTACATGAAAAAAGACATAGTACTACTCGAAAAGGTCCAGAGAAGAGCGACAAAAAATGGTTAAGGGTACAGTGAAAGGCTAGAGAAACTGGGCCTCTTCTCCCTTGAAAAGGGGAGAGACTGAGGGAAGACATGATCGAAACATTCAAGGTAATGAAGGGAATTGACTTAGTAGAGAGATTGTTCACCCTTTCCAAAGTGGAGAGAACGAGAGGGCACTCTCTAAAGTTAAAAGGGGATAGATTCTGTACAAATGTAAGGAAGTTCTTCACCCAGAGAGTGGTAGAAATCTGGAATACTCTTCCAGAGGCTGTAGGGATTCAAGACAAGGTTAGATAAGTTCCTGCCGAACCAGAACATACTCAGGTAAGGCTAGACTCAAATAGGGCACTGGTCTTTGACCTAAGGGCCGCCATGTGAGTAGACTGCTGGCACGATGGACCACTGGTCTGACCCAGCAGCTGCAATTCTTATGTTCTTATAAATACTAAAATAAATAAATAAAATCTTAAACTCCTGTGTAATGGTTTGATTATGTAATAATGAGGTGGCTTCTATTTATTTTGATCTTTGAACTTTTGGGTTGCTATGCTTTGGTTGTGCTGTTCCTTAATACAGCTATTATTGGCAGAGTACGGTATTGGGGTTTAAGAATGGATTGGACAATTTCCTGCTGGAAAGGGGGATAGAAGGGTATAAATAGAGGATCACTGCACAGGTCCTGGACTGCTGGGCACGATGGACCTCGGGTCTGACCCAGAAGAGGCATTGCTTATGTTCTTATGAAAGTAAGAAAATGTTTTGGTTAAGTGTAGAAATTTTCTGGCTCATTAACTTTCGAGGCACAGGTCTCGAAACTTCTGCTCATCTCATTTTTTGCAATTTTTTGTTTCATATAACTGCATACTTTTTTTTCTCAGCAATATCTGTGTTCCTATGCTTCTTGTTATTTCTTGAGTCTGGTAAGCCTTCAGAATATTGTTTATAGTTTAAAAAACTTTGTGTTTTTCATGTGATTGAGCAGAGTACGGTTTTGGGTTTCAAAAAGGGATTGGACGAATTCCAGAAGGGTAAGGGAATCCAGGGGTACAATTAGAGGGTTACTATACAAGACAAAATGCTCTTGAGTAATAGATCACTACAGGTCATTGACCTGGGGGGCCGCCGCGGGAGCGGACTGCTGGGCATGATGGACCTATGGTCTGACTCGGCAGAGGCAATGCTTATGTGCTTATGTACTATTCTGTCTTTACCCTGATACAACAACAGCAAAAAAAAGCTATTTGAGCACAAAAGCTAATATTTGGAGTATCTAAAAATCTCTCTCCTTTTCTTTTTTTGTAGGTCAGTATGGAAACCGTTTGAGTAAATACATTAGCCATTATGAAGCACTGTCCTATGACATGGAAGTGTTACACCAAAAACACCAGCGTGCCAAAAGAGCAGTGTCTCATGAAGACCAGTTTGTGCATATAGATTTTCATGCTCATGGCAGGTGGGTAATCTTTCCATGTGTTCATCTTTTTCCCTTAGTGCCTCCTTTTTTCTTTTTTTAATTTTTATTTATTCAAATTTTGAAACATAAACAAGAAGCATGGACCTGATTGCCCTCATATACAACATATCACAGTGCCATCAAATACAAGCCAATGAAACAGATATACATTGGTGCGATATGCAAGCTAACATTCCCTCTAGAACCCCCCCTCCCTCAACCCTTCCCCCCTTACACAATATCAAGGCTCTCAATTCCAAACTGTCAAAACAAAACGGAGGAAAGGAAATGAAAAGCTATTAGTAGTAGTCAAAGTTCCCCAAAATTTCTTACAGTCCATTTAATACTAAAATTGTTTCCATTCCACATATTTGTCCCATATTTTATAGTAAACACTTAAGGTATGTCGTCTAATAGCTGTCAACTTCGACAATCAGATGAACATAGTCTAACTTAGCTTGGACTCTTATGTATCTCAGGCCTAGAAGCACTCTTCCAAGCAACAGCCAGTACCAAGCGGGCTGCTGTGAATAATTGTATGTCAAACAGATGTTCATATTTTGTAAATGGTATGTGAGCATTTAACAAACAGCATTCCGGCAGGAGTGGGCAATGTATTTGCAGAATACTCGGCAGAGGACCCAATCATAAATCTATACAGGTGCTCCTACAAAGGCCGGGGAAGAGATGTCCTCAAATCGACATCCCATCGACTCCTATAAGGATCAAAGGGTACCTGACTAGTTAACAGGGCCCGATAGTTGAGATATGCCACCCTGTTCTATCTCAGTCTGCAACACCCGTTCTAATGTAGTTTCACTCAAAGTAAGATCCCAGAAGGCCTGCTTATAGAGAGACATGTACAGAGCTGGATATAAAGATAGGAATCAAACCCTAATAAACCAAATTCATCTTGCAGTCGGTCAAAAGATTGCATCTGAGAATCTACCCACAACTGGCTCAAAGTGCAAAGCCCTGCCCGTACCCAAAGGCGCTGAAAGGGTTCCTCCCTGCCGGGGATAAAATCTGGGGTAAGGCATATGGGTGTATGGAGAAAATATTTGCTATCTGGAAACATATGTTTGCGCACTTGCTACCAGACATGTAGAGTGGCGTGAAAAAAATAGAATTAGAATGACCAAGATAACTCCGTAGTACATCCATGGGAGCCCACGGAAGCTTCCAGAGTGATATACCTGCTACACTATATTGCACTGTATGTATCCAAGGGCGATCTAAATATGTGCACCACACCATGATTTCCTGTAATCTCACTACCAGGTAATGCTAAAAACTAGGAACTCCATGCCTCCTCATTGCTTAGTCTGACATAAGATAAAACGATGGACTTATGGGCCGATTATGCCAGAAGAAAGCAAAAAACATTTTTATTCAGCTGGCAGAAAATTTTTTTCGGAAGGAATATTGGCAACACAGGAAACAAGTACAATAGCTTTGGAAGGAACATCATTTTAATCGCAGTAATGTGGCCACTCCAGCTAATGGTAAGGCCCTCCCACTTATCGAGTTCCTCAAACAAAGCCCGCAACAACCCTGGATAATTAGCATGATAAGAATTGGGAATGAGCTGCAGTCAAGTGGACCCCCAAATATTTAATTGAATGTTTAGCCCAACGAAATGGAAATTTCAACTGCAGTGTAGCAGTGAGTTCAGAGAGACATTAATGGCCAGAATCTCCAATTTTGTCATATTAACAGTAAATCCAGAAACCTGGCCAAATGCTTGGAGACACTGGGTTAAGGCAGTTAGAGAGATCTCCGATTGTTGTAAAAATAAAAGAATATCATCAGCATTTAGGAGCAATTTAGACTGATGGTGACCCAATTGTATTCCCTGGATCACTGCATGCTCACGGATCACACAGGCCAAGAGCTCAATTGAAAGGGCAAACAGTAATGAGGATTATGCGCACCTCTGCTGCGTACCATGCCCCAGCTCAATGGAATCAAGATAACCGCCATTTACTTTCAAACTAGCCAGGGGAGTATCATACAGAACCTGTACCCAAACGAGGAATCTGCCCTCAAAACCCAATTTCTGCAATACCTGAAATAGAAAGGGCCATACCATCCTATCAAAAGCTTTCTCTGCATCTAGGGAAAAAAGCACCATAGGGGATCCCTCCCAGCAGGCATGCCACATCAAATTCAAAGCTACATTTATGTTATCAAACGTTTATCTGTTACAAATAAACCCAGCCTGATTATGATGTATCAATTTAGTTATGACCGACTGTAATTGAGTGGCTAAAATTTTGGTGAAGCTTTTATAATCGGTGTTTAACAATGAAATTGGGCAATAAGCCCCGCACGTAGTAGTGTCCTTCCTTGGATTTGGAAGCAAAGTAACGGCAGCCAGTCTCCAGGTACACAGCAGAGGTGCCCCCCAATCTAGCATGTCAAAAACATGTGCAAGCAGGGACGTCAGCAAAGAGCCAAACGTTTTATAAAATCTATTGGTGTAACCATCCATCCCTGGTGCCGTATGTAATGGCAAGGCTTGTATAGCATCTAAAATTTTTTGAGTCATGATGGGTTGAGACAGGCTGACCTTCTCCCCTTCTGAAAGCCATTCCATGGGAATGATATGTAAATACCAATAATACTAATACTAATATTATTTTTATATCAAAAAGGTTCAAAGTGGTTCACAACAGGAAAACATAAGAACATAAGAACTGCCATCTCCGGATCAGACCCATGGTCCATCTAGTCCGGCGATCCGCACACGCGGAGGCCCTATCAGGTATATACCTGATGTAGTTTTAGTCACCCATAACCCTCTATGCCTCTCGTAAGGAGATGTGCATCTAATTTGCCTTTGAATCCTAGCACAGTGGATTCCTTAATAACCTCCTTTGGAAGAGCATTCCAGGCGTCCACCACTCGCTGCTTGAAGCAGAACTTCCTGACATTTGTCCTGGACTTGTCCCCCCTTAGCTTCAAACCATGTCCTCTTTTCCATGACACGTTGGACAATGTAAATAATTTATTTTCCTGCTCTATTTTATTGATGCCTTTCAGTATTTTGAACGTCTTGATCATGTCCCCTCGCAGCCTCCTCTTCTCAAGGGAGAACAGTCCCAGTTTCTTGAGTCGTTCCTCATATTCCAAGTTCTCCATACCTCTTATTAGCTTCGTTGCTCGTCTCTGCACCCTCTCCAGTAGTTTTATATCCTTCTTTAGGTTGGGAGACCAATGTTGGACACAGTATTCCAAGTGTGGTCTGACCATTGCTCTATAAAGCGGCATTATGACTTTCTTCGATCTACTCGTGATTCCTTTCTTTATCATGCCTAACATTCTGTTTGCTTTCTTTGCTGCTGCCGCGCATTGTGCCGATGGCTTCAGGGTCCTATCTATCAGTACACCTGGGTCCTTTTCTTGTTCGCTCTTACCCAGAGTTGCGCCTGACATTCTATACTCGTGTTCCTTATTCTTATTACCTAAATGCATTACTTTGCATTTCTCCACATTGAACTTCATCTGCCATTGCTCTGCCCATTTCTCTAACTGATACAAGTCGCTCTGGACTTCCTCGATATCCTCCTGTGATCTAATTGCCCGGCATAGCTTTGTGTCGTCTGCAAACTTAATGATCTCACTGGATATTCCGTCTTCCAGGTCATTGATATAAATATTAAATAGGATCGGCCCAAGTACCGAGCCCTGGGGCACACCACTAGTCACTTCCTCCCAGTCTGAGTACTTCCCATTTATGCCCACTCTCTGCTTTCTGTTTTCCAGCCATTTGCCTATCCACCTTTGTATATCTCCCTCAATTCCATGGCTTTGTAGTTTCCTGAGAAGTCTTTCATGTGGAACTTTGTCGAACGCTTTCTGGAAGTCCAAATATATTATGTCCACCGGCATTCCACTATCAGTTTGCTTGTTCACGGTATCATAAAATTGAAGTAAATTCGTTAAACATGATTTCCCTTTCCTGAACCCATGTTGACTGGGTTTCAGCAAGTCGTGTGTATCCAAGTGCCGGACTATGCTATCCTTGATCAGTGCTTCAACCATCTTTCCAGGGACAGACGTTAGGCTCACAGGTCTGTAGTTGCCCGGTTCTCCTCTAGATCCTTTTTTGAAAATTGGCGTGACATTCGCTATCTTCCAGTCGTCTGGTATCTGTCCAGTTCTGATTGTCAGATTGGCAAGTTTTTGCAATAAATCTCCGATTTCAACCTTCAATTCCTTTAAGACTCTCGGGTGAATTCCATCTGGTCCAGGGGATTTGTCACTTTTGAGTTTGTCGATCTGGTAGTATATCTGGTCCAACTCCACTTCAACTGTGGTGAGGCTGTCATCTATTACTCCACTAAACACTTTCACTGCTTCTGGTATTTTTGCGGTATCCTCCTCCGTAAAGATGGACGCAAAGAAGGAATTTAGTTTGTGTGCAATTTGTTTATCTTCCTTAAAGTACCCTTTTCTTCCCTGGTCGTCCAGGGGTCCCACCGCCTCTTTTGCGGGTTTTTTCCCTTTCACGTATCTAAAGAAGGGCTTGAAGTTTTTGGCCTCTTGCGCTATTTTTTCCTCATAGTCCTTTTTGGCATCCCTCACCGCCTTGTGACATTTCTTCTGATCATCTTTATGTTTTTTCCATGCTTCGGTTGTTTTCATGTGTTTCCATTTTTTGAAGGAGTCTTTCTTTTCTTTTATGGCTTCCCTCACCTGTCTGGTAAGCCATGCCGGTTCTCCCTTACCTTTTGTTCTCCCTTCTTTGGATATCCTCGGAATGTGGAGATTTTGTGCTTCTGTGATAGTATTTTTCAGTAGGGATCATGCCTGGTCTACTGTTTAGAGTTTGTCCACCTTTTTCTTGAGACGTTGTTCCACCATGGCTCTCATGCGATCGTATTTGCCCTTTTTAAAGTTTAAGGTTGTGGTTAAGGTTTTGGCACGTTTTCTATTCCCGATGTCAAGCTTAAAGGTGATCACATTGTGATCGCTCGTCCCCAGCGGTACCGTAACTTCCACTTCTTTTGTCGGTACCGTGAGGCCGTTTAGTACCAAGTCCAGGGTGGCATTGCCTCTTGTCGGCTCCTTTACCATTTGTTCCAGGAAGCAATCCCCTAGTGCCTCCAGGAACTTGGCCTCCTTGCTGCAGTTGGAGGTTCCTAGTTTCCAGTCTATCCTCGGGAAATTGAAGTCTCCCAATATTATTACATTGCCCGTCTTGCATTCCTGTTTGATTTCCTCTATCATTTCTGAATCAGTTTCCTCTGCCTGTCCTGAGGGACGATAGTAAAGGCCAATTTTCGTGTCTGCGCTGTTTTGTCCAGGAATCTTGATCCAGAGGGACTCCAGCTTCTCTTTCGTTTCCGTCATAGCCACTCCAACAGATTCTACTCCTTCCTGAACATATAGGGCAATACCTCCACCTTTCTGCCCTACTCGATCTCTTCTATATAGTTTGTATCCCTGTAGTACTGTGTCCCATTTGTTTTCTTCATTCCACCATGTTTCTGTTATGCCAATGATATCCAACTTATCATGTCTTGCTATTGTCTCTAGTTCCCCCATTTTGTTTCCTAGACTTCTAGCATTTGTATACATACATTTGAGTTCTCTTCGTGTTACCTTTTTGGACTTTCTACTCTTTGCTGTCCGTACTGTTTCTTTCACGGTATCCTTAACCGCTCTAGTGTTGTCTCCCTTGTTTGCTGTGCGGTCATCCCCTCCTGTATCTGAGTTGTCCATT
Organism: Geotrypetes seraphini; assembly: GCF_902459505.1. Classification (NCBI taxonomy): domain Eukaryota; kingdom Metazoa; phylum Chordata; class Amphibia; order Gymnophiona; family Dermophiidae; genus Geotrypetes; species Geotrypetes seraphini. The sequence goes on from NC_047097.1 coordinate 46,312,903, forward strand.
CCTGCCTTGTCTTCTTCCCTATTTGCTGTGAGGTCGTCCCCTCCTGTGTATGAGTAGTAGCCCATGGTTCCTTCATCGGGGCATCCTGTCGTCCGTGCCATCGACTGGTGGTCGACTGTCGGCTTTCCCCTATTTATTAGTTTAAAGCCTTCTCGATGGCCTTCTTCATGTTGCCTGCCAATACTCTCGCACCTTCCTTGTTGAGGTGTAGTCCATCCTTTCTGTAAAACTTGCTTTTCCCCCAGAACACCGTCCAGTTGCGCACAAAGTCAAAGCCTTCTTCTTCGCACCATCGTCTCATCCAGGCGTTAATAGCTTGCAATTCCCCTTGTCTCTTTCCATCCGCTCTTGGTACTGGAAGGATCTCGGAGAATGCCACCTTCACCTCCCTGATCTTCAGCTGTCTTCCAAGTGAGCGGAGCTGGCCCTTCATCTCTTCCCTGTCATACTTCCGTCCGCTCACATCATTTGTTCCCACGTGGATGAGCACAGCAGTATCCTCTCCCCCTTCGCTGTCTATGATCCTGGAGATCCTGTTGGCCACATCCTTCACTCTTGCTCCAGGCAGACAGGTGACGATTCTGTCCTCTCTTCCTCCTGCGGTGTGGCTGTCTACGTGACGTATAATGGAGTCGCCTACGATAATCCCCATCTTCTTTATTCGGGGGTTTCTTGGGGGTCGTAAGTCCACGTCTATGGTATAGGGCCAGTCTTCTTCCTCCATTGCTACTCTTGAAATGGTTTTCGGCTTTTCAGATGGGGGGGCGTCTTCCTGCGTTCTCTCTCTTCCTCCTGGTGTGCAGATGTCTCCTACCTCATCTTTGGTTTTTTCTGTGTTTGCATGGGTGTCTTCACTCCTCTTTTCCAGGCCTTCTTTCTGGGTATTCTGGGTACAGCTTTCTAGCCCTGGGATCTCTACGTGTTGCTGGTGGGCTTCCTCGATGAATCTTTCTAATTCCACGATCCCTTCGCAGGTTTCGGGCTCCCCTAACAACTTCTCCTGCATGCAGTTTTCCTCCTTCCTGGCAAGGAGTTCTTCGAGTTCCATCACAGTTCCCTCCAGCAGCCAAACTTGCAGTTTCAGGCTGTCCAGCTCCTCGCATCGGCTGCAAACGTATGCCCTAGACCCCGAGGGGAGGTAGTCATACATACTGCAGCCGGTGCAGAAGACTGGAAAGCCCAACTTCTGTCTTCCGTGGGCGCTCATGTCTTGTTCCCCTTCTCAATTGTGTGTGTCCTGCCCTCTTGATAGCAGTCCTCCTGCTGATTGTTGGTCTCGGTTGTGTTGGTTGTGTCTTATTCTCTGAGGTCTCTGGTTGGGACTGCTCCCGGTATAGTTCCTGGTAAAAAGTTTTAAAGACTATCCCAATTGTTTTGGGAATAATGCATTTCTGCCCGTCTGGAGTTATAATACATGATATCCAGTTTAGAGCCCTCTGCTACTTAAGTTTATTAGCTAGTAAATGCCCCGCCTTATTGTTAAATTAAAAATGCTTCTGCCTAGACTTTTGCAAATCTTCGTTTATACAGAATAACTCCAATTCCTGCAGTTCATTACGTAATAACACAAGATTGGCGTGGTCAGTTGCTGAACCCCAGTAAATGCCCCGCCTTATTGTTAAATTAAAAATGCTTCTGCCTAGACTTTTGCAAATCTTCGTTTATACAGAATAACTCCAATTATCCCAGGACAAGCAGGCAGGTATTCTCACTAGTGGGTGATGTCATCAGACAGAGCCCGATACGGACGTCTCACAAGCACGTGTTGCTTGTAGAAACTTAAAAGTTTCGAGATGCCCGCACCGCGCATGCGCCGGTGCCTTCCCGCCCGGAGAGCCGGGCGTGTCTCCTCAGTTCTTTTCTTTCCGCGGAGCTGAGAAGTTCAACTTCATCATGCGCTAGCTGAATTCAGTTAAATTTGCCTTCCTTGTCTGCGTTTTCGCTTTCTTTTAATTCTTAATAGTACATTTCTTTTTCAGTTTAAAAAAAAAAAAAAAAAAAAGAAAGATTATTTCCTCCGGCGGGTCGAACGGGCCGGCCACGTGGCTCAGGCCTACGAGCTTCGACCTCGCGGCGGAGATTTTCCGGCCTATGTCCCGGCCAATCACCGGGTTTAAAAAGTGCAGCAAGTGCCAACGCGCGATTTCACTCACGGACCCGCACCGACGCTGTTTGCAGTGTCTTGGTCCTGACCACATCCCGAAATCGTGCAGGCCTTGCTCTACCCTTACGGCACGCTCATTCAAACGGCGTTGCCTATTGTGGGAGTCGATGTTCAAGATGGACGCAGCTAAGGATCCTTCAGCTTCCACTTCATCTGATACCTCCCCGGTTCATGCGAAACCGGTATCGACCCCTCCTGCATCGAGTGTGGTGAAACCGGCATCGTTCATCCCGACACCATCCACGAGCTCGACGTTGGTGCCGGCCCCGGTCTCCTCGGTTCAGGTACCTCTTCCTTCCACAGTACCACCAGTGGTCATCAAAGTGCCGAAAGCTACCAAGCAGAAGCACTCGACCTCGAAGGAACGCGATGACCGTGCAGGAGGACCCCCTTTCGGTGCGGATCCCTCCTTATCGGCTTCGCTACGGTCCATGCTGGAAGCTCAATTCGTTGAGCTCATGCAGACCATCGGACCCGGGCTCATCGCTGCCATACAGGGTGACCTCCCGGTACCGGTCCAAAGGGGCGGTCCGCCCTCTCCCCCTCCCCCACGCCGTTCGACCTCGACAACCGACGAGGACGAACGGGGGAGGGCGGCGATGCCCATACGGCAAGCCTCGCTTACTGATATGCCGCCATTAGAGCCCATTACGCCTCCGCGCCAACATGGGACCAGACCTCCGATCGATAATCAAAGCCCTGGGCATAGTCAGGAAGAGTTCTTCCGCACTCCTTACCAGACTTGGGTAGCATCGCAAGAACCCGCATCGCAACCCCAGTTGCGATCCACCGCTTCCAGCCCTATCCATCACTTGGGGGCATCGGGAGACCATGCGATGCACAGACGATCCCGATCTCCGTCCCGCCACCGAGACGGACATCGATCCAGACACTCATCTTGGCACTCTTCACGCCATTCGGAGGTGTCACTGCAGAAAAAACTGCAACGTATGGGATACTCCTCATCAGAGGTATCCCCTCCGGAGGGACTGGAGTACGAGGAAACACCCGTACCCGATTCTCCTTGCCATTCCCCGATGTCCATGGACCCGGAGGCCTCTTCCTCCTCCAGCCCGTCTTACAAACCGATGCTGGTGGATCAATTGTCCTTCTCATCATTCCTCCGACAAATGGCGGATGATCTGGATGTGACTCTTGACACGGGCTCCCGATACTCCAAAGAGTATCTGGACACCATGCATTTACCTAACCCTCCAACGGAGTCGCTTCGGCTCCCTCTGCATAAATTGCTGGATCAGACCTTCATGCAGTGTTTCGAAACACCGTACTCCATACCGGCGATTCCCAGCAAACTCGATGCTCGATACCGCATCGTGCACCATAAAGGGTTCGAGGGCCCTCAACTCTCTCACCAATCCCTACTGGTCGAGTCCTCTCTCAAACGCTCTCATCCCTCTCAGGTCTACGCCTCTGTACCGCCAGGCCGAGAGGGGAGAACGATGGACAAATTTGGTAGAAAATTCTATCAAAACTCCATGATGGCGTCATGGGTGCTGAACTACAATTTCTTTTTCTCTTCCTATCTGGAGTTCTTCTTGCCGGTGCTCCGCAAGTTCACTCCTTTCATAGACACCCAAGCTCGATTCGAGTTCGAGGAAGTGGTAGCCTCCCTCTCCCAATTACGCCTCCAGCTGATGCAATCCTCCTTTGATGCATTCGAACTCTCGGCACGTGCTGCCGCAAGCGCGGTGGCCATGCGTCGCCTGGCATGGCTCCGTACAATCGATATGGATCCCAACCTCCAGGACAGACTCGCCAACGTACCATGTGCGGGAGCTGATCTGTTCGATGAGTCTATCGAAACTGTTACCAAGAAGCTGTCGGATCACGAAAAATCCTTTCAATCCATCCTGCGGCCCAAACCCAAACCTCAACAGTCTCGACCTTCCAGGCCACCCCTGATTTACCAGCGGCGTTACATGCCTCGGCAAACGCCCGCTGCGAGGCAACCTGCGAAGAGACAACCTCCCCAGAAGTCTCAGCAAAAACCCCAGCCACCGGCTGCACCTAAGGCTACCCAGCCCTTTTGACTCCCTTCCTGGGAGCATAACCGACACCGTTCTGCACCCCTCAGCCTCTCCCATAGGGGGCCGCCTCCATCTTTTTTACCATCGATGGGAGGCCATAACCACGGACCTATGGGTCCTCACCATCATAAGAGAAGGATACTCTCTTCACTTCCATCGGGTCCCCCCGGACCATCCTCCAAGAGAGTATCCTTCAAGCTCGACACAGACCACCCTTCTTCTTCAGGAAGTCCAAACCTTGCTTCAGCTTCGGGCCGTCGAGCCGGTCCCGTCAGACCAATTGAACCGGGGGTTTTACTCCCGGTACTTCCTCGTCCTGAAGAAAACGGGCGACCTGCGACCCATTTTAGACCTTCGGGCCCTCAACAAGTTCCTGGTCAAAGAGAAGTTTCGTATGCTGACTCTGGCTTCTCTCTACCCCCTCCTCGAGCAGAACGACTGGTTATGCTCCCTGGATCTCAAGGAGGCCTACACTCACATCCCCATTCACCCGGCCTCCCGAAAGTTCCTCAGATTTCAGGTGGGAAATCTGCATCTACAGTACCGAGTGCTACCATTCGGCCTCTCTTCGTCCCCCAGAGTCTTCACAAAGTGCCTGGTGGTAGTGGCCGCGGCACTCCGGGACAGGGGTCTACAGGTGTTCCCATACCTCGACGACTGGCTCATCAAGGCCCCGTCAGCCCCAGAGGTTACTTCGGCGGTCTTGACTACAACTTACTTCCTCCAGAATTTGGGTTTCGAGATCAACTTTTCCAAGTCTCATCTACAACCCACCCAGTCCCTTCCCTTCATCGGGGCAGTCCTGGACACCATTCAACTTCGAGCATTCCTACCTCTTCAACGCATGGAGGCTCTTCTTCATCTCTGCCAGTCGGTGTCTACTCGCCAAACCCTACCGGCGAGACAACTGATGGTGCTCCTGGGCCACATGGCCTCCACAGTACATGTGACACCCTTTGCCAGACTCCATCTCAGAATCCCCCAGTGGACCCTGGCATCACAGTGGAATCAGACGTCCGATCCACTAACCAAACACATCGTAGTCACACCTGCTCTTCGGCAGTCTCTACTTTGGTGGATGACCTCTTCGAATCTATCCAGAGGTTTGCTGTTGCACTCTCCCCCCATCAGAAAGTTCTCACAACCGATTCGTCGAACTATGCATGGGGGGCCCACCTGGATGGTCTCCGCACCCAAGGATTCTGGACCAGTGCGGACAGACTACATAAAATCAATCTACTCGAGCTCAGAGCCATCTTCAATGCTCTCAAAGCTTTCCAACACCTACTTCACGACATGGTGATCCTCATTCGCACAGACAATCAGGCTGCCATATATTATATCAACAAGCAAGGAGGCACGGGCTCGGCCCTCCTTTGCCAGGAAGCTCTACGAGTCTGGGACTGGGCGGTGCGCCACAACGCCTTCCTCAGAGCTGTCTACATTCAGGGGAAGAACAACGTCTTAGCAGACAACCTAAGTCGTCTTCTACAACCTCACGAATGGACTCTCCATTCCAGCCCCCTTCACCAAATCTTCACACAGTGGGGGACGCCTCAGATAGACCTCTTTGCGGCTCCCCACAACTCCAAACTGCCTCAGTTTTGCTCCAGGATCTACACTCCTCATCGCCTCGAGGCAGATGCTTTTCTACTGGACTGGGGGAAACGATTTCTATATGCGTTCCCACCATTCCCGCTGATCCAGAAGACTCTGGTCAAGCTGAAACTCGAACAGGCCACCATGATTCTAATAGCTCCTCGGTGGCCCAGACAACCTTGGTTCTCCCTTCTACTTCAACTCAGCAGCAGGGAACCAGTACCACTTCCAGTGTTTCCTTCACTACTTACTCAACATCAAGGATCACTGCTTCATCCCAACCTGCAGTCTCTCCACCTGACAGCTTGGTTCCTCTCAACGTAACCCCTCACCAATTCTCACAAGAAGTGAGGGAGGTCTTGGAGGCTTCCAGGAAGCCCGCCACTCGACAATGCTACCCCCAGAAATGGACTAGATTCTCCTCATGGTGTGTTTCTAAATCAAAGGAACCTCAGCGAGCTTCCTTATCCTCCGTGCTGGACTATCTCCTACACCTATCTCAATCTGGGCTCAAGTCTACATCCATACGAGTCCACCTGAGCGCTATTGCAGCTTTCCACCAGCCTCTACAAGGGAAACCCCTCTCGGCCCATCCGGTGGTCGCCAGATTTATGAAAGGACTCTTTCATGTTAACCCTCCTCTCAAACCACCCCCAGTAGTTTGGGATCTCAATGTAGTCCTTTCCCATCTCATGAAGCCCCCGTTTGAACCACCCAACAGGGCTCCTCTTAAGTATCTCACCTGGAAAGTGCTTTTTCTTGTAGCCCTTACGTCTGCTCGAAGAGTCAGCGAACTACAGGCATTGATGGCGGATCCACCATTCACAGTATTCCATCATGACAAGGTGGTCCTCCGCACTCACCCGAAATTCCTGCCTATAGTGGTCTCCGAATTTCATCTCAACCAATCCATTGTACTTCCAGTATTCTTCCCTAAGCCCCATTCTCACCACGGAGAATCGGCCCTTCACACTCTGGACTGTAAACGTGCTTTGGCTTTCTACCTGGATCGTACCAAGCCACACAGAACCACTCCCCAACTTTTTGTCTCCTTTGATCCTAATAAGTTGGGAAGACCCGTATCAAAGCGCACCATCTCTAATTGGATGGCGGCTTGTATCTCTTTCTGCTATGCCCAGGCTGGATTATCACTTCCCTGTAAGGTCACAGCCCATAAGGTCAGAGCAATGGCAGCCTCAGTAGCATTCCTCAAATCAACACCAATTGAGGAGATTTGTAAGGCTGCCACTTGGTCCTCGGTTCACACTTTCACCTCACATTATTGTCTGGATACTTTCTCCAGACGGGATGGACAGTTTGGCCAAACAGTGTTGAAAAATTTATTCTCTTAAGTCGCCAACTCCCCCTCCATCCCACTGAGGTTAGCTTGGAGGTCACCCACTAGTGAGAATACCTGCCTGCTTGTCCTGGGATAAAGCAATGTTACTTACCGTAACAGTTGTTATCCAGGGACAGCAGGCAGCTATTCTCACGTCCCACCCACCTCCCCTGGGTTGGCTTCTCAGGCTAGCTACCTGAACTGAGGAGACACGCCCGGCTCTCCGGGCGGGAAGGCACCGGCGCATGCGCGGTGCGGGCATCTCGAAACTTTTAAGTTTCTACAAGCAACACGTGCTTGTGAGACGTCCGTATCGGGCTCTGTCTGATGACATCACCCACTAGTGAGAATAGCTGCCTGCTGTCCCTGGATAACAACTGTTACGGTAAGTAACATTGCTTTCCTGCAGTTCATTACGTAATAACACAAGATTGGCGTGGTCAGTTGCTGAACCCCCTGTATTCCACAATTAACTCTCTTAATTCCTACAAATGCTTGCGTAACAGTAATTCTTTGTGCTTTAGTTATATGAAGATAAGCTTGAAGAGCAATAATTTTACCTCAAAGCACAACCTTAAGGTCTTCCCATAATAAGCAAGGGTCAATAGCATTGAGATCATTGAACTCCAGATATTCCACTGTTTCATATGTCAGTTGTTGCTATATCAGGATCTGACACTATACAATCAAGGAAACACCAGAGAGGTCTAACCACACACGGCAGCAGCACTCCCAAAGTCAACAGTACCAGGGCATGATCTGAGAAGGAGCTAATATGTATAAGGCAGGGGTAGGCAATTTTGGTCCTCGAGAGCCACAGGCAGGCCAGGTTTTCAGAACATCCACAATAAATATGCATGAGATATATTTGCATCTCAAGGAGGCAGTGCATGCAAATCCATCTCATACATATTCATTGTGGATATCCTGAAAACCTGACCTGCCTGTGGCTCTCGAGGACCGTAATTGCCTACCCACGACTTAGGGTATCAGAAAATGTGTGCAAAGTAGGTACCTTGGCAGTTGACACCTGATTTGAAGGAGAGAATGGTGGAAGTATGCTGGAAGCGTTTGAAGTCGATGGAGACCGGAATTGCCTACTCCTGGTGTAAGGCAAGAGTGCAAACGTTGTGTTATCCCTACATCTCCAAACTACTGATAAATCCGGGAATGGGAATGACAGATTAGGTTGAGCAGACTTCTCCAACCTCAGAAATGGTCTTTCAGCAGAACAATCTTGCATTTGATTTTCTCTTGATGGGGCATGCAGGACATAGATCTCTTTGCTTCCCCTCAGAGCAACAAACTTCCACAATTCTGTTCGACTTTTCTCCCTATTGCATAGCATTGGACATCTTTCTGCTTCACTGGGGGATAAGTTCCTCCAATGCTTCACGTAGGGAAAACTCTACTCAAACTATGTTGATCAGGACACCATGATTGTCTTGACATCCCTTTGACCGTGCCAAGTTTGGTTTCCACTCAACCTAGTGCACTCAACAAGGAAACCATGGAAACTTCAACCATTTCAACATTCCTTACTCAGAACAAAGTGTCCCTCCTTCATCCCAACCCTTTGCTCATTAGGACTAGAAGCATTGTTTCTTTTACTGAACAGATGAGAAATATTATTATTGTACATGCTATATACCATCTGTACCAAAGGACTTAAGTGGTTTACAAAACTAAAACCACACAATAATGAAATAGAATGCAGAAAAGATCACAATCACAGTTTACTCATACAAGAGGTACACTATACTCATTTCAGCATCCACCAATAAAAAAATTTAGCCCATTGGGAAGGACAGCAAAAAAGAAAAAAAGTTTTTTGTAAAAGAGCCTTAAATCTTACAAATGATTGTTCTCTCTGGGTTTCTACAGCTGATATCATGCTAGTTGCAGATTTCCGGGTCTCGCTGTGTCTTGTCAGAACAAGCTGTGGCTTTCTTCAGGGTATGCTGTGAGATCTACAATTTGTCTTTATATAGTAGGTCCTTAAACTCAATTGGTTGGGGCTTGAGGTGCATGAGAAAGAAAAGTCTGTTGGTCACCAATTTGAGTTTTGGTGAGCTAATCAGTTGCTTTACAAGTCACAGAAAATTCTGTGATACACCTTTTGCATGGTTTATCTAAGGCTGACCATGTGTCCTCTTAATTTCTCTGTACTGGTTACCAGTAGAATACCGAGTGAGATTTAAATAACTAATGTTGGCTTACTTGGGCTTAGAGCAACTGGCACCTTTATTATTTGTGGACTTGTCTGAAAGTTTATATGCCTTCACTAACACTGTGTTCATTTACTACAAATGGACTTGTTGTACCTTCCTGTCAACAATTGCATTTACAGTCTTTAAGGAGGAGTTCCTTTCCTTTTCATGTGCAGGTCCCCTTGAATGGCATAGGTACCCTATGACTATTTGACACCAGAAGAACGTGCATGTATGAGGGATATACCGAAAGTAATGCAAAAGTGGGCATAACCTTTTTATTAACTGATATAGGTCATTCAAATTGCACATGTTGGTAGAGTACAGGCGTTTCAGAATTTTTTCTTCATTGCATGTGAATAACAGATTCCAAGCAGAAGCAATGTGCCGTCATTGAGCTGTTGATGAAGGAAGGGTGCAGGCTGTCTGACAGCCAGAGATGGCTACAGAATGTTTATGGGGATGACACCATTGACAAGAGCAATGTGTACAGATGGATGAAGAAGTTTAAAGAAGGGGAATCCAGCATTGAGGACAAACCACGCAGTGGGAGACCATCAACTATGACCACTGACACGAATCATCAGCAAGTGGATGAACTGATTCACGTGGAGAGATGAGTCAAATCCATGAGCTTGCTGCACAACTGGACTGTGGTCACAATGCCATACAGAAGATGGTAGAAGACTTAGGACAGGGGTAGGCAATTTCAGTCCTCGAGAGCTGGAGCCAGGTCAGGTTTTCAGGATATCCACAATAAATATGCATGAGATAGATTTGCATCTCAAAGAGGCAGTGCATGCCAATCCATGTCATACATATTCATTGTGGATATCCTGAAAACCTGACCTGGTTCCGGCTCTCGAGGACCATAATTGCCTATCCTCGACTTAGGGTATCAGAAAATGTGTGCAAAGTAGGTACCTTGGCAGTTGACACCTGGTTTGAAGAAGAGAATGGTGGAAGTGTGCTGGGAGCGTTTGAAGTCGATGGAGACACATTTTTTTCTGATCTGTTAATGGGATGACAGGTGGGCATATCTTTATGATCTGGAAATGAAGAATCAGTCCATGGAATGACATCGCACCTCTTCTCCAAGGCCTAAGAAGTTAAAGAGCTAGTGATCAGCAAAGAAAGTCATGGTGTCTGTTTTTTGGAATGACAAGGGTGTCATTCTCCTTGATTTTTTGGAACGTGGCCATACATGACCAGTTAGCAGTATTTTGAGACACTCAAGCTTAGAAAAGCCATTAGGAGGAAGAGACCAAACAAGAACCTGGAAATGAGCCACATTCACCATGACAATGCACAACCACACACATCTTTGGCAACAAAATAGGTGATTGGCAAATTGGGCTGGTCAGTGGTCCCCCATCCACCGTTCAGTCCAATTACATTACATTACATTACATTTGTGATTTCTATTCCGCTTGTACCTTGCGGTTCAAAGCGGATTACATAAGAAGAAGCTGGACATTTCCAGGAGGGTACATGACATTTAGGGTAAGACATAGTAACAGAATGAGTATAGTCTTAGTAACATTGGATGAAAGCAGTTATATTACATTACACCAATGAAGGACAGTCTTGGAGAAAACAATTTGACACAGATTAAGTGAAAGTGACTATGAAAAAGTGAGTACAGTAATACATATCTGAAATTTTTCAAAGAGGATTCAAGAGTTAGATTCAACGATGGTGTGCATTGCTTGTGATGGAAACTCATGTTGAGTAGTACCTTTTTGTATAGAGCAGGGGTAGGCAATTCCAGTCCTTGAAAGATACAGGCAAGTTGTTAGGTTTTCAGGATATCCACAATATGCATGAAAAGTTTGAATGCATTGCCTCCTTGAGATGCAAATCTATTTCATATATATTCATTGTGGATATCCTGAAAACCTGAACTGGCTCTCGAGGACCAGAATTAACTACCCCTGGTGCAGAGGAAGAATTACTCCTACCAACATGTGCAATTTGAACACCCTATGTCTGTTAATAATAAATTAAAAAAAAAAAAAAAGTTATGTCCTTTTTGCATTGCTTTTGGTGCAGCCCTTGTATTTTAAGAAGCTGTTAAAACATCTATTTTGTTGACAGCAGCTCATTGAGGCTTCAGTTTATCCCAGGACAAGCAGGCAGCATATTCTTGACTGATGGGTGACGGCACCGACGGAGCCCCGGTACGGACAATTTTAGAGTGATTGCACTCTAAGAACTTTAGAAAGTTCTAGCTCGGCCGCACCGCGCACGCGCGAGTGCCTTCCCGCCCGACAGAGGCGTGCGGTCCCTCAGTTTCTTAGTTTCCGCGGAGCTAAGAAGTCGCACGTTTCAACGGCTGTTGAAAACTTTTTCCATTTTTCGCCTTCCCGCTCGCGTAAACGTCTTTAGAAGGTTTATTTCCTTCATTTTATTTTACTTTCTTTCTTAAAAAAAAAAAAAAAAAAAAAAAAACTGATTTAGTTTTCTTTCTTTTTTCGGTTTCGCCCCGGCGGGGCCTACTGCCACTATCGAAGCCTCGGCCTTCGATTTGGCTGAAGCCGTCTTCACATTCATGCCCCCTCAACCCGGGTTTAAAAAGTGCCAGCGGTGTGCACGGCCAATTTCACTGTCTGACCCACATAATTGGTGTCTACAGTGCCTTGGCCCGGACCATCAATCGTCTACCTGCACCCGCTGTGCGACTCTAAAGAAAAGAACTCTTAAAAATAGAGAGATTCAACAAAAACTTCTTTTCGGCACCGAGATGTCCGATACCACTCCGGCACCGACTTCGACTCCGGCTCAGTCGGCACCCACATCGTCGACACCACGCGATACCGCGTCGGTGTCGGCTCCTCCAGGTAAGCCGGCTAAGAAGCCTTCCCCGTTGGAGCGTCCTCCGGTCTCAATAGCAGCGAGCCCAATCCTGCAGACCTCGAGGCGCTCACGGAAGCGCTCCGCTCCAATAGAGGTGAGCCCCTCTACATCGGGTTCCTCATCCTCGGAGCGTAGAGCGGCACCGCAGGTACCGCAAAAGAAAAAGGCGGTACCGGTGCCTTCTCTCGAAGACCGTATTGCTGCTGTTCTAAAATTACAACTTAAAGAACAGTTAGAGCACATTCTGCCTTCACTCCTGGTACCGAGTCTTCCGGTACCAGTCCGGTCTGAGCCGCCGGTACCGACAGTGGATCGTCCTACTTTGTCAACTTCCACTTCGTCGGTACCGGTACAGTCTGTTTCCTCTGTCTCCATGCCGATTCTTGCACCGGAGCCGAGATCCCACCATCAAGCTGTTCAGACTTCGGCACCGGTGCATACAGTCACATCCCCCGGTACCGAGTCAGGCAGGTCAGGGAAATCTCATAGAAAATCCCATCACTTACAGTCTTCCACGCCGGATTCTCGGGACCGGAGCTTCCAAGTTCAAGACCCTGACTTGTGGGGCGACTCAGAAGACCCTCTCCTTTCTGAGGGAGAATGTTCTTCTGGTGAAGAGGACACCTCTGCCTTGGGGCCCTCCTCTAAACCAGAAGTATCTTCTTTTTCTTCCTTTTTAAAGGAAATGTGTGACTCTCTCTCTATTCCTTTGGAGGCTGAGTCACAGAAATCCAAAGCTTTTCTTGATGCTCTGGATTTTGATCAGCCTCCAAAGGAATACCTTAAGTTACCTCTCCATGATATCTTGAGAGAGACGTTCTATAAAAATTTGGAATCTCCCCTCACCATTCCTGGGGCTCCCCGAAAATTAGACTCTCTATACAGAGTCCTTCCTATCCCTGGGTTTGATAAACCCCAGTTACATCATGAGTCCCTTTTGGTCGAATCCACCCTCAAAAAGTCCAAGGGGGCTAGTGTGTATGCTTCTGTCCCTCCTGGCAGAGAGGGAAAGTCTATGGACAAGTTTGGGAAACGACTATACCAAAATGCAATGTTGGCGAATCGATCAGGGAATTATGCATTCCATTTCTCCTTCTACTTAAAGCAGCTTATTCAGAATATCTCTGCTTTTGAGAAATATCTCCCTGATCGGAAAAAGTCGGTTTTTCACCAAACTTGTTCTTCGCTTTTCCAGCTCCGGAAATTCATGGTTAGATCCATTTATGACACCTTCGAGCTGACCTCTAGGGCTACAGCCATCTCAGTGGCAATGAGACGGCTGGCCTGGCTTAGGGTTTCTGAACTCGATGTTAACCATCAGGATCGGCTAGCCAATGCACCTTGCCTAGGGGATGAGTTGTTTGGAGATTCCATGGACTCCACCACTCAAAAGTTATCGGCTCATGAGACTAGATGGGATACACTTCTTAAGTCTAAGAAGCCGCCAACAACCAGACCTTTTCGTCCACAATCCTCCTACCAGCGTAGATTTGTGGCTCGTCCTCTGCCTCAAGCTGCTCCCCAGCAACGACGCCAGAGACAACAAAGGCCGGCTGCTAGACAGCCTCAGCAACAACAACAGGTAAAACCTGCACCAGTGCAAAAGTCTACACAACCCTTTTGACTTAATTCTCCAGAACATAGCCAGTTTTGTTCCTTCTACCCAACTTCCACAACCTATAGGAGGACGCCTTACTTATTTCATAAGCCGTTGGGAACTTATCACGTCAGACCAGTGGGTCCTCAACATCATCCGCCACGGCTACTCTCTCAACTTTCAGTCACTACCTCCTCCAAGTCAACCAAAAGAGTCTGCTTCCAGTCCTCAATTAACCCTTCTTCTCCAAGAGGTTCAATCCCTCCTTCTTCTAAATGCCATAGAAGAAGTTCCCCTAGACCAGCAGGGGCAGGGGTTCTACTCCCGATATTTTTTAGTCCCCAAAAAAACAGGAGATCTCAGACCCATTCTAGATCTCCGCGATCTCAACAAATATTTGGTCAAAGAAAAGTTCAAGATGCTTTCTCTGGCCACTCTTTATCCTCTTCTCAATCAAGGCGACTGGCTATGTTCCCTCGATCTCAAAGAAGCGTACACTCACATACCAGTAAATCTGGCTTCCAGACAGTACCTACGCTTCATGATCAATCATTCTCATTACCAATACAAGGTGCTGCCCTTCGGCCTTGCCTCCTCTCCAAGGGTCTTCACCAAGTGTCTCATTGTGGTAGCGGCATTTCTACGCTCTCATCACTTCCAGGTCTTCCCTTACCTGGACGACTGGTTAATCAAGGCCACATCCGCTCAAGCAGTTCTTCTGGCCACCAACCAAACCATCTTGTTTCTACAAATTCTGGGGTTCGAGATCAATCTACCCAAATCTCATCTCATCCCTACTCAGAGACTTCAATTCATTGGAGCGATCCTGGACACACTCCTCATGAAAGCTTTCCTACCATCCAATCGTCTTCAGACCCTTCAGTCTCTATGTCAACAGGTACTTTCACTGCCTTCCATCTCAGCCAGGCAAATGATGGTACTCTTGGGGCACATGGCGTCTACAGTTCATGTCACGCCCCTCGCACGTCTTCACCTACGCACTCCTCAATGGACCCTTGCTACTCAGTGGTCCCAAGCGACGGATCCTTGCTCACGACACATATCTGTGACATCATCTCTTCGTCAGTCTCTTCAATGGTGGTTGGTATCCTCAAATCTATCCAGAGGTCTTCTGTTCCATCAGCCCCCTCATCACCTGGTTATCACCACCGACGCCTCTCTTTATGCATGGGGAGCTCACTTGAACGAGTTCCAGACTCAAGGTCTTTGGACAGCCCAGGAAAAGAAGCATCAAATCAATTTCCTGGAACTCAGAGCGATGTTTTATGCCCTCAAGGCTTTCCAACATCTTCTCTTTCCTCAGGTCCTCTTGTTGTGCACAGACAATCAAGTTGCGATGTACTACATCAACAAACAGGGTGGGACAGGCTCTCGCCTTCTATGCCAAGAAGCCCAAAAGATCTGGAATTGGGCCATAGATCACCATCTCTTCCTGAAAGCTATCTACATTCAGGGAACACAGAATTCTTTAGCGGACAAACTCAGCAGAATTCTCCAGCCTCACGAGTGGACACTCGATCCTATAACTCTGCAGTCTATCTTCACTCAATGGGGCACTCCTCAGATAGACCTCTTTGCAGCTCCTCACAATCACCAGCTGCCCCTCTTCTGCTCCAGACTTTACTCTCCTCACCGTCTGACAGCGGATGCTTTTCTCCTCGACTGGTCGAATCTGTTCCTGTACGCCTTCCCTCCTCTGCCTCTAATGTTGAGAACCTTATTCAAGCTCAAGAGGGAACGAGCCACCATGATTCTGATTGCTCCGAGGTGGCCCAGGCAACATTGGTTCTCCCTTCTACTTCAACTCAGTTCCAGGGAACCTTTTCTTCTTCCTCTGTTTCCTTCTCTGCTTACGCAACAGCAGGAAACCCTCCTTCATCCCAACCTCCAGTCTCTACACCTGACAGCTTGGTATCTCTCGGGCTGACATCTCATGATACTCTCTTATCTCAGCCTGTTCGTTCCATTCTGGATGCCTCCAGGAAACCAACCACTCTGCAATGTTACCATCAGAAGTGGACGAGATTTTCCTCCTGGTGTCTTCTTCATCATCTTGATCCCACTTCCCTGGCAGTGGAGACGTTGTTGGACTATTTGCTCTCTTTGTCTGACTCTGGCCTTAAGTCTTCGTCCATCAGAGTCCACCTCAGTGCCATTTCAGCTTTTCATGAGCCAGTCCATGGAAAACTTCTCTCAGCTCATCCCCTGGTGTCCAGGTTCATGCGTGGGCTTTTCAACGTGAAACCACCTCTTAAAGCCCCTCCTGTTATCTGGGATCTCAATGTGGTTCTTTCTGCTTTAATGAAGCCTCCATTTGAACCCTTGGCTACCTCTCCTTTCAAGTTTCTTACTTGGAAGGTGCTTTTCCTTATTGCCCTTACCTCTGCCAGGAGGGTCAGTGAGCTTCATGCACTGGTCGCAGATCCTCCCTTTACGGTTTTTCACCATGACAAGGTGGTTCTGCGTACACATCCAAAGTTTCTCCCTAAGGTTGTATCTGAATTCCATCTCAACCAATCCATTGTTCTCCCTGTTTTCTTTCCAAAACCTCATTCTCATTCTGGAGAACAAGCTCTACACACTTTGGATTGTAAAAGGGCTCTGGCTTACTATCTAGAGCGTACGAAACCCCACAGATCAGTTCCTCAACTTTTTCTGTCCTTTGATCCAAATAAATTGGGACGTCCCGTTTCTAAACGTACGTTGTCTAATTGGCTGGCAGCGTGCATTTCATTCTGTTATGCTCAGACCGGACTGACACTGGAAGGTTCTGTCACGGCCCATAGAGTCAGAGCAATGGCAGCATCTGTAGCTTTCCTCCGCTCCACTTCTATTGAGGAAATCTGCAAGGCTGCTACTTGGTCCTCAGTTCACACTTTTACATCTCATTATTGTCTGGATGCTTTTTCCAGACGGGATGGACACTTCGGCCAATCTGTTTTGCAAAATTTGTTTTCCTAATGGCCAACCTTCCCTCCATCCCTCTTTTTGTTAGCTTGGAGGTCACCCATCAGTCAAGAATATGCTGCCTGCTTGTCCTGGGATAAAGCACAGTTACTTACCGTAACAGGTGTTATCCAGGGACAGCAGGCAGATATTCTTGCGTCCCACCCACCTCCCCGGGTTGGCTTCTTAGCTGGCTTATACTAACTGAGGGACCGCACGCCTCTGTCGGGCGGGAAGGCACTCGCGCGTGCGCGGTGCGGCCGAGCTAGAACTTTCTAAAGTTCTTAGAGTGCAATCACTCTAAAATTGTCCGTACCGGGGCTCCGTCGGTGCCGTCACCCATCAGTCAAGAATATCTGCCTGCTGTCCCTGGATAACACCTGTTACGGTAAGTAACTGTGCTTTTTGGGCTTCTCTATATCTTGCTGGTTTGTTTAACTGTGTTTCATCTGTTTTTTAATTATGCATATTATCCACATTGGATAAAGGTGGAATATATCCCATGACTCAAAATAGTCAAGAATTGCCATTGCTAAAAGATCAATCTCTAATGGTTAGTGGACTGCTTTGTCTTCATGAAGGTGGTTAATAAATCTCAAATAATATTTTGAGTTTTGTTGTGAAAGTCCTGCCAAAATTCAAATTGGTAGACTGCCCTGCTTCCAATCAGGTCAGTGAACCCACTATTCATAGTCACATTGCAGACTTCAGAGCATACCCTGAAGAAAGCCACCGCATGGTGGCTGAAACGTCAGTTTCTACCTGACAAAGATGCAACAAGCATAATGCCAGCTGCAGAAACCCTGAGAGAACCGTTAAATGTATTTTGCCTTTACTTTTTGATTTACCCTTGTATGTAAACAACTTTGGTTGTACCACAGGGAAGTGACATATTTAAATCCATGACCTATGACCTCATTTTAGCTGCTGAAAATTCATTTGACGATATGGTAAGAAAAGTTAGTTAATGAATGTTTCAAGTTAATTAGTTTCTTGATATACCGTCAATCAAGGATATCTAAACAGTTTACAATAAAATTAATTAAGAAAATAAATAAATAAAAACCATGAGGAGGAGGGAGAGGGAATACATCGTTACATTAAGAAAAAAATAAAAATGGGAAAGGGGGAAACACAATCGGTAGGGTAGGGTTGGTTATCCTCAAGTGAAGTGTTAATTTTCATGTGTTGAATGCATGTTTGAATAGGAACGTTTTAAGTTTAGATTTGAATTTTGCCAAGGAAGACTCTTGTTGGAGGTCTTGGGGCATTGCATTCCAAATTGAAGAAGTCATGATTGAAAAGATCGATGTTAACTGTTGTAGTAATCAAGTTTGCAAAACAGACCCATTCAACTTCTCAAACTCTGCAGAACAGCCACTGAGCCATTGGACCAGCTGGATATGGGAGTTGGTGCAAATAATGTGTATGTGAGTGAGTACAATGATTTGGTTTGGGGGTGATGATATATTTCATTACCTACCCAACAGATTTTTCTTAGTGCAAGTGCAGAGAAAAATGGTCTTTCAAACTTTTTACAGTGTAGGAAACCGGAAAATTGGCTGCAGGAATGTAATGCTAATTTACAGTAAGTAAAAATAGTGTTTTGAAAAAAAAAAAAAAAGCCCTTAGTGTTGTCAGGATACGTTGGTCATTAGTTTAAGAATTTCCTTCTTATTGAACTGCGGGACTCCTGCTGGGCTTATGAACAAGCAGCTGTGTAGGTGTATGGGTCAATGATAAAAGCAGAGGGCATGTACATCAAGAAAGTTTTGGGTCATACATGCTTGCAGTAAAGAGAAGAAATGGTCATGAGATCCTCTCTAACACTGATTGGAGAAAAATAACCTTTTATTCTTATATAGATCTGACATTAAAGCCTAGCCTAAGACAATTTTGCTCTTGGTGTTCTGTGCAGTTCTCTGCATTTACATTGAATAGCTAATATCTGCATTCACATGGTGTTCAATTTAGCAGTGCCCTGATGTCTGCTAGAGTTTATGCAAAACGTTCATAGCACAAAATTTTAAAATAGAAGCCTTAGTAGTGCACAGAATTGTATTCAAACTTTGTAAGAAATCTAGTGCACTTTATTGCACTGGCCTGTTTGCAGGTCAGAATTGGTAAAGTCAGATGTATCTGTTGACACTTGGTGCATGGATTGGGGCTGGAAAAGGAGGAAATTGTGTTTTGGGTCTGAAGGCAGCCTGGCATAGCCTCTTGTTTTCCATGATTTGGCAGTGATCAGAAAAATCTGCAAGAACCGGAGAATGTGAATGTTTCTAACTTGAACTGCTATAAATCTCTTTCAATTTCTGCTCCCCAGAGTATGTTCAGTTTTGTTTTATGGTATGTGTTTGTTGCTTCGAGGAGTAATTTTATTGATCACCTTGAAGTCAAATCAATAAAATAAAATTTATTGTGTTCCAAAATAATGCATTCAACATAACTTTTATTTGTGTATGTGGGATTTGTTTCTACTTCTCCATGTCCTTTGACAGTTATCGGCTGAACTGGGCATACTTTTAATAATGAACTGTACCTGTGGATCAAAAGTAAAATGTCCCTGATCAGCATTTTCATTAGATGTAAACAAACTCTGCAGCATGGAATTTTAAGAGTAGTATGGTACAAATAAGAGCTAGATGCACTAAAGATAGTGGCTCGATTGCTGTTGGCTGATTCTCTGGGTGATTCTCCAGCAGCAATTGATGCACTTTCAAGTTTGCATGCAAATGATTTGCATGCAAACGAGAACGTTAAATTGCAGAGCCTTAACAGCAGTGACAGAGGAAGCAGCCTCTTGTCACTGCTGTTAGGGCTTCTATGTTTTTTAGGTTAAACAATTTTTTATTGATAAGCAATAACAACATACAGAGTGATATGACAATTAAGCAAACCAGAACCGAAGAACTAAGAACAACAACCAACAGAGTAAAGTAATCCCCATCAATTTTTATAGAAACCCACTCCCTCCCCCCAGTCCCAAGCATTGCTATCTTTAGGTCAAACGATTTTGTTATTGACGATACAAATGACAACAAAAGGAGCAAATAATGTTACAGGTCATAAAGGTATCTGAATAGACAAGAACAAATTGTAATATCATCAAATTTCCCAACACAGCAACTATAATATGCATGGGGTTTTACTAATTTGCATGGCTGGATCAGAAAATGAACAATCGAGGGGAAAAACACATGTTGGGTCATTTTGTGAATCGTGTCGGTTAGCAGCGATCGTTGCTAAACCTTCAATTTTACATGTCCTCAGACAAGAACGATGTTCCACTAATCTTGTCTTCAAACCCCTTGAGGTCTGTCCAACATAATTTAACTCCCAGGGACATTGTATCAAATATATCACCCTTTTTGAATCACAAGTTGTATGGCTTTTCAGTTTTTACCTGTCCTTTGCAAAAAAAAAAAAAAAAAAAATCCCTTTTGCCCAATTTCTATGATATAGGTGCACCTGCAGTTCAGATTTGGAATATAAAATTAAAGCTTATCAATTATACCAAAAGTTTTTAGATAGGGGATACCCTTCTAACATTGTGAAACAAGTGCCT
The DNA here is from genome assembly GCF_902459505.1 of Geotrypetes seraphini. NCBI lineage: Eukaryota > Metazoa > Chordata > Amphibia > Gymnophiona > Dermophiidae > Geotrypetes > Geotrypetes seraphini. The sequence continues at coordinate 46,333,251 of NC_047097.1, forward strand.
AAATGAGCTTTTTAATTCTTGGGAAGATTTTTCACAGTATCAAGTGAAGCTGAGAAAAATGTTTTACCTTTTGTTCTCATGATTACTTCAAGATCAGAGAAACGGTGCAAGGCAATTAAAGCTCAGTTGCTGGTTTCAGTATGCATGCACTTTAGAATATCAGAGTGCTTTTTTCTTTTCAACAGAATCATACACTATAGGGGATCAACTGATTTCTGGACAGTCACTGATCTCTTGCCTATGAGTTCAGTTGGTCATAAGAAATGTGTAACTGCACTGTATGCAGTGATGTGGGAAATGGGCAGGATGCATACTTGAAAAGTGAAGCAACTAATTCTTGTCAGTTTTTTTGAAAACATTGTAGTTGAACACCTTTTTTATCACTTCTACTTGCACATCCAAAAATTTTATCCAAAAACGTTGGGAGTGCCACAAGGATGATCATTGACTCCAGTATTTAATGTATTTTTCTGTGCTTTAGGCTATGAATTGAAAGAATTGTGGCTTAGTTTTTACTTGTGTGGACGATGTCTAGGTTATTTTCCCTGTATTTAAATTCTGTAATGAAAACATTTGACTATATGAATTTGACTTTCACAAAAATCTCTCTGCGGATGCCCACAAATAAATTGAAATTAATTACTGATAAGATTTCACTTCTGTGGATAGGTGGTAAGAAATTTCCCTGTCCAACCTTAAATCCTCACTACAAAGTAATTTTGATTTTTTTGCAGTCCAATGTTCGAAGTCTTGTTATATGGTTGGACTCTTTGGAAGGCTATTCAGCTGACTTGTTTGACAAATTCAGTTTTTGTTCAATTATGCTTTTTGCGTCGGGTACATTCTTTGATCTCTTCAGATAATTTGCAGAAATTAGTTTCAGCTATGATGGTGTGTTTGTGGCCATTTACCTTTTTATATTAGGGCTTATTGATAAGTGCTTGATAAATCTCAATTAATTTTTTTTTTGATTGCAAGGCTGATCACATAAACTAGTGAACAGCCAGAGTGTAATTTTCTAGTACAGTTCTATAGCAATTCTTACAATGTGAGAGTTTAACTCCCCCCACCCAAAGCATCTCTCTCTCGCTGAAATACCCATCCACCCCTTTCAAAAATGGCATCTACTGTAAATGGCATCTGCCACTTGCTAAGGCAGTTTTGGCAGGAATGGGGACAAATTTGCCAGAATCTGGATATAGGAAGCCGAGCCAACACTATTCTCATTCCAGAGAGCTGGGGCAGACAATATTAATCTCCAGATTTCTCTAAAAATGAAAGCCCCAAAGGTATTACACAACTGAACTCAAGTAATCCTTAAATCACTTTCTGAAATCTTGTAAAATTTATAACACACTTTCAATTGTTTCTTTGGAAACTTAATATTTGACACTGTGTGTTTAGTTTATTAGAAAATTATTTATACTTTTCATCCTTTAAAGCAGTGTTCTTCAATCTTTTGACACCTATGGACCGGTGGAAATAAAATAATTATTTTGTGGACCAGTAATGGTCCGCGGAGAGGCAGTTGAAGAACACTGAGCTAAGTCATACCCATCTCCACTCAATCTCTGCCCCAGACCCTGCCCCAATAATAGTACTAATAGTAACACCATTTTTTCCATTAATTTTTCATATATACACACAATATAATTGTATTAACAACACATAATGGTTAACCACAAAATTAAAATATACAAAGCACACCGTATGCTTTTTTAACATTCATTCCTACCAGAAAACAGATAACCCCATGCAAATGCAAGACCAAAAACTAAAAGTACTACTATTTACAAACAAACCCTAAGATCAAGACTCTGCAAACAGTACAACCCCAGTGGAAAAGTAACAAATACATTTCTTCCTGAACAGACAAATCAATCACTAAATAAAAAAAATATAAAAAGCATTTCCCCTTATGTTGTTGTCTCTCTCCCTCCATGTGTCTTGCCTTCTGGCCTGCCCCCCAATATTATCTTATGACCGATCCACTGTGCGATCAACGCAGCGTCTTTGGGCCGGCTCTCTGAGTGCTGCATTGGACAAAGCTGTGGGCAGCAGCTCCTCTTGCGCACGTCATCTGGAAGCCTTCCCTCTGACATTGTGACGTTGGAGAGAAGGCTTCCGGTTCAGGCGCAGGCCGCATGTAGGAGCCTTTTCCCATGGTTTTGTGCACTGCAGTACTCAGGGAGCTGGCCTGAAGACGCCGCGTTGATTGCAATGTGGACCGGCGGCTGCAGAACACTGTCTTGAACCCGATGGAGGTGCTGGCCCTGTGGACCGGCAGAAAATTTCTGTGGATCGTCACAGGTCCACAGACTGGCAGTTGAAGAACACTGCTTTAAAGGAAGAACAAGGAGGTTTGCAATCCCAAATTTGAAAGGAGAAAAAGTTACAATGTATCCAAGAAAAAAGAGGAAACAAAAAAAAAGAGAGAGAATACATCAAAGCTATCATTCTTTGTATTATTACATTACATTAGTGATTTTTATTTCGCCATTACCTTGCAGTTCAAGGCAGATTACAGAAGAGGTTTTCTGGACATGTCCAGATATGTTACAGTGTAGAGCAGGTTGCTTCAGAGGATTGAAATGTTTCATACAGTGTTAGTTAGTTTTCATGGATTTTTTGAATAGCATGGTTTTTATTTCTTTTCTGAAAGGTTTGTAGTCTGGGGTCGCGATTAGTAGATTGGAGAGTTGGTGGTCTAGTTTTGCTGCAAGTGTGGCTAGAAGGCCATCGTATAGTTTTTTTTCCGTTTGATGTCTCTGATTGGAAGGTATGTGAATGATGTCTGAGTTCTGTGTCTGGTTGTGGTAGTTTGGATTAGGCGGTTGTTCAAGTAGGCTTTGGCTGTCACCATTTATGGATTTAAATAATAGACAGTAGAATTTAAATAGTATTCTTTCTTGGATTGGGAGCCAGTGTGAGGCGAAGTATGCCTCGGTGATGTGGTCATGTTTTCTTAGTGAATAGATTAGTCTCAGGGCTGTGTTTTGTACTGTTTGTAGTTGTTTTATCATTGTTGCGGGGCAGGGGACATAGAGGATGTTGCAGTAGTCGAGGAGACCTAGGACTAGCGACTGGACCATGAGCTGGAATTGTTTTCTGTCGAAGAATTTTCAATCTTGCCTTAGGTTTCTCATAACCACGAATGATTTCTGTATTGTTTTGTTGATTTGTGGTTGCATGGTGCAGCATCTGTCTATCGTCATTCCCAGAAGTTTTAGAGTGGGTTGAATGGGGTATGTGATTGAGTTTATTACTAGGTTTGTTACGGTTGGGTTTTTATTTTTTTTTTTTTTGAGAAGTATGAATTTTGTTTTGTCTGGGTTCTTTTTTAGTTTGTGGTCTTTCATCTATGTTGCCATTAAGAACATAAGAACATAAGAAGCGCCATCTCCGGATCAGACCTTCGGTCCATCTAGTCCGGTGATCCGCACACGCGGAGGCCCTGCCAGGTATACACCTGGCTTACCCTATAGCCAACCATATCTCTATATGCCTCTCTCAAGGAGATATGCATCTAGTTTGCCCTTGAAGCCTAGGACTGTCGATTCTGCAATAATCTCCCCTGGGAGAGTATTCCAGATGTCAACCACTCTCTGTGTGAAGCAGAACTTCCTGATATTAGTCCTGAACTTGCCCCCCCTTAGCTTCATTTTATGTCCTCTTGTCCGTGTCAAATTGGACAATGTAAATAATCTTCTCTGCTCTATTTTGTCGATTCCTTTCAGTATTTTGAAGGTCTCGATCATATCCCCACGCAGTCTCCTTTTCTCAAGGGAGAACAATCCCAGTGTTTTAAGTCGATCCTCATATTCCAGTTTCTCCATACCCTTCACTAGTTTAGTTGCTCGCCTCTGCACCCTCTCCAGCAGTTTTATATCCTTCTTTAGGTAGGGAGACCAATGTTGGACGCAGTATTCCAAGTGTGGTCTGACCATTGCCCTATAAAGCGGCATTATAACTTTCTCCGATCTACTCGAGATTCCTTTCCTTATCATGCCCAACATTCTATTTGCCTTCTTTGCCGCTGCCGCGCATTGTGCCGACGGCTTCAGGGTCCTATCTATCAGTACACCCAGATCCCTTTCTTGTTCACTTTTTCCCAGAGTTGCACCTGACATTCTGTACTCGTATTCCTTATTTTTACTGCCTAAATGCATTACCTTGCATTTCTCCACATTGAACTTCATCTGCCATTTCTCCGCCCAGTTTTCTAACCGACACAAATCGCTCTGGAGTTCTTCACTGTCCTCCTGCGATCTGATTTCCCGGCAGAGTTTTGTGTCGTCTGCAAACTTGATGATCTCACTGGATGTTCCGTTTTCCAGGTCATTGATATAAATATTAAAAAGGATCGGCCCAAGTACCGAGCCCTGGGGTACACCACTAGTCACTTTCTCCCAGTCGGAGAACTTCCCATTTATGCCCACTCTCTGCTTCCTATTTTCCAGCCATTTGCCTATCCATCTTTGTATATCTCCCTCTATGCCATGGCTTTGTAGTTTCCTGAGAAGTCTTTCATGTGGAACTTTGTCAAATGCTTTCTGGAAGTCCAAGTATATTATGTCCACCGGCTTTCCACTATCAATTTGCTTGTTCACGGTCTCAAAGAATTGGAGTAAATTCGTCAAACACGATTTCCCTTTCCTGAATCCATGTTGACTGGGTTTCATCAAGTCGTGTGTGTCCAAGTGCTGAACTATGCTATCCTTGATCAGTGATTCAATCATCTTGCCGGGGACAGACGTAAGACTCACAGGTCTATAGTTGCCCGGTTCTCCTCTCGATCCTTTTTTGAAGATTGGCGTGATGTTCGCTTTCCTCCAGTCGTCTGGTATCTGACCAGTTCTGATTGACAGGTTTGCAAGTTTTTGTAATAACTCTCCGATTTCAACCTTCAATTCCTTCAAGACTCTCGGGTGAATTTCATCCGGTCCAGGGGATTTGTCACTTTTAAGTTTGTCGATCTGGTTGTTTCTAGAGTTCTGTGTAGTGTGACTTGGTAGGCGTTGGCTGATCAAAAGGAAGGAGAATGGTGATGTCTGCATAGCTATAGGAGGTTAAGCCTATTTTGTCTAGGCAGATGAGGAGGGATGCAATGTAGAGATTGAAGAGTGTTGGGGATAATGGCGAGCCTTGGGGTATGCCACAGGGGTTGGACCATGGTTCTGATTTTTCTTTGTTTGTCTTTACTCTGTAGGTCCTGGATTGTAGGAATCCTTGAAACCATGTGTGTACTTTGCCTGTGATTCCTATTGTATCTAGTATTTGTAGCAGGATGTCATGGTCTACCAGGTCAAATGCTGTGTGAGATCTAGTTGTATAATCAGCATTTTTTTTGCCTGTGCTGAGGTGTTGTCTAGCTATGTCCATAAGGGAGCCTAGTAGTGTCTCAGTGCTGAAGTTGGTTCTGAATCCAGACTCTGTATGGTTGAGCAAATTGTGGTTTTCTAGGTGGTTGGTGAGGAGTTTAGCTACGAGACCTTCCATTAGCTTGACATATAGTGGAATTGAGGCTATGGGTCTGTAGTTGGATGGTTGATCTGTTGCTACTTTTGGGTCTTTCAAGATCGGGGTGAGGATGATTTTGGAGAAGTTTTGTGGGAAAAGGCCATCTATGAGCATGGTTTGTATCCATTGCATGAGGAGATTGCAGAATTTTAGGCTGGAGGTTTTTAGTAGGTATGGAGGGCATTGGTTGAGGTCGCAAGCTGCGTGGCTGTATTTTTTATAGAGTTTGTTAAGGTCAGACCATTGTACTGTGGAGAAGTGGGAACAGGTTCTATCTTCTGCAGCTGATTATTTTTCTGTGGAGGGCATTGTGATCTCTTCTAGGTAGGTTGGGATTCCTGCGAAGTTTGTCCTGGCAGTTGTAATTTTGTTTTTTAAAGTATTCAGCTAAAAGAGTGGCTGAAGGGGGAGGGTTGTAGGGTTTGGTGTTTGTGTTCTTTTAGTAATTGGAATAGGCCTCTATGCCTATTTGGTTTGTGTAGTATGTCTTTCTTTTCTCTTTTCCATTTAGTTTGCATTGTTGGTTTGTTGGCTCTTGTGTGTTCTTGGTTACTCTTTCTCCTTTTTCTTTCTAGTCATCTGCATTGCCTTTTGAGTAGGAGTAGTTTGTTGTCGAACCATTTGTCTGATCGTCTGCTGATCCTGGTATTTGTTTGTATTGGGGCTAACTCGTCTAGAGTAGTTGTACTTATTTATATTGCAACATTGTGAGATAAAGTCTTTGGGGTCACATTCTTGGATTGTAGCATCTGTTTTATTCCAGAACTTGGAGGGGTCGATATATGTACGTGATTTGTAGGTCAAGCTTTGGGATTTTGGTTTGGTTTTGCCTTTGGCCCAGTTGATATTGAAGGTGTATGTGTAATGGTCTGAACAGATGAATCTGGACCATTTTCCATTTGAGGCTTGAATCTCTGGCTGTTGGGTCATGAAGGCTGCAATATTTAGTTGGTGACCTTTCTCGTGTGTGGTTTGTGGGTCTAAGATCTTGTAGGTTAAGACTTTGAGGTAAGATAGTAGGTTTTCTACTTGCTTAGAGGTATGGTGTTCAAGATGGAGGTTTAGATCTCCTAGGATTAGGTTGTAAGTTGCCGTTAGTGAGTTTCGGTATATAAAATCTTCAAATATTGGTCTTGCTGTGTTACAATTCCCTGGTGTTATGTAGCAGAGCATGCAGGTTATGGATCCTTTTAGTGTGGTGCATGAAAGTTGGCAGACTAGTAGATCCATGTATGGGGTAGACAATTTGTCTAGTATGTTTAAGTTAGGGAGTTTGACTAAGATGGCTAGACCTCCTCCTCCTCCTTTTTTTTTTTCCCTGCAGACCACTGTTATCTTGTATCCCTTTGGGCAAACTTCTGTTATCCTGGGGTCCGAGTGAGGTTAGCCAGGTTTCAGTGAGGAAGAGGCAGTCTAGATTTTTGGTTTTTATCCAGTCTTTTATGTGTTCTGTCTTTGGGCCTAGAGCACTGATGTTTATGTAGGCACATGTTAGTGTGGTGTATTCTGTTTGCGCACTATTTGTTGCTTTTGGGTAGACAAGTGCTCTTGGTTGGGGGTGTGGTTTAGTCCTGGAAGGGTTTGTTGGTCTTCTCCTCCATGTTGGTGTGATGATTTGGTGTATGCAGGTCTGGAAGTTTGTTTCTGTCTGTAATGGTTCTCCTGGCTGGGTGGTGAATTCTATTTGTAGTTGAAATAATTGGTATTAGGCAGATGTTATTTGCTGCAGCCTTCCAGTTGGTTAGGAGCAAGATGATCAGTAGGATAGTTTGTGTTTGTGGTATAGCTTTCATTGTGAAAGATAGGGAAGAACAAAATGGCAGAGCCAAAGGAAAGGGGAACTTTTAAACAAACAAGGATTTCCGCTGAGCCCTCCAACTGGCTCAGTAGCTGGAGCGTTGGTGAGGGGTGGAGTGCTCTCCCACACCTGAGGGAATCCTCTGTTGCTCCGGGAAGAACAAAATGGCAGAGCCAAAGGACAGGGGAACTTTTAAACAAGCAAGGTTCCTTTAAAGGCCTTTGAAAACAAGTTTTTAATGTAGCTTTAAAACATTTGTTTTCAATTCATAGTTACTGAAGAAACAAATTCCATTCCAAAATATATAGCTGAGTGTCTTGCTTCAAGGTGGTACTTGGGAATGAATGGGAAAATATGTGCAGTTTAAATAGAAAGATCAAACAGATGGTCTAATTTACTATTTTATTCTACTGGTTAGAGCGCATAGTGCTGAATACCAGAGAAGCTTGGTTCAAATACCACTGTTACTTCTTCTGATCTTGGGCAGGTGACTTAACCTTCCATTACCTCCGATAAAAACTTAGAATCTAAGCTCTCAAGGGACAGAAAAATACCTGCTGTACCTGAGTGTAGCTTGCCTTGAACTAAAACTGAAAAATGGGTAAGTGTAGTTGCCTCATTGTTGATAGATGGTGTTTTCCTGGGACTCGCCCTGCTGACTTCTCATCTTTCACCTCTGATCTTCAGTATCTTCACTGCAACTCTTCTCTCCTGTTCCTCTTTACTGCACAACATAGCTTGCAGAACACTTGCTGTAACCATACCAAACTGACCTCACAATAGGCATGACTGTTTTTGTTATCTCTTCACATTCAATTACAATTACATAGAAACATGATGGCAGATAAAGGCCAAATAGCCCATCTAGTCTGCCCATGTGCAGTAACCATTATCTCTTCCTCTTTCATAACAGATCTTGCATGCTTATCCCACGCCTTCTTGAATTCAGACACAGTCTCTGTCTCCACCATAATATTGGGCCTATAGATGAGCTTGAAGAGGTCTTCAAATTAATATATCTGATATTTTAAATATTATGTAGTTAACCAGATGTGCCTGCATTTCTGTTTCTACAAGTGAGAGAAGTTTTTTTGGGGGGGGTTTGTCTTTGTTCTGTTTCAAAATACAGTCAAACCTCGGTTTGCGAGTATTTTGCAAGACAAACAAAATACTCCAGCAAATGTTAACTCGCAAAACGAGCATTGACTCGCTATACGAGCGCGTCCCAAAGTAAAACATCCCTCTCTTCATACCTTGCAATGCACGCACAGCCTGGGGCAGAGCTGCCCCCTGCATACGACTGCAAATTTTCCTGTTGCTTTCTAATTTCTGCTTCTCTTCCGCACTGCAGACAGTTTTTCCTTTACAGGGTTGTGCAGCTTGCGGGCCGCATGCAACCCCATGAGGTTTTTCGTGCAGCCCTGCTCGAGGGCGATGCGGTGTTTTCCTTCTTGCCAGCTCCCTCCTCCGTCTTGCTGTGTTCGCTCAAAGCTGCGGGCAGCGACTCCTACGTGCCTCCTGTGGCTGACCCGGAAGCGTTCCCTCTGACGTCGTGATGTCAGAAGACTTCCAGATCAGCCATGGGAGGCACATGGGAGGAGCTTTGAGCGAACACTGCAGCAAGATGGAGGAGGGAGCCGGCAAGAAGGTAAACACCCGCGGCAGAGGAGGGAGGGAGAAGGGCATGTTGGGACTTGAGAGGGAGGTGCTGCCCGTGGCTTTCAGCAAAAAAACGACTGTAGCAGTGAGGAGGGAACCGGCCTGTAGGTAAACATCCACGGCACAGAAGGGAGGGAGAAGGGCGTGTTGGGACTTGAGAGGGAGGGAGCACAAACTTAAGAAAAATGATGGAAGGAGGGAGAGGCATGAACTTAGGACACAGAATGAAGGGAAAGAGGGAGTGGCGCATGAGCCATAAGATGGAAGAATGGAGGGAGTGAGGGAAAGAGATGCTGAAGTGAGGGAGAGAATATGGAGAATTGGGTGCTTGAGAGAGGGAAAGAGATGGTGCACATGGGGAGAAGAAGAAAGAGGAGAACTGTTGGGCAGAGAGAGGAGGGACGGAGAAAGAAAGAGTCTTTTGCATTACCATTTCAACCAGATCCTTTTCCCTTGTGATACTAACAGAGGCTGGTTGTCACTGGTTCTCCCTCACACCAGCCAGTTTTTTGGTTGTGGAACGAATCGTCCGAGTCTCCATTATATCCTATGGGGAACTTTGCTTTGAAATACGAGCGCTTTGGATTATGAGCGTGCTTCTGGAACGAAGGTACCACTGTATGTGATTTATGGAGTAAGTTCTGTCTTGGTAGTGCACATGTCCTTGGTAGGCTTTTCAGTGTTCTAAATATTTCACTCTGAGAAAATACTCCCTCCCCCCAATGTTTGGTAAGTGTGCCAAAATATTTTCATGCTTTAAACTTCATCTCCTTTCTTTACAGGCAATTCAATCTTCGTATGAAAAGGGATACATCCCTTTTTGAAAATGACTTCAAAATAGAAATGGGAGATAAAACACTTGATTATGATACCTCACATATTTACACTGGACAAATATATGGTAAGTGATTTGCTTCCTTGAAATAATACATGTCCTTCTCATGTCTTAGGATGGATGAAGTAGAAAAAAGAAAGCCTGGATGTCACGCTGTCATCTGAAACGAAATATGTCCAAAACTGAGCTGGTCCTCTTTCCTCCTAAACCAGGGGTGTCCAACCTTTTGGCTTCCCTGGGCTGCATTGGCTGAAAATTTTTTTCTGGGGCCGCACTAACACTAGCCGATAAGCAAAAAAAAAAAGGTTGAGCAGGTCCCAAATTTGCAATCGCTAATATAGAAGATGTACTTATCTAATAATAAACCTTCATTAAAAGGACACTGTAGAGAGGAACCCAAAAAAGCAGTAATGCTTACCCTGACTGAGTAATCCTCCACGTGTACCGCTGACAGTGGGAGCAGTCACAGGCTTCCGCATCCCCACTCTGATGAGCAGGGATGTGAGCTTCAGGTGTTCCCATTCACTTCTATTACAGCTAGGGTGAGCCTCTTCAGAGGTGAGCCTCAACAGAGCGGGGATGCTGAATCAGCTGTCAGCAGCACACGTGGAGGATCGTTTAATCAGGGTAAATATTACTGCTTTTTTGGGCCTCCCACTTTGAGCTTAGGCTCCCTCAAAATGAATATCTCCCCTGCTGTAGCTAGTAGGGATCCCCAAGCCTTACTAATTGACAGGCACCTCCTCCCCCTCCAAATTCCTAAGTTCTGCAGCTGGCAGCAATATTGAAAAGCTGCTGCCTTCCCTTCTCCCTGCCCTCCCCCTTGGCATTCATGCATGCATCAAAGCAGTGGCAGCTTGAGGATATTGCCATTGGCTGCAAAGCTTGGAGATTTGGGGTTGCAAGACTGGAAGAAGATGTCTCTAGTTGGCAGGGCTTGGGAATCCCCACTAGCTTAAGTATTTATAAATAGCACTCAGGCAGGGAGAAACTTTGGTGCCCATCCACTAATTATGGGCTCCAGTCCCTCCCCCAAATCAGCTGTATATGACTACTCCACTGAATACAAAAATAATCATAGTAACGTAGTAGATGACGGCAGATAAAGACCCGAATGGTCCATCCATTCTGCCCAACCTGATTCAATTTAAATTTTTTCTTTTTAGCTATTTCTGGGCAAGAATCCAAAGCTTTACCCTGTACTGTGCTTGTGTTCCAACTGCTGAAATCTCTGTTAAGACTTACTCCAGCCCATCTACACCCTCCCAGTCATTGAAGCCCTCCCCAGCCCATCCTCTACCAAACGGCCATATACAGACACAGACCATGCAAGTCTGCCCAGTACTGGCCTTAGTTCAATATTTAATATTATTTTCTGATTCTAACGATTCTGATGCACAAATCCCAAAGCTAACATATTCCAGTTAATAAATTCAAAATAAAACAATTTTTTTCTACCTTGTTGTGTGGATGTTTTGTTTTTCCATCATCTTGGTCCCAGTTTCTCTGCTTTTTGTCTGTCTTCAACTAATTCTCTTTCCAGTGTCTGATGTCCATTTTTTCTCCTCTTTCCTCTTTCCATTTCCTTCTTATGCCTGTCTCCAATGTATTGATTTTTCCTTTTCAGCTTTCTTAACTTTTTCTTTTCTTTTTTGCCTCTGTCCACTCAACTCTTGCCTTCTTTCTCACCCTTCTTATTTTTAAATGTTCAGTTACCTCTTAATTCTCCATCTTTTCTCAGTTCCTAACTCTCCCATTTCCCATCTCACTCCTTTCCCAACCTCCTATTTCCTGCTGTCTACTCCCCATTACCACATTTCTACCAATATACTCACTGCTCTGTCACTCATCTTGTCATCTCCCTTTTGACCTCATCCATCTGGCTCACCACTTTAGGAATCCCCTTCCATCTCTCCTCTGGTCAGGCTATAATTCCCTGTCCTTTTTTTCCATCTCCTAGCATCTTCTTATCCCAGCTATCTTCCCTCCTGCCCTCCTATGGGTCCATCTCTGCTCCTCTATCCCCATGGTCCAACATTTTACTCCCTCTCTGTTCTGTTTTTCTTCTTCCCTCCCCCCCTTGATGCTGAACAATGAAATAGAGGGGAAAAAAAGAGAGATGCTGCATCTCTGCCTTCCGTCCACAGGCCTAACATTTCTCCATCCCTTCCTTCCATCCCCAAATCCAACTTCTCTCCCTTTCTCTTTCCAACTGCCCCCATCCCATCTCTCCACCTGCCTGCCTTCCTTCCCCAGGTCCACCATTTCTCCCTTTCTCTTCCCAACAGTTCTCCCTTCAAGTACCTCTTTCCCTCTTCCTCCACACCAACCCAGGTCCAACTTTTCTCCCTTCAGACTATTGCCCACCATCTTTCTGCCCTGTTTCTGGCCCTATAAGCTCTCTCCCCACATCCAATCTAGCACTTCTTTTAATACCCTCCCCCTCTGTACTTAAAAAAAAATAAATTAAAAAAAAAAAGTCCAGGAGGCTTCCTCGGCCCAGTATGTTCTCCCCCTTCTCTCTCCCCAATTGCACCATCTGTTTCCCTCTCTCAGACACCCAATTCTCCCTTACCTCTATATCTCTTTCCTTCACTCCTTCCATTCTTCGTTATGAGACTGGAGAAGAGAGGAGTTAGTTCCTGAAGTTCCCTCAAATCTATGAGCTGTACAGAAGGAGGGGAGGGAGGGAGGGAAGGTGGTGGGGAGAATGAATGAACTCCGCGCCGCCCTTCGAGACTAGAAACCACTGGATGGGCTTCTCTCTGCAAGACGCATGCGGCCCCGCTCACTCTTGAGGGTGTTTACCGTCTTGCCAGGTGCCTCAGTGATGTGGTGTTTTCTGTCTTGCTGGCCCCTCCTCCCATCTTTCTGCAGCGTTCGCTGAAAGCTGCGGGCAGCGGCTTCCATGCGCCTCCTGCGGCTGATCTGGAGGCGTTCCCTCTGACATTGCGATGTCAGAGGGGAACATTTCTGGGTCAGCTGCAAGAGGCACATAGGATCCGCTAACCGCGGCTTTCAGCGAACGCTGCAGGAAGATGGAGGAGGGCGTCGGCAAGACAGAAAACACCGCATCACCCTCGAGTGTGAGTGGGGCCGCGGGTTGGACACCCCTGTCCTAAACCCTCTTGTCATTGTTCCAGTCTCCTCTGCTCGCAACCTTTGAGTCATTTTTTATTCTGACCTCATTTTCTATGTACATCCAACAAGCTGCTAAGACCTGTCACTTCTATCTCTTCAATATCACCAAAATTCATCCCTTCCTCTCTGAGCAAACTACCCGGACCCTTCTCCACACCCTTGTAACCTCACGCTTAGATTACTGCAATCTACTTCTAACTGGTCTCCCGCAGTGTCGCCTCTCTCCCTTGCAATCTGTGCAGAATTCTGCTGCACCTCTCATCTTCTAACATGTCGCCCCTCTCCTTAAATCACTTCACTGGCTCCCTATCCCTATCCGCCATCACATACAGTTCAAGCTCCTATTGTTGACCTACAAGTGTGTTCATTCTGTTGCGCCTCAATATCTCTCCTCTCTTCTCTCTCCTTATACCCCTCCCAGAGAACTCCTTTCCTCAGATAAGCCGCTCTTAGCTGCACCCTTCTCCTCCACTGCCAATTCCAGACTTCGCTCCTTTCATCTAGCTGCCCCCTATGCCTGGAATAAATTACCTGAGTTTGTCTGCCAAGCCCCTTCCTTTACTTGGTTTAAAAGCAGAATGAAAACCCACCTTTTTGATATAACCTTCAATCCTTAACCCTACTCCTCTGCCCACCAACCCAGCCAGTAAATTAACTGTATTCATGACATCCTGTTTGTCTTATCTGTTTAGATTGTAAGCTCTTTCAAGCAGGGACTGTTTTCTTCTTTGTGACTCTTTAGAGCACTGCGTACGTCTGGTAGCACTATAGAAATAATTAGTAGTAGTAGTAGTAGATAAAGACCATATGGCCTATCTATTTTGTTTAACCATGCAACCTACTATCTCCTTCTCTTCCTTAGAGATCCAACATAGAGAATGACACAGGATCTCATTTTCCCATCCCACTGAGTTCTTATTCTGTCCCCTGCTTCATTCCTGCAAGCTCTATCTTCATCTGCACAAGCCTCAAACAATTTAAAAGCATGTGTTTGAGGCTTGTGTTGTTAAGGCAGAGCTTATAGGAATGGGACAGGGACAGTGACAAAGCTCATATGGACAGGACAGGGAAATTAAGTTCCTGTGGGGATGGGGAAAATTTGTCCCCGTGTCATTCTCTAATCCAACATACTTGGCCCAAGCTTTCTTGAATTCAGATACACATTTTTATCTGCACCAACTCCACTTAAAGACCATTCCACAAATTCATCACTCTTTTTATGAAAAAGAAATTTCTGAGGTTATTTCTGAGTCTGACCCCTTTCATCCTATGTTCCCTCATTCCAGAGTTTCCTTTCAATTGAAAGACACGCCTCATGTATGTTTATGCCACATAGGTATTTGAACATATCTATCATATCTCCCTTCTCCTGCTTTTCCTCCATAGTATACATATTGAGATATTTAAGTTTGTCCCTGTACGCCTTATGATGACCACTGACCATTTTAGTAGCCTTCCTGTGAATCAACTTCATCCTATTTACAGTAAAACTTTGGATTGCAAGTAACTTGGTTTGAAAGTGTTTTGCAAGACAAGCAAAACATTTTATTAAATTTTAACTTGATATACAAGCAATGTCTTGCAATACGAATACATACAGTATACACGCGTCCCATCATTACAATTGAGCTGATGGTTCTTCTCTCTCTGACGCTGCTGGAGTGTAGTGACTGTTCTAAATGAGCGAGGTCTTGCAATACAAGTACGTATAGTATTTTGTATTAAAGTTTTTGGGTTGTGGAACGAATCATCTGAGTTTCCATTACTTTCTATGGAGAAATTCGCTTTGATATACGAGTGCTTTGGATTACAAGCATGCTTCTGGAACGAATTATGCTTGCAAACCAAGTTTTTACTGTACAGTGCTCCCCCGCAAATTCGCGGTCTGCGATTTGCGGTCCCGATCATTTGCAGTATTTTCCGACCGTGAATGACTGGGCAGGAGAGGGCAGCCGGAGTGCCGGCGAGTGAAGGAAATCACTCACAGTATGCTCCGACCGCCTCTTCCTGTACTAAAGTCGGGCCTCACCAATCAGGAGCTGCTTTGACACTGTCAAAGGCTTTGCTAAAATCTAAATACCATATTTTTCGCTTCAAAAGATTCACTTTTTTTCCACCCAAAATTGGGTGGAAATTTCGGTGCGTCTTATGAAGCGAAGGTAACTTTTTTTAAAACACCCCCACCCACCCCATTGTACCTTTTCAAAATGTCCCACTCATTGGTGGTATGCGGGATGCCTGCCGCTCGCCTGCAGAGAAGGTAAGGGCCAGTGTGCTGCGCCGAACACTGCCTTCCTCCCTCCCTGCCACGCTGATGAAGCCTGCCTACCCTCCGCCGATTCCTCCTCCTCTGGCCCGGGTCTGCCGCCACGGCGCCACCACTCAAAGAAGGTAAGGGAAGGGCCAGCATGCAGCGATTGCACGTCGCCGGCCCAGAAGCTTTCTCCCGACGTCAGAACTGACGTCATGGGCCGGTGACGTGCAATTGCTGCACGCTGGCCCTTCCCTTCTTTGAGTGGCGGTGCGGCGGCGGCGGACCCGGGCCAGAGGAGGAGGAATTGGCGGAGGGTAGGCAGGCTTCATTAGCGTGGCAGGGAGGGAGGAAGGCAGTGTCTGACGCGGCAAGAAGGACAAAGGCTTGGAAGGCAGTGAGGGGAAGGAGGCATGAACTCGGGACATGGTAGGGAGGGAGAAAAAAGGCCAAAGGCTGGAAGACAGCGAGGAGGCACGAACTCGGGACATGGGAGGGAGGGAGAACGAAGGCCAAAGGCTGGAAGGCAGTGAGGAGGCACGAACTCGGGACATGGGAGGGAGGGAGAATGAAGGCCAAAGGCTGGAAGGCAGTGAGGAGGCATGAACTTGGGAGGGAGGAAATAAAAAGGGACAATTGTTGGGCCTGAATGAAGAAAGGAAGGAAGGAGACTCATGAAATCACCAGACAACAATTTTCAATTTAGTGATCAAAATGTGTCAGTTTTGATAATTTATAACTGCTGTGTGTATATGAAAAATGAAAGATAGGGAAGGGGAGACAGGGTGCAGACCCTGGCAGGGAGTGAGGGGGCTGGGTGCAGAGCCTGGTATATATTAGTACACAATTTAGTTCAGAACGTTTTTTTTTTTTTCCCTGGTTTTCCTACTGTAAATCTAGGGTGCGTCTTTTATGGAGCGAAAAATACGGTACATCACATCTAGGGCACATCCTCTATCCAATTCTCTGGTCACCCATTCAAAGAAATTGATCAGTTTTGTCTGACAAGACCTACCTCTATTGAATCCATGTTGCCTCAGGTCCTGTAGTCTACAAGATTCCAGAAACTTGACCATTTTCTGTTTTAAGTGTTTCCATTAATTTGCTTATAACAGAAGTCAGACTCGGCCTGTAATTCCCTACTTCTTCCTTCCACTTTTGTGGAGAGGGACCACATTCCACCTAAATGTTGTTACTGTAAGGGGCCTGGGCATTTTCAGTTGTCGCCTGAGCTGTGGAGTGGGTTTACCCTAGTCAAATCCCAAGAGATCCCATGCTGTGGTCTTCCAGGATTGGCCTTGGATTCAAGGAAAGAAGCTTAAATTAAGTTTCAGTAGCTACCTCCATTTAGGGTAGTGAGATGAGGTTGTCTGTCCTTTCTCTGTTAGTAATGAGACTTGGGATGGTTGTGGTTTTATGTGTTAAATGTGATAAATTGTTTGCACTAAGTGGCTTAGAAATTCTGAATATAAGAAGTTTTGCCTAAGTAGTATCAAAGGGATGTCAAATATATATATTTTTTAAATACAATTGACTAGAATTACTAATGTAACCAGAAAGGAATATTTTAGCCCATCACTATTGGAAACCAAACATTAATATTTATTTATATATATATTTTTAGGTGCGCGGCATAGTAGTTACATATTTGGCGTTTCTTCTTATCAGCATGGAATTGTAAATGTGGCCATAAATATCTCTAGACATAAGGCATGGAAACTGTACTATAGGTTTGCTTATAGTTTGATATTTGAAGCAATTAAGTTACTACTGTCTTTTGCACATATCTGAAAACAAATGACAATTTTTTTCAGTAGGAAAAATTAGTACAGAATATTTAGATCATACATAGTTACAGTATCCCTTTTTGAATGCTATACTTATCTTTCTAGTTTTAATTTATCAAGGATGATCCTCTGAGCTTTGTGAAATTTTCATGTCATATTTGTGCCTTATTTTAACAAGGCAAACATAACCTATTGCCTTACTGGTATAATTTCTGTCTTATCTGGCCCTCATCAAGCCAGCCAATATGCCTGATAAAGATTAAACAATAAATTGAAGCTGAAAGTACAAACCTTGAGACAGTCAGAGTCTGAAATGCAGAAGCGCAGTAAGTTTATTTTCTTGGAAAAAATTCATAGCTCTGTTTATCTCATAGCAGACTTGACATTCATGGAAGCAACTAAGGGGAGGATTCAATAAAAGGTGCCAAGTGTGTTAGCACGTTCTAACCTCTAAAGATGCCCATTATATTTTTACAGGCATCTTTAGTAGTTAGCACACATTAATGCAATTGTGCACACTAAGATGATTGGCGCCCTTTGTTACGCGCCCCTTCCCCAAGTGTATCCCACTTTTTCACTCTCTTTACACTACAAGGTATTATCCATTTCCACAATGAAATGATGCAAAGGCATAGGCTCTCCCAAAAGATTAGTAGGAGATATCCTCCATCAAATTCTCAAGTAACAATGAAAGAAATTGATGAGATTTCTTTAGCATAATTTTCCCCCTTCAACTGGATTTTAGATATATGACCATAAAACAATGTTTTTGAGAACAAATATATACATAATTTTTAATTCATGCTTTCTTGGGCAGGTGAGCAGGGAAGTTTTACGCATGGATCAATTATTAATGGAAGATTTGAAGGCTTCATCAAGACTCACCAAGGCACCTTC
Organism: Geotrypetes seraphini; assembly: GCF_902459505.1. NCBI lineage: Eukaryota > Metazoa > Chordata > Amphibia > Gymnophiona > Dermophiidae > Geotrypetes > Geotrypetes seraphini. The sequence goes on from NC_047097.1 coordinate 46,351,139, forward strand.
TATGTAGAGCCATCAGAAAGATATATTAGAGACAGAGCCCTTCCATTTCATTCTGTCATTTATCATGAAGATGATATCAGTAAGTACTTACTTTATATGGTAGACAGAATATATTTTTCTCCTCTTTTCAGCAGCTAAGACAGCTTTAAAGCTAAATTATCTCCCTGTAGACAAATGTAGTATCTATTTGGCATACACATATTGAATGTATTTATTTGATTTTTGTTGTTTTGATGAAATGGAGTTTCCCTGTTCTCAGCAGCAGACAAATCCAGACAAATAGGTTAAGTCCATCAACCAGCAAGTAGAGATAAATAACACAAATTTTTGACCTGTGGCAACATATGGCATGCCCCTTGGTCACTTAGTATTCTCTGTCTCCAGCAGTGGGATAGATGGCTTTTCCCATGCTCCTGATTTGAGCTACTGTTAGGCTCCTCTTTTAGTTCTCCATCTTAGTCAAGCCTGGGGGAGAAGAGGCTAGCTGGGTGCTTTAAGGATGCCATGTCATGACCCTTCCCCTCTTTGGTGGCTGCCCTCTCTCTGCCTTCCTGCACTCTCTCCTCACCTATGACAGAAAACAAAAACAAAACTTCAGTGTGAGGCACTGAATCTTAAATCCCATATACAAAACAAAAAACAAACCAGGGATCTGGCAGAAAGAGAGAAAGGGATTCCTCTTCTAGCAGCATGGTCAGGATTCCTCCTTTCACCTTAGCAATTGTAAGTACCTTTAAAAAAAAAAATTACTCAAAAGGAAGAAGGCAAAGGCATTATCAGCGTTGCAGGGGTGAGCTGAGATTTAGTTGACCATTAACTGAGCGGGGGAACCGGGAGGAACTCGGAGGAGGACGCTGCCGCTTTATGGCCATTGCCACCGTATTTGTCACGATGGCCATATCTGCAAAGTTGCAATCTCCCTGTGGAAAGCGGCAAACGGCATCCGGACAGTGTAAGTGCTGTGCCATGGATACTGAACCAGAGGAGGTTTCGGCATCAGATCTACTTTCCCACATGGACTGTTTAGCCAAGCAGTTGGCTATCATGGAGGATGTGACACTGGGTATTCCTGCATACAGCATCTGTGGGCAGGAATTATCTCCAGGTTGCTGAGCAGGCCCAACTTTTCCAGCAGATTCTGCAAGGTAGTTGGCTTTGGCCTGAGGCTTGACTTGGGAAGCTCCGGGGAAGGGGGGCAGGAAAACCTAGGGGGATTTTCCCCTCAAAAGTATTTTCTTGTGCATCAGGTACAGGCCTCTCGGGATGTTTCAGTGGAGGCCACTGGTTTTGGTTCCTATTCTACAGGAATCTTAGCCTACATTGCTTGACTCTCACCTGAGGAGTCTTTCTCGAAGTGCAAAAGGGTGGAGGAGACTGCCGGCGTGACTTTTGTTTATCCTTCATCACCAGGACCCTCTCAGATGGGGAATTTGGTTCTTTTTGCCTCTCATCTGCTTCTTGAAGTGTCGGAAGAGGGGGAACTTTCACCGGATTTAGCAGCTGAGCATATGGCGGTAAGAGCATTCTGCTAGGAAGAGTTGCCCTTATTTGGGTATTGGGGTGCTCAATATTGATAGCCCAGAGGTGATGGCCTCTGGCCGCTAATCCCAAGATGGCCAGCACTAAACGGCCATCTAGGTTGTCCCTGGTACAGTGAGGTAATACAGGAGCTGATCTCTGCACAGTGGGTGTCTTCAGATTCCAGCCTTAAAGTGCCCTGGGCAATGGCAGGCTTTATCCCCCCCTCTTCTGAAGAGTTGGAGAGGTTGTGGCTCCAGAAAAGAGGATGGATAGAGATATCCGGGTTTTACTGCCATGAAAGCAATAGAAGTAAAACCCGGATGTCTCAATCTGTCCTCCTTTTTCTAGAGCCATATGGTAATCCTAGTTTCTGTGGTCTAGGATGGGTGCCCTGGTAACCAAAAAGATCACGTGCCTAGAAGACCACTCTCCCTGTTGAGGGAGGGGTAGCACTGAAGGATATTCAGCATTGTAAGCTGGAGTCTGTGTTGAAGCTCTCTTTTGAGGTGGTTGCCTTGCCCGGGCATGCCTGAGGTTGGTGCACCAGGTGTTGGACTCCTTGGTGGAATTGGAGACCCTCAAGTGTTTGTCTCCTTGATATGGAGACAGGTCTAGCATATCTGGTAGGTTCCCTGTACAATATGGTATGGCAAAAAAAATGGCCCTAATGGTCAGAGCATGGAGTTTGCTCTTGCTGCGATACTGGATGGCAGATGCTGCTTTTATTCAATGTCTGACCAGGCTTAACTTTTGGGGGAAGTGCCTCTTTGGGGAGGACTTGGAGAAATTGATTAAAGGACTTGGGGGTCATGAATCCTCAGCGTCTCTTGGAAGATTGCCGCTCAGCCATTTTCCCCAAGGGCAATCTCAGTCCAAGGCAGAGTTTTGGGATTCTAGGAAATATCACCCATATTACACTTGGACTTTTCAGAGGTCTAGGTTTCAGCAGCGCCAGTTTTCATTGGTATAGGCTTCTAGCCTGCCTTTTCTGCGCTGCTTCCCATCCCACCCAGTGATATTCTGCCAGTCCACTCCCTGCTCAAAATAGGGAAACAGCTGCCCCTTTTCTAAGGGGAGTTGTCCAAGATCACCACAGACAAATGTATCTTGGATGTCATTCAAAAAGGATACGAATTAGAATTTGCCTCTTCGATCGCAAATTCTTTCTTGGAATCCCCCTACAGCTTTTCCGCCAAATGGGAGATGGTACTTTCCATGCTTCTTTCTTTTCAAGGTTTTGGGGCAATAGTTCAGTCCTGGGGCTCAAAATCAATTCGGCAGGTATTCCATTTACTTTGTCATGCCAAAAAAATAGGGGGGGGGGGGAGAGGCGGGCTCCTTTTGGCCTGCTCTTGACCCCGAGCGGGTAAACCAGATTTTTTGCAGGTTAAGGTGGTTTCACATGAAAATCTTGTGCTCAGTGATTGCTGTGATCCAACTCGGGGAGCTCCTCAAGTCATTGGATTTGACAGAAAGCATACCTGTGTATTGCCATTTGGCCTTGACATCAGCATTTTCTGCATTTCACAGCTTGGGTCGGCATTTCCAGTTCACAACGTTGCCTATCCATGGCTCTCAGGTCCTCCTCCAAAGTGATGGTAGTAGTGGCGGCCTTCCTGTTTGAGAAATGGCATGCTCCTTTGTCACTATCTGATGCAGCTGGTAGCAAATTTGGGCTCTCTATCTCTGCCTGCTGGTGGATGGATTTAACTCATTTGTCTGAATTTGTCTGCTGAGAATATAGGAAAGAAAATTATCAAGTAAGACATAATTTTTCCATCACAGAAAATGGTTTTTCTTGTTCTGCAGCCTTAAAGTTTTTTATGAAGAGATGATGCCTTTGCACAGTGTTTCATCATCTGGGTTACCATTAGGTCAGGGGTGGGCAACCTTTATCCTTGAGGGTCACAAACTAGTCAGGTTTTCAGGATTTCCCCAATAAATATGCATGAGATTGATTTGCATGAACTGTGTGCATTGTATGCAAATAGATCTCATGCACATTCATCCCAGTCAGGCTATCAGGATTTTCCTAATGAATGTGCATGAGATCTATTTGCATACAATACACACAGTTCATGCAAATCAATCTCATGCATATTTATTGGGGAAATCCTGAAAACCTGACTGGTTTGTGACCCTCAAGGATAGAGGTGGTCCACCCCTGCATTAGAATATCCCATCCCTAAGAAGCTTATTGAAGAACCAGATAATTTTGTTTGATGCTACAGAAATGAAATTTGCCAAGGAAAACCCAAATCTTTCATGTTTATATATTTAAGCTGAGCTGATTCACTTGATAAGTAATGATAATAGCTGGAATATAGAGATGTTATGATGTGTTGGCAAGTGAGTTTCTAAAGGTAGTTGTATTCCTTTGGAAGCCTACCATTAAATTGGAAATAAATTTTTCCAAAAACCACTTTATTATAGTGGTGGAAATAGATGATGTGGTTGTGCATTCATATTCAATGTAATATAGTAACTTATTTTGTGATGGCACAATCTGGTAGTACAATCATTTATTACTTACCGTATATACTCGAATATAAACTGACCCGAATATAAGTCAATGTAAACTTCCCCCTCCTGCTAAAAAAAGGAAAAAAATGTTGACTTGAATATAAACTGGGGTGTATTAATATTCAAGTGTAGTGCCTTGCCTTGCCAGGCTCTGCACCCTGTTCCCCCCTCCCTCGCTGCTCTGCATCCATCCCCTCTCACTTTCTCCCTCCCCTGCACTACCAGTCTCTGCACCCTTTTACCCAGCCCCCCTCCCTCCCTGCCAGGTTCTGTATCCTTTCCCCCTCTCTCCTGATGCGTTGCAGGCCTCTGCCGGGCCTGCCATGAGATCTGGTAGTCCAGCGGTGGCCGGAATAGGAAGGATCCCTCCCATCTCCTATTCCAGCCATTTCTAATTTTATCCCAGGACAAGCAGGCAGCTATTCTTGACTGATGGGTGACGGCACCGACGGAGCCCCGGTACGGACAATTTTAGAGTGATTGCACTCTAAGAACTTTTTAGAAAGTTCTAGCTCGGCCGCACCGCGCACGCGCGAGTGCCTTCCCGCCCGACAGAGGCGCGCGGTCCCTCAGTTTCTTAGTTTCCGCGGAGCTAAGAAGACGCGTTTTCAACGGCTGTTGAAATTTTTTCCTAACTTGCCTTCCCGCTCGCGTAAACGTTTGGCTTAATTTGCCTTTTTTCTTTCTTTTATTTTGTTTAAAAAAAAAAAAAAAAAAATCTTTCATTTTTTTCTTCAATTTTCGGTTTTCCCCGGCGGGGCCTTCTGCCACCATCGAAGCCTCGGCCTTCGATTTGGCGGAAGCCGTTTTTCCTTTCATGCCCCCTCAACCGGGTTTTAAAAAGTGCCAGCGGTGTGCTAGGCCTATATCTCTCACGGACCCACACAACTGGTGTTTACAGTGTTTGGGTCCTGAGCATCAGGCCTCTTCTTGCACCCGCTGTGCTACTTTGAAAAAACGAACTTTAAAAAATCGCTTAATTCAACAGCGATTGTTGTTCGGTGCCGAGATGTCCGACCCCGTTCCTTCGACTCCGGCTTCGGCACCGATTCAGTCGGCACCCTCGTCTTCGACGCCGCGTGATTCCACACCGGCATCCCAACAGGCAGGTAAGCCGGCTAAGAAGCCTTCCCCGCTGGAACGTCTTCCGGCCTCGAGTGCAGTGAGCCCAATCCTGCCGCCGGTTCGACGCCAGCGGAAGCGCTCCGCCCCTATAGAGGTGAGTCCCTCGACATCGGGCTCCTCATCTCCGGGGCGTCGAGCGGCACCGCAGGTACCGCAGAAGAAAAAAGCGGTACCGGTGCCATCCCTCGATGACCGCATTACGGCCATCCTTCAGGTGCAGCTGAAGGAGCAATTAGAACGACTCCTTCCTGCTATCATGACACCGAACCTTCCGGTGCCAGTTCGCACCGAGCCATCGGTACCGGTTGTTGAACAACCTGTATCGGGACCGATTGTGGAACCCGTATTATCCACTTCCACTGTTTCGGTACCGCTTCACCTAACCTCATCGGTATCGATGCCAGTCCTTGCACCGGAGCCGAGAGCTCACCATCAATCGGTGCAGACTTCGGCACCGGTGCGTCCGATAACTTCTCCGGACACGGTATCGATGAGGTCGGGTAAGTCGATGCGCAAAACCCGACACATGCAAACGTCGACACCTGAGTCTCGGGACCATTCTTCCCATGTAAGGGACCCTGATCTGTGGGGAGACTCAGAGGAACCCTTTCTTTCTGAAGGAGAATGTTCCTCAGAGGAGGAGGATTCGGCTGTCCCTGACCCATCCTCCAAACAGGCCACTTCCTCTTTCTCTAGTTTTTTGAAAGAGATGTGTGAGTCCTTGTCCATTCCTTTGGAGGCTGAATCCAAAAAGTCTAAAGCTTTTTTGGATGCCCTTGATTTTGATCAGCCTCCAAAGGAATTTTTGAAACTTCCCCTTCATGACATTCTGAGGGAAACTTTCTATAAGAATTTAGAGACTCCTTTAACTGTCCCAGGGGCCCCACGTAAACTGGATTCTCTATATAAGGTAATTCCCATTCCTGGGTTCGACAAACCTCAACTACCACATGAATCCTTATTTGTCGAATCCACCCTTAAAAAGACTTCAGGAGCCAGTGTATATGCATCTGTCCCTCCTGGCAGAGAAGGAAGGGCCATGGATAAATTTGGTAAGAGGCTCTACCAAAATGCTATGTTAGCTAATAGGGCTAGTAATTATGCTTTTCATTTTTCTTTTTATTTAAAGCATCTCCTTACCACCATGGCTTCCTTCGAGAAATATCTTCCTTCACGAAAGCATTCCGCTTTTCACACATGCTTGTCGTCTCTTCTCCAATTGCGTAAGTTTATGGTGAGATCCATATATGACACTTTTGAACTTACATCCAGAGCGACAGCAATGTCAGTAGCTATGCGTCGTTTGGCCTGGCTTCGGGTATCCGAGCTTGATGTTAACCATCAAGATCGGTTAGCCAATGCCCCATGTCTAGGGGATGAGCTCTTTGGGGATTCCATGGACTCAACCACACAAAAGCTCTCTGCTCATGAGACGCGCTGGGATACCCTGCTCAAGAATAAAAAGAAGCCTCCTCCGCCAAGACCATACAGGCAGCAATCGGCCTACCAACGCCGTTTCACAGCCCGTCCATTGCCTACCACTGCTCAACAACCTAGGCGTCAGAGGCAACAGCAACGTCAGCCTCCCAGACAACAGCAACAGCAACAAGCTGTAAAACAACCTCCTCAGCAAAAGTCACAGCCCTTTTGACTTCATTCTCCGCAGTATAGCCAGTATCCCTATTCCTGCTCTCCTGCCTCAACCAATAGGAGGTCGACTTTCTCTGTTCCTCAGCCGGTGGGAAGTAATCACTTCGGACCAATGGGTCCTCAACATCATCCGCCACGGCTACTCTCTCAACTTTCAGACTCTCCCACCTCAAAGCCTGCCAAAAGAGTCTGCTTTGAACAGTCCTCAATCAGCCCTCCTTATTCAGGAGGTCCAATCCCTCCTCCTTCTGAACGCTATAGAGGAAGTTCCTCTAGATCAAAAGGGGCAGGGATTCTACTCCCGCTACTTTCTAGTTCCCAAAAAGACAGGAGATCTCAGACCCATCCTGGATCTTCGCGATCTCAACATTCATCTGGTAAAAGAAAAATTCAAGATGCTTTCTTTAGCCATCCTTTATCCCCTTCTAAATCAAAACGACTGGCTATGCTCCCTCGATCTCAAAGAGGCTTACACTCACATACCGATCAATGTAACCTCAAGACCATATCTCCGATTCATGATCAATCATTGTCATTACCAGTACAAGGTGCTGCCCTTCGGTCTTGCCTCATCTCCAAGGGTATTCACCAAATGTCTCATTGTGGTGGCGGCTTTTCTACGCTCTCACCACCTGCATGTTTTTCCTTACCTGGACGATTGGTTGATCAAAGACACTTCTGCCCAAGCGGTCCTTCTGGCCACCAACCAAACCATCCAGTTTCTACAACTTCTGGGATTCGAGATCAATCTACCCAAATCCCATATCATTCCCACTCAGAGACTTCAATTCATTGGAGCGATCCTAGATACACTCCTCATGAGAGCTTTCCTGCCATCCAATCGTCTTCAGACCCTTCAGTCTCTATGTCACCAGGTACTTCCTCTGCCGTCCATCTCAGCAAGGCAAATGATGGTGCTCTTGGGACACATGGCATCCACAGTTCATGTCACACCTCATGCCCGTCTTCACCTGCGCACTCCTCAATGGACCCTTGCGACCCAGTGGTCCCAAGCGTCGGACCCTTGCTCACGACACATATCTGTGACATCATCTCTTCGTCAGTCTCTGCAATGGTGGTTGGTATCCTCAAATCTATCCAGAGGTCTTCTGTTCCATCAGCCTCCTCATCAACTAGTCATCACCACCGACGCCTCTCTGTATGCATGGGGAGCTCACTTGAACGAGTTCCAGACTCAAGGTCTTTGGTCAGCCCAGGAGAGGAAACATCAAATCAATTTCCTAGAACTCAGAGCGATGTTTTACGCCCTCAAGGCCTTCCAACACCTTCTCTTTCCTCAGGTCCTTCTGTTGTGCACAGACAATCAGGTTGCGATGTACTACATCAACAAACAGGGTGGGACAGGCTCTCGCCTTTTATGCCAGGAAGCCCAGAAGATCTGGACTTGGGCCATAGATCATCATCTCTTCCTGAAAGCTATATACATTCAAGGGAAACAGAATTCCTTAGCGGACAAACTCAGCAGAATTCTCCAACCTCACGAGTGGACACTCGATCCCGTAACTCTGCACTCTATCTTCAATCAATGGGGCACTCCTCAGATAGACCTCTTTGCAGCTCCTCACAATCATCAGCTGCCCCTATTCTGCTCCAGACTTTACTCTCCACACCGTCTAACAGCAGATGCTTTTCTCCTCGACTGGTCGACTCTGTTCCTGTACGCCTTCCCTCCTCTGCCTCTCATGTTGAGAACCTTGTTCAAGCTCAAGAGGGAACGAGCCACCATGATTCTGATTGCTCCGAGGTGGCCCAGGCAACATTGGTTCTCCCTTCTACTTCAACTCAGTTCCAGGGAACCTTTTCTTCTTCCTCTGTTTCCTTCTCTGCTTACGCAACAGCAGGGAACCCTTCTGCATCCCAACCTCCAGTCTCTACACCTGATGGCTTGGTATCTCTCGGGCTGAACTCGACTGATACTCTTTTATCTCAGCCCGTTCGTTCCATTCTGAATGCCTCCAGGAAACCAGCCACTCTACAATGTTACCATCAAAAGTGGACGAGGTTTTCTTCCTGGTGTCTTCTTCATCATCTTGATCCCACTTCCCTAGCGGTGGAGACGTTGTTGGATTATCTTCTTTCTTTGTCTGATTCTGGCCTGAAGTCCTCTTCCATCAGGGTCCACCTCAGTGCCATTGCAGCTTTTCATGAGCCAGTCCATGGAAAACTTCTTTCAGCTCATCCCCTGGTATCCAGGTTCATGCGTGGGCTTTTCAATGTGAAACCACCTCTTAAAGCCCCTCCGGTTATCTGGGATCTCAATGTGGTTCTTTCAGCTTTAATGAAGCCTCCATTTGAACCTTTAGCTACTTCTCCTTTCAAATTTCTCACTTGGAAGGTACTTTTCCTTATTGCTCTTACCTCTGCCAGGAGAGTCAGTGAGCTTCATGCACTGGTTGCAGATCCACCTTTTACGGTCTTTCATCATGACAAGGTGGTTCTGCGTACACATCCAAAGTTTCTCCCCAAGGTTGTCTCGGAATTTCATCTCAACCAATCCATTGTTCTACCGGTTTTCTTTCCAAAACCTCATTCTCATTCTGGGGAACAAGCTCTGCATACTTTGGATTGTAAAAGGGCTCTTGCTTACTATCTGCAGCGTACGAAACCCCACAGATCAGTTCCCCAACTTTTTCTGTCCTTTGATCCGAACAAATTGGGACGTCCTGTTTCTAAACGCACGTTGTCTAATTGGCTAGCAGCGTGCATTTCTTTCTGTTATGCTCAGACCGGACTGACACTGGAAGGTTCTGTCACGGCCCATAGAGTCAGAGCAATGGCAGCATCTGTAGCTTTCCTCCGTTCCACTCCTATTGAGGAAATCTGCAAAGCTGCTACTTGGTCCTCAGTTCACACTTTTACATCTCATTATTGTCTGGATGCATTCTCCAGAAGGGATGGTCACTTCGGCCAATCTGTATTACAAAATTTGTTTTCTTAATGGCCAACCTTCCCTCCATCCCTCTTTTTGTTAGCTTAGAGGTCACCCATCAGTCAAGAATAGCTGCCTGCTTGTCCTGGGATAAAGCACAGTTACTTACCGTAACAGGTGTTATCCAGGGACAGCAGGCAGATATTCTTGCGTCCCACCCACCTCCCCGGGTTGGCTTCTTAGCTGGCTTATACTAACTGAGGGACCGCGCGCCTCTGTCGGGCGGGAAGGCACTCGCGCGTGCGCGGTGCGGCCGAGCTAGAACTTTCTAAAAAGTTCTTAGAGTGCAATCACTCTAAAATTGTCCGTACCGGGGCTCCGTCGGTGCCGTCACCCATCAGTCAAGAATATCTGCCTGCTGTCCCTGGATAACACCTGTTACGGTAAGTAACTGTGCTATCTCCCTGCCTCCCCCATGTATGTTTAGTTTCCCTGGTGGTCTAGAAGTGAATCGCGGCAAGAGTGACCTTCCTTCGCTCCTGCCCGTGCAAAGTTGCTAGCTAATTGGCTGCCTTGAGTTCTCGCGGGACCATGAGAACTTCAAAGAACTCCCAGCAGCCAGTTAGTTAGTGGCTCTGCACGGCCAGGAGCAAAGGCAGGTCGCTCTTGCCCATGCAGCTAATTGGCTGTCTTTGCTCCTGCCTGTGCAAGAACTCACAGCAGCCAATTAGTTAGCAGCTCTGAATGGGCAGGAGTGAAGGAAGATCGCTGTTTCCGCGATTTACCGCTGGACCATCAGGGATACTAAAGGGCACTGGCAGAACCGCTAGTGGCAGCCAATTAGCTAGCGGCTCTGCACAGGCAGGAGCGAAGGAATGTCGTTCCTGCTGCTATTCACCGCTGGACCACCAGGGAAAATAAAGGTACGTGGGGGAGGTGGGCAGGAAATGGGAATAATTAAAATCGGCTCAGATTGGAGGCTGGAAGGATCTGTCCTGTCCTGACCACCGTTGGACCACTAGGTCTCACAGCAGGCTTGGCAGAGGCCTGCAAATAGGTGGGTGGGTCTACGCTGACCAACGCCAGAATGTAGTGCTTTTTCAAGAACTGTTTTTCCCAAGTTTAACTCTCAAAAAACTTTTTTTATACAAAAAAGTACAAAGCTGAGTGTAACTATAGGCATCCTGCGCATTTAGGCCATATTCTTCCTGAAAAAGATCGAAGGAGCATATTTCCTGTTCCACCCAAAGCTGCCACTGTCCAGACCCAAATACTCCTAATAGGTTCCTCCCTGCCTGCTATGAATCCCTGAGTTACCCATCATATTTCCACATTCTTTCCCTCATTAACTCTCCCATTCCCCATCTCACTCTTTCCTCAACTCTCCATTTGCTTTCATCTTTAATTTACTCCCCATTACCACATTTCTACCTTCTGTAATGAATATCCTCTCATTCATTTCCTTGCCACCCCCTCCTGGCCTCTCTAATAGGGTTCCATTATTCTCAGTGTCATTCTCCCTCCACCCCTCTAGCCCAGTATCTGTTCCCTTTTCCTCCCCTCTTGGCCCTTTGTATCTATCCATCACTCCCTTCTGCTCCGGGATCCAAGACCTCCCTCTTTTTCCCCTCTCCACCTACTGTATATCTCTTCCTCTCATAGATCCCAGTGTACAACATCTTTCTTCCTCCCTCATTCCTTAGGGCCAGCATCTCTCTTCTCCCTATGCAGCATGCTTTCCCTTTTTCTGCCATGTCCAACATTTCTCCCTCTTGCAACATATTTCCTTCCTTCCCTCCCCCTCCAACCCCACTCACAACTGTTTCTTGCTTCAACAGGTCGGCGGCGATTTCTGCAGGTGCCTACCGCTAGCCTGGAAGCTTCTTCTCTGCTGCGTCCCACCTGGGCAGAAACAGGAAGTTCTGACAGAAGGCGGGACACAGCAGAGGAGAGGCTTCTGGGTTAGTGGCAGGCAGCTGTAGGAATCTCTGCTGCTAACCCAATGAAGCAAGAGAGAAGTATGGCAGATGCAGCAACTGTGGGAGCTGAATTCAGGAGGAAAAATAATTGTAGGGGCAGCAATGGCAACAGTAGCTCTATGAACTGGTTGAGAAGGAAGGAGGGTAGTAGACTTGCGTAGTAAAGCTGCTTGATTTCTGATTTGAATCGATTCAGAGATTCACTTTGGGTGAATCGATTCGAATTGATTTGTTTTCTGAAAAAAACACAGACTCGCCGATTCGTCAGCATTGGCGCTGAAGTTCTTTCTTAGCCCCCTTGCTGCTGATCTATTCTGCCCATTCGGGGTTTTCCTCTGTTTGAGTCCTTCCTTCTAATGTAACTTCCTGTTTCGTGAGTCAGTTATGGCTCTTCTGACTTCCCCACCTACCTAACCCCAGCCATTGTAATTTTAAATCTTACGGGCAGCAGCAATGAGGTGAGTCTGCTGCTGTCGGCCTTCCCCGGAAACCTTTGTTCTGCAGTGTCCTGCCTATATGGGAATAGGAAGTCGCTGCAAAATAATGGCTTCTGGGACAGGCTGATAGCAGCAGGCTCACTTCATTGCCACTGTCAGCTGCCCAAAGATTTAAAATTATAGTGACCGGGGAGGTGGTTGATGGAGGAGTCGGGAGATGGAGAGAGAGGTTGTACCACAGGATTCCACTGAGGGGGAGGGGGCTGGTGTTGAGGTTGGGAATGGAGGGAAGAATATGCTGCATGGACTAGGGGGTTGGGAAGGTAGGGAAGGACATATGCTGCACGGACTGGGAAGGGTTTGAGAAGGCAGAGGAGGACAGATGCATGGGCTGGGGTGTTGGGAAGGGAGGGAAAGAGATATGCTGTTTGAGTGGGATGGTAGGAAGGGAGGGTAAGATAAATGCTGCCATTCTCTCCATAGCCCCCCCCATACCTAGGCTCAAATTATTCTTTTAGTACTCTTAAATTACCCTCCACAACTCCCCAGCTGATCTTAACAAGGGCAATCTCCACAAACCTTAATAGGATTTAATTAAGAAACTCAAGATGCAGACAGTAGTCCAGCAGCAAGAAGGGAGCTATCCAGTCTTTTGTACCTAGTGTCACATGTATGATTATCTCCCAGTTGGTGAGAAATTATATGTGTGTGCTCATTGCAAAGAGCTGGCTCTCAAAGAACAAATCCGTTCCCTTGAGGCTAGAGTTGTAGGTATGGAGAAGCTGAGGGAGACTTGGGATATTGTAGAGAAGTCACACCTCCAGTCTGGCAGCCCCTGTGCTGCTTTGGAGGAGGGAGGTCTCCTCCTAAAAGGAGAACATCATCTTGTAGCCACCCCACAACCTCAGTCCAGATTTCAAATGTTACCATGTTCCTTTCTCTAGAAAAAATTTGTTTCTATAGTAATACCTTTCAAGTGTTTAAACATCTATATCCTATCTCACCTGTCCCTCCTCTCCTTTAGAGTATACATATTCAGGTCTTCCAGTCTTTCTTTTGGCATGAGCCCCATACCATTTTTGTCATCTTCCTCTGGATTATTTCAAGTCTTTTTACATCCTTAGCCAGCTGGCCTCCAAACTGAACATAATACTCCAAATGTGTTCTCACCAATGACTTGTATAGGGACATCAACACTTCTTTCATCTGCTGATTATACCTCTCTTTATACAGCTTAGCAACCTTCCGCCTTGTCACACTGTATCTTTGCCTTCAGATCCTCAGACACTATCTCCCCAAGGTCCCTTCTCCATCTGTGCATATCGACTTCTTACCTTCTAGCACAGTTCACCACTTTGGGTCCTAAATTCAGCCTGTCAAGTTTATTCAAGAGCCTCCTAAGAGGAACCGTATCAAAGGCTTTGCTGAAATGTAAGTAAATTACATCTAGCGTACGTCTTTGATCCAATTCTCTGGTCGCCCACTCAAAGAATTTGGCATGATTTACCTTAATAAAACCATGTTGCCTTAATAAAACCATGTTGTGCTAGTTTTTGGGAATGTGGGAAGTTGCAAAGCTTAGGGATTTTTTGGGTTTGTTTTTGCAGTAGTGATCATTTTCAGGTTGATGAGGCAGTTGCAGGGGATAGTTGCAGGATAAGGATAAGTTGCAGGATAAGGATAGTTTGCAGGGTGGTGGGGCATGGATGAGGTTAATTTGGGTGGGGCCAATTTGAGTGGGTATTTATCATTGGGTAGCTTGGGATGATGCAGATTTAGGGATAGTTTTTGGGATGGGGCAGTTTGTAGGGATAGTTTTTTGGGGTAGGGATAGTTTGTTGGTTGATGGCTAAGTTCGGTTGTGGCAGTTGCAGGATGATGGGGCAGCTGCATGGGCATAGTTTTAAAGGTTAGAGCAGTTTGGAGGATGGGGGAATTTTTAGGGATGGTGGCGTAGTTATGGACAGGTAGTTTTTTGGAACTGAACAGTGGTAAGTTGGAGTAGTTTCAGGAGGTGAGGCACTTTGGGAGTACTGTGGCAATTGCAGATGATAATTTTGGGGATTGAGAGGTTTGGGGGTATAATTTTGGGGGTTGGGGGTTGAGTTTGCTGGATTGTAGGGCAGTTAAATGGGTAGTGTTTGGCTGATGGAAACAATTGAAGCGGTAATTTTGGGCTTGAGGCCAGGGCCGCCATCAGGACAATGCTACCAGTCCTGCATTCAGGGGCCCGGAGCTGACAGGGGGCCTGGGCTCCCCAGTGTTCTCCCCAGCACTTTTCAGCCGGGAGCAACGCCCAGCAAATTTAGATGCCCGCCCGGCTGTCATCTGCCGAATCCTGCTGCTGCTGCCACTGCTTAATGCGCAGCCTGAAGAGCTGCCGAAAAACCTGCCGGACTTTAAACAAAAAAAACCCCCCAGCAAGCGATTCGAACCCGGCTTCCCTCCAAAACCGGAAGTTACGTCGGGGGGGGGGAGGGTAGAGAAGAAAAGCCGGCACGGACCATTAGAGCCCCGGAGCATGCGGGAGATAGGCCAGCCACGGAGGGAAGCTTACTTGCTCTTGCTTACTTCGGCCCTTTCTCGCTGCCGGGTCCTGCCTACTTTCTGTTTCCATGAAGGCAGGACCCGGCAACGAGAAAGCAAGTTGTAAACTTCCCTCTGTCGCTGCCCTTTGGGAGATAAGTCAGCGACCAAGGAAAACTTGCAACTTGCCTTTGTCTGTAGCGAATCTGCCGGGTGTGTAAAACGGGGGGGGGGGGGGGGAATGGGAGGAGTAATGCTGCTGCACCCAATTAGGGGGGAGGGGGAAGAGAAATGCTGCTTCTTCTGTACCCAATTGGGGGGGGGAAAGAGAAATGCTGATGATACTGCTGTACCCAGTGGGGGAGAGGGAAGAGAAATACTGTTGCACCCAGTTGGGGAGAGAGAGGGAAGGAGGGAGAAGGAAGATCAGGAAAAGGAGGAAAGAGATGCAAAGACCATGGGAGGGAGGGAAAGGAGATACCATACCATGGAGTGGAAGAGAGAAATGTCAGGGCATATGGAGGGGGGGAAGCAGGGCCAGATTAAAGGATAGGTCCAGTAGGCACAGGCCTAGGGCCCAAAATAGTCATGGGGGGCCTGCCAGTGCTGTACTTTGGGGCCTCACCCTTGATGGATTTGCTGGCAGCAGCAGCAGCCTCATCATCATCCCGGGCGACCCCCCAACCCGATCCGACCCTCCTATTTCTCCCTCCTTCCCTCATCAGTGACGTGCCAGAGGGAATCATGGCAGGAGAAAGCTCTGAAGCAGCTTGCTTAGAGTAGAGCAGTGCTGTTTAGAGTCTCGTGATGGGAGGGAGGGAGAGATAGGAGGGTCGTGGGGGGAGAGTAGCAGTCTGCCCCGGGTGTTCGACCTGGCGTCATGAACTTCTTCGGCTAGCATCAGCATTTACAATACACTGCTGTTGCCAGCTTCAGGCCTTCCTCTCTGCCGGGTCCTGCCTACTTCTGTTTATCCCAGGACAAGCAGGCAGGTATTCTCACTAGTGGGTGATGTCATCAGACAGAGCCCCGGTACGGACGTCTCACAAGCACGTGTTGCTTGTAGAAACTTAAAAGTTTCTAGATGCCCGCACCGCGCATGCGCCGGTGCCTTCCCGCCCGGAGATCCGGGCGTGTCTCCTCAGTTCTTTTCTTTCCGCGGAGCTGAGAAGTTCAACTTCATCATGCGCTAGCTGAATTCAGTTAAATTTGCCTTCCTTGTCCGCGTTTTCGCTTTCTTTTAATTACAGTTAACAGTACATTTCTTTTTCAGTTAAAAAAAAAAAAAAAAAGAAGATTATTTCCTCCGGCGGGTCGAACGGGCCGGCCACGTGGCTCAGGCCCACAGGCTTCGACCTCGCGGCGGAGATTTTCCGGCCTATGTCCCGGCCAATCACCGGGTTTAAAAAGTGCAGCAAGTGCCAACGCGCGATTTCACTCACGGACCCTCACCGGCGCTGTTTGCAGTGTTTGGGTCCTGACCACATTCCGAAATCGTGCAGGCCTTGCTCTACCCTTACGGCACGCTCATTCAAACGGCGTTGCCTATTGTGGGAATCGATGTTCAAGATGGACGCAGCTAAGGATCCTTCAGCCTCCACTTCATCTGATACCTCCCCGGTTCGGGCGAAACCGTTATCGACCCCTCCTGCATCGAGTGTGGTGAAACCGGCATCGTTCATCCCGACAACATCCACGAGCTCGACGTCGGTGCCTGCCCCGGTCTCCTCGGTTCAGGTACCTCTTCCTTCCACAGTACCACCAGTGGTCATCAAAGTGCCGAAAGCTACTAAGCAGAAGCACTCGACCTCGAAGGAGCGCGATGACCGTGCAGGAGGACCCCCTTTCGGTGCGGATCCCTCCTTATCGGCTTCGCTACGGTCCATGCTGGAAGCTCAATTCGTTGAGCTCATGCAGACCATCGGACCCGGGCTCATCGCTGCCATACAGGGTGACCTCCCGGTACCGGTCCAAAGGGGCGGTCCGCCCCCTCCCCCTCCTCCACGCCGTTCGACCTCGAAAACCGACGAGGACGAACGGGGGAGGGCGGCGATGCCCATGCGGCAAGCCTCGCTTACCGATATGCCGCCATTAGAGCCCATTACGCCTCCGCGCCAACATGGGACCAGACCTCCGATCGATACTCAAAGCCCTGGGCATAGTCAGGAAGAGTTCTTCCGTACTCCTTACCAGACTTGGGTAGCATCGCAAGAATCCGCATCGCAACCCCAGTTGCGATCCACCGCTTCCAGCCCTATCCACCACTTGGGGGCCTCGGGAGACCATGCGATGCACAGACGATCCCGATCCCCGTCCCGCCACCGAGACGGGCACCGATCAAGACACTCATCCTGGCACTCTTCACGCCATTCGGAGGTGTCACCGCAGAAAAAACTGCAACGTATGGGATACTCCTCATCAGAGGTGTCCCCTCCGGAGGGACCGGAGTACGAGGAGACACCCGTACCCGATTCTCCTTGCCACTCCCCGATGTCCATGGATCCGGAGGCCTCTTCCTCCTCCAGCCCGTCCCACAGACCGACGCTGGCGGATCAATTGTCTTTCTCATCATTCCTCCGACAAATGGCGGATGATCTGGATGTGACCCTTGACACGGGCTCCCGATACTCCAAAGAGTATCTGGACACCATGCATTTACCTAACCCTCCAACGGAGTCGCTTCGGCTCCCCCTGCATAAATTGCTGGATCAGACCTTCATGCAGTGTTTCGAAACACCGTACTCCATACCGGCGATTCCCAGCAAACTCGATGCTCGATACCGCATCGTGCACCATAAAGGGTTTGAGGGCCCTCAACTCTCCCACCAATCCCTACTGGTCGAGTCCTCTCTTAAACGCTCTCATCCCTCTCAGGTCTACGCCTCTGTACCGCCGGGCTGAGAGGGGAGAACGATGGACAAATTTGGTAGAAAATTCTATCAAAACTCCATGATGGCGTCACGGGTGCTGAACTACAATTTCTTTTTCTCTTCCTATCTGGAGTTCTTCTTGCCGGTGCTCCGCAAGTTCACTCCGTTCATAGACACCCAAGCTCGATTCGAGTTCGAGGAAGTGGTAGCCTCCCTCTCCCAATTACGCCTCCAGCTGATACAATCCTCCTTCGATGCATTCGAACTCTCGGCACGTGCTACCGCAAGCGCGGTAGCCATGCGTCGCCTGGCATGGCTCCGTACAATCGATATGGATCCCAACCTCCAGGACAGACTCGCCAACGTACCATGTGCGGGAGCTGACCTGTTCGATGAGTCTATCGAAACTGTTACCAAGAAGCTGTCGGATCACGAAAAATCTTTTCAATCCATCCTGCGGCCCAAACCCAAACCTCAACAGTCTCGACCTTCCAGGCCACCCCTGATTTACCAGCGGCGTTACATGCCCAGACAAACGCCTGCTGCGAGACAACCTGCGAAGAGACAACCTCCCCAGAAGTCTCAGCAAAAACCTCAGCCACCGGCTGCACCTAAGGCTCCCCAGCCCTTTTGACTCCCCTCCTGGGAGCATAACCGACACCGTTCTGCACCCCTCAGCCTCTCCCATAGGGGGCCGCCTCCATCTTTTTTACCATCGATGGGAGGCCATAACCACGGACCTATGGGTCCTTACCATCATAAGAGAAGGATACTCTCTTCACTTCCATCGGGTCCCCCCGGACCATCCTCCAAGAAAGTATCCTTCAAGCTCGACACAGACCGCCCTTCTTCTTCAGGAAGTCCAAACCTTACTTCAGCTTCGGGCTGTCGAGCCGGTCCCGTCAGACCAATTGAACCGAGGGTTTTACTCCCGGTACTTCCTCGTCCCGAAGAAAACGGGCGACCTGCGACCCATTTTAGACCTTCGGGCCCTCAACAAGTTTCTGGTCAAAGAGAAGTTTCACATGTTGACTTTGGCTTCTCTATACCCCCTCCTCGAGCAGAACGACTGGTTATGCTCCCTGGATCTCAAGGAGGCCTACACTCACATCCCCATTCACCCGGCCTCCCGAAAGTTCCTCAGATTTCGGGTGGGAAATCTGCACCTACAGTATCGAGTGCTACCATTCGGCCTCTCTTCGTCCCCCAGAGTCTTCACAAAGTGCCTGGTGGTAGTGGCCGCGGCACTCCGGGACAGGGGTCTACAGGTGTTCCCATACCTCGACGACTGGCTCATCAAGGCCCCGTCAGCCCCAGAGGTCACTTCGGCGGTCTTGGCTACAACCTACTTCCTCCAGAATTTGGGCTTCGAGATCAACTTTTCCAAGTCTCATCTACAACCCACCCAGTCCCTCCCCTTCATCGGAGCGGTCCTGGACACCACTCGACTCCGAGCATTCCTGCCTCTGCAACGCATGGAGTCTCTTCTTCATCTCTGCCAGTCGGTGTCTACTCGCCAAACCCTACCGGCGAGACAACTGATGGTGCTCCTGGGCCATATGGCCTCCACAGTACATGTGACACCCTTTGCCAGACTCCATCTCAGGATCCCCCAGTGGACCCTGGCATCACAGTGGAATCAGACGTCCGATCCACTAACCAAACACATCTTAGTCACACCTGCTCTTCGGCAGTCTCTACTTTGGTGGATGACCTCTTCGAATCTATCCAGAGGTTTGCTGTTGCACTCTCCCCCCCATCAGAAAGTTCTCACAACCGATTCGTCGAACTATGCATGGGGGGCCCACCTGGATGGTCTCCGCACCCAAGGATTCTGGACCAGTGCGGAAAGACTACATCAAATCAATCTACTGGAGCTCAGAGCCATCTTCAATGCGCTCCAAGCTTTCCAACACCTACTTCACGACATGGTGATCCTCATTCGCACAGACAATCAGGCCGCCATGTATTATATCAACAAGCAAGGAGGCACGGGCTCGGCCCTCCTTTGCCAGGAAGCTCTACGAGTCTGGGACTGGGCGGTGCGCCACAACGCCTTCCTCAGAGCTGTCTACATTCAGGGGGAGAACAACGTCTTAGCAGACAAACTAAGTCGTCTGCTACAACCGCACGAATGGACTCTCCATTCCAGCCCCCTTCACCAAATCTTCACACAGTGGGGGATGCCTCAGATAGACCTCTTTGCGGCTCCCCACAACTCCAAACTGCCTCAGTTTTGCTCCAGGATCTACACTCCTCATCGCCTCGAGGCAGATGCTTTTCTACTGAACTGGGGGAAACGATTTCTATATGCGTTCCCACCATTCCCGCTGATCCAGAAGACTCTGGTCAAGCTGAAACTCGAACAGGCCACCATGATTCTAATAGCTCCTCGGTGGCCCAGACAACCTTGGTTCTCCCTTCTACTTCAACTCAGCAGCAGGGAACCAGTACCACTTCCAGTGTTTCCTTCACTACTTACTCAACATCAAGGATCACTGCTTCATCCCAACCTGCAGTCTCTCCACCTGACAGCTTGGTTCCTCTCAACGTAACCCCTCACCAATTCTCACAAGAAGTGAGGGAGGTCTTGGAAGCTTCCAGGAAGCCCGCCACTCGACAATGCTACTCCCAGAAATGGACTAGATTCTCCTCATGGTGTGTTTCTAAATCAAAGGAACCTCAGCGAGCTTCCTTATCCTCCGTGCTGGACTATCTCCTACACCTATCTCAATCTGGGCTCAAGTCTACATCCATACGAGTCCACCTGAGCGCTATTGCGGCGTTCCACCAGCCCCTACAAGGGAAACCCCTCTCGGCCCATCCGGTGGTCGCCAGATTTATGAAAGGACTCTTCCATGTTAACCCTCCTCTCAAACCACCCCCAGTAGTTTGGGACCTCAATGTAGTCCTTTCCCGTCTCATGAATCCCCCGTTTGAACCACTCAACAGGGCCCCTCTTAAGTATCTCACCTGGAAAGTGCTTTTTCTTGTAGCCCTTACGTCCGCTCGCAGAGTCAGCGAACTCCAGGCATTGATGGCGGATCCACCATTCACAGTATTCCATCATGACAAGGTGGTCCTCCGCACTCACCCGAAATTCCTGCCTAAGGTGGTCTCTGAATTTCATCTCAACCAATCCATTGTACTTCCAGTATTCTTCCCTAAGCCCCATTCTCACCACGGAGAATCGGCCCTTCACACTCTAGACTGTAAACGTGCTTTGGCTTTCTACCTGGATCGCACCAAGCCACACAGAACCACTCCTCAACTTTTTGTCTCCTTCGATCCTAATAAGTTGGGAAGACCCGTATCAAAGCGCACCATCTCTAATTGGATGGCGGCTTGTATCTCTTTCTGCTATGCCCAGGCTGGATTATCACTTCCTTGTAAGGTCACAGCCCATAAGGTCAGAGCAATGGCAGCCTCAGTAGCATTCCTCAGATCAACACCAATCGAGGAGATTTGTAAGGCTGCCACCTGGTCCTCGGTTCACACATTCACCTCACATTATTGTCTGGATACTCTCTCCAGACGGGATGGACAGTTTGGCCAAACAGTATTGAAAAATTTATTCTCTTAAGTCGCCAACTCCCCCTCCATCCCACTGAGGTTAGCTTGGAGGTCACCCACTAGTGAGAATACCTGCCAGCTTGTCCTGGGATAAAGCAATGTTACTTACCGTAACAGTTGTTATCCAGGGACAGCAGGCAGCTATTCTCACGTCCCACCCACCTCCCCTGGGTTGGCTTCTCAGGCTAGCTACCTGAACTGAGGAGACACGCCCGGATCTCCGGGCGGGAAGGCACCGGCGCATGCGCGGTGCGGGCATCTCGAAACTTTTAAGTTTCTACAAGCAACACGTGCTTGTGAGACGTCCGTACCGGGGCTCTGTCTGATGACATCACCCACTAGTGAGAATAGCTGCCTGCTGTCCCTGGATAACAACTGTTACGGTAAGTAACATTGCTTTCCATGAAGGCAGGACCCGACAGAGAAGAAGGCCCGAAGCTGGCAACAGCAGCGAATTGTGAATGCTGCTGCCTGAAGAAGTTCATGATGCCAGGTCATGGGTGACAGAAGGAGGAAAGGGAGCAGAGGGGGAGGGACTTGTTGTACCCAACTGGAGGGAGAAAGACGATGAGGGAGGGAATGAAACGAGATGCCAGGGATTGGAGGGAAGGGAGGGAGGGAGGAAGAGATGCCAGGGCATGGAGGGAAGGAGGAAAGTATGCCAGACCAAGGGAAAAGGAAGGGGGAAAGGAAGGAGGAGATGTCAGAGCATGGAGGGGGTGGGAGAGATGGAAGAAAAGGAAAGGAGTGAGATGCTAGAGAATCAGGGAAGGGAAGATACCAGACTGTGGGGTGCGAAGGAAAGAAAGGAGAAGAGAGAGATGCCAGAGCATAGGGGACGGGGTGGTGACAGAGAGAGAAAAATGAAGAGGTGGCAGAGCTGAAATCAATCATGTACAAAGGAGAAGAGAAGGGGCACAGGATAGACAGTTTATTGAAGGAGCATAAAAAGAGGGAAGATGCCATATGGAACGGGGAGAGGGCGGACAATGGATGGAAGGGGCTGATGCTGTATGGAAGACAGAGTGGACAGATGCTGGCTAGAAAGAAGAGTGAAGACAAGATGATTAAAGCAAAAACGACAAAAGGTAGAAAAAATTGTTTTGTTGCTTTACGTAGAATCAAGTAGTATTGTATCTATTGATTAAAGTTTATAAATAGGAAATGGAAATAAGGCAGTTTTTTGGGGACTAAACCCCTTTCCTCAGGTCAGGACAGGATACCATAACAGCAGGGGTGCCCAAATGGTCGAGCACGATCAACCAGTAGATCGCAAAGGCAATGTGAGTCGATCGCGTTGCCTTGGCAATCTTTTTCTTCCTGCCTCCCTGAGCCAGGCCAGGCGCGTAGAAGCGCCGGACTCACAAGACTTCACTTCCGACGTCAATTCTGACATCAGAGAGGAAGTTCTGGGCCAGTCAGTCGCTGCCTGGCTGGCCTGGAACTTCCTCTCCGTCGTTAGAATTGACATCAGAGGTGAAGTCTTGTGAGTCCGGTGCTTGTACATTCCTGGCCTGGCTCGTGGAAGCAGGGAGAAATCGGCATGGTGGCTTAGGGGGTAGGGAAAGAATTGGGGAAGTGGAGAAATTGGCGCGATGGCTTGGGGGGGCAGGGGGAGAGAGAAAGAAAGAGAGACAGAAAGAAAAGGGGAGGAGCAGAAAGAAAAAAATATTGGATTTATAGTCAGAAGAAGGAAGTGCAAACAGAGACTCATGAAATCACCAGACAAAAAGGTAGGAAAAATGATTTTATTTTCAGTTTAGTGATCAAAATGTGTCTGTTTAGAGAATTTATATCTGCAATAGCGGTTTTTAGCGCAGGGAGCCTATGAGCATCGAGAGCAGCACAGGGCATTCAGTGCATCTCCCTGCTCTAAAAACCGCTATTGCGATTTAGTAAAAAGGGAGGGGGTATATTTGTCTATTTTTGTATAGTTGTTCCTGAGGTGACATTGCATAGAATCGTCTGACTTGAACCTCTTTGAAAACCCGCGGAATATAAATGATAATTAACATTTTCTCTGCATACAGTGTGCTTTGTGTTTTTTTTTTAAATTTTATTGTTGGTAGATCATTTTGACTTGGTCATTTTAAAAGTAGCTCGCAAGCCTTGGGCACCCCTGCTGTAGAGCCATTTCTTGTATGACTGGATGAGCTATATTTATCTTTATTTTAGTTGTTTAAATTCATGCAGAAATAAATGGCTAGATTGAACCTAATGACTTCATTAACGCCTGTCCCTTTTTTTTAACTTCTATACCATTTGAAAGAGGGCAAATATTTCTTAAATTTAGTAAAAATATTCTGGCACAAGTGTCAAACCTTAAAAAAGGAAGTCATATTGAGCATTGGAAAATAATAATAATAATTAACTAATAAAAATAGGGCTCCTTTTAATAAGTTACGATAGTGGCTTTAGCGTACGCCACATGCGCTAGATGCTAACGCCAGCATTGAGCTGGTGTTATTTTTCCCACGTAGAGCAGGGGTTTGTTCGCGCTAGACATATGTTAGTTTAGAATAGATAGGTATAGATTAGTTTAGTTTAGGTTAGGTTAGGGCCCCGCTGAAAGAGTCTACCTTGACGTGGTTGCAGGCTTACAAATCTTTTGGTCAAAGAGTGCGGTGACAGAGAAAAGTATGTGTGTATTCGGCCCATGGAAGAAGGGGGGGAGGGGTGCATGGGGGCCCGCAGTGTTCCCGCTAAGCTGCGCTGGGGTGCGCTGACGCACAAAATATTACCTCGCAGCGCACAAGTTTCTCGTCACAGCGCACACAGTGTAGAGCACAGTTCTTCAACCGCCGGTCCGCAAACAAAATCTTGCCGGTCCGCGAAGGATTCGGTCCCCGCCGCAACGAAAGGCCGGCGTCAGCTGACTTGCAACTTCCTGTTGCAGTCGCTGTGCCGGGACTCCTGCCTTCCACCGCGTTTGCCTCCTGCCTTGTCTCCGCACCTCCAGACCAGCAGCGGCAGCTGTGTATGCTTTTAACTTCGGCACAGAGCTGCCCCTAATCAATAGTTTAGCGCGGTTTCATAAGGCAGCCTCGGGGCCTTTGCTAAGCCGGCCCACATCGCATCATCGAAGCGGGCCGGCTATCAAAGGCCCCGAGGCTGCCTCATGAAACCGCGCTAAACTATTGATTAGGGGCAGCTCTGTGCCGAAGTTAAAAGCATACAGAGCTGCCGCTGCTGGTCTGAACTCTTGGGCCGCTGAAGGAGGGCAAAAAGCAGCTGTCCTGGAGGTTTCCCTTCCTCTCGCCTTTACAGGTTCCTTTTTTCCACCTTTTTTTTTTTCCTTCAAACGGCAACGGGCCCCAGCATCGACATCAATCAAGTAAGTTCCACTGTCAATCAAGCGGTTCTGCTCGGCCAAAGCTTCCCCTGTGACATGAGCCACCCTCAGGGGAAAGAAAGTGACCCACAAAGGTGAGGGGAAGGGGGGCAGATGATGGAAGTTGGGGGGGGGAGAGAGAGAGAGAAGGGGCAGATGATGGAATGGAGGAGATGAGAGAGAGAGAGAAGGGGACAGATGATGGAAGTGAGAAGAAGGGAGAGAGAGCAGAAGGCAGATGGATGTCAGTTGAGAAGGGAGAGCAGATGCTGAATGGAAGTGGGGAAAGAACACATACTGGATGGAAGGAGGAGATAAATAAAGGGGGAAGAAAATAGTAAGATAATGGAGGGGTGAGGGAAAGGGGTGACAAGCTGTGTGTAGACACAGTGAAAAGAGGGAAACGGGACTAAATAGTAAGAAAGAATTTAATTTAGATGGAGGCAGAAAATAGAGAAGGAAGACCAGAGAAGAAAAGGGAAGAGAGAGCAGAGAATGATCAGATCTGAGTGGAGGAAATGAGAAGAGAGATATGCTAAAAACCACAGGGGGGAGGGAAGGATAGAGATGCCAGACCATGAGGGGAACAGAAGGAAGATGATGGATGCTAGACCAAATTGGGGGGTGGGGGGGGGGCAGGAGGAGAGATGGCAGGGAAAGACAGACAGTGAATGGAAGGGGCAGATGCTGGACTGAAGAGACAGAGAAGGTTATCATGCTGCTGTACCGGGCCATGGTACGCCCTCACCTGGAGTACTGCGTCCAGCACTGGTACTTTAAGAAGGACATGGTACTACTCGAAAGGATCCAGAGAAGAGCAACTAAAATGGTTAAGGGGCTGGAGGAGTTGCCGTACAGCGAAAGATTAGAGAAACTGGGCCTCTTCTCCCTTGAGCAGAGGAGATTGAGAGGGGACATGATAGAAACATTCAAGGTACTGAAGGGAATAGACTTAGTAGCTAAGGCAGGGAGAACGAGAGGGCACTCTCTAAAGTTGAAAGGGGATAGATTCCATACAAACGTAAGGAAGTTCTGTGGTAGAAAGCAACATATTTATTTGGCTCATAACTTGCTGGCGCCCGATATTTTTAGCTCACAGTGAAAAAAGTTTGCTCACAACACCCGCCCGCTTAGAGGGAACACTGATGGGGGGCCCAATAGGATTGCTCAGTAAGGGGCCCAGAAGCTTCTGATGGCGGCCCTGCTTGAGGCCATTTGAAATGAGGGCTGTGGGGGAAGTTTAAAATAACTTACTCCCTTAAGATTACTATTTATCATTGTGGGATACTGTTAAGACTGTTGTCTTACTACTAACTCGTGCTATTTTAGCTTGGGTCCCATTTTATGCAATGAAACTTAGTTACTAAAAACTCAAGTTTAACAGTACAATAATCCATGTTAACAGTGGCCCATGTTGATAAAGTCCTCCCTTAGTTCCATCTCTAAGTTAAAATCCATGTTTTGCAGCTCCTATGGAAAGAGGCTTCAGGGGCTCCCCAGGTCTGTCAGCTAAGCAATTTCATGCCTTGCAATGAGATCCTCTGTGTGATACTTGTATTAATTTCATACGCAGCACCTATGGAAAGAGGCTTCAGGGGCTCCCCAGGTCTGTCTGCTAAGCAGTTTCATGCCTTGCAGTGAGATCCTCTATGTGATACTTGTATTAATTTCATACCTGAGCTTGCCTAAATGAAGTATGTGGAATGGCAATGTCTGCTTATGTAGCTTAGAAACTATAAACAGAATAAAGTGCTCTGCTAAAACCCAAGTTTTAATGTTGACAAATGCATAATTGCTTAAAACACTGAAGGTGAAGGAAGCTATTAGTTAAAGAGAATCCTTCAGAAAATAGAAGAAGGATCCAACTGAAAATAATTGTAAACAGCACAAGGAATGGCAAGTCAAATACAAGGCGCTAATAAGGAATGCAAAGAGACCTTGAAAAGAAGATTGCGCTGGAAGCAAAAACACACAGTAAAAACATTTCTAGGTGTATTAAAGCAAGAATCTGAGAAGCAAATCAGTTGGGACCGCTAGACAACTGAGGGATAAAAGGGTCTCTCGGGGAAGACAAAGGCCATAGCGGAGAAATTAAATGAATTCTTTGCTTCTGTCTTCGCCAAGGAAGATGTGGGGGAGTTACCGGTGCCAAAAATGGTATTCATTTCTGATGAATCAGAGAAACTAAAACACATTTCTAACACTGGAAGATGTAAGATGTAATGGTCAATTTTACAAATTGAATAGTAGCAAATCGCCTGGACCAGATGGTATACATCCCAGAGTGCTAATATAATTGAAAAATGAACTTGCAGAGGTATTAGTAGTTTTTCTTTAAAATCTAGCATAATACTGGAAGACTGGAGGGTGGCCAACATGACTCCAATTTTTTAAAAGGGTTCCAGAGGTGATCCAGTAAATTATAGACCGGTGAACCTGACATCTGTGCCCAGCAAAATGGTAGACTATTATAAAGAATAAAATGACGGAACATAAACAAAAGCGTGGATTAATGAAAGAATTCCAACATGGATTTAGTCAAGGGAAATCCTGTCTCGCAAATCTACCTCATTTCTTTGAACGAGTGAATGAGCATGTGGATAAAGGTGAGCCGGTTGATATCATGTATTTGGATTTTCAAAAAGACATTTGACAAAGTACCTCATGAAAGACTTCTGAGGAAATTAGAAAGTCATGTGATAGGAGGAAAAGTCCATAGTATGTTATTGAGAGAGACATAGGGGAAGTCACTGCTTGCCCTGTATCGGTGGCATGGAATATTGCTACTCCTTGGGTTTTGGCCAGGTACTAGTGACCTGGATTGGCCACCGTGAGAATGGGCTACTGGGCTTGATGGACCATTAGTCTGACCAAGTAAGGCTATTATTATGTTATGAGGTAATGTCCTATTATGGATTAAGAATTGGTTAAAAGACATGTTTAAATAGTCAATATTCTCAATGGAGTAGGGTAAACAGTGGGGTTCAATCCTATCACAACAATATACCATATTTTTCGCTCCATAAGACGCGCCTGACCATAAGATGCACCCTAGATTTAGAAGAGGAAAACAAGAAAAACATTCTGAACCAAATTGTGCACCCAGCCTCCCTCACTCCCTGCCATGCTCTGCACCCTGTTCTCCCTTCCCTGCCAGGTTCTGTACCCTGTCCCACTGCTCTGAAATGTAACCTTCCCCCCCCCTTCACTTCTGGTGGTCTAGTGGTAGGCTGGGCAGGAGGGCTTTGTCCCAGGTTACTTAACAATTTTTTCTTTCTCCCCCACTGCCTCCCGGTACCTTTTTAAAACATCCCCCCCATGTTCTTCCTTCCTTTTAAAACACCCTCCCGCAGTATGTACTTTTTTTTAAAATGCGAGAACTGACACAACCATTCAGAAAGCAGAGTGGGCCCAGGTAGCAGTGCAGAAAACATGCTCCTGAAGGTCCATACTCCGCTGAACCACCAGGCTTAAGGGGCATTTAAAAAGGTACTGTGGGGCGGGGGGTGTTTTAAAAGGAAGGGCCGGCGGGCAGGCCGTGTTTTTAAAGGGTGAGTGGTGTTTTAAAAAGGTACCAGGAGGAGGAGGGGGGGGGAGGGTCATCTTATGGAATGAAAAATATGGCATGCAGACTGTAGAGAGAAGACTAATCAAACTACATCTACAATACTTTCCCAAATCAAACGTCTGCCACTGTTCCCCAGCAACTGCCCCGCATTCATACCACTGAAAGGAACACACCACACCACCAAAGAGCATGAATCCATCCAAAGGAGGAAAAAGCCTCAGATCCCCCTCCGTTGCCAGAATCCATGCCCGCATGCAAACCAGAAAGGGAAACTACCTCATCAGCTGCAAAAACAAAGCCTCCCTCCTCCATATCCTCCACACAGTCACCGACATCCCAGTCCCAATATACTGCCTAAACAGTGCCAAGCAGTAACTTGGAGCTTGCAAAAACAATTTCCAGTTATTCCTACCCCTGAGAAACATGGTTTCTGTAAATTGTAAAAAAACAAACAGGGGCAAGCAACAGTAACGCCTATGCTAAATGTAATTCTTTACAAGCCAATGTCAGTATTTTGAACTCAAACTATTCCTGCATTGGCAACCAATGTGAGAAGATTAATGATTATGCTTTATTCGTAGATGCTTTGGCTAGCAGTCATACTGCAGAGTGCTACACAAATTGCATCACCTAGATGTCCAATGCTAGCAAAACATTGAAAACTACATTGTGTAATATGTGTTACTCTTCTTGACTATGTTGATTTAATGCAGTTTGTTAAAGAGGGTTATTTTTAAGGGACAATTTGGGCATAAAGTGCTTGCATTAGAATCACACCTAAGGAAGATTAAAACTTGTTAGAGAAGTAAAGGGAGAAGTTTCTGGGGGGCTTAGACTTTGAGGGAGGAATGTAGGAGTTGTTTTCAAACTGCTTTCAAAACGTGTAAAGGTTACCTAAAAGAATAGCACCTAGCAAATTATTTGATGATGTACAGTGCAACTTATTCAAATATAGACCAACTTAATTTTTACCCAGTTGGCCATTGTTGAAGACAGAATGCTGGGCTTAATGGACTTTGGTCTGACTCAACATGACTTTTGCTATATTTTTATTTTCTTGAATTTCTTATATTAAATATTATGAGAATCGGTAGCCAGAAGTTTTACCTAATTTTTAACTTGTGTATTGTAATTGTAACTTATCCCAGGACAAGCAGGTTCTCACATGTGGGTGACGTCATCCACAGAGCCTAGTATGGACAGTGCAGAAAATCACTAGAAGACTTTGACATTGAGGGGGAAACTGCCAACACAAGATCAAAGGACTCTTTGGTCCTGGGAGGTTGAGTGATCTTGAACCCAGAAAAGGGTCGAAGCTCCCAGCCTGAAACAGGCTTGAAATGATCCTGTCCCCCACACTATTCAACATATAACTGGCCGCTCTAGGTAACCTATTGCAAAGTTTGAAAATCAAATTCTATATCTACGCTGACGATATCACCATAGTTTTCCCCCTAACTAACCTAACTCCTGAGACAAAAAATAACCTTGCATCTATCTTAAAGCAAATCGAACTATGGATGACAGACTTCAAATTGAAACTCAATACAGATAAAACCAAATTCTTCCTGGTGAGTCTGAGCAACAAAATCAAAGATTCATCAATCTCCTTGAATGGTCAAGGCTTTCCTATCATAGATTCCATAAAAATTCTGGGAGTGACCCTAGATCGCAACCTTACCCTTGAACACACACCGATCTATTGGTCAGGAAAGGCTTCTCCGCCTTATGGAAATTAAGAACTATCCGAAAATACTTCGACGCTACTTCATTCCGCCTACTGGTGCAATCCTCCATTTTAAGCATACTCGACTACTGTAATATCATCTATCTGGGGTCTTTCAAAAAAACCATCCAAAGACTCCGAATCATCCAAAATTCGGAAATTCGGCAATACGGCTGATATATGGGCTAAAAAAATGTGAACACTTAACCCTTTACTACCAAAAACTCCACTGGCTACCCTTGGAAGCAAGAGTACAGTTCAAGTTTGCCTGTCTCTGTTTCAAATCCATCCTTGGTTCGGCCCCCTTATACTTGGTTCCCCATTTTATCCTAGACCGCCCTTCCAGACCCACACGTAAAACCCACCTGTTCAGCCACTGCCACTACAAAAGATTCCTGAATAGAACTCTTGCCTTCCAAGCAGGTCAACTTAACGATTGGCTGGGCAATATTATCTCGCATTCCTCATCCTACCTAAACTTCAGGAAATTATTAAAAACTAACCTATTTAACCGATTTATAGCCTAACTCCCCTATGCCTGTCCCCTTGTTCCCAAGAGCTCTTAGCCCCCCGTTCCCTACTCACCTTCACATATGGCCCCTATATTATATTGTACCTACATCCTGTTTCCCTTTAATTGCATCTCCATTCGCTGACTGTACCAATATCCGCTGACTGTCTAGTCCTTCTTATATTATATTATATGCGCTGATTGTCCAGCCCTCTCAATTATATCTTCTTTCGCTGATTCTACCAATTTTCGCTGTTTGTCCAGCCTGCTTTATTGTAAACCACCTCGAACTTCTATGGCTTTGGTGGTATATAAGAAATAAATTATTATTATTATTGAAATGGAAAGAAATTGAAAAATCGAAATTAAAAGTGAAATAAAATGGGAAGGCACAAAAAAGTGAAATTTGACGCACTTTTGGAGAGACTCCAAAAATACAGCATCTCATCTCTGTAGAAAACAGAACTAATGGTCCCCTATGCCGATGTCGAGCAGGGAGGCACCTTTTTCATACAAAACCACTAATCGAACCTCCTCCAATTGCTTGGGATCTTAATCTTATACTTTCAGCTCTCATGACTTGGAAAGTGGTATTCCTAATCTGCATCACATCTGCACTAGTATCGGATCCTTCATATATCCTAAGTTCCTGCCGAAGGTCATGTCAGAACTTTACCTGAACCAGTCTACAGTTCTACCTGTATTCTTTCCAAGACTGCATTCTCACCCTGGCTAAGCTTCACTCCACACATTGGACTGGATTTCAAAAAACCTCATAGAAAATCCACTTGGTTGTTTTTGTCATTTGATTCTAACAAACTCGGAACTCCTATCACTAAGAGTACCATTTCCACATGGCTGGCGGACTGTATCTCTTTCTCTATGCTCAGGCTGGGTGGCTTCTAGATAGTTGTGTAATGGCACATAAAGTTAGAGCAATGGGCAACTTCAGTAGCTCACCTATGATACACTCCTATTTAGGATGTAAGCAGCCACTTGGTCCTCTTGTCTCACTACTGTTTAGAGAATCATTTCAGACGGGATAGTTGGTTTGGCCAAGCAGTTCTACAGAATTTATTCGTTACATGACAGGTAACTTCCCTTTAGCCCACTTTTGTCTCAGCTAGGGAGTCCCACATGTGAAAATATACTGCCTGCTTTTCCTGTAACAGGTGTTATCCAGGGACAGCAGG
This sequence comes from Geotrypetes seraphini, assembly GCF_902459505.1. Classification (NCBI taxonomy): domain Eukaryota; kingdom Metazoa; phylum Chordata; class Amphibia; order Gymnophiona; family Dermophiidae; genus Geotrypetes; species Geotrypetes seraphini. The sequence continues at coordinate 46,382,562 of NC_047097.1, forward strand.
CAGATATTCTCACAACCCTCCCACCTCCCATAGTTGGCTTCAAGTTTCAAGTTTTATTAATGCTTGATAAATCGCTTATTTAGTTTCCTAAGCGATGTACAATTCAAATTAAAAGGTGGACAGCAAATACAATAACATAAATTAAAATTTACTAAGTGAGACAAGACATGAATCGGGGAGGGTAGGAGGAGAAAGTTACAATTTCTTTGCCAGAGTTGAAAAACGTAAAAGGGAAGGTAACATGAGGGTGAGAAAAATATAAAATAATATGCCAGATAATTAGGAATTCTAGATCGGAAAATCATAGATTAAACGCATTTCTGAAGAGGTAAGTTTTAAAATTTTTTTTGAATGAAACGAGGTCCTTTTCATCTCTTATGTGTTTGAGGTATAGAATTCCATAAAAGATGGGCTGTAACTGAAAACATATCCTGTCTTCTAGTTCCAATTATTTTCAGGGATGGAACTGTTAATAGGTTATTAGAGGTTGACCGGAGAGTCCGGGGAACGTTGTAGGAATGAGCATTCTGGTAATGAACTGAGGTTCATTATAAGTTAAAGATTTGAAAACCAATAGTAATATTTTGAATGTGATTCGGTGGCTTATGGGGAGCCAATGGGAATCTATCATCAGGGGTGTAACATGAACTGATGGTCCCACGAGCCATCGGGCAGGAAGACACCAGCGCATGCTCGGTGCGGGTAGTTTCGAGACTTTGAAAAGATTTAAAATGACAGTACACTTTTTGCACTATCTGTATTGGGCTCTGTGGATGATGTTGCCCACATGTGAGAATATCTGCAAGCTGTCCCTGGATAACATCTGTTACAGGTAACTGTGCTTTAGAACAAATGCTAGGAAGTTCTTCTTTACTCAGAGGGTGGTAGACACATGGAACGCGCTCCAGGAGGCTGTGATAGGGCAGAGCACGCTACTGGGGTTCAAGGAAGGTTTAGATAAATTCCTGCAGGATAAGGGGATTGAGTGGTACAGATAGGAAGTAGAGATAGGTTATAGGAAAGTCAGGGACCACTTAACAGGTCATGGACCTGATGGGCTGCTGCGGGTGCGGACCGCTGGCGCGATGGACCTCTGATCTGACCCAGTGGAGGCAATTTCTTATGTTCTTTATAATAACATAACATAGTAGATGATGGCAGATAAAGAACTGAATGGTCCAGTCTTCTTAGCTATTTCTGGGCAAGAATCCAAATCTCTACCCGGTTCTGTGTTTGGGTTCCAACTGCGGAAGTCTCTGTCAAAGCTCACTCCAGCCCATCTACACCCTCCCAGCCATTGAAGCCCTCCCCAGCCCATCCTCAACCAAAAGACCATATACAGACACAGACCGTGCAAGTCTGCCCAGTACTGGCCTTAGTTCAATATTTACTACTATTTTCTGATTCTAGATCCTCTGTGTTCATCCCACGCTTCTTTGAACTCCATCACCGTTTTCCTCTCCACCACCTCTCTTGGGAGCGCATTCCAAGCATCCACCACCCTCTCCGTAAAGAAGAATTTCCTTACATTGCTCTTGAATCTATCACCCCTCAACCTCAAATTATGTCCTCTATTTTTACCATTTTCTTTTCTCTGGAAAAGATTTTGTTCTACATTAATACCCTTCAAGTATTTGAACATCTGAATCATATCTCCCCTGTCCCTTCTTTCCTCCAGGGTATACGTATTCAGGGCTTCCAGTTTCTCCTCATACGTCTTCTGACGCAAACCTATCATTATCCCAGGACAAGCAGGCAGGTATTCTCACTAGTGGGTGATGTCATCAGACAGAGCCCCGGTACGGGTGATGTCATCAGACAGAGCCCCGGTACGGACGTCTCACAAGCACGTGTTGCTTGTAGAAACTTAAAGTTTCTAGATGCCCGCACCGCGCATGCGCCGGTGCCTTCCTGCCCGGAGATCCGGGCGTGTCTCCTCAGTTCTTTCTTTTCCGCGGAGCTGAGAAGTTCAACTTCATCATGCGCTAGCTGAATTCAGTTAAATTTGCCTTCCTTGTCCGCGTTTTCGCTTTCTTTTAATTACAGTATAACAGTACTTTTCTTTTTCAGTAAAAAAAAAAAAAAAAAAAGAAGATTATTTCCTCCGGCGGGTCGAACGGGCCGGCCACGTGGCTCAGGCCCACTGGCTTCGACCTCGCGGCGGAGATTTTCCGGCCTATGTCCCGGCCAATCACCGGGTTTAAAAAGTGCAGCAAGTGCCAACGCGCGATTTCACTCACGGATCCTCACTGGCGCTGTTTGCAGTGTTTGGGCCCTGACCACATCCCGAAATCGTGCAGGCCTTGCTCTACCCTTACGGCACGCTCATTCAAGCGGCGTTGCCTATTGTGGGAATCGATGTTCAAGATGGACGCAGCTAAAGATCCCTCAGCCTCCACTTCATCTGATACCTCCCCGGTTCGGGCGAAACCGGTATCGACCCCTCCTGCATCGAGTGTGGTGAAACCGGCATCGTTCATCCCGACACCATCCACGAGCTTGACGTCGGTGCCTGCCCCGGTCTCCTCGGTTCAGGTACCTCTTCCTTCCACAGTGCCACCAGTGGTCATCAAAGTGCCGAAAGCTACTAAGCAGAAGCACTCGGCCTCGAAGGAGCGCGATGTCCGTGCAGGAGGACCCCCTTTCGGTGTGGATCCCTCCTTATCGGCTTCGCTACGGTCCGTGCTGGAAGCTCAATTCGTTGAGCTCATGCAGACCATCGGACCCGGGCTCATCGCTGCCATACAGGGTGACCTCCCGGTACCGGTCCAAAGGGGCGGTCCGCCCCCTCCCCCTCCTCCCCGTTCGACCTCGAAAACCGACGAGGACGAACGGGGGAGGGCGGCGATGCCCACGCGGCAAGCCTCGCTTACCGATATGCCGCCATTAGAACCCATTACGCCTCCGCGCCAACATGGGACCAGACCTCCGATCGATACTCAAAGCCCTGGGCATAGTCAGGAAGAGTTCTTCCGTACTCCTTACCAGACTTGGGTAGCATCGCAAGAACCCGCATCGCAACCCCAGTTGCGATCCACCGCTTCCAGCCCTATCCACCACTTGGGGGCCTCGGGAGACCATGCGATGCACAGACGATCCCGATCCCCGTCCCGCCACCGAGACGGGCACCGATCGAGACACTCATCCTGGCACTCTTCACGCCAGTCGGAGGTGTCACCGCAGAAAAAACTGCAACGTAGGGGATACTCCTCATCAGAGGTGTCCCCTCCGGGGGGCCCGGAATACGAGAAGACACCGGTGCCCGATTCCCCTTGCCACTCCCCGATGTCCATGGACCTGGAGGCCTCCTCCTCCTCCAGCCCGTCCCACAGACCGACGCTGGCGGATCAATTGTCCTTCTCATCATTCCTCCGACAAATGGCGGATGATCTGGATGTGACCCTTGACACGGGCTCCCGATACTCCAAAGAGTATCTGGACACCATGCATTTACCTAACCCTCCAACGGAGTCGCTTCGGCTCCCCCTGCATAAATTGCTGGACCAGACCTTCATGCAGTGTTTCGAAACACCGTACTCCATACCGGCGATCCCCAGCAAACTCGATGCTCGATACCGCATCGTGCACCATAAAGGGTTTGAGGGCCCTCAACTCTCCCACCAATCCCTACTGGTCGAGTCCTCTCTTAAACGCTCTCATCCCTCCCAGGTCTACGCCTCTGTACCGCCGGGCCGAGAGGGGAGAACGATGGACAAATATGGTAGAAAATTCTATCAAAACTCCATGATGGCGTCACGGGTGCTGAACTACAATTTCTTTTTCTCTTCCTATCTGGAGTTCTTCTTGCCGGTGCTCCGCAAGTTCACTCCGTTCATAGACAACCAAGCTCGATTCGAGTTCGAGGAAGTGGTAGCCTCCCTCTCCCAATTACGCCTCCAGCTGATGCAATCCTCCTTCGATGCATTCGAACTCTCGGCACGTGCTGCCGCAAGCGCGGTAGCCATGCGTCGCCTGGCATGGCTCCGTACAATCGATATGGATCCCAACCTCCAGGACAGACTCGCCAACGTACCATGTGCTGGAGCTGACCTGTTCGATGAGTCTATCGAAACTGTTACCAAGAAGCTGTCGGATCATGAAAAATCTTTTCAATCCATCCTGCGGCCCAAACCCAAACCTCAACAGTCTCGACCTTCCAGGCCACCCCTGATTTACCAGCGGCGTTACATGCCCAGACAAACGCCTGCTGCGAGACAACCTGCGAAGAGACAACCTCCCCAGAAGTCTCAGCAAAAACCTCAGCCACCGGCTGCACCTAAGGCTCCCCAGCCCTTTTGACTACCCCCCCGGGAGCATAACCGACACCGTTCTGCACTCAGCCTCTCCCATAGGGGGCCGCCTCCATCTTTTTTACCATCGATGGGAGGCCATAACCACGGACCTATGGGTCCTTACCATCATAAGAGAAGGATACTCTCTTCAATTCCATCGGGTCCCCCCGGACCATCCTCCAAGAGAGTATCCTTCAAGCTCGACGCAGACCACCCTTCTTCTTCAGGAAGTCCAAACCTTACTTCAGCTTCGGGCTGTCGAGCCGGTCCCGTCAGACCAATTGAACCGAGGGTTTTACTCCCGGTACTTCCTCGTCCCGAAGAAAACGGGCGACCTGCGACCCATTTTAGACCTTCGGGCCCTCAACAAGTTTCTGGTCAAAGAGAAGTTTCGCATGTTGACTTTGGCTTCTCTATACCCCCTCCTCGAGCAGAACGACTGGTTATGCTCCCTGGATCTCAAGGAGGCCTACACTCACATCCCCATTCACCCGGCCTCCCGGAAGTTCCTCAGATTTCGGGTGGGAAATCTGCACCTACAGTATCGAGTGCTACCATTCGGCCTATCTTCGTCCCCCAGAGTCTTCACAAAGTGCCTGGTGGTAGTGGCCGCAGCACTCCGGGACAGGGGTCTACAGGTGTTCCCATACCTCGACGACTGGCTCATCAAGGCCCCGTCAGCCCCAGAGGTCACTTCGGCGGCCTTGGCTACAACCTACTTCCTCCAGAATTTGGGCTTCGAGATCAACTTTTCCAAGTCTCATCTACAACCCACCCAGTCCCTCCCCTTCATCGGAGCGGTCCTGGACACCACCCGACTCCGAGCATTCCTGCCTCTGCAACGCATGGAGTCTCTTCTTCACCTCTGCCAGTTGGTGTCTACTCGCCAAACCCTACCGGCGAGACAACTGATGGTGCTCCTGGGCCATATGGCCTCCACAGTACATGTGACACCCTTTGCCAGACTCCATCTCAGGATCCCCCAGTGAACCCTGGCATCACAGTGGAATCAGACGTCCGATCCACTATCCAAACACATCTTAGTTACACCTGCTCTTCGGCAGTCTCTACTTTGGTGGATGACCTCTTCGAATCTATCCAGAGGTTTGCTGATGCACTCTCCCCCCCATCAGAAAGTTCTCACAACCGATTCGTCGAACTATGCATGGGGGGCCCACCTGGATGGTCTCCGCACCCAAGGATTCTGGACCAGTGCGGAAAGACTACACCAAATCAATCTACTGGAACTCAGAGCCATCTTCAATGCGCTCCAAGCTTTCCAGCACTTACTTCACGACATGGTAATCCTCATTCGCACAGACAATCAGGCCGCCATGTATTATATCAACAAGCAAGGAGGCACGGGCTCGGCCCTCCTTTGCCAGGAAGCTCTACGAGTCTGGGACTGGGCAGTGCGCCACAACGCCCTCCTCAGAGCAGTATACATTCAGGGGGAGAACAACGTCTTAGCAGACAAACTAAGCCGTCTGCTACAACCGCACGAATGGACTCTCCATTCCAGCCCCCTTCACCAAATCTTCACGCAATGGGGGACGCCTCAGATAGACCTCTTTGCGGCTCCCCACAACTCCAAACTGCCTCAGTTTTGCTCCAGGATCTACACTCCTCATCGCCTCGAGGCAGATGCTTTTCTACTGAACTGGGGGAAACGATTTCTATATGCGTTCCCTCCATTCCCGCTGATCCAGAAGACTCTGGTCAAGCTGAAACTCGAACGGGCTACCATGATTCTAATAGCTCCTCGGTGGCCCAGACAACCTTGGTTCTCCCTTCTACTTCAACTCAGCAGCAGGGAACCAGTACCACTTCCAGTGTTTCCTTCACTACTTACTCAACATCAAGGATCACTGCTTCATCCCAACCTGCAGTCTCTCCACCTGACAGCTTGGTTCCTCTCAACGTAACCCCTCACCAATTCTCACAAGAAGTGAGGGAGGTCTTGGAAGCTTCCAGGAAGCCCACCACTCGACAATGCTACTCCCAGAAATGGACCAGATTCTCCTCATGGTGTGTTTCTAAATCAAAGGAACCTCAGCAAGCTTCCTTATCCTCCGTGCTGGACTATCTCCTACACCTATCTCAATCTGGGCTCAAGTCCACGTCCATACGAGTCCACCTGAGCGCTATTGCGGCGTTCCACCAGCCCCTACAAGGGAAACCCCTCTCGGCCCATCCGGTGGTCGCCAGATTTATGAAAGGACTCTTCCATGTTAACCCTCCTCTCAAACCACCCCCAGTAGTTTGGGACCTCAATGTAGTCCTTTCCCGTCTCATGAAGCCCCCGTTTGAACCACTCAACAGGGCCCCTCTTAAGTATCTCACCTGGAAAGTGCTTTTTCTTGTAGCCCTTATGTCCGCTCGCAGAGTCAGCGAACTCCAGGCATTGATGGCGGATCCACCATTCACAGTATTCCATCATGACAAGGTGGTCCTCCGCACTCACCCGAAATTCCTGCCTAAGGTGGTCTCCGAATTTCATCTCAACCAATCCATTGTACTTCCAGTATTCTTCCCTAAGCCCCATTCTCACCACGGAGAATCGGCCCTTCACACTCTAGACTGTAAACGTGCCTTGGCTTTCTACCTGGATCGCACCAAGCCACACAGAACCACTCCTCAACTTTTTGTCTCCTTCGATCCTAACAAGTTGGGAAGACCCGTATCAAAGCGCACCATCTCTAATTGGATGGCGGCTTGTATCTCTTTCTGCTATGCCCAGGCTGGATTATCACTTCCTTGTAAGGTCACAGCCCATAAGGTCAGAGCAATGGCAGCCTCAGTAGCATTCCTCAGATCAACACCAATCGAGGAAATTTGTAAGGCTGCCACCTGGTCCTCGGTTCACACATTCACCTCACATTATTGTCTGGATACTCTCTCCAGACGGGATGGACAGTTTGGCCAAACAGTATTGAAAAATTTATTCTCTTAAGTCGCCAACTCCCCCTCCATCCCACTGAGGTTAGCTTGGAGGTCACCCACTAGTGAGAATACCTGCCTGCTTGTCCTGGGATAAAGCAATGTTACTTACCGTAACAGTTGTTATCCAGGGACAGCAGGCAGCTATTCTCACGTCCCACCCACCTCCCCTGGGTTGGCTTCTCAGGCTAGCTACCTGAACTGAGGAGACACGCCCGGATCTCCGGGCAGGAAGGCACCGGCGCATGCGCGGTGCGGGCATCTAGAAACTTTAAGTTTCTACAAGCAACACGTGCTTGTGAGACGTCCGTACCGGGGCTCTGTCTGATGACATCACCCGTACCGGGGCTCTGTCTGATGACATCACCCACTAGTGAGAATAGCTGCCTGCTGTCCCTGGATAACAACTGTTACGGTAAGTAACATTGCTTTTTCATCACCCTCCTCTTGTCCGCTTCAGGTCTTCTTACGTCCTTTGCCAGATAGTCTCCAAAACTGAACACAATACTCCAAGTGGGTCCTTACCAACGACCTGTACCGGGGCATCAACACCTTCTTCCTTCTACTGGCTATGCCTCTCTTTATACAGCCCAGCATTCTTTTGGCAGCAGCCACCAACTTGTCACACTGGTTTTTTGCCTTTAGATCTTCAGACACTATCACCCCAAGGCCCCTCTCCCCATCCGTGTATATCCCTCCCAGCATATACGGTTCCTTCCGATTATGAATCCCCAAATGCATTACTCTGCATTTCTTTGCATTGAATTTTAGTTGTCAGAGATTAGACCATTCCTCTTAACTTTTGCAGATCTTTTTTCATATTTTCCACTCCCTCTTCGGTGTCTACTCTGTTACAAATCTTGGTATCATCCACAAAAAGGCAAACTTTTCCTTCTAACCCCTCAGCAGTATCACTCACAAACATATTAAACAGGATTGGCCCCAGCACCGAGCCCTGAGGGACTCCACTACTCACCTTTCCTTCCTCCGAGCGACTTCCATTAACCACCACCCTCTGGCGTCTGTCCGACAGCCAGTTTCTAACCCAGTTCACCACTTTGGGTCCTACCTTCAGCCCTTCAAATTTATTTACTATCCCATCTATCATCTAAGCAGGTTACTAAAAAAACATACATAAAATTATCCACAAACATACCAGCAATGACTCTTAACCTGCATAAGCCTGTACAAATATGTTTCAACTTCCTTTTGAACAAGGGATTGGTAGGTGTCAGCCTACATTCACAGTTGCCACAAATCAGCTATTTAAAAAAAGAATTGTATTTGGAGATTTGTTTTTTCTTTCAGGCTCTTCAGACTGTTCCATCCTGAGAATACTGTAAGCACCTCAACCCCTGAACCCCTATTGGAGTTAAATATTTTATCCCAGGACAAGCAGGCAGCATATTCTTGACTGATGGGTGACGGCACCGACGGAGCCCCGGTATGGACAATTTTAGAGTGATTGCACTCTAAGAACTTGGAAAGTTCTAGCAGGCCGCACCGTGCACGCGCGAGTGCCTTCCCGCCCGACGGAGGCGCGCGGTCCCCAGTTTCTTAGTTTCCGCGGAGCTAAGAAGACGCGTGCTTTTCAACGGCCGTTGAAAAGACCCTTTTTTCGCCTTCCCGCTCGCGAAATTCTTGTGAGGAAGTATATCTTCCTTCTTTTGTTTTTTTCTTTCATTGTTTTTTCTCAAAAAAAAAAAAAAAAATCCCTTAAATTTTTTTCTTTCGGGTTCGCCCCGGCGGGGCCTGTTGCCATCATCGAGGCCTCGGCCTTCGATTTGGCAGAAGCCGTTTTTACTTTCATGCCCCCTCAGCCAGGGTTCAAGAAGTGCCAGCGGTGTGCACGGCCCATTTCTCTGACCGACCCACACAACTGGTGTTTACAGTGTCTGGGTCCGGATCATAGGGCTTCCACCTGCACCCGTTGTGCAACTTTGAAGAAAAGAACGTTGAAGAATAGATAAATTCAACAGCAGTTACTCTTCGGTGCCGACATGGCTGATTCTGCGGCATCGACACCGGCGTCGGCTCCTTCCCAAGCGGCACCCACTTCCTCGACGCCACGCGATACCGCGCCGGCGTCGCACCAGTCAGGTAAGCCGGCTAAGAAGCCTTCCCCGCTGGAGCGACCTCCGGTCTCTGTGGCAGCGAGTCCAGTCCTGCCGACCACGAGGCGCCTGCGCAAACGCTCTGCCCCCATAGAGGTGAGTCCCTCGTCCTCGGGCTCCTCATCCTCTGGGCGTCGAGCGGCACCACAGGTACCGCAGAAAAAGAAAGCGGTACCGGTGCCTTCACTGGATGAGCGCATTGCTGCCGTCCTCCAGGTGCAACTTAAAGAGCAGTTGCAGCAGCTCCTTCCTGCTCTATTGGCACCGAACCTTCCAGTCACGGTCCGGTCTGAGCCGCCGGTACCGACAGTGGGGCAGCCTCTATTGTCCGCTTCCACTCTATCGGTACCGGTACATTCCGCTTCCTCGGTTTCCATGCTGGTTCTGGCACCGGAACCGAGAGCGCTGCATCAGGCTGTCCAAACTTCAGCACCGATACAGCCTTTAACTTCTCCCGGTACCGCTTCTTTGAGGTCGGTTAAGTCGGTACGTAAATCCCTACACCTTGAACCCTCGACACCGGAGTCTCGGGATCGCAGTTTTCAAATCAGAGATCCTGATCTGTGGGGTGACTCCGAAGAGCCTCTTCTCTCTGAGGGTGAATGTTCTTCTGGTGAAGAGGATCCTTTGATTCAGGATCCCTCCTCTAAACCAGATACTGCCTCTTTCACCTCTTTCTTAAAAGAGATGTGTGAGTCTCTTTCTATTCCCTTGGAGGCTGAGTCCAAGAAATCCAAAGCGTTCCTTGATGCACTGGACTTTGACCAGCCTCCAAGGTAATTTCTTAAGTTACCCTTCCATGATATTTTGAGGGAAACCTTTTATAAAAATCTTGAGACTCCTTTAACTATCCCAGGAGCTCCTCGTAAATTGGACTCCTTATACAAAGTCATCCCTATACCTGGCTTTGATAAACCGCAGCTTCCACACGAGTCTCTCTTGGTGGAATCTACTCTAAAGAAGTCTGCAGGAGCTAGTGTGTACACCTCAGTCCCTCCTGGCAGAGAAGGAAAGGCCATGGACAAATTTGGTAAGAGGTTATACCAAAATGCTATGTTGGCTAACCGGTCAGGGAATTATGCTTTTCATTTCTCCTTTTATCTGAAGCATCTCATTCAGAATCTAGCTTCTTTTGAGAAATACCTCCCTGACCGCAAGAGATCTGCTTTTCGCCACTGTTCTTCCTCTCTTCTCCAGCTTCGAAAGTTCATGGTCCGTTCTATCTATGACACTTTCGAACTTACTTCTAGAGCCACGGCCATGTCTGTTGCCATGCGTCATCTAGCCTGGCTCAGGGTATTGGAGCTTGATCTCAACCATCAAGATCGCCTGGCTAATGCCCCATGCCTCGGGGATGAACTCTTTGGTGATTCCATGGACTCCACCACACAAAAGTTGTCTGCACATGAGACTCGCTGGGACACTCTTCTTAAAATCAAAAAGAAGACTCCACCTTTTCAGCAGCAATCGGCCTACCAACGCCGTTATGTGGCTCGACCTTTACCACCAGCTCCTCAACAGCCTAGGCGTCAGTGCCAACAACAAAGGCAACCACCTAGGACACAACAGCAGCAACAGGTGAAACCTCCTCCACAACAGAAGTCTACACAACCCTTTTGACTTCGTTCTCCAGGGCATAGCCAGTGTTCTACCATCCACCCATCTTCCTCAACCCATAGGAGGACGTCTTTCTCTATTTCTCAGCCGTTGGGAGATCATCACCTCGGATCAGTGGGTCCTCAACATCATCCGCCACGGCTACTCTCTCAACTTTCAGACTCTTCCTGCCCAAAGTCTACCAAAAGAGTCTGCTTTGAACACTCATCAGTCTTCCCTTCTTCTTCAGGAGGTTCAATCCCTCCTTCTTCTGAACGCCATAGAGGAAGTTCCTCTAGATCAGAAGGGGCTGGGATTCTACTCCCGTTACTTTCTGGTCCCCAAAAAATCAGGAGATCTCAGACCCATTTTAGATCTTCGCGATCTCAACAAATGCTTGGTCAAAGAAAAATTCAGAATGCTTTCCCTGGCCACTCTTTACCCTCTTCTCAATCAAGGCGACTGGCTATGCTCCCTCGATCTCAAAGAGGCATACACTCACATCCCGGTCAATCTGGCCTCCAGACAGTTCCTCCGCTTCGTGATCAATCACTGTCATTACCAGTACAAGGTGTTACCCTTCGGCCTTGCCTCCTCTCCCAGAGTATTCACCAAATGTCTGATTGTGGTGGCTGCTTTTCTACGCTCTCATCATCTTCAGGTCTTTCCTTACCTGGACGACTGGTTAATCAAAGCCACTTCCTCTCAGGCAGTGCTCCTTGCCACCAACCAGACCATCCTTTTTCTGCAACTTCTGGGGTTTGAGATCAATCTACCCAAATCTCATCTCATCCCCACTCAGAGACTTCAATTCATTGGAGCGGTCCTGGATACAGTCCTCATGAGAGCGTTCCTGCCGTCCAACCGTCTTCAGACTCTTCAATCTCTATGTCAGCAGGTGCTTCCACAACGCTCCATCTCTGCCAAGCAAATGATGATACTCTTAGGTCACATGGCCTCGACAGTTCATGTCACCCCTTTCGCACGTCTTCACCTGCGCACTCCTCAATGGACCCTAGCTACCCAGTGGTCCCAAGTGACGGATCCTTGCTCACAACACATATTTGTGACATCGTCTCTTCGTCAATCTCTACAATGGTGGTTGATATCTTCAAATCTCTCCAGAGGTCTTCTATTCCATCTACCTCCTCATCAACTAGTCATAACCACCGACGCCTCCCCTTATGCCTGGGGAGATCATTTGAACGAGTTTCAAACTCAGGGCCTTTGGACAGCCCAGGAAAAGAAACATCACATCAATTTTCTGGAACTCAGAGCGATGTTTTATGCCCTCAAGGCTTTCCAACATCTTCTCTTTCCTCAAGTTCTACTACTATGCACAGACAATCAAGTTGCAATGTACTACATCAACAAACAGGGTGGGACAGGCTCTCGCCTCTTGTGTCAGGAGGCCCAGAAGATTTGGTCTTGGGCGACAGATCACCAATTATTCCTAAAGGCTATCTACATTCAGGGAGAGCAGAACTCCTTAGCGGACAATCTCAGCAGAATTCTCCAGCCCCACGAATGGACTCTCAAACCTTTGACTCTCAAGTCCATTTTCGTTCAATGGGGCACTCCTCAGATAGACCTCTTTGCAGCTCCTCACAATCATCAGCTGCCCCTCTTCTGCTCCAGACTCTATTCTCCTCACCGTCTGGCAGCAGATGCATTTCTCCTGGATTGCTTTCCCTCCTCTACCTCTCATGTTACGAACCTTGTTCAAGATCAAGAGGGAACAAGCCACCATCATCCTCATCGCTCCACGGTGGCCCAGACAGCACTGGTTCTCCCTTCTACTTCAACTCAGTTCCCGGGAGCCCATTCTTCTTCCACTATTTCCTTCTCTGCTTACACAGCATTAGGAGACCCTTCTGCATCCCAACCTCCAGTCTCTGCACCTGACAGCTTGGTATCTCTCGGGCTGACCTCAACTGATTCTCTTCTGTCTCAGCCTGTTCGTTCTATTCTGGATGCTTCCAGGAAACCTGCCACTCTTCAATGTTACCATCAGAAGTGGACACGGTTTTTTTCTTGGTGTCTTCTTCGTCATCATAATCCCTCTTCCCTTGCGGTAGAGACCTTGTTAGATTATCTTCTTTCTTTGTCTGACTCTGGTCTCAAGTCTACTTCCATCAGAGTCCACCATCAGAGTCCACCTCAGTGCTATTGCTGCTTTTCATGAGCAAGTTCATGGGAAACTTCTCTCAGCTCATCCTTTGGTTTCCAGATTCATGCGGGGTCTTTTCAATGTGAAACCAGCTCTTAAAGCCCCTCCTGTAGTCTGGGATCTCAATGTGGTTCTTTCCGCCTTAATGAAGCCTCCGTTTGAACCTTTGGCTACAGCTCCTTTCAAGTTTCTCACTAGGAAAGTGGTCTTCCTTATTGCTCTTACCTCTGCCAGGAGGGTCAGTGAGCTGCATGCACTAGTTGCTGATCCACCTTTTACAGTCTTCCATCATGACAAGGTGGTTCTGCGTACACATCCAAAGTTTCTCCCTAAGGTTGTCTCTGAATTTCATCTCAACCAATCGATTGTCCTGCCTGTATTCTTCCCGAAACCTCATTCTCTTCCTGGAGAACAGGCTTTACATACTTTGGATTGTAAACTGGCTTTAGCTTACTATCTAGAGCGTACTAAGCCCCACAGATCAACTCCGCAACTCTTTCTGTCCTTTGATCCGAATAAATTGGGACGCCCCGTTTCTAAACGTACGTTGTCAAATTGGCTTGCAGCGTGCATGTCATTCTGTTATGCTCAGTCCGGACTGACACTGAAAGGTTCTGTCACGGCCCATAGAGTTCGAGCTATGGCAGCATCTGTAGCTTTCCTCCGTTCCACTCCTATTGAGGAAATCTGCAAGGCTGCTACTTGGTCCTCAGTTCATACTTTTACATCTCATTATTGTCTGGACGCTTTCTCCAGACGGGATGGACACTTCGGCCAGTCTGTTTTACAAAATTTATTTTCCTAATAGCCAACCTTCCCTCCATCCCTCTTTTTGTTAGCTTGGAGGTCACCCATCAATCAAGAATATGCTGCCTGCTTGTCCTGGGATAAAGCACAGTTACTTACCGTAACAGGTGTTATCCAGGGACAGCAGGCAGATATTCTTGCATCCCACCCACCTCCCCGGGTTGGCTTCTTAGCTGGCTTATCCTAACTGGGGACCGCGCGCCTCCGTCGGGCGGGAAGGCACTCGCGCATGCGCGGTGCGGCCTGCTAGAACTTTCCAAGTTCTTAGAGTGCAATCACTCTAAAATTGTCCGTACCGGGGCTCCGTCGGTGCCGTCACCCATCAGTCAAGAATATCTGCCTGCTGTCCCTGGATAACACCTGTTACGGTAAGTAACTGTGCTTTATATGCTGAAAGGGGTGTTAGACCTAGATTCAAATATCCTTATGTAATTGATCATCTTTTTTTAATTATTTAATTATTCTCAGACTTTGTAAACCTGAGAGCAATGTGTATTTTTGAATATCTAACACAGATAAACATAGTAGCTTGAAAAACCTTGGATGATAAGTTGCCAAGGTGACTGGAAGATTGAATCTGGCACCAGGATACCAAGTCAGAGAGGGCAGAATGCAGTGTTGCCAGCCTGCAGCAGTCTCCTCTTAGTATGTTGGAAGAACAGTAGTGTCTTCAAATGACATTTTGCAAGGAGCAGTCATATCATTGGCTAGTACATATTGAAGTTGTGGTAGTGTAATCGGTCAACGTGAACCAAAGAGCAGGGTATCATAGTCTCCAATGGTCTGATGAAGAGTAGCAGTGTGTTGATGGTGATGTCAACTCCAGGCAAAGAGGAGCATTTTTAAGTCAATAAGACAATTTGACTACTAAACTTCTAGTACTTATGACAGGATCAGTAGCATAAATTTGAAAGAGGTGGGTTTTTTTTTCCCCTGGGTGGGGGGTTGAGTTTGAGAGAAGCTACTGCTAGGATGAGTGAGGTGGATGAATGAGGCTGCTGGGAGTGGGTGAACAATGGAGAGAGGCTCAGTCTGCCAAAAGGTAGATGGGGAGAGAGAGATGCTGTTGCTGGAGTAAGTGGTGGATGGAGCAAGGCTGTAGCTGCTGGCATGGATGCATGGCGCTAAAATCAATGCCTGCACAATGCAAGATGGGTGACCATCAAAGTTGGTGTAATCTCTGCATGTGTAAAAGTGGAAATGTTGTTATACATCTTGAAAGTATTGCTGCAGAAAAAAATGTACAGTACTCCCCTGCCGCCACATATATTTAAAAAAACAAACAAAAAAAACCCTGCCACCGCTGCATCTTTAAAACACACCTGCCTGCTGCCGTTGTACCTGGTGGTCCAGCATATTTCCCGGCCAGCAGCGCCACAGGCCAGAAGCGCAGAGATCAGGAGCAGTCCTCCGCGCTCCAGCGCCGATCTCTGAATGGCTGTAGTCAGCTCTCATGGGAACTGACTGCAGCCATTCGGAGATCAGCGCGGGCCCAGGCAGGAGCGTGGAGGGCTTGCTTCTGGACTGTGCGCTGCTGGCTGGGAAAGATGAGAGTCTTCTAAGGAGGGAGGCATTTAAAAAGGTACTGAGGGGGTATGATATAAGGTACAGGGGAGGGGATGATTAAAAAAGGTACTGGGGTGGGTATGTGGGGGATGATTTAAAGTACTGGGAGGGACACATGGTTGTGTGGGGGATGATTTAAGGTACTGGGGAGGGGCATGTGGGAGGATGGGGGATGATTTAAGGTACACGGGGGTTTGGGGGATGCTTTAAGGTACTGGGGGACATGTGGTTGCATGTTGGTATGATTTAAGGTACTGGGGGGCACCCACCAGGCTCTGTACCCAGCCCCCTCACTCCCTGCCGGGCTCTGTACCCAGCCCTCTTCCCTCCCTGCCCCTACCAGGCTCTGTACCCAGCCCCCCCTCACTCCTTGCCAGGCTTTGCACCCTGTATCACTTTCTTACACTGTACCCCCTCTGATGGTCTAGTGATAGGCCGGGACAGGAGGGATTCCTCATGTCTCCCATCCTGGCCGACTAACTTTTTTTAAACCACTTTTTAAACTAACAACCCCCCCCTCCGTGCTTAAGTTTTGCACCGTTTATAATCCCTGGTGGTCCAGTGGTGTACGTGGCAGGAGCGATCTTTCCACAGCCAGCGGTGCACCCGACAGGGCTAAGACTTTTGTGCTTCCTGCTTGACTCTGTGCTGCTCTCTGAATGGCTGCCGCCATATGATGACCCGAATATAGGACGAGATCCCAAATTTTGGCTCAAAAATCTCGTCCTATATTCGAGTATATACGGTACCTAGTTAGTCTGCTAGCTGGGAAGTGTGTAATGCATGGATAAACCTAAGACATAAAAAAAAGGCTGTCCTAACATTATCTGCTTATATTCAGACCAGTGCCCTGATAACTCAGCTGGCACAAGGATAACTGCAGATGTTTGCTTGAGAGAGATATTTTCAATGCTGTTGCCCAAATTTGGTCTGGCATTGAATATCTGGGTCTAAATCAGACTGAAACCATTACCATTTTTAAAGCTGCTGATTGCTGGGGGCATTAAGCTCTTTCACTATTCTTTTTCTGCCTTCAAATTATTCATCTCTTAGAACATGTCCTATTTTGTATTAAGTTGAATGCAGCATGAGTAACTGAATGGAGACCACAAATGAAGACATTTTTGATAACTAGGTGTGGTGTTAAAGGAAGAAAGGTGATTCACTCATTTTCAAAAAGTAAAATAAAAAAAGAGAGCAAAACAATCTAAGAATTATCATACACATTTATAAAAAAAAACAAACAACCCTAGGGCTCCTTTTACAAAGGTGTGCTAGCGTTTTTAATGCACGCACTGTCAAAAATCTACCGCCTGCTCAAAAATAGGCGGTAGTGGCTAGCGCGCGCGCTATTCCGTAAGTTAAGGCCCTAGCGCGGCTTTGTAAAAGCCCTAATCTTGAACATCAGTGGATAAAAAGGCATCTGAGTAATAATTTTAGAAACAGTTTATTTTAGGTTTTATGATCAGTAAAATTTTGTTTGCTTTATAACCTCTCAAAAAATCAGTCATGACTTAAAAAAAACCCTTTTCTTTGCAAAGTTGTGTTACAAATAGTTTTGTTGCTGAAATCAACTAGCAAATTAAAGATCTTAAAAAGAGGAACATGTCATTTTTCTCCATTTAAGAAAAAATCTTTTAACTGCAGGCACAGTAATGGGACAAAAAAGTATTCAAAAATGGTTTACAATTGCTTAATTGATGCATTTAACTCATTCCTGCTGAGAAGGTAAACTGGAAATCTGAACTATGCTGTTCCATAAAACAGTATTAAATCTTGCTTCTTATAACATACTAAAAATTGATATTGTTTTGGATTAAAATTGAAGATATTTGTTTCTAAAGCATATATAGAATGTATACTAAAAGCTGTTAGATTTGTGTGGGTGTGCAAGCAGTTGCATTAAAAATGTTTTTTTGCTTGTGTATGCTTGCAAGCTCCCTGTGTAGTCTGGAATTCTTGCAAGTATTGCAGGTAAAATTTTGGTAATTTTATATACAGTATATACTGATAAATTTTATTCATTAGTCTGGAGGTGGGGTGGGTTGTCAACCCAGTCCTCGGGGCATATCCAGTCAGGTTTTCAGAATATTCACGATGAATATTAATGAGATGTGCAAACAATGAAAGTAGTGCTTGTAAAGTTCTTATGCATATTCATTGTGGATATCAACTTGACTGAATGTGCCCTGAGAACTGGGATGATAACCTTGTTCCTCTGTTAGTCCTGGAAAACTGAAGGTTTTTCAGACTGAAATACCCAGTTTTGAAATATTTTGTCAGAACTTGGTCACTTGGGTGAAATATAATTGCCATGTATTCCTGCCATCCCTCGCCCCACTAATAGTGTGTTTGGAGGGATGGAGCTGTTGAAGTATCTAGTCCATTTATTTCCGCAGGTGCACATCATCCTACTTCCATGAAGGCCCTTCTTTGTCTTTGTTTACTTAGTCCATCCTTTCTCTCTTCCTTTGCAATCTTTTTCTCTCCCATTCTCCCCAGACCTGTCACCCATCTATTTCCCCAGTTTGCTGCTGTGGCCCTCTTTGTGTCCTTACCAGTGCCAAAGACTTGACTACCTGAGCCATGATGAGGGATAAATCACAGTAGGTTTCTTCCTCCTAGGCCTTGATGAGAATTGGGTGTGATCTGCTTCTCCTAAGCTTCTACTACAAAGATGTAGCTTTGTCCCTCTCTCACCTAGACCCTAGTTGGGACTAAAAATTTTAACGCCTCACTCACAGAAAAAAATATCAACTCACTCAAGATAAGCAGATAAAAAAATTGTCCTGACATGTTACCTACCACTCTAATTTCTGTGCATTAATGTAAATTCTAGTGCAAAAGGCATATGAGTCTAGAACCAATGGGTTATTCTCCTTTTAATTGTGAATTGTGTAGAAGGCATCATCTACATTTTTTGACTTTGCCTCCTGCATCCCTAGGCTGTGCTGTAGCTCCTCAGTTATTTCTTCTACACACGAGTTGAAAGATGTCTTTCTGATCTGCTTTGATTCTGGTTTATTATTTTCAGGTTTTTATCTAGATTTTGAGGCTTCTTGGTGCTTCAGGTTCCTAGTGTTACTGGGGCAGCTTTACCTGGAAGAAGACAGGCTCTCTGGGTAAGAAGTCTGTTTCAGGGAGGGCAACCCATTTACAGGGCACGTGCCTGGCTGGCCTGCATTAGCTTTTTTTTTTTTTGTGGCTCTGGTAGCAAGGCTTGCTCCTGGTATTCCCAGAGCTTGAACGAGATTGCAATACAGGCCACAGTGTGGTACAGTGGTCAGAGCTGCTCTTTGTGACTCTGGGAAAGTCACTTAATCTTCCACTGCCCCAGGAAAATTAGATAGACTATGAGCCCACCGGAACAGATAGGGAGAATGCTTGAAGTGCCTGTATGTAAACTGCTTTGAGTTTGGTTATAAAACTACAAAAAGGTGGTATACAAATTCCTGTCCCATTTAAATACAGAGCAGGCGTTTTTTTTTTTGTGTTTTTTTTTTTTAAATTGCAAATTTATCCATGCCAACTGCTGAGCAAATTGTAAATAGGTATGACAAACATTGTTTGAAATGTCTGTATGCAAATGCCAGAAGCCTATGAAACAAGATGGGAAAGTTAGAATATATTTCACTATATGAAAAGATAGATATAATAGGCATTTCTGAGACCTGGTGGAAGGAAGATAACCAACTGTTATACTGGGGTAAAAGCTATACAGTAATCCCCCGAAATTCATGGGGGTTCTGTTCTAGGAACCCCTGCAAATTTTGAAAAACTGCGAATATGGTTTTTATAGGCAGGAGAGGGCAGCTGGGGCGCTGGCGGGTGCAAAATCACTCATGGTATACTCCAACCGCCTCTTCCTGTTGCTATAGTCAGGCTACACCAATCAGGAGCTGCTTTGACACACAACTCCTGATTGGTGTAGCCTGAATTTAATACAGGAAGAGGCACTCGGAGAACACCGTGAATTAGTGAATCCGCGATTCGCGAACCACGAATTCGTGGGGGAACACTGTATTGCAGTGATAGGGTGGATCAAATTGGTGGAGGCTTAGAGTTATATGATAAGGAGGGCCTTGAATCGAATGGACTAAAAATTATACGTGCACAGAAATGTACCTTGGAGTCCCTCTGGGTAGCAATTCCATGTGTAAAGGGGAAAAGGATAGTGATAGGAGTATACTACTGTCTGCCTGACCAGGATGAATGGACAGATGCTGAAATGTTATCAGAAATGAGGAAAGCCAACAAACTGGTTAACACAATAATAATGGACGATTTCAACTACCCTGATTATTGACTGGGTTAATGTAACATCACGGCATGCTAGGGAGTTAAAATTCCTTGATAAAATCAAGGACTGCTTTATGGAGCAGCTGGTTCAGGAACTGACAAGAGGTGAATCAAATCTAGATCTAGTTCTTAGTGGACACGCATGAATTGGTGCGGGAGGTAATGGTGCTGGAGCCATTTGCTTACTTCCATGTGCTTACATTGACAGCACTGTACAAACAACTCGGTAAGGTTTCATAATCAGTGTCTCTCAATTGTTAAACTTGGCAAGAGTGGAAGTAAAATCAGGGACATGTTAGTCTAAATTTATTGGGATAATGTCATGAAGAAAATGGTAGTGTACAAATGGATTAAACGTTTTTCTGAGGAGAGAGAAACTGATGAAAAAGGTCAGGGCAGTCAGTAACGAGCAGAACTAACAAAAACATTGCAAAAATTCATCGAATTGTGTGTCAAAATCGTTGGCTGACTGTGAGAAGCATAGTAGACCAAGCAAACATTGATAGAGAAACAGGAAAATCTTAACTGAAAATCTTGGCACGAGAAAGGTGTGTGTAAAATTGGTCCCGAAAGAGCTCACCGATGAACAAAAGCAAAGGAGAGTTGAAATTTACTAAGACCTTTTGGAGAGGCAAGACAATATTTTGGGCCTTGTTATCACTGGTGGTGAAACTTGGGTTTACCAATATGACCCTGAAACAAAGCGTCAAAGTGTACAATGGAAGTCAGCCAATTCTCCACAAACAAAAAAGTTCTACCAATCGAAATCAAGAGTCAAAACAATATTGCTACACTTCTCCCTCCGTATTCACTGTGATGGGGGATTAACAGACCCATGAATACAGAAAAACCGCAAATAACTTTTTCATATGTTGTTCGCTGTTTTCTATTTTATTTATTTATAAGTTTTCAATTTATCCAATCAAGATAAACTTGTACAGAAAGAGGATTCGTGATCAGTAATATTAAGTTATATCACACCAAAGCCAAAATAAGCAATATTAACAAAAATCTTCTCAAGTCCTCAAATAGATCCAAAATGTAATTCAAAAGCGAGATAAAAAGAAAAAATTCCTTTTAAGAAATCATTCAGCTATCAAAGAGTAAGGACATATATATTCCATTAAGCACTCTCCTTCTCCAAGCGGGATAGAGACGGGAATGTCGTCAATTGGAGAGGTTCAAAGAAAACAAACTGAGTTTTATAATGAATTACACACTTATAGGGGTGTCTAAGAAAAAAGTAGCCCCTAAAGCCAAAACACCAGGTTTTAACAACAGAAATTGTCTTCTTCGCTTTTGAGTATCCCTTGCTAAATCTGGAAACATTTGTATATTATAACCTAGGAATTCTTTTTGCCTATGTTTAAATATGTTTATTCATTTTCAATGTGCATAGAAACATCCATAGCAAAACACAATAAAATTCTTACATTTGTGCACTAATACAATTCCTCCCTCCCACCCCCCCCATCCCCCTGAATAGAAACACAAAATATAATAATCCCTGAGCACAGGGAGCCAAGCAAAACGCAAATTACAAGTTCAAGAGTCTACTCCATAGGAGTAAGAAGTCATCCAAAATCGCTCCCAGATCAAGCTAAATCGTTGACCCGGCCCAGTGTCAAAGTCAGTAAAATGTCTGCATTCCAAAGAAGCATGTATGATCATCAAAGTTCTCCATTGACTGTAAGTCGGGGCGTCACTGGCCAGCCACTGTGTCAAAATTGCTTTTTTCCCAAGCAATATTGCTCGGGCCACGAAAGCTGAAAGGCCTTTAGGTTTAAGTGTGACAATATCATAGAAACCAAATAATGCTCTGGGTGTCGTGGACCCCAGAGAGAGGTAATATAGGATCCCAAATAGTGCCAGAACTGAAGAATGTGAGGGCAGGACCAAAACATATGTCCCAGCGAAGCGTGTGCCTGAAAACATTTAGGACATTGATGGAGCTGGGTGATGCCCATCCGGCAAGCTCGTATAGGTGAAATGTAGAAGCGAAGCGTAAACTTCAACTGCAGTTCCCAATGTTGAATGTTGGAGGACACCTTTCTCAAGTTTTTCACCACTTGCTGCAGCTGGTGGGAGGTAATCCTCAGCCCAGGTTGCTGCTAAAATGGTAAAGTAAGGGCCAGATTGACTGTCACGAATGCCTTTGCCTAAGTTTATAAAACATTCTCAGACGCCAACTCTTATCAGGAGTAAGTGCTACCATCAACAATAAAGTAGCTGAAACAGACATTTCTCTATCAGATGTTTCCAATAAAGCTGATATGTTCATAGGCTCTTGATGTTGAGTATCCCATATCTTACTCGGAAGGTAATAAACTTGTGTGAGAGGTGGTAATGAAGACTCGGGAATTTCCAATATTTCTAAAAGATATCGTTTCAACATTTCTCTAGGGGTTATCGTAGCAACTTTAGGAAAATTAATCAGTCTTAAATTATTATTCCTGGAAAAGTTCTCCAATGATTCAAGTTTCCTTCTTAAACTTGTTATTATGCTTAATCAATGTCTCTTGTAGTTTCTTTGATATTCCTGTATCTTCTTGTAGTTATTTATTAAGGATTTAAAAACATCCAACTCTTGTTTTAAATTTCCAATTCCATTATCATGCTTCTTAATTTTCCCTTCTATTTGTTGGGACTGAGAATTAAAACTCTTACCCAGGTTAGTAATCAGATTCTAAAGGGATTCTAAAGTGACTTCATGGGGTTTTGAGGCAAGGAAAATTGTAAATTCAGTTCAATCTGCTCACCAGCTGCTGGTTCTCCCTGTCTCTGCTCCAGCTGAGGTGGTCTTATTCCCGTTGTTGTCAAATCCTCACTCTCCAAGTTCAGGCTCTCTTGAAGTTGATAACCTGAACTTCTGCTCACTGACTCAATTTCTCTGGCCTCTGGAAGAGAATGTTCTCCATCTCCCAGAAGCACCCCCTCCCGCACAGAGCTAGTGGTGTGAGGCTGTAGGGGCGGTGCTCTAGCGTCGGGGCTCAGCATTGTTTCCAGCCCCAAGGAGACTGCCTCCATCTTGCCTCTCTGCCTCATCTCCAGTGGGGAAATCACCGATGCTGCCATCATGTCCTGCATACGTCATAGGAGTTCGTCAATGTTGCCAAGTGCAGCAGGCCCAGAGTGCAACGAGGCACCAGCAACGCTCCTGCCTCTTCTCTTCAGCATCTGCCTAAAGAAAACAATTCTCGTTGGAAGAAAACAGGTAAATATTTGGTGAATTCACCAGACGTTCTCTCCTCTAGCTTATACTGCCGCCATCTTGGATCTCTGCACTAAGCATAATGGTGAAACCGTGAATAACATGGTGAGAGACCTGGCCTGTTCCTGAAGGAGAGGCAAAACACGGTGAAGAAAGTGCTGAGAATCAGTGATTTTCTCTGTAAATGCTTGGAATCAGCAATTTCTCTATGCAACCTGATGTAATTTTGGGGGGAGGAGCCAACAAGCTAAAATCCGCAAATAATCGAAACCGCGATTGTTGGAACCATGAATATGGAGGGAGAAGTATAATCTTTTTTGATATCAGACGGATTGTTTGTTATGAATTTGTATCAACTGGACAAACTGTTAACCAAGTTTACTGTTTGGAAGTGCTGAAGAGGCTGCGTGAAAAAAGATGAAAATAACCTGAACTTTTTGCCAACAACTCATGGCTCTTGCATCATGACAATGCACCAGCTCACATGGCAGTGTCTGTGAGGGAGTTTTTAGCCAGAAAACAAATAATTGTATTGGAGCACTGTCTGTCTCTACTCACTTGATTTGGCCTCCAATGACTTACCTGAAGATAAAGGAAACATTGAAAGGAAGACATTTTGATGACATTCAGGACATCAAGGGTAATACTATAACATCTCTGATAGGCATTCCAGAAAGAGTTCTAAAATTGCTTTGAAGGATGGACTAGGCACTGTTGTCGGTGCATAGCTTCCCAAGGGAAGTACTTCGAAGATGACCATAGTGATTGATATTCAGCAATGAGATTTGTATCACTTTTTCTAGGATGAGTTTGCATACTTAATTCAGACCTTGTATACTAAAATGTTTCATTTTCTCTTTTATTTTATTTGAAATGTTGGTCATTTATTCACCAAATAAAATTGGCCAACACTATAAATCTCCTGGAGGGGATGTATAGGAATGCTTTATCTTAATGTGCTGAAAGATAGCCTATGTTGACAGCATTATTGAATGGCTTGCATCAATATAGTTGTCATGACAAGTTAAACCTCTCTATTTTAAAAAGTAGTAGTGTGTGCTGGAGTACTTGTTTTTTTTTTTTAGTGATATTTTGTTAGTGTTCTAGATAAGTTTCATTCAAGTTATACAAGTTCATGTCTTACAATAAGTTTTCAGCACTTTTTATGGCATCTTTGCTGACCTGGCAGTACCTCTGAATTTCAGCAGTCAAAATAGATTTCAAACAACCCAAAAGCATTTGCTTTTGAAGCTATTTGATATTGAATTCAGTCTTAAAAAGGTAAAATGTTACATGTAAACAAGCTATTAGAATGATAGCACTACTATTTGATACCTTTTCAGCTGATTTCATTTGCGTTTTTTTTTTAAAGGTTTAAGTATTTTCCTTGTGCTCAGTTTTCGAAAAGTGAGTTACTTTTATATCCCCTATGTACCAAGACGCATTATGGTGGTAATATACTTTATTTTCCAGCTAATATGCATTAATTGGAAATCACCTCATTGTAGGATATTTTTTACTGCAATACATGTTAAGTAATGAGTTGGAAAACAGTTCATTATTATACAAAATGAATAACACAGTTGACACTAAGGGCTCCTTTTACTAAGCTGCGCTAGTAGTTTTAGCACACGCTAGATGCTAACGCGAGCATTGAGCTGGTGTTAGTTCTTGGCATGTAGCGCGGGGTTAGCGCATGTGGCAATGCAGCACGTGCTAAAAACGCTAGTGCACCTTAGTGAAAGGAGCCCTAAACCTTACAAGCTGTGTTTGTCACGGAAATATAATACATCAAGAGCTGTTTTAACTTTACCCAAGGGGCTGGTGTATGAGCAGATGTTTGCAGGGAGCAAATTAGAGGGGTTAGTGCCCTGAACAAACCCTCTATCCTTCTCCTCTCTCTGAAGTGCTTCCACACCCTACTGGCACCTATCAGGGACCCAACTGTCCCTGGTAGGTGCCAGCAATCCTCAGTCACTCGTGTGTCCCAGGAGCAGCCTCGGCTCCAGCTCCCTAATAGTAGTTTTATAGTACTACTACTAGGAGTTCCGGCTGCTAATTTTTGCAGAGAGAGTTAATAGGGCTGGAGTGATTGGGGATCATTCTTAAACATCATTTATCCATCAGAAAGATCCCTAGTAGGTTCTGTTTAGATAGGTATAGGGACAAGTCCATTGATGGGTGAGATGGGAAAGAGGAATGTGGTGGCTTGCTTTTTTTTCTGTCACTAGCTTGAGCCTGTAGAAGACACATCTTACTTGGGGCCTTCTTTGTATTGCTGCAGCTGGGATTGTGTTATACTGCACTGCAGTAATGCAAAAAATAAAATATTGCTGTGGGATTCACTAGCTTGAAGTACTTAAACATCATGGGTTGATGAACATCATGAAAAATTTTCCCCTGATAAAATAGAGCACTAATGTGGTCGTTTATTGCAGGTTAGCAAATAGAGACCTAAGTTTTTTTTGTTTTTTTTTTACCTGAGGAAATGGAGGGTTAAGTGACTGTTCTGTTGCATATACACAGGAATCCATACTTGAGCTGTTGATTCCCATTTCCTGCAAATTGCAGAAGAATATCCCTTTTAAGAACTTGAAAACTCCTCCCCTTTCTGCAGTGGAGCATAGCACCCTCCTCAGATATTCCTTCTGCAAGTGAATTCAGAAGATGTTTGGCTCTGCTCTGCTTTTCTTTGTTTTTGGTGTTTTATCCACCAGATTTTTGCAGTTCTTTGTGGCTTTGGTGCTTGGAGGTCCCCTGCTCAGGCATACTCTGCTGGGGAAAGGATGCAGTTCCGTGTGGGAGGACTGCTGCTTCCAAGCCAATCTGAGTACCTGTGGAGCCAGCCTTCTTTGGGTCCTTTCATGAGCTCAGGTTCTGTCCCCCTGGGAATGGCTCGCCTGCTGATTTGGTCAGAGACTTGAGTGCAAGCTGTGTGGCCCCTGAGTAAGAACCCTAGGGGTATCAGGGAGCCGGCTGCATAATTTCCCCCCCCCCCCATCATTATATGAGGAATACCGGGGGTGGGAGTCTGTGGCCATTGTCCATCCGGCTGGCAGCCAGAGGATTTCCTTAGATGGTTGAGGACTAAGTAATTTCTGAGGCAGAAATCCTTTCCCTGCTGCCTGGCTGATTCAGGCGAACAATCGTCTGAAGTCACAGTACTCCCATTATTCCCTATGAGAATCATTTTGGGAGGGAGACTGAAATTTGGAGTTTTAGTGGTTTTTGGGGGTTAGTACTCTTGTTCCCCTCCTCTAAAACTCTAAAATCACAATTTTTTTTATTTTTGCATTTAGCTCCAATGGCCTGATTTTGGCATGAATTTTTTGATGGTGGCCATTTTGGATTTTTAGTAATCTGATTTTAAACTCTCTCTTTTTTTACTTCAAAATTGATTGTTTTGACAAGTGGCTGCCTCTGGTTCTCCCAGGTTTTTCTAGTCCTGGATCCTGTGTTGGTTGCGCAGATTTGCCAGTTGAGGAGTGGCCATGTTCATGTGCCGCAGGAGGAAGGGGCGTGAACTTCGGGCTTGGCCCCCCAGTCAGTCCTCCAAGGCCTGAGAACCCGTGAAATCTCAGAAGAACCAGTCTAAGGGGAAGAGATCCTACTCAGAATAAATAGCAGCGATGGGGTGAAATGCAAGCTCATGGTGGTAGAAGATGCATCTGCTCTTCTCCAGTCTGCAGTTATGCAAGGAGTCTCAGGTCCCCCGATGCAAGGCTTTTCAGATTTGTCAGCCTTTTATGGAAAGTCTATTTAAATGGATCAGGAAGTTTTGCACTGCCTATTCCACCTAAGTGGGAGAATCCTTCGCCCAAACGGGTGTCCCTGCCTCATATCATGACAGCTGTCAGTGTCAGTGACCTTTCAGAGCAGGATTGGGATGATTAAAAGTCCCTTCCCATGCCTTTGTTTTCACAGGGCTCTTCTGAAATGGTGGATGATGTGGGATCCCTTTCGGGGTTCAGTATCCAGGGAGCAGGTGTGGTGGCAGATCACAGTGACAATCCTTCCGTACATCGCCTTTTTAGGTCAGTTTCAGTCTCCCATGTTGTAACAGGATCTGTTTATACCTTCTCAGTGTTATGCTTTATATGTATATATGAGAAGTGCTTGGGATTTAAAATTGGCTTTAGCTCAAATCAGTAGTAATACAGATCAACAATCTAAGGTCAGATTAAAGAAATATATAGAAACTTACAATCTCTGTCTCAGTTGGTATGTTTAATATTTCCACACAGTCGATACTGCGTATTTACTCTAGCCTACCACTTGCTTAGTGAATGAACTTGAACTTTTCTAATTGCTGACTAGTATTGTTCTAAAAAGTCTGATTTAAAACAGAATTTCGCTGTAGCAGCATTTCTCACCTCTGCCACCAGAAGAAGGGGCAAGAAGGCAACAGGCACCAGACTTTCAGGCTGAATAGGGCTGACACCTTGATAAAGCAAATGGCGAAACATGCCATATTGGTGAAAAACACCCTAGTGGCAGACTACATAGAAAAAAGCTAAGTACAGTCAAAACTCGGTTTGCGAGTGTTTCTCATGACGAGCAAAACACTCTCGCAAATTTTGCCTTGCAAACCGAGCGTCGACTTAATATACGTGTCATCACCCCTGAGAACCGGCATTGCCCCCCCCCCCATCCAAACTCTTACCGCGATTGGACACTAGCACGCAGCACCAACCCACAGGACGTGCTGGTGCCCAAAGAGCCTGCCGCTTGCCGCTGATTCTGCTGGGCTTTGAGCATCTGCGCATGCTCAAGGCCTTCTGGCTCTCGCTCTCTCCGAGATTCTAATGAGATTACGAGAATCTCATTAAAATCTTGGAGAGAGTGGGGGCCAGAAGGCCTTGAGCATGTGCAGATGCTCAAGGCCCAGCAGAATCAGCGGCAGGCTCTTTAGGCACCGGCATATCCTGTGGGTTGGTGCTGCGTGCCAGTGCCCAATCGCAGTAAGGGGGGGGGGCGATGCCTATTCCCAGGGGTGGGCGAAGCCGGTTCCCGGGGGTGGGGTGGAACCATGCCAGTGGCCTTGGGGGCTGTGTGTGTGTCTTTCTTGGGATGTGGAACAAATCGCCTGCATTTCCATTATTTTCTATGGGGAAATTTGCTTTGATATACGAGCACTTTGGTTTACGAACATGCTTCTGGAATGAATCATGCTCACAGCCAAGGTTCCATTGTATTTGCTTTTAAATTACTCACAGTGATTTAATTAAGAATCGCATCTAAGGTAAAAATAAGAAAATTAAAGAATAAGATCCACTGACGATTGAACACATCAAGCTTTGGGCAATGAGAGTATTCGAACCCAGAATGGTGTCGCTGAGGATCTGGGTGACCATAGTGGCATATCTACGGTATTTGTGATTTACATTTAGTAACACATTCACGTATAAGCATTTTATTACAAGTTGAGCATCCCTTCTGCTCTATTTTCTTCTGAAAGGTACAAGGTCGTGGGGGGGGGGGTGGTTGGAGATTTGTGGGGGGCCCTGGTGGCAGGATGGGAGTGGGCCTGTAAGGGGTCGGGAGTGTGGGGGTCTGGGTGGCTGAAGCAAGAGAGAATGGGCTTCCCTCCTGCCTTTTTTTTTTTTTTTTTTAAATTTGGGGACCGTCAGGGGAGGGTGTGTTTGGCATGACTATTTCTTAAAAATTGGGACAGATATTGTGTGCGTGTAACACACGCACATATCTGTGCCCATTAAAAAAAAAAGAAGACTGGCTTTTTAAATGCTACTGGCACATTTAGACCTGTCAGAGATTTTGGAGCATTAAAAACTGGCACTTCATTTTGTGCAACATGTGGACATTGATTGGAGTGCTAATTTTAATATTGATGAACTTGTAATATATTTATATACAATTATTGGAGGCTGCTACAAATTACAGAAAAGGCCGCGATTTGCTGTTTTGGGCATCAATAGATGCAATACTTTGTCACTAAACTGGTTTAGCGATGATCGTTAAACGCAGTGAGTTTTGTGCATATGAGCCTGTGTTTCTTCCCAGGAAATTTCCCTGTGCCTCTCCTCTTTTCTTATGTTTCAGTGGAATTCGATTGCTTTGGTACCAACTGAGGAGGGTGCTTTGTTCCACTGCAGAAAGTGAGGAATTTCAAGTTCTTAAAGGGATATCCTTCTGCAGTTTACAGGAAATGGGAATCAACAGCTCAAGTATGGACTCCTATGTATCCTAATGGAACCCAGATTACCGAGGTAAGAACCTAATCAGTCGCTCAAGAAAATAAGGTGGTGGGAGTAGCTTAATTTGTTCTCTGAATTTTCAGGTTTGTGGAATAGATAAATTCTGGGGAATGCCCTTTTAAAAACTAGCTTGCGTGTGCATTAAGGTGAGAAAAAATATGAATGGGTGAAAATCTTGCTAGAAAATATAAGGAAAACAAGAATTTAGTGAAAAAACCACATATGGAGAATTAAATTTGTTAGCCAACCTCCTTAAATAGATCCTATTAGTGAAACCACAAACTGAGACATATGGAAGCCATAAGGAGTATTTAAAATTACATATGCATTAGAGAATGACACAGGGACAAATTGGTCTCCATCCCCGCAGGAACTCGATTTCTCCGTCACGTCCCCATGAGTTTTGTCACTGTCCCTGCCCTATTCCTGTAAGCTCTGCTTTAACTGCAAAAGCCTCAGACACTTATGATTTTAAAGTGTTGAGGCTTGTGCAGATAAGGACAGAGCTTGCAGGAATGGGGCAAGGACAGGAAAAGAACTTGCCGGGACAGGAAAATGAGTTCCCATGAGGACAGGGAAAAATTTGTCTCCATGTCGTTCTCTAATATGCATGCCACCATGGTAGCTTTGCAATTGTCTATGAATGTTTATAGAATTTGTGACAGTTTGACTTGACTGCTCTTAATTTTTCAGAGTATCCTCACAAATATGGGCCACAAGGAGGCTGTGCAGATCATTCAGTATTTGAAAGAATGAAGAAGTATCAGAAGTCTGCTGTAGACCAACCAGTAGAACAGGTATGGCTATAAATGTGAATAGTACCAATTCAAATGAATTTGAAGCCATCTTTTTGATTTAAGATATATAGCTTTTCTACATGTCCATATGATATAGGTCTAACCCTTTGCTGTGACCTTAATCACTGGAAATTTAAGAACTCAAACTTTAGACATTTGATGCTGCTGCAGTAACCCCTGCTAACCTTGGAACTGAGAATAATTCTTACATGATATTCCTGTCTGGCAAGGGTGCCTAGCTGAGGTTGAATATGTATAAAACCAAATAGGAAAATATGAAGAAAAAATTATGAAAGTATACATTTACATCACAGGCCGATTGTAATTATCAAGTAATGGCTACTTTTAAGGGACAGTTTTCTTTGGTTGAGAGAAATAGATGTATTTTCTACTTAAATTTCTTTCTAGTTTCTTCTTCCTCCACCCTAAGAATTTTAAAATGGCTTTGTGTGTGTAAACTTGACCTTTATAATCATGTAAGAACTTAAGAATAGCCTTACTGGGTCAGACCAGTGGTCCATCTAGCCCAGTATCCCGTCTTCACAGAGACCAATCCAAGTCGCAAGTACCTGGTAAAAACCAAAATAGTGTTCAAGATGCACCTTTTTCAAAATATAAAATTTGACATAGCTGCTTTTATGTTAGCTATTGTTATTATCTCAATTTCAATAGCTGAACATTCTCAAAACCAAAATTTTTAGCTTTCATGTTCTTGACCAATTTTTTCTCTTCTGTTTTCATTTTCAATCATCTATTCATTCAGATTTAAGGAAGATGTTATCAAAGTGCAATAAGTTACTTTTACCATACCTTAATCTATGGAGAGATTAGTCAACCAGCCATCGTTCAGTACTGCAAGTTACTGACTCCATGGTGCAACAATGACACTACTTGTGATCAACCTTGCAAGTGTTATACTGTCCCGGAAGTAGTGGGGGACAAAGCCATGGCCTGATGTTCTTGGCTTCATGTGGGTTCCACCCCCCCAACCCAGATAGCCTTCCCAAATAAGTACTCTTAAACCCCTTCAGGCCCCTCTCCTGAGCCTACCTTCACCTATCCCTGGTGGATTGTTCTGACATATCCATGGCAAAAAGGCCTTTTTATTCGACAGCTTGATCTCTAGCTGGTACCTCTGCTAGAGTTACTGGTGCTAGTTTTTTTTTTTTTTTTTTTTCAACCTGTCACCGGTAAGGGCAGGAGTGACTTCTAGACATCAGGGATATGTTGATGTAGGCCTGGCAGGGAGAGGGAAGGAGCAGGGTGTTTGGGGGGCTTGCTTTGTGGTGGTGGAGTTATGTGATAGAGTGCTTCGTGGTGAGTGGGGGAAGGGTCTGTTATTAGGCAAGTACTTCCTTGTGGGTAAGAGGATCTGTGGTTGGGACTGTCATCTGGGGGATGGGAGGGGTAACATCTATTCCTCTAAGATGCATCCTGGGAAATCACTTAATCCCCCCCATTGCTCCATTAGATAGATTGTGAGCCCGCTGGACATACAGGGAAAAATGCTTGAGTACCTGAATAAATTAATGTAAACTGTTCTGAGCTCCCCTGGGAGAATGGTATAGAAAAGTGAATAAATAAATAACGTGCATTATAGCTGTAACATAGTAACATAGTAACATAGTAGATGACGGCAGATAAAGACCCGAATGGTCCATCCAGTCTGCCCAACCTGATTCAATAAAAAAAAATTATTTTTTTTTCTTCTTAGCTATTTCTGGGCAAGAATCCAAAGCTTTACCCGGTACTATGCTTGGGTTCCAACTGCCAAAATCTCTGTTAAGACTTACTCCAGCCCATCTACACCCTCCCAGCCATTGAAGCTCTCCCCTGCCCATCCTCCACCAAACGGCCATACACAGATACAGACCGAGCAAGTCTGCCCAGTAACTGGCCTTAGTTCAATATTTAATATTATTTTCTGATTCTAAATCTTCTGTGTTCATCCCACGCTTCTTTGAACTCAGTCACAGTTTTACTCTCCACCACCTCTCTCGGGAGCGCATTCCAGGCATCCACCACCCTCTCCGTAAAGTAGAATTTCCTAACATTGCCCCTGAATCTACCACCCCTCAACCTCAAATTATGTCCTCTGGTTTTACCATTTTCCTTTCTCTGGAAAAGTTTTTGTTCTACGTTAATACCCTTTAAGTATTTGAACGTCTGAATCATATCTCCCCTGTCTCTCCTTTCCTCTAGGGTATACATATTCAGGGCTTCCAGTCTCTCCTCATACGTCTTCTGGCGCAAGCCTCCTATCATTTTCGTCGCCCTCCTCTGGACCGCCTCAAGTCTTCTTACGTCAGATACGGTCTCCAAAACCGAACACAATACTCCAAGTGGGGCCTCACCAATGACCTGTACAGGGGCATCAACACCTTCTTCCTTCTACTGACTACGCCTCTCTTTATACAGCCCAGAATCCTTCTGGCAGCAGCCTCTGCCTTGTCACACTGTTTTTTCGCCTTTAGATCTTCGGACACTATCACCCCAAGGTCCCTCTCCCTGTCCGTGCATATCAGCTTCTCTCCTCCCAGCATATACGGTTCCTTCCTATTATTCTGGGAGGAGAGAAGCTGATAACTTAGCTTGATAATTAGCCCCCCCCCTTTAGTATCCTAATCTGTTTCTCTTATGTCTTGCTCTCACCTTTCCTTAGTATGCCTCCTTAATTTTTTGTATCAGTATTCAGTATATATCCCACCAGACTTAACCGTATTTTTCGCTCCATTAGATGCACTTTTTTCCCCCCAAAAGTGGGTGGAAATAAGGATGTGTCTTATGGAGCGAATATAACCAACCCCCCTTTAAATCAAGGCCCGCGGGCCCGCTGTTTCTTTCCTTCCTCCCATCAGGTGCAGCACAGCTCCGCCAATGTTAAAAGGAGCCGCATCAAAATTGGAGCCCTGCCACCACCGTAGCACGTTCTCTCTGCCGTGGTCCTGTACGTCAGAGGAGGGGTGGGACCGTGGCAGAGAGAACGTGCTACGGTGGCGGCAGGGCTGTTTAGAGGCAGCAGAGAAGGCTGTTTAGGCGAATGTAAGTCTTCTGAGAGTCTGGTACAGAGCAGAGTTGGGGGAGGATCGCGAGGCTGTTTCTTTCCTTGAATGGACCTTGAGTCAGATGCGTTCTGTAGCATAGTTGAGGCGGGAGGAGAAGGTGTAGCGATCCTGTTCACCTCTGCCGACTTCAAAAGTTTCCCTCCAGTCTCCGCTGATTTCTTCAGGCCCTGGAGGGAGGGAATGTGAATGGACGTTGGTGGTTGCGACACAGCCATATGGGGCTCCGATTTTGACGCAGGTCCTTTTTACATTGCCGGAGCTGCGCTGCCCCTGGAGATGGTTGTGCAGTTGATTGGTGTCAGCAGGGCCTGCCTGAGTGTCATGATTGGATTGATGCTGACACAAGGGCCTGCCTTCTTCTTGGATGGTTTTTTCGGCTGTTGGGCCCCTTTGGCCCTCTCCAGCCACCTGTCTCAGACCACTGGGGGAGGTGCCTGTCTTCAGCTGCCGGGATGGAGGGAGGGAAGGGAAGAAGAAAGAAGGAGACCCTGGCAAGCAAGTTATCAGTAGACAACCAGAGCCTGGGACCACAACATAATTTGAATAATGACTAGACAACAAAAGGTAGAAAAATTATTTTATGTTCTTTAATTACAATATGTCAGATTTGAAATTCCTGCCAGAGCTGCTGTTAGACAGGGAGGGGGATGGGGGACGACGACAGGGTACAGAGCCTAGTAGGAAGTGAGGGGGGCAAGGTGCAGAGCCTGGTATATATTAGTATAGAATTTGGTTCAGAATGTTTTTTTTTCTTGTTTTTCTCCTCTAAATCTAGGGTGCGTCTCATGGTCAAGTACGTCTTATGGAGCGAAAAATACGGTATATTTCTTCAAAATGTCTTGACTCCAAATTTTTTTGCTGAATCATCAGAAAGTGCTTCAAATGGATTCACTTCATACCATTCAAATTTTGCACTGAAGCTTTTTAAATTTTCAACGATTTCCATTCTTTATGTAATAAAGAAACTTATCTGCTCATTTGAGACTGTTGGCTGGGGACTGATTCATCCGACATGTTTCACCATAAGGCTGTCTCAAGGATGTCCCCTAATGTTGCCACATCAGTCCTTCTCTACCACAACATTAGGGAACATTCTTGGCAAAACATGTTGGATGAATCGGTCCCCAGCCAATAGTTTCAAATGAGCGGATACATTTTCTTTCTTATTATACAAAGAATGATGAGCTTCAGTGCAGTATTTGAATGGTATGAAGTGAATCCACTTGAAGCACTTTTGATGATTCAGCAAAAAAATTTTGTGTCAACACATTTTTAATAAATATAAGTTTGGGGGGAATATATACTGAATACATATATTATATTGTACTTTTAATATTATCGTAAGTAAATGAGCCAGTATTGAAGACTCCTTAATTTTCTGGCCATGCTCATGTCACCCAATCTTCTCTCACAGAATCTATTTCATTTGGTTTTATGTCTATTGATCACCAATCTCTAGGTCTCTTTTTTATTTTTATTTTCCCTTCCCTTCAGCCTTCTAATTTCCTCCTTTCTTGTGGATTTTTTCCTCTTAGTAACATTTTCTTGTATCAGCTTGTTTTTATAATCCTAGACAGGAGAGTATTAAGATGGACAAACTAGAATGTGCTAGGGCCATGATGTTTAAGTGGGGTACCCTCTCAGGTATGCTGTTTTTGGGGGGTTTTTTGTTCTTTTTTATGGCTCCCAAGTCAGCTGCCCCTAGAAATTTGGGAGAGGGATGGAACAAAGTCACTACTGACATCTTCATTTCCAACTCTTGTGCGTTGTCCTGCAATCAGAAAGAGAAATCAGCAAGTAGGACATCTTACCTGCTGCTTGCTTCCTCTGCCAGTTTTCTTACGTATGTGTTCCATAGTACATGGCCTCAGTATTTACTTCAAACCTTTTGCATTTGTGCAGTTACCATAGTACATGGCCTTGGTAGTCTACCCCTTAAAGGAATATTTACTTCCAACCTTCAAGGATTGCAAGCAGATTGTATATTCGTTGGGAATATTCTGAAATCCCATGATATACTGCATAACTGTCTCCATTGTATGCAAATGTCATGCTGATTCATTAGGAGTACACTAACAATTGGGCCAGTTTGCAACCTTTTGAGATTGTAAATGAAGACCACTGCCTTAAAGGGGCTACTATTCTTTCTCTGCCTTACTACTTTGTGCAGATTTTAGGTTTGCAGTGAATAGTAAGTTGTTTTAAAGATTGTATCAATTGTTTTCAGCATGTGCTATATCCTGTCTAATTTCACATGTAGGGCTACTTTTACCAAAGTGAGGTAAAGTTTTGGAATTACTATATGTTAATTGTCCAAATTAACATTTGGGGCCTGTTTTACGAAGCTGCACTAGCGGCTGCACGATGGTAACTGCCTCAAAGCCTATAGAGATTTAAAGGGCTTCAGGGCCATTGCTGTGCGGCTTCGTAAAACAGGGGGTTGATTAACTGTAAAATCATAATGTGCTGCAGTAACTTTTGATGGTACTGAAAGGATCTTCCTGGATAGGTAACAGAGGAAATGCCTTGATTGTGTTAAATAATGTAACCCAAAAAAGAAGAATAACATAAATGAACAAAAATAGAAAACTTCCTATATTATCTTATTGCCACTGGGAAGTCAAATGTGCCAAATTGCACAAGTTCAAAATTCAAAATTAATAATCCAAAATTGATAAAGCTCCTCAGTGTTCACTCCTCTTTGATCAGGACAAGCCTGTAATAAGAGTCGTGAGCCAATGTTACCCAACGGGTAACATCCTCGGACCTTGTGCACATAGTGAAAAAATATTAAGTGCTCAACATTGCAACTTAAATTTGTTTTTTCTTTTTCTTTTAAACAATATCTAGTGTTCTGTACTTAATTTTTGATCTCATTTTATGCACTTTAAATTTATTATTGCACATTGGGAGTGTTTTTGGTATTGTTAAAAAGAAAAAACAAATTTAAGTTGCAATGTTGAGCACTTAATATTATTTTTTACTGTGTGCACAAGGTCCGAGGATGTTTCATGCTTGATCACCCCATTGGGTAACATTGGCTCACAACTCTTATTACAGGCTTGTCCTGATAAGAGGAGTGAATACTGAGGACCGTTATCAATTTTGGATTATTAATTTTGAACTTGTGCAACTTATGGAATGCGTTTCTATAATAAGGTTTCTTTAAAAAGGAAATGCTACTTTTTCATAAATTTAACATCATATTGTAACATGTTAGAAGATAGTTCAAGCCTCTTCTTTGAAATAAGTGTAAGGATAAAAATATTCTGTATGTTTTCTTATTTAATGTGCAAATGAATCAAAAAATTCATTGTATTTTTAGAAAACTGTTGATTTTTTTTTTCTACTATATTTAGAAACCAGCTAAAGAACATGATGGAAATGGTCCACAAATGTTAAGGAAAAAGCGTGTAGCTCAAGCTGAAAAAAACACTTGTCAGCTCTATATTCAAACAGATCATCTGTTCTATAGACGTTATGGAACAAGAGAGGCTGTGATTGCACAGGTACAGTAATTAAACATAGCTTGCTGTTTGGCATTTGCATTTCTTGCTTATAATATTTTGTGAAAGGCTCTGATATAATTTTCAGTGTTTTTTGCATTTGTGCAGTACCTAGCAGATTAGAGTCAACATGCTGTTTTGATTTTAAATCCCATTGTTCCCATTGATGTGCTGTACAGGCCTGAGCAAATTGCCTATTTTCATTGCAATACACAGGTGTTGCCAAGCACCACCTTAAGCCGCTCCCTGTGAACAAGTTTTGCTGGACATCGGGAAGGGGTTGTAGTACTCTTCGTTCCTCCCTTGGGTGTCATCAGGGATACACAGGTTTTTCCTCTCAGAAACATTCCTAGGGCTATGCCCCCATTACAATGGTTCCAGTTCGAGGCGGAATCGGGTTCCCTTGTAGTGGCTCCGCCTAAAATACTCTGATGATGCCAGGGGTCGGGCGTGGCTTCCTCATCTCAAAGGCTGACTTCTCAGGTTTGTCAGGAATGGACTCGACTTTCATTGGACACTAGTTAGTCCTCCTTTGCCTGTGTCCAACTTGGTTTCTGGACTCTGGCAAGTCGACTGGAAAAGAGTCCAGGGTCTGTGATATTCTGCAATGTTTCTTAAACATCGGGATGCTGGAACCTGTTCCAGAACATGAATTGGGGTTTAGGTGAATATTCCTTATACTTCATTGTGCCAGAAAGGCTCAGAGGATTGGAGACCCATTCTGGATCTAAAGACATTCACTTGCGGATTCTGGATCTAAAGTCATTTACTTGCAAAATCCTTTTTCTGAATGGCAATGGAATACACTAATAGCTGCTCTTTCACCAGGAGAATTTCTAGTGTCCTTGGTTCTCAGAGGCTTACCTCTATATTACAATCTACCTGGAGCATTGCAGGTTTTTGCATTTCAGTTTTCTGCAACAGCATTTTCAGTTCACAGTTCTGCCCTTTGGCCTTGCAACGACATCTGCACTTTCGTCAAAGTGATGGTAGTTGTGGCGGCTTTCCGCCAGCAGGGGATTCAAGTCTTCCCTTCCTGGGACAGCTGCTTGATCCGGGCTCCGTCTCGGGTGTATGAAAATGCAGTGGAGATGGTAGTGTCTCTGTTTGAGGTATTGGCAAGTTCAGGAAGAGATGTTTGGTGTCCTCCCAGTTCCTGGAGTTTATTATTTATTTATTCAGTTTTCTCTACCGTTCTCCCAGGAGAGCTCAGAACAGTTTACATGAGTTTATTCAGATACTCAAGCATTTTTCTGGGGCTTCTCTTCGTCTCCAGATAGGGTCGTATATTTCTTCTCAAGGCATGTAGACAGAACCTTCGACAACACAGCAGAATTCTCCTGGACCGTCCGGCTCCCTTAGCCTGGTTTTATCTGCAAGTTCTAGAGTTTCGGGCAGCCTCCTTGGAGGCGATCCCCTGGGCTAGAACGCCCATGCGCCCTTTACAGAAGTTCTTCCTATATCGGTGGCCTCTGCAGAGTTTTCCTCTTCAGATGCTGCTCCCCTGGACGGTGCCAGCTAGCTGCAACTTGAACTGGTGGCTTCAGGAGGAGGCGCTCTGCCAGGGCTGGCTTCTTTGGATTTCTGAGTGGATGACTTTTAGGATGGATGCCAGCCTGTTGGGTTGTGGGCTTACTATGGGGCCCACGCCATTCAGGGGCAGTGGACTCCTGGTCTGAAACATTGGTTGACCAATTGTCTGGATCTTTGGGCAATTTGGCTGGTGCTATTCGCTCTCGAGCCCCTTCTGAAAGGGCCAATGGTGCAAGTTTCTCAGACGCCACTGCTCTAGTGCTCTCTCTCTTGGGCCAGAAAATTGTCTCCATTCCACTGGGTGGAAACGCATCTTCTGTCTTTCTCAGTGGCCCATGTGGCCAGAGTCGACAATGTTCAGGTAGACTTCTTTGGCTGAAAGTTTCTGGACCCAGGAGCATGGTCTCTCTCACAGGAGGCATTCTGTCTGATCGTACAAAGGGACTTGTTGGTTTCGGCAGAGAACTCAAAGGCTGGGTGCTTTTTCAGTCAACAAACAGCGAGGAAGCTAGGGCCAGATGCCTTGGTTTGGCCCTGGCTGGCTCATGAGCTCCTGTATGATGATCTCTCCGTGACCTTTGGTTAGTCAGGTCTTCCGCTGATAGCAGTGCATTCCGGCTTGGTGATTCTAGTAGCTTTTGACTGGCCTTGGCTCCCATGGTATGCAGATCTCGTCCGTCTTCCATGGGGTGAGAGATTCCGGCCCCCTCTTCTTCGATCTTGCGCTCGATGAAACCCTCTACTATGGTGTCTTATGCCAGAGCCTGGAAGGCTTTTCAACAGTGGTGTGCTAAGAATCACTTGGAGCCTGAGAGGGCTCTCTCTTTGGTGGTCCTGGTTTTTCTTCAGGCGGGCCTAGAAACAGGTTTAGCAGTGGCCTCTCTTACAGTTCAGGTTGCAGGCCTTCCATATTTTAGAGTGTACAGAAGCGCTAGCTCGCTTACTGCTCACCCTGCTGTGTCCAGGTTTCTGGGAGGAGCACTTCGTTTGCGATCTTCCTTGCATTTTATTTTCCCTTTGTGGAATCTTAACATTGTTCTGCAGGGCTTTGGAGAGGCCCATTTGAGCAACTAAAGTATGCTTCTCTTCTGGACCAGACAGTAAAGACTGTTTTTTTGGTCGCAGTTGTCTCGGCATGGCATTTTTTTGGGGCTTCAGGCTCTTTCGTACAGGGTGTCCTTTTTCTGTTCTCTGGCCAAGGGAGTTTTCTCTGTACTGTACCTTCCTCCCTTTCTACCGAAAGTGGTTTCTGCCTTCCATGTCAAACAGGATGTTAGTTTGTCTGCTTTTACTTCCATAGGCTCAGAGTGAAAGGATCGGATCTTGCGCAAGTTGCCTGTTAGGGAAGTTTTGCTCCATTGTTTGGAGAGGATTAATTTTTTCTGACTGCCTATTTGTCTTGACTGCTGCGCCTCACCGTGGTCAACCGGTGGCCAAAGCTTCAATCGCTCGATGGATTCGAATGGTCGTTTGGTGACTTCCATCACCCTTGGCAAGCAGCTGTCGATTTTGCTTAACGCTCACATGACTGGAAGTGTGGCTGCGTCGTGAGCAGAGTCTTGTGTGATTCATCCTGATTAACTTTTCAGGGTGGCTACTTGGTCCTCTCTTCATACTTTTACCTGGTTTTTACTGAGTGGGCGTGGCGCTAGTTCTGATGCCGCTTTATGGGACCTCGGTGTTGAGGGCAAGCTCTTCTGTCCCTCCCTAGATGTTACAATTGCTTTGGTATGTCACCTAGCACAGTGTTTCTCAACTTTTTCAAACCAAGTACCCCCTAAGTGTAACAAATATCAACTGAGTACCCTCACCCAAGTTCCGCCCCAGACCCGCCCAAGCTCCGTCATAGACCCCTACCCCATCATAATTTCTTCCATTCATTTTTCATATACACACAATATAATATTAATATGTAATGGTAACCACAAAATTAAAAAAAAAACACAAAGCAACACTGTATGCAGAGAAAATGGTAATTTATCATTTATATTTGGGGGGGGGGGGTCCCAAAGAGGTCAAGGCAGATGACATTAAAATATTCAATGTCATCTCAGTAAAAACTATAGAAAAATAGACAAATGTAGTGCAACATATAGACAGCAGATATAAATTCTCAAAACTGACACATTTTGATCACTAAATTGAAAATAAAATCATTTTTTCTACCTTTGTTGTTGGGTGATTTCATGAGTCTTGTTGCACTTCCTTCTGACTGTGCATCCAATATTTATTTATTTCTGCCTCCTGCATGCTTCATCTCCGCTGGACTCATTCCCTTCCCCAACCAACTGTCCCTCCATGAGTCCAACTTTTCTTCCTCTCTCCTCCACCCCTATTGAGAACATGTCTCCCTCTCTCTCTCACTGTCTATCAGTCTTTCATTCCCTCCCTTGTTGCAAAGGGATTGGGGAAAGAGAGAGAGATCCATGGTGCATCTCTCCCACCCCCTCTATGCCCCCTCTACCCCCCTCTGTTGCTAGCTCTCAGGCTAAGGGGGTGTAGCATGTGCTCAGAGAAGTTTGTGGATTTCTACAACACCCGGGTTGTGGGTTGGGATTGAATATCTAGCATATGGAATCCTACACGGACTAACAGAAGATCATCGAAGGTATAATCCTAATCTTCCATTCTTAATATACTACTGATTGCTATCACAGTAGCTTCTGTGCATTTACAATTTAATATAATAGAACAGAGAAAGGGAAGATGGGGAAGGTAAATAAGAGACAGGGAATGAAAAGGAGAGGAAGTGAAAGATTAAATTTCCAAATCATAGGTTTTTGGGAAAAAAATGTTCTAATGAGGGTTTGGAATTTAGTGTAGGATGCCCCTTGCCTGATGTCTGCGGAGAGAGAGGTCCAGAGTTCAGGGATAGTGTAATTGAAGACTGTTTCTCAAGAAATATCAAAGCATATATAATGGAGGGGTGAGGGGAGGAAGTGCAGAGGATTTGAGGTAGATACTTAGATTTACCTTGTACAAATTAAAGAAAATACTCATTAAACAGATCCTTCAAGTCCCAAAGGTTCAAAATATAATGGCTTAAAAAGAGCCGGCTTTCTTGCATTAGTTTGATATTGTGTTATATAATAGCATTTTGTTTAAGTTAAAGTGAAGGAGACTGTTGTAGAGACAATTATTTTTTCACTCCGCACTTTGTGTTTCATAGTGCAGTAATTTAGACAGGAGAATCCAAGCCTGTTCTTTTTTGTGTTTATTTTATCCAATCTGGTTTTCTGATACATTACGTGTCATCAGTAGGGACCCCTGAGGAAGGAGTGTTTCTTCAAAACATGGACCGTGTCTGGTCCAGTCCACATGAATATTAGGACCAGTTTTTTAAAATATATTTACTGTAGTTCATGTACTTGTTTTATATGTGTTGTACATGTTTTTAAGATTTTTGCATTTTAAATAAATTCCTGCACCCTGTACATTGCCCTGCAGTTTTGTTTTGGTTTTTGTTTTGTATTTTCACTGCAGGCTTTGTTGTTTTTTCTTGTTTTGCTTAGAGACATTTCTGTCTCCATAAATAAATGTGCTACTAAAATTCATTTATAATATCATGGATTTCTGGGTTAAAAATGCTGCTTGAGCTAGCTGTTTTAGATAAAGTAATGTGTGATCTTGAAAATAGACTGTCTGCCTAGGATTTATAATGCTTTAGGTTGAATTGTCCTGGCACAATGAAAAAGAAGGCAAATACTAAATTTTCTGATATGAAACAGACAATCAACAAGGTCCCAGCTTGACTTCAATAAACAATCTACATGAATTATAGTATTTTTTTTTAATGAAAGTTAATAGAAAAGCTATTCTCATAACACACTAGAATATCAGCAGAGTCATTTGTAGCATTTTACAGAATTAATAATCTGAAGGAGAGGAGGAGGAAGAGTTAAGTTGCCTAATCATAGGTTTCTTGGAAAAACCATGGTTTAATGAGGGTTTGAAATTCAATGTAGGATTCTAATCTGTTAAGGCAGCATCTTCCGCTAGCTATCATATTGGCTAGGAAGGTCTTGGAGCTCCAGGTGCTTGCTTGTAAAGAGCTACATTTAATCATGATGGTTAAAGGCAGGATGATTTTGCACATGACCATCTTTCTTACTGAAGACAACCCAGACAAAACTAAATTCATCCTCCTAGAAAATAACAAAGTCCCTACCACTACCAACTTAGTAAACAACTCTATCAATTACCCTCTACAAACCTCCCTAAAACTACTTGGAATGACTATTGACAGGGGCTGCACCATGCAATCACAAATAAACAAAATGATACAGAAATCGTTCGCAGTCATGAGGAACCTTAGACAAGTCCGAAAATTCTTTGAAAGACCACAATTTTTGCTTCTAGTACAATCACTAATCCTCAGTATATTCAACTACTGCAACATCCTCTACCTCCCCTGCCCAGCAATAATGATTAAACAACTACAAACAATTCAAAATACAGCTTTGAGACTCATCTACTCTTTGAAGAAATATGATCACATCAGGAGGCATACATCGACTCACACTGGTTTCCAATCCAAGAAAGAATACAATTCAAATTTTACTGTATACTATTTAAAACTATTAAAGGGAACAGCCAAACCTACCTAAACAACCGCTTTATCCAAACTACCTCTACCAGGCATAGAAAAACACACACCCCTTTCACTCACTCCACAATCAAGGAAGTAAAACAGAAAAAACTTTACGACGGCCTACTAGCCATTCAAGCAGCAAGACTAGATAACCTAGTCTCCATCCTACTGACATCAACCCCTGACTACAAGAGGTTCAGAAAGGATATTAAAAACTATACTCTTCAAGAAATCCCTGAGTAACGCCTAATACCATGATCACCTTCCCTACCCCTGATCCTACCTTTCCCTCTCTCAGAAATTATCTCTGATCTAACTTTGTAACCCTTCCCTCCACAACTCTTATTGTAATCCGCTTTGAACCAAAAGGTAATGGCGGAATAGATATCTGTAATGTAAGATAGTTTTATGCTTTCATCTCAATTAGACAATTGAGTTGCTACTTTCCATGAGGCATGAGAAAAACAAGCTAGCAAAGTGCTGTTTCTAGAACATTAGAACAGTCCATAGATATCTGAGGATGACTGAATATTGGAAAACTATTTTTGGTCTTTTGGAAAGTGATTTCACTTTTCAAATTTATTCACTATATTGAGGCAACCTGTTTCTAAGATAGCATTAAGTATGTCTTGCTGAAAATTTTTTACTATCGAACTGAGCTATGTTTTTAGATCCTTCACTTGAACGAATGGTCTATTGACCTCTACTGAAGAGCAAACATTGTTGGGGAAAGTGCCTCAGAATTGGAATGGCTTACCTCCATATATTACCGTATTTTTAGCTCCATAAGACGCACATTTTTCCATCCAAAAGTGGGTGGAAATCTCTGTGCCCTGTACCGGCCTGCCCTGTACCGGCCCGCCCTATGCCCTG
Organism: Geotrypetes seraphini; assembly: GCF_902459505.1. Taxonomy (NCBI): domain Eukaryota; kingdom Metazoa; phylum Chordata; class Amphibia; order Gymnophiona; family Dermophiidae; genus Geotrypetes; species Geotrypetes seraphini. Next base: position 46,426,137 of record NC_047097.1, read on the forward strand.
TTCCGGCCTACCACTAGACCACCAGAGGGGGGGTGGGGGAACAGGGTACAGAGCCCGGCAGGGAGAATTTGGTTCAGAATGTTTTGTTTTGTTTTTTTTTGTTTCTTGTTTTCCTCCTCTAAATCTAGGGTACGTCTTATTGTCAGGTGCGTCTTATGGAGCAAAAAATACGGTACTTATCTGTTTCATATAAAAAATCAAAATTGGCTTTTTGAAATTTAGATATGTCATAAAAATTGACTGATAGAAAAGAAATATCTGGTTAGAAGACCAGATTTGGCTGAGGAAGCATGTATACATTGTATTTTTATTAGGTTTTGTAATTAGATATTTCAATGTAATTTTAATTTGAGGACAAACCAACAAAAGAATGAGGAACTGGAGAAAAATATACAAATAAATCAAATATTATGCCTCCAGTTATAACTGCGCTGAAAGCAAAAATGCTCAATGGCTTAACCCCTTATCAACACTGGACTTAAATTCCAAAAAAGTATAGCTGAACAGGGGAAAACAACGTCTCAGAAGCTGCAGGGCAAACGTTGCTCTGGAGCTATGAAGAGGAGCTTAAATTGCTCTTTAACTCCCCTCCAGCATTCTATCATTGGCGAAACAACCCCTTAGTTATACTATGAAAATAATTCAAAAACAAAAGCAAGCAGCACTTATCTTTGCCTTAACGTGGCTACAGCTTCCTCATTGAATCAATAAAAACCTATAACTAAGGGATTGTTTCGTCAATGATAGAATGCTGGAGGAGAGTTAAAGAGCAATTTAAGCTCCCCTTCATAGCTCCAGAGCAACGTTTGCCCTGCAGCTTCTGAGGCGTTTTCCCCCTGTTCAGCTATACTTTTTTAGAATTTAAGTCCAGTGTTGATAAGGGGTTAAGCAATTGAGCATTTTTGCTACCAGCGCAGAGTTATAACTGGAGGCATAACATTTGATATATTTTAATTTGAGGTACATTTTAATTTAATGTAATACTGTGTTTATAGTTTTGTATACTGCTCAGCCCCAGAATTGGCTGCAAACGTGTTTTAAAATTAAATACTAAACTTGGGGCTTAAATCGTTAAATGATTGTTAGAATCTTGTTATTTAGCACGTCCTAAATGCTGAGTATCCAAGGGTTGGACACGACTGAATGGATTGTAGTAGTAATAAATGCTAAGAAGCCCATTTTATACCTATGGGCTTCTTAGTATTTAGCACGCTCTAAGCTTTGGTAAAAGGGCCCCTTAATGCATTATTATAATTCTGTAGAAAACATATAACAAATATAACATTGTAAAAGTATGATTCATTAGAGTGTTTATAGGAAGGGGGGAGCTTAGTGATTCAGACTTAAATATCTGTACTTTTTCTTCTTAGATATCCAGCCATGTTAAAGCAATCGACACAATTTACCAAGGAACGGATTTCCAAGGAATTCGTAATATCAGCTTTATGGTCAAAAGAATAAGAGTAAGATTTATTATTTTTACATGTTATATGTGAGGCGTGTTTATAAATGATGTTTATGTGGTCGTATATGAGGCGTGTTCAATAATTTATCTACCTCAGTAGGAAAGAAAAGAGTTTTCAAATAATTCTTATTTTATTTTTCAGTATAGTCCCCTGATAGCTCCATACACTACTTCCACTTTTCCTGCAATCACTTTAACCCCTTTGAAAAGAATTCTTCTGTTTGACCTTCAAACCAGGATGCCACAGCTTTCTTGATGTCTTCATCACTTGTGAACCATTGTCCATGGAGACTTCAGCTCTGGCATCTTAGGGAAGCCTTCTGGGTTGGCTTCGGCATAGGGGGGACGGGCAGGAATTAAAGCATGGGTTCCCCGGCGACTGCGATGATTGCTTTCTCGGAGGGGCGGGCAGGAAGGAGGACATGGGATCCACGGCGGCAGCAGTGGCCATTAAGGAGGCAGGAGAACTGAACAGTGCCGTACCCCCAACAAGCGGCTTGCTGTACCCCTAAGGGTACGCATACCGCGTGTTAAGAAACACTGGTATAGAGATCATAATAAACATTTTATCAAATGAGACCTTGTGCTAAAATAACCTGTTTTAACAGTAGCATATATTGTTGAATTCCCCCTATATCTCCCCTTGTCTACAATGAAATCCATATAATTGGATAATATTGTTTTTTCTCTTTCTGTGGAAACTGACATGAATCCCTAAATAGGCCACTGGATCATTAACTTTATAACAAAAGAGACTTCACATGTTTTTGGAGTTTTTTATAGTTAGAATTAGGGCTTCTGATTTTAGGTTTTAATTGATTAATATGATACTCCAGTGCAGAAAATTAAATGTGATATTTATTTGATAAATATAGAAAAGCATTTCCTCTAGTATTCTCACACCTTTTCTGGCTAGTCTTATATTTTCCCTCATTTTTTTGTACCTTTTCTATGTTGCCGAATCTTAAATGACACAAACACATATTTGATTCAACCAGAAAAGGCACCCAACCTATGACACAAAAATAGTGATATTATAAAGTAGCACTAAATTTACTTTTCACCAAGGGTATACAGTCAATATAGACCAACTCAAAGGGTAGACCAAAACTTAGTCGCCCCTTTCATGCCCTGGAGTGCTAATAAGTTTTACCCCGATCCTCAGCGACACCACTTGGAGCTCAAAACAATCTCATTGCTCCAAGCTTTACGTGTCAATTCGTCACTGGATCGATCTTTTATATTAAAGTGTTTGTACTTTTTTAACTTTTGTATATTCTTAACTTCAATGTTCACATTTTGAAATAGTTTTAAGCATATCACTTAGCTTAGTCATGTGGTCTCTGGCAGGGGATTATAACACCGACATGTTTAGCTATACAAGCTTTATCAAGGATAACCCCTGTTAAAGAACAAAAGTTAAAATTAATAATAATGTTCAAAAGCATAGCTGTCAAAGTAACCAATCTTAATGGTACCAAAACAACTAAAGATTTCTTACCTCAATATAATATACCGCCAACCTCTGACCACTATATCTAGAGAAATGGCGGCGGCGTCTTTTTCAGAAATTAAATAGAGCAGAACCCGGGACAACTGTACCCACGTGATTACGTGGCCAACAGCGTCACGGGACTACTTGCCGGATTTAAAGCTACAGGCTCAAATTATTATTAGAGGAGACTGACACCCACCCGAAACACAGACTAGATTAACGTACCCCACTCTAGTTCCCCATTCAAGCCTTTAGGTGTTACTGTATCTAGAACATATATCCACCTCTGCTCCTTATAATTCAGCCATTCTTCACAGTTTCCCCCCTCCCACCACGCAACAAGGCTCTCTATTACCCACCATTGAATCTGTTCCATAGTGTGTTGACTAGCCAAGAAATGTTCCACCAAAGGGGCTTGCATGATCCTAGTTTTAACACGTGACTTATGCTCGTTCAGCCTTATGTGTACGGGCCTTGACTTACGGCCCACATACACAAGATTGCACGGGCACACAATCACATATACTACATTAGCCGAATGACAATTTGTATTGCTATTAGAATTTATTATTTTACCGGTATGAGGGTCCTTCCATGAGGAACCCTGAATCGTGGTGGCACACCATTGACAATGTCCACACTCCATGTGGCTGCCCTGTGTTTGCTCCCTATAATTACCCAATTTCTGTTGAATCAATACCTGTCCTATGGTCTTCCCTTTCCTAAAAGAGAACATGGGAATTTCATTAAATATGGAGTGAACCTGCAATATATGCCAATACTTTTTAATGAGGGATATCAGTTCTTTAGCAGCTATCGAGTACGGGAGAACACAAATCAATCTATCTATACTATCTTCATGCTCTCTTTCGGCTAGCAGTAGGTCACGATTCGCGTATTTTGCTCTTGTGAACGCCTGTTTTTATTGATTTTAAGGGATAATCCCTAGCTTTAAACCGATTGCCTAACTCTCTAGCTTGCTATTTTAAAATCACTATCCTCAGAAGATATTCTACGAGCCCTCAAAAATTGGCTGACTTGGATATTAAATTTCAGATGATAGGGGTGATGGCTGGAAAAGTGTAGCAGAGTGTTTCGAGCCACTGATTTACGGAAGAGTTGGGTAATCAGCCGACCTTCTTCCTTGATGATTCGAATGTCTAGAAATTCAATTTGAAGCGTACTAAAAGAGGGAGTAAAGTGGAGGTTAGGATTTCTAGTATTAATCCACTGGAAAAATTCTAATAGCTCTGTTTCAGGTCCTTCCCACAGAAAGAATATATCGTCCAGGAACCTCTTCCACAGAGTGATATGATGAAAATATTCTGAGGAATAGATTTCTCGATACTCAAAACGTCCCACATATAATGTTGCAACTGAAGGGGCTAACGTAGCCCCCATGGCGACGCCTTGAATTTGCTGGTAATAGACTCCTTCAAAAAAGAAGTAGTTGCTCCCTATCACCCATTGAGCCAATTGGCATAAAAAATCACTACTAATACGAGGAGTTGGTCTCTCGTCCAGGGTGTCCTTTATGATGGTCAAAGCTTCACCCTGAGGGATTTTCGTGTATAGGGATACCACATCAAGCGTCACCAATATCGTTTGAGGACTCATGTGAACTTCCTGTGACAAAATTCTCAAGAGGTGTGACGAATCTTTCAAATAGGAAGAGACCTCCAAAGCTTTTTTAGAAAGAAAAACATCAATAAACTTAGATAAAGGCTCTAGTAAAGACCCCCTAGTATTGACGATAGGCCTACCCGGTGGCGCTTCTACACTCTTGTGGATCTTTGATACAAAGTAAATGTTAGGAGTGCGAGGATATTTTTCTAATAAGAATTGATATTCTTTTTTTGTAAGCATTTTCTTTTCATAATTCAGCGTGACCCAATCAAAAATGTCTTTCATTAATTTATTTTCAGGATTTTCCTGCATGGGTCTATACGCTGTAGTGTCAGAAAGCTGCCGTTTTGCTTCGTCCAAATAGTATTCTCTATCCAAAATGACAGTCGCTCCTCCCTTGTCAGCCCTTAAAATCATGCAATTCCGCATTTCTTTAAGTTGCTTGAGGGCTTGATGTTGAGAGTAGTTAAGATTGTACCGTTCTTTATCAAAAGATTTTTCATAGGTAGAAATGCCTGCTAACGCCAGAGCCCGAAAAACTTCCACTGCGGGATCCATTGGTCCCGGGGGATTCCACCTAGATGTCACCTTGCAAATGGACTCATCCGTCTCCACCTCAATCTCCTCCTGGTTTGCAAAAAATATTTTTAGTTGGATCTTTCTCAAAAATCTATGGAAGAAGATCTTAAGTTGGAAAAAATCCGGGTATTGAGAGATAGCATAGCCCAAACCCAGCTCCAGTACTTCATTTTGTTCTTTTGTCAAACATACTTTTGAAATATTCACCACTGTGGACTCTATTTCGTCTGTACATTGGTTGGGGGTTTGCTTCTGCCCCGTGGTGCTCCTCTGGATCTTTCCCTCGGGCGGCCTCCCCATGTGGGTCGTATCTCATCCCCCGAACTCCTCGTAGAAGGGGCATCCGTAGACTCTCCACTTGTCACATCTGATTCCTCAGATGAGGCATTGAATGCTACTTTCTTTTTTATGGGTACAGCTGAGGTTTTCTTTTTCCATGAATATATCTTCCCATTTGATAATCTTTCTCATCATCTTAACAGGGGTTATCCTTGATAAAGCTTGTATAGCGAAACATGTCGGTGTTATAATCCCCTGCCAGAGACCACATGACTAAGCTAAGTGATATGCTTAAAACTATTTCAAAATGTGAACATTGAAGTTAAGAATATACAAAAGTTAAAAAAAGTACAAACACTTTAATATAAAAGATCGATCCAGTGACGAATTGACACGTAAAGCTTGGAGCAATGAGATTGTTTTGAGCTCCAAGTGGTGTCGCTGAGGATCAGGGTAAAACTTATTAGCACTCCAGGGCATGAAAGGGGCGACTAAGTTTTGGTCTACCCTTTGAGTTGGTCTACAAAAATAGTGATAAGCACAAATTTTTTGAAAAATGAAAGAACCCCTAATTAGCTTGAAAATTAACACATTTATAATCACCTAAGAATAGAAGTCCTAATTATAATTCTAGTTGGAATTCTGTTTGTAGAAATGTAGATTAATATTAATAGCTTGAATTTGAGTCATAATTGTATGACACAAGCTAGAGGAAATAAGAGATACATTTCCTTTGAAAACTTGTTAACACAAAAAAAATCTTTGAAAGACAGACAAGGACAGCTCATATTTTGAAGAATTTCTTTTTTGATAACAAATTATATCTGTAAATATTTGATATTTTTTCACTTTTAGGGAGTAACTTTGTAAAGCTTTTTTGTATGTAAAGCCTTTTGTATACAATGGTACCTCGGTTTACGAGTGCACCGGTTTGCGAGTGTTTTGCAAGACGAGCAAAACATTTGCAAAATCGGTACCTTGGAAACTGAGCGTGCTTTGTTTGCGAGCGCCCACCCCCCTGCGAACCAGTACCCTCCCCCCCGCGATCCGGCACCCCCCCGCTGCGACCTGAGGTCCCTCCAACCCACTCGAACCCTCTTCTTACTTTGCTGTAGCCTCCGCAGCGGCACCGGCACCAGCATGTCCTGTGCGTGGTGCCGGTGCCTGAAGATCTGCTTCCTGTGCTGGGCCTTGAGCATGTGCGCATGCTCAAGGCCTGAGAGTTCACGTCGAACGTGAACTCTCAAGGCCCAGCACAGGAAGCAGATCTTCAGGCACCGGCACCACGCACAGGACATGCTGGTGCCGGTGCCGCTGCGGAGGTTACAGCAAAGCAAGAAAAGGGTTCGAGTGGGTTAGGGGGACCTCAGGTCGCGGCGGGGGGCGGTGCTGAACGCGTGGGGGAGGTTGCCGGTTCACGGGGGGGGCCTTTGGGGAAAGCAATGCCGGTTCTCGTGGGGGGGGGAGCAGCACTGCTGGCCTCAGGGGGGGGGGGAAACCTATCAAAGCGATTTTCCATTATTTCCTATGGGGAAACTCGCTTTGATAAACGAGCATTTTGGATTACGAACATGCTCCTGGAACGGATTATGCTCATAATTAAAGGTACCACTGTAATTGGAAAGGCCTGTTGTAAAATTGCACAAGCGTATACATGTGTAAAAAGTGCATGCATTGAAAGATTGCAAGTACTTTTCATGAAGACTATATATAGATGTTCCTAGACTCTCTGTTTGGATCCAAGATGGCTGCGGTGCAGACGCTCTGAGAGCGACGCTTCTGGCCGCTCCACTCGTTTCACCCTTTTCTTGCTAATCAGTTGTAGTTTACTTACTTCGGATGCCTCGCGGCACTCCTTGGTGCCCTCCTTCGGCAGAATTGACGAGATGTTGCGGCGGTTGCAGGAGGCAGCCCTTCCTGAGTCGGGAGCAAGCCCGTTGAGAGCGCCGGAAGGGAGCGAGACCGGGGTTGTCTCTCCAGGACTAGAGACTACCTTAAGCCCCGACTCGAGAGCTCCACCTCCGTGTCCCCGATTAGCCAGTTTTCCAGGGGTTGAAGTACTTCCCCATGAGGCAGCAGGGTCATCATGGGAGACTGAGGAGGCAGTATTCTCAGACCAGGGAGTAGCTGCAGAAGAAGCCGGGGTAGGACAAGCAACTGGAGGTGAAGGATTCCAGCCAGAACCTAACCAGAGGAACTTTTCTTCTTCTGACGGTGACCACTTTTACACCCTGCAAAGTTTTCCTATTTTGGAAAAACCAGTGCAAGTGACTTTAGATTCACTATGGGATTTGATTGCAATTTTTACTAGGACTATTAGTCCCAATTTCCAACATATTGAGGGGAAATTGATTCAACATTCTAGAGAGCTGAAAGATTTGTCTGCGGAAGTGACTGTTTCAAAGGCTACAATTCAAAAGCTTGATCAAGAAATTTCTATGACTAAACAAGCACAAGAGTCCCTAATTAAAGACAATATTAACTTATGGAAAAGGAAGAAATTGGAGACACTTGAAAATAATTCCCGGAATAATAATTTGAGATTAATTAATTTCCCTAGATTGACTTCGGTTACTCCTAGGGAAATGCTTAGGAGATACTTGATAGAAACTTTGCAAGTTTCAGAAGAAACTTTACCACCATTTGTTCAAGTGTATTACTTCCCAAATAAAGAAGGGGTCCCAACGCAAGCTAAAGTATCGGATCAAGCATTATTGAATGTTTCAGAATTGTTAGAAACTTCAGACAGAGAAACAGTTGTACCTTCTACAATGATTTTGACCGTAGCTCTCGCCATAGATAAAACATGGTTATTGAGACTTTTCTTTAAAAATAGACAGAAAGAGTTCCTTGGTTGCAAAATACAAATGTTTCCTGACCTCTCTAGAGAAACTCAAAAGCGACGTAGAGAATTTTTGATGTTGAAATCTGGAGTCACTTCACTGGGAGCAACGTTTTACTTGAGACATCCTTGCAAGTGTATTATTTGCTACCGTTCACTTAAATATGTTTTCTTTGAACCACAACAGTTAACAGCTTTTCTGGCTATGTCACGACTGGATAAAGAGAAATTAACAGATCCATAATTATATATCTGCCCATTTCTCAGTGTTGTCTGTATTTTATCTTCTAATAATAATTTCTTTTGCTCGCTTTAATGTAATCTTGGATCCACATTTTGAGGAGTTGAGTTGGTTGAAAGAATTTCCTGTATTTAGTTTTTTCTTTTATTTGGATTGAATATGATTTATATTGGATATAGATCATATCTTCACTAACTTACTTTCTATACAAGTGATTACTTGGTATGTCATTTGAAAAATTAATAAAATAATTAAGAATAGATGTTCTTAGAGACACAATAAATGATATGGAGGCATGTAGCAATATTTGTGAATACACTTCTCCCTCTGTATTTGTAGTGGATGCAGGCAGAATATAGCTGCAAATATGGAAAAACCGCAAATAACTTTTTATATGTTCGCAGCTTTTTTGTAACAGCCAGCGTTTTTACTGTTGAAACCGCAAATTCCCAGCGATTTCGGGCTGATAGCAGGCAAGCAGCGATTCCCAGCGATTTTCAGGGTAATAGTGATTTTCTCCATGCATGCTGGGAAGCAGCGTTTCTCTTTATGGATGCTAGGAAGCAGCATTTTTCTCTGTGCACACTGTGAAGCTGGGAAGCAGTGATTTTGAGAGTGAAAGATTTAAAACAGCGATTTTCAGAGTGAATGTTGGTAAGCGACAAACTTTTTTTATCGGTACAGTAAAAGAGAAGGAACTTTACTCATGATGTAATTTTGGGGGGCAGAGTCAGCATGCGAAAAATCGCAAATAAGTGAAACCGCGAATATGGAGGGAGAAATGTAGAGTATTTGCACACATTTTATATTATTGTCGGAGCAGGTGTAAAATTTTGTTTGATGTACATGCTACTGTGGATGGTTCATGGTGTCTAACTTGTAGCAGTCTATATTGCTTTTATAAAACACAATGAAAAGAGTTGACAACTTGGACTTTCAGCATAGCCATTTTCTTATAAAATTACGCACATAATATATATCAAATGATTGTTTTTACTGATTGTTTTAAAAATCAAGTGGTGTGGAAAGATCATTGATTGGTAGATTTTTAAATGCTCATAAATCTGTGATAAAGATAACTTTTCATTCTGAGCATCTCCTAAAAACATAGAACTAGCTAAAGCATTCCAACTTGTCTTGTGTCTCATGGAGTTCATATATTTTTCCCTTGTAATTTATTATTTTTTTTAGATTAATACTACTGCTGATGAGAGAGACCCTACAAATCCTTTCAGATTTCCTAACATTGGTGTTGAGAAGTTTCTAGAACTCAACTCTGAGCAGAACCACGATGATTACTGCTTGGCCTATGTGTTTACAGATCGTGACTTTGATGATGGTGTCCTGGGTCTTGCATGGGTTGGAGCACCGTCTGGTAAATAATGTACTCTTTTTGAAAGTTTGCTGAAACATTTCCTTTTTATTGAGTAACTTTTAATTTGTTATGCCTTTTTATGTTTGATTAACATATTTTCTACATTATAACTTTCTCATTGATGCTGGAACAGTGATTATCAGTGTGCTTATAGTATGAATTTTTCAATTGGATATAACCTTTTATAAAAGTTTGCTCCATTAAAAGGCACACAAGTGGGTGGCATCATCCCAAAGGTAATTGTACAGACTATTTCTGGGTTTTTCTGAGCATATGCATGAACTCTTTATACAGCCATTACCCTCCTGAATCAGTGTATGTATTAATTCTTCCTAACTTGAGCTCAGATGCATTTTTATAAAAGTCTTTATAGATGAGTAATGTCACTTGATGGTGTCTGGTGCTGGAGGGAGAGGAGAAGCTTTAGCTTACAGAAACTTTAAGTATCAAATGCAGTGTGTTATATTTCCCATACTGTTATTACATGGGATTGCTTCATTTCCTGTTTTCCACAGAGCTGAGGGGATATCTGTTTTGTTTCAATCATTTAGGTGAATTTTTTTTGTCTCCTTTTTCATGTCTGGGTTACGTGGAAGCCTTTTTACTCTTTTATTCTCGTAGGTTTTTCAACTTTTTTAAAAATTTTCAGCTTTTCCACATTGACCTTTGTCATACCTTTTTTGGTTTTTGAAGTCCTGGCTGAGCCTTCTGTTTTTGTAAACTGAGCTCGTAAGAGAATGGTAGAAAACTGGAACTCTCTTCCGGAGTCTGTCATAGAAGGAAACACTCTCTAGGGATTCAAGACAAAGTTAGAGAAGTTCCTGCTAAATAAGGACGTACGCTGGTAGGGCTAGTCTAAGTTAGGGCACTGGTCTTTGATCAGAGGGCTACCGCGTGAGCGGACTTCTGGGCATGATGGACTACTGGTGTGACCCAACAATGGCATTTCTTATATTCTTATGTTCCTATGAGGAACCGTGTCAGAGGCTTTGCTGAAATCTAAGTAAACTACATCTAGCATATGTCCTCAATCCAGTTCACTGGTCACCCAATCAAAAAGTTAAATCAGGTTTGTTTGGCACAATTTACCTTTAGTAAAGCCATGTTGCTTCGGATCCTGTAATCCATTAGATTCTAGGAAGTTCTCTATCCTTTCTTTCAGCAACACTTCCATTATTTTTCCAACAACTGAAGTGAGGCTTTCTGGCCTTTAGTTTCCCGCTTCATCCCTGTGACCACTTTTGTGAATACGGACCACATCCGCTCTTCTCCAGTCCCCAGGAACCACTCCCATCTCCAGAGATCTGTTGAACAAGTCTTTAATAGGACCTGCCAGAACATTTCTGAGCTCCCTCAGTATCCTGGGATGGATCGCATCATTTTGTCCACCTTCAGTTTTTCAAGTTGTTCATAAACACTTTCCTACATGAACGGCGCAGAATCTACTCCATTTTCTAGTGTAACTTTGCCAGACAATCTCAGTCCTTCTCCAGTTTTTCTTCCGTGAGCACAGAGCAGAAGTATTTGTTTAACACGTTTGCTTTTTCTTCATCACTCTCCACATTTCGGTTCCTAACATCTTATTCCCAAAAAAGTCCCCTAGGTGCAGGCCATACTATATCTGGAGTTGATACTCAAACCTGAGGTATATTGTGCCTTGAATCCAATCAAAAACCCTCTCAGTGCCATTTGTATTTCCAAATGACTAATGGGATTTTGTGGCCATGAAGAGCAAATGGAAAGAATCTTGGGCAATTCTATATATTATTGGTATCGGAGGCATCAATCCTGAATTATCTAGGAACTGCAGTAGACATAGGAATTTGAAGCTTCTGCAGTGACTAGTTAAATTGTAGGCTTTAGACCTCCATTATGATATGCAGGAAGAGCTCCCTAGTTTTGCCATGCTATAGAGAAAATATATTTTGAGATAAGGTCAAGTTATCAGCTTTTCTCATAAAAGCAATGTAAATCACTTAAATCTCTTTTTCAGTCTACTTCTGACCCATCCTCCTCTTGTAGGAGGTTTGCAAGGGGGGGGGGTCAGAGGAGATCTTATTCTTCTCAAAGACATAGGTATCTGCTACACACTCATTTCCAATAGACTTAGCAAAGATCTCACTCAGATCAGACTGTAGATGGTTCAAAAGACCCAACTAGCCAAAATCTGTGGCATACTTTTGGTTGCTTCCACAATAGCATAATTTATATTCCAGTATTCATACCATATGACTTTGAAATAGAAGGAAGATCATTCTTCTATGTAAACCATTTGGTCATCATAATCCCAAATTGCTGGATTCAACAGATTGTATGCTACGGTTATTTTTAAGCATAAATGCAGTCAAACAGGGCTAGGGACCCTGTATACGAGGGGGTGCTGAAAAATTCTCAGCCCAACAAAGAAGGGAATGACATAGAGCCATGAAATTTACAAGTTATTTCACATATTCACCCCTAAATTCAGCACACTTGGCACATCATGTCTGAAGTTTCTGTAACCCTTCCAAAAATATTCTGTCTGGTCACTGAAATGCTTCTCTGCTGCAGCAATCATCTACGAATCACTTAGAAATTGTCACCCTTTCAAACTTTTTTTTTAAGGATTGGAAAAATAAAATAGTCAGATGGAGCGAGATCTGGTGAGTAGGGTGAATGGTCTATACACTGAAATGTCAACTGCATCAGAACATCATCGTTTTGCCAGCCTTTGGAGCACGTGCATTGTCTTGCTAAAAGAGAACTCATTTCTGCATCTTCCCTCTCCTTTTTTTTTTTTCCAATGCCTCCTTTAATTGGCACAGCAAGTTACAGTAATATTCTGCATTAACTGTATGGAAGATAGTAAGTCAGTCATTCCAACACCTTCCTGATCCCAAAACACCATGGCTATGACCTTTCCTGCTGACTTTGGGTCTTGAATTTCCTTGGCCTTGGAGAACCTGAGTTCCACAATTGCATGGACTGTTTTATCTCGGTATCATAATGGTGTAACCATGTTTCATCATTCCAAAAAGTTGGCACCAGCTCGTTGAAAATGCTGCAAAATCAACTTGATAGTGTCCACTTGGCATCGTTTCTTGTCAGTATTCAAACATTTGGGCGCTTGCTAATAGCTTCTGAATACCCAGCTGCTCGTGGATTATATACCCAGCACATTCCCTGGATATCTGTAGTGTCTCGGCAATTGTTTTAGCTGATATTTGCCAATCTGCTAAAAATCAGGTCATGGACATGGTCAACAATTTCAGGACACCGTTTGAGGCCTCCTAGACCTTGCTGCACATTGAAAGTTTACATACAACTTCTTCACTGTGAAGTATGATGGCCATTTGTCACTCAATGTTTGCATCATACATTCATGGATTTCCTTTGGAGCTTTCTTCTGCAGGAATAGGAACTTCATGACAGCTCACACTTCCACACTTTTCGTTGACATAGTTCAGTTAGTGATATGAAACAATGTCAAAACATAGCATTACAGCTCTGCAAGTTGACAATTTGTAAAATAACACGCTTTCAGCTACAGTGGCAAAATAACTTTTTAGCATCCTTTCATAAATTGTCTTTAGTCTCTCTAAAGATAATCAGATACAGTTCTGCAGTCTGCGTTCTTGGGACAATGGAGTATTAAATGATTTGTACAAAACATCAAGGAGCAGCAGTGGGATTTGAACCCTGGCTTTCCTGGTTGGCAGCCTGTTGCTCTAACTATTTATTAGGCACAACTATAATACTATAATACAAATGATACCTATTCCAAACAGGTTTGATGCCTGCTGGCCTTTAATTTATAGTTGGATTACCAAAGTGTTTATCTTGAATGTTGATGATATACCTTAAAAACTTCTGAAGGAAGCAATTTTTGACACAATGAAAAGTCTTGAGCCTTCTCAGTACTTTTGAGAGTCTGAGATAATCTGGGCAACATACTCTGATTTAAGAGTGAAGTTTGTTCCTGTAACTGTTATGGAATACTCAAAACTACTCCTTCTGAAGATGATGATCTGGAAGATGATAAACTACTTGCTGTCACTGTCAGCCATTTTGTTCCAAATATATCATTTCTACATCTAGAGCAGGGATGTCAAAGTCCCTCCTCGAGGGCCGCAATCCAGTCGGGTTTTCAGGATTTCCCCATTGAATATGCATTGGGGAAATCCTGAAAACCCGACTGGATTGCGGCCCTCGAGGAAGGACTTTGACACCCCTGATTTCACACTGGCATAGTATTTTTCAGCAAAGTAGTATAATCAAAGTTGACAGACATGATTATCTTTGTATTGGACCTCTGAGGCTGCCTTTCAGATGAAACATGGCCACATTGGGCATTATGTTTCCCAAAGGTGTTGAATAGTCAAAATTCATTTGGGTGTGGTACTGTTCTCTCTCTCTCCTTTTTTTTTTTTTAAATTATATTCTAGTTTGAACTAAGGTCACCAACACTCTTGATTTAAAAAAAAAAAAATCTTGGAAAGCTAAAAGACCAGGTTCAGATTGCAGAGAAATGGTGTTCACTATACTGAGTTGAGAATGGGGAATCTTAACAATTCTGTTTTTATTTTATCTTATTTTCTAACTGTAGGCAGCTCTGGTGGGATATGTGAGAAGAGCAGGCTCTATTCAGATGGCAAAAAGAAGTCCTTGAACACCGGCATCATTACTGTGCAGAACTATGGGTCTCATGTACCTCCCAAGGTCTCTCACATCACTTTTGCACATGAGGTTGGACACAACTTTGGCTCTCCTGTGAGTACTATATTCATTTGAGTAATGTTAAGTTTCATTTTGGTGTTTGAAAACCTAGTCTGCTTTAGTAAAGGGTTTTTGAGATCCTTTTCTACTTGGAATTACCTACAACCATCTAGAATTGTGGGGATGGGATGGGTCTGGCCCCTTTGTCAAATTTAAGAACCCATTGTGGCCCACGAGTAAAAAAGTTTGCCCACCTCTGTACTAAACTCCCAAAGTCAGAAAATGCTCATTCTCGAAAAATACATCTAGAATATTTTTTTTGAAAATCATGTATCTGGACATCCAGGCTATTGTTTGTCCAGACCGCCAGTATGTCCATCTTTATACCATAATTTTGACCAAAATTTTGTCCAAGTCCCAAACGCCCAGAACAAGACTGTTTAGACGTGGGAGGGGCCAGTCTTGTAATGGACTGGCCACCTTGAAATGGCAACAGAGCAATGTGGCACCTTTCAGGGCACTGCTGTGAACTTCATAAAAAGGATGCCACATAAACATCTCACCAGAACTCCCTTATAGGTTATGGTGAGCCTCCCAATAACCCTTATGGCTGCAGGTGGCATCTATATGGCAGTAGGGTTTGGGGGGGGGGGTTTGGTGGGCACACATGTTCCACCATAAATGTAGTGATTTAGAGTGGCTTACCGGCCTGGGTCCTTCTCTCTATGGTTCACTAGCCCCCTCCACCCCCCTGGCTATTTAAGACACTGCTGTGCAGCTCTACTAGGCTTTCCTATACCAGGTGCTGATGTTATGCAGACAGGTATGTACGGTTTTTTTCTGATCTTTGTGGATGTGTGACATGGGGAATGTGTGTGGGGCTTTACTGTGCCTCTGCAGGAGTTATCTGGTCACTTTGGATATCTTTTTGGCACTTAGACCTGCTTTTACATTGTCTAACTCACAACGTACAGGATGTCTAGTAAAACCTTTGATTAACCCTGTAGGATGACTAAGTCTAGGTCGGCCCACATCCTGCCCTAACCATTTCTGCAGATACATCCCTTTTAGCTCTGGGCGCACAGCACGTCTAGAAAATCAGTTTGATTATCGGCACTTGGATGACCTGTCTTTTAGGTCATCCAAGGGACGACTTGGGTGTATTTTTAGACATGTTTAAGTTATGATTATGAGCCCCATAGTGTACACTCTTTCCCGAGGAGTGACCATGTGTAAACCGTCACATGTGCACCCTTCCAGGCAACAGTTTGCACTGTGTGGTTTAGTGAAGAAGCCTAATGGCTAGTAGAGTGGGCTGAGAGCCTGGGGAACTGGGTTCAATTCCCACTGTAGTTTTTGTGACCCTTCATTTCCCTCGGTATAAAACTTAGATTGTGAGTCTATTAAGGATAGAGAAAGTACTTGCATATACTGTATGTAAACCATTTTGGTTGTGCCATAGAAAGTATAAAATACATGATTCGAAAAGAATGCACTTGTAACAACATTTTTTGCAAACTGAGGAGGGAAAAAAGGAGCATGAACACAGAAACGTTTTGTTAATGTTGGTCTTTGTTGAGCAGTGCAATCAGGACAAACACTGAGCTCTGTGCTCGTTGTCTTGTTGCCTGTTTCTGCCACTTTCTTACTGTATTTGTTGTGCAACACTGTCAAATAATATACAATAAAATATATCTGGGTCATTGCATAGATTATGAGCCCACTAGGAACAGAGAAAGTACCTGCTATAAAGTGTCTATTGCTACATAAACCGAGTAGCAGTATAGAAGTACATAAGAACATAAGCAGTGCCTCTGCCGGGTCAGACCACAGGTCCATCCTGCCCAGCAGTCCGCTCCCGCGGCGGCCAAAAACAGGTCAAGGCCTGTCTGAATCATCAGAAGGGGCTCCCCTGCCACCTTGGTTTCCCATTTAAGTTCTGCCCTCCTAATTAGTAGTAGTAGTAGTAAGTAGTGATTAGTAGTAGTAAGTAGTAACTTTTCTGCCCATTGGAAAGCATGTGTTTGTACATTATTTGAACCTTTCAAAGTGTTTGAATGTTTCTATCACATTGTCCCTCCCCTTCTCTGGTCAATGATAACTATTTAGGACTTCTACAGTAGTCTCCTTTTGATAGAACTTGTGGTGCTGATTCAGTACCATGTAAAAGAACCATTTTCTGAATTTCCTCTACTCTGTTAATAGTCTTCCGAATGAAGTTTTATCAGTGGCCTGTGCAGAGGCCATTGGTGAGCACTTGTTTTTTTTTATAGTACTTTATTTAAATCAGAATGGGAAACCGTGATAATTAGCAATACATCTACACCTCGATTTATTTACATTGATACTTGAAGATGACAAATAAGAAATCTCCAAAAACAACTAACCTGACGTGGTAAAACCTGGAAGGAGAAGGGGATACCTTGACTTTTTTGTTCAAATTTCATATTATACATTGGCATGGGTGAGTCTGCATATAACATTGGAGATTTGAGGACAATTCTATTCATTTGTCAATTCAAGAAAACAGCAATTTAGGATTGGAACTGATTTCTGTATTGTATACAAAATCTGAAGGGATAAAGTGATACTTTTTTTTAAACAATGTTTTAGAAAAATAAGTGATTCTATTATAAGGCAGTACTATAAGAAACAAAGCCTTACCTATGATAGTTCTCTCTGTTCTGCTTTCAGCATGACTCTGGTACTGAGTGTACCCCTGGAGAATCCAAAAATTTGGGCCATAAGGAGAATGGCAATTATATTATGTATGCCAGAGCTACATCTGGAGACAAACTTAACAACAACAAATTTTCCACATGTAGTATTGGAAATATCAGCCAAGTTCTTGAGAAGAAGAGGAACATCTGTTTTGTTGGTATGTATTAGATTGGTGATGGTCTTGTAACACAACAAAGAAAAATGGAGAGACCCAATGATCCACAATGAAAACAATCCACCGATGAAAACAAAAACTGTGGATACAGATGTTCTGGAGATAATTTATTAAACATTGGTATATAAACCATGAAAATTCAATTTAAAAAGTACAATGATAAAAAATACTGTGATAAAAATCCAACCGGACCCTACACGGTCTACGCCTTCCTCAGGGGTCCAATGGTTTGCAAACTCACATATAAAGAATTGGACTGAAAACAGTCTATTGTCTTTAAACATGTGAGCAAAGAACACCGCAGACAAGCTGAAGTAGCAAAAAAATAAAAATAAAAATGCTAAGGGATGGGAGGGAGGGATAGAAAGATACTGCACAAGGGGATTGGTGAGAGGGGAGGAAGATGATGCACATGTGGGGGAGAGAAAGGAAATAGGAAGAATTGGGGTGTAGGATAGGAAGGGAGAGATGATCATTGTACATGAAAAAAATAAGACTTACCCTGAAAATAAGACATGGTGCCTTTTTTGGGCCCCAAATTAATATGATAGTGTCTTGGTCCATAACAGAGCAAGGATTGCAGGTGTAGATCCTCATATAATGGAGTTAAATGGACATGGGGGAGGAAAGTGGAAGTGAAGCTTCTACTATTTTCTACTTCCCTTGCCATAGAAAGTAGCATCTCTCTAGATGTCAGGACCAGAATGGATTCATGGACCTGACTGAAAAAGGGTGAAGGAAAGTGAAGCCACATGGAGTACTGGGGGTAAAAAATATATTTTTTAAATTCCTTGAATCTTACTGTTCATATTTACAGAAATATCAGTTATTTGGGAACATACATCATTGAATGTAAAAAGATTTGTTTTGAGACAGCTCAAGACAGCTCAATTCTTGAAAGTTTTGTATTGTAGCAAATGTCCAACATGGCCTTCCATTCTGTTTTGGTTGTGCTACAATGTGTATTCTTCTCTTCCCAGAATCTGGACAACCTATCTGTGGCAATGGATTAGTGGAACAAGGAGAAGAATGTGATTGTGGCTACAATGACCAGTGTAAAGATGACTGTTGTTATGATGCAAACCAGGCAGAAGATAAGAAATGCAAATTAAAACCTGGGAAATTGTGCAGGTATGGATGTATTGTACTGATAATGTTCCCTGTAGTTTGAAGGAGCAAATATTATGGCACATTTTTAATGGACTGATATGATGTGCATAAAGTTTCCAGGCCACTCAAGTCCTTTCTTCTGATGTCTTGGTACTTAAATAAACAACCTTAGTTTTGTTTATTTTTAACTTATAGCTTTTATTTGTTGCCAAGGCACATTATACAGAACAACGCATCCATAAGATCAATAAACAAAAGAACCATAGAACTGAAAAGTATCATACACAAGATGTCCATGATACAGAAAACAACTAGCAATATTAACTCCACCCCCCCCTCAAGATCCCACATACAACATACATCAGGGTACAGTGTTCCTCCACTCTTCATAGCATTGCCATTTCCTAATGAAACTCCCCATCCTATGATGCTTCAAGGCTGTCAGCATATACAGAGAGTACCAATCATCCAGTTTAGCTAGCAATAATTGCATGTCCAGAGCAGCAGATATTTTCCAACTAGCCACCAGCACCAAGCGAGCTGCCATCAAGAACAGTTTGGTGAAGTGAATTTCTCTCTCCTCCCAAACTCCCTCTATCCAGTTCTCTGTTCATCCAGTTAAAGAAATTGATCAGATTTGTCTGACAAGACCTAGCTCTGGTGAATTCATGTTGCCTTCGGTACTGTAATCCACCAGATTCCAGAAACTTCACCATTCTATGTTTTAAAAGCATTCCATTAATTTGTTTTACCACAGAAATCAGACTTACTGGCCTGTAATTCCCCACTTCTTCCTTACTTCCACTTTTGTGGAGATGGAACCACATCTGCCCTTCTCACGTCCTCTGGTACCACTCCCGACTCTAGAGAAGCATTGAAAAGATCAGTCAACAGAACCACCAGAACTTCCCTAAGTTCCTTCAGCACCCCCGGATGTACACCATCTGGCCCCATTGTTTTACCTACCTGTAATTTAGCTAGCTCCTCATGAACGCAACCCTCTTAATCAATTAGGGTCTACCACTCTTCCGTTCCTATTCACATTTGTCTTCTGCGGTCCTGCTCCTGTCGCTTCAGCTGTGAACGCAGAACAGAAATATTTGTTAAGCAATGCAGCCTTTTCTTTATCAGCTTCTATGTATTTTTCCCCTTCACCTTTGATTCTCACAATGCCACTTTTGCACTACTTATCACTGATATATCTAAAAAAGTCTTTGTCTTCCTGTTTTATCGTGTCTGCTATTTTTTTCTTCCATATGCATCTTTGCTTTTCTAAATACTTGACCAGCCTCTCTTAACTTTTTTTCCAGATATTTTTGCCTGTCTTCCTCTTTCTGCGATCTTTTGTAGCTTATGAAAGCTAACTTCTTATTCCTTACCTTCTCAGCTACTACTTTGAGAACCAAACTAGGCTTTCTTTTCCTCTTACTTGCCTCACAAAAAGGTCTGTCATCCATATAACAACTTCTTTTAATTTTGTCCACTGCATTTCTACTCCTTCCAGACGTTCCCATCCAGACAATCCCTTGATGTAATTCCCCATCTGAACAGTTAGTTTTTTTAAAGTCTAGAACCTTTACTTTTGAATGAGCCCTATCTATACCCGTCTTTATATTAAACTATAACATGCAGTTATCAATGGTTGCCAGATGATCACCTACTGTAACATCAGAAACACTTTCCCTGTTTGTAAGCACCAAGTCCAGTATGATCCTATTCCGTGTGAGTTCCATTACTGACTGCTGGAACAGTTCTCCTTGTAGAGAATCCAGGATATCCCTATTTCTAGAACACCCCACAATAGGGATACCCCAATCAACATCCAGCATGTTTAAATCACCTATTAGTAAAACTTCCCCCCTGTTTTAGATATATTCTAAATGTCTACTATTAAATCTGTCCACTTCAGTCTATGAATGATGTTTGTATTTCACACCAATGTAAATATATTTACTATTCACTTTCCAAATTGATCCACAGTGCCTCTTCCTTGCCCTGCAAATCCTACAATTGTGTGGCTTTAATATGATCTTTAACATATAACACTACTCTCCCCCTTTCATTTTTTTACATAACATAGTAGATGACGGCAGATAAAGACCCGAATGGTCCATCTAGTCTGCCCAACCTGATTCAATCTAAAAATTTGTTGGGTTTTTTTTTTTCCTTCTTCTCCTTAGAGTGTATGGCGCGGTGGTTGAAGCTACAGCCTCAGCACCCTGGGGTTGTGGGTTCAAACCCCACGCTGCTCCTTGTGACCCTGGGCAAGTCACTTAATCCTCCATAGCCCCAGGTATGTTAGATAGATTGTGAGCCCACCGGGACAGATAGGGAAAATGCTTGAGTACCTGATTGTAAAACCGCTTAGAAAACCTTGATAGGCAGTATATAAAATCATAATAAACTTAAAACTTAGCTATTTCTGGGCAAGGATCTAAAGCTCTGCCCGGTACTACTGTTAGGTTCCAACTACTAAAGTCTCCGTTAAAGCTCACTCCAGTCCATCTATACCCTCCCAGCCATTGAACCCCTCCCCAGCCCATCCTCCTCGAAACGGCCATAAACAGACACAGACTGTGCAAGTCTACCCAGTATTGGCCTTAGTTCTTCAATATTTACTATTATTTTCTGATTCTAGATCTTCTGTGTTCATACCACCCTTTTTTGAACTCCGTCATCGTTTTCCTCTCCACCACCTATCTCAGGAGCGCATTATAGGCATCCACCACCCTTTCCGTAAAGAAGAATTCCTTACATTGCTCTTGAGTCTCCCATCCCTCAACCTCAAATTATGTCCTCTGGTTTTACCATTTTCCTTTCTCTGGAAAAGATTTTGTTCTACGTTAATACCCTGTCTTTCCTGAACAGATTATAGCCTGGTATAAATACATCCTGGTCATGGATGTCTGTGAACCATGTCTCAGTGATCGTCACGATATCTAATCCAATCTTCTTCCATCACTGCTTCTAGATCCAGAATTTTGTTTCCCATTCTTCGAACATTCGTATATACTGCTTTCCAGACATTGCCCCTTTTCCCATCTGTGTAGAGGTATTTGGAGATTTACTGACCCAGGGGCTTTGATCACTGTGCCCCATTGATTCTAGTTTAAAGCCCTCTTCAGTAGATTAGCCAGCCTGCTGCTGAAGACACTACTTCCTTTTTTGAGAGATGCATACCATTCTTGCTCAGCAGCCTTTGGAAAATCATCCCATGGCCCAGGAAGCTAAAACACTCTCTGACACCATTCACGTAATCACACATTTATTTCCAGGATGTGAGCTTCTCTGCCCTGGCCTTTACCCTTGACAGGGAGGATGGACAAGAATACCACCTGCGCACCTGACTGCTTCACCTTCTCTACCAGAGCCACAAAGTCACTTTTGATATGTTCGCAGGGGTACCTGACAGCATCATCAGTGCCAACGTGGATGATCAGCATCGGATAATAGTCATCAGGGTTGATGAGTCTCTGCAAGCTCTCTGTAACATCTTGAATTTTGGCACCAGGCAGACAGCATACCTGAGACAAGGCTAAAGCGATTGGGGTTCTTCAGCTTGGAGAAGAGAGTTCTTAATTTTAAATCAATTTTCCTTTGTATTTTGGACTTTTATATACATCAGTTTGTAAATCAGCATTCTCTCCTATGGGAGGGAGAAGGGATTTATTTATTTTTTGTTTCAGAGCTGTCTGGTATTTGGTGAGTTTTATCCATGCTCTTCCTTCCTTAGGTTTTAGGGCTGTGATTAAAAACAAACAAACAACTTCTTTTGATTTATGAGCTGTTTTCAAAGATTTTCTTTCAATTGTGTTAATTGCCAATATAAACTTCTTGGTATGGAAAATATTAGCTATTTTGCAAATGTAAAAAAAACTAGGGGGTATTTTATATTGTCAGATCTACCGTGTTTATCCAAAAATAAGACAATGTCTTATATTCATTTTGGGCCCAAAAAACGCACTAGGTCTTATTTTCGAGGTAGGGCTTATTTATTTCATGTACGTGATCATCTCTCCCTTCCTTTCCTTCATCTCGATTCTTCCTCTTTCCTTTCTCTCCCCCCACATGTGCAACATCTTTCCTCCCCTCTCACCCATCCTCTTGTGCCTTCCCTCTGCAGCATCTTTCTATCCCTCCCATCCCCCTGTGCAGCAGAACCCTTGACCAGCTTCCATCCTTCTCTCCCTTCCTCTCTCCCATCCCTTGTGCAGCAGAACCCTTGAGCACCCACCCACCGCTGACCTTCCATCCTTTCCTCCCATCCGAAACCTGCAGACCGCGAGCTATAAATACCTTCCTCCAGATCAGCGTTGGGCCAGCTGCACTCTACAGGCTGCTTCGTGGCCTTCTTGCCGGGGCCTTCCGTGTGCTGTGTTGCATCATCAGTGATGCGTCGGAGGGAATCATCATCAGTGATGCGTCAGAGGGAATTTCCCAGCGAGAAGGCCGTGAAGCAGCCTGTTTAGAGTACTGCTGGCCTGTTGATGCTCTGGAGGAAGGTATTTATTGGTCACGGTTGGCGGGGTTCGGATGGGAGACAAGGATGGAGTGGCGGGGGGGGGGGGGGGGAAGCACTGTTGCCAGTGAATCCAGGGACAAGGGCTTATTTTTAGGGTAGGGCTTTTATTAAAACCTACCCTGAAAATCATGCTAGGGCTTATTTTTGGGGAAACGCGGTATTTCAACATGAGATTTTATTAAATTTAAATTTCGTTATAATATCTAACTAGAACATGCTGAAGTATTTACAGAATTTGCAGTTTTAGGAAGAATCCCAGCCCCCACATACACACCCAAAAGTGCAATATGAGGTGCCTACTACAGGCTAATTTCAATGCTACGTATATTCTGAGCCTGCCAGTTAGACTTAACATATTAAAATGCCATGCCGTGTGCCACAAAAGTATTTAATGCAAAACTATCACAAAACCATTTAACGCAGCTTTGTGTTAGAAGTTAACATTAGGATAAAATGGGTATTAAGCATTTAACACAATTTGTTGTTTGTTATATTTCAAAACTTATTTGGGAGGAATAGTACAATTCTAGAACTTGTATTCACAAATGAAGTCTGCATAGAATTTATATTTAAAAACGTCTTTCTCTATGAAATATTAATGTGATTCTTTTTCTTAAGTCCCAGTCAAGGTCCATGTTGTACGCCATTGTGCACTTTCAAATCGAGTATTGAAAAATGCCGTGAGGAATCAGAGTGTGCACATGTGGGCACGTGCAGTGGTACTACTGCCTTTTGTAAAACATCTGCGGCCAAAGATAACTTCACTGTTTGCAATAGAGAGACACAAGTTTGCATTGAAGGGGTAAGCTATGGTTGGCACTTATGCAAGACACTCTTAAGGGCTCCTTTTACTAAGCTGCGATAGTGGTTTTAGCGCGCACTTAGCATGCGCTGAATTGACATGCATGCTAGACCTTAACGCCTGCCTTTATAAACAAAGCCCTGCCAGCTGAACATCTCTTTCTCTAGTTCAGTAGCCAGAACTTTGATTTATAAGGAGGGAATAAGCTAAATATTGCAGTACTGAGGCTTGTATGGATGCAAAGGGGACGGGGTGGGGACAGTAGTCGCAGGGATGGGAAGTGGATAGTGGTCGCGGGGACGGGGACAAATTTTTTCCCCTGTGTCATTCTCTAGTAGATATCCTGAAAACATGATGGTTGGATAGGCTGGAGTGATCTTGGATGGCAACTTCAGCATTTGCAACCTAGGACAATACCAGATGGACCTTACAGTCTATGACCCAGAAATATAAAAAAAAGAGAGAAGCTAATTTAATCATGTACAGTGGAACCTTGGTTTATGAGCATAATTGGTTCCAGAAGTATGCTCGTAAACCAAATTGCTCGTATATCAAAGCGAGTTTCCCCATAGGAAGTAAGGGAACCTTGCTTGATACGGTCCACCTCCTTCTCTCCCCCCCCCCCGAGGCTACTGGCGCTGCTACATACCCCCCTTGAGGCTACCGCTGCTGCTCCATACCCCCCTTGCGATCCGGCATCCCCCCCTACAAACCGGCATCTTCCCCCCCCCCCGCTCATGTCGACCACCCCCTCCCCCGCGATCCTACATCCCTCCGAGCACTGAAATAACATCCCTTACCCCGATTTGGCTCCAGCACCAACGCACAGGACATGCCGGTGCCGGTGCCCGAAGATCCTCCTTCTTGGCTGGGCTGGGCTGGCTGGACTGGGCCTTGAGCATTTGCACATGCTCAAGGCCTTTTGGTATCGCTCTCTCCAGCAACAACCATTTTCCTGTGTACATAAAAACTATCTGAAAGCCATGGGGAGACTTTAGATAAGGCAGATTGTAGAGTTAAAACTTCAGAGGCCAGAGGATTAGGTCAAAATTGGGACAGAAATAGCCCCCCACATCCTTCCCTGGATGTGTATGAAAATCAACAAAAATTGACTCATAATCAAAGACCTACTATATTGAAGTAATAATATAAGATGTCAACGGGCTCCAAATCAATTTAAATAAATTATTGTGTCCCGAAATGACGGAGGTGATTAGTGGAGTACCACAGGGCTCAGTCTTGGGCCCAATCCTATTCAACATCTTTATAAGAGACTTGGCAGAAGTGCTTCGTGGTAAAATAACATTATTCGCCGATGACGCCAAACTGAGTAATGTAGTGGGCAAATGCACAACAGACGAAGATTCAGTGCCCGACAACATGATGCACGACCTACTCCTACTGGAGCGATGGTCTAGGATATGGCAACTCAACTTCAATCAAAAAACAGCAAGGGAATATTTTTATCCAAGGTGATACTTATAAATCACTGTTGTACTAATCACCTTTGTTTTACTTCAAGCACAAATTACAACACAAGTTGATGTGGTTAAGTGAACACTCAGACCCACAGCTGAGGTCCGGTGAAACAAGTTCACGGAGCAGCTATTAAGGAGACCATCATTGTTGTTCACAGTCTCCTCCACCAAACAAAGACTAAATAACAGCACATAAACTTGAAGAAAATAAAATAATAAATTTGACAGCAACTTAACTTTGAATGGTGTGGATGATACACATAACTGCTCCGGGCTCCTCCGTTTATTCACAATACCGACCCCCCAACCTAGGTTTCACCCGCTGGCTTCTTCAGGAGGGGTACTACAATTACAAGATGACTCAAATCAACACTACACCACACAGCTTGCTAACTTAATAAACAATACATTTTGAAATACTCAATATAAACACTCTCTCTGCAACTTACCGGCACAAACACTCCATACTGCTCACACACGCACTGCTGACAAGAGGAACTTCCCAGCAGGCCACGCTTTAAATACACTCCCCTTACTACCTATTACATCATCACTCATTACATCATGAGTGAAAGATTATAGTTGAAACCATTCAATATCATTGTTTAATCCTGCTGGGGCCAAGGTATGCCATTGAAATATAAACTTCTGCTCTAAATAAAGAAGATATTGAGTAATGTTTCCAGATTTTTTATGAGCACACATAAGGACAGTGTATTGTAATTCCTCAATGGAGTGCTGTTGTTCAATCCAATGACTGACTAAGGGGGCAGTAACACGTTTGCATCTTATATTGCTCAAATGTTCGGCAATGCGAATTTTGATAGCACGCCGAGTGTGTCCTATATAATATAGCCTGCAAGGGCAAATAATGCAATATATTACTGCAGATGACAAACAATTAGTACCTGTTCTTAAATAAAATTTCTTGCCCCCTGTTTGAGGAATTATCACTTGGTCAGTGTTGAGGACATGAGGGCAATACACACACTGATGACAACATACGTGAGGACCCTCTCTATTCTGTTGGACAGGGTCACGGTGTTTCAAAATCTGACCTAAATTCCGGCCCCTAGTGTGAGCAAATAAAGGGATGTCATTCAAGCTCTCATGTACCTGCAGCACTGGCCAGTGTTTCAAAATAATTTTTCTAATTTGTTGACTTCGATTGGAATAAGGCAATACACATACCACGGCCCCACTGTTCTCCCTTTGTTGGGGATGAAATAGCCACTCCCGCTGGCAGTTGCGGGCTCTCTTCCATGCCCGTTTGATTACCCGGGGAGGGTAACCTCTCTCCAAAAACTTTGTGTATAAAAGCGTGGCCTGCTGTTGAAAGTCCCACTCGTCAGAACAGATCCTCCGCAACCTTAAGAATTGTCCCACCGGGATGCTGTCCCGGAGGGGTTTTGGATGATGACTATGATAGTGTAGGAGAGTGTTTCGATCGGAAGGTTTCCTATACAGAGTAGTATCATAACATACTTGAGAATTGATCTGAGATTTTACTACTTGGATATCCAAAAAGGATACCCTGTCACTACTTACTTCATGAGTAAGAGTTATATTGGGATCTGCCTGATTCAATTCTTTTAGGAATTCCTCCAATTCGTCATACTCCCCATTCCACAAGAAGAATACATCGTCTATATACCTTCTCCATAGACCAACTTTACTAAACCATCTGGAGGTATAGACATATTTGTCTTCATATTCAGACATGTATAGGCAGGCGACGGACGGGGCCACCGTAGCCCCCATGGCCACCCCCTTGGTCTGAAAGAAGAACCTATTTGCGAATTGGAAATAGTTTTGACACACCACAAATTCAGCTAAAGTTCCTACTAGCTCCTTCTTTTGAATTGAAATATTAGATTTACTAACTACCTGCTTGATAATTGTCAGGGCCGCCGATTGTGGCACGTTGGTATACAGGGCGGAAACATCTGCAGTTACTAACAGTTTACAATCTTGACCCTCACAACTCTGCAAACATTGCAGGAAGTGAGAAGAGTCCCGTACGTAGGACTGAACAGTGCCAACATGTTTATAGATAAAGCTATCTATAAACCTTGACAGAGGTTCCAGCACTGAACCAATACCAGCCACAATCGGACGGCCCGGAGGGCACGTAGAGGACTTATGGATTTTGGGGATAAAGTATATATATGGAATTTCCGGAAATTCCACATTCAGACATTTAAACTCTTTAGCTGTGATAACATCAGCTTGACGTGCTGAATTTAATATGATATCAATTGCCATCTTGATATCCTTAGTGGGATCCACATCGACTTCCCTATAGAAGCTAACATCTAATAGTTGCCTTAAGGCTTCCATACAGTATTGATCATGGTCCTGTATCACTATCCCACCGCCTTTATCGGCGCGTTGGATAATGATAGTAGGATCCTGTTGTAATGACCGAAGCAAGCTGAACTGTTGTAATGATAAGTTAGAGCCACATTTTAATTGTGATTTTTCAGCAAGCTCAACGTCTCTTAATACTGCTCTCTCAAAAGCTGCTACAGAAACATCAGGTGCTCCTGGAGGGATCCACTTAGATTTAGATTTCATTCCTCTTGCTTCTATAGGGTCTGTTGTGGATGACTTGTCTGCAAAAAAAGTTTTTAGCCTTAGGACCCGGAAGAATCGATATAGGGACGCTCGGGTCTGAAAGGCATCATACTTGTTGACAGGCACAAACGATAGTCCTTTAGTTAACAAGTCCTCCTCCGCTGTTGTAAGGACTCTCGAGGACAAGTTAAACACGCCTGTGTTTATTTGCGTGTTGATTTCTTCTCTTTGGGTCGATTGACCTTGGGTCTCACTACTGGGTCCACTGTCTCCGTCGCCTCTGCAGGTAGTTGAGTGGGCAATCGTAAAAAAGAATCCGAAAGTGTAGGTTGAAATTCTACTGATTTAACTGGAATCTTTCCTTGAGATGTTACTTGCTCATCTGATTCTGTAGAGGACCCACTAGTGAACATTTTAAACAGCACCTTTTTTCCCGTCTGTCGACTCCTCCGTGTGTTTACTTTTTTATTCATCCAAGGATATACATATCCGCGTGTGTAGTCAAGGTGATCCCGATGATATTTTTTTACCTTTATGGCTCTTTGTTCACTGGTATAGTTCTTCATCTGTGCTTCCAACTCTTGTACATTTTGTACAAACACTTCCTCAGAGTGTTGGCCTTTTAACTGTTCTAATTTGTCAGCTAATTCACTCCTCTGTTCTTGAATAATAGGAGCTAAAGCATCAACAGTGAGCAGCATCAGGTCTATAGAGCAGCGTGTTAGAGTTAAATTCCAATTTTGAACATACTGTGTGTTATCCATAAATCTAGGTTCTTTCCGAATCCTAAGTCCTCGGGGTACCCTCTGGGCATGGCAGTATTCTACCAATGCCAAAAAATGCAAAGTTATGCACCTGGGCAGCCAGAATCCATGCAAGTCTTATACCCTTAATGGCGAGATCCTAGCAAAAACGGTAGCAGAACGAGACTTGGGGGTAATCGCCAGTGAGGACATGAAGTCTGCCAATCAAGTGGAGCAGGCTTCGTCCAAGGCAAGACAAATCATGGGCTGCATACGAAGGGGTTTCGTCAGTCGTAAGGCGGAAGTCATTATGCCATTGTATAGATCCATGGTGAGGCCCCACCTGGAATTCTGGAGGCCGCATTATCGCAAGGATGTGCTGAGACTGGAGTCGGTGCAAAGAATGGCCACCCGGATGGTCTCGGGACTCAAGGATCTACCATACGAAAAACGGCTTGACAAATTACAGCTATACTCGCTCGAGGAGCGCAGAGAGAGGGGGGACATGATCGAGACGTTCAAGTATCTTACGGGCCGCATCGAGGCGGAGGAAGATATCTTCTTTTTCAAGGGTCCCACGACAACAAGAGGGTATCCGTTGAAAATCAGGGGCGGGAAACTACGAGGTGAAACCAGGAAATTCTTTTTCACTGAAAGAGTGGTTGATCGCTGGAATATGGATCGATATAAATGCTGTCTTTTGCTAATAATGACCAGGATAGCCATGCAGATGGTTACCTGTAATTGGAAGAACTACGACTACCTAAATTTTCCTTTCTGGTGGGCAAATCTGTGCTCCAGTTATTGGTATGAAAAAATAAATGAAACATAGAAACATAGAAATAGACGGCAGATAAGGGCCCACGGCCCATCTAGTCTGCCCACCTTAATGTCCCTCCCCTACCTTTGCCCTGTGAATAGATCCCATGTGCCGATCCCATTTGGCCTTAAAATCAGGCACGCTGCTGGCCTCAATCACCTGTAGTGTCTTCCACTACAGGTGATTGAGGCCAGCAGCGTGCCTGATTTTAAGGCCAAATGGGATCGGCACATGGGATCTATTCACAGGGCAAAGGTAGGGGAGGGACATTAAGGTGGGCAGACTAGATGGGCCGTGGGCCCTTATCTGCCGTCTATTTCTATGTTTCTATGTTTCATTTATTTTTTCATACCAATAACTGGAGCACAGATTTGCCCACCAGAAAGGAAAATTTAGGTAGTCGTAGTTCTTCCAATTACAGGTAACCATCTGCATGGCTATCCTGGTCATTATTAGCAAAAGACAGCATTTATATCGATCCATAGGGGGCTTAACATGTAATAATGTTCCACATATGACCACCTCATATGTCAGTGGATTTGATGATTACAATATGTTATTAATCTTACCCCATGCTGACCTCCAAAAGTTAAGTATCAAAGGACAATAGAACAACAGATGATCCAGTGTCCCAATGTCTAGATGACAGTGCCAACATCTATTAGATTTAGAACTGTCTAACCTGTGTAACTTAACCGGGGTCCAAAAAGATCTATGTGACAGAAAAAAACATGTTGCTGATGCTGTACATTCTAATACATCTACGATTTTTTCCCCCAAAAAATCATCTATCTGCCAGTATACGTTTTACTATGAATGTTTTATAAATATTTTAAAGAAATTTTTAAAAAATATATGCTAAAAGTACTTAGTTTGTGAGTTCGACGCTAATCGGGAGGATAGAAACATCGATCGCCAACATGTTTCGCCTGTATGATTCAAAGGGCTTTATCAAGGCTCACTCTCCCATTCAAACCGCTATCTCCAACCATTGCGTCTAAAATATTTATAAAACATTCATAGTAAAACGTATACTGGGTCCGATGAAGAGTGGGAGCATAAAGCCCCGCACAATGAGATGGTTTGAGTGTGTGGTGGCCCGCTGAGGACCTGAAAACATTGTTAAAAACCATATAGAATGAAGTTTGGCAAATTGGTGAGATAACATCTTGCTGATGCTGACTGATATATGATAATATTCTTCATTCAAATTGATTATAGTAGTGCCTAGGTTCACATTATATGCAAAATGAATTAAACACGTTAACCTATGAATTAATGGATGTAAAGTTTATTTGCATATATTACATTTTTTAATTAAAATTAATAAGTGAAATGAAACCAAAAATTGTTCAAAAATGAGAGGAAAAAGGTCAAGTGAATGGAAAATATTTTCTCTGCCTACGAATACATCTCAACTGTTCACATATCTTTTTAGGTTTCATAGCTTTCATTGTACTAGCAAGGTAAAGTCAGGCCTATCACAAAGCCAACTGATACCACAGACAATCTGGGGAAGGAGTGCTTTTTGATGATGTGGCTATGAATAGATGCTTAACAGCTCTTGCAACTGCAGTGGAGAAACTTCTACAATGCATTTGTCAGTCATCACATTGTAGCAGCTCTAGATGTGGTGCTCAAACTTTCAAGGCCAGAAAGTGCATCTACTATGTTGCCTTTTGTGGTGTTGGTCCAGTGAAAGGTTTCAAGCTGTATTGATTCCAGTTTTCAAAAAAATTAAAAAAGTTGACCCTGGTTACTCCACAAATAGAAACCCAACAAAAAGCTCTGTGGAGAATTGATGTTCAAGATGTAGGCTTTATTTAAAATTCTTTAAAACTGAATTTGAAAATCCACATAAAGTATATGTCTAGATCGAATCTTCTGGGAACTTTGGACCCAACACGGTCTGTGTTTTGACAATGTTGTCTTCTTCAGGGATCCCTGTTGGTCCTATAACAAAAGCCCGTGGATTGAAGAATAGTCCAAATAAACCAATACAAAGTAAACTCTGCGCTTGTCAGAAAATTCTCGCTACTGGATTTTCAAGTTCAATTTTAAATAATTTTAAATAAAACCTACATTTTGAACATCAGTTCTCCACATTGATTCCAGTTTTCTCCAGGCACACTTGATGCATATGGGAACATACAATCTTGCTTTTTGAAATAATTTATGGACTTCATTTATTTAGGTATCTTTAGTTTCACAATGTATACTGGTTAGGAAACTCTAAAGTGTAGTTCACAAGTAAACATTTTTTTTCTCCCCCTTTCTCTTACAGCAATGTGCTGGTTCTATCTGTGAAAAATATGGTTTGGAAGAATGTACATGTGCCAGTACAGATGGCAAGAATGATAAGGAATTATGCCATGTCTGTTGTATGGAAAAAAGTAAGAAGTGTTTCAAATCCAAATGCCATTACAGTGGATGCACTGTATCATTAATGCATCCGATTAGATATGTAATCTAATTTGACTATATACCAGAATGTTTTTCTGAGTTGCAGAGCTTTGAAAAGTGGTAATCATTTTTGGTCGTCAGGCAGAATAAAGTGTCTTTTTGCTACTAATGGTATATTTTGTGGAAAGATGCTTTGGTTTCATGTGAAGTCACATTTTTCTGGAACTTGCAAGAAAGTATTCGCTCAGCTTTCCAGTTAGGTTGTTTTTAACTGATTAGTGAAAATGGTTTCCAACTCTGAAATGGTCTTCTATATGCATTTGACTGAATATTCTTTGCAGCTGAAAATATAATCAAATCTAAACACAACAATGACAGAATAGTGAAATGATCTAACAGTGAAATGAGCCATTTCCAGAGATGTGAGTGCTGCTGAGGAAGACTGCTTATTGATTTTACTTTGAGGATTCACACAGTATTTAGAGCAGCTGTAAGACTTCATAATAGCCTCATCTACCGTTCCTCCAACTTATTCATAACTAAGATGTTTAGAGTTGAATGGGTTAGGTATGTCTATCAGCAGAAGCTGATTAGTTGTGTCCCAGAGCAAGCGTTAAAGCACCAGTTAACTAATTTGCAACTTCCCATTTTGAGGCATATATGGATGTAGTGTTTTAAAGACTGTGCTTTTCTGTGGTTGCCCTGCTTCTTGATAGAACAACCTTTCCCCAGAGATAAAGCATGACTACCTGAGTTTAAGAAATTGCTAAAGGTTTATTAGTTCATTCATGCCTTTGGCTCATGTGATTGAAACTTTATGCAACTTTTCCTCGATATAGGAGAGTTTTGATCAGTGGCCAGGAGGATGGATTGTATTGTCTTGCTTCGTTTTAATATGACTTTATTCTGCAAAAGTTTCTGGCTATTTCCAGAAGCTAGAATGGCAGACTCAGGGGCTCCATTACTAAGCCTTCTAAAATAGTGCATCTGTAGATCTGGTGGTATTGCCCATCCATTAACTTCTGCACAGTGTACATAGAAATGTGGAGGACTCTACTCTTGATGCTTCATATGTGTAAAAAGGCAAACACAAAGGAACTTAGCTATCAACAAAGGCTACTGTTAAGGCATGTTTTTACCACAAAGTCATGCTATATAGTACCGATCCTATTTTATGCAATGAGACATAACTGGGGTTAACAGTAAAATAGTGCCCATATTGATAAGTTCCCCATGAAAGTATTGTATCCAGTTAGCTGAAAGATTTGCTAGAGTCCAAGTATTGCAGCAGTCTGTGATGGCTGTATTCTTGAATAGAGCTAGAAAAGCAAAATTAAAATCTCACTCCCATTTGTGATTCTCAGACTTTTTAAAAAAAAAATTGGCCCATGACCGTTTTGCTGGGCAGACTGGATGAACTGGGCAGGTCTTTATCTGATGTTATTTACTGTGTTACTGTGAAAGAAACATGTTATTCAGAATGCTATATTTCAGTCTCACTGTACTGTATTCTGTTCTGGAAGGAATACAAAATATCATTAGGCTTCTCTCTCAAGAGAAACAAACAATTTATTTATATGCCAAACACTGAGCATGGAAAGCATCTTATCCACTCAAACTATGATGCTTTGGAAATAGGTTTGCCAGATAGATTATGCATTGGAGAGAACCTCTTTAAAGAAAAGTAGAATTGGATATAATCAAGGATCATTGTGCGGTACTGCAGTCCCTCTCTGCTGCCATCTCCGAGCCATCTTTCATATCATGGAGGTATCGGAGGAAAGTCTTTTTTTCCCATAAGAGATGCTTTCTTCTATCTTGTCATTCCTCTCAGCAGCAGAACTTTGAGGTCTCGCCTATATGGTGAAAGAAGCTCAAAGCCCTATGCATTCACCCAGTCAAATCCAGAGAATGATTTGTGCTTGTTTCTGGAGATCATAGCATCCCAGTCTCAATAAAAATCAGTCTCCTTTGTGGGGGATGCCTAATACTGCTCTTGTTAGATGTGCCATCTCTGAGTGTAGTACAGTTGACAGGGCTCTGGAAAACTATTTTCTCGGTATAGGGGACTGCCTGTTGGAACATTCTGCTGCAGGACTTGAGGCAGGCCAGCAGTGTGTTGCAGTTTAAGAGGGGTTTGAAGGTGCTGTTTGTGTGCTCTTTTGAGCCCTGAATAGGCTTTTTGTGCTGTTCTGTTTTTTTCCTTATTGTATGTAAACTATCTGCGGGACAGATGGTGGTTTTGTAGCTTGCTGAAATACATGATGTGTTGTTGTGTTGATGTGGTATTGTCTTTGTTATGGGTTTTTTTTGTTGTTTTTTATTTTATTATGTATGTTATTTTGTAATCCACATAGAATCGTTGGATAAACGGAATAGTTTTTAAAAAAATAAATAAATAATCCATTGGTTCTCAATACAGTAGTATGCACATCTGTTTCATGCATATTCATTGTGGACTGGGCTGAAAGGCACAAGGCTAACATATTACTTTAACCATTGCCCTCCCCTAACCTGACACCGCTAAGTTCTCTAGATTTATAAAAGATGACAATGCTTTACACTTACTGAATATCTCACCAAATTGTCTCCTGTCTCATCAGAAATAGCTAGAAATGAAAGTTTCTTCACTGTTATAGACCAGTGTGACCAGACCTATCCTGCTCTGTAAAAGAGGGCAAATACTGAAGAGAAATGAAAGATAGTTCCATCCTAGATCTAATAGCCTTGAACAAATGTCTTTTGAAGGAGATGATAAAGATTTTGCAAGGTGTCTTTACTTCCTATTCTGAACAAAAGCTATGTTCTCTCGATCTACAGGATATACGTGCTCATATAGAAATACATCACTATCACTGGAAATAACCTTAGATTAGTTGTAGAGAATTATCATACCAGTTCTGTGTATTGCCCTTTAGCTTAATGTTGACATTGGGGGTGTCCACAAAATATAAGGAAATTGCAACATTTCTACACAGACTGTTGATTCATGTGTTTTCTCTTTTGAGTGATTTGCTGGTCAAGGCAGGGGTAAACAAATCCCTAGGCCACACCATCTGAGCATTTAAAAAAAATGTCCAAAAACCATAACTAAGCTCAGTGCTCCAACTGAAATTCCTCGAGATTCTGCTAGATGTGAGTCAGATAAAGTTTTCCTTCCCACTGACATAAATTTAGTGACCAATGCAAAAGGTTCACACACTGCAGACTCCAGCCTGGGATATTTTTTTAGGGGACTTCATATCGCTTCCATGACCTTTTTCTACTTGAGACAAGCCCAAGGGATCTGGAAATCTGTGGACTTAAGCTGCTCAAGGACTTCAGGAGAGCATCAATGTCAGAAGAAAGCTTAGTCTTTTCTTGGTGGCTTTCTCACACCTAAATTTTCACTCAATATCAGGAAAGCTTGTATGCAGTTTCACATACAAGGCTCTTGGTTTATCATTGATAAAATCAAAATCATAGAAGAGATTGAGTTAATTTTATGGAACTCTGAATTATGATTAATGTTTTAAAAGATGTTGGATCAGAAAGCCTATCATTTTGTCCAAATCTAAATAATCAAAATGTGTTGGGGAAATTAAGGTGTAGAATTGGACCATCTCTCATGGTTGACCTTGAGAGCTAATGAAAAGAGAGGGAGATACAGCCATAGTGCTCTCTCTCTTGGGCCAGAAAGATGGGTTGAAGTACATCTTCTGTCTTTCTCGGTGGCCCATGGGGCCGGAATCAACAATGTTCAGGCAGAATTCCTTGGCCAAATGTTCCAGGACTCAGAAGCATGGTCACTCTCGCAGGAGGCATTCCGTCTGATCTACAAGAACTGGGGTTAGCCCCAGAGGGTCTTGTAGGATTTGGCAGAGATCTCAAAGGCCGGGCACTTTTTTGGTCGACAAACAGCGAGGAAGCAAGGGCTGGATGCTTTGGTTTGGCCTAGCTGGCTCACGAGTTCCTATATAATGTTCCCTCCGTGGGCTCTGGTTGGTCCAGATGACCCATCCGCCGGATAGCGATGCATCCCTGCTTGGTGTTTCTAGTGGCTCTGGATTGGCCTTGCTGCTCATGGTATGCAGATCTCATATGTCTTCAGCGGAACAAGAAGCTCCGGTTCCCTCTTCATCTCTTAGTCTGGGACCGGTGCTCATGGTGAACCCATGGCATTTTGGTCTTATGGCGTGGCTCTTGAACACTCAACCTTGATGAAGCAAGGTTATTCAGAGGTATTTATCTTGACTCTTTTACCTCGAAGGAAATCTCTACTATGGCTTCTTATGCCAAAGCCTGGAAGCCTGGTGTGCTAGGAATCAGGTGGAGCCTGAGAAGGCTCCCATTTCAGTAGTCCTGGCTGTCCTTCAGGAGGGTTTAGACCAGGGGTGTCAAACTCAATCACATTAAGGGGCCGAAATCTAAAACACAGGCTAAGTCGCGGGCCAGATCCCACCCAATCTCCACTCCAGACCCTGCCCCCATAATAGTACTAATTGTAACACCATTTTTTAAATTCATTTTCCATATATACACACAATATAATCTTATTAACAACACAAAATGGTTAACCACAAAATTAAACTACACAGGCCATAATCTTTTCTGTACTTCATTAGAATCTGTCTTCCATCACGACTACACACATGCTTTCTCAGCTCTTTAATCAGGATTAGGCTATGTTCAAACCTGGGGGAAAGGGGAAGGGGAAAGGGGCTTAATTAGAAGAATGAGGGTCTTCCCCAGGTACCCGTGCTCTTATGTCTTCTGTGTCAATGCAGCCTTGAGAGATGAAGTAAGTTCTGAGAGTATGTCCAAAGGTGATCAGGCCAGCCAGAAGCTCTCGTAACCATTCAGGCTTTGACTGATTGTTGTCCTGTGCTGGAAAGTACTTCCATAGCTTTCAAGCAGTATATCTTCTGGCCGGCTCCCTCCTCCTCATTTCCACAGTGTGCTCAAAGCCGCGGGCGGCGGCTCCTAAGTGTGTCCTGCACCTGAACCGGAACGTCAGAGGGAAAACTTCCGGATGAGGCGTGGGATACACGAGGAGCCACTGCCTGCAGCTTTGAGCACACTGTGGAAATGAGGAGGAAGCCGGCCAGAAGATAAAACACCCAGGTGCAGCAATGAAAACGTGGGCCACATAAAATGGTCAGGTGGGCCGGATTTGGCCCGTGGGCCTTGTGTTTGACACCTGTGGTTTAGACAAAGGTCTGGCAGTGGTCTCCCTGAAAGTTCAGATTGCAGGCCTTTTGTGTGTTTGAGCACGCAGAGGCACTAGTTTTCTTACTGCTCTTCCAGAAGTTACCAGGTTTATGAAGGGGGTGCTTCGTCTGCATCCTTCCTTGCGTCTTCCTTTCACTTCATGGAATCTTAACATCGTTTTGCAGGGCCTTGGAGAGTCCCCTTTTGAACCACTGAAGGATGCTTCTCTTCTGGACCTAATGATCAAGACTGTTTTTCTGGTCGCTGTAATCTCAGCATGGTATATTTTTGAGTTTTATGCTCTTTCATGCAGGGAACCCTTTCTCCGTTTTACAGACGCGGGTGTTTTCCTCTGTACTGTACCTTCCTTCTTGCCGAAGGTGGTCTCTGCTTTCCATGTCAACCAGGAGGTTAGGTTGCCTGCATTTCATCCAACAGGTTCGGAACGTAAAGATCAGATCTTATGCAAATTGGATGTCCAGAGGGTCTTGCTCCATTGTTTGGAAAGGACTATCAAGTTCAGGCTGATCTTTTTTTTTTTTTTTTTTTTGTTCTAACTGCTGTGCCTCACTGTTGTGCCAGCATCCAAGTCCTTGATTACTCGAGGAATTCGAATGGCCATTTCCGTGACTTACATCGCCCGCGGCTAGCAGCCGCCGACGATCTTGCTTAAAGTACATATGATGAGAAGTGTGGCTGGTTTAGCTATTTAGTTTCCTAAGTGGCAACACTAGCGGTTCGAATAATGTGGACTAGATCACTGATATATAATTTTTCTTTGTACTTTATTTTTGATGAGCATTTATGCTATCGTTGAAATGGATGTTCCTGTATGTTTATTTAAATTGTAACAAATGAATAAATAAAGAAGAAGAAAAGGAAAAAAAAAGTGTGGCTGCGTCGTGGGCAGAATCTTGCACGATTCATCCTGATGAAATTTGCAGGGTGGCTACTTGGTCCTCTCTCTATACTTTTACCCGATTTTACCAAGTGGTTGTGGCAGCGCATTCTGATGCCTTTTTCAAGACCTCGAGTTTGAGGGCAGGCTCTTTTGTCCCTCCATCACCTAGCACAGTGGTTCCCAACCCTGTCCTGGAGCAACACCAGGCCAATTGGGTTTTCAGGCTAGCCCTAATGAATATGCATGAAGCAAATTTGCATGCCTATCACTTCCATCATATGCAAATCTCTCTCATGCATATTCATTAGGGCTAGCCTGAAAACCCGATTGGCCTGGTGTTCCTCCAGGACAGGGTTGGGAATCACTGACCTAGCATATGGAATCTGGAAGGGATGTAACAAAATGGAAGACTAAGAACATAAGAATTGCCGCTGCTGGGTCAGACCAGTGGTCCATCCTGCCCAGCAGTCCGCTCACGCAGCGGCCTTCAGGTCAAAGACCAGTGCTCTAAATGAGTCCAGCCTCACCTGCGTACATTTCAGTGTAGCAGGAACTTGTCCAACTTTGTCTTGAAACCCTGGAGGGTGAACATAAGGACATAAGCAATGCCTCCGCTGGGTCAGACCTGAGGTCCATCGCGCCCAGCATTCCAGGTGTCCACCACACGTTGGGTAAAGAAGAACTTCCTAGCATTCATTTTGAATCTGTCCCCTTTCAACTTTTCCGAATGCCCTCTTGTTTTTTTATTTTCTGAAAGTTTGAAGAATCTGTCCCTCTCTACTCTCTCTATGCCCTTCATGATCTTGTAAGTATCTATCATATCCCCTCTAAGTCTCCTCTTCTCCAGGGAAAAGAGACCCAGTTTCTCCAATCTCTCAGCGTATGAAAGGCTTTCCATCCCCTTAATTAGTCTTGTCGCTCTCCTCTGAACTCTCTCGAGTAACGCCATATCCTTCTTAAGGTACGGTGACCAATACTGGACGCAGTATTCAAGATGCGGACGCACTATTGCCCGGTACAGTGGCAGGATAACTTCTTTTGTTCTGGTTGTAATACCCTTCTTGATTATACCTAGCATTCTATTCGCTCTCTTAGCGGCCGCTGCGCACTGTGCTGTCGGCTTCATTGTCATGTCCACCATTACCCCCAAGTCCCTTTCTTGGGTACTCTCAGTCAATAACATCCCTCCCATCGTATAATTGTACCTCGGGTTTCTGCTTCCCACATGCAATACTTTACACTTCTCAACATTGAACTTCATCTGCCATCTCTCTGCCCATTCCCCTAGTTTGTCCAAGTCCCTTTGCAATTCTTCGCATTCCTCCTTCGTCCGAGCTCCATTAAATAGTTTGGTGTCCGCAAATTTTATTATCTCACACTTCGTTCCTGTTTCTAGATCATCTATGAATATATTAAAAAGCAGCGGCCCGAGCACCGAGCCCTGCGGAACACCACTCGTGACCTTCCTCCAATCCGAGTAGTGGCCCTTCACTCCTACCCTCTAACCAGTTTCTGATCCATATATGCACATCTCCGTCCACCCCATGGTTCTTCAGTTTCCGGAGTAGACGTTCATGAGGCACCTTGTTTTCCCCTATAACAGATTCCGGAAGAGCATTCCAGTTTTCCATCACTCTCTGGGTGAAGAAGAATTTCCTTATTTGTACGGAATTTATCCCCTTTCAACTTCAGAGAGTTCCCTATCGTTCTCCCTACCTTCGATAATCTTCTTTGTTAGGCCCTGGAGTATTCCATACAAGCCCCCCCCCACCCCCCTGTTTCTCTTAATTCACTCAGTTATTTGGAGTAGCCTGCTCCTTTCTGCCTTGGTTACTCTCATTGCAGGCTTGAAGATTTTACAGCTAGTGGCCAGATCTTGTGGGGAGTTTCTGTGAGTATACTCATTACCAAAGGCCTTTTTTGGGGTGCTCGTTGCACATTAGTTCTACATTGTTCCTCAATGTTTTTCTGAGTTGCCTTTGTGCCCATTTCACTTGTTAATATTTTGCAGTGCAAACCAGTTCATGAATTACTTCTGTTGATTGGGATTCTTCCCCGTACTCCCCTTGTCATGGATTTGTTCAGGTATGTTGCTTGGCTTTGGGACTTAACTGGATATGTTTCCTAGCTCTCAGGCTAAGGGGGTGGAGCACGTGCTCAGAAAAGTTGTGCATTTCTACAACACCCGGACTGCAGGTTGAGATTGAACACCTAGCGTATGGAATCCTCCAGGGACTAACAGAAAGAAAATTATCAGAGGTATAAACCTAATCTTCCATTCTAAACCGCTTTGATGCTAAAGTGAATAGCAGTCTGAAAGTAACAGTAAACATAAAAATAGGAACCAGTTAATAGGGATTACAAGTACCTGACTTCTCTGGGTCTCTGCTCTCCCCAGCCTACAGGCACAGTGTGAGTTCTTAGATAAAGCACATGCTTTTGTTGTCTTTTGGTGACATACCCGCCAATTCTTGGTGTCACACTATTGTGTCCCAGCGCATTGGTTGAGAATCATTGACATAGAGAAATGAGTAAAAATAAGATAAAGGGCTATGCTTGAGCTGTTCTGGTATAGTAGTGAGAAGTGCTGGAGGGGGCAGCAAGTTTACAGTTCTCCACATAGGAAAGATTCAGCTTAAAAAAATGACATCTAGGAAGTTAAAGAACTAAAATAAATGGTGTTTGTGCATACTGTATTCTTCTTGAGGAAGAAAGATTTTTTTTTCTCTCTCACAAGCCTCTTTTTCCCATACCCACACACCTTGAGAGAGACTGTAGTTTTAGGGGTATATTCAATAAATGACAACCAGAATGATTCACAATAAGCTAATATTCTGTAAAGGGCAATCTATGTGAAGCAGCCTTTACAGAATATAACTTAATGCACATTTTGCACCTAATTTGGGTATGAGCGCTTATGCTTTCCAAAGGCTGGTGTAAATGCTCACACCCACTAAAGGTGGGTCTATGCCACATCTACATTAAGTCTTTTGTATTGTTGTACATATACTGTACATTTTATTGCACACATCTCTACACCATTATTCAAATAAATTGTATATCAAGATCATCTGTTCCACGTGCTTGTGTTTTGCATTCTGTAATTTCTGCCAACTGTGCTTGTTAATGCCAGTAATCACCTAATTAGCTTACATGCAGGTCTGCAATTCACATCCAAACTTGAGCGTACAATTTTGAGTGACTTATAAGGAATCTGGAGATTAATGGCTATTATCAAATGGTTTGATTTTTGTATTCTTCCTTCATGCACGATGTATTTTATCTGTTTTGTTGCATACTTATGTTTTGTTTTTTTAAATGGTGGTCAGCTTGAACTGTGGTTGTCTTTTTTTTCCCTCCCTCCCTTCCAGTGAATCCTCAGACTTGTGCAAGTACTGGATCTGATCATTGGGAAATCCATTTCAAGGGCAAAACCATTACCCTGCAGCCTGGTTCACCTTGTAATGAATTTAAAGGATACTGTGATGTGTTTATGCGCTGTCGATTGGTAGATGCTGATGGCCCTCTGGCTAGATTAAAGAAAGCCATTTTTAATCCAGAATTATATGAGAATATAGCAGAATGGATTGTGGTAAGTCTGCTTTGAAACTCTAAATTGCATCCATGTTCAGACTTCATTTTAAGACAGGAAACATGGACTGTGTGTTCTTAATATGCCCTTTTGCTTGTACAGGGGTTTCACTATACTGTAGTGACAACTCCCTAAGATCTTGTAACTAACTAGAGGTGCCAGGAATTAGTTAATCTATTCAAAACCCTCTACTGTATACTCTTAGAATCCTTAGTACTTTATATGATTGGTTTAAATAAGCTGAATTTGAATTGGCAATTCAGAATGGACTTAAGTATCTTGAAGCTGAAGCTTCAGGGTGGCAGTAAGAAGCTAAGGAATAAAACAATGTTTGTGCATTGTGTTTAGTAAATTGTTTCACCTCTTCCTTTAGTCTTAGTTTATTTTTTGAAATTTTCTTCATACAAATGAACAAGAAATACAAAACCAAAATACAGCCAAGGATATGCAAGATACAGATAGTTGTCTATAGCTACATATTAGAACAAGATTAATTGGTACAGGCATCGGACTCCAACTTCAAGTATGTCTTAAGAGAAGACCAATTATTATATTAAAAGGGAATTGATTCGCACCTCTTTCTTTAAAGCAGTATTCCAAATAAGTATAATAAGAGGAATGAGTCCAGAAAAGAAAGGAAAAGGGAAACTGATACCCTTGTTAATGTGTTGGTTCTTTAGGGCATTAAAAAAAACCAGGTGTTAAATTTTGGTTTATCATGACACAGCCATTTCCTCCTCTTTTTTTAAACTTCAGCATAATTGTTGCTACACAGGAGCCATTTAATTTATCTTTTTTTTGTCTAACAATAGAAACAATAACAAAATAATTGAATCAAATTATACAGATCCTTTATCTGAAACCCAAAAAGCTTAAAAAACTGAAATTTTGATGCAAATCAGAAGTAGTCAATTTCCCTGACGTGATACATGCTGAAACCAATCTTGTTATCCCAGGACAAGCAGGCAGCATATTCTCACAACATGGGTGACATCACCGACGAAACTCTGGTACGGACACTTGAAAAGTGAATCAGAACTTTAAGTTTAGAAAGTTCGTGATCAGCCCGCATTGTGCATGCGTGAGTGCCTTCCCATCTGACGTAGGCGCGCGGTCCCTTCGGTTTCTTAGTTTCTGCGGAGCTAAGAAGTCGTGTTCAACATTTGAAGATTTTTTCCTCTCTTTTGCTGCCTTCCCGCTCTTGCAGCTTTGGGACTCTTGTCACTTTTTTCTTCTTCTCTCGTTAGTAAAGGAAAAAAAAAAACCCAGAAGAATTTTCCTTCATTTTTACTTTTGCCGTTGCAGGCTTTTGGACTGGCGAGGCCTTCTGCATTCTTTCAATCATCAAATTCAATTTTTCAATGGCAGTTTTCCCATCCATGTCCCGCCAGCCGACGGGTTTTAAAAAGTGCGGTCGCTGTGCTCAGGCTATCTCTGTCATCAACCCTTACCGCTGGTGTCTCCAGTGTCTGGGGCCCGAGCACCATCCCGAATCTTCCTTACGCTGCTCTTCTCTCCAGAAGCACACTGTAAATATCCACTTGCTTCAACAAAAGTAGCTTTTCGGCGCCACAATAGAAGTGGAGCCGACTTCATCTCAGACACTGCCTGTGCCAACCAAGATGGCACCCACCAAGATGACACCAAGATCTTCAACTATGGTGGATCCACCAACTTTAACTCTGGTGTCGCAATTCACCATGTCTCTAGGTAAGCCAGGATGCAGGTCAAAGCTGCAGTGAGCCAAGTCCTGCCAACCTTGCTTAAGTCCTACAAACACATGGCTCCGATATCGGTGAGTGCCTCTACTTCGGCCTCCTCATCCCCGGACTTTGCTGTTGAGCCAATCGTACCAGCTAAAAAGCAAACGGTACCGGCACTTTCCCTTAAGCAGAAGATTGACAACCTGCTATGGGAAGAACTAGGGGAACATTTTCACTTGTTGGTACCGTCCCCGCTTGTGCAGCTGTTGGCACTGACTCTCCAGGAACCAGTATGATCTGAGTTCCTTAAGGCACCGACCATTCCTGTGACTGCTACTCTTCCGGTGCGGACATCCTCGATGTGGGAGTCGAGTATTCCACCAATTCGGCACTGTTCCTCCTCGGCTACATCAAGAGAAGCCACACAAGCATGGTCAGGCAAGGCCTCCCAAAAATCTAAGCACCTTGAGGCTTCTACACCAATACCACTGTTCATCTTCCCTGCTGAGAGATTCTGACCTATTTGGGGATTCTGAGCCAAAACTACCATCTTCTACAGAGGACAATTCTTCTGCTTCTGATTCTCCTCATCATTCACCAACCAGAGCATCATCTCCTTTGGAGAAACTTGTTCTCCAGGTTCATACGCAAGATGGCAACGGACCTGGATATTCCCTTGGAGGCAGATTCCAAATATAGCAAAGAATATTTGGAAACTTGATTATAATCTTCCTCCTAAGGATATGCTGAAGCTTCTACTTCATGATATTCTTCGAGGGACTTTTTATAAGAACTTTGAGTCTCCTCTTTCTGTGCCAGTAGCCCCCCAAAAGTTGAAGTCTCTCTATAAGGTGGTGCCATTACCAGGCTTTCACAAGCCTCAACTGCCCCATGAGTCTCTAGTTGTGGAGTCCACATTGAAAAAGTCATCTGGGGCTAGTGTGTATGCATCCGTTCCTCCTAGCAGAGAGGGAAGGA
Organism: Geotrypetes seraphini; assembly: GCF_902459505.1. Classification (NCBI taxonomy): domain Eukaryota; kingdom Metazoa; phylum Chordata; class Amphibia; order Gymnophiona; family Dermophiidae; genus Geotrypetes; species Geotrypetes seraphini. Next base: position 46,470,449 of record NC_047097.1, read on the forward strand.
CTATGGACAAGTTTGGCAGGCGCCTCTACCAAAACTCAATGCTGGCAAACAGGTCAGGAAATTATAATTTCTTTTTTTTCTTGCTACTTGAAATACCTTGTCAAGCAGTTCTCATCTTTTCAAAAGCAAGTCCCTGCTCGTAAATCCAAGGCTTTTCAAACTCTGGTTTCTACTGTTTTACTTCTCCGGAAGTATATGGTGAGATCTGCTTATGATACTTTTGAATTCACCTCTCAAGCGGCTGCTATGTCCATGGCTATGAGGCGTCTTGCGTGGTTAAGTGTTTCAGATCTAGACGTTAACCACCAGGACCATCTCTCCAATGCTCCATGCCTCAGTGATGAGCTTTTTGGAGACTCCACCGACACTGCCACGCAGAAGTTGTCTACTCATGAAACCAGATGGGATGTCCTGGTCAAACCTAAAAAGAAGCCTGCTCCTGCTCGTCCCTTTATACCAGCTTCTTCTTATCAGCGCTGGTATACAGCGAAGGCTACTGCTCCGGCTCCTCCCCCACCTCATAGACAGAGACAACAGCCACGTTAACAACCTAAACAACCAGCTGCTGCTTAAAAGCCTACCCAGTCTTTTAGACATGCACCTTCAGAGCATAGCCACCATCCCTCTGCTACTCACTCTGCCTCAGCCGATAGGGGGATGTCTTCAGATTTACATCAATCATTGGGAGCTCATTACATCAGATCTTTGGTTCCTCAACATCATTCATCAGGGTTATGTCCTTCATTTCCACACCCTTCCTCTGGACCATCCTCCAAGAGTCTCCTTTAAACCAGACACAGACCTCTCTACTACTCCAGGAGGTTTCAATCCATCCTTCTCCCCAATGCCATTTAGGAAGTTCCTCCTTCTCAACAAGCTCAAGGATTTCATTCCTGATACTTCTTGGTCCCAAAAAAGACTGGAGTACTGCGAATCATTTTGGATCTCCGAGCTCTCAACAAATACCTTGTCAAGGAGAAGTTCCTAATGCTCTCTCTCGCCCTTCTATATCCCCTATTGGCTCAAAATGAATGTCTATGCTCTCTGGACCTCAAGGAAGCCTACACGCATGTACCAATTCATCTGACATCCAGGAAGTACCTTTAATTCCAAATCAGTCATTCTCACTACCAGTACAAAGTCCTTCCGTTCTGCCTGGCATCTTTTCTCAGAGTCTTCACGAAGTGCTTAATTGTAGTGGCAGCAGCCCTCCAATCCCAAGGTCTCCAAGTGTTTCCTTATCTTGGCAACTGGTTGATAAGGCTTCATCGTCTCAGAAGGTGGCTCTGGCGACGACTCACACCATTTCTTTCCTTTAAACCTTGGACTTCGAAATCAGTTTCCCAAAGTCCAACTTGTAGCCGACTCAACGTCTCCAGTTAATCGGGGCTATTATGGATTCTACTCTCATGAGGGCATTTCTTCCTTCAGATCGCCTAACTGCTTTGCTGCATCTCTGTCAACAGATGTTTCGGCTACAAACAATCTCTGCGAGGCGCATGATGCTTCTCCTAGGTAACATGGCCTCAACAGTTCATGTCACCCCACTTGCCAGACTGCATCTTTGCACTCCTCAGTGGGCGCTTGCTTCTCAGTGGTCTCAGGTGACAGATCTGCTCTCACAGCATATCTCTGTAACCTCATCTCTCATGCAGTCGCTCCACTGGTGGATGACCTCCTCCAATCTATCCAGAGGTCTCCTTTTCTATCTACCTCATCATCAGGTACTCACGACGGATGCTTCTCCATATGCCTGGGGGGGTGGGCGCACATGAGCTCTCTTCAGACACAAGGTCATTTGTCTTCCACAGAGCTCATATTTCACATCAATTTGCTAGAGCTCAGCGCGATGTATTATGCACTGAAAGCTTTCCAACATCTTCTGAGCGATCAAGTCCTCATTCACACGGACAATCAAGTAGTGATGTACACATAAACAAGCAAGGACGCACGGGCTCTCTTCCTCTTTGTCAAGAGGCTCATAAGATTTGGCTTTAGGCGACCACCCGTAACCTTTTTCTGAGAGCAGTCTACATACAGGACAAGCAAAATTCTATGGCAGACTACCTCAGCAGAATTCTTCAGCCTCATGAATGGACCCTCAGTTCAACAACCCTTCAGGCTATCTTCACACAATGGGGCACTCCTCAAGTGGACTTGTTTGCAGCTCCCCACAATTACAAATTGCCCCAGTTCTGCTTCAGACTTTACTCTCCTCACCGTCTGGAAGCAGATGCGTTTCTTCTGGATTGGACACGAATGATTCTCTACGTGTTCCCTCCTACTCCTCTCATCTTGAAAACTTTGTTCAAACTCAAGCAGGAATCAGCCACCATGATCCTCCTAGTTCCTCAGTGGCCCAGACAGCATTGGTTCTCCCTTCTACTTCAACTCAGCACCAGGGAGCCCATACCTCTTCCAATGTTTCCTATTCTGCTCTTCTTCATCCCAACCTGCAATTGTTACACCTGATAACTTGGTATCTCTCGGGCTGACTTCATTACATTTTTCTCAGCCTGTGCACAATATTATTGACGCCTCCAGGAAACCGGCCACTCAACAATGTTACCAACAAAAGTGGATTCGGTTTTCTTCCTGGTGTCTCCATCATCATCATGATCCAACTTCCTGTCTAACTCTGGTCTGAAGTCTACGTCTATCAGAGTCCATCTCGGTGTTATTACAGCTTTTCACACGCCAGTCGAGGGAAAGCCTCTTACTGACCACCCTTTGGTCTCCAGATTCATGAAAGGACTTTTCAATGTTTAAGCCACCTCTCAAACCTCCTCCTGTCATCTGGGACCTTCATGTTGTTCTTTCCAGGTTAATGAAGCCTCCATTTGAACCAATGGCCACTTCTCACCTCAAGTTTCTCACCTGGAAGGTTGTTTTCCTTATTTCGCTCACTTCTGCCAGGAGAGTTAGTGAGCTACAAGCGTTGGTTGCAGATCCACACTTCAGTTTTTCACCATGATAAGGTGGTTCTCCACATGCACCTGAAGTTTCTACCAAAAGTTGTTATGGAATTTCCTCTCAATCAGTCAATTGTTCACCCAGTTTTTTCCCCTAAGCCTCACTCTCATACTGGAGAAACAGCGCTACACACTTTAGACTGTAAACGTGCTTTGGCCTATTTTATTGACAGGACAAAGCCATATAGAACATCTCCCCAACTATTCCTCTCATTTGATCCTAACAAGTTGGGGAATCCTGTTTCCAAACAAACTCTTTCCAACTGGTTAGCTGCCTGTATATCATTCTGCTACACTCAGACCAGACTGCCTCTGGAGAGTCATGTCACAGCTCACAAAGTATGGGCTATGGCAGCTTCTGTTGCTTTCCTTAGATTAGCTCCTATTGAGAAAATCTGCTATCTGGTCCTCAGTTCATACATTCACTTCAAATTACTGTCTGTAAACTTTTTCCAGAAGGGATGGGCACTTCGGCCAGTCAGTACTGCAAAATTTATTTTCTTAAAGGCCAACTCTCCCACCATCCCTTTCTAGTTAGCTTGGAGGTCACCCATATGTGAGAATATGCTGCCTGCTTGTCCTGGGATAAAGCACAGTTACTTACAGGTATTATCCAGGGACAGCAGGCAGATATTCTCACTACCCACCCACCTCCCCTGGCTGGCTTCTTAGCTAGCTTATCTTAACTGAAGGGACCAAGCGCCTACGTCGGGTGGGAAGGCACTCACGCATGTGCAGTGCAGGCTGATTGCAAACTTTCTAAAGTTGCAATTCACTTTTCAAGTGTCCGTACTGGGGCTCCGTCGGTGACATCACCCATATGTGAGAATATCTGCCTGCTGTCCCTGGATAATACCTGTTATGGTAGGTAACTGCTTTCTCTGCGCAATTCAGTTTGGAAGGTTGGAAAATGGCAGAGAGCTGCAGATTCTAATCAGAGCAGTGAGAAGCAGAAAAGGAAGCATTTATCTCTGCCAGTAGCACAGAAAGTTGAGGTATTGAAGAATGATTGTGGTATGTCTGTACAATGGCTGACTGAAGAATATGGTGTGGGGACAACAACTATATATGACTTAAAGAAACAGAAAGATAAGTTGTTGAAGTTTTACAGTGAGAGTGGTGACCAGAAATTAACAAAAAAACAGAAAAGCATTGCTTAGGGCAAAAAATGATCATGTGCTGATTGAGTGGGTTTGGTAAAGAAAGCGTAAACATATGCTATTGCCTGGTTTGGCAATAATGAAGAAAGCCAAGAACTCAGCATTGATAATGAGTGTGACTATTCTCTGAGTGGGTTTGGGAAAGAAAGCGTGAACATATGCTATTGTCTGGATTGGCGATAATGAAGAAAGCCAAGAACTGAGCATTGATAATAAGTGTGAATATTCAGAAGATTGTAGAAATTTAAGAAACTCTATGGTGTTAAATATCTTGGTCTGGTGAAAAAGTTTCTGATTATGAGGTAGCTGAAAGTTATATTGATGAACTTACTAAGAGGATATCTGATGGAAACCTTGGACCTGAACAAATTTACAGTGCTGATGAAACAGCTCTCTACTGGCACTATATTCTTAGCAAACACAATAGCTATTGAATGAGCACCATCTAATTTTTAAGGACACAGGACAGGGTAACTGTTCTTGCATATACCAATGCTTCTGACACACACAAATTAAATTTGGCAATGATTGGAAAAAGCCAACATCCCCGATGTTTAGGACTATTATGCTAACAAAAAAGCATGGGTAACCAGAGAAACATTTAGTGATTGGTTCAAGATGTACTTTGTGCCAGCAGCAAGAACTCATTGTACAGAAGCTGACCTGGAAGAGAACTGTGACATTTTACTGGTTAAAGAAATCTGCCATTTACTTCCCACCCAATTTACCTCCTTACAGCCTTAAGACAAAGGAATTTTATATTCCATGAATATCAAGTATAAAGACTTTTTCAGTGCAATAGGTGTGTCATTCTGGACAAGCGGGTAACTCCCCATGACCATGAGCCTTTGCAGAGCTGCTAAAGAAAAGGCTGAATTGCTTAACCAATATTTCTTCTGTGTTCACGGCTGAAGCGCCGGGAGTGGGACCACAGAAGACAAACATGAATAGGGATGGAGGAGTGGTAGGTCCTGATCGATTTTCAAAGGGTTGTGTTCGTGAGGAGCTAGTTAAAATAAAAGTAAACAAAGCGATGGGGCCAGGTGGTGTGAATCTGAGGGTGCTGAAGGAACTTAGGGAAGTTCTGGTGGCTCCACTAACTGACCTTTTCAATGAGTCTCTAGAGTCGGGAGTGGTACCGGAGGACTGAAAAAGAGCAGATATGATCCCTCTTCACAAAAGTGGAAGTAAGGAAGACATAGAGAATTACAGGCCGGTAAATCTGACTTCTGTGGTAAGCAAATTAATGGAAACACTTTTAAAACAGAGAATGGTGAAGTTTCTGGAATCCAGTGGCTTACAGGACCAGAGATAACATGGATTCACTAGAGGTAGGTCTTATCAAACAAATCTGATCAATTTCTTTGACTGGGTGACCAGAGAATTGGATAGAGGGAGTATGCTAGATGTGGTGTATTTAGATTTTAGCAAAGCCTTTGACAGTGTTCCACACAGACGTCTAATAAATAAACTTAGTGCCCTCAGGATGGGTCCCAAAGTGATATGCTGGGTCAAGAATAGTTGAGTGGAAGGCGACAGAGGGTAGTGATCAATGGAGATCGCTCTGAGGAAAGTGATGTTACCACTGGTGTGCCTCAAAGTTTTGGTCTTGAGCCTGTTCTTTTTAACATTTTTATAAACTAAAGGGTTGTCAAGTAATATTTGCCTCTTTGTGGATGATACAAAAATCTGCAATAGAGTAGACATGCCGGGATGGTGTGAATAACATGAAGAAAGACCTGGCGAAGCTTGAAGAATGGTCTGAAATTTGGCAGCTAAAATTTAATGCTAAGAAATGCAAGGTCAAGTATTTGTGCTGCAAAAGGGACCGGTACAGATTAGGGGGTGAAGAACTTATGTGCATGGCAGAAGAGCGGGACTTGGGTGTGATTGTATGTGATGATCTTAAGGAGGCCAAAAGGGTTGAAAAGATGACGGCGAAAGCTAGAAGGATGCTAGGTTGCATAGGGAGAGGTATGACCAGTAGGAAGGAGGAGGTATTGATACACCTGTATAAAACTTTGCTGAGACCTCATTTAGAATATTGTGTTCAGTTCTGGAGGCTGCACCTTTGAGAGAGTAAACAGGCAGATAGACAAGGGCGACCGAGTCGACATTGTATATCTGGATTTTCCAGAAGGCGTTCGACAAGGTTCTACATGAATGACTACTTCAGAAAATTGCAAGCCATGGAATCGAGGGTGAAATACTCATGTGGATTAAAAACTGGCTAGAGCATAGGAAACAGGGTGGGGGTAAATGGACGATACTTGGACTGGAAGAGCGTCACCAGTGGGGTGCCGGAGGGCTCGGTGCTTGGACCCGTGCTCTTGAACTGGACATTGGTATGACGAGTGAGGTGATTAAATTTGCGGACAATACAAAGTTATTCAGAGTAGTGAAGATACAGGAGGATTGTGAAGATCTGCAACGTGACATTATCAGGCTCAAGGAATGGGCATCGACATGGCAGATGAGGTTCAACGTGGATAAGTGTAAAGTGATGCATGTCGGTAACAAAAATCTCATGCACGAATACAGGATGTCCGGGGCGGTACTTGGAGAGACCTCCCAGGAAAGAGAATTGGGAGTTCTGATCGAGAAGTCGATGAAGCCGTCCACGACGGTGGCGAAAAGGGTGAACAGAATGCTAAGAATGATTAAGAAGGGGATCACGAACAGATCAGAGAAGGTTATCCTGCCCCTGTACCAGGCCATGGTGCGCCCTCACCTGGAGTACTGTGTCCAGCACTGGTCGCCGTACATGAAGAAGGACATGGTATTACTGAAAGGGTCCAGAGAATAGCGACTAAAATGGTTAAGGGGCTGGAAGAGTTACCGTATAGTGAGAGATTAGAGAAACTGGCCTCTTCTCCCTTGAGAAGAGGAGACTGAGAGGGGACATGATCGAAACATTCAAGATAAAGACAGTAGATAAAGACAGGTTGTTTACCCTCTCCAAGGTAGAGAGAACGTGAGGGCGCTCTCTAAAGTTGAAAGGGGATAGATTCCGTACAAACATAAGGAAGTTTTTCTTCACCCAGAGAGTGGTAGAAAACTGGAACGCTATTCCGGAGTCTGTTATAGGGGAAAACATCCTCCAGGAATTCAAAACAAAGTTGGACAAGTTCCTGCAAAACTGGAATGTATGCAGGACTCATTTAAAGCATTGGCCTTTGACCTAAAGGCTGCCGTGTGAGTGGACTGCTGGGCACGATGGGCCACTGGTCTGACCCAGCAGCGGTAAATCTTATGTTCTGTATTACAGCCAATCATAGAACAAATGAAACAAATAAATAAAACTTTCTCTCACCAGCCTGGTCTGGTGAACACCCTGAGTGCTCAGTTCTTGTCCCAGGTAAGTCCAGCTAATTTCCCAGCAAACTGCAAAAGCATGAATCACAACATTATCATTATTCAGTTCTTTAGCTAAAAGAAAAAACCCCAAAACATTTCTTATCAGGCATTGAGGATTTCCACTCTTCTCAATGCTCCAAGGAGCGCAAGGTTGGTGGATTTACCAAATCGGCACTTTGCAAGCACAAAATGCAAAAACCCACAAAACTCTCCTCTGAGATGACGCCAAATCCTGCCCCCAACCTTAATGTCTCCTTAGCTTCAATGAAGGCAAAACAAACTCTCCAGGTAAAAATAGTTTTACCTCTGCTTAAGCTGCAGCAGAACTCCTGCCTGCAGTGGCAGCCATCTTGAAAAGGTAAAAAAAAACAAAAAACCCAAACCTAAAACAAAAAACCCAAACCTTTAACAAAAACAAACAGTTCACTGGCAGGTTTCAGGGGATAAACTTTCCCTCCTTCAAAGGTCCCGATAAGTTCTCCAACATACCAGTAAGACTCTCAGTTATAAAACTTCCTTAGCAGCAAGAAGTTACCTCTAGCAAACACAAACGGAACTCTTGCAGAAAGAGAGAAAAAAACCTTGGCAAAAAACACTGTTGGCTCAACTCACTTCAATTTCTTCTGCAAATGATATCTCAGGCAGTGCATTCCATTCCATGGCTTCATGCTCATTGTCCTCTTGCAAATACTCTCCTTCCTCGGGTGTTTGCATTTCTATATCCTCTGGGTGCTGGGACTATGGAGACTCCTCCAGCATAGGAGCTTCCCTGGGCTTCCTCTCTGACTGGTTCCCAGTCATTTAAGTGTTGCAGAGCCATGCCCAGCCCTGCGCAGGGGATGGTTCCTGCTCAGGTCTGACTGCCTCTCAGCCTGTTTTGCCAGCAATTTCAAGATGGATGCCCTTAAAGGGGCATAACCCTGTTTTCCCAGACTGTACTATGGAAATTAAACTATCAGAATTCTGAGACTAAAACCTGGCACAAGGCCTGAGCGGTAGTCGGGCTTGTGACAATATTCTAGTCCTAACTTAAGTATAGATTTAAAAAGTGCAAGCACAAACTAGAAGCAGCAATACTTTCTTCAGTTGTGTGTACGACAACCGGTCAGCAAAAAACCCACTGGGAGTACCCCCTTTCACTACCGTGTCATCAGAGGAAGTTTGTTGGAGATGCAGGGGGAATTCGGTGGAGATACATTTGTGAGTTTATTTCTCTGATGATGCGGTCGTGAAACGGGGTACTCCCATCGGGTTTTTAGCTGACCAGATGTCACTCATACAACTGAAGAAAGTATTGCTGCTGTAAAGTCTCTGTTGGGAATTATGCTTTGCAGTGAGATGGCTTATATGGAACAAGACGACTGCTAAGCTAAGTATTTGATTTTGATTATTGGCTTTTGTGACTGGTTTGTTTGTGTTGTGTGTTGTGACCAACGGTTCAAATAGTTATTGCTGCAGAGAGAGAGAGAAGTGAGATAGAGATGTTTGGGGAAGAGAAGGATGACAGGGAGAAATGTTGTATATGGTGGTGGAGAGAGAACGGAGGAACAGATTGAAGGGGATGCAAGGGGGAGGAATATTGGACATAGTGATGGAGGGAGAGATGTGGCATGATGCTGGAGAGGGTTGAGAGAAGGAGAAATGGGCATGGGGCTGGTGGACAATGGTGAAAAATGCTGCACATGCTCCAGGGGATATGAGAGGGAGAAATGTTGGATGTGAAGGTAGAGGGGGTGGGAGAGATGCCTGGATCTCTCAAGACAGATGGACAGTGAGCGAGAGAGACATGTTGCCAATAGGGGTGGAGGAGAGAGGAAGAAAAATTGGAGTCATGGAGGGACAGAGAGAAATGTTGGTTGGGGAAGAGAATGAGGTCCGATGGAGATGAAGCATGCAGCAGGCAGAAAGAAAGCAATATTGGATGCACAGTCAGAAGGAAGTGTAACCAGATTAATGAAATCACCAGACAACAAATGTAGGAAAAATGATTTTATTTTCAATTTAGTAATCAAAATGTGTCAGTTTTGAGAATTTATATCTGCTGTTTATATTTTGCATTATATTTGTCTATTTTTCTATAGTTGTTACTGAGATGACATGCATTCCTTCTGGATTGGATGAACAAGTTCCTATATGCATTTCGGCAAATCCCTCTCATTGTAAAAATTTTGATCAAACTCAAGAGAGAATCAACCACCATGATCCAGATAGCATCTTGGTTCTCCCTTCTATTTCAGCTGATGGTCAAGGATCCAATTCCATTACAGATATTTCCATCTCTGTTCACTCAGAGTCATGGATCCATGTTACATCCCAGTCTGCAATCTTTACACTTGACAGTGTGGTGGTACCTTTCAGTGTAACTTCAACAAATTTTCATATCTCTGATTCTGTTCAAGCCATTATTGCTGTGTCCAGAAAACCATCTACCCAGCAATTCTATAAACAGAAGTGGACACGGTTTACTTCCTGGTGTTCTATTCATTACCAAGAACCTTCCACCTCGTCACCTTCATTAGTTCTGGATTACCTTCTCCATCTTTCCACTTCTGGCCTCAAAACCACTTTGGTCGGAGTATACCTCAGTGCTCTTTCCATGCTTCTGTCAATGATAAACCTCTGGTTTCCAGGTTTATGAAAGGTCTTTTGAACTCCAATGCTCCGCTAAAACTGCATCCAGTTGTCTGGGATCTTAATATAGTCCTTGCCAAGTTGATGAAGCCACTGTTTGAGCCACTGACATCTCATCTCAAGTTCCTTTCTTGATCATTGTTACTTCAGCTCGTCGAGTCAGCGAACTTCAAGTTTTGGTTTCTGACTCACCATATACAGTGTTTTGCCATGACAAGGTGATTCTTTGCACTTATCCTAAATTCCTTCCAAACATTGTTATGGAATTTCATCTGAATTAATCCATTGTGCTTCCAATCTTCTTTCCAAAGCCTCATTCTCATCCTGGAGAAGCAGCTCTTCATATATTAGACTGTAACTGAGTCTTGACGTACTACCTACAAAGGATTAAGCTACACAGGACTTCACCTCAATTATTCTTCTCTTTTGATCCCAACAAACTAGGCTGTCCTGTCACCATGAGAACCCGTAGGCAACTTTGCAGAATCGGACTCCGATAAAGCCGAACTACTGAACAAATACTTCTGCTCAGTCTTTACCTGTGAGGCACCGGGATCCGATCCACAGCTGCAAACAAGGGAGAGCTCAGAAGACCCGTTCAGGAATTTTGAATGTTCCACCAGCAGCATCTACCAAGAATTGCCAAGGCTCAAAGTGAATAAAGCCATGGGACTGGATAAATTGCACCCCAGAGTGCTTAGGGAATTGAGAGATGTCCTGGCAGAGCCATTAGCCACACTCTTCAATCTTTCTCTAAGCACGGGAAAAGTTCCATTAGACTGGAAAACAGCTAATATCATTCCGCTCCACAAAATGGGATGCAGGTTAGAGACTGCAAATTACAGACCAGTAAGTCTCACATCAATAGTGTGTAAACTTATGGAAACATTGATTAAACACAAATTAGATACGGTTCTGGATGATGAGAGACTGAGGGATCCCCACCAGCATGGATTTACAAGGGGGAGATCCTGCCAATCCAACCTGATCAGCTTCTTTGACTGGGTAACAAAAAAACTAGATAAGGAAGAGTCCCTAGATGTAGTGTATCTGGATGTCAGTAAGACTTTTGATAGCATCCTCCACCGTAGACTTTTGAACAAGATGAGTTTGGGGCTAGGAGAAATATTAACTGCATGGGTTAAAGATTGGCTCAGTGGCAGACATCAAAGGGTGAAAGTCTGAAAAGTCGGAAGTGCACAGTGGAGTACCGCAGGGCTTGGTCCTGGGCCCAATCCTATTTAATATCTTCATACGAGATCTGTCTCGGGGACTTCGGGGTAAAATTGCATTATTTGCCAATGATGCAAAATTATGCAACATAGTGGGCGGAGGTACAGTGCCTGACACTATGACACAAGACATACTTTTACTGGAGCACTGGTTTACTATTTGGCAGCTGAATTTTAATGCTAAGAAGTGTAAAGTTATGCACCTTGGTAACAGAAACCCATGCAGAACCTACACTCTAAATGGTGAGACCTTAACTAGAACTGTTGCAGAACGAAACCTGGGAGTAATCAGTAGTGAAGATATGAAGACAGCCAATCAAGTGGAGAAAGCCTCATCCAAGGCTAGACAAATGCTGGGTTGCATCTGGCGAAGTTTTGTCAGCCGATAGCCCAAAGTGGTAATGCCGCTGTACAGGTGGATGGTGAGACCACATCTGGAATACTGTGTGCAATTTTGGAAGCCACATTATCAGAAGGATGTGCTGAGAATAGAATCGGTTCAACGGTTGGCCACCAGGATGGTCTCAGGATTCAAGGATGTCCCATATGAAGAACGTCTAGGTAGGTTGCAACTATACTCTCTCTAGGAATGCAGAGAGAGGGGTGACATGATAGAGACGTTCAAATACATTACTGGCCGTATTGAGGTGGAAGAAGACATCTTTTTCCTTACAGGACCTAGGGCGACAAGAGGGCATCTGCTAAAAATCAGGAGCGGGATATTTCATGGTGACACTAGGAAGTACTTCTTCACCGAAAGGGTGGTTGACCGTTGGAATGATCTTCCACTTCAGGTAGTTGAGGCCAATAATGTGACTGACTTTAAGAACAAATGGGATCAACATGTGGGTTCAATTCAAAGAAGAACTTAGGGGGGAGGGTTATTTGAGTGAGCAGATTTGTTGGGCCGCAGGCCCTTTTCTGCCATCATATTCTATGTTTTTATTTCCACATAGCTAGCAAAATGGAAATGCTGTAACACGTCCCTCGAGTTTCAATCCAGCCCAAGCATAGCAGCCTGTATTTCCTTCTGCTATGCTTGGGCTGGATTGAAACTCGAGGGACGTGTTACAGCACACAAAGATTGAGCTATTGCAACCTCAGTAGCTTTCTTACATTCCACTCCCATTGATGAAATTTGCAAAGCAGCCACTTGGTCCGCAATCCACACATTCACATCTCACTACTGTCTAGAATCCTATTCCAGATGAGATGGTCATTTCGGCCAAGCAGTGTTACAGAATTAATTTTCTTCTTAATGGCCAATTCTCCCTCCATTCCATTGTAGTAAGCTAGGGAGTCCCACTTGTGAGAATATGCTGCCTGCTTGTCCTGGAATAAAGCACAGTTTCTTACCGTAATAGATGTTATCTGGGGACAGCAAGCAGATATTCTCACATCCCTCCCACCCACCTCCCCTGGTTGGCTTCTTAGCTTGCTTATGGAACTGAGGTATTGCGAGCCTTGGTGGGGCGGGAAGGCACTCGCTCATATGCTGTGCGGGTAGTCTGAAAGCTTTTAAGCTCTTAAAGTGCCGGTGCACTTTTCACTGTCTGTACCGGGCTCCATGGATGGCATCGCCCACATGTGAGAATATCTGCCTGCTGTCCCCGGATAACACCTGTTACGATAAGTAACTGTGTTTTGGATGCTATCCTATAATTAATAGGAAGCAAATGAGCATCAATATACCTTCAGAGCACTCCCTTCTTATCAACATCTGAAGCATGACCTTTTGGATACTAAAAAAATATATTGTGTGCTCCACGTTTGTTGCTTTTGACATAACCTCTTGAACCTCTACTGTTTCACTAGCCATGCGAAGACAAGCCTGGCTTAGGATTTCAGATCTAGACACCAGTGACCAAGACCATCTTGCTAACATACCCATTGCAGGGGATGATCTTTTTGGAGACTGTGTAGAGTAGCGGTCTTCACTAATTTTTAAACGAGGAATGTTTGGGTCCAAAAGGGCTAAAGGAGAGCTGACAAATGTCTTCTTGCTTGAGGCCATGAGAATATTCATTCCTACCAGAAAACTTGTCCTTGGTCACATGTGCAGAACACAGATAAAACTTATGCAAATACAAGACCACAAACTAAAAGTCCTAATATCCACAAACAAAACCCTAAGATGCCAGACTAAATTGAAAACAAAATTATTTTCCTACCTTTGGCGATTTTATTTTTCTAACCATCTTTTCCCAGTCTCTGGTTGCACTTCCTTCTGTCTTTGCTCTTAACTCTGTTTTGAAGGTCTTCTTATCAATTTGTTGGTTTTCTTTCCTTCACTTTCTGCTCTACACCCCTTAGATAGCAGTTATAACATTTGTATTCAAATGTCAAATGTTTGTTACCTTTACAAAAACCAGCGATTTCTTCGTTTTCCTGTATATTATGAACTTAAATGAATTTAAATGAACTTGAACATATGAAGAAAATGTGTTTTGTTTGGGTTTTTTAAAAAAATTATTGAAAAAAGTATAAGATATAACTTTTTCACCAAGTCTCAGAGAGTGATTGGTTACATATGAGGTTGCGATGATTGGAAGGTGAACTCTTTCCCGCTAAAGTGGCTTCTCAGCTTTCCTTTTTGGAGTTTCATATCTGTGAGCGCATTATATATAAACCAATTGCTATCAATTTTTTCATTGAAGTCGGGCTTTTTTGATATATAACTAGTGGTTTCATTTTTGGCAATAACTTTTAACATTCAACTTCCTTCTCAAATCTATCTACTTTTAATGCCTTCCCTTCTCATCTATCGATGCGTACTTCCTCCTCCCTCTTTCTTCTCTTCCCTTCCCTTACATCTGTCTGCCATCTCCTCCCTTATTCCCATCCATCCATAAACGGCATTTCTTCCATCTTTCTTACTTCCCCACCCCTGTGCACAATCTCCTCCCTCTTTTTCCCCTCCATCTCTGTACCATCTCCTCCCTCTTTCCCATAGTCTGACATCTGTCTTCCCACCTTCCCCCTGCTATGGTCTGGGATCTTTCCCCTCCTTCCTTCAGTCTGGCATCTCTCTTCCCTCCTTTACTTCTCTCCTCCCCCCACCCCTTGGTGGTCTGGCGCATCTGTTTATTATCCCAGGACAAGCAGGCAGCATATTCTTAACACATGGGTGACGTCACCGACGGAGCCCTCGGTACGGACCTTTTTAACTAGAAGTTTCTAGTTGGCCGCACCGCGCGTGCGCGAGTGCCTTCCCGCCCGACGGAGGAGTGCGTGGTCCCCAGTTTCTTCGTTTCCGCGGAGCGAAGAAGACGCGTGTGTTTTTTCAACGGCCGTTGAAACCACTTTTTTGCCTTCCCGCTCGCGCTTTTTTCCTTAATTTTTCTTTCTTTACCTTCGGGTTTATTTTTCTTTGATTTGCAAAAAAAAAAAAAAAAAAAACTTTGCTTTTTTCCCTTTTTCTTTCGTTTTTGCCCCGGCGGGGCCTGTTGCCAGTATACAGGCCTCGGGCTTCGATTTTGCGGAGGCTATCTTCCCCTTCATGCCCCCGCAGGTCGGTTTTAAGAAGTGCCAGCGGTGTGCACGCCCGATCTCCATAACTGACCCACACAATTGGTGTTTGCAGTGTCTGGGTCCGGAGCATCGGGCGGACTCCTGCACCCGCTGTGCTACTCTTCAAAAAGAACCCTTAAATCCGAAGAATTCAGCAAACTCTCCTCTTCGGCACCGAGTCGGCGATGGACTCCTCACCTTCAACAGCGGTACCTCAAAAATCGGCACCGTCGTCCTCGACACCGACCGACCCCGCATCGGCGTCACTGGCGCCAGGTAAGCCGGCTAAGAAGCCTTCCTCTTCCCTCGAGCGCCCTCCGGCTACGGTGGCGACACCGTCCCTACCGGCATCGCACCGGTCCCGCAAACGCTCCGCCCCGATCTCGGTGAGTGCCTCGTCATCGGCCTCCTCATCGCCGGGGCGTGGAGCGGCATCTAAGGAACCGAAGAAAAAGAAAGCGGTTCCGATGCCACCCCTAGATGACCGTATCTCGGCCATCTTAAAGGCTCAACTCCAAGAACAGTTGAAGAAACAACTTGAACAACTGTTGCCCACTATCCTGGCACCGCTCCTTCCGGTACCAGACCGGCCCGAGCCCCGTACCGAGCCCCCGGTGTCCACCCCTTCGGTACCGGTGAACACATCCATGCCGATCCTTTCGGCCCAACAACTTCAAGGCGATCCGGTGGTTCACTCTCAGGCCACATTGGATCCTCCTCGGCACCAGGCGGTACGGCATTCTTCTCGGGACCGAGATAGACGCCGGTCGTCCTCCCCTGGTACCGTTTCGGTGCGCTCTGGAAAGTCCTTGTCCAAAACTCGCCATACCGCGCCCTCCACCCCGGTGTCTCGACCAGAAGTCAGGGACCCTGACTTATGGGAGGAAACTCCTCTCGGTACCGAGGAGGATCCCTCCTCATCTGATGAGGAACCATCGGCACCCGATGCCACCTCTAAACCAGAGCAGTCCTCATTTTCTAAATTTCTGAGAGAAATGTCTGCTGCCTTATCCCTTCCTCTGGAATCGGACTCAAAAAAGTCTCAAGCCTTTCTAGAGGCTCTAGACTTTGAGCAACCTCCTAAGGAGTTCCTCAAGCTTCCCGTGCATGACATTCTACGGGAAACGTTCTACAAAAACTTGGAAAATCCCCTCACGGTACCGGGAGCCCCCCGTAAACTGGACAACCTTTACCGTGTCATTCCCATTCCTGGATTCGACAAATCTCAATTGCCCCATGAGTCCCTTCTGGTTGAATCCACCTTAAAAAAGACTCAGGGCTCCAGTGTCTATGCCTCTACCCCTCCTGGCAGAGAAGGTAAAACCATGGACAAGTTTGGCAAGAGGCTTTACCAGAATGCCATGCTTGCAAACAGGGCAAACAACTATTCCTTCCATTTTTCCTTCTATCTGAAACATTTGGTCCAACAACTGTCTGCCCTCCAAAAGTACCTTCCTGAGCGCAAGGTCCCGCTATTCCAACAGCACATCTCTGGCCTTCTCCAAATGCGCAAGTATATGGTCCGCTCGATATACGACTCCTTCGAGCTCACCTCTCGGGCCTCTGCCATGGCCGTAGCCATGCGTCGCTTGGCCTGGCTCAGAGTCTCCGACCTGGACATCAACCACCAGGATCGTCTGGCCAACGCCCCCTGTCTCGGGGATGAGCTTTTTGGAGAGTCACTGGATTCCACCACCCAGAAACTCTCTGCCCATGAGACCAGGTGGGACACCCTGATCAAGCCGAAAAAGAAGGCACCGCCTACCCGACCCTATCGGCCACAAACATCTTATCAACGGAGATTCTCAGCCAGACCACTCAACCCGCCTCCCCAGCAATCTCGGCGACCCCGTCAACAGCAACATCATGCTCAGGCTCGATCTCAGGCCACTCAACCCTCTAAGCCTCCTCAGCCTGCTAAACAATCTCAGCCCTTTTGACTCTTCTCTCCAGGGCATAGCCAGTCATCCACCCTTGCTACCTCTTCCACAACCCATCGGAGGTCGTCTCACCATTTTCTCCAGCCGTTGGGAAGTCATCACGTCGGACCAGTGGGTCCTCAACATCATCCGCCACGGCTACTCTCTCAACTTCCAGACTCTACCTCCGGACAACCTTCCCGTAGAGTCTGCTTCAAACTCATCTCAAACCCCCCTCCTCCTGAGGGAGGTTCAATCCCTCCTCCTTCTCAATGCCATCGAAGAAGTACCTCCAGATCAAAGGGGTCAGGGATTCTACTCCCGCTACTTCCTGGTCCCCAAAAAGACGGGAGACCTCCGCCCCATTCTCGATCTAAGGGACCTCAACAAGTGTCTAGTCAAGGAGAAGTTCAGAATGCTCTCCCTTGCCACGCTTTACCCTCTTCTTTCTCAACACGACTGGCTATGTTCCCTGGACCTCAAAGAGGCCTACACTCACATCTCCATCAATCAGAATTCTCGCCGCTACCTACGGTTCCAGGTACTGCACCACCACTATCAGTACAAGGTGCTACCGTTCGGCCTAGCTTCCTCACCCAGGGTCTTCACCAAGTGCCTTATAGTGGTAGCGGCCTTCCTCAGGTCTCACAACCTCCAGGTGTTCCCCTACTTGGACGATTGGTTGGTGAAAGCACCTTCATCTCAACTCGTGCTACAAGCCACTCATCACACCATCTCTCTCCTCCACCTCCTGGGGTTCGAGATCAACTACCCCAAGTCGCACTTACTTCCCACCCAGCGACTTCAATTCATTGGAGCAGTTCTGGACACCACGCTCATGAGGGCCTTTCTCCCCTCCGATCGCCAGTGGACCCTGCTCCATCTCTGCCGTCAGGTACTCATGCACCCCTCCATCCCTGCCCGACAGATGATGGTCCTACTGGGTCACATGGCCTCGACGGTGCATGTCCTTCCTCTGGCACGCCTCCACCTTCGTACGCCTCAGTGGACTCTCGCCAACCAATGGTCACAGACTACGGACCTTCTTTCTCATCCCATCTCTGTGACATCATCTCTTCAGCAATCTCTCCAATGGTGGTTGAACTCCTCAAATCTTTCCAGGGGTCTACTTTTTCATCTGCCCCCCCACTCTATGATCATCACCACAGATGCGTCCCCCTACGCGTGGGGAGCTCACCTAGGAGACCTACGCACCCAGGGACTTTGGACCCCACAGGAGCGTCGTCATCACATCAATTTCCTGGAACTCAGGGCCATGTTCTATGCCCTCAAGGCTTTCCAACATCTTCTCTGCCCTCAAGTCCTCCTCCTGTGCACAGACAATCAAGTCGCCATGTACTACATAAACAAGCAAGGCGGCACCGGATCACGCCCCCTTTGTTTGGAGGCTCTGCGCATCTGGACCTGGGCCACGGACCGCAATCTCTTTCTCAGGGCGGTCTATATCCAGGGCGAACAGAACTCTCTGGCCGACAATCTCAGTCGCATCCTTCAACCTCACGAGTGGACGTTGGACCCTCCGACTCTGCTCTCCATCTTTGCTCGATGGGGCACTCCGCAGGTGGACCTCTTTGCAGCACCTCACAATCATCAGCTGCCCCAATTCTGCTCCAGACTCTTCTCTCCTCACCGTCTGGCCCCGGATGCATTCCTGCTCGATTGGAGGGATCGGTTCCTGTATGCCTTCCCTCCACTTCCTCTGATGTTGCGGACCTTGTCCAAACTCCGCAAAAACCACGCCACCATGATCCTTATCGCACCTCGGTGGCCTCGCCAACACTGGTTCTCACTCCTGCTCCAGCTCAGCTCCAGGGAACCCATTCTACTTCCTGTGTTTCCTACTCTACTTACGCAACAGCATCAGTCTCTGCTACATCCCAATCTGTCTTCGCTCCACCTGACAGCTTGGTTTCTCTCGGGCTGACCTCTCCGGAGAATCTATCTCAACCGGTCCGCCTCATTTTGGACGCTTCCAGGAAACCGGCCACTCTCCAATGTTACCATCAGAAGTGGACCAGATTTTCCTCCTGGTGTCTCCGGCATCATCAAGAACCCACCTCCTTAGCGGTGGAAACTGTCTTGGAATATTTGCTCTCACTGTCCAACGCTGGCCTCAAAACTACCTCCATCAGAGTCCACCTCAGTGCCATCACTGCGTTTCATGAGCCTATTCTCGGAAAACCCCTCACGGCTCATCCTCTGGTTTCCAGAGGACTCTTCAACATCAAACCGCCTCTCAAGCCTCCTCCTGTCGTCTGGGACCTGAATGTGGTTCTCTCAGCTCTCATGAAACCTCCGTTTGAGCCTCTTGCCACAACTTCTCTCAGGCTTCTTACCTGGAAGGTGCTTTTCCTAATTGCCATCACCTCTGCCAGGAGGGTTAGCGAACTGCATGCACTGGTTGCCGACCCACCTTTCACTGTTTTTCACCATGACAAGGTTGTTCTGCGTACCCACCCTAAATTCCTTCCCAAGGTGGTCTCAGCTTTTCACCTCAACCAGTCCATTGTGCTGCCCGTCTTCTTCCCTAAGCCTCACTCGCATCCTGGGGAACAGGCGTTGCACACGCTGGATTGTAAGCGTGCCCTTGCTTACTATCTTGATCGTACCAGAGCTCACCGAACAGCCCCTCAGCTCTTTTTGTCTTTCGACCCCAACCGTTTGGGTCGTCCTGTCTCCAAACGGACACTTTCAAATTGGCTTGCTGCCTGTATTGCTTTCTGCTACGCTCGGGCCGGTCTCTCACTGGAAGGAACTGTCACGGCCCACAGAGTCCGAGCTATGGCTGCTTCTGTGGCTTTCCTCCGCTCCACGCCCATCGAGGAAATCTGCAAGGCGGCCACTTGGTCCTCAGTTCACACGTTCACTACTCACTACTGTCTGGATGCGTTCTCCAGACGGGATGGACACTTCGGCCAATCTGTGTTACAAAATTTATTTTCCTAATGGCCAACCATCCCACCTCCCTTTTTGTTAGCTTGGAGGTCACCCATGTGTTAAGAATATGCTGCCTGCTTGTCCTGGGATAAAGCACAGTTACTTACCGTAACAGGTGTTATCCAGGGACAGCAGGCAGATATTCTTACGTCCCACCCACCTCCCCGGGTTGGCTTCTTAGCTGGCTTATCCTAACTGGGGACCACGCACTCCTCCGTCGGGCGGGAAGGCACTCGCGCACGCGCGGTGCGGCCAACTAGAAACTTCTAGTTAAAAAGGTCCGTACCGAGGGCTCCGTCGGTGACGTCACCCATGTGTTAAGAATATCTGCCTGCTGTCCCTGGATAACACCTGTTACGGTAAGTAACTGTGCTTTTTCTCCTTACCTTAGTCTGGAATCACTCTTCTTCCCTTCCCTGGTCTGGCATTATTTGATGCGCTTAGGTATACCAACATTTACCTGCTATTGACATGATGGAAGAGGACATGCCTAAACATGGGTATACCAATGTCAACATTATGCTAATATTCTGTAATGGAATTTTGACACCAAGATACTTCAGCTTGTGTGCCAGTGCCTTGGTTTAATGCCAGTTCTATTGGGACACTTAAACTGCCCCAAGTGTGTGTTGCTGACTGTGGATTAGTATGTGTAACTATCCAAGAGTACCAAAGAAACTTTTACAAAAATTATGTTTATCTATTCTATTATGCATTTTATACATTCATTTAGAAGACAAAACCCTGATTTTTTTTTTTCTGTATTGTAGGCTCACTGGTGGGCAGTATTGCTGATGGGAATTGCTCTGATTATGTTAATGGCTGGATTCATTAAGATATGCAGTGTCCATACTCCAAGCAGTAATCCGAAGCTGCCACCACCTAAACCACTTCCAGGTACTAGGATCCAATAATAATTTCATGATGTTTATAATATCCCTATTTATGTTTCTTTAAGTGGATGTTTGTGATATCTTGAAAAATTAAATAAATATAACATGAAAAGAAAACCATTAGCCAGGAAGACATGGGTTGGTTTTCCTTGGAAATGAACTATTCAGTATTGTGAAAACTTAGCTGTAACTGCTTGGTACATGCCTGCCCTTCCCATGTCCCTCTGGTAGTTATACAATATAGAATTTAGGTGCTAATATTATAGAATAGCATCTAAGGTAGTTAATGCATGTAACTGCAAACTAGGGTCGATAGTGCCAGTTAATTCCTATTATTGGTTTAGTGTCACTTTGCACCTTATTGGGCAGCTAACTTAAGATATAACTGTCACTATTCTACAACCTATATATACAGTTTTAAGTGCTAAGCATGAAGATGTTTGCACAAGATTAGAGAATGAGGAGGGACAATGATCTTGGTTGTTTGAACAGGTCATGTGCACATGATGGGGCATGCTCAGTTCATGATATATATTGTCATTCACCCTTCTAGTAAAGGGTACCCTTCTAACTATGGCAAGTCTTTTTGTTTGTCTCTATATGATGACAAAAGCCATGTCTCCTCCTCCAAATAAAGTATATCCACTGGTATTCATCAATTATAGAAAATTTTGTTGGAGATTGGTGTTTTGTTATTCAGCTGAATGGCACTATTAATGTAAGATATTGTTTTGCATTGGTTCTGGCTGGGGGGGTGGGTTGTGTGTGGTTTTTTTTTTAAATTATCTAGTTAATTCCTTCATATATTTCTGAGAAATTAAACAAAAAAAATGGCAAGTAAATAAGCAGCATGTGCTGTAATCATATCTATAATTAATCTTGATTTTAGTAAATGAAAGGAATTCTTAGATGATTCCATTTCTGAACACCTGATCCATCACAGAATTCAGCTGTTCACCTTGGTTTATATGAAAACCATCTAGATTATAGATGGTATATAAATTTTAAAAATAAATGAATAAATTTGTTAAAACTTGCAATAAATGTGGCACAAAATGGGAGGAATCCAGTATGTGTGCTTTAAAACCTTACATTAATGAATGCCGTTTTTATTCTCTTTCTCACCAAAAGGCTCTTTAAAGAGGAGGAGACCACCACAACCAACCCAGCAGCCTCCACGCCAGAGACCCCGGGAGAGTTACCAGATGGGACACATGAGACGCTAACAGCAGCTTTTGCCTTGGTTCTTCCTAGTGCCTACAATGGGAAAACTTCACTCCAAAGAAAACCTACTAAGAGTCAATATCCCCCCAGGCCAATGCGCCAACAAAACAAAAGTAAATGAAAAGAGGAGATACAAAAGGCAAGATCGTGTGTCCTCAAAACAAGTGGAGTTATTTAATTTTTTAATGGCTGATGTTTCCAGCTGACAGTGAAGAAAATTACTACTTTTTCTCAAAGATGGATGTTTTTAACCTAACGGCACAAAGTTTAAGAAGAGTATCATGAATTTTTTTGCCCTTATTTCACTCACTCCCATTTTCATTAGTTGTATCATTACTTCACTTGCAGGCAAACCTTTGATTCTAGAAAAAAAAAAAAATCAAAAACATTTTTATTAACAAATTGAAAGTCTATATTTTTCAAGCTGCCTATTGAGGCTGAAAACCTAGACCAACTCAACACTGGAGACGTTATCTGCCAACGTATATACATCGCTATATGCAGACATGTATTTCTAATGTACACCTGTACTTCTGTGTGCAATTGTTAAAAAAAAAATTGCAATATGAATATGTTCCTTTGTATTATAAAACTTTTTTTTCTGCTGTTAATGAAGAAATTATTGTTTAATTGATATACATACTCAGGATAACAGAGGAGATGGTGTACAGTTGCAAAATATTTCCATCATGCTCTATATTGCAGCTATGAAAAGAAAATAGAGCTTTCTTTTTAATTTTATTTTCAGAATTTTTAAAGTTCTTGTTTCATTTTACATCAAAGAAATGGCTGCTACTAAGATAAAGCATATGAGCTTTTCTGCTCTTTCTGGGCGTGCACATAAGTGTTGAGTGCATGCCAAATTCTTAGAATGAGGTTTTATTTAAGATTATCATTATAGCTCTTGGATATATTTTTTTATAACACTGTCTAATTATTCAGCTTACTAAGTAATAGATAGTTAGATAAAAATGGCTATCTATAATTTACTGGAAAAATACAATTACCCCTGTATTTACTAAGTTAACACACGATGACTACAAAATCTTTGCAGTAACTGTTGAGGTCATTCTTAGATTTTTTTGGGAGGGCTGCAGAGAAGGTTGCTACTATGTATTCTGCATTACCATGTAGTTAATACAGTTACCACTACCTCCTGAAGATGTAGGTGACTGCACCATGTTATCTGCAGCATTACCAGTTAACATAGTTTAGTAAATAGGGACCTTGATTATTATTTTATTTTTAATGAAAAGATTGCAACCAATTTGTTTGTATTCAAATGTCAAAAATTTAGGCTGAATTTGATTGGTCCAGTGTCAAGATGTGTGACGAGAGGTTGGTTCAGCTTTCTTAGCAAAATTCTCCAGATATTTTTTTCTGCTTGTTGTCAGTAATTGGGTAACCACTAAAGTACATTCACTTACCAAAGTGAGTTCAAACCTTAAAGGTAGACCTACTGTTTTGTTTTTGTTTAGATTATTTATATTTTTGATAGGAGAATTTTGTTAAAATGTAGTTATAAACTAATGGTAAAGGGGAAACAGAGTGCCCGTATCTATACTTTGCCTGAAGAGTGCAATTCACTGCTGTCTTAAGAGGAAGGAGAAACATGTCTTGTTTTATCAGGCATTTTACACCTATGCAGGAAACAGAAAAGGGCATTAGTGACCTTGTGACATATTTGCTATTTATAGGTTTTTGGGATGTATCAAGTAGGGGAATTAGAGGTAAACCGTTATAATATTTCCTGGCTTTGCTTAGGAAACAATTTTGATATTCAGGTTTACTAAAGATGGGAAAGGCTACTCTTGTATTAAGAGTGCAAGGTTTACACAGTCATTCTCACAATGTGACGCAAGCCAGCAAGGCCAAAACTGCTCCAGATAATAGTATAATTTCTTCCTTGTAAAGTTGTACAGTTATGTGGTGACTTTTACAAAAATACAGCTTTTTTTGTACAATGGTTTAGAGAGAAATTTTTGTACATGAAACCCCAGCCAAGTAGATAGACTATAAATAATTCTATACAACCTGAAGAATAGGTGAAGTATGTGTAGTTACTTTTACAGCCTTTAAATACGTTTTTTTTCAGACTGGGGAAAAACTTACAGTGAATTTCCTTTTCTAAAATTGAGACTTCTGTTCTCCATTGATTCATAGTAACTTCAGTATGGTAAGGCTTGGATCACTTTTTTGTTTTTGTTTTTTTGCTTTTTTTTGTTCTGTTGGGTTGTTTGTGTTTTGTTTTTTTGCCTGAATGGTATCCTGTGGTAGAGTTTGGGGAAGTATGGTCCACCCTGTTTTTATGCTGAGTCCAAGTAAAATGTTTTCTGAACTGAGAAA
Source organism: Geotrypetes seraphini (assembly GCF_902459505.1). Lineage (NCBI taxonomy): Eukaryota > Metazoa > Chordata > Amphibia > Gymnophiona > Dermophiidae > Geotrypetes > Geotrypetes seraphini. Next base: position 46,494,651 of record NC_047097.1, read on the forward strand.
TATGCACTGAATGCTCCACTACAAGTCAGGATGTGGTAAAATGAAAAAGATCAAGACAAATGAAAGCTAATACAACTGTCGATTTGATGTCCACTGTGTTTTATACAGTATCTTTTTTTGGGTTCACTTTTGAAATTTTTACTTAAAAGTTGCAAAAAAAATTTTAAAAAGTATTGTGCAGATAATGTTTTTTTGAAACTTGAAATGCATTAATAAATAGACTTGATAAAATGAACTTGAAAGACCCATGCTTTTCCACATATTTAAGTGCGTAAAGAAATTGTTGCATTGAGTGTCTCATTCCATTTTTTTTTCTATGTCATCTGACACTTCCTAAAGCACTTTGGACCCTAGCAATCAGCGTCAAGATAACAGATATAGTATTACTTATTCCTCTTTCCAACTGGAGACCTACAAACCCAGATTCAATAAAGCCTGGTAACCTTCGCTGCTGTTAAGGCAGGTTACAGTACATCTTAATTACCATGGTCTCATTTTTAACAACCTATATTAACCATACTTGAGTGAATCAGAACCTGTATGTTAATTCACATGTATGTAGTTGTGTGGCCATATGTGCCCTCCGCACCCTTACAACTATATTCAGAAGATTACCAGATGAATGATGAGGTGTTCTAGGTTTTAGGTGGTGTGAATGTATGTACATATAAGTCGAGAAAGTTTGAGGCACTTAGGAAAGAAAACAGAGAAAAACGAAGACTGATAACCATGCCATCTACTATCCCTTTCTCTCCTAATATAAATCCAATAGGAAGAAAGATAACAAAATTTATTAACATGGGCAAAAAGGATATATTTTAATTATTTATTCAAATATAAATGTACTTGCATGAAAATGTGAACCTTCTATTTAGTAACTTCCAACCAATACCGAACACCTACTACTATAGCACTACTAGACATATGCAGTGCTGTATATTAAAACATAGAAGAGATGGTCCTTGCTCAAAGAGCTTACAATCTAGTCAAGACAAACTGGACAAGAAGGTGCATCTATGCACACATTTTGCTGAGTGGGTCTCTGTATAGCAAGATTTAGAAGATGAGTTGGGGAGGGAGGGAACTAATGCTTCAAGGTGCTGTGACTTGTAAGAACATCAGCTTCCTTTCTCCTTTTGAACTAGAGATCAAAAAAGCTGTAGCAAATAAGCTGCTTAAAAAGTAAATAAAGCAGCAAAAAATAACCAAACCGTGAACCAGCAATATAAAATTACACAATATAAAAATCTTTTCTTCTTTTTTTTTCTTTTTAAGAAATCAGAGTACTTTTGGTGTTTAAAAAAAAAATTACCTTAATTTGAAATTAATTTCTCTTAGGATGTCGGAGATTTCTGTGAGCTGAAGGCAGTTATAAAGCTCTGAAATTCTCACTCCCATGTTATCCAGCCAAATAATTTCTCAGGGGTGCTATGATGTTAAAGGTATTTCCCATGTAGGCAAACTTGGGTCATCCCTCCCCTTTAGAATCACTGAGATCTGGAATAACCTCCCCTCCCCTCTCTGAACCTCAAGCTCCCTCCAACTCTTCCGCAAACACCTAAAAACCTGGCTATTCTCAAAACTGTAACACTTCTCCCCTCTTAGGCCTCTCACCTTCCCCCTTTACACCTAACTCTTTAATCTGTCCACTGTAGTTCCTCTCTCATCTTTCTTCCTGTAAACCGTGCCGAGCTCCGCATTCGTGGAGATGGTGTGGTATATAAACCCAAGGTTTAGTTTAGTTTAGTTTAGTATTATTTGCCTGCCTTCCCTTTTGAGCTAGAGGTGAAAAGTAAGTCTTCTGTAGTGAGTTTGAGTCAATTAAATTTATTTCTCCTCTCCAGACACTGCTAGAAATAGGAAATAACTATTTGGCTCTTTAGAGAGAGAAGAAAAAAATTAAGAGGTCCTTTAATAAGGTGCACTAACCGATTTAGCGTGCGCTAAATGCTAAGGCACCCATAGAATATAATGGGAGCGCTAAATCGGTTAGCATGCTAAATAATGCTGAAATCTACCTGTCAGAGCCTTGAAGAATAGCAAATTCACAAGGCAGTTAAATCTTGAAAAAAAAAAAATAGTACCTCCTAGATCAAGCACCCTGGACCTTAATTCCATAAATAATAGTCTCAAGTACTCATATGATGGTCAATACATACTATATATCATCAAACATCTACTAATAATAAATCAAATAAACTACATGGTAAGATACCAGCCAATAGGCAACAAATGTCTTTAAAAATTAGTCATGCTGACATGCACGTTTTGTAACAAAGGGCTTCTTTTACGAAGGCGCGTTAGGGCCTTAACGTGCAGAATAGTGCGCGCTAGCCACTACCGCCTCCTCTTGAGCAGGCAGTAGTTTTTTGGCTAGCGCACGCTAATCCGGTACGTGCGCTAAAAACACTAGTCCATCTTCGTAAAAGGAGCCCAAAATGTACAATATATTTTCTTATGGAGAACCATGCCCTGACGCAGTTTTTATTGTGAAACATGCATGAAAGCTACAGGTCTGATTATTAAAGACAAAGATAAGCATTATGAGTCCCATTCTCTAAAAATTCCTTTTGAGAAATCTATAAGAAAACTTGAGCCAAAAGGAAGCTTAGCAGTGTTGACTCAAATTGAAGAAATATTTCAGTACTGTTTCTGAAAGCTCTTTAAGAGAATTCTTTATTTTGTTGATGTATATACTTAACAATTTAAAATTGCTAGCTTATTTTTGGATGACTGACTTAATAGTTAACTAAAGGCAAGTTGTGAAGAATTTTAAATGTCTAAAGGATTTATCTTTAAAAATAGCAGAAAATAAAAATAATAAAAGCCTTGCCATTCATTTTCGCTATTTAAACCAAAAGGAACAACAGTATTGTATCTGTAAATCCAGCATTGCTCCTCCTTATGAAGCATTTTGAGAAACATCGCCTCTGTAGGGGAATATAACAGTATCAACAACTTCAAATCACAAATCTATTAGTGTGGCATAACAATCACCAGTGTGAGACCAATGGGACATCTTCCCTGTTAGTGCAAATATTGCTATGATGATTATTTTATTTTGCACTTAGTTTGTCCAATATTTATTAATGTACATGGATACATCATTATATGTATTTGAGATGAATTACAATCTGTTGTCTAGTGGAGTTGGTGTTGGATGTAAATATACAGTGGCCATACCCAAGAACATAAGAACAGCCATACTGGGTCTGACCAATGGTCTATCTAGCCCAGTTTTCTATTTCTAACAAGAGGCCAATGCAGGGCACAGTAGCTAGCAGGAACTCAAATAATAGCATTGTTTCCAGTGCAAAAAGGACATGAATCCTAAACCTATGATGACGCATCTTCACCTGTGAGTACTGCAGAAGGCATCATTTTGTATTTTCAACTCCACCTCACTTCTTTCTTAATTTTTTTCCTTTTTGCAGGCAAGTTGAGAAGGTGTCTTTTCATTTCCTCTGATTTTTTTACTTTCTTATTTTTGGGTTTTTATTTGATATTTCTTTTTGAGGCATTGGGTGCTAGAGAAACTCCAAGTATTACTGGGACCAACTGTGCCTGGGAGAAACTGCAGACTTTGATTTCAGTTGTCCATAGCTGGGTGGGCCATCCTTGCAGTAGGGCACCTGTCTGGCTGGCCTGCCCTAACACTTGGTTCAACTCCTGGGAACCTGCTCCAGTGTCGTCTTGGTGCTTGAGCACAAGCTGTATTTGGCCTAGTGCTGGTCAGGAGACCTTGGTGCCAGCTGCAAACCCTCCCCCCCCGAAGAAACATAGAAACTTGAAAGCAAATAAAGTCCAAAGTCTGCCCGTTCACAGCATCCACCGTCTCTTTCCCTCCCTAAGAAATCTCACGTATAGAAACATAGAACATGACGGCAGAAAAGGGCCACAGCCCATCTAGTCTGCCCACACTAATGGCCCACCCCCTAACTACCTCCATGAAGAGATCTCACATGCCAATCCCATCTTTTCTTAAAATCTGGCATGCTGCTTGCCTCAATTACCTGTTGTGGAAGATTATGCCAGCGATCAACCACCCTTTCGGTGAAGAAATATTTTCTGGTGTGGCCATGAAATTTCTCACCCCTGATTTTCAACAGATGCCCTCTTGTCCCACACTTTCTTGAACGCTTTGTCTCCACCACCTCTACAGGGATATTATTCCACGAATCTGCCATCCTTTTTATTAAAAAAAAAAGTATCTCCTTAGGTTACTCTTGAGCCTATCACCTCTTCACTTCATCCTACGCCTTTTCATCCTGGAGCTTTCTTTCAAATGAAAAAGATTTGCCTCATGTGTGTTTGTGCCATGTAGGTATTTAAACATCTTATATCTCCCCTCTCCTGCCTTTCCTTCAAAGTACCCAAACAGGAAACTGGGGGCAAATACTGTACTCAGGATAAATCCAAAATCCTGATTAGCTCAAAAAAATACACCAAGGACACCCAACAATCACTTCCATGCTTGTATACCACATAACCCAAAGTGCTCAGAACCGTATGGTAGAGTAACTGCAACTGGGGACACGGCTCTAAATGTGGCACCCTTGGTCAATCATTTTTGGACATTTCTATCAGTTTGGTAGATGGGGATTTATTACCATTTTACACTGAAAGAACACAGATCACAATAATCTGCTGTGTTTTGATAGTTACCTAAACACCTTATGAGCCTGCGCTCATGCATCCAGACGATACCAGGACAAGCAGGTTCCCAGGAGCTGAACTCTGAGTTGAACCAAGTGTTTACCTCTGTTTATAAAAGTTAATACATATAAATAGAAAATAGAATTAAGATGTCTTTTCATTAAACTAATTTGAAACAACACCTTTCTATGGGACAATTATAAAGAAATAAAACAAAAAAAGGAAATAAGTTTAAACCTTTGTTATTTGACTAACACAATGCATTTTATGATGAGCTTTTGAAGGTAACCCTTCAGATCAGAAAAAAGCAAATATTGACAAATATTAGTATATAAGGAAAACATTGAAAGCATTACAGGGATAGGAAGAGGGGAGGTAATGGGTGGGTGGGCAGGAGACATAATTTAATGAGATAATTGAAATGTGTCAGCTTTGAGAATTTGTCTGCTATTTAATTATTGCACTATATAGGATGAATAGTGAGGGCGCGTTTTGTGCAATTGTGTGAGTAAACATTTTAATTGCGAGTAATTGTGCGCTTAAAAATTTAATCGATGTACAGCCCTAGTTAAAATGAAAATAGTTTTAAAATATTTTAATTTTGTTTTCAGATAACTTTGTTGCAGCAATAAATATTGAATGTGAACATTTGGAATAAGACATTGCAGCAGTTTTTCTTAGGACTTTAATGTTCTTCTACCTGAAGAACCCCTCTTGCTAGGGTGTAACATGGACCATTTAAGAGTGTTTTCATGTTGAAGGTTTTATGCTATCTTATTGAACATAAGAATTGCCGCTGCTGGGTCAGACCAGTGGTTTAGCGTGCCCAGCAGTCCGCTCATGCTGCGGCCTCTGGTCAAAGACCAGTGCCCTAATTGAGACTAGATCTACCTGCATACGTTCTGGTTCACAGGAACTTATCTAACTTTGTCTTGAATCCCTGGAGGATGTTTTCCCCTATGACAGCCTCCGGAAGAGCGTTCCAGTTTTCTACCACTCTCTGAGTGAAGAAGAATTGCCTTACGTTCATACGGAATCTATCCACTTTCAACTTTAGAGAGTGCCCTCTCATTCTCCCTATCTTGGAGAGGGTGAACAACCTGCCCTTATCTACTAAGTCTATTCCCTTCAGTATCTTGAATGTTTCGATCATGTCCACTCTCAATCTCCTCTATTCGAGGGAGAAAAGACCCAGTTTCTCTAATCTTTCACTGTACGGCATCTCCTCCAACCCCTTAACCATCTTAGTCGCTCTTCTCTGGACCCTTTTGAGTAGTACCGTGTTCTTCATGTACGGCGATCAGTGCTGTATGCAGTACTCCAGGTGAGGGCGCACCATGGCCCGGTACAGCGGCATGATAACCTTCTCCGATCTGTTCGTGATCCCCTTCTTTTATCATTCCTAGCATTCTGTTCGCCCTTATCACCGTTGCCGCACATTGCACAGACGGCTTCATCAACTTGTCAATCAGAACTCCCAAGTCCCTTTCCTGGGAGGTCTCTCCAAGTACTGCCCCGGACATCCTGTATTCGTGCATGAGATTTTTGCTACCGACATGCATCACTTTACACTTATCCACGTTGAACCTCATCTGCCATGTCGATGCCCATTCCTTGAGCCTGATTATGTCACGTTGCAGATCTTCACAATCCCCCCCTGTGTCTTCACTACTCTGAATAACTTCGTATCATCTGCAAATTTAATCACCTCGCTCATCGTACCTATGTCCAGATCATTTATAAAGATATTGAAGAGCACCGAGCCCTGCGGCACCCAACTGGTGACACTCTTCCAGTCCGAGTATTGTCCATTTACCCCCACTCTCTGTTTCCTATGCTCCAGCCAGTTTTTAATCCACATGAGTATTTCACCCTTGATTCCATGGCTCGCAATTTTCCGAAGTAATTGTTCATGTGGAACCTTGTCGAACGCCTTCTGAAAGTCCAGATATACAATGACGACTGGGTCGCCCTTGTCTATCTGCCTGTTTACTCCCTCGAAGAAGTGCAACAAGTTTGTCAAACAAAATCTGCCTTTGCTGAAACCATGCTGGCTGGTCCTCAACAGACCTTGTCCATCAAGATGATCAATGATGCGGTCCTTTATCAGCACCTCTACCATCTTTCCCGGTACCAAGGTCAAACTCGCCAGTCTGTAGTTTCCCGGGACTCCCCTCAAACCTTTTTTGAAGATCGGTGTAACATTTGCCACCTTCCAGTCCTCTGGATTGTTTCCTGATTTGATCGACAAATTGGTTATTACCGTATTTTCGCAGATATAACGCGCACCATTGTAAAACGCGCACAGGGGTATAGCGCGCAGAAATCACGATGATATGTACAAAAACTTTTCTATACCGCGCTCAGGCATATAACGCGCATGCTGCCCGACTCTCCTCTGGCCACCCCGACTCTCCTTTCGCTCTCCCCGACTCTCCTCTGGCCACCCCGACTCTCCTTTCGCCCTCCCCGACTCTCATCTGGTTGCCCCGACTCACCCTGACTTTCGGTGCACTGCCCCGACTCTCCTCTGGTTGCCCCGACTCACCCTGACTTTCGGTGCACTGCCCCGACTCTCCTCTGGTTGCCCCGACTCACCGTTCACCCGCCCTGACTTTCGGTGCACTGCCCCGCCTCTCCGTGCCTGTCCCCCTTGAAGTCCTGTCCCCCCTTGAAGGTCTGCCTGTCCCCCCTTGAAGGTCTGCCTGTCCCCCCTTGAAGGTCTGCCTGTCCCCCCTTGAAGTCCTGTCCCCCTTGAAGGTCTGCCTGTCCCCCTTGAAGATCTGCCTGTCCCCCCTTGAAGTCCTGTCCCCATCCTGAAAGCCTGATGCCCCCCCTCGACGTCCGATTCTTCTCCCCCCTCGGCAGGACCACTCGCACCCCCACCCCGAAGGACCGCCGACTCCCCGACAATATTGGGCCAGGAGGGAGCCCAAATCCTCCTGGCCACGGCGACCCCCTAACCCCACCCCGCACTACATTACGGGCAGGAGGGATCCCAGGCCCTCCTGCCCTCGACGCAAACCCCCCTCCCCCCCAGCCGACCCGCGACCCCCCTGGCCGACCCCCACGACCCCCCCACCCCCCTTCCCCGTACCTTTGGAAGTTGGCCGGACAGACGGGAGCCAAACCCGCCTGTCCGGCAGGCAGCCAACGAAGGAATGAGGCCGGATTGGCCCATCCGTCCTAAAGCTCCGCCTACTGGTGGGGCCTAAGGCGCGTGGGCCAATCAGAATAGGCCATGGAGCCTTAGGTCCCACCTGGGGGCGCGGCCTGAGACACATGGTTGGGTTTGGCCCATGTGCCTCAGGCCGCGCCCCCAGGTGGGACCTAAGGCGCCAGGGCCTATTCTGATTGGCCCACGCGCCTTAGGCCCCACCAGTAGGCGGAGCTTTAGGACGGATGGGCCAATCCGGCCTCATTCCTTCGTTGGCTGCCTGCCGGACAGGCGGGTTTGGCTCCCGTCTGTCCGGCCAACTTCCAAAGGTACGGGGAAGGGGGGTGGGGGGGGTCGTGGGGGTCGGCCAGGGGGGTCGCGGGTCGGCTGGGGGGGGGGGGGGGTTTGCGTCGAGGGCAGGAGGGCCTGGGATCCCTCCTGCCCGTAATGTAGTGCGGGGTGGGGTTAGGGGGTCGCCGTGGCCAGGAGGGTTTGGGCTCCCTTCTGGCCCAACTACACAAAGTACGGGGAAGGCGGGTGGGGGTGTCGTGGGGGTCGGCCAGGGGGGTCGCGGGTCGGCTGGGGGACGGGCGGAGGTTCTTGGGGGGGGCGGTCGTTGGGGGGAGGGGGTTTGCGTCGAGGGCAGGAGGGCCTGGGATCCCTCCTGCCCGTAATGTAGTGCGGGGTGGGGTTAGGGGGTCGCCGTGGCCAGGAGGGTTTGGGCTCCCTCCTGGCCCGATATTGTTGGGGAGTCGGCGGTCCTTCGGGGTGAGGGTGCGAGTGGTCCTGCCGGGGGGGGGATGTATCGGACGTCGGGGAGTCGGCCGGGCAAGAGGGCTTGGGCTCCCTCTTGCTCCGATCGTGGATGCGGGTGCGGGTGGGAGCGCGTGCGAGCGGTCGTTCGGGGTGGGGGTGCGAGCGGTCCTGCTGGGGGGGTGAATCGGGGGTCGGGCGGGGTGGGAACTATGTTTAAAAACTTTTGTATACCGCGCTCAGGCATATAACGCGCGAGGGGTATGCGCGGTACGTAAAATCACGTATAACGCGCGCGTTATATCCGCGAAAATACGGTAGTTGAAGCAGTTCAGCTATGGTCCCTTTCAGTTCCTTGATGACCATCTGGTCCTAGGGATTTATCGCTCTTAAGCCTATCAATCTGCCTGCATACCTCTTCTAGACTGATCATTAACCCTATCAGTTTCCCGTTTTCACTTCCAGCAAATAGCCTGTGTATATCTTCTTCGGTAAATACAGACGCAAAAAACGTGTTCAGTATGTCGGCGATTGCTTTGTCCTCCTTTAGCAATCCCTTTATTTATTCCTTGATCATCCAACAGTCCCACCTCTTTCTTCGCGGGTTATTTCCCTTTAATATACCGAAAGAACAGCTTGAAGTTTTTTTGCCTCTTTGGCTATTTTTTCCTTGTTTCTTTTGGCTCCTTTTACTGTCTTATGCACCTGCGTTGATGTTGTCTTTGCTTATTCCAGTTTTTGTCCATTTATGATCTTTTCCATTCCTTGAATGAGGTTTTTTTGTCTCTGATCGCTTCCTTTACCTCTACAGTGAGCCACGCCAGTTCTTATTTTTTGTTGATCCGTGGTGTATATATATATGTGTATATATGTATGTATGTATGTGTATATATATATTTTGCGCCTCAGTGACCGTATCTTAAAAAGATACCAAGCTTGCTCTAGCGTCTACACTGTTCATCCTCTTCTTAATCTTCTTCCCCACCATGCGTCTCATCCCTTCATAATTCCCTTTTCGGAAGTTTAGCACCGTGGATTGGAAGATAGCCAACGTTACGCCCATCTTTAAAAAGGGATCAAGAGGTGACCCGGGAAATTACAGACCGGTGAGTCTGACCTCGGTCCCGGGGAAAATGGCGGAAACACTGATAAAAGAAAACATCGATGAACATTTTGAAAGAAACGAACTTCTGATAACCAGCCAACATGCAAGGGGAGAGCGTGCCTAACGAACTTATTGCACTTCTTTGAAGGAATTAACAAACGGATGGACAGAGGAGACCCATAGACATCATATATCTAGATTTCCAAAAAGCCTTTGACAAGGTGCCCCATGAACACCTACTCCGGAAACTGAAAAACCATGGGGTGGAAGGAGACGTACATAGATGGATCAGAAACTGTTTGGCGGGTAGGAGTGAAGGGCCACTACTCGGACTGGAGGAGGGTCACGAGTGGGGTACCGCAGGGCTCGGTGCTCGGGCCGCTGCTATTTAATATATTCATAAACTATCTAGAAACAGGGATGAAGTGTGAGATAATAAAATTTGCAGATGACATCAAACTATTTAGTGGAGCTCAGACTAAAGAGGAATGTGAAGAATTACAAAGGGACTTGAACAAACTAGGGGAATGGGCGACGAAATGGCAGATGAAGTTCAACGTTGAGAAAAGTAAAGTATTATATGTGGGAAACAGAAACCTGAGGTACAACTATACGATGGGAGGGATGTTATTGAATGAGAGTATCCAAGAAAGGGACTTGGGGGTAATGGAGGACATGACAATGAAGCTGATGGCACAGTACGTAGCAGCCGCTAAGAAGGCAAATAGAATGCTAGGCATAATCAAGAAGGGTATTACAACCAGAACGAAAGAAGTTATTCTGCCATTGTATCTGCATCTGGAGTACTGCGTCCAATATTGGTTGCCTTACCTTAAGAAGGATATGGCGATACTCGAGAGGGTTCAGAGGAGAGCGACACGTCTGATAAAAGGTATGGAAAACCTTTCATAAACTGAGAGATTGGAAAAACTGGGACTCTTTTCCCTGGAGAAGAGGAGACTTAGAGGGGATATGATAGAGACTTATAAGATCATGAAGGGCATAGAGAGAGTAAGAGGGACAGATTCTTCAAACTTCCGAAAAATAAAAGAACAAGAGGGCATTCAGAAAAGTTGAAAGGGGATAGATTCAAAACAAATGCTAGGAAGTTTTTCTTTACCCAACATGTGGTGGACACCTGGAATGCGCTTCCAGAGGGCTTCATAGGGCAGAGTACTGGGGTTCAAGAAAGGATTGGACAATTTCCTGCTGGAAAAGGGGATAGAGGGGTATAGAAAGAGGATTACTGCACAGGTCCTGGACTGTGAGCGGACTGCTGGGCACGATGGACCTCAGGTCTGACCCAGCGGAAGCATAGCTTATATTCTTATGTTCTTATTAATTTGTTACAACTTATATCAGATTAAGATAATACAAGCAGATATAAAGGAAATAATTCAAACTGGAAATACAAATATTATCAAGTACACATTATAGAGAGCTGTTTCTCTGTCATAGTCTCAAACTTTAATACAAGAAATAAAATCAAAAATATACTAGTACACTCCAGAATCAGGCAATTAATTATCCATATTCATTCCATCTCAGCCTCTGCAATAGTTACAGGTAATATCTAATTTTGGTTTATCTTGAAGAAAATTTTCTAAATGAGCTGGATGAAGAAAAATATATCTAGTATTCTGATCTGATATGTCACCAAGCACTTGCTTGGGAATTTAAGAAAAAATGAAGCCCCCACACCTAAAACTCTAGCCTTAAGTTGTAGGAATTGCTTCCTCCTGTGTTGCGTCTGCTTAGAGATGTCTGGAAAAATATTTATCTGTTGATCACAGAACAAGGCATTTTTATTTATAAAGTATAGTTTAAGAATATCTTGTTTTTCCATTTCAGTCATAAAAGTTACCAATAATGTTTTCTTGGCTATAAAATCTTTCGATGATTCTAGAAATTGAGAGATATTTAAACTATTTAGTGATACTAATTGATCTTTCTCTCCTGAAACCTTTTTGGAACCCCTAGATAAATAGTAAAGATTATCTAGGGAAAAATTTTCTATATGAGTATAACAAAGTACATCTTTTAAATACATTTTTAGTAGTTCCAAAGGAGAAAGGTCATGAGATATAGGAAAATTCAGAAGTCTGAGGTTCCTAGATCTCATAGCGTTTTCCATTTTTTCCATCTGCAAATGTAATAAAGTATTATCTTTAACATGAGATACAGTACAAGATTGCATTACAGAAACAGATGTTTCCACTTTATCCAATTTCTTTCCCATTATTGCCAATTGAAAATCATGCTCAGACACTTTTTTGTTATTTCTGAAGAAAATTGACAAAGTTGTACTGCTGTGCCCTGTAATGAGTTCTCAATTCTATTCACTACAGTCCAGACATCTTGAAGTGTAATAGGTTTATTGCCCAACTTGGGCCTAGAGATAGGACTAGTAGGCATTAACACAAGCGATACAGTAGTAGATTGTTCCCCCTTTGATATATTTTTTTAAGTCGAACTCAGAAAGTAATAGAGAAGTTGAATCCGAATCCTTCTCTGGTAAGGAAATAAGAGGTTGAGGCTTGGGTTCACCAGATAAGAGAGAGGCAGATTGGGCATGCAAATCAGTCTTATCTTCTAAAGTAGTTCCGGATAGTAAGGATAAATGACGATCCATTGGTCCAATTACATTTATTGAAGAAATAATCTTAGCTTTTCGTTTTCCCATAATTTCCTCCCAACTGCTCCTCGCTCCTGGCTATGAAGGGGCTCCAAAAGGGCATGTCCTGCCCCTTTGGCCATGCCCCTTCGGTCACGCAGCCTCAGTCATGTGTCCGCAGGCTGTGTTCTGCGGCTCACCCGTTCTTTATCCCGAGGAGAGAGGATCTCTCCTCTGTCGGCAAATGCCGGTAGTGGCTGCAGGGGTGCCTGACTGGAGAGTGGGAACTCCGGCAGGAGACAGTCAGCCCTCTCGTTTCACCCCTATTTCTAGGTTGAAGTGGATCATATTGTGATCGCTGTTTCCCAGCATCCCTTCTACTTTTACACTTTGTGCCGGTCCTCGCAGTCCATTTTGAATTAAGTCCAGAATTGCATTTCCTCTTGTATTTTCCTTGACAAGTGGAGAGCGGCCGCACGATACTTAAAGTCCTAGATTTCAAACGTACGGACTTTAATGCAATGGGAAAGTACCTGAAGAAAGAGCTGTTAGGATGGGAGGACTTAAGAGAAGTGGAAAGACAGTGGTCTAAGCTGAAAGGAGCGATAAAAATGGCTACGGACCTTTATGTGAAGAAAATCAATAAAAACAAGAGAAAAAGGAAGCCGATATGGTTCTCCAACCTAGTGGCTGAGAAAATAAAGGCGAAAGAGTTGGCGTTCATGAAATATTAAAAAAAACCCAAGAAGAGGAGAGCAGAAAGGACTACAGGGTGAAACTGAAAGAAGCCAAGAGAGAGATACGTTTGGCGAAGGCACAGGCGGAAGAACAAATGGCTAAAAATGTAAAAAAGGGAGATAAAAATTTTTTCAGATATATTAGTGAAAGGAGGAAGATAAAAAATGGAATTGCTAGGCTAAAAGATGCTGGGAACAAATATGTGGAGAGTGATGAGGAGAAAGCAAATGTGCTAAACAAATACTTCTGTTCTATGTTCACAGAAGAAAATCCTGGAGAAGGACCGAGATTGTCTGGCAAAGTTACATGAGAAAATGGAGTAGATTCTGCGCCGTTCACGGAGGAGGGTGTTTATGAGCAACTTGAAAAACTGAAGGTGGACAAAGCGATGGGACCAGATGGGATCCATCCCAGGATACTAAGGGAGCTCAGAGAGGTTCTGGCGAGTCCTATTAAAGACTTGTTCAACAAATCTCTGGAGACGGGAGTGATTCCTGGGGATTGGAGGAGAGCGGATGTGGTCCCTATTCATAAAAGTGGTCACAGGGATGAAACAGGAAACTACAGGCCGGTGAGCCTCACTTCAGTTATTGGAAAAATAATGGAAGTGTTGCTGAAAGAAAGGATAGTGTACTTCCTTGAATCTAATGGGTTACAGGATCCGAGGCAACATGGCTTTACAAAAGGTAAATTGTGCCAAACGAACCTGATAGAATTTTTTGATTGGGTGACCAGAGAGCTGGATCGAGGACATATGCTAGATGTAATTTACTTGGATTTCAGCAAAGCCTTTGATACAGTTCCTCATAGGAGGCTGTTGAACAAACTTGAAGGGCTGAGGACCCAAAGTGGTGAACTGGGTCAGAAACTGGCTGTCGGACAGACGCCAGAGGGTGGTGGTTAATGGAAGTCGCTCGAAGGAAGGAAAGGTGACTAGTGGAGTCCCTCAGGGTTCGGTGCTGGGGCCAATCCTGTTCAATATGTATGCGAGTGACATTGCTGAAGGGTTAGAAGGAAAAGTGTGCCTTTTTGCAGATGATATCAAGATTTGTAACAGAGTAGACACCGAAGAGGGAGTGGAAAATATGAAAAAGGATCTGCAAAAGTTAGAGGAATGGTCTAATGCCTGGCAACTAAAATTCAATGCAAAGAAATGCAGAGTAATGCATCTGGGGATTAATAATAGGAAGGAACCGTATATGCTGGGAGGAGAGAAGCTGATATGCACGGACGGGGAGAGGGACCTTGGGGTGATAGTGTCCGAAGATCTAAAGGCGAAAAAACAGTGTGACAAGACAGTGGTTGCTGCCAGAAGGATGCTGGGCTGTATAAAGAGAGGCGTGGTCAGTAGAAGGAAGAAGGTGTTGATGCCCCTGTACAGGTCATTGGTGAGGCCCCACTTGGAGTATTGTGTTCAGTTTTGAAGACCGTATCTGGCGAAAGACGTAAGAAGACTTGAGGCGGTCCAGAGGAGGGCGATGAAAATGATAGGAGGCTTGCGCCAGAAGACGTATGAGGAGAGACTGGAAGCCCTGAATATGTATACCCTAGAGCACAGGTGTCAAAGTCGGTCTTCGAGGGCCAGAATCCAGTCGGGTTTTCAGGATTTCCCCAATGAATCTGCATGAGATCTATTTGCATGCACTGCTTTCGATGCATATTCATTGGGGAAATCCAGAAAACCCGACTGGATTCCGGCCCTCGAGGAGGGACTTTGACACCCCTGCCCTAGAGGAAAGGAGAGACAGGGGAGATATGATTCAGACGTTCAAATACTTGAAGGGTATTAACGTAGAACAAAATCTTTTCCAGAGAAAGGAAAATGGTAAAACCAGAGGACATAATTTGAGGTTGAGGGGTGGTAAATTCAGGAGCAATGTTAGGAAATTCTAATTTACGGAGAGGGTAGTGGATGCTTGGAATGCGCTCCCGAGAGAGGTGGAGAGTAAAACTGTGACTGAGTTCAAAGAAGCGTGGGATGAACACAGAAGATTTAGAATCAGAAAATAATATTAAATATTGAACTAGGCCAGTTACTGGGCAGACTTGCACGGTCTGTGTCTGTGTATGGCCGTTTGGTGGAGGATGGGCAGGGGAGGGCTTCAATGGCTGGGAGGGTGTAGATGGGCTGGAGTAAGTCTTAACAGAGATTTTTTCAGTTGGAACCCAAGCACAGTACCGGGTAAAGCTTTGGATTCTTGCCCAGAAATAGCTAAGAAGAAAAATGAAAAAAATAAAATAAAATAAAAAAGTTGTTCCAGGAAGCAATCCCCTACAGTTTCCAGGAACTTGGTCTCTCTAGCATAGCCGGAGGTGCATGGTTCCATTCTATCCCCGGATAGTTAAAGTCGCTCATAATAACTGCATTACCTCCCTTGCAGTTGCGTTTAATCTCATCCGTCATTTCTCCATCAATTTCTTCGGACTGCCCTGTGGGTCGGTAGTAAATGCCTATCCTCGTTTCCGGTCCATTTGTTCCTGGAATTTTGACCCATAGAGACTCTAACTTATCCATCTGTTGTGGCATGTTCTCTCCAGTAGATTCAATTCCCTCTTTGATGTATATGGCAATGCCTCCTCCTTTTTGCTGCAGAGTTTGATTGGACATCTGATATTTTGGACATTACCACAGTACATATATTCTGAATGATTTAAACTATTGAAATCTTACTATCTTTGAACATTATACTGCATTTTAATTATACTAGGAGTTCTTTCATGTTGCAATAATTAGATTGGGTGAATTTGTGGGCCCATGGTAGGGCTTGAATTTTGCCCATCTGAATACATACTTTTCTCCTTTAAAAATTTTACATTAAAATTCTGTTAATTATATACGTATTTTATAAAGCAATTCAATCATATTTACTTTTTACAACTGAGAAGTTCTCTATACCATTTGTATTTTTCTACTTTAGGATTATAGTTGGTTATACATTGTTTGGTATATTTTGGTTTTTTCCTTGTGTTTTGGTTTTGTTGCTTATTTTAATGTAAAGATCCCAAGTCATATATTGCTAATGTCAGCTGGTGTATCCCACTATGGGTCCATTCTCCTGAGATAATCAGCCTAAACATTGTCTGACATTGTTCACTCTCTCTACATGCATGCAGAGATTGCTTGTAGGCATAGCTCTGCCCCTCTCCACCCCAAGATATGAAAAATAAAAATTAATTGTGGCATTATGAATTGGTCAAAAACTCTAGG
Organism: Geotrypetes seraphini; assembly: GCF_902459505.1. Lineage (NCBI taxonomy): Eukaryota > Metazoa > Chordata > Amphibia > Gymnophiona > Dermophiidae > Geotrypetes > Geotrypetes seraphini. The sequence goes on from NC_047097.1 coordinate 46,510,882, forward strand.
TTAAGTGAACAAAGATTATAATGGCATGAACAAACATTCGCAAAATGAGAGGTCAATGCTAGGTCAGTAATAATTATCTGAGAGGCATTGCATATAATTTTGAATTTTAGTTTGTTGTGACTTACGATTTTTTAGTTCTGGCTCATTTTAATTTGTGCGCTTTAGATGAAAAATAAAATTCCATTATAGCTTTATTATGAATGGGTCAAAAATTCTGGGTCAAGTGAACAAAGATTACAATGGCATGCTCAGATGATCAAACATGCAAAATGAGTAATGGGTCAGTAATGATTATGATATTGCAATTTAGTACAACAGTGAATGTTGGGGTGAAAATTCTGGAGGCAAAATATACTGGGGGGAGGGGCAAAGTATGGGGTGAAACTTCTGGATGCCCCTTTTATTTCTACCCATCTCCTCTACTGCCAACTGCAGACTTCGCTCCTCCCTTGCTGCACCATATTCCTGGCACAAACTGCCTGAGTCAGTATGTCTAGCTCCACCCCTGGCAGTATTCAAATCCAGATTAAAAGCCCATTATTTTGAGGTTGCTTTTATGTCCTAACCCCCACTTGCTTGTAAAGTAACCAAGCCTAAGAAACTCCCTAACCCCTACTTGCCCTGGTTGTTCAATTAGATATAAGCTCTGTTGAGCATGGATTGTCTCATGAATGTTTTAATGTACAGTGCTGCATTTGTCTAGCAGCGCTATAGAAATAAGTAGTAGTAGTGAGATTTAACACATACAAAAGATCATTTTTACAGTTGTGGTAAAAATGGACTTAACTTGCAGGGAAAAACCTTTGTAAATGCACAGTAAGGCCATTTCTTACTCTAGCTTAGTAAAAGTGCCCCTTAACAGTTAAGAACTATAAATAGCTTTTATTGTAATATCTTTTCCATTTGTAATTGTAGAGCCTTTGTGTACAATAGTAATCTCTTTCAAATCTGGCAATGTCATGTAGATGAAGAAAAAAAGTTTTGACACGCTTACCTTTAAAAAATAAAAATAAAGTTCTGTGTGATGTATAAACAGAATAACACATTGATACAAATAAAGATAAATTGCCTTGGTGCAATACAAGTATCAAAAGTACATATTTCAGAGCCAAATAAAAACTGAAAATATATAACATTTTGGGCTCCATTTGTTTTTAAATAAGATTTCAGCTGTGATTTGTACTCGGTGAAAAGACTTTGAAGGAGAGTTATAGAAATGTAGGACCTCTTTTACAAAGGTGCGGTAGCGATTCTCCTGTAGCAATTCTCCTGTAGCATTTGCACTGAAGCCCTTTCAATTCCTGTGGGCTTCGGTGCATTTGCTATGGGAGAATTGCCACTGTGGCTTTGTAAAGGGGGCCATTATTGATGAGGTGTTGAGTAGCCAAACTTATCTGACCACCAGTTCTTATCAGAAGGTGCCTACATTTTTACTAACCTTGAGAATGAGTCCAACAGTCATATAACATGCCCTATCTAGACCAACTTAGCCATTAGCTCAGAGGAAGACAGTTAACATGATCAGAATGTTTCTCAGATTTAAACTTCCTGTTGGTATATGGAGAATCAGATGCCATATACAGTAGGTTTAAATAATGTAAAAGAAGCAAATTGTTTTGTTGAGGAAATTCCAAAATTAAGGCATTCTGCTATAAAGTTAGAGATGTGAGAATCGTATATGTACCTTCACAGAAGGAGGAGGTGATGAGGACTTGAGACAAACGAAGTACCCTCCTTATTGGAGAGAAAGTGAGACAAAAAGCCAGAGATAAGGTTGGGTTTGAAATTGGAGAAAAGAGGAAGAATAAATGATCTTGGTTATCTTTCTTGTCATTTTTTATGATCATTTTTTTTCTTTTCATGGCTGTTTTCAAGAATTTATGCTCCACAGGATTAGAAAATGTGATTGAATTGTCAATTTTTATGTACTGTGCTTCTGTAGCCAAAACAAATGAAGTTCAGCAATTCAGTATTTTTTTTATTTTTATTTAATTTTGATCTCCTGATCAGGAATCAGATGGCATAATAGGAGAATGGAAAAATATTTTAATGTGACAGTTTATCAGTCTTTTTGGTAGACCTGAGACTGAGAGAGGTGGTGGAGATGAAAATGGTGACGGAGTTCAAAAAAGCGTGGGATGAACACAGAGGATCTAGAATCGGAAAAGAATAGTAAATATTGAAGAACTAAGGCCAGTACTGGGCAGACTTGCAAGGTCTGTGTCTGTATATGGCCGTTTAGTTGAGGATGGGCTTCAGTGGCTGAGATGGTGTAGATGGGCTGGAGTGAGCTTTGACAGAGACTTTAGTAGTTACAACCCAAGAACAGTATCAGGCAGAGCTTTGGATTCCTACCCAGAAATAGCTAAGAAAAGAAATACCAACACCAAATTTTTAGATTGAATCAGGTTGGGCAAACGGGTCTTTTATCTGCTGTCATCTACTATGTTACATACTCATTATGTATAGGCACAGAGGAAACTAATGTTAATAATACTTGATAATGGTATTAAAGCACTTTAGAAGACCACGTGATGCTGTGAGCCGGTAAGCAGCTTGCGTTGCCAGCTCCGGAACCTTGCCCCCTCCGTTTCTTTGCTAGCGGAAACTATAGTGACTTTTGTCAAAAGATCTTCCTTGCTCAGGTGGGGCACTATATGGACAAATATTTGGCCAAGAATCAGCCTACCATGTCGTCTAAATCGACAAAATAAGATAAGGACAAGGGTAAGCCAGGGGAGGAGAAAATGGCGGAGTCCCCTTGTGGTGCGCTCAAACAATTTACTACGGAGATGCTCTCGGAGCTAAAACAGCTTATTGCCCAGGCATGGAGCAGTTATCGGCTCAACTCACCAAGCTGGAATCCCTCCTGGAAGATCATTCAAACAGGGTTACTGCTTTGGAGGAGTGTGTTTCCACGGTGGAGGATGGGGCCCGAGTTGTGGACACGGAAGTGTCTCATATGAAAACGCAGCTTCGCCTACACCAGGAGAAATTGGAGGACCTGGAGAACAGGTCCCATAGGGGCAATTTACGTTTTATGGGATTCCCAGAAACCATTGCTGATTCTGTGCTCCTCTCTGTGGTGGAATCTTGGCTCGCCAGTGAATTACCTATGCCTGCTTCGTTGGGCCCGGCCTGTTTTGAGCGTGTACACAGAGTGGGACCTCGTAATGGAAAGGACCAGAGGCCCAGGGTGGTGATTGGTAAACTCCATAACTACAGGCATAAAGTGGAGATTTTGAGGGAATTTCAGCTAAAGAGGGATGCCTTGCAGTATGACTCCGTTCCAATTCAGATTGGGCAGGATTACTCGGCTGCTTTGACTGATAAAAGGAAAACATTTTACCCTCTTTGCAAGAAGCTAGCAGACCTCAAATGCCGTTTTTTGTTTCTATACCCGGCTGTCCTGAAAATCTATCTGGATGGTAAATGGCATGTGTTTGACTCGGACATCCTGGCTGGAGAATTTATCAATAGATTGGGGGCCACTACTCCGCCTCCACATTGAGCTGCTTTTGTATTTGCTGTACAGGCTTGAGGTTTCTTTGACTTTCCTAATGTGTGTACTGTTTTCCTGCATTGTGTTATGATTGTGTTCATAGGAGGGACAGGTTCCAATGGCACCAGAGACATGCTCTGTCTCCCAGTATCCGGTTGGTTGCTGGATGGCCTTTTGTTTTTGGGGGGATAAGTGGGTACTGGGGGTATGGGGGAGGGGTGGGGTGGTGGGAGGGGGTTTGGGGGCTTGGAATTGTGACTCTTTTGAATTGTCTTCCAGAGTGAGTATGTTAAGTATGTTTGATTTTACTAATGGGTTTGTATGGCTTCCTACTGCCGGTTGTCCCTTGGGTGAAGGCTGGGCGCCCGGGGGTCTACAGGGATTGCAGTTGTGGCAGGTCTGTTTTTGTGGGCCGGGTGAGTGGTAAGACACTCAGACTCTTATCTTGGAATGTTGGTGGCATTACGTCCCCAGTGAAACGCGCAAAGATTCTGAGTAGATTAAAACACCATAAGGCGGATCTCGCATGATTGCAGGAGACGAACCTGAATAGTGTGGAACATGCTAAATTGCAGAGGGGATGGGTGAGTCGGATCTTCCACTCCTCATCCTCCAATAAACATGCAGGAGTGGCGCTCCTGGTGCGTAAGGGGTTCCCGGGGAGGGTAGACCAGTTACATGCCGATGCTTTGGGAAGAATTCTTTATTGCCGAGTGACCATGTCTGATCGAGTGTTTAATGTTTTAATAGTATATGGTCCAAACCATTATGATCATAATTATTTTAAAACTTTGGTTCGACTTGGTCAAGGCGATTTGGAGTATCCTTTACTTGTTTTGGGCGACTTTAACCAGGTTTTGGACCCTTTAGAAGATAGATCTGGGCCAGGGTCCATACAGTGAACTTCCCCTGGTAGAGGCCTCCCCTATTTGTGTGACGCCTTGGATTTACTTGACCCTTGGCGCTTACTGCATCCACAGGAGAAAGATTTTACATATCAATCTCGTGCACACCACACCTATTCTCAACTAGATTACATCCTAGTTTCTACACATTCCTTTTCATTGATTGAATCTTCAGAAATTGGTCCCCTTTCTTTATCAGATCATTGCCCGGTATGGGTTGACATCCTCTTGGGGGACTCCCCCTTTTTGGGGGGCTGGCGCTTCCCTGCATATCTGACCGATAATCCAGATTTTGTTAAATATATTACTGAAAATGGGAAAATTATCTTTGATTTAATGCACAACATCGGGAGACGCCGCTATTGTTTTGGGAGGCAGCTAAATCTGTCCTCCGGGGGGATGTCATCTCATATGTGGCTATAGGAAAAGAATAGAACAGGGAATCATACGGCTGGAGCGAGAATGCTTGGCACTTAAGAGACAACACTTAACTCGTCCCACGCCTCATTCTGGCAAGCAGTTGGCTTCCGCACAGACTGCTCTTAATACATTACTTCACGAGCGTGCAAAATAACAGCTATCTACTCCAAATATTATTACAAACATGGGAATAAGCCTGGCAGGTTATTGGCCACCCTAACGAAGCCCAAGCGGTCCAACCGCTATATCCCTTGTTTACATTTACCCGATGGTACGAAGGTGAGCAGAACTCGGGATATAGCTGATTGTTTCTTCCGCCACTATACGAACTTTTATTCTTCTGTGGAAGGGGATGGGGGGCCTGATGCTCACGACTATTTAGAGGATGCAGGTATGCCTAGACTATCTTCTCCAATGCGCTCTACTTTGAATAGGCCGATACAGGGGAAAGAATTACAATCCGCAGTTAAACAGTTGAAGAATCGCTTGGCCCCAGGCCGTGATGGGTTCTCGCCGGAGTTCTATAAACTATTGTTCCCGCATCTTTGTGGACCTCTGGAGGCATATTATACCACGGTGTTGTCAGATGGCGCTTTTCCGGAGGGTTCTAATCATGCCTATATCACCTTAATTCCGAAACCCGGGAAACCGGATACTGACTTAGAATCCTACCGCCCGATATCCCTTATAAATGTTGACATAAAAATTTTGGATAAAGTGTTAGCTAACAGGTTGGCTGCTCTACTTCTCCAAATCATAATACCAGAACAAGTGGGATTTGTACAACAGCGCCACTCGGTATTAAATGTCCGTAGGCTGTTGACAGCTATCCATAGAGCCCAAGCTACTCATACTGCTGGCATCCTTGTTAGCCTTGATGCCGCTAAGGCTTTTGATCAGGTTAATTGGCATTATCTTTTTATGGTTCTTACTTACATGGGAATCACGGGATGGTTTCAAAATATGATCAAATTGTTGTATTCGGCTCCGACCGCATGTGTTTTAGTTAACGGCACAAGGACTGAGGCCTTTCTGATATCGAGAGGCACAAGGCAGGGCAATCCCCTCTCCCCTTTGTTGTTTTTGCTTCACCTGGATCCTTTTTTGTGTACTCTGGTACGGGATGACGACTTGATAGGTCTTCCGGAAGGGGATTCCCAATTGCGTGTTCTGGCTGTTGACTTTGTCTGATCCACAGCCATCATTGACCAGGGCATTGGCTATTTTAGATGAGTTTAGTTAATACTCGGGATTGGTTCTCAACTTTCAAAAATCGACTGTATTGCCCTTGTCCCGGGATGTCCCTGGCCATTGGAGGGGAGATTTCCCGTTACGCTGGGCGTCTGATTATTTGACATATTTGGGGATTAGGATACCCATGGATCTCACTCGATTGTACTCCTTGAATGTCTTGCCACTCCTGACTCTTACTCAACAAAAGCTGCAAATTTGGAGGGATTTTCCACTGTCACTAATGGGTAAAATAGCATTGTATAATATGGTGTTGGTGCCTCAATGGCTTTATGTTTTTCAAATGCTTCCTATTTTGTTGTCTGCTAAACATGACAAAGTAGTTGGGAAATGCTTGACATCCTTCTTATGGAATGGGAAACGGGCAAGAATAGCTTTGTCTGTTTTAATGCTTCCCAGGGACCGGGGGGAGGGGGGCTGGGACTGCATACTATGCGAATGTTTTCGCAGGCATTTCAAATGCATCATTTAAATGACTGGTTCCGGGACACCCACCACTTCTCCGCGACTGCCTCAGAGCTCGTTCTTGGTGACCCATATCATTTTAGTTATTTGTTACACACACAGCATCTCCCGAGTGGACTCTCACCTGTTGGAGGTATATTTTTTAAACCTCTCCGCCAGGTGTGGAGGAGGTTATGTAAGTTTCTGCATATTCCTCATACAGCAACGGCTTACCTGCCCCTTCTGGACAACAAGGACTTTCCTCCTGGGACTTCTCAGTTTCCATCTTCGGTGTGGAGAACCACTAATCTTCAATATATTTTTCAGGTGGTTACCTTACATGGCGATCTGCCTTCCTTTACAGTGATGCAGACGGATTATAAGTGGACACCTGGGAATTGGCTGGCGTATTCTCAGGTGGCCTCATATGTGAGGTCTCTTCCGAAGGACGGCCTTACTAATCGAAGTCAAGAGGCCCTCTCTGAAGCCTTATGTTTATCAGCTCAGACTCAGATTCCTTTGAAATTTCATCTTCGTTTTCTTCGAGAGATCCTGGGGACCATTTCTTATGATTTTTATGCTGTCCAATGATCTAGGGACTTATCTTGTGCGGTTACTGGCTTACAAATTCAGAATGGACTTGGCATTACACCTCAGGTGACTTTGATTGAAATGAACTATAAATTTTTTCTTCGACTCCATAGGTCCCCAGCTTATCTCCATCGAGCTAAAATTAGCCCCACGGACACTTGTCTTAAATATAATCAACCTTTGGCCACTTTGGGATATCAATTTTGGGCCTGCCCTATGGTCCAGGGCTTTTGGACTCAGCTGCAACAACATATTACCTCCATGTGGCATCATGGTTTTATCCATGGTCCTGAGATGCTTTTTACCTTGGAACATCTTCCTCGGGTGTCCCCGAAGGGATTCCGGGGATTCTTGGAAAGAGCCCTATTACTGGGGAAAAAAACTATTCTTCATTGTTGGATTGTACTGGACTCGCCAACCTTGTCCCATTGGCGTACCCTTATGCTCCACCAGGCTTCTATGGAGCGTCTTTCTTTGCCATCATTGGATACGCCTAAAGGACGTACATATTGTTCTATTTGGGAGCCCTTTTGGCTCACTTTAGCTCATAAAGCTCGTAGTAATTTGTTGAACCCATGACTTTTCAATTCTCTGGAAGAGGGATTACATTCTCATTGAGGAATTTGGGTGGGGGGTAGGAGGGTGGAGGGGAGGGTGGGCTGTACTTGTTATGTTCTTCTGTATATTTCCTGTTCTTGAGATGTTTGTTTATTTTGGAAATTTTCAATAAAAACATTTAAATATAAAGCACTTTAGAAAAGGAAGCAAAAGTCAGATATAGCTGGTGGGTGTCAAAATATTTTATTTTGATTTCAAAGATCTTACCTTCTACCCACCAGACAGGACTTAACAAAGATCTTGGGGCTAGATTCACTAACTTTACTAAAGCATTCCAATCTGTGGCCGATCCAATCCCGGGCGACCGCTTCACAATAGACTGCGCATGCAAATGCTCTAATCGCAAACACACCCACAAGCGAGCCCATGGATCGCTGCAGAGCGATCCTGACGCATGCACAGACCATCTTCTTTGCCTGTAGATGGTCTGCACATGCGCTGGCTCTCCTAACTTCCCTCTTGCTCCCGAGTGCAAACTGACCACCTTTAACTGCCACCTCTGCAGCCCAGAAGTAGAAGGGAAAGACAGATCTCTCTGTTTTGAAGGCTAAGCTCAGCTTCCATCCCGAAGCCTGACATTTGCAAACAGGCATTCAGAGCACCCGGGGGGTGGGGGTGGGGGGGGAGCGCATGTGCAGGGGGGAGCGTGTGTGCGTGGGGAGCGCTTGTGCAGGGGGGGGAAGCGCGTGTGCAGGGCGGAAGAGAGGCAGTTCCTTTTTTAAAAAAGCTTTATTGTCACTAGCCTGTGGTTTTGACCCGTGGGTTAAAATCACGGGCTTGCAACAAAGCTTTTTTAAAAAAGGAACTGTTAACTTGCTTTCCTCCATCCTTCCTCACGGTGTGTTCTTTTAAAATCATGGGCTCCTGAGTATGGCTGCATACAAGAGCAGGGTGGCAGTCGGAAAGGACGTCAGCAATTGGTTCCCAGCAGTCGCTTTTTTCTTGGTCGGCCAGCCCATTCAGTGTGCCTAAATTTTGTTAGTGAATCGCATCCTTCCCTACTTTGCATACTGTTTCCCCTCATTTGCATGCACAGATCGGAATTAGATTGGAGGAGATGTTAGTGAATCGGGTCGGAGGAAAATTGATTTGCAAACCGATTGGTACACGATCGGTTTGCTTAGTGAATCTAGCCCTTGGTTTTCTTTCACATTTCAATCCATGAATTCTTTGTTATATCTCCATCACCCATCCTTATGTGGGTCACACCCACCCATCAGCCCTCTCTGTTTCTTACCTTGCTCAACTGCTCCCTCTTCCTGTGAGGCTGTCATGAGAATGCTTTCATGTTTCACATATATATACTGATAGTTGTCAACATTTGCTTATTTATGACCTGAAGGAGGGTTACCTTTGAAAGCTAATAAAAAATGTGTTAGTCCAATAAAAAAGGTATCACCTTGTCTCCTTTAAGTTTTGTTTTGTTTCTATATATTACCTTTAAAAGTGGACTAACGTGGCTACCACACCATTGAAATTACAAAACTTATGGTGTTATGCTGGTGCCTGAAATGAGAATTTTGTCCTAATTATGCAAGATTATTGCAGTTCTGTCATAGAAAATTAAGACATGTGAAGCTGTTTCCAAAATGAAAGGAGGGTAATATAGCTGAACTACAAAAATTGTATTTTTCTTTTCAAGACAGAAGCCATAAATATCTTTACAAAATAATACAAATTAATGGAAGCTTTGTTTTTGATCTTTAAATTAGAGAAGAAAGTTTGTGCTTGTTAGAGGCAATGTATAATGTATTTGTTGGACTAAAATACATTTATATATTTCTCCTGATGTGCATATGTATTCCATGAATAGATTAATACCAATTATGCAAATCTAAACTGTGCTTTTTCAACTCTATCCAAAATTGCAAAAAAATGTAATGCTGGTTTTGAATACATGAAGTTAGAGAAATGATGATGGGGAAGATGATCTTAAACTTTCTTGATAAATAGTTTTGGGTTTTTGTTTTTTTTTCCTTCTTCTTAAGTTCATTTAAACTTCTTCTTTTGCCGTCCTGATCTGTTCTCGCACCTCACATAAGTTTTCTCCTGGGCTGGAAGAAGTTGTATATCACCCACATTTTGAGCACAAAATGTCATTCTACATACAAAAGAGAAAAAAAACCCATATCAGTTTTGCATTTTAGTTTATAGTCTTGTGAAAAATTAGGACTTCCCAGAAAATATTTAGTTCTTTCTTAAGAAAGGTTCACATATCGATGTCAAATCTTTTTTTTTATTTCTCTGGAAAAGAAAGTGATGTAATTGTAGGTAAACAACAAAAAATTTCATTGATTTACTCATGAAACAAAAGATTTCCACAAAAATGTGTATTCTAACTGAGGAATAAATTAGGACCCTCTAATAGCTAGTGTCACCCCCTTTGGCTGAAAATAACCTCAGTGAGACGCTCCTTGTAGCCATCTATCAGTCTCTGACATCGGTCTGAGGAAAGTTTGGCCCACTCAATGCAGAATTCTTTCAGCTGTGAGATGTTTGAGGGGTTTCTTGCATGTACAGCCCATTTCAAATCACCCCACAGAATCTCAATGGGATTAAGATCAGGGCTTTAACTCGGCCACTCCAGGACTCTCCATTTCTTAGTTTTCAGCTAGTTCTTGGTGGATTTACTGGTATGTTTTAGGTCATTGCCGTGTAGCAGATTCCAGTTTCGCTTCATCTTTAATTTTCTTACAGATGGTCTCGTGTGTTCCCCAAGCACCCTCTGATACACAGTAGAATTCATGGTAGATTCTATGATGGTGAGCTGGCCAGGTACTGCTGCATCAAAGCATCCCCAAACCATGACACTTCTACCTCCATGCTTCACAGCTGTTATGAGATTCTTTTCCTGGAATGCTGAATTTGGTGTACGTTAAACATGTCCTCTTTTCTGGTGTCCAAATAATTCAATTTTAGACTCATCTGTCCATAGAACACTATTCCAGAAGTCCTGGTGTTTGTCTACATTCTCTCTGGCAAATTGCAGTCTGGCCTTGATATTTCTCTTAGAGAGCAAAGGTTTCCTTGCACACCTCCCATGCAAGTTAAATATGTGCAGTGTCTTTCTGATTGTAGAGGCATGCACTTTCACATCCACAGTAGTTTTGGGAGACTTCTTTTAGCATCTTGCGGTCTGCTCTGGGGGTCAACTTGCTTGGATGGCCAGACCTGGGCATGTTGGCAGTTGTTAGGAAAGTCCTCCACATGTACACTATTTTCCGGACTGTGGAATGGCTAATGTCAAATTCTTTTGAGATCTTTCTAAATCCCTTACCAAACATATAAGCTGCTATAATCTTTTTGAAGGCCTCAGACAGCTCTTTTGATCTCACCATATCGTTCACTCTCACCATAGCAGTCATGAGCACACTAAACTAAATGGCTGATGTTTAAGTAGTATCACTTATAGTCACAGAGTAAGACATTGACAAGTAGAACCACCATAAATTCTCAATGTCCCCTATATTCTTTGTACTTCTTATGTAAATTCTATTTAGGGCCTCAGATTTGCCATTAGGTGCCAGACATTTCTATGGTCACCAAAAAACTTCAGAAATAAGAACATAAGAACATAAGAAGTTGCCTCCGCTGAGGCAGACCATAGGTCCATCCTGCTCAGCGGTCCGCACCCGCGGCGGCCCATCAGGCCCATTGCCTGAGCAATGGTCTATACCTATCTATACCCCCCAATCCCTTTTTCTTCTAGGAATCTATCCAAACCTTCTTTGAAACCATTTAATGTTTTCTTGTCTACAACAGCCTCTGGAAGCGCGTTCCATGTATCCACCACCCTCTGAGTGAAAAAGAACTTCCTAGCGTTTGTTCTAAACCTGTCCCCTTTCAATTTCTCCGAGTGCCCCCTTGTACTTGTGGCGCCCCTTAATTTGAAAAATCTGCCCCTGTCTATTTTTTCTATGCCCTTCAGGATCTTGAAGGTTTCTATCATGTCTCCTCTAAGTCTTCGCTTCTCCAGGGAGAAAAGTCCCAACTGCTTCAATCTGTCGGTATATGGGAGATTTTCCATTCCCTTTATCAGTTTGGTTGCTCTTCTTTGTACTCCCTCAAGTACCGCCATGTCTTTCTTGAGGTACGGCGACCAGTACTGGACACAGTACTCCAGATGCGGCCGTACCATTGCACGATACAGCGGCATGATGACTTCCTTCGTCCTGGTCGTAATACCCTTCTTAATGATACCCAGCATTCTGTTTGCTTTCCTAGAGGCTGTGGCGCATTGCGCCGATGCCTTCAGTGTTGCGTCTACCATCACTCCCAGGTCTCTCTCCAGGTTACTAACCCCTAGTGGTGTTCCCCCCATTTTGTATGTGAACATCGGGTTCTTTTTCCCCACGTGCATGACCTTGCATTTCCCCACGTTGAAGCTCATCTGCCACTTTTCGGCCCACTTTTCCAGCTGCGTTAGATCCTTTTGGAGATCCTCGCAGTCTTCCTTGGTTTGAGCCCTGCTGTATAGTTTGGTGTCATCTGCAAATTTAATGACTTCACACTTAGTTCCCGCCTCTAGATCATTTATGTAGATATTGAACAAGAGCGGTCCCAGCACCGACCCTTGCGGAACTCCGCTCGTGACCCCTTTCCAGTCTGAGTAGTGGCCCTTTACGCCAACCCTCTGCTTCCTGTTTGCCAGCCAGTTTTTGATCCATCGGTGGACCTCCCCTTGTACCCCGTGGTTCCATATCTTTTTAAGCAGTCTCTCGTGTGGCACCTTGTCGAAGGCTTTTTGGAAGTCAAGGTAAATGATGTCTATAGATTCCCCTTTATCCACCTGGCTGTTCACTCCCTCAAAGAAGTACAATAAGTTTGTGAGGCATGACCTACCCTTACAGAAGCCATGTTGACTCGGTTTTAGCTGCCCATTTTTTTCGATGTGTTCACAGATGCTGTCTTTAATCAGTGCCTCCATCATCTTTCCCGGGACTGAGGTCAGGCTCACCGGCCTGTAGTTTCCTGGGTCCCCCCTTGCGCCCTTCTTGAAGATGGGCGTGACATTTGCTATTTTCCAATCCTCCGGGATCTCTCCGGTTTTTAAGGATAGGTTGCATATCTGTCGAAGTGGCTCCGCTATTACGTCTTTTAGTTCCTTGAGTACCCTTGGGTGAATGCCATCTGGACCCGGCGATTTGTCGCTCTTTAGTCTGTCAATCTGTTAATCTGTCAAATGTTATGCAGATCGGGATGGCAAGGAAATATTTGAAAAGGGGGGACTTTTCTTGAAACAGCCTGAGGGCGAAACATGTCTAATGACAGGTCCCTTCCCGACATTACCAACAGAAAAGATTTGAGATAAGTTATTAAGTTATTGCAAGTTTTTACATTAAGAAATAACGAATCAAGTTACAAAAATAGCACTGAGCACTTTATAAATTCTATTTAGGGCCTCAGATTTGCCATTAGGTGCCAGACATTTCTATGGTCACCAAAAAAACTTTGGCTATGGCTTCCTCACTAGCCCATCATACTTTATTTTATGTTTATATATATATATATTTATATAAACATAAAATAAAGTATGATGGGCTAGTGAGGAAGCCATAGCCAAAGTTTTTTTGGTGACCATAGAAATGTCTGGCACCTAATGGCAAATCTGAGGCCCTAAATAGAATTTACATAAGAAGTACAAAGAATATAGGGGACATTGAGAATTTATGAGGTTTAAGTAGGGCATACCTCCTTTAAAATGCTGAGTAACTATGTTCTAATCATGTGTACCTGATGGTGATACACCTGTGTGTGATTTGAGCTACTTTCAGTGGGAGGATATGTGGGGTGTCCTAATTTATTCCTTGGTTAGAATATACATTGTTGTTGGCTATCTTGTGTTTCATGAGTAAATCAAGGAAAATTTTTGTTGTTTACCTGCAATTACATCACTTTCTTTTCCAGAGATAAATAAAAAAAAGATTTGATATCGATATGTGAACATTTCTTAAGAAAGAACTGAATATTGCATGGGGTGTCCTAATTTTTTCACATGACTGTACAGTATATACATTTTATTACTAATTTTCTTTTTATATAGAAGATGTCTTAGGTGCAACCTGATATCTAGTAGGTTTTTGGGTTCTTCCTCTGAGTAATTGTTCCCTAATCATAATGTTACCATATGTAGACTAATATTACAAAACACACTTTCACAAGAAAAAAAGTCAATGTCATATATGAATGTAGACAGTACTGCTTTAGTTCAAAGGGGTGTATTTCAAAAAAATGGAGGAAAAAGCCATATGTAGACTAATACATGGACAAATAACTAGTATTTGGAGAAATTCTACCTCTTCATTCTGAATCTGTTTATATTTGCTAATGTATTGACTGTTTCTTGATTCCCATTTCCTTCTTTTATCATCACATGTGCTGTGTGTATTCTGTGAATGTTCTATATGTTGAGAATTGGATTAATGACTGGAATATGCAGTATTAATAGTGATTCTTTTCAGAATGCAAGCTCACAATTTCTATCCTATCTGCCTCCGATTCTCTTTCCTGCTTCTAAAAAAAAGGTGTTAGAACAACTGCAAGGGCTCACACAGTTGTAAATCTCTAGTAAACTAGACAGAATAGCTCAAGTCAAAAACTGGGGGTAATGAGTTCCAGAGAGTTGATAGGTCTAAACTAAATATTGAGGGGCATTTTTGATAGGACGTCCAAGTCTGAGTTTGGATGTTTTGGGAAAGACATCCAGAAATCCAGTAGAGAAAATGTTAATTTTAAAAACTGCAAGACATAAGAAGAAGTTGCCTCCACTGGGTCAGACAAGAGGTCCATCGCGCCCAGCAGTCCGCACCTGCGGCGGCCCATCAGGTCCATGACCTGTCAAGTGGTCCCTGCCTCATCCTAAAACCTATCTTTCTGTTTTGAAAATTACTTATCTAGACATTTTGACCTTTAGTATGTCTTATCTTTTTAGGCCATTTTTGAATACAAAATCATCCAAATTAAGAAAGCACAAAAACAAGCTATTTGGACATCCAAGCAGCCAGCATTCTCAGCAAACTGGCCCTAGACAGCTGAATATAGCAAGAAGAGCAGAGAGGCACATGTCACATAAAAAAGTCCCAGGTACCCATATCATTATAACCTGCTTATATTGTATGCTGAGGTGAGCCCTCCAAAACCCACCCAAAGCTTACTGTACCCATCTGTACAATACAGCAATAGTCCTTATGACTGCAGGTCTTTATGTGGGTACAGTAGATTATGGAGGGCTCACCATACAATATAAGCAAGTTTTAGGGCTCCTTTTATCAAGCTGCGCTAGCGGGGTTAACGCCCGTGACATTTCATCACGCATTAACCCCCGCGCTGACCTAAAAACTACTGCCTGATCAAGGGAGGTAGTAGCGGCTAGCGTGGCCGGCGGTTTAGTGCATGGTATTACGCACGTTAAACCGCTAGCGCGGCTTGATAAAAGGAGCCCTTAGTGATGTGTACCTGTGACTTTTTATATTTTTCTTTTTTTTTTTCAATTTGTTCATCTTTTGTTTTTTCAAAAGTATTTCAAAAAACACTTGTTTAAGGGGGAAAAAAAATCAAATTCCACTTTTTCCTTAGTCTCAGACAAGTGTGTTTTGAAATAATTTTGGAAAAACAAAGATGAACAAAATGAGAAAAATATAAAATGAAGGATCAGTGAGGAGTTGTGCTATATGTTTAACATAAGAACTGCTATCACCGGATCAACCCTGGGTCCATCAAGTCCGTTGATCCGCTCACGCGGAGGACCAGCCAGGTGTAACCTGTTGAAAAACTTAGTCACCCGTAACCCTCTATGCGCCTTCCGAGGAGATGTGCATCTAACTTGCCCTTAAATCCTAGAACGGTGGGTTCCGCAGCAATCTCCACCGGGAGAGCGTTCCAGGTGTCCACCACTCGCTGTGTGAAGCAGAACTTCCTGGCATTTGTCCTGGGCTTGTCCCCCCTCAGCTTCAGTCCATGACCTCTTGTCCTAGTCACATTTGACATCGTAAATAACTTTTTGTCCTGCTCTATCTTGTTGATTCCTTTTATTATTTTAAAAGTCTCAATCATATCCCCTCGCAGTCTCCTCTTCTGAAGATCTGTGTAAAATTCATATTTGTATGCCTGTATGATTGAAAGGATCATGACTTGGAATTGCATATTATAATGTGATTAGTATTGCATTGACATTGGAATTTTCTTACATTAATCACAGTTGCCTGGAGACACTTCTGTACTGCCTCAGCACTGCCAGATAAATGTCACTAAATATCTGTGACTTAAAATCCTTGGATTCCATCTTGCGGTGCCCCTCAAGGATCACCCCTTTCCCCTATTCTCTTTAACATCTACATGTCCTCCCTGAAACTCTTTAATTTTCCCCCCTGGGAACAATCACTTATGCAGATGACATCCTTGTCCTCCTTGAGACTGACCAGAACCTCACCAACCTCCACGAAAACATTACAGCTTGCATAATGAGACTCCGTGCCTGGTCTCTCTCGGTACAGATGAAACTAAACGAATCTAAAACAAAACTACTCTGGCTCGGCCCAAAATTCGAACACCTGCCCACACTTTTCACACTACCCACAGGCGATACACTACAGCTCGAGTTCTCATGCAAGGTCCTTGGTATCACTATCGATTCCTCTCTCTCCCTCAATGACCACCTCAACTCCTTGGCAAAATCATGCTTTTTCAGCCTTCACATGCTGAGGAAAGCTAGATCCTACTTCAGCCAGCAACACTTTGCCATCCTTGTCCAATCCATCATCCTCTCCAAACTAGATTACTGCAACACCATCTACTTAAATCTATCAAAAAAAAGTATTCTAAGACTCCAGCTAATCCAGAATACTGCAGCCAAACTGATCTTCTCAAAACGCAAGTCTGACCATGCCTCCCCACTCCTTGCCAAACTTCATTGGCTCCCAATAATCTCCAGAATCCATTTCAAATGTTCCTGCCTGGCTTTCAAGATCATTCACGGAATCCTGCCTCCTCTTATCCCACTGTCTTTCAACTCCTCCAGTCCCGACTCCTCCAGAACTGCCCACGCGGCATCCACTATTCAGGCAAACTGGGAAAATCCCTTCTCTTCAAAATCACAGGTCTTTGGAACGACCTCACCACCCCGCTGCGGAACCTGAGCTCTCTTCAGTTATTCCACAAACAACTGAAAACCTGGCTTTTCAGCAAATTGTAGCTCTATCCTTCCCCCCTTTTTCTCCCCCCTTCTACACATAAGTTCATGTAATCCTTTTTCTTCTTCTCTACCCACTATTTTAAGTTCTTGTAAACCGTGTCGAGCTCCATTCTCATGGAGATGATGCGGTATATAAATTTAAGGTTTAGATTAGATTAGATTAAACGGGCAGGAGACTCTCCAGCCTGCTTAAACCATGCTGAATATTGACCTCTCCTGTTTTTTCAGAATGCTTTTACTAGTTACTTTTTTTTTTTTTTAATCTTGAAGCTGGTCCAATGTTGGCTGATGTCTGTCTGATGTGTCATCTCTGGGTGCCCTCTCATCTACTTCTTTTTATATCTTGAACTTATATGAATATTTGTATTCTTTTGCTTTCTCACTGCATTTCTTTATCTAAAGTGTATAGAAATGATTTTCAATATATCAAGTTCAAAAACATAAATGCATTTAAGTGCATCTCCCCATCTAATATAATAAAATGCTAGGCCGCGCATGCGCAGTCCTATCGTGTGCGTCCGTTTTCCGTGCGGCTGTCGACCCGTTCTGTTTTTTGCTCTGCCCTGCTCCTTGCCTGAAGTCCTCTCTCCTCCCCCGAGGCAGATGTCGGATGCGGCGCCTGTCAGCTGTGCTGTTCTTCGGACTTCCCTGCTCCTTGCTTTACTATATTTTTAAGTTGAAAGATGAGGCAGCGGCTCCTCTCAGGATCCCCACCTGCGTCGGAAGTCCGACGCAGGTGGGGATCCTGAGAGGAGCCACCGCCGCGTCTTTCAAGTAAAAAAAAAAAAATACTCGCTTTTAAAATCTAAAGGCGCGAGCGGCAGCTTGCCGCACGCACCCCAACTTCCCAACGCCAAGCGCCCTTTTAAAATCTTCAGGCGTGAGCGGCGGCTTGCCGCACATGCCCTGACCGCCAAACCCCCCTGCCGGCATCTATTTTTCCTCCTCCTCCTCCCTCTCGCATGCTCACAGCGTTTAAATGAAAATCGCTGCGCTGTGCTGCTACTGGCCTCACCATCTCCTCTCCACTGCGGCCCACCCTCTCACAACTTCCTGTTTCCGCTAGGGTTGGCCGCACTGTAGAGAAGACACCGAGGCCAGCAACAGCGCGGTGCAGCACTTTTCTGTGAGGCAAGTAAATTTCTGTGGGGCATTTGCACAGGGGGAGCAGGAAATGAATGCTGCTGGACGGGGGAGGGAAAAGGAAGGGAACAGGGGGCGCAGGCAAGGGGTGGGTGCACAGGGAAAAGGGGGAATGCTGCTGCACAGGGAAGGAGGGAATGCTGCTGCTGTACAGGGAAGTGTGGGTGAATGCTGCTGTACAGGGAAGGGGGGAATGCTGTTGCTGCTACACAGAAGGAAAGAAAGACACACAGACATATTCTAGCACTCGTTAATGTAACGGGCTTAATGACTAGTGATTCATAAATAATTATTTAGAACCTGATTCCCAAGGAAGTGAGGATTTGTAAACAGTCACATTTTACTTTCTACAACCTAGCCAGTCACCCATTAATTGTAGTTGGCCTTATACTAATGGATGGATTTACTATGTATTTTCCCAATAATCTATAACCTAGGGTGGCCAAATGCAGTTCTCAAGGGCTGTAACCTAAATTTGAATGCACGGGATACATATTGTCATGCATGGCCCCTCCTGAATACAAGCATAGGCTATGCATATCAGCAGAGATAGATGAGACTAGTTTATGACTCCAAAATTTGCAGTTTCTTTAATAATTTACCATATTTTTCACTCCATAAGATGCCTTTTTTTTCCTCCCAAAAGTGGGCAGAAATGAAGGTGTGTCTTGAGGAAGAATAAGGAAGAAGACCTTCATGAGAATGAAGGTGAAGATCCCCATGAAACCCCCAGAGGAGATACTTAAGAGAAATTGTGCTACTGAATTAAAACTTACCCACCTTATGAACAATGCAAAAATAATATCTTCCCTGTCAGCACAAACAACATGTTTTTGTGCGAAGTTCATCTGCTGACTGAGAAGTTTTGGATATTCTGGGACTTCCCAAGAAATGCTTGGATCACAACAAGAAAACCAAATCACATAACTATACAGCCTTCTTATTCCCTCCTCTCGCTTCCTCCGCCTTCCACACAAATTACTAGCTAACCTCCCCCTTCTACTTGTATCCCCCCTCTGACCCTATCACGAAACCAACCCTAAACCTCTTCTTCCCTTCTATTCAACACCCTTACTCTGTAATTCCCTTGCATCCACTATATAAGCGTCCCCTGCATCTACTATGTAATCATCCCCAAAAAGGCAACTTCCTTATTCAATGTCCAACTACCTTATGCTGTAAATTGTAACTTCCTGGAAATGTCCAGCTACCTTATACTGTTTTCCAGCTATCTTATACTGTAAATTGTAACTTCTTGGAAACGTCCAGCTACCTTATACTGTTATTTGTAATTCCTGAAAATGTCCAGCTATCTTACTCTGTAATCCACTTAGAACTGCAAGGTACAGGCGGAATAGAAGTCACTAATGTAATGTAATGTAATAACTCCAGGTCAGGATGGCTTACCAAAAGTCATATTAACCGCAGGTGAAAACAGCTGACAGATCTACAATCAAGCTTAGAAGGGAGGAGGCCCACACTTGGGAATTATTGACCTTAGTATTAAGAATGTATTGTCATGGGAAATAGAGAAGTCATATTTGACACCAAGTGACACCATGCTTCATTATGACTCAATTACCAGTATGTATGCCATCCAATCAACACAAATGACAAATGTGATGATCCAATAGAAAATAAGTATGTTATTTGTAACCAGATAACACTCTTAACCCTAGGCTACTAAACTAGGGTATAAAAGTAGCATACATGCTGTCTAAGCTACAGGACGGGTCGCACATTACAGAAGCCGGCAACTCTGTATGTTATCCGTTGGCCTAATTTGCTGTAATTTTGTTACATGTAAGCTGACTTGTTTATTACCAATAAATCTGTATTATATAAAGCAATTGGGTTGTTATGGAGCAAATATACCCCCCGTACCTTTTCTTGAATTCTGACGGTTCAGGCAAGCAGGCAGGCAGACAGACCCCCCCCCCCCCATACCTATTTTTTAAAATTCCGGTGGTCCGGCGCTGTATTTCCTGCCCCTCCCTTGCTGAATGACTGCATCCATGCCTTGAGGCAGCGACTGAGTGGTGCACAATGCAGGCATGAGCTTTTCACGTGCCTGCCTGGACCCCCACTGCTCACTAAATGGCTGCTGATAGTCTGTCCGTCTGTCTGCCTGCCTCTCACTAGGCCTGCCCTGTACCCTATCCCAGCCTACCATTAGACCACCAGAGGGGGGACAAGGGACAGGGTAGGCAAAGTGGCAGGCAGGCAGGGTGCACCATTTGGTTAAGAATTTTTTTCTTGGTTTTTCCTCCTCTACACTAGGTGCGTCTTAGGGAGCAAAAAATACAGTATATTCTGCATATCCTACATTACATTACATTACATTAATGACTTCTATTCCGCCTGTACCTTGCAGTTCTAAGCGGATTACAACAAAAAGATAACTGGACATTTCCAGGAATAGGAATACAATTAACGACGTAGGGCCTAATACATCTAAACGATAGCTGGACGTTTTCAGGAAGAGGAATACAGTTAGAGGCGTTAGGTCAAAATCACATTTTGAAGGGAGGATCCTAAGAAGGGGAGAGAGGGGAGAAGAGTGGGGTTAGGAAATTAGGATGTATTTCTTGAATAGTATGGTTTTGAT
The DNA here is from genome assembly GCF_902459505.1 of Geotrypetes seraphini. Classification (NCBI taxonomy): domain Eukaryota; kingdom Metazoa; phylum Chordata; class Amphibia; order Gymnophiona; family Dermophiidae; genus Geotrypetes; species Geotrypetes seraphini. The sequence goes on from NC_047097.1 coordinate 46,531,554, forward strand.
TTCTTTTCGATTCTATGAAGATTATAAATTATTCAGGTACTCAAGCATTTTTCCCTAACTGTCCCGGTGGACTCCCACTCTATCTAATGTACTTGGAGCAAAGGGATTAAGTGACTTGCCCAGGGTCACAAGGAGCAGTGTGGGATTCGAACCCACAAATTCAGGGTGCCGAGGCTGTAGCTCTAACCACTGCATCACACATTCCCATGTCCCCTCTTATGTAGACAGGAAATGGAAGATGCCTCTCCACCCCTCTGGCCTGAAGTCTGGAACATGCATCAGACAGCATTGTACATATACCAAGAGAATGTGTAAAGAATAAAAACAGTATGAGTCTCGTTTGTCTAATGTCTAAAGAGCTGATAAAAAATGATATGTGCCATGGCAGGACCATATTTTAGAATATAGGTTGCACTGCAAAAATATAATACACTCGAGGGAATTTAAGAATGGCTTCAGTTGCATGAACTGGATATGTTTTTCTTGTTATAGACCAGGGAACAAGAACTGAAACAAGTAGACACCATATGGCAGAGTATTGTGTTGCACAAAAGACATTCTCACATACATTGGCATTTTGAGGTGAGTCACTACTGACTGTTAAAATACAATACAGTACAATTTCTAGGTAATAAAAGCGATAACTGCTAGGGTAAAAAATGAATGATTCCTGTAGGCCAACAAAATTGAAATTCTTGCATAATGGCTTGCTTCTGGGGGAAACAATTTGTACTTTATTGTGTATATCAGTGTTTCTCAACTTGGTCCTGGAGAATCCCCTTGCCAGTCAGGTTTTCGTGATACCCACAATGATTATGCATAAACTTAATTTGCATATATTGCCTCCATTATATGCAAATATTTTTCATGTATATTCATTGTGGTTAACCTGAAAACCTGACTGGCAAGGTGATTCTCCAGGACCAAGTTGAGAAACACTTGTGTATATGACACACACGAGACCTAATGAATTATTCAAATAATAGGGGTGGGGTTTTGTTGTTAAATTTGACAACTGCTGCATCCTGAATTGACTAGATGTGAAATAGTTGTGTGCCAGATGTTGGTTAGGGTCCCCTTGTAACAGTGCACTAATAAAAATGGAATGTAGACAAATGGAAGGGAAGGTGTATCTTGCATCAGCAGGGCAGCAAGTAAACAATGGATTTTTGGCACTATGGTAGCTACTTGACCACCAGATCCGCAGATTGATTCGTTGATAGGTACTGTACTGTAGATGAGATTGATCAGAGCACCTACTTTTGTTGTGTTTCTCCTGCTTTCACTCGTATGGTCTTCACAATGAGTCCTGGGCGACTTGCACCCTTTCTCCAAGGTATGATGGTTTGTACTGTGTCCCAGATGTGTGCCCACACATCTGTGCCTTCCCATTTAAATTTAATCATCATTAAGTCACCAATATCCATATCAAGCGTGATAAGAAAGGAATAGGTTATATTTCCATTGATTCCTTCAACCCTGATTTCCAACAAACCAACAAAAAGTACAAATATTAGTTGTATACTTAACATTTTTAGTACTATATGCAATAGTTTCAAGGTTATTTGATAGATTTGACATAAGGATTTAATGTAGACAACAGAATGTGTCAAGGATTTTATGTTATAGATGTAAAATGCTCAACATTGCCATGATATGATTTTTATTTTGAAAATTTTCTTTATATGTGTTATCAATTGACAATGTTTCATACTTTCAATATAATTTTGTGGTTTATTATTACTCCCAATCAATCAACACCCCATCCCTGAACAGCCATAAACTCTTCAGACTTGTCAACGCCTTATTTGACATTGATTCACGAAAAAGTTCCCCCACAGATCTCCCACCCTCCCCGTCATACCTAGCCGACCACTTCACCAAAAAAAATCCATAGCCTAAAAACATCTATTGCTACAACAAGCTCTAGCCCATCAATCTATCTACCCACCCCAGAAAACGAAGGTTCAGCCGCCGACATGACCTGGAATCGCTTCAAAAACCCAGATTGGAACCTATTCTCAAGCTATACACTAAATACTCCAAATCCAACTGCCTACTAGATAACTGCCCCCCTTCCATCATGAAAACAGCTCCCCCCCCTTCAAAGCTGAACTCTTCAACTGGATCATCCTCTGCATGTCCACCGGCTACTTCCCGCTGGAACTCGGCCACATCCTCATATCTCCAATTATCAAAAACCCCAAAGAACCACTCTCCTCAGCCACCAACTACAGACTAATTGCCAACATACCCCTCTTCCTCAAAATTATGGAAGGCCTTGTCAATCATGACCTCATGTCATACCTAGAGAAGTTCAACATCCTTCATGACTCCCAGTCAGGATTCCGCTCTAACTACAGCACCGAAACTGTCCTAGCATCACTAATTGACTACCTCCTCCAACTATTCTCCCTGGGAAATAGTGCACTGCTACTCAGTTCGATCTCAGCAGCGCATTCGACCTTGTAGACCATTACATTCTGCTTAGCTGCCTCAACTCTATAGGCATCTCGGGACATGTACTAACTTGGTTCACAGGCTTCCTAAAAAATCGCACCTACCAAGTACACAATGAGGGAACCTTCTCTCACACATGGTGCAACCCCTGTGGAGTTCCCCAAGGCTCCCCCCTATCTCCTTCCCTGTTCAATATTTACATGGCTTCTCTGGGACACATGCTATCAGACAGAAACCTAAAATCCTACATTTATGCAGATGACATCACAATAGTCATCCCCATCTCCTCATTAGCCCAAGAAACAGAGCAACACATCTCATCGGTACTCACCATGGTCGAACACTGGACCACTCGGTTCAAACTAAAACTGAATCCAGAAAAAACTAAATTCTTCTTTGCAAGTCCCAATCACAAATTAATGACCACCACCCTGCAACTCAACGGAGCTACTTACCCAATCAACCCCACCATCAAAATTCTTGGAGTCATCCTAGACCACTGTCTAACTTTCAAAGAACACACCAACGCCCAGGTCAAAAAATGCTTTCACACCCTCTGTAAACTCTGTACCATCAAACACTACTTCAACTTCCCCTCCTTCAGATTGCTGGTCCAATCCCTAGTCCTAAGCACCTTGGATTACTGCAACATCATATACCTGGGCTCCTACAAGAAAACCATTAAGCGTCTGAGACTCATTAAAAACACCGCTGTCCGCCTCATCTTTGGCCTCAAAAAGTCAGATCATATTAGCCCTTTCTACAGAAAACTCCACTGGCTACCTATAGAAGCTAGGGTAATCTTCAAATTCGCCTGCCTCTGCTTCAAAACCTTAACCGGCTCATCCCCGATATACCTGTCACACCACTTTGCATTCCCAGGTACCAACCGCACACGCAGTATCAATCTGTTTGCCTACCCATCTTCAAAGGGATGCATCTACAGGAAATTCCTCGACAGAACTCTCTCTTTCCAATCAAGCAGATGGAACAACTGCCTGACCTCCCTCATCACACCTGCCCCATCCTACCTATCCTTCAGAAAATCCCTCACCTCTTTGATAAATTCTTCTAACCCCTTCTCTTCCGGCCAATCTCCCCAAACTTTAACGGCCTTGCGAATCGCTCGGAACCGCTCTGTCCCCGACATTGTGATAACTGATTCCCTGTATCTCCGCTGCATATTGTGACAATTAATTCTCTGTATCTTCGCTGTATATGTACAGTCTCTTGCATTGTGAACCACTCTGAACTATTTTGTGGTATTTGCGGTATACAAAAATAAAGTTATTATTATTATTATTATTTAATTTAAAATGTGGAGGACATATATAATAAATTTGGTTGATTTCTATGTATTACTCTTATTTTTATGTTTTTAAATATACTTACACCCCTGATGAAGAATTGAGAAGGGACATCATCGAAACATTCAAGATACTGAAGGGAATAGACTTGGTAGATAAAGACAGGTTGTTTACCCTCTCCAAGGTAGAGAGAACGAGAAGGCACTCTCTAAAGTTAAAAGGGGATAGATTCTGTACAAACGTAAGGATGTTCTTCACCCAGAAAGTGGTGGAAAACTGGAACGCTCTTCTGGAGGCTGTTATAGGGGAAAACACCCTCCAGAGATTCAAGACAAAGTTCCTGCTGAACTGGAACGTATGCAGGTAGGACTGGTCATGGGGCACGCCACGGGAGCAGACTGCTGGGCACGATGAACCACTGGTCTGACCCAGTAGTGGCAATTCTTATGTTCTTATGCCAAAGCATGGCCATATTGGGCATTTAGTATCTATAAGATAATAAGTCCTTTACACAACCTGTTGTCTACTTCAGATCCTTTTTTTTTTATGGTGGTGATCTTCTTGTGTGGATTCCTATCTCTTCAGTTTACACACACATTTTTTTATGCTATCAGCTGACTGACAGGATGACTTGTTAGCTCTTAGGCAGCTGGTTTAGGCATTGCTTTGAAACAAAATTAAATAGGCAACCAAAAACATTCTGTAATGGGTCTGGAACTTCCTCAACTGAGATTAAATAAATTGATTGTCCTACAACACTTATTTTCTCCTATTCTTTGTTTGCTTTTTTTTGCTGGTCACCTTGCTCTTTCTCTTCTCCCCCCCCCCCCCTTTTCAGTCTGGCTAAAGAGCTGCTTTTGGCCCAGAGATAAGTACCAAAAGTGTTATGGTAAAACACTGAGAATTGCTCCATAGTAAAGGAGTACCATTTTGATGTGCCTTTAGCAGTGATGTATTTCCTACAGAATGCCAAGAGATGCCCTGTAACATTATTATAATTTTTGACCTGATTGTTCTCTCACAAGCCTACATTCACTAGGTCAGGAATGGTGTCAAATATTCTAGGTTCTAGTACTGAACTGGCCTTCCTTTTCCAATATAATAATCTTGCTCCTCTCCCTCCCTCTCCCATCAAAGAGGCAAACAGGTTGGGGGGGGGGGGCATACAGTCTGGCTCTTTCAGGGCCCTGTTTCAGATCATCTAGCCATCACTCACACACAACAATCTCAGCTGTTCCCCACACTCAGAGGTTTTAAATGCTGCTCTTAGCTATACCTTTCTCCTCCACTGCCAATTCCAGACTTTGTTCCTTTCATCTAGCTGCCCCCTAAACCTGGAATAAATTACCCGAGTTTGTCCTCCAAGACCCTTATCTTGTGTAAAAGCAGACTGAAAACCCACCTTTTTGATATAGCCTTCAATCCATAACCCTACTCCCCACTGCCCTCCAACCCAGCTAGCAGATTAAATGTTCCCCTTAACTGGATCCATGACATCCTGTTTGTCTGTATTGTTTAGATTGTAAGCTCTTTCGAGCAGGGACTTTCTCTGTGACTCTGTACAGTGCTGCGTGCTTCTGGTAGTGCTATAGAAATAATTCATAGTAGTAGTAGTAGTAGTGTGAACAGTTTCAGCCTGTGGGAAGCAGAGCTGAGATTGTGATGTCATAATGCCTCATTACACCAATAAGATCCAAACTCATCAGTGATGTCACAATGGCTTGGTTGTCCTGTAGTCCCCACTGCCCATCAACCCAGCCAGCAGATTAACTGTTCCCCTTTAACTGTATCCATAACATCCTGTTTGTCTGTCTGTTTAGATTGTAAGCTCTTTCAGCAGGGACTGTCTTCTTTGACTCTATAGAGTGCTGTGTACGTCTGGTAGTGTTATAGAAATAACTAATAGTAGTAGTAAGTTTTTAAAGATGTGTTAATGTACTTTTTCCCCCCTGGATGTATTCTGCATTTGACTTCTTTGAAAGACTTGGAAGTGGGATGGGAAGGAGTTATCAACATGGGTTATGGTTAAGATGTTATTTTATAACTAATTCATGCTACTTTAGCACAGGTCTTATTTTATGCAATGGGGCCAAATTACTAACTGAGGTTATCACTAAAGCAACATCTTAATGGTAGTCTGTGTTGATAATTCCCCCCTCCTAAATGAAATATAAATTCCAAAATGAAATTGCTGGGTTTGCCATTTGATTCTGTGCATTCTGAGGAAAGTGCATTTAAATTGCAAACTACGGCTTTCTGCACATCATGCGTTCTACTAAACTGGAAAATATAGATTGGACAATTTACTATATCTGAAACCTGATTTTCCATAGGGCATCTAGACAGAAAGAGAAACAGCTAAATTGTATTCACAATTAGCTGAATATTATACAAAAAGTTTGCGCAAATGACAGCCTATCCTTTCTCTGGCACTGACCCCTTTAAACTCTGTTGAGATTTATTAATCCTCCTTCAAGCTGATAACTCAACACATACCAGCATGTCCTTAGTGATTCTGTTTGGTTTCCAAAGTATTCATACAGCAGGATCCAGGTTCATAGTCTGCACTATGCTATAAAAAGTCTATCCAATGTACATCAATTAGGCAAGAACTTAAATCTGTTCAGTCTGATGAGCAAATAAGTTTTCTGGCTATGGCAGCATGCTCGTGAGCCATGTTTGCTTTTCATTTGATTTGTGTTGATGGCAATCAATTTTCCATAGTTTGCATACTGAATTAAAATTTGTTGGAGTATTATAATTTCTTGTGTGCACTGTTTACCATAGCCATGGGGTTAATAATCCGTGTGTGCGCCTACGCCCCCAGTTTGGAGGAAAACTGCAACGCAGGCCGATGCAGCGTTGCTGAAATGAAGAGGAATGTTTAATACTCACGGAGTGACGGGAAGATTTTCAGCATCTTCTTTAGTTCCCATCAGAGAGATCATAAATGTTGGTTTCAATTGCTTCTCCTGAATGTGGTTGATGAAATGAATCTTGAACTGGTAGTGATACACTGCAACAAGACAAATTGCACAGCCCTCATTAGAATAAGGCTGGGATTAAGCAGCAATTACAGCTCTAATCACTTTGTTTACATTTAGGAGTAAAGTGACTGCAGCTCAAGATGGCGGGAATGAAGATTCTGTGTTAGAAATGTGTGATAGCATTTGGTTTGGTCACCTTTCTTTTAAGAATCTTTGTTGCCCAAACTGGAATAATTGATATTGTTATAAAATGGAAAGAACATTAGCTATTCAGAAAGGGAATTTTAATAAATTTCAAGATGTGTGGGGGCCATTAATAAATTATTGCAATGAATAAGTATCATTTTCCCTGATTAGTACAAATGAAATAATGGGGAGGGGTAGGTAATTTTTTGAATTTTCATTATTTGCTTTGAATGGAAAGAAAGTCTTTATTATAGGGTATATGTGTTATGAGATATTGAAGGGTTGGGAGAGAAAGGGATAAATTATATTTAATATGAAGAATTGTAGAATTTCAAGTGATGTATTTAAGTTAAAATGATGTTTCTTTTTGATGCATTTGATGTAAGTTATAAAAATGAATAAAGAATTTAAAAAAAGAATCTTTGTTGCCAAAACTGGAATAACTGATATAATTTTTGATGAAAAATTCACCTTTTTATACACAGGCATTAAACCCCAGACTCTGGATGTCTTGAAAAGGCCTTGGGACAGTGTAAAAGTGACTTTAATGGCTGCATTCTCAGTCCCCTTCTGAAAGTTTGGGGCAGATAGTGAATTGGGTGGGGTGGGGGGTTTCACTGTGAGGCTGAGTATAAAACAAATTGTGAATAAGGTCCACTGAAATACCATTAAACCATTAGTAAAGGTCTGATTTGCTACGGTTATATTCTCCATGTTATGCTTAGAGTAAAAAGCTCAGTAAATCTGGACCCCAGGATTATTTTTGTCATTACAAATTCTGACAAGATTGAAAACTAATCATATTTTAATATTGTGGTTATGCTGTCATCACAACCTCATAACAACTGCAATCTCTTCGTGTGGGTTTTTGAAAATTTGTTTCTCTCAATATTTCCATCACTGTCCATAACACAAAGGGTCATATTTAAGAACTTTGTGGAACATTAGAATAGCCTTACTGGGTCAGACCAATGATCCATCAAGCCCAGTAGCCCGTTCTCATGGTTGCTAATCCAGTTCCTAGCCAAAACCCAAAGAAAGCAACATTCCAGCATCTCAAAGAATAGCAAGATTCTAGAACCCCAATGAGAGCAACATTCCAGAGCTGAGATTGTGATGTCATAATGCCTCATTTTATAGTGTCTCAGCCAACTTCATCAGTGATATTACAATGGCTTGATTGTCCTATTCTTGGTACATATAAGAGCATAAGAACAGCCTTACTGGGTCAGACCAAAGGTCCATCAAGCCCAGTAGCCCATCCTCACAGTGGCCAATCCAGGTACCTTGTACCTGGCCAAAACCCAAGGAGTAGCAACATTTCATGCTACTGATCCAGGGCTATGGACTTTTCCTCCAGGAAATTGTCCAAACCTTTCTTAAAACCAGCTACGCTATCTGCTCTTACCACAACCTCTAGCAATGCATTCCAGAGCTTACCCAAATCCTTTCCCTGAAAAGTTATCAGATACTTACATGGATATTTTAGAAAAAATGTAGCTCCAACGAGAGAAATTATTTGAGATTACAAAACCAAAAAACCTTTTCAGCTGAGTCAAGTAGCTATAGCAACATCGGGAAAAACATTTATCTTAGCATCACAAAATTATCATCCTTTCTTTTAAAGAAATTCTTCAAAATTAATGACTTGTCACTTTCATTGCATAAGAACATAAGAATTACCGCTGCTGGGTCAGACCAGTGGTCCATCATGCCCAGCAGTCCGCTCTCGCGGCGGCACTTAAGTCAAAGACCAGTGCCCTAACTGAGACCAGCCCTACCTGCATGCGTTTCGGTTCAGCAGGAACTTGTCTAACTTTGTCTTGAATCCCTGGAGGGTGTTTTCTCCTATAACAGCTTCCGGAAGAGCGTTCCAGTTTTCTACCACTCACTGGGTGAAGAAGAACTTCCTTAAGTTTGTACGGAATCTATCCCCTTTTAACTTTAGAGAGTGCCCTCTCGTTCTCTCTACCTTGGAGAGGGTGAACAGCCTGTCTCTATCTACTAAGTCTATTCCCTTAATTATCTTGAATGTTTCGATCATGTCCCTTCTCAGTCTCCTCTTATCAAGGGAAAAGAGTCCTAGTTTCTTTAATCTCTCGCATTACGGCTATTTCTCCAGTCCCTCAACCATTTTAGTTGCTCTTCTCTGAACCCTTTCGAGTAGCACTGTGTCATTCTTCATATAGGGAGACCAGTTCTGGACGCAGTATTCCAGGTGGCCTGGTACAGCGGCATGAAAACCTTCTCCGATGTGTTCGTGATCCCCTTCTTAATCATTCCTAGCATTCTGTTCGCTCTTTTCGCCGCCACCGCACATTGCGTGGACGGCTTCATCGACTTGTCGACCAGTACTTCCAAGTCTCTTTACTGGGGAGTCTCTCCAAGTACTGCACTGGACATCCTGTATTTGTGTATAAGATTTTTGTTACCGACATGCATCACCTTATACTTATCCACATTAAACCTCATTTGCCATGTCACAGCCCATTTCTCGAGCGTGTTTATATCATGTTGCAGATCTTTGCAATCCTCCTGTGTCTTCACTACTCTGAATAACTTCATATTGTCCACAAATTTAATCACCTCACTCGTCGTACCAATTTCCAGGTCATTTATAAATATGTTGAGCACAGGTCCAAGAACCAAACCCTGCGGCACTCCATTCATGATTCTTTTTCCAGACTGATTATTGTCCATTTACCTCCACTCTCTGTTTCCTATCTGCCAGCCAGTTTTTAATCCACGTGAGTATTTCATCCTCAATTCCATGGCTCGCAATTTTTCAAAGTAGTCATTCATGTGGGACCTTGTCGAATGCCTTCTAAAAATCCAGATATACAATGTCAACTGGTTCGCCCTCGTCTATCTGCCTGTTTACTCCCTCGAAGAAGTGCAGCAAGTTCGTCAAGCAAGATCTTCCCTTGCTGAAGCCATGCTGGCTGGTCTTCATCAGATTGTGTCCATCAAGGTGATCAATGATGCAGTTCTTTATCAGCGCCTCTACCATCTTTCCCGGTACCGAGGTCAGATTCACTGGTCTGTAGTTTCCCGGTTCTCCCCTCAAACCTTTCTTGAAGATCGGCGTAACATTCACCATTTTCCAGTTTTCCGGAATCCTTCCCGAATTGATAGACAGATTGGTTTTTAGTTGAAGCAGTTCAGCTGTAGCCCCTTTCAGTTCCATCCGGTCCCGGGGATTTATCATTTTTTTAAGACTATCAATCTGCCTGCATACCTCTTCTAGGCTGACTGTCAACCCTGTCAGTTTCCCGTCTTCATTTCCTGCGTATAGCCTGTTGGCTTCCAGTATGTCGTGCATGTCCTCTTCAGTAAATACAGATGCAAAAAATGTATTCATTTTGTCGGTGATAGCTTTATCCTCCTTTAGCATTCCCTTTATTCCTTGGTCATCCAATGGCCCCACCACTTCCTTCGCGGGTCGTTTCCCCTTAATATATTGAAAGAACGGCCTGAAGTTTTTTGCCTCCTTGGCTATTTTTTCCTCATAGTCTCTTTTGGCCCCTCTTACCGCCTTATGGCACCTGCTTTGATGTTTGTGCTTTTTCCAGTTTTCATCTGTTTTTGACCTTTTCCATTTTTTATGTGTAAATACTTTTTATTAAATCAGCAAGGTCACAGGTAAATACAGACCACGATAACATTTTGTAGAATAACCAAACATTCCCAAATCCCCTGCCCACCCAAACAACCCCCCCCCCCACCCCACCTGGGCAGCAGCAGCGGCAGTAATATTGATGTAAGAAAACCAACAAGGTAGGAGTGAAAATCAAGTCACACATCCCAAAGTTGCTGTTGAATAGTCGGTACACAAGTTGAACTAAAGAGGTACCAGCATTGGCGAAACAGCCGTCCCTTTTTAGTTGTTAAGTCCAGAATGTCCCGTCGTTCGAGCAGCATTTGCTGTAACATGAGTGATCGCCACTGTTGTAAAGAAGGAGGTTGAGGCGAAAGCCACTGAGTCAATATACATTTCCTGCCCATGAGTACAGTCTTCCGGAGGAACAGCGCACACCCCGGTCTCGGCGGATGAAAACGAATTTGCAGAGTTATAAGAAAACTGGGGTGTAACCTCCATGCGCAACCCCACAGCTTGGCCACCGCAGACACCAAAGTCAGCCAAAATGTAGACACCAGAGGGCAAGTCCAAAACATATGTCCAAAGGATGCCAGTGGGTGGGCACATTTTCCACAGCTAGAAGACGCGCTAATCCCCATTGTCAAAGCCCTCTTAGGTGGATAGAACGCTCGTAACAGGAATTTGTAATTACGTTCCCTCTCTACGGAAGATAGTGTAGGATCATTCCCCACACGAAGGCCCTTTCGTAGCATCTCATCAGATACCGGTACTTGAAGGTCAATTGTCCATTTCTGGGCTAGGGTAAGAAGGTCCAACTCTCCGGAGATGTCCTGCAGGAACCTATGATAAAATTTCAACGGGACCTGTTCCTGAGCCGTCAAGTCAAGCGCTTCCCGTAAACTAGATTCCACTTCCTCTCTCAAGTGAACTGAAGTCAAGGTCTGTAAGTAGTGAGAGAGTTGTCGGAAAGCAAGCCAGTCCCCCGGTAACATATTGAATTTGGTCTGCAGTTCAGCAAACGGGGTTGGGATACCGGTGTCTTGCACTGCCTGAAACAAGTAGAGAAGGCCCAAAGAAGACCAACGGCGTACAGCTGCCGAGTCCAAGCCAGGTGGGAAGTCTCCGTTGCCAGCCACCGGGAGATAAGGCGTTGCTTCAGAGGAGATTTTCAAGACCCTACAAAACCTTTTCCAAGCTGTATGCATGACCTGCAAAAAGGGGTGGAAATGCAGCAATGGCAAATCTGGCAGATGTCTAACATGTAGTAGGTAACTAAAGGTATAAGGTCGGAAATCAAGGCATTCATTCTCCGGCAGGGAAAACCATGTAGAATTGCAAAACCAGTCATGCAAATGTCTTAATTGGCATGCAAGAGCAAATCGGGAAATATCTAGCAAGCCCAATCCCCCCCGATGTTTCGGCAGCATCAATTTGGATAATGCTATCCTCGCCCGTTTTCCTTGCCACAAATAGGCAGAGAGGTGTGAGTTGAGTCGTGTTAAGTGTAAGGGTGTGAGCATAATAGGCAACATTTGCAGTATATAAAGCCATTGTGGAAGGAGCATCATATTGTATAAAGCAATTCGACCAGAAAGTGATAAGGGAAGCGCCCTCCAACCAGCTAGGGTGGTCAGTGTCCGATGAAGTAATGGTGTAATATTGATGGAATATAGCCTGTCCAGGTCCTGAGGAATCACCACCCCCAAATAGGTCAACTGAGATGGAGCCCACTGTAATGGAAAGTCTCCCTGCCAACCCATACGTACCGCAGGTGACGTTGGCAATGCCAAGGATTTCTGCTTATTAAGCACTAGGCCTGAATAAAGATTAAATTCATCCAGAAGTTCAAGTGCTCGGGGCAAAGAACTGTGTGGAGAGCCCAACGTAAGCAGAAGATCATCCGCAAATGCCAGCACTCTCAGCTGCGAAGAGCCCTCTGGTAACCCCACAATTTCATCATCCCTCTGTAGGGTACGTAACAAGGGATCTAAGTACAAAAGAAAAAGTAGCGGTGACAATGGACATCCCTGTCGAGTCCCCTTGCCCACTGAGAAAGAGGGAGAACGCACCCCATTAACCAAAACCGACGCTTTGGGTCCAGAATAAAGTGCGTGTATCCACGCCATGTAGCTATCGGGGAACCCCATGTGATATAAAACTTGGAAAAGATAATGCCAGTGTACTTTATCAAAAGCTTTCGCCGCATCCAACCCCACCAGCAACCCAGGAGACCGGGCCCGCTGAGCTCGGGAGAAGGCCAGAAGTACCCGACGCACATTAATTACCGATTGACGAGAACGTACAAAGCCTACCTGTTCTTGCACGATAATATTAGTAAGCAGGGGGGCTAGCCTGTCCGCTAAAACTCGCGCCAAAATTTTTAGGTCAACATTTAATAATGATATTGGTCGATATGATTCAAGGTCAGTCGGCGGTTTAGATGGTTTCGGTATCAGAGTGATCAACGCGTCATTCGCATACCTCGGAAGGGTGCCACACTTCTGAACCTCAGAGTAATAATTCAAAAGGGACCCCCCTATAGAGGACGATAAGATCTTAAAAAATTCTGGGGAGAATCTGTCCGGACCAGGAGCCGTGCAGGGCTTCAAAGTTTTAATTGCCTGTAGGACTTCCTGCAGCTGTAGAGGGTTATCCAATCGAGATATCTGAGCTGCCGACAACTTAGGCATCCCGGCATCTTCTAGATAATCCCTCACATCCGGGCCCGAGTATGGACTCGGGGAGGAATAGAAGGCTTCAAAATAATTCTTAAAGCAGGTGGAAATGTCTGTCGCGGATGTCAGCAGTTTCCCAGACCTCTCTTTTATCATCGCTATGTAACGAGAACCCTTCCAGCTTTTTGCTACTGACGCTAATAACTTCCCAGTTTTGTTACCATATTTATACAATTTATATTTACGGAAAAATAATAATTTTTTAGTCCTCTCATGGATAAGAGAGTTTAATTCCGTCAATGCAGCGGTATATGCCTCCCTGACGGTCGCAGAGGGGGTATGTATCAATTCCCGTTTCAGGCTAGTCGACTGCCTTTCGAGTAAGATTATGCGATGTGCAATTCTCCGTGTCCGGGAGGCCACATAAGCGATCACATCTCCGCGCAACACTGCCTTAGCCGCGTCCCAGAATAATATAGGATGATCTACATGTTGTGCATTAAAAGTACAGTATTCCTCCCATTTGTCAGACAAAAATTCCCGAAAGTGAGGGTCAGTATGTAAATAGGAAGGGAATCTCCATCCGGGACCATTGCCTACGGGACCCCCCACCGCTACATCTAACCAAATCATATGATGGTCAGAAATCTCAAGAGGGCCAATAGTTGCCTCTGACACCCAGGCAAACTTGTGTTCAGAGATTAAGGTGTAGTCAATTCTGGAAAAGGTCCCATGTGCCCTGGATTGATGAGTATAGTCCCTGTCGGTGGGGTGTAGCAACCGCCAAGGGTCCACCAACCCCAGAGCTCGACACAGATAGGGGACTCCCTTTGTCTGTCGTACCCTCGAGGGTCCCGTTCCTCCAGAGCGATCCACACCCGGGTCCAGCACTTGATTCAAGTCACCCACCAATATCAGTGGGTCACCCGAATTCTGCAGACATATGTTAACCAGATTTTGAAAGAAGGAGTGTTGATATCCATTCGGGCCATATCCCACCAATATTCTAAATGATCCACCCGGTCCCAACACCTTCACTAACAAGAATCTGCCCTGTGGATCTCGTCTCAGGACCTGGACAGAGCATGGTAAGCCTTTTCTAATCAATATAGCCACCCCTGCCCTCTTCCCTGGCGAGGATGCATAGTACAAGTCCCCAACCCAGCCTCTCCTAAGCTTTTGGTGCTCATTATCAGTAAGTCTAGTTTCCTGGAGGCAAGCTATATCAACCGAATGATGTTTCAACTGTGATAAAATCTTTGTGCGCTTGGAAGGCGATGTAATGCCCGATACATTCCAGGAGAGTATACGAAGTTTCCTATCACCCATGACTCTCCCCACCTAGTATGTTATAGTAAAGAAGCCTTCCGGAAATGATAGTCTTAGGGCGCCCAGCCTCACCCCAAGACTGTACATACACACTCCATTCACACCATGTATCTGGTCCCAACAAGTACATCAACCTCAAAGAAAAACAATAGTAATAAAACACAATTTGTCCCATAAGTACCGCTGCTGCCACCCAAACATACCCCTCCCCCCCAAAACCCCCAACAATCCCCACAGCCCCCATCCAGAGGGAGAAGAACAGATCACGAAAGATGCCTGCCCCAGGGCCACCCTGGCCTGCAAAAGAGTAAACTGAAAAGAAGGTCGAAATAGGGTCCTTCTATGCAGGGAAGGTATGAACAGTAACAGTCAAGCTGCGCCAGCCCTCCCAGGAAATGGACAGTCTCCAGAGTCAAACCTGTCATGGATTGGATGTTTTAAGTAAGGATATAAATTCAGCAGCCGCCTCAGGGGACTGGAAGGACTTCCAGACGCCATTTCTCAGGATCCGTAATTGAGCTGGGTAGATGAATTGAAATCGCATCTTAAGCTCAGATAGTTGTGTGCAGAGTGGATAAAAGGGTCGTCTCCGTTCCTGAAGCGCCAGCGAGAAATCCTGGCTGAGTCGGACCAAAGCACCATCATATTTCAGGGCATCCCTTTTATTGCGGTAAAGTTGTAACAGTTCCACCTTATGTCTGAAGTTGAGTAACTTCATGATGACCACACGTGGACGTGCCTCCAGATCCGGGCGACGGCCCAGGCGGTGCGCACGTTCAATACGAAGAGGCCCCAATGAGGGAGATAACGGTAGCTCCTCTCTCAGCCACTTCTCCAGTACCTCCAGCAGGTCACGGTCAGGGATCGTCTCCGGGATTCCTATCAGGCGCAGGTTCGAGCGTCTAGAACGATTTTCCAAATCGTCCAATTTCTCAGCCTGCGCCCGAACCTGCGCCCGCAACTCGGTAAACTCAGCGCCCTGAGCCGTAGATGTATCTTCTAAGGTGGAAACCCGCTGTTCCAGCTCGGTAGTGCGCGCCGCTGCCGCCGCCAGCAGAGTTTCAATGTTCGTAATTTGTGCTGTTAAAGTCTCAAGTTTAGGCCCCAGTACCTGTGCCAATGCCTCCTTGATGTCGCTCAGGGCGGTCTCAGTTAGATTCGAGACCGCCGCCGCGGGGCTCGCCGCCATTTTATTTTCAGCAGGCCTCACTCGGTCTCGGATTTTGCGGGCGGATTTTGGTAGCATAGACTCCCGGGATCTAGTTAGGTACCGGTCCATGCAACCAGACCGATCTCGGAAGCGGCGAAATCGCAACAGGCACCGTGGGGAAGCGTCGGTTATGGAACAGCATGCAGGGCAGCCCCGGAGCTAGCAAGGACACGTCCTTACACGCTCATGGCATCACGTGACCTTTTCCATTTTTTAAATGAAGTCTTCTTGTTTCTGATCGCTTCCTTCACTGCTACAGTGCGCCACGCCAGTTCCGTGTTCTTTTTCCTCTTGGATCCTTTGTTAATACGTGGTATATATAGATTTTGCACCTTGGTGACTGTGTCCTTAAAAAGGGACCATACTTGCTCTAGCATTTTTACAGTGCTTATCCTCTTCTTAATCTTCTTCACACCATGAGTCTCATCCCTTCGTAATTCCTTTTTCGGAAGTTCAGTGCCGTGGCCATCATTCTGGATCAATGTTTTGCCCCTGTGTCCAGGTTGAAGCGGATCATATTGTGATCACTGCTTCCCAGCGTCTCTTCTACACCTTGCGTCAGTCCTCGTAGTCCATTTAGAATTAAGTCCAGAATTGCATTTCCTCTCGTATTTTCCTTGACAAGTTGTTCCAGGAAGCAATTGCCTACAGCATCCAGGAACTTGGTCTCCCTACTGCAGCTGGAGGTGCCTAGGTTCCAGTCTATCCCCGGATAATTGAAGTCACCCATGATAACAGCATTGCCGCCCTTGCAGTTATATTTAATCTCGTTCGTCATTTCTCCATCAGTTTCTTCGGATTGCCCTGGTAGTAGATGCCGATCTTCATTTCCGTTCCATTTGTTCCCAGAATTTTGACCCATAGAGACTCTACCTTATTTTTCGTTTCTGGCATGTTCTCTCCGGTAGACTCAATTCGCTCTTTGACATATAGGGCAATACCTACACCTTTCTGACCCACTTTGTCTCTGCGGTATAGCTTGTATTCCAGACGTTTTCCTCGTTCCACCAAGTTTCCGTGATGCCGATGATGTTGAGGTTATCTTTTTGTGCCATAGCTTCCAATTCCCCCATCTTATTCCTTAGGATCCTTGCTTTCATGTACATACACTTGAGTTTGTGGCCTGTTACTTTCTTGCATTTCCTTTCCTCTTGTGTCCCTTTCGATCTGTCAGGATTTCTGTCTTGCCTATGATCTGGTGAGTCTTCCCTGCTATCTTCCTGCATGGTATCCCCTGAGTATACTGCTTCCCAAACCATCGATTCTTGGTCAACTGTCGGCTTTCCCCTTCTTCCTATTTTAAAAACTTCTCAATTTCTCTCTTGATGTTGCTTGCAAGCAGCCTCATTTTGTCGCCGCTGAAGTGGAGTTTATCCTTCCTGAATAGCTTGCTCTTCCCCCAGAACGTCGTCCAGTTGTGCATGAAGTGGAATCCTTCCTCACACCAGCGCCTCATCCACGCGTTGACTGCTTGCAGCTCTGTCTGCCTCTTCTCATCGGCCCTGGGTACCGGCAGGATCTCCGAGAACGCTACCATTGGCATTCTGGTCTTCAGCTTCCATCCTAGCATCCAGAACTGGTCCTTCCCTGCTGTAGTTCAAGTTGCTTATGTTGTTTGTCCCCACGTGGATCACCACCACCACATCTTCCTTTTCCACGCTGTCGATGATCCTGTAATTGCAGCTCATTATATCTTCTACCTTGGCTCCTGGTAGGCAGGTTCCCAGCCAATCCTATCGTCCTTCCACTATGTGGCTGTCAACTTGTCTGATGATGGATTCCCCCAGAACGATTGCTGTCCTCTCTATCTTCTCTTGCCTCTCTAGCCACAGGTCCATATCCCTGGTGTATGGCCATCTCTCCAGCCGTAGGTCCATGTCCTCCATGCACTTCCATCTTCCCTCATTAATAAAGGTAACTAAAATGGTGGAACGAGAGGTAAATTATATCTTGAGCATCCTCATGAAAAGCTGTCGGTTCAACTTCAGAGGTCACTAACTGGTTAGATTGAAATATCTTTATTGAAGGCAAATAATAACAATTACTAAATATCATAGTTTCCGCATTGCCCAACTTTAAAATCTCTTTGAGATACTTTTCTTAATAAGATTTCAGGAGATGCTAAATAGAAAGAAAATTCAAAAAACGTTAAGTTGAAAATCCTACGTTCATTCTCCGTTATTACTAAGCTTGAACACAATGCGCCTGAGTCTCTTATAGCACAAACAGAACTACTGCCCTCTGCAATATTGCAACTTGTCCTTGCAAGTCTGAAACATGTTTGTCCAACTATGATATATTTGAATCAACGTTGATTAATTTGTCTACTACTTGTACAGAGAAGGAGACTGTTTGAGAAATAACAGATTTAAGCATCCTCTCCATATGAAAATTTTGATATCAAACATTTGTTAAAGTTACTTCCTTTGCTTCATCAAGTTTGGGGGTTTCTAAAGGAGAATCAGCTATCCTAATAACTGAAGGTAATTTAGATAAAGAAACTAAATTTGCAGCATTCACCTGAAGCCTCTGAGGATATGGGGTAACCTCATGGGTTACTCATGCATCTCTCGCACTGCAGGGAAGGGAGTGTTTGTGGTGAGAGAGAATGGGCATCTCGCCCGCTGCTGGATGGATGGGTGGGTGGGGGGCATGTTTCCTGCTGCCAGGGTTCTAAACAGTGTTGTCACTGTACCAGCATCTTTTGACCAGTTGCTGATTTTTGTTGCCAAAAGCCAATGCTGCTCTTGGACAATGGCTTGGCGATTTTTAAGAATCCACCGGAGTGCTCATTTCGATATTGAAAAGTCCATTTGCATGGCAGCATCAGAGATTGCTAAGATAGCTTGCTAAAGACCGTAATAAGCCATTTTGATAATCCGCCACTAAAAGGCGTGCAAGTTAAACCAGCAGAAAGCAGTTTAGCGACCGTGTTAAAGTTTTGAGAATCTGTCCCTTGGTGGTTATCTCTCAAAAGATAAAACCTACTTTTTCCTTGGAATTTTAATTTTCCCGCTGTGGGTGCACAGTGAGCTCCTGCATGTAGCTGACCTTCAAACTGAATTTTTTGAATTGGTTCCATAGAAACATTCACTGGTTTCTAAAGACACAGGGATTATTATAAAACAAAATGCATATTGCAAGAAGTAACTTTCACAATTTAAGAACATAAGCAGTGCCTCTGCTGGGTCAAACCAGAGGTCTATCATGCCCAGCAGTCCGCTCACGCGGTAACCCATCAGGTCCAGGACCTGTATAGTAATCCTCTATCTAAACCCTTCTATCTCCTTTTTTTTCAGGAAATCATCCAATCCCTTCTTAAACCCCAATACCGTACTCTGTCCTATCACACCCTCTGGAAGCGCATTCCAGGTGTCCACCACCCTTTGGGTGAAGAAGAACTTCCTAGCATTGGTTCTGAATCTATCTCCTCTTAATTTTTCCGAATGCCTTCTCGTTCTTGTAGTTTTTGAAAGTTTAAAGAATCTGTCCCTCTCCACTTTCTCTATGCCCTTCATGATCTTGTAAGTCTCTACCATGTCCCCTCTAAGTCTCCGCTTCTCCAGGAAAAGAGCCCCAGTTTCTCCAATCTTTCAGCGTATGAAAGATTTTCAATACCTTTTATCAAATGTGCTGCTTTCTTCTGAACCCTCTCGAGTATCGCCATATCCTTCTTAAGGTATGGCAACCAATATTGGACGCAGTACTCCAGTTGAATTGGAAGTAGGACAAAAGCCATTTGGATCAGGCTCAGTAACAGCTGTAAAACTGCTTTCAATGTGTTATGTAAGACAACTTAGCAGTGGCGTAGTAAAGGGGGAGGTGGGGGAGGGGGACAGTCCACCCTGGGGGCTGTGCTGATGGGGGCACTGGCACCTGTCCTCTTCTCTGCCCCTCCATTCTCTCCCCCCCTTGCTATGCTGAGTGATACAGGAATAGCTGGAGCAGTAGTTGGTCTACTGCATTTGTGAAGAATAGATGCTGTCAAGTAATTAGGAAAAAAATGATCTATGTAATGGTTTATACAGCAGAGAGTACCCTAAGGCTTCCCACTTTCTCCTGTTCTCTTTAACCTGTATTTGATTAACTTAGGTCATGATGCATGCTCTTTTGATCTTCTATTTATATGCTGATGACACTGATAATTATCCCAGTTGCCACATATATTTATGGAGAATCATTCCAAGTTTCCAAGTTTATTATATAGTTTGATTAATCGCCTATTCAACATTCTAGGCGATGTATAAATAGCTAAAAATATCTAAAAAATGGGTAACAAAATACACAGACATACAATTTATCATATTGAGTTAAAAAAAAATATGGACATTCTTACACATAGATTAAATCATTTAAATTAAATAATTTGTAAGTACAATATCAAAACAACAGAGAATTATTTAAAGGTTACAATCAATATTAAATTTTATATAATAAGGTAAAAACATTAGGAGGGAAGACAAAAACAAAAAAAGAAAATATAAGATAAAAAGAGATAAAAGAATTAATTATTCACTAAAAGCATCATTAAAAAGGAAACTTTTAAGCTTAGTCTTGAATTTATCTAAATTCTTTTCCTGTTTTATATACAGTGGGAGTTCATTCCAAGACTGAGGAGCAGTCACTGAAAAAATAGTATGACGCCTCGTATTAACAACTTTCAGTGAGGGAATGGCCAATAAATGTTGATCCTGTGATCTCAATGTTCTAGAAGTAGTATAAGGAATTAATAATTTAAAAATAAAAGCGGGAGTTTGAAATATTAAAGATTTAAAAGTGAGTAAACATAATTTAAATAAAATGCGATGTGCAACAGGTAACCAGTGTGCCTCCTTAAGTAATGGTGAGACATGATCAAATTTTTTAGCTTTGTGAATTATTTTAATCGAGGCGTTCTGAATAATTTGAAGACGTCTAACTTCTTTTTGTGGCAAGCCTTTAAATAAGGCGTTACAATAATCGATTTTGGAGATCACTAGAGAATGTATTAGGATATTCAGGGATTTTGCACATAAAAATTTGGCCACGGAACGAATTTGGCGAAGTCTGTAAAACGTAGATCTAACCACTTGGCTAATATGATCGTGGTATGATAATTTATTGTCAAATATTATTCCTAAGATCCTAATGTTTTGGGTTGTCTGCAATGAAATGCCTTTAATAGAAATTGGAATAGGAAGTGTGCTACAGTCCTTCCATGGAAAGAGCATAACTTTAGTTTTATGAATATTTAAGGCTAGTTTATTAGTTTCTAGCCAACAATGTATTTGATCCAGTTTGTCATTTATTGCTACTATTTCTTGTGGATTATTGGGATCAATTGGATGTAATAATTGTATATCATCTGTGTAGGCGAATACCGAAAATCCGATGGATTGACATAAAGTCATAAGAGGAACAAGGAAGATGTTAAATAAAATAGGAGAAAGTATTGATCCTTGAGGGATACCATAGGGTAATGAGAAGCTGTTTGAGGTCATATTATTAAAAAAGACATTGGAGGAACGGTTTTCAAAGTAAGATTTAAACCAGCGCAGAACTTGATCAGTCACACCAATAGACTGAAGCCTATTTATTAAGAGAGTATGGTCAATGGTGTCAAAGGCAGATGAGAGATCAAGTGAGATCAATATGACAGAAGAATGGTGATCTAAATGGTAAAGTATGAATGTTGTCATACCGATCAAGGAATGCTCTGTAGAATGATTTTGTCTGAATCCGGTTTGATTTGGATGTAATACATTAGTTTTTTCTATATATTCCGATATTTGATTAAACACGATTTTTTCCGTTATTTTTGCTAAGTAAGGAATATTAGCAATTGGTCTGTAGTTAGTTTTTACATCAGAATCAATTTTTTGATCTTTAAGAACAGGGCGTATAGTAGATTTTTTCCAAATTAATGGCACAAAACTTTGTTGTAAACTATTGTTGATTAAGGTATGTATATAGGGACCAAAGATAGAAAGATCTTGTTTGAATATTTGCTACTACCACCGAGATCTGCACCCGGGGCGGCTCCACCCAGGCCTTCGCTCCGGGCTTCCATGCCCACCACTGTGGCCCTCCTACTTGTCATGACGTGGCACCTTGTCATCGTTGGCGCACAGCTGGGTATGAGCCCGAGGCTCCACTGCCATCCATTTTCAGGGCTAGTTGATTCGGCAGGTGAGTTGTTACACACTCCTTAGTGGATTCTGACTTCCATGGCCACAGGCCTACTGTCTATATCAACAAACACCTTTTCTGGGGGTCTGATGAGCAGCAGAATGGATGTTAAATGATTTGCAAACAAATCCTGCCAAGACTAATTTTCTGTGGGTAGTTGGATGATGTGCAGAAAACACTCGCAATCCTCTTAGGATGGCAGGCTCAGCGATATCATTGAGATCTGAGAAAAAGATTTTAGGAATTTGTATTTGATTCTGAGCTATTTAAAACTTTTTTTTGTATGTGTGTACTGTATGACTTTTTTGTGTGTGTACTGTATGTGCCAGACTGTATAAAAGATATGTAACTTGTCCTTTCATGTTCATTGCATTGTGAACCATTTTAATGCCTTATAGGATACTTTGGCAGTATATCAAGTGTCAATAAAGATAAAGGAGGCATTATATAATCTGAAGATGATTGCCACCATAAGCCTTTACTAGAGTCTCAATACCTACAACTGATTGCTCAAGCAACATTTTTATCGCATGTAGATTACTGAAGATGGGTGAACTAGAAGTCGTGGCCAAGGGATAGGACCTAGATATAATTGGAATTGCAGAAACCTGGTGGACAGAGGAAAATCAATGGGATGTGGCGCTGCCGGGGTACAAGCTCTACAGGAGGGACAGGACCCACAAGAAGGGGGGAGGCATAGCACTATATATAAAGGACTCTATCCACTCGGTCGGGATGGATATGGCAACGAAGGCAGAGGGGCTGGAATCTCTATGGGTCAAATTGCCGGGAAACAAGGGTGCAGGCATAAAACTGGGGCTGTACTATCGCCCACCTGGTACGCCAGAAGGAATCGGACACGACTTGGAAGTGGAACTGAGACAGGAATGCAGGACTGGAAGTGTAACAGTGATGGGGGACTTCAACTACCCGGGAATAGACTGGAGTACGGGTCACTCCAACTGCACTAAGGAAACAGGATTTGTAGAAGCTGTGAGGGACTGCTTCATGGAGCAACTAGTCAAAGAACCGACGCGAGGGGGTGCTACTCTTGACCTCATCCTAAACAGATTAGGGGGGCCTGCAAGAGGGGTAGAAGTGGGAGGACCACTAGGCAACAGTGATCACAACGCGATCAGATTCACATTAGAAAGGGGGACACCCATAGTAAGGAGGACCGCAACAACTGCGCTCAACTTCAAGAAAGGGAACTATGTTGCTATGAGGGAAATGGTGGGGAGGAAGCTCAGAAACATCTTTAGGATGGAGACTGTGGGAAGCGCCTGGACCCTATTCAGGGACACCCTGCAGGAAGCACAAAGAATGTACGTCCCCAGTTTCAGGAAAGGCTGCAAGAACAAGCGATCAAAGGACCCGGTTTGGATGTCAACTGAAGTAAAGAGGGCAATAAATGACAAAAAAGTATCCTTCCGGAGATGGAAAAAGGACCCAACGGAGGAAAATCACCAGGCGCACAGGAAATGCCAAAAGAAATGCCACCGAGAGGTTAGAAAAGCGAAAGGGGAATACGAAGAGGGGCTGGCCAGGGAGGCGAAAAACTTCAAGGCATTCTTCAGTTACGTAAAGGGGAAGCGACCAGCGAGAGAGGAGGTGGGGCCGTTGGACGATGGGGATAGGAAGGGAGTGATTAAGGAGGATAAAGAGGTAGCTGAGAGGTTGAACACGTTCTTCTCGTCGGTTTTCACGAGCGAAGACACATCTAATATACCGGACTCAGAGGAGCTCATGAGTGGGGAACAGGCCGAAAAATCGGAGCACATAGAGGTAAATAAGGAGGATGTCCTCAAATAGATAGACAGGTTAAAATGCGGTAAATCACCGGGCCCGGACGGGATCCACCCAAGGCTTCTGAAGGAACTAAGACAAGAAATAGCGGGCACAATCCAGCATGTTTGCAACCTATCCTTGAAAACTGGTGAGGTACCAGAGGACTGGAAATTGGCGAATGTCACACCTATCTTCAAGAAGGGATCGACCCCGGGAACTACAGGCCGGTGAGCCTGACTTCAATTATAGGGAAGATGGTGGAAGCTATGATCAAGGACGGCATTTGCGAGCACATCGAGAGGAATGGCCTACTGAGAACAAGCCAGCACGGATTCTGTAAGGGAAGGTCGTGCCTAACGAACCTTCTGTACTTCTTTGAGGGAATAAGCAGTCGGGTGGACAATGGGGAACCCATAGACATCATTTACCTCGATTTTCAAAAGGCTTTTGACAAGGTGCCACATGAAAGGCTGCTTAGGAAGCTGTGGAACCACGGGGTGGGAGGGGATGTGCACAGATGGATCAAGCACTGGTTGTCGGGTAGACTGCAGAGGGTCGGAGTGAAGGGCCAATATTCTGACTGGCGGGGAGTCACAAGCGGTGTGCCAAGGGATCGGTGCTGGGGCCGTTACTCTTCAACATATTTATCAATGACCTGGAAAAGGAGGCAAAGTGCGAGGTTATAAAATTTGCAGACGATACCAAACTGTGCGGTAGAGTTAGGTCCAGGGAGGAGTGTGAGGACCTGCAAAGGGACCTGGACAAGCTGGAAGACTGGGCAAACAAATGGCAAATGCGCTTTAACGTGGAAAAATGCAAGGTCATGCATATAGGGAAAAAGAACCCGTTGTTCAACTACAAATTGGGGGGGGGCATTGTTGGGAGACAGCAGACTTGAGAGAGACTTGGGTGTGCTGGTGGATGCATCACTGAAGCCATCTGCACAGTGCACAGCAGCCTCGAAAAAAGCCAACAGGATGCTGGGCATCATAAAGAGGAGCATAACAACCAGGACGCGGGAAGTCATCATGCCATTGTATCGAGCGATGGTGCGTCCACATCTGGAATACTGCGTTCAGTATTGGTCGCCGCACCTCAAGAAGGACATGGCGGTACTTGAGAGAGCCCAAAGGAGAGCAACGAAACTGGTAAAAGGGCTGGAACACTGCCCATACGCCGAGAGGTTGGATAGGCTGGGGCTCTTCTCTCTGGAAAAAAGGAGGCTCAGGGGAGATATGATAGAGACCTTCAAGATCATGAGGGGCATAGAGAGGGTGGATAGGGACAGATTCTTCAGACTGAAGGGGACAACAAGTACGAGGGGGCATTCGGAGAAACTGAAGGGAGATAGGTTCAAAACAAATGCAAGGAAGTTTTTTTTCACCCAAAGGGTCGTGGACACTTGGAATGCGCTACCGGAGGAAGTGATCAGGCAGAGTACGGTACAGGGATTCAAACAGGGATTGGACGGATTCCTGAGGGATAAAGGGATCGTGGGATACTGAGGGAGGAGCTGGGATGTAACACAAGTATAGAAAGCTAACCAGGTAATAAGTATAGAAACCCAACCAGGTCGTGCATGTGCAAGACCGGAGGGTTAGGACTTCGATGGGAAGATAGGACTTCAATGAGAAACCAAGGTGGCAAGGGAGCCCCTTCTGGTGATTCAGACAGGCCTGTTTGGGCCGCCGCGGGAGCGGACTGCCGGGCAGGATGGACCTATGGTCTGACCCGGCGGAGGCACTGCTTATGTTCTTATGCAATATAACATTGTTGGGTTTATCAGAAAGGCAATTGTATAGAACTCAGGTTTTACAAAATATAGTGGCAAAGCTTGGGCTGGAGGAAAAAAACATAAAACACATGTCTAAGTTCCACTGGCCTCTAGTTAAGACTAGGGCTGAGTTTCAATTGTTAATTTTGATTTTGAAAACATTATTGCTGGGTTTTACTAAATGAGTAGATCGGAGAAAGTTATAATGTCGCTTTATAGAGCAATGGTCAGACCACACTTGGAATACTGCGTCCAGCATTGGTCTCCATACCTAAAGAAGGATATAAAACTGCTGGAGAGGGTGCAGAGACGAGCAACAAAGCTGGTGAAAGGTATGGAGAACCTGGATTTCGAGGAACGACTTAAGAGACTGGGGTTGTTCTCCCTTGAGTAAAGGAGACTGCGAGGGGCTATGATCGAGACTTTCAAAATACTGAAAGGAATCGACAAAACAGAGCAGGAAAAAAAATTATTTTACAATGTCCAATGTGACACGGACAAGAGGACATTGTCTGAAGCTAAGGGCGGGACAAGTTCAGGACAAATATCAGGAAGTTCTGCTTCACGCAACGAGTGGTGGACACCTGGAACGCTTTCCCAGAAGAGGTAATTGCGGAATCAACCGTTCTAGGATTTAAGGGTAAGTAAGATGTACATCTCCTTATGAGTGGCATAGAGTGACATGGGTAAGGGTAAGCTAAATGCACTTCTCTTTATGAGAAGCTTAGAGTAATATGGGGACTGAAACTATGCCGGGGTACACCTGGCGGGGCCTCCGCATGTGCGGATCGCCGGATTTGATGGACCTAGGGTCTGATCCGGAGATGGCACTTCTTATGTTCGTCCCATGCTAAGAACCTCTAGCATTGTTTAGTAAAAGGAGCCCTATATGCTTTATGTCTCCTGAATATTTTATCTGCTGTATTTCTCTGCTCAATTCAATGAGATGCCCTTGTTTGACTTATGACTTGAAACTATCAGGACCAAGCGTAAGAAGATATCGTTTGATAGAAACACGAAATTGGACCATAATAGACAAAGGTCCTCTGACTTGATAGGCCCTACCAAAGGAATTGAGAATTATCTCAAGTTATATTGCCTTTAGGTGTGGTTTAAACTCCTGGTGTGTTTGCAAATATTTGTATTGATTGTATTTGTAATACACATTCTTATTGAATTTTTGCTATGACAAAGCTATAAATTTTAACGATCATGCCTTTTTTGTTACTCACCTTGAGCTTCTGTTGGTTAAGTTGCCTATAAATGTGCATGTTATGTTAAATTAAATTTGTTTAAGCCCTGCACAGGTCTTTGACACAGAAATACCGTACTAAGCATTTCCTTCCTATACTACTGGAATGCATTAGAAAGTAACAATTCATATAATTTGTCTTAATATTCTGCTGTGTGGTTGGCACCAGAAGGATTTATAAGAAGTGCCATGCTGTGCCAGACCAATAGTCTCTCGAGACCAGTACTCCTGCCTCTAACAGCAGCCAGTTTGGGTCTCTTGGAAGCATATGGCAGATGCACAGGTGGTGGTACATTCCCTTCTCTAATATCTGTCTGACCTCCAGAAACCCATCCAAACTCTTTAAAACTCAGCTATAGTATTAGCATTAACCTTATTCTCCAACAACAGATTCTATGATTTAATTATACAGTATGTTGTCTGACAATTGACTTTCTTGCGTTTCTTTCTGACAACTATTAATTTTCACAAAGCGACCCTTGGTCCAGTTTCTATATGAAAGAATAAATAACTGTTCCTAGGCACATGGGATCTCTTAGAGAGATGAAAAGATAATGGTTACTGCGGATGGGCAGACTGGATGGGCCAGTTGCCCTTTATCTGCCATCATGTTTCTATAACCATAAAGCTCTATGACCTCACAATGCAAAGCCTTAGACAATAGGGAGGGGAGGAGATATTGGATGCTGTGGATGGGCAGACTGGATGGGCCATTGGCCTTTATCTGCCATCATGTTTGTATGTTTCTATACTGCTTTAATTAGTCACCCATGTCAAATCTCTTTATATATAAAATGACCACACAGTATAATACATGCTTAATAGTGAACGCTCAGACCCACAACTATCGTGAACACAGGTTTATTTTTCAGTGGCACACTTTGGCCCCAGTAGGGTTAAACAGTGAAATTGACTAGTTTCAAATTTAGCTGTCAGCTGTGTGAGCTTGCACAGAATGAATGTTTGCAGCAGAGGGAGTATTTAGGGGGTGTGGCCTGCTGGTGTGTAAAGTGATGCCAGAGTGCTCTGTGTGCTGAAGGAAGGAAGTTGCTTCTCCCGGTAAGCCTGTAGCTAGTTTTGTAAGAAGTATAATTTGAAGTTGACTGAGCTTCTCTATTACAGTGTATGATTCAGTGCGTTTGGTGAACTTTGCTTGGTTTGGTGAGATGAGTGAGTGACAGGGTGTAATTTTGTTTTATAGTACCCTTCCTGATGAAGCCAACCGGTGAAACCTGGGTTGGAGGGTCGGTGAACATGCATTTTGTGCAGTTGTGGTGATTAAGGATGTACCTGGAGTAGCTGTAAAGACCACAGTACCACCTTACTAAGATAAGTAGTTTTTGTTCCTAGTTTAGGAGCTGTGGATGCAGTTAAGATCTAATGTTAAATGTAATGGTGGGAGAGACTGTGAACAAGCAATGATGGTCTCTTTACACAGCTTCTCCATGATATTTCACTAGGATATAGTTGTGGGTCTGAGCGTTCACTATTAAGCATGTATTATACTGTGTGGCCATTTTATATATAAAAAGATTTACAGATTTGGCATGGGTGACTAATTAAAGCAGTGTTATTATTATCACCCTTTTTGTGATTATAATTCCCTCTCATAATAAGTATATGTTTCTTTAACCATAAAGTTCTATGACCTCACAATGCAGATGTAAAGAGCCTTAGCCTATAGAGAGAGGAGGAGATAGTGGATGCTGTGTATGGGCCATTTGACCTTTATTTGCCATCATGTTTCTGTTTCCAACTTGTTCTGCAACAGGCATGATTTTATATAGGCTTGGGGTTTTTTTTTTTCCAATTTTATAATTTTGGTAAAGTATTGAGGGATATTTACTTTAGTGAAGTATTGGTACTTTTTGAATTGTTGAAGGTACTTGACTGTGTTCCTCATGCTTCTTAATGAGCCATCACACTATGCTTTGTCCTGCCATATTAATTGTAAATCTCTTAATGCTGGAAAAGATTTCCAGTCTGGTTGGATATGTAATACAGTGAACCCAGGATTATCCAGACCTCGTTTATCCAGACTTCAGATTTAACGGACTGCGCCCCAGTGACTACAACTCCCATTTTTCAATACATCACCTTCTTCAGCGATGTTCTTTGAGTGACGCCAGTGCAACGCTCGAGGGCTAAGCAGCCTCTTCTCAGAGGAAAAGCTTCCGGGGAGGAAGTTATTTATGGGAAGTAGGGATATTCAGATTTTCCGGACCGTCGGGTTTAACGGACACCTTTCCCCTCTGAGTAGTCCATTAAGTCGAGGGTTCACTGTAATCTATTTACTTCAGTGGTTCACTATCTCATTGGTAACAGGTTTCTCATCATGGCAGTTATAAGAGTGGTGATGTAAAGGACAAATTCAAACTCTCACTTTCTCTAGTATAGGGGTGTAGTACAAAATATAGAGCTCTTTTTGTGGTTCTATCATTTTAGCATCAGGCATCGATAGAAAGATATTGTAACTTGCCTGATTGTTACTACATAACATAACATTATTCTTTTATCCCGCCAAAATCAAACAATTTCTAGGCTGTTTACACAGAAGAAGGCTGGACAATCAGCGAAATACAGATAGTTACAAATACTACACTTACTTAATATTCAGTATAAAATTTTTGTTAACTCTGATATCCACTTTAGGAAATGATTTGATTACTTTTCGAAATGCGCCATAAGACATCATAACTCCACTGATGTAATTACCCCACCAGGCCTGATGTTTACTTGCTTGGAATGCAAGGGTCCTATCCCAAAAAGTCTTGTATCTGCAGCCAGTAATTTTTGGATGTGCCAGTGAAAGAATGAGCGTCTTTCACCGACTGTAGTAGATGAAATGAAGCACC
This sequence comes from Geotrypetes seraphini, assembly GCF_902459505.1. Classification (NCBI taxonomy): domain Eukaryota; kingdom Metazoa; phylum Chordata; class Amphibia; order Gymnophiona; family Dermophiidae; genus Geotrypetes; species Geotrypetes seraphini. The sequence continues at coordinate 46,561,146 of NC_047097.1, forward strand.
CATAATATACAGGGGGTTGGCAATGCAATGAAATCATCCAATTAACTGGACTGTGCCCTGGTTCCCTAGAAAGCTCTGCTAACTTCCCCCTTGCCCACTTGCCCTTCCCCCTCCCCCAAGCTGGAAGATTTTCAGTGCTAAACAGTATGAGGAAAAAAAAAATCTCTGTTTCCCAGAGTCAAGTTCTTTGGCACTTGGAGGTCAAGATGCTTTCTACTCCAGTCCCCACCTTTTCCCATGGTCATGACTGCTAATGATGATGCTAATTAAAATTTGATATACCACTAGGCTTTTGTCATAAGTCTGCAATTCACAATTAAATGCAAGAACAGAAAAACAAAAAAGAACAGCATAGATCATGAAAGGAAAACCTAGTACAGTCATCTAAGAAACATCTACACAAGCCAAAAATAGCTTATCTGTATTTGAATTGTAGACTCTCATAAATCCTTTCCACTTTGTCCCATTAGATATCAAACACTTGAGTGAAAAAGAAAGAGTGAACATGATTTTAACGTTTGTTAGGTTTGCCTGATTAGAGTCATAATGGATTGTAATTGGTCCTGAAACTGTGGAGTAGGTGAAGTCAGGTAGCCCAAGAAATTAGCCCTTAGTCACTAACCTTTGAAAGGCATGTGTGCTCGAGTTTTTAGGTACAACCTTTTGCTCCTCTGCGGTCTCTCCTGTCTGATGTTGAATCCCAGTGTATTGCATCGATTCTTCCTGCAGCTTAGGCAGATTCCTTTGTTGAAGCTGTGGATGTCATTGCACCAGTAGGCCATGCTTTGCTTGTCATCATGAAGCAAAGAGTCGATGAAGAGGTGGACTGACCTCTCATGAGCACATTTCACAGTTTGTGTGATCCCTGTAAAATACCACCACCAGTGCCTTAGAATTTATAACATACAGATTAACTTTGCCTTAAACACAGTACAAGAAAGACCCCTTTTCTCCAAAAACCTAATACATATTCCCCTGGAATCTATATATGGTGGCCATATTTGGGTGCGGATCCAAGGGATGCGCACAGATTAGTTAATGAGCAATTAACTATCAATTGATAATCAATTAAAATTAATTGGCACTAATTTGATTTGCACATGCTTTTCCCTGCATGCTATTTTCAAATACCAGGTACCTAAATCTCATAGCATGCAAATCAAAAGAGGGCATGACCAGGGGAGGGACACAGGCAGGTCGGGGACATTATGAACATTTGCATGCAGTGTTATAGAATAGTGACATTTACCCGCCCAAATGTCATGAGTTGGGGGCTGGCATTTGCACCATGTTTCAGCTGGGTTCAAATTTGGACACAGATAATGATGCTAATTTGGTTGTGCCTTTTATAAAATAATGCTTAGAGTCAATTTTTCTGGCATCAATTTCTGATCTTTTTTTTTTATACTGAATATGGCCCATTATGACAAGCTTTTGAGAGTTAGACTTAGTTCATCAGCTCGAAATGGACCGACATTTTATTGATTAAATACTACAGTATATAATCTTCCAAATCATATATAGTTTAACTTTTGTCGTCTTTACTATAGATAAGATGCATTTGCTGCTTTAAGGAAGGGATTCCATAGTTCATTCGAAGTAGATGGGAAAGAGGATCTAAAATAAATCCATTCTGTGTTTTTCTTTCTTATTTTATTATCACTTCAGATTAAAGAACTAAACTTGATAGAAATCACAACAGTTTATTATCATAGGTGTGAACTTGCTATAGATTTTTTTTACTAATGAATTTAATTAAATATGCTTTCTAAAAAGAAAATCAGTAGAAGCAAAAATATACTAAAGCTAAAAAATATTGGCCCCTTTTATCAAGCCGCATTAGGGTTTTTTTTTCATCGCCATTGCGGTAAAAGTTCTGATGCTCTTATAAATTCTACTAGTATTTTAGCCCGTTACATTAACGGGTGCTAGAATATATGTCTGTCTGTCTTTATTTATTTCTGTCTCTCTCTCCCTCCCGCTGTCTTTGTTTCTGTCTGTCTCTCTCCCTGGTCCCCTCTGTCTGTCTTTATGTGTCTTTCCCTGCCCCTGTGTCTTTCTTCTTTTCTTTCTGTCTGTCTTCCTCCCGCTGTCTGTCTTTCTTTCCCCCCCCACTTCCCTGTCCAGCAGCCACAGCAGCATTTCCTCTCCCTCCATGTCCCTGTGCAGCAGCATTTCCCCCCACTTCCCTGTGCAGCAGCCACAGCAGCAGCATTCCTTCCCCCCACACCATTTCCCTGTGCAGCAGTAGTGTTTCCTTTACCCCCCCCTTTCCCTTCCTGCGGTCCCGACTCCCGACAAACCTGCCGATTCCAGCAGCGTGTGCAGCATTCTACACACGCTGCTTCGGGGCCTTCTACTGCCCTGATTTACTCTGGCACGTCCCTGATGACATCATTAGAGACGGGGCAGAGCAAATCAGGGCAGTAGAAGGCCCCGAAGCAGCATGTGTAGAGTGCTGCACATGCTGCTGGAATCGGCAGGTTTGGAGTTGAGACCGTGAAGAATGTAGCGGCTGGAGTGTTTTGTTGGCGCTTCCCTTCCCGCGAGGTGTTGCCGTGGCTCTTCTCAATCCCCGCCAGCGTCGGAAGCCTTCTCTGACCACTGGTGTGGCTGGTGAGAGGAGCCAAATATTGTGGAGAGCAGGGAGTCCAGCGCTGGCGGCCAGTCCTGCCGGCGAATGTAGATAGGTGCTGGGAAGAAGTAAGGCTGGGGACACGCGCATGTGCACTCCTGCGGCCACAGATCTACGGATCACGGAAGAACGCAGTTAAGAGTGCGCATGCGCGGCTAGGTTTTATTATATAGGATGTGCATTGGAGCCTTTACCGCAGCGGCCGCTGATAAAAAAAAAACCCAACCACACCCAACCCTAATGCAGTGGACCATAAACATAACAAACAAACAAAAACAAAGCCCCTAAGTTAAACTTCATGGCCAAAACTAGTCCATATCAAGCATACTACACTATTTTTTTATTTCTCCATGCTGCAATGTATTTTGGTTTGGGTGTAGGAATTTCAATTTTATATAATCTGTTCTTAGCTGCTAAAGTAAATTTACCTTAGGCGTGGCTGTTATTCTAGCCAAGGAATCCAACCTAAATCTTCCACATGCTAGTGTAAGTCCTTTATGACAATTACTCAGACTAATTCCTTGCCTATTTATTTGTTTCAGGATTCAAATTGCTCTAATTTCCCATAGCTGGAAATTTCTGATTCTCTGTCAAACTTCACCAAGGTCAGAAGCCTGGATCCAGACTAGCAGTTCACAGCCTTTCTTCTATTTTAACACCTGACAAAGTTGGATTTTTGGTTTGTTTTTTTTAATGTGACACACTAAACATTAAAATTCACAACTGAACAAAACACGCCTAAATACGAAATTTTAGTATGAATTTGCCTTTCCCATAGCAGAACTCTGAATGCCAACGCAGATTTCTCATGTGCACAACAAAACAAATCTATATTCAAATTCTAGTGTTGCTTCAGTAACAACAACAACAATGCAAAATCCCTCCATTGCCATATTTTTATTATTTATTTAAGCATTTATATACCACTTAAAGTCTAAGTGGTTTACATTCAGGTACTCAAGCATTTTTCCCTATCTGTCCTGGCAGGCTCACACTCTTATCTAATGTACCTGGGGCAATGGGGGATTAGGTGACTTGCCCATGGTCACAAGGAACATTGTGGGATTTAAACCCACAACCTCAGGGTGCTGAGGCTGTGCTCTAACCACTGCACCACACACAAACACCTCCAAATATACTGCTCGGAAACTATAGCAAATAGAATCTTTAGACAGTGGTGTAGTAAGGAGGGGTTGGGGGGTGATCAACCCCGGGTGCTGTCTTGGTGAGGGCACAAGCACCCATCCTCCTCTCCGCCCCGCCACTGCCACACATGTGCATCGCTTCCCTTTCCCTGTACCTCTGTAACGGTCCTGGCGTGAGCAGTAACTCCCAGCCTGCTGTCGCGCCAGTGTCGGTTCTTTTTCTGACATCGCCTCCTGAACCCACGCCTAGGAAGAGACATCAGAGGATGAGCTGATGCTGGCGTGCCCGCAGGTTGGAGGTTGTTCGCACTAGGAACTTTACAGAGATGAGGGAGCAGGAAAGGAGCATGTGGAGGTGGGGGGAGGGCGCCACTACCCCGGGCGCCTCTCACCATTGCTATGCCACTATCTATAGCAGGGGTGTCAAATGTCGGTCAACGAGGGCTGCAATCCAATCGGGTTTTCAGGATTTCCCCAATGAATTTGCATGAGATCTATTTGCATGCACTGCTTTCATTGTATGTTAATAGATCTCACACATAGTCATTGGGGAAATCCTGAAAACCCAACTGGCTTGCGGCCCTCGAGGACTGACATTTGACATCTTTGGTCTATAGCAGGGGTAGGGAACTCCGGTCCTCGAGAGCTGTATTTCAGTCGAGTTTTCAGGATTTCTCCAATGAATATGCATGAGATCTATTTGCATGCACTGCTTTCAATGCATATTCATTGGGGAAATCCTGAAAACCCGATTGGAATATGGCTCTCGAGGACTGGAGTTCCCTACTCCTGGTTTATAGGCAGCAATTGGGGCTAAAGGCAGCTGTTGTTATTGGAGGTAGTGGGGAAGCAGAAATAGGGACCAGTTACAGGGATTTCAAGAGGCTGACTTTCAAGATTGCTAGTCTTCCCAGCTTGCAGGTAGTGGTGGTTGTAAATGAAACACAGGCTTGTTGTCTACACCAAATTATTTGTGACGCCCCCCCCCCCCCACCTCTTGGGGACACACTGCTTGAGAACCACTGATCTGGACCCATAACAAAAAAGCTGGCACACTAAACGGAGCAAGTGTTTTTCATGGCACATTATAACTGAAATTATAAAATTGCAAAACCAACAAAAAAATTAAATTTGAGAGTTATTTAGTTAAAGTTCTTTAAGCCAGGTATGGATAATTGTAACAATGGTGAAAAAATAGAATTGCTAAATAATGCGATGGATGTGCATGTTTTTCAGTGCGAATTAACTCAAAACGTGACTCAATAGTCAACAAGTAAACACACGACTTAATTTCTCTCAGAGCTGAAAATCCAAGTTCACAAAGAGAAGAAGATCCAAATGGTAACAAAGCCTTGATTGCTTTGTTGCTCAAGTTAGGGTACTACTGCATAAGAAATAAAACTAAAATTACTTGCTGTTAGTTTTCAAGGACTAATCATGTTAAAGGATGATCAGGGCAGGATTAATTTGTCGAGGGCACACAAGTACACTGGGCCCCCTGCCCCGCCCCACCCCACCATGCACCCAGGTGGAAACAGGAAGCTGCGTCAGAGGGAAGCTTTGGGTAAGCAGCACCGCTTGCAAAATTATAGTTCCCGTTGCCTTTCTTACCCGCTTTGCTTGCTTGTCTTTCTTTCCGTCGATGGGGGGGGCCGAGTGCCGATCAATGCTAGAGGGGCCCATTGCCGTTTGGAAAAAACAATGTTGATGCCCACCTTCATTGGGCCCCCCTGACCATTTCGGGCCCTAGGCATGTGCCTACTTGGCCTATTGGTTAATCCTGCCCTGAGGATGAAGCTTGTCTGGGTGGTTGAATCCTTACGCATACAGAAACTCGTAACATTGCACATGTCATTTATGCTAGTATGATATGAAGGGAATTTTTAAAAATAAAGTAAAATTCTGGAATCTCTTGTGACACACCCGGAATTTCTTTGGGGCACATCTGAGAGACACTGTTGTACACTTAGAAACAAAGAAAAGAATATCAACAAATTGTAGGTGTTAACCTTTTGCCCTTTCTGGCTTTGTACCTAATATTAGAAAGTCAAAAATATGTTGTTAGTCCCATAAAGAAACATTATCTGTAACTTGTGTGTTGACCTTTATTCCATGCAAGGTCATGCATGTAGGGAAAAAGAACCCGATGTTCAGCTACAAAATGGGAGGATCACTGCTAGGGGTAAGTAACCTTGAAAGAGACCTGGGAGTGATGGTGGACACATCTTTAAAGGCGTCGGCACAGTGCGCCACAGCCTCAAGAAAAGCAAACAAAATGTTGGGTATCATTAAGAAGGGTATCACGACCAGGACAAAGGAGGTCATCCTGCCACTGTATCGTGCAATGGTGCGACCGCATCTGGAGTACTGTGTCCAATATTGGTCGCCGTACCTCAAAAAGGACATGGCGGTACTTGAGGGAGTCCAGAGAAGAGCAACTAAACTGATAAGAGGTATGGAAAACCTCTCATATACTGACAGACTGAAAAAGCTGGGGCTGTTTTCCCTGGAAAAGCGGAGACTTAGAGGAGACATGATAGAAACCTTCAAGATCCTGAAGGGTATAGAAAAGGTAGACAGGGACAGATTTTTCAGATTACGGGGAACCACAAGTACAAGGGGGCACTCGGAAAAATTAAAAGGAGACAGGTTTAAAACAAATGCCAGAAAGTTCTTTTTCACCCAGAGGGTGGTGGACACATGGAACGCGCTTCCGGAGGCTGTGATAGGCCGGAGCACGTTACAAGGATTCAAAGAAGGTTTGGATAGGTTCCTAGAGGATAAAGGAATTGAAGGGTACAGATAAGAGTAGCGGTAGGTTATAGGGATAGACTGGGACCATTGCTCAGGCAATGGGCCTGATGGGCCGCCGCGGGAGCGGACCGCTGGGCGAGATGGACCTCTGGTCTGCCTCAGCGGAGGCAACTTCTTATGTTCTTATGTTCTTATGTTCTTATACTTGCAGGAAATCACATCCTTGGACAAAAGCAGTGCTGTTTCAGAATTAGGCAATCAATTTAGCATGCAGGCTTTTCAATTTTTTTTTATCCTACTTTTGCTTCAAACCTAAATATGACCCCCTCCCCCCCCCACAAAAAAAAAATAAAAAATCAGCATATTGGCTGATACTTGTGGAATGAGCAACTGCTGGCTCTGGTGTTCAGACTTCTAGCATTTGCCATCTAAGTAGAAATATTGTATCTATTACCCCCTCATTAGACAACTTCCAGACTAATTGAATTTAAATTCCCACTAAGTTGGCGGCTGGGGATATGATGAATTGGGAAGCTGAGAAAAACCAGTGTCAAGACTGTATGGCTACTTGTAGGGATCTCTGTCCATTTCAATTTAACAGAAATTAATTTTGTTCTCAAGCATTTCAGTAGAAAAGGACCCATTAGTGGCAGATGATATCTTTGTCAAGCTTTTCCTTTAATAGTTTTAATTATATAGCAAATATGGAACACTGCTGAGTTCAACAGAACGTAAGTATTGCAGTGAAGTATTTCCATCAAAATGTCTTAAATGTTCTACAGTTTTCAGGAAATTACTCTATAGATGTCTCTTGACCTGCTGAAAAACTTTAAGTGCAGTATATTCATGTTAACAAGAGTTTAGGAGAATAAAAATGAACTACTACTATATTCTATAGCCCATCTAGCTAATAAAGCACTGGACAATCTGTTGACAATAGCTCATGACCAATTACAAAACTGCGTGTCAAAGCAGCTCCTGATTGGATAAGGCCCGACTTAGTGCAGGAAGAGGCGGTTGGAGAGTACCGCGAGTGATTTCCTGCACTCACGGCGCTCCGGCTGCTCTCTCCTGCCTCTCTTGCTGCCCTCTCCTTGTCAGCGGTTCGCAGTCAGAAAATACCGTGAATGACCGGGATCGCGAACCGCCGACCATGAATGACCGGGGGAACCCTGTACTACTCAACTGTAGCCTATTAAGAAGGTTTGAGAGTATTATTCCATTGTTACAAGATCTTCACTGGTTTCCTGTGAAAAAAAGGTATTATTTCAAATTGGATGCTTAATTCATAAGGCTATATATGGTTATAGTTCCTTTGGTTTAATTCATATATTAAATATTTCAAATTTATATTCACGCTCATAATCCACAACGTTACAAGTTAAACTTTCCTTCTGTGGTAAATGTTCAGTTCTTTTGCCTTTTTAGCTATTTTTTGTCTATTACAGTCCCTAAGATTTGGAACAATCTGCCTTTTCATTTGAGACAGACCAGTTCTTATTTTCAGCTTCGTAAGGAATTGAAAACACATCCTTTTAATGGGATTTTTTAAATCAACTGTGAAATCTGTATGATTGTAATTTTCCTAGACCAGTCTGTTTGTTATCTGCAAAGAATCCTAGCTGATTTTGTGGGTGATAAAGCATAGAATTAAATAAAATATTTTAAAAGTCCAGAACAGGCCATGTTAAACTTTTCTGTTTTCTTTCATCTCTGCTCTTACCTGTAATTCCATATTCTGCAATATGGTTGTACACATGCATGAGGTGACAGCCTGGTTGATAAGCTCCGCCATTGGGATAAAAATCATAGTGAGCAACTGGTTGTTTGATTCCAACACTCAGACCCATATGCTGCTGAGTAAACGTATGAATGGCATCTACAAAGTGTGCATCGTCGGGAGATAAACGGTCTGTTGAGGACATTCCTTCGAACAAAGGACCGGCAGGGTCAAGGCCTACAACGAAAGCAAACAATCAGCTTGCAATACATATATGTGCGTTACGCAAGCGGTGTTTAGAAACCAATGCTTTAACCTAGCTCCAGAGCATTTATCTAGCTTTTGTTTTTATACTCCAGGTCAGCTAGCGTATTTCAAAGGCACTGTGATGACAGGGTCCCCTGGGTCACTTCAAACTTTGACTTTTACTCTACTTTATAAAATAGTACTTCCATGAAGTGACACATTTTGCTCTCCCATAGACTCAAAATGACAGCCCAACCTTGGACCTAGGAAGCACTCTTTCCTTCAGTGCAAGGTCTCCTTTATCCTTTCAGCTCTTACTAGAGAGACATTGGGATGCTAATGTTGTCATCCACATGTTATAATCTGTGAGGCATTTGGCTAATGAATGGAGGATTATTTTCCAGATGGCAACTGGCTGAAGCAAATCAACATGACTCTAATCCTCAGATTGCAAAACTTCAGTCCAATGGACTCTCCCAGACCACTGCACAGGACTGGGCTTGAGTTAAAATGAATTCAATTTTTTCTCTTTCCTCTAAAGGAAGAGGAATGTGCTTGATACAGGAGTGATTCAAAGATGTTTGGAGTTTTAGATAAACTGTAATGGATCACTATAAACCATTGGTCTCAAACTCAAACGCTTTGCAGGGCCACATTTTGGATATGTAGGTACTTGGAGGGCTGCAGAAAAAATAGTTAATGTTTTATTAAAGAAATGACAACTTTGCATGAGGTAAAACTCGTTATACTAACTACCTCATGCAAAGTTGGTCGTATAGTTGTAATATAGTTTGTAACTCTTTCCTTAATTGCTTCTGATAATTTCAGCTATACAGTACACAGCTGAAAGCAGTGCAACATGCTGAAAATGTAAAACTATCAAAGTATCAACTGCAAGAGACAAGATTTTGGACCAACTATTTTGAGGCCCTCGCTATTATAAAGAATCATTCTTAATGGAAAACTTGTGCCTTAAATGTCTGGTAGTCACATCCACAACCGCCTTCAGCTCTCACCTCCTACAGCACCGAACTCACGCACAAGCAGCACTGTTTCCAATGGCTACCTTACATTCTGGAATGTTGCTCGTCTCACTGTTGTAACCTCACGGAAGCGTTTTCCTGCATCTGCATGCGATTGGACTCCACCTCACAGACGCGTACAAATGCAGGAAAGCACTTGCGTGAGGTTATAGCGACTGCCGGATGCGAACGCTGGACACTTAGGCCCTGATTCTCCAAAGTGCGTCCCGATTTTAGGCAGCTGTAGGCATCCTACAGCTGTTTAATCAGCCAATCGGGATGCACGTTTAAAAAAAAAATGCTCCCCAGGTAGGCCGCCTATATTGAAGGCGAGGCCCGACCGCCCCCCCACCCCTGACACTACCGATCGCTGGCAGGAGGGTGCCCAATCCCTCCTGCCAGAAGATGCCCCCCTCCGCACCCCCCCGCGCTAACAGCCCTCAAACCTCCCCCCAACCAAACTAACCTTAGGCTTCGGAAGGATGGGCCGGGAAGGGGCGGGCCCGCCTCATTTCGACGAGACTAGCCTGTCGGCTGGACGGGCAAGTCCCGTCTGGCCAACAAGGAAAGGTTAGTTTGGTTGGGGGGAGGTTTGAGGGCTGTTAGCGTGGGGGGGGGGAGGGGGTGCGTCTTCCGGCAGGAGGGATTGGGCACCCTCCTGCCAGCGATCGGTAGTGTCGGGGGGGGTCGGTCGGTAGTGTCGGGGGGGCATCTTCTGGCAGGAGGGATTGGGCACCCTCCTGCCAGCGATCGGTAGTGTCGGGGGCATCTTCTGGAAGGAGGGATTGGGCACCCTCCTGCCAGCGATTGGTAGTGTCGGGGGGGGGGCATCTTCTGGCAGGAGGGTTTGGGCACCCTCCTGCCAGCAATTGGACAGGCGGCCGCGGCCCGCTATACTTATAGCAGCAGAGAGATCCCTTGCCGCAATAAGTATAGCGGCCGCGTCTACTTACAATGTAGACCAGCATTTTGTTGGCCTACATTGTAAGCGTCTCTTCCTCTACTAGGGAGATGCGTAGGGCCGCCTAGGATCGCCTAAGGCCCTTAGGCGAGCTTAGGCATCTGAGGGGTCTCCCTAGGCTCCCGGAGGCGCCTTCAGGCCTGCCTGGGGAGCATTTTTTTAAAAAAACGTGCATCCCGATTGGCTGATTAGACAGCTGTAGGACGCCTACAGCTGCCTAAAATCGGGACGCACTTTGGAGAATCAGGCCCTAAAGGTACAAGTTTTCCATAAAGAATCATTCTTTATAATACCGAGGGCCTCAAAATAGTACCTGACAGGCCACGAGTTTGAGACCACTGCTCTAAATCAAGCATTACTTTTGAAAAATGTTACTTGCAATGAGATATGATTACACATTATTCTACTGTAATATTTTTTAAAATGTTTCATGTTACTATAAAATTTGGAGAAATAAAACTAATGAGGTGGCAACCATATTCCGTAGTAGGTGGATATTTATACAGTAAAACACATGTTCTTATAATATGGCATTTGTAAATAATATTACTTTGAATCCTTCCTTTATGTATGACTTGGACCCAGACCCTTATTAGTTTAAAATCCAAGTTGTAATTAATTGTTAAGAATTATGTGGCATGTTAAATGGCATTATAACAGTTACAACCTATTTTGGCTTTTTGATATACAACATCCAAGGTTTTAAAGATTTTTTGAAAAGGGTGATTCTTTCAGGGTTGAAAGCAATTCTTTATTCATGGAAAGGGCCTACGGGACCGAATTATGGTCACTGGAAAGCATGAATGTTATATCTAGTGCTCATGGAAGCTATGTATTTTTCTGACTGGGATACGAAACAACCTACTTCTTGGAGACATAAACCTCCACCTAGAAGACCACACCTCCAAACAAGACCACACCTCCAAACAAGTAGAAAATATACTCTCATATTTCAAAGCACTGAACTACTAGATCCTCAACCCCCAACCCACGCACGAAAAAGGGCACCAACTAGATGTTGCTGCATACATGTCCCAATACCCTCACAATCCTGAAATCCACATCTCAAACGGGGCCTGGCATCCCTCCCTCTGGTCAGACCACTACAAATACACCTTTAACATCAACTGGGCTCAACGCAATAACAAGCAACCCCCCCAAAAAAAATCCCTTCAAAACACGCCAAAAAATTGAACCCTCCACATTCTGGGACAAAGCAGACCTCGCAATCACTAATATAGCCCCCAACGAATTCATATCCCAATGGCGAACCTTAAGCAAAACCATCCTGAATGAGCTAGCTCCTGAAAAATCATAATTCAGAATCTGCAGACTGTCAGACAAATGGTTCGACACTGAACTTCTCCAATTAAAAAAGCTCTACAGACAACTAGAAAGAGAATGGAAAAAAAGAACCTATAACACACCAAAATAGCATGGAGAAGTCAAATCAAACAATACAAGAACAAACTCAAAGAAAAACAGAAAGCCTACTAGTCCAAAATGGTAGGCACGGTAACTCTAGACACAAAAAAGCTATTCAATCTAGTAAAGAACCTCACCGATACCAAACCTTACCTAGCTACACAAGGAAGCCACCCACCGACAGCCATCCATCTTGCAGATCATTTCAAAAACAAGATCACTAAGATCAGAACCTCATTCAACAATACCTCGACGAGATAACAACAAACCCTTCAATAGGAGAAGCCATCGCTGCAGACAGAAGCTGGACCAACTTCCCAGTATTACATTGGTTGGATATGAATCGACTATACATGAAATACAGCCAAGCTTCATGCGACATAAATAACTGCCCCACCTACCTGTTATCAAACGCCTCCACCACATTCAGAGCCAGCCTCATGCTATGGACACAAACCACATTAATGGAAGGACAATTCCCACAGGACCTTGGAGAGATCATAATCACCCAATTATGAAAGATTACAAAGGCCCAATAGATAACCCCTCCAACTACAGACCCATTGCTTCAATACCAATATACGTAAAAATAATAGAAGGTCTAGTTGCACAATACCTCACCAACTACCTGGAAGACCATAACCTACTTCACCCCTCACAATCAGGATTTCGAACCAACCACAGCACAGAAACACTACTAGTAACCCTACTAGACACAGCTCGACAGCACATTAGCAAAGGCAAAAAGATGCTGCTAACAACTTGATCTCTCTGCAGCATTTGACCTGGTCGACCACTCCATACTGCTACAGATACTTGACACCATTGGGATCTCGGGAAAGGTCTATAACTGGTTCCAAGGATTCCTCAAATCAAGAACCTACAGCGTAAAGTCCAATGATATCAAATCAGAACCATGGTCCAACCCCTGAGGAGTTCCACAAGGATCACCTCTATCACCTACGCTTTTCAACCTCTTTATCTCCTCCCTTGGAACCACTTTAGACAACTTAAATGTTACATCCTTCAGCTCAGTGGCGTACCTAGGGGGGGGCGGGGGGGGCGGGCCGCCCCGGGTACCAGCCCTAAGGGGGTGTTCCCGGCCTTGCCGTTCAGTCCCCCGCCACCCCCGAAGGACCGCTCGCCCCCCTGGCCTCCCCGCACCACCTATGAACAGCCGCAGCAGGATCGCGAAGTCAGCGTCAGCATCCCTGCGCTGCTTCCTACGACGCGATCCCGCCCCTCCTCTGACGTCAGAGGAGGGGCGGGACCGTGGCGCAGGAAGCAGCAGGGATCGCTGACGCTGACTTCGCGATCCTGCTGCGGCTGTTCATAGGTGGTGCGGGGAGGCCAGGGGGGCGAGCGGTCCTTCGGGGGTGGCGGGGGACTGAACGGCAAGGCCGGGAACACCCCCTTAGGGCTGGTACCCGACGCTGACTTCGCGATCCTGCTGCGGCTGTTCATAGGTGGTGAGGGGGAGGCCAGGGGGGCGAGCGGTCCTTCGGGGTGGGTCGGGGCATCAGGCCTTCAGGGTGGGGCGGGCGGGCAGGCAAGCAGGCTTTCAAGGGGGAGGGGGTGACAGGCAGGCAGGCAGGCCTTCAAGGGGGGACAGGCCTTCGGGGGGGGGTGCAGACATTCAAGGGGTGCAGGCCTTCAAGGGGGGCAGGCAGGCCTTCAGGGGGGTGCAGACCTTCGGGGGGGGGTGTAGGCCTTTGGGGGGGTGCAGACCTTCAAGGGGGTGCAGGCCTTCAAGGGGGGAAAGGCAGGCAGGCCTTCAAGGGGGGGACAGGCCTACAAGGGGGGGGGACAGGCCTACAAGGGGGGGGACAGGCCTTCAAGGGGGGGTGCAGGCCTTCAAGGGGGGGTGCAGGCCTTCAAGGGGGGTGCAGGCCTTCAAGGGGGGAAAGGCAGGCAGGCCTTCAAGGGGGGGACAGGCCTACAAGGGGGGGGACAGGCCTTCAAGGGGGGGGTGCAGGCCTTCAAGGGGGGGTGCAGGCCTTCAAGGGGGGTGCAGGCCTTCAAGGGGGGAAAGGCAGGCAGGCCTTCAAGGGGGGGACAGGCCTACAAGGGGGGGTGCAGGCCTTCAAGTGGGGTGCAGGCCTTCAAGGGGGGAAAGGCAGGCAGGCCTTCAAGGGGGGGGACAGGCCTACAAGGGGGGGGGACAGGCCTTCAAGGGGGGGGTGCAGGCCTTCAAGGGGGGGTGCAGGCCTTCAAGGGGGGGGCAGGCCTTCAAGGGGGGAAAGGCAGGCAGGCCTTCAAGGGGGGGACAGGCCTACAAGGGGGGGACAGGCCTACAAGGGGGGGGGACAGGCCTACAAGGGGGGGGACAGGCCTTCAAGGGGGGGTGCAGGCCTTCAAGGGGGGGTGCAGGCCTTCAAGGGGGGTGCAGGCCTTCAAGGGGGAGACAGGCCTTCAAGGGGGGGAAAGGCAGGCAGGCAGGCCTTAAAGGGGGGACAGGCCTACAAGGGGGTGGGACAGGCCTTCAAGGGGGGGACAGGCCTTCGGGGGGGTGCAGACCTTCAAGGGAGTGCAGGCCTTCGGGGGGGGGGGGGTGCAGTCCTTCAGGGGGGGGGGTTAGGCCTTCAGAGGGGGACAGACCTTCGGGTGGGAGGTAAAGTCCTTCGGGGGGTGCAGGTCTTCAGGGGTGGGGTGTAGCCCTTCGGAGGGGGGACAGACCTTCGGGGGAGGGGGGTCCTGGTGTAAAAGTACACAGAGGGCGAGAGGGAAGGGGGGGTTCAAAGATACATGCATATGCCAGACTTTGGGGGTTAGAAATAATGGGTCTAAAAACAGAGGAGTGGGAGAGAGATGGTGCATAATGGGATTTAGGGAGGGAAGGAACAGAAAGGGAGAGAACTTGGAAACAGGGGATGGTGTGGAGGGGGGATAGAGATACTGGATAGGAGGATAGTTGGGAACAGAAAGGGAGAGATGGTGGATCCTGGGGTGGTGGGGAGTTGAGAAAAGGTGAATCTGTGGATGGAGACAAAAAAAAGGAAAGATGCCAGATCTCCGGGAGAGGGAAGGGAAACGGAAGGGGAGAACAGAGATGGCAGACGGATGGTTAGCACGGAGAAAGGAGACCCTGGCAAGCAAGACAACAAGAGCCTGGGACCAACAAGATTTGAATATTGATCAGAGAACAAAAGGTAGAAAAAATAATTTTATTTTCTGTTTTGTGATTACAATGTTAGATTTGAAAAGTGTACATGAGACAGCTTGAAATGGGAACTTTTCTATTTTTGTGAATGGCAAGGCTGAGTTCAGTTAAAATATATGCTTTATAAGAAAATATAATAATGTGTTTTATAAAGTTTATAAGCATTGCTGGCATACTCGGTGAGGTGTTCCTAGTGTTGGTGGTGGTGGTAGCATGTCAGTGTGTTGAGAGGAAGAGGTAGTCTGGGAAATTCTGCTGAGCAAACTCTGGGCCCATTTCCACCCCCAGTTAGTCCACTCCACTCAACTGGTTCACACACTGAGTGGGTCTTTGGGTGTTATTTCTGGGTAGTTGTTTTAGAATCTCTTCCAGTGGTTTGTCAGTATCTCCTTCTGGTCCAAGGAAGGAAACTTTGTCAACCTTAGCATTGACCTTCAGAATATGTTTGTAACAGCGCTGCTTGTGTGGCATTAGGCTATGTAGTGATCGAAAGAAAAAAACAGACCTTTGCACATTTTTGCACTATATGGTGGGTGTATGAGGAGATTCATTTCCTGCACAGTTAAGTCCATTTTTTCTACTGAATAATAGTATAGGTACAATGAAAGTAAATAGCAAAAATGTTTGAGTAGATAATTAAGGAAATCTTTTTCATATTGCTTGCTTATGGACTGGGAAAAAAGACTGTTCAAGCAAATGTCTCCAGAACTGCTTTAATGGAAAAATGTGATTTTTTTTTTTTTAAGTACTTTGTGAAATTTATTGTTGTTGTGAAATTTATTGTTATACTTTGTTTAAACTTAAAAAGCGGTGTCATTAACAGTGAATCTAATCGAAAAATCGATTCAACAGGGTGAATCGGATCGAATGAAATATTTTTCTCTGAATCGGGCAGCACTATTGGCTACCATGAGAATGGGCTACTGGGCATGATGGACCATTGGTGTGACCCAGTTAGGCTATTCTTATGTTATGTTCTCATCTGTAGGGGCCTTTGTTTTCACTTCTTATTTTAATGTATTTTTTTCCTGGGAACTTATCAGTGTTTTTTTATAATGGGAACAAAAATGGAAGAGAATTAATGTGTGTGGAATGGGGGGGGGGTAACTAATTTCTTCAGCTAAATAATTCAATCCACTTCAAACAGACATAGGAGAACTCACGCACCATTCACACACCCTCCAACCAAAAACGTCAAAAGAAAAAAACTGTTCGACAACCTCCTAGCCATTCGAGCTGCAACACTTGACCCCCAACTCTACAACCTATTGACCTCGACCACAAACTACAAAACCTTAAAAAAAGAAATAAAAACCCTTCTATTAAAAAAACACATAAAACCAAACTAACATAATCAGAACTGTCCCAAGCATCACCTGCAACTACTCCATATGTACTTCTGATGTCATGACAATTCAGACATAATTTATGTTATGTTATGTTTGGAATAATGGTTACATAAATGAGGTTCAATAAAAGAAAATTTTCTGTGGGAGCATTTGTTGGAACTTCTGTTATCCTGATTTCTTCTATCTGTGGGCTTTCTTTAGCTAACCTACTTATCTGGGGCTTTCCACTTCTGCAGCTGCCCTTTTCACGGTCCACTTTGCGCTTGCACTCTCTGGGGAGGGGGGGTTGGGTCTGGGCTTGGTGGGGTAGGTGTGTCTGGTAGTTTTGTCTGGGTGGTGGCTGGGTGTTTCTTGGGTGCTTGTTGTGCGGATTGGTGTGTCTGGTGAGCGGTCTGGGTGTTGTTGCTTGTGGGGTTTTTTTCATTATAAAATATGGCTGAGGGTCTAGTCCGGCTTATTATTCTTGTGGGTTCTGGGGTGGGATTTGTTTGCTTGCCCCAAGTTTTGGCCTTTTGTTGTGTATTGCTATGCCTCTCATTGGCAATTTTCTCTTGGGAGAGGCTTGTTCATGCTTGTTGTTGCTGTTACTCTCATTCTGTGTTCTTTTTGATAATGTATAAGTTTCTGTACAGACCATGGTTGCTTGTCTGGACCTTTTGCCATTCTCAATAAAAATACTTTGGGAAAAAAAAAAAAAAAAAAAAAGAAAATTTTCACTGCCTGTTTCTATTCTGACCATTTATTCCATTTCATGGTTATTGCAAAAAAAAAAAAAAAAAAAAAAATTTTACATGAGGGGGGGGGGGGGGGTGTCAAAAAATGATGGGCCCCGGGTGCCACATACCCTAGGTACGCCACTGCTTCAGCTACGCAGATGACATCACCATACTCCTCCCCTTTGACCTACCAGAGCTCACCTCAACAGTAAAGCTGGACACAACCCTAGATGCAGTGGAAAAATGGATGGAAGACCACAAACTGAACCTAAACTCAGATAAAACAAAATTCCTTCTACTCGAAAAGGCCAAAACTCCGACCAATACAGAACTGGAAATTAAGAACACCAAATACCCAATACAGCCCGAACTCAAACTCCTAGGAGTAACAATAGACAGATGCTGCACAATGCGGTCCCAAATCAATAAGACATCCCAGAAAGCTTTTTTAATTATGAGAAATCTACGTAAAATAAGAAAATTCTTCGACTCAGAGCAATTCAGGCTAATTGTCCAATCCCGAGTCTTAGGTCTACTGGACTATTGCAATTCCCTCTATCTACCTTGTCCTGCCAACATGATAAAACAACTTCAGACTATACAAAACACCGCCCTCAGACTGATCTACTCTGAGAAAATATGATCACATTACCACTGCCTTCCTAGACTCTCATTGGCTACCAATACAAGCACAAATTCAATTCAAATTCTACTGTCTATTATTCAAAGCATTAAATGGCTCTGCCCCCTCCTACCTAAACAACAGCTTAAATCAGATCCTCACCACAAGACAAAGAAGAACCCTGACCCCCTTTTGCCTTCCCTCCGCTCAAGGGCACTCAGCGCAAGAAGATGTTTGACAACCTTCTTGCGACGCAAGCAGCAAAACTTAACCACTCCATCTCCAACCTGCTGACGGCAACGGGCGACCTCAAAACATTTCGAAAAGAAATCAAAACTCTGCTTTTCAAAAAATTTATCCAGATATCTTAACACCCCCCTTCCCCCTCCTCCCAGATAAATTCCCCTCCCAAAGCCTCCACTTAGGTAATCTCTTCCTCCTCAAAATACCAACCAAGAATACAGATCCCTGAAATGTAATGTAATCTTATTTGTAACCTAATTGTAACCTATTTGTTATATTACCTAGAAATGTACAGTCATCTTACTATCCCCCCCCAAAAACCAAAACAAAAAACTATTGTAACTTCATTGGAAATGTCCAGTCAGCTCTTTTGTAATCTGCCTTGAACTGCAAGGTATAGGCGGAATAGAAGTCACTAATGTAATGTAATGTAATGTAGGATTTTACTGGTTATTTGGAAACCATTCTTAGAAACATTGACTCCAGCTGCTCGCAGTTGTGTTTTGTTGGGTAGACCTTAATTTAAATTTTTTTTTTTAAACACTCTTGGAAGAAGAGATGGGTAGATATAATTATAAGTATTCTTTATTTTTTAATTATTATATTTATACGCTAATTTATTCTGGTAATTGGGTGGGTAGTTGGATGGGTGGTGGGAAATGGGTTGGTGGGATAGAGAGTGGTAGTTGAAATTGAAATTGTTTTTTTTCTTAGAAGGAAAAGGGATTTCTGATGCTACCTAGTTAAGTACAGGATAACTCATGTCTGTTAATATTTAGCCAAGGTTGACTGCTCTATTCTGTATAATTATATTAGTATTTACCCTTTTCTCCCAATTGTGGACTATATATTAAGTTGGAGCTTTCTGTGTTTTATTTCAATGGTGCTGATTGTACTTGTTTCTAATTTTCTCTTCAAAGTTAATTCTTTGTGTGTAATTAATTGATAACACGTAAAAAAAGAAATAAAAAAAAGAAAGAAATTGAAATTGTTTAAATCTGTTGTTTGTTATTTTCATATATATATACTAGTCTTTAAGCCCGTTACATTAACGGGTGCTAGAATATATGTCTGTCTTTTTTTCTTTCTGTCTCTCTCTCTCTCTCTCTCCCGCTGTCTCTCTCTCTCTCTCCTTGGCTCCCTTTTTCTGTCTGTCTTTCTGTCCCTCTCCGCGCATGCGCAGTCCTACCTGCGGGTTGCTACAGCTCACGGAAAACCGGCGCACGCATAGGAAGTGCGCATGCACGGCTTACCATTTTATTATATTAAATGCTATATATATAATTGTTTAAAGTAATTGTTAAGAATTATGAGTTAAATTGGCACTAATTAAGTTACATGCAAAACTTGAAAAGCATGATTCTATGAAAAGTATGTGCCAGTTCTAGTGTGTGAATTTGAAAAGGGGTGTGGCCAGGGGGGACATGATTATGGGTGTTCCTAAAAGGTGCTCTTTTATAATATATGCCTGAAACATGCGCAAGTTAGGGATTTAGGCCTGGTTTTCCTTGGCCTAAATGGGTGCGCCTAAAAGTTATGCGATTTGCGGGTACGTAGCTTGATTCTATAAAAGGTACATGCACCTTGTAGAACTGTGCTAAGCTTGTTGCTCATGTTGTTGGAGGCTGAAAGTTAAAAAGAGATGATGTAGACATTGTGCACACTGTAAGACTGACGAAACTATCATTGGATTTCAGTAAGAATAATGCTATACTTTTGCCATTAGTTTAGAGCAGTGTATTACAAACTGTATGCTGTGGCACAGTAGTGTACCACGGCATAATTCTGAGTGTGCCGCCAGGGAATGATGTGTACACGAGTCTGTCACTGCCAACTGCCTTTCCTCCTCTCTGCCCCTGGCATACCTCTGTAAATGTTCACCAGAATGAGAGCTCAGGGCTGTATTTGGAGGGCCTCTGAGCTAGAGAGATGCACGGGAACGGGGATGACGGGAATCCCGCGGGACCCGCGGGGATCCCGCGGGTTCCCCCTTAGGGTCGCGGGGATCCCATGGGGACGCCCCCTAGGGTTGCGGGGATCCCTTGGGGACGCCTCCGAGGGTCGTGGGGTTCCTGCGGGGTTGGATCACAGTGCACTCGAGCCGCGAGGGTAGTCTCCTCCTCCTTACCTGCCCTGTCGCAGCACACAGCCGAACGGAAGTCTTCCCGATGTCAGCGCTGACGTCGGAGGGAGGGCTTAAGCAAAGCCCTCCCTTCCTCCGACGTCAGCGCTGACATCAGGAAGACTTCCGATCGGCTGTGTGCGGCAGGGCAGGTAGGAAGAAGGCAATGGCGTACGAAAGAGGGGGGAGGGGGCGGTCCGCCCCTCAGAATGTGCACAGCCGGCCAGGTCCCCCGATCGACCGACAACAGGCCCGGCCGACAAATCTCCCTGCCCTGTAGCCGCGAATCTAAATTACCTCTTACAGCAGCTTCACTACTCCAGCTGCTGTAAGAAGGTAATTTAGATTCGCGGCTACAGGACAGGGAGATTTGTCCGACCGGGGCTGTTCTGTTGTCGGTCGGGTGCGAAAGCGCCACAAAGGGAGGGAGGAAAGGTGTAGAGGAGAAGAAAAGACGCTTAAGGGGGGAGAAGGCCGCTGAAAGTACTGGGGAAGACAAAGGGGTGGAGAAGAACGCTGAAAGGACATGGGGTAAACGGGAGGAGGGGGGGGGAAGGATGCTGAAAGCACATGGGGAAGACAGAGGGGGGAGAAGGACCCTGAAAGGACATGGGGAAAACAGGGGTGGAGAAGGCCGCTGAAAGGACATGGGGAAGACAGAGGGGGGAGAAGGATGCTGAAAGGACATAGGGAAGGCAGAGGGGGGAGAAGGATGCTGCCTGACAGGACATGGGGAAGATGGTGGGGGAGAAGGACACTGAAAGGAAATGGGGAAGAGGGAATGGGGAGAAGACGCTGGCAGGGAAGAAGACAGAGGTGCCAGACTATGGGGGGAGCGGAGGGAAAAAGATGGGTGCCAGACCAATTTGGGAGGGGGGAGAAAGGGAGAGGCACAGTAACAGAGCAAATGGAAGACACAGAGAGAAGAGAGGCAGTGGATGTAAGGAATTGAATAAGAACATGAAGAAAGCAGAAACCAGGCAACAAAGGTAGGAAAAAAATTATTATTATTTTTTTTTTTTTGCTTAAGGATAAAGTAGTATATTAGTTGTGTTGATAAAAATTTATAAACATTAGAGGCTCTGGTAGAAACCCATTTACAAAGTATGTATTCTTCCCAATTAATATTTCCAAATTAATAAAGTCTTTTTGCTTATTTTTAAATGGGTTTCTACCAGAGCCTTTAATTCAGTAGCATAATTAAATGAAATAACTATTTCTGTAGTTTATAGGGACGGGTGGGGATGTAGGGGTTCCTCGCGGGGACGGGCGGGGACGGAGGGGATTCCTCACGGGGACGGGTGAGGATGGAGGGATTCCTCGCGGGGACGGGTGGGGACGGGTGGGAGTCCTCACGGGGACGGGTGGGGACGGGTGGGACTTTGGCGGGGACGGGTGGGGAAGGGTGGGATTTCTGTCCCCGCGCAACTCTCTACTCTGAGCATGCGTGGATGTCGACATGATGATGTCGTACATGCATGTGACATCATCGCATTGATATCTGCATATGCTCAGGGGCCCTCTAGATGTGGCCCTGAGCTCAGGGAAGAAGAAATGAGGTTTGGAGGGCAGGGAGGGGCTAAGGGTTGAGTAAGGCAGGGCTATGGGAAGAATGGGGTGGGGCTCTGGGCGGAAACAAATGTCCTCTTCTTTGTGTGCTGTGAAAAACATTTACTCCATTATTGTGCCGGAGCTAGAAAAAGGTTTGTGAGGCACTGGTTTAGAGATGTATCCATTTGTAAACCAGTATAAATACCAGTTTCAGAAAGCTGCTATTTACATATGGAGATCTACATCACACAGAAATTTCAAGGGACTAAAATTTTAGACTGATGGTTCAAAGTATTATTTTTCTCTGTTCGATTTTTGCAGTTGGTTTGCCAAAGAGTGCTTTAAAAGTTTTATAGGAAACGCAAAATACGACAGTGAAAGAGTTGACTGGTACTTCCTGTTTTTCTCACATTACTCCTGTTTTTGAAACATTACTTTGGTTATCAATTGAATATAGAATTATTTTTAAAACATTTTGTATGGCTTTCAAGGCTTTGAATAATGCCATTTCACCAAGAGCATTGCGATCTGTTGAGGAAGAAAATAAGGCCTCGATTTTTACAATTCCTGGCCCTAAACTCAGATGAGGAAAATTACGAACTTTGACTGATTTCAAAAAGAACTGAAGACATTTTTGTTTTTCCAATGTTATGGCTGTGACAAGTAGCTATTCTCTCTTTCAAGTCCCAGAATACTAAAGAGCTGGCCTTCAATCACAAGCTTCTTATTTCACATGAACCTTTAGGAATCTGAAGATCCTCCTCCCAACATCTTCTTCATATACCGTCTTTGAAAATCATTAGCATGCGTTGGGCCTCGTCATTTGCAACGACGGCCCCATCAGTATGGAATTCCTTGCTACTTCGTATCAGGGCTGAACAAAACTTAGATAAATTCAAGGGAAATTTAAAATGCTATCTCTTCCAAGATGCATATGATTGATGAATAGATTCGGTGACCTCCAGGGTTGTCTAAGAACCTTAATTCCCTAGCTTTCCTACTGTTTTTTTTCCCCCTCTTTGTTTCGTTTGCTTTTAAAATTGTAGTTCTCCCCACTTTCCTATTGTTCTTATGTTTGTCAAGTATTGTTTTGTCAGTACTTATCTCTTTAATGTTTCCCCCTTTTTTAATATAAATTGTCAACCGCTTAGAATTCTTGATTAGCGTTTGATCAAATTTTTTATAAACTTGAATTGGAAAAGAAATTTGGGATAGGTCTGGATGACTTAAAAACAATGTAGGATAGAAAACCCTTTGAGAATCTCTGCATGTTTGACCATAAAATAAGTATTAACCCCCCATTTTACAAAACTGTAGAATGGTTTTTACACCAGCCATGGTGGGAACAGCTCTGACACTCGTAGGAATTCTATGACCGTCAGAGCTGTTACCACCGTGGCAGGCACTGAAAACCTCTTCCGCATTTCTGTAAAAAGGGTGTATGTGTGTGTGTAAATGTTTTCTTGTAACTGATCTTTCCGTGTTTCTAACTGTGTACAGCTTGTAAAACTGATTTAAATTCATAAATAAAATGACAAAAAAAAAAATTCTTGGAACGCTCAACTCTAGCCCATACCCTGCCATAGCCACACCCCCTTTTCAAATCCATGCACGATAATTTACATGCACATCTTTATTGAATATGCCTAGCATGATACATGCATAAATTCTAATTGTTGTCAATTAGCATTGACAATTGATTATTAGTGTCCAATTATTGGTGTTAATTGGTTTGTTCAATTAAATTGGGCATGTGCCCAAATTTCCAGGTGTAATTTTGATATATAGAATCCAGGGAAAAGGATTAAGAAAATGATCTCAGCTAGAGTAGGAGTGAATAAGAGAATGTCTAAAATCAAGTAAAAGAATGGATAAATGGATCATATCATATTTGTAAATCACAGCACTAATATATTTGTAATATATGACCAAATCTGGGAAAAGGTGACTTAAGTAGACTGTTACTACTATTTAACACTTCTATACCGCTAAAGGGCTGTACATTTTGACATTAGACAGTCCCTGCTAGGAAGAGCTTACAATCTTACTTGAACAGATAGAGGGTTGAGGATGCAGAATTCAAGGTGAGAAGAGTTAGGAGTTGAAAGCAGTTTCAAAGAGGTGAGCTTTTAACTTTGACTTGAACACAAAAATATTCAGAGCTTTTATTTTAATTTTTTTTTTCTCTCATAAAAGGAGGGGTTTGGACTGTTGTATTACAAATTGTTTGCTCAAACGGAATTCATTAAAACCTCATTTTTTGCTTCTGTTGATTTTTAGTCACCTTTTCCCAGAGATGGTCCCATATAATCTTATTAAATATTAATCAGTTCAACACAAGAAAAGCTTTTTTATTTTACATGAAATTTATAAATCACAGCACCTGTAATTCTTCCAATTTTGGCTGAGCCATTAATATAAGTGCCTGCGAATCCTGAAACATGAGCTCCTAGACTGTACCCGATCAGGTGAGCCTTGCTTCTAGGATACTGAAGAGACAGCTAGAAAGCAGGAATGACATAATTTAAGAGCAATACGTATTAAGTACAGAGCCAAGAAGTCAGAGGAATTGCATAGCTATATGCAGTCGGAAATCTGTTCAGAGAGTTACCAGAAAACTGGGATTGGCTGTAAGCACAGGTTTATTAGGGACAACTAAGGGCTCCTATTACAAAGCTGCGTTAGGGCAGTAACACGCAGAATAGCATGTGCTAGATGCTAATGCCAGCATTGAACTGGCGTTAGTTTTAACCGCGTAGCGCGTGGTATTATCCTGCGTGCGCTAAAAACGCCAGCGCACCTTAGTAAAAGGAGTCTTAAGAGCTCCTTTTACAAAGGTGCACTAGCGTTTTTAGCACGCAAACAAGATTAGCGCGTGTTATCTGAAAAAATACCACCTGCTTAAAAGGAGGCGGTAGTGGCTAGCGCATGCAGCATTTTAGTGCGTGCTAAGCGCACGCTAAAAATGCTAGCGCACCTTTGTAAAAGGAGCCCTAAGTCTTGTAATAGTAATAATAATAATAATTTATTTTTATATACTGCCAAACCTTCAGTTTAAGGTGGTTTACAAAAATAAAAAGCTGCAGATAAAGTGAATTACAATATTCGTCAAATGGTTTCTCAGAAAAAAATACAGATTACAATTAATTCAAAATAAGAATAAAAATTAATTTGTCTCAAAGGCAGTTCCAATTACGTAGAAGTAAAAGTATAATAAATAAGAATGATGCTCAAATATATCATAAATAATAAAAAATACAATTAAGTCAAAAAATTTTTCAAACAAATAAGTTTTAAAAAGTTTTCGAAATGAATAGTAGGACTGAGTTTGAGGGATAAGAGCATCCCAGTAAGAATTCATTGTACCAGCCTGAAATGCAAGTTTTCCCCAAAAATCTCTTATTACAGCATGCTTTTGCTGAAGGAAACGAAACCCAGCATAATTTTCGTGTATTCTTATTAGGATTATAGAATTCAAAGTGGGAAGAGATGTAGATTGGAGACAATCCAAATAAAACTTTAAAACAAATACAACTGAATTTGAACAGAATTCTAGCCTCAAATGGTAATAGTGGTGCCCTGCAAACACTGAAGGCTCATAAGATATGAGATTTGGGCTGCTTATGGGAGAATGTATTGCTGCATTATCAGGGTGATATGCTACAATATGTTTTATACTAAGATTAAAGAAACAAATGTTATATCTGTTCTCTTTTATATAAAAGAGAATGAAAATATGTCAGGTTGAAAAAAGGTACAAGGAATTGGAATTTAAAGAAAATCCCCTTATCTGGAAACATGAACCCGGAGCAGCGTATGGGGGTTTACTCCTGCCCCAGAACCACTACACCAACAAGTAAGGACCAGTAGGCACCTGAGGTTTGGGGAGGGTGGGAGTCTCTCTGGAGGTTTCTTGGACTGGGGGGGGTCAATTTTGGGAGGGGGAGATCTTGAATTGGAGTGGGGGGTCTCTTTGGAGGAAGGTCTTGGATTGGCTTTGATCTGGGGATTGGTCTGATCGATTGTGGGACTTTAATCGGATGGAAGGCTATAATCAGGAAGTGGGGGGTGGGGGGGGGAGGGGCAGCATTGCAGCCGCTTTAACATTCAGCTTGAGAGCATTGAGCCGCTAGACTAATGCTGCCTGTGAGGTGACTTGCGGGTTGCCTTAGTTCTTTACCATGGGAGACAGTAGCCTGCAGTTCTGAGATACCACATGTTGGTGACTTCCATGGCAAATTAAGGTGTGGTAAAAAACCCCCAAAAACAACGAAGGTGAGGGGAAGGAGGAAGGGAGATGCCCAGACTGCAGTGATCAGGAGAGGGTTGCTGGACCACATGAAGGGTGCTGAAGGGAAGTGGAGAAAGAGAGTCAGGGAGAGAGGAACAGATGCTGAAGGGAAATGGGGAGAAGAGAGAGGGGAACATGCTGGAAAGAAGTGTAGAGAGACGGGGAGAGGTGGGGAAGAGCAGACGCTGCATATTAGTGGGTAGGATAGAGAGGGGAGAAGACGCTGAAGGAAACTGGGGAGGGCAGAGTGCAACAGATGCTGAAATGAAGTGAGGAGGAGAGAGGGGAGCACATACTAGATGGAAGGAGGGGATAAAGAAAAAATGGCACATGCTGGATTGGAAGAAGATGGGTGCCAGCCCAATGTGTGTGTGTGTGTGTGTGTGTGTGTAGGGAGAGATGGAAGGGAGAGGCGGACAGTTTCTGGTAGAGGCATACAAACAGTGCAGATGCCATATGGAAGAGGCAGAGAGAAGACAGACAGTGGATTGAAGAAATAGAATGACAAAAAGATGAGGAAAGCAGAAACTAGACAACAAAGGTAGAAAAAAATTTATATTTAATTTCTTTTTTTTTTTTTTTTTTTTGCTTTAGGATACAGTAGTGATAAACATTTATAAACAAAGCCCTACCAGCTGAAGATCTCTTCCTCTAGTTCAGCAGCCAGTATTTTGATTTATAAAATGACAATTGTACAGAATATTATTTATTTTTATACTTTAATAAAATAAGTTCAGTATAAAATTATTTGAAGCTTGTGCAGATGGGATCAGATGGTTTGCGGAGATGGGACCGAGCTCGTAGGGATAGGAACTGAGATAAGTTTGTTAATTAATTACCATGTTGTAACTGTTCCCTCTAAGCTGAGCAGGAGTCCTCCACCCACAGTCTCACCAATAGAGGGTGCTGTTTTACTGTCACATTTTTCAATTGTGAGGGACAGGCAAGTTCTGCAGGACTCCAGGGAACATACCTGTCCTTAGCGACTGAAAATATTCCACCCCCTAGTGGTAGCAATGCAGCTGGAGGACACCTGCTCAGCTTAGAGGGAACAGTTACAACATGGTAATTAATTAACAAACTTATCGACAATGCACATGAATGCATAACCAGGTACTGGCAATTAATGAAATCCCAATCACAACCCTACACTATCCCTTGCAAGGTCATAAACCACTATGGTGGAAACCTTTAAAAAAACAAAAACAACCTGGATACTCAGGGACAACTGTTTTATTTTTTTTATTATTTTAAACATTATACATAACAAACAGTGAATCAAGAATATCAGAAATTTTTAAACAATCACATCATCAAAGAAGGGTCGGTTTTTTAAAACATTTTGGCAATGCAGGTTTTTGATTTTAGCTTGCACTGCTTGCAATAGCTTTCAGTCAAACATACAAAATGGAACAAAATAAACCCCATAAAATGAATCCTCCCATAAAAACAAAAAAAAAGCCTTGTTTATATCTAGCCCCAAAATTTTCTGGATCATTTTTGTGTTGACTGAATAAAAGGGAGCACAGCTTGTAAGAATCCTTTTCTCTGGAACAGTATCCCTAACTACTTGTGGGAAAATACAACACTTATCAATTTTAAGGTGAAACTAAAGACATTCCTTTTCTGCTATGCCTTTGTAACCTAAACTTTTAAGGATGACTTAGATTTAAGAAATATTTCTACTTTCAGTTCCCCAACCTTTTGTTCTTCCCCTTAAGTGTTTTCTTTTCTTTTTCTTTCTATTAATTGTAGTTCCAATTCTCTCTTTCCTTTTGTTCCTGTTCGTCTTTGTTCTTAAATTGTCTTTTCCCTTGGTTTGTTTTTGATTAAATTACATTTTAATTGGTATATTGTTATGGCATTTTTGTAGACCGCCTAGAAGGCTCGAGTGGGCGGTATAATAAATTTTAAATAAACTTGAAACTTGAATCAAAGGGATCTTTTTACTAAAGGAGAGTAAAAATGTGCATTTATCATGTGATAAGTGCAAAGCCTGCATGGTGACTGTTCGGAGCATTCTCGGCATCTTCATGTACAATTACCACTGAGAATCATAATTTACCATGCAGTATGAGTATTTAAATAATGGATTGAATTCTATATACTGGACTTATAAAATCGGCACCGAAAAAATATTCCTAAGCGCTCTTCTATAAATGGCGCCTCAAGTTACCAGGACCCTAACTTTAGGCGTGACCATTTGCACCAGCAGAAATGGGTGCAAAACCTCATTTCTAAAGTTAGGTGCAGGGATCAAATAAATAGAATACTGGAAGTTCCTTTGGCATTGACGTATGACGTGGTGCTGTTTGATACGTTATTGAGGGCTAGGAGTCCAATAACTTCATATAACAATAGACCACTTCTCATCATGATGGGAGTTGCCATACAGCTTATTTTGAAAAATTGGGACAGGTTAAACTATAGTTTTTGGTGGGAATCCTTGTGCCAAACTTATAAATTTGAACGTATGAGTGCAATACAATTGGGACATTATAAGAAATTCAAGGAGGTTTGGGACCTATTGACAAAATTTTGTAAAGATTGATTATTAGTTTTAGCCCTTTGTTTATATACATCCAGGATGGGTGGGTGGGAGGGGGGATATGCCTTTAATTTATTATTTGATTGCAATTTTGTTTATCTCGATCATTTGTATTACTCTTGATTGTCTTTATACTGTATGAAAGGGTGGGTGGGTTGGGAAGGGATATTTAATCACCTCGCTCGTCGTACCTTAATCACCTCGCTCATCATACCAATTTTGTTGTTAATTCATTAATAAAATCCTTGACATGAACAGAATACACCATTTATACTGCAGTATTTTGAATGCTGATTACTTCATCACACTGGTCCCAGACTTCTTTCTTTTGGTTGGTTTTTTTTTTTTTTTAAATCTTTATTGATTTAAACTTCGATAGTGCAATACAAATGGTAAATCAGAAAAACTGCACAAAACACACTATTTACTATACAATTATTACATTAAACAATCATTGTCTCCCATCCTCATCTTCATTCTTAATATAATAATACATATGATGAGATTACAAATTATAAATAAATAATTTAACTATTCAAAATACATTTCCCTCCCCCCCCACCCTCCCTGGATGTGTAAGGAAATCTAATGATAAAGAAAGAAACATGACCCTTATTATAATGCAATAAAATTAGTCAATGGACTCCATACATCATTAAAGGATTTACTAGTCCCCAAATGTTCCGCCATCATCCTTTCATACTTATATGTGGTACACACATTTATCCACCAAAAAGTGAAATTGATCCTATCATGATTTTTCCAATTCTGTGTAATCAGTTGAACAGCTATTCCCATCATAATCAGGAAAAGGCGACTTTTATACTTATCTAAAGTAGGCTTAATATGTAGTAATGTACCACAAATTACAGCTTCATAAGATAAGGGAATAGTTGCTTTAAGAATGAGATTAATTTGTCCCCAAATTGACTTCCAGAAACCAAGTATCAATGGACAAAAATATAACAGATGATCCAAAGTTCTTATATTAATATGACAATGCCAGCATCTATTAGACTTAGAACTGTCTAGTTTTTGTAAATGAACTGGGGTCCAAAAAATCCTATGTAATAAAAATAACCAAGTTTGTCTCATAAATGCTGACGCTGTACATTTCAACCTCCAAGTCCAAATTCGTGGCCAACGAGATACAGAAATATACTGTTTTATCTCGATGCTAAGACTTCTTTCTAATGATTGCAATTTCACTTTGAAAATGTTAAGAAACCTAATTGAAGTCCTACACAGGTAGACTCTCAATGTGTACTAATCAATTTTTCTATAGAAGTTTAAATAGGAATTTTCTTCAAAGCAGTTGAATGAATCATGCGACTACGCTTGAAAGGCACATTAAAATCACTCTTAAAAAAAAAAAAAAAAAGTAAAAATAGGAAAAGACATTTTGATGGTTACCTCAAGCCACTCTAAGAAATCGGCTATCTCCCATCCTACTAGCCTGGTGTTCCGCACAGCGATTGGGTAGTGCTGATGTGCTAATGAGAGCCAATGCACTATGATCACATTAAAATCCCTCTGATTTGATTTCAGAGCTGCTGCCATCTTTGGAATCCAGTCTTCTAGCATTCCATTGACCTAAAATAGAAGCTGCCAAAATTAGGACAGACATCTTGTAACGGTATAAGGAGGAGGCAGTAAGGGATGGATTTCTGATTTTAACTTCATACTCTTACACATCTCTAATGTACTTTCATAGTAACTGGCAGCAGATAAAGACTTGAATGGTCCATCCGGTCTGTCCAATAGGTACACACATTACAAATTCATGATTCAATTCAATTGTCTTTGTTCATTGATATTTCTGGGTCACAGACTGTAGAAGTCTGGTACTGTGCTTATGTTCCACTTCCAACTACTGGAATCCCCATCAAAGCCCTCCCCAGCCCATCCTAAACCGAATAGCCATATATGAGACACAAACTATGCAAGTCTGCCCAGTACTGGCCTTAGCTTTTCAGTACAGGCCTTAGTTTGTTAATTTATACCCTTCATTTTCTGATTAGAGAACCTCTGTGTTCGTCCCACGCTTTTTTGAATTCCGTCAACGTTTTCTTCTCCATCACTTCCCTCGGGAGGACGTTCCAGGCATCAACCACCCTCTCCGTGAAAAAGAATTTCCTAATATTACTCTTAAGCCTACTACCCTGCAACCTCAATTTATGACCTCTAGTACTGCATGGTTTATTTATATTGTGGAATTTGTTGCCTCAATACCTTCATTTTGAAATATGTTTTAAGAGATTTAAGTCTGATTTAAAGACTTATTATATTTCTAGGCCTTTCCAGATGCACAACAGTTTTTGAAGTAGAACTGCTGGCATGCAGTATGAGGTTGGTGTGCAGGCATGGATTGACAGTGTTTTTTATTTTTCTCTATTGCTACATTGTAAGCTTTTATTTCCTACTTTGTTGAGTTTCTATTATTGTGAACTACTTTGAATTTTCTTGAAAGGCAGGATAGCAAGTGTTTCAATAAAGCTAAAATTAAAGACCCCCTTGAACTGGCTCTTGAAATTTTTCTTATTCATTAGGTGCCAAGGATCTCTTAAGGTAATGGTATCAAATGGAGAAATCTAATATGTCTTTATTGGGCCACAGGGATGCTGCCACATTCTGCATATCATTAGTTTGGTACATGAGGCATTAAAACAAGTAGGAAATCCCTTTTTGAAAACAATGACATACTTTTGTATTGTACAGCTAGTGAAGTGTCTAAGAGCTGTCCAGTCAGTCAATAAGACTGAAAAAGCATTAATGCCGTTTAAGAATTTTTAGCATGCATGTGCTATACCCAACATTAAGGTCATGAATCCATAAGAACATAAGAATAGCCTTACTGGGTCAGAACAATGGTCCATCAAGCTCAGTAGCCCATTCTCACAGTGGCCAATCCAGGTCACTAGTACTTGGCCAAAACCCAAGCAGTAGCAACATTCCATGCTACCGATACAGGGCAAGCAGTGGCTTCCCCCATGTCTTTCGCAGTAACAGACAATAGGCCTTTCCTCCAGGAACTTGTCCAAACCTTTCGTAAAACCAGCTATGCTATCCGCTCTTACCACATCTTCTGGCAACGCGTTCCAGAGCTTAACTATTCTCTGAGTGAAAAAAAATTTCCTCCTTTTGGTTTTAAAAGTATTTCCCTGTATCTTCATCGAGTGTCCTCTAGTCTTTGTAATTTCTGACGGAGTAAAAAATTGTTCTACTCCACTCAGGATTTTGTAGACTGCAATCATATCTCCCCTCAGCTGTCTCTTTTCCAAGGTGAAGAGCCCTAACCATTTTAGTCTTTCCTCATATGAGAGGAGTTCCATCCCCTTTACCATCTCGGTCACTCTTCTTTGAACCTTTTCTAGCGTCACTATATCTTTCTTGAGATAAGGAGACCAGAACTGAATGCAATACTCCAGATGAGGTCACAGCATGGAGCGATACAGGGGCATTACATTACATTACATTAGTGACTTCTATTCCGCCTGTACCTTGCAGTTCAAGGCGGATTACAAAAGAGCTAACTGGACATTTCTAGGAAGGTTACAATTTTGGGTTACAAATGAGCTGAGATAGCTGGATATTTCCAGGAGATATTGCAAATTAGATAACAAGTAGAACAACTGGACATTTCTAAGCAATATTACAAATAAGATAGCTGGATATTTCCAGAAGCAATACATTTTAGGGTATTGTATTCTTGGTTGATATTCTTAGTCTTGTTAACCATCCCCTTTTTAATAATTCCTAGCATCCTGTTTGCTTTTGTGGCTGCCACCGCTCATCGGGCGGAAGGTTTCATCGTATTGTCTACAATGACACCCAGATCCTTTTCTTGGGTGTTAATCCCCAAGGTGCACCCTATCATCCGGTAATTGTGATTCAGGTTATTCTACCTAATGTGCATTTGTCCACATTAAATTTCATCTGCCATTTGGATGCCCAGTCTTCCAATTTCCTAAGGTCTGCCTGCAATTCTTCACAATTATATCAGTTAAAAGTGGCAATCCTTGTACACTGCTCTACGGTTGCATAGTGAATTATAAATTTGTGTGTACTTTATTTTGTTCTGGGAAGAACAAATTCTCTATACATGGTCAATTTAATTAAAGCTCATATATTTACCTATGTAAACACTCAGTTGAAAAGCAATTTTCACAAGACCAGGGAACTCAAAGCACCCAAGTGACTGCTGAGTTGGGTGTTTCTTACCATATAAACGATTATTTAGTTGAATGACCCTGAAACCGCATGAAGGATTGTTAAATGGACAGTTTAATGAGGACCCCAGGTATACCTTCTCTTTAGATTTTTGCTGAAAAAATACGTATGTAGATTTGAAAATGTCCTGTGTGTGTATGCTTTTGCTCTCCAGACATATTCTCGGACGTGCCTCCTCTCAGTGCGTTCTGGAAAAAACATGACAACTTTCAACTGCACCATCAGAGGGCAATTTTCAGATGATATATTTATGCAAATAAAGTACTTTTTTAGTTTCTGAAATAATTTGAAAAGTGTTTAAACAGGCAGAATATAAGACTAAGACTCATTTATTCAAGGAGAGACACGATCTTTTCCATCACGGCCCCTCAAATCTGGAATTCATTCCCAATCAATATAAGGGAAGAAACATTACTTAGTAAGTTTAAAAGTCTCCTGAAAAGCTGGCTTTTTAAGAATGATTTTAACTGAGTTATGCAAATTTTATATATTCAGGACTAGTAATGCTGATAGGTGAAAATTGAGCGGGTAACCTTTCCCCCATCCTATTGTTTCATTACCTTGCCCTTTTTATTTGTTTATAAATTGTATTTAACCCTTTATTTATTTTTTTTCTTTTTACCTTCTGTGTTTGGTTGGTCTAAAGTTGTATTAACCATCTGGTTTGATTAATGTGTTTTTCTTTTTACCACAATTTTATCATTATTTGTAAATCGCATTGGATTAAGAATTGGCGATCTCTCGTTGAAGACATTGCACCATCACTAAATGCAGTTACTTTATTCAGGAAAACCAAAAAAGTCATAATTTGGTCTAAAACTATTCTGCTCCTTTTAAAGTAGATTAGAATAGTGTGCTATTGGGATACAAATTAATGTCTACTGTATGGTTTTGATGCATAACTGTATTAGTTGAGTTTCAGTGGAACTCTTTTAAAAGAAGAGCATTGTTAGACATTGCATTCATTTTGAATAAATATTTGTGACTAGCAGGCTGAAGAGGTGTACAGGGCAATGTGACTGGTACATCCATAGGTGCCAGTTCTGTGGGTGCAGTCGGTGCTTGTGTATTCCTAAGACTGAGCAAAGTCCATGGTGTCCAGAGGGGTAATTTGTATTGAGTTTAGCCTCTCCATTTGTTCTGAAAAGTCTCTTTATAGCAATTCCAATCATACTGTAAGTAGATAAGAGAGAGGACACTGGGATGATATGGACTTGCACTGGTAGGACTTGAGTCATTAAAGAAATTAAATCAAATAATAACTGCCCTATCTTCCCCTCAAAAAAGCCAATGTTCATACCGACCATCCATGGATTATCATCACCAGAGGGCGCGAAGTATTAAAATTACATTCTTCTAGAGTCTCGAACTGATGAGGCACAATTCGGCAGTCTTCAACAGTGTTTTCATGCATCAGAAATATTGTCTCCGAGATACGTTTGTCGCTTCTTATTTTAGCATCCTCATAGTCATGATATACCACAGCCTCTGAAATAAAGTTCAGACAATAAATATAGATGACTAATCATTACAGTGTAAATAGCTCATGGGAATGTTACCATGGGTTGCAACAATTTTACTATGTTATGCGCAGTCCTATATCCTGCCAAATCCTCACTTAATAGAATTCTAGGTGGGATACCTAAAAATAACCTTACTGGGTCAGACCCATGGTCCATCAAGCCCAGTAGCCCGTTCTCACGGTAGCCAATCCAGGTCACTAGTACCTGGCCAAAACCCATGGTGTAGCAATATTCCATGCAGTGGCTTCCCCCATGTCTTTCTCAATAACAGACTATGGACTTTTCCTCCAGGAACTTGTCCAAACCTTTCTTAAAACCAATAAGAACATATTGTAAAAGATATATTGACTTAAATACATATAGAGCTAATGCTATCGTGTTAATATAAGTGCACTAGTAGCTCAGTTTTATTAAATGGAATTAATATGTGGTAACCCATAGTAAAATTAACATGAGTCATAGAAATGTTAGACATGCTCGTGTACCTTATTGAACAGTTGGGATAATAAATTGTCTTACAGAATTAACAAATTTCTTCAATTCGCACGACACATACAAAACTGTGCTCTTCGCAGCCGACGGTAGCCGTCGTTTCACAGTCCAATGACCATTTCATCAGGGCACGGCATAGAGCTGTAAAACGATGGCCACCGTTGGCTGCGAAGAGCACAGTTTTGTATGAGTCATGCGAATTGAAGAAAGCTGACCTTGAATGAAAGATAGGGATGCTAATTTATATTTTATATTTCACTTTTTTCTGGTTTATCAGTACGAGTGCATTACACATACCTAAAATTATTGACTTGCAACACTGGAGGAGTTTTTAGGGCCAATGATATAAGCAAGTAGAGGAGCTGGTATATCGTATGGCTCTCTCTTGTAGCCAAAGGACAGCGTTTGCTTCCTATGGCTTCTGATGCCATTTTCCTCCACGGATGATTGCAGTTGGAACACAATAGGATTGTTTATACTGGAGTTTGGATTTATTATTTGTAACTTTTAGCTATGATCACACATTAAGAATGAAAGGAACTGGCTTTCAGAGGGATCATAGTTAAAAATCCATGCTTCCATGTCTGTCAACTGAGATATGTTTGTTTATTTATCCAGCGTGAGTAACAATTTTACATATAACCACAGAAACTGGGTGTGCCACTTGGTCTTTTCTGCCATCATTTAGGGCTCCTTATACTAAGCTGTGCTAGCGGTTTTAGCGCACGCTACAATGCTGCGCGTGCTAGACGCTAACGCCTCCATTGAGCTGGCATTAGTTTTTCCGCATAGCGTGGGGGTTAGTGCACGCTAATCTGCAGCGCGCGCTAAAAATTCTACTGCAGCTTAGGGGTCCTTTTATCAAGCTGCGGTAGGGGTTTAACGCGTGTTAAACTGCCTGCCGTGCTAGCCGCTAACACCTGCATTGAGCAGGCATTAGCTTTTTAGCTGGCAGCGGGGGTTAGCGCGTGATGAAATGTCCGATGCGCTAACCCCGCTAGCGCGGCTTGATAAAAGAACCCCTTAGTAAAAGGAACCCTTAGTATGTTCCTATTCAACTAATTCTTTTTTTTAATTAATTAATTAATTAATTAAATTATAAATATACAAATTTCAGTATATTTTTATAAAGAAAAAAAGAGAGATTTACACACAAGTTAAACAGGAAACAAACAAACAAAAGATAAAATAAAACTCCAAATGAAATTATCAATCTCTCTAATAAAGCCCACTTTATGAGAGAAGCAGTTCATATTCCATCATGGGATCTGATAGATATCAAGGTAACATAAAAGAACTACTACAGTGGTACCTCGGTTTGCGAGTGCACCGGTTTGCAAGTGTTTTGCAAGATGAGCAAAACATTTGCAAAATTGGTGCCTCGGAAACCAAGCGTGCCTCGATTTACGAACGCCCCCCCCCCCCCTGCGATCCGACACCCTCCCCCTGCGATCCGGAATCCTCTGCTCGTGTCGCACCCCCTCCCCGCTGCGATCCGGCATCAAAAAGGCACCCACCCGATCACATTTCTTACCCCCCATTTGGCACCGGCCAAATCTCCGAGAATCTCGGAGAGAACGGGAACCCGAAGGCCTTGAGCATGCGCAGATGCTCAAGGCCCAGTGCAAAGGAGGCAGATCTTCGGGCACCGGCACCGGCATGTCCTGTGCGATGGTGCTAGTGCCAAATGGGGGGTAAGAAATGTGGGTGCCTTTTTGATGCCGGATCGCGGCGGGGAGGGGGTGCGACGTGAGCGGAGGGTGCCGGATCGTGGGGGGGGGGGGGCGCCATGAGCGAGGGAGGGGGCAAAATGAGTGGGGGGATGGCAGATCACGTGGGGGGGGGGCCTTAATGAGTGGGGGGAGCAATGCCAGTTCTTAGGGGGTAGAGCAGCGCTGCTGGCCTCGGGGGATGGGGGTGGGTGGGAACGAATCAAGCGAGTTTCTCTTAGTTCCTAAAGGGAAACTCGCTTTGATATACGAGTATTTTGGTTTACGAGCATGCTTCTGAAACGAATTATGCTTGTAAACCAAGGTACCACTGTATATCAATTCTACAGTATTTTAAAGGACTATGTCCCTGTGGAGGTACTGGGAGGAATTACTCCTTTTCCCTCTAGGAAAAACCATAACTGAGAGGGGTCAAAAAAATATATGAATGTTGATCCAAAAGGATCAAACATTTACAGGGATATCTAAGCTGAAATTTAGCTCCCAAAAACAGTACGGATTGTCTCAATTGTAGGAATCCTTTCCTTCTGGTCCGAGTTAACTTTTATTCAACTAATTCTTATATAGTGAATTTACATCATGTTTCAATATATTATATGGTTTAAGGGAGTGCATTTTTTCAGAGCTCATCTGGTTTGTTAGCATGTGAACACAAAGAATTTAATGCATGTTAACCTATGAATTAAAACCAATAGCACCTGAAGTTAGGCAGTAGTAGGAACCCCACCACCACCTAACTTAATTGGTTTTATCGGTGCATTAATTTGCTGTGCTGATTAAAAACCAATTTAAACTCAATTAAAAACAAAAAATGAAGGTGCCTCCAAAAACGCTGCCCCATACGGAGGTGCCTTATGACGCCTAATGCCACTGTAGGCGTGGTTAACGCTGGAAGAGGCATTAGGTATCGTAAGGCACCTCTGTAGGTGCGATTCTCGTGAAAGGTAGGCCCTGGGAACACAGGCCTTTAAAACCCTGGCCTCCGTTTCCAGTGCATAGTCGCGATTCTGCAAGCATTGCCGCTGCACGATTTACATGTGATCATCGGCTGTTTTTTAGGCGGCCGCGGGTCCTTTGTGTATATTGTAAAGATTTCATGGAGGTTAATTCAGAAACGTCTGAAATGGAAAAAAAAAGCCTGAAAATTAGGATATAAGAAAAATCTGAAAATGAACCGGAATTGTCTTCACTGTTTACATCCCTAATGTGTTTGAATGCACTTCATAAATGCATCCTGTATAATAAAACCTGGACTCTGTCTGTCACGGGCACATAAATGAAGCAATGACATTCCACGTCAGGAGTCATTGATTTGTTTGGTGAAAGCGCGGTTGCTGAGAGTAGGGATGATTTGCTGCACAGCATTGAAACAGGTGCATGCAGGCATTGGAGAGCAGGGGCAGGAGTATTTGATGCTCCATTACCCAAAATGTAGCAGATTGGTGTATAAAAATGTCCGCTTGGCTGGATTCCCATCCCAGGCTGTTACATGGTGGAACTCCCTAGCTAAGGAAATATGGCATCAGGATAGTTATCTTGTTTTCGGAAAAATGTTGAAAACCTACTTATTTCATAAATGTCTGGCTTAATTGATCATTTGTTAAATCACGATGATATCTTTCATTGCTGAGATATTGATTATACATCTGTTAGGGCTCCTTTTACTAAGCTGCGGTAGTAGCTGAAGATTAGCACGCTGAAGATTAGCGCACGCTAACCCCTGCGCTATGTGGAAAGGCTAACACAGCTCTATGGAGGCGTTAGCGTCTAGCGCGCATGGCATTGAAATGCACGCTAAAACGGCTAGCGCAGCTTACTAAAATGAGCCTTTAGAGATGTAAATAATTAAGTAGCCCTAATTTTTTTAAGGCTCTGGCTCATTGTTTTGTTGAAGCTTATTAAGTTGTAAGCCACATTGAACTATAACAGGCTAATGTGGGGTATAAATGTCATTAAATGCACATGTAAAATGTAAATATGGAGAGCAGGGGCAGGATTTGGACTTTAACCTCCTTGGGGGATAATAATAATAATAATAACTTTATTTTTATATACCGCAATACCACAAACAGTTCAGAGCGATATTACAAAAAAACTTTCAAAATTACATTAGCATGGTAAGATTAATCAAATTTTTCCTGGAAGTGTTTTAGAAGTACATCAAGGCAGAAGTGGAGTCAGAGAAATTTATCAAAGAGATAAGTTTTGATTGACTTCCTAAAAGTTTGGTAAGAAAGTGCGTTTGAGATAAAGTTGGCTAAACATTTATTCCATTTGCCTGCTTGGAATCATAGTGTTCTATCGAGGAATCTCTTGTAGATACAGCCCTTCAAGAATGGAAAGGCGAACAAGTAGGCACTATACGTGTACAAGTTGTGCCTGGAAATTCAAAATGATGGGATAAGAGTGTATGTGTGGGGTCATTACTTAATCTTTCCAGTGGTCATCTGGCACTTAGATGCTTCCAAAGGAGTTCTAGTCCAAAACATCTAAGTTTTGTTCTGGATGTCTTGAGAAAGGTTTGATTATCCTTGCAAGATGTCCAAGTCTAGCACATCCAAAGCCTACCCTTAACCCACCTCCTTGAACTCTGGACACACCACGGATGAAACGCCTCAGCGATTAGGATGTCCAAGTGCCAACTTAGGCGGTTTTTGGGACGTTATCATTTTCTGATTATGCCTCTAATTGTGACTCTGCAGTGATGGTATTATCATATGCTAAATAGTTCTTTTCTCCTCCCATCTTTTATAGATAGAAATGGCAGGATATCCGATGACAAAAAACAGATACATAAGAACATAAGCAGTGCCTCTGCTGGGTCAGACCAGAGGTCCATCATGCCCAGCAGTCCGCTCACGTGGCGGCCCATTAGGTCCAGGACCTATATAGAAATCCTCTATATGTACCCTTCTATCCCCTTTTCCTTCAGGAAATTATCTAATCCCTTCCTGAACCCCAAAACCGTACTCTGTTCTATCACACCCTCTGGAAGCGCATTCCAAGTGTCCACCACCCTTTGGGTGAAGAAGAACTTCCTGGCATTGGTTCTGAATCTGTCCCCTCTTAATTTTTCCGAATGCCCTCTCGTTCTTGTAGTTTTTGAACGTTTGAAGAATCTGTCCCTCTCCACTTTCTCCATGCCCTTCATGATCTTGTAAGTCTCTATCATGTCCCCTCTAAGTCTCCGCTTCTTCAGGGAAAAGAGCCCCAATTTCTCTAATCTTTCAGCATATGAAAGGTTTTCCATACCTTTTATCAATCGTGTTGCTCTTTTCTGAACCCTCTCGAGTATCGCCATATCCTTCTTAAGGTACGACGACAGTACTCCAGATGCGGGCGCATCATCGCCCGATACAATGGCAAGATAACTTCTTTCATTCTTGTTGAAAATACCTAGCATTCTATTCACCTTCTTAGAGGTCGCTGTGCACTGTGCTGATGGCTTCATTGTGTTGTCTACTATTACCCCCAAGTCCTTTTCTTGGGTACTTTCACCCATTACCAGTCCTCCCATCGTATAGCTGTACTTCGGTTTCTGTTTCCTACATGCAAGACTTTACATTTCTCTACATTAAACTTCATCTGCCATCTCGTCGCCCACTCTTCTAGTTTGTTCAGGTCCCTTTGTAAATCTTCACAGTCCTCTTTAGTTCCAACTCCACTAAATAGTTTGGTGTCGTCTGTGAATTTTATTACTTCGTACTTTGTCCCTGTTTCTAGATCATTTATAAATACATTGAAAAGCAGCGGTCCGAGTACCGACCCATGCGGAACACCACTCATGACCCTCCTCCAGTCCAAGTAGTGGCCCTTCACTCCCACCCTTTGCTTTCTACCCGCCAACCAATTTTTGATCCATCTATGTATGTTTCTTTCCATCCCATGGTTCTTCAGTTTCCATAGTAGGCGTTCATGGGGTACCTTGTCAAATGCTTTTTGGAAATCTAAGTATTGGATGTCTATGGGGGTCCCCTTTGTCAATCCGTTTGTTAATTCCTTCAAAGAAGTGCAATAAGTTCATTAGGCACGATCTT
Source organism: Geotrypetes seraphini (assembly GCF_902459505.1). Lineage (NCBI taxonomy): Eukaryota > Metazoa > Chordata > Amphibia > Gymnophiona > Dermophiidae > Geotrypetes > Geotrypetes seraphini. Next base: position 46,601,668 of record NC_047097.1, read on the forward strand.
CCCTTGTAGAAGCCATGTTGGCTTGTTTTCATCAGTTTATTCCTTTCTAGATGCTCATCGATGCTGTCTTTTATCAGCGCTTCCGCCATCTTCCCCGGAACCGAAGTCAAGCTTACCGGTCTGTAGTTCCCCGGTCACCTCTCGATCCTTTTTTTAAAGATGGGCGTAACATTAGCTATCTTCCAATCCTCCAGGATCACGCCTGTTTTCAGGGATAGATTACAAACCTGCTGCAGTAGTTCTGCTATTTCCTCCTTTAGTTCTTTCAATACCCTAGGATGGATTCTGTCCGGGCCCGGAGATTTGTCAGTTTTTAATCTATCTATCTGCTTGTGTACGTCTTCAAGGCTTACCTCATGAATGTTAATTTTTCTGCTTGATCTCCTTTGTAGATTTTAAGAACATGTTTAGTCTATCCGCCACTTCTTTTTCCTCCTTCACCACTCCTTTCCTATCTCCATCATCCAATGGTCCCACCTCCTCCCTAGCCAGCTGCTTCCCTTTAACATAACTGAAGAACGGTTTGAAATTTTGTGCTTCCCTGGCTAGCTTCTCTTCATATTCTCTTTTTGCTCTTCTAACCAAGAGGTGACATTCCAGTTTTCCTCGGTTTTGTCCTTTTTCCATTTCCGGAATGAATTCTTCTTATCTCCTATCGCTTTCTTTACTTCTTTAGTTATCCACGCCGAGTCTTTTGTTCGGTTCTTTTTGCATCTTTTTCTAAATCTGGGGATATACAGATTTTGCGCCTCGCTTGTGTCCTTGAATAAAAACCAGGCTTGCTCTACAGTCTGCGATTTCTTTGAGCTGTTCCTAATTTTCTTCCTTACCATTACTCTCATCGCTTCGTAGTTTCCTTTCTTAAAGTTAAAAGTTGTTGCTGTGGTTCTCTTTCCCTTCGATATTCCTACTTCAACTTTGAACTTGATCATATTGTGATCGTTGTTTCCCAACGGCCACTTCTTTTGCAGGTCCTCTTAGCCCATTGAGGATTAGATCCAAAGTGGCATTCCCTCTCGTCGGTTCTCTGACAAGCTGCTCCATGAAGCAGTCCTGTATAGCCTCCAGGAATCCAGTCTCCCTAGCACATTTTGCGTTTCCAAGACTCCATTCTATCCCAGGATAGTTGAAGTCTCCCATAACAATCGTGTTACCGCTTTTGCATTCTCGCTTCATCTCGGCTTTCATTTCTTCATCGTTTGCTTCGGTTTGCCTAAGTGGACGATAGTACAGGCCCATCTTTATCTCAGGCCCATTCCTTCCCAGTATTTTAACCCATAGTGATTCCAATTTGTTGGTCGTCGCAGCTGTGTCCACTCTGGTCGAGTGTATGCTTTCTTTTATGTATAGGGGTATTCCTCCTCCTTTCTGACCTGACCTGTCTTCGTGATAGAGTTTGTACCCCGGCAGTGCTATGTCCCATTTGTGCTGGAATAGAATGCAGGCAGCCTCTTCCTACTGATTGTCAGCGTTGCTATTGCCAGCAATGGAAGCACTAATCAATGAACCAAATGAACTGTGCGCAGTATAGATAATTGAAGATAAATGCTGTTGAAGTTTTCATGATGTTACAAGTGAGGCCGAGGAGGGCAGCAGTAGGCCATGGAGAGCAGGGGGAAACTGGAGTGGCAGGGGCAGGTGCCTCCAACACAGTTTTTATCATCCTTTTACCAGCTGTCTCATTCTGCCAGGTTACAGGGACAGAGGCTATTTAATTTTGTTTCATAGGAATTGGAATAGGGGGAGCCATAGGTGGCACCCCCAGAATTTCCTTTCCTTTCTCCGTCCCCCCACAAACCATTTACTTCCTCACTTCCCTCCTCAGTTTATGAGGCATTATGACCCTAGGGAAGGAGGTAAAGAAGTAAACACATGTAAGGAAGCAGGAGATGGAAAGAAAGAGAAAGATGTTAGAACCTACTGGTGGGGGTAGGGGGGGAGAGGGGAGGGTAGAATCAGATACTAGAGACTATGGGGGGAGAGAAGGAGGTAATAAGGAAGGGAAGGGGAGCTGGACATGATGGGGTCGGGCACCCCAAAAGGTATTTCACTGCCCTTGTGTTTTATTTCATTTGGGGAAAAAGCAAAGAGAATAAAACTAAAATCCAAATGAACCAAATAAATGAAAAGGTGAAAACTGAAATGAAAGACTAAACAAAATGACATTTTTGGTTCATGTCAGTAGAGCATAAACCTGAAGCATTGTGCGAGTCTGCTCAGCAGATTTTGCTATGAACTGCACTGGTGAATTTTTTAGTAGCTCATTGAAATGTTATCTTTCTTGTGTTCTGTACTCTTGATAAATAATGTGACTGATAATCATTTAACTTCTAGACAGAACAAGCATTAATAGGTTTAGAAATAATGTGAATTATGGCTTCCTTCTTGTAAAGGTACTTTTGGCAGACATGAAAAATGCTGTGATTCATCCCTTTTAATGAGCACATGTGCCAGTTATAACTTCAGGGATGGAAATCATTTTTGTAGGTATATTTGACAGTGGAAGAGTGCCTACTCTGATCGATTCATTTGTCTATTTGTCCATCCATACTCAGGTTCAGAAGTACAACCACTGTGTGATTTGATTACTTGATATATCACTAAAGACTAAAAAAGTGTTACAACAATTTACAGTTCTGTTAACATAATTTCATAAAACACAATCTTTAAACCCCCCCTAGAATTCTATTAACAAGACCAAAGTAATTTTGTAAAATAATTACACCAGTAGCAGAATATCAAAAAGAAAAATTCTCATTAAATAATCATGCTTTTCAATATTTTCTAAAAATGTACCGCCCCTTTTACAAAACTGCGCAAGAGGCTGGTGTACTGAATGCTCTGCAATGTTCCGATGCTCACAGGAACTCTATGACCGTCGGAGCAGCGCAGAACATTCAGCACGCCGTCTGGCTCTAAAAACCTCTTGTGCGGTTATTTAAAAGGGGGGGGGGGGGGCGGTGGTTTAAATAACTATCCATAGTATGTAATTCACTAGGCAACAAGGTGGGGTCCAGTGTAACCAAATGCTCTTGTCCCTGTCAGCCTCACCTTATCTAAAGATGGCAACTGCAACAAATTTCTAATCTAATCTAATCTTCTATTTGTGTGTCGCACATACCTATTCAGGCTCTAGGTGACATTTAGAGAGGGGTTGAAAGAGGATCAGGAGGAGGGACTAAAAGGGGCCTTGAAAGGGGGAAGGGTAAGAGGGGGCAAGAAATCATAGTTGTCTAGGAGCTCATCTAGCGAAAGAGGTGGAAAGATTCATTTCTGAGAAGTCAAGTAGGTTCAGCTGTCAAAGAGGAAGGTTTTCAGTTTTTTCCGGAATTTTGTATGTTTAATTTCTTTTCTGATCATTTCTGGCAGGCTATTCCATGTTTTTACTCCTGTGAATGTAAGCATGGAGTGGAACAAATGCCTGTAATGGAGATTTTTTGTGGACGGTAGATTCAACTGTATTCTGTTTATGAGTCTGCTGGAGGTAGACCAGGCTGTTGAGAATAGTTGAGTGAGAGGAGTGGCTGAGTTTCCGTGGATTATGTGGTGTTGGATGCATGATGTTTTGAAGAATATTCGCAATGAAATTGGTAGCCAGTGTAATTGTTTGAGGTAGGCTGAGATCGAATCATATTTCTTTAGGTTGAAGATAAGTCTGACAGCTGTGTTCTGAATGAGCTGCAGTTTGTGAACTAGAGAGGAGTTGATCCCCCAAGTGTGCTAAGTTGCAGTAATCCAGCTGGGGTTGTTGGTGGAAGTATGGCTTAATAAGTCTTAGTTGGCGCATAGTGAAGATGATCTTTTTTTGGAGGCTGGAGATTTGAAGATCCAATGTGAATGTGTCATCCAGAATGATGTCAAGTACTTTTGAGAATTTCTCTACTGTGAGGGTGGTACCAGATTGAAGATTAATGCTTGTCGAGGCATTCTGCTGAGCGGTATGGAAACAGATGGCTTTGGTTTTGGTGGCATTTAGTTTGAGTTTGTATGTGGTTGCCCAGGTGTGGATTTTTTCAATGTTGTTTGAAATTTTCTCGTCTATGTTTGTTTGTTTGTTTGTAATAGGGATGAGGAGAAAAATGTTGTCAGTAACGTGGCAGAGTGAAATTCCAGATGGACAAGGCCAAGCAGCCTGTTTAGAGTGCTGCCAGACTGACGCTGCTTCGGTTGAAGGTAAGGCTTGCTTGCAGTTGGCAGTGAGGGAAGGATGGTGGGTCAGCAGGGGTTCGGCTAAGCGGTGTATAAGAGGGGGTGCTCAAGGGTTCTGCTGTAGAAGGGATGGGAGGGAGGGAAAGATGGATAGAAGCTGGGCAAGGGTTATGCTGCACGATGAATGGGAGGGGAAAGAAGGATAGAAGCTGGGCAAACTTCTGCTGCACAGGGGGATGGGAGGTAGGGAGGGGAGGAAAGATGCTGCACATGTGGGGGAGAGAAAGGAAAGAGGAAGAATTGGGGTGAAGGAGAGGAAAGGAGAGATGATCATGTGCATACCCTGAAAATAAGACCTAGTGAATTTTTTGGGCCCAAAATTAATATAAGACACTGTCTTATTTTTGGGGAAACATGGTAGCTGCAATCTATTTATACCATTTTTGCTCAATCGTTGAGCGAAGAGTTTCAATAATCCAACCGACTGTTTATCACTACATGAACTATTTTAACTAACCCCCCCCCCTTTTTATGAAGCCACATTAGGCTTTTTTTGTCACCGGCCATGGCACGAACGCTCAGAGGAATTCTGTAAGTGTCGGAGCTAATACTGCCACGGCCGGTGATAAAAAAGCCTCACGCGTCTTTGTAAAAAAAGGGGGGAGGGGGAGGAGAGGGTAAATTAGACAGATAAAAATGGTCTCGAGCATCTGAGAAAAGCATGATTTAACTATTACCCTTATTTCAAGCTAAAACTCAAGGACTGATCACAATGAATCCCCAAGGTCTGGATCACATCCAGTAAAGGCAAATCAATTCCTTTTATCTTGGATTTAACCTGCAGTGGTTTTGTAGGGTCATGAAATAGTTAACTGTTGTTTAAAATATTGCTCTGGCCTACATAGCTGAAAACAGTGTATAATCTATTGACTGCATCTGCCTGAAATGTATGTCCTTGCCCTACCACATTGTAAGCTGAATAGATAAGAGTTTGAGCCATGATGTGCCCTGCCCTTCTGTACATGTAGCATTTAGACCTGTAAGATTTAGATAAGCAGAGAAATGAACTAGTTTCCTATAGGACTATAAGTTGTATCCCTGAGCCTATCATAAGTGCTGGTTTAGGACCAATAATAATTGTAGAAAGTTATAGAAGTAACAAATGAAAATTGTAGTTTTTGCATATATTAGTTTGCGAAAAGGGCATAAAAGTCCGTGTATTTCCTGTTTCTGACACTCTAGTAGGCAGGCTATTAACTGCACTAGAGTCCCGGCATGCTGTGAATAAAAACTCTTGTACTTTCTTCACGCCTCTGACTTTGTGTATCCAAGTGACGTTTCAGTTTATTCTGGCTTGATAACCACATCACGGAGGATTTTTTTTCACATTTAATACAAAACCATAAGTACAAAGTCACTCATATAAATTCTCTAATTTCTCGTTAAGATACTTTACTGCATTGCCCTGAATAAGTTAAGGGCTCCTTTTACAAAGGTGCATTAGGGCCTTAACATGCGGAATAGCGCATACTAGCCGCTACCGCCTCCTTTTAAGTAGGTGATAATTTTTCGGCTAGCGCGTGCTATAGCGTGCACTAATCTTGTGTGTGCGCTAAAAATGCTAGTGCACCTTAGTAAAAGGAGCCCTAAGTGTATTCTATAAAGCTTACAGATATTCACTTTGGCCCCCTCTTATGAAGCCGCAGCGGTATTAACTTCAATGCTCATAGGAATTCTATGAGCGTCTGAGGTTTTATCATCACAGCCAGTTATAAAAGCCTAATGAGGCTTCATAAAAGGTTTTTTATATTTTAAAAATTTATTTTGAGCACATTTGAATTTTAATTATCTGTACTTCTACACACCGCTGAAGCTCAAGAGTAAATATATTTAAAAATATGGGTTAAAAAAAAAACAACTGATGAAAGCTCCAAAAGGTGAAACTAGACAGGAAAAATCCAAGTCTTGTTTCTTTGAGCTCTTGAAGTCTTTCCCCCTTCTGATTTATTTTGAACATTAGAAACATGATGGCAGATAAAGGCCCATCCACAGTAACCATTATCTCTTCCTCTCCCTAAGATATCCCATTTGCCTATCCCAGGCTTTCTTGAAGTCAGATACAGTCTCTGTCTCCACCACCTCTTTCGGGAGACTGTACCACACATCTACCACCCCTTCTGTAAAAAAGTATTTCCTTAGATTACTTCTGAACCTATCCATCTTAACTTCCTCCTAAGCCCTCTCATTCCAGAGTCTCCTTTCAAATGAAAGAGACTTGACTCATGCACATTTACATCAAGTAGGTATTTAAACATCTCTATCATATTTCCTCTCTCTCGCCTTTCCTCCAAAGTATACAGATTGAGATATTTAAGTCTGAACCCATACGCCTTATGACGAAGACCACGCATTATTTAAGTAGCCTTCCTCTAGGCCAATTCCATCCTTTATACACTTCCCCCTCAATATTTACAGGGGTTAGGGGCAGAGCTGGCTTGCGAATATAAAAATAACGCAAATAACTTTTAGGGCTGACTCTGACCCACCCCCTTCTCCCTTCTGCCTCCCGGACCTCACCCCTGCCTCCCTCCTGCATCCGGTCCTCTATACAGCTTACCTGGTGGTCTAGCAGTGAAGTGGGGCAGCAGCGCTTTTCCTACGCTCCTGCTGTAATCTCATGAGACCACGGGAACTCACAGCAGCCATTTTTGTAGATGGCTCTGCATGGGGCAGAAGCGTAGGAAGAGCGCTGCTGCCCCACTTCACCGCTAGACTACCAGGTAGGCTGTATAGAGGTCTGGGAGGCAGGGAGGTGAAGATGGTTCCGGGTTAAAAAAACCTCACGAATAACCAAAGTTGCAAGTCTTAAAAGCGCGAATCGGAAGGGTGAAGTGTACATCTTTTTGAAGGTGTGGTCTCCAGAATTGTACACAATATTCTAAATGAGGTCTCACCAGTCTTATACAGAGGCATCAATATCTCCTCTTTCCTACCGGCCATACCTCTTCCTATGCAACCTAGCATTCTTATAGCTTTCGCCGTCACCTTTTCAACCTGTTTGGCCACTTCAAAGATTATCACATACAGTCACACCCAAGTCCCGCTCTTCTGTCGTGCACATAAGTTCTTCACCCCTAATCTGTACCGTTCCTTCAGGTTTTTGCAGCCCAAATGCATGACCTTGCATTTCTTAGCATTAAATTTTAGCTGCCAAATTTCAGACCATTCTTCAAATTTCTACCTGGATAAAATTAGGACAGCATTTTTGCCAGTAATTCCTTTTCTGACACTTTCAGAACTCAACACTCAATAGAGCACTCACTTTTAGGTTTCACAACTTCATTACTATATTACCTTGATCATCACAAGTCTATGCTTCTAATCTCGCTCGACTTATCAGCAGCATTTGATACCATTGACCATCAACTATTATTAAACAGGCTCAAATCAATAGGAATATCAGATCAGATCCTAAACTGGTTTCACTCCTATTTTACAGAAAGAACATCAACTGTAAATTTTAACAATACTACTTCTAAATCTCTTACTACAAACTATGGTATACCTCAAGGATCAATATTATCACCATTACTCTTTAATGTATTTCTAGCTCCTCTCATAACCCTATGCCAATCATACTCCATATGCATATGCAGATGATATCCAACTCTTACACCAAATAGATTCAGGAAATCCTAACCAAATTCAAGAAATAAATGAGAAAATGGAAAAAATCAACCTATGGATGAGGGAAAATATTCTGGCACTATACATTGCAAAATCCAAAACTATGTTATTTACCTACCAGCACAAGTTATTTACCTACCGGCACAAGTTCAAATTTTAAATATACCCCTAGAAATGGTGCATAACATCAAAATTCTCGGTATCACATTAGATCCAAAATTATCATACTGTGATCAAATAAGTTTGGTGGTAAGAAGCTGCTTTTATAAGCTCCGAATGATAAGATGAATCGCAAAAGTTTTAGAACCAGCTGCATTAAACACCCTAGTCCACTCCCTCGTCATCTCTAGACTGGACTACTGTAACTCGCCATATAAAAACATCACCAGATCCAACTAAGACGCTTGCAGTTAATCCAGAACGCATTTATAAAACTCATCATTAATTCCAAAAAATTTGATCATGTGATGCCCCTTCTACAGAATGCCCACTGGTTGACAATATCCCATCGGATTACTTATAAAATAATCTTGCTTTGTTTTAAAATACAACAATCAAACTTACCAGCATTCCTAGATAAACTCTTAATACCATATACACCATTGAGAACTTTACGATCTGCAGATCACAATTTACGTGTAATTCCCTCCCTAAAAGTTATTAATACTCGAAGAAATGAAATATTCACAATTTTTGTTCCACAGCTATGGAATACTTTGCCCTCTTATCTTAGAGAAGAACAAAAACTTGATCGCTTTAAAAGCAGCTTAAAGTCTTTTTTATTTAAAGATGCTTTTCACACTTAAGTATCAAATGTATGATACTTCTTTTTAAAGAAGTACAGTATATAACTCAGGAGACATCAGAGATTCCCCCTGTCAACCCTTTATGTGCTTTCCTAGACTCCTTTCTTTACTGTAACTATTGTAGTTCAACCTCTTTCCCTGTTGTATCATGTTGGTCCTTGTATGATTTGAGATGCATTCTTATTTTATAATAATGTACCCCATTTTAAAGTATACATCACTTAGAAGTATTATAAGCGATGTAATCAAATTTTAAATAAACCTAAAACCTGAAACCTTGTCCCTCCACTGTTAAAAACATGTAGGGAGTGTGTAGTGCAGTGGTTAGATCCACAGCCTCAGCACCCTGATGTTATGGGTTCAAATTCCACACTGCACCTTGTGACCCTGGGCAAGTCACTTAATCCACAATTTCATTGGAAGTTTCATACGCTTCAAAACTTATTGAAATAATAATGAATGATAAGGGGAGAGCCTCAGATCCCCGTGCGTGACTGTTAGTTGCTACCGCGCTGGAAAGGGAAAGAAGTCTTCACTGGCTCTTGATCCCCCTCCTACCCACAGCAAGACACTACAAATTTCTTCAAAAAATTGTGTCAAAATATCAAAACTACTTAGCTGTAAGCGGAGTAATATGATTTTAGAATGTCATTATATCCCTGGCAGTCATCGCCGACGGACGTTGAGCTAGCTGCTGTTTTGCTAACAAGCTGCGTCAGGGCTCCAGACAGCGTAGCAGCATTCTGATTCACACGCTTGCTAGGACAGAGACAGAGACTTAGGCCAAAAGAGGTGCATAAATACTTAAATAAAATAAATGGATACTTTCACTTGCAGAGAGAAAGAACAATTTTCAGATGAGCTTTTTGTACAAGTGCTTACAAAATTATCCTCCCTGTGTCGGTCTTGATTATTGCAGTTGATTTTTCATTGGGTTTTTCTGCTTCTCTTTACCCTCCCTAATTGCAAAACAGAGCTGTGCTTCACATCTCTTGTCGTTAAAGGTCAGAACTACTATAGTTTCTCGCCACTTGGTTCATTTACACAAGATTGAACTTCCAGCTGTTTCTTATAACTGTCTCATTTCATCCTGCAAGAAATTATTTAAAACTGCTCATCCAAGGCCTTGTAATTCTCTACCTTTTGAAGTCAGAGGTGACTAGAATGACTTTAGATATAGAAGACCGTCAAAAGATGTGGTTATTTTCCAGATATATTCATTAGTTTTAGGTGTGCCTCAAAGTTCTGTTCTTGGGCCTGCTCTTTTTAACATTTTTATAAACAATATTGCTGAAGGGCTGTCAGGTAAGATTTGCCTCTTTGCGGATGATTCCAAAATCTGCAATAGAGTAGACACACTGGATGGTGTGAATAACATGAAGAAAGACCTGGCGAAACTTGAAGAATTGTCTGAAATTTGGCAGCTAAAATTTAATGCTAAGAAATGCAAGGCCATGCATTTGGGCTGCAAAAACCTGAAGGAATGGTACAGTTTAGGGGGTGTGATTGTATGTGATGATCTTAAGGTGGCCAAACAGGTTGAAAAGTTGAAGGCGAAAGCTAGAAGGATGCTAGAGTGCATAGGAAGATGTATGGCCAGTAGGAGTGTGGCGTATGCACTGTTTTTCTGATTGGAACACTTCGGTGTTGCAAACTAAAGAAGAGATCTGTTAAACCGATGATTCCTTTACTATTTCAGGGAAACAAGATATACAGATGTAGGGTTACCAGACATCCGGATTTCCACGGACATGTCCTCCTTTTGTCCGGGTTTTGAAAAGCTTCCCTTCGTGTTAGAGGGCATTCAAGCATGCGCGGATATGACACAATGACGTCATTGCATCACATCCGCACATGCGCGGATGTCCTGCCCAACAAAAGAAGGTGATGGGGTGGGATTGGAGGCGGAGCTTGGGGGTATGACAGGGTGGAACTGGGGTGGGACAGGGCAGACCTGGGGGTCCGGATTTTCCAGACGGAAAATCTGGTAACCCTAGACCAGGGGTAGGCAATTCCGGTCCTCGAGAGCCGGAGCCAGGTCAGGTTTTCAGGATATCCACAATAAATATGCATGAGATAGATTTGCATCTCAAGGAGGCAATGCATTCAAATCCATCTCATACATATTCATTGTGGATATCCTGAAAACTTGTCCTGGTTCCGGCTCTCGAGGACCGGAATTGCATACCTCTGCCCTAGGCAGACTATTGATGGAATAACAATAATATGATCGGGAAAGAAAGATGAGGCATGCACACAAGGTGTTGCAATCTTCATGCCATCAGCTGTGACAATGAAAGAATGGAAACCAATTACCGAGAGACTATTTACAGCAAGATATATGACTGAGCATTCTAAAGTCACAGAAGATGTACATAAGAAATGCCTTCACTGGATCAGACCCCAGGTCCATCTAGTCTGGCGACCCGCACACGCGGCGGCCAATCCAGGTGTTCCCTGCTGAAGACCTTGTTTAACCGTATCCCTCAATGTGTTTTGCAAGAAGGTGTGCATCCAACTTGCCCTTGAATCCTGGAATGGTGGTCTCCAACACAACCTCCTCCGGGAAAGCATTCCAAGCGTCCACCACTCGCTGTGTGAAACAGAACTTCCTGATATTTGTCCTGGGCCTGTTGCCCCTCAGTTTCAGTCCATGACCCCTTGTCCGAGTCATATTTGACAATGTGAATAACGATGTTTCTTGCTCTATTTTGTCGAATCCTTTTAGTATTTTGAAAGTCTCTATCATATCCCCTCGCAGCCTTCTCTTTTCGAGGGTGAACAATTCCAGTTTTCTGAGGCGTTCTTTGTAGCTCAAATTCTCGATGCCTTTTACTAGCTTCGTGGCTCGCCTTTGCACCCTCTCCAGCAGGGTTATATCCTTCTTTAGGTAGGGAGACCAGTGTTGGATACAGTATTCCAACTGTGGTCTGACCATTGCTCTGTAAAGCAGCATTATGACGTCCTCCGATCTACTCGTGATTCCCTTCTTTATCATGCCCAACATCCTGTTTGCTTTCTTTGTGGAGGATAGTTGCTAAGCATGCTACAAGACACTATCAACGAGTCCTGAAATATGACATATTGATATTAATGGGTGATATAAATGCCAAAGTTGGAAAAGACAACAATGGCAGGGAGCGAATATGAGTGGAAACGCCAGCACTACAATGCAAAATATTAACAGCAAAGATTTGTTCAGATGTATCACCAGAATAATTTTGGGGTCCTTTTACAAAGGAATGGTAGAATATGAGGCTCATAATCGAAACAGAAATACATCTAAAAATCAGCAAAAATTCACGGGAGCCAGTAAGCAAGCTACTCAGTGCCGAGAAGCAGCACCAAATCGCACTGCTGCTCGGGCAGCTCAGATGGCGAAGTTGGATCGCGCAGCCAGTTAGTAGCAGGGAAGGAGTTTGGAAAGCTTACTCCTGCTCGCTGCACCTCCACCAGCGATTGGCAGAGGACCTGCTGCACCTCCACCAGATCGGCAGAGGTATAAAGATAGGGCATGGAGGAGGAGGGGGCAGAGCCTGGCGGTGGCGGCCTTAAAAAATTCTGGGAGGGAGCATTGACCCGAATATAAACTGGGACCCCCATTTTTGGGCCAATATTGCATGTTGCACTGCTTTCAGCTGTGTATAGCTCAAATTATCAGAAGCAATTAAGGAAAGATTTATAAACTATAAAGAGTTTTACCTCATGCAAAGTTGTCATTTCTTTAATAAGACATTAACTATTTTTTCTCTGGCCCTCCAAGTGCCTACAAATCCAAAATGTGGCCCTGCAAAGGGTTTGAGTTTGAGACCGCTGGTCTAATAGCGTCATCATGCCTACCAATCTAATTTTCCTTATAAAACCCTGTCCAATATTCTTGTGAAGTTTATTAGCACTAGCAAATAGCCATAATACCATCATTAACAAAATGTTCCTTCTCTTCTCATATACCTACCTCCCATCTTAATTTTGCTTGATGTCCTGTAGTGCCCCAGTGGCCATAGCCTCAGTGTATGGTATCTCAGAAAAAGTTATATTTAATACTGCTAGGGGAAATATGAAATAAACCAGCTGCTATACTATGGATGACTTAATTTAGGATGTCTTTCTGTACTAAACCGAAACGTAATAACTGTGAATTGCAGTGCCAACTACTGCAGTAATAAGCAGAGTTTAAGAAACAACGGACAGCATAAAATATTTATGACAAAGTAATGAAATACGGAAATGTATTTGTTAAAAGTTATTCTTCAACAGCATTTTGTACTTCATATGAGATTTGATAAGCAAGTGATTCCATTTACAATGATCAAATATATAAGAAACACATAGGCAGACAATTAACGAGAAATAAAGAGCTAATTAGTTTTCAACACATCATATTGGACACCAAAAATATAAACAGATATGAAAAATGATATTAGACTGTAGGTATGGTGTAGGGTGATCATGTAGGGCTATAGTGCCTTCCCAAATGTCCAGGTTTCCAAGTTTATTAATTATTTGATATATTGCTCTTAAGTTGGACCATTAGGGTGGTTAAAAACACATTAAGAGTCATAAAATAGAGTCAAAAGAAGCAATCAAGTGGTAAGTAAATTAATGGAAACTCTTTTAAAACAGAGAATAGTGACATTTCTGGTATCCAGTGGATTACAGGACCTAAAAAACATGGATTCACTAGAGATAGGTCTTGTCTGACAAACTGATCAATTTCTTTGACTGGGTGACCAGAGAATTGGATAGAGGGAGTGCGCTAGATGTGATATATTTAGATTTTAGCAAAGCCTTTGACAGTGTTTTGCATAGGTGTCTAATAAATAAACTGAGTGCCCTTGGTTGTGGACAGTGCGGCAGAGCCTAACAGCGCAACCATGTCCGACACCATGGAACAGGACCTACTTTTTTGGCAACTGAATTTTAATGCCAAAAAATGTAAGGTAATGCACCTTGGTAACGGAAATCCATGCAGAACATACACCCTGAATGGTGAAAACCTAACAAGAACTGCAGCAGAACGGGACTTGGGAGTAATCATCCGGTATGACATGAAAGTTGCCAATCAAGTGGAGAAAGTGTCAGCAAAGGCTAGACAAATGCTGGGATGCATTAGAAGAAGCTTTATCAGCCGAAAGCCTGAAGTTATATTGCTGTTATACAGATCCATGGTGAGACCTCACCTGGAGTACTGTGTTCAGTTTTGGAGGCCACATTATCAAAAGGATGTGAAGAGAATGGAGTCGATTCAGTGAATGGCCACTAGGATGGTTTCAGGACTCAAGGATCTCCCATATGAAGAACGTCTGAACAGGCTGTGCTTATATTCTCTCGAAGAGCACAGAGAAAGGGGGGGACATGATAGAAACATTCAAATACGTCATGGGCCGCATTGAGGTGGAAGAAGAAATCTTTTATCCCACGGCGATAAGAGGGCACCCACTAAAACTCAGAGGGGGAAGATTTCATGGGGACACCGGGAAATACTTCTTCACCGATAGGGTAATTTATTGATGGAATGGCCTTTCACGACAGGTAGTTGAGGCCAGTACCACGCTCGACTTCAAAGGACGATGGGACTGTCTGGTGAGGTCGCTGCAGAGGAATGTTTAAAAGATGGATTCTCGAGGAGGGAGGGTTCTTGAGTGGCAGACTTGTTGGGCCGTTGGCCCTTTTCTGCCGTCATACTCTATATTTCTATGGTATAGGCCCCAAAGTGACAGACTTGGTCAGGAACTGATTGAGTGTAAGGCGACAGAGGGTAGTGGTCAATGGAGATCGCTCTGAGGAAAGGGATGTTATCAGTGGTATGCCTCAATGTTTGATTCTTGGGCCTGTTCTTTTAACATTTTTATAAGCGATATTGCTAGACTGTCAGGTAAGATTTGCCTCTTTGCGAATGATACCAAAATTTGCAGTAGAGTGGACACCCCTGATGGTGTGGATAACATGAGGAAGGACCTAGAAAAGCTTGATGAATTGGCTGAAATTTGGCAGCTAAGGTTCAATGCAAGGTCATGCATTTGAGCCGCAAAATCCCAAGGGAATACTACAGTTTAGGGGGTGAAGAACTCTTGTGCATGAAAGAGGAGTGGGACTTGGGTGTGATAGTATGTGATAATCTTAAGGGTGCCAAACAGGTTAAAAAGGAAATAGTGCATAGGGAAGAGGAATGGTCAGTAGGTAAAAGAAGTTATTCATGCCCCTGCATAAGTCTCGGGTGAGACCTCATTTAGAATATTGTGTAGAATTCTGGAGACTGCACCTTCAAAAAGATATTAACAGGATGGAGTTGGTCCAGAGGGAGGCCACTAAAATGGTGCGTGGTCTTTGTCATAGGGCATATGGGGACAGACTCAAAGATCTTAATATGTATACTTTGGAGGAAAGGTGGAAGAAGGGAGATATGATGGAGATGTGGAACTCTTCATGGGGTTTTTTTTGGTTGTTATTCATATATGCATGAGTAAGAGGGCATGGGACGAAGTTAAGAGGTGAAGGGCACAAAAGTAAAGTGAACATAATTCTCGCCTCAATTGGTAACCAATGAAGATTGATAAAATATCTTGTAATCTATCATATTTTTGTAGGGAAAAAAAATCAAACATACAACTGTATTTTGTGTAGTCTGCAATTTTTATAGAACTTATTTAGAAAAACCAGTATAACTAAGATTACAGTAATCCAGTTTTTACACTAAAGAAGATTGCACAATTTAAATTATTACAATTCACAAGTTTTCTAGTTTGTCTCAATTTCCTCATCAGAAAAAAATAACTTTTTATTACTGCTCAAAAAGATAGGGTTTTAACTATAGTTAAACCCCAAATCTTAATAACAGTAGATAGAGCATATTTCCTTGTCATCATCAGCAGATGAATCCAGAGACAAGTGGGCTATGACCATCCACCAGCAGGTGGAGATAGAGAATACCAAGCCGAGCTTGGTCATATATAGCAGGGTTTCTCAACCTGTTGGGGGTACATGGGCTGACCACCGTCTTCCCCCACCCACTCGCCCACCCCTGCCACTACTTGCTGCCTACCCGCTCGCTGCCCACCCGTTCAATTTAATTAACCCCCTTCACTGCCACAACTCCAGGAAGGGAAGGGCCAGGCATGTGCAGCAATTGCACACTGCCGGCCCACAAGCCTTCCCCCAATGTCAATTCTGATGTCGGAGAGAAGATCCGGGCCAGCCAAGCGGTGATTGGCTGGCCCGGATCTTCTCTCCGATGTTGGAATTGACATTGGGGGGAAGGCTTGTGGGCTGGCAGCGTGCAATCACTGCATGCACCTGGCCCTTCCAGGAGTTGCAGCAGCAGCTGGGAGGGGGGGTAATTAAATGGAGTGGATGGGCTGCAAGCGGCAGGAGGAGGCGGCGGACTGGGGAGAGGAGGAAGGGGGTGGGACAAAGGCTGGAAGGCAGTGAGGGGGACATAGGAAGGAGGGAGGGAGGGAGGAAGGGGCACTAACAGGACATATGAAGGAGGGAGGGAATAGAAAAGGACAATTATTGGTCCTGAGAATGTGAATGAGAGGGAAAGAGATGGTGAAAGGAAGAGGAAAATTGGGCATAGAGAGGAGTGAGGTAGAGATACATGGAGAATAGGATGAGAGGAAGAAATGTTGGATATGATGGTGGAGAGGGAACAGAGAGATAGATTGAAGGGGATGCAAGAGGGAGGAATGTTGGGCATAGTGATAGAGGGAGAGATATAGCATGGTGTTGGAGAGAGGTGATAGAGGGAGAAATGGGCATGGGGCTGGTGGGCAGTGGTGAAAATTGATCTGGGGAATGAGAGAGGAAGAAAAGTTGGATTCATGGAGGGACAGAGAGAGATGTTGGTTGGGGAATGGAATGAGGAGAGGAAGTATGCAGGAAGCAGAAATAAATAAATATTGGATGCACAGCCAGAAGGAAGTGGAACCAGAGACTCATGAAATCACCAGACAACAAAAGGTAGGAAAAATTATTTTATTTTCAATTTAGTGATCAAAATGTATCAGTTTTGAGAATTTATATTTGCTGTCTGTATTTTGCATTATATTTGTCTATTTTTCTATAGTTGTTACTGAGATGACATAGCATATTTTAAAGTCATCTGCCTTGATATCTTTGAAAAAAAACCAGAATATAAATGATAATTAACATTTTCTCTGCGTACAGTGTGCTTTGTGTTCTTTTTATTTTGTGGTTACCATTATGTATTAATAAGATTATATGTGTGTATATGAAAAATGGATGGAAGAAATTGCATTACAATTAGTATTATTATTATTATTATGGGGTGGAGTCAGGAGCAGAGTTTGGGTGGGTTTGGGGTGGAGTTTGGCTAGGGGTACTCGGTTAGTATTTGTTAGGCTTAGGGGGTACTTGGCTTGAAAATGTTGAGAAACACTGATATATAGGATGGTAGGCTCACTAGCAATTCAGTAGTCTCTATCTCCTGCAGGCGGATGGATGGTATCTAGGAGCTCCAGTCTTCATTTATGACATTGCTCCTGTTTTAGTTATCTAATTCAGTACAGCAGGGGATTTAGGTTCCTATGGGTGGGGCCTTATGCGTCTGGGTAAATAAGAGCCTTAGACCTCTCCCCAGATGCAATGGGGACTCTGGCCCAGACGCATAAGGCCCCACCCATAGGAGGGGCCTTAAACAACCTGGACCAATCAGAGTCTCAGACCCCTCCCTGGATGTAACTGGGGCTCTGATTGGCCAACATGCATAAGGCCCCATACATTGGAATCATGGTGAATCATAGGTGCAAGAGGCAGGCCTGCTGGCCGGAGGGAGAAGGCATCCCTTCAGCCAGCCATCTGAAAATAAGGTAAGGGGGAGAGGGCATGGGTTGTCGGAGGCATTGGGGGGGGGAGTGTGTTGGTTGGTGGTGGGAGACATTGGACATCTCTCCCGCTACTGTATTTTTTTCCCCGTTTACTCTGCCCATGCGCCCATTACTATAACTAGCGATGGGCTAATTTAGCTAATTTACATGCTAATTTAGCGAGTTTTCGCTACCTTCCGCCAACCTCATGAGCGTTTTTTTTGGAGAATGACTCACTTTTTTAAAATCGCTACTACCGTATTTTCACCCATATACCGCGCACCCGTGTAAAACGCACAGGTATAGTGCGCGGGGAACAGAAATTTATGTAAAAAAATTTTACTATAGCGCGCACACACATATACCGCACATGCTGCCCCGACTCTCCTCTCGCCGCCCCGACTCTCCGTTCGCCACCCCAACTCTCCTCTCGCCGCCCCGACTCTCCTTTCGCCCTCCCCGACTCTCCTTTCCGAAGGACCGCTCGCATCCCCACAGCCTCCCCCCCCCCTCCCACATGGAGAAGCTGCCTACCGTTGTTTCCGGATGCCAGTGAGCCCAGCTGCTTCCTCTGCCGGCAGTCCCATCCCTTCCCTGAGCCCTGCGCTACGCTGCTTCCTCTTCCGGCGATCCCGCCCTTTCTCTGATGTCAGCGGGCGGTCCTTCGGGGTGATGAATCGGACGTCGGGGGGGAACTATGTAAAAAAAAATTTGTACAACGCGCTCACGCGTATAACGCACGTGATTATGCACGGTTTGTAAAATCATGTATAACGCGCACGTTATATGCGTGAAAATACGGTATATCGGCTGTGACAGCAGTCTGTTGGTTTTTACACATATTTTTGAAAATTTAGCCCTCAGTCATGTAACATAAGTTGGATACAATCCTCCTGCAGTCAGATAAGTGGCAGACAGAAACCCCTTTTCAGTTTTAACACAAACAGCTAACAAACCCATTGCTCACAAACACGTCTTTCTAAGCTCTGTAAGAAACCTTCTCCCATGGGGAGGGGAGGGGGGTCATCTATTTATATATCTATCTATAAATAAGAGTTGCACTTTGGATTTGTGTTCTATTCACCATATAGAAACTAAATAGGCTAGAATTACAGTAGCATGCTACCTTGTTATCAAGCACTAACACATTATTAATGTGCATTAGTCATGCAATGGGACCTAGTTCTTAATTACACTCATTAGCAGAGTTAGAATTTACTAACACTGTAGAGCAGGGATAGGGAACTCCGGTCCTCGAGAGCCGTATTCCAGTCGGGTTTTCAGGATTTCCTCAATGAATATGCATGAGATCTATTTGCATGCACTGCTTTCAATGCATATTCATTGGGGAAATCCTGAAAACCCGACTGGAATATGGCTCTCGAGGACCGGAGTTTCCTACCCCTGCGGTAAAGTATATTTGTAAAGCTAGGGTAGAATTTGGTGAATTAAGCCCTTAGTGTTCTAGCTGCTTCTGAATATAAATACTAGGCCTTATTAAGGTCAATATGTGGAGAAATCCTGTGAAAAGCATTGATGTCTTGCAATAATTAGAGCAAACAATAAAAATGGTCCTTGGCCCTTATTTGACCCAATCGCACATCACAGTAGTGCTATATTAACAGGTAAGTAAACCTCAAATACATACTTTTTCTGAATGGAAACTTCTGTGACCATAACACCATGGCTTTACACATAGTTTAAGAAATAATGCTGGCAGAGTTGTTATCAGTGAGCAAACAGGTCACTAGCAAGATAAAACTCTCAGCTTAAGACCTATTTATAAAGGTATGTGCGAGAGGATACAATTGTAGTGTGATCTGTAGGCTTGGGGCTGATGCAGAACGTTTGCATTAGAGACATATGCTGATGGCTTAATGCAAACGCAATGCACAAATTTTGCTCCTCAATGCAGCAAACTAATGACATGCAAATTACCACTACACTCAAAAGTGTGTCCTGTCCGTATTATACCATGGCAGTATTGTTCATTGCTGCTAAAGAGCAGCGATTGGCTCATGCACTGAGAAGGGAGACATTTTTTTAAAACTCACTGCTCCATCCCGGTCACTTTTATTCCCCCCACCCAAATCCCTGATAGTCTAGTGGACCCCTCTGATCCCCTGATCTTCCACCCCCAACCCCAGAAAGGACCCTCATGCCACAATCCCCTACCCCCAACCCCAGAAGTGACCTACTCCCAGAGATGCCCCATGTTCCCTTCTCAAGACCCCCCCCCCCCAATAAATCCCTGGTAGGCTAGTGGACTCCAACCCCCTGTGATCTTCCCAGACCCCCAGATACAAGACATAGGAGTCATGCTTCTTTGCTCCCGTCTCCATGGCACCATCTTCCAAAATGATGATATCTGACTCCTGAAGTGCATCCTGGGATACACAGTGTGGAATCAGTTTGCCAAATAAGGGAACAGTAGGCACAATTTTAAAGAAGCTGAATACCTCATAAATGGGACATACAGAAATGGATGATTCTGAATTAATTTTCCTCAGTCACATATTTATGAAAAATAAATGGCATTAAACCTGAAATGTTATTTTATCCAACGCTGCGCAAAAACACCTGGGACTGTACAGAGAAAAATAATTTACCGCCAGCAAAGCCCTTTGTGAATAGGTTTGCAACATTGCTAATTAGTTACCTACTGATTCTCTTGTCAAAAATAGTTGAAAATTGAAATGGAATAAATACCTTGTCAGGCAAAGCGCTCCAATTCTGTTCTGAAGGAATCAAACTGGGTTTTAAAATTCTACCAAAGGTCATAGTGGTGGGGGGGGGGAGGGGATCTCAGACTTGGTTGATTAGTGGAACAGCCTGAGCAATTATGCAATAACCATAGGGAATAAGAGCCACAGCTAAACAATTCCTAAATGTAGACAGTGTCAACATTTTTGCAGGAATTACATGTCCCAGATGAATGTGTGTGGAAGGATAGGTTTAAGGGCATTCTTTTGGCAGAGTGTATGCAATGTTTCTCTTTCCAGGATTCCTGGCTTCATCGTGATGGTGTGCATTGTTAATGAGGATTATTCTGCATAAACGTCTCTGTTCACATTTTTTTTTTTTTTTTTACAATGAAAAGGGATTTTATTGGGAAAGGTAACATTGCTCCTTGTGACCCTGGGCAAGTCACTTATTGCCCCATGTACACTAGATAGAGTTTGAGCCCAGCAGAACAGATAGGGAAATATGATAAAGTACCTGAATGTATACCACTTAGGATATATGTGGTATATCAATCAATAAAAGATGGAATGATGTGTATATTAATGAACTCAACTTAGGGCTCCTTTTACTAAGGTGTGCTAGTGTTTTTAGCGCACGCATGAAATTACTGCATGCTACACCGCGCGGTACGCTTCTAGAATAATGCCAGCTCAACGCTGGCGTTAAGGTCTAGAGCGCGGGGCAATTTAGCGCATGCTATTCTGCGCGTTAAGGCCCTAACGTACCTGAGTAAAAGGAGTCCTTAAATACAAATTACATTTCAGTGGTTTCATTCTGTGGGTAGTCTTTCATTCTTATAGGTTACCATTTTTAAACTCATTAAAGCAGCAGCGTTAGATTTTTCAGTGTTATCAGATTGTCTACTTTCTGAGGCTCTCTTAATTTTCTCTTTGTCTTATTTCTATGTATCCTTTTTAATGTAATATTTTTTCATTTCTTGGATTTGTGCAGCACACAAGAAGTGGACACTTTTGTTTATTATGCCTATGGCAATTCATAGAAACCTCCTTCCCAGAATCCACAATCTAGCTTGTTGTGTTCCTATGTCACTCGCATGGGAGTCTGAGAAGAGCAGACAGAGCAGTGGCCAGCTCATTAACAATATGGGGAGGTTTCACAATCTTTAATCGCTGAAGAAAGGCAAATCAAAAGAAAGAAGAGGTTTTTTAATGATATATTTTTAGCTGCCGACTGAATGTCTTAAAAAAAATAAAAAAAGACGTTGTGCTCATGTTGTTCCGATGACAATGCAGCACTGTGAATTAAATGAAACAAGTATCTCAGCCAATTTGGGTCAGTCTGGGACTCAGTGACAATCTGGGCTTTTAACACATTTGACAATTTCCAATTGCACGGCAGCAAATCCTTGAGAGCCGGGAGTTGGAAAGTTCAAGTGAAGAAAGTTAACGGAGACAGGTGATCCATGACCTCCCCTGTCCGCAAGGATGCTGGAGCATTTTTTCCTGTAAGAATTCTTCTGTGGTTAGAGGTCTCTTTTATGAATTCCTTGCTTTCCTTAAAATCTAGGACAGTGTTCTTCAACCACTGGTCTGTGGACCGGTGTCGGTCCACAGAAATTTTTCTGCCGGTCCCAAGGGCCAGCA
Source organism: Geotrypetes seraphini (assembly GCF_902459505.1). Taxonomy (NCBI): domain Eukaryota; kingdom Metazoa; phylum Chordata; class Amphibia; order Gymnophiona; family Dermophiidae; genus Geotrypetes; species Geotrypetes seraphini. The sequence goes on from NC_047097.1 coordinate 46,623,484, forward strand.
CGTCCAGTGTTCTTCAGCTGCCGGTCCATGGTGCGATCAACGCGGCATCATCGGGCCGGTTCTCTGAGTGCTGCAGTGCACAAAGCCGTGGGAAAAGGCTCCTATGCGCATCCTGCGCCTGAACCGGAAGCCTTCTCTCTGATGTCACAATGTCAGAGGGAAGGCTTCCAGATGAGGCGCGGGACACGCGCGAGGAGCCGCTGCCCACAGCTTTGTGCAATACAGCATTCAGGGAGCCGGCCCGAAGACACCGTTAAAATCGCACCATGGACCGGCCCAAAGATAACACCGTGGGGGGGGGGGGGGGAGGGAGGGCAGGCCAGAAGGCAAGGCACAGCATGGAGAGAGAGAGACAACAACGGTAGGGGGAATGCTTTTATTTTTTTATTTAGTGATTGATTTACATCTGCTGTCTGTTCAGGAAGAAATGCATTTGTTTCTTTTCCTCTTGAGTTGTACTGCTTGCAGAGTCTTGCATCTTAGGGTTTGTTTGTAACAATTAGTACTTTTAGTTTTTGGTCCTGCATTTGCATGGGGTTATCTGTTTTCTGTTAGGAATGAATGTTGAAAAGCATACAGTGTGCTTTGTGCATTTTAATTTTGTGGTTAACCATTACGTGTTGTTAATACGATTATATTATGTGTGTGTGTGTATATATGAAAAATGAATGGAAAAAATGGTGTTACAATTAGTACTATTATGGGGGCGGGGTCTGGGGCGAAGATTGGGTGGAGATGGGCACGCCTTAGCCCAGTGTTCTTCAACTGCTGGTCCGCGGACTGGTGCCGTTCTACAAAATAATTATTTTATTTCCGCCAGTCCAAAGGTGTCAAAAAGTTGAAGAACACTGTTCTAGGACATCTCAGATTTATAAACTGTCTTTTCCTTCCTTTAGAAGATCTAAAGTTACAAGTTACATCTCTCGATCCTTTGCGTACTTATTTGTATCCATTTGGAATAAACTTTGTGCTGAAATTGGAATATCTTTGTCCCTTCAAATTTTTAGAAAGTCATTAAAAACACTTTTTTTTACATTCTGAAACTCATTAAATTCAATCTTATACTTTACACAATTGTTTGTACGGTGGACTTGGTTGGTCTCATATATGGAAGATGTATTAGTTGTTGGTTGTTTTATCTTTAACCTTAATATGAACCGAGTCGAGCTTCTGAATTGGAGATGATGCGGTATACAAATCTAAGAATTAGATTAAATTAGGTTTATCATCAAGATGTATTTAGTCCAACAAAAAGTGTCACCTTATCCATTTTTTAAATTTTTTTAACTTACTAACCTTTATTTCTGTCTATGCTTATCAGTAACTCATTAAAACTAAAATCTTTCCCTGGCACATGCATCTCAGTGCAAAAAAAGCCTTTTAATTCCAACAGATCAATATTCCAAGCCTGGTTGTCAGCTGAATTGCTGATCGGAGGTCAGATGACATTATCAGAATTCTGTTACTGTCTCACAAGCAGCTTTTCTAAAACTAGACAGTTTTAATCGCCTTTCCTTTTAGCCTTCTATACCGATCAGACTGAATAGCAGAATATAATAACTCTCATATCCAGCATTGAGCTTAAAATGTGAAATACTGCAGCAATTACATATCTCTTGCTATCTTACCTTTTCTCTGTTCATTGTGTGAATGTGCTTGTCTGGTGGTGAAGAAAAGCAGCACAAGGGAGAGGAATTTCAAACTTCCCATGTTTAGAGAACTGAGGCCTTTGCTGCTTTGCTCTCCTGAAAAATCCAGCCCCCCCCCCAAAGAAAATTACACATCAATCAATATATTGTAAGAGGGGCGATCACATTAATAATTAACCTTCACTACTCCCATCCTGCTGCTCGGCACAGGAAAGTTTGCATTTAAATGTCTTGTTATCTTACTGAGTTACCTAATGGTTCTCTTTACAAAAATAGTTGAAAACTGAAATGGAATAAATACCTTGTGAGCCAAAGCGCTGCGACTCCGTTCTGAAGGAATCAAAATGTGGAGAGTGTTTTAAAATTCCACCAAAGGTCATAGAGGGGGGATCTCAAACTTGGTTGCTTAGTGGAACAGTCTGAACAAATTTCGAAATGACCACAGGGAATAAAAGCCCCAGCTAAACAGTTCCTAAATGTAGACGCTGTCAAAATGTGTTTTTCAGACATTCAAACCTGACCTAGAAATGTCCAGTGTCTTAAACTTTTCCTATACTTTCTAGCCAAGCAATGATAGGATGGAATTCTGATATGCCAATCAATCACCCATTTGATCAGACACCAAGGACCTGATTCTATAAACTTCGCCTAGCGGCGCCTTTCTCCTACGTGCCACGATGCAATTGTCAATCAACTGGTGCTCTGAGTTCCGCGTGGAACCCTTCATTGTTTTTAAATTTTTGTAATGCGCTTTTTAATGGCATGGTCAATTATCATGCCAATGAAGCTCATTATTTAATTTTGAGTTCTGGGCGGAACTTGGCTAGGCGTCCCCAATCGAAGCGCCTAACCTAAGCACCAGTTATAAAATCTGGCCCAAAATTCATCTGTGCTCACAGGCTACATAGATGGCTCACTTATTTTGCTGCATGAGAAAACACACAGTCGGACACGATGTCGGAGCACATTATGTATTGGAGGAGAGTGTAGCATACTGGTTCGAGCTACAGTCTCAGCAACCTGAGGTAATGGGTTCAAATCCCTTGCTGCTCCTTGTGACCCTGGGCAAGTCACTTAATCCTCTACTGCCCCAGATACATTAGAGAGACTGAGAGCTCGCTGGGACAGATACGAAAAAATGTTTGAGTACCTGATTAAAAACCACTTAATACACCTTGTCCAAGCGGTATATAAAAACCCTAATCCCTTTCCCATTTAAAAGCATCCATTTCCAAAGGAATTCCAAGTAGGAAAAAGGTATAAAATGTTATACAGTACAGTTCATAATTCAGATTTTGTATAGATTGCCTAAAGATGAGTGCTCAGATTTGGGTACAGATCCTAGATCCACCTACGAACTAGACCATTAAGCACTAACAATCAGTAATTGGTGTTAATTAGCATGGGTGGGGCAGGGCACGGTGTTATAGAACAGTGTTTTTCAACCTTTTTACACCTATGGACCGGCAGAAATAAAAGAATTATTCTGTGGACCGGCGGTTGAAGAACATGGGGCTAAATCATGGGCCAGACCCAGCCCATCTCTACCCAATCTCCACCCCAGACCCCGCCCCCATATGAGTACTAATTGCATCATGCACGTCCCGTGCCTCATCTGGAAGCCTTCCCTCTGACGTTGCAACGTCAGAGAGAAGGCTTCCGGTTCAGGCGCAGGACGCCTGTAGGAGCCGCGGCCCGTGGCTTTGTGCACTGAATCAGTGAGGAAGAGGGAGCTAGCTCGAAGATATCGCTGCATCGATCGCACCATGGACCGGCGGTTGAAGAACACTGTTTTGGGCCTGATGCACGTGCTGGCCCTGTGGACCGGCAGGAAATTTCTGTGGACCGGCACTGGTCCATGGACCGGTGGTTGAAGAACACTGTTATAGAATACTATGGTTACACATCTAACTTGTTGCACCAAAATATACACTAGGGGCTCCTTTTAGCGGTTTTAGCGCACACAGGGTATTACCATGCGCTACACGGCTAGAACTAACACCAGCTCAATGCAATGTAGCACGCGCTATTCCGTGCGTTAATGCCTTAATGCAGCTTAGTATAAGGAGCCCTAAGTTTCAGCTGGTGTAAGCAGTGGCATAGTAAGGGGGGAGGGTGGCGGTCCACCCGGGCGCCATCTTTGCAGTATTTGTCCAATTACAGTGGAATGTACTCAGTGGCATTGTAAAGAGGGAGGCGGGGGGATGGACTGCCCCAGGTGTCACCTTGGTGGGGGTGCCGGCAACTCTCCATCCCCCCCACTAAGCTCGCGCCCTCCCTTTCCCCCACCCCAGTACCTCTTTACATCTTTGCCAGCGCCAGGAACTTCTCTGGCTTGCTGCTCGCACCGGCCTGGCTCCCCTCTGAAATCACTTCTGGGTCGCATGCCAGGAAGTGACATCAGAGGGAAAGCCAACGCCAATGCGAGTGTGGCGTAGGAGTCAGGGAAGGATCAGGGGGCACAGAAGGAGTGGGTCAGAGAGGAGGAAGTGGGGTGAGTGCCACTGCCCCAAGTGCCTCTTACCCTCGTGACGCCTTTGAATGTACTTCCTTTTTGAGTCCATACCAAGTTAAAAACGGAGGTACCTATGGTGCAGCATTGTATGATTTATGAACATTCATTTACCAACTTGCGATGCTGAATTTTGGAACAGTTGCTGCCCTAAATATGCAGTGGACATTTCAAGCGTTTGCTTAGGCTGAGAGAGCAAAAATGGCTATTTCTTTTGCAGTCGTGTAAACCAACCGGGTTGAATGTGAACATCAAGTAGAAAGTGTTTTTTGAATATGGAGAGTTTGTTGAAATGGTAGGTATTTTGTTCTTTTTTGTCAAGAAGAACTTTATTGGTTAGACGGAGAACAGACGTCATTCATGTCATAAACCAAAAACAAAAGAAACTGCAGACAAACGTACAAGATGTTACCACCTTTTTACAAACCAAGGGACCCGACACAGTCCGTGTTTCGGTTAACATGCCTTCATCAGGGGTCCCTAGTTGCCAGGTATCAAATTAAACCTCAAATGAAAATAAACATAAGCCTGTGTAATCCAAGAATAATTGCTGACCAGGGGTCGCTGTATGAGTTATGCTGAAAAGTTTGTTTGCAGTTTCTTTTGGTTTTGGTTTGTGCTTTCCTTTTCCTACTGCAGATTGTGTTGGATTTTCCTTTTTGTTTCTCGTCATTTACGTCATTGCATCTTAACCGCCCATATAAGCCAGTCTGAACGGCGAGGGGCCATATTTGAAATACTATAGAGATGGCATCATTTTTGCAAGTAGAAATACATGGAAATTTTTGTGGGTTGGATATCAGCTATTCATATTTTGATTTGTTGATTTGGACAGCATGGTTCCCCTGAAGCAGCAGAACCGAAACAGGGGCCCTTGTTGGGAACTCATGTGAAGATTTAACATTTGGATCTGGATTTAGCTGTTGTTGAGTAGACGATTTTGTATTATGGACTTTTAAAAAAATAGATTGAATGATAAGTGCACACATTTTAAAAAATTATAGTTGGTTTTATATTACAAAATGTACTGTGAATGGAGGTTTTTTTGAACCCGTGATGTGTTCTCCTTTTGGACTTGAACTTGAATAAGTAGTGCCAAGAAGGAGGCTTTAGAGTAGAGAGTTGCGCGGGGACAGAAATCCCACCCGTCCCCACCCGTCCCCGCCAAAGTCCCACCCGTCCCCACCCGTCCCCGTGAGGACTCCCACCCGTCCCCACCCGTCCCCGCGAGGAATCCCTCCGTCCCCACCCGTCCCCGCGAGGAATCCCTCCGTCCCCGCCCGTCCCCGCGAGGAATCCCCTACGTCCCCGCGAGGAATCCCCTACGTCCCCGCCCGTCCCTATAAACTACAGAAATAGTTATTTCATTTAATTATGCTACTGAATTAAAGGCTCTGGTAGAAACCCATTTAAAAATAAGCAAAAAGACTTTATTAATTTGGAAATATTAATTGGGAAGAATACATACTTTGTAAACGGGTTTCTACCAGAGCCTCTAATGTTTATAAATTTTTATCAACACAACTAATATACTACTTTATCCTTAAGCAAAAAAAAAAAAAAAGAATTTTTTTCCTACCTTTGTTGCCTGGTTTCTGCTTTCTTCATATTCTCATTCAATTCCTTCCATCCACTGCCTCTCTTCTCTCTGTGTCTTCCATTTGCTCTGTTACTGTGCCTCTCCCTTTCTCCCAAATTGGTCTGGCACCCATCTTTTTCCTTCCACTCCCCCCATAGTCTGGCACCTCTGTCTTCTTCCCTGCCAGGGTCTTCTCCCCATTCCCTCTTCCCCATTTCCTTCCAGTGTCCTTCTCCCCCACCATCTTCCCCATGTCCTGTCAGGCAGCATCCTTCTCCCCCCTCTGCCTTCCCCATGTCCTTTCAGCGTCCTTCTCCCCCCTCTGTCTTCCCCATGTCCTTTCAGCGGCCTTCTCCCCCCTCTGTCTTCCCCATATCCTTTCATCGGCCTTCTCCCCCCCTGTTTTCCCCATTTCCTTTCAGTGGCCTTCTCCATCCCTGTTTTCCCCATGTCCTTTCAGTGGCCTTCTCCCCCCTCTGTCTTCCCCATATCCTTTCAGCGGCCTTCTCCCCCCCTGTTTTCCCCATTTCCTTTCAGTGGCATTCTCCACCCCTTTGTCTTCCCCAGTGCTTTCAGGGTCCTTCCCCCCCCTCTGCCTTCCCCATGTCCTTTCAGGGTCCTTCTCCCCCCTCTGTCTTCCCCATGTCCTTTCATCGGCCTTCTCCCCCCCCCCTGTTTTCCCCATTTCCTTTCAGTGGCCTTCTCCACCCCTGTTTTCCCCATGTCCTTTCAGTGGCATTCTCCACCCCTTTGTCTTCCCCAGTGCTTTCAGGGTCCTTCACCCCCCTCTGTCTTCAACATGTGCTTTCAGCATCCTTCCCCCCCTCCTCCCGTTTACCCCATGTCCTTTCAGCGTCCTTCTCCACTCCTTTGTCTTCCCCAGTGCTTTCAGCGGCCTTCTCCCCCCTTAAGCGTCTTTTCTTCTCCACTCCACCTTTCCTCCCTCCCTGCCCCTTACCTTTGTGGCGTTTCCGCACCCGACCGACAACAGAACAGGCCCGGTCGGACAAATCTCCCTGTCTTGTAGCCGCGAATCTAAATTACCTTCTTACAGCAGCTGGAGTATTGAAGCTGCTGTAAGAGGTAATTTAGATTCGCGGCTACAGGGCAGGGAGGTTTGTCGGCCGGGCCTGTTGTCGGTCGATCGGGGGACCTGACCGGCTGTGCACATTCTTCGGGCGGACCGCCCCCCTCCCCCCTCTTTCGTTCGCCATTGCCTTCTTCCTACCTGCCCTGCCGCTCACAGCCGACCGGAAGTCTTCCTGATGTCAGCGCTGACGTCGGAGGAAGGGAGGGCTTTGCTTAAGCCCTCCCTCCGACGTCAGCGCTGACATCGGGAAGACTTCCGTTCGGCTGTGTGCTGCGACAGTGCAGGTAATGAGGAGGAGACTACCCTCGCGGCTCAAATGCAGTGTACTGCGATCCAACCCCGCAGGAACCCCGCGACCCTCGGAGGCGTCCCCACGGGATCCCCGCGACCCTAGGGGGCGTCCCCATGGGATCCCCGCGACCCTAGGGGGCGTCCCCACGGGATCCCCGTGACCCAAAGGGGGAACCCGCGGGATCCCCGCGGGTCCCGCGGGATTCCCGTCATCCCCGTTCCCGTGCAGCTCTCTACTTTAGAGTAGCAGAGAGTTTGTGTATTTGCGACCAACACTGAGGGTTTTCTCCACTCTTTTTATGTAATCCTATGTCTACATAAATCCTGCTTTGAGTTTATCAAATTCTATGAATGGAGTTGTAGGTAGCTGTTGATATTTGGATCCATTTTGCTCCACAACTTGTTGTGCCTAAATTTGAACACCATTTTATTAAATCTGGCCCTATGTGCTGGCCCATAAACATTTATGTGCCTCTTTTGGCCCCATTCGTATTATATGTTTAATTCTTATTATTCCCTGTTATTATGGTGCCTTACAGTCCTAATGTGCATTGATTGTTGCAATTGTCTGAGTCTCGCTGCATCTGGGTAGGTAGAATCGACATTTCAGCCATCATGCTGTGGACTTTCTTCAGGGTATGCTGTGAAGTCTGCAGTTTGTCTTTATATATGACGAGTCATCAAACCACAGCATGGTTACTGATTGAGCAATAAACTCATTGGGCTTGTGCCTTTTCCTAAGTGCCTTTTTATCTCATCTCTATGTTTGGAGGTGGAGAAGACGCCTGTTTTATAAAGCTACATTGGCGCCTATGTGTTTTTATAAAAATACCAGCACAGATCCTTCACATGTAAAATGCAACCTCATACATTTAAACCAGCTCAGAAACAGGTGTAATGTAAAGACATACACCCCTGGATTTTGTATGGTGCCCAGTTTGGGGTGTATTGCCGAGGTGCACGTGCAACTTAATTGACTAGCAAGCTGTGAGCCATCGATAACTGGATGATAAAAACCAATTATTGACATTAATTGGTATCAATTAGGAATTGCATGCGCATCTGACTGAACACTATTCTATAATGCCGGATGCTTGAATCCAAAAGCATGCAACCCACAAGAAGGCATGGTCATAGGAAAGTTAAGGGCCGGTCATAGGCATTCGAAAAAGATGTGTGCAGTGATTTAGAATAATGAGTCTCTGTGCCCAGCTTGAGCACCTGGATTTATCCCAGATTTCAGCAGGCGTAAGTTTGGTACCCAGAGTTAGGCATTGAAACTGGCACTAAGGATTATATTCTATGAACAATGCCTTAACTTAGGCGCTAATAGGTGCCCTACCGGCGAGTCCAAAATGCCGTTTAAAAGCAGACTTTAAAAGAAAATTCAAGATGCCTACCAGGGACTAAAAAATGGCACTGGAATGGCCATTGTAGGTATGGCTAACACCTGAGGGTGCCAGAAATGTAGGCCTTGAAAACCATGGCCTAAGTTTCCAGGGCCTACCTTCGTGGAGATGCGATTCTCTAAATGGTGCCAATGTGTGATTGACACACGATTGGTGGCCGCTTTTAAGATGGCCGTCGACAACGGCACCGTTTACAGAATCCGGGCCTAAGTTCTGTTCTACAAAGGGTGAGTGCCCTTTATAGAATAGTGCTTAGAGCCAAATTTTTCCGACTCTTGTTTCTGAGCGCCATTTATTGCATACTTTATAAATTAAACTGTAAGTGTAAGTCATGCTACTGTGCCCAAAATCCACACCAGAACACATCTACATGAAATGCGCATACATGAATGCATGATCTTGCAATTGTGCAGATAATATTATGAGTCATTATACTAGCTAGAGAATGACATGGGGACAAATTTTTCCCCATCCCCGCAGAAACTCAATTTCCCCATTCCGTCCCCGTGAGTTTTGTCACTGTCCCTGTCCCTGCCCCATTCTTGTAAGCTCTGCCTTAACCGCACAAACCTCGAACACTTATGATTTTAAAGTGTTTGAGGCCTGTGCAGATGAGGACAGAGCTTGCAGAAATGGGACAGAAAGAGGAAAAGAACTCACCAGGACGGGAAAACGAGTTCCTGCAGGGAAGAACTCACCAGGACGGGAAAATGAGTTCCTGCAGGGAAGAACTCACCAGGACGGGAAAATGAGTTCCAGCAGGGATGGGTAAAAATTTGTCCCCGTGTCATTCTCTATTACATGAAAATGACTTTAAAAATGACCCCCTTTATGTCTTTCCATGAAGTATTTCTTATTTCCTTCCCAAGAACAATATCATCCAGGGATCTCTACCCAAGGGGGTGTCGAACTGCAATCCTGAAAAGCCACAAACCAGTCTGGTCCTTAGGATGCCCCTAATGAATATGCATGGGATGTACTGTATTTGCATACAGTGGAGGCAGTGCATGCAAATTCATTTCATGAATATTCATAAGAGACTATCTTACCTTTGAGAATGTCAATAGTGTTTTCAGGCAGGCCTGCTGTGATTTGTTCCTTTCTGCTTTTAATTGTAGTAGCGAGAATTAGATTTAGATCGTTTTTGCAATCCGGATGCCAAATTATAATATCAACATTGGCACTTCCCTGTGAATATTACCATAAAGGAAGCATTTCATCATTTTTCTGTTGCCTGACTCAGGTCTCTGATTCTAGAATCTAGACCCTGAAATTACTGCTACATTTGAATCGTCCTAATAAAGCGCAGCCCATCTAGAAAGTGGAACAAATGATCAGAAAGTGATCCAAAATAGCTCCTGCTTTCTTATCAGCCCTCTTTTTGGCAATGGCAATGACGACATTGGAAGCCGAATGCCAGGTGCTGTTTGCTAGGCACATAACTGCTTCTCTTTATAAACATGCTGTTCATCTGTTCCTAGCAGCAGTGATCTTAGTAATGTGATGCAGTGGCAGGGTACAGTTAAAGCCACAATAATAGTAGGCTTCTACTTCCCATTTAACCTTTAATAAATTGCTATTTTTACTGTTCTCACATTCTACTAGGTCTAATACATTTCAATAGGCAGCAGCTACATGCACAGACTCAGTGTAGGATTCAAGTGTGGCAAACAGTGCAAAATGGGGTTCCCTACCGCCTAACCGTGCTCTATCGTTTGCCATGGCTTTCTGCCACATTTAGTTATCTTCACAGTTTCACCATCTTCTCGCCTCACACAAACAGTCCCCATTCTTAAAGCTACAGTCCTAAAATCCATAGGAAAGCCAATCCTTCTCTTCTCAGATAATTTCTGGTTAATAAGGCAGAAAGGTGCCTTTTGTTTGTTTGAAATCTTTGTAGTGCCTCTATGCTCAATGGCAGTGGCGTAGCGAGGGTGAGAGGCGCTTGGGGGGTGGGAGGGGTGGGGGGTGGCACCCCTCCTCCTTCTCCACCCCCCTCCCCACTTTTTCTCTGGCCTTCCTGCCGCACATGCCTTTTTAACTTTCCCTATACACCAAAAAAACTGGCCTTGTGAATAATAAACCAGTGAAGGGTGATTGAAACAAAATTATAAGAAAGCTCAGAGATTTGAAACTCTGAAGGAAAGGTTTTGAGGCCTCCCTTAGGGAAAGAGTTTACCTTCCAGTCATAGTCCTCTTATGAAAAATGTTTAATCACTCCTCCAAAGGAGTTTCAAAATTTGTAAGGCACTTTGTTCCAGCAGCAGTTTTCTTCAGCTGCATGTCACCACAGCAAATTTTTACCAGCATGAAAGTAATGGAACCTGTTTAGAGAATCAGCAATCGGGTCCCCTGAAGCAGGGTATCGAAACGGGGCCGCGTTGGGACCCCCCCTAAACCTGCTTATAAGTTAAGTAAACCTGTTAGAACTTGCCATAAGTGCAGTGACAATTGCAAGTTTTAAACCAGTACCTTATTTGGACATTCTTTGAAGTATTTTGAAGTGGTTTTTCATATAACACCTTTGGAGGAGTGATTAAACATTTTTCATAAGAGGACTATGACTGGAAGGTAAACTCTTTCCCTAAGGGAGGCCTCAAAACCTTCCCTTCAGAGTTTCAAATCTCTGAGCTTTCTTATAATTTTGTTTCAATCACCCTTCACTGGTTTATTATTCACAAGGCCAGTTTTTTTGGTGTATATTGATAGCTTTTTCTGGCTTTGAGTCTATAAATTTCATATCCCTGAAAGTATTTCAGCAAATTCATTTTTAACTTTCCCGGCATGAGCAGCATCACCAACTTGCTGCCCGCATCTGTTTGCCCTCCGATGCCACTTCCTAGGTGCAGAGGGAGCTGACGCTGGTGTGAGCGGCAGGTTGGGGGCTGCTGCTCACGCCAGTGAAGAGCCAGAGGTATGGTGGGGGGAGTGAAGGCATGCACGCTGGTGGGGGGGGGGGAATAAGTGGGAAGGAGCAGGGGTGGGGATGGGGGCAGAGAGGAGAATGGGTGCCGGCGCTCCCACCAAGACAGCGCCCAGGGCAGACCTCCCCCTGCCCCCCTTACTACGCCACTGCTCAGTGGTATCAATTCTATAACGTGTGCCAAAATTTAGGTGCCAAATACAGTAAGCTGAGCATGAATTCTGGAAGGGAATCTGGGCCTAAATGTAGCACTTTATGAGCCAATACAGACAGTCCCCAAGTTACAGCCGCCCAACTTATGTATGACTCATACCTAAGATCGCGGTTGCAGCTTCATTTGATTTCTTTGCGCAGTATTTCCTGTGCCATAGACTCCTACATTTCTCCTGTAGCAGATTCAGGAATGGTGCAGGGCCACATTAAGAACAGTGTGTGGTTGTGCATGCTGTACCTTAGTGGGAACACTGGTAGGGACAGTTTTGTCAGCTGGGAGCAGAGGTAAGCAGCAAGAATCTTAAAATCTATAAGTTCTGAGTTGTATACAAATCCAAACTTAAGAACAGCTTTAAAAACGTAACTTGTTCTTAACCCGGGGACTGCCTGCACTCTATAATCTATGCACATAAATGTTTTGACACACTCAATGCACCTCCCCTGCCCACACCCCATCGCATGGAGAGAATTTGGTAAATGGTGCCAAATCTTGGCTGCCGAAAATATTCAGTGCCAAAGCGATATTCTATGAAGGGCGCTCACCTTATATATAGAATAGTTTCAAGTTTGTTGTTTATTTTATATACCACCTATCATTACATCTAAGTCAGTGGTCTCAGATTCAAACCCTTTGCAGGGCCACATTATGGATTATGGAGGGCCTCAGAAAAAACAGTTAATGTCTTATTAATGACAATTTTGTATGAGGTAAAACTCTTTATAGTTTATAAATCTTTCTTTTTGGCCAAGTCTTAATAATAATATTGTCATTTATAGCTAAAGAGACATATGATCAAAAAAATTTTTAACTTTACTTTTGTGATTATGATAAACATACCGAGGGCCTCAAAATAGTACCTGGCGGGCCGCATGTGGCGAGTTTGAGACCACTGATCTAAGTGGTTTATAATAACTTTTATAAAAAAGCATATAAATTAAAACAGGAAAGAAAAAAAAGAAAGAAAAGCATCGTTACAGGAATACACAGACAACAACAAAAAGCAATGACCAGTGACAAAAGGGGAGGGAGGGAGAAATACAATATTCACAAAATAAAAAAAAAAAGGTGGCCACACACATAGGGGAGTATAAAACAAATGTTCTGGGCTGATAGAGATTAGATCTTCTTAGATAGTGTATGCATCCTTAAACAGAAAGGTTTTAAGATTCACCTTGTCTATTGGTCAGGATGTTTCCTGCCTAAGATGGCTTGGAAGCGCATTCCAAAGTGAAGGAGCAACAACGGAAAAAATGGTTTTGCGTGTGGTATCATAGCATTTAGCGTGGATCCCGTGCCTTGCTTTCAGGTGCCGAGCATATACTTACTAAAACCTGATGTAAACGCTGGCACCCGGGAAGGCACAATAAGGTAGTATTCTGCAATTCTGCATGCAAGTTTTTGGAATGCGCCTAACATGCCCCCTTTTTGGATACGTGCTCTGAGAGATAGGTGTTGAGCCTTACAGAATAGCACTCTTGAACGCGCAAATCTTAATTGATCCCAATTAACTGCAATAATTGGTTGTTAATGCCCACTTATTGTTAGTTAAGGGCTCATTAATTAATTAAGCTGCATGCAACTTCAGGTTCCGTATATAGAATCTGTGGGGGGGGGGGGGGAGGTTATGTAACTTGCACGCTCATATTATGTAATACTGCCAAGACCCTAATAGCGTTTAACATATGCCCCCTATTGATCAAAGCTCATTGGCTTCCAGTGGAGCACAGAATCATCTACAAAATTTTATTATTGACATCATTGCGGACATGAAATCTGCCAATCAAGTGGAGAAGGCTTCATCTAAGGCAAGGCAGATGATGGGTTGTATAAATAGAGGTTTCATCAGCCAGAAGCCTGAAGTCATTATGCCATTGTACAGAACCTTGGTGAGACCTCATCTGGAATACTGTGTACAATTTTGGAGGCCACACTACTGTAAAGATGTGCTCAGAGTCGAATCGGTTCAGTGGATGGCCACCAAGATGATCCTCGGGCTCAAGGGTCTCTTGTACGAAGAGAGACTGGACAAATTGCAGCTCTACACTCTCGAGGAACGTAGGGAGAGGGGGAGACATGATCGAGACATTCAAATACATCACAGGACGTATCGAGGTGGAAGATGATATTTTCTTTCTCAAAGGACCCTCAGCCACAAGAGGGCATCTGCTCAAACTCAGGGGTGGGAAATTTAATGGAGACACCAGGAAGTATTTCTTCACGGAAAGAGTGGTTGATCATTGGTACAGGCTTCCGGTGCAGGTGATCGAGGCCAGCAGCGTGCCAGACTTTAAGAATAAATGGGATACCTATGTGGGAATCCCTGCGAGGGCCGAGTTAAGGGATTGGGCCACTAGGGCATAGACTTAAGGGGATGGGACAGTAGAGTGGGCAGACTTGATGGGCTATAGCTCTTTTCTGCTGTCATCTTTCTATGTTTCTATTCAGAACTCGTACTAGTAACTTCCCAGGATTCAATAACAGACTTCTCATCCTCTATACCCTGCACAGATCACTTCACTCTGTCTCACAGAACTTGCTTCCCGTTCCTTCACTAGGGCACATTAATACTATGCGTTCCAACATCTTTTCAGTTACCGATCCGTCTCTCTGGAATTCCATGCCAAAATATTTAAGGGAAGAGATGACTCTAAACTATTTTAAGTCCAAACTAAAAGCTTTCCTTTTCGCTGATGCCTTTGGACTCTAAACAATGACTAACCCATGCCTTCCTTCCCCTCCCTTTTGTTTCTCCTTCTTATCGTTCTTTCCTTTCAAAATTGTAGTTCCTCCCCTTTTCCCATTCGTTCCAGTTTGTCTTAGTGTGTCTGTTTGCCAAACTAACTATCCCAGTATGGTCTGTTTTTATTAATTTAGTCTGTCGAAATGTATTTTATGTAATGTCTGATTTTATTAATTTAATCATACTACATGTACTTTATGTAATGCTCTTTTATTAATATACACCACCTAGAAGCCTGATAATGCGGTATATCAAATTTTTAATAACTTGGAAACTGCATTCACATGGGTAAGTGCCAGTATTCTACTGTCTTAGCGAGCAAATGGCACTTACATTTAGGCGCTAAGATTATAGAATTAGGTGGAATTAGTCAACTTTCTCCACCTTCTCCACTGACGGTCATTTTTTTAAGGGAGCATCTATGTGAAGCCTATTTTATAAATGTCTAGCGTACATTTGCACCAGCCCTAGATCTGATGTAAATGACCACACCAGTATTGGTCAACTGCGTACGTAAATTTTAGTATTCCATAACTTACACCTCCAGTGCTTGCTCTACCTATACCCCACCCAACAACTACCCCTATGCACACCTACCATCAAAAAATGCCTACCATCATTTCAAACCTTGCACTTTTGCACCAGGTGGTATTTTATAAGGGAGTGAGATGATTAGACAGTTCAGAGTAGAGGGAGCCTGGGTTCAGAGACTTTGGCCCTGATCCTGGGACAGTATATTCAATGATTCAGTTATCATAAGGATTTTAAAAGGTTATTTTTCATGTATATGCCCACATTCATGCATAAATGACTAAAATATTACCAAAGGGGATTTCCTTAAGGTACAGCATCCTTTAAAACAAATACTCCTACAGAAGCCAAATCTCAAAAACAGACATAGCAAGAATATCTCAGCTCTGTAGCAAACATTCTTTTTTTTTTTTTTCCATGAAATCCCACTAAATCCATTGTATATTATTACAATACAGTAGTTCCATTAGTTATCCCCATAACACCTTAGTGCTTCTGTCTTTATAAAATACATGCACAAATCCTGTAGAAATTGTGCTTGAGCGCAGATATTAACTTGCTCACGCAGTGTAAATATACAAGTATATAATACGTGTGATTAAAGAAAAATAAAGAGGAACTGGAGAAAAATATCCAACTCAATAAATTGCTGACCTCCAGTGTATGCACTGGGAGAAAAAAATGCTCAAAAGCTTGACCCCTAGTAGTACTGAATATCTGTTTTTATTCAATCAGTTCCAGAGCCCTGATGAA
Source organism: Geotrypetes seraphini (assembly GCF_902459505.1). Lineage (NCBI taxonomy): Eukaryota > Metazoa > Chordata > Amphibia > Gymnophiona > Dermophiidae > Geotrypetes > Geotrypetes seraphini. The sequence continues at coordinate 46,639,175 of NC_047097.1, forward strand.
ATGATCTTTGAATCATGAAACGTTGGCCATCGTTGGCTACTTATTTATTTTGTGAGGAAGCTGTATTAAAGCTCACATCACATTGTGAAGTTTTCACTCCAGTTTGAAGCAAAGATAAGTGTTGCTTGCTTTTTGAATTACAAATAATTTTTTAAGCTACATTTAAGGGGTTGTTTCGCCTATGCTAGAATGTTGGAGGGGAGCTAATGAGCTATTTAAGCTCCCTTTCATAGCTCCAGAGCAATGTTTGCCCTGCAGCTTCTAAGGCGTTTTCCCCAGTATATGTATACTTATGGAATTGACTGAATAAAAATAGATATTCAGTACTACTAGGGGTCAAGCTTTTGAGCATTTCTTCTCCCAGCGCATACACTGGAGGTCAGTAATTTAATATGTGTGATTATATATATTTTATAAAATATGCCCATGCTCTGCCCAAACTCCGCCTCTGAGCATGCTTGCTGTACAAGTATGCACTGGTTTGCACCCATAACTCTGTGGATAAGGAGTGAAGTTATCTTGGCCACTTCATGTTCTGAAGTGCCAAGCTTCATCTGATCAATAGCAGGTTGCAGGGGAGGTCAGAGAAGACAGGGAAACAGGAGAGGAAAGATTTGTACTCACAGATAAAGGAAATTGTGATGCCATAGGTCTCTTAGCAGTGGCTGGTGGAAGAGTATATTTCTTTCCTCCTTTTTGTTTTCCCATTCAGAGAGGTAGAGTGTCTTGCTCTTCACTCCTCTTAGGCTCTGAAGATGTTCCAAAGGGGTGGAACCTGCCCCTTTAGTCATACCCCTTCAGGCACATACCTTGGACAAGGACACCAATATATGTAGGGTGGACATGCAATCCGGAAATGGTGGTCCAAGGTCATTGCCTGTTCTGAAAACTAACAGGCAACTCTAATGGAACCCTGAATTTTAAATTTCACTTTATTATTCTGAATAAAGTCATCATTGTTCTGAATAAAGTCAAGTGACTGAAAAATTGAGTTGAGTTATATTACTCATGTGGCAGTCTGAGGATCCTTGGTACATTAGGTGAAATATCTATAACATTTATCTGCCCTTGAAAGAATATTCAACACTTTGATAACATGTATGAGATGTGATCTAGACTGAGGTTAAATGAAAGATCTGTAACTATTGATAACTGGAATTTGAAAAATTAAGGCAACCAAACTGGCTTCTAATTTCCAGAACCTGAGGGCCAGTCAATGGTTTTCAACTCCTGTTTCAAAGCATTCTGCGACTTCCTTAATATTAAAATCATAATCACAAATTGAATTGAGGGTAGCAAAAGAGAGATGAAATATACGACATTTGTTAGATTCTGAAGTTGGAAAGGTCAGAAAAACATATCTCAGAATAAATCAGTATCACCTTGGAAAAGTAATGCCCTTATCTCTCCAAATTCTGGCTATGGTGCCTTAGGTTATGCATGCAAATTGGTACACACAATCAATTTGCATGCACAGCTTAATTGTTTAATTTGTCTAATTGGTGCCAATAATTGGCAATTAACACCTCATAATTGATACTAATTGGTACTAATTCCAATTCAATGGGAGGAGTGGCCTAGTGGCTAGGGCTGCAGCCTCAGCACCCTGCGGTTGCAGGTTCAATCCCAGTGCTGCTCCCTATGGCCTAGATTCACTAAACCTCCAAACCTTGTGCGATCCATTTTTGTTTTCATGCCGGCCGACGAATTCAGTAAAGGCCTGCATGCAAATGGGAACGATTGTTAACACGCCCCCCTACCCACGGCCAGAGCGATCCTCGCTTATGCGCACACCCTGACAGTAGTGACAGGAGAAGCAGCCTTCTGTCACTGCTGTCAGGGCTCAGCCCAGATCTCTCTTACCTGCTCCCGGACTCTCCTGCTCTCTGCTGTCGTTCCCTGCAGTGCAAGCCCGTGGTTTTAAAGCGGGCCTGCACTGCAGGGAACGGCGGCAGAGAGCAGGAGAGTCCGATGAGCAGGGAAAAGAGATCAGGCACCGGCTTGACACACTGGCCCTGCCCGACACCCCCCGCAGGCCCCGATCTCTCCTGCCTACCTTGCTCTGCCCATCTCTGTTGCCTGCTCCCGGACTCTCCTGCTCTCTACTGCCGTTCCCTGCAGTGCAAACCCGTGGTTTTAAAGTGGGCCTGCATTGTGTGGAATGGCGGCAGAGAGCAGGAGAGTCCGGCAAGCAGGGAAGAGAGATCAGAAAAGGGTGCAACAAGAGTCGAACAAAAGACCCGGCGTGGATAACTAAAATAGTGAAGGAAGCGATAGGCAATAAGAAAAACTCATTCAGAAAATGGAAAAAGGACAAATCTGAGGGAAACTGGAAAGATCACAGAAAGTATCAAAAAGAATGTCATCGTGTGGTTCGAAAAGCCAAAAAAGAGTATGAAGAGAGGCTAGCCAGGGAAGCACGAAATTTCAAGCCGTTCTTTAGATATATTAAAGGGAAACAGCCGGCTAGGGAAGAGGTGGGACCACTGGACGACGGAGACCAGAAGGGAGCGGTGAAGGAAGAGAAAGAGGTCACAGAAAGACTTAACATGTTCTTTTCATCGGTATTTACAAACGAAGACACAACCAACATACCGGAACCTGAACAAATCTTCAAGGGAAATCATGCACAAAAGTTAACATCCATGGAAGTGAGCCTTGATGAGGTGCGCAGGCAGATAGAAAAACTAAAAACTGACAAATCGCCGGGTCCGGATGGAATCCATCCAAGGGTTCTGAAGGAACTAAAGGAGGAAATAGCAGAACTACTGCAGCAAATTTGCAACCTATCTCTGAAAACAGGTGTGATTCCGGAGGATTGGAAGATAGCCAACGTAACGCCCATCTTTAAAAAGGGATCAAGAGGGGACCCGGGAAACTACAGACCGGTGAGTCTGACCTCGGTTCCGGGGAAAATGGCGGAAGCACTGATAAAAGAAAACATCGATAAACATTTTGAAAGAAACGAACTTCTGAAAACCAGCCAACATGGTTTCTGCAGGGGAAGATCGTGCCTGACTAACTTACTGCACTTCTTCGAAGGAATTAACAAACAAATGGACAGAGGAGACCCCATAGACATCATATACCTAGATTTCCAGAAAGCCTTTGACAAGGTGCCTCATGAACGTCTACTCCGGAAACTGAAGAACCATGGGGTGGACGGAGACGTGCATAGATGGATCAGAAACTGGTTAGAAGGTAGGGGTGAAGGGCCACTACTCAGACTGGAGAAAGGTCACGAGTGGTGTTCCGCAGGGCTCGGTGCTCGGGCCGCTGCTTTTTAACATATTCATAAATGATCTAGAAACAGGGACGAAGTGTGAGATAATAAAATTTGCGGACGACACCAAACTATTTAGTAGAGCTCGGACAAAGGAGGACTGCGAAGAATTGCAAAGAGACTTGGACAAACTAGGGGAATGGGCAGAGAGATGGCAGATGAAATTCAATGTTGGGAAGTGTAAAGTATTGCATGTGGGAAGCAAAAACTCGAGGTATAATTATGTGATGGGAGGGAAGTTTTTGAATGAGAGTGCACAAGAAAGGGACTTGGGGGTGATGGTGGACATGACAATGAAGCCGACAGCACAGTGCGCAGCTGCCGCTAAGAGAGCGAATAGAATGCTAGGTATAATCAAGAAAGGTATTACAACCAGAACGAAAGAAGTTATCCTGCCGCTGTATCGGGCAATGGTGCGTCCACATCTTGAGTACTGCGTCCAGTATTGGTCACCGTACCTTAAAAAGGATATGGCATTGCTCGAGAGAGTTCAGAGGAGAGCAACACGACTGATTAAGGGGATGGAAAACCTTTCATATGCTGAGAGATTGGAAAAACTGGGACTCTTTTCCCTAGAAAAGAGAAGATTAAGAGGGGATATGATAGAGACTTACAAGATCATGAAGGGCATAGAGAGAGTAGAGAGGGACAGATTCTTCAAACTTTCAGAAAATAAAAAAACAAGAGGGCATTCGGAAAAGTTGAAAGGAGGCAAATTCAAAACTAATGCTAGGAAGTTCTTCTTTACACAACGTGTGGTGGACACCTGGAATACAATTCCAGAGGAAGTTATAGGGCAGAGTACAGTACTGGGGTTTAAGAAAGGTTTGGACAAATTCCTGCTGGGAAAGGGGATAGAGGGGTATAGATAGAAATTTACTGCACAGGTCCTGGACCTGTTGGGCCGCCGCGTGAGCGGACTGCTGGGCGCGATGGACCTCGGGTCTGACCCAGCGGAGGCATTTCTTATGTTCTTATGTTCTTATGCCTGACATCCCTCCAGGCTCCGATCTATCCTGCCTGCCCTGCTCTGCCCCGATCTCTCCCTCGCCCCTTTCTCGGCACGGCCTTTGCAGCACCAAAAATTTGGGAGCAGAAGGGGTGCTCAGTCCCTCCTGCTCCTAGTCCTCCCACCCCACCCCTCGTCAGCCCAGGTGGTCGGGCCCGGCCCACCCACCCTGGTACCTTTAAAATAGTTGGGAGCAGGAGGTGTACCCACACCCTCCTGCTCCTACGCCAACGGTCTTCTCTTCGGGGAAGGAGGAAAGTTCTGCTGCTCCTGCTGGCAGCCGCCCAATAGCGGCCTTATGCCCCACCCTGGTGCATCATCTGATGCACGGGGAGAGGCCTAAGGCCCTGATTGGCTGAGACGCCTCGGGCTTCTCCCTTTGGAGGGGCCTGGGGCACCTCATTGAATCAGGGCTTTTTTTAGGGAGGAGTCTTAGGAAGTCCCTGATTGGCCATTGTTTTGTTACCGACAGGTCTGCAGCAGTTGGGTTTGTCAGTAGTAAAACCCGATTCAAAATAGCCAAGCAATTGTTAGTGAATCAATTGCTTGGCTATTTTGCATGGGGTTTTACTAATTTGCATGGAAGGATTGGGATCAGATTGCTATAGGCCTTAGTGAATAGTGCAGAATGGAAATTTGGTTGCAAAGAGCTTGCAAACCAATCGGTACACGATCGGTTTGCTTAGTGAATCTAGCCCTATGATCCTGGGCAAGTCACAACACTCCATTGCCCAAGATACGTTAGTCAGATTGTAAGCCCACCAAGACAGATAAGGAGAAATGCTTGAGTACCTGAATGTAAACCACTTAGTCTATAAGTGGTCTGTCTATAAATACTAAAATAAATAAATAATTAAAAGTTATATGCATGCCTTGGTAGACGCATTCTATAAAGTGCTGCATGCCAGTTCTAGTATGCAAATCTGAGAAGGGGGAGTGGCCAGGGGAGGAGCATGGGTATTCCTAGAATTTATGTGCATTTTTATAGAATACGCCCAATGCATGCACAAGTTAGGCACAAATATTTTAGGCCTGGTTTTCCTTGGCCTAAGTGGGTGCACCTACAAATTATGTCTTGCAACGGCGCTAAGCATAATTCTATAAAGTGCACGTAACTTCTATAGAATTGTGCTAAGCACCATTCTAGTCGGTGCTGATTTTTGTAGGCACCATTTATAGAATCAGGTCCTTTGTTAAAATCAAGGGCAATATGGTCTAGAATAGGGGTGGGCAACTCTGGTCCTTGAGGGCTGGAATCCAGTCGGGTTTTCAGGATTTCCCCATTGAATATGCATGCACTGCTTTCAATGCATATTCATTGGGGAAATCCTGAAAACCCGACTGGATTACGGCCCTCGAGGCCAGAGTTGCCCACCCCTGGTCTAGAATTAATGTTTTTTTCATTACATTGTTTTGGCTTAATATTTGTACCCTGTATATTATTCTTATGGTAATATACAGAGAACAAATATTAGCAACTTACTTATTTATCTATTTATTGTAGGTATTTATATATCACAATAAATAGATAAATAAGTAAGTTGCCTATATTTAGATCTGTTTCAGTCTATAAACGTAAGTCTGTTTGCAGGTTGCAGTAGCAAATAAGAAAGTACCACGAGTCTTAAAACACAGAGAAATCCTAAGTAGTGGATAAATCAGCTCTGCAAAGCTTCATCTTTTCCAGCTGTGCCTTTCTCTTTTTAATTTCTCCTTTGTGAACTCCATAGCTATGTTACCATTCAATCCTGGTTAGACACTTATATGCAGGTTGGTTCATCTTTCAGATAAAAGCTCTCCAGGTATCTCCTTCAATTGATGTGCAGCCCTCCTCTGTACTATTCAGAGTAAACTCAGGCATTTCCATGGTTTGTCTTGTTGAATAAAAATGTACAGAAATGATAAATGTGACGATGCATAATTCAACCTTGTAGTAGAGATTCTGTAATAGCAAAATTCAGAGAAGAGTCACATCTACAGTAATATTAGATGGGATTATGAGAACTTTGTAGTTTTGCCATTTATAAAATAACGTAACATAACATAAAACTTTATTTATGAATCGCAGATACCTCGCGGTCCTGTGCGATTTACAAAAGATATAACCAGCACATTAACTGTTGCTTTTATAATCAATTAAAAACACACAATAATCATTTTTTGAATTTACTAAATGAATACGTTTTCATTAATCTTCTAAAATACATGTAAGAGAATTGTTAACCCGTCAAATGCGCACATGACAATTGCGCCCCGACAATTTTGTGCACTGAATGGGAGGTGACCTGTCAAATGTGCCCCGACGGTGGATACTATTTTGTCTTTTTTGAGGGTTATAAAGTAACCCTTTTTTTTGAGGGGTGGGGGGATGACCCCCCCACTACACTTAGAGTAAATCATGTTTATTGATGTACAATAAGCAAATACACCATACAAAACATGACAAAAAGAGCGAGAATACCAAAAGTACAACAAAACAGCTTTTTGAATAAACCCCCCATTCCAACTCCCATCCACCCCCAAATGCAAACACCCCCCACCCCAGAATCTCCCCACAAAGCCCCTCCCCACACCAAAAACAGACCAGAGAGATTGCTGAGCAAGCTGTGTTCTTATGCCGCTCAGCAAGCACCAAAACAGACAACCACACCTCACTCCCCCCCAAAAACGATTCTCATCCTACCCAACAGACCAACCATATTCATCCGTCCCTCCACACCAACCAGCCACACTCAATCAAACAGCAGTACATCCATCCTGGGAAAGCAGCCAAAGGTTCACGGTATCATCAGTTAAAAGGAGTTTAAGACCAGACCTCTGTCCCTAGGGGAAAGCAACTGAATATAGGAGTCCCAGGTCTGCAAAAAAACTTGTTTCCTCCTGAAGGACAAGCGTTGCTCCAAAAGCATCAAGTTATGAAAACGATTTCTCCAAGCCCAGTAAGCAGGTGCGGTCGCTTGCATCCAGACACTAAGTATGATCTTTTTTCCGATAACCGCAGCCTTCCGCAGCAGCTTCCGATGTCCCCGAGCAGATACCCTCAAAGATTCCCCCACTACACTTAAAATATTCACTTGGTATCTAGTGTTAGGCTAAGGTTTACATAACTGAATATCTGGAAGGCCCTGATTTGCTCAGACTCCTCAGGCCCCGTTCCTTGGGAGAGGCTTGAATCACCGAAGGAGCCTGAGGAGTCTGAGCAAATAAGGGCCTTCCAGATATCCACTTATGGCAGATTCAGTCATGGGGCACAATTGTCGGGGCTCAATTTCCAATTGTCAGTGTGCCAAGAAAATGATAGTGAAATTAACGGTTATGGTTTTTGTATGGGTGCTTTGTTAGGACAATTCCTGTCACTATATAGACAGGTTAAGCTGTCTTTAGAAATGTGAAAAAATACAACAAAATCCAAATAGCACCAAAAGGTTCCACAAAGGAAACGAAGCAGCAAAATAACAAAAAGATTGTGGAACAGAAGATCGGATGTTTGGTTTCTATCCTGTGGGTCATTTATGACTGTATATACCTAAGGTGACCATATGTCCCGTTTTCAACGGGACCGTCCCGTTTTTAGATCCCATGTCCCGTTGTCCCCATACACAGCTTTGGGATGCCAAAATGTCCTGTTTTCAGGGACAGCATCCTGAAGCTGTTCGCGGGGACAATGGGAAAGGCGATTGCTACCCCTCCCTCCTTGCCACACCAAAACCAGCCTCTCTCCTTCCCTCCCTCCAGCGCCCAATTCAAACCCCCCCTCCCCAGTATACTACCGCTGCCACTGCTTGCCAGCCTCCCTCCTTCCCTCTCTTCAGTGCTGATTCAAACCAGCCCCCCCCCCCCCCCGGTCCGCTGCTGCTGCTTGCCGCCCAGAAGCCTTCTTCCCGATGTCAATTCTGACGTTGAAGAGGAAGTTCCGGGCCAGCCAGGCAGTGATTGGTTGGCCCGGAACTTCCTCTCTGATGTCAGAATTGACGTCGGGAAGAAGGCTACTGGGCGGCAGATTGGCACGGCAGGGAGGGAGTGAGGGGGACATAGGAAGGAGGGAGGAAAGAAGGAAGGAAGGGAGGAAAGAAGGAAGGGAGGAAGGAGGGAGGAAAGAAGGAAGGAGAGAAAGAGGCAGAGAAGAAGGGGGTTGTAAGCAGAAAAAAGACTAGAGAGAGAGAGGCCTGGACCAAAGAGGAAAGACAGGAGGAAGATACAGGACTATGGGAGGTGCAGACAGAGGGGGAGGGGGGAGTGGAGATCCTGAGGAAGAGCAGAGAGAGGTAAGGGAGAGAGAGGGAGATCTAGAACAAAGGTACAAAGGAGAACTGACACTGGATCTGGGGGCACAAAGGACATAGGAATGAACACTAAGGACATAGGAAGGAGGCACTGGGGACACTAAGGACATGGGAAGGGGCATTTAGGACATAGGAAGGAGGCACTGGTGGCACTAAGGACACAGGAAGGGGTACTAAGGACAAAGGAAGGAGGCATTGGGGGGCACTAAGGACATAAGAAGGAAGGCGGGAGGGAATAGAAAGGGACAATTGTTGGGCCTGAGTGCAGAAAGAAAGAAATGAAAGAAAAGATGCACAGTCAGAAGGAAATTCAACCAGAAGCTCATGAAATCACCAGACAACAAAGGTAGGAAAAATGATTTTATTTTCAATTTACATTACATTACATCAGGGGTGTCCAACCTTTTGGCTTCCCTGGGCCGCATTGGTTGAAAAAAATGTTTCTGGGGCCGCGTAAATGCTGCAGCAAGACAGAGGAGGGAGCCGGCAAGACGGTAAACACCCAGGGGCAGCAGAGGAAAACACTGCATCGCCTTCGACTGGGGCTGCACAAAATACTTCATGGGGCCGCATGTTGGACACCCCTGCATTACATTGTACTTGTTAACCGCTTAACCATAAGTTCGATGCAGTTTACAAACAGTAAACATAATACTGGAATAGAATAAGTTAGTTAGTCAAATGCTTGGAAAAGAGATAGGTCTTCAGCTGTGTTCTAAAATGTTTATAAGAGTGAGCTGTGAGCAGTAGTGCTCGAAATTCTTTGTCATGAATAGCTGCTTGGAACGCTAAAATATGATTAAGAAATTTCTTGCTTTTGCAGCCCTGGATAGGAAGAAAGTTGAACAGGGCATGAGTCTTTCTGCTATGTTTGTATGAAGCTAGAGAGAATCTATTAACCAAATAAAAAGGGGCTGTTCCGTATAGAGCCTTATAACAGAAACAACCCAACTTAAACAGTACTCGGGCCTCCATAGGCAGCCAATGTAACTCACAATAAAAAGGTATGACATGATTATATTTCTTCAGGCCATAAATCAGCCTGACTGCTGTATTCTGTATTAATATCAATCTCGCTAGTTCTTTCTTGGTAATTGTCAAATAGACAATATTACAATAATCAAGAACACTTAGTAATAATGATTGAACCAATAGTCTAAAGGCAGCAAATTCAAAATAAGTTCTAATTGTTTGTTGCCTCCATAAGGTAAAATAACTTTTACGTACCACTGCATCTATCTGATTCATCATAGTGAGATGCTTATCTAACACAACTCCTAATATTTTGATCGTTGGATGGACTGTGTACACAGTTGAATTTATACTAAAGGAGGGTTCAAAAAGGATTTTACTGAAAGACGCCACGAAAAACTTCGTTTTGTCAGAATTGAGTTTAAGTTTGAATTGCTGCATCCAAGAATTCATCTGTTTCATTACGGTCTCAATTTTGGTGGTAATCTGGGACAGGGCTGAATTAAAAGGTATGACGATAGTAATATCATCAGCGTAACTAAACATTCCTATATCCAAATTGCTCAAACACGATCCCAACGATGAAAGGTAAACATTAAATAATGTAGGTGAAAGCGGAGATCCCTGGGGAACACCACTTGGATTTTTCCAGGTAGAAGAGAGCTGAATCCTAAACCTAACTTTGAACCATAAGTAAACATTTCCCTGAAGACCCAGAGAATCTAAACAGATTAATAAATTGTTGTGATCTACAAAGTCAAAGATGCTACTGAGATTGAACTGGAGCACCAGTGCACTACTGCCCCTGCTTAATAAACTTTTCAGGTAGTCCAACAATGTAGCTATCACCCTTTCAGTACTGTAATGAGACCTAAATCCTGATTGTGAGGCATGAAGTAATGAGTGTTGCTCAAGGTGTTTAATCAATTGAATATGGACCAAACCTTCCATGATTTTTACAAAGAAGGGAATCGATGCTATTGGTCTATAATTAAATGACAGTGAAATGGATTCTTTAGTATTTTTAATTATTGGAGTGATAATTATGTTGACATCCTCTGATGGAAATTTTCCTAGTTCTAAGGAATTAGTGATCCATTCAAATAACTTCAATTTAAAGTTTAATGGTGCAACAGCTATCCAATCAGGAAGGCAAGAATCAAGCCAGTGAAAAATATGATTGTGCATATCTTTGAAATAGTTTAAGAAAGTCTTGTCATTCCGGCTTGTCAAATGTGTACCAACATAGATCTGCATGAACCCCTTCTTCTTTAGGTTTAGAAGAAAAGTCCACATTCAATGAGCAAGGTGAACAAGAAAATCTCAGAAATAGTACCTTGGAGCTAAAAAAATTAGCTAATTCATCAGAAGACGGAAGGGGTAACCAAGTAGATTGCGTCTTTTTTGTCACATTAAATGCATTGTTAACTAATTGAAATAGTTTATTAGCATTAGTACTTGTGACTCCTACTTTAGCTGTCCCTTAACATTTGTTTGTAAATTCTAACTTCATGTCTCCATTTTACTTTATCCTCAACTAATTTTGATTTCATCCATTTTTTCTCGAAACGACATACTGAGCATTTCATTCCGAGCAATTCAGAATCATACCATTTTTTAGAGTCATCTAATCACCTGTGGAAAATCAAGAATATTGTCTACTGAGAATGAGTCGACATGTTTCCGGAATTCAATTACAGTCAGTCCCCGTTTTACGAACATCCGACTTATGTCAGACTTCTACTTACGAACAGGGGTCCTGTTCTACCTTTCGTGTTCCAATGTGCCCCTCTCCCTCCTGAGTCCCAATATGCCCCTCTCCTCCTCTCCTGTGTCCCAACGCACCCCTCTCCCGCCCTCCTTCTATTCTGTGCCCCAATTATGTGCCTCCCTCCGGTGGGTGTTTACCTTCTTCTGGCTGGCTTCGTCCTCCTTCCAGCTGCAGTTGTTTCCCCACACAAGACCACTCTTAGTGGCTCCTATGCGCCTCTTGTGGCTGAGCCAGAAGCCTTCCCTCTGATGTCGGAGGAAGCTATACCGACGTCAGAGGGAAGGCTTCTAGCTCAGCCAGGGGACGTGCATAGGAGCCACTGCCCACAGCTTTATGCGGAGAAATGACTGCAGCTGGAAGGAGGAGAAGGTAAACACCTGCTGGAGAAAGGCACTTACTTGGGGCAAGAATGGAGGGAAGGAGGAAGAGAGAGGGGCGTGTTGGAACTTGGAAAGGTGAGAGAGGGACACGTTGGGACTCGGGAGGAGCACAAACTTTGGACAAAGGATGGAAGGAAGGAGGGGAGATGGCATGAACTTGGGACACAGAATGGAGGGAGGGAGGTGAGCATGAGCTATAGGATGGAAGATTGAAGGGAGTGAGGAAAAGAGATGCTGAGGTGGGGAGGGAATAGAAAGGGAGAATTGGGTATCTGAGAGGGAAAGAGAGATGGTGCACATGGGGAGATAAGAAAGAGGAGAATTGTTGGGCATAGGGAGGGAGAGAGAATTATTGGACATGGTGGGAGAGGAGTGAGATAGAGATGTATGGGGAAGAGAGAGATGAGAAGGAGTAATGTTGGATGCGGTGGAGAGGGAACAGTGGGACGGAATGGGATGCAAGAGGGGCCTCAAGGAGGTGGAGAAGGTGGGAAGAATACTAGGATCAGAGTTACATACAAATTCAATTAAAAAACAGTTTAAAAACCGGAACCTGTTCTTAACCTGGGGACTGCCTGTAATGTCAACATCAATTATGAGGTGTTGATTGCAAATTATCGGTGCCGATAAGGCCTGTTATTCAATTAAGTTGTGTGCATACATCAGCTGCGCACACCGGCGCACGAGCGCAACTCTAAGTGTCATTTTTAGAATTTGGGGGATAGTGAACCTGGAGCCAAAAATTCCTCTCCAAGGGAGGGAGAGTTCTGAGGAGTCAAGACAGGCCTGGAGATTTCATTCTTGCAGCTCAGAAGTCAGGAATCTTGGGATCCTCTCCCCAGTACCTAGAAAAAGACAGGAGTCAGATCCCCCTGTAAGTTTTATGTGAGTTGGAATTTGTATAATGAAATTGAGGCTGATTCTAAATGAGTTAGATAAAGTGTGCAAAAAGTCAGAAAAAGTTACAGTTCTGACTGGACAATTCATCTCTCATATTTTAATCAATCTACTCCCCGCTATGGGTCGTGCTAAACTGCTTTTGGCTACAGTGAAATGGAAAGTTATCTTGAAGCTCTTGTGCAATGATGATCGAATACTAACACGGACCATAGACTATGCAAGTTGCTAATTCAGACGATTGAAGAAATGGAGTGAATTTTGCACATTTTAAAAATATATTTATATATTTTATATATAAAGAGGGTTGTGGGAGAGAGCTCATTTTTTTTTTTAAATTTAATATTTATTGAATTTTTCAATATATTCAAGCATACAACTTGTACAGAAAGGAAATTTAGCAAGAAATTAATACAAATGAAAACATATATCAAAGAATATCAAATATGAGCATAAATTTCTACTCAAGTCCTCAAACAGATCCAAGAAGGGAAATAGGCGAATCAAAGAAATTATTTAAACCAGGCAATAACAAGTCGGATAAGATTAAAGCACCCTTTCTTAAACTAAGCACTTTCTTTCTCCAGAGATGCAGTTGAGAGAAAAGCTGTCAGTTGAGATGGCTCAAAGAAAACATATTTATGAGAATGATAATTAACAACACATTTACATTGATGTCGCAAGTAAAAGGTCGCCCCCAGGGATAAAACACCAGGTTTCCTTAACAAAAATTCTCGTCTCCTTCTCTCCGTATCCTTGGCCAAATCTGGAAACATCTGAATTTTACAACCTAAAAACTCTTTTTGTTTATTTTTAAAGAAAAGTCTCAGCAACCAGTTTTTATCTGGTGCGAGAGCTACTGTCAAAAGTAAAGTTGCCGGGGTCACTAATTCTCTATCAGACATTTCCAAAATATTAGATATATTCATTAAATCAGGTCCCAATTTCTGTTGTTGCTGTTGTTGGTCTTGAGGCTTATTTGGAAGATAATAAACCTGCGTGAATGGTGGTAATGACTCTTCAGGAAGCGCCAATACTTCCGTCATGTAGCGTTTCAACATTTCCCTTGGGGCTATCACAGAAACCCTAAGGAAATTTATCAGTCTGAGGTTATTATCACGAGAAAAGTTTTCCATTGCCTCCATCTTCCTTCTTAAGTTAGTATTGTCTTTGATTAATACCTCAGTAATTTGTTGGGAAACTTTTAATTCTTGATGAATATTTTGTGTTGAAGTTTTTGAGTCCTCAAGTCCAATCTTTAAATTTTTAATCTCAATTTCATGATTTTTTAGTTTCTTTTCTAATTGTTGTAATTGCGGGTTAATGGATTTTGCCAAATTGGCTACCAGATCCCACAGAGAGTCTAATGTAACCTCTCGGGGCTTCACAATTTGAAATGGTTGTAGTTTTAATTTAATTAGCTCACCCTCTGGCAGCGTGTCTCCTCCTGCAGTCTGTTGAATTCTCTCATCCCCCACTGCTTCCTCCTCAGTCTCCTCGTTCAGACTCCTCTGCTCCAGCAGGGAGTCCTGCAGCACAGTCCCCCCGTAGTTCTCCTTAGCCTCCGAGAGGAGGTGAACTCCAACCTCAGGAAGTTCCTCCTCTCGTGGGGAACTGGTCGACTGAGGGCGTGGGGGAGGTGCTCTTACTTCGGTGCTTAGCGATGTCTCCGGCCCCATGGTGAACGTCATTGACGCGCATCCGCCAAGCGTCTCCTGCGGGGAACTCCCCAAAGCTGTCGGCGTGCCCTGCATTCTCCTCATTAACTCCTCAATGTTTCCGAAGACGGCCGTTCTGGAGTGCTGCGAGGCTCCAGCAGCGCTACGATCCCTCCTCTTCGGCATCGCGAAAGGTAAAAAGTTGAAAGTGGGAAAAAATATTTTAAGGAGTTCCCGGGAGAGTGAAACTCAAGCGACTCCTTGTGCGGCCATCTTGGATCAGAAGTCTATTCAACTTAATCTTGTGGCCATGCAAACACAGTCTTCGGAGAGAGCTCATGATGTCTGGATGTTCTGATGTGTATGTGTTTGTAAATTGAGTTGAGCATTGAAATGTATAGTGAATGGTTATTGATAAAAGATAAAATTGTAATAATAAATAATAGATTTTAATACAAATTACAATACCATTTTCAACCACCCACCCCCACCCAATGATTATTCAATAAAACACAGAAACATAGACTATCACAATAACCTTACCCTATTCAGATTAAAAATATCCTCCCACCCTCCTCCCACCCCAGGTGGACATACTCAAAAGTCAAATTAGGACAGAAATAGCCCCCTCCCCTTTCCTGGATGTGTATGAAAATAAACAAAAACTGACCTTCTATAGTGACCTTCTATAGTGAAGTAATATATGATGACAACGGCCCCTAAACCAGCTTAAATAAATTACTGTGCCCCAAACTATCGGCATTCATTTTTTCATAATTATAGCTGGAGCACACATTTGCCCACCAGAAAGGAAAATTTAGGCGGTCATAGTTCTTCCAATTTCAGGTTACCATCTGCATGGTTATCCCGATCTTGACAAGAAAAAGACGGCATTTATAGCCAGGGCCGCCATCAGAAATTTCTGGGCCCCTTACTGAGCAATCCTATTGGGCCCCCCACGCACCCCTTCCCCCCTGACCCCCCCTTCTTCCATGGGCCGAATACACACATACTTTTCTCTGTCACCGCACTCTTTGACCAAAAGATTTGTAAGCCTGCAACCATGTCAAGGTAGACTCTTTCAGCAGGGCCCTAACCTAACCTAAACTAAACTAATCTATACCTATCTATTCTAAACTAACATATGTCTAGCACGCACAAACCCCTGTTCTACGTGGGAAAAATAACACCAGCTCAATGTTGGCGTTAGCATCTAGCGCTCGTGGCGTATGCTAAAGCCACTATCGTAACTTAGTAAAAAGAGCCCTATTTTTATTAGTTAATTATTATTATTATTTTCCAATGCTCAATATGACTTCCTTTTTTAAGGTTTGACTCTTGTGCCAGAATATTTTTACTAAATTTAAGAAGTATTTGCCCTCTTTCAAATGGTATAGAAGTTAAAAAAAGGGACAGGCGTTAATGAAGTCATTAGGTTCAATCTAGCCATTTATTTCTGCATGAATTTAAACAACTAAAAAAAAAAAAGATAAATATAGCTCATCCAGTCATACAAGAAATGGCTCTACAGCAGGGGTGCCCACACTTTTTGGGCTTGCGAGCTACTTTTAAAATGACCAAGTCAAAATGATCTACCAACAATAAAATTTAAAAAAACCCCACAAAGCACACTGTATGCAGAGAAAATGTTAATTATCATTTATATTCCGCGGGTTTTCAAAGAGGTCAAGTCAGACGATTCTATGCAATGTCACCTCAGGAACAACTATATAAAAATAGACAAATATACCCCCTCCCTTTTTACTAAATCGCAATAGCGGTTTTTAGAGCAGGGATATGCACTGAATGCCCTATGTTGCTCTCGATGCTCATAGGCTCCCTGCGCTAAAAACCACAATTGCAGATATAAATTCTCTAAACAGACACATTTTGATCACTAAACTGAAAATAAAATCATTTTCCTACCTTTTTGTCTGGTGATTTCATGAGTCTCTGTTTGCACTTCCTTCTTCTGACTATAAATCCAATATTTTTTTCTTTCTGCCCCTCCCCTTTTCTTTCTGTCTCTCTTTCTTTCTCTCTCCCCCTGCCCCCCCCAAGCCATCGCGCCAATTTCTCCACTTCCCCGATTCTTTCCCTACCCCCTAAGCCACCATGCCGATTTCTCCCTGC
Organism: Geotrypetes seraphini; assembly: GCF_902459505.1. NCBI lineage: Eukaryota > Metazoa > Chordata > Amphibia > Gymnophiona > Dermophiidae > Geotrypetes > Geotrypetes seraphini. The sequence goes on from NC_047097.1 coordinate 46,655,561, forward strand.
TTCCACGAGCCAGGCCAGGAATGTACAAGCGATTGGCTGGCCCAGAACTTCCTCTCTGACATCAGAATTGACGTCGGAAGTGAAATCTTGTGAGTCCGGTGCTTCTACGCGCTTGGCCTGGCTCAGGGAGGCAGGAAGAAAAAGATTGCCAAGGCAACGCGATCGACTCACATTGCCTTTGCGATCTACTGGTCGATCGCACTCGACCATTTGGGCACCCCTGCTGTTATGGTATCCTGTCCTGACCTGAGGAAAGGGGTTTAGTCCCCAAAAAACTGCCTTATTTCCATTTCCTATTTATAAACTTTAATCAATAGATACAATACTACTTGATTCTACGTAAAGCAACAAAACAATTTTTTCTACCTTTTGTCGTTTTTGCTTTAATTATCTTGTCTTCACTCTTCTTTCTAGCCAGCATCTGTCCGCTCTGTCTTCCATACAGCATCAGCCCCTTCCATCCACTGTCCGCCCTCTCCCCGTTCCATATGGCATCTTCCCTCTTTTTATGCTCCTTCAATAAACTGTCTATCCTTTTCCCCTTTCTCTTCTCCTTTGTACATGATTGATTTCAGCTCTGCCAACTCTCCATTTTTCTCTCTCTGTCACCACCCTGTTCCCTATGCTCTGGCATCTCTCTCTTCTCCTTTCTTTCCTTCGCACCCCACAGTCTGGTATCTTCCCTTACCTGATTCTCTAGCATCTCACTCCTTTCCTTTTCTTCCATCTCTCCCTCCCCTCCATGCTCTGACATCTCCTCCTTCCTTTCCCCCTTCCTTTTCCCTTGGTCTGGCATACTTTCCTCCTTCCCTCCATGCCCTGGCATCTCTTCCTCCCTACCTTCCCTCCAATCCCTGGCATCTCGTTTCATTCCCTCCCTCATCTTCTTTCTCCCTCCAGTTGGTTGCAGCAAGTCTCTCCCTCTGTGCTCCCTTTCCTCCTTCTGTCACCCATGACCTGGCGTCATGAACTTCTTCAGGCAGCAGCATTCACAATTCGCTGCTGTTGCCAGCTCTGGGCCTTCTTCTCTGTCGGGTCCTGCCTTCATGGAAACAGAAGTAAGCAGGACCCGGCAGAGAGGAAGGCCTGAAGCTGGCAACAGCAGTGAATTGTAAATGCTGATGCTAGCCAAAGAAGTTCATGACGCCAGGTCAAACACCAGGGGCAGACTGCTACTCTCCCCCCCACGACTCTCCTATCTCTCCCTCCCTCCCATCATGAGACTCTAAACAGCACTGCTCTATTCTAAGCAGGCTGCTTCAGGGCTTTCTCCTGCCGTGATTCCCTCTGGCACGTCACTGATGAGGGAAGGAGGGAGAGATAGGAGGGTTGGATCAGGTTGGGGGTCGCCCGGGATGATGATGAGGCTGCTGCTGCCGCCAGCGAATCCAGCAAGGGTGAGGCCCTCTGGAAGGCCCCCCCTGACTATTTCGGGCCCTAGACCTGTGCCTACTGGGCCTATCCTTTAATCTGGCCCTGCTTCCCCCCCTTATGCCCTGACATCTCTCTCTTCCACTCCATGGTATGGTATCTCCCTTCCCTCCCTCCCATGGTCTTTACATCTCTTTCCTCCTTTTCCTGATCTTCCTTCTCCCTCCTTCCCTCTCTCTCCCCAATTGGGTGCAGCAGTATTTCTCTTCCCCCTCCCCCCACTGGGTACAGCAGTATCATCAGCATTTCTCTTCCCCCCCAATTGGGTACAGCAGAAGCAGCATTTCTCTTTCCCCTCCCCCCTAATTGGGTGCAGCAGCATTACTCCTCCCATTCCCCCCCCCCTGTCTCACACACCCGGCAGATTCACTACAGACAAAGGCAAGTTGCAAGTTTCCCTTGGTCGCTGACCTATCTCCCAAAGGGCAGCGACAGAGAGAAGTTTACAACTTGCTGCTCTTGCTTACTTCGGGCCTTTCTCGTTGCCGGGTCCTGCCTTCACGGAAACAGAAAGTAGGCAGGACCCGGCAGCGAGAAAGGCCCGAAGTAAGCAAGAGCAAGTAAGCTTCTCTCCGTGGCTGGCCTATCTCCTGCATGCTCCGGGGCTCTAATGGTCCGTGCCGGCTTCTCTTCTCTACCCTCCCCCGACGTAACTTCTGGTTTCGGAGGGAAGCCGGGTTTTTTTTTTGTTTAAAGTCCAGCGGGTTTTTCGGCGGCTCTTCAGGCTGCGCATTAAGCAGTGGCGGCAGCAGGATTCAGCAGATGACAGCCGGGCGGGCATCTAAATTTGCTGGGCGTTGCGCCCGGCTGAAAAGCGCTGGGGAGAACACTGGGGAGCCCGGGCCCCCTGTCAGCTCCAGGCCCCTGAATGCAGGACTGGTAGTACTGCCCTGATGGCGGCCCTGTTTATAGCGATCCATAGGGGGGTTTAACATCTAACGTTCCACATATGACCGCCTCATAAGTCAGTGGAATTGATGATTCCAATATGTTGTTAATCGTACCCCATATTGACCTCCAAAAGTTAAGTATCAAAGGACAATAGAACAGATGATCCAGTGTCCCTATGTCCAGATGACAATGCCAGCATCTATTAGATTTAGAACTGTCTAACTTGTGTAACCTAACAGGGGTCCAAAAATATTTTAATCAGTGCTATTATTAAAGTGAGAAATCCCCCCAAGATAGGGCTCAGAATTTCAACAAAAGCATCCTGAATTGCTGAGCACTAGAACAGAGTTGCAGGAACATCTCTAGAACACAGCTATCCAAGTGACAATGCTGCTCATTGTCGTGGGTAACATCGTGGGGCTCCTGCTCATCTGATATGTATGTGATGTTTTGAATCTCATTGCACAATAATGCATTTTATTCAGTCTCTTTCACAGCAAAGCCTCTGCTGCCAGAAGGCTAATAGAAGAAGAAAGAGGAGGCTTTATTTCTGAACAATTGCGGAGCTTAGTCTACAGCATGTGTTCAGTAAGGTCAATGCCTTTTGTCACTACAGTCGAGAGCTTGGCTAGAAATGAAATTCTGGAACAACGTGGGACATGGGGGGGGGGGGGGGGCTCAGCTCCAGAGATTCCGATACTGTTGCAATTGCTGTCTCCTGCCCGCAGTCCGTGCATCTGAGCCTTTCGTTATGCATTTTAGGTGAATACATTAAGAAAATCATTCAGTTTGACTGGCAGACTCGGACAATTGAGAGTAGCAGTCCCAAGATACGCAATGTCTTATTTTGAGGAAAATGTTTAGAATTCCAAATTCTAGGCAGCAATAGAAATGCTAAAAATGAGCTTAAGCAGATAGGATAGATATTTTCAGTTTCTTACTTCCATAAGGAATACCATTAGTCAAAAATAATTGCTGCACGTTTAAGCACTGATCAGTTAGAAAAGAAGCCATTCGATACATTTGTGCATCATTTTAGATACCACAAAGAAGAATTGATTGGATGGGATTTATTATTCCTAATTGACATGGGTGTATATGAAAAAATCAACAGCAGCTATATACAAGATACATCCTCATACAGCATATTACAATAACATTTTCGTACTTTAGCAGTTAAGCGTAACTCTTCAAATCAAAGCCCCCGTTAGTAGTATTTAATACTTTATTCAATATCTGTCGTACCGTAATATTGCTGGAACATAACTGTCTTCAATAACTTCCTAAAAGCTAGATAGAGCATACCACCGAAAACTTGTCAAATACAGAATTCCACAAGGCACGCCGAAATTGTGGTACATCATGGGCCAGATTCTCTAAATGATGCTCAAATTAGAAAAAATGGCACTATCTGCTTCTCTGTAAAGTGCTTATACCCTTAATAGAAAAGTGCTTAAGCATGGATCTCATGCACAGTGGTGTAGCAGGGGAGAGGGGGCAAAGGGGGTGGACCGCCCCGGGCAACATGCACCCCTCATCCTCTCCGCCTCTTCCCATTCCTCCCATCGCCACACACGCGCCCCCTTCCCTTCCCCCCATACCTCTAGTTGAAGTTGCTCTCACCCTTGCTGTGCCACTGCTCGCGCCTAACTCTGGGTGCCAGCCTAATGCCTGCTCAAACCTGGTGTAAATGCTGGCTCGCAAGTTAGGGCGCTGATCCAGTATTCTTTAACTACATGCGCAATATTTTGGAATGCCTCTGACACACCCATGCTCCTTATAAGACACACACTGTGGCAGTTAGGAGCACTCACTTATAGAATAGTGCACAGTTGTTAATGAGCACCAATTAACATCAATAATTAATTGTTAGCACTCAATTATTGATGTCATGGAGCTCGTCAAGCAATTAATTTGCGTGTGCTTCTTGGTGTGCAAATCTGCCTAACTTTAGGCGCCGATTTATAGAATTGCTTTTAATGTGTATTAGTAAATGAATCATTTATAAGCTGCTTCCGTTCGCCCCACTTCAACTATGACAAGATGAAGTGAAGTGATGTTCACCAAGGTGTGTACATATATAATGATGAATATATAGTGAATATATGGTGTGTACATATAGTGGTGTACTTATGGTGGTACATATATGGTATGTACATATATTCACATATATGGTAAATATATGATGAATATATGGTGTGTACATATATAAAGATGAAGTGAAGTGATGTTCACCAAGGTGTGTACATATATAATGATGAATATATGGTGAATATATGGTGTGTACATACCACACATATATGGTGTGTACATATGGTGGTGTACTTATGGTGGCACATATATGGTATGTACATATATTCACATATATGGTAAATATATGATGAATATATGGTGTGTACATATATAAAGATGAAGTTCACCAAGGTGTGTACATATAAATATTGCAGCTACTCGTGTTACTCGGAGAATCATAAGATAACTATAAATTTTCTCAATTATAGGCAATATTTGGATAATGAAGGGGCAATCAAGGAGGAGGATGAAGAGGTGGAGAGACCACTAGCAGGAATGATGACGGCAGAATGGAAAATAATAGAGTAACTGAAATAATATGAACATATCCAATGTTATCTTATGTTTGATGGCCATAGAACCTATGCTAAAATCTGATCTAGGTTTTACAGCTTTATAGTTTTCACACATCATAGAACGCGAATGGCAGAATTCCAGACATTCTACTGTGAAATTAAATGTCTACTGCGCTTTTGCAAAGGGTGCGGTTTGAAGAAGAGAACAGCAGAATTGGCTTTCTTCAAACGATTAATACACACTTCTGATTCTTTTGGTCCCATTCCTAGTTTTCTTGTTCTGATGTGAGACTATTTGAGCATTTAGGGCAAAGAAAGCTTTTGCTTGTCTCGTCTTAATGGTGCATTTGGCAATGCATTCCATTCATTGAGTCCCCTTTGCATCTCAGATGGCACATGTGGCTTCCATGAGAGCACAACACAGCTGACAATCTGTGGTCTACATGATGATGGTGACCTATGTCTCCCTCAAAGCTGACATCTCACCACCGGAATTAGTTTATAACCTAACTTTGTACTGATGTATCTCATGAACGTCTTGTGTTTCAGGCAGGTATAAAAGTTCTGGTTCCAGCATCCAGTTTTGATGATGATGGCAGTCGAGATAAACATCCAGTAGAAATCTTTAGGTGGGGGGGGGGAAACATTTTTTTACAATAGAAATCTTCAGTGCTTGAAATAATTGCTTTGACATTTTCTTAATGTTTTCTTGAGTACAATTAATATATATTGAAAATCAATATGGCCCCCCACTCATAGGAAACCTCATTCCATATAAAGGACATAACATTTTATGTGTAATGGAGCACATGAGGAGAAGCACAACATGTCTCAGCAGCAACCTGGATTTAATGTTCATTCTTGTCCTGAATTACAGGCTAAAAATTACAGCTTTCAAATAACTCCAAGCAAGACTGAAAATGCAATAGCTTGCCTTCTTTAAACATGTTGAGTCTTATTTTTACCACAGGAAAAGGATGGGAGCCTATTCCCCACCATCTCTCTTACAAAATAGCTCTTTTATCATTTAAAATTCATCAGACAAACTTTCCAATATTTCTAGACAGATTATTAATACCATACACCCATCTTAGAGCTTTACGTTCGACTGACCAAAATCTCCTCTTAAAGATCATTGGCACCAGTTGCAATGAGATCTTTTCAATCACCGCTCCCCGGATATGGAACTCCCTTCCTGCTCATCTTAGAGATGAACCATTATTAGATAGATTTAAGAGTTCCTTGAAAACCTTTTTGCATAGGGATGCTTTTGAAATCTAAACCTTGAGGCTCGGTACGGTCGACCGTTAGAATGCCCTCTCATCGATTCTCATCCCAATTGTTTTATCCCTCATTGTTTTCTTTAAACACACAGTTCTACCGCCTCGCACCTTGTCTCAGGTTTGCCCATTGTCCAAGTTTGTCCACGTTTGTATTTTAAACATTCTTGTGCCCCCCTATTTTAGCGATATACACCGCTTAGAAATTTTATAGACGTCTGGATCAAATTTTAAATAAACTTGAAGCTTGAAACTATTCTTGCTCCACGCCTCTCCTGTCACAGATTTAGGTGGAGGGGAGGAGGGAGGGGATTGGTGAGGTACCTCCTGGGGTGGTTCAGTCCATGCTTCCCCTCTCTCCTGAAGATCATGATATGATACCTATAGGAGCAGGCCTGTGGTGGCCGTGCCTCTTCCTTCCACACAGGCTTCCTGTTACTAAGGAAGGAAACTTGTGTGAGAGGATGATGCTGCCGTACAGGTTCATATAGTTGCTGCTGGGGGTGCTGGATCAAGAGCACAGTGAACCAGTGTTTATATTGTTTGTGCTGGTGACAGGATAGATGCTGGAATGGCACCTTAAAAATTTGAAGCCACAGGTGCTTGACGACATTGTCCACTCCAAAATCCAGGCTTGCATGATGTCCCTCTTCCTTATTTTATTTGCTTTTAAATGTATGAAAAAGCTGTCTTTCCCGAGATGCTCTGAACAGTATTTTGCCCAGTTTCCAAGCTTATTACAGCGAATTTCAGTCCAAAATGTCCTTGTCAGTTCGTTTGATAATGGTTAAAAGATAAAAGTTGCAAAGCTGCACAGTAGACAAAAGCACAGGATTTGGATTTAACTGTTGCCTTTATCACTTGTTCAAGCAAGTTACATTCAGGTGTTTCCATGTTCATGGAGGGCTCACAATATAATATTTTACCTGGAAGGTTAAGTGACTTACTGCAGTGGGATATGAAATGGGCTTCCCTAGCTCTCAGCCCACTGCTGGGGCCATTAGGCTAGTAGTTCAAAAATAAATACAATATAGTGTGAAAAGTGATATTTATGCTAGGAAAATCTATGTGGCTGGGTTAATGCCAGTATACATAAGGAAAAATGGGGGAAAGAAAGAAATGGAATTTTATATAGAAGCTTTTATCCACTACTACTACTAAAAATCATTTCTTTTTTTTTTTATTTTTAAATCTTTATTCATTTTTAAACTTATAATAAGTGTGATAACATATCCATACAAATAACCATAAATATATCACTTAATAATCAACAATGATACATATAGCGCTACTAGACTTACATCAAAACACAGAAGAGACAGTCCCTGCTCAAAAGAGTCAAGACAGACAAACTGGTCAAGAAGGTGCATCAATACACAGTGTTCGGGGGGGGGGGGGGGGGGGACGGGACGGGACTATATAGAGCTGCATTATGATGTCATCCAGAATTCTGGGTATGACCCATATGCATTGTGATGTCACTGAGCTTCAAATACTACTACCTCTAATCATTTATATAATGCTACTAGACAGATGCAGAAGAGACAGTCCTTTCTCAAAAGAGCTTACAATCTAGTCAAGACAGATAAACTGGACACGAAGGTGCATCGCTACACAGTGCTCAGGAGGGGAAACCATATACAGCTGCATTATGATGTCATCAAGAATTCTGGGTATGATTCAGATGCATTGTGATGTCTCTGAGCATTCAGGCTGCTGACCCTCAAGCCTTGCATTAAAGATTGCTGGTGTAGAAGGACCGAGGTTGAGATAGACACTAAAGAATGACATGGGATGGTTTCCCACGATTATCCACGGGGACGGGAATGGTGATGAATTCTATCACTGTATCATTCTCTATTGAAGCATATAATCAGCATACATAGTGCACTCACCACTGTACATCCAGTGGTAACATTCAGGGGGGAAGTTATTTTACCACAAGACGGCTCAGGGGAGATATGATAGAGGACTATAAAATACTGAGTGGAGTGGAACGGGTAGATATGAATTGCTTGCTTACTCTTTCCAAAAATACTAGGACTATGGGGCATGCAATGAAGCTATTAAGTAGTATTTCTTCACCCTCTAATTAAACTCTGGAATTCGTTGCCGGAGAATGTGGTGAAAGCAGTTAGCTTAGCAGGATTTAAAAACGGTTTGGATAGTCTCTAAGCCATTATTAAGATGTTTGATTGATTTCCTTTATTACACTTGTATTGTCTTCTTTCCTTTTATTTAATGGCATTCCTTTCTATTTTAATATGATTTATTTATTTGTAAGTCGCTTTGACATTTAGCTATATCGGGGTATCAAATTTTAAATAAATATAAACATAAGCAGCATAAAATCTGTTTTACTTTTTGGGTTTCTGGTTAGCCACTGTTGAATACAGAATACTGGGCTTGATGTACTTTCGGTTTATCCCAGTATGATATGTTCTTATGTTAAGTTTGTGCTATGTTAGTATAGGGTCTCATTGCATAACATGGGACCCTGTGCTAAAATAGCATGATTGTGGTAAAATAATTGGCCTTAATGGAGCCCGTGATGGTAAGAGGTTAGTGGCCACTGCTAAACATATAAGTAGGGTTAACACATGTCCAGATTTACCTGGACATGTCCAGGCGTCCGGACAGCTTTCCAAAACCTGGCACTTTGTCCGGGTTTTGGAAAGCTTTGAGCTCGCGGCCACGTCTGGAGGGCACCTGCGCACGCATGGATGCACTGTGATGATGTCATACACATACATGCATGTGTGTGACATCATCGTGTCTTATCTGTGCATGCTCAGAGGCCCTCCAGATGTGGCTCCCAGCTCGAGGAGAAGAGGTTTGGGGGGGGAGGCGGGGCTGGGGCAGAGCGGGGCATGACTTGGGTGGAACAGGATGGGGTTGGGTGGAACTAGATGGGGCTGGGGGCGGGGCCACATGTCTGGATTTTACTGTTGTAAAATTTGCTAACTTGTGCACTTAGATGGAATAAGAACATAAGAAGTTGCCTCCACTGGGTCAGACCAGAGGTCCATCGCGCCCAGCAGTCCGCAACCGAGGCGGCCCATCAGGTCCATGACCTGTCAAGTGGTCCCTGCCTCATCCTATAACCTATCACTACTTCTGTCTGTATTTAGATAGATGTGTGTGCTGCCTCTGTGGGTCTTCGTCCTGCTTTATGGATGCTATGCAGACTTTCCTCTACTTTCCCCTCATCCTTCTCTTCCTCTCTGCTGACTTGGCTCATTTCCTGTCTGATATAGCTGATCAGGCCGTAAGCACTTGCTTCTGGCACTGAAGGAATTTTAATTAAAAACAAGAAAATCATTTGGTTCTATGAGTCAGAACCTAGTGATTATAGCTAAATCCATCCATAGCACACAACTCTGTACGCTAAAGTATGACAGAAAAACATTCTAAAAGCAAAGAATCTGAAGGCAGAAAGATCAGGAAAATAACAGCCTGCAAAATAGTCAAAGGGGCTGTTATCTGCACTGATGCTTAGGAATGAATGGATGGCAACATTATTTACGAATATAAGAACATAAAAACAGCCATTCTGGGCCAGACTGATGGTCTATCTAGCCCAGTATCCAGCTTCCAACAGTAACCAATCTAGGGCCACAAGTACCTGGCAGAATCGCAAAGATTATGAACATAAGAACATAAGAAGTGCCTCTGCTGGGTCAGACCAGAGGTCCATCGTGCCCAGCAGTCCGCTCGTGCGGCGGCCTAACAGGTCCAGGACCTGTGTAATAGTCCTCTATCTATACCCCTCTATCCCCTTTTCCTCCAGAAAATTGTCCAATCCCTTCTTGAACCCTAATACCATACTCTGTCCTATCACGCCCTCTGGTAGCGTATTCCAGGTGTCCACCACCCGTTGGGTAAAGAAGAACTTCCTAGCATTGGTTTTGACACTTTCCCCTTTCAACTTTGCCGAATGTCCTCTCATTCTTGTGGTTTTCGAAAGTTTGAAGAATCTGTCCCTCTCCACTTTTTCTATGCCCTTCATGATCTTGTAAGTCTCATATCCCCTCTAATTCTCCTCTTCTCCAGGGAAAAGAGCCCCAGTTTCTCCAATCTCTCAGCGTATGAAAGGTTTTCCATACCTTTTATCAAACGCGTCGCTCCTCTGAACCCTCTCGAGTATCGCCATATCCTTCGTAAGGTACTGCGACCAATATTGGACGCAGTACTCCAGATGTGGACGCACCATCGCCCGATACAACGGCAGGATAACTTCTTTCGTTCTGGTTGTAATATCCTTCTTGATTATACCTAGCATTCTATTCGCTCTCTTAGCGGCCGCTGCGCACTGTGCCGACGGCTTCATTGTCTTATCCACTATTACCTCCCAAGTCCCTTTCTTGGGTACTCTCACTCAATAACATCCCTCCCATCGTATATAGCTGTACCTCGGGTTTTTGCTTCCCACATGCAATACTTTACATTTCTCTACATTGAACTTCATCTGCCATCTCGTCGCCCACTCCCCTAGCTCGTTCAGGTCCCTTTGTAATTCTTTGCAGTTCTCTTTAGTCCAAGCACCACTAAATAGCTTGGTGTCGTGTGCAAATTTTATTATTTCGCACTTCGTCCCTGTTTCTATATCATTTATAAATATATTGAATAGCAGCGGTCCGAGCACCAACCCCTGTGGAACACCACTCGTGATCCTCCTCCAGTCCGAGTAGTGGCCTTTCACTCCTACCTTCTGCTTCCTATCCGCCAACCAATTTCTGATCCATCTGTGTACGTCTCCTTCCATCCCATGCTTCTTCAGTTTCCACAGTAGGTGTTCATAGGGTACCTTGTCAAAAGCTTTTTGGAAATCTAAATATACGATGTCTATGGGGTCCCCTTTGTCTATCCATTTGTTAATTCCTTCGAAGAAGTGCAGTAAGTTCGTTAGGCACGATCTCCCCTTGCAGAAGCCATGTTGGCTTGTGATCAGAAGTTTATTTCTTTCGAAATGCTCATCGATGCTGTCTTTTATCAGTGCTTCCGCCATTTTTCCCGGGACCGAGGTCAAACTCATTTCCCCAGGTCACCTCTTGATCCTTTTTTAAAGATGGGCGTAACATTGGCTATCTTCCAATCCTCTGGGATCACTCCTGTTTTCAGGGATAGATTACAAACTTGCTGTAGTAGTTCCACTATTTCCTCCTTTAGTTCTTTCAGTACCCTAGGGTGGATTCCGTCCGGGCCCGGCGATTTGTCAGTTTTTAATTTTTCTAACTGCCTACGTACATCTTCAAGGCTTACTTCCATGGATGTTAATTTATCTGTTTGGTCTCCTTTGAAGATTTGCTCAGGTTCCGGGATAATTAATGACTTTTCCCACTTCTGTCGCAATAGCAGATTACAGACTTTTCTTCCAGGAACTTGTCCAAACCTTTTTTAAACTTAGATGTGCTAACTGCTGATACCACATCTTCCATCAAAGAGTTCCAGAACTTATTCTAATTCTCCTTTACTTGTGTTTATCTATCAATGAAAGGAATGTTGAGACAGTTAATAAGATTATCTGGTGTAATTATTTAATCGGATACACATAATTCACAGTATGTTTTTTCTGTAAGGCTCTACTTTAGTGAATTAGAAACGAGGCAGCAGGTGGGGGCGGATCAAGATGGCGGCGATGTAGAGAAGCTGTGAGAGACACTGTACAATTCTCTCCTAGCCTGCATTTCCTCATCAAAATAATACCCCGATTCCTTGATGCCCCATACTAAGAGGAAAGGGGTGGTCAGGGCTTCTTCCTCGCCGGCCCTGACGTCCACCCCGATATAGCAGACCATGGACTGTTTCTTTTCGGCTCTTCCGGAGCCTGTATATACTGGAGTGGAGAGCTCGGCGTTGGGCGGCGATTTGAGGAAGTCACTAGCCCTTTCGGGCACTGAAACTTCTTTATCTCCTCCGGGTTCTTTCATGCCTCCGTACCCGGTGACCACCGAGACGCTGCGACGAGAGGCACACGCTGTCGGAAGCAGAGACGCGGGGTCTCCCGGCGAGGGCACAGCGTCGACGGCTGGACAGCTGATGGAAGTCAGCAAGAGAGGGGAATCTCTATCCTCTCCGACGGAGGCCTCCATGAACAGCATCTGGCACTTGCTTCAGCGGATGGAGGGGAAAATGGAAAAATCAACTGAGGAGGTAACAAAAATAACAGAGAAATTGGATTTGTTAACTGGAACAGTTGAAGCTATGAGAGTAGATTATACTGGCCAAGCTAAACAGATGCAGGAGGAAATACAACACTTACAACAATTTAAAGTGGCCTCAGTTAAATAGTTCCTCCATTCCTAAGAAATTGGAACAATTTGAAAACTTCAATAGATGTTTGAACCTCTGTATCTTAAATTTTCCTCAAATTCCAGGTGTCTTGCCTTTAGATTTACTGAAAAGATATTTAATTGAAAATTTAGAAGTTTCTTCAAATTGTATTCCTCCAATAAATAAAATTTATTACCTACCGAATAAGAAGACGCCTGGAAGAGAAGAAGGTGAAAATGAGATTGAAAGAGAGAAAAGAGGAAAGATTAACGTGATAGATTTTGCTAATATGACTGCTCTACTTGAACAAACAATAATGTCTGAAACAGATAGAGCAACGCTCTTAGTATCATTTGTTTTTGAGCAAGATGTAAATATGATCATGAAATTGTTCTTCAAAAACTCTCAAAAATTATTTGGGGGATAGAAAATATGGATATACCCTGATGTTGCTAAGACTACACAAGAACGGAGGAAACAATTTCTTTGTAAGCGTCAACAGACTATAAATATGGGAGCAACGTTTCTTTTGGCATACCCCTGTAAATGCTTGGTCAGATACTTAGGTGTTAAATATACTTTTTTCTCTCCTAATCATTTGAAGGAATTTCTAGATGTTAAGAAGATCATCAAGGATTGAAGGACAATGGACGTAAAGGGCGCTTGATACATAAGCCTATAGGTTTAACTAATGCCTCTTAATTTTCTCTCATAATTTATTTTTGCTTGCTCACCCCCCATGATAGTGGTCTAAGAAGGGGATAATCAGTATGATTGTATAATGACGTATTTTAATTTGTTGGTTTGTTTTCCTCCCTGTTTTTGATGGAACAAGATGTATTCTTGTGAAATTTGAATGTATAATTAAAATAAATAATAATAATTAAAAAAAAAAGAAACGAGGCAAGATTAACCTTTTGGTGAGTCCAGGCAATAAGTGGATTGGGTTCAGTGGCGTAGTAAGGGGGGTGGTGGTACGCCCCCGGGCTACATGTTGGTGGGGGCACTGGCACCCCTCATCTTCTCTGTACCCCCGCTTCTTCTCACTTCTCCCCTGACCATGTGCGCCCCTCTCCCTTCCCTGTACCTCTAGTTTGCTACGAGCAACAACTTCAACTTGCTCCTCATGACCCCTTCATCTCTCCTGCTGACATCACTTCTGGGTGATGCACATAGGAAGTGACATCAGAAGGAGAGCCGATACGGTTGCACTAACATTGTTCTTGTTGCTTGTGGAGGTGAACAACTAGAGGTATAGGGGAAGGGAAAGAGGGGTGCACGCGTAGCAGGGAAATCAGGGAAGGAGGGTGGGGGGTAGAGATGAGAGCAGGGGAGAGGTGTCACCGCCCCAGGTGCCTCTCATCCTCGCTAAGCACTGATCGGGTTCTTGCTGTGATATTTGTTTTTGCTGTGAATTCACAAATATACAATTAAGCCTAGAGATAGGCTGAAGAAAAGAGAAAAAAAATAACAAGCAAAATACGTACAAGGAAAACCAAAATATAGTTAATCAGCTCAATTCCACCATAATAGGAGTCCAATATAAAACAAGAAAAGAGGAAAAAGGAAATAACCTCACTATGAGCCAGAATTTAGGAGTATGTCTATTACTGAACCCCTAAAATGGCTCCAGTAAGTCTCTTAGTGAACTCCTCAAATGTGAATATTAGTGAACCCCTCCAGTAAATCTATTAGTGAACCCCTCAAATGGCATCCCAGTAAGTCTCTTATCCAGAGGGAGAGGAAAGACTTCGTAATATAGAGACGGTTGTCCACAAGAAGGTTTTAGATATGTAGGAGGATGGGACAATTTATGAAACAAGAAAAGGCTTCATTTAAGGTTGGCTTATATCTGTCTATTGTGGAAAGAAGGATACTTGGTGAGAAATTCAAACAAGCCCCCTGATATTCAGACCTTGGGAGATCACCAGCAATCTCCCATGGTCCATGATGAACCCAGAAATTCAATGCCAGCACCGTATCTGGCAACCAACAATTAATTTCTGGTCTATTTTTGGCCTGCCAAGACATAGCTGGCTAGGTCAATATTTAGCAACTAGCTGGCTAAGTCTCAACAGCCAAAGATAGACCACCCTTTTAGATGGCTCTATCTGGCTGGCGAACTTAGCCGGTGAACATCTATGTCACGCAACATAGCCAGTCACTGGCCAATCCTCTAAGCTGGATATTCAGTGAACAATAGACATATATCTCCCACTGAATACCGTGGGATAGTCAGCTATGTGCTATTTAGCCATCTGGAAGCTGTCCTTGGCCAGCTAAATAGTGCTGAATATCAGGCCCTGTAAGTTACTAGGCATTTAAACTAGAGTAAATTTTGGATCCGATATTAATTGAGGACTTGAGTTAGTTTAAAGTATGTAACTAAGCTAAAAGATTATTTCTTTCATTTTTGCTATTTTTCCTTTGAATTTGATTGTAATAATCTTTATTATTATTATTTTTTTTTTTTGTGTTTAAATTATTATGCATTAATCACACTATCTGTACAAGATATATGTGCTTGGAATTATTTGAAATTTAATAAATTAAAAAAGATTAAAAAAAAACAAAACTAGAGTGTGGTGGTGACAAAGTAAAGCAGGTAATATCAAAAGGCCACTTCCAGAAAATGCAAAAATGGAACAACAACAGGGGGGAAGATATTGTTAGCAGCATCATCAACAAAGGAGATGGGGAGAGTCAACAACATATTGTACAAAAGATATCAGTAAAATGTTGCTGGAAATCAATGAGCATGACTTTAAGTCAGTGTATTGCAAACTGTGTGCCGCCGGAGATTTCAAGTGTGCCGTGAGATACCGAGGAGGAGAGGTGCCGGCTCTGGCTGACTGCCTACAGGATGTGCCTCTCGTCCTGTAGGCAATCAGCCGGCACCAGCACCTCTCCTCTCTGTGCGTCTTCCCATCCAGCACCCCTCGCTGGCGGCTCAAGGCCCATTTGTAGGGCCTTCGCGAATGTGTGGCTGTTGATGTGATAAGAACGTAAGCATTGCCTCTGCCGAGTCAGACCATAGGTCCATCATGCCCAGCAGTCTGCTCCTGCGGCGGCCCCCCAGGTCAATGACCTATTACTCTAAAGCATTTTGTATTTTATAGTAACCCTCTATTTGAACCCTTCAATCCCCTTTTCTTTCAGGAACTTGTCCAAGCCCATTTTGAAGCCCAAAATCGTACTCTGCTCTACCACCTCCTCTGGAAGCGCATTCCAGGTGTCCACCACCCTCTGAGTGAAGAAGAACTTCCTAGCATTTGTTCTGAATCTGTCTCCCTTCAATTTTTCCGAGTGTCCTCTAGTCTTTGTTGCCCCCACCAGTCTGAAGAATCTGTCCCTCTCTACCTTCTCTATACCCTTCATGATCTTGTAAATTTCTATCATATCTCCTCTAAGTCTCCGTTTTTCCAGGGAAAAGAGCCCCAGCTTGTCCAGTCTCTCAGCATACGAAAAGTTTTCCATGCCCTGTATCATTTTTGTTGCTCTTCTCTGGCCCCTCTCAAGTATCGCCATATCCTTCTTAAGGTACGGCGACCAGTATTGAACACAGTATTCCAGATGTGCATGTGCGTGATGTCATCATGTCAATGTCCACGCACTTCCAGATGCGTGGACTTCCAGATGCGTAGTCGCGACCACTACGTTTAGTGTGCCGCAGCTTGACAAAGTTTGCGAGATACTGGTTTAGGTAATAAAGTTCAGGCTCTGCAAGCTCTGATGTTAGAGGCCGACTTGGATATTATTACTCCTATCATAGAGACATAGCTCAATGATTAACATGGATGGGATGTAACAATATATATATATATATTTAGAAAAGATAGAGATGGCTGAAAGGGTGAAGGAGTGGCTGAAAGGGTGAAAGAGTGGCCAAGAAAGCAGTGGTTCCCCTAAAGCAGAGGACCCCCAGGCCAATTGGGTTTTCAGGCTAGCCCTAATGAAAATGCATGAGAGAGATTTGCATATAATGGAAGTGACAGGCATGCAAATCTGCTCTATGCATATTCATTAGGGCCAGCCTGAAAACCCAATTGGCCTGTGGGTCCTCCAGGACAGGGTTGGGAACCACTGCCCTAAAGGAAAGAAGAGATACAATGTACTGTAGACTTTTAAGTACAGTACTGTACTTGAATGGTACTAATCTACAAACAAATCTTTTCCAGAGACGGAGAAGCAGTAAAACTCGAGAACATAATATGAGGTTGCAGGTTGCTAGACTTAGGAGTTATATCAGGAAATACTTGCTAACGGATAGAGCGGTGAATGCCCTGCTGGTGGAGGTACTAAAGACAAAAACAGTGATGGAGTTCAAAAACGCATGGGACAGGCACAAAGGATCCCTTGATAGAAACAGGATAGTATCAGAACAAAACTTAACACATCAACAGTTATAAGTTCACATAGGATGCACAGGAGCGGTGCTTAAATGGCAGCTCCAGCAGTGGGGAAGTGAAACCGATGCTGGATGGACTTCTTTGGTCTGTGTCCTGGATGGGCTGGAGTAGGGTTTTGCGGTAATTTTATATCTTCTTGTATTTCTCAGTGGGGGAGAGGAAAACATCTTATAATGGAACTTACCAAGTAGAATACTACTACTACCCTTTTCTTCTGTAACATTCCCCCTTATGCATTTGTAATTCGCTGAATGTCCAGCCTTCTTTCGCCTAGAAGTCGTCTGACTATGGCGGTATAGAAAAATAAAGTTATTATTATTATTATTACTATGAATTATTTCTAAAGCACTACCAGATGCACACAGCGCTGTACAGAGTCACAAAGAAGACAAGTCCATGCTTAAAAGAGCTTACAATCTAAACAGACAAGAGAGACACACAGGATGCAATGGATACAGTTAAGGAGAACGGTTAATCTGCTGGCTGGATTGGAGGGCAGTGGGGAGTACAGGACAATGAAGCTATTGTGACATCACTGATGAGGTTGGCTCTGATTGATGTAATGATTCATTATGACATCACAATCTCAGCTCTGCTTCCCAAAGACTGAAACTCTTCACACTACTACTACTACTATGAATTATTTCTATTTATTTCACAAAGAAAGTCCCTGCTTGAAAGAGCTTACAATTCTAAACAATACAGACAAACAGTATATCATGGATACAGTTAAGGGGAACGGTTAATCTGCTGGCTGGGTTGGTGGACAGTAGGGAGTAGGGATATGGATTGAAGGCTAGATCAAAAAGGTGAGTTTTCAATCTGTTTTTAAACAAGGGAAAGGGCTTAGATAGTACATACTTTGCTTGTCAATTTTGCTTTCATAATGAATGTGGCTCTTGGGCAGACTGGATGGACCAGGCAGGTCTTTATCTGCCATAATTTACTATACTACTGTTTACTATAATATAGACTGGCTCACTTTTACCCATATATTTATTTTTCATAGAAATGTAGTGGATGGGTGAGGCAAGATTTCCTTGTTGGCTTTGTCTCATTACTCCATGCCTATGTATTGACTCTGTAATTTTGTTCTTTATAATAGTCACTACCATTTTACCTGGCACCGAAGTCAGGCTCAACAGTCTATAATTTCCTGACTCACAACTGGAATCCAGTTTTCCCCATGTGTGGTTTTCTAAGCCTGATACTCTTGCTGGATTTGAAATAACATGGGCCCATCCGTACCCATATTTTACAAGAGGCTATCACGTGTCTGGCAGAACCTTTAGAAAATACAGGGGAATCTGTGCACGCCCCGAGCTGGATGTCTCAATTTCCATCTGCATGCTTTTTCTTAAAATTGGGTTTCACACATGTATAATTTATGTACTCTGAGGAAGAAAATGTTCAAATCCTTTGATCCAGCTGAATCTGACGATGCATATAATTTTATGCTGTTTTATTTTAGAATTGCATTTTTTTCTCCAGATGTTAGGAATCAGTCATTCACTCTGAGCTTGTGATGTTTGTAGCGGAATATAAATGTGCTTTCAAATTAAATGAAATAATTCCTTGGTTACCCATCTAAATCCTTTGAATATTGTCTTCCCCATTTTTTGCAGGTTGAGAAATCTTTTATTGAACCACTGCAGGAATTATCCAAAGATGTAATTTTTATATTGGTTAAATAAAAGATATCATAGATTTGGAAGAAATCCAATTTCCCTCCAGGATCTTTACAATTTATAGAACACTACTTAATATATAAGTGTGATTTCTAAGACTTTGTAGGAAGCTTGTGCTTTGAGTATAGAGCAGGCTCTAGTCACATGCCGCCTTTTAACCCTTTATCTGGCATCCAGACCATCCAGAACACAGCCCTCAGACTCATATACTCACTCAGCAAACACGACCACATTACCAATGCATACCTTGAATCCCACTGGCTACCAATAAAAGCAAGAACACAATTCAAACTCTACTGTCTCATTTTCAAAGTAACCCACGGCACGGCACCCAGTTACCTAAATAACCGTTTTCACCACTACCTCCCACCAAGAAGAAGGAGAACACAGAACCTTTTCACCTACCCACCACTCAACGGTACTCGTCGTAAGAAACTTTACGACAACCTCCTGGGGACACAGGCAGCTAAAATAGACTCTGACATCTCAAAATTACTGACCAAAACAACAGACATAAAAGAGTTCCGCAAAGAAATAAAAACATTACTGTTCAAAAAATATCTCCCATCGCTCTAACCACCACCCAATGACCTCCCAATCAACGACTTCGGAAATACCCACCTATATTATCTTTTTATCTGCGATCTAGAATGTACTTTAATTCTGCTACACTACACCCGATTCAACCGATCGAGTTAACATGTATTACCTCTGTTAAATGCATTATCTTCCGTTATATGTATTATCTTCTGTAACAAGTATTATCTTCTGTGAAATTGTAGTATCATAACTCATTACTGTTCCTGTAACTTACTCTTATCCTGAAATGTAACTCTACTGGAATATCCCAGATATTTCTATATTGTAATCCGCCTAGAACCGCAAGGCACAGGCGGAATAGAAATCCCTAATGTAATGTAATGTAATGTAATTGTTGCTCAGAAGCAACATGTGCTTTCTATGGCTCTTATGGGAGATCTGCATCTCCAGATGCCTGTTACTTGGCACTGTTGCTCTCGTTCAATATCAAGTTACGTAAAGCAGCCATCTGCCAATTAAAGGGCTAAGGTAATGGTAGACACCGGCACAGACATACAAATTAAATATGAGGCTGACGACCATTACTGCACTAGGCTTGCAACAAGATTTTTCACAGATCAGTTTCATCATTCTAGTTTGCAGTATTTTCCTCTTTGCAGTCGCCAATTCTTTTCCCATACATATTTCAAAAAGTGTATCATTTGATTATTTTTATAATAAAAGAAAACTGGATGAAAAGAAAAAAAAGAATTTAAATCAACCTTGGGAGGGAAATGGGAAATGAGATGCTACATTTCTCACTGGTTCAAATTTTATTATGAATGTTTCATGAAGGGAACCAGATCTCATAAATTTCAAAAGAGAAAAATGTCAAAAAGTGGCATAAAGGGGCAGGTGGATGTTTTTCTCACCAAACCCTTCCGATTCACTATTTTTGAAACCTATTTTCTAGATGGATATCTATACTTTTGATCAGTAGTATGTCAAACTCTCAAGGTGGTGTGCTAAAGATGTGGTGTGGGCGGGATTAGGGCGGGTTTGTGACTTGGACGCTTTTCTGACATAATCTCCAGGGCACAAGTTAGATGTCTGGGGCTAGACCTGTTTTAATAACGAATAAGTGCCAAAAAGGTGCCCTAACTGATCAGATGACCACAGGAGAGATGTAAGCAGGACCCGCCCACTCCTCCAGTTGTCACTAGCCCCCTCCCACTCTCCAAAGATGTAAATCAGGGGTGTCCAACCTTTTGGCTTCCCTGGGCCACATTGACCCCCAAAAAATGTTTCTGGGGCCACACAAACGCGCAAACGCTGCAGCAAGATAGAGGAAGGAGCCAGCAAGACGGTAAACACCGAGGGGCAGCAGAGGAAAACACTGCATCGCTCTTGACCAGGACCACACAAAATACTTTATGGGGCCACAGGTTGGACACCCCTGATGTAAATGATACAGTACACACCGGCCTGTATGACAGCTTCAGATATTACAGCTAATCCTAGAAGAAGAGCAAACAGCTTCCTGGAGTAGCCTGGTGGGCAGTGTAGTCAACCAGAGAGATGGGGTTTCAGGCCCATACGCCACTCTAACCACTCCACTCCACCCACATCCAACAGGTGAGGTGTTACCTGCAGGCTTAAGAGCTATTGGTGTGGTGTACATTTGGGTCCAATAGGTTTCAGAGAGTTCCCCATACACCGTAAGAGGTATATGGTGAGATGGGTACCTGGGATCTTTAATATGTCCTGTTATGGTGCCCCACTGCTCTGCTGGGATGTCTGTGTGGCCAATCTAGTACAAATGCTGGTCCCTCCTACATTCCAATGGCTTGTTCTGTGCGGTTTTCACATGGCTGTGGGTTTTTTTTGTAGTGGTTCATAAAGATAGATGCACAGAAGACAAACATCCATTTTTGAAGAAAACCCAAGATAGACATTTTTCAGTTTTGAAAATGGCTATCTTTGGTCCTGGATTTTTGTGCATTTTCCAGAAAAAAAGTCTAAACTTAGATTTAGATGTCATATCAAAAATGGCCCTATCTCTATATATGAGTAGATAGCAATATGAATTCTAAGAGCACCTAACTTTGTTGCCCTTTTCTTTAGCTGTGTTACGCACTATTGTGCACCTAACGCAGTGTAAAATGGTGTTCCGTGGGATGCACTCAAGCAGGTGCTACTCCCAAAATATTTTTGGGGGGAGGGGATGTGTCAGGGGTGGAGAGTGGACATTCCTGCACTAAAGAGCGCATCTACATTAGCACACACTAAGGCCCGGATTCTATAAAGGGCGCCGTTCTTGGCGGCCGCTGATTGCGTGTCAATCACACGACAGCACCATTTATAGAATCAGGACTTTGGAAAAGGTAGCTGCTGGAAATGTAGGCCAGGGCTTTCAAGACCTACATTCCCGGCCTCTACCTGCTATATCGATCGTGCTCACGGAGACACTTTATGATGTCTAATGCCACTTCCGGTGTTAGCCAAGCCTACAGTGGCATTGGGCATCGTAAAGCACATCTGTAGGCAAGATTCCAGCACTATTTTTTAGTAAGCGCCCAAGTTAGGGCCCCATTTATAGACTATGAGCCCCATTGGTTGGTGAAGGATTAACTACAAAATGGGTGGGCACATGGCAATTTTTTTAAATGGCTGCATGCGAATAGCAACATTAGCGCATGGTCATTAATACAAAAAATAGAAAATTGGGGGAAGGAGAGAGGAGACGGTGAGGGAGAAGGAGCGATAACTTTTGGTCAGCTACTAGTTGCAAAGCTGACTCAGTTATACACAGGGCCCTGTACTGCTGCCCCTGCTTACGGTCAGACCTGCTTAGGGTTACCAGAGGTTCAGATTTCCCCGGACAGATCCTTCTTTTTGAGGACGTGTCTGGGAGTCCAGACGGCTTTTCAAAACCCAGCACTTTGTCCAGGTTTTGAAAAGCTTTCACGTTAGGAGGGGGCATCCGCGCATGCGCGGACGCAATGCGGAGGACATCGTTGCGTCGCATCCATACATGTGTGGATGCCATCTGGGGGTGGGGCTGAGGGCAGAACAGGGCATGACATAGACAGAATGGGGTGGAACTGGGCGTGGCCTTTGGGCGTGGCCATGGGTCCAGATTTTCCTTCGGGAAAATCTGGTAACCCTAGTTCTGCTAATATGCATATATACCACTGAGTAATTCTGTAACAGACCATTTTTGTGTATAAAACAGCCTTTAGATGCAGAAAAACTAGAAAATCACCTTCATGAGTAAATTAGATAAAATGTTGTATCGGTGTGATACCAGTGATTCTATGACTTTCTAAGTATTGGCTATAAATTAAAAATGAAAATGAAAAAAAGAGGCCTGTTTACCAAAATGCAGTAAGCTTTTTCCATCTTAAGGTTTTGTAAGTGCAAAGCTCATATGATAAATGTAGAGGGTGGACCTAACATCTTCTCTGCATTTACCACACAGGGCAGATACTTACCATACAAGCCCATGTTACATACCTTGGGTTCAAAATGGCCACTATTTTGAACTCAGAGAAGCTACAGGGCAGGAGTCAAGGAGGAACCACTCCTTCCCAATCTACTAGACTACCAGAGAGATTCCTGGATAAGTTTGGGGGGGGGGGGGAGGTGAGGAGGGAAGAAGGTCAGATTGTGTGATCTTGTGGGTGGGGGGAGGAGGGCTTGATTGAGGGGGATCCTTGAGGAGTGCTGACTTATTGAAGGAGGATGCTGATGGGTGGAATCAGATTGGCGGTACCTGATTGGGGAAAGGGGCATGCATTGGAAGTTATTTCTTCAGGTTAGGATACTAAAATCATGTTAACAAGTTTAGAGAGCTAAGATCCTGGGGAACCAATTCCCACTACAGCTCCAAAATAAAAGAATGGGACTTGTATACCATCTTCAAAGCAGTTTACATATATACAAAAAGTTATTTTGTATCCGGGGCACTGGAGGATTAAGGCCCAAATTCTGTAACCAGCACTTAAAGTTAGGCACCTATTTCAGAGACGCCCAACTAGATAGGCGCCTTTCTAAATTGAATAACAAGCTTAATTATGT
Source organism: Geotrypetes seraphini (assembly GCF_902459505.1). NCBI lineage: Eukaryota > Metazoa > Chordata > Amphibia > Gymnophiona > Dermophiidae > Geotrypetes > Geotrypetes seraphini. The sequence goes on from NC_047097.1 coordinate 46,678,720, forward strand.
TAGGGCACTGCGTGGGCGGACTGCTGGGCATGATGGACCACTGGTCTGACCCAGCAGCGCCAATTCTTATGTTCTTATACTGTATATTTTATATTGAAACATTTCTGAGGCAAACTTGTAGACAGCCTGATAAGCTCACCACTGTCTGTATTATGTGCTAATGACTTCTTTGTTTCTTAACTCTCCTAACGGCTCTGTATCAGATGAAAGTGGCTCATTTTGAATGGATCTTGGAATGCAGACTTGAAGCATAGAATCCATTATGCTTTCACCCACAACATTCCTCAACCCAAGTAAAATCCAATTTCACGCCATTTCTTGTTTTATGTCGGTAAATCAAAGACACTGATCTTGCCATTTTGAAGGATGGCAGCAGAAGATATACTGTATGCAAAGCTTAATCCTGCTGCTGTCACCTTTGCACAGAATGTCCTGAAGGAAAGATATTCCAGATTTCAGTGTACTGCACAAAAAGCAGCACTGTGCCATGCTTGAATTTTAATACTGTGCTGTGACTTCTGTGCAAACTCAATGAGGGCTCGAGTGCTCGAGTGCTCGAGTGCAGAGGGCTGAGGGGTGACATGATTTAAGTCTACAAAATCTTGACTGGTATAGAATGGGTACAAGTGAATCATTTTTTTTTTTTGACCATCAAAAATTACAAAGACTAGGGGACACCCAATGAAGTTACAGGAAAATACTTTTAAAATCAATAGAATGTTGCCAGAGGATGGGTTTAAATAAGGTTTGGACTAATTCCTGAAGGAAAAGTCAGACAGACATGGGGGAAGCCAGCGTTTGCCCTGGGATCAGTAGCATGGAATATTGCTTCTAGTTGGGTTTTTGCCAGGTACTTGTGACCTGGATTGTGGAAACAGGATACTGGGCTAGATGGGCCATTGGTCTGACCCAGTATGGCTATTTTTAAGTGAGCCAAGTACAGGACAATGAAGCCATTGTGACATCACTGATGAGGTTGGCTCTTAGGCATTGGTAGAATGAGGCATTATGACATCACAATCTCAGCTCTGGAATGTTGCTACTCTTTGGGTTTCTGCCAGGTATTTGTGACCTGGATTGATCACTGTGGAAACAGGATACTGGGCTAGATGAGCCATTGGTCTTACTCAGTATAGCTATTCTTATGTTCCATGTTAAAGCACTAATAGAGTTTATAATAATAATAATAATAACTTTATTCTTGTATACCGCCATACCCAGAAGAGTTCTAGGCGGTTCACATCAATTAAAACAGAGTAACAAGCGGTTGAAGACCAAATTGATCAGAGTTGCCAGGGGGGAGGGGGAGGTAGTGAGGGGGGGAGGTTTATTTAGTTAGGAAGGGGCATTAAGGATCCTGGTCTTGGAAGAGGTGGGTTTTGAGCATTTTTCTAAACTCGAGGTAATTGGGGGCCTTGAGGGCCATTTGGGTTAGCCATGGGTTTAGCTTGGCAGCTTGGAAGGCGAAGGTTTTGTCAAGGAATTTTTTAGAGTGGCATAGTTTTAGGGAGGGGTAGGCGAAGAGTTGAATTCTGCGGGAGTTCTTGGTGATGTGGTTCAGGAGGAAGTGAGGGATGATGTAGCTTGGGGATAAACCAAACACTGTTTTATAGCAAAAGCAGGCGAATTTGAATAGGACTCTGGATTCCAGTGGTAGCCAGTGGAGTTTGTGGTAGAAAGGGGCGACGTGTTCCCATTTTTTCAGGCCGAATATGAGGCGGACAGCGGTGTTTTGGATCATTTTGAGTCTCCTGATGGTTTTTTTGGTGGAGCTCAAGTAAATAATATTGCAGTAGTCTAGTAAGCTGAGGATAGAGGATTGTACTAGCAGGCGGAATGAGGTGTCGTCAAAGTATATTTTTATGGTGCGGAGTTTCCAGAGCACCGAGATACTTTTTCTGACTGTGATATCAGTGTGTTTATCAAGGGATAGATGTTTGTCCAGTGTGACTCCCAGTATTTTTAAGGTTTGTTTGAGGGGGGAAACGGATCCTTTTACTTGAATTGTGGTGTCTTTGATTTTGTTAGGGGTTGCAGTCAAAGTCATTTTGGCAAGCGTTTTTCATGTATAATGCTGCTTTTATATGTAGAAACGAGGCTTTGCTAAAATCACATGGCTATATGCGCTTTCTGCCAATATCCTCTATATTTCTGTGCATGCAAGGCACAGACATTTCAAGTCAGATTCTATAAATAGTGCCAAAAAATGGACAGCGCTAAGCACAAATTAATAAAGGGCATACGTCATTTACAGAATCACAGCTTGTGCCGCTTTCTATGCCCACCTTTACACCTGCTGAAACCTGGTGCAAATGCCGGCGTTCAAACAGGATGTGCTGATCTGACATCCTGCAACAACATGCACAACTTTCCTGAATGCCCCTGACATGCCCTCTTTTGAGTTGCGCGCTAGGGGATCTGGGTACCAGGAGTTATAGAATAGGGCACAGTCAGAAGCGTGTGCAATTCCTAACTGGTACCAAGTAACATCCATAATTGGCTGGTAGCATCCAATATTTGCTCATTGACAACTTGATAGCCAATTAAGTTGTGTGCGTATCTCAGGATCTCGCACTACTATTATTTATCGTTTCTATTGTGCTGAAAGGCGTACACAGTGCTGTACATTTAACAAGCTCAGTAGAGCTTACAATGTAATTTGGACAGACAGGACATATAAGGTTAGGGAGTTTCTTGCAGAAAACATGATAGGATGGACATAGGTATCTTACGGTAAGTGGGGGTTAAGTGTTGAAAGCAGGCTGGAGAACATGGGTTTATTTGAATACTGCTAGAGACGGAGCTTGATGTATTGGCTCAGACAGTCTGTTCCAGGCAGACAGCACAGCAAGATGGCCCAAAGCTAGGCATCCATTTCTGGGCACAATATATAAGGGTTCCAAAGCAGAGCTGCAATGTACGTATATAGATAATTCATAAAATATGCACATACACCCCCTCAGAGCGGGGAGGGGTAGCTAAAAAAATGTTTATGTTGGGGGGGGTTCCAGGTTTTTTTGTTCTGGAACTAATATTATTAAGAGTGCGCACTCTCCAAAAAGTGCTCACTGTCCCCCCAATTCTATAAATGGTTAAAGTTAGGCCCCCTACTGTACGCCCAGTTGTAGAATAGAGTCAATAAAGTGTGTTACATAGTTAATTGGCACTAAACTGGCACTTAATTGGAGAAAAGTATCAATGATTGGCACTAATTACCTGCTGTGGGTAATTTCAAATCCTAACTGAGGGGGAAATTCAATAAACGACACCTTAACTTAGGTGTCGGAAGGCGCCCTACTGGCACTAAAGTTAAGAGGTAAATGCCATTTCAAACAGTACTTAAATAAAACTTCAAGATGCCTACTGGCGCCTAAACAAACATCACCAGAATCGCACCTCTGGAGATGCCCACTGGCACCTAATGCCACTGTAGGCGTGGCTAATGATGGAAGTGGCATGAGGCACGAGTAGGCGATTCCTGAGGCGCGATTCGGGCCAAAGGTAGGTGCTAGAAATTTAGGCCTTGAAAACCCTGGTCTACATTTCTGGCGTCTACCTTTGCCGGATGTGTGATTCTCTAAATGGCACGTGATCATGATTGACACGTGATCAGCAGCACCATTTCGAGAATCCCTAATTTCTCTCGCACATGACTGCAAAGGAAGCGTCAATTACATTGGCTGCCAGTTGAGGCAAGAATTATTTTATTTATTTATTTTAAAAATTTCTATACCGTTTTTTTTTTCCAAAACGGTTTACAAATGTTAAAAATCTATACAAAATAAGAAAATAAAACAGACATGTTCAGTCCTACATAAAATCAATTGCTCAGAAAAATGCATCAACAAATAGTTGAGTCTTCAACATTTTCCTAAATGAATTCCTCTCTCCACATTTTCAAATCTGGCCAACAAGGCCATTCCATAGCTTGACTCCTGCACATGTGAAAGTCTGCGTCTGCTTTAGAACATTGTTCGGCCTAGCTCCAGCCTACCTTGCCTCTCATTTTGAATTTAATAAAATGATTAAATCAACCTGGATTAGTTGTTTGTTTGCTTGTCTGTCCATAAAAGCTTGCTGTTATAAGAGATATTTGGATAAGATACAGTACTTGCTCTTCAGGCAGGAAAAACGAACGACTGGCTGGGTAAGATTGTACCGCTGACTAAGGGCTCCTTTTACTAAGGTGCGTTAGGGCCTTAATGTGCGGAATAGCACGTGCTAAATTGCCATGCGCGCTAGACCTTAACACCAGCATTGAGCTGGCGTTATTCTAGAAGCGTACTGTGCGGTGTAGCGTGTGGTAATTTCATGCGTGTGCTAAAAACGCTAGTGCACCTTAGTAAAAGGAGCCCTGAGTCTTACCATCTGTTTAGGAAATTATTGAAAACACATTTATTTGAAAAATTTATTAACTGATAGTAATCTGATCTTTTTGTATTTTCCTATGATTTGTATTCTCAATGATTGTCCAGTTCTCTTTTTTGTGAACCGCCCAGAACTTTGCAGTAGGGGGCGGTATATAAAAATAAAGTTTATTATTATTATTATTTATTATCATGTGGGAAGGGAATGGGCGTGTTTTATATAGTAACATAGTAACATAGTAGATGACGGCAGATAAAGACCCGAATGGTCCATCCAGTCTGCCCAACCCGATTCAATTTAAATTTTTTATTTTATTTTTTTTTTTATTTTTTCTTCTTAGCTAATTCTGGGCAAGAATCCAAAGCTTTACCCGGTACTGTGCTTGAGTTCCAACTGCCAAAATCTCTGTTAAGACTTACTCCAGCCCATCTACACCCTCCCAGCCATTGAAGCTCTCCCCTGCCCATCCTCCACCAAACGGCCATACACAGACACAGACCGTGCAAGTCTGCCCAGTAACTGGCCTAGTTCAATATTTAATATTATTTTCTGATTCTAAATCTTCTGTGTTCATCCCACGCTTCTTTGAACTCAGTCACAGTTTTACTCTCCACCACCTCTCTCGGGAGCGCATTCCAGGCATCCACTACCCTCTCCGTAAAGTAGTATTTCCTAACATTGCCCCTGAATCTACCACCCCTCATCCTCAAATTATGTCCTCTGGTTTTACCATTTTCCTTTCTCTGGAAAAGATTTTGTTCTACGTTAATACCCTTCAAGTATAGAATGCATGCTTTTAATTGCACAACTGCTGCGTTTAGGTGCTACCATTTACACCAGCCGTAGACGTGGCATAAATGGTCATGCCTGACACTGGGCGCTTTACTGCACACATTCGCTAGTCTTCTATAACAGATTTGGTGTGCAATTATGCCGTGATAGAAAATTAGCTTAGGATCCAATTCTTCGGCGCGTTCTAGAATATTGCTTCAGCATGCTTAAACTGAGCACAAGTATTTCAGCAGGCGTAAGTCTGGTGCCAAAATGGGAATTGTTGGTAAGTGTGATTCTATGAAGGGCATGCACCGTCTATAGAATTGTGCTTAGTGGCAGTTTTAAGTGCCATTTATGGAATTGACCCATGGTGGCACCCATTAAAATGGGCACAGACCTCTGGCTGTACACTATTCTATAAGGTATGGCGCCAAACTGTAATAACGTGTAACTCATAAGAAGGTGTGGCCATGGGAGGGGTATTGAGCACCTGAATAAATTAATGTAAACTGTTCTGCGCTCCCCTGGAAGAATGGTATAGAAAAGTGAATGAATAATGCTCCTCGTGTTTTTGTAGTATACTGCCTCAGCGAACTTAACTTGGGTGCCAGCATTTAGACCCCTTTTCAGCAGGAGTAAGTCTGACGCCAAAAGTTGAGTGTGGGAATCGAAGCGTTTTTCTGTACAGGTTGCACACCCTTTACAGAATCACGCTTAGTACAGATTTTTTTTTTTCCGGCACTGATGTTTGAATTCCATTGCCCCCCCCCCCCCAATGTGCACTTTTCTTGCAAAGAGTGTGCATTCCTGATGACAGCTCATCTCTTCCGCAGAGTAGATGGGACTCTATGTGCGTACGTATTTGCACATTCAAAGTGCTTAATTTATAAAAGCACATAGATGCTTACCCTATAGGGTTACTAGATTTTCCTTTGGGAAAATCCGGATCCATGGCCATGTCCCCAGGACTGCCCAGTTCTGCCTCTTTCCCACCCTGTTCTGCCTCCCAACCCCACTCCCAGATGGCATCCACACGTGCGTAGACACTACGCAATGATGTCATGCGCATGTGCGCGTGACGTCACCATGTTGTGTCCACGTATACGCGTATGCGATTATGTCGAGAAGCTTTTCAAAACCCGGACAAAGTGCTGGGTTTTGAAAAGCTGTCCGGATGCCCGGACATGTCCTCAAAAGGAGGCAGAGGCAGAGGAAAAACTCAGGGACTGACCGAAGGTATCCTGTCACGCTGTTTTTGCAAGTAACCAATTACAAGTCCTCTAAAAAGAGGACATGTCCGGGTTTTCCCAGACGTCTGGTAACCCTTGGGGGGGAGCGGGGAGTGCCACCAAAGCCAGTTGGCTCAGGGCATCACTATTCTTTGAGCTGACCCTTCTGGCATTGAATATCCAAATTAATGCAGCCAGCTATCTCTTACATGTTAAATACAATATTCAGTCCTTAACTGCCTAAGCAACACTGCATAAAGATAGAACTGACTACAAGCGATCCAATTTGGCTGTTTAACTTAGGTGCTAATATGCTGAATATCGGCATTTAATTACATAAGTGCTAACTCTGCCCCCCCGGACCATCAACAAATTAACTGGCTTTCACATTAGCATTGTGTGGTGATAGTCAGTGGCACTAACCAGTGAAGTGCTGCTGAATATCAGTGGCCAGCTTTGCACAAGCAATTTTATGGCTGCGGGCCATTGACTATGGTGGGGGGGCTGCTGAAAAGTTCTCAGCCCAACCAAAAAGAGAATGACATGGAGCCATGAAACTACAAGTTACTCCACACTTTTCTTGACACTTTTCGTTTCAATGAGGCAAATGCATCTAGCAAATGGGCACAAGTAGAGGGAAACCAAAGCCATTGTGACATCACTAATGAGATTGGCTCTTAGGCATTAGTGGAATGAGGCATTATGACATCACAATACGAGGGGCCGCTGAAAAGTTCTCAGCCCAACCAAAAAGAGAATGACGTGGAGCCATGAAACTTACAAGTTATTCCACACTTTTCTCGACACTTTTCGTGAAAATGATATTAAATTAAAAGTGTTGAGAAAAGTGTGGAATAACTTGTAAGTTATGATTTGATTTTAATATTTAATATATCACTAAAAACTGAAGTGCTATAGCGGTTTACAATTCTAAAAACAGCTCATTATAACAAGTTTCAAAGTTAAAAACATTTCATTGTGCAATAACAATAATTATTTTACTAATTACACCATCACACCCCAAATATTATAATCATCTAATTGCACTCATTAACTATATAAAAGACCTCAAGAAATAGCTGTTACCCCTAGCATTCTCTTCTTGGTTGGGCTGAGGACTTTCCACCGGCCCCTCATATAGCCTGCCCCTGCGACACCACGGTTCAAAAATTGTGTCTCTCTATGTGAGGCTGCAGGAAGCCACGTACTGCGTTCCTCGAGAACTTATGTGCTGCAAGTTTGTGAACAGCACAGCACTTCTTGCATGTTAAACGTGGACCGTTTTAATGCAGTTTACTAAATTGAGCCCCTGGATTTTTAAGTGGGGAAGAGCTTAGTGAACTTGAAAAAGATAGATGAGTCTGAAATGTGTGCTTGGATCAAGTACAAGCGCAAGACTCAAGACCTTTGTTTCAACAGTTAATGCTTTAGATCAATTTCTAAAACCTTAGCTTTTGCTGCAGTTCAAGGTCTTACAGTGCATACCATTCCCTTCACTGTTCCGAAGCGATTCCCTGATTGAAACGTTGGTTACTTTGGAATAATTGGGTTTCTTTGTTTGCTGTTTACATTTGCTTCTGTCTTTACTAATATCATAAAAGAACTCTTATTCTTGTTAGAACAGGATATTGTCTTGTTTATAGAGGTGCAAGGAGAACATGGCAAGCTGGATATCAGAGCCACAGCCATTGTGAGTAGGGTTTCTCTTCTTATTTTCTTAAACTTTGGGAATGAGGTTTAGTATGCAATACATTTTATAAGAACATAAGAATTGCTGCTGCTGGGTCAGACCAGTGGTCCATCGTGCCCAGCAGTCCGCTCCCGCGGCAGCCCTTAGGTCAAAGACCAGTACCCTGAATCTAGCCTTACCTGCATACGTTCTGGTTCAGCAGGAACTTGTCTAACTTTGTCTTGAATCCCTGGAGGGTGTTTTCCCCTATAACAGCCTCCGGAAGAGCGTTCTGGTTTTCTACCAGTCTCTGGGTGAAGAACTTCCTTACGTTTGTACGGAATCTATCCCCTTTTAACTTTAGAAAGTGCCCTCTCGTTCTCTCTACCTTGGAGAGGGTGAACAACCTGTCTTTATCTACTAAGTCTATTCCCTTCATTATCTTGAATGTTTCTATCATGTCCCCTCTCAGTCTCCTCTTTTCAAGGGAGAAGAGGCCCAGTTTCTCTAATCTCTCACTGTACGGCAACTCCTCCAGCCCCTTAACCATTTTAGTCGTTCTTCTCTGGACCCTTTCGAGTAGTACTGTGTCCTTCTTCATGTATGGTGACCAGTGCTCAACACAGTATTCCAGTTGAGGGCGTACAGCCCGGTACAGCAGCATGATAACCTTCTCTGATCTGTTCGTGATCCCCTACTTAATCATTCCTAGCATTTTGTTTGCCCTTTTTGCCGCCGCCGCACATTGTACGGATGGCTTCATTGACTTGTTGACCAGTACTCCCAAATCTCTTTCCTGGGGGATCTCTCCAAGTGCTGCACCGGACATCTTGTATTCGTGTATAAGATTTTTGTTACCAACATGCATCACCTTACACTTACCCACGTTAAACCTCATTTGCCATGCCTCCTGCGTCTTTACTAATCTGAATAACTTTGTATCATCTGCAAATTTAATCACCTCGCTCATCGTACCACTTTCCAGGTCATTTATAAATATGTGCTTGGCTTCAGTAATGCATTATTATACTTCTTTTTCCATTATTATCAAAGAGAAGTCTTTTTTACACCAAACAATGGAAAGTTTAGTATGCACTAGGTATATATATATATTTTTTTTCATGTGCTTTGATTGAGGAACACAGAGGAACTGGACAGGTGTTGAAGGTACATGTTTGATATTTATCCTAGAGAAATGACTGCTTATGAATCAAGAGGATATAAGCTTGGCTTTTGAATTGACATGCGGTTTAATATCTGAGTGTGTGTGGTGCAGTGGTTAGAGCTATAGCCTCAATACCCTAGGGTTGTGGGTTCAAACCCTTTACTGCTCCTTGTGACACTAAGCAAGTCACTTAATCCCCTTGAGCCCACCAGGACAGAAGGGAAATATGATAAAGTAGCTGAAGATAAGTAAAATATAATAGTGGTGCTTCTGTAAAATTGGGCTGTCTTCTGCATGCCATTTTACTGCCACTGGTCTGACCTAGCAGTGGCAAATCTTATGTTCTTATGGAAGTGTTATTGGAGTGCACGAATTTAATGTGTTTTATTCATGCAGTATGTTTCAGCTTCACATTTTAGTTTCCTCATTATTTTTGGCATCCTTGTTCCTTTGAGGTATTCATCTATCATCACATCTCTGCATGCAGTGGTTTTATTTTTAACATGGTGCATTTTATTTTTCCACGAAGGAGCTGTTTTCTTCTTCTTTTTCTTCTTCCCTTGTATCCTATTGGGAAGTCTCAGCAATTATTTTTTATTGCACATTATTGTATACTAGTGTTTAAGCCTGTTACATTAACGGGTGCTAGAGTAGATGTCTATCTGTCTTTCTTTTTTCTGTCTCTCTCCCTGCCTTCTCTATCTTTTTTCCTTTCTTTCTTTTTCTCTCTCTCCCTGCCCCCGCTATCTTTTTTTTTTCTCTCTTACTGTCTTTCTTTCTGTCTCTCTCCCTGCCCAGACCCTCACTGAAGCCGCTTTCCAGCTGTGCCAGCCAAGGGATTCCTTGCCTGTTCCTCAATCTAGCTGTGGTCAGTTGCCTGCACACACCTGCCCAGCTACACAACAGGCATACGTGTCCCATCTCCCCTCTGAACCCAGCTCGCTCACCCTTAGTGCTGGATCGCCGCCTGATGTTTAAACCCGTTACATTAACGGGTGCTAGAATAGATGTCTGTCTGTCTTTCTTTCTTTCTTTTTCTCTCTCTCCCTGCCCTATCTTTTTTTCTTTCTCTCTCTCTCCCTGCCCCATCTTTCTTTCTTTCTTTCTCTCTCCCTGCCCAGACCCTCACTGATGCTGCCTTCCAGCTGTGCCAGCTAAGGGATCCCTTGCCCTTTCCTCAATCCAGCTATGGCTTCCACTTTCCAGTGGCTATCCCATGTCTTTCTTCTCACCAACCCAGGCCCCAACTCCCAATCAGGCATCTTTTTTCTTCCCCACCCAAATATCAGTAGCAGCGGCAGCAATCCTGACTCGCCAACCCCCTGACATGGATAACCTGGACATACAGATGATTCAACTGGACATACTGGCCTCACTTGTGTATGCTGGACACTACAGACCTATATTTTCACTTGTGTATGCTGGACACTACAGACCTATATTTTCCCATAGCCAGGCCCAGCCTGTACCTTGCTGTCTGTAAACACCTGCAGCCTTTGCAATGCTAATGTTTTTGTCTCCATTCCCTGCTGGGAGGATATTTCTCCAAGGTTCTGCTAAACTGTTATCAGTGCTGTATGACTTCATATGTCAGGCACCCTGGAAAGCCATAAAACTTTTATAATGAGCAAGGATCCCTGCAGGACGATGTGGGTGTAGCGAGATGAGAGAACTTGGTACCAAAACATTTGCTCCCTGTCTCTGAACCAAGTTATGAGAACCAAGCAGCTGGATTGTCACCTTTGCCAACTTTCACCATACAAGGACACCATCCCGAAGATGCACAGAATTGTAAACCCACTAATTAGCATCTACATATCTCAGCACTGGAGAAAGAAAGTTCACCAAGAGTTCTTTGTTTCTGCAAGGCCCCCCCCCTGACTGGGGAGGGGGGGGGGGTGGAGGTGAGAGAGGCGTGGACTGAGAGGAGGAGTTAGCTATACATTATTTTATGTACCAATAGGGAATTACATAACCAGAATTCGGGGATGTACGTTTTGGAACAAAGGAAGAATTTCTCTGTATAAAAAACACGTGTAAAGCCAGAGAGATTCACTTACTTATGCTACGGGGATCTGCTAGCCCCCTGCTAAGCATATGGGTGCAAGTTCTTCTCTCCATTGCATATTCTGAACTGACAATATATTTTTCTGATATGTTTCTGCTACTGTAATACTGTAAGTTTTTATACTAACAATAAACAAATATTGTCTGTTTTGGAAAATACAATGCCGTCTTGTAGTTATTCCAATGAGGTAAACAAAGCAGCCTTTACTTCACCCCCATTCCTTACCCAAAGCAGCAGTGGCAGCGCTGTAAACAGGCTGTTCGGGGCTAACCCCGACAGGGCCTTTCTTCTACTGCATCTGAAATGATGCGGCAGAGGAAAGGCCCTGAAGGGCTTGCCGCGAAAAGCCTATTTACAACGCTGCCACTGCTGCTTTGGGTAAGGAATGGGGGGTTGACAGGTCAGGACTGCTGCCACTGTGCTGATGCTTCCCTAGTCGGCGGTTCATTCCTGCTCAGCGGCTTCCTCTACGGAGTTGCCGCCGTGGTGTTTGCAACTTCAAACTCCATGCCTCCGCATGCACAGTAGAAGGAGCCAGAAAACTGCCGCACACAAAACACCACAAACTTCTTCTACTGTGCATGCGGGGCCATGGAGCTACAGATCACGGAGGCAGGGTCACGGAAATAGGAGTGTGCATGCACGCTTAGGGTTTTATTATTATTGATGATTTATTTCTATGGTATCAATAAATTGTTCCTTTACACAGGTTGTGGCTTGATTGGTCTTATTTCATTATTTTTTCTTTGGATGTGAGATGTAAGTTAGGGATCCTTTCATAGAGCTGGATTTTACCAAAATTAAGATGGGAGCACTTACCGCCATCTATTTTGTAGTCACAGAGGGTCAGATTCTACAAAGGATGCCTATATTAGGCACAGCCAGGTACCTAAATCATTAATTACCTAAATGAGCTTTAATTACTCATAATTGGAAAAAAAATTGACCAACAGGTGCCTACCCGATTTTATAAATAACATAACATAAAACGCACTTGTATACCACAAATACCATTAAGTTCTATGCGGTTCACAAAGACTAGTAATACAAATGAATAAATATCCGATTTCTAACTTCCAAAGTGTTCCCTGAAAAGATACGTTTTTAAGGCACGTCGAAATTGGGAGTGTAAATATATAAGTTAAGTTCCTAGACCATGAGGCTGCCTGAAATGTCTTGTATTTACATCCTTTCACAGAAGGGGAAGAAAACAATGAGTGAGTTTTCCTAGGATGTTCAGAATTTGTGATAATAAAAAATTCCATAAGATACTTAGGAATTGAGCCTGTTAGTGCCTTAAAACAAATACAGCCTAGCTTATATTTAACCCGTGCCTCACCTGGAAGCCAATGCAGTCGACATGGAGATACTTGAGAGGGTTCAGAGAAGAGCGACAAGAATGATAAAAGGTATGGAAAAACTTTCATACACAGAGAGGCTAGAAAGGCTGGGGCTCTTCACCCTGGAGAAGCGAAGACTCAGAGAAGACATGATAGAGACTTACAAGATCATGAAGGGCATAGAGAAGGTAGAAAGGGACAGATTCTTCAGCCTATTGGGAACTACAAGAACAAGGGGGCACTCGGAGAAATTGAAAGGGAACAGGTTTAGAACCAATGCTAGTAAAAAAAAAATTTTCACTCAGAGGGTGGTGGACACCTGGAATGCACTTCCGGAGGATGTGATAGGACAGATTACATTAAGGGGATTCAAAGAGGGATTGAACAAGTTCCTGAAGGATACGGGGATTGAGGGATATAGATATAGATAGAGGTAGAAATAGGATCATGAAAGGATATAGATAGAAGAAAAATGGGGATTAAAGGGTTTTAGACAAAGGATCACTTACAGTTCATGGACCTGATGGGCCGCTGCGGGAGTGGACTGCTGGGCGCGATGGACCCCTGGTCTGACCCAGCAGAGGCAACTTCTTATGTTCTTATGATAAAAATCAGTAACATGGTCATACTTCTTTAAATTGAAAATCAATCTAACTGCTGCATTCTGAATTATGCGTATTCTATGACGGTTTTACTGAGTATCTACAAGATGAATAATATTACAATAATCCAGCTGACTAAGGACAAGTGATTGAACCAACAAACGAAGAGTTAATATCAAAATATGCTTTGATAGTTCTTAATTTCCATAGAGTATAAAAACCCTTTCGAACCAATGAATCAACCTGATTTTTCATTGTAAGGGTACGGTCTAGAACTATGCCAAGTATCTTTATAGTTAACTGAATGCTATAAATTGTATTATTTAAGACAATAGATGTAACATCTTCATTTAAATTTGTTGATGCCTAGAAAAATTTAGTTTTTTCCGTGTTAATTTTCATTTTAAATTCTGATATCCAAAATTCGACTATCTGTAAAATCGACTTATCTGTAAAAAAAAAAATGGGTGTGCTTGGGGGTGGAGGCAGAGACAGGTGCCGTTAAGCATGATTCTGAAAATAACTTAGGCACCTGCAATGTAGGCCAGTAAAACCCTGGCATACATTGATAGCGCCTACGTTTTGTGATTCTGTAAATAACTGACACGTAGTCGGCATCTTTGTTCAAGGCTCCTGCCGATTTAGGCGCACTTGATAAAAGATGGCCATAAGGGCCCGGTTCTATTTATGCCACCTAAAATATCAGTGCCAACTAGTGTGGCATTATGCGCGATCCTATAAAGTTAGGCACCCAATTTAGAATTAGCGCGCGCTAAGCAGTCTAACATCTAGGTGTACTCTATTTAGGCCAGTCACTTACTTGTCTAACCACAGTTTAGCCCTATTATTTTTTTTTAATGGGCATAGAAATTGTGTGTTACACATGCACAATATCTGCCCCATTAAAAAAAAGCACCCCCCCCCCCCCGAGCCCAAATAGTAGCAAGATTCCATGCTACCAATCTCCAGGACAGAACTGACTTCCCCCATGTTTATCTCAATAGAGATTATGGACTTTTCCTCCAGGAACTTGTCCATACCTTTTTAAAACCCAGATATGCTAACAAGTGTTACTGCATCATCAGGTAATGAGTTCTAGAGCTTCAGAGATCTTCAGTTTCTATCAGTTGCCTTTTGCATCCTGTCTTTCGATATTTCTGTTATTTCTTCCACTTTTTCTTTTTTTTTTTTGTGAGATCTCTTTGCATACCCTCCAGATTTAAACACAAGGTTTGGGAGTATAAAAATAGCAGTGCTTTAGCAGAGTTTTATCTTCAGGAGTCTTCAGGCTTTGCCTGATGTTACAGAAAAGAATTGCAGTGTGAGGATTAGGACTCACAAATCTTTGCTATTCTGTCATACTATACCCCTGTTTTATCCCTTGGAACCATTTGTAAGAATTATTAATATTCAATGTCACAGAACACTTTATAGACTGAAGCACTGAACTCCAGCATGATTTAATAATTTAATAATAATTAATTTTTTTTATACCGCTAAACCAAAACTTCAAAGCGGTTCACAACAGAAAAAAATGCATACAATCGATATATGCAAGATACATAATAAAACAATCAATAAGAGAATACATCTGTTAAAAAACAAGGAGAAGTTAAAAACAGTAACACAGCTAAGATGTAAACATGTTAAACAGGCGTGTCTTTAAAGATTTTCTTTTAAATTCTTTATTCATTTTTATAACTTACATTAAGTGCATCAAAAAGTAACAACATTTTGATTTAAATACATCACTTGAAATTCAAAAATTCTTTAAATTATATAGAATTATACCTTTCCCTCCTATCCCTTCAATACTTCATAACGCCTATATCATATATTGGTTTTAAGGTTTTCTAAAATCAAAATAAGAAGTGGCCTCAAGTATAAGTTTTCCAAGCCATGTATTCAGTTTGGCGGCCTGGAATGACAAAATTCTGTCAAAAAACTTGTATTGACAAGATTTTGGAGAAGGGTAATTGAATAGATTTATCCTACGAGTACTCTTATTAGAACAATTCAAAGGAAACTGAGAGGCAAGGTAATCTGGTAACATACCGAAAACTGCTTTGTAACTAATACAGGAAAACTTGAACAGAACTCTGGATTCCACTGGCAGCCAGTGAAGTTTTTCATAGAAAGGGGTAATGTGCTCCCAATTTTTAAATCCAAAGATGAGACGAACCGCAGTGTTCTGAATCAGTTTCAATTTTTTTAGTATTTTTTTGTAAGCCCCTAAGTATTATATACTTAGGGGCAGTGGCGTACCTAGCATATGTGACACCCGGGGCCAATCATTTTTTGACATCCCCCTATCTATATCAAAAATATGATTTTTAGTAAAATCCACAAATCGCACAACAAGAGTGTACTTAGGAAAAGGCAGCATTTTAAATAGTTTCAAGTTTAATAGATTTTGATTTTTTACGCAATATCATATATTTCAACTGCAGTGAGCACTAGAACACCAACACATATATTGTAAAACTAAACAAGCCAAATCCCGCACAGTCAATTGATCCTGTACAGTCGATGCTATCAGAGAGCCATGTCCCTTTCATACACACAGACAGATACACCATCGCCCAAAATGGAATAATCACAAACTAAAAATAGAAATATGTAGACAAAAGTTAAACTGAACCGCCAAGAAACCAGACTCTGCATACAATGCAACACCACAAAAACAGTGACACATGTCCCTTGATACTGTGCAAAATATAGACAGTAGATGCAAATTTGAAAAAACTGATACATAACAATCACCACTTTACAAATTAACAAATAAAAATAAAACAAATAATGAGAAATAAGAAAATACAATTTTATTGGACTAATCCATTTTTCAATTAGCTTTCAGAGGCCAATTCTTTCTTCAGAACAGTACAGTATACAGCTGTTATGGTATCCTGTCCTGAGGAAAGGGGTTTAGTCCCAAAAATTGCCTTATTTCTATTTCCTATTAATAAACTTTTATCAATACAGTTACAATACTACTTGATTCTAAGTAAAGCAACAACCTTTTGTCGTTTCTGCTTTAATCATCTTCTCTTTGCTCTCTTCTTTCTATACAGTGTTTGTCCTCTCTCCCTTCCATGCAAGATCTGCCCTCTCTTTGCCCCTTCCACCCAGCTTCTGCCCTCTCTCTCTACCCCTTCCATCTACTGCCCACCCTCTCTCTCTTCCATATGGCATCTTCCCTCTTTCTATGTCCCTTCAATAAACTATATATCCGGTGTCTGTTCTCTCCTTTGCACATGATTCATTTCAGCTTCACTCCCTCTCCATTTTTCTGTCTCCACCCTCTCCCCTATGCTTTGGCATCTCTCTTTCTCTTCTCCTTTCCTTCTTTCCCACTCCACACCATGGTTTAGTATCTCTATCTCCTTCCCTTCCCTCACCCCATGCCATGGCATCTCTTCCTCCCCCTCCATGGTCTGGTATCTCCTTTCTCAGTGGAGGACTTAGAATCTACAGTTTAAGGGACTTTCCTAAGGAGCAGCAATGGGATCTGAACCCTGCTTCTTGGTTTGGGTTAGATGCACAAAGCCTCCCATGCTGGTAACCAGTCTAAATGCAACGTTCCCAGCATGGGAGGCTTTGTGCATCTGACCCAAACTAAGAAGCAGGGTTCAGATCCCACTGCTGCTCCTTAGGAAAGTCCCTTAAACGATAGATTCTAAGTCCTCCGCTGAGAAAGGGAGCTGGCATGACTTCTTCCCCCTCTGCCCTCTATCCAGCTTGGTGCCCATCTGCTTTCCATCCCCCTGCTGCCTCTCCTCACCGTACTCGCTGGGCTCCAGTCTGGGTAGAAAGTGAAGTGGGCCACTGCCCGCCTCTGTGGCTCCGGACCAAGCCGCAGCCTTTCCCACAGCAGGACCCACGCAGCTCTCCGCCATTGTTGTTGTTCCTGAAAGGAGACAGCAGTACGTTGTTGAACTGGAGGCAGAACCCGTAGGAAGCCTCGCTATTGGATGGCGACGCCTTCTTTGAATGAGAGGCAGTGCCGGTGACCAAAGAGACACCAATCCGGGAGCCAAGGGGAGGTGGGAGACCGAGGCACGAGGGGGAAGTGCGTGACAGCAGAGATTGGGAATTGGGCGTATTACACCAGGCCCAATTCTGTTTTGTGGTGGGTAGGGGATCTCACCTACTGCTAATCAACTTTGGGCTCCAGGCAGCCGCTGGAGGGAGCACCTGTGGACACCCCTGTGTACTGCTGCTGCTGCTGCTGCTGGTTAAGGAAAGCAGCAGCGGCAGAATAGGGAGGGTGGCTGGCTGTGCACCCCTTGGGGCGTGTACCCGGGGCGGACCGCCCCCCTTGGTACTCCACTGCTTAGGGGCTTACAAAAAAATACTTAAAAAATTGAGTCTACTTTTTCATTTGTGCTATGTTCTTTCTTACTTCTAAGTTGTAATCTAATTTCCTCATTATCAGAACCTTTATCCTCTTTCTCTTTTCCCTGGAGTTCAGTCCCAGAGACTAGCAACTTGTAATAATTTCAGTTGCAACACATTTTGTGATACATGGCACTGAAAAAACATTGTTGTACTTTTTCCAGGAACTGTCTAAACACCAAGGGACCTATCTATTAAACTGCGGTAAGATTATGCGGTCACAATAGGTAGGATGGGCTGGGGCGGGCATCAATGGGAACTCCACAAACTTGGAACATGAGGATGTTACTGGCCAGACAGATATCCTGCAAACAGGATGGTTGGATAGGCTGGAGTGAGCTTGGATGGCAACTTCAGCATTTGGAACCTAGGACAATACCAAGTGGACTTTACAGCCTATTTTCCAGAAATATCAAAGAAGAGACAAGTTAATTTAATCATTAATTTTTAATGGATATAACTAATGGGCCGACTGGATGGACCGTCCAGGTCTTTATCTGCCGTCATTTACTATGTTACCAAAATAATTAACACGCAGTAACTGCAAAGCCCTGTGTTAACTTTTGGGGCATCCAAACATGAAGATACTTGCTTATAACCAAGCCTGCAAGTATTGCTAACCAGTATGCAACTTACTAGTCCAACGAACTTGACGTGGGAGATTGGATGGCATGCATTATTTGAATGGAAGATATTGCAAAGCAGTTAACTATTCAAGTGGCATTAGGAGGGCAATGTTATCTACTGCATTAACTGATATCATGCGGTAAGCTGCTGCTTGTTAACTGTAAGATGTAATCCTCATCCATTTTTCACCTCATTTCACATTAGCTGTTTATGTGGAAATGATGCAAGATACCGCATTTACTATTAGGGGTTAGTGCGTGTTAATGACCATGTTACCGGTTAATGCATTTTTATAAATAGACCCTTAATTTTGGTTCTTTGTGAACATATACAGTAGGACACCAATTATCAAAACTCCAATTTTCTGGATGTCCAATTATCCGGACTGCTTCTGTTCTTTATTTTTTTTAATTTTTCTATCATAATCTCTGTATTGTAGTTAAAACCCCAAGCTAAGTACAAGCAGTTTCATTTTATGTTTACCCAAGTTGATTATTGAATAAATACGGAAATAAATTTTTAAATAATGCACATAAACAAAAATGTAAAAAAATTTATGAAAATAAGGGGTTTTGATAATGATAGCTTGCAAGAGGCTGACCTGCCAAGACAAGTTCTAAAAACAGGCAGCCTCGGGCATTTGAAGTCTTTTTCCCCCTGATAAAAAAGTTTTCTGTGTATATAGTAAGTCTCCCTCCAACTTAGGAATCAAGGAAACTCTTATATCTTGGCATCCCAAGTCCTCTAAATTTTCTTCACACTTCTACCTCTAACCCTCTGTTGTAGTTCCTTCCTATTTCTCCTACTGTAAACCGCGTCGAGCTCTACGAACGTGGAGATGATGCGGTATACAAACCTAAGGATTAGATTAGATTAGATATAGTTGATTATCAGCAAATAACACGACTCCACACAGATCCATTAATTTATTTTGAAGTTAGCACATTATGGGCTCCTTTTACTAAGCCGCGTTAGGGTTTTAACGTGCGGAATAGCGCGCACTACTTTGCCGCACGCACTAGACCTTAATGCCAGCATTGAGCAGGCGTTAGTTCTAGAAGCATAGCGCGTGGTAATTTCCTGTGTGTGCTAAAAATGCTAGCGCACCTTATTAAAAGGAGCCCTATGCCTGATATACAGTAAAAAAAAATGTTATTTAACATGACAAATAGTTTGGTATTTTTTTTCCCATCTATTATTAAAACTAAAAATAATGTTCAACTTGTAACGTTCAAAGTGTGTGTCCAATCATTTGCATTTTCCGTTATCCGAACTGCATTCTGCTGAGGTTAGTCCTGACAATTGGCATCCTGCAATATTCTCATTGGTACAGGAATTCTGAAATTCGGATTCATTTACAGTATTTACATTTCCTCTGACAAATACGGTATGTATCTTTGGGATAAATTTAGTAATGTTAATAATCAAGTTATGTTGGTGTTACATTTGTGTAATTTGTGGGAATTGTTGAGATGAGGCTTTCATTTGCAACTTGTATTATAAACATTGGCATTTGTGTGGTTTGTGCATGGCAACTACTGTAGGTTGTCACCAACTAGCCAAGAGTGAGATAATGACTTGAGGTAAAAGGCCACTTATCAGAAGAAGGCGTGGGAAGAGATTAGATTTTTATTATATTTGTTCCTTGATATTGGATTGTTAAATAGGGGTGCAGCCAAATTTATGCCAAGAAATTATAATTGTGATTAATAACTCTCTTATGTGTGTGTGTGAAGACAGAATCAGTGCAAGGACCAATGTTATACTTGCTATAGAAGAAAATAAATGATGTTTTGGGCCTATCTTACACTGGCTTTTATCAAACTGTGGTAGAACTTTTTACTGCGGGCAAGAAAGGGAAATGTTCTGACACTCACAGTAATTTAATGCATTTACCTTGTCGGCCCGTGGTATGAAAGCTCTACCGCAGTTTGATAAAAGGAGCCCTTAATTGTTCATTTCTGCTAGATTTACAATCTAGTAAATTTTTCCATAACTAGATAAATATCTGATATTTTCTTTACCATTGGATTGGTCCTTTTACTAAGCTGTGGGAAGTGCTAGCGCAAGCTTGCCACAGCTTAAAAGGGTTACCGTAGGACACGCTCAGGCATCCTATGGCAAGTTCCTCATCTGCACATGCAAACTTCGTGCTAAAATGTATTATTAATTTTTCTACAGAGAAAGCATGTCTATGAGTGCAGAGTGGGCCTTTCTAGGCTAATCAGTTAGTGCAGCTACATTACCTCACACTAATTGATTAGCTCAGAATTAGCACTTGAGCCCTTATCCCCAAATTTTATAAAGTGTGCCTAAAGTGTGTCTAGCTGATGTAGGTGCCTAACATGATCAAGTAATAGGCTAAATCAGCACCGATAGTCAACACTCAACAGCTCTTAACTAGCACTATGTGGAGCAGTGGCATACTTAGGGAAAATGAGGGAAAAATGAGGGAAAATGAGGGAAAAAAGGGAAAGGGATTGCAGAGGAGAGGTGGTCCGCCCTGGGTGCATGCCCCAGGGGGGTGCATAGCGGTCTGGGTCCGGAACATCCTGCCCTACTGTTGAGAAAGACCTGCACCTCAGCGCGGCTGCTGGTGCACCCCTTCCAATATACTTGCTTTGGAGCAGAGTCGGCAGCTGCGCTGAGATGCAGGAAGGTCCCACGATGAGTACGTCTGCCGGCTCTGCTCCGGAAGAAGTAAGTTATGTCGGAGGGAATGGACTCAGCAGACACAGGGAGTTGCGATGACTGCGTCTGCCGGGTCCACCCCCTCTGATTTAACTTACTTTTTCCGGAGCAGAGCCGGCAGACGTACTCATCGAGGGACCTTGCTGCATGAAGGGAGCAGGACTTCAAGAGTGGTGGAGGGAGAGAAAGGGGGAAGGGTGGTCCTGATGGAATTGGTGTGCAGGGAAAGGGAAGAGAGGCATAAGGGGAAAGGATACTGGATGGAATTGGATTAGAGGGAAAGAAAAGGGGTAGATGCTAATTGAAGAGGGTTGGATGTAAAGAGAAAGGGCAGGCATTGGATGGTAGTGGGGAGGGTAGAGGGGGAGTCTTTGCTAGATGGAAGTGCGGATGGGAGAGATAAGGGAGCAAATGCAGAAAGGAAATGGGAGGAAAGAGGGGAGCAGATGCTGGATGGAAGTGGACAGAGAGAGGAGAAGGTACTAGATGGAAGGGGTAGAGAAAAAGGTCACATGAAGGAAGGAGGGGGTAAATAAAAGGAGGGCACATGAGGGGGGAAAAGGATTGAATTAGTGAAATACTGGAGGGGATGAGGGAAAGAGGTGGCGAGCTGTAGGTAGACAGTAAAAAAGGAAATTGATGAGAGGGTAGTAAGAACGTAATCTAGATGGATGCAGAAAATAAATTGTAAAGGAAAATGAGGGAAAAAAGGGAAAGGGATTGCAGAGGAGAGGTGTGGGAGAGGGAAGGAGAGGAGAGAGATGCCAGACCAATGGGGGTGAAAGGAGAGATGGAAGGGGGAGGCATACAGTTTCTGGAAGGGGCATAGAAGGAGAGAAGATGCCATATAAGGGCAGAGAGACGGCAGACAGTTGATGGAAGGAAGAGAGTAGCAAGAAGATGAGGAAAGCAGAAACCAGAGAACACAAAGGTAGAACAAAAATTTTCTATTTATTTATTGCTTTAGGAGACATGTGTCACTGTTTCTGTGGTGTTGCATTGTATGCAGAGTCCAGCTTCTTGGTGGTTCATTTTAACCTTTGTCTATGTATTTCTATCTTTTACAAAACTGTGGAGCGTTTTTTAGTGCCAGGCATGATGGTAGCAGCTCTGATGCTCAGAATTCTACCACCATGGCTAAAAAAACACACTACAGTTTTGTAAAAGGGGGAGGGGTTAGTTTGTGATTACATATTCCATACTAGGCGAAGGTGTCTTCTGTGTTCTGTGTGTTCAAAAGACATGGTTTTCTGTTAGGATTGACTGCAGGATTGATCTGTACTAGTCTGGCTTGTTTAGTTTTACAATGGGTTTATTGATGTACTGCTCACTGCAGTATGTAAGATGCTGCCTTTTCCTAGGTATACTCCTGTGTAACGTTTGGATTGTTACTAAAAATCATGTTTTTCATACAAATGGGGGGGGGGGGTTTGTAAAAAAACGAAGGGCCCCGGGTGCCACATATGCTAGGTATGCCACTGATGTGGAGTTAATTTTTGAGTTAGGCATCTGTTTTGAAGATCAGACCCAATGAGCGCCTAACTTAGGTGCAAGCATATAGGACAATAAAACCCTGGCATAAATAGGGTGCACCTAAATGTTAGAATGTTTAGTGCCTCACTTTCTGTGCCTTGTCACTGTTGCAGATAATACAGATGCATCTACTACCTTTTAAATTGGAGGCAGTATGTGTGCCCTCTCTGTCAGTACATTTACCATGCGATAGAATTTTCTATGTGGCAACTCAATGGAAAGATGCTTGGAGCACCTTCTGCAGTTCCACACTGACTGTCTGCAAAAATTTCCCTAAAGCATGCTGTAAGTGCATTAGTAGAAGGGCCCAGATGTTCTCAATACATTTATTCAAGGGGGAGATAGTGTGGCTGGTTTTAAGAAAGGTTTGGACAATTTCCTGGAGGAAAAATCCATAGTCTGTTATTGAGAAAGACATGGGGGAAGTCATTGCTTGCCCTGGATCAGTAGCATGGAATCTTGCTACTCTTTGAGATTCTAGAATCTTGCTACTCTTTGGGGATTCTGCATTGAATGTTGCTACTATTTGAGGTTCTGGAATCTTGCTTACTCTAAGATAATGGAATGCTGCTACTCTTTGGGTTTTGGCCAGGTACTAGTGACCTGGATTGGCTACCATGAGAATGGGCTACTGGGCTTGATGGACCATTGGTCTGACCCAGTAAGGCTATTCTTATGTTCTTAAAAGACACTATCGCCTCCTCTCCTTGAGAAATCCCACGTGCCTGTCCCAAGCTTTCTTGAATCCAGAGAGCCTGTGTCTTCATCACTTCCACCAGGAGACTATTCAATGCATCTACCACCCTTTCTGTAAAAAAGTACTGTATTTCCTTAGATTGCTCTTGAGCCTATAACTTATTATTATTATTATTTTTAACCTATAAGGAGGAGTAGCCTCATGGTGAGAGCACTGGATAGGCAACTAGGGAAGCCTGGTTTAAATACTGCTGCTTCTCCTTGTGATCATGCACAAATCACTTATCCTTTCATTGCCTTAGGTACAAAATGAAATTGGCAGCCCTCTGGAAACAGGGAAATACCTAATGAATTCATCTTGAACTATAATAAAAACAAAAAGGTGTGAGCTAAATCTAAATGTATAAGAAATATTCCCCAATTAAATCATCAACTTATGACAAAGTAGTTTACAAAATGTTCCAATATACCAATAGCCAACCAAGCAGAGTTATTTGGCCTGAAGTATCTTTATCAAAAGGTGAAAGCACATATTTGCACTTCCTGAAAAGTTCTTCTGCGCTGTCCCAAGGAGATTTGCTCTTCTGTACCTTGTAGTCTAAGTATAAACAAATGGACTTTGTTGAACTTACTGAACCCTAATCTAATATAATCTAATTTAATCTTCTATTTCTGTGTCGCCTAAGCAGGCTCAAGGCGACTTATAAAAAGAAGTGAAAGGAAGCGGAGAGAGGCAGGGAGAGAAGGCAAGGAGACGTGGGGGGAACATTTTGGCAGGGGAAGATCTGAGATGTTCAAGTGTCAAAGAGGTAGGTTTTCAGGTTTTTCCGGAATGTGGTGTAGTTGGGTTCCGTTCTGGTCGTTTCAGTGAGGTCATTCCAGGTTTTCACCCCTAGGAAGGTAAGCATGGAGTGAAAAATTTGCTTGTATTGGAGATTCTTTGTTGAAGGAAGGGTTAGTAGTATCCTGTTAAGGGTTCTGTGGGAGGAACCCTCTACTATATATAAAGTAAAGGCAAGTTGCCATGTCAATGGCACAAGCATTGTCCTGCCAGTAAGGGCTTATTCATAGAACATAAGAACATAGGAATAGCCGTACTTGGTCAGACCAATGACCACACCTTCTGATTTTACCAAAGAAGTCTTTTCCATGATAT
This sequence comes from Geotrypetes seraphini, assembly GCF_902459505.1. Taxonomy (NCBI): domain Eukaryota; kingdom Metazoa; phylum Chordata; class Amphibia; order Gymnophiona; family Dermophiidae; genus Geotrypetes; species Geotrypetes seraphini. The sequence continues at coordinate 46,703,033 of NC_047097.1, forward strand.
TCTAGGCATAATTGTACAGGAATCAGTCAACCCTGTGCAAGTGATAATCTATGATAACTGGATTGGTTAGGTGTAGTCTTAAGGTATTATCATAAATCGTCCAGAGGTTATATCTGTTGACCTTCTCCCGAAATACAAACAGTACGATTTTCCCAGGACTGTTATGTTAGAATATAAGCATGTGAAGCAGATGTTATATTATTGTGTTTTTATTGTCAAGTCATATGCATGGTCTACTAATATGGACTTTTGGGGCGTAGGTTTCTAACAAGGTGCCTATTTTAATGGGACAGGAGCTCATCTATATTTGGTCTATTTTATAAAGACAGCTGGGCCTCTCCTCCCTTGAAAAGAGGGGACTGAGAGGGGACATGTTCGAAACATTCAAGATAATGAAGGGAATAGACTTAGTAGATAAACACAGGTTGTTCACCCTCTCCAATATAGAGAAAATGAGAGGACACTCTCTAAAATTAAAAGAGGATAGATTCCGTACAAACGTAAGGAAGTTCTTCTTCACCCAGAAAGTGGTAGAGAACTGGAATGCTCTCCCAGAGTCTGTTATAAGGGAAAACACCCTCCAGGGATTCAAGACAAGGTTGGACAAGTTCCTGCTGAACCAGAATAAACGCAGGTAGGACTGGTCTTGGTTAGGGCACTGGTCTTTGACATAGGGCTGCCGCATGAGCGGACTGCTGGGTGCGATGGACCACTGGTCTGACCCAGCAGCGGCTGTTCTTATGTTCTTATAACACATAGAGAGGCATTTTCAATAGGACGTCTAAGTATGAGTTTGGATGTTTGGGAAAGACATCCAAAAATCCAATAAAGAAAACCTTCATTTTCAAAAGTGCAAGACATCTATCTTTTTTGTTTGATAATAAATTATTTAGACATTTGGGCCCTTAGTACATCTATCTTTTTGGGCCATTCTTGAATATAAAGACATCCACATGAAAAACGCACAAAAGCAAGTTTTTCTGATGTCCAAGGAGCCAGCATTTCTAGCAAACTGTTCACAGACTGCTGAGCATTCCTGAGTACAGCAGAAGGGCACTGCAGGGATTACTGCAGGGAATGTCATATTAAAAGTTCCAGGTGCTTATATTGTATGGTGAGCACTCCAGAACCCACCCATAACATTCTGTACCCACCTGTACATCACAACAATAGCCCTTATGCCTGCAGGTGTCATCTTTATGTAGGTACAGTAGGTTTGGAAGGGTTACCATACAATATAAGCAAGTTATAGTGACATCTGTACCTAGACTTTTAATACAGTATAGTATTCACTATAGTAATCCTGAGAGTGCCCCTCTGCTCTGTGTGCCGATGTATGTGAGCCATGTGAATAAGTCATACAGGCTGGACAGTACTGATTTTTTCACATCTTTGGGTAGTAGGAGGGGGGTCAGTGACCACTGAGGGCATAAAGGGGGGGGGGGGTTAATGCCTTAATCCCTCCAGTGGTCATCTGGTCAGTTTGGGCAACTTTTAGCACTGAGATGCTTTTAAAACAGGTCTAGCTCCAAATGTCTAAAAAACGTCTAAAAAATGTCCTGGACATTTTTTTAAAGGTTTAATTATTACAGAGTGTCCAGACGGACTGGAGACAAAAAAACCAGAAAGACATCTAGAAAGCCTGTTTTGAGAATGCCCATTTGGACGTTTTGACTCGTAAGATGTCCAAGTGCTGTCTTTTGGACGTCTATCTTTTTTGAAAATGAGCCCCATAAGCAACTCTGCAGCCCAAATCTGCAGAAACTGTATCTAGATTGAAGGTGTTGATACTATGTAATGCAGGTGTGCGTGCTATGCTCCTATGAACTTATTTTATAAAAATACAGATTAATCATATTTCTACCCATACTCTGCTCTAACTCCTCTATGAGCACATTTATATTACAAGAACACACACTGGCTTGAATCATGTGTTGTTTTAGGCATGACCTAACTAAGGGGTCCTTTTATTTAACTGTGGTTGGCGTTAAACAGGTACCTAATGCATCAAAAAACAGAGTGCCTGTAGTAACTCTGAAATATGTGTGCTAACTGCATGCTAAAAATTTTTTCTACTTTTTTGAGGGAGGCATGTTAGGAGAAGAGAATGGGCATTCCTACACTAACCAGTTAATGCATCTATATTGCTGTACCCCAACTGGTTAGCACATGCATTATGCAGGAGCCCTTGATGGCAATAATAGTATTAAGCAGGATATAAGAGGGTGTGTGTGTGTGGGGGGGGGGGCTAACCCAATATGTATGAGATAACCCTTGCCTGGGAAATCTGAAAAGACACCAATATATATATAAATAAAAGATGAAGCTGAAGGATATAGAAATGCTTCAGAGTTACAGTAAAATAATATTGCTTGGTTAGCATTACTGGCAAATGTTAAAGTTTTTAAATAGATGTTTGTTCCAGAATAGAGGAAGTGCCTATGTCCTAGAACAGGGAAAAGGTCACTGTGCCCTAAGCTAAGCTAACAGGAGCAAAACCTAGTGACAATTACTATTGAAATTAGGTTGACAAGAGATCATGTGATCAAAACTAAGCAAAAGAACATTGCTGGAGTATGCAATTTATCACTGGATGTTAATGAAGCAATTGTAATTCAATTGGAAGATATACCAACTACGTATGTTTACTAATGAATTAAATGATGTCATAAACCCAATAAAAATGGCCAGTCACTTATAATATGGGGAGATTCTTGGTTGTTATTCTACCAGTTAGTAGGATGCCAAAAACTCTCAAGGCCTTGAATGTTTAAACTATAAATTGTCCTGGTAGTCTTTTCCTTGGCCTCCTCCAGTGACAGAAGAAAGAGCTGAGGGATGTGAAACCTGTTCATGTAGTTATTCAGAGCAAAAACACCCTTACTGCCTGCAAAATGTGTGGCAGTAAGTGCTCATATGATAATTTCATACAATGGCTGCATGCTAATGACATAAGCGCATGGCCACTAATGCAAAAAAATTGATAAAAGTCATTATTATGGCTGCAGTAAAAATGGCTTTTGCAAGCTGGAAAGACCCATGTAAGGGCACTCGAAGGTCATTTTTTATCGCAGCTTAGTAAAAGGACCCCCAAATGAGCTTGATTACCTGTGTAAATCAATGTTTTATGTACCAAAATGACCTATAAAATTACTCTCCAAGTGCTTTTGCAGTTTTATTTACGGACTGCAGTTAGAAGTCTGTTGAGCTTAGTTCAAGTATTATATTCAACTGCCAATGTCTTGATTGTTACTGTCCCGGAGGCTGGGCCAATCCGACTTAATCAGCTGTATATAGCTCACTGGAGTGCATTTTTCCGTGTGCACTTCTTTTTCTGTTCTTATAATCTGAAGGCTCTGCAGGAGGTTGCTCATTGTGTGATCTGAACAAAAGGAAGTGATTTATAATGCTTGAGATGAATGTTTTCTCACTTACAGGGCAGCATAAATACATCTAGTTCTCCTGTAAGTCAGCATAAAGGCTAATGCTAGTGAGATACTAAACATTATGTAATATGGAAATGAACATACAAGAAGAATAAGAGTATGACATAAAGAGACAAATTTGGCATCTATTCTTTGTAATCATATACCTGCAAAAAAATCTGGATCTAATTAATATAAGATTCCAAGCTGTAGTTTGCGCATTTCAACTAATTAATATATTTCTCCCCATTTCTCATTACTTGTGCAACAAGCCAGTAAATTTTAGCAGGGAATGATGATGTTCATTAAATACTTTATCACAAAGAATAATGATTTGGACACTGATCTGACTATGTGCTATTTTATAACAATGCAGAATAACTCCTCAACAAACTTTGCCAAAGATACTTAACAGATCCAAAAATAAAGCAAACACTAGTCTAAGGGTTCTGAGAGTGCTAAGTGCATAAAAGACACACCTGAGTTAAATAACCAAGGTAAATAAACAATAATAATATAAGTAATAGAGGCCACCTCAGTGTGAGGGTCAGCGAAGAGAGAGAAACTCCAGCGCTTCACGTAAAAAGGACAAAAGTAAAATACCTTTGCATGCACACCATCACTGGTGGCCTCACATGTGCATAAATCAAATCAATAGTGATATACCACAATCAGGTAATAATAATACTCAGTGTCTGTGGAATCGGAAAGAAGTAGGGAGATTGTGGATGCCTTTCAAGAGGCTCTGCTCAGACAAATGGTGACGGAACCCACAAGGGAAAAAGCGATATTGGATCTGGTCCTCACAAATGGAGAGAGTGTCTCTAATGTTCGAGTGGGTGCTCACCTGGGAAGGCATAGGCTGCGTACTACAATATGTATACCCTAGAGGAAAGGAGAGACAGGGGAGATATGATTCAGACGTTCAAATACTTGAAGGGTATTAATGTAGAACAAAATCTTTTCCAGAGAAAGGAAAATGGTAAAACCTGAGGACATAATTTGAGGTTGAGGGGTGGTAGATTCAGGGGCAATGTTAGGAAATTCTACTTTACGGAGAGGGTAGTGGATGCCTGGAATGCGCTCCCGAGAGAGGTGGTGGAGAGTAAAACTGTGACTGAGTTCAAAGAAGCGTGGGATGAACACAGAGGATTTAGAATCAGAAAATAATATTAAATATTGAACTAAGGCCAGTACTGGGCAGACTTGTACGGTCTGTGTCTGTATATGGCCTTTTGGTAGAGGATGGGCAGGGGAGGGCTTCAATGGCATGGAGTAAGTCTTAACAGAGATTTCGGCAGTTGGAACCCAAGCACAGTACCGGGTAAAGCTTTGGATTCTTGCCCAGAAATAGCTAAGAAGAAAAAATTAAAAAATTTAAATTGAATCAGGTTGGGCAGACTGGATGGACCATTCGGGTCTTTATCTACCGTCATCTACTATGTATGTTACTATGGAAAAAGCAAAAAGCACTCAAAGAACCCTCCCCAGCCAACTCCCACAGACAAAAATAACAAAGGCCACAGCCAACTTATCTTCAAACAATGGTGGAGATGTTGATAATAGCTGAGTGCCAGATGGCGGGTTCAACCAAGCCCGGTTTCGGGAGATTAACGTCCCTTCCTCAGTAACCCTCAGATGGAAACAAACAATGATGAGCCATGGAGCCAGCCGGGGGGATGGAACTTACGGAGGATTGCGCAGCCGCGCTAAAAAGCCAAGCAGCAGCAACGTAATGACTGAAGAAACCAATCAAAACAGAAAAGGGAGGAGTCACATTCTAAATGATCGTATTCCACTCAATACAATCATTGAATCCTTCATGATGTACAGCATGCAAATGGAAAATCCAAAACTGTTCTCGGAGCTGAATATGAGCCATTTTATCACCCTTAAAGGACCCAGGTAGTTGTTCCAACACAAACCATGTGAGCTCATAAAAATCATGGCCCTTCTCCAAACAATGGGGAACGAACGGGGCAGTTGTTATAGCCAAATTAATTCTGCTCTTGTACTCAGTTAATTGGGTCTTGATTTTCCATCTGGTAAATTGACCACCTCTGTGTTCAGGAAGCCTACAGATCGCATGCTGTACATCATGAAGGACTCAATGATTGCATTGAGTGGAATACGATCATTTAGAATGTGACTCCTCCCCTTTCTGTTTTGATTGGTTTCTTCAGTCATGACGTTGCTGCTGCTTGGCTTTTTAGCGCGGCTGCGCAATCCTCCGTAAGTTCTATTCCCCCCCACCCCCCCGGCTGGCTCTATGGCTCATCATTGTTTGTTTCCATCTGAGGGTTCCTGAGGAAGGGACGTTGATCTCCCGAAACTGGGCTTGGTTGAACCCGCCATCTGGCACTCAGCTATTATCAACATCTCCACCATTGTTTGAAGATAAGTTGGTTGTGGCCTTTGTTATTTTTGTCTGTGGGAGTTGGCTGGGGAGGGTTCTTTGAGTGCTTTTTGCTTTTTTCACACTGAGTATTATTATTACCTGATTGTGGTGTATCACTATTGATTTGATTTATGCACATGTGAGGCCACCAGTGATGGTATGCAGGCAAAGGTATTGTACTTTTGTCCTTTTTGCGTGAAGCGCTGGAGTTTCTCTCCCTTCGCTGACCCTCACATTGAGGTGGCCTGTATCACTTATATTATTATTGTTTATTTACCTTGGTTATTTAACTTAGGTGTGTCTTTTATGCACTTAGCACTGTCAGAACCCTTAGACTAGTGTTTGCCTTATTTTTGGATTTTATAACAATGGGCATCTAAATTGGATTACACAACTCAAAAGAGGTTGTGGTCATTGGAGGAGCATTGGCGGGTTAGGAGTATTCGCAAAAGATGTGTCCAATAGTACAGAATAGCAGGAATCTGCACACAACTTGTGTACCAGGTTTCCGCTGATGTAAGTCATCATGCCCAAAGATGAGCATCAAAGTGTCCAGTATAGAATTGCATTGAACCCTGAATTATAACAGCACTGAATTTTCAGTGTCATTCATAGATTCCGATCCCTAGTAATTATAAGGATAATTTTATGACTTTCTTGTGAGGCTGTCGCATGAAGCCTCAGCAGCCATTTTGAAACTCTATTAGTGGTGAATCTAGCAGCAGCAGTGGGCAGGAAAGACTGGATCTTTCCTGCCCCCCGAAGAGGCCACTAGACTACCAGGTTTTTAAAGGTACATCTGGAGAGGGCCAGAAAGGAGAGAGAGAGGTACTAGACCAAAGGGGAGGGGAGGGAAGGAGAGATGCCAGACCAGGGAAGATGAAGGGGTAGGAGAGAAGAAGAGAAAAGAGATGCCAGACCATACCAGATCAGACAAGGGAAGGGAAATGAAGGGGAGGGGAGAGAAGAGAAAAGATGCCATACAAGGAAAGGGAAGGGGAGGGGAGATATGCTAGACTAGAGAAGGGGAGGGGAGATGTCAGGCCAGGTCAGACCAGACCAGGGAAGGGGAGGAGAGTGGTCAAGGGAAGGGAAGGGGATGCCATACTATGGGAAGGAAAGGAGAAAAATGACAAACCATAGGAGGGGGGAAAGGAAAGACAGATATCTCAGAACATGGAAAGAGAGAGGTAAGAGATGGTGCACAAAGATGGAGGGAAAGGGATGGTGCATAGGGATGGTTGGAGAAAAGAAAAGAGATGGAAGTAATACTGTTTATGGATAAATGGGATTAGGGAGATGGTACACAGAGATGGGGGAGGGAGTGGAAGGGAAGGGCAGAGTGAAGGAGGAGAAGGTGCACATGGATAGATAGTGAGGAAAGTGCTCCACACTCAAGAAGGTAGAAACTCACTAAAACCTAAATATACTCTCTCAACAAATACCAAGCGAATTGCATTATTAAATTAAAAAAACAGTACGCTAACAAGTTCCTCCCACTTAGACTTTTTAAGCTTACGAAGCCAGATTTAATGCTTAGAATCCAATTCCTCATTAATATAGTGGAGTTTATACAATCACTTACCCATTTAATTGTGGTTATTGTTAGCACACTGTTTTTTTTATTTAATAATTCAATCCGCTTGGTATTGGAGTGTATACGTACGTAGATGGGGAGGGAAGATATGGAAAAAGTAGATAGATTTGAGAAGAAAACGGAAGAATGTTGAATGTTAAAAATTATGCCATAGATTGATTGGTATTCAACATATGTATACTGTTTCATATCTCCTTTTTTCACATATATTACCCTGCCTATAAATTGTTGAAAGATGGATGTAGGGCAGAAAGTGAAGGAGAGAAAAACAGCAAATGAATAAGAAGGCCCTGGAAACAGTTAAGAATACAGACAGAAGGAAGTGCAATCAGAGAATAGGAAAAGATGATTAGAAAAATAAAATCACCAGACAACAAAGGTAGAAAAAATGATTTTATTTTCAGTTTGTCTTTATAATGCACTAAGTTTCTCTGGGTGTTTTAAGGGATGAGGCAATATTCTTGGAGACATCCAGAAGTGGCCCTGGGCGAGCTTAAGCATCCTTAGGCATCTCCTTAGGGCCGTAATAGACACTTGAAATGTAGGCCAGCAAAATGCTGGCTTACATTTCAAACAGATGCAGCTGCTGAGCTGATCTTGGCAAGGAAATCTCCTTGCTGCGATCAGCTGAGCGGCTGCAGCAGGAAATCTCCCTGCCATGAACTCATCCAGCAGAAGGGATGCTCACTCCCTCACGCTGCCACCCCTGAACCCTCCCGTGCCTGGGCCAACCGGAGTCTTAGTTATCTTTAACAGTGCATCCTGGGAGGAAAAGGTCTAATACTCCGATTTGCCAGATATAAAAGGGAGGGGAGGGGACTTAGGTATCTGGCCAATTGGAGTACTAGGCCACTCCTGCTGCATCCCAGGATGCACTGGGAAGGAGGCCTAAGACTCCAGTTGGCCCAGATGTCACCGTGTAGGGAGGAAGTTCTGGGAAGGGGTGGCAGCAGGAGGGAGTGGGCACCCTCCTGCCGTTGACATTCGTGGGGTAGTTCGGGGGTGGCAGTGGGAGGGAATGGGCATCCCTTCTGCTGTGGACATTCATTTGGGTGGGGGGGTTAGGGGTGGCAGTGGGAAGGAGTGGGCATTGCTCCTGCTGGTCAACTTTGCGGGGGGGGGGGGGTAGGGCTTCAGGAGTTTCCTGCTGTTGCCGTTCAGTGGATCACAGCAGGGAGATTTTCTTGCCACAATCAGTTGATTGAAAGGATTCAGGCGTGATTCTCTAACTGGCACCTGTGACATGGGTTGTGGTTAGAGAATCAGGGTGGTTAGGTGGGGTTATGCATTTGTCCATTAAGACAGACACAATTCTGTATAGGATGCCAGTCTGCGATTCTCAGCCGATTCTTAGGTAGCTGCTGAGACTGGTGTCCTGTATAGAATTTCCCCCTAAAGGTTTAAGAATCCCTTCTATAAATGCAGATATTTCTTCTGTGAATGTGCCAATACCAGATATGGTTGGTCTGCCAGGGTTTCCAGGTTTGTGGATTTTTGACAGCATGTAGAATGTGCCCACAGAAGGATGGTTAGGTATGAGTTTCTTTAAATGTGGTTGTACTTGCTTTGGAAGTGCTTTGATGCGGGTTTTTTTTTTTTTTAGCTGTTTAATATAATCTTTTGTGGGGTCTTCAGTCAGTTGTGTTATAGCATTGTTGTATCCTTCTCCAATGTAATTTTGTGTGTCCATAATTACTACAGAGCCTTCTTTGTCTGCAGGTTGGATGACCAGGTTTTGATTATTTTGCAAGCTCTTTATGGCAGCTCGTTCTGATGGGGGAAAAGTTGTAGAATCTCAGGCAAAGTCGTATACCATGCAATATAATCTCAGAATGATTAAGGGGTGCTAAATATAACACAGATTATACAGTTTGCTTAAAACTGTAGATGTTCAAGAATCCACTGTACCCACAGAGCTGGCACTTATGAAGTACACTGCTATATGGTAGGCCTCCTGGCAGACCAAATGACAGGCAGTTGCAAACAGAATGAGATACCATTAAATGTTTTTTTTTCCAGATTGTTTCCTTCAAAAACTTGTGCTTTGAAGTAACTGAAAAAGAAACTAGAATACTTGCCTTTGTTCCAGGAACACTCTTTCCACAGGATGCTGGTGTGTTGCTTTCTGTTCAATGGCATGAACCAGTTTCCCCAGGATCCTCTCTCTCAGGATATCAGATGTTTCCTGCCACAAAAGATATAATGTCATTAAAACAAGACACAGGAAACTCCTCTCTCTAGAGTCTGTATAATATTTTACACGTGTACAACATTTTCTTCTAATCAATTTTCAATGTGCCGTACTATTATAATCCATCAGAAAAACACATGTAGCCACACCACAACAGCAAATCCAGCTCCCAGGTTTGGTGCTTGGTTTGCTAGGAAGTGAGAACCGAAAGGAAAATGGATTGGATTCAGTTACCTGGCGGTATAATGAGGCTCTGAGGGATGCCCTGAATTGGTGGAGGCAAGCTGAAGTATGAGAATCTTTCGGTTTTCAGACTGAATGGTTATTATTACTGTTGCAAATCATTCATGTCTCCTTTCCTGGGGAGAGCTGTATCACCCCTGTTGGTCTTTGATGCCCATAGACCAGGGGTTCTCAATCCAGTCCTCGGGACGCACCTAGTCAATCAGGTTTTCAGGATATCCACAAGCAATATGCATGAGATAAATTTGCATGCACTACCTCTACTCGATGCAAATAGATCTCATGCATATTCATTGTGAACATCCTGTAAACCTGACTGGCTAGGTATGTTCCGAGGACCAGCATGTGGTCCTTTTCCAACTTGGCAAAAAAATAGGGCTTCACTGCCTGAGATATTACAGCCTCTTGATTATACTTATTTTAGTATTTATATATCACATATAGCCTAAGTGGTTTACATTCAGGAACTCAAACCTTGTGGACTTTGAAGCACGATTTAGCCAAACAGCAATCCTTTTGTTGGCAAGGCTTTTCTATTCTAAAGTCTATGTTACATATGAAAAAGGGCTTAGTGGCGTCCCTTGTGCCCTCCTCTCTGCCCCTGCTCCTTCTGCGCCAACCCCCCTGCTCCTTCCATGCCCCCAAACCACACTCACGCCCTCCTTCCCCATCGTCATACATCTTTACATCTTCGTCAGTGCGAGCAGCTTCTCCAGCCTGCCGCTCGCACTGGTTTTGGCTTTCCCTCTGACATCGCTTCCTGGACCCGCGACCTGGTAGTGATTTCAGAGGGAGCCAGGCTGGCACGAGCAGCAGGCTAGAATAGTTGCTCACACAGGTAAAGATTTTAAAGAGGTACGGGGGGCATGGAAGGGAGGGCGTGAGCATGGCATGAAGGGGGCAGAGAGGTAATGGCACGCCTACCAAGATGGCGCTTGGGGTGATCTGCCCCCCTCTATCTCCTTTTACTACACTGTGTCTGCCAATATTTCTAGTGGTAATATCACATATTGCCAATATTTAAAAGCCTAACTTCCAGTGGTAATACCATGATATTTCAACTAGAGGTCTCAGCAGCCATCTTGGATTGGTTAAGACACAAGGCAGAAGGGAGTGGGCATCATTCTCACCCCACTAGAAACCTGGGACTCCTGGTGGGCCCGGGAAGTAGGTTGAGGATGGTGGTACGGTATGGAGACCTAATGAAAAAAGGTTGCACTGAGGGTCTTGCATGGGTTTGTTTGTTGTATTTTTAGACTGGTGGAGAGGTTGGTGTATATCAGGAGCTTGCTTATACTTGGGGGTGGGAGATTCTGTATGAGTAGGATTTAAGTGTCATGAGGGCAGATGATTGGAAGGTCTGGTGCCACCAGGAGAGTGTTTTGCTGCCGCAGGATTGCACTGCTAAGATTGGATGCATTGATATGGGGGAGGAGGGGGAGAGGGCAGGGTGGGGGAAGCTGTCATTGAGATAGGGGAGAGTGTGGCACAGTGGATAAAGCTAAAGCCTCAGCACCCTGAGGTTATGGGTTCAAACCCACACTGCTCCTTGTGACCCTGGGCACATGAGATAAATTGTGAGCCCACCAGGACAGATAGAGAAAAATACTTGAGTACCTCAATAAATTCATATAAACCATTCTCAGCTCCCTTGGGAGAAGAGTATAGAAAATTGAACAAATAAATAAATAATTGGGCTGGCTGCCAATGCCAGGTTTTTGGCCCTTAGTAGAGGAAACAGTGATTTTAGAAAACTGCTTTCACATCTACAGTCTACAGCAGGGGTGCTCACACCTTTTGGGCTTGCGAGCTACTTTTAAAATGACCAAGTAAAAATGATCTACCACAAAAAAAATGTTAATTATCATTCATATTCCAGGGTTTTTTCAAAGAGGTCAAGGCAGATGATTCTATGCAACCATACAACCATACAAAAATAGACAATATACCTCCTCCCTTTTTACTAAACCACGATAGCAGTTTTTAGCAAAGGGAGCTGCGCTGAATGCCCCATGCTACTCTTGATGCTCATAGGCTCCCTGCGCTAAAAACCACTATTGCGGTTTAGTAAAAGGGAGCCATAGTGCAAAATATAGACAGCAGATATAAATTCTCAAAACGGACACATTTTGATAACTAAATTGAAAATAAAATCATTTTTCCTACTTTTGTTGTCTGGTGATTTCATGAGTCTCTGGTTGCACTTTCTTCTTCTGACTCTGCATCCAATATTTCTTCCCTTCTTTCAGCCTCCTGTATGCTTCCTCTCCTCCAGACCTCATTCTCTCCCCCAACTTTTTCTTTCTTTCTCCCTGACCCCTTTTTTCTTTCTGTCTCCCTGCCTTCCTTTCTTTCTTTCTTTCTCTCTCACTCCATGCCCCCTTTCTTTCTGTCTCCCTGTTCCCCCTTTCTTTGTCTCCCTGCCCCCTCTTCTTTCTGTCTCCCTGCCTGCCCCCTTTCTTTCTTTCTTCCTGCCCTCCCCCAAGCCACTAGGTTTGCCACCGCTGCCATCGGGGAACAGGCCCCAAAGCCACCGCCGCCCCAAGCTCTCCCTGCAGAAGCGTCGTGCTGACCAGCATTCTGCTCCCCGATGTCAATTCTGACATCAGAGAGGAAGTTCCGGGTCAGCCAGGCAGCGATTGGCTGGCCCAGAACTTCCTTTCTGACGTCAGAATTGACGTCGGGGAGAGGAATGCTGGTCAGTCCGATGCTTCTGCAGGGAGAGTTTGGGGCGGCTGTGGGGGACATCGAGAAGAGGAAGGCTGATCGGCCCAGTAGATCGGGATGGCAACACGAGTCTATCACGGAGCCTGGATGGGCTCCGCGATCGACTTGTGTTGCCTTCCCGATCTACCGGTCAATCGCGATGACGAATTGGGCACCACTGGTATTGGGGAAAATGCCTCAGAAGCTGCAGGGCAATCAATGCTCTGGAGCTATGAAGGGGAGCCTAAATAGCTCCCCTCCAACATTCTATCATAGGCAAAAAGCCTCCCGTTAAAGTGACACAACCTTAAGATAGATAAATATAATTATAATTTAAAAAAATGCAGGCATCACTTAGCTTAAACTTCAGCATCAGCATGAAAACTTCATGGCAAGATGCAAGCATTAAAAGACTGTCCTCACAAAAATAGCCGACGAAGGCCAACGCATTATGCCCAACTCACCGTTCATTTCTTATGTTCATCAATGGATTAGATACATTGACGACATTTTTTTCTTTTTCCCCAATAAGTGAATATATATTTAATTGAATTGATTACACAGAACAAAATAAGGGTTTGAGTTAATATGAGCTTTTTTCCAGCGTTCATACTGGAGATTATAGAACTGTTATTTTGAATATTCTTTTGGGATGCTACTGAAAATCTATCAGTTAAATAAAGTGGGGCTAGACCAGTGGTCTCAAACTTGCGGACCGGAGGCCACATGCGACCCACCAGGTACTATTTTGAGGCCCATGGTATGTTTATCATAATCACAAAAGTAAAATAAAACAGTTTCTTGATCATATGTCTCTTTAGCTATAAATTACAATATTAAACTAAACTAAACTAAACCTTGGGTTTATATACCGCACCATCTCCACGAATGCGGAGCTCGGCACGGTTTACAGGAAGAAGGATGAGAGAGGAACTACAGTGGAGAGATTAAAGAGTTAGGTTTAAAGGGGAAGGTGAGAGGCCTAAGAGGGGGGAAGTGTTACAGTTTTGAGAATAGCCAGGTTTTTAGGTGTTTGCGGAAGAGTTGGAGGGAGCTTGAGGTTCGGAGTGGGGAGGTGAGGTTATTCCAGATCTCAGTGATTCTAAAGGGGAGGGATGACCCAAGTTTGCCTGCATGGGAAATACCTTTTATGGAAGGGAAGGATAGTTTAAAAATTTGGGAGGATCTGGAGGAAGTAGGGATTGGGGAGTTCCAGGATAGAGGGATAACGGCAGGAAGGATGCCATGTAGGATCTTGTAGGCCAGACACGCACATTTGAAGTGGATCCTGGGGATTACTGGGAGCCAATGGAGCTTAGACAGGAGTGGTGAGACGCGATCAAATTTGCTTTTCGCGAAAACAAGCTTAGCCAAAAAAAAAGACTTAGCCAAAAGGAAAGATTTATAAACTATAAAGTTTTACCTCATGCAAAATTGTCATCCTCTATAATAAAATCCTAAGCGCGCATGCGCACTTAGGACGGGGTGTTTCCTGACAGTGTGCTGTGTCGAATTCCATTTTCAAACACGGAGGCAGGAAACACGCCGGTTACTCCCCCCTCTCGCCCTCACTCACCGCCAGAGAAACCTCCATAGGTGTCGGAACGGGAGAGGGGGGCACAGGCACCCCTACCAGCATCTACTTCTCCCCCTCGCCTGCTCACCCGCCTGCTGCATTTAACTTCAAAGAAAAGCACTGTGCCATGCTGCTGCTGGCCTCTCCATCTTCTCTCCACTGTGGCCTGCCTTCTGACAATTTCCTGTTTCCACTAAGGCTGGCCACAGTGGACAGAAGACGCCGAGGCCAGCAACAGTGCGGTGCAACGCTTTTCTTTGAAGTTAAACATTGGGTGGGGTGGGTGGAACAGTTTTGAACTGGTTTTGCTTCTTCCTGATGAAAAGATGGGAGAAGGGGGCTGGGGGGGTAAAAATGGGTTTGGAGCTGGGGCTGAAAATAGGGGACATGTGAGGGAAGGAAGCTTTACTAGCACCCATTAATGTAACGGGTTTAAACACTAGTTTCTGAGGCCCTCCATGTACCTACAAATCCAAAATGTGGCCCTGCAAAGGGTTTGAGTTTGAGACCACTGGGCTAGACCATAGGCAACTTTATAACATAAGCAACCCAGTTTGAAACACAATTTTAAATTATACTTTCCTTATGGATAGACTGAGTCATAAGGAACATAGAATAAAAAGTTGCGATTGAGATAGGACTTAGAAAGATACTGTCATTTTTTTTCTATGTTCTGCAGCAAAAGCTTTTTTTCTCTATCTTTTATGTACAATGTAAAGCAAATACATTGAACAAACAGAAAGTACCTTTGACTTTCCAAATAAACTCAGTGCTTGTTTGTAGTACGATATGGCCTGATCCTTGTTGCCAAGACTAAAATGGGTGGCACCCAATCCTTCACAAGCTTGCCACTGTCCATGGATTTCACCTGGGAATAGAATAACTACTTTAATCAGTAAAATCACGGAGAGCAGAAAATACCACCTTCATTAGACCTGCATTCAAAGATAATTCCTTTCTAAAATCTATGCTCTATGGCTGCAATTCAAAGTGTAAGGTTTTGTGATCCCATTTTAGGATTCACAATCACAGTTTGGATTAGAGATCATATTTCATGATGTACTGGGACAGGTACTATTTAACTTATTTATGAATGATCTGGAAATTGGAACTACGAGTGAAGTGATTAAATTTGCAGAGTATAATAATAATAATCTTTATTTTTATCTTCATTTTATATACCACAATACCACAAATAGTTCAAAGCAGTTTACAATAAAAAGAGACTGCATACAGACAGTGATATTACAACCAGCAATACATCAACAAGGGTATGAAATCAGACAAATTTATCAAAAAGATAAATTTTAACTGATTTTCTAAAGGGTTTGTAAGAAAATGCATTTAAGATAAACTCGCTTAGTTAAAATGCATGCAGACTGTGAAAAACTGCAAGAAGATCCTAGGAAATTGGAAGACTGGGCATCCAAATGGCAAATGAAATTTAATGTGGACAAATGCAGAGAGATACACATTGGGAAGAATAATCCAGATCACAAACTTACTACATTTCTTTGAGGGAATAAACAGCCAGATAGACAAAGGGGAACCCATAGACATAATTTACCTCGACTTCCAAAAAGCTTTCGACAAGGTACCCCACGAACGGCTGCTTAGGAAGCTGTGGAACCACGGAGTGGAGGGGGATGTATACCGATGGATTAAACACTGGTTGGCGGGCAGAAAACAGAGGGTTGGAGTGAAGGGCCAATACTCAGACTGGCAACGGGTCACGAGCGGAGTTCCGCAGGGGTCGGTGTTGGGACCGCTCCTGTTCAATATATTTATAGACGATCTGGAGACAGGGACGAAATGTGAGGTTATCAAATTTGCAGATGACACCAAACTCTGCAGCAGGGTTAGAACCACGGAAGACTGTGAAAACCTGCAAAGGGACCTAACGAAGCTGGAAGAGTGGGCCAAAAAGTGGCAGATGCGTTTTAATATAGAGAAATGCAAGGTCATGCATGTTGGGAAAAAGAACCCGATGTTCAGCTATACAATGGGGGGAACATTGCTAGATGTGAGTACCCTTGAAAGAGACCTGGGTGTGCTGGTGGATACAACAATGAAAGCATCAGCACAATGCGCGACAGCCTCAAAGAAAGCAAACAGAATGCTGGGTATCATCAAGAAGGGTATCACGACCAGGACAAAGGAAGTCATCATGCCACTGTACCGTGCAATGGTGCGCCCGCATTTGGAGTACTGTGTCCAGTATTGGTCGCCGTACCTCAAGAAGGACATAGCATTGCTTGAGGGGGTCCAGAGAAGAGCGACGAAAATGGTAAGAGGTATGGAAAACCTTTCATATGCCGACAGGCTAGAACAGCTGGGGCTGTTCTCCCTGGAAAAGAGGAGACTTAGAGGAGACATGATAAAAACTTTCAAGATCCTGAAAGGCATAGATAAGGTAGACAGGGACAGATTCTTCAGACTGTGGGGAACAACAAGTACAAGGGGGCACTCGGAGAAACTGAAAGGGGATAGGTTTAGAACCAATGCCAGGAAGTTCTTCTTCACCCAGAGAGTGGTGGACACATGGAACGCACTCCCGGAGGTAGTGGTGGGGCAGAAGACACTACAGGGATTCAAAGAAGGTTTGGATAAATTCTTGAAGGAAAAGGGGATTGAGGGATACAGATAGAAGTAAGGATAGGTTTTTTTAGGGCAGGGAACACTTGACAGGTCATGGACCTGATGGGCCGCCGCGGGTGCGGACCGCTGGGTGCGATGGACCTCTGGTCTGATCCCGGTGGAGGCAACTTCTTATGTTCTTATAGCTAAGGTCCATCTTGGGGGTTAGCACTCAAGAAAAAGATCTGAGTGTCATCATGGAGAGTGTGGTGCAGTGGTTAAAACGACAGTCTCCGCAAGCTGAGGTTGTGGGTTCAAACCCCACACGGCAAATTGTGATCCTGGGCAAGTTACTTAATCCCTCCATTTCCCCAGGTGCATTAGATAGATTGTGAGCCCGCCAGGACAAATGCTTAAGTACCTGAATGAATTCAGGTAAACCATTCTGAGCTCACCTGGGAGAACGGTATAGAAAATTGAATAAATAAGCATGCTGAAACCTTCTACGTAATGTGCAGCGGTGACCAAGAAAGCAAACGAGTTCCTAGGAATGATTAGAAAAGGGATGGTAAACAAGACTAAGGGGTCCTTTTATCAAGCCGCGTTAGTGGGGTTAGCGTGTTGGACATTTCAACACGCACTCACTCCCGCGGCCTGCTAAAAACTAATGCCTGCTCAATGCAGGCATTAGCAGCTAGCACGGCAGGCGGTTTAATGTGTGGTATTACACGCGTTAAACCCCTACCACAGCTTGATAAAAGGACCCCTAAGAATGTTATAATGCCTCTGTATTGCTCAATGGCGCATCCTCACCTTGAATATAGTGTTCAGTACTGGTCTCCTTATCTCAAAAAAGATATAGCGGCACTAGAAAAAGTTCACAGAAGAGCAACCAAGGGGATGGATCTCGTCTCATGTGAGGAAAGACTAAAAAGGTTAGGGCTCTTCAGCTTGGAAAAGAGACAGCTAAGTCTACAAAATCCTGAATGGTGTAGAATGGGTACAAGTGGATTGATTTTGTTTACTGTATCAAGGTTTACAAAGACTAGGGGACACTTGATTAAGTTACAGAGTAATACAGAATAAAACCAATAGAAGGAAATCTTTTTTTTCACTCAGCGAATAGTTAAGCTCTGGAGTGCATTGCCAGAGCATGTGGTTTTAAAAAAGGTTTTGAAAAAGATTTGCACAAGTTCCTGGAGGAAAAGTCCATAAACTACTGTTGAGACAGACATGGGGGAAGCCATTGTTGCCCTGGATCGGTGGCATGGAATGCTGCTTCTATATGGGATTTTGCCAGGTACTTATGATTTGGCTTGGCCTCTGTCAAGACATGATACTGGGCTAGCATAGAACAATAAAGCCATTGTGACATCGCTGATGACAGTAACATAGTAACTTAGTAAATGACAGCAGATAAAGACCTGAATGGTCCATCCAGTCTGCTTCTTAGGCAGTGGCGTACCTAGGGTATGTGGCACCCAGGGCCCATCATTTTTTGACACCCCCCATGTAAAAAAATATTTTTTGTAATGACCATGAAACGGAATAAATGGTCATAATAAAATTTTCTTTTATTGAACCTCATATATGTAACCATTATTCCAAACATAACATAACATAACATAAATTATGTCTGAATTGTCATGACATCAGAAGTACATATGGAATAGTTGCAGGTGATGCTTGGGACAGTTCTGACTGTGTTAGTTCGGTTTTATGTGTTTTTTGAATAGAAGGGTTTTTATTTCTTTTTTGAAGGTTTTGTAGTCTGTGGTCGAGGTCAATAGGTTGCAGAGTTGGTGGTCGAGTGTTGTAGCTCGAATGGCTAGGAGGTTGTCGAACAGTATTTTTTTTTCTTTTGACGTTTTTGGTTGGAGGGTGTGTGAATAGTGCGTGAGTTCTCCTATGTCTGGTTGAGGTGGATTGAATTATTTACCCCCCCCCCCCCATTCCACACACATTAATTCTCTTCCATTTTTGTTCCCATTCTAAAAAACACTGATAAGTTCCCAGAAAAAAAAATACATTAAAATAAGAAGTGAAAACAAAGGCCCCTACAGATGAGAACATAACAAGAATAGCCTAACTGGGTCAGACCAATGGTCCATCATGCCCAGTAGCCCATTCTCATGGTAGCCAATCCAGGTCACTAGTACCTGGTGAAAACCCAAAGAGTAGCAACATTCCATGCTACCGATCCAGGGCAAGCAGACACTTCCCCCATGTCTTAATAACAGATTATGGACTTTTTCTCCAGGAATTTGTCCAAATCTTTCTTAAAACCAGCTACGCTATCTGCTTTTATCATAACTTCTGGTCACTTCATTTTTAAGCTTAGATCTTTCCTTCCAAACAGAGACCTTGCTAGATGTCAAATACAGCACAAGGTAACTTCACAAGGACTTAGCTGTGCAGGAAATGTGAATCTCCTCAAACACCCACCATATAGTACAAAAATGTGCAAAGGTCTGGTTTTTTCTTTCGATCACTACATAGCCTTATGCCATACAAGCAGTGCTGTTACAAACATATTCTGAAGGTCAATGCTATGGTTAACAAAGTTTCCTTCCTTGGACCAGAAGGAGATACTGACTAGAGAATGACACGGTGAAAAAATTGGTCCCCGTCACCGCCCCGTCCCCGTCTCACCATCCCCGTCACCGCCCCGTCCCCGTCTCACCATCCCCGTCACCGCCCCGTCCCCGTCTCACCATCCTCTTCACCGCCCCGTCACCGCCACTGCCACCCCATTCACCGCCCCGTCACCGCCACTGCAATCCCATTCACTTTTCTTTATTTACGTATAAAGGAAACATTCTTTAAAACTTTAAAACTTAGTTAAATATTAGTTAATAACTATACAAAAACAAAACACGCAGAGAAAAAATTAATTAATATAAATTCCCTGACTTCCCTGCACTGTCCCCCCTTGAAGGTCTGCCAACCCCCCTCCCCCCAACGACCGCCCCCCCCCCAGCTTCAAAATGATGCCTGAAGTTACCTTGGGGGTTCTGAGCACTATTAATTTTAATTTATTACAGCACTCCAGAAATATTTTTCTAATTGTTTTAACTTGGAAAAGCGAACCAGGATTGTCTTAATGAAAGGCTTATGTTCTGCACTGCAGTCCTCCTGCCCTCGACGCAAACCCCCCTCCCCCCAACGACCGCCCCCCCCAGCCGACCCGCGACCCCCCTGGCGACCCCCCCGACCCCCCCACCCCCCTTCCCCGTACCTTTGGTAGTTGGCCGGACAGACGGGAGCCAAAACCGCCTGTCCGGCAGGCAGCCAACGAAGGAATGAGGCCGGATTGGCCCATCCATCCTAAAGCTCCGCCTACTGGTGGGGCCTAAGGCGCGTGGGCCAATCAGAATAGGCCCTGGAGCCTTAGGTCCCACCTGGGGGCGCGGCCTAAGGCACATGGTCGGGTTGGGCCCATGTGCCTCAGGCCGCGCCCCCAGGTGGGACCTAAGGCTCCAGGGCCTATTCTGATTGGCCCACGCGCCTTAGGCCCCACCAGTAGGCGGAGCTTTAGGATGGATGGGCCAATCCGGCCTCATTCCTTCGTTGGCTGCCTGCCGGACAGGCGGGTTTGGCTCCCGTCTGTCCGGCCAACTACCAAAGGTACGGGGAAGGGGGGTGGGGGGGTCGTGGGGGTCGCCAGGGGGGTCGCGGGTCGGCTGGGGGGGCGGTCGGAGGTTCTTGGGGGGGGGCGGTCGTTGGGGGGGAGGGGGGTTTGCGTCGAGGGCAGGAGGGCCTGGGATCCCTCCTGCCCGTAATGTAGTGCGGGGTGGGGTTAGGGGGTCGCCGTGGCCAGGAGGGTTTGGGCTCCCTTCTGGCCCGATATTGTCGGGAAGTCGGCGGTCCTTCGGGTGGGGGTGCGAGTGGTCCTGCCGGGGGGGGATGTATCGGACGTCGGGGAGTCGGCCGGGCAAGAGGGCTTGGGCTCCCTCTTGCTCCGATCGCGGGTGCGGGTGGGAGCACGTGCGAGCGGTCGTTCGGGGTGGGGGTGCGAGCGGTCCTGCTGGGAGGGTGAATCGGGCGTCGGGCGGTAAATAGCGGTTCCTAGAAGGGGGTACATTGGCCCGCGGGGACAAACCTGTTCACCGTTTCCGCGGTCGGTGAATGGCCTTGTCCCCGTCACCGCAGCGACTGCTAGTTTTCTTCCCCGTTTTCGGCGGTGACCCGCGGCTTAAATGCGGTGGCCGCGGGTAAACCGTCACCGTGTCATTCTCTAATACTGACAAACCACTGGAAGAGATTCCAAAACAACTATCCAGGAACAACACCCAAAGACCCACTGTGTGTGAACCAGTTGAGTGGAGTGGACTAACTGGGGGGTGGAAATGGGCCCGGAGTTTGCTCAGCAGAATTTCCCAGACCACCTCTTCCTCTCAACACATTGACACCTGCCACCACCACCACCACCACTAGGAACACCTCACCGGGTAGGCCAGCAATGCTTATAAACTTTATAAAACACATTATTATATTTTCTTATAAAGCACATATTTTAACTGAACTCTCTGACATCCTCAGCCTTTCCATTCACAAAAATAGAAGGAAGAAAAGTTCCCATTTCCTGCTGTCTCATGTCCCCGGCCTATACAATATTTTTCTTCTGCAGACACTTTAAAAATCTGACCAAATCCTCGTTTCACTTGCATTATAAAGTACTGAGGATGCCATCTCTCCCCAATCCCAGGTCCTAAAGTCTAAGACAGTAGCGCAAACTAGTGCTGCCCAATTCATGAAAAAAAAATACAATTCGATTCAGTCTATTGAATTGGGTTTTCGATTCGATTTTCCTGCCCAATTGGGTGTCTTTTTTAAACATCCTGGTGGATTTATTTTATAGCTTTTTCACCCCCCCCCCCTTTATTTTATTTACACCACACTGGCGCTGTGGTGTAAATAAAATAAAAAAACAAAAGGACTTTTCCTCTCTCTGTTAAATCCTCACGTTTGCGGTCTAACACCAGTTCTGGCAGGATACACATTTGAAATCTGACATATTGTAATCACAAAACAGAAAATAAAATTAGTTTTTCTACCTTTTGTTGTCTGGTTATTTTTCAAATCTTGTTGGTCCATGGCTCTGGTTGTCTTCTGATAACTTGCTTGCCAGGGTCTCCTTCTCTCTTCTTTCTGCATGCTAAACATCCATCTGCCATCTCTGTCCTCCCCTTCCGTTTCCCTTCCCTCCCCCGGATGTCTGTCATCTTTCCTTTTTCTCGTCTCCTTCCACAGATCCACCTTTTCTTAACTACCCTTTCATCCAGCATCTCTCCCTCTTCCCCATCCACCCCAGGGTCCACCATCTCTCCCTTTCTTTTCCCAACTACCCTCCTATCCAGTATCTCTATCCTCCCCTCCAAACCATCCCTTGTGTCCAACTTCTCTCCCTTTCTGTTCCTTCCCTCCCTAAAACCCATGGTCCATCATCTCTCTCCCTCTCCTCTATTTTCAGACCCATTATTTCTTCCCATCCAAAGTCCAGCATATGCACGTCTCTTTGAACCCTCCCTCCCCTCCCCTGAATGCCTGTTCCCCCCTTAAAGGTCTGCATCCCCCTAGAAGGCCTGCTCAACCCCCTGAAGGCCTGTCTCCCCCCTGAAGGCCTGCTGCCCCCCCCGAAGGACCGCTCGCCCCCCCACCTCGAAGGACCGCTCGCCCCCCCCCACCTCGAAGGACCGCTCATCCCCCTGGCCTCCCCAACACCATTTACCTAGAAAAGCAGCCTGTAGCAAGATCGCGATGCCAGCTATCTTTGCTGCTTCGGCGCAGTTTCCTCCGCCATGGTCCCGCCCCTCCTCTGACACCAGATGGGAGACCCGCATGTCGGGGGGAACCGGACACCAGGGGGGGTCCGGACCGGGAGCACCCCCTCAGGGCTTGCACCCGGGGCGGTCCTCCCCCCCCCCCCCCACCCCTCTTGGTACACCACTGCTCTTAGGCTTTTGTAGAATGAGGCATTATGACATTGCAATCTCAGCTTTGGAATGCTGCTACTATTTGGGGTTTTGCCAGGTACTTGTGATTTGGATTGGCCTCCATGAAGACAGGATACTGGGCTAGATGGACCATTGGTCTGACCCAGTAAGGCTATTCTTATGTGAATATGTGAAGGGCAAATTGTACAGACAGTCAGATCAATTGCTCTAATGTTGAGTTTAGGGGATTTTTATTTTG
Organism: Geotrypetes seraphini; assembly: GCF_902459505.1. Classification (NCBI taxonomy): domain Eukaryota; kingdom Metazoa; phylum Chordata; class Amphibia; order Gymnophiona; family Dermophiidae; genus Geotrypetes; species Geotrypetes seraphini. Next base: position 46,725,941 of record NC_047097.1, read on the forward strand.
AAAAACAGCACCAATTTCTTTCTTTGGCCAGTACTTATGGCAGAACGACGGTGTTTGGTTTGACAGATCGGGAATTGTTACAGCCCTTGGACTGCTGCAGGAACCAAAAACAGAAGGACATTGATATGACTGTATAAAATAAAAAAAATCTCCACAAATCTTAACCTCTGGTAATAATTTAGCCATTCAGATAATAAGAAACAAAATTAGTAACTGTGATGGTGATCTTTGAACCTCACAAACAATGTAGCAAAATGGCTGACTGACTGGGAAAGTAGGATCCCAGCGGTCCTGTTTAACGGCCAACCAACATTTCGGAAAAAAGCTCAAAGGGTTGATGGCACTTTTGCTTTAAGTTGACTACTACAGTATAATCTCGTTATAATGGACTCGTTTATAACGGAACCTCACCTATAGTGGACGCGGTCCATGGGTCCCGGCCGTGCGCCTTTATAAACATGCAGAAAATCATCGCATGTAGCGGACTCGCATATAACGGACTTTCGGATATAACGGACAACCAGTTTGGTCCCCAGAGCCGCTTAATGCTTTAGTTTTGTTCGGCTATAACGGACATGCAGGATCCGCGTACAAGGCTCGTGGTGTGCCGGTGATATAGTATCAAAATGCAGCCCAGAAGAAAATGACAGAGTATTTTTCTTTCCAGTTCAGTATGACATAATGCTTTAGAACAGTGGTCTCAAACTTGCGGCCCGGGGGCCACATGCGGCCCGCCAGGTACTATTTTGAGGCCCTTGGTATATTTATCATAATCACAAAATAAAACAGTTTCTTGATCAAATGTCTCTTTAAATATAAATGACAATATTATTATTAAGACTTAGCCAAAAGGAAAGATTTATAAACTATTAGTTTTACCTCATGCAAAATTGTCATTTCTGTAATAAGACATTAACTATTTTTTCTGAGGCCCTCCAAGTACCTACAAATCCAAAATGTGGCCCTGCAAAGGGTTTGAGTTTGAGACCACTGCTTTAGAACATTTTTTAGTGTTCTGGTTTTGCAATTATTTCGTGCCATACCAATGTTTTGCTGAGTTTTGTTATTGATGTTGCTGATATGCTTGTGCAGTTACTGGTCATTGATTGTATGTTATTTCAAGATGACCTAAATAAAGTTTAAAAAAAATGCAACTCTGGATATAACGGATTCTGGATATAACGAACTGTTTTTCCAGGTCCCTTGAAGTCCGTTATAACGGGATTATACTGTACAAAAACATTTCTAATGGAATAGAACTGTGGTTCTTAAACCTGTCCTGGGGACTCCCAGCCAGTCAGGTTTTAAATACAAAAAGTCACTGAAAAAGCTGAATGAAGAATTTCAAAGGAATGAATGCTGTAAATTTGGATTGCTTGGATTAACATCAGGCACATAGCCAAACTTTCTAAACTCGTCACTATGTCACATTGCAGAATAATCATACAGTATATTTCAGGATAATAGTGTTGTAAGTAGAGGTTCATAGGTAAATTTCTGCTTTTGCCAGTGGCCAACGTCCTTACCTACATCTGAAAATGCACAAAGTGCCTGCTGGTAGTAAAATTCGGCCATGTTGTAGTTTTTTAGCTGGCTGTAGGCAAAGGCTAAGTTACACAGACATTGTCCCTGGGCGTGTCTTTCTTCTAAAGCCCCTAAAATAACAAAACAAAAAATATGTAATTGTCTGAAATAATAGCATCTTTTGGTTAAAAAAAAACCCCAGAATTCTTGAACCACGACTTTACTTTCACATTTATTATGACTTGATATACCGCTTTTCATTTCCAAAGCGGTATACAGCATTACAATGTTAAAAGTTAAAACCGGTAGATTTGAGGCAGTTACAAACACATAAACATAGCTAGACAAACCTAATAAACAACTACATCTGATACAAAAGGGAATAGGGGAGGGCTATGACATAAAAAGGAGGTGGGGAAGGAAAGGACAAAAGGGCGTACTACAGAGATTAAGTCTAGGGTCTCATAGGCTTCTTTAAAGAGAAAAGTTTTGAGCATTGATTTGAATTTGGAAAAATTGGATTCTCGCCTCAGCGTAAGTGGCAGTGCAATCCACAATGTATGTAATGGGTCAGTTATTAAAGGGTGGATAGTTAGTGATTTTAACAGAAACAGCTCCTGGCAGGAAAAAAATCACCACTGTGGGGCTATCCACTTATATTCAGCAATTTGAGGCTGGCCTGGAGGCGGAGTCAGTACTCAACTGCCTAAGTTAAGTGGTCACATCGAACAGGGTTGCCAGATTTTCCATCTGGTAAAAGAGGATGCGTGGCCCCCCCAGCCCCGCCCCACCCAAACCCCGTCTCTTCGGGCCAGGGCTGGAGTGCATCTGCCCTGGCCCTGATGTCACCAGCTTTTCAAAACCCGGACAAAGTGTCGGGTTTTGAAAAGCCCTAAGGCCATCTGCTAACCCTAAACATAGTCCCATCTTTATGCAGCATTACTAAGGCAATTGAATGCTGTATATTACACTTAACCATATACGAGATACACAGCTGCATAAACCTGGATATTTAATGCCCGTGCCTGGACATGGCCCAGCATTGACTATCCTAGCTGTTTATGCAGCTGAGGTGTGGTCTTTTACCAGAGTTTTAGTCATAGAAAAAGCCCACACTAGGGGTCCTCTTGCAAAGCCGCAGGAGCGATTCCTGCGCAGCAAATACAATGCACCCCATTCAGTTTCTCTGGGCTGCAGTGCACTTGCCACCCTGGGACTCACTCCTGCAGTTTTGTAAAAGGGGGCCCTAAGTAATTTATTGAGTCACTCAGATGTTATCAAGGGCTAGCAGCTGCTGCAGTCTCTTAGCTGGAATTCATTGCTGTGATTTTCGTATCTTACCATACATATCAGCTGCCTCTGCATGGCATCTTAGTGAGGTCTCATACTGGCCCAGGGCATTGTCAACGGCTCCCAGATTCTGGAGTAGCACAGCCATCTTGCGTATGGAAAAGCTTGTCCCTTTGCAGGTATCCAGGCTCTCCGCAAAACACTGCCTAGCCTGATCAAAGCACTTCATTTCAGCATAATGCAGCCCAATGTGATTGTAGAGCTTTCCTGCTCAAGACAGCAAAATGCTCTGTACATTAGTGAAAAACATCACATAATTCATTAGACAGTTATTCATTCTATAATATGCTGACTGCACTCTATGAAATTCAGAAGGATACCATATTGCAAATTGCGTCCTGTGCATACCAGTGTGCCTCCTGAGATTTCTGGTGGGCCGCGACACACTGGCGAGGAGGAGAGTCGTCCACGCCGGCTGCCTGCCTACAGGATGTGCCTCTCGCGGCGAGAGAGGCACGTCCTTTAGGAAGTCAGCCGGCGCAGATGACTCTCTTCCTGGCCAGCGTCTCTCCTCCTCTCCCTGCACCTCCTGGATTGCTCCACCAATATGTTGCAGCCAGATGGGCCTCCACGCACTTCTGGGCATCCTCTGGCCATGGCAGTGGATTTAGTGTGCCACCAGTAGGAAAGTTTGCGAGACACTGCCATAGAGTGTTATACCTTTAATTTTGGTTTCCAGGGAAATGTGAACATCTGGATCCATTTTTACTTAAAAAAGACTGATACCAGGGCTCTTATTTTCGAAGCACATGGACATCTCAAAATGCCCAAATGGACATCCATGTGCTGGAAACATCCAAATCCTGATCTTACAAAGACAGGACATGGCAATAACATGGCAAATAGCAGGGGGGGGGGGTGTTTTGGGCATATTTTGGGTGAGAGTAGGGAGGACCCCAAATCAGGATATCCAATAGTAATAACCAAATGGAAAGAAGCGTTCAAGTCTAAACAAAAAAAAGAGGGCATCCTCAGACCTGTTTCATTCACATCTAGGCAGGGGTTCTCGACCCAGTCCCTGGGACACACTCAGTCAGCCAGGTTTTCAAGATATCCAAAGTGAATATGCATAAGATAAGGGGATTGGGACTTTGTATATTGCCTTTTTGTAGTTTTTACAACCACACTCAAAGCATTTTACATACAGGTACTTCAAGCATTTTACTGGAAATTCAGTGCTGGTGCCGTATCCGGCCACTGTGGCGTTGAATTTCTGGTCTATTTTGGGCTGGCTGAGACCTAGCCAACTATGCCAAAATTCAGCTGCTAGCCGGCTAAGTCTCAATGGCCATAGAACTACCGCCCTTTTAGATGGTTGTCTTTGGCCACCAAACTTAGCCGGAAGCCGCTAAATATTGGTGGTGACTGTATGTCATGTGACTGGTCAACGGCCAATCTAAAGACCAGGATATTCAGCATGAGATAGCCAACTATCCTCTGCTGAATATTGCCAGATGTGCTATTGAGATGGCTGGCAGCTGTTCCTGGCCATTTAAATAGTGCCGAATGTCAGGCCCATTGTGAATAACCTGAAAATCTGACTAGCTGAGTGTGTCACGAGGACTGGGTTGAGAGCCCCCTGCATCTAAGGTACAAAAAGGTGCTCTGATTGAGCAGCTGGCCACTGGAGCTATTAAGGCATGGCACCTCCTTAATCCCCTAGTGCAGTGTGTTGCAAACTTTTTACACTGCAGTGCACTAATCTTGGGGCTGTGGCTGGAGGGCACCCGGACATGACGCGAGGACGTTGACGCAATGACATCAAGTGTATACATAATGTCATCACGTTGATGTCTGCCGCATGCGCGGATGTCCTTCAGCCACAGCCCTGAGCCTCCTATTACCTATTGAGATAGACATCCATTTTGGACGTTATGAGCTGGACGTCTCTATTCTTACTTGGAGGTCCTTTCAAAAATGCCCCTCTATATCTATAATGAGATATTCTAATGTTTTCAGTTTTCCTTATAGTGCTATGTTATTTATATTGCTGTATTTGTAGCTTATTAGAGAAAAGGAAAGGCCATTAAAGGATGCTACATTTTTTGCAATAAACTATAGAGCAGATGTAAATAAATGTTAGTTCATAAAGGGCCTGATTTCCAAAATGGAATCCCAGTTTAGGCAGTAGGCGTCCTACCGCTGTCTGATAGACCTATCGGGATGTGCGTTTTATTTTTTAAAAAATCGATGCGGCAAACAATACCTACAATGTAGGCATCTGACTTACACCTATGGAAGTGCCTTGGCATGCCTGCAGATGCATGGCTTACCCCGGAAGTGGCAATTTGGCCGCATTACGGGGGGGGGGGGGGGTGCTGAAAGTTCTCAGCCCAACCAAGAAGAGAATGATGTGGCTACGGTTTAATCAATGATCTGAAACAATGTCAAAGCAGAGAATTTTGTTTTTGCAGATTGGCACTTAACGAAATAAGATCACGCTCTTTTCAGTTACAGTGGCAAAATAATGCTCAGAATTTAGGAAGTTGTTTGGTTGGGCTGAGAACTAAGTTTTCAGCACCCTCCCGTATATAAACAACACCTAAGACAGGTGCTGAGGAACGCGGTGAATAGCACCTGCCAATCTTCAGTTAGGCTATTTATAGAATCACATTTAGTGGTGCCTAAAGTGGACTTAAGCACTGGTAGACCACTGAACCTTAGGCCCCCCATATTTATGCCAGGATTTTCTTGGCCTAAATATCATTGTATAAATCAACTTTAGGGGCCTACATGCACAACACACCCAAGATCCACCCACAATCTGACCCTAACCATGCCTACTTTTTGGTAGACAGCTACCAAGTTAGATGCCCACCATCCAATTAATTTAAAATTTTACCAATTCTGAGCTACTAATTGCTTATTTTTGGTGCTGATTAAGCTCTTTAAATAATTGAGTTAGGCGCCTAGATCGGCTAGGTGAACATCTAACATAAGAATAGCCTTACTGGGTCCAATGGTCCATCAAGCCCAATAGCCAGTCCTCACGGTTGCAAATCCAGGTCCCTAGTAGCCGGCCAAAGCCCAAAGAGAAGCAACATTCCTTGCTACCGATCCAGGGCAAGCAGAGGCTTCCCCCATGTCTTAATAACAGACTATGCATCGATCTAGGCGCCTAACTAGATGTCTTTTATAGAATCAGGGCCTTTCTGCTTGGGAAATTTGAGCAGATACACTTAAGTAGATTCAGTGTAGATTGCACTGAATTAGGTTGTATTTTCTCCAGATTCACGGATAAAGCCTTGATAAATTTTTGCAGTGAATTCTGAGAAAATCCCAAAATTCTATTGTGCTGATATGCTCCTGGATTGTTTCTAACCTTAAATTTTGCACTCATCTCAACTTCTTGAATGAAAATAGATTTTTAGCAGTTTACAAGTGGAAGATGTAGTAAAACGAAAAGCAAGTTCAATGGTTTGTTCTGAATCTAGGACATCATAAAAAATAAGTAGTAGTTTCACAAGGGGAAAACATCAATCAACGGGTGTTTCTAGAAGAAAATGACAAGAGTTTGATCTCTGTTACAGAACAATTCAGAAAGAAAGAACTACGAGGGGCTGCTGAAATGTGCTCAGTCCAACCAAGAAGAGAATGATGTGGAGCCACGAAACTTACAAGTTTTTTCACACTTTTCTTGACACTTTTCATCTCAATGATATGAAATGAAATAAAAAGTGTCAAGAAAAGTGTGGAATAACTTGTAAGTTTCATGGCTCCACATCATTCTCTTCTTGGCTAGGCTGAGAAATTTTCAGCAGCTCCTCGTATTGTGATGTCATAATGCCTCATTCCACCAATGCCTAAGAGCCAACATCACTGGTGATGTCACAATGGCTTGGTTTTCCTATACTTGTGCCCATTTACTAGAAAGCCTTTGCCTCACTGAAACAAAACATGTCAAGAAAAGTATGGAATAACTTATGTTTCATGACTCCGCATCATTCTCTTCTTGCTTGGGCTGAGAACTTTTCAGTGGCCTCTCGTAGGCGCATGCATTTATGGTAAAAGAGGTGATTTACAAGCAATTATACGTATTTAGTGAGGTTTTCATAGCTTGATCGAAGATGGTGTCGACTCACCCAGCAGTGATTTATCTGTGACTCCAGTACATATCTGTACACAAGTATTTAAAGTCGAGAGCACTTCCAGTTTCGAGAACTTCTGACTCTGTATCATATAGTTAGCTGCCTCTCTCACGGCCATTGCTGCATCTTCAGTCTTCTTCAGTTTCTGATACGATTGCCCTGCTAGTCTAAAAGTGTGTACAGCTGAGGGAAGATTTCCTATAGCCACAAAGCAGTAGCTAAGTTTTATCAGAGCATCTGCAATGTTGCTTATATCACTGATTTCATATGACTTAATTGCTTTTTCATAGAATTTCATAGCCTTCAAAGGCTCCTTCATTTCATCATAAGCAGCTGCAATATTAAAGTATAAGCTGGCATCTTTCTCCTCCAATCCCTCTGCTTTAGACCTGATCAGACATTTCAGTCCCTTTTGGGGTTTCCCTGCAGATATGTAGGCAGCACCCAAGTTAAATAAGCATGCGTTCTGGGTTTGTTTCTGTGCTAGTTTACAGGAGAGTAAAAAAGCTTTTTTGAACATACTTAAAGCTTGGGAAACATCATCATTGTTGAAAGACTGAGCTGCAGATTTAGAAAGACTTTGGATTTCAGTCTGGAGGAGCGATTCTTGGTTGATAGAATGGTCCTTAACTGAAGAAGATACCATAGTAGAAGCCATTTATAAATGGAGGGCTAACTGTGGATAAAAAATAATTATGGTTAATATAATATTTTATATTCTGTGCATTCTACCCTCTTCTGATGCTGCTCATATGTCTATTGTATCCTTTATAACAATGGTCCTTAAATCCAGTCCTCGAGGTCCACAACCCAGCCTGGTTTTCTAGGATTTCCACAATGAATACATAGAAGATCTATTTGCATGCAATGGAAGCAGTGAATGCAAATAGATTTCACACATATTCATTGAGGAAATCCTGAAACCAGGCTGGATTGAGGACTTTGAGGACAGGATTTAGGGAGCTCTGCTTTAGAGCTTTATACTGTCTCTGTTTCTTTAAAATTTGCAATTCTTCCTAATGTGGCATCTAGGTGACCACTCGTTCTTAGGTGTGTTTTATATGTTTTGAGGTATTTGACTGCCTCTATTACGTATCTTTGTCTCTCCTCTCCTACAGAGTTGTGCTACTCAACCCTGTTGTGGTTTTGTAAGATCATCACAATGAATATGAATATTTGGACTGTGCTGCCTCATCTTTTTGTATTCAATTAATATATATTTTTTTATTGTGTACTCCTTATCTCATCCTGATACTTTGTGGCTTTCTCCACTTTTTGTGTTTCTGGGTTAAGTCTGGAACATTATCACTTCCCTTTTTTTTTTTTTTTTGCTGGTTGTGCCTATAGATAGGTCTACTTGTAGTTTTGCTGATGCTACATAAACCCTTTCTTTCATTAATGATGTAGGATCAACCTATACAGAAATAAATTATGATTTTGTTAGATACACACTGGGATTTTTGAAAGTGTAGGCTCAAAGTGCAGCACATACAGTGTGGCTACTGATGGAGGCAAAGTGGCTCCCATTGCCACGCCTTGTGTTTGTAAAAAAATAATCTCCAGAAAACCAAGAGTAATTTTTAGTGATCACTAACTCTGCCAACTGAATCAAAAAAAGGGGTAGTGATGTATGATGATCTATAATTTTTAACACTTTGGGCTCCTTTTAAGCTGCCGTGCATGCTAGACCTTAACACCAGCACTGAGTTGGCGTTAATTCTAGCCGTGTAGCCCGGGTTTAGCGCACGCTAAAATCCTGCAGCTTAGTAAAAGGAGCCCTTTATGTTGAGGTAGAGCGAGTCAGCATCGAGTGTCACCAACAAAGCTGTCTCTGACACATTATTTAGTTGCTCTAAGATACGTCTAAGAGATGAATCTTTTATATATGAATCCACTTTGACTGTTTCACAATGGTTTATAAACATACCTATCCCCCTTTACAAAGGATCTAGAATCAGAAAAGAATAGTAAATATTGAAGATCTAAAGCCAGTACTGGGCAGACTTGCACAGTCTGTGTCTGTATATGGCCATTTGGTGGAGGATGGGCTGGGGAGGGCTTCAATGGCTGGGAGAGTGTAGATGGGCTGGAGTGAGCTTTGACGGAGACTTCAGTAGTTGGAACCTAAGAACAGTGGGCAGAGCTTTGGATTCTTGCCCAGAAATAGCTAAGAAGAAAAAATCAGAATGAATCAGGTTGGGCAGACTAGATGGCCCATTCGGGTCGTTATCTGCCGTCATCTACTATGTTACTATGTAACCCATTACTGTATTTGCCAAAAACTGGCAGTCTTCCAGTCCTGTTTCCAGTGAATGCCTGTTATGCATTTATGCTGGCTTTTACAAAGCCATGGTAGAGGTTTCGACCGTGTGCCGGTGAGGTAAATGCTCCTATGAACATTGGAGCATTTACCTTGTTGGCCCGTGATAGAAATCTCTACTGCAGCTTTGTCAATCATACATCATTCACTCATAAATTGTTACATTGTTACATTTCCTTAAAATATTTGGAGTTACGCTAGATCACTAACTCTTGATGAGCATATCGACTCACTAGTCAAAAAATGCTTCTTCGTGCTGTGGAAGCTTCGCACTATTAAAAAATATTTCGATTTAACATCTTTCAGATTATTGGTACAGTTTTTGATATCGAGTATCCCTGACTATTGTAATAGAATTTATTTGGGATTTTACAAGAGAATTTTCCAAAAGGCTAAGGGGCTTATAATCAAAACAAAAAAACATCTAAAAAGTGGCCTAAATGGGTACTTGGATGATTAAAAAAGCCTGATTGTCCAAGTACCCATAACCAAGCTGGTTTTGGATGTATCTAAAACCAGCTTAGGCCTTTCCCCTGCCTCTAAACGCATAGAGCGAAAAGAGGCATTTTTAGAGGAGGGGAAAGGGTAGGAGGTGGGCTGACCTACACTTAGTCGTACAGCATGTATAACCAAACATTTAGGCAGGTTGCCTAGTCGGCACTTATAAGTTTTGATTTAGACCAAGTCAAAACAGATATAAGTGCCAAAAAAGGGGCCGCTGAGCAGCAGCTCAGCGGCCCCAGCAACATCCTACTATATACTGCAACTATCGCAGCAGGAGAGATGGCTCATCTCTCCTGCCATGATGGTGATTGCCTACCCCCTGAACCGCAGTACTTCGGGTGAGGATCACGGTGTCAGCATAGCTATCGCTAGCATTCAGCATTTTCAGTTGGCATTACTTATGTCAGCAAAGGCCTATGGGAAATTATATAAATCTGACTCTGGCATGTGAATGCAGATAGACCCTGAGGGCAGGGAGACTGTTTTAAGTAGCCCTGATTGAATCATGATTAGCTAAAAGGTGTTAATGTGTTAATGTCTGATTAAGAGGGTGCTTAGGACAATGGGTCCAGGTGCACAGATAACTAAAGTTAATCAGAAACTATTGTCAGAGGCATACTGGAAATTACATTTGACCATAACCTATTCTTCGGCTGTCTAGCACAAGTTTACTAAGGAGGGGAAGATTTAACTTCTATTGAAGCTCAATAGTTTTCTATATTCTGAATAAGATTCCAAGCTATAAAAGCCTCCTCTCTGCAACACACAAAAATCTATCTATCTATCTCTTGGCTCTTGGCTCTCTTGTTCTTTCTTTCTTTCTTTCTCTCTCTCTCTGGCTCTCCCTAGAACTTCAGACTCTCTGTCTCTTTGTCTCTGAACTATGTAAGGCAGGGAAACTGCTTTGCTTTCTACTTAATTGTAATGCTTAATTCTTGTAATGCCTTTTGTGGGGGCCACTAACAAACCTTACACATGGCAGGGCATCTCCCCTGCTATGATCCTCACCCCGAAGTGCTGTGGTTCGGGGGTGGGCGATCGCTATCGCGGCAGGAGAGATGAGCCCTCTTGCCCCGATGACCCCCCCAACAACAATTAGGGCAGGAGGGAGCCCAAGCCCTCCTGCCCCAGTGCCCCCCCCACCCAACAATGATCGGGGCAGGAGGGAGCCCAAGCCCTCCTGCCCGAGTGACCCCCCCGACTCGATCCGGGCAGGAGGGAGCCCAAGCCATCCTGCCCCAGCGAAACCCCCTACCCCCCTACTAAGAAACGGGCAGGAGGGATCCCAGGCCCCCTTGTATTGAAAATAAGGTGGTGTAGCAAGATTGAAATAAACATTGCATCTTTTCAAATTATTATCTTTTTTTTTTTTTTTTTTAATAAAGTTTTATTTTGAAATAGAAATACAGTACAAGATAAAAGATACAATACTCTGGGAACAAATACAACCAGAAACCAAAAACCAAAACACAAGATGAAAGAGTCTACTGCATTGTGTCTGCATGGAGGCAAATGGACCCAACCAAGAAACCAGGCAATAACCCCCCAATGCCCCCCCACCTCCCCCCCCAAGCACTCCAGTGTCAAAAATTAAAGAGGGCACTTTGGGCGCCATGGGACAATTCTTGACATCCAAATATTCATACTTTATCAAGGTAAATAATTCATTTTTCCACATGGTAAGGGTAGGCACCTCTGATTTTCTCAAATTATTTAACATTGTCTGTTCAACTAATTTCCATCACTTTACCAATAAGTAAGGCTGTAAAAATTCAAGTTTTCATCATTTTCTTAAATTAACAACATGAGGGGTTGCTGAAAAGTTCTCAGCCCAACCAACCAGCTTCCTAAATTCTGAGCATTATTTTGCCATTGTAACTGAAAAGAGTGTTCTCTTATTTCATTAAGTGCCAATTTGCAGAAACAAAATTCTGCTGTATGGTTAGACATTGTTTCAGATCATTAATTGAACTGTATTCACGTCATTCTCTTCCTGGCTGAGCTGAGAACTTTTCAGCACCCCCTCATAATGTGAAGAGTTCCAGTCTCTGGTAACCAGAGCAGAGATTGTGATGTCAGAATGCCTCATTCCACCAATAAGAGCCAACCTAATCAGTGATGTCACAATGGCTTGATTGTCCTGTACTTGGCTCACTTTTATTACATACAAGGAGGTGCTGAAAAGTTCTCAGCCCAACCAACCAGCTTCCTAAATTCTGAGCGTTATTTTGCCATTGTAACTGAAAAGTGCCAATTTGCAGAAAAAGTTCTGCTGTATGTTTTGACATTATTTCAGATCATTCATTGAAACCGTATCCACATCATTTTCTTCTTGGTTGGGCTGAGAACTTTTCAGCACCCCCTCGTAGTTTCCTGCCTCATTTCCTTGGGTAGATTTCCACCATGTGGGCGCCATGATTGAGAATATTTTCATTCTAAACCTCTCACCTTTTACCTCAGACTAAAAATAAAACCCTGCCATCACAGTTTAGCACTAATTGGCACCACTGTGTATAGTTTTAGCAGAGAGGCCAAAGTATGAAAAGAATGGAAAGTGAATTACGAGCTGAGTCTTTGACATGGTTTATTCCAGAATAGTGCCGAAACACCTTGACAGGTCATGTGGGAAAGTTTGCAGAGCTGCCAATCCAGGTCTGTGCTTGAACCTGTTCTGTAAATGGTGGGCCATGGTTTCCAGCGCTATTAATCTTTTTTCTTTTCAAAAGCATTACATTTGCTGGAAAATGATTATGAAAAGGCAGCTAAGCACTTTACTTTGATCCAAGGTTTTCACTCATTTTACACCTATGGGAAACCCTTGATAAGTCAGAGCCATGGTGCTATCTGAGTGCTTCCCATAAAGAGATGGCTGAAAAAGTATTTTCAAATTGCATTCTGTAATGACAAGACTGCTTGGAAATTGCCTGTAATATTTGCTATGTAGCTACCTGGGGAACTCATTAGCTTTGTACACATAAATGAATGATCTTTTTGTGCGATAATAATTCTGAAATGATCCAAGTGTAGTTAACATTTCCACGATAACATTTTCAAAAAAATCCAGTTCTACGGTGGTGAGCACTGCTATGCAAGCAGGAAAATAATTAAGATCCTTTACTTGATAAGAAAAAAGTATAATAATGATAAGAGGAATCCTTGGTCCCGCAAGACCAAATTCAGTTTTCTATTAGCATATTCCAATACATTACAACACGTCTGAAGCATTTTAAACAGGGTGGTGTCATATCCTCCTTTCTTTAATGCTTCCACAATACATTCAAGTGTAACATTTTCATTTTTAGAGCTTGGTGAGGTTAACCAACCACTCTCCTACAGATAAATGATACAGTGTTAGATACTGATGAGTTCATGGTTAAAGCTGTTTTCATTTTAGGAGATATTGCTGTTCTACCTTCAGTAGATAAATATAAAAGACAAATTTGGCCACAAGTTGTTTTGTAGAATTTTCTAGTCATTACTGTAATGTTCTGTACAGACTGTCAGTGAGACCTCATCTGGAGAAAGTATTGCATCCAGTTTTGGAGACCAAAGTAACAAAAAGCTATAGAAAGAATACAGAGTACATCAAAAGCCCTGTGAGGTGGGACATAGAAACTAATATATGCATCTACTAGAGGAGATAGAAATTTTCCATACCACAAAGGTATAAATAATGCACAAGAAGAAAACTTTGAAGGAAGCTCTAAAAAAACCCAAACCGGTTTCTTCACGAGGTTGATGCATGCTGTGAGATCAACACAGTGGGAGGACTAGTTGAGATCTTCTTGGGTTGGAAGATCAGCAGCATTAGCAGCCAGGGCGGGCTTAACCAGTAGACAGGGCAACTGTAGCCAAGGTCCCCATTCTCTAGCACTGCCCAGGCTGTGGTTTAGGGTGCCCTTCCCATGGGACTCCTTGTTTCCAAAGAAACCACCATGGGAAAGTGGGTCCCAGTGGCATGTGGAAATGACTGTGGTGCAAGTGGCCTACACACATAATTAACACCAATAACTGCTTGTTAAAATGCCAATGATCGGCATTAATTATCTTGTTTTTCAATTACATTGCATGCGCAGTTTGGTTATATGACCAATTTTGGGCGCTTTTTATAGAATTAGGGGCATGTGCACACTATGTTGTATTTCACTAAATGAATATATAATAGAAGGAACGAGATCCTTAGTAGAGAAAAAAAACCACACGGTAGGTACACTTTACCAAACTGTAAGACCGATAGACTAAACAAGTCTGGTGGCCCTAGAAGCTCTAGCTAGGGGCTACCATGCAAGGTAAATTTCATTTTTTTCTGACTCTGTGAGCCCAGACAAGCCATTTTGGGCCTGATTCCATAAAGTCTGCCTACAGTTAAGTAACAATATCAGCACTGAGCCCCATATTCTATAAACGGTGTCTTAACTTAGGTGCTGGCAGGTGCCCTAATGGCATCTAGGTTAAGAGGAAAATGCCATTTAAAAGGCTTTACAATGCCTAATGCCACTGTAGGTGTGGCTTATGCCGGAATTTGTGTCAGGCGCCATATAGCACCTCCATAGGAGTGATTAACCTCAAAGGTAGGCGCTGGAAATGTAGGCCTTGAAGCCTCTGGCCTACATTTCTGGCGCCTACCTTTCCCAAAGCTGCAATTCTCTAAATGGTACCATAGCGTGATTGACATGCAATTGGTGGCCGCTTTTAAGGTAGCCACCAACAGCAGTGCCATTTAGAGAATCTGGGTCTGATTCTATAAAGCGTAGGTTCCCATTACAGAATTATGCTTAGCGTCACCTAAGCATGCTTAGGCAGTGCTCAGCATCCTAATATTTAGACATCCTTAATTTATTCCAGAATTTTCTTTTGCCGTCTATTTCTATGTTTCTATGTTTCTATGATATCAGAGCGTAGCGGCACCTAACTTGAAAGCACGTCTGAGATCCACTCCAAAGCATGCCCACATTTAGGCCTGGATTCTGTAAACTGCGTCCCGATTGTAGGCAGCTGTAGGCATCCTACAGCTGTCTAATCAGTCAATTGGGATGCACGTTAAAAAAAAAAAATGATCCCCAGGCAGGCCGCCTATATTGAAGGTGCCTCTGAGAGCCTAGGGAGGTCCGCAAGCCTGCCTAAGCTTGCCTAAGTCTAGGCGGTAGCCTTAGGTGAACCTTGGCGGCCCTATGCATCTCCCTAGTAGAGTGGAAGACGTTTACAATGTAGGCCGGCAAAATGGTATATCTCTGGCAAATGAAATGATAGAAAGATGTGGTTTGTTGCATTTGAATCAGCAACTTCTTGATTATTTAGCCAGCTGAATAACTCAATTTCTAAGACTTGGTCCCTTTTTCTTGGATTATGACAAAATTCACCTTTACTGAATAGGCATGAACTAACCCCCAAATCCATTTCCTTATCACTGCAATGTAAGATTTGCTAAACTGGGACAGACCGAAGGTTCATAAAGCCCAGTATCCTGTTTCCAACAGTGACCAACCCATGGTCCCAAGTACCTAGCTAGATCCCAAGTAGTACAATAGATTTTATGCTGCTTATCCTAGGAATAAGCAGTGGATTTTTCCCAAGCCATCTCAATAATGGCCTATGGACTTCTCTTTTAGGAAATTATCCAAATCTTTTTTAAACCCCGCTAAGCTAACTGATCTCACCACATTCTCCGGCAACAAATTCCAGAGTTTAATTACACATTGTGTGAAGAAAAGAGTGATCAAGCGATTCAAAATGTGTTTAATGACACATTTTTGGAAAGAGTGATCAAGCGATTCATATCTACCCTTTCCATTCCACTATTTTATAGACCTCAATACACCACACTTCTTACTAAACATGAGAGTGTGCTTTAATTAGTAACAATCGACAAAAATAAATTCATCATAATGCATACAATAATGCATCAGTACAATGCAAAGTACATTAACAGCAGGGATTCATAAGAACATACAAAAAGTCATGTTGAATCAGAACAAAGTCCATGAAGTCCAGCTTCTTGTCTTCGAGCTTGACCAGTTCAGGCCACAAGTACCTAGTAGATCCCCCCCCCCCCCCCAAATAGATCTTTTCTAAGTAGTAGCTCATTTCTAAGGATAAGCAATGATTCTCCCAAATCTACCTGGCTAATCATTTTTAAGGACTTTTCCTCCAGAAATTTGTCTGAATTTCTTTTGAATCTATTGTTTGTCACCTTGACAACATCTGGCAACAGATTTCATAGCTTACCTATGCTTTGATTGAAACAAAACCTACAATTTTTTTTCTTCAGTATACTGATTATTAGTTGCATGAAGTGCCCTCATCTTTTTTGTGTGGTTTGAAATGTTAAACAACTAGAACCCTCTCCTGTTTAGCCATTCCTCTTAAGGGAGGTGTTCTATCCCCTTTATCATTTCTGTGTCCTCCTCTGAACTATTTCTAGTTCTGCTCTCCTTTTGGAGATGGGATGACCAGAACTGCATATAGTACTCAAGATGCAATCATACTATGGACCTACAGAGGTATCATATTCTGTTTTATTCTCCATCCCTTTTCGAATAATCCCTAACTGAAACCTATCTAATTATGGGGTCCTTTTACCAAGCCGCAGTAAACATTAATGTGTGCCTACTGCAGCTTAAAATGGTGTACCATTGGGAGTACTGAGGCGTCCCTTACTAACTCAAAACAAAGCCCCACATAGACAAACGATACACACACCCAGCAACACTACAGGCCTTAAACACACCCAACAGCATTCACACTCCCACAAGAAAGAGGGAAAAGAAAAAGAAAAGAAGTGGAGAAAAAGGCCTCAGTTCAGCTTCATCTGGCCTAAAAAAAAACCCACTCCTACAAAAGCTGTCTTGTTGGGTGTAATAGCTAGTTGGGTGATAGCTATCAGGAGGCAGTTTCCTAAAAATACGATTAGAGTCATGCTTTTGGAAAGGAGCTCTTGGAAATGTATGAGTTGCACACAACGCCCGCAAATTTTGAGTCTAGCTACAATTCTGTTTTCGGTTCCCTGAGGCAGGAACGAAACGTGTTGGTGTCACGTTGGAACCCGTGAATCTAAGATAAGTTTGCTGTTTCAAACTTATGTTTAAACAACGTTTTGTTATTTTTCAAATAATGGTAGATATGTGCACTTACACAAACCATATCTAATAGTGTAGAATGTTTACAGCTGGTGCTTTGAATTAAGCGATGATTGGGCAGTGAGGTGGTAGTGTTGGGTATCCCCTGTTATCACCTCCATATCTCTGAGCATTACAACTCACTATCAGTTGTTTATGATATTTAGAATGTATTATTTTTGAGTGATTATTTTGCATTTTTGTTTTGATGTTCTAATCACTCCACTCTCACAGTTTTTGAGAGTTTTTGCTCTATTTTTTTATTTTATCTGAGTCTGTACTTTTTAACATAGGCATTGTTAGGCGTTGAATGGTGCCTCCACTTAGGCGTCGCTAGGCTTCCTTAGAGTTCGGTGCTAAATTCTTCAATCGCTAATTTTTTTTTTTTTTTGATTGGCTGAAAACCGGCGTGATCATATTACCATGCTAATTAAGCCAATTTAAAAATAAAGTTTTGCACAGATCTTGAACTTAGGTGTTGCTTGGCGGACGCGATTACGGTGCTCTTTATAGAATATGGCCATTACCGCCTACAAAATAGGTGGCAGTAAGGGATCCCGCACTAATTTTTGTTAATGGCTAAATGCTAACTTTAGCACATGGCCATTAAATTGGCAAATGGAAAATCTTGCATTTTCCAGATGTGGCAAAAAGTGGCCTTAGCATGCAGAAAAGACCTGCATAAGGGCATGCTACGGTCACTTTTTGCCAGAGCTCAGTAAATGGACCCTTATGTCTTTGGTCAGGATATAGGACAATACATGAATCCCTTGGTTCTATGAAGGTCACCCAAACAGTGCATGTTATCTGCCTCAAGATATCCCCCCTCCTTTGCAGATAACATGCACTAATCTTTAGTAACTAAAAAAACACAACCCTAAATAACTTAATCCAAAGCTTTTCCTTGTTCATTTTCCTGGACTCTAATGTACGAACTACGGCCCTGATTCTATAAAAGGCGCCTAAAGGCATACCTAAAGTTTGGCGTGCATTCGGAGTCCAATCTAAGCAGTTAATGAGCCAATTAAGGGTCTTAACAAGTGATCATTGGTATTTAGGCGTCCAAAGGACGTAGATGCCATTTTGTAGATGCAGCCACAATTTCACGGACGCCCATGTTTAAAACTTGCACCTAACTCAAAAGGCGTGGGTGTGGAATGGGTGTGGTTTGGGCAAAGACTCAATTTGGGCGTCCTTTGATTCCTTTACATTATACTGAGTGACCTAGGGCATCCATACCCTTCTATCCTAATGTTGCTGGTTCGAATCCCAGTCACTCTGTCTGACGGAAGAGAAATAGATAAAAGCATTATACAGATCCAACTCCTAGTATTACTATTATAATGAAAAATTGCATAAAATCACCATTTTAATAACATAATAAAATAACATTAAGGACATTGCTTGGACGTCTAAATCTCACCTACAACCTGATTCTCTACAGGACGCCTAGAATGTTAGACGCCTAAACAGTGCTGAACTCTGCTGAGCGTGATTCTACAAAGAATGCCTCACATAGGCACCTAAACGGCGGCTAACTTTAGATGCATTTTGCAAAATCAGGGCCTACATGTCTGGAATAAAACTTTTTAAAGTAATCTCTAGAGCTGCTGCTGGTGGAGAACTCAGCTCTTTACCATTTTATCTACACCAGAGTCATGGAATCATGCATGCATGCTGATGGGTTGTTGTCTTATAATTTTTTAATTTACTTACACGTGGGTTCTGCTATTATGAGAACAGCTACTGCGGCTTCAGTTGTATGAGCAAACACTCTTGTAGGAAGATATCCCAACCTTCTGCTTAAATGAAACAAATCCAAAATGTTGCTCATTTATGGCCCTTTAGATCTTTATTAAACATTTCTGGGCAGTCTCAATCCCTTTTCTTCTGAAGTTCATTCGTGATGTCATAGTTATTTGACTATTGTGACCTCATAGGAGGAGACAAGAGTTGGAGACTTAGAAAGCAAACACATTTTCATACACATGAAAGTTTTCAGTAAATCAGCAGTTCTGGGAAAGAAAATCATACCTATGAGAGGTAAAAAGGCTTTTGGTATTAATTTTTTCATGTAGTCAGACTGCTGCTTACTTAGAATAATTCCAGGAAACTTCATCAATCCTTATCATTGACTCAGTAATGCATCTCATTTTATTTATTATTATGTTGAAATCATTGCTTGGGTTTATAAAAGTTATTGTTATGACTAAAGGGAACTGACTGTGTGCCAGCCTTAAGTGGAAGCCCCCTTGCTGTGTTTTGTTTTGAGATCATATGGTAGCTGGAGAGGAAGAAGTTAATATTTGGCGTAAATTGGCTGGTGATGATGGCAGCAGCAAATGGGACAGAGCTGAAAGGGCAGAAAAAATAGCAGACCTAAGAATTAATACAACCAATTAAGTTTAAAGGGTAGAAAGGGACCAGCTATTGTTGTTTGAATACATTTGTCCACTTTTCAATGCAATGCAGAGAAAAATACGTAATCTAAGAGGCCCTGCTGCTTTCAGGATAGCACAGCCTCTGGGCTGAATGCCAAGCTGACAACTCCGCGATTTCTCCTGGACAGGCAGCCCCTGGCTTCCGCCAACAGCTCAGACACCAAGAATGGGTCCAGTGTGATTGTTCCAGCAACTGCTTGGGAGCTCTGCACTCAAGCGGAGGCTACACAATGTGCCTCCACAAGGCCATTAGGGAGCAGTTAATAAGAGTTATTTTCCTGTGTGTCACTGCAAGAGAAGGCGCCAGAATTGCTAGTCTTAAATAGTACACACAATAAAATATATCGAATGCAATGAAAATTGCTGTGAACTATAGCTCTTAAAATGGATTTGAGCATAAAAAGGATGGGAAAAGTCACTTTATCATGAGAGAGTGCTGCACATAGTAATGAAATCTCTATAGGACCCTTTTCTAAAATGCATGAGGCACTAATGTGTGTGTAACGCAGCAAAAAAAAAGGCCTAACGCAGGACGCTCTAAAGCAGGGGTGTCAAAGTCCCTCCTTGAGAGCCGCAATCCAATCGGGTTTTCAGGATTTCCCCAATGAATATATTAGCATACAATGAAAGCAGTGCATGCAAATAGATCTCATGCATATTCACTGGGGAAATCCTGAAAACCCAGCTGGATTGCGGCCCTCGAGGAGGGACTTTGACACCCCTGCTCTAAAGCATTCTATGTTAGTTTGTGTACAGTTCTGGAGACTGCACCTTCAAGAAGATTTGAACAAGATGGAGTTGGTCCAGAGGGCGGCTACTAAAATGACCAGTGGTCTTTGTCATAAAGCATATGGGGACAGACTTGAAGCAAATCCAAAGAAGGCTTTTTCCTGGCTCTGCAAGAAATGGGCTTAGGCCCGGATTTTGTAACTAGTGTTATGTCGGTGGCTGCCTTAAAAGCAGCTGCCGATCGTGTGTCAATAGTACTGGGAACAGAATCGCGCCTCTGGCAAAGATACTTGCCAGAAATATAGGCCAGGGTTTTCCTGGCCTACATTTCTGGCGCCTACTTATGATGTAAATCGTGCCTCTGTAGGTGCTTTAGGCAGCCTAACACCAATTCCGGTGTTAGCCATGGCCACAGTAGCATTAGGCGGCCTAAAGCACCTACAGAGGCGTGATTCTGGTGCTAAGTTTTTAGGCACTGGTAGGCGCTTTGTGCAAATTTGGGGTCACATCCAATTTGAGCATGCACTTTAACTGAATAACGATCCAATTAGCACTGATAATTGGCATTCTAACAAGCAATCCTGAGTGGTGTAGAATGGGTACAAGTGGATTGATTTTTTACTGCATCAAGATTTACAAAGCCTAGGGGACACTCGATGAAGTTACAGAATAATACTTTTAAAACCAATTGGAGGAAATATTTTTTCACTCAGAGAATAGTTAAGCTCCAGAATGCGTTGCCAGAGGATGTGGTAAGAGCGGTTAATGTAGCTGGTTTTAAAAAAAGTTTGGACAAGTTCCAAGAGGAAAAGTCCATAAACTGCTTTTGAGACAGACACGGGAAAAGCCACTGCTTGCCCTGGATCAGCGACATGGAATGCTGCTACTATTTGGGTGTTTGCCAGGTACTTGTGACTTGGATTGACCTCCGTAAAGACGGGATACTGGGCTGAATGGACCATTGGTCTGGCCCAGTAAGGCTATTCTTATGTTCTTATTTGATTTCTTTAAAAAGTTGCATGTGAATCCAAAAAGGAGATGCAGAAATTGGAAGGTCATGGCAGATCTGGTGCATTCCTGGAATTTATGCATGTAGTTTTAGAAGAAAGAGCTGTTAGGATGGGCGGACATAAGAGAAGTGGAAAAACTGGTCTAAACTAAAAGGAGCTATAAAAATGGCTAGGAACTTTATGTGAAGAAAATAAATTAAAACAAGAGAAAAAGGAAACCGACATGGTTCTCCAAACTAGTGGCGGCAAAAATAAAGGCTAAAGACTTGGCGTTCCTGAAATTAACCCCCCCCCCCCAAGAAAATGAGTACAGAAAGGACTACCGGGTGAAATTGAAAGAAGCCAAGAGGGAGATATGTCTGGCAAAAGCGCAGGCGGAAGCGCAAGTGGCTAAAAATGTAAAAAAAGAGACAAAATTTTTTTCAGATATATCAGTGAAAGGAGGAAGATGAAAAATGGAATTGCTAAACTAAAAGATGCTAGGAGCCGATATGTGAAGAGTGATGAGGAAAAAGCAAACGTGGTAAACAAATACTTCTGCTCTGTGTTCACGGAAGAAAATCCTGAAGATTGTCTGGCAAAATTACATGGGAAAATGGAGTAGATTCTGCGCCGTTTAAGGAGGAAAGTGTTTATGAACAATTTGAAAAACTGAAGGTGGACAGAGCAATGGGACCATCCCAGGATACTTAGGGAGCTCAGAGAGGTTCTGGTGGGTCCTATTAAAGACTTGTTCAACAAATCTCTAGAGATGGGAGTGGTTCCTGGGGATTGGAGAAGAGTGGATGTGTGGTCCCTATTCACAAAAGTGGTCGCAGGGATGAAGCGGGAAATTACAGGCCAGTTAGCCTCACTTCGGTTGTTAGAAAAATAATGGAAGTTTTGCTGAAAGAAAGGATAGTGAACTTCCTAGAATCTAATGGGTTACAGTAACCGAGCAACATGGCTTTACTAAAGGTACGGTAAATCTTATGATGTGAATCTTATGATGTGTGGCTGAAAACCTGATTGAACCTGATTGGATTTTTTGATTGGGTGACCAGAGATCTGAATCAAGGACATATGCTAGATGTAATTTATTTAGATTTCAGCAAAGCCTTTGACACGGTTCCTCATAGGAGGCTCTTGAACAAACTTGAAGGGCTGAAGTTAGGACCCAAGGTGGAGAACTGGATTAGAAACTGGTTAACAGACAGACGCCAGAGGGTAGTGGTTAATGGAAGTCGCTCAGAGGAAGGAAAGATGAGTATTGGAGTCCCTCAGGGTTTGGTACTGGGGGGCGATCCTATTCAATATGTTTGTGAGTGACATTGCTGAAGGGTTAGAAGAAAAGGTTTGCCTTTTTGCTGATGATACCAAGATTTGTAACAGAGTAGACGCTGAGGAGTGGAAAACATGAAAAAGGTTTTACAAAAGTTAGAGGAATGGTCTAATATCTGGCAACTAAAATTCAGTGCAAAGAAATGCAGAGTAATGCATTATATATTAATAATCGGAAGGAGCCGTATATGGTGAGAGGCTGATATGCACGGATGGAGAGAGGGACCTTGGGGTGATAGTGTCCAAAGATCTAACGGCAAAAAAACAGTGTGACAAAGCGATGGCTGCTGCCAGAAGGATGCTGGGCTGTATAAAGAATGGCGTAACCAGTAGAAAAACGAAGGTGTTGATGCCCCTATATAGGTCGTTGGTGAGGCCCCATTTGGAGTAGTGTGTTCAGTTTTGGAGACCTTATCTGGTGAAAGATGCAAAAAGGCTTGAAGCAGTCCAGAGGAGGGTGACAAAAATGATAGGAAGTTTGCGCCAAAAGACGTATGAGGAGAGACTGAAAGCCCTGAATATGTATACCTTAGAGGAAAAGAGGGACAGGGGAATATGATTCAGACGTTCAAATACTGAAAAATCAACACTGAAAAGTCAACACTGAAAAGGACACTACACGAAGCAACTATCTGCTACATAAAATCGGTAAATAAACAACAAAGAAAGAAGAAACCCCGTTGGTTCACTGATGAGGTCTCACATCTAGTCAAGGACAAGAAAAGAGCATTTCTTTCATACAAATGCACCGGGGAGAAAGAAGCTAACATTAAATACAAGACAAGGTCTGCAGCGGTCAAAACAGCAGTCAGGGAGGCCAAACTTCGAGTGGAAAAAACTCTAGCAAAGAACATTAAGAAAGGGGACAAATCCTTCTTCAGGTATATTAGTGACAGGCAGAAGAACACAAACGGGATAGTACGCCTTAGAACAGCAGACGGGATTTATGTGGAAACAGATTCCGAAAAAGCCAAACTACTGAACGATTACTTCTGCTCAGTCTTTACCTGCGAGGCACCTGGACACGGGCCACAGCTGGAAGCAAAGCCAAGCAAGGAAGACCCATTTCAGAATTTTGGGTTCTCACCAGCTGATGTTTACAGTGAACTGTTAAGACTCAAGGTGAGCAAAGCCATGGGACCAGACAAATTGCACCCACGAGTGCTCAGAGAGCTGTGTGATGTCCTGGCGGAACCGTTAGCCATGCTCTTCAATCTCTCCCTAAGTACGGGGAGAGTCCCCCTGGACTGGAAAACAGCTAACGTCGTTCCTCTGCACAAAAAGGGCTGCAGAGCGGAGGCTGCGAATTACAGACCAGTGAGTCTCACATCAATAGTGTGTAAACTCATGGAAACACAACTTAAATGTAAATTAGACACGATTTTGGATGAGGGGAATCTAAGGGATCCTAGTCAACATGGATTCACTAGGGGTAGGTCATGCCAATCCAATCTTATCAGCTTCTTTGATTGGGTAACAGGAAAGCTAGACTCGGGAGAGTCTCTGGACATAGTGTACTTGGATTTCAGTAAGGCTTTCGACAGCGTCCCACACCGTAGATGGGGTTAGGTGAGACACTAATTGCATGGGTCAATGATTGGCTGAGTGGAAGACGTCAGAGGGTGGTGGTCAACGGCACCCTCTCTGAGACATCGGAGGTGACCAGCGGAGTGCCACAGGGCTCGGTCCTGGGTCCACTCCTTTTTAACATATTCATAAGGGACTTGACCCAAGGACTTCAGGGTAAAGTAACTCTATTCGCTGATGACGCCAAACTATGTAATATAGTAAGTGAAAGCAATCTGCAGGATAGTATGACGCAGGATCTGCTTACGTTGGAAAACTGGTCCTCGACATGGCAGCTGGGCTTCAATGCTAAGAAATGTAAGGTTATGCATCTCGGTAGCAGAAATCCATGCAAACCTTACACCTTAAATGGAGAAACACTAGCTAGGACTTCAGAAGAAAGAGACTTGGGAGTAATCATCAGTGCAGACATGAAGGTCGCCAAACAAGTAGAGAAGGCCTCATCCAAAGCAAGGCAACTTATGGGATGTATCAATAGAAGCTTCGTTAGCCGCAAATCTGAAGTCATAATGCCACTGTACAGAACCATGGTGAGACCTCATCTGGAGTACTGTGTGCAATTCTGGAGGCCACATTACCGTAAAGACATGCTTAGAGTTGAGTCGGTTCAGCGGATGGCCACTAGGATGATCTCGGGGCTCAAGGGTCTCTCGTACGAAGAAAGACTAACAAATTGCTGCTCTACACTCTAGAGGAACGCAGGGAGAGGGGGGACATGATTGAGACATTTAAATACATCACGGGACGTGTTGAGGTGGAAGAAGACATCTTCTTTCTCAAGGGACCCTCGGTCACAAGGGGGCATCCGCTCAAACTCAGAGGAGGGAAATTCGATAGTTACGTAAGGAAGTATTTCTTCACAGAAAGGGTTGTAGATCACTGGAACAAGCTTCCAGAGCAGGTGATCAAGGCCACCAGCATGCTTGACTTTAAGAATAAATGGGATGCCCTAGTAGGATCCTTACGAGGGTCGAGTTAAGGAACTAGGTCATTAGTACTCAGACTTAATGGGGTGGGTCAGTAGAGTGGGCAGACTTGATGGGCTATAGCCCTTTTCTGCCGTCATCTTTCTATGTTTCTATGTTTCTATACTTGAAAGGTATTAACGTAGAAAAAAAATATTTTCCAGAGAAAGGAAAATGGCAAAACCAGAGGGCATAATTTGAGTTTGAGGGGTGGTAGACTCAAGAGCAGTAGCGTACCTAGTGGGGGGGGGGGGGGAGGTCTGCCCCAGGTGCACGCCTCAAGGGGGTGCACAGGAGAGAGCTGAGTGTTCTCCATAGAGCAGGGGTGCCCAATTCGATGGGTAGCTCGCCAAGGCAAAGTGAGTTGATCACCCAGGACTTACTTTGCCTTGGCGATCTAACGGGCCGATCAGTCTTCCTCTCCCCGACGTCAATTCTGCTGTCGGAGAGAAAATTCGGGCCAGCCAATCGCTGCATGGCTGGGCGGAACTTCCTCTCCGATGGCAGAATTGACGTCGGGGAGAGGAATGCTGGTCGGCCCGAAGCAGGGAGAGCATGGGGCAGGTCTGCGTTGGCTTTGGGGCCTGTTATCCATTGGTGGCAGTTTGGGTCCTGTTCCCTGATGGCAGCGGTAGTGGCAGTGGCTTGGGGAAGGGCAGGGAGAAAGAAAGAAAGGGGGCAGGCAGGGAGACAGAAGGAAAGAAGAGAAACAGAAAAAAAGAAAGGGGGCATGAAGAGAGAAAGAAAGAAAGGTCAGGGAGAGAGGAAGAAAAAGTTGGGGGAGGAAATGAGGTGTGGAGGAGAGGAAGCATACAGGCTGAAAGAAAGATTGGATGCACAGTCAGAAGAAGAAAGTGCAACCAGAGACTCATGAAATCACCAGACAAAGTAGGAAAAATGATTTTATTTTAAATTTAGTGATCAAAATGTGTCTGAATTTATATCTGCTGTCTATATTTTACAATATGGTCCCCTTTTATTAAACCGCAATAGTGGTGTTTAGCGCAGGGAGCCTATGAGCATCCAGAGCAGCGCTGGGCATTCAGCACAGCTCCCTGCGCTAAAAACTGCTATTGTGGTTTAGTAAAAAGGGAGGGGGGAGGGTATTTGTCTATTTTTGTATGGTTGTTACTGAGGTGACAGTGCATAGAGTCATCTGCTTTGACCTCTTTGAAAAACCCTGGAATAGGAATGATAATTAACAATTCTATGCGTACAGTGTGCGTTGTGTTGTTTTTTTTAAATGTTATTGTTGGTAGATCATTTTGACTTGGCCACAAAGATAAGGGGGAGGGAGGGAGGGGAGCTGCTGAAAGACATCTAGTAATCCTTGCAGGCTTGACTGTGCAGGGAATTATTTTTGTAAAATCATGTTTTGTTATGTGACTGGCATTATTTAGACTTTAATTTCTATGAATGAATAGATTGAAATAGCTTGTTTTTATGTGCGTACACTGGAGGGAAATGGGGAAGAGAGAGTGGTGAGAAGACGCTGATTTATAAATTGACAATTGTACAGAATATTGTTTCTTTTTATACTTTAATATAAACAATTCAAAGCTTGTGTGGATGGAATCAGGTGGTTTGCGGGGATGGGGACCGAGCTTACAGGGATTAGTCCAATAAAATGGTATTTTTTTATTTCTCATTATTTGTTTTATTTTTATTTGTTAATTTGTAAAGTGGTGATTGTTATGTATCAGTTTTTTCAAATTTACATCTACTGTCTTTATATTTTGCACTGTATTAGAGGACATGTGTTACTGTTTTTGTGGTGTTGCATTGTATCCAGGGTCTGGTTTCTTGGCGGTTCAGTTTAACTTTTGTCTACATATTTCTATTTTTAGTTTGTGATTATTCCATATTGGGCGAGGGTGTATCTCTATTCTGTGTGTATGAAAAGAACATAGTTTTCAGTTGGCATTGACTACAGGATCAATTGACTGTGCAGGATCTGGCTTGTTTAGTTTTACAATGTATGTAGTGCTCACTGCAGTGTTTAAGATGCTGCCTTTTCCTAGGTACACTCTTGTTGTGCGATATGTGGATTGTTACTAAAAGTCATATTTTTCATATAGATGGGGGTGTGTGTCAAAAAATGATGGGCCCCGCGTGCCACATACCCTAGGTACGCCACTGCTCAAAGCAATGTAAGGAAATTCTTCTATATGGAGAGGGTGGTGGATGCCTGGAATGCGCTCTCAAGAGAGATGTGGTGGAGAGGAAAACGGTGACGGAGTAAAAAAAAAAAGCATGGGATGAATCAGAAAATAATAGTAAATATTGACGAACTAAGGCCAGTACTGGGCAGACTTGTACAGTCTGTGTTTGTATTTGGCCGTTTGGTGAAAGATGGGCTGGATTCTTGCCAAGAAATAGCTATGAAGAAAAAGAAAAAACCCAACAAATTTTTAGAATCAGATTGGGCAGACTAGATGGATCATTTGGGTCTTTATCTACCATCATCTACTATGTTACTGTGCCCAATTTAGGAGTGAGGATTTGTACCTTAATCCAGTTGGCTCAAATGGATGCGGCTAAAGTTAGGCACCAGGACTAGCCTGCCACACACATACTAACACCCCCTTTTATTAAACCTATAGTGCGGTTTTTAGCGCCGGCTGCGGTGGTAACAGCTCCAACGTTCATAGAATTCCTATGAGCGTCGGAGCTGTTACCGCCGTGGCCGACGCTAAAAAACACACTACGGTTTTGTAAAAGAGGAAGATTTAAAATCAGTTCCTTATACCTTGTTTAACTGTATAAACAACTTGCCTTGAATTTAGCCTCACATCTATTTATCCCAACTCACTCTGTACCACCCATCTTGTACTTATCTAATATTTGTAATTGACTCCCTACGGGAGCTCAAGGCAGCCATTTCCTATGAACGATCTGTACGGGGCAGGAGCATGGGAAGATCCCACTAGACCACCAGGTAAGGCTTAAGGGGGGCTTACAGGGCTTAAAATAGCCCGAAAAATTTAAATTACTTTTTTGTTTTAAAATCGCAAATAACTGAATCCGCGGATGCTGAAACCGCAGATTCGAAGGGGAAAGTGTAAGTTCTATGTTGAATTTTACCTGCTGTGCCTTGGGTGAACCTCTTCATAAAGGTGATTAATATATTCAAATAAATATGTGCTATTCTATAAACTGGGCCTAGCTCTAAGTGCTAAGACAATTTTTATGGGCGCCATCTAAAGAATTCAGTCAATTGTTTCAGATGAATATGAGGTCTGTTCAAAAAGTTCCAGGATAGTTTGAATTGTGCACTAATGGGAATTTCTTTTGGTAGTACTGAGTAGTTTGAATCCTCACAAGTAACATCCTTTTTTTCCGTTTTTTTGATATCTGTTTTCGTCTCTAAGCTACAGCAGTTTTTGTGAAAGAGTGTTTTCGTGATCGGTTATTTTTCATCATGTGTGACCTCAATGAACAGTGCTACAGCGTGAAGTTCTCATTTAAATTGGGTAAGATTGCTAAAGAAACTTATGAAATGTTGAAAGTGGCTTATGGGGATCATGTCATGAGTCGTGGAAGGTGTTTTGAATGCGTCAAATTTGCAAATTTTGTGCAAAAACACAATGACAGTTCTTTTCCAGCTACCTTACTCTCTTGACTTGACCCCTGCTGACTTCCTCTTGTTTCCTAAACTTAAATTTACGCTGATAGGAAAACAATTTGATACCATTGAAGACATAAAGCAAAATTTAACGCAACAACTTTTAGTGATCCCTGAAGATGCATTTAAGGACTGTTTCCAGAAGTGGAAACGATGTTGGGAAAAGTGTATACGTAGGGAAGGAGAGTACTTTCCAGGGGACCCAATGGAATAAGTTGTAAGATTGTTTAATAAATTTTTTGAACAGACCTCATATTTTTTCCTATTGTTTGATAGAGACTTTTAAAATATTAAAAGGATTTGACATAATAGACCAGGAAGAAGCATTACTGACATTTTCAGATGTGACATGGACAAGAGGTCATAGCCTGAAACTGTGTGGCAGCAGGTTCAGGACAAATGTCAGGAAGTTCTGTTTCACACAGCGAGTGGTGAGCGCTTGGTATGCTCTCCCAGAGGAGCTTGTGGCAGAGACTAGTGTTCAGGGTTTCAAGCGCAAGTTGGATGCACACCTTCTTGCAAATCATATCGGGGGATACGGGAAATCCGTGTCTCCAACAGGGAGCACCTAACTGGGCCTCCGCGTGTGCGGATCGCCAGACTAGATGGACCTAGGTCTGATCCGGTGAAGGCGTTTCTTATGTTCTTATGTTCTGTTCTTTTGGAGTTTTCAGGTTAAGGTTGGATAGGATGTTTCATCCTAGATTCCGTGTAATCTTTGACTTTTATTGTTTAATACATATTTGCTACCCTTGTGCAAACTATTTGTCTGGAAATCCAGTTTAGACTTTGCTGATGGCCTTATGGTTTATTTTCCTTTAGAGTTGCGCAGGGACAGAAATCCCACCCGTACCTACCTGTCCCCGCCAGAATCCTGCCCGTGCTCATGATTAGCCATCAAGCTCCAACTCTGTCTCCCTGACTGATGGATGTACAGAGCTCTCCCATGTGAGTGGCAATCAGCAACTGGTGCGCTGAAGGATTCAAGAAGTTTAGAGGGAACATTGGAACAAAGGTAGGCTGTCATTTCCGTGGGAACCTCGGAGAACCAGCGTCCATCCCCAAGGGAGTCTGGAGGACCTGTGGGAATCCCCGCGGGAGTCCTGTGAACCTGGGGGGGA
Organism: Geotrypetes seraphini; assembly: GCF_902459505.1. Taxonomy (NCBI): domain Eukaryota; kingdom Metazoa; phylum Chordata; class Amphibia; order Gymnophiona; family Dermophiidae; genus Geotrypetes; species Geotrypetes seraphini. Next base: position 46,755,640 of record NC_047097.1, read on the forward strand.
TCGCTGCGAGAGCCTTTGGACCTGGGAGGATCCCCGTGGGGTTCCCGTGGGACCCCCGAGATTTCTGCGATCTCCGTTCCCATGCAGGCCTCTGTTTTCCATTCCTAGCCTCAGCCATTGTTTTAGCCCAATCTGTTGTAGAGGGAATTGAGGCCATCTCTCACTGGTTAAAGATGAATGATCCAGCTCTAAATTAGAGGAAATTAGAAATTACAAACAATGATTATAACTTGTACACCTGTATCCATGGAAAGGATAAAATTGGATGAACTTTTGATAAGATTTTTGTTCAAGTATGTGGTACTTTGGGCTCCTTTTACTAAGGCGCGCTAGCGTTTTTAGCGCACGCACAAAATTACCACACGCTAAACCGCATGGTACGCTTCTAGAATAATGCCATGGAAGGTTTAGCATGCACGGCAATTTAGCGCGCACTATTCCGCACGTTAAGGCCCTAACGCACCTTAGTAAAAGGAGCCCATTGTGTTCTCTTGGACTCTAACTTTAGTTTCTGGTCTGAAGTTAAAAGGTTTGCTAAAGATTGAAGCCAGTGTTGGAAGTAGAAGATTTTCATACAATTTACAGACCATGTTTTTACCAGTCCTGGGTTATTGTACAATTAGTACAGAACTCAGATTGGTTGATTGCTGAGACTACTCTGAGACAATATATTACCTCTATTTAAATTACTTATTTTAGCTTCCTAGAAAGAAAAATCATGTTTAGTTGACTAGGCTAGAGGTGTTTTTTAAGCTATCCATTTATTTTGTAGGATTTTATTATGCTTTATTTTAGTATATGATTTGGGGGGAGGGTTTGATGCTTTGTATTCTATATTATATTTGTATGATTTGTGTGCTGTCGCATTGATTAATGCAGTTCTTTTCTTTTAATTGTACTATTATTGGCTGTAAACCATTTAGATTGCTATAGCAGTGGAGCAGTATATCAAGACTGAAATAAACTGTATATAGTGTATCTGAATGTCCTTTTATGGATTAAGAACTGGTTGAAAGACAGAAAACAGAGAGTGGGTTTAAATGGTCAATATTCTCAATGGAGAAGGGCAAATAGAGGGGTTCCAAAATCACACAATTTTTTCTAGCTGTTCCTGTTCCTTTAAGACATCAACCTCCTAGATATAAGCTGGTTTTGAGGCTCTTCGGAGCACTATTATGTGCTATCTCTCTATTAAGATTTTTCACACAATCTTTCAGTATATACCGTAGTGGTACCTCGGAATCCGAACGCCCTAGAACTCGAACAACTTGTAATCCAAACTTTTTTTGATTAAATTTTGCCCCAGAATCCGAAAGCTGCTTTGGAATCTGAACGTACGGGAACTGCAAGCGTTGCTCAGCTCAAAGCTTCCCCTCTGACGCAGCTTTCTGTTTCTGCCTGGGAGGGAAGCTTTGGGCTGAGCACCGCTTGCAGTTGCCGTTGTCGATCTTGCTGCCTGTGCCGGTGGGGGCACGATCTTGCAGCCTCTGCCAGGGGGACCCGATCTTGCTGTATTTGCCAGGGGGACCCGATATTGCTGCCTCTGCCAGGGGGACCTAATCTTGCTGTCTTTGTTAAATTTATTGGAAAATCTGAGTTTGTGGGACCAGATTAATACAGTTTCTATTATTTTCAATGGGAAAAATTGTCTTGGAACTCGAACGTTTTGGAACGCGAATGGATTAAGTTTGGATTCTCATCTACTACAAACAGTACGGTAGCACCTCATGTAGATCATTCAAACTGCTTGGGCTAAGTTGGATGAGCATTGTGAGCTGGATGTTTCTCATAGGTTGAGTAGTGTGTGATGTTAGCAAGAGGTGGGTCATTTAGCAATGTCAGATGCCAAGCAGCTTTCTCTGCATGGGCCATATTAAGCACATTTGTGCCGAATTAAAAGTATAGTGATTAGTTGTATAGCCTTTTGGTAAGTAAATAGTGGGTTCCCCAGGGGTCTGTGCTGGGACCATTGCTTTTAAACATATTTATCAATGATCTAGAGATAGGAATAACTAGTGAGATAATTAAATTTGCTGATGACACAAAGTTGTTCAAAGTTCTTAAATTGCAAGAGGATTGTGAAAAATTGCACGAGGACCTTGTGAGACTGGAAGACCGGGCATCAAAATGGCAGATGACATTTAATGTGAGCAAGTGCAAAGTGATGCATGTGGGAAAGAGGAACCTGAAATTTAGCTACGTGATGCTGGGTTCTATGTTAGAAGTCGTTGCTGAGGATATGTTTAAACCCTCAGCTCAATGTGCAGCAGTGGTGGCTAAGAAAGCAAATACAATGTTAAGAATTATCAGGAAAGGAATGGGAAACAAAGATGAAAATGTTATAATGCTCTTGTATCACTCTATATTACGGCCACAACTTGAATACGATATGCAGTTCTGGTCACCATATCTCAAAAAAGATATAGCGGAATTAGAAAAGGTACAGAGAAGGGCAACAATAATGACAAAAGGATTGAGACGCCTTCCCTATGTGGAAAGGCTAAAGCGGCTAGGGCTCTTCAGCTTGGAGAAGAGACAGCTCAGAGGTGATATGATAGAAGTCTATAAAATACCGAGTGGAATAGAAAGGGTAGATGTGAAAAGCTTGTTCACTCTTTCCAAAAGGACTAGAATTAGGGGGCATGCAATGAAGCTACTAAGTAGTAGATTTAAAACAAACTGGAGAAAATATTTCTTCACACAACATGTGATGAAACTCTGGAATTACTCGTAGTTTCCGGAGAATGTGGCGAAATCAGTTAGCTTACTGGGGTTTAAAAAGGCTTAGATAATTTCCTAAAAGAGAAGTCCATAGACCATTATTGAGATGGCTTGGTAAAATCCATTGCTTATTCCTAGGATATAGGAAATACTACTTGGGATCTAGCTAGGTGCTTGGGACCTGGGTTGGCCACTGTTGGAAACAGGATACTGGGTTTGATGGACCTTCGGTCTGTCCCAATATGGCAATTTTTATGTTCTTATGTTCACTCCCTCACATTGTAGTCTTTCCCCATTGCTCTCCTCCCCTATTTCGTCATCCCATATTTCCCCCCTTCCTTTTCCCTTCATTTGCATTACTCTCTTTCACCATTCTGCATGTAGAACAATATGAACATTGGGGACTCAGAGCTTACAAGCTACTAGTCCCTTCAGCCCCCTTCCTTCTGCTACCCATGCATTCCCTATTTCAAAGTGGATCGATAGCAATGCCCAGCTCTGAGTCCCAGTGGCCCTTATTGTCGTCTGTCTGTCTGCCTTACCCTTATTTATGGAGTTTCACTACTTCGAAGGTTTTCTTAAAAGGCATTATAGCAAATCCGTATTGTATTGTATCCTGAGTTCATACCAACAGGGTTTGGGGGAATCAATATTCCACATTGCCCCCTCCCCCAAAATGACACCGATGGATGATCCACATTTTAGGTGCAAATAATAATGCCAATAATTATAACTAACCTGTAGGGAAAAAACCCCACCACCACCGAGAAGACTGTGCAGGAAAATATTTCACAAATCCTTACATTGCTGCCATTCGAAAATAACCCCAGACTTCTGGAAGTGTTGCCTTTCCCTAGATGTCTGATGAAATGTTTATGAGAGTGCTCTTAGCAACTTGTGCTGAGCCGTAGCAGAAACAAAGCAAAGCATACAAAGGAGGAGGAAGAGGAGGAGAGTGCTTTAGAGTAGCCATCTGTTCCTGCCCCTCAAAGAAAGCAAACCTTCAGGGTTACAGCACTGCCACTTTCAATGAGGGGAAACTCCTGCTACCTGTCGCATTCTGTCAAAAAGAGGGCATAATATAACATAAGCATCGCCTCTGCCGAGTCAGACCATAGGTCCATTGTGCCCAGCAGTCCGCTCCCGCGGCAGCCCCCTGGGTCCGTGACCCGAAAGTACAAGAGATATTAATTTTGTTCTTTGATTGTGAAGTGGAAAATGTTATACAGTTGTCTGGTGACAGTTTTCTAAGTCAGCCGTGCTTGGTTTTTTTTTTGTTTTTTTTAAAATATATATCTTTATTCATTTTCAATCTAAAAACAGTGCATACAAATATTCATAACCAATTATCTGAAAAAACAGCACTTACAACCATCAATAAAATACAGAAGAATAATTTTCGCCCCCTCCCCCTTTGATTTCAATGTATTCAAGATAACCATACAATAGTACTTGCAACTCATAAATAAACCAGACCCTATATATTATCCTTCACTCTCCCACCCACCCCCCTTCCCTGGATGTGTAAATTATAACCGGAAATAAAGGGAAAACCATTCAATTAGAATCAATAAAATTGGTCAATGGACCCCACATCAGATGAATCCATTTAATATTACCCTTTTGTTCAGAAATCATTTTCCCATAACGAATTCCACCAAAATGTGAAATTTAAGCGGTTACAATTCTTCCAATTTTTCGTAATCATTTGGATGGCTATCCCAGTCATTATACCCAATAACCTGTGGTCAGGCGTGCTTGTAAATAGTGATATACCTGGGTAAATTGGCATATCTGTAAATCGCCCTTCTTCAATTTGTCTAAAAATATATGCAAGGTTCACAACATGCATATTCTTAAGCACATTATTATTATTTTACATTTATTAACTGCCTTCTCATGAAGAGATTCACCCAAAGTGGTTTACAGCTCATTGAATAATAATCAAGCACTCTTAAGTATTTCCCCTATCTGTCGTGGCTAGCTCACAATCTAATTGTGATACGTGGGGTGACTTGCCCAGAGTCAGAAGGAGCAGGCTGGGATTGAACTCGCAGCCTCAGGGTGCAGAGGCAGCAATTCTAGCTACTGGGCCACCTCCTCCATTCCTTCTATGGCTAAGGTCACTTGACTAGCTAGCGCATGCTTACTGCAAAGGTCTTACGAGGGAGGTCCTGGGGTAAGTCTGAGGTTAGTGCACGCACACTGAGCACTGAAAATAATTTTCAGGCTTTTCACAAGGGTTTGTGTTGGGGGTTGGGGGGGGGAGAGGGTGGGCATACCAGCACTGATCAGGTACTGCACTCCGTATTAAATAATTAGCGCATGAACCCTTATCACCTGCAAAATAAACGTCGGTAAGTGCTCACGCACTAACTCATTTCAATGGGCGCTTGCTAGTGTCAACGTCAGCTTATGGTCATTAATAAGAATGGGAAATCGTGGTAGAAACTGACCTTAGCATTCGTGATAAGGCCACTTTTCCTGCACCTTTGTAAAATGTATTTATTTAATTCCATTTTTTATACTGTTCTCCCAGGGGAGCTCAGAATGGTTTACATGAATTTATTCAGGTGTCTGTCCTGGTGGGATCACAATCTATCTAATGTCTCTGGGCAATGGGGGAATTAACCCCCTCTTCTATTAAATTGCGCTAGCAGTTTTTAGCGCAGAGAGCCGCGCTGAATGGCCCACGCTGCTCCCAATGCTCATAGGCCATTTAGCGCGGCTCCCCACGCTAGAAATGTCTAGCACAGTTTAATAGAAGAGGCCCTAAGTGACTTGCCCAGGGTCACAAGGAGCAGTATGGGTTTGAAGCCATAACCTCAGGGTGCTGAGGCTGTAGCTTTAACCACTGCGCCACACTCTTCCCCCAAGGACCCCTAAGGGGAGAAAACCATTTTCCAGAGTACATGCACACTTTTCCACCTCTTGGATGCCAGTACACAGGCAGCTTTAATGTACCTATTTTCAGAGGGAATATAAGTGTAGATAGTTTTCTTCTCAAAATTCAAGTAAACTATGCACACTAAAATTGCCTATGCAGATCAATAAAAATTTTGAACTAAAATTCCCAGGCTATTCTCCTATCAGTTATTTCCCACAGTTCAGTGAAAACAGTGGCAGTTACACTCTTGTTCTCTTGCCTAGGAAAGTGGCACATTCCCACCTACAGCAAAGCAAGATGGCCTACATTGCTAGTTCATTTCAAATAAAAATTAGAGGTCTTTTTATTTAAGGATGTCTTCGGTTTATAACTGTCCTATTAAGGACGCCCTGAGATTAACTTTTAATTATTATATTAGATCCCCCTCCTCTCGTGCTTCCCATATGTGTTTCTCTCCTATTTCTAATGTAGTTCTTGCCCTTTTCCTCTTGTTCTACTATGTCTGTTTGTCTTAATTTGTTCTTGTACTGATTGTTTGTATTCTATGTTCTTGAATTGATTATTTGTATTTTAAGTAATACCCTTAGCACTAAAGCATTTTCCATTAGTTTTGACAACTGTCCAGTGCCATCCTATTGTCCATAATTTTTCCTAAAAATTTTACCTGTGTGATCAGCAATGAGATGGGTCTATAAGACTCCACCAACTCCGAGTCTCATCAGGGTTTAGGTAGCACCAATATGCACGCCATGTTCAGTGATTCAGGCAACGCTTCTACATTGACCAAGATATTGAACAGAGTGGGGAGCGGTTGTACAATCTCCTCCCCCAGAATTTTATAAAATTTGACTCGTAAGTCATCCTCCCCTGGGGCCTTCATCAGAGGGCGATCCTGCCACTGACGTCAAAAGAGGGGTGGGACCACGGCACAGGGAACGACAGCTGCGGAAGATCGCTACAGTACCGGCAATCCTCTTTGCAGGCTGCTCCGCTGCTGTAATTGGGTAAATATAAGACCGGGAAGCCAGGGAGGAATCTGCAGTCCTTCGGGGGTGGGGGGGGGGGTTCAGGCTTTCAGGGGGGTAAAGAGCTTCAGGGAGGACAGGCCTTCAGGGGAGTACAGGCCTTTAAGGAGTGCAGGCTTTCAGGGGATGCAGGCCTTCAGGGGGAGTGCAGGCCTTCATGGGGATAGGCTTTTGGGGGGTGCAGTCCTGCACGAGGGACAGGCCTTCAAGGGGGATGCAGGCCTTCATGGAGGACAGGCCTTCAGGTGGGTGCAGGCCTTCAGGGGGGGCAGGCCTTATGGGGAGGGAGGCCCTGGTGTAGAAGTACACGGAAAGAGGGAGGGAAAGAAGGGTTCAAAGAGACGTGCATATGCTGGACTGGAGTGGGTCTAAAAATAGGAGAAGGAGAGAGATGGTGGACAATGGGATTTAGGGAGGGAAGGAACAGAAAGGGAGAGAAGTTGGACACAAGGGATGGTGTGGGTGGGGGTGGGGGATAGAGATACTGGATAGGAGGGTAGTTGGAAGAGAAAGGGAGATATCGTAGACCCTGGGGTGGTGGGGAAGGAGGCAGAGATGCTGGATGAAAGGGTAGTTGAGAAAAGGAAAGATGGTGGGGTCCATTGCTGCAGCTGTGGGGATGGAGATGAAAAAAAAAGGAAAGATGCCAGACCTCCGGGGGAGGGAAGGGAAATGTAAGGGGTGGACAGAGATGGAAGATGGATGGTTAGCACAGAGAAAGAGGAAAGAAGGAGACCCTGGCAAGCGAGTTATCAGAAGACAACCAGATCCTGGGACCAACATGATTTGAATAATAACAAAAGGTAGAAAAAATAATTTTATTTTCTGATTTGTGATTACAATATGTCAGATTTGAAATGTGTATCCTGCCAGAGCTGGTGTTAGACCACTAACGTGAGCTAAGATTTAATAGAGAGAGGAAAAGTCTTTATTGTTTGTTTATTTTGTTTACAACACAATGCCAGTGTGCTTAGGAGAAGGCAAAGGGTGTGAAGAGGCTATAAAATAAACCCACCAGGATGTTTGAAAATAACACCCAATTAGGCAGGAAAATTGAATCGTATTGAAAAATCGATTCAATAGGCTGAATTGAATCGAATCAAATCAAAATTTTTTTCCTGAATCAGGCAGCACTAGTGGTAACTGGGACAGTACAAGTCATCGATGCAAGAGGTGAAAGTTGGCTGCACAGGTTGGTACTGTAGAACAACTTACCGTCCAAATGAATCTGGGGGCTTCCAGATGTGTTTCCAAAATGACTGTGCAGTGAACCCTGTTGGGAACAGGGCTCCAGAGCAAATGACTGGTGACTACCCATGCTCACAAGGGTTCATTGTAAAAAAAATGGCTGCAATTAACATAGGACTTGCACTGACTGAACATTGGACTTGCATCGACTGAAAGAGGGTAGTCTTCTCCAATGAGTCACATTTGAGCTCCATCGAACGGATGGATGTTGGCGTGTCAGGTGTGAAACTGCTGAGAACAAACGCCCAGCAACCACTATTGGTGGCAGCATTATGGTCTGGGGAATGTTTTCTTGGTATAGTCTGGGCCCTTTGATACCTCTGGAAGGCACTCTCAATTGATATGGGTATCTCTCCATCCTTGCTGATCAAGTACACCCGTACATGTTGATGGTCTTCCCTATGGTCGATGGTATCTTTCAACAGGACAATGTGACATGTCATACCGTCAGAATTGTTTGTGAGTGGTTCCGCAGAGCATGATCAAGACTTCCAGCTACTTCCCTGACCTCTGAATTCCCCAGACCTTAACCCAATCAAGCACATTTGGGACCACCTCGATCGACATATTCGACAACTGGATCCACCACCACATCCCCGTCAGCAATTGTCAGATACACTGCAGTCTGTGTAGCATTTCCTTTACCCTTGCCTACCCCCAGAGTTGAGTATCATCTCTTCCCCTGCATAATACCATAGTCTAGCATCTCCCATTCCGTTGCTTATACCTCCCATATTCTAGCATCTTTCCGTCCTTTGCTTATCACTTACATGTGTCCAGCATCTTCATGTTCTTTCACCTATACCCCTCTTCCCCAGTGTCTGACATTTCTCTTTTCCTACCCCCCCCCCCCCCACTGTGTCCAGCATCACACTGCTCTTTCCTTCCCCAGCCTGTTTTTTTTCCTGCTTTGGTACCATTATTTCTATCAACCCTTACCGCCACCTGAGCTGTCCTGCAGCATTGGAATGTGGTGCATCCAGTTATCTATCTTTTCCTTGTATGTTATTAGCAGGTGGCAGAGACAGTGAACTTGCTGTGATGGTCTCTCTTATAACTGAAAAAACCATCTAATAGATGATTAATTTATAACAAAGAATGAAGGAAAGAATCTCAGAATTGCCACTCAAAGGATCATAAGATTATCATCCATATAAGGAATTGTGGCGTGGGTATCTTTCATTGATCCAAAACCTTCACTTTGTTTGGTGATCTATTTTATCACTAATAAATAACTTAAATAAATTTTACTACTCACACACATCCCTGTGCAGCAGCAGCATTTCCCACCCTTCCCTGTACAGCAGCAGCATTTCCCAGCCTTCCCTGTGCAGCAGAAGCATTTTCCCCCCCTTCCCACACACTTTACCCTGTGAAGCAGCAGCATTTCCCGGCCTTCCCTGTGCAAAAGCAGCATTTCCCCCCCCCCCCCCCCACACACACACTTCCCTGTGCAGCAGCAGCATTTCCCACACTTCCCTGTGCAGCAGAAGCATTTCCCGGCCTTCCCGGTGCCGAAGCGGCATTTCCCCTCCCACACACACACTTCCCTGTTCAGAAGTAGCATTTCCCCCCCCACACACTCTTCCCTGTGCAGCAGCAGCATTTCCCAGCGTTCCCTGTGCAGAAGCAGCATTTCCCCGCATACACACACTTCCCTGTGCAGAAGCAGCATTTCCGCCGCCCCCCTTCCCAGCCGCCGAGTTTAAATTCAGAGAAAAGCGCTGCATCGCGCTACCGCTGGCTTCGGCGTCTTCTATCTACTGCGGCCCACCCTAGCGGAAACAGGAAGTAGTCAGAGAGGGTGGGCCACAGTGGACAGAAGATGGCAAGGCCAGCGTTAGTGCGGTGCAGTGCTTTTCTCAATTTAAACGCGGGTGAGCCAGCGAGAAGGAGGAGGCTTTGGCGGTGGTGGTTTTGACGCTGAGTGAAGATGGGAGGGGAAAGTCGCCGGCTGTGCTGTTTCTCCGCTTTCCTGATTTGTCTGGCCGCTGCATCCGTACTCCTGCTGGCCACGGACCCTGTTTGAACTCATGTCACCATTTTCCTCTCCATCACCTCCCTCAGGAGAACATTCTATGCATCAACCACCCTCTCCGTAAAGAAGAATTTCCTAACATTACTCTTGAGTCTACAACCCCTCAACCTCAAATTATGCCCTCTGGTTTTACCATTTTCCTTTCTCTGGAAAATATTTTGTTCTACGTATTTGAACATCTGAATCACATCCAGTGGCGTACCTAGGGTATGTGGCACCCGGGGCCCATCATTTTTTGACACCCCCCCCCCCCCCCCCATGTAAAAAATTTTTTTTTTTTTTTTTTTTGCAATAACCATGAAATGGAATAAATGGTCAGAATAGAAACAGGCAGTGAAAATTTTCTTTTATTGAACCTCATATATGTAACCATTATTCCAAACATAATATAACATAAATTATGTCTAAATTGTCATGACATTAGAAGTACATATGGAGTAGTTGCAGGTGATGCTTGGGACAGTTCTGATTGTGTTAGTTCGGTTTTATGTGTTTTTTGAATAGAAGGGTTTTTATTTCTTTTTGAAGGTTTTGCAGTCTGTGGTTGATATCAATTGGTTGTAGAGTTGGGGGTCGAGTGTTGCAGCTCGAATGGCTAGGAGGTTGTCGAACAGTTTTTTTCTTTTGACGTTTTTGGTTGGAGGGTGTGTGAATGGTGCACAAGTTCTCCTATGTCTGTTTGAAGTGGATTGAATTATTTAGCTGAAGAAATTAGTTACCCCCCATTCCACACACATTAATTCTCTTCCATTTTTGTTCCCATTATAAAAAACACTGATAAGTTCCCAGAAAAAAAATACATTAAAATAAGAAGTGAAAACAAAGGCCCCTACAGATGAGAACATAACATAAGAATAGCCTAACTGGGTCAGACCAATGGTCCATCATGCCCAGTAGCCCATTCTCATGGTAGCCAATCCAGGACACTAATACCTGGTCAAAACCCAAAGAGTAGCAACATTCCATGCTACCGATCCAGGGCAAGCAGACACTTCCCCCATGTCTTAATAACAGATTAGGGACTTTTCCTCCAGGAATTTGTCCAAATCTTTCTTAAAACCAGCTACACTATCTGCTTTTACCATAACTTCTGGCCACTTCATTTTTAAGTTTAGATCTTTCCTTTCAAACAGAGACCTTGCTAGATGTCAAATACAGCACAAGGTAACTTCACATGGACTTAGCTGTGCAGGAAATGTGAATCTCCTCATACACCCACCATATAGTGCAAAAATGTGCAAAGGTCTGTTTTTTTCTTTCGATCACTACATAGCCTAATGCCACACAAGCAGCGCTGTTACAAACATATTCTGTAGGTCAATGCTAAGGATAACAAAGTTTCCTTCCTTGGACCAGAAGGAGATAAACCACTGGAAGAGATCCCAACACAACACCCAAAGACCCACTCAGTGTGTGAATCAGTTGAGTGGAGTGGACTAACTGGGGGGTGGAAATGGGCCCGGAGTTTGCTCAGCAGAATTTCCCAGACCACCTCTTCCTCTCAACACATTGACACGCTGCCACCATCACCACTAGGAACACCTCACTGGGTAGGCCAGCTATGCTATAAACTTTATAAAACACATTATTATATTTTCTTATAAAGCACATATTTTAACTGACCTCTCTGACATCCTCAGCCTTTCCATTCACAAAAATAGAAGGAAGAAAAGTTCCCATTTCCTGCTGTCTCATGTCCCCGGCCTATACAATATTTTTTTTCTGCAGACCCTTCAAAAGTCTGACCAAATCCTCGTTTCACTTGCATTATAAAGTACTGAGGATGCCATCTCTCCCCAATCCCAGGTCCTAAAGTCTAAGACAGTAGCGCAAACTAATGCTGCCAGATACAGGAAAAAAAAATTTTGATTCGATTCAGCCCTATTGAATTGGTTTTTCAATTCGATTTTCCTGCCCATTTGGGTGATTTTTTTCAAAACTCCTGGTGGGTTTTATAGCTTTTTCACCCCCTTTGGCTTCTCCTAACCACACTGGCGCTGTGGTGTAAATAAAATAAAGAAACAAAAAGGACTTTTCCTCTTTCTGTTAAATCCTAGCTCACGTTTGCAGTCCAACACCAGCTCTGGCAGGATACACATTTCAAATCTGACATGTTATAATCACAAAACAGAAAATAAAATTAATTTTTCTACCTTTTGTTGTCTGGTTATATTTCAAATCTTGTTGGTCCAAGGCTCTGGTTTTCTTCTGATAACTTGCTTGCCAGGGTCTCCTTCTTTCTGCATGCTAACCATCCATCTGCCAACTCTGTCCTCCCTTTCCATTTCCCTTCCCTTCCCAGGAAGTCTGGTATCTTTCCTTTTTTTCATCTCCCTCCACAGATCCACCTTTTCTTAAATACCCTTTCATCCGGTATCTCTCCCTCCTTCCCCACCATCCCAGAGTCCACCATCTCTCCGTTTCTTTTCCTAATTACCCTCCTATCCAGTATCTCTATCCCTCCTCCACACCATCCCTTGTGTCCAATTTCTCTCCCTTTCTGTTCCTTCCCTCCCTAAATCCCATGGTCCATCATCTCTCTCCCTCTCCTCTATTTTCAGACCCATTATTTCTTCCCCCCCCCCCAAAGTTTGGCATATGCATGTCTCTTTGAACACCCCCTTCCCTCCGTGTACTTCTAAATCATGGTCCCCCCCCAAAGGCCTGTCCCCCCTTAAAGGTCTGCCTGTCCCACCTTGAAGGTCTGCACCCCCCTTGAAGGCCTGTCCCTTCCCCTTGTAGGCCTGTCCCCCCCTTGAAGGCCTGCCTGCCTGTCCCCCCCTTGAAGGTCTGCACCCCCCGAAGGCCTGCACCCCCCCGAAGGCCTGTCCCCCACTTGAAGGCCTGTCCCACCCCCTTGTAGCTTCTCCCCCCCCCCCTTGTAGGCCTGTCCCCCCTTGAAGGCCTGCCTGCCTGCCTTTCCCCCCTTGAAGGCCTGTCCCCCCTTGAAGGCCTGCACCCCCTTGAAGGCCTGCACCACCCCCCCCGAAGGCCTGCACTCCCTTGAAGGTCTGCACCCCCCCCCCGAAGGCCTGTCCCCCACTTGAAGGCTTGTACCACCCCCTTGTAGCTTCTCCCCCCCTTGTAGGCCTGTCCCCCCCTTGAAGGCCTGCCTGCCTGCCTTTCCCCCCCCTTGAAGGCCTGCACCCCCTTGAAGGACTGCCCCCCCCCCCCGAAGGCCTGCACTCCCTTGAAGGTCTGCACCCCCCCGAAGGCCTGTCCCCCCTTGAAGGCCTGTCCCACCCCCTTGTAGGCCTGTCCCCCCCTTGTAGGCCTGTCCCCCCTTTAAGGCCTGCCTGCCTGCCTTTCCCCCCCTTGAAGGCCTGCACCCCCCTTGAAGGCCTGCCTGCCTTTCCCCCCTTGAAGGCCTGTTCCCCCCTTGAAGGCCTGCACCCCCTTGAAGGTCTGCACCCCCCCAAAGGCCTACACCCCCCCCCGAAGGCCTGCACCCCCCTGAAGGCCTGCCTGCCCCCCTTGAAGGCCTGCACCCCTTGAAGGTCTGCACCCCCCCCCCCCGAAGGCCTGTCCCCCCTTGAAGGCCTGCCTGCCTGCCTGTCACCCCCTCCCCCTTGAAAGCCTGCTTGCCTGCCCGCCCGCCCCACCCTGAAGGCCTGATGCCCCGACCCACCCCGAAGGACCGCTCGCCCCCCTGGCCTCCCCGCACCACCTATGAACAGCCGCAGCAGGATCGCGAAGTCAGCGTCAGCGATCCCTGCGCTGCTTCCTGCGCCACTGTCCCGCCCCTCCTCTGACGTCAGAGGAGGGGCGGGATCGCGGCGCAGGAAGCAGCGCAGGGATGCTGACGCTGACTTCGCGATCCTGCTGCGGGCTGCTTCACAGGTGGTGCAGGAAGGTCAGTGGGGCGAGCGGTCCTTCGGGGGTGGCGGGGGACTGAACGGCAAGGCCGGGAACACCCCCTTAGGGCTGGTACCCGGGGCGGCCCGCCCCCCCTGCCCCCCCCTAGGTACGCCACTGATCACATCTCCCCTGTCCCTCCTTTCCTCTAGGGTATACATATTCAGGTATTCCAGTCTCTCCTCATACGTCTTTTGGTGCAAACCTCCTACAATTTTCATTGCCTTTCTCTGGACTGCTTAAAGTCTTCTTATGTCCTTTGCAAGATACGGTCTCCAAAACTGAACACTGTACTCCAAGTGAGGCCTCACCAATGACCTGTACAGGGACAACAACACCTTCTTCTACTGGTTACACCTCTCTCTATACAGTCTATACAGCCTAGCATCCTTCTGGCAACAGCTACCGCCTTGTCACAGTTTCTTTGCCTTTAGATCTTCAGACAATATCACCCCAAGGTCCCACTCCCCATCCATGCATATCAGCCTTTCACCTCCCAGCACTTACGGCTCCTTCCAATTTCTAATCTCCAAATGCATTACTCTGCATTTCTTTGAATTGAATTTTAGTTGCCAGATATTAGACCATTCCTTGGTGTCTACTCTGTTACAAATCTTGATATCATCCACAAAAAGGCAAACCTTTCCTTCTAACCCTTTGGCAATGTCGCACGCAAACATATTGAACAGGATCGGCATCAGCATTGATCCTTGAGGGACTCCACTAATCACCAATCCTTTCTCCGAGCGAATTCCATTAATCACCACCCTCTAGCGTCTGTCTGTCAATCAGTTTCTAATCCAGTTCACCACTTTGGATCCTAACTTCAGCCTGTCAAGTTTGTTCAAGAGCTTCATATGAGGAACCATGTCAAAGGCTTTGCTAAAATCTAAGTAAATTACATCTAGCATATGCCCTTGATCAAATTTTCTGGTCACCCAATCAAAAAATTGAATCAGATTTGTTTAGCATGATTTACCTTTAACAAAAACCATATTGCCTCAGATCCTGTAACCCATTAGATTCTAGGAATTTCACTATCCTTTCTTTCAGCAACACTTCCATCATTTTTCCAATAATATAATAATAATAATAACTTTATTTTTTCTATACTGCCATAGTCAGACGACTTCTAGGCGGTTCACATCGAAAGAAGGCTGAACATTCAGCGAATTACAAATGCATGAGGGGAAAGTTACAGAAGAAAAGGGTTGTAGGGGAGGGAATGTAAGAGGGTTTGAAAGGGGGAGGAAAAGTGAGAGGGGTAGGAATTGCCTGAAGATTGCTTCGGGTTTGTAGGGGGAAAAAGAGTAGAGAGCGCGGATTGGTCTGTTTAGGTGATGAATTTGTCAAACAGAGTGGTTTTGATAGATTTTCGGAATGCGTTGTAGTCTGTCTGGTTTTATTTATGTAGTTTCACAGCCAGGATTGTTGTCTGTTAGCTTGGAACATGAAGGTTCTGTCAAGGTAGAAACATAGAAACATAGAAAAAAGCGGCAGAAAAGGGCTATAGCCCACCAAGTCTGCCCATTCCAAGTATCTTCCCCCCCTGAGTTTACTCCCTTAAAGATCCCACGTGAGTATCCCATTTTCTCTTAAAATCCGTCACGCTGCTGGCCTTTATCACCTGGAGTGGGAGTCTGTTCCAATGATCCACAACTCTCTCGGTGAAGAAATACTTCCTGAAGTCGCCATGAAACTTCCCTCCCTTGATTTTTAGCGGATGCCCTCTGGTGGTCGAAGGTCCCATGAGCCGAAAGATATCATCTTCTGACTCGATGTGCCCCGTGATATACTTATACGTTTCAATCATATCTCCCCGTTCCCTTCTTTCCTCAAGTGAGTACATCCGCAATTTCTCTAGTCTTTCTTCATACGTGAGATCCTTGAGCCCCAAGACCATCCTGGTGGCTGTTCGCTGTACCGACTTGATTCTCAGCACGTCCTTTCGGTAGTGAGATCTCCAAAACTGAACGCAGTACTCTAAGTGAGGCCTCACCATGGCTCTGTACAACGGCATCATAACTTCAGGTCTCCTGCTGACGAAACCTCTGCGGATACACCCCATCATTTGTCTTGCTCTGGAGGAAGCCTTCTCCACTTGATTGGCAACCTTCATGTCCTCGCTAATGATCACTCCTAGATCGCGTTCCGCTGTGGTCCTAACCAAGGTTTCACCATTTAGTACATAAGTTCTACGCGGGTTTCTCTTTCCCAGGTGCATTACCTTGCATTTTTTAGCATTGAAGCCAAGCTGCCAAGTAGTTGACCATTGTTCCAGCAGCAGTAGATCGTGTGTCATATTATCAGGTAATAAGCTTCTGCCTACTATGTTGCAAAGTTTGGCGTCGTCTGCGAACAGCGATACCTTTCCCCTAAGTCCTTGCGTCATATCTCTTATGAATAAGTTGAATAGAATCGGACCCAGGACCGAGCCCTGCGGCACTCCACTTATCACGTCCGATGCTTCAGATGGGGTACCGTTCACCTTTGATGTCTGCCGCTCAGCCAATCCCCAACCCATGTAGTTAGAGTGTCTCCTAATCCTATCGATTTTAGCTTGTTCAGTAATCTTCGATGAGGGAAGCTATCAAATGCTTTACTGAAGTCCAAATACACTACGTCCAGTGACTCTCCAGCATCCAGTTGTCTAGTAACCCAGTCAAAAAAGCTAATCAGATTAGATTGGCAGGATTTACCCCGGGTGAACCCGTGTTGGTGTGGATCACGTAGTTTTTCTTCGTCTAGGATTGTGTCAATATTCTGTTTGATCAGTGTTTCCATGAGTTTACACACTATAGATGTGAGACTCACTGGTCTGTAGTTTGCTGTCTCTGTCCTGCAGCCCTTTTTGTGGAGTGGGATTACGTTGGCGGTTTTCCAGTCCAAGGGGACCCTTCCTGTGCTTAGGGAAAGATTGAAAAGAACAGATCTGCCAGGACTTCCCTTAACTCCCTTAGCATTCTGGGATGTAGGTTATCTGGTCCCATGGCTTTGTTTACTTTGAGTCTTGATAGTTCGTCGTAGGATTTGTATTTGCAGCCAGTAATTTTAGGATAGGCGAAGATGTTTTTGGTTGTTCGTGTGGGGTTGTGTAGAATAAAGTGTGTTTGCAGGTAGGAAGGTGCTAGGCCCCAGATTTGTTTGAAGCAGATGCATGCAAATTTGAATTGTATTCGCACTTGGTAGCCAGTGCAGTTTTTTGTAATATGGGCTAATGTGGTCTTGTTTTCTCAGTCCGAAGATTAAGCAAACTGCAGTGTTTTGTACTAATCTCAGGTTTTTTATTGTGTTTATTGGGATACCCAGGTAGACGATGTTGCAGTAGGGTGGATAGGATCAGCGATTGCACCAGTAACCTGAAGGATGTTGTGTCAAAGTATTTTTTTAATAGTTCTTAGCTTCCATAGCGTATAAAAGCATTTCTTCACTGTTAAATTTGTGTGGTCAGCCATGGTCAAGTGCATGTCGACTGTGACACCCAGAATTTTTATGGTTTTGGAAATCGGATATTCATGGCTGTTTATTTTTAATGATGTTCTCGTTATTTTGTCGTTGGGGCTTGCCAAGAAGACTTTTGTTTTCTCTGTATTTAGTTTCAGTTTGAAGTTGGTGGTCCATTTTTCGATTTCTCTCATTGTGTGTGAAAGGATATCTATAATTTCAGTTGAGATGTCATTTAAAGGGATTAGGATGGATATATGGTTTGCGTATATGTAGTGTTTTAAGTTTAAATTTTGTAGTCAGTGACCTACGGATGCTATGTAAATGTTCAATAATGTAGGCGATAGAGGGGAGCCTTGGGGTACCCCTGACGGATTATTCCATGGGTTGGAGTGATTTCCATTGCTGGCTACTCAGTAGGATCTGTTTGTTAGGAATTCTTGGAACCATCTCGTTACCTTTCCCGAGATTCCCATTGCATCAAGGCACAGTAGCATGATATCATGGTCTACTAGGTCAAACGCACTGCTGAGGTCTAATTGCAGGATCAGTGCGCTTTTTGCCTTTGCTGAAGAGATCATAGAGGTGGTTTAGTATGGAGGCTATGACCGTTTCTGTGCACATAAGCACATAAGCATGGCCTCTGCCGAGTCAGACCATAGGTCCATCATGCCCAGCAGTCCGCTCCCGCGGCGGCCCCCCAAGTCAATGACCTGTAGTGATCTATTACTCAAGAGCATTTTGTCTTGTATAGTAACCCTCTAATTGTACCCCTGGATTCCCTTACCCTTCAGGAATTCGTCCAATCCCTTTTTGAAACCCAAAACCGTACTCTACTCAACCACCCCCTCTGGAAGCGCATTCCAGGTGTCCACCACCCTCTGGGTGAAGAAGAACTTCCTAGCATTTGTTCTAAACCTATCTCCCTTCAATTTTTTTGAGTGTCCTCTAGTTCTTGTTGCCCCCCGCCAGTCTGAAGAATCTGTCTCTCTCTACCTTCACTATACCCTTCATGATCTTATAAGTTTCTATCATATCCCCTCTAAGTCTCCTCTTTTCCAGGGAAAAGAGCCCCAACTTCTCCAGCCTCTCAGCATACGAGAGGTTTTCCATGCCCTTTATCATTTTTGTCGCTCTTCTCTGGACCCTCTCGAGTATCGCCATATCTTTCTTTAGGTACGGCGACCAGTACTGGACGCAGTACTCCAGATGCGGTCGCACCATTGCCCTGTACAGCGGGAGGATAACTTCCTTGGTTCTGGTAGTGATACCTTTTTTGATAATGCCCAACATTCTGTTCGCCTTTTTTGAGGCCGCTGCGCATTGTGCTGCCGGTTTCATTGTTTTATCCACCAAAACCCCCAAGTCCTTTTCTAGGTTGCCTTTTCCCAATGTCATCCCCCCCATCGTGTAGTTGTACATCAGGTTCCCTTTCCCTATGTGCATAACTTTACATTTCTCCACATTAAAACTCATCTGCCATTTATCTGCCCACTCACTCAGTTTGTCCAGATCCCTTTGGAGTTTTTTACATTCCTCTACAGATCTAACCTTACCGGAGAGTTTTGTGTCATCCGCAAATTTTATAACTTCACACTTTGTCCCTGTTTCCAAGTCATTAATAAATATATTGAATAGCAGCGGTCCCAGCACTGACCCTTGTGGGACACCACTTGTGACCCCTTTCCAGTCAGAATAGTGTCCCTTTACTCCTACCCTCTGTTTCCTGTTTGCCAACCAGTTTTTGATCCATCTGTGTATGTCCCCTTCCACCCCATGGTTCCACAGTTTCCTTAGAAGGCGCTCATGAGGTACCTTGTCGAAGGCTTTCTGGAAGTCTAGGTATACTATATCTATGGGGTCACCTTTGTCCAAATGTCCGCTTATCCCCTCGAAGAAGTGCAGTAGGTTTGTTTGGCAGGATCTTCCAGTACAGAAACCATGCTGGCTTGTTCTCATCAGCTTATTTTTTTCTATGTGCTCACTGATACTGTTCTTGATCAATAATTCGGCCATCTTCCCCGGAACTGAGGTCAAGCTGACCGGTCTATAATTCCCCGGGTCGCCTCTGGTTCCTTTCTTGAAGATAGGTGTAACATTTGCTATCCTCCAGTCATCCGGTATTACCCCTGTTTTCAGGGATAGGTTACAAATCTGCTGCAGTAACTCCGCTATTTCGTTTCTAAGTTCTCTTAGTATTCTTGGGTGAATTCCGTCCGGGCCTGGCGATTTGTCAGTTTTTAGCCTATCTATCTGTTTGAGTATGTCTTCGAGGCTTATCTCCATGCACGATAATTTTTCCTCTTGGTCCCCCTTGAAGAATTTTTCCGGTTCCGGAACATTGGATGTGTCCTCTTTTGTGAAGACCGACGAGAAGAACGTGTTTAATCTGTCCGCCACTTCCTTTTCCTCCTTTACCACTCCTTTCCTATCCCCCTCATCCAGGGGTCCCACTTCCTCCCTCGCCGGCTGTTTCCCTTTCACATATCGAAAGAAAGGTTTAAAGTTCCGTGCCTCCTTTGCAAGTTTCTCTTCATATTCTCTCTTTGCTGTTCTGACTACGCGGTAGCATTCTTTTTGGTGCTTCCTGTGCTTTTTCCAATTTTCCTCAGTTTTATCCTTTTTCCATGTCCTGAAGGATTTTTTCTTATCTCCTACCACCTTCTTAACTTCTCTTGTTAACCATGCTGGGTCCTTTGCTTGATTCTTTCTGCCCCCTTTTCTAAATCTGGGTATATATCGGCTTTGCGCCTCGTTCACCGTGTCCTTAAAAAGGGTCCAGGCTTGGTCCACCGTCAGTGCCTTTCTGGTGCTGTTCTTGAGTTTTCTCTTTACCATGTGTCTCATGGCATCATAGTTCCCTTTCTTGAAGTTGAACGTTGTTACAGTGGTTCTCCTCCCCTTTGGCATACTTAGTTCCACTTTGAATTGGATCGTGTTGTGGTCACTGTTCCCTAAAGATCCCGCTACTTCCACTTCTTGGGCAGGTCCTCTCAGCCCATTAAGAATTCAATCCAGAATAGCTGCCCCTCTCGTTGGTTCTTTGACGAGCTGTTCCAAGTAACAGTCCCCTACAGCCTCTAGGAACTCCAATTCCTTTGAACAATTGGAAACTCCATGGCTCCAGTCTATCCCTGGGTAGTTGAAATCTCCCATAACTATGGTGTTTGCGTTTTTACATTCTCGCCTCAACTCAGCTCTCAGTTCTTCATCTATTGCTTCTGTTTGTCCGGGCGGGCGGTAGTACAGCCCCATCTTTATCTCGGTTCCCTTTCTTCCTGGTATTTTAACCCATATTGATTCCAGTTGGTCATTAATTGTTGGTGTGTCCACTCCGATCGATTGAATTGTATCCGTTACATAAAGTGCTATTCCTCCTCCTTTCTGATGTGTCCTGTCTCTTCGGTAGAGCTTGTACCCTGGTAGTGCTGTGTCCCATTTGTTGTCCTCGTTCCACCATGTTTCCGTGATTGCTATGATGTCTAGGTTCTCATCTTTGGCCCTGGTTTCTAGTTCCCCCATTTTGTTCGTCAGGCTTCTTGCATTAGTGTACATACAGTTTAAGTCTCGATGGATTTGTTTTCTTGTTGGTTTCCCTTGCGATCCATTTTCCTTTCCGTCCCCTTCTTGTTCTGCAGACTTTTGTTTATTGTCTCTCTTGTCTTCCTCCTGTGGGGCGTGGTGTGTTTCTTCATTACGTTCATTTTCTTCTTCTTGCCCCTTGTTGACTTCCCCATGTAGTGGATTCCTCCTATCCCTTTCCTGATTTGTCTGGCTCTGCTGGTATTCCATTGCTTGTTTGACGTTGTTGGTGTGTTCCCTGCACTTTCCCCACTCAGTATCCTTTTGGGATACTGTCTTCCGAATCATCAACATCTGGTTGACTGTTGGCTTTCCCCTTCCTCTCAGTTTAAAGCTTGCTCTATTCCTCTCTTGATGTTGCTTGCTAGTAGTCTAGTTCCCGCCGTGCTCAGGTGTAATCCATCTTTCCTGTAGAGCTTGTTCTTGCCCCAGAACGTTGTCCAGTTCCTCACGAATTGAAACCCCTCTTCTTCACACCATCTCCTCAGCCAAGCATTTATTGCTTGTAGTTCCGTCTGCCTCTTCACATCAGCCCTCGGTACTGGTAGGATCTCCGAGAACGCTATCCTCTGTGTCCTCATCTTCAGCTTCCTTCCCAAGATCATGAACTGTTCGGTGAGTGCCTTCCTGCTGTAGTCTCTCCTGGCGACATCGTTCATCCCGACATGGACCATCACTGCCGTCTCTTCCGTCTCTGCTCCCTCCAGGATCCTTTTGATTCTGTCGATGATGTCCCCGGTTCTTGCTCCTGGGAGACAGGTAACCAGCCGATCCTCTCTCCCTCCTGCTATGTGACTGTCAACCTGTCTCAAGATCGAGTCTCCCACCAGGATTGCAGATTTCCCTTCTTTCAGTCTCCGCTGTGGTCGCATATCAGTGTCTTTGGTGGCACTCATTTCTTCTCCCTCTAGGTTCTGGTAGGATCCTGCTTCTTCCTCCTGCGAGTACCCTCCATGGGATCCTTCCTCGTTCGTGTCGGATAGCTCGTGTCCTTCGCTCAGCTCATCCTCCTTGTGCGTGCTATGCTCGGGTTCTTCTTCTTCTACTCTCCTGTAGGCATCCTCGATGAACTTCTCAAGTTCCTTTACCATGTGTCTCATGGCATCATAGTTCCCTTTCTTGAAGTGCCTCTCTCTCGTGGGGTAATCGGCTGTCAGGAATGGGTCTTCTGAGATGTAGAGTCCCTCTAGTTCCTGGATCCTGTGCTTCAGGTGACTAACCTCACTCTTCAAGCTCTTCAGTTCCTGACATCGTCCGCACACATACAACTGTCTCCCCGAGGGGAGATAGTCGTACATGTGGCAGTCCGTGCAGAACACTGGGAAGCTCAATCCCTGGGCTCCTGCAGCTTCCATGCTTGTCTGCCTTCTAGAGGTTCGTATGCTCTTTGCTTGCGCACTCACTCTTGATCCTGGCTCTTCTTGATCCTCTTTGTCCTCTGCTTCCTTCCGCCTGTCCTGTTCTTCGTAGCCCTCTCTGCCTGTCAGAACCTTTTGCTTGAGTTTGTCTTTTCTTAACCCTCCACCACTGCCTTCAGCTTTTGTGAGTTCCCCCTGTTACCTCTTGGGTTTGTCTCCTTTATCTGTCTTCTGTTCTTACTGCTACACTCTTGTGCCCTCTGTGCCTGTCCTTTATCTGTCTTCTGTTCTTACTGCTACACTGTCGCTGCTCTTTTGTTTTGTGTGGGTGTGGGTGCGGCCCCCCTGGACCTACCTGATTTCCTGTCTTCAGTGCCTTCTGTCTGTATGCGGCTTTCCTCCTGTGCCCTTGTTACCCTTTCCCTGTGTGCCTGCTACCACTTACTGTGCTGCCTCTCCTTTTGCTCTAGGGTGTAGCGGTCTGGCTCTTCTTACGGCTCTTCGAAAAGGCGCTCTCGCTAAGGCGAGCGCCTTTGCCGCTCGCCTTCGCTGCGTGCCGAACGGCTGTGCGCCGCTGGCTCCCTTCCTGTTAAGGGAGTCCGGCGCCGACGCTGGTGATGACGCGGTGCGGGTGGGCGGAGCTAACTCTCGCCGCTACCCTCTCCTCGTTCCCACCTTGTCCTGCTTCCTCCTGCTTGCCTACCTCTCTCCCAGCTCTCTCCTCCTCAGCTACCTCCTGCTCTGCCTGCCTCCACGCGGTCTAGCTCAGTTCTTCGCGCCGCTGGCTCCCTTCCTGTTAAGGGAGTCCGGCGCCGACGCTGGTGATGATGTGGTGCGGGTGGGTGGAGCTAACTCTCGCCGCTACCCGCTCCTCGTTCCCACCGTGTCCTGCTTCCTCCTGTTTGCCTACCTCTCCCAGATCTCTCCTCCTCAGCTACCGCCTGCTCTGCCTGCCTCCACGCGGTCTAGCTCAGTTCTTCGTGCCGCTGGCTCCCTTCCTGTTAAGGGAGTCCGGCGCCGACGCTGGTGATGATGCGGTGTGGGTGGGCGGAGCTAACTCTCGCCGCTACCCGCTCCTCGTTCCCACCGTGTCCTGTGCTATATCTTTTCCTGAAACCTGATTGATGTTCGCTAAGGATGTTAAATTTGTCTAGGTAGTTTACCATTTGGAGGTTGACCAATTCTTCCTGTAGTTTTGTGAAAAGGGGAATGCTTGCTATGGGTCTGTAGTTGGATGTTAGTGCTGTAGAGGTTTTCTGATCTTTGAGGATTGGTGTAATCAGTAAGTGACCCATGTCTTTGTTTAGTGTTCTGTTTGTAAGGGCCATTGATAGCCAAGTGAACAATTCCATTTTGAATTCTGGTGGGGCAATTGTCATGATTTTAGGGGGACATTCGTCTAATAGGCAGTTTGAATTACTGTATTTGTTGAATAAATTTAGGAATTGGTGCCAATTTGGGAATTCGAAGTGGTCCCAGGTCATGTCTGCTTTGGTATTCTGGTCATGGGGTTCGAGATAGTGGAGGATATCGTTTGTGGGTGTGGGTAGAGTTGTTCTTAGGTCTGTGATTTTGTTTTTAAAAAAGTTGGCTAGGGCTTGGGCAGATGGGGTGCTCTCATTGTCATTTTTCAGGATTCTTGTTGTGTCTGTTAATGTTTTTACTAGTTTGAACAATTCTTTGCTGTTTATTTTTTCCGTACCTATTTTTTGTGCGTTTTTCTCTGATCATATTTTTGTATGTTTTCATTTTTTGTTTCCAGTTTGTCTTATCTGTTTCTTTGTTTTTTTCCAGATTCTCTCCAGCTTTCTTAGTTCCTGTTTATTGGTTAGTAATTCTGAGTCAAACCATTCATTTTGTGCTCTATCTTTCTTTTTGTATGTTTGGTAAGGAGCTATATGGTCTAAGAGTTCTTTACTGAACTTTTTCCATCTTGTGGGGAATTCCTGTATTTCATTGGTTGTAGGGTGAAGCTCATAGTGGGCCCAGAATTCAGTTGGGTTTATAGTACTTCGGCTGGTTATTGTTTTCGTGTTTTTGCTTTTGTGTTTCGGCTGGGAATTGTGTTTTTGCCAGTGGAAGTGGAAATTGCCAATATAGTGGTCCGACTAGATGCATTTTCCCCAGGACCCTGTATGATACTGTATTTTGGGGTCTAGGATTTATTTTTGAGAAAAGGTAACTATGTCAAGTTTGTGGCCTTTTTTATGGGTTATCTCTGTGTCTGGAATAGGGAAGTCGAGTGACATTAGGAAGTTGGTAATTTTGGTTACTTCTGGCTTTCCCTTTTGTTCTAAGTGAATGTTTATGTCCCCTAGTAGTAGATTGTACGGGTCTTTTAGGGTGTTAATAGTTAGGAATTCAAAAAATTCTTCTCTGACGCTTGACCACTTTTTGGGCGGGATATAGAATAGAGTTGTTGTCAGGGAATCTTCTAATTGAGCATTAGTGATTTTGCAAGTTAGTATTATTAGGTTTTCTGAAGTTTTGGAATCTGTCTTGGTGTAGTTAAAGGGTTCTTTCAGTATAATCGCTAGGCCACCTCCTTTTTTCCAGCTTCTTGATAGTGGGAGCATTTTGTATCCGTGTGGTAGGATTTCTTTCATGGATAGCATCTGTGTCAGAGACCAGCCATGTTTCTGTCAGGAACATAAAATCCGGTTGTGTTTGTAATATCCAGTCGTATATTATGTGTGCTTTGTTTCTCACGGAGCAGGTATTCAGATAGTATCCTTTGATGTTATCGTAGCTGATTGGGGTTGGAGTTTCAGAGTATGTCTGGCTTACCAGCCTGTAGTTTCCAGCTTCATCTGTGTGAACACTTTTGTGAATAAAGACCACATCCTCTCTTCTCCAATCCCCAGGAATCACTCCCGTCTCCAAAGATTTGTTGAACAAATCTTTAATAGGTTCCGGCAGAACCTCTCTGAGCTCCCTCAATATCCTGAGATGGATCCCATCTAGTCCCATTGCTTTGTCCACCTTCAATTTTTCAAGTTGTACATTAATACTTTCTTCCGTGAATGGCATTGTATCTACTCCATTCTTGTGTGTAACTTTGCCAGACAATCTTGGTCCTTCTCCAAGATCTTTTTCCGTGAACACAGAACAGAAGTATTTGTTTAACATGTTTGCTTTTTCCTCATCACTCTCCACATATCAATACATATCATCTTTTAGTCTCGCAATTCCATTTTTCATCTTCTTCCTTTTACTAATACAGCATATCTGAAAAAAAATTTGTCTCCCTTTTTTACATTTCTAGCCATTTGTTCTTTTGCTTGTGCTTTTGCCAGACGTATTCTCTCTTGGCTTCTTTTAGTTTCACCTGGTAGTCCTTTCTGTACTCCTCTTCTTGAGTTCTTTTAAATATTTCACAAAAGTCAACTCTTATGCCTTTATTTTCTCCGCCATTAGTTTAGAGAACCATATTGTCTTCCTTTTTCTCTTGTTTTTATTTATTTTCCTCACATAAAGGTCGGTAGCCATTTTTATTGCTCCCTTCAGCTTAGATCACTGTTTTCCCACTTCCCTTATGTCCTCCCATCCTCCCAATCTCTGGGCATAGATGCATAGATAGCAAGATGTTTGCAGTCAAAAAGCACAGCAAGAAAGAATTACTGGCAGGCAGGTTACCATAAGCAGATAGTCGATAAAACTATTTATTTATTTATTAATTAATTGATGTTAACTGTTTAGGCATTTTTTGTAAATGGTATTAAAAAGTCTTAAATAAAAAAAAAAAAAAGATTTAAACATAGAATGGGCTAGATTCACTAACCTGCCTCTCCGTGCCCGATCTGTGGCAGGCCGACCAATTCACCAAGGCTCAGCATGCAAATGGGGGTGATCGGAGGAACACCCCTCATCGACCACATGGATCGCTAGTGAGGGATCCTGAAGCATGCGCAGACCATCTGTAGAACCCTTACACAACTTCTATCCCTCCCTTCCATGTAGTAGAACCCTTGAGTAGCCCCCGCTGCGCAGCCAAACCCCCACTGACCTCGCATCCTTCTATCTCTCCCTCCCACCAACCGCGAGACCTACATACCTCCCTCCAAAGAGTAGCGTCAGCAGCACTCTAAACAGGCTGCTTCGCAGCCTTCTCCCGCTGGGGCCTTCCATGTGCCACATTACTGACGACATCATCAGTGATGCGGCAGAGGGAATGCCCTGGCGGGAGAAGGCTGCGAAGCAGCCTGTTTGGAATGCTGCCGACGCTGCTCTTTGTAGGTCTCGCAGTTGGAGGGTCAGCAGGGTTCAGACGGGAGGGAAAGATGGAAAGAAAGGAGGGTCAGTGGAGGATCGGCTGCATGGTGGGGACGGGGGTAGGGGGTGGGGGTGGGGGAGCACTGCTGCTGGCAAATCCAGGGACATTCGGGTTAGGCTTCCGGGGACTAGAGCTTACTTTTGGGATAGGGCTTATATTAAGACCTACCCAGAAAATCATGCTAGGGCTTATTTTTGGAGTACGGGAAACACAGTAGTAAGGACCCATGAAGTTTAGTGAATCAGTTCCTTAACTTTTTAAAGATGCTTATGAGTAATTCACCATTTGGATATTTTATTATTTTTAACTTACCCACCTCCCCTCCTTAATGTTATTTCCTTTTTGTTCTCTTGTCTTTAATTAATTGAATTCTTCCCCCATCCTTTCCTCTTGTTTTATATCCCATCCTATGTTATATTAGTAGATTTGTACTAAGTCATGTTTGTTTTAATATTAATTCCCCCATTTATTTATTTTAATGTACAACGCTTTGAATTCTATATTTAGCGTTTAATCAAAATTTTAATAAACTGGAATAGCTGTTCAATTGATCACGAAAAATAGGAAAAGCCATGATAGATTAAACTACACATTTTGGTGAACAAATGTAATACATACAAATATGAGAGAATGAATGCAGAATGTTTGGGGTCCAGTGTTTCATTTAATAAAGTATGGAGTCCATTGGCTTTATTTGCTGCTTCACATTAATGGTTTATGTACTTTTCTTCTAAGTTTTTCCTTACACATCTGGGGTGGGGGAGGGAGAGGTAATTGAGAAATTTATATTAATTCTTCATATCAATGTAATAAATAAAGATGTCTTGTATTATTAATAATTGATAGAAGGGTGACTCTTCTGTCATTTCTGAGTGTTCTACCCTGTGCCTAAACTTTGCCTTTCTGGAAAGAAAAGTCTCACAAGTTATGTTAGTTCTAGCAGCCGCAAGCTTTATTCTCCTGCTGCAACGAGAAAGGTGAAAAATAATATCACACTATTATCACAGGCGATCACCGGTGCCCATCTCATTATCTTTTTTGATTTTTTTTCTATCTGATGGTTTGCCTTTTTGGTGAGGGGAAAACCTTTCCAGGAGATTAACTAGAATTTCTGGGCTCAGGGTTTTTTGGGTTTTAGGCAGTCTAATTAGACTAGTTGATGTTCCACACTTGGTACACCTTGACCTTGAATGTAGTCGGTTCACGGTTTGTTGAATTTCTTGGTGAGATAATGTCTGATAACCCAGTGGGAAAGGAGCAGGTATGATAGTACCCCAGGGCTGCTTAGACATTCTGGAAAAAAAAAATGACAATGTTGAATTTGGGTTTCATACAACAGCTGACGTTTTTTTGTGCGGTGATTAGCAAGTTACCATGGGGGTCGATCATCAGAGCGATTGAACCGGCCAGAAACGGCTCCTGAACAACTACATCGCTTGTTCAAGGTTACCTACAGATGTGCCTAGAATGACACGGGGACAGAATTTATCCCCATCCCCGTGATTAACCGCAGGAAACCATCCCCATGTCATTCTTTAAAAGAGAGGTATGAATGGGCATAGCCACTGACCCTCAAGCCTTGGATTGAAGAATGCTGGTATAGAAGGATTAAGGTTGAGATAGACACTAAAGAATGACAGTCTCTGGTATCCAGAGCAGGTATTGTGATGTCATAATGCCTCATTCCACCCATGCCTAAGAGCCAACCTCATCAGTGATGTCACAATGGCTTCATTATCCTATACTTGGCTCACATAAGAATCAGAGTAATGAATGGGCATAGCCACTGATACTCAACACCTTGCATTGAAGAATGCTGGTGTAGAAGGACTGAGGTTGGGATAGATACTAAAGAATGACATGGGATGTTTTCCCACTGTTATCCATGGGGACAGTGACGGTACAAATTCTGTTCCCATGTCATTCATCACCACATACTGGAAGAAGCTGCCCGCATTCCTACGGTGGGCTCTGTCTCTGGCAGTGTTCAAGGCCTGTTTAAAAGCCCACCTCTTTGAGAGTGCTTTTGACTCCTAACTCCTCTCACCTTGGGTTCTGCATCCCCTATATGTTAAGTCTGTCTGTCCAATTTAGATTGTAAGCTCTTCTGAGCAGAGACCATCTATAAATGTCAAAATGTACAATGCTGCATACGCCTTTCAGCGATATGTAAGTAGTAGTATTTATTTAAGCATTTATATACCACTTACAGTCTAAGTGGTTTACGTTCAGGTACTCAAGCATTTTTCCCTATCTGTCCCAGCAGGCTCCCACTCTATCTAATGTACCTGGGGCAATGGGGGATTAAGTGACTTGCCCAGGGTCACAAGGAACAGTGTGGGATTTTAACCCACAACCGTAGGGTGCTGAGGTTGTGGCACTAACCACTGCACCACACACTCCCCTAGTAATAGTAGTAAACCTGAAGCTAGCTATTTTGTGGGTGGTCCACGGGCTGAGTCAGCACTTATATGGTTAAGTGCCAACATTTAACACTTGATTAGTGGTCACATTGGACTGCATAAAAGTACTACTACAAGGCATCTTCAAAAAGTTTCTGCACTTTTATTTTTTTTAAACACTATTTATTAAATATTTTCAAAAGCAAATTACATCACTTTTCCACATAATCACCCTCTTTTGCGATACATTTTTCCCATGACATTCTACGACACACCCTCTTACCGCTTCTCCCGCCCCAACCATTTCCTGTGAAAAGATGAAAATGCGGAATCTACTACTTATTTCCCTAGTGCTACCTGACGCATTCAGCGCTGTACATTAAACATGCAAGAGACAGTTCCTGATCAAAAGAGCTTACAATCTATAACAGGTATGAGGAGAGACTGGAAGCCCTGAATATGTATACCTTAAATGAAAGGAGGGTCAGGGGAGATATGATTCAGATGTTCAAATACTTGAAAGGTATTAATGTAGAACAAAATCTTTTCCAGAGAAAAGAAAATGATAAAACCAGAGGACATAATTGAGGTTGAGGGGTGGTAGACTCAAGAGCAATGTAAGGAAATTCTTCTTTACAGAGAGGGTGGTGGATGCCTGGAATGTGCTCCCGAGAGAGGTGGTGGAGAGGAAAACGGTGACGGAGTTAAAAAAAAGCATGGGATGAACACAGAGGATCTAGAATCAGAAAATAATAGTAAATATTGAAGAACTAAGGCCAGTACTGGGCAGACTTGCATGGTCTGTGTCTGTATATGGCCTTTTGGTGGAGGATGGGCTGGGGAGGGCTTCAATGGCTGGGAGGGTGTAGATGGACTGGAGTGAGCTTTGACAGAGATTTCAGTAGTTGGAACTAAGAACAGTATCGGGCAGAGCTTTGGATTCTTGCCCAGAAATAGATAAGAAGAAGAAAAACCCAACAAATATTTAGATTGAATCAGGTTGGGCAGACTAGATGGACCAATCGGGTCTTTATCTGCCATCATCTACTATGTTACTAGGTAAACAGGACAAAAAGGGTGAATCTGTACATACTGCTTAAGTGGGAATTACAGACTGAATGATAAGGCAGATACGGTAGGGGACTACAGAGGGAATGACAAACAGGTTTAGGTGCTTTACAAATGGGTTGAAGTCAGGATTTAAAAGAAGCTTCAAAAAAAGTGGGCTTTTAGCATGGATTTGAATACTGCCAGAGACAGTCAGGCAGTTTGTTCTAGGCATACGGTGCAGCAAAGTAGAAGGGCTGGAGTCAGGATTTGACAGTAGAGAAGGGTACAGATAAAAAGAGACTAAAAGTCAGTCCTATCTCTATGCAGTGTCACTTAGCCAGTTTCAATCATCCAATAAAACAAGTATTATTTGATAGCATCATTTAATGAAGTCATCTATATGGGATTGAAGACTGGAGACGGTAAAAGATGGGGCGAAATTGCAATATAAACCAGTCACTTCCAGTTCTGTTACACATTCCCAACATAAAAGCTAGGATGATTATCTTTATAATTATCAACTTTGCAAAAAACAAATTTGACCACGTCTCCCCGCTTCTGTCTAAGCTTCACTGGCTCCCAGTAATCCTCAGGGTTCACTACAAAAGCGCCTGCCTAACCTTCAAGTCTCTGCACGGTATCCTACCTCCCCTTTTTCCACTATCTTGGAACTCCTCTAACCCCAACACCACCAGATCCACTCAAAAATTCAAACTATCCTTCCCCTCTTTAAAAGGCATATCCCATGCAGGAAAACTAGGGACTTCCCTCTCCTTCAGGATCACCGAACTCTGGAACAGTTTTACCACCCCGCTTCGGTGCCTGTCCTCCCTCCAACTCTTCCGAAAACATCTGAAAACTTGGCTCTTCTCCAAAATGCAATGACCTCTCCCACATCGATTTACTAATTCCCTCTAAGCCCCTCTTTCTAAGCCCTTCTACTTTTCATTGTAGTTTCTTTCTATACCAATTACTGTCAACCGTGTCGAGCTCTACTTAAGGTTTAGTTTAGTTTAGTTTAGGAGAAAAATGGCAGGAGGGATGCCTGGCAAGCTAACTTGCACTTCTCTATGAGGCGAAAAGAAAGAGTGTGTATTCTAAATCAACATGCCTCATGTAGTCCTCATTTTACAAGGGAACACGTATAGGCCTAAAATATATCCATTTCAGCTTTTACACTTGTCTGAAGGCTAGGGTTACATAGAAACATAGAAAGTGACGGCAGAAAAGGGCCAAGGCCCATCGAATCTGCCCACTCCATTGACCCACCCCCTAGTTAATTGCTCTCTGATGACCTTTTCCCTCGAAGAGATCCGACATGAGTGTCCCAAATGATCTTAAAAACTTGCACGCTGCTGGCCTCAACCACCTGTACTGGGAGCCTATTCCAGCTGTCCACCACTCTTTCAGTGAAGAAGTACTTCCTGGTGTCGCCATGAAACTTCCCGCCCTTTATTTTCAGCAGGTGTCCTCTTGTGGCTGAGGGTCCCCTAAGAAGAAAAACATTATCTTCTACCTTGATGCGACCAGTGACATACTTAAACGTCTCAATCATGTCCCCTCTCTCCCTACGTTCTTCGAGAGAGTATAGCCGCAATTCGTTCAGCCTTTCTTTGTATGATAGATCTTTGAGCCCCGAGACCATCTTGGTGGCCATTCGCTGTACCGACTCGATTCTCAGCACATCTTTGCGGTAATGTGGCCTCCAGAATTGTACACAGTACTCCAGATGAGGCCTCACCATGGTTCTGTACAAAGGCATTAGGACGTCGGGCTTCCGACTAACAAAACTTCTCCGGATACAACCCAGCATTTGCCTAGCCTTAGATGAAGCCTTCTCCACTTGTTTGGCTGTTTTCATGTCATCGCTGATGATCACCCCCAAATCCCGTTCTGCGGCAGTCCTTGCTAAGGTTTCTCCATTCAATGTGTACGTTCTGCACGGATTATTGTTGCCAAGGTGCATGACCTTGCATTTGTTAGCGTTGAAGCTAAGCTGCCAGGTCGAGGACCACTGTTCCAACAAAAGCAGGTCTTGCGTCATGCTGTCGGACAGATTGCCGTTACTCACAATATTACATAGTTTGGCATCATCAGCGAATAATGTTTTTTTACCTTGAAGTCCTTGAGTCATGTCTCTTACAAATATGTTGAACAGGATCGGGCCCAAGACTGAGCCCTGCGGCACCCCACTGGCTACCTCCGATGTTTTAGAGATGGTACCATTAACAACCACCCTCTGAAGTCTACCACTCAGCCAATCGTGAATAATCCCATCGATTTCATTTTGCTCAATAGCCTGCGGTGGGGGACGCTATCAAAAGCTTTGCTGAAGTCCAAGTACACGACGTCTAGGGACTCTCCCAAATCCAGTTTCCTTGTTACCCAGTCAAAGAAACTGATGAGATTGGATTGACAGGACCCACCCTTGGTGAATCCATGTTGGTGGGGATCGCGTAGTTCCTCCTCGTCTAGTATCATGTCCAACTTGCGTTTGATGAGTGTCTCCATGAGTTTACTCACTACTGATGTGAGACTTACCGGTCTGTAATTCGCAGCCTCTGTCCTGCAACCTTTTTTGTGCAGAGGAACGACGTTAGCTGTTTTCCAGTCCAAGGGGACTATTCCCGCTCTCAGGGACAGATTGAAGAGTACGGATAAAGGTTCTGCCAGGACGTCCCTGAGCTCACTGAGCACCCTAGGATGTAGATTGTCTGGGCCCATGGCTTTGTTCACCTTGAGTCTTGATAATTCGTTGTAGACGTCTCCAGAAGTAAACTCAAAATCCCGAAATGGGTCTTCTGAACTTTGCTTTACCTGCAACTGTGGACCAGACCCCGGTGTTTCACAGGTGAAGACCGAGCAGAAGTATTCATTTAGTAGTTCGTCTTTATCTGAATCTGATTCTACAAACCTCCCATCTGATTTCCTAAGGCGCACTATCCCATCAGTGTTTCTTTTTCTGTCGCTAATATACCTGAACAAGGATTTGTCACCCTTCTTAATGTTCCTTGCCAGGTTTACTTCAGCTTGATGCTTGGCCTCTCTGACTGCCGCTTTCACCGCTGTAGACTTGGCCTTGTATTCCAATTTAGCCTCCCTGAATGTCTCTGAATGTTTGTAGGAAATGAATGCAAGCTTCTTTTCTTTAACGAGATCTGAAATCTCTGCGGTGAACCATTGGGGTCTAATGTTTCTTCGCCGTTTGCTTGTTGATTTTATGTATCGGGTCATTGCTGCATGTAAGGTAGATTTCAAGGTTGACCACATGTCCTCCACATTATCGGCCACATCTTGGATTTGTAGTGCGTGATGGACGAAATCTCCCATGCGTTTGAAGTCAGCGCCTCGAAAGTTGAGTACTCTTGTTGTCGTGCTCGATCTAGTGAAATCTTTCTTGAGGTTGAACCATACCATGTTGTGGTCACTGGAGGCTAACTTATCGCCTACCGAGACCTCCGATACGCTTTCTCCATTGGTGAGTACCAGGTCCAGAATCGCCTGTGCCCTAGTTGGCTCTGATACCAGTTGTTTGAGTTGCGCTCCTTTAATGGCGGATAATAGCCTTCTGCTGGCGCTGGTTGTCGCTGTGAGCGTGTTCCAATCTGCATCGGGCATGTTGAAGTCCCCAAGCAGAACAGTGTCCCCCCTTAAAGTGATATTCTCTATATCTTTGATTAATTCTATGTCTTTGTTTTCCAGCTGTCTTGGTGGTCTGTATATTACACCAAGATACAGACACTTTTCTTTGCCTCTGGCTAGGTTTACCCAGAGGGATTCCCTGGTGTACTTGACCTCCGTGATTCTTGTAGTTTTAATGTCCTTCCTAGTGTATAGCGCTACCCCTCCTCTTAGCTTGCCCTCCCTGTCTTGACGAAGTAAGTTGTAACCCGGTATAGCCATATCCAACCCATGAGAGTCCGTGAACCAACTTTCGGAAATCGCCACTACATCTAGATCAGCATTTATTATTTCGGTCTCCAGTTCCAGAATTTTATTGCCTAAACTGTATGCATTGACATACATAGCCCTCCATGCCTTGTGATTGCTAGGACCCTGCGGGTAGTTTCCCATCCAAGTTAGTGTGGCCCCAAATGTATTGTTTGTAATGTGTGTATTTATCACGGACTCAGAACTATTTGCAATGTGAGTACTTACCACGGACTTGGAATTGTTAGCAAAGTGAGCACTTACCTCGGACTCTGAAGTGGAGCTGTGACTCTCCTCCTCAAGATAGTTACCCACTGCACTGGTACCCTCCCCCAACTTACCTAGTTTAAAGCTCTTCGAAGCAGACGTGCTGCTGTGTCCGAAGACCTTCTTACCCCTGCTGGTTAGATGAAGTCCGTCTGGTCCCTGAAGATACCATTTATGGCCCTGCATTGTTCCGCCTATAGCCCTGCCCCATTCCACCCCGGCCCTACCCTATTCTGCCTTCGGCTCAACCCCATCCTGCCCCAGTTCAGCCTCCAGCCCTGCCCCCACAAACCTCTTCTCTTCTTCCCTGACAAGCGCTTGCCACGTCTGGAGGGCCTGGAGCATGCGTGGAGGTGTGTGACATCATCTGCGCATGCTCAGATGCCCTCCAGATGCAGCCGTAGCTTGTAGGGGCATTCCAAAACCTGGACAAACCCCACCTACCCACTCTATACCCTTAATGTCTAATATAATAAAAGGCTAAGCCGCGCATGCGCACTCCCATCGCGTGTTCCGTTTTCCGTGCGCTGTAGGGCACCACAGATAGGAGTGCGCATGCGCGCAAAACACTCTCTCTCCTCCCCCGAGGCGGATGCTGGACACGGCGGCTGTCGGCCGTGCTCCTTGCCTGAAGTCCGATGCAGTCAGGGATCTTGAGAGGAGCCACCGCAGCCGCGTCTTTCAACTGAAAAATATACATGGCCGCCCGAAGCTCTCTCTCTCTCTCCCCCCCGAGACAGATGTTGGCTGCGGCGGCCGAAACCGGACGGCATTTAAAAATAAAAAAGATGGCTTTTCAACCCCCCCCCCCCACCAACGCCGACCTAATACCTTTTAAAACCTTCCCCCCCACCTTTGTGGTTAAGGCCTGGCTTCTTTGGGCAGCAGCAGCATTTAAAATTCGCTTCTGTTGCCGGCTTCAGGCCTTCCTCTCTGGTGGGTCCTGCCTACTTCATGTTTTCATGATGTAGACAGGACCCACCAGAGAGGAAGACCTGAAGCCGGCAACAGCAATTAATTATAAATGCTGCTGCTGCCCGATTAAGTTGAAGGAGGAAAGGGAGCAGAAGGGGAGAGAATGGTAGGGCATGGAGTTAAGGAGGAAGGTATGGGGCTGGGAGGAAAATACTGCACAGAAGGCCTACTGCTGGACAGGGGGAGCAGGAAGGAGGTGATGATGGACAGGGGGGAGGTAAAACAAAGGGAGAAGGGTTGCTGCTGGATAAGGTGAGCAGTGATGGGGTGGTGGAGGACACAGGGGAGGTAAAAGGAAGGGAGAATGGACGGGGAGCAGGCAAGGGGTGGTTGTGGACAGCCAAGGAAAAAAAAACCCCCAAAAAGACAGAAATACAGAAAGCGGCTAAGGAGAGAGAAAAAGAAATAAAGACAGACACACCTAGCATCCGTTAATGTAACGGGCTATAAGACTAGTACTCTAATATGCTTCTAACTACCCAACTAATGCTAAAATGCCTCTATTTACCCAATACTTACCACCTTAAGATATCGACAACTCTTTGGTAAATTCTCATTACCCAACATTTATCACCTTACGATCTCGACAACTCTTTGGTAATTCTTATGTAACTCTTATGACATCTCTTATGCTATTCCTGTAAACTTTTAAGTAATCTCTGAAAACTTTTATGTAATCCGCCTTGAACCGCAAGGTATTGGCGGAATAGAAATCACTAGTTATAGACAATTATAGTATATCGTGACGGTGTTATTTCATATAGAGTCCTAATTTTAGGGATAATCTCTTATATTTTCCCTAGTAATATAGCACCCTTTCCAAGCTTATCGATTCTCAGAAACACCACTTTGTGTTCAATTACTTCATTACACAAAGCTTTATGTGTTATATCGTCATAGGAGCCAAGATTTTATCTTCACTCAATTTTTTATATAAATATATTTCATTTCTGAATTTCAAACTATAAATATTAATCAATATTAAGTCTATAATTATAGTTGTCTTAAGTAACAGCTAAGGGCTCCTTTTATGAAGGTGCGCTAGCGTTTTTAGTGCACGCACAAGATTAGCGCGCGCTAGCCGAAAAACTGCCACCTGCTTAAAAGGAGGCGGTAGCAGCTAGTGCGCGTGCTAAAACCGCTAGCGTACCTTTGTAAAAGGAGCCCTAAGACTACTATAATTATAGACTTAATATAGATAAATGTATTGATTAATATGTACGGTTTGAAATTCAGAAATGAAATATATTTATATAAAAAATTGATTGAAGATAAAGCTTTGTGTAATGAAAGTGGTGTTTCCGAGGACTGATAAGCTTTGAAAGGGAAAATATAAGAGATTATCCATAAAATTAGGTACCTTTATAATTAAGCATACAAAAATATATATTACAACTATAGTATCATCTTAGGAACACACTAAAATTTGCGCACAGTGTTACAGAATACCAAGGAACACCCTTCATCGATCCATGCACCTCCCATGACCATGCCCCTGGGCGCTTCCTGCCTATGACCTGGTTGCCCTGAGTAGGCCTGCTCTTACTATCAGAAGCTAAGCAGGGTCGTACTTGGATGGGAGACCACTTGGGAATACCAGGTGATGTAGGCTGAGGGGCAAACCACACCTGTACTCTGCTGTGAAACATCACAGGGTGGATTCCTCACTGTGCATGTTGCCATGAGTCAGTGGCCATCTTGAAGGCATAATCCATGTATGCATGCAGATTCAAATTACCAGTTGTTTGCACTAATTGGCTTGTTAGTCAATTTCATTGGGGGCACATCTTGCATTGACTGTCCTCTAAAAATTTTGGGTGCCATTTTCAGGAGTTACTACTACTATTAATTATTTCTATAGTGCTACCAGAGGTACTTTATCTGGAAATGACGGTATTCAGTATACCACCTGAATGCACTTAGGATAAACTTCTGTTTATCCCAAATTATCAGACTAAATATTGCTCCTATCTGGATAACTGGGCAGAAACAACTGATGAGCAATTAAATAGCATATCTGAAGTGAACTGCAAATATTTAGATTACCAGTTATCTCCCACTGAATATTTACAGATAGGCCCAGATTCTAAAAGCGGCTCAATTTGGAAGGTGCTGGTAGGTGCTCTACCAGAACCTATGTTAATTGTTTTAATTGGCTATTAATGGCATGGTAATTGACTGAGTCATTAAAAAAATCAATTAAAAGAAATAAAAAGTAGGTGCCACGAGGCTTTCTCATGCTTTCTTGAATTCAGACGCATCTACAAAACACGGCATTGGAATCGTGTCTACGCAGACGCTTAGTGGTGCCGAACATCAAAAGAGGCGTGGTTATGGGCAGGGCTGACGTTCAGAGTTGCTAATCATGATTCTGTTTTGAAGGTATGTGCCAGAATGTGGGCCTGTAAAACCCTGGCCCACTTTTCCGGTACCTATCTTCAACACAGGCCGTGATTCCTAAAACAGCGCCAAACTCTGAGTGACACACGACCGGCACCGTTTTTTCAGTTGCTTGCTGATTAGGGCTCCGCTTGCAAAACTGTCTATTTATTCACTTACGCGTAGATATTCAGCGCCTAACCAAATAAGTTTAGCACTTAGGTCTGACTGCAGTCCTATCTTTAACCACTAGCAACTTACCCCCCTCCCTTTTTCTAAGCCACGATACAGGTTTCTACCACGGCTCGGAGCGCAAAATGCTCTGATGCTCGTAGAATTCCTCTGAGCGTCGGACATTTAGCGCCTCGGGTAGCAGAAGAAACCTCAACCGCAGCTTAATAAAAGAGAGCCTTAACCAGTCAGTGCTGAATATCAGCTTAACTGGTTAACGCTTTAGCGGCCAACTCCTCCCTCCCTTCCTGATAGTCAATGCCAGTGGTTGGATAAGCCTGGTATTGAATATCTGGGTTTAATGCCAGCAATATCCTGATCAACTGCACTTGTCTGGACAGCAGGCTCTATTATCCAGATAAGTGCTTTGAATATTGACCTGTATACTTTTTTTTAAATCAGAAATCATTGCTATTATTTTAATGCATCTTTATAAGGATGCATTTGAAACTCAAAACCATTAGACTCAGCTTATCCAAACGTTCGAACGCTTAATCATCAATTCTTATCTACTCTGCATAAGAGTTGTTGCTCCTGCCGTGCCCCTATTATTTTTCCACTCATTGTCACCTTTTCTTAAAATCATTGCAGTTCCACCCCCCCTTTTCCTCTTGTGTCTGTTTATTAAGTACACCGCTTTGAAATTTTTATAAGCGTTTGTATCAAATTTTAAAGAAACTTGAAACTTAAGTCAACGGCAAATATTTTAAAGCTCACCTGCTTGCAAAGATGTATAAGCTATGCCGATGACAGAGGCAAAAAACCCAGCAACCTAGTTGACAAGAGGTGTATGTATGTCCTAGTCCCAAAGACTGTATATAATGTAACCAGAGTGCATCACAAAGCAGGTGACACAGTGATGGCCTCATAGACTTCCAGCAAACTCAAGGTGTCCTCTTCCTCCTTCAGTAATGAGGCAAGTGTGGTGATGAAGTCCAGGTTCACCCTTCCTTTCTTCTCCTCTTCTAGCTGCAGAGAACCTGATGATTGACGATTGGTTGCTAAGAGGCAGATATGAGGAAGAACATGTCCCAGGTTGCTTTTCATTTATGGAAGGCAATAAACCCAATTTCAGGGTTTCATTAACTCGTTCAATAATTTCCATTGTTTCTAGCATTTTATTTATGACTGGAATTCTAGTACATTTTTGAAAAAACTTATTGTATGAAAGACTAGATGTACTATTAGATCTTCCTATTTCGTGTTAGTTTTTCTGCTGTGGGGTGTCCACACAGCAATTTATTCACATAAGTGTTAATTTGTTGCTGTTTTCTCCAAAGCTGCTTTCCTTTATGAATATATTTCATGGTGTAGTTTCCATATTTTGCTCTTCTCAAAGTATTTATGAAAGCCAGAAAAAATATTGGGGTCCTTTTATCAAGCTGCGGTAGGGGTTTAACCCGCGTAATGCCGCGCGTTAAACCGCCTGCCTCGCTAGCCGCTAATGCCTGAATTGAGCAGGCGTTGGTTTTTTAGCCGGCTGCGGGGGTTGGCACGTGATGAAATGTACGACGCGCTAACCCTGCTAGCGCGGCTTGATAAAAGGACCCCATAATGTGGTAAAGGTACTGGGGTATGTATGGAATCAAAGCCATATTATTTGGAGGGGGGAGGGGTTGCTGGGAACTTGGGAGACAAATGCCTTCAACAATACACTAAAAATGAGAGAGCCAAATGTATACATTTATTAACAGTAGAGAATGACAAGTGGACATATTTTCCCCGTTCCAGTGGGATTTCTTTCTCCATCCTGTCCCCGGGAGATCTGTCCCCTATCCCTACCCCATTCCTGCAAGCTCTGTCTTCATCTGCACAAGCTTTGAACACTGTAAAATCATAAGTGTCCAAGGCTTGCACAGTTAAGGTAGAGCTGAGGTAACATGGGCAATTCCGGGCCTCGAGAGCTGGAGCTAGGTCAGGTTTTCAGGATATCCACAATCGATATGCATGAGATAAATTTGCATCTCAAGGAGGCAGTGCATGCAAATCCCTCTCGTACATATTCATTGTGGATAGCCTGAAAACCTGACCTGCCTGTGGCTCTCGAGGTCCGGAATTGCCTACCCCTGTTCTAGAGTATACTTATTAAGGTCTCTAAGTTTGTACCGATACGATTTATAACAAAGACCACTAACCAATTTTGTAGCAGCCCTCTGGACCAACTCCATCCTATTTCTATCTTTCTAAAGGTACGATCTCTAAAACTGCACATAGTATTCCAAATAGGGCATCGTGTTGATGGTTGACACACCCACATCCCACCCATGCTCCTCCCACATGAATATCAGCTTAATTGGTTAACCTGTTAGCAGCCAACCCCCCGCCATTGACCCCCATTGACCTCTGTGCCACTTAGGTGTAAGCTTACAGAATATTGCTATGGGTATGTACATGTGTAAAAAGTGGTCCCTATTCTGCATTTACACCTAAATTGACTTATTTATTCATTCAGTTGTCTATACTGTTCTACCAAGGGAGTTCAGAATGATTTACATGACTTTTTTTTCAGGTACTCAAGCATTTTTCCCTGTCTGTTCCGGTGGGCTCACAATCTATCTTATGTACCTCGGGCAATGGGGGGATTAAGTGACTTGTCCAGAGTTACAAGGAACAGTGTGGGTTTGAATCCACAGCCTCAGGGGTGCTGAGGCTGTAACTTTAACCACTGTGCTAGGGATACCAGATGTCCGGATATACCCGGCCATATCCTCTTTTACAATCTTTTAAAATCCGGCAACCCTTCACTGTGCTGTACTCTCCCCTAGTCTGTATATTACTGTAGCAGCCTATATGAAGGCTTGGAAGTGTTTCCAGAGCTAGTGCAGTCCGAGACACACAGATCCGACCAAGGCCCCCAATTGCTATGATCCACACCTTACTGGGGTGTAGCTAGACAGCCAGTTTCAAGTAGACCTGAGTTCTAGGTGGGTGGACATGGAATTCATTCTCCTCCCTGCTCCCCTGCCTGCCTGACAAACCAAAATACTATATATCTGGACTAATGGAGATTCCCAAACCTCACCAGCTAAAGATTTCTTCCTCCTTGGGCAGCCAGAGTTCTTCTAAAGAGCAGCTGGCAGCACTTACCTCAAGCTGACAACACTATTAGCCGGCCACACATACTCAGTGACTGTGCATGCTCTGAGCATATGCAAAGGGGCTGGTGTTAGCATCAGCTCAAGGCAAGGCCTGCTGGAGGAGGAAGAAATCTTTAGCAAGAGTGGCATAATTCTGGATGGGCCTGAGTCCAAATTGGACCCACCCAGGCCCACCTGTGGTTACACCACTGACACCTTTATATAGGATTGCCCTCCATGTTTCTGAAATATGCATGAATAGTACATGTACACCTGATCTCAATTTCTGCATGATATGTGCTGGTATTTATAAAGGCCCCCTACGTGAGGGAAGTATGGCAGAGGAACATAAGGCTCACTGGTAAAGCCACTTCCTCTATACCCAGAGGTTTTGAGATCTAATCTCAGTGCTACTCCCTGTGACCCTGGGCAAGTCACACAATGCCCACCACCTGAATGTCAAAAACCACAAATAGGCAGCATACAAGCTCCCCCCCCCCCCTAAAACAGTCCCAAAACAGGTGCCCACTTGGTCTCTTCATCTTGACAAGCTGATTGAAAATTACGTTCCATGTGGGACACATGGAAAAGTCTAGAAATGATATCAGCAAGTTAAGTACAAAGAAGCTCTTATATGCAAAATGTCAGGGGAACAGTCACTTGCATGCTATTTCTCTCATCAGAAGTTCAATCCTCTGAAACTGTTTTTCTTTCAATATTTATTTCTGTCTTCCTGACACCATCTAGTGGTAGGCAGAGAACATTGCCCTGAACACACATTTTAGCACAGTGCACTATCCAGATTGCAGATGGTGTTGTTGAAAGCAGAGAGTTCAGTTAGGAATTGATATCTCTTTCATGGGATTTTTTAAAAAAAACTTTTATGCATGTATTCTCAAGTCAGCACCTATGAAGGAGTGAATTAAACCATTTCTTTGTTTAGGATTACCTGCTTTCCTGGTATGTCCAGTAGCTTCCTAAAATTCCACTTCTTCTCCTAACCTTCTGTAGAGAGTTGCCATTCTCCTGCATTGAATTGATGCTGACAGGAAAAGAAATTGTATGGGGAGTATGACTGAAGAGGCACTGTAACAGTCAGGCTTCATGTAAGGTGATAGTGTTCCCACAGTGCTACTGAAGTGAGCTGGGTAGCAGTAATAAAATATGGGCTAGCCTCTTATTATTAATAGTCTGAAACTTATTACAAGGATGACCAGGGGCTTCATTTTTCGATGATTTACCAAGGTTGAAAATCCCAATCTGTCATCTTTGGAGAGTTAATGGAGTTTATTTGGGTGGGGGGGGGGGGGTCTGTTTGCAAAATGTGCACAAAAGAACATGCAAGGAACATTACATCTTGTATCAGAAATATGTGTATGAACTCCCAATACAGAAAAAAAGCAAAGAAAGATTCTCTTAATAGAAGTCATACATTTCAGTGGACCTCAGATAAGAGGGGTTGAAAAAGAAAGAACTAGAATATAAGGAAGATACCCTCCACAGTAGCCCTCCCCAGAAATGTGCCTCATGGTCTTTGGGGCAGGAGTGATCCCTGGTTGCTCCTGTTCCTGCAAATTAACCTCCAGAATCCCATTCAGTGCCCCCCCCCTGAAACTAACTCCTGTCTCATGGGCATCATTTGGCCTGCCCGTCCTATTCCAGGTGATCTAGGGGGTGTGGAGCAGGAGTGATCCCCAGTTTCTCCTGCACCTGCTAGTTCAAAATAGTACCGCTTACCCTTAGCATTAATCTTGTTATATAGTACTTTCATCCTCCTGGACCCCCAGTCAATGATCTCCCCCCCCCCCACCTGAAGAATCCCTAGGTCTACCTCCTCAACCCTAGAGGTAGTTTTGCAGTACTACAATTCTCCCCAGACTCCTATATAAGGCCTTTATGCTCTTAAATATTTAGAGGCTAGTATATAGATTGGCTGAATAGAAACCATTTAAAGTTTAAACAGAAGAAAAGAGGAAGTATATGGGTCATTTGAAGAAATAGATTGTTGAGTATGGGTCTATGTACCTGTATTTATTTATTCATTTTTCTATACTGTTCTCCTAGGCAAGGTCAGAACACTTTACATGAATTTGTTCAGGTACTCATTTTTCCCTGTCTGTTTTCACTGTGGGGGGCGAATACAGGAGGGAATGGCCATCCCTCCTGCTGTTTTTCGCTGGGGGGGGTCTTCCTGGTGCTGTGTTTGTTGGTTCATTGGGGAGGGCTGTCATCGGGAGGGGGGCTATGGGGCAGATATTATG
Organism: Geotrypetes seraphini; assembly: GCF_902459505.1. NCBI lineage: Eukaryota > Metazoa > Chordata > Amphibia > Gymnophiona > Dermophiidae > Geotrypetes > Geotrypetes seraphini. The sequence continues at coordinate 46,798,643 of NC_047097.1, forward strand.
CGTGTGTAACATGCACAGCATCTGTGCCCATTAAAAAAATATTTTAAAAAAGGTTTCCTGCCCGAACGGCTGAGTGGCTGAAGCCTGCTTTCGGGGCTTCCCCTGCCTCTCACCTGTCCAGGCTTCCCCTGCTGGCTCTGCGCATGTGTGAGAGTCGCTCTCACAGCAGCCACTTGGATAGCAGAGTTGGGGGATTACGACGAACCTCTGCGTGAATAATTTCCATGCAAATCTTTTAGTGCATCAATAGCACTTTCTGAATCGGCCAAAAAATTAGATCATTGTAGACCCACAGGGTCTTTTCGATCCTCTTAGTGCATCTAGTCCTTAGATGGTAAGGCCTCTGAATGTAACTTGCCTTGAATTACGTAAAGATATGAGTTAAATCACCTCCCTCCCCCTCCAAATTAAAATCATGAAAATCTTTGCCCTGGTTTAGTTTGAAAATTGTCCCCTTGATGTTTTGGGCTATATGACCCTGATTCTATAATAAGTGTCTAATATAAGGCACCTAGGTAGCCAATCTAGACACCTATTTTTTAAAAATTGGTTCATTTAGAAGTGTTAATTGAATGGCGCCATTAGAAAACAATTTTTTAAAATTTACGTTTTGAGTAGGTGCCTAACTCAGTAGGTGCCATATAGGCGTCTACACCGAGATGCTTATTGGCACCTACCCGAAAAGTAGTCATGGTTAAGGGCAGAGTTTGGTCCTGGATTGCCTTAGGCACCAACAAATTAAGCCAAGAAAATCCTGGCCTAACATTATGACGCCTACCAGCATCTATGTCGATTTAAGCGCCACTAGGCACAATTCTACAAATGACATCTAGCGGTTGATTAACAACTGCGCTGAATGGCTGCTAGGTGACATTTATAGAATCTGGCCCTATGAGTCAATAAAACTGGAATTGTTTTCACAGTAAAAGCAACACTGTCTCTTCAGTAATTGTTCTACTATAACTCCTGATTTGGCTTTCTGAAACTGTACCTATCAGAACACTCTTTTGAATGCCCTGTAAGTCCTCCCCATCTCACACTAGCCCCACTCCAGCCCCCCGCTGCCTGCTCTTGTCGGCAGGAGGAAATCTGTGCATGCATGGATGCCACCCGATGACGTCACACACACGCACATCTGCGCATGCATGGATTTCCTCCTGTCTGACACGATTTAGAGGAGGCTTTACAAAACCCGGACAAAGTGCCGGGTTTTGGAAAAGCTGTCTGGACCCGCCAGACATGTCCTCGAAAAGGAGGACATGTCGTCTGTTAACCCTACTGCAAGTAGCTATGCAATGTACAGTAGAAAAAGTCAATGGGCCCAATATTCAACTGGGGGCCCACTGCTAGGGTCGGCATTGAGTTTCTGGTTTCATTTTTGGCAACCAGTTAAGCCGAAGTTCAACGCTAACCAGTTAAGTTCCTAAGGTTAAAGATAGGCCTGCTAATTGACTAAATGGGATTTGTTAAGTTAAATCTAGAATATCAATTTTCTCATCTTTGGAATTCAATTCCAGGTATAATGAGATTATAATGTGGTTATTTGTTTTAGATTTAAAGAATTCTGTATTGAGGAAATTTGTGGGGAAGACTTATTTGTTTACTGCATTTTACAATGTTTGCGTTGTGCTTGTTTGCGATTCATAAATTTTATAAATAAAGAAAGAAATATAGCTGGTTAGACTCCACGCGTTAACCGCAAATATTCAGTGGGAGTAACTGGCTATATTCCATTGCATATTTGCTGTTAGCCAGCTAAATGCTATTTAAAACCAACAGGACTTCATCTAGCAGCCAGTTATCAACCATGCCCGTATCCTTATCAAAAATGAAAAAATGGGTCTTAATTGCAGTCATATTTAGAAAGCAGGTAATATAAGTAGTGATCATTTGATCTCCTGTATCTTGTCATATGCCAGCATTATAATGTCACCCTTTTACTGTACAGCAAATGATGATATTTTTGTCTTATATTGTTGTTGAAATTTCAATTGGATTGTCATGTACATGGATTTTTTGAGCACTTCATATCTGCTTACTCAATATGTATGTTGAAGGACGCTTGATATATTGTTCCTTTTTCTAGTTTTGTTACTTGTTTATTTGATGTATTTTTAATATTTCAAAAGTATTAAAAAAAAAGATTGAACACACACAAAAAAAGTAGTGATCTTCACTTATTAAGGCATATTGTAATAGACTCTGGTAAATCAATACCTACAGCTGAGGTCAAGTTTTTTATGTATTACCACACTCTGTATCTGCTCATCCTGCTGAAATTAGACAATTGATGTTAGATTTGCTGACCTGTCTTGTCTGTTGTCCTTGTCATTGATGTTTTAAGAATTTTACCATATATAATATCAATAATTTAAAAATGTTGTCGTAATATGTATTGATTTACCGGATTCTCTTATAATAATATTTTATTGATTTATAATAATAACAACAGTTTATATACCGCAGTACCGTGAAGTTCTATGCGGTTTACAATGATTAGAAAGCTGCTACAAATTGAGTGGAACTTACATAGTTGGAGATTAGTGGCTAACAGTTAAGAGATCAGTTGTTATGGGAGAGATTGTGCAGATCAGCTACCTAGGTACTTCAGGAACAGGTCTGTTTTCGGGTGTTTCCTAAATTCACCATAGTTATTTGCGTGCATAATTAGTTTTTCCAGGTCTTTGCCCCATAAGGCTGCTTGATAAGAGAGGAGGTGTTGATAGTGTCTTTTAAATTTACATCCTCTAGCTGGTGGGGAGATGAACTTCAGGTGTGCGCTTCTCTTATGTCTATTGAGTGAGAAGGAGAAGAGGTCAGTTATATATTTAGGGGCTAAACCGGATAGTACCTTAAAGCAAAAACATCCCAGCTTGAACTGGATTATAGTATTTATTTCTCTAGTTTTTGTTTGATATTTTAATAGACACCTAAAACAGATAATTCCACTAGTTTTGATACCTGTACTAAAGTTCCTTATTCAGTATCTTTCCATGGGTACAGAATGGGTACAGGATGGGTAAACTAGATGCACATCTCCTTAAGAGTGGCATAGAGTGATACGGGTAAGGGTAAATTAGATGCACATCTCCCTTGAGAAGCATACAGTGATATGGGGACTAAAACTATGCCAGGGTAGACCTGGCGGGGCCTCCGCGTATGCGGATCACCGGACTTGATGGACCCAGGGTCTGATCCAGAGATAGCAATTCTTATGTTCTTATGTATAAGGTTCCTCATAAGATGATTTAGAGTAGAAAAGAGAGAAGTTCTCACCCACTTGTACATTAACATGTGAAGTGACTGAAAACCTCCCCTCCACCCTGCAGCTTTGATTTGCAAGATGCGTTTCCAGTTTCACAGATTAGACCACTGGGGTCAATTTTATGTTGCAGCATCTGGAGAGAGGTGAATCATTTTAAATTTGGGGCTCCTTTTACTAAGGTGCGCTAGGGCTTTAACGCACGGTAATTTCTTGCGTGCGCTAAAAACGCTAGTGCACCGTAGTAAAAGGAGCCCTTTATCTAACTGACCTAGATGGGAAAGATGGAGAGAATTTATCAGCATGTATTAACAGCATTATTAACAGTCCCCTTCTCAATATATTTTGTCAGTCACATCACCTCAAACATGGGATTTGCTTCCTACTTACAGTAAAACCTTGGATTGCAAGTAACTTGGTTTGCAAGTGTTTTGCAAAACAAGCAAAACATTTTATTAAATTTAACTTGATATACAAGCAATGTCTTGCAATACAAGTACATACAGTATATACAGCACAACTGGGCCTATGGTTCTTTTCTCTCCGACGCTGCAAGTGACTGTTCTAAGCAAGCAAAGTCTTGCAATATGAGTACATACAGTATACAAGCTTCACATCCTTACAACTGAGCCGATGGTTCTTCTCTCTCTGACGCTGTGGGAGTGTAGTGACTTCTTAAATGAGCGAGGTCTTGCAAAACAAGTACATATAGTATTTTGTATTAAAGTTTTTGGGCTGTGGAACGAATCGTTTGAGGTTTCCATTATTTCCTATGGGAAATTTGCTTTGATATACGAGTGCTTTGGATTACAAGCATGCTTCTGGAACGAATTATGCTCGCAAACCAAGGTTTTACTGTATTTGAGAGAGGAATGTCTTCTCGACAGGCTCAAAAGCAATCTTAAATGCTTCCTTTTTAAGGATGCCTTTGATCTCTGACTCTTTAAACTAGGATAAGCCCCTTTCTGATTTTAACTCTATTTCATAACTCTCTTTTTTTTCCCCCTCTCTCCTTTTTCTTTCTCAAATCCCCTACCTTATGTTTTACCCATATTTATTTATTTCCTATTGTATTTCTTACCTTCCTTTCCATTAGCAATGTAAGTATTGGTATAAGTCCATGTCTCATATATTATACTTCCCTGACTGTCTTTAAACTTTTTATTTTTTGTGTATCGTTTAGAAGTAAGATTAAGCGATTAATCAAATTTTAAATAAAACTAAACTAAAAATAAATAAATTTCCAAACATGAGCGATCAGATTGGACCAGATAAATCTTGCATAGACCATTTGGGGCTTGGTGTAAATCCTTTGTTTTGCCAAAGGATTCACTTTGACTAGCTATGATACTTATATTCACATAGTCACACTTCTATTGTTAGATCTGAACTAACTTTAAGAACTCCTTTTATCAAGCCACGCTAGCGGTTTAATGCATGTAATAGCGTGCATTAAACCGCCGGTCGCGCTAGCCGCTAGCGCGCATTAAACCAATGGTCGTGCTAGCAGGCGGTAGTTTTTGGCCAGCGCCAGGGTTAGTGTGTGATGAAAAGTCGCGCATGTTAACCCCGCTAGCGTGGCTTAATAAAAGGAGCCCTAAATCTGTGAAAACTTGCAAACATGCAATCCCACACAAGATTAAGGTTCAGGTTTATTGAATTTGCTTGACCACTTAGGGATAACAAATCCATTCAAACGGTTTACAATTAAAATGCAAGAAAATGTAGAAAGGAATGCCATAATTCAAAATGAAAAATAAGAAGTTACTTGTCTCCCATGCATCCTTCCCATGACCCCCCAGCTCATGAGAAGAAGAAGAAAAAAAACGATATGAATGAAATAGAAAAAAGCTCTAATTATAGCACACTAGGGTGGACCTAGTAAAACAGAAAAAAAATCCCAGAATACACCTGACCCAAGATAATAAACACTATACTATTTAAAGCAGTGGTTCCCAACCCTGTCCTGGTGGACCACCAGGCCAATCGGGTTTTCAGGATAGCCCTAATGAATATGCATGGAGCAGATTTGCATGCCTGTCACTTGCATTATATGCAAATCTCTCTCATGCATATTTATTAGGGCTAGCTTGAAAACCCGATTGGCCTGGTGGTCCTCCAGGACAGGGTTGGGAACCACAGATTTAAAGTTCATTTTTTATGGTTTTCTAATAAAACATAGCCCTCTCCACAGGGGTACAGACTGAGAACATGTCCATCAGGAATCAATTTGTTGGCTATTTGTTTAGCCCTTGTGCCACCATTTCATTATTTTGATCACACCTTGAACAAAGGCCTGTATAATATCAACACATCAGTTGACTACAGTCCAATAAATATGGAGATTGGGAGAACAAAAGATAAACATCATTTCAGCATAGTCAGTTGGCGGAATAAGAACAGAAGCTGGCAGTCCATTGGCAAACACTGAAGAAACCATTCGGAGGCTTTTTTTTTGCCCCTTTAAATTTTAAAGATGATTAAGGGAGGAGCCTGACTTGCAGCCACATGTTACAGTGTGAAAGCAATGTGTGAAATCTGAAAGCCAAGGACACGCGCATGAAGAGATGAACAACTCCATGAACGCCAATCCACTTCGGTTACAGGATATCTCTAATACATATGTATAAGATAGATCAGCTTATGACTGAGCCAGTGTGACACAGATCTGTCTCATGAATATTCATCACGGATAGCCTAAACTCTGGATTGATGGTCATAGGGACTGGAGGTTGATTGTCCCTGTAAGAAGCTTGTCTGTGATTTCAGGATATCTAAATGTGAGAATCTTAAACTCAGTTAATTCAGAACTTGGTAGCCCATGAAGGGAGATAAAAATATTACATGTTTGGAAGCCAAATGCCTAGAAAGTAGGTGTCCGGCTGAATTCTGTATCATCCAGAGTTAAGACTAGCATCACTGCTTATTTAGAAGAGACTTTAAGAAGTCCACCTGAGAAACAGCTTATTGAAAGTGAGAATCATAGCAGCAAACAAAGAGATATAATAACAGAATATACCACTGTGAAAACTGTTGGCAACTCTAACAGGCAGAGTCGTAAACCTGAACTCAGGACCAAAATATCTAGTGCACCAGGACCTAGGGCTCCTTTTACAAAGGTGCGTTAGGGCCTTAACGCACGGAATAGCACGAGTTAAAATGCAATGCGTGCTAGCCGCTACCGCCTCCTTATAAGCAGGCAGTAATTTTTTGGCTAGCGCACGCTAATCTTGTGTGCGTGCTAAAAACGCTAATTCACCTTAGCAAAAGGAGCCCCTAGTCAAAGACTAGGGGCTCCTTTTATCAAGGTGCGCTAGGGGGGTTAGCATGTCGGACATTTCATCACGCGCTAACCCCCGTGGCATACCAAAAAACTAACGCCTCGTAAATGGAGGCGTTAGCGACTAGCGTGGCAGGCGGTTGAATGCGCGGTATTCCACGCATTAACCGCCTACCACAGCTTGATAAAAGGAGCCCTATGATTTATATCCCATTTGGATCCATATATTATCTCAGTTTCATCTGTGAGAAATAATTTCCAGGGTATGAAATTAAGTCCAAGGTTTTTCGTGCTCCTACTATAAGGGATAGGGACTTGTATAATGCCTTTTGTTACACAACCACATTACTCAAGCATTTTCCCTATCTGTTCTGGTGGTCTCACAATCTAGCTAATGTACCTGGAGCAGTAGAGGATTAAGTGATTTGCCCAGGATCACAGGGAGCAGCACAGGGTTTGAACCCCCAACCTCAGCGTACTGAGGCTGTAGCTCGAACCACTGCGCCACACTTTCCTCCAATACAATATCAGAAGTGAGTCAAGAAAAGGATAGTGAAGCCATTGTGACATCACTGATGAGTTTGGCTCTTAGGTATTGATGGAATGAGGCATTGTGACATCAGGAAAAGGGATTGGGGACTTGCATACCACCTTTCTATAGTTATACAACCACATTCAAAAAAGGTTAACACACAGGTACTTCAAGCATTTTCCCTATCTGTCCCAGTGGGCTCACAATCTAGATTGTACCTGGGGCAATGGAGGATTAAGACCCAAATTCTGTAACCAGCGCCTATAGTTAGGCACCTATTTCAGAGGCGCCCAACTAGATAGGAGCCTATCTAAATTGAAGAACAAGCTCAATTAAGCTTTTTAATCAGCACTGATTGAAACATAGGCGCCTATCAAGAAAGCGCTATTCTGTAACAAGGCGTCTCTAAAAATTTAGGCGGCCTTCAAAAAAAATAGGCGCTATGCACGTTAGGCGTGGGCGTGGCTACGTGTTAGGCGCCTTCTTACAGAATCCCTGCTCTTAAGCGTGCTTAAGCGCTCGCATGGGCGCCTAATTTTTAGTTGTGCCTAGAACTGGCCTATTTATTGGATGCCTCCAAACTAGGTGCCCAAATAGGTGCCGCTCAGCGCAATTCACTAAACAGCACCCAATTTTTCTTGAATCGCGCTGAACAGTGCCTAAGTAGGCGCCTAACTTTTGGACGCTTCTTATAGGATTTGACCTTAAGTGACTTGCCTAGGATCACAGGGCGTAGCGCAGGGTTTGAACCCACAACCTCAGGTGCTGAGGCTGTAGCTCTAACCACTGCACCACACTCTCCATATCATCCTAAAGCATAAAATTTAAGGGAAATAAACATGTCCTGCAGAGCATTAACACATCGGTCTCAGCATATTCAATTAAATCGTTCTACAACATTCCTAGGTGTCAGAAACGCATCACCCTGCAAACAATGCACACACTGTATTGAAAAGTACCAAAATAAAATAACTCCATGCACAGATGTCCTTCTACATATTGGTCAGTTCACATTTTTCATACATGTCAGAATTGTGTTCTGACTTCTTATTGTCTGATTGTTTACTGTGGTGGACTTCGATGCATATCATGTAGACGAAAGCGCCAACGGCTCCTCCAACCATAGGTGCCACAACAGGAATCCACCACCAGCTATTTCCAGCTCTATAAGAAAAGAGAGTCATTTATAGGATTAGCAATATTGAGAATAGATATAAAATACCATATGACTAACAGAAGCTGGCCAGGTTAATCTTTGAGTAGTCTATCGAGATAATATTTGAACATCAAGCTACCATGGCTGGCGTCATGATTGTAGCAGGTTTCTGGGTCTTGCCGCGTCTGTGTAGAAAGAACCGATGTTTCGAAATGTCGGTTCTTTCTACACAGATGCGGCAAGACCCAGAAACCTGCTATAATCATCAAACTATGTATGTTTGTTTATTTATTTATTTAAAGATGTGTAATTCAGTTTTGTGGATATTATGGATTCTGGTTTATGTAATGTAAAAAAAAATTATGTTTTAGGATGCTTGTATGTAATTTTACTGTATGTTATTCTGTGCTCCACTTTGATAAAGGCAAAGTATAAATAAACAAACAAACATTTATAGACCGCCTAATATCAAAGTGCTCTCCAGCAACAAACATTCAAAAAATGTATCATAAAACATATGCTACTATAAATAAAGTTCTGGATATAAATTTTCAATATACCTTTTGGCCTCAGACCCACCACTCCACTGCCAAATAAAATCTTATAGCGGGGAGAATTACATGGCTCTTCATCATTGGCCCACCAAATATTTTTCTTACACCCTAATTTTTACTCATCTTATTTTGTATATAATATAGTGAATAATTTCCCAATAAATAATGCTTTATAGTTACACATGAGGGGGAAACGGGGAAATTAACATGCATTCTCCCTTATTCACAAGCAGCCTCTATATTGGTGCAAATAATGAAAGATCTATGGCATATAGTACGGGTGCACCCCTCTTTGCAAGAATTTCTAAAAATAGCATATTCTATGGGTAAGACTTTAGGGCAAAATTTAATTTTCAAAAATATGGGGGGAGAAAGGCCCTAGTTAGGGGGGAGCATGTTAAATGTGGCAGGTGCCAATGGTGTAGTACGATCATTGAGGGTGATCGTTGGCAGATCCCGAGGAGGAATATTGTATTAAGATCGAAGGGGACCACTAACTGTACCAACAGTCAAGTGGTTTATGCAATTGTCTGCCCATGCAAGCTGGTTTATATCGGACGCACGAGCAGACCTGTAAAAAGATTAACTGAGCAAAAGTCACAGTTGAAAAATGAATGCCTACAAACCTCGATGGTCCAACATTGGATTACTAAGGGTCATAAGGGGGAGGAGATGCAGTGGCATATTATTGATAGTATTCAGCAAGGGGGGGAGGAAATATGGAGAAAATTCTGAATGAAAGGGAACAGTGGTTGATTTATCAGCTTGACACTGTTGAACCACGGGGTTTGAATATGGAGATAGAATGGGCGTCGTTAATAGGATAAAAGCTTGTCCAATAGGAGGCAGGGGTTATCAGCTGGTTAGTGAGTGTATTTAATCATTGGGGCAGGATGCCGCTGCCATCTTGCTCTTTAAATAGTTCATGAGTTGGATGTTTTGCATCCTAATCAAACAGGTTTCCGTAAAAACCACTCTACAGAATTTTCTTTACTTGGTCTCACTACAAGTATACACTACTATCTTGACCAACATAAGTCCGTCTTATTAATCTCTCTAGATCTTGCAGCTGCGTTTGATACAATTGATCACCATCTCCTATTGCAACGTCTTTCTTCCATAGGTATAACTGACCAAGTCCTCGAATGGTTTCGTTCTTATTTCTTAGACAGATTTTCTACGGTACATTTCAATAACTCAGTTTCAAAATCCTACCATTCTAACTTTGGTATTCCACAAGGGTCCATTTTATCACCTCTACTGTTTAACATCTACTTGGCCCCACTTTTAACCCTTGGTCAATCAATAGGGTTTACCGCTTACGCCTACGCTGACGATCTTCAACTATTGCACCCTATTGATCCCAGTAGCCAAAATGAGATTCAGTCCATTAATCAAAAGTTGAATAAAGTTCATGACTGGTTGAATATTAACAAGTTTTCTTTAAATATTTCAAAAACTAATACTCTACTCTTCTCGGGAAAAGAGGGGGCACAATTAATCTCTCCGGTCACCATAGAAAATACTCCACTTTTACCAATCATAACTACTAAAATCTTAGGTGTCCTAATAGACAAGTTAACTTTTCGACCACAAATTAGTGCATTGGTAAAAAATTGTTTTTATAAATTAAGGATGATTAGATCGCTGGCCCCTCTACTTGACACTAATTCCTTGAACTGGTTTATATCGGATCCATGCACTCGTAATATCAAAAATGGATTATTGTAACTCTTTATTAAAAGGGATCTATCATAAAGACTTAAAGTGCTTGCAATTAATCCAAAATACAGCCATTAAGATAATTTCGGGCGCAAAGAAATTTGACCACGTCACCCCACTGCTACAAAAAGCCCACTGGTTGCCAGTCCTACACAGGATAACTTATAAAATTGCCCTTTTGACATTTAAAACTTTACAAACAAATACACCAGCATTTATAGACAGATTTTTGATCCCATATGACCCTCCTAGAGCTTTAAGATCTATTTCACAGTATAATCTTAACGTTCCATCTTTAAAAATAATTGGTACACGTCGTACCTCAATCTTTTCCGTGACAGCCCCTTTGATTTGGAATTCTCTTCCTTTACACTTAAAAATGGAAAAAAACTTGCAAAAATTTAAAAGCAACTTAAAGTGCTTTCTTTTTAAAGATGCTTTTAGTTGATCAACAGTCTTTTAGTAATTAACTTAATTTTGTTTCTTACATTTATTTCCCAATTCCCTTTTGTGTTTACCTTAATTGTTTCTTACATTTTCTATATCAAATGTATTTCTTCCCCCTTTCTTATTTGTGTCTAGGGGCTTTACGGTCCTTTTTACCCAGTATGTATTTGTTGTTGGTCATGTAGGGTTTTTTTAAATTAATTTAATTAATAATAGATTTGTTATCATGATAAAGTTTGTTTTATTTGTCAAAAATTTTTTGTTTAAATGTTAATTTTTATATTTTGTAAAACGCTTTGTAATTTCAAATAAGCGTTTAATTAAATACCGGAATAAACATAAACATAAACATGACAACAGCGGCCGCGGTGAGTCAATTTTAAATTTTGTTTATTGTGAAGATGTGTATGATTCAGACGTTCACATACTTGAAGGGTATTAATGTAGAACAAAATCTTTTCCAGAGAAAGGAAAATGGTAAAACCAGAGGTCATAATATGAGGTTGAGGTGTGGTAGATTCAAAGGCAATGTTAGGAAATTCTACTTTACGGAGAAGGTGGTGGATGCCTGGAATGCGCTCCTGAGAGAGGTGGTGGAGAGGAAAACGGTGACTGAGTTCAAAGAAGCGTGGGATGAACACAGAGGATCTAGAATCAGAAAATAATATTAAATATTGAACTAAGGCCAGTACTGGGCAGACTTGCACAGTCTGTGTCTATATATGACCGTTTGGGGGAGGATGGGCTGGAGAGGGCTTCAATGGCTGGGAGGGTGTAGATGGGCCGGAGTAGGTTTTGACAGAGATTTCGGCAGTTGGAACCCAAGCACAGTACCGGGTAGAGCTTTGGCTTCTTGCCCAGAAATAGCTACGAAGAAAAAAATTTAAATTGAATCAGGTTGGGCAGACTGGATGGACCATTCGGGGTTTTATCTGTTGTCATCTACTATGTTACTATATGTTATTAAAAGTTAACGGGAAAAGCAGGCTAATGGAGGGTATTGATTGTTTTTTTTCTTTTTTTGTAGAGGGACCCTTGATAAAGCACAAAAGTGCGAAACATGTCGGGTCATTCCCTCCCGGGTCACACGTACTAAGCTAAGTTTATAGAACAACTATAAAGCATTATTTATTGGGAAAATTATTTATTATATTATATACAAATACAAAATAAGATGATTAAAAATTAGGGTGTAAGAAAAATATTTGGTGAGCCAGTGATGAAGAGCCATGTAATTCTCCCCGCTATAAGATTTTATTTGGCGGAGTGGTGGGTCTGAGGCCAAATTTATTGAAAATTTATTTATTGAAAATTTATAGCTAGAACTTTCGGTCTCTTTTACAAAGCCGCGCTAGCAGCTGCACTGTGCTAATGGCCCCGAAGCCCATAGAGATTTATAGGGCTTTGGGGCTGTTGCAGTGCGGCTTTGTAAAAGAGGCCATTTATTTATAGTAGTAGCAGTGGTTCTGGACTTATCTTAAATTTAACATCATCATTTTGGAGTCATAAAACATATGGACATAAACACAACAACATCTATCATCCCATTCTTATATGGTGGCAGTATATCTAAGGCAGCTAAAAAAAAATTTTCATCCACATTATATGTAAGCATCAACAAACAGTTGTGTCTTTAATAGCTTCTTAAAGTTAGAACAATTCGTGCATAATCTCAGATGTCCCGGTAAATTATTCCACAGATGTACCCCAACAATACAAAACATTTTTGTTTTGGAAAGTACATATCGTACACCTCTTTCCTTAATCGCTGATAATCTCCTGGCTCCCTCAGATCTCAATGCTCTACCAGGTCTATAAATCTGGACCCATAGGACCTACCCCCAGGCCCGCCCATCCCCGCCTCTTTATGCCCAAGCCACGCCCTAGCTCTGTCCCCAACCACACCTCCTCAGCCTGTTCTCATCAGTTGGGAGGGCATTCAGCGCATGTGTGAATGCAATGTGATGACATCACATGCATGTGCGCATGCGTGTGTCTTCACCGCGTTGCAAGTGCAGATGCCCCTCCTGACGTGATCTGCTTTTCAAAACACGGACAAAGGGCTGGGTTTTGAAAAGCTGTCTGGGTGCCCGGACATGCTCTCTAAAAAGAGGACATGTCCTGGTAAATCTGATAACCCTAACTTAGGCACCGTTTATAGAATCAGCCCTTGTGTGTCTAAGTGCTTTGAAAATGAGCCTCTTTACTAAACAAGCCCCATAGTTTTCTTGTGAGTACAGTCAAACCTTGGTTTGTGAGCATAATTCATTCCAGAAGCATGCTTGTAATCCAAAGCACTCATATAGCAGCCGCGCTGAAGTGCAGGAAGGTCCCGCAATGATTGCGTCTGCCAGCTCTGCTCCGGAAGACGTGAGTGACATCATAGGGAGTGGACCGACAGCTGCAGTCATTGTTGGACCTTGCCGCAACTCCCTGCGTCTGCCGGCTCACTCCCTCTGACTTCACTTACATCTTTCGGAGCAGAAGCAGTCATCGCGGGACCTTGCTGGTTTGGAGGGAGAGAGGAGCATAGAAGGGTGGTGGAGGGAGAGAAAGAAGGTCATGGTGGTATGGAAGGGTGGTGGAAGGAGAGAAAGGGGCAGATGCTGATGGAACTGGTGTGTAGGGAAAGGGGAGAGAGACCTAAGGGGGGAAGGATACTGGATGGAATTGGGTTGGAGTGAAAGAAAGGGGGCAGATGCTGATGAAATTGATGTACGGGGAAAGGACACTGGATGGAATTGGGTTGGAGGGAAAGAAAGGGGACAGATGCTGATGGAAGTGGGGGGAAGGGAGAGGAGAGAGTGAAATGCCAGACCATGGGGGTGTGGGAGAGGGAAGGGGAGTAGAGGAGAGAAGAGAAGAGAGATGCCAGACCATTGGAGGAGGGAAGGAAGAAGATGGATGCCAGACCAATGGGCGTGAAGGGAGAGATGGAAGGGGGAGGCATAAAGTTTCTGGAAAGGTAATAGGAGAGAAAATGCCATATAGAAGGGGCAGAGAAAGGGCAGACAGTGGATGAAAGGAAGAGAGTGACAAGAAGATGAGGAAAGCAAAAACCAGAGAAGACAAGGTAGAAAAAAAAATCTATTTATTTATTTTTTTGCTTTAGGGGAGATGCATCGCTGTTTCTGTGGTGTTGCATTGTATGAAAAGTCCAGCTTCTTGGTGGTTCAATTTAACCTTTGTCTACGTATTTCGATTTTATTTCCCCTTTTACAAAATTGTAGAGCGTTTTTTAGCGCTGGCCGTTGTGGTAACAGCTCTGATGCTCAGAATTCTATGAGAGTCTGAGCTTTTACCCCATGACTAAAAACCACACTACAGTTTTGTAAAAGGGGGAGGGGTTAGTTTGTGATTACATATTCCATACTAGGCGAAGGTGTTTTCTGTGTTCTGTGTGTTCAAAAAGATATGGTTTTCTGTTAGGATTGACTGTGCAGGATTGATCTGGCTTGTTTAGTTATACAATGGGTGTATTGATGTGCTGCTCACTGCAGTATGTAAGATGCTGCCTTTTCCTAGGTACACTCTTGTGTGACGTGTGGATTGTTACTAAAAATCATGTTTCTCATACAGATGGGGAGGGGGTGTCAAAAAAATGATGGGCCCTGGGTGTCACATATGCTAGGTGCGTCACTGATTGCAAGACTTTGCTTGTTTAGAACAGTCACTACACTCTTGCAGTGTCAGAGAGAGAAGAACCATCGGCTTAGTTGTGATGATGTTGTGATGTGTGTATACTGTATGTACTTGTATTGCAAGACCTTGCTTGTATATCAAGTTAAAATTTAATAAAATGTTTTGCTCGTCTTGCAAAACATAAGAACATAAGCAATACCTCTGCTGGGTCAGACCTGAGGTCCATTGTGCCCAGCAGTCCGCTCACGCAGCGGCCCAACAGATCCAGGACCTGTGCAGTAATCCTCTATCTATACCCCTCTATCCCTTTTTCCAGCAGGAAATTGTACAATCCTTTCTTGAACCCCAGTACCGTACTCTGCCCTATTACGCCCTCTGGAAGCGCATTCCAGGTGTCCACCACACGTTGGGTAAAGAAAAACTTCCTAGCATTCATTTTGAATCTGTCCCCTTTCAACTTTTCCGAATGCCCTCTTGTTCTCTTATTTTTTGAAAGTTTGAAGAATCTGTCCCTCTCTACTGTCTCTATGCCCTTCATGATCTTGTAAGTCTCTATCATAGCCCCTCTAAGTCTCCTCTTCTCCAGGGAAAAGAGACCTAGTTTCTCCAATCTCTCAGCGTATGAAAGGTTTTCCATACCTTTTATCAGACGTGTTGCTCTCCTCTGAACCCTTTCGAGTAACGCCATATCCTTCTTAAGGTACGGTGACCAATATTGGACGCAGTACTCCAGATGTGGACGCACCATCGCCCGATACAACGGCAGGATAACTTCTTTCATTCTGGTAGTAATACCCTTCTTGATTATACCTAGCATTCTATTCGCTCTCTTAGCGGCCGCTGCGCACTGTGCTGTCGGCTTCATTGTCATGTCCACCATTACCCCCAAGTCCCTTTCTTGGGTACTCTCCTTCAATATCATCCCTCCCATCGTATAGTTGTACCTTGGGTTTCTGCTTCCCACATGCAATACTTTACATTTCTCAACGTTGAACTTCATCTGCCATCTCGTCGCCCATTCCCCTAGTTTGTTTAAGTCCCTTTGCAATTCTTCGCAGTCCTCTTTAGTCCGAGCTCCACTAAATAGTTTGGTGTCGTCCGCAAATTTTATTATCTCGCACTTCGTCCCTTCGTTCATTTATAAATATATTAAATAGCAGCGGCATACCAAGGGCTCCTTTTATCAAACCGCGCTAGCGGGGTTAACGTGTGCGAATTTTCATCGCGCGTTAACCCCCGCGCTGGCCTAAAATCTGCCACCTGCTCAAGAGGAGGTGGTAGCGGTTAGCGCAGCCGGAGGTTTAGTGCATGGTATTACGCACGTTAAACCGCCAGTGCGCCTTTGTAAAAGAATCCCTAAGTTACTTGAAAATCCAAGGTTTTACTGTATTAATATTCTGGCACATGCATTGTAAACACTGAATTGCAATTATAAGTACAATTCCTTCTGGTTGTGAAATGTCTTCAAGATCCAAACACACATGGTAACAAAATATCAGTGGGGAAATTCTGTTCTTTTCTGCTAACATAAAATGGTGGTAAGGCTGTAAGTTCTGACTTGATTCTATACTAAACTCTTGTATTCCTCCTTTGATTAAACTAATTAATACTCACATGAATACATCAAGTCCCCATCCTGCTGCTGCTGTGAAGAGCCTTGGCCCTAGATCTCTGGCTGGATTTACGGCACAGCCTGAGTTTAGCCCCATCGAGAAGCTTAGAAGCATAACGAGCAGACCGACTGCAATTGGTTCCAACCCTCGGGGTGCGCCTATATTTTTGCTATCAAAAATAGCAAAAATAGCAATCACCAACAGAGCCGTTCCTATTACCTGCACAAGAAAAAAATATATAGATATTAATCTCAGCACAGTTCTTAGAATAAGTAGTATATTTTCTCTACTATATTTGAGTGAAAACCAAATTCAAACTATATCCCTAGATCTGCCTGTCATCCAATCTTTGAATTCATGTTAAACTATTCACTTAAACTAATGCAGAAGAAGAATGGCTTCTCTGTTGAAGAAATATAGGTTTGAAGCTGCATGTCCAGATATTTCTCCAATAGAGAGGCTGCAACATATCTGGGAAAAAGATTGTGGTTCTCCCTTGGGGGAACAGGACTGGTCGCAATTTTGGAAAAGAACGGCAAGGCCTTTGGCTTCAGCTAACATGTCCCAATCCATGTATTTCCTGTACCATAAAACCCTGTGGACTCCACATAAGCTCTCACTAGCAGGCCTCCTTCTTTCCAATAATTGTTGGAACTGTGGACCAGCTGTTGGCTCATTACTTCATATGATATATGATTGTTCATATGTATCACAATATTGGAAAGAAGTTTGGAAGATTATACTAAAAATTTTTGATATCCAAGCTGATATCTCTCTCTCCATAGTAATTTTCAAGTCTCAAGCTCCAGGAATGCTTCTAAGTGAAAATCATACTAAACTCCTTGATATTCTTCTCTCTATAGCGCTTAAGCTCATTCTTTCTAATTGGAGGTCAACTAGCTTTCTTTCCTCCCATCACTGGTGGCAATCAGTTTTACATTACTATAAATATGAATTGGTCCTTGCCAAGAAATTTGGAACCACAGTCTTTTTCAATAGACACTGGTCTCCTTTGCAGGCATATTTGCAATCATTTTCCAGCAGTGTTTAATGTTGAAACCTTACTTCATATCAGTTCTCTCTGTTCCATTGGTTTTCAATGTAAGCATACATACAGAGGCGCTGATAAAGGACCGCATCATTGATCACCTTGACGGACACGGTCTGATGAGGACCAGCCAGCACGGTTTCAGCAAGGACAGATCTTGTTTAACGAACTTGCTGTACTTATTCGAGGAAGTAAACAGACAGATAGACAAGGGCGACCTGCTCGCATTGTATATCTGGATTTTCAGAAGGCATTCGACATGGTTCCACATGAACAACTACTTTGGAATATTGCGAGCCATGGAATCAAGGGTGAAATACTCAGGTGGATTAAAAACTGGCTGGAGCACAGGAAACAAAGAGTGGAGGGTAAATGGACAATACTCGGACTGGAAGAGCGTCACCAGTGGGGTGCCACAGGGCTCAGTGCTTGGACCCGTGCTCTTCAACATCTTTATAAACGATTTGGACATTGGTACGACGAGTGAGGTGATTAAATTTGCAGACGATACGAAGTTATTCAGAGCAGTGAAGACGCAGGGGGATTGTGAAGATCTGCAACATGACATAATCAAGCTCGAGAAATGGGCATCGGCATGGCAAATGAGGTTCAACTTGAATAAGTGTAAAGTGATGCATGTCGGTAACAAAAATCTCATGCACGAATACAGGATGTTCGGGGCGGTATTTGGAGAGACCTCCTAGGAAAGAGACTTGGGAGTTCTGATCGACAAGTTGATGAAGCTGTCTGTGCAATGTGTGGCGGCAGTGAAAGGGCGAACAGAATGCTAGGAATGATAAAGAAGGGGATCACGAACAGATCGGAGAAGGTTATCATGCCACTGTACTGGGCCATGGTGCACCCTCACCTGGAGTACTGCGTCCAGCACTGGTCGCCATACATGAAGAAGGACATGGTACTATTCGAAAGGGTCCAGAGAAGAGCAACTAAAATGATTAAGGGAGGAGTTGCTGTACAGTGAGAGATTGGGCCTCTTCTCCCTTGAAAAGAGGAGACTGAGAGGGGACATGATCGAAACATTCAAAATACTGAAGGGAATAGACTTAGTAGATAAAGACAGGTTGTTCACCCTCTCCAAGGTAGGGAGAACGAGAGGGTACTCTCTAAAGTTGAAAGGGGATAGATTCCGTACAAACATATGGAAGTACTTCTTCACCCAGAGAGTAGTAGAATACTGGAACGCTCTTCCAGAGTCTTTTATAGGGGAAAACACCCTCCGGGGACTCAAGATAAAGTTGGACAAGTTCCTGGTAAACTGGAACGTACGCAGGTGAGGCTGGGCTCATTTAGAGCACTGGTCTTTGACCTGGGGGCCACCGCGTGAGCGGACTGCTGGGCAGGATGGACCATTAGTCTGACCCAGCAGCGGTAATTCTTATGTTCTTATGTTACATTTTGTATTGATTCATGCACTGATATACTGTGAACTTCATTGATGTTTCAGTTTTATATTCTCTTGTATTTTTCAAAATCTTAATAAACTTTCATGGAAAAGAAAAAAGAATGGCTTTATAAGCCAATTTTTATTTGTAAATGTTTCTATTATTTTTCCTCAACATAACAATACACAGTCAAACAAGCTGAAAACCAAGAAACCATCTGCGTTGTTTGTAGTGGTCTAGAGATGCAAACAGAGAAATATAAAATACCCATAATCCCCCCCAACACACACACACAGGGAATGCCATTATCAGGAATTCAAAAGAAGGCTTCAGGCTCAAGGCAACATAGTATCCCACAGTGGAGACCAAGTATCCTGATACATTCTCCATTTTTTAGGGGAATCCTGCTGAGAAATTCAAATAAACTAAACTAAACTAAACCATTAGGTTTGTATACCGCACCATCTCCGCATGCGCAGAGCTCGGTACGGTTTACAGAGGTTAAGAGGAAAGGAATTACAAAGAAGGGGTATAGGAGAGGGACTGAGAGGATAGAGAGGGGCAGGGTACTAGAGAACGGGAGGAGATTAGATTTTTGAGAAGAGCCAAGTTTTCAAGCGTTTACGGAAGGATTGGAAGGAGCTAGAATTTCCATTTTCAAATATTCCATTTTCAACATGTAAAACAGTTAGTTTCTGAATAATGTAATCGAGGGGGCCTCCGGCCTCCTCCACCCAGAAAGTATGCATTTTCTGGCTATCAAAAAAGCCTTTCGAAGCAAGGTATTACCCCCTTTACGAAGTCCCAATATAAAATAAAAATAAATGGGATCGTTGATGATTTGGCAGTTCTTCTATACAGAGTATAATTTTATAATGGGTCACCTAGCTTGGGAGGCTAAATAGGTATATACGGCCTATAACTTTCTCACTGCTATACTCAAAAGTGAATTAAATTACACCACAATTTCATTGAAAGTTTCATACACTTTAAAACTCATTGAAATAATACATAATAAGGGGAGCGCCTCAGATCCCCGTGCGTAACTGTTAGTCGCTGCCGCACTGGAAAGGGAAAAAGTCTTCACCGGCTCTTAATTCCCCTTCCTACCCACAGCAAGACACTTCGGACTTTTCAAAAAATGTGTCAAAATCTATCAAAATTACTTAGCTGTAGGTGGAGTAGTTAAAATGATGTTTAGATGTCATTATATCCCTGCCAGTCCTCGCCACTAAGGCTAGGTAGGTGTCCCAAACTATTTATTCAAAATTGTTATATTTGTGCCAATGGAGGGGTATATCATTAGAGACTTCAAGTTAAATTTTTAACTATCAAGGTGGAGAAAAAGCCTCAAATCACATCCGACAGCAATACTGTTGATGGATTGAAACTCCTGAAGTAGCCTAAGTGGATGTCGAAACAAGGATCTTCGTTGGGGATGAGGGCGGGATGAGTATGACAGAGTGTGATGTGAAAGTGTGTTTCGGAAGACTTCATATGATTCCTTGCGTTATCAGATAAGTCAGTCTGTTGCGTATGTGGGGGTGTTTTTTTTCCCATTTTGAGACTTTTTCAAGAAAACTAGGGTGGAGTTTTTTTTAAAATGCCCGTGATAGTAATACTGACAGCTTTTTTTCACTATTGTGTGTAATGCTGTCGGATGCGAGTTGAAGCTTTTTCTCCACCTTGATAGTTGAAAAATTAACTTGAAGTAATGATTCACTCCTCCACTGACAAAAACCTAACAATTTTGAATGAATATTTTGGGACATTGGTCATTATCCTTATATTTCATGTAGGCTAAGTAGGTGCCCATTTGAAGCCTATTTTATAAAGACACAAAGGTGCCCATGAGGGTTGTAAGCAGGGGCATTTTCATACGTAGATCAGCTATTTGAGTAAATAAACTTTTAGAAAAAAATGCTCTTTATCTGGAGACCCAGACTATGCACAGATTTCAAGGGGCATGGTTTGGGTGTGGACATAGGGCTCCTTTTATCAAGCCGCGCTAGCCGGCTTAACGCACGCAACTTTTCATCACGCGTTAACCCCTGCGCTGGCCTACAAACTACCGCCTGCTCAAGAGGAGGCGGGAGGGCTAGCGTGGCCGGCAGTTTAGCGCGCGGTATTATGCGCGTTAAACCGCTAGCGCACCTTTGTAAAAGGAGTCCATCATGTGTCTGTAATATTGACTTCTATTCCCCATTTTCAAAAGGGACTACACGTGTGGCAACAGTGGCTTAGTGAGGCAGTGGTGCCCCTCCCCCGCCCTCTTCTCTGCCCACCTCCATCCGCTCCTTCCCCGCCCCCTCCTGCCATGCGCCCGCGCCCCTCCCCTTCCCCATACCTCTTTAACATTCACGGCCTGAGCAGCAACCCCCCCAACCTGCTGCTCGCGCCAGCGTTGGCTGTTCCTCTGACATCACTTCCTAGGCGCAGTTCCAGAAAGTGATGTCAGAGGAAGCGCCGACACCGGCGTGAGCAGCAGGTTGGAGGGTTGCTGCTCAGGCCGCAAACATTAAAGAGGTACAATGGAAGGAGTGCACGCGGTAGTGGGGGAGGGGCAGGGAAGGAGCGGAGGGGGGCAGAGAGGAATGCCAGTTCCACCACCAAGACGGTGCCCGGGGTGGACCCTCCCTTACTATACCACTGTGTGGCAAACATTTTCAACGGCAGCTCTGCCTCAAGGCATGCAAGTACAGAAGCCAATGGCATCCCCCATACAGCATCATTACCTACTCCTGACCCACCTGAAGCTCCCCACTCAGGTCCAACACCATCAGACCCCCTTCCCTGATAAAAAAAAAAACCCCAAAACAAGGAAAAACAAGTGCCAAAATTAAGATAAGAGTAAAATTCAAAGTGTTATTCCAGGAACCATTTGCTGATCAAAGCCAGACACATGAATGGTTAAGGCGAGATGAGCCTTAACCTATCTGTGATTGATAGTTGTAGACCAGGAAAAACATATTAGTGATGAAATAGTTTACAACAAGCATAGAAAACCCAGATACAACAGACCTCTAATAAGCCACCTGGGTCCACTCTTCCATATCATAGTCTTACTGATTTAACTCAGGGCTTCTTGGTTTTTTTGGCCATGAGTCATGTTTTCTCTGACTTGACTCTATTGTAAATTTCATGTCATCACAGTCATAAAAAAGAAAAATGTATAGTTTATAGATGTGGTAATACTGGGTGATAGCAGAATTGATGAAAAACAGCTGGAAAAATAATAAAATACAGAGATTTACAAACATTGGGACAATTACAAATTTGCAGTTAAGCTGGCCTGCCGGCAGACATTTTTTTACCCAATCGGGTACAAGCGCCGCATCAGCTGTAGGTTCACGATGATTCCCGGTCTCACATTAAAGCAGCCTGCAGAGGATTGCTGGTCAGCTGTAGTGATCCTAGTAGGCTGCCGTAGCCTCAGCAGCATGTTCCCTCTGCTGCGGTTCCATATGTCAGAGAAGTGGCGGGACCATGGCAGAGGGAACATGCTGCGGAGGCTCACGGCAGCCTGCTAGGATTGCTACAGCTGACCGGCAATCCTCTGCAGGCTGCTTAAATGTGATTCCGGGAAGCTGGGATGGAGGGAGGGAAGGAACAGAGGGCCAAATCTCAGACCAAAAGGAAAGATGCCAGATTTCCGGGGGAGGGAAGGGAAACGGAAAGGAAGAAGAAAGAAGGAGACCCTGGCAAAGCGAGTTATCAGAAGACAACCAGAGCCTGGGACCACAACATGATCTGAGTAATGACCAGACAATAAAAGGTAGAAAAAATAATTTTACTTTCTGTTTTGTGATTACAATATGTCAGATTTGAAATGTGCATCCTGCCAGAGCTGGTGTTAGATAGCAGGCGTGAACTAGGACCTAAAAGAGAGAGGAAAAGTATTTTTTATTTATTTTGTTTACATCACAGAGCCGGTGTGGGGTTGGAGAGGTTGTAACCCTATAATTCTACTAAGACTAAGGGGTCCTTTTATTAAGGTGAACATTTAGTAAGTATCTTAATAAAAAATTTGACCCGCTACTTAGCCTATGTTTTAGATTTTGGCCCCTTATGTGATTGAGTTTGACACCCCTTTACTACAAGTTTGGAAAGATCAAAGAAACTAGGTGAAGAAGGTGACCTGCAATTAGGAGACTGGATACATTGAGAACAATCATGGGAATGACGATGGAGGACCTTGTCGGACTAGCACTAGACCAACCTCTTTTTGGATCTTTAACTCATCAAGGTGCACACACACACATTTCTTATCACTTCTACAGCGCTGCTAGATGTATGCAGCAATGTACATTAAACATTCAAGAGACAGTCCCTGCTCAGTAGAGCTTACAATCTAAGCAGACAAGCAGGAAAGTAGGGGGTTAGGGAGTTTCGCAGAGAAGGCATGATAAAACAGGCGTGGGTGGTTTACAAGCGAATGGGAGTTAGGAGTTAAAAGCAACCTCAAAGAAGTGGGCTTTTAGTCTAGATTTGAATTCTGCCAGAGACGGAGCTTAACGTACTGACTCAGGCAGTGTGTTCCAGGCGAGAGAGAAAAGACATAGTCTGGAGTTGGCAGTAGAGGAGAAGGGTACAGATAAGAGAGACGTACCCGATAAGCAGAGTTCTTGGGGAGGAGTACAGGGAGAGATAAGAGAGGAGCTGCAGAGTGAATGCACTTATAAGTCAGTAAAAGGAGTTTAAACTGTATGTGGAAAAGGATAGGGCGCCAATGAAGTGACTTGAAGAAAGGGATGATCTGAGCATAATGACTCTGGTGGGATATAAGTCGTGCAGCAGAATTTTGAAAGGATTGAAGAGGAAAGAGATGTTAAGTGGAAGACCTGTGAGAAACAAGTTGCAGTAGCCTAGGCGAGAGGTGATAAGGGTATAGATAAGGGTTTGGGTAGTGCTCTCAGAGAGGAGTTTTTTTGGCTGTGATGTTTCACACGAAGATATAATATGAATTAAAATAAGAATATTGTGATTGTATACATACAGGTTGAAATTATGCCAAACTTTTCTGTGGTTTCATATGAAAATGAGACAGATCAGTAACCAAAATATTATTCTGATATTCACCATATAGCTTTTCGGGGTCCTTTTACCATGGTGCACTAACCGATTTAGCGCGCACTAAATTGGTTAGCGCACCTTAGGCTGCAAATTACAGACCAGTGAGTCTCACATCAATAGTGTGTAAACTCATGGAAACACTACTTAAATGTAAATTAGACACGATTTTGGATGAGGGGAATCTAAGGGATCCTAGTCAACATGGATTCACTAAGGGTAGATCATGCCAATCCAATCTTATCAGCTTCTTTGATTGGGTAACAGGAAAGCTGGACTCGGGAGAGTCTCTGGACATAGTGTACTTAGACTTCAGTAAAGCTTTCGACAACGTCCCACACCGTAGACTATTAAACAAGATGAAATCGATGGGGTTAGGCGAGACACTAATTGCATGGGTCAAAGATTGGCTGAGTGGAAGACGTCAGAGGGTGATGGTCAACGGCACCCTCTCTGAGACATCGGAGGTGACCAGCGGAGTGCCACAGGGCTCGGTCCTGGGTCCACTCCTTTTTAACATATTCATAAGAGACTTGACCCAAGGGCTTCAGGGTAAAGTAACTCTATTCGCTGATGACGCCAAACTATGTAATATAGTAAGTGAAAGCAATCTGCAGGATAGTATGACGCAGGATCTGCTTACGTTGGAAAACTGGTCCTCGACATGGCAGCTGGGCTTCAACGCTAAGAAATGTAAGGTTATGCATCTCGGTAGCAGAAATCCATGCAAACCTTACACCTTAAATGGAGAAACACTAGCTAGGACTTCAGAAGAAAGAGACTTGGGAGTAATCATCAGTGCAGACATGAAGGCCGCCAAACAAGTAGAGAAGGCCTCATCCAAAGCAAGGCAACTTATGGGATGTATCAATAGAAGCTTCGTTAGCCGCAAATCTGAAGTCATAATGCCACTGTACAGAACCATGGTGAGACCTCATCTGGAATACTGTGTGCAATTCTGGAGGCCACATTACCGTAAAGACGTGCTTAGAGTTGAGTCGGTTCAGCGGATGGCCACTAGGATGATCTCGGGGCTCAAGGGTCTCTCGTACGAAGAAAGACTAAACAAATTGCAGCTCTACACTCTAGAGGAGCGCAGGGAGAGGGGGGACATGATTGAGACATTTAAATACATCACGGGATGTGTCGAGGTGGAAGAAGACATCTTCTTTCTCAGGGGACCCTCGGTCACAAGGGGACATCCATTCAAACTCAGAGGAGGGAAATTCGATAGTGACATAAGGAAGTATTTCTTCACAGAAAGGGTTGTAGATCACTGGAACAAGCTTCCAGAGCAGGTGATCAAGGCCACCAGCGTTATTGACTTTAAGAATAAATGGGATGCCCTAGTAGGATCCTTGCGAGGGTCGAGTTAAGGAACTAGGTCATTAGTACTCAGACTTAATGGGGTGGGTCAGTAGAGTGGGCAGACTTGATGGGCTATAGCCCTTTTCTGCCGTCATCTTTCTATGTTTCTATGTTTCTATGTTAGTAAAAGGACCCCTTCGTTTGGTGTAGATTCTGCCTTTTTTAAAATTATTTTTATGGTGGATATCAGGTTTCCAAGACACTTTTGATCTGGTATAAACAAGAAAGGTTGTGTGTTTTTCTTAGTATCAAGGCAGGAAGTCTTGTTTGGAATAGAGCATTTTGTAAACTAGTAAGA
This sequence comes from Geotrypetes seraphini, assembly GCF_902459505.1. Classification (NCBI taxonomy): domain Eukaryota; kingdom Metazoa; phylum Chordata; class Amphibia; order Gymnophiona; family Dermophiidae; genus Geotrypetes; species Geotrypetes seraphini. The sequence goes on from NC_047097.1 coordinate 46,824,038, forward strand.
TGCAGCTGGAGTTGGATTGACATTTCTAACATGCTTGAAAGTCACTTTGTTGTACTTTTATGGAGAAACAATTAATTGCATTGTATTCTGTTTCTATTTTGTGCTCCAGATTCAGTAAGCAGATGGTAACTGATGACGCTATTCTGTAGTTATTCTCATTGGTAATCATCCAAAGAATTTTAAAATATTTGTAAATTTATTGAAAGAATTTACAATCCAATATTCAGAAAGGGTTCATCCATTTAGAAGTGGCTATCAAACATATAAACCCTCTTCCTGTAAGTTTTCTGTAGCACTTGGGGGTAATTGTATAAGGATCCACTTGGTTTTAAGCAGCAAGAAGGGACCTAAATGGTGGTGTTTAGTCATTTCCATGCATAAGTGGCCACTTGTGTGTCCAAATGAATTTAGGGGTAAATTCAGTAAACGGCGTCTAAAAATAGGGGCTGGGATACAGGATGCTAAGCATAAAGGGGGAAATTCTCAAAGACATGCCGAAGGTTAGCCGGCGATAGGGCACCCTACTGCCGGCAAACCAACCTGGAAGCACATTTTCCCAAAAATGGCAGTGCAAACAGTGCCTTCAATTATGGCGTTAGTGTCATTCTTACAGAAGCGCTTAGAGGCGCCTAAGGCTGCCTAAGGCCAATGTGGGCATGGTTTGCGCTGGAAGTGGCTTTAGGTGTCCTTTGGCGCCACTAGGCTCTTCCATAAGCATGACACCATAATTGGCATGACACCATAATCGGCGTCTGTGGCTGCTTCTTAGATGGCCACCAATACCGGCACCGATTATAAAATTCTCCCCAAATTCTATATAGTAATTCCATTTGGAAGTGTCATTACAGAATAATCTTCATTGAATCTTTTCAAAAGTCTTTTATTTTAATTTTATATATATACTTTAAAAAGTACTTATTTGGATGATGGCTGTGGTCTAAGTTAGTGGCTGTAAGCAGGAAGGGATTATCGCCTTGAAAAAAACCATTATAGGTAAAACATGTTAGTTTAAACATCCCTACATCTCGACCACACAGCTAAGTACTTTTTAAAGTATATATATATATATAATTAAAATAAAAATAAAAGACAATTGGAAAAGGATTCAATGAAGAGTTGACACGTAAAGCCTTGGACTATGAAAGTTTATTGAGTCCTCGGTGGTGCCGCTGAGAACCGAAACAATGATACGTTGAGAGGTTTATAGAGAAAACACAGAGGTTTAGTGAGAAAACATAAAGGATATTATTTTTGAGTTGGCAACAGTTCTCAAATGATTGTTGATTTGTGAGTTCTCAACAAGTGGAACAGTGAAGATATAAGTGTCTTGGAGAAACTTATTACAGAATACTGGCATAAGTTCACATTTTTGTGTCTAACTTTAGGTGCGAAAAACAAATTGCACTGGTTGCCATTAAATGCAAGAATTTATTTTATTTTAAGCTCTGTGTTATAATTTTTAATACGTGCCTTATTACCTAGTGGAATTGATATCATTACTAGTAGGTAGATCAGGTCATGTTCAATTTCCCTCACCAAAAGATACCTAAAAGCACATTTTTTTTCAATTGGCTTTCTCAAATTGAATAATTGAGGGCCTGTTTTACACAGCCGCGCTAGCAGCTGCTGCGCGGTAACAGCCCCGAAGCCCATAGAGATTTATAGGGCTTCGGGGCTGTTGTCGCGCGGCTTTGTAAAACAGGCCCTGAGTTTGGGACTGTAATCTGTAATTTGTATTAATATAATGGTTAATTTTTGAAATGGATAAACACATTTTTTAATTGTATGTATTAATTATGGTTTATTAAAATTTGACTGTTTTTATTAGAATTGTTATTAGAATTATTATGATAGAGATGTTGATTGCTTAGCATTTTTAAAAGGAAAAAAAAAAATTATATTTTTGCTTTTACTCTTTTCTATCCTATGGAATTCCTTTCTTGATGAATATGTATTATATTGTACACCGCTTGGATCCTTTTTTAGGCTGTTATGCGGTATGGAAAGTTTTTAATAAACATAAATAATCAGTTCAATGGAATGTGTCTTTGGTTTGGAAGGACCTCCTTATTTCAATTAGATTGGTAGGTCACTATACAGTTTTTAGCAAACTCATAAAAAACATTTCTGTTTAAAAATATTTTTATTGTAAACTTTGCTATTTTTCCTTGTTAATATTCATTATCGAATATCTGTCATTCCAGTATGTTTAACTGGAATTGTTTCCAGTAACTGAAAAATATTGCTATCCACCATAAACTTGTAAGGGCTTTGGCGGAATACAAGTTAGAATGTAATGTAAATGTCCTCCCTGAGTAACATACCAACAAACAACAACGGAGCAGATGGCAGCAAGGTAGGCGTTGATGTAGACCAAATCAAGCCTTATTGGAAGTCATGGTGTTGCAATAACTAGATGTGTCATCTAATTATTATAGCACCATGGTTGTACTAAAACTTGGTTTGTTCTACATCAACGTCTACCTTGCTGCCATCTACTCTGTTGTTGCTTGTTTGCAACTTTAGAAGCAAGCATTTATGCCAGCCAAAAGCTGGTGTAAATTTTCACACCTGCCTACTAGCAGATATGTTCAAGATGCACTGTTTATAAAACAGGGGTGTAGATCAGTCATGCATGTAATGCCTACTTAGTGCCAATTAATGCTTGATAAGGCCGATTTTCGTCAATTAAGCCAATTAGTTTACAAGTGCATGACCCTATTCTATAACTGTATGCACAACTATTCCCTGTCTTTGGGCACCATTTATTGAATCAGGAGGTTATAGAACACTGACTTCTTATGGTGTACCCTTCGCTGGTGGATAGGCATCTAGGTAGAGTTTAGGCAGAGCATGAGAGGAGCACACACAAATGCATGTAAATTTTAGAACAATATAATCTTGATGTGTAGTCTAGGCATTTACATCAGCTATAGGGCTGATATAAGTGGACGTGTGTATTCATCCACTTGTGCTAGCCTATATAAAGGAAAGTAGGTTTCTACTTTTCTTAATAGAACAGGCTTAAACAGGATCCATAAGCAGTGGCTTTAGTAGGTGTGCCCTGAAACAACATCCCTAGCAACTTCCTCTTGAACTCCCCAACATACCAAGCTCTCAGAGGAGCACTGAAAACCCATTTATTCGATAAGTTCATCTGATCCTCCAAGCCCTTGACCCTTTCTAAAAGCCCCTCCGCCCCTCTCGGCCCGCTTCATTCCCCCTTTCTCCCCCTCTACTGCCTCCTCCTCCTCCTCTCTTCCCTCTTCCCCCTACCCCCTAACTTGTATTGACAACTGTACCCTCTTTGTAGCTATCAACTTCTGTTTCCACTACTGTACACTGTCTAGAACCAAAAAGGTTCATTATCCACTTTGTACTTTTCCGCTACTGTATACCATCTAGAACTGAAAGGTATGACGGGATATAAATAAAGCTTTATTATTATTACACTCTTCATTGATAGTGAGCTGAAAATTCTTACAGGATGCCCCAATATCTGGAGAGTGTTAGGGTAGAGTGAGTGTGGATTAATTGAGGATAGTTGTGGGGTTTTTTTTCCAATATGTTTTTTATTGAAAATGTTTTATATTACAAACATACATGCCAAACAAAACAACAGTGCAAAGTCAACAGCAGACAACACAAGAACCTCCATGTTGATCCTTCATGGAGGCCTAAAGGACCCCCCTTCCCCCCCTCCCTGCTGTCATCTGACTCTCATACTATTTTGTGTGAAAGTGTGTGAAATAGTATGGGAGTCAGATGACAGTGGCAGTGAATGGATCCCTGAAGAAGCTAAGGCGAAACATATCGGGTCCTATCGCTAAGTCTAATAAACATATAAGGTGGACTACTGCCAAGCTAAGTAAAAAAATTTAAATTCAATATTTAAAGGATAATATTTCTTGTGAGTTTAAACGCTGAAGTTTGAGAATAAAGTAAACTTTGACCGACGAGGATTTAACATAAGGTTCTCCCTGTTGATAAAATTTGTATATGGGACGGTGGAGTGGTGTTCCTGAGATCTTTGGTTAAAACTGCATTGTGATGAATGAAGAAAGATGGTGGTAAAATTGTTATAAAATGTATCAACTTAGAGTATTTGATATCACACTCTGCAGAGTGAAGAGATGACAGTGGCAAGAGAGGGGAGAGACCTTGACACAGCTATTTAGCGAAACATGATTCACGTTGGCCGCTGAATCCCCAGCTCACTTTTGAGGTCATGAAAAGATAAGCAAATAATTGTTTGAACAGAAGATATAAAAATGTTTTTTTTATAAATAGAAGATATATAAGTTGTATATAAGAGTGGAGCCAGTGACGATAAGATGTCTAAATCTCTGCTAATAATGAAGTTTTGGATCTTCAAGGGTGGCATTTCTGAGGCCCCTGAAGAAATTGAAAAATATATGTGATATCAAATTAGTTTCTTTGAGATGTGAACTTGAGTGGGTTAAGCAGTACTGTTACTTTTAAATAATTGGTTAATTAGTTTAAATACTGCTCTAAATATTGTATAAGTCACCTTCTTTATTTGATTGTCCATATATACTCAGCAGCTCTCACTGGCCCAGATTCTCATAAACGATGCCTGCAGTTAAGTGCCTAGATTGGCACATCTAGCCACCCAACTTAATTTTCATAATTAGCGCTGATAATTGAAAGTGCCATTAAAAACTAGTGAAAAAATTATTTTTTAAAAATTAATTAGCTGGTAGGCGCCAGCTTTTTGCTTGCTCCTAAAGTTGCAAACAAACAACAGAGTAGACGGCAGCAAGGTAGGCGCTGATATAGAACAAACCAAGTTTTTTTGCAACCACAGTGTTATAATAATTAGATGGCACATCTAGTTATTGCAACAGTGCTCGCACTGGTGAAAATTTTAAAGAGGTATTTGGGGGGGGGGAAGGGAGGGCATGAACATGGTGTGGGGGGCAGAGAGGTGCCGGCGCCCTCACCAAGATGCCACCCAGGGCGGTCCACCCTCCCTCATCCCCCCTTACTACGCTACTGAGTTCCATAGCAGAAATTTCTAATCAAAACCTATTCACAATTGTCTTTTCATCTTAATGAACTATGAACACAGTAGGCTGCTGCCGAGATGTGACTTAGCAGTGGTCTACTTAACCTTAGCAAATCCCTGCTCAGTGCCAGACACAAGTATGGCATGGAAAAATGTACTGCTGCCCACGGGCCACTGGATTATCCACTCGAATAATGTTATTCTAATGAATTATTATGATGCTGAGTTGCTTTTTCAATAAGTACTTACTTGGTCTGCAAATCCATTCATAGTAGAGAGGAATTGAGATGGATATGTGGCAAAGATATGAGCTGTTGCATTCGGACCGCTGGTAGTAAGTTCTCCACCCGTGTATTCCATCAGTGCATCTGCAGAAACCCATAACCATTAATTCACTTACTACTTGCATTTCTCTGATATGGAAGTGTAACATGGAACAGTTTTCTTGCAAGAGGACTGCTGAAAATTCCTTCTATCATCTTTGGAGTATTATTGTGAGAAGCTGGACTGACAAATTAACAGTAGTTTATCCTACTCTAAATCTTAAGTTTGCCCTGGAGAAAAATGCACTGGGTTTCAAAATAATGGGATCCCTTTTTCTTTTCTCTATAAGAAATAAATTCTTGGGTGTACAGTAACAAAACTTGCCTCCCATACAGGCTTATGACAATGCAGAGCACAACAGGGGAAGCAAGCCTCACGGGTATGGAACAACAGATAAGACAGAAGTGAGGCGCCAGGACAGCTAATAGAAAAAAAATATAAGGAGTTTATGCAAAAAATATTAAATCCGTGTGTTGAGCAGACTCAACATGGCTGGGTTTCGGCAACCATTTATTTATTTAATTTTCTATACCATTCTCCCAGGGGAGCTCAGAAGGGTTTACATGAATTTACTCAGGTAGTCAAGCATTTTCCCTGTCTGTCCTGGGGGGCTCACACACTCCCCCTCTTTTACTAAGGCACGCTAAGTGCTAACGCACGCTAAATGCTAATGCGTCCATAGAATCTAATGAGCGTGTTAGCATTTAGTGCGTGCTAATTCGGCTAGGAGCCCTCTATCTAATCTACCTGGGGCAACGGGGAGATTAAGGACTCCTTTTACGAAGGTGCGCTAGCATTTTTAGCGCACGCACTAGCCAAAAACTACCGCCTGCTTAAAAGGAGGCGGTAGCGGCTAGCGCACACGGCAATTTAGCGCACGCTATTCCGCGCGTCAAGGCCCTAACGCGCCTTTGTAAAAGGAGCCCCAAGTGACTTGCTCAGGATCACAAGGAGCAGATTTGGTCTGAACCCACAACCTCAGGGTGCTGAGGCTGTAACTTTAACCACTGTGTCATGCTCACCCCTATACTGGTGTCAGGAGTTTTACCACCTTACAGTGGATCACTATTATTCACAAATATAACAAAGGAAAAAAAGGTCAAACCTCAAGTTAAAAGCTCAGCTGCAAGTTCAGTGCGAACTACAAAACGATCTGTAACAAATATATAGTGTGATAAACATTCTTTCAAATTATGGCAAAATTATGATGTTATTATTCACAGTCAGTCACTGAAAGAAAAACTCATAGGCCCAAATTCTTTAAATGGCGCCTTATCTTGGGTGCCTAAGTTAAGTGAAAATATCATTTAAAAGATGTTTTAAAATGATTTTCCAGGCACCTACCAGTGCCTTAAAAAAAAAAAATGGCGCTGGAATGGTACCTCTAGATGTGCCTATTGGCGCCTAATGCATGGCTAACGTCAGAAGTGGTGTTAGGCGCTGGTGGGCAACTCCGGAGGCGTGATTCACCTTAAAGACAGGTGCCGGAAATGTAGGCCTGGCCTACATTTCCGGCGCCTACTTTTGCCAGAGGTGCGATTCTCTAAACAGCGCTACTGTGTGATTGACATGCGATCTGTGGCTGCCGACAATGGCGCTGTTTAGAGAATCTGGGTCATAGTGCAATTTCTGAAAAAATTAAAACATTATGGAGCAAAAAAAAAAATTTTTTTTTACAATGTTTCATTAAAAACAAAGGCCACTTTGACTGAAGAAGCTTATTCACAAAATTGATGTTACTGGCGATTTCAAACACTGCCCTAGTAGGGTTGATGCCACAGTGCACTCACCACTGAGTCATCAAACACTTTGAAGGTCTGGTGTTAAGGAGTCCTTTTAATAAAGCACGCAATCCCCCCCCTTCTTTATCAAGCTTCGCTGCCAAGCAGCGTGAGCTAAATACCGAGCAGCCCATAGGAATAGAATGGGCGGCTCGTTTGTCAGCGCAACTTGATAAAAGAGGGCTGCACAAAATTTAACTTGTGCTAAATCCATTAGTGTACCTTAGTAAAAGTACCCCTAAATCAGGAAGATACTTCGCAGATCCACGCAAACGCAGATGCACTTTAAACTATCAGGACAAATAACAAATTTGGCACATTTTTGTTCCCTCTGCCGCATCACTGATGACATCATCAGTAATGCGGCACATGGAAGGCCCTGACGAGAGAAGGCCAAAAAGCAGCCTGTTTAGAGTGCTGCTGCCCGACGCTGCTCTGGAGAGAGGTATGTAGGGCTCGTGGTCAGCGGGGGGAGGAAAGAATGGAGGGTCAGCAGGGGTTCGGCTGCGAGGTAGGGGCGGGTGCTCTAGGGTTCTGCTGCAGAAGGGATGGGAGGGAGGGAGGGAAGGATGGAAGTTGGGCAAAGGTTCTGCTGCACAAGGGATGGGAGGGATGGAGGGATAGAAAGATGCTCTTGGTCCAGCCCCTCTGTCAAATTTAAGAACCCATTGTGGCCCACGAGTCAAAAAGTTTGACCACCCCTGCATTAGATGATGCTTTCCAGTTGTCTCACCAGCTCTTGCTTTTCACAGAAAAGCTGTTTTTTTTCGCTTTTATCAGGCTTGTCCATCACTGGGCTCTAGTGCCAGAAATCATGGGAGCAGGAAGGAAAGCAGTGGGGTTTTTCTAGTTCTTGTTTTTTCCCTTTCTTCCTAGCTCCAGTTTGATAAGAAATTATTTCAGGAACTTCTTATCAATATAACTGTATGTCTTGTATTTTAAAAGCAGTCCTGGTAAACATAAGAGATTATGAGTTGGAAGAAAAGGGGGGAAAATTAGATAATATTTTATGTATATAGAAAAATAATCAATGAACCTGAGGTAACAATTGCTCTGTTATATGACATTTCAATGATTTAAAAGCATAAATAAACCATTAGATCTACCACTGGATAAATCCAGCAAGAAAACTCAAAAGACCATGACATTTTTGGAATTTCACTTCAGTCTAAAAGCAAAGCTTAGATATGGTGCCAGGAGGTTTCATTTTCCTAAGCAAGTTTCCTTCAATTTCCAAACTATCTCAATTTACTTTAGCTCAGTTGGGCAGGCAGCAAGGTATGACCAGGGGCTATGGCCAGGGCTTCTTCTGGAACTCAGCAATTGTAGGCCTTCAGAGCATTCCCAGCCTTGGACTGCTAGAGGAGTGGAAGTCTTGAGCTACGAATACAAAATCTGGTCCCTAGGAATAAAAGTGAGCAGTTCTACTACTGAGCCACTGGACTAACCTGCTCCTGCCACTTTCTTAATAAGGAAGCTTTCACCAGCTCGGCTCCCCTCAGTGAGACACTATGGGGATAATTCTATAAAGTGACGCTAAATTCAGGTGCCACAGTGCCTATTCTGTAACAGTGTTGAGGCACCCCTAACTTGTTACACAATACAAGCACACAGTGTCTTTGGCACTGAAACTTAAGGATGACCGCTTATGCCAGGTGTAAGTTGCCGCAAATAGTTGTGCAGGAGTCCTCCACATACATTCCTGCCAGTGGAGGGTGCTATCTCAGTATCACATTTTCAACAGCAAGGAAGAGGCAAGCTATGTAAATTTATAGCTATTCTGCCTGTCCCTAGAGATTGAAAACACAATATTGAAGCATCACCCCTCACTGGCAGGAATGCAGCTGGAGGACTCCTACAAGCTTAGAGAGAATGTTGGCACCAAGCAGCACATGCAACTAACAGTATTCTATAAGTGGTACTTCCATGCTCCACCCAAAGATACCGCCCACTTTTGTTTATGTGCTATGCAAGATGCACAACAATGTCATATTATAGCTCCAAGACATTGTACATAGGGGCAAATTAATTGTGCCAATCTCGTGTGTAAATGTCACTATTCTAGAATCTTTGGGACCGATATTCAGACCACGGGAGTTAGTTGGGTTGATTCCCATGGTCGGCAGTGAACCCAGAAATTCAATGCCAGGCCCTATCTGGCAACTGGTTTTGAATTTTCAGTATACTTTTAGCCAGAAATTATATAGCTGGCTAAGGTAATATAAATTGGCTGACTGGGTAAGTTATAGCGACCAAAGACAGAGCTGCTATTTATGCAGGTCTATCTGGCCACTCAACTTAGCTGGTCAGCCAAGGAATATTGATGCTAACTAGTAAGGTCATGCAACATAGCTGGTGACCAGGCTAGCAGCTAAGGCCATATTCCATAAACAGTGCCTTAAGTCAGTCGCCTAACTTAATTGGTAAAAGCAATTTAAAAATGTTTTAAATATACAGTAATTTTTTTTTTTAATGTAGGTGCCTTCCAGTGCCTGGAAAAACAGCACCTTCATTATGTCTACGGAGGTGCCTTGGAACACCTAAGGATGAAGTAAGCGTGGATAATGCCAGAAACGACCTTAGGTGTTCTAAGGCACCTCCGTAGATGCGATTCTTGTCAAAGGTAGGTGCTGGAAATGTAGGCCTTTAAAACCATGGCTTACCTTATATGAAAGCCACAATTCTGTAAACAGCGCCGTTGCATGATTGACACACGATCGGGGGCTGTTTTTTAGGTGGGTGCCAATAACGGTGTTTACAGAATCCGGCCCTAAGTACTAATATTCAACACAGTGGTGTAGTAATGGGGGGGGCGAGGGGGGCAGTCTGCGCCAAATGCCATGTTGGTGGGGGGCGCTGGCAGTCATCCTCTCCGCCCCCTCAAACTCTTCCCATTCCTCCCCTTCCTTCCCCCCGCACCTCTAGTTGTTCGCCACCACGAGCAACAGCATGGTGTTCCTTGTGACCGTGTCAGCTCTCCTGCTGATGTCACTTCTGGGTACTGCTCAAAGGAAGTGATGTCAGAGGGAGAGTCGCCGGGGTCACGAGGAGCATGTTGAAGTTGTTATTCTTGGCGGTGAATAACTAGAGGTATGGGGGAAGGGAAGGGGATGCGCACAGCAGGGGGGTTCGGGGAAAGAGTGGGGGGGGTGGAGACGAGGGGGGGAAGGGCCCCTACCCCAGGCACCTCTCACCTTTGCTACGCCACTGATTTAGCACCCATCTTGTAATGAATATTAGCATTTAGCTGGCTAAGTGCTATTTAACCAGTCAGGAGCTGTTCCTAGCCAGTTAAATATTGCTGAATATTGGGTGGGTTCTGTGTTACTGGGCACCCAACTGTTGGTGTGAATTGCCTTCAATGCTGTAGTAAGGGGGGGTGAGGGGGGGTGCTCTGCCCTGGGCGCCGTTTTGCTAAGGTTGTGGTACCTCTCCTCCTCTCTGCCCCACCCACTCCTCTCCTTGTGCACCCCTTGCCTTCCCCCATACCTTGTTTACTTCCCCAGCACGAGGTTGCTGCCTGCATAAGCATCGGCACTCTCTCTAACATCACTTCCAGGACTTCCAGAAGTGATGTCAAAGGGCGAACCGACACTGATTTGGGCATGCTGCTCACACCAGAGAAGTTCAAAAGGGAAGGGGAAAGGAAAGGGGGAATGCGATTGGCAGGGGGTGGTGGGGGAGGGGTGCCACTTATCCTTACTACGCCACTGATTGCCTTTCTCCTGTTTTCATTAAATAAGTGATGAAAGAGTTTGAAAAAGTTCCCTGAAGCCCTCCAGAGCACATCATCCGCCAGTGTCATTGGTGAGTTCAAAGGTTGGATCCATAAATGGTTTTCTTGTAGAAACAGAATCCAGCATAGTACCCGGAAAATCAGAAAATAGCTGCTATCATTGCACTTGCAGATAAAGCCTTGAATGAACTGTACAGATTTGTCAGCCCAGCTCTTCACATCACACTTTTATTCTATTTGGATGATCTGCAAATTCAAATGAATAAAATTGGCTTTAAGATAATGGTTCTATAAAAGCTGTATCAGCATTCCGTGCTTTCTGTTCAGTAAAGCTTTCATTTTTCTTCTGAAATATCATGCTTTCATTGTGTGTGTTGCTGCAAATTTGGCACATTTGCACTGATAACAGAGATCTATTGGGGAGGTTTAAAGGAAAAGGTGAGAGGTTACACAAGATGAACATTCAGGCTGCCACTGTCTTAGGAAAAACACCATGAGTCTGAACAACCCCTGCTTAGCTGTAAGAAGTGTGTCGGGCATGGTACCAACAGACAATTTGGAGAAAATGCTGTAAAAGTCTTGAGCAGAAGCTAGGTATGTTCTCACAGTGACCAATCCAGGTCTCTAGTATCTTGCCAAAACCCAAGGAGTAGCAACATTCCATTATCGCAGAGTAAGCAAGATTCCATACAGAATCACCAAAGAGTAGCAACCTTCCATACTACCAATCCAAGACAAGCAGTGGCTTCCCTCATGTCTTTCTCAATCCATTGTCTGTTATTGAGAAAGACATGGGGGGAATCCACGGTAGCATGGAAGGTTGCTACTCCTTGGGTTTTGGCCAGGTACTAAGGACCTGGATTGGCCACTGTGAGAACAGGCTACTGGGCTTGATGGACCATTGGTCTGACCCACTACGGCTATGGCTGTTCTTATGCTCTTATTTGTGCCAAGTATATAACAATCAAGCCATCGAAACATCATTGATGAGGTTGACTCTGAGGCACTGTGGAATGAGGCATTATGTTCTTATGGGAGTGCTTAAGAGATAAATGTATTTGGCTGCTCTGCTCCCATTCCTTGCTCTCTCTACTTCCTCCAATCTGATCTCATCCTCTTTCTCTCACCCCTTTTCACTCCAGTGCTGGTGGTAGGAAGAGAGCTGCACCCTTCCTGGCTCTTCTTCTGGTCTCATCCCAGGCCTGTGCTGTAGTTGGTTTTCTGCCCTAAAGGACTTTGTGCCCTGGACAGTTGTCCCTCTCATTCACTTCTTGCTGCAGTCCTGAGTTTGAGAAATGTTTGCCAGTGGCAGTCAGCATTTTGCTCATCACCAGTGGAGTAATTCCTGGATATTCAAAGCCGGGCCTTGTCCTGGCTTCAGCTTTGAAAACCCAGTTATTTTTGAGATGGTTACCACATATCCGCTTAAGTCAATATTTAATACTTAAGTGGCCATGAGTTAGCGCATAAAGATAGGACAGACTTTTATGTATTCCCATTTATGTGCTAAATCTGCCCTCTTGAATATCAGCCCTTAAGAGATCAAGTGCTAACTCGACCCCCAATGGCCAGCTTTGAGTTAGGCACTGAGCACAAATTTCAGCAGCACTTAGTCGATTAAGTGCTGATGAAAATTAGCAGCTAGTCCTGACCAAGTGATTTAACTAGTCAGCGGATGGCTAAATCATTTTGAATATCGGCCAGGCAAATTTTAGGGAAAAGAAGGTGAATTTAACCTAGAAAGCTTAAGTTCACCTGAGATTGTGGCTTCTTTAAATTATATTACTAAAGTGATTTAGTGGAAGATAGTATTCAAACATCTCTATTTGTTTTTATTTTAATTTAAAATGCTTTATATGTGTACTTGGTGGCTTTTAAGTATACCTAAAATACAATAGTATACAATTTGATAGAACAAACACACCAGCATAATATGAAACTAAACAGTAAGACAAAGGCAAACCCATTAAAATGGCAATCCAGAGAGAGGTATTCAGCCGTCACCTTTACTTGAAATACTAGCTAGATCTCAGCTTGGCACAGCTCAAGTGGTAATACTGCTCCACAGAGATACGCCAACTATTGAAAAGACCCTCACACACATCTTTCTCAGATAACTAAAGATTTACTGGGCTAGATCCCCAGTGATGAAAGTCAACCTCTCAGAGCAGCTAAATCAAGATACCTAGTCATTTTAAAGGTCTTCAGATAAATTACAAGTCGTGCCTGTATTATAATATGCTGTGACGTGCAGGGCCATTGCATGGGAAATATGTCTCTGTAGGCTAGACTTCAGTTATTGTGTAGCCCCAGTTAACATTCAGACCTTCTAGGTCCCCCTGAGACTTTAATAATAAGGGTGGAGAGGGTACTATGTTATCAGTGGGAGGTGCGAAACTCTGGAATGCTCTGCCAGGTGTTTTGCGATTTTGCACCATGAGAATGGGTTTTAAGATGTTGAAGACACAATTGTCTGTTAGGGCTAGATTCACAAAGCGAACTGATCGTGTACCCATCGGTTTGCGACCCCTTTACTATCAAATTTCCATCCGGCCTGATTCACTTACCTTTCCTGTGATCCACTTCGAATCTGTGCATGCAAATGAGGTAAAACATTACATTACATTACATTAGTGATTTCTATTCCGCCTGTGCCTTGCGGTTCTAGGTGGATTACAAATTAGAAGAGATCTGGACATTACCGAGAGAATTACGTAACAATGATTACCTAGAGAATTACATAACAGTGATTCATGTACTTTACATGGTGTGGTAGAGGATTCAATTATAAGATATCTGGATTTTTCCGAAAGAATTACATAGCAGAGAATCAAGTGATAACAGGATACAGTGGAGAATATCAGTATATACGGGTTACAGAAGGGAAATTACCTAACAATGACGTAAGAAGTTTGTTGGATAGTGAGGTAGATGCTTATTTAGGAATCATAATATTTTTGGAAGGTAAGGTTCTAGGAGTTGACTAATGTGTTATTCACGAGAGGGAGAGCTTGTGCGAAAGGGGAGGAGATTAGTTAGTAGGGACGTGTTTTTTGAATAGAAATGTTTTGATTTATTTTCGAAACACTTTGATGTCTGTTGTTTTGATCATTAGTTTGGTGATGGTGGGGTCAATTTTCGCTGCCTGTGTCGCTAGAAGGCTGTCGTATAGTTTCTTACGTCGGGTACCATTATGAGGGGGGAAGGTGAATAGGTTTTGAGTTCTCCTTGATCTGGATGAGTGGTAGCGGTATAGGCGGTTGTTTAGGTAACAGGGGGCAGTACTTTAAATAGTAGACAATAGAACTTGAATTGAGTTCTTGCTTGTATCGGAAGCCAGTGAGAGTCTACATAGGCGGGGGTGATGTGGTCAAATTTGCTGAGACAGTAGATGAGTCTGATGGCTATGTTCTGAACGGTCTGTAGTTGTTTTATCATGTTGTTTGGGCATGGTAGGTAGAGGCTGTTGCAGTAATCTAAGGTACTAAGTGTGCAAACTGGACAGCGACGCGATTCACAACACCAAATTTCTGATCCGGCTGGGCTGACCGATCACTTGAAGAAGTGACTGCTGGGGACCAGTCGAAAATGTCTTTCCGACTGGAAGCCTTGCTCTCTGCCCTGCAATCTCTCCTGCCTGCTTGCCCCGAATGCTGCCCTGCTTCTTATCTCCTGCTGCTCGTCTTTCCTATGCTCTTCTCCTGCCTGCCCTGAACTGCCATGATTTCCTGCCTGCCTCGACTCTTCCACCCTTCCCCGCAGTGCAAGCCCGTGGTTTTAGCCCGCGGGCTCTAAACGGATTAAAACCAACGGCTCCATTAATCTTTTTATTAGACTTGATAACTGGCCGAAAGAGACCGAAAGAACTCCGGGCTGCTGTTTGTCGTGCGCTTTAGCTTGTGTACGTGCCTCCATACTAGAAGACCGTCTCCTTCCTCCTCCTGCCCTGTGCATCCTCGCTGCCTGGTATCACTTCTCAGCCCAGCAGAATAACCCAGAAACTACACAGGGTTAGTTTAGTTCCTTGCTCTATTTTTATCAGTCGCGAGCGCGAGGAACTTTTTCTCTCGTGCTCCACATTACAGCGGCAAGGTGTAGCAGCTGCCAAGAGCGGGACCAGATTTCTGGGAGCCATATGGATTGGGGGTCAGTGGAGGTGGCGGCGTTTGGTTCAGTCTGTGGCGAGGGAGGAGAAACAAGGGCTTGATAGAGCAGGAGAAGCAGGAGAGTCGGCGTGAATCTACTAGTTAAAAATCTCCCTGAAGTCCTGCCGCACTGCATTGCCCTTCCCCACCCTGTGGGCCCATGGTTTTAACCCACGGGTTAAAACCATAGGCTCACAGGGCTCAAAACTACTAAAAAAAAAAAGTACAAAGTTAAAAAAAAAAATCGCTGCTCCGATGGTCTGCGCTTGTGCACGGATCGCGCATGCGCGATCCTTGCAGGCAGATGGGAGCGTTCCTCTGATCGCCCCCATCTGCATATTTTACTTTCGTGAATTCGTCAGACCTGCCCAGATCGGGCCCATTTGGGCAGGTTAGTGAATCCAGTCCTTAGTGCCTTTCTGAACTGAGATTTTACATAATGTAAATACCTGCTAATGTATTATTTGATTAATGATCAAATTTTATGGTACAGTTTTTATAATTAGTTAAAATGTTTGTTCAACATTTATGTCTGTGATTATGTAAACTGTTTAGATAATATACAGCATATACATTTTTAAATAAATAAATGATCACTCCAGTACAGAAGGTTCTCAACCATAGAAACATAGAAATTGACGGTAGATAAGGGCCACGGCCCATCCAGTCTGCCCACCCTAATGACCCTCCCCTGCCTTTACTTTGCAAATAGATCCCACGTATCGATCCCAGCTAGATTTTCAGGATACCCCAACAAATGGAAGTAATGCTTGCAAATTTATGTCCTCCTGAAAACCTAAATGGCTTGGTGTGTCATAGGACAGGGATAGGGAACTCCGGTCCTCGAAAGCCGTATTCCAGTCGGGTTTTCAGGATTTCCCCAATGAATACGCAAGAGATCTATTGGCATGCATTGCTTTCAATGCATATTCATTGGGGAAATCCTGAAAACCCGACTAGAATAAGGCTCTCGAGGATCGGAGTTCCCTACCCCTATCTTAGGACAACCCTTTTAAATTGCATCATTAGACATTACCAGGTAACAGCACTTCTGCAGATAGCAGCAGCAGTGACCACATAAATGTTTTCTTGCTATAATCTGGGCACCTTTCTGGTTTTATTCTTTGGATCTCCTACTGATTTCAGGTTAAATATAGTTAGACAAATGCTATTTCTTTTTTCCTGATTCTACATGATTTGTATTTTTACTTTCATTGGTTGGGAAAAGTTTTTCTTTCTGTGTAAGTTGCTTCTCAAGTGCTTATTTGAAAAGCATGCAAAATAAAGGTTTTTAAAAATTCTGGGCTACTTGAATAGATAACTTTGGCCATTTAAACTGCTAACAGTCAGAATTAGTTAAGGATGTGCCAGAAAGTTATCTGTCTAAGCAACGATATGCAGATGCTAGATGAATACTTTATCTGTGCAAGTAGCACTGCACAAATAGCAGTTATAACTTTAAATTTTTTTTTTTTAAATCTTTATTTAGTTTTCAAAGACAACAAAAAATGCAATACAATATACATACAAATAAGAATAAGCAAATAAGCACTTATATAATCAATCAGTATCAATACAAAAATAAAACTCCCTCTCCCATCCAACATTTTCCATCAGGGAATAATACCAAAAGATATACCCCCCTCCCCTGGATGTGTGGGTGTTAAAACAACGGGAAATAAAGATAAAGGACAACTATAACAACTCTAAAAAAGACGTCAATGGACCCCAAACTAATTTGAATATCGTAGTATGCCCTAGCATTTCCAGCATTCATTTTCTCATACTTATAACTTAAGCATAAATTCGCTCACCAAAAAGTAAAACTATCTGGCTATCTGCAGAAGTGCTGTTATAACTTTAAATTGATAAGTTATTTATTTAAAGGTCTGCAGTAGCCATTACAGGGCAAATATTCAGCTGGCGGTGGTCTATGTTTTCTGGCTGCTGCAGGCATTATCCCCAGATAATATTCAATGTCGGGATCTGTCCAAGCACCTGCATTGAATATTCAGGCATATGCAACCCGCTATCCCTTATCCGCTTAAGTACAATATTCAGCGCAACTGCATAAGTGAATGGTGTAAAGATAGAACTGCATTTTATGTGGTTAAATGCTGAATATTGGCACTTAATCATGATTCACACCTAAGCTGAAACCGGCTAATTTGCAGACAGTCCAGGGGTGGAGTCAGCATTTATGTGATTAAGTGCCACTGAATATTCACAGTTAGCTCCTGATAAATGATTTAAGCAGCTAGAAGCTCCCCCTGGCTATTTAAATCATTAGAACAAAAAACAAAAACTGCAGTGGTGGTGTACAGGACACCAAGACTTTATTCATAAAAAACATAACAGTTTGTTTCCAAAAGGACTGATAGGACCGGACCCGATATGGTCCATGTTTCGGAGAAACACTCCTTTCTCAGGGTCCTAACGCTTATCAGAACAGAGTGACCTTATGGATAACAACTGAATAAAAGCTGGAAACAACGGTGAATAACTGTTGTACTCCGTGATGCAGGGCCGAAAGGCCGAAAGCCATCCTGGATCAGACCAATGGTCCATCTAGCCGAGTTTCATGTTTTTAAAAGTGACCAATTCAGGTCACAAGTACCTGGCAGAAAACCAAATAGTAGCAACATTCCATGCTACCGATCCCAGGGCAAGCGCTGGTTTCCCTCATGTTTGTTTCAATAGCAGACTATAGACTTTTCTTCCAGGAACTTGTCCAAATCTTTTTAAAATCCAGCTACGTTAACCACTGTTACTACATCCTTTTGAATTTCAACCCTGACAATAAAAATGTGTCTCTATAGTTTCAAATACTAATCTATCTATCTATCTACACACATACATGCATACATAAAGTGTAGTTACTTACCTGTAACGTAGGTTCTCCGTGGACAGCAGGATAGTCTGCCACATATGGGTGTTGTCCCAACACCTCCCAATTTGCGGATAAGCTCTCCAATAGCTCAGAGAGATTTTTATTTTTTTTTTTTCTCTGAGCATGTGCAGTACCCGGGCCCCACTGGGCATGCCCGAGCCCTACCCATTTCCCCCTGCTTCCCCCTAATCCCCAGGATGTTCCTAGCTGTGGCCGGGTCAGCCGTATGGGGAGGCGGGTGGGTTGTGTGGCTGACTATCCTGCTGTCCACGGAGAACCTACGTTACAGGTAAGTAACTACACTTTCTCCTAGGACAAGCAGGATGAGTCAGCCACATATGGGTGACTCCCTAGCCGAGGGATGTACCAACTGGACCTGCGCCTTAGCGCTTTGTGCATCCCTCGCCTGGCTGTGGAGGCCGAGCCGGGCAGGGTAATCAGGCAAAGCAGGTAAAGTTGTGGAAACAAGGTTTTAGATAAAGTGCTGTGTTAACTGAGCAATAATACTCACAGAACAATGAACTGGTCAATGACAATCAATGAACAGTGAGAAACCAACTGGTCAACAGTGACCATTCGTACTTGCATGTGAGAATTCATACTTGCCTATTCCGCATTCAGTCTAGACAGGAGTGCTGGAAGACCTACTTAACTCACAGAACAGCGAAAACTGGTCAATGACAATCAATGAACAGTGAGAAAACCAACTGGTCAACGGTGACAATTCATAACTGGTCAATAGTGACAATTCGTACTTGCATATGAGAATTCATACTTGCCTATTCCACATTCAGACTAGACAGGATTGCTGGAAGACCTACTTAACTCACAGAACAGTGAAATTGGTCAATGACAATCAATGAACAGTGAGAAACTAACTGGTCAACAGTGACAAATCGTGAGAATTCATACTTGCCTATTCCACATTCAGTCTAGGAAGGAGTGCTGGAAGACTTACTTAATCAATATCTATAACACCCTACTTGATCAGTGTTTGTCGATATTTATAACACCCTACTTGATCAGTGTTTGTCAAGGCTGTGCTAGTAGTTGCTGTCCCTCCCGGGAGGGAAGAGCCAGCCGAATGCATTTGGAGCGTGGAATGCTATGTTGAGGCAGTAGTGCTTGGTGAAGGTGTGCATGGAGGACCAAGTGGCTGCATCGCAGATATCCCCTATTGGTGTGTGGTGCAGATGTGCCGTTGTGTTGGCTATGGTTCTGCGCTGGTGGGCGTTGGCTCCCACCTGCGGTTGATGCTGCGCTTTTCTAAAGGTGAAGGGGATGCACTCTTATATCCAGCGCGAGCGCCTGCGTTTGGTGGCCGGAAGTCCTGGTCTGTTTTGGTCGTAGGAGACGAACAATTGAGGCTTGTCTAATCTGCTGCATAGTCAGGGCCCGCACACAGTCCAGGAGGTGTTGCTGAGGTGGCAGTGTGCCTCCCTGTGGGGAGATGTAGAGTGCCGGGAGGCACGCTGAAGCCACCTTCGGCAAGAATCGGGGGTGGGTTCTGGGTACCACCCTGTTCTCATGAGGGAGTGTGTCGGTAGACACGATGGTCAGGGTTTTCCCAGCCAGGAATACGGGATCTGCCTCCCCCAAAGGTTTGAAGGGGTCGAGGTGAGATGATGCGGCACTAAGTTAAGGTCCCATCTGGGCGGTGGTGGTCTGACCGGTGGGTGCAGATTGGACAGTCCCTTCATGAAATTTTGTGATTACTGGATGCCTCGACACTGGTTTGCTGTCTAGGCCAGCGTGGTATGCCGTGATTGCACTTAGGTGGACCTTGATGGAAGTGGGTTTTAGGTCTCCCTGAGATAAGCTCAGTATGTACTGCAGGATGTCCGGTATGGGGCAGTTGTAGGGGTCTCGCTGCGTGTCTGTGCACTGGTAGCGGAACCTTCTCCCTTTCAACCCATAGCGTTTTCTGGTTGAAGGCTGCCATAAGAGTGTGCTCCACGTCTTGTGGTAGGTTCATCCTCTCATCATCCATGCGGTCAGGGCTAAGGAACGCAGGTCGTGGTGGAGGGTAAGGTTCCCGCGTTGTGTAATGAGAACTGCACTGATCGGGAGCGGGGAGAGGTGGGTGAACCGCTATCCCTTGCCGGAACGGGAACCATGGTTGCAGGAGCCCGAACAGGACAATCATGATCACCGTTGCTCTGTCCTGAAGAATCTTCTGCAGGACTTAGGGTGTTTCAATTCACAGACAGAGCGTCGGGGCTGAGACGGCGATGGGTTGATCTCTTTGCGCAGAAGGTCGAGTATTTTGAGTTCAGTTCGGTTGCAAACAGGTCGATGCTCGGTGTGCCCCAGGTGCTGAAGATCTTCTTCATCGCCGCTGGGTTGAGACACCACTCATCGGGATCCAGCTGGTGGCTGAGTCTTTCTGCCAGGTCGTTCTGCTCCCACAAGAGGTAAGTTGCCTGGATGGGGCATTGAATGGAGTTGGAGAACTCCCACATGTGGCAAGCTTCCTTGCATAGCGAGGTTGACCCTGTCCCTCCCTGTTTGTTGATATAGTGCAAGGCCACCTGGTTTTCTGTTTGGGTGAGGACTGCCCTGCCTGTTTGAAGGTTTCGAGGGCATTCCCTAAGGCCCTGAGCTCCAGTAGGTGGGTGGCCAGAGGTTGGGTACACTGGTCCCAGTGACGTCTGAGGTGCCCTTTCAGGGATCACATGAGTAGTCTGGTGTGCTGCACAACAAAGACCTCAGCGTGCTGACGATGAGCTGCTGGCAGGGATGCACTGGGCCAGGGATGTCATGGCGTCGATCTGGTAGTCCCATAGGACGGCCTTGGTCTGCGTGGTGTCGATGACTGCCCAGATGAACGATATCCCCTGGGTGGGTATCAGGTGGGATTTCATGTAGTTGATGAGGAACCCCAGTTCTTGGAGGAGGGTTATGGTGGTTGACGGGGCTGCCAGCTGTCGAGATAAGATAGGATGCGCACCCCTTGAAGGCGAGGATGTGCCACTGCCACGCACTTTGTGAATGCTCTTGGAGCCGTTGAGTCCAAGGGGCAGGACCTTGTACTGGAGGCGTCTGTCTTGGCTTTAGAAGCGACGATGCCTCCTGTGGGCTGGGTGCATAGCCAATACTCGGGCTGTAACAGGGCCAAGACTGTACCCAGAGAGTGCATCTGGACCTTGTGTATGCATCTGTTGAGCTTACAGAGATCCAGGAACGAGCGTTGTCCTTGTCCATGGTGACGCGGGGGTTCCTGGAGTAGAAACCCCTTGGTGATCTCCTCTGTTCGTCACCGCCTCTATTGATTCTGCCGAAGCAGGTCCTCTCCTTGCTGCAGGAAAGTTGGGTCGTCAGATGGAGGGTGCCCCGCCCACTCGGGGGGGGGGGGGCGGGAGTGGAGACGAATTCGGAATCCCTGCTTGATGATGCTGAGGGCCCACTGGTCGATGGTGATCCTTCGCAGACAATCTGATCCTGCTGGGCCGGAGGGTGGTCAAGGTTCTGTTTTTGTCTTGGGGAGAGGGCTGCCCTTGGATGCCCCTGCCCCTCGGGCGGTGCTTGTTTGCGTAGCAGTTATGTTACTGTTGCGAACGCTGGGGCACAGACTGCTGCCAGTGTGGACTGGCTCAGTTGTGAGCTTGAGTCTCTATTTTATTTTATTTATTTATTTCCTCTCACTGGCCTCCTGATAAAGCCGCATCTGGAACTGGAGCGCAGCAATTCGTGCGCCCAGCATTGCACCCTCGAAGGTCTTTTTCCCCGTGGAAACCAGGGTTTTTCAGGTCCTTCCCTGACGGGGGTTGGAGGGGGGGTCGTGCTGCCCTGTTTCTCTTAAGCTACCGCAATGTCCATGTATGGCTGCTGCGGGTTGTCGAATCCCTGGGCTGGAAAGATCTGGTACTTCAATCCCAGTCTCCTTGATGTTGGTTGCCCTGAGGAGGGAGTCAGCCAAATCTTGTCTCTGCAGTCCAGGAGGTTCTTGTGGACTGGAATCGCCACTGCCTGCGTGAAGTACTGGTACTGGTAGTTCAGGCCTTGTAGTACTCTGTCTTGGGTACTTGTTGTCCACCCACGTGGATCTTGAGAAAGGCTGTGAGTTTCTGGAGGGACTTGGGGTGAGTCCTCGTTTGTGGGGGGTTTTATTTTTTATTTTTTTAGTAAATATTTATTTATTTTTGTGGGTGGTGACTCGGGGCGTGGCTGGAGGCTGGTGTATAGCTTGTTCCTCCGTTGCTTGGGTGCATGGCATGCCGCTGAACCGCGCCATGTTGTTGTGCGTGGCTCCCTCTAAAGGGGGACATTGTGGGGAGTGTAGCCCGCTGAGAGAGGAGTGGGTCTGCAGGAGGATTAACTGTGGCTGCTAGTCCCACCCCTGGTGGTTCGCAGGTTCATGTGCTGCTCCACTTGACTGGTTGGGTGGCTCCATGTACCCCACCGCCCTTCTCTGTCCTTCTTGAGAGGGGGGGAGAGCCTGCAGAGAAGGGGCAGGATGCACCCCTTCATCTGTGCCAGTGCTCCTGGCTGCGTTTCCCACTGTGCCTGGAGGCAGAGAAAGAGGAGAGATAATGCCTCTTGAGTGGGCTTCTGCTGCTGTACTGCCTATTGTATATTAAACTGTACAGCGCTGCATATGCCTTTCAGTGCTATAGAAATCATGAATAGTACAGAGTCCCTCATGCTAGCTGGAAAAGCACTCTGCCTAGGTTTTATGAAGAGCAAACAGCTTTTTAGACTGAGGAGTTTCAAACCCCCACCTTTGGAGAGGCATGGTCTGACATGCCGCATCTCTGATGATATCAGCACCCTGCTGAGAAAGGCAGACTCCTCGTTCCCAACATGAGAGGGGGAGGGTGGGAGGGTGGGAGAGGTGTGAATTGTAGACTCTGCAGGACCCCAAGAGGGAAAGAAACATGAGTTGGTTTTTTGTTTTTTGGGGTTTTTTTTTCAGCATGTCCTTTATAAGCTGAACTCTGGGGCAGCATGTCTCCTACTGGGAGGAGAGGTCTGCAGGTCCCCTCCAAGGGAAAGAAGCATGGGAGATTCTTTCTCCTTAAATTCAGATTGGGAGGAGGGTGGGGCAGAGCCCTCGGGGCTGCAACATATTATCAGAGGTTTTCTCAAAAACAAGCAGATAGGACTTACCTTTGAATCCCAATTGGCTCCCTGCAGAGGCTGGCTGTAAGCGGCAGCATGCCGTCTGGAGGGTGAAAGCCCCAATCTGTTGCTTGCAGAGGCTGTGGATTTACGCAGCAGCATGCAAGACTCCTATCGGCTGCCCTGCAGAGGATGGCTTTACGTGGCAACATGCAGGGATTCCTGGAGAGATCTCTCGGTCTGGCGAGACTCCTATCGGCTGCCCTGCAGAGGCTGGTTCTAAGCGGCAACATGCAGGGACTCCGGGAGATATTTCTCTACCGGGCCAAGTGCAGGCGGGGGGATTAGCTGAGCCAGGGCATCCTGGAGGCTCCTTGCCACTGTAGCTTGTGGATCCCCCGCTGCTGCATTCTGATGAGGATGGCTGCTGGAGGAAGATTCTCGGGCCTCACTTCTCTTCATGCCCTGCAGAGGCTGGCTGTAAGCAGCAACTTGCAGGAACTCCTGGAGAGATCTCTCGGTCTGGTGAGACTCCTATCGGCTTCCTGCAGGGGCTGGCGGCTAGCGACAGCATGCAGGACCTCCGGGAGAGATTTCTCGACCGGGCAAGTTGCAGTCGGGGGGGTTGACTGAGCCAGGATGTCCTGGAGGCTCCTCACTGGATTCGTCTGTGGATCCCCCGCTGCTACGCTCCGATGAGGATGGCTGCTGGAGGAAGATTCTCGGGCCTCACTTCTCTTCATGAAGTCTCTCAGTGCCCTCTTCCTTAGCTTGCGTGCACGTGGTGACATGTGCGCACAATGCAAGCCACACGGAAACCTCGAGCGCCGGATCCAATCAGTGGGTGCACAATTCATGAGGATCCAGTGTGTTCATCCTCCTCCTGCATCCCAGTTGTTTCTTTAGATGATTCAGGCATCTTCAAGTTGATGAGTAGAAAAGTTGTAATGGAGAGCTGTAGAAAAAATCCGACCGATGGGAACGGGCGGAAACTAAAGACTGGGGATTAGGGGGAAGCAGGGGGAAATGGGTAGGGCTCGGGCATGCCCAGTGGGGCCCGGGCACTGCACGTGCTCAGAGAAAAAAAAAAAAAAATCTCTCTGAGCTATTGGAGAGCTTATCCGCAAATTGGGAGGTGTTGGGACAACACCCATATGTGGCTGACTCATCCTGCTTGTCCTAGGAGAACAGGTTTATGGGTGGGAACAGTTTGGTGATGGAGTGGCAGCTGCAGGGGGTAATTTTTCACTGTTGGGGCAGTGGGGAGAATAGGACAGCTTGCAGGATGGTGGGACAGTTGCAGGGGGCAATTTTTGAAGATGAGGTAGTTTGCAGGGTATGCAGCAGCTGAGGAGATTAGTTTTTGAACTGTAGGGGCAATTTAAGGTAGTGGGGCATTTGTATAGGGGCAGTTTAGAGGTTTAGAAGAGTACAGAATTCCACCTATTAAACTGCATTGTCCTGTTCTCTCTAAGCATTATAGAACCAGATGAGCTCCAATCTGATTAAACAGTACTGACTGCAGAAACATACCCTGTATGACACCCCCCTGGAGCTCCTGTGCTGCAGCTGGGAAGGCAATAGAGAGGATACAATTTTAGAGCACCCACTACCTCCCTCGTGCCCTACGAGGTTGCGCTGCCCACACATAGCTGGTTTCGGCCCTGTCTGACAGAACCAAATCCAAATATTCAGTGTCCCATACTTGGATAGTGCCACCGCACATGCAGGCCGACTGCTTCAGCGGTACTTGAGTAGTGATGCAGTGGTCCAGTTTGGAGTCTGGGTTACGATTACCAGATGTCCAGATTTCTCCGGACGGCTTTTCAAAACCCGGCGCTTTGTCCAAGTTTTGAAAAGCTTCCAACAAATCGCTATTGGGCAGGAGGGCATCTGTGCATGGGCTGCCTGGGAGTGGGCCTGGGGGCGGGCATAGGGGGTCTGGATTTTCTGTTTGGAATATCTGGTAACCCTAGTCTGGGTGGAACTAGGAGCTACCCAGTTAGCCACAATATTCAGTCTGGTAACAGGGTAACTCTGGATACAGTTACGACCACAGAAAAACTGGTAATTTTCTGGGATTAGGCTGAATATAACCAGTACCCGGTAAATGCCAGCATCTGCATTACCCTGAGATACTCAGGGTTGGCATCCAGCTATTGTCTGGTACAAAAAGCTCGCAATGTCTGGCATTTCTACAAAGGCTGGACCCCACAACAGTACCCCCTAAATATCTATGCTACAGAAGCTTGGGCTGCTTTTCCCATAGAAATGAATTAGGATGTATTTTGGAGGTTCATTTCTCTGGAATTCATGGTCCAATATGGTCTATTTTTGAACTCAGTGGGGTTGATATTGTAGGATTTACCTGCCTGGTTAAACTCCACTGAGCTGGCTGGCTGCCAATAATCAGCAGCACTTAAAGGAACTCCTCTAATTGTAGCCAGACTAAGTTAGATTCTCTGTACTTAGGGTTAAAAGACATCCGGATTTCCCCGGACATGTCCTCCGGACCACATCTATAATAATAAAACACTAAGCGCGCATTCGCACTCTCGCCACGTGTTCCCTGATCCCTGATCTGTCGGGATATGGCGGCAAGAGTGCGCATGCGCTAGATGGCGCGGAGTGAGGGGCCGGGACTTAGGGGAAGGAGAACAGGCCCAGGATTCGGCTGGCCCCGGCCAGGCAAGACCTCCCTTCCCCGCCGCACCCAGGCCCCGGCGGTCCCCAACGGCAGAGAAGGAAAGACAGCTTGGCGGTGGGTTGACATGATAGCGGCAAGGGCTGCACCCACTTAGCGTCGCGGAGCGGCCCAGACCAAGGCGGCTGACGATTGGCTGGGGCGACGGTGCTCAGAAGCCCCAGCTGGGAGCACGAGACTGGTAGGTGGGTGGGCGCTGTGGCTGTCCGGGGGTGGGAGGTGAGGCCGTTAGAGCCGGTTGGGTGCGCGAGACTGGTAGGTGGCCGGGCGCTGTGGCTGTCCGGGAGAAGACAGACAGACAGACAGGGGGCCAGGAAGAGAGACAGAAAGAAAGACAGACAGGGGGGAGAGAGACAGAAAGAAAGAAAGACAGACAGGGGGAAGGGAGAGCGACAGAAAGAGTCAAACAGGGGGCCAGGGAAAGAGACAGAAAGAAAGATAGACAGAAAGAAAGAAAGGGGGCAGGGAGAGAGACAGAAAGAAAGAAAAAGAAAGAAAGAAATGCCTAAGTCTACACATCTATTCTAGCACCCGTTAATGTAACGGGCTAAAAAACTAGTGTTTGAATAAAAGACTGATTTCTTTGGCTGATAGGACGCCTCCCTTGCCTCTTTTGCTCAACTGTCAGCATACAGCATGTCATGGCCAGATCCCTCCACAGTTCACCTCTACTTCAGAAACCATGTTTCTGCTCCTTAGGTCATACTCACCATGATAGACACCAAAGACCACTGCTGATCCAGCTATGGCACCCAGCAACTGTGCCAGTATGTAGAAAGGAAGTTTTCTCCATGGAAGCTTTCCCATTAAGCACATAGCAAATGATACAGCTGGGTTTACGTGACCACCTGGAACACAGAAAAGACATACAATGGAGCTGACTTGGAAAAACAGATGTGAGAAGATGCACGCACTCTGGCAGGAGGAGTTTGAGATCTATTTTTCTTTTGTTCTGTTCTTAGGTTTCAATATTGACTTAGTCCTAGCACAGAGACTCAAAGTTGATTGCATTATATAAGGTAGAAAATATCAGTATAGCATACAAAAATAAATAATCCCAAATGTAACCCCCATCTTTAAAGCAGGTCTGAAAACTTGGCTGTTCAGACATAGGGTTACCAGATTTTCCATTTGGAAAATTCGGACCCCCAAGACCCGCCCAGTTCTACCCATCCCTGCCCCATTATGCCTTAGTCCCGCCCCCCACTGCCTGATAGTGATTTATTCCAAGCTTTTCAAAACCCAGACAAACCAGTTGAGGTTTCAGGTTCTCCCCAATGAATATGCATAAGATAAATCTGCACACATTTCAGCTTGAGCATATGCAAATTTATCTCAGCATATACATGGTGAAGATCCAGAAAACTTGACTTTTCTTGAGGTCTCCAGGATAGGTTGTTTGGGAAGCCTGCCTGCTTTATATATTTATTTATTAGGATTTATTTACCACCTTTTTGAAGGAATTCACTCAAGATGGTGTACAGCAAGAATAAGTCAAACATAAGCAACTGACTATTATGCAGTGGTCTATGGTCAGGGCTCTTAACCAGTCAAACAGCATCAAGCAAAATGAAAACCACCACCACAACAACAAAAAAACAACAACAGGGCTGTAGGGCTGGGGATTCACCCAATCCCCTGAAGGCCCTGACAGTACTGATCTGAATTTGATTGGCTGAGTAGCTTCTGCCTGCTGCCTGCTCAAAAAATCAATTTCAGAGCAGTGCCCTCAGGGCCTTCAGGGGATTGAGTAAATCCCCCTGATGCCCTAACCCAGACATGGGCAACTCTGGTCCTCAAGGGCTGGAATCTAGTCGGGTTTTCAGGATTTCCCCAATGAATATGCATTGAAAGCAGTGCATGCAAATAGGTCTCATGCATATTCATTGGGGAAATCCTGAAAACCCGATTGGATTACGGCCCTCGAGGCCCAGAGTTGCCCATGTCTGCCCTAACCTCATACCACTGAAATTACAGCAGTAAAAATATTCAAATTACAACCAAATTATGGCATAGTATGCTACATTACAAAGTTAACACAAAACATTTTAAGTTTATAACAATTTTATTGAAGGAATCAAGTAAAAATACAATAAGATAATACAAAAAGATATTCATTACAATAAGACTCACAAGAATAATAAATTCCCATATGAACTATCCATTCCTTTCTCCACCTTGATTCCATCCCCTTTTCCCCTACCCTTCCCTCCAAATGAAATCCCCCTCCCCGGATGAAAGCTGACAAAACATTTTAATAGACAGCATAGGGTGTAAGCAAAGATGAAGCATATAGATAGATAAGATAGAGTAGCAGGAGTAAGAAACTAGATCTGAATCCAGATTGACATGGATCTAGTGCAGGGATGTCCAATGTTGGTCCTCGAGGGCTGCAGTCCAGTAGGATTTTCAGGATTTCCCCAATGAATATACATGAGGTCTATTTGCATGCACTGCTTTCATTGTATGCTAATAGATCTCATGCATATTCATTGGGGAAATCCTGAAAACCCGACTGGATTGCGGCCCTCGAGGACCGACATTGGACACCCCTGATCTAGTGGCTAGCCAGTTTCCTTCTTCTATCCCAGAGGTAAGCAATTCCGGGCCTCAAGAGCCACAGGCAGGTCAGGTTTTCAAGATATCCACACTAAATATGCATGAGATAGATTTGCATCTCAAGGAGGCAGTGCATGCAAATCCATCTCATACATATTCAATGTGGATATCCTGAAAACCTGACCTGCTTGTGGCTCTCGAGGACTGGAATTGCCTACCCCTGTTCTAGCCAAACATTAAGTTAAACACAGATAGTTTGTTCTGTAATTTTTCCTAGAAATGGGATGTTAGATGCTGAATGAAACGTTCCAGTATGTCCTGATCAAGGCTGTTCTTCTTTAGCAAAGTGCGCACCACTGCTCTTTTTTTCCAGTTCAAAGATTTTATTGATTTTAATATACAGAAAGAACAGGAAATGTTAACAAGGCAAGATACAAATTAGCTGTACAAAGTAAGGAATCTCAAAATGTTGACGAACAATACGATACAGCAGACTGATTGTTGGTAGTTGCCCATTATTGGTATCATGGCCCCATGTAGGGAAATATTTGTCATCTCTCCTTCAGTGATTTTGGACCCAGAATGACCTTCGCTTACCCCCCCCCCCCCCCCCCCCCCCATTTTACTAAGCTATGGCAGAGGAAAAAGAGGTAGCTGATAGACTAAACAAGTTCTTCTCGTCGGTCTTTACAAAAGAAGACCCATTCAACGTGCCGGAACTGGAAAAAATCTTCAAGGGGGATCAAGAGGGAAAATTATCATGCATGGAGGTTAGCCTCGAAGATGTTCTCAGGCAGATAGATAGATTAAAAACTGACAAATCTCCGGGCCCAGACGGGATCCACCCGAGAATACTGAAAGAGCTCAGAGACGAAATAGCGGAGCTACTGCGGTATATTTGCAACCTATCCTTGAGAACTGGGGTAATCCCAGAGGATTGGAGGATAGCGAATGTTACACCGATCTTCAAAAAAGGATCGAGAGGCAACCCGGGGAACTATAAATCGGTGAGCTTAACTTCAGTTCCGGGGAAGATGGCCGAATCATTGATCAGGGAAGGTATCAATGAGCATATAGAAAGAAATAATCTGATGGGAACAAGCCAGCATGGTTTATGTAAAGGACGATCATGCCAAACGAATCTACTGCATTTCTTTGAGGGGATAAGCAAACAATTGGACCAAGGTGACCCCATAAACATCGTATATCTGGATTTCCAAAAAACCTTCGACAAGGTTCCCCATGAGCGCCTACTGAAGAAACTGTGGAGCCACGGGGTGGAAGGGGACGTGCACAGATGGATCAAAAATTGGCTGGCGGACAGGAAGCAGAAGGTAGGAGTAAAGGGACACAACTCTGACTGGAAAGGGGTCACGAGTGGTGTCCCGCAGGGGTCAGTGCTGGGACCGCTGCTGTTCAATATATTCATTAACGATCTGGAAATGGGGACGAAGTGTGAAGTTATCAAGTTCATGGATGACACAAAACTCTCCAGCAGGGTCAGAACTGTTGAGGAATGCAAAGAACTGCAGAGCAACCTGAACAAACTGAGTGAGTGGGCAAAAAGATGGCAGATGAGCTTCAATGTGGAGAAATGTAAGGTCTTAGAAACATAGAAACATAGAAGATGACGGCAGAAAAGGGCCATAGCCCATCCAGTCTGCCCACTCTAATGATCCACCCCCCTTGATTTTACCCCCCTAGAGATCCCACATGTGTATCCCATTTCCTTTTGAAGTCTGGCACGCTGCTGGCCTCATAGGGAAGGGGAACCCCATGTACAGCTAAAGTTAGGCGGGACTTAGGCGTCCAACCTAAGTGGTTAATAAGCAATTTAAGGGTCTTAACAAACGATAATTGGCGCACTGGTTAAATCTACAGCCTTCTACCCTGATGTTGCTGGTTCAAATCCCACTCACTCCTTGTGACAGAAGAGAAATAAATAAACAGATTAAAACAAATAGTATGGTGTCAGTATTTTATAATTATAATGAAAAACAGCATAAAATCGCCATTCTAATAACGTCATAATAATAAAACATTATAACGTTAAGAACATTGGTTGGACATCTAACTTCTGCCTAAAAAAAAAATGATTCTCTAAAGGATACCTAAAAATGTGGATGTCTATCTGATGCTGAGCGCCGCTGACCACGATTCGCTAAAGGATGTCTAAGTTTTGTAGAATCTTGCCATGGAGAATGTCCAAATCACGCCTAAATGTAGATGCACTTTACAGAATCAGGGCCATGATGTATAGTTACGAAGTGCTCTGCATACCATGAGCAGCCAGATTGGGTTTTCTTCTTCTAGCTGGATTATAATTCATTTCAATTCATTTAGCTGGGGAATGGTGATTGTATCCTGTATCAGAACTGCAACCCCTCTACCCCATCTTCCTGGTCTTGGTTGATGTTGGATGCTGAAACCTGTTGGGCATACAAGGGGGTGCTGAAAAGTTCTCAGCCCAATCAAGAGGAGAATGACATGGAAATGGTTCAATCAATGATCTAAAACAATGTCAAAAAAAACATAGAATTTCATTTCTGCAAATTGGCCCTTAATGAAATAAGATAGCACTCTTTTCCGCTACATGGCAAAATAATGCTCAAATAATGCTCAGAATTTAGGAAGTTGGTTGGTTGGGCTGAGAACTTTCCAACACACCCTTGTACTTCAGCCAGTGGTGAACCCCCACATTCATCTAGCCAGGTTTCACTTATTCCTAAAATGTTCAGATGCTGTTCATAGATGACATCATGGATCACAGCGGATTGAGCCACAAATGACTTGATTTACATAAATAAAACAGTACTATTGAGAGACATATCATCTGGAGTTAGACAGACAGAGAATAATTTGCTAAGTACGGTACATCCTTAACGCATGAACTGGAAATCAGCTGCAGGCAGTTCTCATTCATGAGAAATATTGTACCAACATGTTCACATTTTCTTGGATTGTGCAACTTGAAACTTTAATTTCTTTTGGGAAGTTAAAAAGCTGTTCAATGTGTGGCATATGGAAAAATAATTATCTGAGAGATTTTAGAGAAGCATTTAGTTTTTCTTAGAAAAGTCTAAAAGTGGATTTTCCTATGTATTTATGCATTCATTCGTTTTTATTTTAAAATAAAAGTTAGTGAATTTTTATTTAACTCAGTTGATAGACTGCCCCTCAAACATGACATCAAAGCAGTTTACAATACATTGACTTTTTGGGGCACATTTTTTAAAGGCTTAGGAAGCTATGTACCAATGCATGGGGTGTACCTGAAATAGGGTGCTATGCTGTCACGCAAGGCTGAAGGAACATGTAGGTAGCTGGATTTCCAGAAATACCACAATGAGTTTACATTAGATAGATTTGCTTACAGTGGGTCTGATATTCAGCTGATCCAGTCACAAGTACTTTATTGGTATATCCTACAGGAATAACCAATGCCGCATCATCTGATCAGTGAATGTACCAGTTGCTTACTTTTCAATGCATAATTTATTCTATTGGCAGCTGAATATTGCAACTACACATAGAATGCCAGTTCCTCCTTTCCCCCCAAGCAAGAATGGCTCCTCCTTCTATGAATAAAAGTATTCAATTTATTTGTATGAGGAATGCTGAAAAGTTCTCAGCCCAACCAACCAACTTCCTAAATTCTAAGTGCTATTTTGCCACTGTAGCTGACAAGTGTTATCTTATTTCATTTAAGTGCCAATTTGCAGAAAATACATTTTCTGTTTTGATATTGTTTCAGATCATTGATAGAACCCTATCTTCGTCATTCTTCTTGGTTGGGCTGAGAACTTTTCAGCATCCCCTTATATAAAGGCTGAAAATCCTTGCAAAAGTAAGTTATGCATATACCATATGCTAACAAATATGTAGCACACTTTGAATATTAAGCCCATAGGGGCTCATAATCGAAAGAGAAAAACGTCCAAAAATCGGCCTAAGTTGGCACTTGGATGAACATTTCCCAAATACGTCCAAGTGCCAATAATATAAACGGATTTTGGATGTATTTCTAAACGACCTAGGCCTTCATAGTGCTGCTGAACAACCAAAGCTAAATGGGGCGTTTCGGGAGGAGTGTCGAGAGCGGGAGTTGGGCGAGACATGGGCCGGCTTAGACTTAGTCGTACAGCATGTATAACCGAAAGTTATACAGCCCAGGATCGACGGAACAAGGACGTTGTGACTTAGACCATTTAAAACATTACATTACATTACATTAGTGATTTCTATTCCGCTTGTGCCTTGCGGTTCTAAGCGGATTACATTAGAAGATGGCTGGACATTTCCAGGCGATGACAATACAATTATTTGTATAACTTTACAAACTTTGCAAACCTAACTTTACTTAACTTTTCGTACATAACTTTACATAACTTTACGTACATAACTTTACATAACTTTACGTGGAGTTACTTTGTGTTACTTTACATTATCCTTACCGTGCTTGCATAACTTGCATTAAGTTTACATAATTTATCTTACATAATTTATCTTACATAACTTTACAAGACTTTACGTAGAGTTATTTTATGTTATTTTACCTTATTATTCCAGTACATTGCATAACTTACATTACATGATATTACAAAGCATAACCTTATGTTATATTACAACGCATAACCTTATGTTACTTTACATAATATTACAACGCATAATCTTATGTTACCAAAAAATCGTCTGTTCCTAGGTTGCTATATCTGATTTTTTCGGTATTTGGGGAGACTGTGTTTCTAGATATGAATTGGCTTTACGCCCGATGCAGCTAGATTAGATGTTGCCTATGGGGACGAAGTTGCAGTTGGTTGCGAGTTGCAGTAGGTTATGAAGGGAGAGAAGATGATGGTAGATTATAATATTGGGATGTGTTTTTTGAATAGTATGGTTTTTATATCTTTTCGAAACGCTTTGTAGTCCGTAGTTGTGGTCAGCAGCTTGGATATGGTGGGGTCAATTTTCGCGGCCTGTGTAGCAAGTAGGTTGTCATATAGCTTTTTGCGTTTTGTGCCTTTGAGTGAGGGGTAGGTGAATGGAGTCTGGGTTCTCCTTACTCTAGTTGAGAGGTTTCGGGTTAGGCGGCTGTTTAGGTAGAGAGGTGCTGTTCCGTTTAGTGCTTTGAATAATAAACAGTATAGTTTGAATTGAGTTCTTGCTTGTATCGGTAGCCAGTGTGAGTCGAGATAGGCATTAGTGATGTGATCGTATTTTCCTAGCGAGTAGATAAGTCTGAGTGCTGTGTTCTGTACTGTCTGTAATTGTTTGGTCATGTAAGCGGGGCAGGGTAGATAAAGGCTGTTGCAGTAGTCTACAAGTCCTAGTACAAGTGATTGGACTAAGATCCTGTATTGAATTTTGTCAAAGAATTTTCTTATTTTTCGCAGGTTGCGCATGGTGTAGAAGGCTTTTTGGATGGTTTTGTTAGTATGAGTCTGCATTGTGCATCTCCTGTCTATTGTTACTCCCAGGATTTTGAGTGCTGGCTGTATTGGGTATGTGATTGCATTTGTCGTCAGATCAGTTAAGGTAGGTTCTTTGTCTTTTTCTAGCAGCAGGAATTTGGTTTTATCCGTGTTCAGTTTCAGTTTGTGGTTGGTCATCCATGTTTCTACCGTTTCCAGAGTTATTTTCAGTCGTCCTGATGAGTTGGGGTCTTGGGTATTGAAGGGGAGAAGGATTGTTATGTCGTCTGCGTAGCTGAATGAGACTATATTTAGGGAGTCTAGAGTGGTGCCCAGTGAGGATACGTAGAGGTTGAAAAGTATGGGTGATAATGGAGATCCTTGTGGTACTCCACAGGGGTTTGACCAAGGGTCAGATATGTGGTCTTTTGTCTTTACTTTATAAGTTCTAGTTTTTAGAAAGCCTTGGAACCAGTTGAGTACCAAACCTGTGATCCCTATGGCGTCTAGTATCTGGAGTAGTATGTTGTGATCCACTAGGTCGAAAGCTGCTGAAAGATCTAGTTGGATAAGTAGTATCCTGTTCCCTTTGCTGAGGTGTTGGTGGGCTATATCCATTAGAGATACAAGTAGTGTCTCTGTGCTGTGGTTTTTTCTGAAACCTGATTGTGATGGGTGTAGTATGTTGTGGTCTTCTAAGTAGTTGGTGAGGTATTGTGCTACAAGACCTTCTTGTAGTTTGATATATAATGGGATTGAAGCGATGGGTCTGTGGTTGGCTGGATTATTGTTTGGAGCTTTGGGATCTTTCGGTATGGGGGTGATAATAATCTCGCCTAGTTCTGGTGGGAAGTGACCATCTGTGAGCGTGGATTGTAGCCAGTTCATGAGGTTAGCTTTGAACTTGATGGATGCGGTTGTTAGCAGGTACGATGGGCAGCTGTTTAGGTCACAAGAAGTTTTACTATATTTGTTGTATAGTCGAGTCATGTCATTCCATTGTATTTTGGGGAAGTTAGTCCACGTTCTGTCAGCTACTAAGGCTTCATCTATTGTTGGTGTTGTCTTAGTAGTAAAACTTGGTCTAAGTCACAAAAACCCACCTAAAGTCACCAGATAAGCACTGCAAACACATAAAACAGACCCCCACACACCACCCTCAATGATCATTGACTCCCCCACCCCAATAAAAATATTAATCACACCTTTAAAATTCAGCCTCCAGACCATCATCACCTGGCCGCCTGGCATAGGAAAGCCTAGTCGTCCAGCACAGAGGCGGCTTAAGCCGTCTTGAGGGTGGATTAGGGACCCATGGAGAGGAGGATTCATGCCCTTAAGTCCCTGTAATCACTGCATTGATACTTAAACAATTGCATTCCCCTATACACCCCCAAACCCTTTTGTACTGGCATATAAGTGGCTTTTGCAGCCATAAGGGCTATTGCGGTGATAGATAAGTGGGTCTAGGGGATTCTGGAGGAGGTTTGGGGGGCTCACCGTGACCTATATGGGAGCTGTAGTGAGATGATGACATGGCACCCTTTTTGTGAAGTTCACAGCAGTGCCCTGTAATGTACCCCACCATTTTAGATGCCATGTCTGGGTGGTCAGTCCATCACTTTGCAGACCCCTCCCACGTCCAACAGAGCTTGTTCTAGGCGTTTTTCACTTGGATGAAAAGTTGGATGAAAATGTAGTATAAAGTTGGACGATTTAGCGGCTTGGACGATCAGATCGGCAGGACGTATAATTAGACTATTTTTGAAACCAAAAAAATTTTGAACGTATTTTTCAAAAATGTGTCCTAGGCTGTTTTTACTTTGGATGACTTGTGACTTAGACGTAAACGGACTTAGACGTCACTTTCGATTATGCCCCTCCACGTGTCTTCAATGTATGCAAATATATCCGATGCATATTTGTTGCTGCAGTCCTGAAAACCTGACTGGCTATTTGTGCCTTTGGGGATGCCCTTGTGTCTAGGTCAAATTAGTACCAGAAGACATCAGCAGATATGCAGATGTTAAAGAAGA
Organism: Geotrypetes seraphini; assembly: GCF_902459505.1. Taxonomy (NCBI): domain Eukaryota; kingdom Metazoa; phylum Chordata; class Amphibia; order Gymnophiona; family Dermophiidae; genus Geotrypetes; species Geotrypetes seraphini. Next base: position 46,859,714 of record NC_047097.1, read on the forward strand.
AATATCAGATGCTAATTTTTTTTTAAGTTCAATCATTTTTATTGATGTAGAATAAGTATAAAAAAGTATAAATTAAAAAGTAACATTAGTATACAAAATGTAACATAACAAGTACGGTGGCTGCCTATTTAGCAAAGAGTACATTTTAAGATCATTGCAATCATCCATCAGATATTGTACCATATTGCTCCAAGGGTACTACAAGAGTTTGAAATTTACCGACCTAGAAAAAATCTAAGGTCTGAAAACACTATGGGGCTCATAATCGAAAGAGAAAAACGTCCAAAAACTGGCCTAAGTCGGCACTTGGACGAACATTTCTCAAAAATGTCCAAGCGCCGAAAATAAAAACAGGTTTTGGATGTATTTCTAAATGACCTAGGCCTTCATAGTGCTGCTCAATGTCCAAAGCTAAACGGGGCGGTTTGGGAGGCGTGTCGAGGGCGGGAGTTGGGCGGGACGTGGGCTGGCTTAGACTTAGTCGTACAACATGTAAAACTGAAAGTTTTACAACAGAGCTTAGACGGAACTTGGACGTTGTGACTTAGACCATGGCTGCTGGCATCATTTAAAAGGAGATAGAGCATTTAAAAAGGAGATAGAGCAGGTTTTAAACTAGAAACTGGAGGAAGGCTTATAGTCCCTCAAAAGTGCATGGTTCGGAACAGGGTATCTTTAAAAGATATCCTCAAAAAAAATGAAGACAGAGCATCTTGATAATAAGATTACAATGCAGACCACAGTAGACCAGGTTTCCTTAAATATAGAGCAGGCTGGTTTTAAAGATTACAAATTATCCATGCCAACTGCTGAGCAAATTGTAAATAGATATGACAAACATTGTTTGAAATGTCTGTATGCAAATGCTAGAAGCCTAAGAAACAAGAGTTAGAATATATTGAACTAAATAAAAAGATAGATATAATAGGCAACTCTGAGACCTGGTAAGGAAGCTAACCAATGGGACACTGTCATACTGGGGTACAAACTATATTGTAGTGATAGGGTGGATCAAATTGGGAAGGTGTATGTTATATGTTAAGGAAGGCCTTGAATCGAATGGACTGAAAATTCTACAAGAACCGAAACATACCTTGGAATCCCTATGTGTAGAAATTCCATGTGAAAAGTATAGTGATAGGAGTACCCTACCTGATCTGACCAGGAGTACACTACCTGCCTGACTAGGATGAACATAAGGATGCTGAAATGTTATCAGAAATTAGAAAGGCTAACACAATAATAATGGGTGATTTCAACTACCCCAGTATTGACTGGAAATATGTAACATCAGAGCATGTTAGGGAGAAAAAAATTTCTTGATGAAATAAAAGACTGCTTTATGGAGCAGCTGGTTCAGGAACCCAGCAAGAGACGAAGCAATTCTAGACCTAATGCGGGAGGCATTGGTGCTGGGATCTCTTGATAGTAATGATCATAATATGATCAGATTTGATATAATCCCTGGAATAAGTTTACACAGGAAAACCAATATAATAGTATTTAACTTTATAAAAGGAGACTATGATAATATGAGGAGAATGTTAAAAAAGAAGCTTAGAGGAGCAGTTGCAAAGGTCAAAAATTTACATCATGTGTGGATGTTATTCAAAAATACCAGCCTGGAAGCCCAGAATAGATATATTCCATATATTAAAAAAGGAGGAAGGAAGGCCAAAATGGCAGCCAACCTGGTTAATGAGTGAGGTGAAGGAAGCTATTAAAGTTAGGGAGAATCCTTCAGAAAGTAGAAGAAAGATCTGATGGAAAATAATTTTAAACAATACAAGGAATGGCAAATCAAATGCAAGGCACTAAAAAGGAAAAACATAAGAGCACAAGAATTGCCATACTGGGACAGACCAAAGGTCTATCAAGCCCAGCATCCTGTTTCCAACAGTAGCCAATTCAGGTCCTAAATACCTAGCTAGATCCCAGGTAATAAAACAGATTTTATGTTGCTTATCCTAGGAATAAGCAGTGGATTTCCTCAAGCCATCTCAATAATGGCCTTGGACTTCTCTTATAGGAAATTATCCAAACCTTTTTTTAAACCCTGCTAAGCTAACTGATTTTACCACATTCTCCAGAAACAAATTCCAGAATTTAATTACAGATTGTGTGAAAAAATATTTTCTCCAGTTTGTATTAAATCTACTACTTAGTAGATTTATCGCATGCTCCATAGTCCTAGCATTTATGGAAAGAATAAACAAGTGATTCACATCTACCCTTTTCACTCCACTCAGTATTTCTTAGACTTCTATCATACCACCCCTGAGCCATCTCTTCTCCAAGCTGAAGAATCCTAGCCACTTTAGTCTTTCCTCAAAGGGAAGATGTCCCATCCATTGTATCATTTTTGTCACCCTTTTCTGTACCTTTTCTTAATTTTGAGCATTATTTTGCCACTGTAGCTGAAAAGAGTGTTATTTCATTAAGTGCCATTTTGCAGAAACAAAATTCTCGGTTTTGACATTGTTTCAGATCACCGATTGAACCATATCCATGTCATTCTCTTCTTGGTTGGGCTAAGAACTTTTGAGCACCCCCTACCGTAATTTATCTTTATTCAATTATCCATCAAATAACTTGAGAAAGATATCTTCTTAACAATAACACAAAGGCAGATTAAAAATATTCAAATTATATATGGCAAATACTGTAAATAGCCAGGGTGGTGTACGCTTAATCCAAATAGCTTACAAATGGGATAACAACTACTAGGTTGTTTTAGTGTATTAGTCTGGTTTTCATAACATAGAAAATGAATACACATAAAATAGATCTGCTTACAAATCAATCTTATGCATATTCATTGTGGGCATCCTTAAAACCAGACCAGCTAGGGAGTACTCCAATATCAGCATGAGAAACGCTTGTATATAGAGCTATAGTCATAGAAAGTCATACTGAGGGGTTTTCTTCAGCAAAGAGAAGCAGATTGTGCCACATCTATTTTCAATACTGAAAAAAACAAAGAACGCCTGCCACACAACTGGAATGGGAAAATGGCCTTCAGGATCTGGGTTCCTGTTTGCATGCTCTTAAGGTCACCAAACTGTTGAATAGGTAAACAGAGATAACAGACGAGAGAGCACAATGTTTTTGTACAGTTGCCAAAATGGGAAGCTGGAAACTTTAGTTGGACATGTCGAACCTACTTTGGGTAAATCAAACACTGAACCCCATCATGTTCCTTCTCCATTTAAAATAATGACTTTTCATGTAGTTTTACTTTGATATAAACAAATTCCGGTACGGCAGAGGTATGAGATTGTCCCAGATGCTGGAAATATAAAACAGGGGTGTCCAACCTTTTGGCTTCCCTGGGCCGCATTGGCTGAAAATTATTTTCTGAGGCCGCACAAACGCTGCAGCAAGACAGAGGAAGGAGCAGGCAAGACAGTAAACACATGGGGGCAGCAGAGGAAAACACTGCATCGCCCTCGACCAGGGCCGCACAAAATACTTCACGAGGCCGCAGGTTGGACACCCCTGATATAAAACCTGCCAGTTTTTCTTTTTTTTTAAATTACTAATGAGACAATTTTCAATGACTCTACTTAATTGCTCCAGTTTTGCCCAATTGCCAAGCCTATCTAATTGTTTAAGTTCTGCCCAATTGCTAAAGCTCACCAGATCCCATTTAATTGTTCTAGTTCTGTCCAGATTCTAGTTCACTAGATTCTATTTAATTGTTCTAGTTCTGCCCAATTCCCAAGCCTATTTAATTGTCTTAGTTCCGCCCAATTGCTAAGGTTCACCAGATTCTATTTTAATTGTTTAAGCTCTGCCCAATTCCTAAGATCCACCAGATTATTTTTAATTATTCTAGTTCTGCCCAATTGCTAAGACTTTCCTCTGTTCCTGCCTCCCAAAGGCTTCCCCAACCCCACCATGAAGCCACACCCGTGGATTTTTCTTCTCCTCTGCTCATCCACCAATATCACCCTCTGCCTGAAACCCCCCTCTCCCAACTTACCCAACCCCATTAATGTCAGTACTATTTGCCCAGGCGTCAAAATCCCCATGCTATTGCGTACCAGAAATCATCCTTTCAAAAAAAAAAACCACGAAGAATCAATCATGCCTCCTTAAAGCCCATTCCCCCTGCCACCTTCCCAACCATGCCTCTGACTCTCTCACCCCAGTCCCGACACTTTACTGCAATGCCAGATCTGCATGCAACAAAACCCAAATTTTGAAGGACCTATTTGAAGATCTCGACCCCGGATTCCTATTCATCACTGAATCATGGATTGCAAAAGACGACATATTTACACAAAACAAACTTTGCTCACACGGTTACCAGGGCCTCTTCTCCCCCAGAATTAACAGAAAAGGAGGTGGCTTGGCACTCCTCCACAAATTCTTCTTCGATGTCCAGCTTCTCGAAAAGGGTAACCATGCCTCTCTAGAATATATGCTTGTCTCTATCAATGATGAATTCCACCCTCACCCACTGGGTATCCTGCTATTATATCGTCCACCATCCCCCTGGAACAAATCCTCTGAACCCGTCCTCGAGACCATTACAAATGGCTTCCTCAAATTTCAAAGATTACTAATCAATGGGGATATTAATCTCCACCTAAACGATACCATCAACAAAGATGCAACTGATTTCAATAACTTCCTCACTTCTTTAGGCTTCCCCCCCTCCCCCCCGGCACTCTCTCCAACCCATGAAAAAGGACACACACTGGACATCATCAGTTTCCTAGATCTCACCGATCACAAAACTTCGGTCGATGACACCCGTTGGGAATATGTCCCCTGGTCCGATCACTTCCTAGGGGCTTTTTGCCTCCCCATTTTCATATCTCACCTCGGGCCTCCTCCTCGTTCCTCAAACTCCATTACCTTCCGAAAAAAATTGCTAGCGAACTATTCTGGACCAAATTCCTAAACCTAATTTCCACCATTCCTAGCCCTCCAAACACTGAATCCAACTGGCACAACTGGATCACCCTCTCTGAGACCACCTACCACTCTCTCACACCACTATCCACTAAAACTGTATCCTACTCCCGCAAGGCCCCTTGGTACCTCCCATATCACATAGAACTGAAACAGAAATGTTGAATACTGGAACGCAAATGGAAAAAATCTAAATCCCCCCACTGACAGACAGTCCTGGAGGGTTAATATTAAGTCCTACAATACCGAACTAAAAAAAGCAAGGAAGAACCACTACGGTAACAAAATCTCCAGATCCAACCAAAGTAATACACTATTTAACATCTGGCACTCCATATCCTCTAAACATGAATCCACCACACCCCCCTCCTCTCCATATGCCGACGATCTAGCAAAATTCTTCAATGAGAAAGTCACTACCTTACGATGCTCATTCCCATCGTCTTACAACTCTCTGGTGTCTACCGACTCCAACCTGACTCTAACCATCGCCAACCATATTCCAGCCGACAGATCCTGGACCGCCTTCAAGCTCGTATCCGATTCCCAGGTCGCTAAACTCTGCCTCAAGTTGAAATCCTGCAACTGTACCTTGGACCCTTTCCCCTCCTACTTATACGAGAAAATTCTCACACAAGCCATCTCATCTCTCACCAAACTTATAAATTCTGCCCTACTTTCAGGTCTATTTTCTGCAGAAATGGGACACATTGCCTTATCCCCACTTCTGAAAAAAGTGGATCTAGACCCCTCCACACCAGCCAGCTATCGCCCAATAGCAAATATTTCTCTCCTGACCAAGATGCTGGAGTCCATCATATCCACCCAACTCTCATCCTATCTTGAGAGATTCTCCATTCTCCTACCCTATTAACACGGCTTCAGACCCAACTTTAGCACCGAATCCCTACTGGCCTCATTAATCTCAAAAGTCCAACAACTTCACTCTTGCAATAAGTTGGCTGTTCTTCAATTCGACCTTTCTGCGGCTTTCGATATTGTCCATCATGATATACTAATTCTCCAACTTTCTGAAATTGGCATAAACTCAACAGTCCTAGATTGGTTCTCAAAATTCTTACGTTCCCGCTCCTACTTCGTTAACATGAATGGCTCCTCATCCCTCCCTTGGAAACCGATTTGTGGAGTTCCCCAGGGTTCACCTCTTTCTCTGATTCTTTTCAATGTTTATATGTCCTCCCTGAAACTCCTCCAACTATCCCCCTTGGAAACACTTTACACTTACGCCGATGACATCCTTGTCCTCCTCGAGACCGACTTTAACCTCACCAATCTCTCTGAGAACATCTCTTCATGTAAATCAAACCTCCAATCCTGGGCCCTCACCGTACAAATGAAACAAACGAGACCAAAACAAAACTATTATGGCTCGGCCCAATATTAGATAAGCTACCCACCCTCATACCACTTTTCTCTGGCACCACTTTGCAGCTTGAACACTCAAGCAAAGTTCTGGGCGTCATCATTGATTCTATACTGTCCTTTAACGACCACCTTAACTCCCTAGTAAAAAAATGCTTTTTCAATCTTCACATGTTAAGGAAAGTGAGATCCTGCTTCCATCAACAACACTTTGCTGTCCTTGTTCAATCCATCATTCTTTCCAGACTGGATTACTGTAACTCCATCTACCTAAGCCTAACAAAAAAAAGCCTTCATAGACTCCAGCGGATTCAGAACACCGCAGCTAAACTAATCTTCGCAAAAAACAAATTCGACCACATCTCCCCGCTTCTGTCTAAGCTTCACTGGCTCCCAGTAATCCTTAGAGTTCACTACAAATGTGCCTGCCTAACCTTCAAGTCTCTACACGGCATCCTTCCTCCCCTTTTTCCACTATCTTGGAACTCCTCGAATCCCAACACCACCAGATCTACTCAAAAATTCAAACTACCCTTCCCCTCTTTAAAAGGCATATCCCATGCAGGAAAATTAGGGACATCCCTCTTCTTCAGGATCACCGAACTCTGGAACAGCTTTACTATCCCACTTTGGAGTCTGACCTCCCTCCAACTCTTCCGAAAACATTTAAAAACATGGCCTTTCTCTAAAATGTAACGATCTCTCCCTCTTCGATATACTAAGTCTCTCTAAACTTCTCTGTACCAAGTTCTTCTACTTTTGTTTGGAGTTCCTTTCTATATCAATTCTTGTAAACCGTGCCGAGCTCTACTTCTGTGGAGATGATGCGGTATACAAACTTAAGGTTTAGTTTAGTTTAGTTTAATCTTAGAAAGGATTTATTTACCACCTTTTCGAAGGAATTCACTCAAGGCGGTGTTCGGCAAGAATAAGTCAGGCATAAGCAATAGACAATTATAACACTAAAAATATTCAGATTACAGTACAAATTATGGCATAGTATGCTACGTTACAATGTCAACACAATATGTGATAAAACATTTTAATAGACTGCACAGGGTGCAAGCAAAGAGAGAGCATACAGATAGAAAAGATAGAGTAAAAGAAGTTAGAAAATAAGGGGATTAATTTGAAGAAAGTTGCCCATGAGGTTAGAATGGTGCTTGAAGATGATCTCAACTAGGATTGTTAGAGTGGATAAACATGACCTGCTTCGGTTTGTGCAGCCAATCTCACTCCTTCAATATGTATGTATGTGACTAGTAAGTTGTTATAGCTTCCATTAAAGGCTTGGTTGAAAAGCCAAGTTTTCATCTGCTTCATGAAATAGAAATAATCTTGTGTTAAGTGAAGCCTTTCAGGAAGTGCATTCTAGAGAGTGGGGAGAAGGTTCTAGAGACTCCAGAGAAGGTTCTAGAGACTCCGGAGAAGGTTCGCTGGTGGGTATCACATCATGTATAGAAGGATATACAAGTAGAAGGTAGAAGGGGAGCGCTCTGGAAAATGTTTTTATTTTGTTTTGTGGTTTATTTCGTTTTGTTTCTTTTATTTGAAACTGGAGAGTCTGGGGTGGAGCAAAACAGGGTAGTGTCCTGCTCCCCATACTTAGAACTAAAATACAAGCTCCTGCTCCCCAGTCTTTGGAACTAAAATACAAGCTATTGTATCTACTGTCAGTGGTGTAGTAAAGGGGGGGTGGTCCGCTCCAGACACCATGTTGGTGTTCCTCTTCGCCCCCGCCTCTTCCCACTCCTCCCCTCGCCATGCACGCACCTCCTTCACTTTCCCCGTACCTCTAGTTGTTCACCATCACGAGCAATAACTTTAACGTCCTCTTCGCAACCGCATTGTCTCTCCCGCTAACATCACTTCTGGGTGCCGCCCATAGGAAGTGATGTCAGTGGGAGAGTTGACGGGGTCGTGAGAAGGACGTTGAAGTTCTTGTTACTTGTGGTGGTGAACAACTAGAGGTACGGGGAAGGGAAGGAAAGGGGAGGGGCGTGTGTAGCGGGGGATCAGGGAAGGAGCAGAGGGGTAGAGAGGGACGCCATCACCACAGGCCACGCCCCTACACCACTGTCTACTGTCCTGCTGCACTGCAAGTAGAGGACATGCAGAAGAATCCTTGCAGTGGTGCCTGAGGCAGTTTCTGATCTTCGGAGTGGGAAGGAGAAAAGGAGAAAACTCCTATATTGGTGCTTAATCCAGGAACGCGTAGGAATCTATGAGAGGATGGGAGAAAAGGAATAGGAGAAGAAATTCAGAAAAGGTACCATAAGGGTTCTTGGGGAGTCCAGACGAAAAGAATAAGGGTGTCCCAGAGGCATAGGAGCCAACTTTGTGGGTGATTGAGAATTCCCCAAATTGAGCAAACTCCTTGACTGTGTCCAGAGAGGCATCATTTCCACTGTGTTTAGTATCTCCAATCATTTTGAAAGGTTTAGAAGAAAGGATTGAATCTCGTTTCCGTCTCCAGTCACGGGACCCAATAAGACAATGCCTAACAATCACAAATGTTTCTCTCTAGTTACTTGGGCCTTGATCTTGGTCATGTGCACACCCAGCTGCATCCAAATGCCTCTCCTCATCTTCTGGATTACATACCGGTTCTTTAGATAAATTAGCTCTCTATGAGTCAAAACCTTGAAGCCAAGTCTCAGTTCAAGAAATAACATTCCAAACATCACTTGAGGAAACATTCTCCACCTCAGAAGGAGTCAACTGCCCAGGCCCTCCCACAATAGCACAAGGACACATGGTTTTGGCACAGCAATTCCCTCTAGTAAAGTGGTCTCCAGTGTGTGGCCCCCAAAGTCCTCAAAGAGTTGGCTGATAATGCTCTTCAAAGGGAGCCAGGCCAGCGCAAGCAGCAGGCCTGAGAAGTTGCTTGCGCTGGCGAAGATATAAAGAGGTACAGGGGTGGGGGAAGGGAGGGTACGGGTGTGACACGGGAACAAAGAAGTGCCGGTGCCCCCCCACCAAAAAGGGGCCCAGGGTGGTCCGTTCCCACTCCCCCCCTTACTACGCCACTGTATCTATATGACCATCTTAAAATTAACTCTCTCGTCAACCAGTGCAATTGATGTAAGAACAGATTAACCCGGTTATATTTTTTGCTTTAAAATTTAGAGAAGCTGCTGTATTCTAGAGCAGCTGCAATCTATTCCTCAAATTCAATGTTATACTACTATATATGGAATTACAATAGTCCAAAAGAGGGGAATAAACCCTCTGCTCAGACCACAGTTCAAAAACTATCAGAAGACAGAACAGGGTGATTTGCTCACAACTGACATAATCTGAAAAAAATCCTTCTAACCAGTTCATTTATCTGATTCTCAAAAGACAGTCTATAATCCATTATTATTCCCTAAACCTTAATTTTATCCTCTATAACAAGCAAATCCCTGGAATGTAATAAAAATCTCTGTCCAACAAACCTATCTAAATTACCAAACTAACTTGGTTTTCTGTTTATTCAGTTTCAATTATTGAACATACTGTACAATCATCCACTAATTGGATGGTATTTTGAGCAAAGAAATGTTATTCTTCAAAGTTTTCTAAGGCATTGCTTAAAATAAAAATATCATTTTCATAAGATAACACAAATATTCCTAAGCTTGTTAACCTTTCACCCAAGGAATTCATACAAGTTAAAAAGTAAAGGTGAAACAGGGGAACCTTGTAGAACTACACAATTAGATCTCAAGAAAGAAGAACTTGAGTTTAAGCCTTTAACACAATCTAGGGTTACCATATGGCTCCAGAAAAAGGAGGACGGATGGAGACATCCAGATTTTACTTCCATTGAAAGTAGTGGAAGTAAGGAGGACAGATTGAGACATTGAAAGCAATGGAAGTAAAACCCGGATGTCTCAATCTGTCCTCCTTTTTCTGGAGCCATATGGTAACCCTAAGCCAGGGGTAGGCAATTCCAGTCCTCGAGAGTCAGAGCCAGGCCAGGTTTTCAGGATATCCACAATAAATATGCATGAGATAGATTTGCATCTCAAGGAGCCAGTGCATTCAGATCCATCTTGTACATATTCATTGTGGATATCCTGAAAACCTGACCTGGCTCCGGCTCTCGAGAACCGGAATTGCCTACCCTTGCCCTAAACCAATACCTTATTTTGGTGAGAAAATCTAAAAAAACATCTCAGCACCTTTCCCCCCCACACCCACAGCACTCAACTTTAGCATCAAGTGATGATCTATTGAATCAAAGGCTGTGGATATATCAAATTGGAGCAATAAAGCCCTCTTAATACAAGCTGCTATTTTCCTAATCTACTACTACTATTTATTATTTCTAAAGCACTGAAAGGAGTATGCAGCGCTGCACATTTTAACATACAATAGACAGTCCCTGTTCAGAAGAGCTTACAATCTAATTTAGACAGGACATTTTGGGGTTGGGGAGAATATGGTAGAGGAAATGATACAGTGGGTATAGGTATCTGACAGTAGTGAGTGGGAGTTAGGAGTTGAAAACAAATTTTATAAAGTGGGCTTTTAGCTTGGATTTGAATGCTTGCTAGGGAGGGTTCCAAGACCAGGATCAGTGCTGTGGAGTGGGCTGAAGACAACCCTTGGAAAATATCTAGTCTGAGAACTGCTGATATACCACTAACTCAAAAGTTTAGCCTGCCAAAGAATACTAGCCGCTGGGTGATAATTCTCAACCTTGTTGTTGTAGTTAGGTGTTCGAGTCCTACCTAGCAACTTGATGAATTGTGGATCTATAAAGAAATTGGTTTTGTGCTAGTCCGGAAAGATCTTCCAGCATCACCCTCTCTTTTACTAAGCTGTGGTAGAGGTTTCTACCATGGCCTATGGTGCTAAATGTTCCGACACTGCTCTGATGATCATAGGAATTCTATTTGAACTGGAGCAGTGTCGGACTCTGGGCTGCAGTAAAAACCTCTACCGCAGCTTAGTAAAAGAGTAAACTCTGTAAAAACCTTAAAAATTCGTTACCAGATTGATTAATTATTTTATTATAAAATAACTTTTTTGCTTCATTAATATTAAATTTATACTGTCTAAATTTATCCTTTGAATCTAGATAATATTGTCTATCCCTTCATTTCCACCATTTCCTTTCTATTTTTTTTTTATCTTTATTGATCTTCAATTTGAGAACAGTGCATTAAAATATACATACAATTAACGTCATAGACAGCACTTACAATCAAAGAGTATTACAAAATATTTCCCCCCTCCCTAATTCAGAAACAAAGTGCTTTAAATTGTGTATACAATTAATATAATAATAGCACTTGTATTTGATCAATGAAAACTACAACATATTTTACCCCCCTCCCTCACTCTCACCCTCCCTGGATGTGCAAATCAAATAGGAAATAAAGGCAAAATCCAACTAATCAGAGTTAACAAAATTCATCAATGGACCCCATGTTAATTTAAACAATTTATTATGACATAATATTTCTGAATTTATTTTTTCATATTTATAACATAAACATAAAGTTTCCCACCAAAAGAAAAAATTAAGTCTGTCCCAATTTTTCCAGTTCTTAGTAATCATTTGCAGGGCAATCCCAGTCATTATGATAAAGAGTCTGCTTTTATACTTTCCTAATGGAGGTTTAGTTGTCAACAATGTCCCACAGATTACCACCTCATAGGACAACGGAATCGAAGACTCCAGTATCAAATTAATTTGTCCCCATATTGATTTCCAAAAGTTGAGTATCAAAGGACAATAGAACAACAGATGATCCAGTGTCCCTATTTCAAGATGACAGTGCCAGCATCTATTAGACTTTGAACTATCTAACTTTTGCAAACGAACTGGGGGTCCCAAAAATTCTATGTAACATAAAGAACCAGGTTTGTCTCATAGATGCTGACGCTGTACATCTCATCCTCCAAGTCCAAATCCGTGGCCATTGAGTAGCAGAAATCTCCTGCTTTATCTCAATGCTCCAAATATCTTCTAGACTAGTTTTAGGCTTCTTATTCAAATATTCAGATATTAATTTGTATCACTTGGTGGCCTGGTGCCCTAGGAAATCTGTCTGGAAACATAGGCCTGGCAAGCTATACTGATTTTTTAAATTCCGCCAATCAGGGAACCCTTTCTGAATGGCCTGCTTCAACTGCAACCACTTAAATCCTTGAGACTTTGATATGCCGAATGACTGTTGCAGTTGTAATAAATTTAGCATTTTCCCATTTGAGATCACATTGTCTAACGTACGTATGCCTGCCTGCAGCCAATGTTTTCAGAGGATCGCCAATTTGAATCTTAGAGTTTAACCATAGGGATTGACACATGAATTGTTGTATTGGAATAGGTATTAAATTATTAATAAATTTTAATGTGTCCAGGTGGAAAAAAGAATTCTATTGTCCTTATATATTCTAGGCAGCTTGATACTCATAATGTGGTTCAAACGTAATGGGGACATAAGATGACTTTCTAAGATCAACCAGTCTGGAAGATGATCCATGAGTTCAGGAAGGATCCAATACATAACCTGACGCAAAATGAAGGCTTGATGATACCTATAGAAATTTGGAAAATTTACCCCACCGCCCACCGCCGATTGTGGTTTTTGCAAAGATACTAAAGCTATTCTAGCAGTTTTACCCAGCCAAATACATTTTGTAAGAATCCCATTTAATTTCTTATAAAATGAATCATTTCCTTTCTAATCTTCTACATGTTCTTTTAAGTTCTAATAATTCTTCATTAAGATCTCCTTTCATCATGCAGCTGTAGAGCCTTTTACTGCGGGCTGACAAGGTAAATACTCCGACATTCATAGGAATTGAATGAGCATCGGAGCATTTACCTTGCTGGCCCACGGTAAACGACTCTACCGCTGCTTGATAAAAGGAGCCCTAAACCATGGAGAAGAATATCATGTTTTACTTCACCTTTCTCTAAGTGGAGCTATGTGATCTAAAGTTGTTATAATTGACCTATTTCAGCCATCATTCATAGAATCAGTACTATCACTATTGAGTTCCAAAAGTGATTTCTCCTACTCATTAACACTTTAGTAGTCGGATTCAGATTTTTCAAAGCTTTAGGAACTTTTCTCGCAGCCACACTGCGGCCCTTTAATTGAAAAAGGTTGGAGACCACGGCTCTAGTACAATAAAAAATTGTACGGACTCTCCCTTTGAAGCACCACAACCCTTGTCACTGGTTTTGCTGCTGCTGGCTCCATTGCCAGAGATGAACCGACAGCTTAGCCTGCAATAGCAGACTTTTCAGCATTTGTGTGCATACATGTTTAGGGCAGGTCATATCATGCCTTACAATGTCAGAGGGGGTGAGTTGCACCTGACCTTAAGTGTGTTTGTGTGCATGGATGCTGAAAACCCCACCACTGCTAGTAGCTTTAAAGGGATGCCATTGCTGGCTGTGGTGGTGATGCATTGCTCCTACTCCCAAACCTGTTGCCTTAGGTAGATACCTAGTCTGCCTAGTGGCTAGACTGGCCCTGCTTTTGCCCCATCATGCAACCAAGATGAAAACTGCACCTTTGAACCCTAGAAACAGTCTCACAGTACTACTGCTGAGGATCAAGCTGCCAAAGATTTTCACTAGGGGTTAGAGGTGCCATTTGATCACAGACCAGAAGCAGCTGGGTACCACCCCTCTTCTGCTACCAGGGTGAGCCCTCAGTAAAAGCCAGTAAGGAGGTTGAGGGGAAAGGGAGTGCTTATGCTGTTACCAGGAAAAGGTGTGGAGAGGTATAAAAGGTGCTATTAGGTGGGGTGAGGTTTGGGATTATGCTGGATGGCAGGGAGGTGTCTAGAGGTAGGAGGAAGATATCATTGGCTTTTGTATCTGTCCCTTGTTTGAAACCATAGTTTTAACTGGGAGCTAGCACTTGATTGTGCATTGGGACAGATGTCAAAGCTAATATGGAATTTAAAAAATCTAGACATGCCTTCCAATCAAAGTTCCCTGTAAGCTGGGAAAGTGTCTGCTACTGCATGGCTGCCAGTGGAGGACTTGCCTGCCCTTTGCTATTGAAAATGTGATACTGAAACAGCACCCCCTACTGACAGGAATGTACATGGAGGACTCCTACACAAGTTACATTGTTTCCCATTATAAAATGGGAAGTGCACATCTATGTCTGAATCATGCCTAAACCAGACCACTGCCACTCCCCTTAGGGTTAACAAATGTCTGGATTTACCCGGACATGTCCTCTTTTTAGAGGACTGTCCAGGCGTCCGGATGGCTTTTCAAAACCCAGCACTCTGTCTGGGTTTTGAAAATCTTCAAGCTCAGGGCCACGTCTGGAGGGCATCTGAGTATGTGCAGATGCAATGTGGTAACATCACACGCATGTGCGCATGCGTGTGATGTCATCATACTTGCACATGCTCAGGTTTGGGGGGGGCAGAACAAGGCGTGACTTGGATGAAACAAGGCGAGGCTGGGTGGAATTGGGCGGGCCTGGGGGCAGGGTCACGTGTAAAATCTGGTAACCTAACTCCCCTCATCATGCCCCCTTTAAATCTCTGCATCTTCAGGTGTATAAATATCCTAATGGTAGCTTTCTAAAATCACTCTTTCGATATATGCAGTGGCGTACCAAGGGGTGGGGGTGGGGGGGTTCAACCCAGGTGCACGCTTCAAGGGGGTGTATAGCCAGCCAGGTCTGGAATCTCCCACGCTGCTCAAAACGGCACCTCAGTGCGGCTGCCATACTTATTCCAGAGCAGAGTCGGCAGCCGTGCTGAAGTGCAGGAAGGTCCCGCGATGACTATTTCTGCTGCCTCTGCTCCATAAGAGGTAAGTGACGTCGGGGGGGGGGGGGGGGACCGGCAGCCGCAGTCATCGCGGGACCTTGCCGCAACTCCCTGCGTCTGCCGGCCCAGCCCCCCTCCAATGTCACTTACCTCTTACGGAGCAGAGGCAGCAGAAGTAGTCGTCCGGGACCTTGCTGATTTTGATAGAGAGAGAAAGGAGCATAGCAGGGTGGTGAAAGGGGAAAAAGGGGGTCAGGAAGGGTGGTGAAGGGAGAAAAAGGGGGTCAGGGTGGTAAGGAAGGGTGTGGAGGGTAAGAAATGGGGTCAGAGTGATATGGAAGGGGGTGGAGGGTGAGAAAGAGGGTCTGGGTGGTATGGAAGCATGGTGAAGGGTGAGAAAGGGGGTCAGGGTGGTATGGAAGCATGGTGAAGGGTGAGAAAGGGGGTCAGGGTGGTATGGAAGCATGGTGGAGGGAGAGAAAGGGGGCAGATGCTTATGGAAGTGGGGGGATGGGAAAGGAGAAAGTGAAATGCCAGACCATGGGGGTGTGGGAGAGGGAAGTAGAGGAGAGAGATGCCAGACCACTGGAGAAGAGAAAGGAAGAAGATGGATGCCAGACCAATGGAGGTGAAGGGAGAGATGGAAGGGGGAGGCATAAAGTTTCTGGAAGGGGAATAGAAGGATAGAAGATGTGATATAGAAGGGGCAGAGAGAGGGTAGACAGTGGATGAAAGGAAGAGAGTGACAAGAAGATGAGGAAGGCAGAAACCAGAGAAGACAAGGTAGAAATAAAAAAAATCTATTTATTTTTTTGCTTTATGGGAGATGCATCACTGTTTCTGTGGTGTTGCATTGTATGCAGAGTCCAGCTTCTTGGTGCTTCAGTTTAACCTTTGTCTATATATTTTTATTCTATCTCCCCATTTACAAAACTGTAGAGCGTTTTTTAGCGTTGGCATCTGAGCTGTTACCACCATGGCTAAAAACCACACTACAGTTTTGTAAAAGGGGGAGGGGTTAGTTTGTGATTACATACTAGGCGAAGGTGTTTTCTGTGTTCTGTGTGTTCAAAAAAACATGGTTTTCTGTTAGGATTGACTGTGTAGGATTGATCTGTACTAGTCTGGCTTGTTTAGTTTTACAATGGGTGTATTGATGTACTGCTCACTGCTCACTGCAGTATATAAGATGCTGCCTTTTCCTAGGTACACTCATGTGTGACGTGTGGATTGTTACTAAAAATCATGTTTTTCATACAGATGGGGGGGGGGGTCAAAAAATTATGGGCCCCGGGGGTCACATATGCTAGGTACGCCACTGAATATATGTATGATCTAGATGTGTAAATGCCACTTTTTCATGTCTAGATGCTTCTAAAAACACCTTCTTACTGTCACAAGTAGTAACAAGATGAAAAATCTTGCATATTATTAAAGTCCAGTTTCAGATTCCTCTGTGTCTGGTCTTGTACTGAATGATTGAACAGTAATGAATGTTTGAACATGCTCACTTTGTAATACGCATGGAAATACACTTCCAAAATGCCCCGGGCCTACCTTTTTTCCTAGGTAATTAAAAGTATGAATATTATGAAAGTATTGTATAATCCCTTTTTATAATATGGTCCAAATAGAACATCTAAAGACCTCAGCGCTGCTGCTGCCAGTAAAAGCTTAATACTGTTTTCAAAAATTAATTTTAACCATAAAATCATCATCAACAATTTTAATACAAATTACTGCTGTTGGTATATTTAGGCCTGCATGGGTTGGCCCCCAAATACCTAATAGATTGTCTTTCGGACTATACTGCGCTTCCTCAGTTGCGTTCCTCAGGTCACCGGGACTTATCTGTTCCCCCAAGAAAAGAGATCAGATTGCAAACGATGAGAGGAGTGTTTTCCTGTGTTGGTCCTGAGGCATGGAACAAGCTTTCGCAGTATATACGACAACAAGTGGATTTAACGAAATTAAAAAAATTGCCACAGCGTCATCTTTTCTGCATAATTAAATATGGTTGAAGGTGCAGTGATGGTTTGAAGCAGTGCGCCTGTTTTTGAGTCTTGCTGTATATGACATTTTTATGCTTTGTGTTTTACTGTTTGATTAATATTGCTCTTTGTATGTTTTATATCAGTGGTTCCCAACCCTGTCCTGGAGGGCCACCAGCCAGTCAGGTTTTGCCTAATGAATATGCAAGGTGCAGATTTGCATGCCTTTCACTTCCATTACATGCAAATCTCTCTCATGCGTATTCATTAGGGTTATCCCAAAAACCCGACTGGCTGGTGGTCCTCCAGGACAGGGTTGGGAAACACTGCTTTATATGTTGAAAATTATTATGTATGTTAATCTGTGCTTTGCTTTATATAAGGCGAATAATAAATAAACAATTCAATATAATAAATAGTACTCATCTTAATAAATCTGTGTAATCACAACAACTAGGGGATCTCTCTCCAGTATAGACTCTATGTTTCGCTGAAGCTTTATCAAGGATTTCCCCTAAGAAAAAAACCATTCAATTAAAGTGTAACATTTTGTATTCCCTCAAATTTTTTTTTTTAAATATTCTGAAAATTATCTTACGTCCCCAGTGTTATTGCGCTCCTCTTCAGTTTGCAGAACATGGCAGCGGCAGCCTTAACTCATTTTTATAGCATAAACCTAATCACCTGATTATTTCAGCCAATCACAGAACCCCAGTGGTTGGAACAGAGAACATTCAAATCAGTGTCAATGCTGGAGACGGCTGGCTAAGGTAATTTTTTTGAAAATTTTGAAGGAACAGAAAATGTTTTTTTCTTAGGGAAAATCCTTGATAAAGATTTGGCGAAACATACTATAGAGTCTATGTCGAAGAGAGATCCCCTAGCCCAGGGGTAGGCAATTCTGGTCCTTGAGAGCCGGAGCCAGGTCAAGTTTTTAGGATATCCACAATGAATATGTACGAGATGGATTTGCATGCTCTACCTCCTTGAGATGCAAATCTATCTCATGCATATTTATTGTGGATATCTTGAAAACCTGACCTGGCTGTGACTCTCAAAGACTGGAATTGCCTACCCCTGCCCTAGCCGTTTTGATTACACAGATTTATTAAGATGAGTACTATTTATTTATATTTTTGATGAAGAATTTGTGGCTAAAACTAATTTATAAAAAACCTTATTAAGCTTACAAATCTATGATGATTGTGGTGTTATAAGACTTTATGCCACAGGTGTCAAAGTCCCTCCTCGAGGGCCGCAATCCAGTCGGGTTTTCAGGATTTCCCCACTGAATATGCATGAGATCTATTTGCATGCGCTGCTTTCATTGTATGCTAATAGATCTCAAGCATAGTCACTGGGGAAATCCTGACAACCCGACTGGATTGTGGCCCTTCAGGAGGGACTTTGACGCCCCTGCTTTATGCTAAAAACATTTTTGCTGGCAGTGGCGCCACTAAAGTCTGAAGATGTTCTATTTGGAGTGCACTATAAAAAAGGATTGAGGGGTGTAGTTAGAGGGGTACTATATAGGATAAAATGTCTTAAGTAAAGGATCACTTACACGTCACTGATCTGGGAGGCCGCTGCGGGAGCGGACTGCTGGGCATGACGGACCTATGGTCTGACTCGGCAGAGGCGATGCTTATGTTCTTATGTTTAGCGCTGAATGAAAAAGTGCTGGATACTTTGATAGTGTATTACAGTGTATTGCAAACTATGTGCCCCGGAGGATTCCAGGTATGCCCCGATGTGCCAGCAAGGAGGAGAGGCGCCGGCTGACTGCTTACAGGACATGCCTTTCACGGCGAGAGGCACGTCTTGTAGTCAGTCAGCCGGCGCCTGCACCTCTCCTCCTCACTGGCGCCTCTGCTCCTTCTCCTCACCTCTCCCTACCCCCACCACCGGCAGTAAAAGGAGGCTCAGGGACGCAGCTGGAGGACATCTGAGCATGTGTAGACGGCGATGTGACGATGTCACTCATGTGCACTCACCGCGTCAACGTCTATGCATTTCTGGATGCCCTCCAGCCACAGCCCCGAGATGAGTGTGCCACAGCGTAAAAAGTTTGCGACACACGGGTGTATTATGAAAGTACAGTATATGCGTACTTTCAGGTATTCAAAAATTCACTTAGGGGTCCTTTTACTAAGGCACGCTAACTGATTTAGCGCGCGCTAAATGCTAACGCGTCCATAGAATATAATGGGTGCGTTAGCATTTAGTGCAGGGGTCTCAAAGTCCCTCCTTGAGGGCCGCAATCCAGTCGGGTTTTCAGGATTTCCCCAATGAATATGCATGAGATCTGTGTGCATGCACTGCTTTCAATGCATATTCATTGGGGAAATCCTGAAATCCCGACTGGACTGCAGCCCTCAAGGAGGGACTTTGAGATCCCTGATTTAGTGCATGCTAAATCGGCTAGTGCACCTTAGTAAAAGAGGGGGTTATTTATTTACATTTCTTATATGCTGCTTCTATTTGATGTGTTTCATATTTAGGCATTTCCCCCTATCTGTCCCGATGGGCTCACAATCTTACTACAGTAACCTGGTGCAACGAAGTGTTAGGTGACTTGGCTAAGTTCATAGGGAGCAGTGCAGGGATTATTGAACCCAAAACATCAGGGTGCTGAGGCAGGGGTTCTGACCACTAGGTCAGTCCTCCACTAATCTTGAAATGACTGACTTAGATGGGTTACTCTGCATGAAACGGTCCTAAGCCTTTATGTTTGGCTTAGGACCTGGGTGAACAGGGAGTGCATCTGTCTGCTTATCTATTTTTGCTAAACTGTCTGAAAATGTAGGAACAGAAAGGATCATTCCCTCCTATGTGTTCTGTACCTTGTGTCTGATACTGCCAGCTCTTGCTGAGTGTCTGGAGCCCTTAGCCTGCCTGAATGCAGAAAGCACTGGTGTAAAGGGCAACCAAATCACCCAGAGGGAGATTAAAGGTCAGTCCTGGCTTTCTGATAAGCCTATCATGATGCATTATAGCAGTGGTTCCCAATGCTGTCCTGGAGGACCACCAGCCAGTCAGGTTTGCGGGATAGCCCTAATGAATACGCATGAAAGAGATTCACATGTAATGAAGATGATAGGAATGCAGATCTGCCCCATGTATATTCATTAGGGCTATCCCAAAAACCCGACTGGCTAGTGGTCCTCCAGGGCTGGGGACCACTGCATTATAGGACCTGCTACACAGATTTCAGTGGGTAGAATCCAGTGGCTTTAACCAGACCTAGTATTTTGGGTGGCCCAAAGTTAACTTGATGGGCCCTTCCACATAGGGTTGCCAGATTTTACTATCTGGATCCCCTAGACCCGCACCCCAGTTCCATCCTTCCCTGCCCTGTTATGCCCCAGCCCACCCCCACCCACCCCCTGACGCGATTTAGAGGAGGCTTTTCAAAACCCGGACAGAGTGCCGGGTTTTGAAAAGCCATCCGGACCCCTGGACATGTCCTCAAAAGGAGGACATGTTTGGGGAAATCTGGATGTCAGGTAACCCTACTTCCACAACCCCCCTCCCCCCCAGATATATAAGATTCTTTTTTTTAACTTTCCCCCAGCTTTATAACCCCTCTCCCCACATCTGACATCGCTTCCTCTTTCGCCAGTCCCCCACCTGCAGACTGGCATCTTCTCCTGTCTCTGAATCCCCTCACTGGTGTACTTCAGAGGCGGCTGCAGTGATTGTATGCCTCAGCCCAACAGGCTTCCCTCTGCTGCATCCTGCCCTTGCTGACATCACTTTCTATTTTCTGGCTTGCAGAGGGAAGCTTGCTGTGCTGGTGAGGGCAGCAAAAATCAATTGCTGTAGCTACCTCTGAGGTACACTGGGGAGGGGATTCAGAGATGGGGGCAGAAACCAGGCCACCGGTGGAGGAGAAGGAGAGAAGGGAGTGTGGCTGAGCCAAAAATGGGTTAGGCCTGTGCTCACTGAAGGCCACCCGTAGCTACGTCACTGGTAGAATCGGGGATTATAAACAACACACTGTTTTGGGGTGTAATTTCAAAACAAGGACTTGCCAAAAAATCTCCCTCCTGGAACTGGGTAACCTGGGTTAAATGCAAAAAAAAAAAAAAAAAAGTACAATGGCGTACTGGCCACGCAGGCAGCAAAACTAGACCACCAACTATCCAATCTACTGATCACGACACCAGAGTACAAAACTTTCAGAAAAGAAATAAAAACCCTGCTATTCAAGAAATCCATCAAGACAAACTAACACCAAAGGAAGCATTTCAATCCCCCAAAGTAACCCGCTCAACTCTGTAATACTTCTGGAAATGTCCAGGTAACTTCTTATGTAATCCGCCTTGAACCGCAAGGTAATGGTAGAAGAAAAGTCACTAATGTTATGTAACATAGTTGACTTAGGTAATTTCTGAACATAGCTAATTTTAATAACACTAGAGCATTAATGGAGAGAATTATTTTAGCATATAATCAGAAAAATATTTGTGTGAAGAAATGCATTTCACCAAACAATGTCTTTCTGATTTGGTTGCTGGAAAATAGGGCAGTTGAATCACCTCATAGTTTTGAGCTGTTCGTATTATAGTGGTCAACACTAAAGAAAAAAGGTAACAATAGATGAGCCATGGCTCTTTCACACTATCCCATGTGAAGATGTATAACCTTGCTACACAGGCTAAGTGACGGCAGCTGTACTGTAGTTAATCCTTGTTCATATATAGCTCAGAATTCAAACAGATTGTCCTGCCAAGTTATTGCGAAAGCAAGAGTACAATTAAGTGCAATGCTTCTGTCTTGCTTCTGGCTGGTATTTTAGCCAGCAGGAAAAAGGAGGTGATAGTACTCTAAATGGAGTCTCACCAGAGGCTTAAACAGAGGCACTATGTACAATTCTGGAAATTGCAGCTTCAAAAAGATAGGAACATTTTGCCATAAAGTGTATGGGGACAAACTTAAAGATCTCAATATGTACACTGCAGAAGAAAGGTGGGAGAGGGGGGACATATAATAGAAACATTTAAATACCTCCATGGCATAAATGCAAAGGAAACAAGTCTCTCAATTGAAAGGAAGCTCTGGAATGAAGGAGAATGAAGGGAAAAGTCCAAGAAAATATGACTTTATGGAAAGCATGGTGGATGCATGGAACTGCCTCCTGGCGGAGGTGCTGGAGGCAGACTGTATTTGAATTCCAGAAAGCATAGGACAAGCTTATATGGAAACAAGACCTTAGTGGTAGTAAAGGGGCACCATTCTAGAGATGGTACCAACAGAGCAGGAATGACTGGGGATTGCTCCTGCCCTAAGGCCACTGGACCATCAGGTCCCTCTGTGATGGATAGGTGTCTTTAAGGGAGTGTAATAGGAAACCCTGGGCCATTTGAGCTCCAGTCTGGGAGTATTTGGTGTGGCTTTGAGGCCCAATGCTCCTGGCATGCTAAAATTAATCCCAACTTTTGGCTGGGGTTATTTTACCAACATTTTAAGGCATTATGTTTAAAGGTCAATAAAATTAAGTCAATTATCATTCCTTACAGAATTTAGTCAATGGCTCCCGAACATCCATAAATTTCTTGTAACGTCCCTGCTATATGGCCATCATCCGTTCCATTTAAAAGTATGACAAAAAGTGCAGGGTGAGAGGGAGGGGGAGGGTTTTGCATAGGAATTTGATTTGGGGAATTTATGGATAGTTTCTTGTAGGTATCTATTTTTCCGGAATATTAGGTGGGAGGGTTGGGAAAAATAATTGATCATTAATGTCTGTAAGTTTAATGTGCTTTTCTGGTAATATTATATACATATATGAATTATTTGTTTGCACAATTGTAGTTTAGAAATTTAATAAAGATTTAATTAAAAACAAACATTTTAAGGCATTTGCATATTTTGCATCTCATTACTATGTAGCCCATGGTGTCATAAATATCACTGCATTAGGGTAAGACAACCTGCATTAAAGCTCTTTAAAAGAGACTAATAATGCAGGTCATTGCCCTGACAACTTCCCACCTCCCCATGTTAGTACATTTCCCATATACTTTGCCCCTACTAGTTTCATGAACAGCATTGGGGGTGGAAACCACACCTGTATATTTGAAGATTCATGCATAATTTTCACTCTTAAGCAGCAGCTCCAGCAACTACATTTAGAGTGGATAAATATAATTACACAAAGAAATTAGATTGATATATTTACGTGCTTAGAAGCAAGGCTATTTCAGGAGAAAACTGCATGCCTAAATATTATTAGCGATGTTAAGTTTACACCTGATGCAGGCGGACTGATACGCTGAAACACAGTGCCGTATCGAATCTTTGTTACTGTATGCTCTGCTGGACTGAAATAAAAGATCTCTAATTTTTATACAACTGGCTCTGGTGGAAAGCCTTTTTGTCTTGTCCCACTGTTTTCCTTCCTACTTCTTTTGTGGGCCAACCCTATGTTTAGGGTAGATACGAATGCCATGACTTTTACGTGTGCAGGAGTCAAGTTATGAAATGGCCTTGTTGGCCAGATTAGACAATGTGGAGAGAGGAATTCCTTTAGGAAAATGTTGAAGACCCGACTATTCGTTGATGCATTTTTCTGAGCAACTGACTTTATGTTAGACTAAATATGTCTGTTTTATCTTCTTATTTTTGTATGGATTTTTAACTTTTTA
This sequence comes from Geotrypetes seraphini, assembly GCF_902459505.1. Classification (NCBI taxonomy): domain Eukaryota; kingdom Metazoa; phylum Chordata; class Amphibia; order Gymnophiona; family Dermophiidae; genus Geotrypetes; species Geotrypetes seraphini. Next base: position 46,883,412 of record NC_047097.1, read on the forward strand.
TGTATGTAACTCCTTGTAAACTGTTTTGGATAAAAACGGTATAGAAATTTTAAAAATAAATAAATAAAATCTTCCTTATGGACTCTCTGTGACATTTGAGACTTCCAACTGCCATGGGCTCCCATGAAGGTTCAGTATATGGTCTGTAGACTTTGCCTCATGCGGAAGAAAAGTTACTTACCAGATACGCCGCCTGCTACATACACTGCCATAGTTACTGCCATTGCAAACCCAGCACTGATTGATACAATATTCCCAGCAGCTCCTCGACTCAGAACAGCCTGAGCAACGCAACCACATCCAAAAACCTGTGGTACATAAATGATTGAGAATCATAAGTCAGCTATTGAATATCAGTACACTAACCACAATGAAAATTTTCTCTCATGCTACAGAGGCAAACCTTACCTTTAAGTGTAGTAAGAGATTTTTGGAGATATGGGGCACTTATGTTTAACCATTAGACTCAAGAATACGGAGTCTTAATTTGAATAAACTGCACTTGTGATTGCTTAATCACTATTATTACAGTAGGGTGAGATTTTATTTGTGTCATGCATATATCCCTTCAGCACTTTGTTGGACTGACAAAGATAGTAGTTAAAGGAAGGGGAGGGAAGTTGAGAGGGGTTGGCCTATGTTGTGTTACATGAAATGGGGGGAAATAAGATGATAGGATGAGGGGGCTACAAGAACCTAGGCCTCTTGTCTGGAGATTTACATATAGCACAGAATTCTTTTTCCTTCTCTTCAATTCTTTATTATAAAAAGAAACCTGAGAATAGTTGAGATATGTGTAAGTTACCCCCAACTTTACAAAGCCACACTAGCATTTTTAGCGCCAGCCAAAGCAGTACGAATGCCGATGCTCATAGAATTCCTACGAGCGTTGGAGTTTTGTATCTGAGGTGGTGGAAGGTGAAGTGATTTGCCCAAGGCTATAAAGACTATCAGTGAGATCTGAACCTGGTTTATCCTGATCTTAGGGACAGGCGGTGGGAATTAACAACACAAAGAAAATAAAGTTAATCATGTAGTAATATGTCACCATGTTACATGGTCCCAGAGTACAAGGAAGTAATGGTGACAGCAATGGTAGCATTTTTCATTAAATAAAAATCAAAACTCTGTTACATGTCCTGACCTATTCTACCCTGTTTTCATCCTGCTGTCTCTAGATCTGGCCCACTTTCTTCTCTGAGGCCTGACATTCCCCAAGCTTAGCTTTCTCCATATTTGCTCCTGTGCCTTCTTATCCCTCAGCTTACTCCACGGTGTTATATACTGTCCACCCTACTCATCCCCTCCACGATTCATTGCTAATACACTCTCTGTTCCCACTCTTTAACATTTTTTTCTATCTCCTCTTGCTTCCTTCCTAGACTGGCTCCCCTCTGCTTTTTCTCCTCCACCTGAGCTATCCCTTCTGTTTCTCTCTCCTACTCTTCAAGGCCTGACTTTCTGTACTCATTCTCTTTCCTTCTTTCCCCAAGGCCTAGCGTTCTCATTGCATATGCTGTTGCTGCTTGCCACCACTGACCCAGCCTGCTTCCTGCCTAATGCTATTTACTTCCTTCCATGCTATATAAACAGGCAGTGATGTGGGCCTGTCATTCTGACTCATGGCTGACACCTGTTTCCTCTCACTCTCCAAGATTCTGAACCACATAGGCTCATAGAGACTGATTTACTTCTCAACCCACCTCTCTATAGCTGAATTCTAGGCAAAATATGGAAAATCTGCACAAATTTTGCATTGCACAGTTGTACAGAATCCCCCCAGGATTATGTAGAGAAATGCAGCTTTATTTGCCTACAGGAGAATTTACACCTTACCGTCTGGGTATCAGTAACTGTCTGGCAATGATAGAGTGTGGAGTTTTCATTTTCTAAGAGATTAGAAAAATAGGCATGCCAGCAATATATAAAAATGGGCTAGTTATGGATAACGACATTTTTTATTTACAGGCAAAGCTCCTATCTTATCACAAGGCTAATATAAAATCCTGTAGCAGAACCTAAACATCTTTAGTCATCAGGTTAAGTTTGCACTTTATCATACTATAGAGATATCTCTACCTAGACCCAAAACATCAAGAGAAAATAATAAAATCACAGCCTTAAAATATAGAGAGAAGGTACCAAATCTATTCTGAATTCCAGGGAACAGCAGCAGTTCCAGGGTCAGGCTGGGATTATTACGGTATGATTATCATCTCCAGCTGTCTGACTCTTTGAGACAATAAGCAAGAGCTTACGAAGGGGGTAACTGAGAGTACAGTAACAAATGTTAGGGCACTGGCCAGAAGAGTAACAGTGGAAAAGCCAAGGCCAAAAAACAGGTATGACAAAAAGAAAAGGCAAATACTGTAGCAATCTTATAAAGACTTTGGTGACATTTTACTCAGGTGCATTATCAGTTAGCATGTGCTAAATGCTGTGCAGTAGAGAATGACAAGGGGACAAATTTGTTCCTGTCCCTGCAGAAACTCAATTTCCCCGTGAGTTTTTGTTGCTGTCCCTGTCCCTGTCCCATTCCTGTAAGCTCTGCCTTAACTGCACAAGCCTTGGACACTTATGATTTTAAAGTGTTTGAGGCTTGTGCAGATGAGGACAGAGCTTGCAGGAATGGGGTTGGGACAGAAAAAGAACTCGCTAGGAAGGGATGGGAAAATGAGTTCCCGTGGGAACATGGGAAAAATTTGTCATTCTCTACTGTGCAGTTCATTGTGGTTTGCATGAGATTTAATGCACGCTAATCGTTAATGGACTTTAGTAAAAAGACTCCTTTGTGTCCTTATCAATCACATACAGTAGATAAAAGTTAAGATTCTGGAAATTGTTACTCAGAGTGGTGGATACTTCCTGGTACAGCTGAGCAAATCAGAAGCCATCCTTCACTGTCCAATCATGTGAAGGCAGCAACAGACAATGAACATAAGAACATAAGAATTGCCACTGCTGGGTCAGACCAGTGGTCCATCGTGCCCATCAGGCTGCTCACGCAGAGGCCCTTAGGTCAAAGACCAGTGCTCTAACCGAGTCTAGCCTTACCTGCGTTCTGGTTCAGCAGGAACTTGTTTAACTTTGTCTTGAATCTCTGGAGGGTGTTTTCCCCTATAACAGTCTCCGGAATAGTGTTCCAGATTTCTAAAACTCTCTGGGTGAAGAAGAACTTCCTTACGTTTGTAAGGAATCTATCCCCTTTTAACTTTAGAGAGTGCTCTTTTGTTCTCTCAACCTTGGAGAGGGTGAACAACCTGTCTTTATCTACTATGTGTATTCCAGTGGTCTCAAACTCGAACCCTTAGAGGGGCCACATTTTGGATTTGTAGTACTTGGAGGGCCGCAGAAAAAAATAAGTTAATGTCTTATTAAAGAAATGACAACTTTGCATGAGGTAAAACTCTTTATAGTTTATAAATCTTTCCTTTAACAGTTAAAGGAAAGATTTATAAACTATAAAGAGTTTTACTTTATGCAAAATTGTCATTAACTATTTTTTTCTGCGGCCCTCCAAGTACCCTATTTTTTTTGCAGCCCTCACATTTAAAGTTTAATATCTTTCCTTTCTCAAAACTGACACATTTAAATCACTATATTGAAAATAAAATCATTTTCCCTACCTTTGTTGTCTGGTGACTTTATTATTCTGTGCGTTTAACTATGTTTCCAGGGTCTTCTTGTCCTTTGACTGTTTTTCTCTCCATCTTCACTTTCTGCCTTGCATCCATCTTTGGCATTAACTTCTTTTTTTTCCAAAATCTACGTTTCCATGTCTTACTTCCCTTCTGTCTCTCTCTTCTTCTGTCCCTATTTCCATGGTCTGACATCTCTTCTTTCCTTTCTCTCCCCTCCTTCCTTCCTTCCTTTCCCCTGGTCTGGCATCTATCTCCTTCCCTCCCCCAACTTTTTATTTCTTTCACCCTGCCCCCTTCTTTCTTTCTCTCTCTCTCCGTGCCCCCTTTCTTTCTGTCTTTCTCTCTCCATGCCCCTTTCTGTCTGTGTTCCATCTCCCTTCTTTCTTTCTGTCTCCCTGTCCCCCCCTTTCTTTCTTTACTTCTCCCTACCCTCCCCCAAGCCACTACCATCTTGGAACAGGCCGCGCCGAGGTCTTAACTCTCCCTGCTTATCTTCCCCAGCGCGGGGCCGACCAATTCTAACGTCGGGGAGGGACTTACGGGCCAGCCAGGCAGCGATTGGCTGGCCTGGAACTTCCTCCCAGACGTTAGAATTGACGTCGAGTGGTGAGAATTGGTCGGCTCCGAGCTGGGGAAGATAAACAGGGAGTATTAAGACCTCGGCGCGGCCTGTTCCCCAATGGTGGCGGCGGCCTGTTCCCCAATGGTAGTGGCTTGGGGGAGGGCAGGGAGAAGTAAGACCTCGAGCGCTGGCCTGTTTCCCGATTGCGGTGGCTTGGGGGAGGGCAGTTATAAGGGAAGTAGATTGGAGACCCCTGCTTTAGTCAAGGACAGATTGCGGACCGCAAAATAGTCCCTGGGGAGCCACATGTGGCCCAAGGGCTGCGTGTTTGTGACCACTGGTCTATTCCCTTCATTATCTTAAATGTTTCGATCATGTCTCCTTTCAGTCTCCTCTTTTCAAGGGAGAATAGGCCCAGTTTCTCTATTCTCTCGCAGTACGGCAACTCCTCCAGCCCCTTAACCATTTTAGTTGCTCTTCTCTGGACCCTTTCAAGTAGTACTGTGTCTTTCTTCATGTACAGCGACCAATGCTGAACGCAGTAATCCAGATGTAACCAGGATTTAAAAGTTACCTGAGTGAGAAAAACAGGTTTAAAGAAGATTTTAAAGGGTTTTAAAGCAAAGAAAATCTGGAATGCAAGACCTGTGGGGTTTTTTTCTATTTTGAGAAGTTTGGTTTGTGTATTTTTTATATTGATGCAGTTTTGGTATTCTGTTGCTGATCTCCTACACAGGTTTGCTGTCCTAGTGCAGAGATCAGCATCAGCTGCTTGAACATTCTAACTGTCAGATTACTCTGCATTTTCTTTGCATTGAATTTTAGTTGCCAGGCATTAGACCATTCCTCTAACTTTTGCAGATCCTTTTTCATATTTTCCACTCCCTCTTCGGTGTCTACTCTGTTACAAATCTTGGTATCATCTGCAAAAAGGCACACTTTTCCTTCTAACCCTTCAGCAATGTCACTCACAAACATATTGAACAGGATTGGCCCCAGCACCGAACCCTGAGGGACTCCACTAGTCACCTTTTCTTCCTTCGAGTGACTTTCATTAACCACCACCCTCTGGCGTCTGTTCGACAGCCAGTTTCTGACCCAGTTCACCACTTTGGGTCCTAACTTCAGCCCTTCAAGTTTGTTCAACAGCCTCCTATGAGGAACTGTATCAAAGGCTTTGCTGAAATCCAAGTAAATTACATCTAGCATATGTCCTCGATCCAGCTCTCTGGTCACCCAATCAAAAAATTCAATCAGGTTCGTTTGGCACGATTTACCTTTTGTAAAGCCATGTTGCCTCAGATCCTGTAACCCATTAGATTCAAGGAAGTACACTATCCTTTCTTTCAGCAACACTTCCATTATTTTTCCAACAACTGAAGTGAGACTTAAGATCTCAATGTGTATACTTTGGAGGAAAGGCAGGAGAGGGGAGATATGATAGAGACGTTTAAATACCTATGTGGTGTAAATGCACATGAGTCGAGTCCCTTTCATTTGAAAGGAAGCTCTGAAATGGGTATAGGATGAAGTTAAGAGGCTGAGGAGTAATCTAAGGAAATACTTTTTTTACTGAAAGGGTGATAGGTGCTTGGAATAGTCTCCCGGAAGAAGTGGTGGAGACAAAGACTGTGTCTGAATTCAAGAAGGCATGGGCTAGGGATGTGGGATCTCTTAGAGAGAGGAAGAGATAAGGTTATTGCAGATAGGCAGACTGGATGAACCATTTGGCCTTTATCTGCCATCATGTTTCTATATGATCTTTTGACTCACAATATGTTCATAGCTTCTGGAATAGGGGACTGGATATTCTGCCTGTGACTAGCAGTGGAAGGAAAAGACAACCTTGGAGAGAAACTCTGCTGGTACAAGCCTAGAGGGAATATCCTTATCTTTGGCTCCAGGGCAGGAGTGATCTTCCTACGCTCTTGCCCCATGCTGATCACCCATCCAAAATGTCTGCCATCTAAGTTAAGAAAAAAGTTGCTTCAGAACTGCAACTTCTGGCCTGGGCTGACCTGCTGAATGAAAGGAGAGTGCTAAGTGAGTGGATTACTGTGCCAGCCGCCTACCAGTGCAAACTGGTCCTAGCTCTGTCCCCGTCCCCACAAATAAACTCAAACTTGCTGAATGGAACTCACCCTGATGAAAGCAGGACTAAAACATATTTAGAGCAAGTGGCGTCGAGCACTCTCCTAATTAGCCATGGGATGGAACATTATAGATAGCATCATGTCAGAGGGATGGAGCTACCACTATGCACGACCAGGAGCTCTCTGCCACCAGCACCTCTCTTGCTCTGCCTCTTCCCGTGGATGTTGCCGACAACACAGAACTGCCTTGACCGATGACAGTCTTACAATATTGCTCATAAATTTTGCTGCTGGCTTGGGCAAACACATGTTATAACTGAATGATCCTTTCCTCGATGGCAAGAGGGATCACACAAAGGATTCCAGGTAGGAAACTGAGGAATTGTGCCAAGAGTCGAACCTTCTTTTTTCCCCTTGTTCTGACACTCAGGAAGAGGCCCTCGAATATTGATGCTTAGAGAAAAGACAAATTATGGAATCACAGATCTTTGCTTATTTCAGGAAATCAGACTGGCTGTAATCTTACATTTTACTTAAGAGCAAGTTGTTTTTCGGCATGTTTCTATAATAGAATTCCACTCAGTGCTGTGGAACGTATTCTTCCTCTACAGGAACAAGTGGTAAGAAGAACAGAGAAGATACTGCCCCAGAATTAAAGGTGGCTCTATCCTACCATAAAAGGAGTATAAGGAGAGAGTCTGAAAAGGGGTTATGCTAACAATGAAAAAAGGCAGGAGCACTGACAGAACAGAGAGTTAAGCTACAAATCTGAGAGCTGAGGAACAGGAAAATCACTTTGACTCACTGCCTGCAGTGAAGGAGGAAAGGAAGAGAATCAAGGATGAGGATGAACTAGGTGTGTGGAGTGTGAGGAGCAGAAATTCCAAGAGAGAGAATTTGGTGCCGAAGAAACTTTTGTACAGCATTAAATTAGAAATGTACGCACTCAGGACAGAGAAAAGTTATTTACACTAGGAAGAGAGTAAAGATAAAAAGTAGATTGGAAAGGGTGGGCTTAGTGTGTTGTCAGTGGCATCATAGTGAGGGTAAGAGGCACCCGTGGTAAGGTGCCCCTCCCCCCGTACCTTTTTAATTTTCCAGGCGAGAGCAACAGCACGAACTTGCTGCCCGCGTCATGTTGTCTATCCCTCTGACGCCACTTCCTAGGCGCAAGGCCCATATGTGATGTCAGAGAGAGGCGACACCGACACAGGCAGCAAGTTCATAATGCTGTTCATGCAGGAAAAAATGAAAGAGGTACAAGAGAAGGGAAGGGCACACGCATGTGGCGGGGGGGGGGGGGGGTGGAGAGGAGGACGGGTGCCTGTGACCTTTATAAAGACCGTGGCTGGGGCGGACCGACCCCTCCCCCCTTACTACACCAGAATTTATCAATAGCCTTCTTATTCTCTACTGTCCATCTAAAGCCCTTCGCTCTATGAATCAAAACCTCCTTGCAGTCCCATCATTAAAGCAGATTAACACATTAAGGCTGAACAATTTCGCAGTGAATGCAGCATCTTTTTGGAATTCTATTCCCAATTACTTCCGCGAAGAAACATCTCTGCCCCATTTCAAAACAAAGCTGAAAACATTTCTATTCCAAGATGCTTTTGAAACTAAACTGCCCTTCTAAGGGCTAAATACTTAACAAAATTTTTAATGAAATCTCCCTTCCTATTGTTTATCCCTTATTTGTTCTCTTTTCTCAAAATATTGTAGTTCTTCCCCTTTTTCCTTCTGTTTTTGTTTGTCTTTAGTCAGAGGTTTTTTTCTCATTTTTTTTCTAACATCCCCTGTCCATTTATTGTCAATCTCTAATATTGTTTTACCATTGTAATTCTATTTTATTGTACACTGCTCAGAAGTCTGATTGAGTGGTATAAAATGTTTTTAATAAACTTGAAACTTGTTACAGTGACAGTGCTGCATATTGTAGTGCAGAAGGTTCAGGTTCAATTCCAGTCTCCGGCTTCTGTTTCCTGAGCTGCCTGCCCTTTTAAGGGCGACCCAGTATGATTTTATTTCTACTTCCCCTCCTACTGTTTTTCCCCTAAATTGTTATCCTTTATCTTCAAAATTGTAGTTCTTGCCCACTTTCCTCTTGTTCCCATTCGTTACGGTTTTATGTCTCCAAAAGTCTTTGTCGTCCCCTGTCTTCTTAAATTTGTATTTTAGCTATTGTATGCTTTTATGATTTTGTTCACCGCCTAGAAGGCTGATTAGGTGGTACAAGAAATTTTAATTAAACTTGAAATTTGACTGGGGATGCTATAAAGGCGGACAGGGAGAAAGGGAAGAAGAGAACAAATCTCAGCCATCGCTCTAGAGTGACACCTACTGTCCAGACTTAGGAATTGTGTGTACCAGGTTTCAGAAAGATCAGTGATTTATGTCGCTTGGCAGGGGATAGTCACAGCAATGGCTATGTGTGTGTGTGTGGGGGGGGGGGGGGAGTTTGTTTATAAAATAAGAAACCCCTCTCCCTTCCCTCTCTGGCCATTTGCAGTGACACAGAAAATGGTATCAATCTTACTATTAACAGATGTGGCAGAATAAACGGGCAGCAAATGAGGGGGGAATATGACACTAATAAATGTTGAGGTGTGTGAAATGAATATTAAATGAGAGAGGAAGTCCAAGGAAAGGCAAAAATTATGAGAGAAAGCAAATGAAGAATAGATGAAGGGGCTGATTTTATAATGGGCGCCTAAATTGGCTGGCACCTAGAAAAATGGCGTCGGCCACGTGTCAGTCACACTTAGGTGCCATTTACAGAATTGCAGCTAGCTAAAAACCTGGGTGCCTGAAATGTAGGTGAGGGTTTTAAAGGCCCACATTTCAGGTACCTAAGCTTTTGGAGGTGCCTAAGTCACGTTCTGCCCATAGAAATGCCCACTTAGGCATTAGGCGCTGCTAAGTGCCATGCGATAGGAGCCTTTCTTATATAATAATAATAATTTTATTCTTATATACCGCCATACCCAGCGAGTTCTAGGCGGTTTACATTAATTAGATTAGGATCCGCATATACATGTAGATTTACAACCAATTTATCGGATTTACAACAAATTTAGTCAAACTTGGCAGATGAAGAAGGAAGATTTACAACCAATTTATCGGATTTACAACAAATTTAGCCAAATTTGGCAGATGAAGAAGTGAGAGGGTAGAAGAGGAAGGGGGAGAAAGGAGCTATCATGAAGGAGGGGATAAGCCGAGCAAGGGGCCCTGATATTATCTGAGGGGTTGGTTAAGGGTCTTGTTTGCTGAAAAGGTAGGTTTTGAGTGATTTTCTGAAGTCGAGGTAGGTGGGAGCCTTGAGTATCATTTGGGCTAGCCATGGGTTCAGCTTGGCTGCTTGGAAGGCAAGGGTTTTATCTAGGAATCTTTTGAGTTGACAAAGCTTTAGCGAAGGGAAGGCGAACAGCTGAATTCTGCGGGGTTTCTTGTTGGTGCAGTAAAGGTTAAAGTGGGGGGTGATGTATCTTGGCGAAAGGCCATTTATCGATTTGTAGCAGAAGCATGCGAACTTGAAAAGAACTCTGGATTCGAATTGCAGCCAGTGAAGTTGGTGGTAGAACGGGGTGATGTGTTCCCATTTCTTCAGGCCATAGATGAGGCGAATGGCGGTGTTTTGGATCATTTTTAGTCTCCTGGTGGTTTTCTTTGTAGAGCTCAGGTAGATAATATTGCAGTAGTCCAGAATGCTGAGAATGGAAGATTGTACTAGTAGGCGGAAGGAGGAGTCATTGAAGTATTTTTTTATGGTACGGAGTTTCCAAAGTACCGTGAAGCATTTCCTGACAATGAGGTCGGTGTGATTTTCTAGGGATAAGTTTTTGTCTAGGGTGACTCCCAGTATTTTTAAGGTGTGTTCTAGGGGGAAAGTCAGAATTGGATAGGTGCCTATCACCCAATTAAATATATATTTTTTCCCAGTTATTGAGGGTTTTAAGGGTATTTTGCCAATTAAGTTAGGCACTTAATTTTAGGTGCCCTTTATAGAATCAGCCCCAAAATGCATTTCACCCACCCATGCCCCTCCCACGGCTACACTCCCTTTAGAGTTGCAATCTTTGAAATTTAGGCATGTATGCTATAGAATACGGCATACGACAGATTGATGCACAACTCATAAAATTACTACCAATGAAGTCCTTGTTAATGCTAATAATTGATTGTTATCCCCTAATTTGCTACTTATTATCTGCATGGATCTTTGATACGCACTCAAATTTGCACTGCCAACTTTGGGCGACCTCTACAGAATCAAGTGGAGAGTGCATGAATGCAAAGGGGCGTTCACGTGGCTGGAGTACGAAAGGGCCAAGAGCAGGCTGCCATCTACGTGCACAACTTCAAGAATACAGTGAGTTAAGCACGCTTCGTCTCATTTAGATTTCTGCATTTTATGAAAGGTTTGTAGCTGGCGTGACGGCAGGTGACTACAATTTTGGCATGCCAGTGCCAAGATACATTAGTATTCTATAACAGAAGATATGAAAGTATTATCGCATTAAAATCTTCTAAAATTGCACACTTTTGTAAAACTTTGGCACCCTTTGATAATGTCTGTAACCGCTTTTGTGGTTTTTAAAAAAATATTTTTGTATAGTTTGCAGCTTGTCAGCATATTTAAGTAATTATCTATATAGATATGCATATATCATAAATTGCTTGTAAATATGTTTTATGTGCTTTTATTGTTAACTTTAAAAATTCAATAAAGTCTATTTTACAAAAGTATTCCATAACAGAATCCAGGCTCCCAGATGCCATTATAGAGTAGGCTCTGAGGCCCGGATTCTCTATACCAGGGGTGCCCACACTTTTTGGGCTTGCGAGCTACTTTTAAAATGACCAAGTCAAAATGATCTACCAACAATAAAATTTAAAAAAAACACAACGCACACTGTACGCATAGAAAATGTTAATTATCATTCCTATTCCAGGGTTTTTCAAAGAGGTCAAAGCAGATGACTCTATGCACTGTCACCTCAGTAACAACCATACAAAAATAGACAAATATACCCCCCTCCCTTTTTACTAAACCACGATAGCAGTTTTTAGTGCAGGGAGCTGCGCTGAATGCCCAGCACTGCTCTCGACGCTCATAGACTCCCTGCGCTAAAAACATCTATTGCAGTTTAGTAAAAGGGGACCTTAGTGTAAAATATAGAGAGCAACTATAAATTCAGACACATTTTGATCACTAAATTTAAAATAAAATCATTTTTCCTACCTTGTCTGGTGATTTCATGAGTCTCTGGTTGCACTTTCTTCTTCTGACTGTGCATCCAATCTTTCTTCCCTTCTTTTAGCCTGTATGCTTCCTCTCCTCCAGACCTCATTCCCTCCCCCAACTTTTCCTTCCTCTCTCCCTGCCCTTTCTTTCTCTCTGCCTCCCTTTCTTTTTTTTCTATTTCTCTTTTTTCCTTCTGTCTCCCTGCCTGCCCTTTTTCTTTCTTTCTCCCTTCCCTCCCCCAAGCCACTGCCACTGCCATCGGGGACCAGGACCCAAACCGCCACCAATAACAGGCCCGAAAGCTGACGCCGCCCCAAGCTCTCCCTGCTTCGGCCGACCAGCATTCCTCTCCCCGATGTCAATTCTGCCATCGGGGAGTTCCTCTAACCTGCCATCGGGGAGCTTCACTAACCTGTCTCCCGCCTTAGCCCGTAGTGAATGCTTGCTTCAGGGTTCTCAACATGTGCGTGCCAGCTTCCCTTCTCACCCCCCCCTCCCCCCGGGACATAACTTCCGGTTTCGGAGGGAAGAGAAGAGAAGCTGGCACGCACACGTTAGAGCCCAGAGCATAAGTTCGCTACGGGCTGAAATCTCCAAGCCGGTTTTTTTTTTAATGTTCAGCAGCGGCAGCAGCAGCAAATGACAGCTGGGCAGACCGCCCAGCTAAAAGGCCCTAGGGAGAACACTGGAGAGGAAGGCTGAACGGCCCGGTAGATCAGGACGGCAACACGAGTCTATCACGGAGCCCGGGATGGGCTCCGCGATCGACTCACGTTACCTTCCTGAGCTACCGGTCGATCGCGATCGACGTATTGGGCACCCCTGCTCTATACAGTGCTGAAATTGGCGGCCACCTAAAAAGTGACTGCCGATACTTGTCAATTATGCGATGGCACTGCATAAAGAATTGCACCTCTGGAAAAGATAGGTGGCAGAAATGTAGGCCATGGTTTTCCAGGCCTACATTTCTGGTGCCTATCTGTGACATAAATCGTGCCTACGTAGGTGTTTTAGGCCACCTAATGCCACTTCAGGCATTAGCCATGCCCACGGTGGCACTAGGTGGCCTTGAAACTCAGTTAAAAACGTCATTTAAACAGTGGTTTTTACTGAGCTTGGGCGCCTAAAACATCAGCACCAGTTAGAGAATCTGGGCCTCACTGCACAGCACTGGAGCACCTAGAAGAGTGCACTCACTTATGGAATTGCCCCCACAAAGAAAAATTAAAGAAGTTTGGACTTTTCAAATGGACAAGAGACTACTGAGGGGGAGATACGATAAGAGATCTATAAAAGTATGAGCGGAATGTTAGATAAACACTATCAGTGGCTTACTTTTCAAACTCTAGGGAGCATGCCATGAAGTTGCTAAGTAGTACATTTAAAACACATTGGAGAAAATATTTTTTTCACTCAACAAATAATTAGCTCTGGAGTCAATTGCCAGAGGAGTGGCAAGAGCAGTTAGTGAAGCTGGATTTAAGAAAAAGGTCTGGACTAGTTCCTGGAGGAAAAGTCCATAAATGGTTATCAAGGTAAACCTGGGGAAAGTTTCAGCTTCTTTCAGGAGAGAAGTAGCTTGGAATCTAGCTATGATCTGGGATCCTGCCAGTATGACCTTGATTGATCACTGTTGTAAAAAGGATACTGGATCTGATGGAAATTTAGTCTGATGCGGTATGATAGTTCTTATTCTGAGGAAAAGATGCTACAGAGTGTTAAAAGACTTCTCTGCCTATTATTCACCATGTGGAGTACTACTACTAATTATTTCTATAGTGCTACCAGATGTACGCCATGCTGTACAGAGTCACGAAGAAGACAGACCCTGCTCAAATGAGTTTACAATCTAGCCAGGGGTGTCAAACCTTTTGGCTTCACTGGGCCGCATTGGCCGAAAAAATGTTTCTGGGGCCGCACAAACATGCAAACGCTGCAGCAAGACACAGGAGGGAGCCGGCAAGATGGTAAACACCCGGAGGCAGCAGAGGAAAACACTACGTCGCCTTCGACCGGGGCCGCACAAAATACTTCACAGGGCAGCTTGCAGCCCTTGGGCCGCAGGTTGGACACCCCTGATTTAGACAGACAAGACAAACAAATAGGATGCAATGGATACAGTTAAGGGGAATGGTTACTTGCTGGCTAGGTTGGTGGGCAGTAGGGGGAATGAGGTTATGGATTAAAGGCTATATCATAAAGGTGGGGGTTTCAGTCTGCTTTTAAACAAGAGCAGGGAAGGGGCTTGGTGGACAAACACAGGTAATTTATTCCAGGCAGAGGGAGCAGCTAGATGAAAGGAATGAAATCTCTCATCCACTAAAGATCTTCACTATAAACGAGTTTTCTACTCCATGCTTACCTTCCTAGGAGTCAAAACTTGGAATGGCCTTACAGAAAAGACCAGAACTGAACCTTGCCACATCATCTTCTGAAGAAAACGGAAAACCCATCTGTTTGATACTTAATCTCATTTACCCTCTCTTCTTTCCCTTTCCCTTCCTCCTCTCTCCTCTTCCTCTCCCTCTTACCTATCCAACTCCTCCTTTCCCTCCTCTTTCTCTTCCCTCTTCCCTCTCTTTACAGTCGCCTTGAGCCTGTATAGGTATGAGCGACGCACAAATAAAAGATTAGATTAGATCTGAGTACCACAAGGATCTCCCTTCTAACCACTATGATATAACATCTTCATGACTACATTGAACTCAATAAGCCTCAGACCAAGGGAATGGCTCTTCTCATACGCAGTTGATGTCTTTCTACTAATCCTTGCAAGTCTGAATCAAGTTTCAAGTTTATTTAAAATTTCTTATACCGCCCAATCAACCTTCTAGGCGGTGTACAAATTTGTAAAAACAGAAAACAAACTTTAACTAAGATACAAGTTTCAGGTAACAATACGTCCCCAAACTGTAACTATAAAAACTTTAAAAAAAACAAAGACAAACAAGAACAAAAGATAAAAGGCAAGAACTACATTAGGCAAAGTAAAAGAGAACAATTAGGGAAAAAACAATAGGGAGGGCTGCTGTTAAACTCAATAGTATTTTCGCTCGATTGCCCTTAAAAGGACAGTTAGGCCTCAAAGGCATCAAGGAAGAGAAATGTCTTTAGCTTCATCTTAAAGTTATTAAGATTTGATTCTTCGCGTAAATAATTTGGAATATTATTCCAAAGAGAGGGGGCAGTGGTAGAGAAGATAGTAGACCTCATTCTATATATATACTTCAGTGACGGTATAGAGAAAAGGTTATTAGCTGTTGATCTTAGGGACCTAGAAGGAATATAAGGGGTAAGAAGATTATTTATAAATTCAGGCTGATTGTTTTGTCTAGTCTTAAATGTTAACAGAAGAATTTTGAATCAAGCAAGCATGGCTACAATATTGTTCGGAACACTAATTAAAGTGCAAGAATGGGTAGGGAGATACCATATTAAATCAAATACAGAAAAGCCCCCAAATTATTATGGCTTGGGTGACAAATACCTAATCCTATCTACTATTACTCTGACAACTGGAACCAGCTTCAACACTGAGAAAATCTCCAAAGTACTGGGAGTCACCTTAGATAGCTTGTTAAGTTTTGAAGATCATGTTAACAACTTAGTCTGAAAATCCTTTCTTATACTACAAAAGCTAAGAATGGTAAGATCCTACTTCTTCCAACAGCACTACAGGATACCAGTGCAGCCAAAAATACTATCTGTACTAGACTACTGCAATGTTCTATGCTCAGGTATCTCCGTGAAATTAATGGAAAAACTCCAAATGATACAAAACACTGCAGCAAAACTCATATACTACAAATCAAGATTTGACCATGTCTCACCACTGCTTATAGACTACACAGAATAGTATTCTTATACCAAACAGAATAGCATTCAACCTATGTTGTGTAGCATTTAAAACGCTATACGGTGGAGGCCCTAACAGCTTTTCCTAGATTTAGGGCTCCTTTTACAAAGGTGCGCAAGGGCCTTAACGCGCGGAATAGCGTGCGCTAAAATGCCCCGCGCGCTAGCCGCTACCCGCCTCCTCTTGAGCAGGCAGTAGTTTTTTGGGTAGGGCGCACTAATCTGGTGTGTGCACTAAAAACGCTAGCACACCTTTGTAAAAGGAGCCCTTAGTGAACTGTTAGGTAGATCTGCGGATCAACCTAACTCTAACAACCTCACCCTATCATTCCCTACTCTGAGAGATATAAAATACAAGACATCTCACAGAAAATCATTCAGCTACCAAGTGTGATCTCACTTCCTATTGAAATTCACACAACCATAGTATACATGCTTTTTCACAAAAATTTGAAAACATGGGTTTTAAAGAAATCCCTGCTAGGGGTCCAGAGAGACTCAGACTAATAATACAAGTCATCCCAAACAAAGACAATGTTAATGACTGTATGTATAATTTGATAACGTTTTGTCGCATGTATAATTCTTTGTAACATATTTAACTCTATAAAATTCTATATAACAGTATTTTGCCTGTAACCCACCTAGAACTCTAATTAATGAAGATTCAGCAGGATATAAGCTTGCACATGACATAACATGTTCTGAAGTGTGTATCTACTTTTAGATGATCTGCACGCATGCATTCCCAGGGGGTACTTTGGGTAGGGTAGAGGCGAAGCTTTGGATGTACACATGCATTTTATAAAACATGCATGCATCTTTCTTCAGCAGCGTTAGATTTTCACCAGTTGACCACGCAGATTCCTGAACTTTCAAGGAATACAGATTTACGAGCGTGACAATTTTGCATTCTGTTTAGAGCTTACTTTACTCAATACCAGGCTTATTTATCAGGAAGGGTAGTGGTGCAGACTTGCAGGAAATGTAGGGACCAGATCACTTCTTTAATCAGGCTTTTTAGTACTGCCCTAAAATTTGATATTTGGGGGGGGAGTGTTAATAAGGTTTCTTGAATGCCTAACAAATCAGAACTTCCCTGTCTCCTCTGCTGGCTGACTATTGGATAAATATGAATTGTTGCATATTTGGAGCAGGGGTACTCGTCTCTTTATTCGCAAGGCTGCCTTAATAAGGAGGAAAACTATTTTGAGTGTGTAGATTCACAATCACCTCCCTCATTTTGGAACTGGCATAATCGTCTTCATAACCTGATGATGATGAGAAAATGATCTCCTTCAGTTTGTTCAGAACTCTGTTGCACGCCTCATATTCCTCCAATGTCACTATGCCCATATTACCCCTCTCCGCAAGGCACTTCATTGGCGCCTAATCTATTTCTGAATACAGTTCAAACTTCTCTTATTGACTGACATTTGTAAAAGTGTATTTGCTCTGCAGCTCCTTGGTATCCCTTCGCTCTCCTTTCTCCCCTCTGGGCACCTCACTCATCAGACCCTTCTACCTTGCCGCACCGTATGCCTGGAACGAACTACCTGATGGCAGTATTCAAAGCCAGACTCAAACTTCAACCCCCCTTCCAAGCACTAATATCTGTTTTACCATTCCTTCTGTAATTCCCCCACCTGAGAACTTTGTACAAAGATGCACCTTCTTGTCCAGTTTGTATTGACTAGATTGTAAGCTCTTTTGAGCAGGGACTGTCTCTTCTGTGTTTTGATGTACAGTGCTGCATATGTCTAGGAGTGCTATAGAAATATTTATCAGTAGTATATTTATTGGGAGAGGGGAGAAGATGAGACAAGGGGGTTTAAGGGAGCAGCTGCTAGTTCTATGTAGGGGATGGGGGGGGGGGTCCAGAAATGGCATGGTGGAAAACAAGTAAATATTGAATGTTAATAATGTTGATTTATTTGATGTATTTTTGCATTTTCTGTTTAATAGAAAATGTTGACTCCAATAACATGAATGTACATGCATAGGAGATAATTCCTATATATAGGCTTCCTGAGGGTATGTATTGCCTATTCTATAAAGGATAATAATAGGTGCCAGATTTCCTTTATTGCTAACATAAATATGCACCTATAATTTAGGCCATGTGCACTTATGACAGCCATAGATGCCCAGGTCTAAATGTCAGAGATAATGCATAGCTATAGCATTCTCTAAGTTACAAGCAAAAGTGTGAGTCCCACCCATGCTTCACGCAGACTCTGTACACACATCTGTCAAATACACATTATACCATATATGTACATATCTACAGAACAGTGCTTAGACAGATTTTTAGACTTTACATATATCTATCCACATATGTGACCCTTCCCTGGGAAAAGGTGACTAACCTCCCACCCCCTCTTACAAAACTGTAGCACGGTTTTTAGTGTTGGCTGCGGCATCAGAGCTATTGCCATTTCGGCTGGCGCTAAAAACCGCGCTACAGTTTTGTAAAAAGGGGATAAAGTAATGTATCCAAAATGTTGAGAATGGCCAATTTTTCATGTTATGGTTCTGTAAGCAGACTGCAAAAGTTGCATGTGTGAAGTTCTTTAACTTTTTTTAAAATTTTTTCCCACATAAAAATATGCAGTTTATATTTCAAATTGTTTGCTCTAACAGAATTCAGTAAAATCTCATTGTTTTTGTTTCAGGTGAATTTAGTTACCTTTGCCCAGAGATCTTCATTTGCCATTTACAAGAGCAACTGGTGCATAATTGTTAGTGTCCAATTCATAGAATTACATGTACAAATTAACATATTTTTGGGAACAGATGTAATATTGTGTGGTTTTGGGCTGCTTCTGGAAGTCTATTTTGTAAAGGCACATACAAGGTGCCTGTCTTGTCTTCCTAAAACATGTTTAAAGTACACTCCTCCCTCTGTATTTGCGGGGGTTAGGGGCAGAACCGGCCCATGAATAAGGAAAATTCATGAATAACTTTTGGGCCGACTCTGACTCTCCTCCGCCTCCCTCCCGCCTTCCCCTCGGCATCCCGGACCTTACCTGGTGGTCTAGAGGTCTTTCAGGGCAAAAACGATCTTCCTACGCTCCTGCCCCATGCAGATCACTCATCTAAAATGGCTGCCATGAGTTCCAGTATTCTCTTGAGACTATGATGAGAACTCACGGCAGACATTTTGGATGGGTGATCAGCATGGGGCAAGAGCGTAGGAAGATCACTCCTGCCCTGAAAGACCGCTAGACTACCAGGTAAGGTACAGGGAGGTCCGGGAGGCAGGAGGGAGGTGGGGGTGATTTCGGTTTTAGGAAATTGTGAATAATCGAAATTGCGAGTCCTAAAAACGCGAATCAGGAGGGGGAAGTGTAGGTGCATTTTTGGACTTTTTGCATAGATGTCCTATTTTAAAATCAGACCCTGAAAGACTGCAAAATATTAGGCAAACTCCTTTCCTTTTCACATCTCCTGCAAATACAGCTCACGCTGACCTATGGCCTGGCTTTCCTGGGTAGACCTGTTCTTGCTGTTGGAAACTAAGCAGTGTCTGGCCTGGCTAGTACCTGGATGGGAGACCACTAGAGACCACCAGGTGCTGTAGGGCAGGCTACAGGGCCCTATGTTGGGCAGAACAACATAGTGAACTACGCTTCACAGGAGAAGGCAATGGCAAACCGCTCCTGTACTCTGCCTTGAAACATGACAAGGTAAATTCCCCACTGTGTATACAGAGCAACAAGAGGCAACAGAAATATCAACCAAGGAGATACTTTATTGAGCCATTAGAAAAAGACAAAGTCTATAGTATAATGTCCATCTTGATATGGATGAAACTGAGTCTATCTTATCATTCCCTCTGTAATTCTCCCCCCCCCCCCCAGCACCTTCTTATCCAGTTTGTCTGTCTTGACTAGATTGTAAGCTCTTTTGAGCAGGGACTGTGTCTTCTGTGTTTTGATGTACAGCGCTGTGTATGCCTAGTAGCGCTATAGAAATGATTAGTAGTAGCAGTCGTTCATTTTTAAAACAGGCCTAGTCCCAAACGTTCAAACTGTTTTGTAAAATGTTGATTATCGCTGCAAGACATCCAGGTCCTAAGCCCGCCCTACTCCCTCCTAAACATCCCCCTTGGAATTTAGGCAAACAACAGACGAACAGCATAGAAAACCGTCTAGAAAATAGGTTCTAAAAATGGCGAATTAAACGTTTTGGCGATTTAACTGCCCGCTTTATGCCATTTATTGGACATTTATCTGTTTTGAAAATGAGCCCCATAGTCAGTTTATTTATTTAATTTGTTTTCTATCCCATCTTTCCCAAAGAGCCCAGGACAGGTTTCAGGTCAACAAACAGAATATACAGTGGTAATGTAAAAAACTGGTTTAGAGGGTTCCTAGAACAAAGAACATATAAAATGTTTTCTGAAGATAAATATTTTGCCTCATGGATGAATTCATGTGGAGTACCACAAGGTTCTCCTTTATCTCCTATGTTGTTTAATGTTTATTTAGCGTCCTTGGTCCATCTACTTCAAAGATTACAAGTGATGTTTTACATTTATGCAGATGACATCTCTATATTGCTATCCTGTAAGAACATTTCCAATGAACTAATTACCCAAATTTCTAACATTTTGGAAAAGGTAGAACTATGGATGCTACAGGTCAGGCTGAAGCTTAATCCTGAAAAAAATAGTTTTTTTCTGGCAAGTCCTAACGAAAAAAATTCAAGAAACAAACATCCAACTGAAGCGACAAAGCTTTGGGATAGCATCAAATCTGAAAATCCGGGGGATTACGTTGGATCGTAATTTAACTTTTAGGAAACATACAGATTTATTAATTAAAAAAAGCTATGCATTATTATGGAAATTAAGAACTATCAAAAAGTTTTTTTGATAGAGAATCCTTTCGATTACTGGTCCAATCTACCGTATTATCTACTTTGGACTATTGCAATATAGTTTACTTGGGGTTTCCCCAAAAATTTTTATTAAGACTTCGACTGGTACAGAATGCTGCAGTTCGCCTGATTTTTTATCTTAAAAAAATACAATCATGTTAGTCCTTTTTATGCCAAACTGCATTGGCTGCCTTTTGAGGCCAGATTGTTTTTCAAGTTTGGGTGCTTCTGTTAAAAGGCGCTTTTCGGATTATTGCCCTCATATCCGACTTCCTATTTGAAATTCTCTTATTCAAAAGGTACTAGAAATTTGGGTAAGTTTATCTTCCCTACCCCAAAGGCCTGTCGTTATAAGACTTTTTTGGACAGGACTTTGGCGTACCAGGCAGGGAAAATGAACTCTTGGTTAAGTCCGATGATTGTTCAATCCTACTCTTACCTTACTTTTAGGAAAGCATTAAAAACCCATTTATTGGACAAACAAGAATGCTATTTTTGATATTATAATGAGGTGTTTCGGTTCCTAGTCTTTTTAATGCATGTTTTTATCTTTTAATTTTTTGTTATAGTTTATTATGTAATACTAGATTGATGTATGCAGTTTGTGTGTTTTGAAATTGTATCATGTGCTGAAATGTCTCAGCTTTTTCCTGTTGTGAACTGCCCAGAACTACTGGTAGGGCAATATATAAGAAAATAAATTATTATTATTACAAGTTTTTTCAGGTACAAGTTTTATCCTAACTCGACACATGCTAGGGATCTAATACCAATATCCAATAAACAGTTACAGGTTAAATTAGTCATAGTTACAGTGCATATGAGAACATAAGAATTAGTGCTACTTGGTCAAACCAGTGGTCCATCGTGCCCAGCAGTCCGCTCATGCGGCGGCCCCCAGGTCAAAGACCAGTGCTCTAAATGAGTCCAGCCTCACCTGCGTACTTCCAGTTTAGCAGGAACTTGTCCATCTTTGTCTTGAATCCCTGGGGGTTGTTTTCCCCTATAACAGACTCCGGAAAAGCGTTCCAGTTTTCCACCACTTGAAACTTACGTTTGTACAAAAGATTCATAAGAACATAGGTAATGCCTCTGCTGGGTCAGACCAGAGGTCCATCATGCCCAGCAGTCTGCTCACGCGGCAACCCATCAGGTCCAGGACCTGTATAGTAATCCTCTATCTATACCCTTCTATCCCCTTTTCCTTCAGGAAATCATCCAGTCCCTTCTTGAACCCCTTCTTGAACCTTCTTGAACCTTCTTAACCGTACTCTGTCCTATCACGCCCTCTGGAAGCGCATTCCAGGTGTCCACCACCCTCTGGGTGAAGAAGAACTTCCTAGCATTGGTTTTGAATCTGTCTCCTTTTAATTTTTCTGAATGCCCTCTCGTTCTTGTAGTCTTCAAAAGTTTGACGAATCTGTCCCTCTCCACTTTCTCTATGCCTTCATGATCTTGTAAGTCTCTATCATATCCCCTCTAAGTCTCCGCTTCTCCAGGGAAAAGAGCCCCAGTTTCTCCAATCTTTCAGCGTATGAAAGGTTTTCCATACCCTTTATCAAATGTGTCGCTCTCTTCTGAACCCTCTTGAGTATCGCAATATCCTTCTTTAGGTATGGCGACCAATATTGGACGCAGTACTCCAGATGTGGGCACACCATCGCCTGATACAACGGCAGGATAACTTATTTTGTTCTGGTTGTAATACCCTTCTTGATTATACCTAGCATTCTATTCGCTTTCTTAGCGGCCACTGCACACTGTGCCGACGGCTTCATTGTCTTGTCCACTATTACCCCAAGTCCCTTTTTTGGGTACTCTCACTCAATGACAGCCCTCCCATCGTGTAGCTGTACCTCGGGTTTCTGTTTCCTACGTGCAAGACTTTACATTTCTCTACATTAAACTTCATCTGCCATCTCGTCGCCCACTCCCCTAGTTTGTTCAGGTCCCTTTGTAAATCTTTGCAGTCTTCTATAGTCCTAGCCCCATTAAATAGTTTGGTGTCGTCTGTGAATTTTATTACTTCGCACTTCGTCCCTGTTTCTAGATCATTTATAAATACATTGAATAGCAGCGGTCCAAGCACCGACCCCTGTGGAACACCACTCGTGACCCTCCTCCAGTCCGAGTAGTGGCCCTTTACTCCTACCCTCTGCTTCCTACCCACCAATCAATTCCTGATCCATCTGTGTACGTCTCCTTCCACCCCATGGTTCTTCAGTTTCCGAAGTAGGCATTCATGGGGTACCTTGTCAAAGGCTTTTTGGAAGTCTAAGTATAAGATGTCTATGGGGTCCCCTTTGTCCATCCGTTTGTTAATTCCTTTGAAGTGCAATAAGTTCATCAGGCATGATCTTCCCTGGGAAATAGAATAATTGCCTGACCATCCTCATTTCAAATGTTCCCTCCTACCAATCTTTCAGGAAATCAATCTTTGATAAATTTCTCTGACTCCTTCCTACCTTGCTATATTACTGAAATATATGTTGCATCTCTTTCTTTTTCCATTTTTACCAAACCTCTCGGCATTCTAATGTAATTCCTTTTTCTGGTTCTTACCAACCCTCTCTTGGCACTCTAATGTAATTGATATTTGTTACCAATGTACTTGACAATATTTTTCTGTAACATCACTGTATATGTACAGTCTCTTCATCTGTAAACCGCTCTGAACTGCTTGTGGTATTTGCGGTATACAAAATAAAGTTATTATTATTGTCTCCAGGGTTAAAAGTTTAATAGTTACCTGAGTGAAAAAAAACAGGAAGAAGATTTTGAAGGGTTTAAAGAAGCAGAGAGGGTCTGGAAGGAAATAATTTTTTTTTCCTATTTTGAGAGATTTAGTTTGTGTATTGTTTGTATTGGTGCAGTTTTGGTTTTCTGTTGCTGATCTCCTACACAGGTTTGCTGTTCTAGTGCAGAGATCAGCATCAGCTGTATGAACATTCTAACTGTCAGATTTGACAGTTGGGAGAGTGTCTTGGATCTGTATGGAGGTGTTTTGGTTTCTGTGCCTGGTGAGAAGGTAATTATGGTGGTTTTTATTTGAGTTTGTGAAGGATTATGAAATTCTGGTTAAGGTCTGAAGTTTGGTATTGATGCTGGTAATGTTTGAGAGTCTGAAAAGATTTTTTGTGATGTTCTGTGAGAATCTTCTGGGAAATGTGTGAGAGATTCCCTGTCTTAAGAAATATATGGTGCTGAGTTCTGAATAATCATATAATCACAGCTATAATCCTATTAAAAAGTTAACCATTTATATTTATACAAAATACATTGTTGAAAATATATTTGTGAAGTGCTCAGACCAAGAAACCCATATAGTAGTGATGTCACTACAATGAGGTTTACAAGGGGACCATCATCGCCTTCACGAGTCCCCTGCCCTCCCTCTATATACTTTAAAACCTATAACCTAACTGATAGGTCCATCCAGCTTGTGGTACTTATCTGTATTGGGGAGCAGTTAGTGCTGTTGACTCTCATTGGTGACTTGTTAAAATTAAAGTGCAAGTGCTTCAATAAAGTCCTAAAAGTTTTTTCTTTTTTGAATGAATTCCCGTCCCCCCGACCCGGATTTCGTCTCTTCGTCAGGGAGGGACACTAAGAAAAAATCAAACGAACAGTGTGTGTCAGCTTAACTTAACAAATTAAATAATAATAGTAACTATAAAGTCTAAACACTAATCATTTCCTAAAAAGCCCTATATTCAAGTTCTTACCAGTTAAGTAAATACTGCAAGTTTATATGTTTTATATGTTATGTTTTGAAGCAACTTATCTGTATATTTTATTTTAACTAACACCAGTTTACATGTCTTACTAGTCCACTATATTTTATTAGTTTATAGATTTTATTGTTTTAACCTTTTAATATTACTATCTTTGTTGTTTTTGTCTCTCCTTATACCTCTCCTGTTGACCCTCCTGTTTTCTAATGTATATTCTTTCAGATCTCTGCAGGCCTTCTTGTTCCTCTGAGAGACCGCCGCCGCGCAGCGGCGGCGCGGACGACTCCGCCCACTCCTCCCTACCGGTAGCACCTCCTATATATTCTCCTGCTTTGCGGCGCACGCCGAAGGAGCGCACCTAAGGAGCAGGTCCTGCTCCTTTATGCGCTCCTTCATGCAGCTTCTTCTGACTCTGACTGTCTTTCTTCACTCTCTCTTGCTTTTTTTCCTTAAAACTTGTTCAAACCTGCCTTCCTTTCTTAGAACCTTATTCCTTCTATGTTCTCTTCTTCCTCCATTTCCCCTTATTTATAACTTAAATAATCCAAATACAATGTCTACTATTCCCACTATCTGGGGTCATCGACACTACAAACATACTTTTCACCCAACACCTATCACCTATCACCTATCACCATCCGTCCCAGACACTACATCACCATACCATTACACTCACCTAATCCTATCAATCTCAAACAACACAGTTCTTCTTCCAAACTTAACTCAGGCCTGATCAACGTACGCTCTATAAAAAACAAATACCATTTAATTCATGATACCATTATACAACACAATCTTCAAATACTATGTCTCACTGAAATCTGGCTAACTACTGGAAAAGAAGCTTACATAACTCAAGCCTGCCCCCCTAACTACAAAGCTATTTTTCAACCCCGTCAAAATAAAAAAGGAGGTGGTCTAGCCGTTATCTACCATTCTTCAATCATCCTCCAATCTATAACAACTAATCTATCTTCCAATACACCATTAGAAACTCTTCAATTCTCCATTACACGCTCTCCTACTCTTAATTTTCTTCTGATCTATCTACCCCCTCCAATATCAAAACTCTCACTTGCTTCCCTGATCGCTACAATATCTGATTTTAATATCGCCTACCCTGAGTCTATAATCCTCGGAGATTTCAATATTCATTTTAACTCTCCAAATCACCATAATACTTCTGAACTATTAACTCTGTTCTCTGACTTATCTCTTTCCCCACTCATCCATACACCTACACATTCCGCCGGAAATACTCTTGATATGATCCTTAGCCCTAACTCAATCGATCATCTTTTCCAAAATTTCCATTTTCTCTCAGTACCATGGTCAGACCATACTCTTATTACCTGGCAATTTGAATTTCCTCGACATCAACATCTTGATCAACAAACAACTAATCACTCTATCACCAGCGATCTCAACAAAATAACACTTTCCGATATTCAGTCTTCTTTTGACTTAAATCTTAAAGATTTTTCTTCCCTTCCAATCACTGAACAATTCCCACTCTGGGAAACTTCTACTGCATTCCTACTAGATTCCTTGATTCCAAAATCTGATAAGAAGCCCACCTCTAATCAATGCTCTAAAAAAAAAAAAACATCACCCCTGGTACAATGAAAAATTAGCCCTTCTCAGACGCCAACTCCGGTCAGCCGAAAATAAATGGCGCAAGACCCGCCTTAACAATCATCTAATCCTATTTAAAGAAAAATCCTACTATTATAAAAAAACTATCCTACAAACTAAAAAAGACTATTATTCCAAGCTCATTTCATCTACCCATAACACATCCACCCTCTTCAGTTTAGCACAGTATCTTTCAAAATATTCCAAAAAAAAAAACCAAAACCCCCCTATCTCTTCTTTACCATCAGCAATAGAACTTTCACAATTCTTCGACACAAAAATCAAAGATATAAGATCACTATTAGGTCCTTCATCTTCTATTTCCTCCTCTCAAATTTCGGATAACTCAATACAACTACCCTTTAGCTCCTTTGCTAAATTCAACATGCCCTCTTTATCTCATCTATTTCTTACCTTACAATCTCTTAACTCCTCTAATAATTCTACGGAAAGTATTCCCCCTTTTCTTCTCAAAAAATTCTTTTCTTTTTTCGGGCCATATCTGTGGGAAATGATTTCCAAATCTTTCTCCGACTCCTCTGTTCCAACCGCTTGGAAAACAGCTCTTGTTTTCCCAAAGCTCAAACAATACAATACAGATCCTACCCTACCTAAAAACTATCGCCCTATAGCCAACCTACCTCTAATCTCTAAACTTACTGAAAAAATTATTCACTCTCAATTAACAGAATTTTTCGACAAAACTCACGCTCTTCATCCTTGTCAAACTGGATTTCGTTCTTCATACTCCACAGAATTATCCTTATTAGGTCTTATTTCAACTATACACTACTATCATGAACATCAGAAATCTGTTATTTTAATATCTCTAGACTTATCTTCAGCCTTCGACACGATTGACCCTTCTCTTCTTCCGTCCAGACTAAAAGACTGTGGTATCACAGGCAGTGCCCTTTCCTGGTTTACATCCTATTTTCATGAACGTTGCTCCAAAGTCCAAGTAAAAAACGAAACCGCACCAACCATACCACAAACATTTGGAATTCCACAAGGTTCTATTTTATCTCCCTTACTTTTCAACATATTTCTATCTCCTTTTCTTACTTTGGCACAGTCTATAGGATTCACAATATACGCCTACGCTGACGACATACAGCTCCTTCACCCTATCAATACCTCCAACATCTCAGACATAAATCAAATAAACAATAAATTAAATACTATAAGTGACTGGTTATATTCAAATAAACTCTCACTTAACGTTGAAAAATCTTGCGGGCTTCTTCTACCAATAAAAACATCTGAATCACTATTAGGAACAATATTAATCAAATCTCGACCTCTCCAAATTGAAAACAAAATAAAACTTCTTGGTGTTATACTTGATAGAGAACTTACTTTTCACGACCACATAAGTTCGGTCGTAAAAACCTGTTTTTATAAACTCCGTACCATTAGATCACTATGCCCTTTACTAGACACTGACTCAATTAACATACTGATACATTCCCTAGTCATTTCCCACCTAGACTACTGCAACTCTCTTCTAAACGGACTTCCTCAAAAAGAGCTCCGACGTCTTCAATTAATACAAAATTCTGCCATAAAACTAATATACAAAAAAGGAAAATTTGAACATGTTACTCCTCTACTCAAAGAAGCTCACTGGCTCCCTATCACCCACCGCATAACCTACAAAATCATTCTACTCTCATTTAAAATTAAACATTCCCATCAACCACTATTCCTCGATAAACTACTAATTCCACAATGTTCCCCTCGCACACTAAGATCTACTGACCAAAAACTCCTTTTCATTCCTTCTCTCAAAGATTTCTACTACACCCGAAAAACTAACTTTGCAGTAACCGCTCCTACACTATGGAACTCTCTTCCACAATACCTTCGGGACGAACAAAATCTAATCAACTTCAAGACTGGCTTAAAGACCTTCTTGTTCCAAGACGCTTATGACCGTCCCTAGATCCCTTTCTCTCTTTTTTACTTCACCTTTTTAATGTAAGTAAGTAATCACTCCAACAATGCTCACATACCCCACTTGTTCAATCCTTCCCCCATCCTTTCCTATCTTAACTTTATGTAACTTCTCCCTTCCTTCCCCTCTTATCCTCACTTTCCAGTTAGTCTAGTTAATGTCATTTTCGTTCACTTCATTATATTTAAATTATTATTTACTTTTATTATATTTTGTAAACCGGCCAGATATTCATTTGATAGTCGGGATATTAAAAAACTAATAAACTTGGAAACTAATAAACTTATAGGTTTTAAAGTATATAGAGGGAGGGCAGGGGACTTGTGAAGGCGATGATGGTCCCCTTGTAAACCTCATTGTAGTGACATCACTACTATATGGGTTTCTTGGTCTGAGCACTTCACAAATATATTTTCAACAATGTATTTTGTATAAATATAAATGGTTAACTTTTTAATAGGATTATAGCTGTGATTATATGATTATATAGCAATTATCGTCACAGAGTACAAAGAAACTTATCTCTCTAATTTGTAGTCAGCTGAGTTCTGAATAAAATTTCAGTCTGCTCTTCTGTGAGAATCTTTTGGGAAATATTTGAGAGATTCCCTGACTAAGAAATATATGGTTCTAATTTCTGAATAAAGTTTCTGTCTGTTATTCTGTGAGAATCTTTTGGGAAATATTTGAGAGATTCCCTGACTAAGAAATATATGGTGCTAATTTCTGAATAAAGTTTCTGTCTGTTATTCTGTGAGAATCTTTTGGGAAATATTTGAGAGATTCCCTGTCTAAGAAATATATGGTGCTGAGTTCCGAATAAAGTTTCAGTCTGCTCTTCTGTGAGACTCTTCTGGGAAATGTTTGAGAGGATCTTTGTGTGACTTCTGTGGTGCTGATTTTTGGAGGAGATTTTATGAGAGATCCTGTGACAGATTCCTGTGAAATGTTGTAAGAGAATATTGATGAAAGAAAGTTGGTAAACTGTTTTGGGAACCTTTTCCTGAGAATATCTGTTGTAAACAACAGACACAAGCGAAGCTCACACCAGAACTTTGTTTCTCCACCGGTTAGAGGTTGTAAATTCAAAAGTCATCACCAACATCTTTTCTCGCATCAAGCAGCACTATGGGGTAAAGACCTAGAACAATTACTCGTGCCTACTACTTATAGGGAATTCAGGAAACGCCTAAAAACACATCTGTTCCTGAAATACTTAGAAAACCAACCTATACAATCTTAGTCCTCAACAAACGATCTCTAGAACTATCAATCACTAAGTCTGTACTTTGTTTATCCCACTCAATTTGTAACATCTTTAATCATTGTAAACCACATAGAACTTCATGGTCCTGCGGTATATAAATTGTTATTATTATTATTAAAGTTTATTTGGAATTTGTTTTTTTTTTTATTTGAGAAATAGGAAATTCTTGGACGGAAAAAGTGTATAGGGTATATCAATTATCTGGGGGTTTTTTTAGCTTAGGAATTATTTTAGGAAATTTGGGGGTTATTAGATTAGGATAGGGTTTTCCCTTATTGGTTTGTTTAAGTCAGAGTAGTAGGTTGGTTCCAGCAAGAGAGAATCTACTAGCAAGAGATTCTGCTAGCAACAGCGCGCCTACGTGGTACCCCTACATAGCAAGAACATAACTCAAATATCCAAATCTGAGGAAAAAGAAGAACTTTTCAGAGGGGAAGTAGAATCTCTTTGTTTAGATTTGATTTACAGCATTTGTTTATTGAATTTTATTTCTATTTCCAATTTAGAGTGCTTAGTGCTTCTTTATATCTATTTTGTTATATGTTTAATAAATATTTTTTATTTTCAAGGTTATACCATTTTATTATTAATTTTTTTTAATGTAAATCACTCCTTCTCCTGGGAAAAGGTATCAATTTAACCCTCGGTGTGCACGGTGTGCACGACTACAAAATAAATCTTATTTCAAGAGGGATACCTTTTAACTCAGTCTGAGAAGGAGGGGGTTACATTATCTATCCCCACTTCTTTGTAATCTATTGGCCATGGGCGAAGGAGTTAGGTGAAGAGGTATGTTTTTATTGCTTTCCTAACGTTGAGGAGTCCTTCAAGGGATCTAATCTGTGGGGGCAGTTGGTTCCAGTGACTCGGTATGAAGTGGGATTAGGAACATCGTTTGGCAGTTTGCAGTTGAAGGGCACAGCCAGGGGGCGTTTTGAGGCATATTTCATCCTGTTTGGCACGTACGGAGAAAGCTTGGTCTTCACATAGCCCGCCATCAAGCTGTGCAAGGATCTGAGTGCTAGCATCAAGCCCTTGAAGACACAACGTTTGGCTATGGGCAGTTTTTTCAACTTTGTACTATTCTGAATTTTCAGATAGAGCAGGGTCCCTACAATGATCCTCCTTTAAATCAGTTTTTCTCCTCAAAGAAGTTTTCTGAATGCTCAGAAGTGCAAAGGGAGGTCCGCCATTTGTAAGTTCCACCATTGGTGGGGGATTCGGCTACTTTTAACTGCTCTTTGGTAAAAGGGTCCCTTAGTCATTTTAATCAGACATAAAGAATAGGATGCTAGACAAAATTAGAAAACATATTTTAGGATGTACTGTGAGCCATGGGGCTGTCTCTGAGATCAGTGGCATATGTGGACTTTTAATGCATTTTATTTTTATTTAAAAACACTTTTATCCTGCGTAAATAAACAAATTATGTGGGTTACAGAAGTACATGCACAAATCAATAAACAGATCTTGGATACAAACAGGAGAAATTGCCTTCACAACGGTGAACAGCAAATAAAACAACAAAGGTGAGTTCAGCCTCTTTGTAAATAGACTTGACACGATCGTGTTTCGACCCATAAGGGCCTGCCTCAGGAGTCTTGTGATAAATTTGTTCGTGCAATTTCCATAAACACTTCAATACATACTATAGTGAACTGCAGCGCTAATGAACGGCGTCTGCTGTGGTCCACGGTAGAGAATGACACGGGGAAAAAATCTGTCCCCGTCACCACCCCGTCACCGGCCCACCATCCTCTGCACCGCCCCGTCACCGCCGATCCCTTCACCGCCCCGTCACCGTCACCGCCATCCCTTTCACCGCCCCGTCACTGCCACTGCCATCCCATTCACCGCCCCGTCACCGTCCCCGCTGCATCCATATAAGCCTTTTTCCTTTCACTCCCTCCTTCCAATTTGAGCCGGGAACACTAGCGATCGCACGGTCCCCGCGGCCACTACCTGCCTGCCCGGTCGATCCTGGTGTTTGGCCGGCTCTCTCCCTTCTCCTCACCTTGGTTTGTGGGTTTTCTTTTTCGGCAACCTGCGCGCTTTCCCAGGGAGCCGCACACGCGCGGCTGCTCAGTGTTCGATCTTCTGCTCTGCTGCAACTTCCTGTTTCCGGTTGCGTCAGAGCAGAAGATCGAGGCTGAGCAGCGGCGGGTGTGCGCGGCTCTCTGGTAGCGTGCGGGTCGCCGAGGAGGAGGATCTGCGGACTGGGGTGAGGAGAGGGGAGAGAGCTGGCTGGACACTGGAATCGATTGGGTGGGCGGGTGTGAGCTGTGGGGACCGCGCGATCCTTCATGCCTCACTGCGGGGGACAAGACCATTCACCGCCCCGCGGGCGGTGAATGGCCTTGTCCCCGTCGCCGCAGCGACTGCTAGTTTTCTTCCCCGTTTTCGGCGGGTGACCCCCGGCTAAAATGCGGTGGCCGCGGGTAAACCGCCACCGTGTCATTCTCTAGTCCACGGTACAATTTTAAAGAGACTGAACACCAAGTGGTCACCTTTGTTGTATTTGTAAATCAGTAAACAAACATAAAACAACACAATTTCTTTTTTTTCATAATCGAAAGAGAAAAACGTCCAAAAACCGGCCTAAGTCGGCACTTGGACGAACATTTCTCAAAAATGTCCAAGCGCCGAAAATAAAAATGGGTTTTGGACGTATTTCTAAACGACCTAGGCCTTCATAGTGCCACTCAACGTCCAAAGCTAAACGGGGCGTTTCGGGAGGCGTGTTGAGGGCGGGAGTTAGGCGGGACCTGGGCCGGCTTAGACTTAGTTGTACAGCATGTATAACCGAAAGTTTAACAACAGAGCCTAAATGGAACTTGGACGTTGTGACTTAGACCATGTAAAACATGGTCTGTCACAAAAACCCACCTAAAGTCACCAGATAAGCACTGCAAACACATAACACAGACCCCCACACACTACCCCAATGATCACCGGCCTTCCCCCACTCCCATAAAAATTTTTTTAGAACTTTAAAATTCAGCCTGGCATAAGAAAGCCTAATCGTCCAGCCCAGAGGCAGCCTAAGTCGTCCTATGGAAGGGACCCATGGAGGGGAGGACCCATGCCCATAAGCCCCTGTAATCACTGCATTGATACTTAAACATGTGCACTCCCCTATATACCCCCAAAACCCTTTTTTACTGGCATATAAGTAGCTCCTGCAACCATAAGGGCTATTGGGGTGGTAGATAAGTGGGTCTAGGGCATTCTGGAGGTGGTTTGGGGGGCTCACTGTCACCTATAAGGGATCTGTAGTGAGGAGAAGCCATGGCACCCTTTTTGTGAAGTTCACAGCAGTGCCCTGTAAGGTACCCCACTATTTAGGTGGAATGTCTGGGTATGCAGTCCATCACTTTCCAGACCCCTCCCATGTCCAACAGGACTTGTTCTAGGAGTTTTGGACTTGGACGGAAAGTTGGACAGAAATGTGGTGTGAAGATGGACGATTTAGTGGCTTGGACGATCAGATCGGCAGGACGTATAATTAGACAATTTTCAAAAGTAAAAAAAAGTTGGACGTCTCTTTCGATAATGTGTCTTAGGCTCTTTTTAACTTTGGACGACTTGCGAGATGGACGTAAACGGACTTAGACGTCCATTTTGATTATGCCCCTCCACGTGTATATATATATATATATATATATATATATATATATATATATATATATATATATATAAAGCAACAGCTAATGATTTAATAGCTCAGTTGAACAGATTTCCATTTCCAAAAGCTTTCTGAAAAAAATAAGCCTTCAATGACTTGAGAATGTGTGAATAGAGTAAACTTATTTGAAAATGAATTTTCTTTTTAGTCCTTAAAAGGCGTATTCATATAATCATTCTGTACAAAATGTTTGATTTTGTTAAATGTAAAATTGATAAATAATTTAAAAACAAAAAAAAAGCCTTCAATGACTTGCGGAAGGATAATAGCACCAGAATCTGATGGCTATTAATAGGTAAAGCATTCCACATACACGGTCCAGCAACACTAAAAATTCTCGAATGCATTGTGGTTTGGGAGACAAACTTCAATGAAGCAGTTCCCAACAAATATTGTGACTCTGATCTAAGCGATCGAGAGGGTGTAAGACAGGGGAATCAAACTCAGGCCTGCGGGCTAAATTTGGCCTGTGGGGGTAATTAGATTTGGCCCTCTGTTCCTTCCCTCCCTCCATCCCAGTCTCACCTTCAAAGCAACTTGCAGCTGTAGTGAACCTAGCAGGCTGCCGTCGACCTCCGCAGCATATTCCCTCTGTTACAATCCAGCCCCACACCTCAGAAGAGGGGCGAGACCGCAGCAGAGGGAACATGCTGCGGAGGCTGACGACAACCTGATAGGATCGCTACAGCACCAGCGGACCTCTGCAGGTTGCCCTAATTAGGTGAAGGTGAGACAAGGGGGGAAGTCGGAGGACGTGACAAAGGGGGAACCTGCAGGCCTTCGAGGGGGAAGAGGGGGCCTGGTGTAGAAGTACAAAGAGATGTGCATATGCCGAACCTGAGGGGGAGAAGGGGAGGAAGAAATAATGGGTCAAGATGTATGTAGTGTCTTTCATCCTGGTGGAATTAACAGATTCAGAAACATTCATTTGCATGTGCATATGATGTGGCTGGTATTCAGTTTCCAAACTGAAAAGGAAGAAACCGTTTTTATTACCCAAGTAATATTAAGTTGCAGCATGAAATCACTCAGAACCAGCAGCAAAGTTTATCCAAATCATGCAATACAGAGCTCTGTCAGACCACGCCTAGTTCCTGATGCAAACTTCTTCCTAGTCTATAAAAACATTCACATGACTGATGTCTTGGGGATTAGGTCTTGTGAAATACAGCTTGTTAATTCTTGGCAATGTGTTGTGCCTTATGGCAGTATAATTATTTGCAGAAAACAGTTTTATTTAAAAAGAAAGATGGATTGGAATCCAAGTCTTCATCAGAAAATGAAATAGATTTTCCAGAACAGATTTAGCATCATAGAAAGTGCAATGGGGTGAGGAATTTTTTTTATTATCATGTCATCTGAGGTGATTGTGAAACATTTTAAAATGTGAATCAAAAGGAAATACAGATGTTTGACATTATTTTGTGTTTATGGTTCCTTATGTGTTGGAAATTAAATGCGTATTAATACTACTAAGATTGCTGTAATACAGGGGTTCTCAATCCAGTCCTCAGGGCACACCCAGCCAGTCTTATTTTCAGGATATTTTTGTGTGGATATCTGGATATCTCGAAAATATGACTGGCTGGGTGTGTCTGAAGAATAGGTTGAGAACCCATGCTATAATATAAGAACATAAGAACATAAGCAATGCCTCTGCTGGGTCAGACCTGAGGTCCATCTTGCCCAGCAGTCCGCTCACGCGGCGGCCCAACAGGTCCAGGACCTGAGTAGTAATCCTCTATTTATACCCTTCTATTCCCTTTTCCAGCAGGAAAATGTCCAATCCTCTCTTAAATCCCAGTACTGTATTCTGCCCTATAACGTCCTCCGGAAGCGCATTCCAAGTGTCCACCACACGTTGGGTAAAGAAGAACTTCCTGGCATTCGTATTGAATCTGTCCCCTTTCAACTTTTCCGAATGCCCTCTTGTTCTTTTATTTTTTGAAAGTTTGAAGAATCTGTCCCTCTCTACTCTCTCTATGCCCCTCATGATCTTATAAGTCTCTATCATATCCCCTCTAAGTCTCCTCTTCTCCAGGGAAAAGAGACCCAGTTTCTCCAATCTCTCAGCGTATGAAAGGTTTTCCATCCCTTTTATCAGACGTGTCGCTCTTCTCTGAACTCTCTCGAGTAACGCCATATCCTTCTTAAGGTATGGCGACCAAAACTGGACACAGTATTCCAGGTGTGGGCGCACCATCGCCCGATACAGCGGCAGGATAACTTCTTTTGTCCTGGTTGTAATACCCTTCTTGATTATACCTAGCATTCTATTCGCTCTCTTAGCAGCTGCTGCGCACTGTGCCGTCGGCTTCATTGACCTGTCCACCATTATCCCCAAGTCCCTCTCTTGGGTACTCTCATTCAATAACATCCCTCCCATCGTATAGTTGTACCTTGGGTTTCTGCTTCCCACATGCAATACTTTACATTTCTCAACGTTGAACTTCATTTGCCATTTTGTCGCCCATTCCCCTAGTTTGTTCAAGTCTCTTTGCAATTCCTCACAGTCCTCTTTAGTCCGAGCTCCCCTAAATAGTTTGGTGTCATCTGCAAATTTTATTATCTAACACTTCGTCCCTGTTTCTAGATCATTTATGAATATATTAAATAACAGCGGCCCGAGCACCGAGCCCTGCGGAACACCACTCGTGACCCTCCTCCAGTCAGAGTAGTGGCCCTTCAACCCTACCCTTTGTTTCCTACCTGCCAACTAGTTTCTGATCCATCTATGTACGTCTCCGTCCACCCCATGGTTCTTCAGTTTCCGGAGTAATCGTTCATGAGGCACCTTGTCAAAGGCTTTTTGGAAATCAAGGTATATGATGTCTATGGGGTCACCTCTGTCCATCTGTTTGTTAATTCCTTCGAAGAAGTGTAGTAAGTTGGTTAGGCACGATCTCCCCCTGCAGAAACCATGTTGGCTGGTTATCAAAAGTTTGTTTCTTTCCAAGTGATCATCGATGTTTTCTTTTATCAGTGCTTCCGCCATTTTTCCCGGAACCGAGGTCAGACTCACCGGTCTGTAGTTTCCCGGGTCACCTCTTGATCCCTTTTTAAAGATGGGCGTGATGTTGGCCGTTTTCCAATCCTCCGGGATCACGCCTGTTTCCAGGGATAGGTTGCATATTTGCTGCAGTAGTTCTGCTATCTCCTCCTTTAGTTCCTTCAGAACCCTTGGATGGATTCCGTCCGGACCTGGAGATTTGTCAATTTTTAGTTTATCTATCTGCCTGCGCACATCTTCAAGGCTCACTTCCATGAAAGTTAATTTTTCTGCTTGATTTCCAATGAAGAATTGCTCAGGTTCCGGTATGTTGGTTGTGTCTTCGTTCGTAAATACAGACGAAAAGAACATGTTCAGTCTTTCCGCGACTTCTTTCTCCTCCTTCACTACTCCCTTCCTGACTCCATCATTCAGCGGTCCCACCTCCTCCCTAGCTGGCTGTTTCCCTTTAACATATCTGAAGAACGGTTTGAAATTTCGAGCCTCCCTGGCTAACCTCTCTTCGTACTCTCTTTTGGCTTTTCGAACCACACGGTGACATTGTTTTTGATACTTCCTGTGCTCTATCCAGTTCCCTTCAGTTTTGTCCTTTTTCCATCTCCTGAATGAATTTTTCTTATTACTTATCGCTTCCTTCACTATTTTAGTCATCCATATCGGGTCCTTTATTCGACTCTTTTTGCTCCCCTTTCTGAATCTGGGGATGTACAGATTTTGCGCCTCGCTCACCGTGTCCTTGAAAAAAGACCAGGCATGTTCTACCATCCTCCATTTCTTGGAAGTGTTCCTAAGTTTCTTCCTTACCATTTTCCTCATTGCTTCATAGTTTCCTTTTCTGAAGTTGAAAGTTGTTGCCATGGTTCTCTTTCCTTTTGGTATTCCTGCTTCAACCTTGAACTTGATCATGTTATGGTCACTGTTTCCCAACGGTCCCACTACTTCCACTTCCTTTGCAGGTCCCATTAACCCATTTAGGATTAGATCCAAAGTGGCATTTCCTCTCGTCGGTTCTCTAACAAGCTGCTCCATGAAGCAATCTTGTGTAGCCTCCAGGAATTCTGTTTCCCTAGCGCATTTTGAGTTTCCAAGACTCCAGTCTATCCCGGGGTAGTTGAAGTCTCCCATAATAACTGTGCAACCATTTTTGCATTCTTGTTTCATCTCGGCTTCCATTTCTTTATCGATATCTCCGGTTTGCCCGGGTGGACGATAGTATAGGCCCATTTTTATTTCATGTCCCTTTCTACCTGGTATTTTAACCCATAGCGATTCCAGCTTGTTGGTCGTCTCCGCTGTGTCTATTCTTGTCGATTGTATGGTTTCTTTTATGTATAGGGCTATTCCACCTCCTTTCTGTCCTGACCTGTCCTGGCGATAGAGCTTAAATCCCGGCAGTGTTGTATCTCATTTGCTTTCCTCATTCCACCATGTTTCAGAGATTCCAATGATGTCTAAGTCTTCTGCATTGGCCACGGCTTCCAATTCCCCCATTTTGTTTCCTAGGCTCCTTGCATTAGTATATATGCAGTTTAGATCCTGGCATTTAAGTGTCTTCATTTCCTTTCCCTGTGTTTTGGTCTTTAATGTCTTCTCTTTTGGTACACTCCTTCTAACCTCTTCTGGGTTAGTCGACTCCTGTAATTTGTCCGTTGTTTCTTCCGAGCCTTGCATTCCCTTAGTATCATCACGTGATACCTTCTTCCAAATCATCGACGCTAGGTCGACTGTCGGCTTTCTCTGATACTAATTTACTTAGGGCTAGATTCACTAAGCAAACCGATCGTGTACCGATTGGTTTGTGAACCCTTTGTGACCCGGTTTCCCTCCGACCTGATTCACTAACCTGTGTACCGATCTGATCCCGAACCGTGCATGCAAATGAGAGGAATCGACATGCAAAGCAGGAAGGACGCGATTCACTAAACATTTTTCTGGAACACCGCCTGGCTGGCCAATCAAAAAATTAGTGACTGGTAAGGACCAGTGGCTTGTGCTAAAACCCTGCTCTCTGCCCCGATTCTCCTGCCTTTTGAAGCCCCTATACTCTCCTGCTCTGCCTCCCTTCCCTGCAGCGTGAGCCCGTGGTTTTAACCCGCTTTAAACTCGCGGGTTAAAACCATGGGCTCGTGAGTAAAAACATTTTTAAAAAAGCACGGACTGCAAACGCATGTGCAGACCATCTACAGGCAAAGTAGATGGTCTGCGCATGTGCCGGGATCGTTCTTCAGCGATCTGTGTGGTCGGTTGGTGGCGTGCCTCTGATCGGCCTGCTTTGTGTGCAGGTGCGTTCTGAATCGGTCGCCCGGCCTCGGATCGCCCATGGATCAGATCGGATCCGCAGGCTTAGTGAATCTAGTCCCTAGTGGTATAGTAAAAGTAGGAGGTGCCCATTGCGTGGTGACCCCCGTGCCTTGCCACGCCCCCATGACCTCTTTTCCGTGCCCTCCCTGCTCCTTCCCACCCCATTCTACACTTGCACTCTCCCTGTCCACCCCCCTACACCTCTTAATCTTCACCAGCATAAGTGGCTTTTGCAGCATGCTCTTCGCGCCAGCGCTGGATTTCCCTCTGATGCCACTTCCTGGCCCTGTGATCCAGAAGTGATTCAGAAAGGAACCAGGCTGGCGCAAGCAACAGGCAGAAATTGCTCGCACTAGTGAAGATAATACGGGGGGGGGGGGGGGGAAGGATGGTGCAAGCATGGCATGGTGTGGTGGGGTGGAGAGGTACCAGCGCCCCAACCAACTTGGTCCAAACACCCCCTTACCACGCCACTGAATTTACTCTTACAGTAAGATGCAAAGTAATTTGTTTTCTTATATCATATTCATGCTTATATAATCTGATGCATATTATTTGCAGATGTCCTGAAAATCAGCACAGTTTACAATGTGACAACTACAGTATATTCATGCAAACTCTTCCCCTCCTCTGTCTTTTCTTTTTGCTCATGAGCTTTGCTCCTCCTCCTCTGGGCTTCCAGCTCAATTAGAACTGGCCTGTGTTGGTTTCTAATGCCCTGAGTCCTCATTCACAGCTACCTAGCATTCATAGCACTATTTTTAACTCTCTTTCCAAGTTACTTAGCCCAGCCATTACAGAGGCAGTCCTTGGCCAAGGACAGAAGTGTCCTGAGCTAGATTTCCATAAAAACATATGAATTGCCATATGGGACAGCCCAAAGGTCTATCAAGCCCAGTATCCTGTGGCCAACCCAGGTCACAAGTACCTAAATAGATCCCAAGTAGTAAAACAGATTTTTTGCTGCTTATCCTAGGAATAGGCAGTGGATTTCCCTAAGCCTTCTCAATAATGGCCTTTGGACTTCACTTTTAGGAAATTAGCCAAACCTTTTTTAAACCCCGCTAAGCTAACTGATTTCACCACATTCTCCGGCAACGAGTTCCAGAGTTTAATTACACGTTGTGTGAAGAAATATTTTCTCTGATTTGTTTTAAATCTACTACTTAGTAGCTTCATCGCATGCCCCCTAGTCCTAGTGTTTTTGGAAAGAGTGAACAAGCGATTCACTTCTACTCTTTCCACTCCACTCATTATTTTATAGACCTCTATCATATCACCCCTGAGCTGTCTCTTCTCCAAGCTGAAGAACCTGGCTGCTTTAGCCTTTCCTCATAGGGAGGCCATCCCATCCCTTTTGTCATTTCTAATTCTGCTACATCTTTTGTGAGATACACTGACCAGAACTGCACACAGTATTCGAGGAGCGGCCGTACCATAGAGCGATACAAGGGCATCATAACATTTTCATCTTTGTTTTCCATTCCTTTTCTGATAATTCCTAACATGTGACACACCCACTAATGCCCCCCCACCCCACCCACTGCACCACGGCCACTAGAAGGAGTGACTTTTGCACCGGTCTCCCTTGTGCCTTCCGCGGCCACATTGCAAAACCCTCGGGACAACCCTGGCCAAGGGCCACAGACTATGACTCCCTCAAGAATCCAGGTAACATGGACCCTGTAGTTTCACTTGGGGCTCCTTTTATCAAGCCACGTGTAATAGCGCATGTTAAACCGCCAGACGCGTTAGCCGCTACCGTCTCCTCTTGAACAGGCGGTAGTTTTTGGCCAGCGCAGGGGTTAGCGCATGAGGAAAAGTCACGCGCGTAAATCCCGCTAGCGCAAAGGAGCCCTTGATATCACCATTGAGCAATGGCTGGGACTCCATCCCTGGACAGAAGGCTGTGAACATTACGAGTGGCCGCTGAAAAGTTCTCAGTCCAGCCAACCAAATTCCTAAATTCCGAGCGTTATTTTGTTACCGTAGCTGAAAAGAGCGCTAAGTGCTATTTCATTAATTGCCAATTTGCAGAAACTAAGGGCTCCTTTTACTAAGCTGCGATAGCGTTTTTAGCGCGTGCAGAATTTGAGTGAGCGCTAAACCCACGCTATGCGGCTAGAACTAACGCCAGCTCGATGCTGGCGTTAGCGTCTAGCGCGCACGGCAATTCTGCGCGTGCTAAAACTGCTTTCGCAGCTTAGTAAAAGGAGCCCCAAATTCTGTGTTTTTTGACAGTTTCAAATCATTGTCATTCTCTTCTTGGTTGGGCTGAGAACTTTTCAGCATCCCCATCCCCACCCTGGTATCATGTCAGGCATCAGTAGCCCTTCTCAGTAACTGAACCTAAGTTCTCTGTTCAATAACGAACTGCTCTGTAACTGAGCCTCTGGCTGACCCCCTTAAACAGTCTCCTCTTCATTTCTTTCAATTATATTAAAGAATTATTTTATTATGGAAAGCCACAAATATGCATATTTGTCTGTTTACCACAAAAATGTGTTTGCAATTTCGTAGAATAAAATTTAATATTACCACTACAGAGATATCAATTTCAAAAGTCATTCAGCGGATGAATCCTTTATTCTTATATATTATTGTTTGTACCACAGAAAGGTTGTAGATCAGATTCTTTATCCTTTACCATTCTATTGTTAAAAAAAACAGAGAATACATATTTAGTCCTGTATCCAGAAACCTACAACAAAACTTAGTGTGTGCAGCAAAACCCTAAATGCACGTTAGCATCTTACACATCAGCAACATTTCAGGAAGTTGAACAGAGGTAGGAAAGCACGGGGGCACTTACAATCAGTAACGACGTCGCAAAGAACTCAGCCAAGACTTCTTTTGTAAGGCTGTTCTTCAGCGCAATTCTGTCTCTCAAGCTTCGTCTGCTTGCTGTGGTCATGTTTGCTGCACTTCTCCCGGTTCCTACTGCACGCTTGCTAAGCCTTCCTCTGGAACGTTTCCTGATCACCTCCTCACTTCAGCCCAGAAAATGCCAGCTCTCTGTATGGGCTCGCCTGAACGGATTGATTCATATAGCACCTAAAAGAGAAAACCTCTGACTGCAGTCATTGACCGAGCTGCTCCGTCTGACCCTAAACTTTCATTCTGTTAGCTTTCCATCTGGCTGCAGAAGTTGCAAATGAATCACAGCTTGGAAGAGGGTGTAAGCCAAACCATGCCCATAACCTAGTATGTAATCAAGACGTTATTCTTTCCAGCTCGACTTGATGCCCACCTCCTTCCCTATTATAGGCAGGTTATGAATAGGAGCGTAGGTATTCTCTTTGACATTACAACACATCACTTAAATCTTCCCAGGTGAATTGTGGACCAGAATCAGTGCTGGATTAACCCTATAAGCAAAGTAAGCACGTGGTTAGGGCATCAAGGGAAGGAGGGCGCCACAGAAATTTTTCGTAGCCGAATTTGTCATTGAAATTATTAAATTTACAGCCATTTTCAAAATTTAATGAAAAACGAATAAGTTCTGTTTTTAAAGCGTTCTCTCTTGTGTCATCATGTTTATCCTGCATAATAAAGGACACTGTTCGCAGATTAGAATCTATACAAATTTTGAACAAGTCTAGACGCGTTTGAAACAGCGCAAGTTCTTAGTTCAGTTGCCAACTGTCACTGGTGTTAATTGCAGGTGCATTCAGAACCTCTTCAGGCTGTCAGAGTCTCAAAGCCTAAAGGTGCTTAATGCCTATTCCAATAGCACACTCAGTTCTGGCTATTTATTATAATGTAAGTGCGTTTTATACATTTTGAATGCGTTTAATTCTATTCTTGGATATGAGCTCAGACATTTTGGCGCACTCACCTAACGGGCGTCGTGTGTCAAACATGCCTTCGTGCGTAATGTTGCACAGTCTACTATTTCAGTACTATCTAGTTTTGTTTATTCCAGCCTTTCTTGGTAGAACATAGTTAAATTTATTTCAATTTATTTGTTAAACACAAGTTTTACAAGCGTTTTTATTTAGGAGTATTTCTGAAACACGGTAAACACCAATGTATTCTGAAACAAAATCTCTCTTTATTAATTAAAGCACATGATTGAGCATCAGCAGTAAGCTGGGAATTAAATTGTCTGTATTATTCTGCTTATGAAATGTGTAACTATGTTGAATGCTGCATAATAATTCAAACAAAATATTCTTTTTATTTCTATATTTAACAGATCCCAAGAACCAAGATGAAACGGGTTCAGTTAAGAGTGCACAAAAACGAAAACTATCAAACAAGAAACAAGAGAAGACTAAAATTAGCGCTCAATACTGCATGGCTGAGTGGTTAAGGTGATTGACTAGAAATCCATTGGGGTCTCCCCACGCAGGTTGAAATACTGCTGACTACGGGTCCGCATATTAGTTTGAGGGATGTGTGTGGGACAGTGGTTAAAGCTACAACCTCAGCACCCTGAGGTTGTGGATTCAAACCCACGCTATTCCTTGTGACCCTGGCCAAGTCACTTAATCCCCCCATTGCCCCAGGTACATTAGATAAATTGTGAGCCTTCCAGGACAGACAGGAAAAAATGCTTGAGTACCTGAATAAATTAATGTAAACTGTTCTAAGCTCCTTTGGGAGAACGGTATAAAAAATGAAATAAATAAATTTCTTCACACAAGTTCCACAACATGATATACGGATTCCGGATCAAAATCAATCTCTGTCATCAGAAGTGGACACAAATGCGGCAAATACCACTTTTATCATTTCAGATAAGCGTCGGGAGCAGTGCGAGCCATTCAGCACGGCTCTCTCTCCTAAAAACCACTAGCACGGTTTCGTAGAAGTATAGGGTTACAACGTCTCCAACCCCATACCGGCTCTGTGGTGTAAACAAAATAAATATTGTAATCACAAAACAGAAAATAAAATTATTTTTTCTACCTTTTGTGGTTTCATGCAGCATCTCTCCCTCCTTCCCCACCACCC
The DNA here is from genome assembly GCF_902459505.1 of Geotrypetes seraphini. Classification (NCBI taxonomy): domain Eukaryota; kingdom Metazoa; phylum Chordata; class Amphibia; order Gymnophiona; family Dermophiidae; genus Geotrypetes; species Geotrypetes seraphini. The sequence goes on from NC_047097.1 coordinate 46,926,243, forward strand.
CAGGGTCCACCATCTCTCTGTTTCTCTTCCCAACTACCCTCCTATCCAGTATCTCTATCCCTCCTCCACACCATCCCTTGTGTCCAACTTCTCTCTCTTTCTGTTCCTTCCCTCCCTCCTTCCCATTGCCCACCATCTCTCTTCCTCTCCTTTGTTTAATTTCTTACCTACCCCACCCCTCCCCACCCTTCACTCAGTCTGGCTTATGCACATCTGGACCCCTCCTCTCCCTCCGGGTACTTCTACAGGGTACTTCTACCCACCCCCATCCTGAAGGCCTGCATGTTTTCCCCCTTATTCTTCCCGGTCTCACCTTCAGATTTGGCCTGCCGTTCCTATACTCCCTCCATCCCGACTTCCTGGTCTCCTCTGACCCGCCGGCATGAACCGCTGCTGCTGCTCTTCACTCGCGTCTGCCTTCGCCTGGTCTCCTCTTCAAAGCAGCCTGCTAAGGATTGCCAGCCGGCTGTAGCGAACCTCGCAGGCCACTGTCAACCTCAGTAGCACATTCCCTCTGCCGTGGTTCAGCCCCTCCTCTGACGTATGGAATCGCGTCAGAGGGTAAGGGCTACTGAGGTCGACAGCGGCCCACGAGGTTCACTACAGCTGATCTACCACATGTCTCATAACTGATCACACTTTGCCTGTAAATTCTCTTGATATGGATACCTCTACTGCAAATGTTGATTCAAATGACTTTACAATGCATTTTGGGGCTCAAATAATTGCTGAAAATGAAGGGTTAGTGGATCATGGCGATGGCAGTGAAATTATTCTGTCTGTAAAAAGATGAAGAAAATTCAATTTAGCTAAAGATCCAGGGTTGTGGTTTGATTTCTCTGCTGATTGGCGAAATACTATTGTAATTAATAAGCATGAGAAAAGCACTACTCACCCAGACTCTTTGCTAACGTATTTAACTCGCACACAAGGTGCGGGGTTGAAGTCATGTTTGGAGAAATAAATTCAGGAAGAGTGTGATTACTGGAAACATGTCTTAAGGCATGTCATAGCTGTTATTTGTATGTTAGCTGAGGCAGAATTTCTAAATGGTATAAGCTGACTGCTTGAACATCTTGCACATCTAATATCTCCAACCCTGAGGAGCATAAGAACATAAGGTTTGCTGCTACTGTGTCAGACCAGTGGTCCATCATGCCCAGCAGTCTACTCATGGGGCAGCTCGTAGGTCAAAGACCAGTGCTCTATTTGAGTTTAGCCTTACCTGTGTATGTTCTGGTCCAGCAGGAACTTATCTAACCTTTTCTTGAATACCTGAAAGTTGCTTTCCCCTATAACAGCCTCTGGAAGAGTGTTCCAGATTTCTACCACTCTCTGGGTGAATAAGAACTTCCTTAAGTTTGTATGGAATCTATCCCCTTTTAACTATAGAGTGCGCCCTCTCGTTCTCTCCTCCTTGGAGAGGGTGAACAATCTATCTTTCTCTACTAAGTCTATTCTCTTCAATATCTTGAATGTCTCGATCAGGAAGAATGAAACGCGTCGGAGGGGATTGGTGCAGTAATGTTCTGAAGCTAAGTTTCACTTTAAATTAGATTATGATTAAATTATTTTAGGTGTAAGCACTGTCACTTTAAAACAAAAGAAAAAAAAGTAATGAATGAAAAAAAGTTAAAAATAATACACGTCGATATAAAAAGGTTCCAGTGAGGACTGCTACCACACTATTTACAGTATCCAAATGCTTTAGTGTGACGTTCTAAGGACCTTTGGTGTGAGAAAATTGATATATAAAATTGCTATATGAGATAATGATTTGATGCTAAAGAAGAATTACTCTGTGTTTTTTGCTTTTTGATATTAAAATTATTTGTGCCCTACATAATCAGAGCGACCTGGAGCACATATACTCCCCTCTACCCCCTTACTCGGGCTGTGGGGAGATCTATCAAGACCCCTCAGCATTTCTCAGCACATCTACAGCCCCACTTCCTTACCCACCCCCTTTTTACCCTTCCCCAAAAGCAGCCACGGACAGTGCGATCTTTCCAGTCATTTCGGACTACAGTATCCCAGTCTGTTCCAGCCTCAGTGTCAAAGGGAACTGCACAGCATGCCCGACCACAAGCCTTTCACTTGCCCTCTAGAGTCAATTCATATGCCCCTTCCTCTTATCTCTCTCTCCACAATTCACAATTTCACTCTAGGGGCCCCACGATTTTCTCTGTGCACGCTGGGAAATGATGTAATTTTTTTTGGGGGGAGGAGCCAGCATGCTAAAAATCGCAAATAAACGAAACCGCGATTGCTGAAACCGCTAATATGGAGGAAGGAGTATACATGTCATTTAATTGGTTCATACATTTAAAGCGAGCATGGTTAGGATGGATCCTGGGCGTGTTTTCGAATTAGGCACCTCTGTGAATTAGGTTCTGTTAGGCTTTAAAATCGATGCCTAACTTTAGGCATAGAAAACCCTGGCATAATTTAGGAATGCCTATATGGTAGGATGCTCAGCACCGCTTAAGCACTCTTAGGTGTGATTCTATAATGTACATCTAAGTTTTATAGAATTGATGCCTATATTTGTGCTTAACTTTAGAATCAGGGCTCCGTGTCTTTTTTTTTTTTTTAATCTTTAAAGTGCAAAAGTTATTTTAAGTCTACTATGGATGGAAATACTTGATTCTTTTATTCCATCTTCATGCCATAAAGGGAGCCTCTGTGTTTATTTCAAACCCTTTCGTGATGTTGCTTTTAAATTTCCCTTCTTGCAACTTCATTTTTGAAAAAAGATTGTTTTGCCTCTTTTAAGAATTTAAATATCTGTATTTGTATCTTATCTCTCCTCTCCTTCAGGATATAGCTCTTACATATTCAAATCTTTAGAGGGTGGCTGAAACCACTTTTTTTTTTGGCAGAAACTGAATGTGACCAAAATTTGTCATTGAGTTTCAGTCCACTCACTCCACCTAAACAGAAATAGCTCCTTCCAAGACCAACTCCACCAGTGCTTTCCATAGGCCCCGTGAATCTGCTTTACAATCACTGGTGGTCTAGTGGTATAGTTGGGGCAGTAGTAATTCTCAGTCACTCCTTCCCATGTTGGCTTCATGATCAAAATGGCCACTGTTCTTGTGAGACTGCCACTAGAGATTAGGGAAGCCATTTTGGCAGCAAAGCTGGTATGATTAGACGCAACTCCTGCTCTGGCTACACCCAGACCACAAGAAACTGTAATATAGACAAGGTGGGGCCTATGGGTGGGTGGGAGGAAGGAACTGTTGGGGCTGGTCTAGGAGGGAGCTACTTCTGTTTAAGTAGGGAGCAAGTGGGGTCTGCTTCTGTTAGAGGAAAGGAACAAGAAAGCGATAGGACTTGCACTGTTTCCGTCTCAGCCAAAAACACAGCGGCATTTGGGGCCAAAAATGAAAAAAGACTAAAAATGAATTTCAGGCTGGTTTCGGTTGGCCATTATCTTCAGGATTCTTCTTGTTCCTCCTCCAGTGCAGACCCTATGCCATTTTGGTCTCATTCCTCTGATCTGCTTTGAGTCTTTATACAACCTTGGCAAGATATGGCCCCTACAACTGAACACAGTACTGTACTCCAGACTCAGATCCATCAATGAATTGTGCAGCTGTTGACGTCATCAACATAGTCCCACCAGGCCTTTAGATTTACTCTAGTTTCTCTTTCAGATTAATACAGGAAATTTTCCTGGGAGAGTAAAAGTTTTTCAGGAGAGAAATAGGAAGTGGAGCTGACTTTGCCCACATGGCAATTGGATCTACACACAGGTTTCTTTCTGAAACAGCTGCAAACACTACTGTGACCCACTTGCATAGAGATGAGATAAATTTGTCTACAGGGAAGACATTGTCTACAGTCTGCTGACTTTTTGAGCTACGATGTATTCAGTGATGCAATAAAAAATTAGCATGTGCCAGAAGTATGTTTAATTTGCTGTTGGCCTTGGTTGTGATGGATAAACAAAGAGTAAATAAAAGAAGAGATTAAGTTCTACCTAGCTCAACAGTAGATTGTTTGCCAGAGCTTCAAATTCTGCAGAAGGCATCAGGGCTAGCTGACGCGTTCACTATCTTTTGCCAGCTAGATGCGCAGACCTGAAATCTCTCTGTTGACTTACTGAGTAGCCAAAACACTGCAGTCTGCTCCGAGCACAAAAGCCAAGGGAACTATGGAAATGTAAAGCCACACTAGGAAGTGAATCTCGTATCATGGCAATCTCAGACCAGATATATTATTTGGTTTTGTGAGTGGGTGTTTGCAAGTATGTCTGTAATAAGTGCACACACACATACAAAAAAGAGAAATTAGAAGGATGATTGGTTACCCACAAACAGAAAAATTCCTTTTATACAAAAGTGAACCCCCCCCCCAATAGAGGAATATGATGTCAATAATATCCATATTTCTTGTTTTAAGAAAATGTGAAATAGTGTGGTATTTGCACATCAAATGTCATAAAAACCTCCATATATACTGGATAGATAGATAGATAGATAGGCAAAACTCATTATAGCAGTCCTTCTCTATCTCCTTCAAATACTTAGTGGTGACAGCTAGGGGTCTGGTTGGTCATCAGTATGGTAAAGCAGAGAAGAAATAGGGAAGTCAGTGTTCAAATCCCACTCATGCTTGGCTGAGTCACTTAACTCTTCATTGCCTCAGCAAAATGAATTGCTTACTACAGAGAACAAGTATCCCAGATTTGCCCACCAGAAATATGATAACCTTATCCTTCCTTACTCCTTTCTTTCCACTGGTTGGAGAACAACAGCCCTTCTACTCTGCAGGCTTCAATTTGGTGTTTGGATGTCTCACAAGAGTTGCTGGTCCTGTATGTTGAGGCATCAGACTGAAGCCATACCAAAAAAAGGAAAGGGAAAGAATTATCCTGTAGCACACATGTAACTATATAGAATAGCTTTATTAATTGTAAGCCCCAGGGTGATAGGCAGTTGCCTAGACCCTACCCAGATGCTGGAAAGCAGGGCACATAAAAGAACTTTATTTGTCAGGACCAGGGCAAGCTAGCAACAGATTATCCACTCACTCATTCCAGAATAGTAGGCCACACCAGGTTTTGCAAACCGCAAAACATGAACTTAACTTTCAGTTAATGAAAGAATACAGCCTCCACAGAAAACCAGTTCCAAACTATTTATATAGGACAGGGGTCCCCAAAGTCCCTCTTTTAGGGCCAAATCCAAATCCAAATCCTGAAAACCCGACTGGATTCTGGCCCTGGAGGTCCGGAGTTACCCACCCCTGAGACAAACGGTACAAAGCACAAATTTTCAGCTTCCACCAAAAACATGTGGAGGACCATTTTTGATAGGACGTCTAAGTCCAACTTTGGATGTTATAAGAAAAATGTCCACAAATCAGTTGGAGAAAATGTTCATTTTCAAACCTGCAAGACGTCTTTTTTTTTTTTTTTTTGCCATTATAAAAAAAAATCATTCAGATTAAAAACGGCCAAAACAAGCCATTGGCATTTAGGAGGGCCAATATTTTTAATGGACTGGCTACACAGACATGCCAGCTGATAAGTGGGACACCTTAGGAGGCACTGCTGTGAACTTCACATCAAGGGTGCCAAGTACACATCTCACCATAACCCCCATATATGATATGGTGAGCCCTCCAAAACTCCCCCAAAACCTACTGCATCCACCTGTCTACCACTCCAATAGTCCTTATGCCTGCATATATCACCTATATGGCAGTAGGGTGGTTTTTTGGTAAGCTCACACTTTCCACCACAAGTGTACTAGTTAGGGTGGCATATGGATTATTGCAATTCCATTTACCTAAGCTTAACAAAGAAAAGCCTCCACAGACTCCAACTAATCCAGAACACCGCGGCCAAACTTATCTTCTCAAAAAGTAAATTTGACCATGTCACACCGCTCCTATCCAAACTCCACTGGCTTCCCGTTATTTCCAGGGTCTACTTTAAATGTGCCTGCCTAACCTTCAAGATCCTCCACGGTATCCTTCCTCCTTTTATCCCTCTATCCTGGAATTCCTCAAATCCAACCTCCACTAGATCCACTCAAAAATTAAAACTATCCTACCCCTCCTTAAAAGGCATCTCCCTTGTTGGTAAACTTGGCTCTTCCCTCCCTTTCAGAATCACTCAGCTCTGGAACAGTCTCCCTTCCCCTCTCCGCAATTTGAGCCCCCTTCTACCATTCCGTAAGCATCTGAAGACCTGGCTCTTCTCCAGAACGTAACCCCGTCCCGCTCCTGGCACTCTCACACCAACCTCTCTTCTCTCATACTTATATAATTCCACTGGAGTTCCGTTCCTTCCCTAACCATGTAAACCGTGTCGAGCTCCATCTGCGGAGATGATGCGGTATATAAACCCAAGATTTAGATTTAGATTTAGATATGGGCCTAGGTCCCTTCTCTGTAGTCCACTGAACTGCCTACCAGGCTACTCCAGAGAACTGCGTGCAGCTTTACTAGGACTGGCCATACTATCTGCAGCTGTCATTGTCATCCCTCCAGTGGTTATCTGGTCAGTTTGTGTGGCTTTTTTGTCCTTATTCATTTTAAAAACAGGTTTAGCCCAAAACTTCCAAATTGTGCCCTGGATGTTTTGTAAAATGTTTATTGCTGTAAAATGTCCAAGTGCTAATCCCAACCTAATCCCGCCCAAAACACCCCACTAGCATGCCCCATTAAGATTTAGATGCATAAAGACCAGAAAGATGTCTAGAAAGTCAGTTTCTAAAATGCCCACTTGGACGTTTTGATTAGTAAGACATCCAAGTGCCAGTTTATGCCATCTTGTGGATGGATGTCTATCTTTTTTGAAAATGAGCCCCATGGTCATTTTTCGTAAAAACTGAAAACATGGCTGAAAATTAAAATAACCTTTTGGCTTGAATTGAAACCAGGCAAAAAAAAAGCATTTGGAGCTGGTTTTGGCACCATAATTGGAACAGAAACCCAAATTCAATTGGTTTCTACTTTAATAGCTTAGGAGCAATGGCTCCAGAGTTTTCCACCCCCCTCCCCCCATCCTTTAGGTAGGAAATTTGTAACCCTATTACATCCTCTGTTAAACCCCCCTCCATATCAAATTTCACTTACTGTGTAGAACTCACTAAGAAAGCTGTGTGAACAATTCATATTCTGTCTTGAACTAGTCCAGTTCAAATTTGACAGAAAGCATGTATTTCGCCTAAATCTGATGGGAACATCTATCACATTCCTCTTCCCTTCTTCTTCAAAGACACCCATCCCCTCATTGACTGGGTGAAGTTCAAAAGAAAGTTAAAAGATTTGATTTTCAGAAAATCCAAAAGCTAATTTAATGAATCCTGCTTTGAATTTTTCTTACAAAAGATTACATGAAATAGCTGATGAAATCTTGAAAATTTTCCAGGCTCCATAAACTGATGAAATTCTTGTGCCTCTAGTTACTGTGTATTCAGAAGCATGTTGATTTCCTCTTGGAACTGTCCTTCATTTCCGAACATTTTATTTTTTTAGTATCTATTAGTCAGTTGAAACTATTTTGTGTTGTTTGCAGGGTTTCTTGGGTTACTGCTTGTTCTTTTTTTGAAAGTCTCTAAAAGCTTCTGGGAGTCTTCTCTCATCTCACAGCTAAGCCATTTCAGCAGTGGTTCAATCATTTCATATAAATGGAAATGAATTAAAAACAAAAGGAATTATCTCATGACTTGAGTGACTGTACTTAGCAATTTGTTTTCAGTATCACTAATGGACAGCTTCAGTTGCGTATGAGATGAGGCAACCAGTTTGGAAGCAATTGAATACCGGAGATTCTTCCCAGACGTGACAGACAGCAGGGCATCTACTCAAAGATAATCCTCTCAGCTTCGCTCTTTATGACTTGCAGGAGCTGTGACAATAATGGCATCCAGCTGCCATCCTTCCCTGAATGGATCCCAACCCCAATCAGCCTTGACAAACTTAATACTCAAATCTCAGTCTTTGATATAAGCTATGAGACCAGCTCAAATTTTTAGGTATGTTTTGCATAAATGATAGGGAGGCTCCATCTGTCTGTCTATTTGTCCGTCTGGTCTTCTATCCATATGGATGTGCATAAACATATGTATTTTGTATTACATTACATTACATTATGGACTTCTATTCTGCCTATACCTTGTAGTTCAAGGCGGATTACAAAAGAGCTAACTGGACATTTCCAGTGAAGTTACAACAGTTTTGGGTTGGTTTTTTTTTTTTGGTTACAAGGGAGGAGAGGTACCTGGATTAATTCCAGAAGAACTTGCAAATTGGATATTAAATTGACTGTACATTACTGTGTGATATAACAAATAGATTACAGTTAGAGTACAAATAAGATTACGTTACATTTCAGGGATCTGAATACTTGGTTGGAGGTTTTGGGGGAGAATTTATCTAGGAGGAGGGGGAAGGGTTGGGTTAAGATATCTGGATAAATTTTTTGAAAAGTAGGGTTTTGATTTCTTTTTGAAAAGTTTTGAAGTCGCCCGTTGCCGTCAACAGGTTGGAGATGGAGTGGTTAAGTTTTGCTGCTTGCGTCGCCAGAAGGTTATCGAACATCTTTTTGCGCTGAGTGCCCTTGAATGGAGAGAAGGCAAAAGGGTTCTTTGTCTTGAGGTGAGGATCTGGTTTAGGCGGTTGTTTAGATAGGGGGGGGCGGAGCTGTTTAATGCTTTGAATAATAGACAGTAGAATTTGAATTGAATTCGTGCTTGCATAGGTAGCCAGTGAGAGCCTAGGAAGGCAGTTGTAATATGATCATATTTTCTGAGGGAGTAGATCAGTCTGAGGGCGGTGTTTTGTATAGTCTGAAGTTGTTTTATCATGTTGGCAGGACAAGGTAGATAGAGGGAATTGCAATAGTCCAGTAGACCTAAGACTAGGGATTGGACAATTAGCCTGAATTGTGCTGGGTCGAAGAATTTTCTTATTTTACGTAGATTTCTCATAATTAAAAAAGCTTTCTGGGATGTTTTATTGATTTGGGACTGCATTGTGCAGCATCTGTCTATTGTTACTCCTAGGAGTTTGAGTTCGGGCTGTATTGGGTATTTGGTGTTTTTAATTTTCAGTTCTGTAATGGTGGGAGTTTTGGCCTTTTCGAGCAGAAGGAATTTTGTTTTATCTGAGTTTAGTTTCAGTTTGTGGTCTACCATCCATTTTTCCACTGCATCTAAGGTTATTTCCAGTTTTGCTGTAGTGGTGGGCTCTGATGGGTCGAAGGGGAGGAGTATGGTGATGTCATCTGCGTAGCTGAAGGATGTAACATTTAAGTTATCTAAAGTGGCTCCAAGGGAGGAAATAAAGAGGTTGAAGAGCGTAGGTGATAGAGGTGATCCTTGTGGAACTCCGCATGGGTTGGACCATGGTTCTGATTTTATATTATTGGACTTTACCCTGTAGGTTCTTGATTTGAGGAATCCTTGGAACCAATTGTAGACCTTGCCTGAGATCCCAATGGCATCAAGTATCTATAGCAGTATGGAGTGGTCGACCAGGTCAAATGCTGCGGAGAGGTCAAGTTGGATTAGCATCATCTTTTTGCCTTTGCTAATTTGCTGTTGAGCTGTGTCTAGTAGTGTTACAAGTAGTGTTTCTGTGCTGTGGTTGGTTAGAAATCCTGATTGTAGGTTATGGTCTTCCAGGTAGTTGGTGAGGTATTGTGCAACTAGACCTTCTATTATTTTAATGTATATTGGTATCACTTTGCAACACAGAGCAACAGTCTGAGGAGCTGGTGGGAGTCCTCAAATCATACCAGGAGATGAAATGGAAACAGAGAAACATGATGGCAGATAAAAGCCAAATGGCTCATCCAGTCTGCCCATCTGCAGCATTCACTATCTCCTCCTCTCCCTAAGAGATCCCACGTGCATGTCCCACGCTTTCTTGAACTCAGACACAGTCTTTGTCTCCACAACCTCTACCGGGAGACTATTCCACACATCTACTACCCTTTCTGTAAAAAAAAGTATTTACTTAGATTACTCCTGAGCCTGTCACCTCAGTTGCACCAGCTATCAGGGGTTCCTAAGACTGTTGTCAGAAGGGGTAAGCAGCAGAACTGAAGAGCCAACGAGTGTTCTCAAGGTCCAATCAGAAGAAGGTGTAGCAGCGCCAGCTTGTGGAACACCTGAGGCCTCACCTGCAAGAAGAGAGAAGCAGTGGTTTTAATAAACTGTTGGGAGTCCTCAAATCCCACTAGCAAAGAGAAGCCAGAGCTGCATGCTAAAATCTCAGTGGGACTTGCCCGGTCCCGCTGGCAGAGAGGAGAAAGAGAGAGGCACTGAAGAGCCAATAGGAGTGTCCAAGTCCTATCATCAAAGTTAGCCCTAGCCTCAGAGATGGAATGTGGCAGAAAAAAAGGGGCAGGGCTAGAAGGGAGGAGAGGGGAAGGAGGAAGGGGCCGAGCATAATGGAAGGGGTGGGGATAAAAGAAGAGAAAGGGGAGAGATGAGGAGGGGAGAGGATAAGGAAAAGAACATTGTTAGAAATTAGTGAAGGAATGTGTAGGAAGAGTAGAAGGGAACTGGGAGAGTGCTTGGGGGCAGGAGCGATAGGAAGAATGTGCAAGAAAGGAATGGTAGGGAAATTAAATTGAGTCCAGGGTTGGATGAAAGAGTAAGGAGTAGGAGGAAGAGTATATGGATGTGTGGCAGGGAAGGCGAGAGAGTAGAAGGGGAGAGAAAATTGGAAGCATTAAAACATCATGCACAATGCTGCCTGGAATATGCTCATGACACAGACCATAGATAAAGTTGCCCCTAAAAAAGTCATAACAAATAGACAAATATTTAGAGATGCTGAAAAGATCCTGTAGGAAAATTGAAAGACTATGGCGACACTTTAAAACTCAAGATTCCTATAATGAGTGGCGTGCACAATTTAAAATCTACAAAAAAGCTATTGAAAAGTCAAAGAAGGAGTACTATGCATATCTGATTAATGAGGCAGACAATTCATCTAAAACCTTACTTCCCATTTCATAAATTGACTAAAGCTGGCCAACTTACTATAATTAGTGAAAATTTGCAACCTACTTTCATGGTGTTAACTGACTTTGTTTTTAAATCCAAAGTTAGTAAAATTAGAGAAATATTTGATTTAAATTCAGATAACTTCTTGAAATATGGCCCTTATCAAGAACTGACTATAAATAATATGCCTTGTGACAGACTTTGGGACAAATTTAGCCAGTCTTCATTCACCTCTGTAAGAAACTCACTTCAGAAAATCTCAAAAAAAATCTTGCAACCTGGACATATGTCCTTCATATCTGTTAAAAACTATCTCGGCCAAAGGCATTTCTTGGTTAGCTACTTTTGTAAATTCGGTACTAGATTCAGGGCACTACCCTGAGGATAAGAACATAAGAATAGCCTCACTGGGTCAGACCAATGGTCCATCAAACCCAGTAGCCCGTTTTCACAGTGGCCAATCTAGGTCACTAGTACCTGTCCATAACTCAAGGAGTAGCAATATTCCATGCTACCAATCCAGGGCAAGCAGTGGCTTCCCCTATGTCTTTTTCAATAACAAACTATGGACTTTTCCTCCAGGAAATTGTCCAAACCTTTCTTAAAACCAGCTACGCATTCTGCTCTTACCACAACCTCTGGCAATATGTTCCAGAGCTTAACTATTCTCTGAGTGAAAAAAAATTTCCTCCTATTGGTTTAAAAAGAATTTCCCTGTAACTTCATCAAGTGTCCCCTAGTCTTTGTAATTTTTGATGGAGTGAAAAATCGATCTACTTGTACCCGTTCTACTCCACTCAGGATTTTGAAGACTTCGATCACATCTCCCTTCAGCTGTCTCTTTTCCAAACTGAAGAGCCTTAACCTTTTTAGTCTTTCCTCAGACAAGAGGAGTTCCATCCCCTTTATCATCTCAAAGATTGCTCTTACTCCCATTTCCAAATCTGCAGTTCTAGATCTTACAAAATTTGACAATTATCAGCCTATAGCTGGTATTCCTTGGTTTGCTAAGCTATTGGAGCTTGAAATTTATGAACAACTATATAAGTATGTAATAAATTATGATTTCCTGCATCCTAGCCTGCAAGGCTTTCGAGCTCTCAATAGTACAGAAACATTATTGTTAACTTTGGTAGCAGAGAGTAGCAAAAGACATGATATGGTTATTTTACAATTTGACATTTCTGTTGCTTTTGACACTATAGATCACCATGTCATGATTTTAAGGCTGAATGAGTAAAGTAGTATTACAGGAATTATCCTGTCATGGCTGACTGAATTTCTATGCAAATGATCATACAGAGTATAGATGAAAAGTAAATTTCCACAGCACTCACCTCTCTCTCCTTTATTATTCAACATTTACCTAAGATCACTAGGAGACTAACTTCCTCAGGCTTATATGTATTGTGTTATGCTGATGACTTCTTTCTGCTATGCCCAGCATTGGACTCATACTCGAAGATACTTGAATCTCTATCTAAGGCTATTAGAGTGGTCGACACCTCAGATGAATATCACTCCAATAGCCTTAGATAGAAATTCAAAGTACCCTTGGTTTCTATGGTATTTTGTGTGTCTAAATGCCGGATTGGGCCCATGTGCCTAAGGCCCCGCCCACAGGAGGGGCCTAAGCCTACTGGGCCTATTCCAGTTGGCCTAGGCGCCTCAGGCCCCACATGTGGGTGGGGTTTGAGCCACCTGGGCCAATCAGGCTCTAAGGCCAGCCATTCAATGGATGGCTGGCCTGCCGGATGGATGGGCTTGGCACCCGTCCATCCAGCCACCAATTTAAAGGTAGGGGGGATTGGAGGTGGGGGGGATCGAGGGGTCAGGGTGGGGGTATGTCAAGGGCAGGAGGGCCTGGGTTCCCTCCTGCCCATATTTTAGTGGGGGTGGGGGGTCAGGGGTATCGCCAGGCCAGGAGGGCTTGGGCTCTCTCCTGGTCCCATCGTAATCAGTGGGGGGGGGGGGGGAGGGGGGTTGGGGATCGCTGGGGCAAGAGGGATTGGGCTCCTTCTTGCCCCAGATCCTGTTGGGAATGGTCGGGGCTGGCGGAGCAAGAGGGATTGGGCTCCCTCTTGCCCCCCAATGCTGTCGGGGATGGTCGGGGCTGGCTGGGCAAGAGGGATTGGGCTCCCTCTTGTCCCCAATGCTGTCAGGGACAGTCGAGGCTGGCGGGGCAAGAGGGACTGGGCTTCCTCTTGCCTCCAATGCTGTCAGGGATGGTTGGAGAGTCGGCAGGGCAAGAGGGCTTGGGCTCCCTCTTGCCCCGATGCTGTCGGGGACGGTTGGGGAGTCGCCGGGGCAAGAGGGCTTGGGCTCCCTCTTGCCCTGATCTTAGCCAGGGGTTCTGGGTGCCATGGGGCAGGAGGGCTTAGGCTTTTTCCTGCCCGGATCATTGTAGGGGGGGGGGATTCTGTAACCAGTGTTCTTTTTGACAGACACCAGTTACAGAATCCAGCTTTTAGGCGAAGGACTGGCTCCTCATTCACCTAAAAGCCCTTGTTTGGGACTTAGGCTTTTTGGGGGTTGATTATATGGTGTAAATTTAGACGTAGTGGTGGTCTGGGCGTTTAAACAGCTGAACCTAGGGCAGGCCATTATTAAAAAAACCTCCTTTTGGACATGTTTTTTGATAAAGTACATTTTCCCTGCTTCTACTTTCAACGTTTAAGGCCTTAGGCCAAAAAGGGGACTTAGACTTTTTTTTATTATGCCCCTCCACTTCTTTGAACAATGGATTTCACTCAATCCATGATGTTTAGCAATATTATTTATAATTTTCAGTATTTTTGTTCTTAATCACCCATTGTAAATTTTTGTAATCCTTTGTAAACCACTTTGAATCCAGTAGGAGATATAGCGGTATATAAGCCACCATTAGCAATGTAAGCTGTGAATGGTCGCACAGATCCAAAAGACATTAAAATACAGGATGCTCAATGAAGCTGCCGTGAGATCAACATAACTGCAGGGCACATTGCTATTTAACTGACTTATATCTTTTGGCAGTGGAACTAACATTTACCCCTGATGAAGAGACGAAACAGAGCACTCTGTCGGGTAGCTTCTGGACCACATTGGGAAAAGCTAAGTGATTCCTCCATTCATTACCTCTCATTGTTTGATTGAAAAAAATGGACAATATATCTGTCTAACTTTGAAAAATAATAATTAAAAAAGTTAATTGATTTTCAATTTCACTGACACCCCCCTTTTATAAAACTGCGAAAGCAGTTTTGCGCTGAATGCTGTGCACTGCTCCAACGCTCATAGAGTTCCTATGAGTGTCGGAGCAGCGCACAGCATTCAGTGTGATGGCTGGTGCTAAAAACTGCTTTTTCAGTTTTATATAAGGGGAGGGGGTGAATTCCAGCAAAAAAAAAAAAGTCTTTTGGATCTATGCAACCATTTACAGTTTTGTTTTTTTACAGTCATAATTCATTCGGGAAGAATTTCACAAATGAGGTTTTTGTTATTGTTCCGATAGTGGGAACACCTCCTTTGTTCATTTCCCAGTGAGTCTTTTTTAATCTAAAGAGCGCATAAGGTTAGGACACCTATCGATGCCTAAGACCACTTTAGGTGCAGCTAGGCGTGATTCTGTAAAGTGTGACTAACTTTTATAGCAGGGATGCCCACACTTTTTGGGATTGCAAGCTACTTTTAAAATGACCGAGTCAAAATGTTCTACCAGCAATAAAATTTTAAAAAACACAAAGCACTCTGTACGCAGAGAAAATATAAATTATCATTTATATTCCGGGTTTTTTTTTAAAGAGGTCAAGGCAAATGTCAAGGTTTATGCAATGTCACCTCAGTAATAACTATACAAAAATAGACAAATATACCTCCTCCCTTTTTACTAAACCGCGATAGCGGTTTTTAGCGCAGGGATCTGCGCTGAATGCCCCGCACTGCTCTCAATGCTCATAGGCTCCCTGCGCTAAAAACCGCTATTGCGGTTTAGTAAAAGGGGGCCATAGTGCAAAATATAGACAACAGATAGACAGCAGATATAAATCCTCAAAACAGGCACATTGTGATCACTAAATTAAAAATAAAATCATTTTTCCTGCCTTTGTTGTCTGGTGATTTCATGAGTCTCTGGTTGCACTTTCTTCTTCTGACTGTGCATCCAATATTTCTTCCTTTCTTTCAGCCTCCTATATGCTTCCTCTCCTCCGGACCTCATTCCCTCCCCCAACTTTTCCTTTCTTTCTCTCTGCCCCCTCCTCTTTCTTTCTTTCTTTCTTTCTCCTTCCCTGACCCCCTTCTTTCTTTCTGTCTGTGTTTCTTTCTGTCTCCCTGCCCTCTTTCTTTCTGTCTGTCTTTCTCTCTCCATGCCCCCTTTCTTTCTTTCTGTCTCCCCTTTCTTTCTTTCTGTTTCCCCTCTTTCTTTCTGTCTCCCTGCCTGCCCCCTTTCTTTCTTTGTCTTTCTTTCTCCATGACCTCCCCCAAGCCACTGCCACCGCAATTGGGGAACAGGCCTCCAAGCCACCCGCTGCCGAGTTGTGAGCTCGCCCTGCTTCCCAATGCAGTAAACAGAAGCGCTGGGCCGACCAGTCTTCCCTCCCCCCCACGTCAATTCTGACATCAAAGAGGAAATTCCAAGCCAGTCAGGCAGCGATTGGCTGGCCCACAGCTTCCTCTCCAACGTCAGAATTGACGTCGGGGGAAGGGGGGTGGAGGAAGCTGGTCGCTTCTGTTTACCATGTCGGGAAGCAGGTAGAATGCAAAGGCAGCACGAGTCTATCATGGAGCCCAGGATGGGCTCCGCGATCGACTCGCATTGCCTTCGTGATCTACTGGGCAATCGCGATCGACCTTTTGGGCACCCCTGTTTTATAGAATCAGTCCCAAGTGCCACACTACTCGGCACCTATGCTTTACTCGCATTTTATAGAATTGGGCCCTAAACGCTCCCGTACTCTCTGTGCACTAATCAGAACACATTTTGTGGATAATGCTTTAACACCCCTCCACAGGGCCGCCATCAGAAATTTCTGGGCCCCTTACTGAGCAATCCTATTGGGTCCCCCCACGCACCCCTTCCCCCCCTACTTTTGTCTGGGGGGGTGCTATCAGGAAATCGGCAGGGGACAAAAAAAAGTATGACAGCAGTGTTTATTGTTGTGCACAGCAGAAGAATAATACAGGAATTTGTGTTATGGTGGCCTAGGACCAATGTTCCCTCTAAGGATTGATGAGGTGTGTGCAAAAAAAAATATGCATGAGCGACAAGTTACATATTCCACAAATTTATGAGCAGGCGCGGAGGACGCATTTTTAAACAAATGTAGTTTATCCTTGTACTCCTTATGTAATTTTAATCATCTATGGATATGTTTGTATGTTTATTGTTCAAATGGTTTTATTTATTTCCCCAAATTTATTTTTGTTATACGCATTGAAAATATTTGCGTTTAAATCAAAATCTCAATAAACTTGAAACGAGTGCCCGTGAGATTGTGGGAGGGTTAAATACTCAAAACTTAGAAGAATAACAATTTACCGGTACTTAAAGTTTTTGCTTCGCCAGCTTTCTGGTATCTTTACATACAGTGGCGTAACTAGCATATGTAACACCCGGGACCCATCATTTTTTGGCACCCCCCCCCCCCCATCTGTAAGAAAATCATGATTTTTAGCAACAAACCACACGTCACACATGAGTACCTAGGAAAAGGCAGCATCTTACATATTGCAGTGAGCAGTACATCAATACACCCATTGTAAAACTAAACAAGCCAGACCAGCACAGATCAATCCTACACCCTCAATCCTAACAGAAAACCATGTCTTTCGAACACACAGAACACAGAAAACACCTTTGCCTAGTATGGAATATGTCATCACAAACTAACCCCTCCCCCTTTTACAAAACTGTAGTGTGGATTTTAGCCACGGTGGTAACAGCCCTGACGCTCATAGAATTCTGAGCATCAGAGCTGCTACCACCACGGCTGGCGCTAAAAAAACGCTCCAAAGTTTTGTAAAAGGGGGGATAAAATAGAAATACACAGTTTCAACACTCTAGCTCAGAGATGCCCAAACTTTTTGGGCTTGCGAGCTACTTTAAAATGACAAAGTCAAAATGATCTACCAACAATAAAATTAAAAAACACAAAGTTTATTACAAGTTTTTTATTAGGATTTTATATACCGCCTATCAAGCACACTATACGCTGAGAAAATGTTAATTATCATTCCTATTCTGGGTTTTTTTCAAAGAGGTCAAGGCAGATGACTCTATGCATTGTCATCTCAGTAACAACCATACAAAAATAGACAAATATACCCCCCATCCTTTTTATTAAACCACAATAGCAGTTTTTAGCGCAGGGAACTGCGCTAAATGCCCAGCGCTCTCTCGACGCTCATAGGCTCCCTGCACTAAAAAACACTATTACGATTTAGTAAAAGGGGGCCATAGTGCAAAATATAGACAGCATATATAAATTCAGACACATTTTGATCACTAAATTGAAAATAAAATCATTTTCCTACCTTTGGTAATTTCATCTGGTTGCACTTTATTCTTTTGACTGTGCATCCAATATTTCTTCCCTTCTTTCAGCCTCCTGTATGCTTCCTCTCCTCCAGACCTCATTCCCTCCCTCCCTCAACTTTTTCTTTCTTTCTCTATGTCTGTCTTTCTCTGATTCTGTGCTCCATTTTTTTGCTTTGTTTCTGGTTCTCTGTCCCTCCCCCCCTTCTTTCTTTCTTCCTTCCTTCCTCCGTGCCCCATTTTTTGCTTTTTTTTCTGGCTCCCTGTCCCCCCCCCTTCTTTCTTTCTTCCTTCCTGCCTCCCCCATGCCACCACCGCCGCGGAATAGGCTGCTGCCGCTGCCGCTGCCACAATCGGGAACAGGATGAGAGTTCCCTGCTTCTCTTCTGCACGGGGCCGATCAACTCTCGCCGCCCGACGTCAATTCTAACGTCGGAAAGGACGTTCCGGGCAGCCAGGCAGCGATTGGCTAGCCAGAACGTCCTCTCGATGTCAGGCCGCCGCGAGAGTTGGTCGGCCCCGCAGGGAAGAGAAGCAGGGAGATCAAAGACACGGTGCCGGCCTGATCCCTGATGGCAGCAGTGAGAAGGGAAGGGAAGCAGGTTGGGCACCACTGCTCTAGACGAGCCGTGAGCCGCACGCTAAGGAGAACAGTTGACCGCCCCCCCCTTGGTACGCCACTGGAGCAGCAGCGTGTCTGGCCGGCTCGTTCGTTCAAAGCCGCGGGTGGCGGCTCCTTGCGAGATCCGCGCCTGCGTCTGAAGACTCTCTGAGGTTGTGACGTCAGAGAGGCTTCCGATGCAGGAGTAGATAGCGCAAGGAGCCGCCAACCCGCGGCTTTGAACGAACGAGCCGGCTGCTGCTCCAAAAGGAAGAGAATGATCGCCTCCAGACCGCAGGCCACAAATAAAACCTGGAGAGCCACACGTGGGCCGCGTGTTTGAGACCGCTGCCTTAGAGGGAACACTGCCTAGGACCCTGGGGGAGCCCGGGTCCCCTGTCACCTCCGGGCCCCTGAATGCAGGACTGGTAGTACTGCCCTGATGGCGGCCCTGCCCCTCCACTGCCTTTGTCACGCCTCCTTCCCAAAATTTATAAAAATTAATAACTTGCAATTAGTGTATGATTTTCATGCACTAAGAGGCAAAACTACCATAAACGCTTTAATGTGTCTTCTTGTAGGCCTTTTTCCCCAAGTTAAATGTGTGTTAGTACTTAACGTGGTTTAGTAAAAGGGCCTCTAAGTGGCCTGTTATAATATTCCTTTCATATTATAAAAGTTATCAATATCCTATTTCCTCCCTCTCTGCCAAGCTGTCTTCTACTATTGACTAGGACCCTGTTTAGAACCAAAATAAAGGCACAAAATGCAAGAAATCCTTATTGGAACAGGGCTACTGTTTAGTTCTGCAGAAACATGTAGACGGCTACATCTAGAGAGGACAGCCAGGTCACAGGACTAAATATTTATGTCAAAGGTGGAACAGGGCGAACAGAATGCTAGGAACGATAAAAAAGGGGATCACGAACAGATCGGAGAAGGTTATCATGCCGCTGTACCAGGCCATGGTGCACCCTCACCTGGAGTACTGTGTCCAGCACTGATCGCCGTACATGAAGAAAGACACGGTACAACTCGAAAGGGTCCAGAGAAGAGCGACTAATCTTTCACTGCCATACAGTGAAAGATTAGAGAAACTCGGCCTCTTCTCCCTCGAGCAGAGGAGCTTGAGAGGGGACATGATCGAAACATTCAAGGTACTGGGGGAATAGACTTAGTAGATAAAGACAGGTTGTTTACCCTCTCCAAGGTAGGGAGAACGAGAGGGCACTTTCTAAAATTGAAAGGGGATAGATTC
This sequence comes from Geotrypetes seraphini, assembly GCF_902459505.1. Lineage (NCBI taxonomy): Eukaryota > Metazoa > Chordata > Amphibia > Gymnophiona > Dermophiidae > Geotrypetes > Geotrypetes seraphini. Next base: position 46,945,595 of record NC_047097.1, read on the forward strand.
CGTATGAACATAAGGAAGTTCTTCTTCAACCAGAGAGTGGTAGAAAACTGGAACGCTCTTCCGGAGTCTGTCATAGGGGAAAACACCCTCCAGGTATTCAAGACAAAATTAGACAAGTTCCTGCTGAACCGGAACGTACGCAGGTAGGGCTGGTCTCAGGGCGCTGGTCTTTGACCAAATGGCCATCGCGTGAGCGGACTGCTAGACACAATGGACCACTGGTCTGACCCAGCAGCGGCAATTCTTATGTTCTTATGCAGCCATTTCTCCAGAAGCTGGCTTGTGGAATTTGGTGTATGTGACAAACAGTGAATCTCAAGATATTTCATTGGGGGGGCTAGTGGAGGCTGGAATCTTATCTTGGTTTAGAGTGGAGGCTGGAATCTTATGTTGGTTTAATGAATGTCCAAGCCTGCTGTTTGCTGCAGAAGTATAGAGTGAGGCAGGATAGTTAGTCACATAGCAAAAGATTATAAAAGAAGCAAGTGAGGGACTATACTTGAAATCCATTGGTGTGCCATAATGGGACAGTCCTGTGATTGACCCGGTCCATCGGCTGCCTGAAAAGGGGGATTTCCCGGCCGTGAGGAATAGTGTTGCTGCAGTCATGGTGAAGTTGTTCTAAATCATTTGTGTTTTATATAATAAGCATTACCTTGTATATGTCTCTTTGTATGCCGTGAAGTGCTGACTACCTAACAAACTTGGCATTATACTGACCATTATTTTCCCAGAACATTATTTTCCCAACAGTGCTTTCACCTTTTGAGGGCACGCCAAGATCAGCGATTGCGCTCAGCCAGGGTACCCACCTCAGGGCCTGGCACCGGCTGCGTGACAATGTATACCACATTAGAAGATGAGCATGTGAAAGATCCCTTTATGCTGAATGTTTTTCCCATATATGTGACCATGGGATCCTTTGAGATGTGCTCACACAGTTTGCAGTTTGCCACACCACAAGGCTGTGAGCCATTCTCTTCTTCATGGGTTTGTGTGGGGAGTTTGCTTTTTACCAATTTTTGTTTCTTAAAAGCATGGGCAAATTTGATTTACCGGTACTATACATTAATGCTTTCCAAATCACACAAAAACTTTCACTCTGTTAGTGTTGAATATGTTACAAATTGTGGCACTATAGGAACTGGAACTGTTTTCGATAATTTGGGCTCTTGAACAGCAAAGTGTTTTTTGTGATCTGCCTTTCTTTCATCACAGGGCTAATTCTGTTATCATATTTGTCTGTGGAGGGGATGTGGTTCATTTGCTTATACAGTGGTGCCTCGCATAACGAACGCCTCGCACAACGAACGCTGCACACAACGAACTTCATGTCTTGATTCACACAACGAACTTCGTTTCACACAACGAACTTCACACAACGAACTTCGTTTCACACAACGAAGTCGCCCGAGCTGCCGATGTATTGCATCCTTCCGCGCAGGCACTGCAGGCAGTCGTTAGTCACTGCGCTTAACTGCCCTCTCTCACTGTATACAGTCGTCCTTTTAAGATAAACTCAATATTTTTTATATATCATGGCTTCTAAAAAAAGCAGGAAGGTGATTTCTGTTGAAATGAAACGGGAAATAATTAGAAGGAGTGAATGTGGGGTAAAACAGTGTGACCTCGTCAAAGAGTTTGGCCTCAGCAAGACCACCATTTTCACCATTTTGACAAATTTATCTTTTTTTATGTCATCTTAGCATATTTTATGCTGCAGAACGAATTATTTTTTTTAACATGTATTGTTATGGGAAAACGCGTTTCACATAATGAACTTTTCGCATAACAAACTTGCTCCTGGAACGAATTAAGTTCGTTGTGTGAGGCACCACTGTACTTAGAAGAAATTATTAGGGCTGGGCCACACGTTAATACGCATGGCCCTGCCATTAACATGGTGGAGGGAGGAATGAGCAGTGCTGGCAAAGGGCACCCCTTCCACTTTCTTCTTCCCAGCAGCCTGGTATCCCCAGGGAATTCCCACTGTAGTTGCCAAGACACATTAGCATACTTAACACTGTTCTAGGGGGTGGAGAATGGGAGGGGTGCCAGGGATCTTTAAGATAAGCCTGCGAACCTGCACAGTGTTTATCCCCTACTCTGGCTGAGGAACACGCTGCTCCTTCAGCTTCACCTCATCTCAACTCACCTTATCTGAGCTGCTTCATCAGCTGCTTCTGGGCTGGCTATATCAGCCTTCCGAAATCACTGTGACCTCCCAACAGTCCTCCACTGAATCAGCACGTTTCTGAAGTTTGCTCTGCTACTTGGCCACGTGGGTGAGACTTGTTCCTCCAGTTGGAGGGAGGGAGAGGGGGGACTGCTCAGCTACCTTTTTTTGTAATTTTACACAGGGAGTGATGCAGGGTTTTGAACCTGTAACCAGTGGCGTATCAAGGGTGGGGGGGTGCCCTTGGTGGAGGTACACTTCCCTGCCCCCTCCACCGTGCCCCTCCTCACGCCCCCTTCCCAAGCCCCTTGTACCACAAAGAATTCTATGCAAATACATCGCTAGGAGCACATTAGTATTTAATTGAGCTCTGCTAGCAATGCACAAAAGCGAATCTCCCCTCGTTTCCAGTCGCTAATTACCGGTAGCTTTGGCGGGGGGAGAGGAATCCTATTTTATTATAACCAGAATGTACACAGGTAAGGCTAGACTCAGGGCACTGGTCTTTGACCTAAGGGCCGCCTTGTGAGCGGAATGCTGGGCACAATGGACCACTGGTCTTACCCAGCAGCGGCAATTCTTATGTTCTTAAATTACACCCTGATATTAGAAACATAGAAAACATAGAAGATGACGGCAGAAAAGGGCTACAGCCCATCAAGTCTGCCCACTCTGCTTACCCACCCCCTGTCTATGCCCTAATGACCCAATTTCCATTTCTTGACCCTCGTAGGGATCCCACATGGGTATCCCATTTATTCTTAAAGTCTGGCACGCTGTCTGCCTCGATCACCTGCACTGGAAGCTTGTTCCAATGATCAACCACTCTCTCTGTGAAGAAATACTTTCTGGTGTCGCCATGAAATTTTCTGCCCCTGAGTTTGAGTGGGTGCCCTCTTGTGGCCGAGGGTCCCTTGAGAAAGAAAATATCATCTTCCACTTCGACACGTCCCGTGAGGTACTTAAATGTTTTGATCATGTCTCCCCTCTCCCTACATTCCTCGAGAGTGTAGAGCTGCAATTTGTACAGTGTCTCTTTCTACGAGAGACCCTTGAGCCCCGAGATCATCCCAATGTTATTTTACCTTAATTGTTTCTTTTATATTTAATTGTATTTCTTCCTATAACTTTCCCTCTATTTGATCATGAATGTAAAACAGTCTTGTTAGTTATGTTTAGTCATGTTATTTTATGTTATGTATTTTTACGAAATTTTAATATGTTTAATATTAATTTTGTTAGTCATGTATGTTTCCCCTAACTTTGTAATTTTTAGCTGTACATCGCTTAGAATTTGGAATAGGCGATTAATCAAATATTATAATAAACTTGGAAACTTGGTGACCGTCCGCTGAACCGATTCAATTCTGCGCACATCTTTACTGTAATGTGGCCTCCAGAATTGCACACAGTACTCCAGATGAGGTCTCATCATGGCCCTGTACAACGGCATTATGACTTCAGGCTTTCGGCTGACGAAACTTCTATTGATACAACCCAATATCTGCCTTGCCTTAGATGAAGCCTTCTCCACTTGATTGGCAGTTTTCATGCCTGCACTGATGATTACTCCTAAATCTCGTTCTGCTGAAGTCCTAGTTAAAGTTTCTCCGTTCAAGAAGTACGTCCTGCATGGATTTCCGCTTCCGAGGTGCATGACCTTACGTTTCTTAGCATTGAAGCCTAGCTTCCAGGTTGAGGACCAACTTTCCAATGTAAGCAGGTCCTGCGCCATATAATTCTGTAAACTGCATTCACTTACTAGTTTGGCGTCATCGGCGAATAGTGTTATTTTACCTTGAAGCCCTTAAGTCAGATCCCCTATGAATATGTTGAAAAGGAGTGGACCCAGGACCGGCCCTGCGGCACTCCACTGGTCACCTCCGATGTTTTAGAGAGGGTACCATTAACCACCACCCTCTGAAGTCTGCCACTCAGCCAATCATTGACCCATGCAGTTAGTGTCTCTCCTAACCCCATTGATTCCATCTTGCTTAGCAGCCTGCGGTGTGGGACACTGTCAAAAGCTTTACTGAAGTCCAGGTACACGACGTCCAAAGACTCTCCCAAGTCCAACTTTCTCGTTACCCAGTCAAAGAAGCTGATGAGATTAGATTGGCAGGACCTACCCTTGGTGAATCCATGCTGACTGGGATCCCGAAGATTCCCTTCATTCAAGATCGTGTCCAATTTGCTTTTAATTAGTGTTTCCATGAGTTTGCACACTATTGATGTGAGACTCACCGGTCTATAATTCGCAGCCTCTGCCCTGCAACCCTTTTTATGCAGAGGAATGACATTAGCTAATTTCCAGTCCAGGGGAACTTTCCCCTTACTTAGGGAGAGATTGAATAGCTCAGCCAACGGTTTCGCCAGGACATCGCTCAATTCTCTGAGCACTCTTGGGTGCAAATTGTCTGGTCCCATGGCTTTGTTCACCTTGAGTCTTGCCAGTTCACTGTAAACTTCACCTGGTGTGAACTCAAAATTCTGAAACGGGTCTTCTGTGCTTTGTGTTGCCTTCAACTGCAGACCGTGTCCCGGTTCCTCACAGGTGAAGACTGAGCAGAAGTATTCATTCAGTAGTTTGGCTTTATCGGAATCTGCTTCCACGTAACTTCCATCCGGTCTTCTAAGGCATACTACCCCACCTGTGTTCCTTTTTCTGTCACTAATATACCTGAAGAAGGATTTGTCCCCCTTTTTAATGTTTTTTGCCAGAATTTCTTCCACTCAAAGTTTTGCCTCCCTAACTGCCATTTTGACCGCTGTAGATCTGGTCCTATATTCTACCTTTGCCTCTCTTTTCTCCGTGCGCTTGTAGGAGAGAAACGCTTTTTTCTTCTCCATAATGAGGTGCGAGATCTCCGCAGTGAACCATTGGGGTTTATTGTTTCTTTGTCGTTTATTTACTGATTTTATGAAGCGGCTAGTTGCTTCATGTATGGTTGATTTCAGTGTTAACCACTTAGCTTCTACATCATCGGTCTCTGGTCCTGCAGCGTCCGATGGACGAAATCTCCCATGCGTGCGAAGTCTGTGCCCCGGAAACTGAGTACCTTTGTTTTCGTGTTTGATCAAGGGAAGCCTTTCCTAAGGTTGAACCATACTATGTTGTGGTCGCTGGAGGCTAGCGTATCTCCTACTGAAACCTCTGAGACGCTTTCCCCGTTGGTGAGTACCAGGTCGAGGATCGCCTGGGCCCTAGTGGGCTCCGTTACCATTTGTTTGAGACGTGCTCCCTTTATGGAGGTTAAGAGCCACCTGCTACCGCTAGTTGTTGCTGAAAATGAGTTCCAGTCTGCATCAGGCATATTGAAGTCCCCTAGCTTCTCCTCGTAGAGTTTTGGTATTAGCTGCATTAAGGATAGTCCCCATAAAGATCAGATCACCACACTCTCGTGCTGAGCTAATATAAGCACACAGACCAGGCATATTTGTTGTGTGTCCTTTGATACCACCATTGTATGGGACCCCTGTAGGGGACGTGTCAATCGAAACATGGACCGCGTCGGGTCCCATATTTTGTATAAAAAGGTCTATTTGTATGCAACAGTCTTTTTGTTTGTTTAAAATAAACTTTGCCTGCATCTTGTACATCTGTCTGCAGTGCTTTTCTTTGTCCTTGTTTCACTGCAATTTTACTGCAGATCTGCTGGATCCCCTTTTTCTTGTCTTTGTTCTAATGAATTGTAGAGAACATCAGTAGGTGTCGAACGGAGATCCTGAAAACCTGGTTGACCAGGCAAGTCATGAGGACCAGTAGATAACCTCTGCTCTTTTTTTTTTTTATATCATGTTTATTGAGACAAGAGACAACTGGACAACAATAGCCAATCACTAGGCAGCAAAACATACATAGTATCATACAGTGGCAGAGTAGTACAAGAGATACACGAAGGAGTAAAGCTCACAGAGATATACGGATGATACCATAGAACCACATCGCAAGCAAAGTGAAAGGTGTGAACAGTTCGCAATCCAGCGCCCCATCCAATATAAGTATAGAAAGACAACCAGAATCCCCAAACGATTCAATACATTCAGCCCCCATCCAGACACAACTTACTCATACCATACAAAACTCACCCATACATACACTGCAAGACACGACCATACACTCACACACTAACAAACACCTACACACAGTCACACTCTCTCTGCTGGAAAAAGCTGCAGTTCGAACAAAAGGGAAAGAAAGATCCAAGAAACCACACAAACTAGCACATAAACTGTTTGTAGCAACTAAGCATCCAGGTCCAAAATCCGCTGCCAAAGGGAACAATAAGTCTTCCAGTGGTCCTGTGGGTGGGACGCGTAAGTGTCCAACTCAAAGCGGGCTTGCTGCTTCATCATGGCTGCCCACAGGGTGTAGGATGGTGCCTCCTCAGAAGTCCAATATGTCAGGATAAGCTTTTTCCCCCACAAGAATTGCATGTAGAACAAATTTCTGGGAGGGGAAATCCAAGCCATGGTGTTATAGGTTATGGACATCCCCTAACAACAGAGCTGGTGCATTCCAGGGCAGCGGGCAATGCAGGAGAACAGCCAGACAACTCCTCACCGAGTCCCAAAAAGACAATTGTAAACAATCAAACAAGGAATGAAGGAAATTACCCCTATGGGTTTTACATTTAATACATTTATCATCAGGCCATAACCCCGTAACATGTCCCCGGGCTCGAGTGAGGTAAGATCGATGCAAAATTTTGTATTGTGTCTCCTGCAGGGTCACCGCCCTTACAGTGAGGTATAGCGTTTGAAAAAGGAGCCGGATATTGTGAATGGATACATTCATCTCAAGTTCGGCAGTCCACTCTCTTACCAGAATATCGAGGCAGCTCTCCTCAATTCTATCCCTCCCCGCTCCATACCAAATGGATATTTTATTAGTCGCAGTGGGGGTGGAGAGGAAAATCAAGTCCAAAGTGCCATAACCCCAGTGCTCCCCATGTGCGCGCACCAGGGAATGATAGTAGTGATGAATTTGGAGATAAGTGTAGATGTTGGGGGAGGGGTGTAAATGCCATGACGCCTGCAATTGAGCAAAAGAAGGAAACAATCCACCCCCAAAGCGAATAAGAGAAAGAAAAGGGAAACAGCAGGCAACTTACCCTGGTGCAGGCGCCACCAACGCCAGGCTCTATGAAAAGGAATGAGAAGTGGGAGAGCTGGAGTACAAAGCCCCCCGCCCCATGAATGAAAGATGAGAAAGACCAGGGTGAGCAACAGTCTTCAAGCAATGCTGCAGAAGAATAACGGCGCGAAAATACCAGTTGTTCATGGATCCAGCAAAGAAGCGCTGTAGATACGAAGAGCAGGTAAGCCTAAACCCCCCCTGTCTCGACCCTGGGACAATTTAAGCGCATTAATGCAGGCCACCTTCCCCCTCCAAACGAAAGAGCGGACAATAGATTGGTAAGAAAGCTCGTCTATATGCGAGACCAAGACGGGAATTGTTTGCAGCGGATATAGCAGTTTCGGAAATAACACCATTTTCACTAATGCCACTTGACCCAGCAAGGAAAGGGGGAGCGAGTGCCATTTAAGACAGAGGGTTTTAATCCGTCCAATAGTGGCAGTGATGTTTGCATCGTACAGCTTACGGGGGTCTCGATAGAGCATGATATCTAAATATTTCAACTTCCCAGGTGCGATGCCTACGCCCAAGCCCCGACACCAAGGCTCCATGGCCGAGGTACCCAACAAAAGAGCCTCCGTCTTATCGAAGTTAATTTTAAGGCCTGAAAAAACGCCATAAGATCGAATGATGGACATTAAGGCGGGCATGGTCCGGTCAGCATGATTAACATATAAGAGCATATAGTCAGCGAACATGCTAATGCGGAATTCCCGGCTGCCCACCCAAAGTCCCTCCAATGGATCTGGGCGGCCAAAGGCTCTAGGGAGAGAAGAAAGAGAAGCGGCGAGAAGGGACAACCCTGCCGAGTGCCTCTCCCAAGAGGAAGATAACCTTTGCTCTTGAATATGAATTGCTTAGGACCTTCAGCTGTGGGTGACCTGTTTTATTAAACCAAATATATTTGCATTCAGTGGTGGAGGGTCGAGGGTTTCTGCAGGTACAAGCTAAATCCCACTGAAGGGTATTTGAAAGAGATCATAGAGTAAAATGGTCTCAGTAACCTGCTTGGATAAGGATAATTCAATCCCAGGATATTTCAATCCAATGCTTTATTTTGATATCCCGTCTCATCTGGGGATGTTAGTTTCTGCTGCCCCAAATGTGTCGGGATATCAAAATGAAGTGTCCTGAGAACCCTTGAAAAAGCCGCATTGAGGAGGGATCCAAGATGGCCGCAGCAGCCAGTAATGGGAGAGACGTCTAGAGAATTTTTCCCTTTCATACCTTTTTTTTGCTGGTCAGAATGCCAAAAAGAAGGGGGAAAGGAACCAGTGGAGCCTCCCGATATCCTGGGATCCCTTCCAGCGGCACAATTGATGGAATCCTACGACATCTTGCTGGAGGATTGGAGCAGTCCGGGAATCGCCTGCAAGTGATGCCGAAGCGGACGACTTGGGGCTTGATGCCACGCTGAGCCCGGATAATAGAGATCCCCCCCACCGCCACAGAAAGCTCTCCACAGGAACTGAGCATGCCCGAAGAGGCAGGGCTCACAGCGTGAGAGGCTAATTCACCTGAGAGCTTGTCATTGGAGTCTGCGGGGGAAGTTACTTCCCTGGAGCTACCTGTGGCCGAGAAACTGTTGGAGGAGTGAGCACAAGGGACTTTGGAAGCAAAGCCAGCATCTGGTAAGCCTGTAATGCCAGCGCAGGACTTTTCCTTACTTACATAACCACCAGAAGTAACGTTGGAGACTATTTTGGGCTTAGTAGTGAATTTGGGTAAAACTTTTTCCCCACAAGTTAGAGAGATTGATGGAAACTTAAAATTACAGAAAGAAGAAATTGTACAACTGAAACAAGAAATCGAAATAGGTAAAAGTGAGACTCAAAAATTGAATATGGAATCAAAAACAATAAAAAATCTTCAGGAAATGCAAATTAAAGACAGCAACAGTATTCGGTGAAAATTAGAATCTCTTGAAAATTATAATCAGGCCAATAATTTGCGGATTTTAAATTTTCCAAAAAATCCTGTTATATAACACCTCGAGAAATGTTGAAGAGATATTTTCTTGAAGTCTTGAATGTTCCAGAACAATCATTACCTCCCTTTGTTAAAGTATATTATCTTCCTGATAAGAAACGGCAGGAACAATTAGTTCAAGACTAAAATGATCATGACAAACCTCTTGATGTTTCCAAATTGTTGGAAACTCCAGAGAAAATACTTGTGAAACCAGCAACTCTACTAGTAACAGTGGCTTTAGCGCCTGACAAGGAATGTATAATGAGGTTATTTTTATAAAATAAATCAAAAAAATTATTGGGACAAAAAATATTGATGTTTCCAGATGTTTCCAAAGATACTCAGAGAAGAAGGAGATAATTTTTGTTAATGAGACCAGCAGTTACTAATATGGGTGGAGTTTTCTTCTTGCGTTATCCTTGCAAGTGCATAATTAGATATAAATCTTTCAAATATGTTTTCTTTGATCCATCTCAGCTGACTGTTTTTTTGTCTCTAAAACGCCTTGATAAAGTATAAGATATAGCAATCTTACTTGGAATCTATAATTATTCTCCTACCATTATAGGCTGCTTTTTTTTCCTTGATTAAGTATTTTGATTGTATTATGTTTAGTCACTTAATGAATCTTGGAATCCTTATAATTGAGGACTTGAGAATGATAGGAAATTTTTTTTTTTTTAAATTCCTTGGAATTATATTTTTTGTGTTATTGTTTCTAAATTTCTGTCAGTCTTTCGGTACAAGTTGATTATGCTTGGAAATGTATTTGAAAATTAATTAAAGAAATATAAAAAAAAAGAAAAAAGCCGTGTTGAGTGGTGAAACAGGTCCCTGTTGGGCTTGTCAAGACTCTGCACACTATAAGATAAGCGATGTTTTGCTGTGTATAAAAAGAAAATAATTAATTTATGATACAGTAAAAATAGGTTTACACAAAAGGAGGCGGAGGTAATTTGGTCAGTGATGGTACTCATAAACCCTGATTGACTTGGTATTGGATTGAAATATTTAAAATATTTGACACTGATAGCTCTGGCTATCCATCACATTGCCTGCAATTGGAAAGACAATTCTAATCTCAGTTTTCATGAATGGTGGAATCATTGGTGTATAATTAGAAAATTTGAAGAAATAATTGCTTTCAAACATAACATTATTGCTAGCTTTAATAAGAAATGGGCCCCACTAGACGATTTCTGTAGAGACACTTTGTAATCTCACTTGACTTCTCTATATCTGAAAAGATTATCTGCAGCTTTTTGCATTTTGTTTTATTTTATGTTGAATTTGTCTAATTTGTTTTAGATTATTTCCTCTATTCTGATGTTTTCAATATAATAGTGTATTATTGTCTGTAATTAATTTATGTTGCTAGTGTTATTTGTATTTGATGTATTTACTTGGTAAAATTAATAAAAAATATTTGAGGAAAAAAGAAATATCCTGGGATTGAATTATCCCTATCCAAGCAGATTACTGAGACCATTTTACTCCACGATCTCTTTCAAATATCCTTCAGTGGGATTTAGCTTGTATCTGAGGACTGTTCCTAAAGAATCCCACTTATCATCTTCTGAGTTTTATTGGGGGGAGGGGTGTTCTGCCCTAGGCGCCATCATGGTGTGGGCACCGGCACCTCTCCTCTGCTCCCCCACCTCTTCCTACTCCTCCCCCTGCTGTGCAAGCCCCTCTCCCACCCTTGTCTCTACCCCCGCTCCTTCCCCAACTCCCTGCCACACATACCCCCCTTCCCTTCCCCCATACGTCTAGTTGCTCACCGCCACGAGGAACAACTTCAACGTGCTCCTTGCGACCGCGTCAGCTCCTGCTGATGTCACTTCCGGGCGCCATGCATAGGAAGTGGCACCAGAGGGAGAGCCGACGTGGTCGTGAGGAGTATGTCAAAGTTGTTGCTCACGCAGTGAAAAACTAGAGATACAGGGGAAGGGAACGGGGGGAGGAGCGTGTGGCAGGAGGGGTCAGGACACACTTTTCCCTTTAATCCTTTAGAAATATCACTCACAAATATATTGAACAGGACGAGCCCCAGTACCGACCCCTGAGGCTTACCAATGCCTTTCTTTCCTCTGAGCAAATTCCATTCACCACCACTCTCCGTCATCTGTCAGTCAACCAATTTCTAATCCAGGTCACCACCTTGGGCCCTAACTTCAGCCCACTAAGTTTGTTGATAATCCTCCTATGAGGAACCGTGTCAAAGGCTTTGATGAAATCCCAGTAGAGTAGACTATATCAAGTGCACATCCTTTATCCAAATCTCTGGTCACCCAGTCAATAAACAATCTGAAAAGAGAAACTGGCTAAAGCTGTGTCAATCTAGATTCATACCCAATTATGGAAACAGTCCTCATAGCCATACTGAAGGAGAATAGGGAATAAGACCTTCATGAATATAAAGGTGAAGACCCCTATGAGACCCACAAAAGTTATATTTTTAAGAGAGACATTGTGCTTATGAATTCAAGTTTCTGAACAATCATATCTCTCCCTGTCAGCAAGAAACAATATGCTTATGTAAGAGGTTCATCTTTACTATAGTAGCTAGAAAATATTTGCTGACTGTAACAGCATTGGATATTTCAGGACTTTCCAAGAAGGCAAACCCAAACAAGATGTCCTACCGAAAGTTATCTGAATTGCTGACAGAAGGACAATGAAGCTCAGAAATTATTGAACTTAGTATTAAGAATGCATTGGCAGGGAAATAGAGAGGTCAGATTTGACAGTGGGTGATATCATGCTTCAATATGGCTCCGAGATAAGTATGCAGACTATACAATCAAGAGATATAATAATAATAATAACAATTTATATACCGCAGGACCGTGAAGTTCTATGCAGTTTACAATGATAAGAAATGTTACAGATTGAATGGAATAAACAAAGTACAGACTTAGTGATTGATAGTTCTAGAGATCGTTTGTTGAGGACTAAGATTGTACAGGTTGGTTTCCTAAGTAAGATATGATAGATGTGCCAACTCAACAGAAAGTGAGTATGTAATCTGTAACTAGGTAATACTTTAGGCTACTGAACTAAAGTATATAAGTAACATACCGGTTGGCTTAAGCTTTAGGATGGATTTATGACAGTAGTAGGCTACTCTGTATGTTATCCATTGGCTCAATCTGCTGTACTGTTGTTTCATGTAAGCTGACTTTTATCTATTACCAATAAACCTATATTATATACAGCAATTGGGTTGTTGTTGCGAGGTCATATTCTGAAAAGGTTAGCAACACCTTTTCAATAGTCTACTAGATGTTCTTCACAGAAACCTTAGTATTAACACTGTTGGATTTCTCTGTAGCTTTGACACGGTGGGCCACAATATCAAGCTAACACAACTGGCCGAAACAGATTTTCAGTGTCACAGTACTTGCTATGAATTAGAGAATGACACGGGGGATAAATTTGTCCCCCTCCCTGCAGGAATTCAATTTTCCCGTCCCGTCTGCGTGAGTTTTGTCCCTGTCCCTGTCCCATTCCTGTAAGCTCTGTCTTAACTGCACAAGCCCCGAACGCCTGTGATTTTAAAGTGTTTAAGGCTTGTGCAGTTGAGGACAGAGCTTGCAGGAATGGGGCAGGGACGGGAAAAAGAATTCTTGCAGGGATGGGGAAAAATTTGTCCCCATGCCATTCTCTACTAGGAATGTACATTCATTTGAAACAAAAACAGCAAAGTAAACCCCAACCACTATGGGCTAGATTTACTAAGGCCATAGGGCTGATTCACAAAGTGCCCTCATGCAAATGAGGGTGATCAGAATCATGCCCCCAACTAACTGCCTGGATCGCTCTCCAGCGATCCCGACGAATGCGCAGACCATCTGTTGATAGTCTGTGCATGCGCTGGACCTCAATGCCCAGCAGCAGGAAACAAAACTTTAAAAAAACTTTTTGCAAACCCTACTTTTCGCGAGCCCGTGGTTTTAACCCGCCTTAAACCCATGGGTTAAAACCACGGGCTTGCACTGTGGGGAAGGGCAGGAGAATCAGGGAGAATTGGGGCAGGAGAATTGAGCAGGAGATTTGGGGCAGAGCAGGGCGGCAGGAGAATCTGGGTAGAGAGCAGGAGATCAGGGCTGAGAGCAAAGAAGCAGGGCAGAGAGTAGGGCGGCAGAAGGCAGGGCAATCGGAAAGGACCTGAGCGACTGGTCCTCAGCAGTCGCTTATTTTTTGATTGGTCAGCCCAGTCTGCATCCCTCATTTTATTTAATGAATCGCTGCCTACCTACATTTAAATGCTGTTCCCCTCATTTGCATGCGTGATCGGAGGATGATCGGGACAGAAATTAGTGAATTGGGTCAGAGGGAAATTGGGTCACAAAGGGGTCGCAAACCGATTGGTACACGATTGATTTGCTTAGTGAAACTAGGCCTAAGAGTTCATTTTACCTACCATCTATCATATCCCTCTTTTGGGGTATTTTTTAAAATATAAAATAGAAGGAAAATACTTCAGACGCTTTGTCACTTAACGCTATTGCCAGTGGCCAAGAAGCAAAGCTCCAAGACTCAGAGCCATCATCAGTCAAAAAAACTGCTTAACTCAAAGCATGGCATGTTAGAGAAATATATAAGGTGGCACGGTGTGGCAGGGCGGGGTGCAGAGGTGCCAGCGCCTCCACTGACTTGGCTCCTGGAGTGGTCTGCACTCCATCCCCCTTACTAGTCCTCCGCATCCAGCCTATCCTTCCTTTCCCTAAGAGATCCTACGCATGTACTTGCTTCAAATTTTCGTGAATTCAGATAGTTTTCATGTCCAACACCTCTACCAGGAGGCTGTTCCACTGATTCACTATCCTCTCAGTGAAAAAAAAGGGTATTTCTTTAGTTACTCTTACATCTGTCCCCTTTCACCTTCTTGCTGTGCAGCACCTTGGATGAATTTCTTCAAAAAAGGTGGTAAATACGTCATAATACATAATATCTTCACGATATTTCTATATCTTTAGTAATCAGGTTTTTTTTTAATGTGGGTATTAAATTCAAAGCAAAAGAAACATTTTTATTTCTGCTTTGGTTTGTCGCTTCACTGTGGATATATTTGGGTCTTTTTATTCCTATTGGTATTAAGTTCGAGGCAAATTATCTCTCCTTCCTTAGACAGAAGGAGTTTAATAATAACAGCTTATATACCGCAATATCATGAAGTTCTATGCGGTTTACAGAAGATTAAACAAAGGTAACAAATTGAATTGACTTTAAGAGGGGAGGAAGAAAGAGAATTAATAGGACAGGAAATTCATTGTTGAGAGAGTGATCAAAAGGACAAGTTAATCGCTATAGAGGGGAGAGAGAAGAGAGGATCAGTTGTCTAGATGCTTTAGGAACAAGTGTGTTTTTAGACATTTCCTAAATTCCCCATAAGTAGTGGGCGAAAGCAATTGTTCTAGGTTGGTGTCAGAGCAGGTGTTCATGGTGTTTTTTCAGTTTACAACCTCAAACTGGGGGGGAAACGAAATTGGAATGTGAGCTTCTCTTGTGTCTGTTGGCTGAGAAGAAGAAAAGGTCAGTTATGTATTTAGGGGCAAGTCCGTGTAGTGCTTTACTCACCCACAGAGCTGGTACCTCTGATTTCTAGTGCTGTTATAAAGTGGTACTGCCATAATAGTACCTCTGCCCAATATAATCATTATAACAATGTGGCCTTTTGGTCAGCAGAGGGCAGCAGAAGGACACAGATAAAGCAGCACAAGTAGCGACCAAGTTCTAAGCAGGTTCTTCGAGACCACTCACTGCTGTTGGACTTTAATGACTTTATTGAGGGATGTTTTGATTGCATTAATCACTGTCACTCACTAACGTTCAGCCTCTTTGATGTAAGCTGCTGCAAGAAAGCAGGGCATTTTTTTTTTTTTTTTTAAAGAAAAATCGGACCTGCTGAGAGTAAAGGTGGCCGAGATAAAGGGCAAACCCTCCAGCCTGTTAAAACATTAATTCACAAATTACAACCCCGCAGTACAAAGCGCCTGGATCTCCTCTCGGTGCCCGTCCTGGCTCCTTAGGCTGAAGGACGTAGGAGGTAACGCGATGCTTGTTTCCACAAGGCTCTTGTTTAGATTTCCCGAGAGCCGCGTAAGATGAAGAGCCTGGAATGACAGGACGTCGGGGCAATAATGTAAATATACGTCTTAATCTTTAACCACGGGCGGTGACCAGGGAATGAAAATAAAGCAGAGACGCTTCTGCCTTTAAACTTTACTTCTGAAGTGTAGAAATGGGACTGTAAGAAAAATACACAGATCTACAGGCACACCCATGAAAGTGTCGCTTACGGATGCAGTTAAAATCTGAGATTAAAAGTGGCAAAACGTTTGCCTTGAGGTCCGTGCCACTTTTAGTCTCAGTTTAGGGTGGGAGAAGCTTTAGGTCCGCCCGTGCCACTTTAGTCTCAGCTTAGGGTGGGAGAAGCATTAGGGTTCGCCCGTGCCACTTTAGTCTCAGCTTAGGGCGGGAGAAGCATTAAGGTCCGCCCGTGCCACTTGTAGTCTCAGTTTAGGGCGGAAGAAGCATTAGGGTCCGCGTCTCAGCTTAGGGCAGGAGAAGCATTAGGGTCCGCCCCTGCCACTTTTAGTCTCATCTTAGGGTGGGAGAAGCATTAGGGTCGCCCGTGCCACTTTTAGTCTCAGCTTATGGCGGGAGAAGCATTAGGGTCCGCCCGTGCCATTTGTAGTCTCAGCTTAGGGCGGGAGAAGCATTAGGGTCCGCGTCTCAGCTTAGGGCGGGAGAAGCATTAGGGTCCGCCCCTGCCACTTGTAGTCTCAGCTTAGGGCGGGAGAAGCATTAGGGTCCGCGTCTCAGCTTAGGGTGGGAGAAGCATTAGGGTCCGCCCCTGCCACTTTTAGTCTCAGCTTAGGGTGGGAGAAGCATTAGGGTCGCCCGTGCCACTTTTAGTCTCAGCTTAGGGCGGGAGAAGCATTAGGGTCCGCCCGTGCCATTTGTAGTCTCAGTTTAGGGCGGGAGAAGCATTAGGGTTCGCCCCTGCCACTTTTAGTCTCAGCTTAGGGTGGGAGAAGCATTAGGGTCCGCCCGTGCCATTTGTAGTCTCAGCTTAGGGCGGAAGAAGCATTAGGGTCCGCCCGTGCCACTTGTAGTCTCAGTTTAGGGCGAGAGAAGCATTAGGGTCCGCGTCTCAGCTTAGGGCGGGAGAAGCATTAGGTCCGCCCCTGCCACTTTTAGTCTCAGCTTAGGGTGGGAGAAGCATTAGGGTCCGCCCGTGCCACTTTTAGTCTCAGCTTAGGGCGGAAGAAGCATTAGGGTCCGCCCGTGCCACTTTTAGTCTCAGTTTAGGGAGGGAGAAACATTAGGGTCCGCCCGTGCCATTTTTAGTCTCAGCTTAGGGAAGGCGAAGCATTAGGGTCCGTCCGTGCCAATTTTAGTCTCAGCTTAGGGAGGGAGAAGCATTAAGGGAAGGGGTAAAACGCGGACCTGACGGAGCATTAGGGTCCGCCAAAGCTAAAGTGACATGGAGATATGTCCGAGCCATAACCTACGCTGAGACTAAAAGTGGCAAAACTTTATGAGGTTAGGGCAGCTGTCTTGGGCCTTGCTGATCTGGGTTCAAGACCCGGTTGAACCAAGCCGAAATACATTTTCCTGCCGCAGCTCTGGGGTAAAACAAAGACCTCCCTTAGCTGAAGTGCTTCCTCAAATTAATGATTATTAATAAAGACGGTCAGAAATGGCACCAGTTACAGCGGTGGAATGAGGGGCTAAAACGCGGACCAGGCTGCAGGCCATGAAATCTGAAACCTCGGCTGTCAATAAAGTTTTGTAAGGCCGCCAGCTCCTCCTTCCCCTTCGTTCGTCTTTCCGTGCAAGGCCTGTGCTTCAGCCTGCGTATCCGCGTTTTACCCCTCCTTCCCCTTCGTTCGTCTTTCCGTGCGAGGCCTGTGCTTCAGCCTGCGCACGTGCGATCCGGCCAGGGCCTGCGGGCGTTCCGCAGAGAGGAAGTGAGTGTCCGGGCCGAAGCTGCGAGAGATTGTGTTGGCAGGGGCAAGGCCCCGGGGACTGGAGTCAGAGCTGGGTTGTGGGAAAGGTTTCTTCGAGCAGCGGCTAGCCCGGCTTCCTTCTCTGTGCAGAGAGGAAGAAAGCTGGGCCTGCCCGGTGGGCTGAGAGTGTCAGGGCCCGGGCCCGGGCCCGAGAGAGACTTTCTGCTGGAGTCTGAGATTATATGAGAAGGGAGTTCAAGGGCATGCGATGAGACAGATAAGAGAGGGTGGCACGGCAGAGTAGGGGGGGGGGGGGGACTCTCAAAGAGAGAAAGGGGGAGAAGACGGAATGGAAAGAAAATGGACCAGGAACCAAATTGGCGGGAAAAGTGTTGAAGCAGAGGCTGGGGAATCAGAAATGGGGAGAAACAATAAAACAGGCAGAAAGGAATCCTAGAGTGCAGAAAACCTCAGGGCAGTGAACAACAACAGCAACAAAATAAGAAAAAGACAAACAGTAGAGTATAGGGAACGGGTGGGTTTGGGAATGATGGCCAATGATCTGAGAAAGAGGGTGTGGATTGTCCCAATACAGCTAACCTCTAACCCAGTGATTCCCAAACCTGTCCTGGAGGAACACCAGGCCAATTGGGTTTTCAGGCTAGCCCTAATGAATATGCATGAAGCAAATTTGCATGCCTATCACTTCTATCATATGCAAATCTCTCTCATGCATATTCATTAGGGCTAGCCTGAAAACCCGATTGGCCTGGTGTTCCTCCAGGACAGGGTTGGGAATCACTGCCCATACTGACTTTTCCTGTTTGGGGCATATGTGATTGTATGCGATGATCTTAAGGTGGCCAAACAGGTTGAAAAAGTGACAGTGAAAGCTAGAAAGATGCTATGATGCATAGGGAGAGGAAGGGGTAAAACGCAGACCTCGTGGATCTAAAACCGCACGTCCTTAGAAATCTGAGGTCTGTGCCACTTGTAGTTTCTGGCGCTGACAGACCTCTATGACATTTTAGCTCTGACGGATCCTAATGCTTTTCCCTCCCTATGTTGAGACTAATGGCAAAACTTTTGCCCTGAGGTCTGTGCCACATTTAGTCTCAGCATAGGGAGGGAAATGCATTAAGATCCATCAGTGACTAAAATGTCATAGAGGTTTCAAGTTTCAACTTTATTATAAAATTTGATTAATCGCTTATTCAAAATTCTAAGCGATGAACAAATCAATAAAATTACAAAATAGGGGGGACAAACAAAGGTAACAAAAAAACTGAACCTTACAAAACATTTTGAAGACTAACTTAACAAACATAATGGGGACAGAAACACAATTTTGTTGATAGAATTATGGTTGAAAACAATAGGAAGGGAAAGAACGAAGAATCTCAAAGAAGTTATGAAAATAAAATGAAGCTCCTAGACAGTCCTTTTAGTCATTAAATGCGTCTATAAAAAGAAATCTTTTAAGTTTGCTCTTAAATTTATCCAAATTTTTTCCTCTCTTAAGTAAATAGGGAGGGAATTCCATGTTTGAGGAGCTGTAACGGAAAAGATGAAGTGCTGGCGTGTATTAATAATTTTAAATGAGGGGATGACTAATAAGTGTTGGTCATTGGACCTCAGTAATCTGGATGAGGTATAAGGAATCAATGATTTGTAAATGAAAGCCAGAGTTTTGTATATCAAAGATTTGAAGGTAAGCAAACTTAATTTGTACTAAAAGTGGCGCGGACCTCAGATTTTTACAGACGTGTGGTTTTAGATCCACGAGGTCCGTAAGGTCCGCGTTTTACCCCTTCCCCATAGGGAGAAGTATGGCCAGTAGGAAAAAGGAGGTATTGATGCCCATGGTGAGTTCTCATTTAGAATATTGTGTGCAATTCTGGAGGCTGCACCTTCAAAAAGATATAAAGGATGGAGTCGGTGCAGAGGAAGGTTACTAAAATGGTGTGTGGGCTTCGTGATAAGGCGTATGGGGACAGACTTAAAGATCTCAATCTGTATACTTTGGAGGAAAGGCGGGAGAGGGGAGATATGATAGAGACGTTTAAATACATATGTAATGTAAATGCGCATGAGTCGAGTCTCTTTCATTTGAAAGGAAACTCTACAATGAGAGGTCAAAGGATGAAGCTAAGAGGTGATAGTCTCCGGAGTAATCTGAGGAAATACTTTTTTACGGAAAGGGTGGTAGATGCGTGGAACAGTCTCCCGGAAGAGGTGGTGGAAATAGAGACTGTGTCTGAATTCAAGAGGGCCTGGGATAAGCACGTGGGATCTCTCAGAGAGATACTGCGGATGGGCAGACTAGATGGGCCATTTGGCCTCTATCTGCCGTCATGTTTCTATGTTTGACAAAGCTCTACCTATGAATAAAACACACCACCATACCATCTTAGCTTAAGAAAACCCACGGCTTCTTTTAAACAATTTATGGCAACCATACCAATTTAACCAGAGCTACACAAATTTGTAATCAAAACTTTTGCTTGCCCCCCACAACCACTCGCATTAACAGCAGAGCATCATAATTCTTCTCCAGGCCCTCATAGATGCTTGTTCTTAGCCTCACCCTAACAGCAGAGGGCTTAGAAGCCAGCACGGACTTCTATGCCTAGTCACCTGACCTAATAGTTGATTTCCCGGCTCATCCCCCATGAGCCTGACAGTTGCTCAGGCTACCACCCATTGGGACAAAGGCATCAGACCAGCAGCCCCCTATCCAGCCAACAGCTGCCCTTCAGCATGGGGTGGTGGTGGGGGAGCTGTTTCTGAGGAGCAGGAACACTGAATCTCAGCAGAGGCCTCCTTAAATAACCTTCACTTTGTTTACATAACCTCCCAGACCATCTGACTCCCTTTCCACCAATCCCTGCCCAGGACTGCGCTATTTGCTCTTAAATTGGCCAATCAGCCTATTAGTAGCTTTCACCCTGCTCTCTTTCTCTCCCCCCCCCCCTCTTCCTTTCACAGTTCACAATCTTATGCCAGCCTCTGGAAGCTTCTCTGCACTGCTAAGGGTCCAGGACGAATAACCCAGCTTTCAGTTTAAATGTCATCCTTGAGACTACCTCTCGGACTTGTGACTTTTGTTTTTGTTGTACGCCTTGAATTACAATGTAAAAAAAGTGATTCAACAAAGTAGAATAAATCATAGTGACCAATAGATTGGATTTAGTTCAAGTCTTTCATATTGCAAGATTTTTTTCAGGCAGTACGTTCTTCCGTACAGTCTGGTCAAGGCAACTAAAATAGAGGGGTTCAAAAGAGATCCAGACAAGTTCCTGAAGAAGTCCATAAAAACTTATTAGCCAAGTAGACTTGGTAGAGCTATTGCTTATACATAGAAATGAACTATGGGAAATAGATCTACTTTTGGGATCTGTTGGGTACTTGCAACCTTGACTCAGCATGGCTTTCCCAATGTTCTTTAAGATGTTGGAGCCAACTTCAGTTCAGTAAGTTGATCTGTGTTAAAGATACATGGAGGGGCAGACGTCTAAGTCCGACTTTGGTTATTTTGAGAAAAATGTCCAAAAATCAGATGGAGAAAATGCCCATTGTCAAAGCTGCTTGGCATTTATCTTTTTTTTTTTTTCAAAAATGGCCCAGGTAGATATTTTGTCCAGCTAGATGTCTACTTTTTTTTGCCATTATTGAAAGAAAAGTCATTTGCATGTAGGAGAAGCCAGCATTTTTATTGGACAATCCACACAGACATGCCAGCAGAGCAGTGGGACACTCTAGGAGACACTAACAGTGTCACGTACACATCTCACCATAATTTATTTAATAAGTTCATATAATGCCTAAGGCCTACTAAGCCCACCATAATCCTGCCCAAAACACTCCTCTAACATGCCCCCTTAAGATATAATTGCACTGGAGACAAAATGACCAGAAAGACATCTGGAAAGCCAGTTTTGAAAATGCCCACTTTGCCGTTTTGATTAATAAGACATTCCTGTGCTGTCTTTAGGTTGAGTTGTTGTTTTTTTTAAAATGAGCCTCATAGGTCATAGAGCCCAATAGCTTGAGGAGACCACCTTGTGTTTCAGAATAAAACATATGAAAGCCATACTGAGTCAGACTAAGGCCCTTTGAATCCAGAGTCCTGTCTCTGACTGTGGCTAGTTCAGGTCACAAGTACTTGGCAGATCCCAAAAAGTAGATCAGCTCTGTGGTAATTTAGCCACTTTGCCCTACTGGCCTTATAGTTGAGGCTTTTCTTAATTTCAGGCCCATGCCCACCTATGCTAGGGGTGTGAATTTATGAGCATACATTGGGTTCATATGGCTGCATAAAAATTTAAAATGGTACACAAATCATTTGTATTTATGTTTGTCTTTTTTAAAAAATCTTTATAATTTTTAACAATTTTACAAGAAAATAAACTTCTTTTTAAAGAAATACAGCATGAATATATTACTTATATACTCAAAAAAACAACAACAAACCAGTGGTATAATTAGTTATCCTTCCTTAGACCCATGTGTGTCTAAAAATTATTAGAACAAAATCTTTTCCAGAGAAAGGAAAATGGTAAAACCAGAGGACATAATTTGAGGTTGAGGGGTGGGAGACACAAGAGCAATGTAAGGAAATTCTTCGTTACGGAGAGGGTGGTGGATGCCTAGAATGCACTCCCGAGAGAGGTGGTGGAGAGGAAAATGTGACAGAGTTCAAAGAAGTGTGGGATGAACACAGAGGATCTAGAATCTGAAAATAATAGTAAATATTGAAGAACTAAGGCCAGTACTGGGCAGACTTGCACTGTCTGTGTCTGTACATGGCCTTTAGGTGGAGGATGGGCTGGGGAGGGCTTCAATGGCTGGGAGGGTATAGATGGGCTGGAGTGAGCTTTGAAGGAGACTTCAGCAGTTGGAACCCAAGCACAGTACTGGGTAGAGCTTTGTATTCTTGGCCAGAAATAGCTAAGAAGAAAAAAAAAAAATAATTATTTAATCAGGTTGGGCAGACTGGATGGACCATTCGGGTCTTTATCTGCCGTCATCTACTATGTTACTATGTTATACAATCAATTGTGTACATTTTTAAATTCTCGTATATAATGCATGCACAACCCCCCCCACCCCAAACCCCAAATAGATCAAATGAACACAAGAAAAAAAATTGAAAACTGGGAAAAATAATTTTAAACAAGTATGTACCAAACTATTTTTGCCCAAGCACACTTCTAGCATCCACACTTTCCCTTTTATTCATGGGCCACCTATTCAGTCATTCACTTCCCACCCTCCAACACAAATACGCTTGCACACACAATAGAATACATACTTTTTGTAAACCACGTTGAACTTCTGGTTATGCAGTCAATAAGCACGATGTTATGTTATGTTATGTTACATACACAAACAGAATCACATATAGTACAACAAATCGAACATGGATTAACTGTTAACAAGCACTACTTAATTGGCATTAATTAGGAGTTAGGCATGTGTCTGTCTCACACCCTATTATATAACATGCATACCTAAACGTCCTAGGCCCAGATTCACTAAAGATAGTGATTCAATCGCTGTTGGCCGATTCCTGGCCAATTTTAAAACAGCGATTGATTCACTATCTTCTGTGCAGCTTCTTGGGCCATGAAGCGCAAAGCAAACAATGCGACTCCGTACCGTCATATACACGTGACAAGCAAGCTCTAAAGAAAAGGGGAGGGGTGGCTGCAGTTTACTTTTCTGGCCCTACTACTTGGACATTTTTAAAAAGAAATGATTTGCGACCGACGCAATGAATTATTTTAAACCGCGAGTAAAACCCGTGGGTTAAAACCACAGGCTCGCAATGTGCATTTTACAGAATATAAAACAGGAATGAATTCTTAAGCATGAATGAATTCTTATGCATATGTAAAGTTATTTTACAGTTTTATTTTTAATTTTAATGGTTGTTTTATATGGGGTTGTAACCTTGATACTGATATTTCTGGACAGGAGAGTCGGCAAGGATAGTAAGTGACTGGTACTCTGCAGTTGCTTCTTTTCAGATCGGCAAACCCAATCGGTGTTTCTTCTTCTGCGTAGTGAATCGATCGCTTCCTACTTTTGCATGCCATTCTACCTCATTTGCATGGGTGGATTGGATCGAATTGGAGATTGGTCAGGAAGCTGTTTAGTGAATCGGGTCGGGGAACCAGGAACTGGTTTTGCGATCGTAGTTACAGGATCGGTAAGTTTAGTGAATCTAGCCGATAGTGCACTATTCAAAAGGGGGTGTGACCATGGAAGGGGCATTTCCAGAAATTAGATGCTCTTATATAGAATGCCTTCATTGATGTCCCATCGCTAAAGAAATTCTATTAAAATTTTTGCTCTTAGTGGTGACTTGATTCACATGAGCAGACTCTCAATAGCTCATGATGAAATACACCTCAAAACATCCCCTGGTCGTGCCCTTCAACTGCAAACTGCCAAATGACATTTCTACTCCCACTTCATACCAAGCTACTGGAATTGACTGTCCCCACAGATCAGATCCCTTGAAGGACTCCTCAACTTTAGGAAAACAATAAAAACACACCTGTTCACCTAACTCCTACGGCTGGTGGATTACAAAGAAATGAATATCGGTACTAGAGCCTCGGTATGTGTTGTGTCAGGATATAAATTTGTATTGATAAATCTTGCACTATAACTATGGCAAATTGTAATCCATTAACTATATTAAGTGTGTTAACCTGTAACCCATTCAGAGCTCTTTGGGAAGAATGGAATAGAAAACAAATTAAATAAATAAATAACTCACCTCACTCTTCATTGGGCTATGCTACTCTGTTTTTATTATTCATAATTTTATTAAGATAAAATTTCATTGTTTCTTGCTTATATTTTGTGTGTGTGTGTTTGGGGGTTAAAAATGTATAAGAAATATAACTTCACAAACAGACAAAATTGTCCCTTGGTGCTCCACAGAACCGAAAAGCAACCCAAAAGAAAAGCACTGTGAAGATGTCCAAGATACAGGCTTTATTGAAGATACAGTCATTTAATCCACATGATAAAATATCTACGCCCCAAATGATGGGGACTATGGACCCCACACGGTCCGTGTTTCGACAGCCCATTCTTCCTCAGGGGTCCTATGGATAATAAAATATTCAATGGAATATGTCCTGAAATAATGTATAGGCGATATGTCAAGAACGTGTGGTGGATTGTGATTGAAATAACAAGTCAAAAAGTGACTGGTGTCAAAATGATATTTTGCGAGTGTATAAGTGTTGGAAAATATATTGAGGTGACCGAATCAAAAGCAGTGGTAAAAACACGGACCGTGTTGGGTCCATAGCCCCCATTTGGGGGCCTAGATATTTTATCGTGGATTAAATGACTGTGAGCTCCTTATACTAAGGTGCGCTAGCGGTTTTAACGTATGCTTAGTGCGCGCTACAATGCTGCACATGCTAAACGCTAACGCCTCCATAGAGCTTGCGTTAGTATTTTTCAGTTAGCGCACCTTAGTAAAAGGAGCCTTGTATCTTCAATAAAGCCTGCATTTTGGACATCTTCTCCAGTGTTTTTATTTTTGGTTGCTTTAAGAAATATAACTTACCTTTTGTTCTTCATGTCAAGTATTGATTATCAAGGGACCAGCAACTAACATGGCCCGTGTTTTGGGGGGGTTCATAGACAAAAGCACGACGACAACCCGGCACAGACAACTGAGCGCAAGGCGGAAGCGCGCCGAAGAAAAACAGAATTTTAAGGGGCTCCGACGGGGGGTGTTGGTGGGGAACCCCCCCCCCCCACTTTACTTAATAGAGATCGCGCCGGCGTTGTGGGGGGTTTGGGGGATTGTAACCCCCCTCATTTACTGGAAACTTAACTTTTTCCCTCTTTTTTAGGGAAAAAGTGAAGTTTTCAGTATAATGTGGGGGGTTACAATCCCCCAAACTCCCCACAATGCCGGTGCGATCTTTGTTAAGTAAAGTGGGGAGGGGTTACTCCCCACACCCCCTCGTCGGAGCCCTTTAAAATATTGTTTTTCTTCGGTGCGCTTCCACCTTGCGCTCAGTTGTCTGCGCTGGGTTGTCGGCGCGCCTTTGTCCTCGCGCGCTTTTGACCTGTCACCGTTTTGGGGTCCCTGCCTCAGGAAGTTGGTCCCCTTTTGCTTGTTGCTGCCATCCTTGACTCGATGCTTGTAAAGCACTGGAGCATTGTAAATATTTAGACCACACTTTGGTTTTCACGGTGCAGCACATCAGACAGGAGACTTTTACGACTGCTCATTTTTGATTTTGGTTATTTTATCAAGTCTAGTTTTCTGATATTCCACGTACCAATATTTGGGACCCCTGAGGAAGAAGTGTTTCTTCAAAACATGGACCGTGTCGGGTCCGGGCCACACGGATATTAGGACCAGTTCTTTGGAAACAATTATTGTAGCTCATGTATCTGTTTTATAAATGTCTATGTTTTTAAGATTTGTGTCATTTAAATAAATTCCTGCGCCTTGTACATTTCCCTGCAGTTTTGGTTTGGTTTTTGCTTCGCATCCTTACTGCAGGTTTTGTTGGTTCTTTTTTGCCTTGACCATTTTAAGTGATCATTTATTTATTTATTTTTTTAATTTCTATACCATTTTTATCCAAAAACGGGTTACAAGGAGTTACATACTTAAAATGTTAAAAGTCTATACAAAATAAAAAAAAATAAAACAGACATATTCAGTCTAGCATAAAATCAATTGCTCAGAAAAATGCATCATACCTGCATTTGCACGCTTAACAGCCATCATTTACACCATCTTTTGGCAGGTGTAAGTGCCTGCATCAAAGGTGCAACAAGCATGCCAAGCTAGTGTTCTGTAAAGGGTGCATTACACGCCCTTTGCAGAATATTACCTTGGCGTGCATCATAACAGCGTCTAACTTTGGGTACTATATATTGAATCTGACCCATGAAGTCTAGCCATTAGTTCTCACACTCACATGCACCTGAAGACACAGACCCTGCACACACACACATGCCCCCAACACAAACGCATGTGCACATCCACAACCCCACTTCACCCTCTACTCACACTCAATGCATGTAAGAGCCCATCTCGATGGGCAATGTTAACATTGAGCTGTATGGCCCAAGAGGTAGGCAGGAAACTACTGCTAGGTGAGGGAGAGAGCTAGCAAAGGAAGCGGTGGGAAGCTTTTTTTTTTTTTTTTAAATCCTACAGTTTTCTGCTGCGGGAAAATGCTAGGCTTGGTCAGAGAGGGTTCTGTGAGGTCAGAGAAAGCAGATTATTTAAACAAGCTGCCTCTGAGTCCCAAGATCCTTGTCTTGCTCTTCAGAGGTGGTTTACACTCCCACCCACCCTAGAATGTATTTTTTTTAAAGGGGGAGAATAAATATACTATAGGCTCGGTTGGGCTTGCTGCCACAGCATGGTCACCCGAGCTACAGGGCAGTTTGTTCATCAGGGGATGAGTGGTGGTAATGAAGAATACTCTACGAGTGGATGGTTGATGTCGAGTGACTCAGTCAGGCATGGAGGTCCATGCCAACCAAGGGCCCTAGCTTACATGTTTAAATTAACAGAGGTTTGGAATTCAATCCCATCTATGATAAGAGACTTGAACTCCTATCAATTATTTCATAAAGCAGTAAAAACCTTTTTATTTTCTAAGCATTTAGCAACTCACTCTGTTTAAATTTCTTTTTATCATTACTTGTATATTTAGGTTTATCTGATTTTGTTTTGTTCTATTTTTGATTTTTTTACTATTACTGGTTCACCTTATGATTGTTAACCGAATCGAGCTTCATTTTTTTTTTTTAAAGATGACCCAGTCTATAAATTTAAGGTTTAGTTTAGTTTAGGACTTATGGGGGTATTTGGGATTAAGTTAACTGTTGTATCTTTGTAGCTTGGGTAAATCGTTTTTGTTATGTAACTAATTTATGGTTAATTTGTAGCTAATAAACACCCTGCTGCCTAGTTTTTTCTTTCAATTTTCGCTCCTTTGGAGGAAATTGTGTTTAAAGATTGCGGCTAAGCTTTCTGTTAGGACTGTTACGTCGGCTTTGAGAGCTACCTATTTATGATTCACAATATTGGTCTATATTTGACTCGGAAAAATGTTGCACTTATCATCACTCTGACTCCAGACTCCTGAGGCAGGCCCATTTGGGGCTGAAACATGATCGTGTCAAATCTTGGCACATTAATAAAAGGCTTTCAGCACCAGTCTCCTTCGTGGTTTTGTTCTCCGCTGACTATGCTATGTAGCAAGGCCCGGATTTTATAATTGGTGCTGTTATTGTTGGCCACCTTTACAGCGGCTGCTAACATGTGTGTCAATCACTTTATAGAATTGCGCCATTTTCAAATGTAGGCCAGGGTTTTCAAGGCCTACATTTCTAATGCTTACCTTTTGATGTGAATCGCGCCTACGGAGGCACTTTATGGTGCCTAATGCCTTCGAAGATACCAGCTTTGACCTTTGCCTCAAACAGATTAGGGAAGATGTCTTGAAGGTACTTGAAGGCTGCCAGCTCCTTATCGAAAGCTCTGACAAATTTGATGCGCAGTGGTGGCATCAGTACTTTCCGGGCAATGTTCCCTGTAAGCTGTTCAGCTGCACAGCTACGCACCAACTGATAGCCACGCAGTAAGCATGCTGACCCACAGATTCCTCCATGTCCCACTACCTTCATCTTCTGCTGCTGCTAACTTCCTCAAATCAGCAGCAGTGACAAAATAAAATGCAAACTGATAAACTTCATTGCACTTATCCGTGGCTACCAACCCCACCCCCTAGATGTTATTTCCTGTTCCGAAGTGGAGCCAGCAGTCACGGGTAAGTGCAGTGCAGCCCCTCTCTGTTTGTGTTTTGTTTTACCACTGCTGCTGGTTTGGGGACACAGCAGTGGTGGTGGTGGGGAAGGAGCCAGATGCTTTAAGAATGTGGGGAGGACAGAGGGGCGCATTGAATGGAAGTAAGGAGGTAGAGGGGCACAAACTGGAAGGAAGTGAGGAGGACAGAAAGGCACATTAGGTGAAAGTAGGGAGGACAGGGTCACATGCTGGAAGGAAGTGGGGTTGGACAGAGAGGCATATTGGATGGAAGTGGGGAGGTAGAGGGGTACATTGGATGGAAGTGAGGAGGAAAGAGGGCATATGCTGGATTTATATGGGGATTAATGAGGACACATGCTGAATAGAACTGGGGTGAAGAGGGACAGACAATGGATGGAACATAGGGAAGAGAGAGAGGTAGCAAATGAATGGAAGTGGGACGAAAGAAGGGCAGATGCTGGGTGGATGTGGGAAGGAGAGAGAGGGCACTTGGTGAATGCAAGTTGGGAGGAGAAAGGGACATATGGATGGAAGCAGGATAAGGGAGGGGGCAGATGCTGGATGGAAGCAGGGAGGAGAGAGAAGGCAGACAATGGAAGTGGGAAGGAGAAAGGGGGCAGATGCTTTATGGAAGCAGGGAGGTGAGAGGGAGCAGAGGCTGGATGAAAGTTGGGAGGAGAGAGGGGCACAGACATTTGGAAGTGGGGAGAGAAGAGGGAGATGCTGGATGGAAGAGAGGGGAGGGCAGGTGCTGGTGGAACAGGGGATAAAGAAAAAGGGCAGATGCTGGATGGAATATGGTAAACACAGGGAAGATGCTGGATGAAGAAGAGGCTACGGTTAGAGTAGGAGGAGGTGAAATAGGAGAGCCAGGATGAGTGAAAGAGATGGCAAACTGTAGGTAGACACACTAAACAGAGGAAATTTAAGGAGTGGATAGTAAGAAATCTGGACAGAGGACAGAAAATATATTGAAGAAAGCTGAAAGGAAAAGGAGAGAAAATTGACAAATGGACAGGAAACCCTGGTAAGATGAGGAAAGTAGAAACTAGAGACTGCTACCAACACAATTAACAACAACAGCCAGACAAGAAAGGTAGAAAAAAATAATTTTATTTTTAGCTTAAGACAAAGTAGTGTGGTAGGTGTGTTAATGTTAATAAGTAAATATAGAAAATGGAAATAAGGTATCTTTTGAGACAGAGACTATGGGAGACTTTTACAGGTTGTGAGACCTATTCCTGCATTTTGCTGGAGTTGCTGAAGTTAGTTCAGATGCTGAAAGTCAGTTCAGATGCTGAAATGCTAATGTGTGGCGTGTGAGTGTGTAAGATTTCATGCTGTGAAGAGTTTCTCAAGGACACAAAACAGTGCTGTAAAGACAATGAGCTATTTAACAGTACTGAAAGGAAATGCAAGTCAGCAGGACACTCCATCCGGGAACCTAAGAACTGATAAAGAGATGCCGGGCTAATACACTGAGGCACTGATACCAATGTACCCGTGCGAAGAATGGAACCTTCAAGAAGAAGAAAGTTCCAGAAGCTATGCTTGTCCAGGGCCCCCCAGGGAAGAATGGAGGCGTGGACTAGGGGTGGGCTAGATAGATAGTATATTTGCTCCAATAGGGTGGTACATTTTCAGCCAGAGGATGGTCTTGGAAGACAATGAAACTTTCTGTATAAAGCCCCCCCATGTTTTTCAGAGTTTCTTTAGAGAAGCTGCGCCATACTTAAAGAAATATACTGGCACTGTTTGTATGAGTTTTTTCTTCTCTCTGTTGTATATGCCTAAACTGATTTATTTCTGATTTCTGAGGACCCCTCACCTCCTCACTGCTGCTTTCCCATATGTGCCTGACGCTGACGGCACAAGTTCACCCCACTTCCATCATCTGTCCCCTTCTTCAGTCCCCACTTCCATCATCTGCCCTACTTCCTTCTCTCAGCCTTAGATTGGGAGTAAAGGTGACTGTGAAGTCTGCTAAGAAACTAATGGTAGCCTCCCAGAAATTATAGGTGGCCTGCACATGGTTCAAACCACAAATTAGGCCCCGGCCCCACTTTTTTGGCTTTGTTACTACTCTCAGTGCCAGCCCAAACCAAGGCCCAAACAGCTCTTCCAGCTCCACCTCAGGCCTATCTCCCTCCCCCCTCACCTTCGCACGGGTCAGTCACCAGAACAGTAGTACTCACCTTCTTTCTTTTTTAAAAAAATTCTCTTTATTGTGATTTGAAACGGAGGCTGTACAATCAGTAAACAAAACAAGCGTGCTCAATAGTGTACAATACAAAGATAACAAAAGGTATCATCTGATAAAAAATATGAGCAGTACTCAACTGACCCCCCCAATCCGAGTTCAATTCTGCATTTTGATAATTGTAATTCACATACTCGCTTCCTCACCACAGCCGAACCCCCAGTCAAACAATCCCTTACAGTCCTCATCCAGTTCCCAACTCACAGACCTCACACACTCATCCCCGTGCATGCATCCGTCCTAACAGCCATCCAATGTCATTTCGTCTGGGACCAGAAGATGGCCAGAGTATTCACTCACCTTTCTGATGTGGGGTTTTTATTTCCAAAAGAAGACGGGTCCTGCGGCCAAGATCGGCAACCCTTCTGTTGCAAGCGGTGCTGCTGGCTGCAGCTTGGCCAAAGGTGACACTTAGCTGATACGCTTTAAAACCTCTGCGAGCATGAACAAAGCACTCGTGACGATTCCGGCGGTGGAACGCTGAGCATCCGGGAGTGATGTAGAGAGAATTTTTGTTCACATCGATTTAGTCCTTTGCTCATGAAGAGAAATGTTTGCTCACACCAACTTGAACTTTAGAGGGAACATTGCTTCTTGGGGTTCACAAGTGGCTTCCATATGATGTCGTTTCCCCCACAGAGAACTTGGTCTTCTGTGGCCAGTCCCGCCTTTGGTCGTGCTCATTTTTGTCCCTGCTTTCCCAAAGGCAGAGATAGCAGGGAAACTCTGTATAACTGTCTTGGAAACCCATTAGGAATACCACCATTTTGAAGTCTCTGATGACCTCCCATACTTCAAGGTATCTAGTAAGGTCTTTTTTTTTTTTTTTTTTAAATTCTTTATTGATTTTCAATTCGAGATCAAAGTGCAATAAATTTTACATACAATTAATATCATGAACAGCACTACATTCGATCAAAGAGTAATACAAAATTTATTTCCCCCCTCCCTCCCACCCTAGCTGGATGTGTGTGCAAATCAAATAAGAAATAAAGGTATTATACAACTAATCAGAGTTAACAAAATTTGTTAATGAACCCCATGTTGTTTTAAATAGTTTATTATGACATAATATTTCTGAATTCATTTTTTCATATCTATAACATAGACATAAAGTTTCCCACCAAAAGGAAAAATTTAGCCTGTCCCAGTTTTACCAATTCTTAGTAATCATTTGCATGGCAATCCCTGTCATAATTATAAGAAGTCTGCTTTTATACCTGTCTAATGGATTTTTTGCGTTCAACAACGTCCCACAAATGATCACATCATAGGACAATGGAATCAATGTTTCCAATATCCTATTAATTTGTCCCCATATTGATTTCCAAAAATTGA
Organism: Geotrypetes seraphini; assembly: GCF_902459505.1. NCBI lineage: Eukaryota > Metazoa > Chordata > Amphibia > Gymnophiona > Dermophiidae > Geotrypetes > Geotrypetes seraphini. The sequence continues at coordinate 46,977,281 of NC_047097.1, forward strand.
GTATCAAGGGACAATAAAACAAATGATCCAGTGTCCCTACTTCAAGATGACAATACCAGCATCTATTAGACTCTGAACTGTCCAACTTTTGCAAATGAACTGGGGGGTCTAAAAAATTCTCGGTAACAAAAAGAACTTGGCTTGTCTCATAGATGCTGACGCTGTACGTCTCATCCTCCAAGTCCAAATCCGTGGCCATTGAGTAGCAGAAATCTGCTGCTTTAACTCAATGCTCCAAATGTCTTTTAGGTTTTTTATTCAAATAATCAGATATTAATTTTTATACCACTTGGCAGCCTGATGCCTTAGCAAATCTGTCTGGAAACAAGCCCGGCAGGCTATACTGATTTTTCAAGTTGCGCCAATCAGGGAACCCTTTCTGAATGGCCTGTTTCAACTGCAACCATTTATAAGCTTGAGTCTTTGATATACCAAATTATTGTTGCAGTTGTAATAAAGTTAGCATTTTCCCATTTGAGATCACATCATCCAAAGTATGTATACCTGCCTGCCTGCAGGCAATGTTTCCAGAGGATTTTAGACTTGCCGATTTGTATCTTGGAGTTTAACCATAGAGATTGACATGTGGATTGTTGTATTGGAGCAGGTATTAAATTATTAATAAATTTTAAAATATTACAGGTGGAAAAAAGAATTCTATTGTCCTTATATATTCTAGGCAACTTGATACTCAAAATATGGCTCAGATGTAATGGGGACATGAGGTGACTCTCTAATATCAGCCAGTCCGGTAGATTCTCCATGAGTTCAGGAAGGATCCAATACATACCCTGACGCAATCTGAAGGCTTGATGATACCAATAAAAATTTGGAAAAATTTTGCAAAGATACTAAAGTAATTCTAGCAGTTTTACCCAGCCAAATAAATTTTGTAAAGATCCTAGTAAGGTCTTGATGTTGTTGTAATCCTCTTTGAGGTGCACCATGCCTTAGTAAAAGGGCCCCTAAATTTGCTCAGTTTAGAATCAATCTAGAACGTTCTGCACAAAACATACATAATTAAACATAAATCTTGCAATTGACAAAAAAAAATCATTCACATCAAGCTAGAGTAGTAACTCCATTCACTCTCACTTAGGGCTAGATTCACTAAGCATACCGATCATTTACCGATCAGTTTGCGAGCCCTTTGTGACCCAATTCACTAACCTGTGTCATCCTCCGATCCACACATGCAAATGAGGGGAATCAGCATGCAAATAGGAAGGACATGATTCAGTACACTTTCCGACTGACTGGCTGATCAAAAAACAAGCAACTGGTGAGGACCAGTCGCTTGTGCTAAAATCCTGCTCTCTGCCCTGATTCTCCTGCTCTGGTCGCCCTGCTCTCTGCCCCAGTTCTCCTGCCAGCCACCCTGCTCTCTGCCCTGCTTCTCTGCTCCGATCTCTCAGCACCGAATCTCTCCTGCTCTCAGCCCCAACTTTCTTGCCCTTCCTCACAATGCAAGCCCGTGGTTTTAACCTGCAGGCTTAAAGTGGGTTAAAACCACGGGCTTGCTAAAAATTTTAAAAAAAAGCTAAAACGAATACCAAACACATGCGCAGACCATCTACAGGGAAAGCAGATGGTCTGCGCATGTGTCAGGATCGCACACTAGCGATCCGTGTCCGCAGATGGGGGCGTTCTTTTGATTACCCCCATTTGAATATTAATAGTTGCAGAATCCATCGGACCTGCCTGGATCGGACACGGATCAGTCATGACCGGGCAGGTTAGTGAATCTAGCCCAGATATGGGCAACTCCGGCCCTCACGAGCCGGAATCTAATCAGGTTTTCAGGATTTCCCCAATGAATATGCATGAGATCTATTAGCATACAATGAAAGCAGTGCATGCAAATAGATCTCATGCATATTCATTGGGAAAATCCTGAAAACCCGATTGGATTCTGGCCCTCGAGGACTGGAGTTGCCCATTTCTGATCTAGCCCATCATGTTATTGGGAAGGGCTGACTGGGTAGCCAAACATGAGTTAAAGGAAGAGGGAGGGAGAGAGTGTGGGGGGGGGGAGAAGAGAGGAGTATATACCCCATTGCCGGTCTATTCCAGGTCCAAGAGTTAACAAACGTCATACACAAGAGGGACAAATACAGACTTCCAGTTTGTTCACAGCATTTTGAAAGGGGGCTGGGAGGGAGAGGGAGAGGGAGAGGAAGAGAAAGGGAAGTGGATTTAGCCCATCCCCTTTCTCAGAAGTTCAAGGCAAGCACGTGCTGACATGTGCGCAAATACAGTACTTTTATGAGGTCTGTGTTGCAGGCATTAGCAGGGTAGTGTTGGAGTGTAATCTGGACAGAGTTTACATATTCTATGTATATGTACATATGTACACTACCTTGGGTAAATTTATTTGAAAAGGTGGTCAATAAATCATTTTAAATAAGTTATTTGCAGGTACTGTAGATACTTTTCCTAACCTTCAGAGAGCTTACCATCTTGGTTTTGTACTCCTGGCAGGGGATCTAGCATTTTGGGCTACTCCGCTCCCCCCAAAATGAGCTGATTCACCCTTTTTTTTTTTTTTATTATAGATTTCTGCTTCTGAATAGTGGGGCTCTGGAAATGTGTGGTCCCTTTTTGCAGCAATTATTTGCAGCTCTGTGTAATGCAGAGATGCAACCTCTTTTTTTTTTTTTAAGCTGCAGGACTCTTTCCCTTGGTGAGAAACCCCCCTCCCCCCCCCCCCATCTTATATTTCCGTTAGCAGACAGGTGCTAATTCTCCTTTCATTATTGCATGGAAATCTCCAGGCATTAGCGCTAGGCTTCCACCTTGCCAGGCCCGGCACCTTGCATGAGGTTTCATTCCAAAACGCCCCTCCTGTGATTAGAAGCTGGTGGGCTAAACCGGGGGCTTCTCCTGTTGTTCCAAGGAAGGAAGAGTCTCGTTGACTGCTGGTCTGTCAGTCTTTGGCAAGATCTGTGTAAATAGGAAGGCTGTAATGATATCATCCTAGGTAGGATGGTCCGGCCCCCAGCCTCTGCCCCCATGGCCAATAAGCGGGAAGCCGACTTGCTACCTGCCTATATACAGAGGGACCACAGCAACACCTTCTTCCATCGCTCTGGACTAAAGCAAGAGAAACCCAACCGTCCGACTCGCAGACGATGACTTCGAGCAAAATCGAGATGCCCGGAGAGGTTAAGAGCGACCCAGCCGCCCTAATGGCATCTCTGCACCTTTTGCCGTCTCCCGCCGCCAACCTGGAAATCAAGTTCACCAAGGTAAGGCTTAAGACCGGGCTTTGGAGCGACTGCCGCCGCCTCGGGGCGCGCAGCTGCTTTGCTGCTCCGAACATCTGGGCAGGCACCGAGCCTAGGCTCCCTTCTCTGCCTGCGTTTCTGCTCGGGACTCGTTTCTCCAGTGCTGCGGCTTTGTTCATGGAATTCATCCGCGGTTTTCAGTTAGAACCTACCACCTTTGCTGTAGTCATCGGATCGGTCGTTCCGGCTTATTTTAATGAATGCAAGACTAGGAACTTGCAAGAACAGTCCCCCTCCCCCCCCTTCCAATTTTACAGGGAAGGACAGAAACTGTGCTGCAGTTCAAAGCGAGCTTTCATACTAACTTCTCTGCCCTTGACCTTGATTACAGTTTAGTCCTCTGTCCGTTTCTGAGCAAGTCTCCGGAGCAAGTTTAGTTTAGTTTGCGCGGGTTTGCCTAAATGTACAGCCATCCTCCTGCCTGGTTTTTGCCACCACCTGTTGCAATTTTCCATTGTATTGTATTACCTTCTTATTGCCACTTAGGTCTGGTGTATAACGCGCAGTGATGAAAGGTCTATGCCAGGGGTGTCAAAGTCCCTCCTAGGGCCCCAATCCAGTCGGGTTTTCGGGATTTCCCCAATGAATATGCATCAGATCTATTTGCATGCACTGCTGTCATTGTATGCTAATAGATCTCATGCATATTCATTGGGGAAATCCTGAAAACCTGACTGGATTGCGGCCCTCGAGGAGGGACTTTGACGCCCCTGGTCTAAGCTCACTGCGTAGCTGAATAGAGCTCACTTTCCGCTAGGAATGAAATGAGAGCATCAGATAGATCAGTGGTTCCCAACCCTGTCCTGGAGGACCACTAGGCCAATTGGGTTTTCAGGCTAGCCCTAATGAATATGCATGAGAGAGATTTGCATATAATGGAAGTGACAGGCATGCAAATCTGCTCCATGCATATTCATTAGGGCTAGCCTGAAAACCCGATTGGCCTGGTGGTCCTCCAGGACAGGGTTGGGAACCACTGAGATAGATGACAATTTAGCGCTGATGGATCCGTCTCAGCATAGGGAGGGAAAAGTATTAGGATCCGTCAGCGCTAAAATGTCACCGAGGTCTGTCAGAGCCAGAGACTAAAACCATTCCCTTAATGAACTTTTGCAGAAAATCTCTCCTGCAAAAGATACCAGTGGCGGGGACCTGGCCCGACCGTCCGGGCTCTATAAACATTCAATTATTGCCAGCAAAGTAGCCGTGGCACTTTTAGTCTCTGGCTCTGACAGACCTCGATGACAATTTAGCGTTGACGGATCTTAATACTTTTCCCTCCCTATGCTGAGACGGATCCGTCAGCGCTAAATTGTCATCGAGGTCTGTCAGAGCCAGAAACTAACTGCAAGTGGCACGGCCCTCGGATTTTTAAGGACGTGAGGTTTTAGATCCGCGAGGTCTGTCAGGTCTGTGAGGTCTGCGTTTTACCCCTTCCCCCAGATAGAAAGAATCTATGTACAAGCAATGAAAGGAATAAAGGCATTTGGAGCTCGGGGAGGTTTATGTGGGAGAGGCATTTTCATACGGGGTTGTCTTTTGTGACAAGCATCCCAGCTCTTATGCGTGATTATTGACCAGTAACTAAATGCACACATCTGGACTTCCAATAACAAACTGGTTTGTAGGCTTCCTTTTCACGATTTCGTTGCTGGAGGCTCGTTTACAAACCATCGCATCCTGTCCAGTTATGGGGTTTTTTTTAAATTTAGTGCTGAGTTGCGAGACGAGAGTCCTCATTGCCACAGGTTTTTAAAAAAGTGGTTTGAGACCAAAGGGAAAGATTGAAACGATTATGTAAAAAGTTGCACAGGAAGTCTTGCTGTCCCAGAGCTAGCTGGACAAACTAGGTAGCTTCAGTGTCCTAAAACTGTGAAACTGAGAAAGTGGTGAAAAGAGTTTCCATCTACAGCAGCGGTGTCAAAGTCCCTCCTCAAGGACCGCAATCCAGTCGGGTTTTCAGGATTGCTTCCTATGTATGCTAATAGACCTCATGCATATTCATTGGGGAAATCCTGAAAACCCGACTGGATTGCGGCCCTCGAGGAGGGACTTTGACACCCCGGATCTACAGGAAGGCCAAGGCGTCGTTTTCGCTGTGAGAGGGGATGCTGAAAAGTTCTCCGCCCAACCAACCAAACCTTAATTCTGAGCATTATTTTGCCACTGTAGCTGAAAAGAGTGTGCTAGTTTATTTCGTTAAGTGGAAATTTGCAGAAAAGAAATGCTGTGGGGTGTTTTTTTTTTTTTAAACCCAACATTGTTTCAGATCATTGATTGAACCATAGCCAAGTCATTCCCTTCTTGGCTGGGCGAAGAACTTTTCAGCACCCCTTGTAGGTTAGAACAAGTTAATTGCCGAGTCGCTGGAAACTGGGTTTGTAATCTGAACTAGGCATTTTTAATTCCCCGTTTCTCCAAACATTATTGGAACTGGGTTTACATAAATTTACCAGTAGAGTGCTCTTTTAGAGCTGATGGAAGTTTTATTTCTTGATATTAAAGCTGGTATCATGGAAACAACATTTTTACTGGGGGTTTTTTTCTTTCTTTTTCTATGTATGTCCTATAGCTGAATGTAGGCTCCAAGCGCTGGCATCCTAAACAGAACTATATAAGTACTGACATCAATCCTTTTTCTTTCTGAATGGTTTTGTTTAGATATGATCAATATTACCTAAGTACAAAACATATGGAAATTTTTTTTAAAAAAACTTTATGCTGTTGTTTCAGTAAGATAGAGAATAAATGCTTTATAGCATGGGCTAATGTCTAATTTAAATGAATGTTATCACCCAAATAAGATAACCATAACCTATCAGTGCAAATCATTTCAGTAGAAATGTTTGTCTAGCTTTTTATAATAGGTGGGTCACTGGTCCTTGTTAAGTGGCTTTAATCTATATCTGCAGGGAATGAAAAGTTGAATGAGGAATTAACCTTCAAGAATCAGACTGTCTTTATGCATCTTAAATGTGATATAATCAAAAAGAAAGAAAGAATCAGGGGGTGCTGAAAAGTTCTCAGCCCAACCCACCCACCAACTTCCTAAATTCTGAGGATTATTTTGCAAATGTAGCTGAAAAGAGTGCTATCTTATTTTGTTAAGTGCCAATTTGCAGAAACGAAATTCTGTGTTTTGGGATTTGTGTGGGTGGTTTTTTTTTTTTTTTTACATTGTTTCAGATCATTGATTGAACCAAACTCAAGACATTTTCTTCTTGGTTGGGCGGAGAACTTTTCAGCATCCCTCTAAGTCTAAGGACTCCTTTTACTAAGCTGTGCTAGCGGTTTTAGCGGGCGCTTAGCACGTGCTGCATTGCCACGCGCACTAGACGCTAACGCCAACATTGAGCTGGTGGTAGTTCTTGGCGTGTAGTTTGGAGTTAGCACACCTTAGTAAAAGGAGCCCTAAGGTGTTCAAAAATATGCTTAAGAGGAGTCTTTTGTGGCACAGAGGGAAACATCTATCTACATCTTTTGTGACTTGAGATAAATTTAAGTTATGTATAAAATAATATGGTTGAACTCCAGATACAAATCTGGGGAATTTTATCTAGTTGAAATTAGCTGCTCTTCCCTAAAGGTGGAATCGGTGACATCAATGTTAGCTCAATATTAAGAAACAGAGAAACATGACATCAGATAAAGGGCAAATGGCCTATCCAGTCTGCCCATCCGCAGCATTTTTTATCTCCTCCTCTCCTACGTGCCTATCCCACTGCAAATAGCTCTCTGAAAGTGACTTGTCTATATATGCCTTTTTCCCTTTAAAATTGTTATTGCAGGACAGAATTGTAGCCTCCCTTCTTTCTGTCTAGATTTATTCTACCATCTCCCAGGAGAGCTGGCTCAAACAAAATATGAAAGCAGGATCCAATTCCCCTACGAAATTGTAAAGTAGAAGAAAATAAATGTGAAAATTTAGGAGATCCTTTGATTCCGGACTGATCTCATTCTTATATGCCAAACCAAAACAGAAAGTTATGCACAAGTAGAAATAAAATGTATACAGTTTCCTTTAAAAAGCAGTTGTCTATGTGTGTGTGTCTCTCTTTCTTTTTTTTTTTTTTTCAGTTTGGGTGGTGTACACCAGCGGTCTCAAACTCAAACCCTTTGCAGGGCCACATTTTGGATTTGTAGGTACTTGAAGGGCCTCAGAAAAAATAGTTAATGTCTTATTAAAGAAATGACAATTTTGCATGAGGTAAAACTCTTCATAGTTTATAAATCTTTCCTTTTGGCTAAGTCTTAATAATAATATTGTCATTTGTAGCTAAAGAGACATATGATCAAGAAACTGCTTTATTTTACTTTTGTGATTATGATAAACATACTGAGGGCCTCAAAATAGTACCTGGTGGGCCGCATGTGGCCCCCGGGCCGCGAGTTTGAGACCACTGGTGTATACAGTAGAGAAGTTTATTAATTATTTATATACAGTCTATCAATGGTGGTTCTCTAAGCCGTTGTACATTCAGGTACTCAAACATTTTCCCTTATCTATCCCGGCGGGCTCATGGTGTACCTGGTGTACATGAGTGACTTGGCCAGGGTTACAGGGAGCAGCGCTGGGCTTGAGCCCACAGCCTGGGAGTGCTGGGGCTGGGGCTCTAACCACTAGGCCACTCTTTCCTCCCTAGATTAGGGAAGACCTGCTGTAATGTTAGAATTAGAACCTGATGTTTCCCAAAACGGTCAAATACAGTACTTACAAACTGAACACCTCTCGCTTTTAACGGTGTGTTTGAACCAAATATGTTTGCTAACTGGCTCTTTTCTCTCTAGGCTGTGCTTTGCTTTAAAAACAACAACTCAACAATATTTGTTAAACTTCTTCACATGGGTTGATAACACGAACGTTTTAGACTTGAATAAATGTTAATTAAAAAAAAACAAACATATAAAATCATGTTAACATCTAATTAACAAGTTCCGTAAAATTAAGCTTTAATCAAGGTTTAGCGCCGTTTTGTATCTATGACTAAATTCCGAATGAAACTGGGCCCTATTCTTCAAAATTAAGGAACCGGCGCTAACTCAAGAGTCAGTTTTCAGCATAAGTTGCTGCCCATTTTGCTAAAGACAGAGGGTGCAACTCTCAAAACCTGGGACCTAACAAGCGCTAAAAGTGATCTGATGTTATTTATCATAACCCACGAAAGCAGTCATCTTTTTGCAATGGGTTTACAAGCTTTGCTCACGTTTTAGCAAATTATTATTATTAGCAAATTGAGGGGGGGGGGTCTCACTTTATAAAAGTAAGCACCGAGCTTCGCATCAGCAGACGCAACATTTCCCACTTCTCTCCTTCCCTCCGATTCTGGCGTTTTTGGGTCTTTTTTGCTTTTTAAACATCGCCTGAATTACGCTGCATCACATTAATTTACCGCCCAATAATTCATTCGTAGGGTGCTAGTGCTGGTGTGATTAGCACCTACTTGATAATTAACATCGGCTCCAACGTTCCATAGGCAAAAGTTTAAGATAATCTTCACTGAATTGCTCTTAAGTTAGGACTAGCTTCGTTGCTGCATAGATTTTCAGTCCCTCTAGGAATCTTTTAAGCAGAAAAAAAAGTTTAAAAGATGCTTAAATTCTGTTAGCCTTTTCTTCAAACTCATCACACAGCTAATGTTTTTAAACCTTTGATTTGTGTTCCCTTTAAACTCTCTGCACAATTAGTGCTTCCAAGATCCAAGAGCTTTGTCTAAATAAGTCTTTCCAAGTGTTTGTCCTGCTTTTTAATAGGTGGGTCACTGGTCCCGGGGAAATGGCTTTATCTAATCCATATCTGCTGAAAAGAGAGAACAGGGAATGAAAGGTGAAGGATGGATTAACCTTCAAGAGTCAGACTATGTCCAAGCGGAAAAAGACTGATACTTGCAGGGTTAAGTAGCTCAATATATTTTTCAATGAACCACAGTAAAATCCTTCTTTATGAGGTACTCACGTTTTAATAAAGCTGTCAGAAATTGCTTTGATAGAAACTTGACTCCTCTTAAAACTTTTGCTGACCGCACATTTAGCAAGAACAAATTGCCTTTAATTTTCAGCATCTCCTGGGTCGTTCTGGATCTCTTCACCATATATGCAGGTGTGAGAGAGAAAAAAATATGTCCTCCAATAATACCACTCTTATTTGAAGAATTAATGTCGCCTAGAGCTTGTACAGGTATGTGCGAAGCACAAACGGAAGAAATAAAAATACAGACTTATATTGTATCAGTGTACATACAAATCTTTCAAAACACTGAATAGCATAGCAAAGTAACAGACTGATCTTGCTCAAATCAAAACGTATCTGGTTCCAGTTGCTCAAGTTGTCGTCGGTATCAGTCATTCAATCCATTCACTGCGTCTGCATGCCGTGTCTCAGGTCCACGACTACTTTGTCCGGGTCCTGTATCTCTCCCTGCCTTCTGTCTTTTTTTTTTTAACTTCATCATATGCACTCAGACTCAGGCCCAAATTCTGTAACCGGCGCCTAATGTTAGGCACCTATTTTTAATTGAAATGTAGGTGCCTATCAAGAATGAGTGATTCTGCAAAAATTTAGGTGACCTTCAAAAAAATAGGCGCTATGCACTTTAGGCGTGGATGTGGTTGGAGAATCACTGTTCTTAAGCGTGCTTACGTGCTCATATAGGCCCCTAACTTTTAGTTGTGCCTAGAGCTGGCCTATTTATTGGGTGCTTCGCCTGATTCATTAAACAGCACCCAATTTTACTTGAATCACGCTGCACAGCGCCTAGTTTGGCGCCTACCTTTTGGGCGCTTCTTATAGAATTTGCCCTTCAGTCTTTGTCCATCACATACTGTCCCATGCACTCTCTCTTTGATACCGAGACATCATGTAGCAGACTGACACTGCTCTATTTCATGCATAGACACACAGGATTAGATTGATACACAGGGTGCTCATAATTTTGGTCCTTTTTTTTGCTAAGCTGCGGTAGAGGGTTCTACCGCATCCTGGAGCGCTAAATGCTCTGGTGCTCATAGGAATTCTATGAGCGCCAGAGCATTTAGCGCTCCAGTCTGCGGTAGAAACCTCTACCGTATCTTAGCAAAAGAGGGTGATAGTGCTGGGGAAAAAAAAAAAAAACACCCTGGCGCTAAGCACAGTTCTCTAAAGGGCGCAACCCCTTTATGGAATCGTGTTTAGCGCTGATTCCCACATCTAACTTTAGGTGCCAGACTTAACGGCCTGCTAAAATCTGGTCTAAATTCTGGCATCCAAGTTAGGCGCGCATGCAACATTTCAGAACGCCTCTGAAGCACTCGTGGCCACGCCCCCTTTGGAGCTACGCGCCAGTAGAACCAGGTGCCAAGCCTTACAGAATAGCACACAGCCAGATGCATGTGCAAATGTTAATGAGTGCCAGCTATTGATGTTAATTGGCTCGTAACTCAGTTCATTTGTGTGTGCAATTTGGCTGTGCAATTCTGGCCCTGAGTACCGTATTTTCACATAGATAACGCGCACCCGTGTAAAACGCGCACACGGGTATAGCGCGCAAAAAACACATATTTATGTACATAAATTTTTATATACCGCGCACACCCGTATACCGCGCATGCTGCCCGACTCTCCTTTCGCCCGCCCCGACTCTCCTCTGGAGACCCTGACTCTGTTTTCGCCCGCCCCGACTCTCCTTTCCTCCTTGAAGTCTTGTCCCTACCCTGAAAGCCTGATGCCCCCCCCCCCGACATCCGATTCACCCCCCCGCAGGACCGCTCGCACCCCCACCCCGAAGGACCGCTCGCACGCACCCGCACCCCCACCCCGAAGGAGCGCTCGCACTCCCATCCCGAAGGACCGCTCGCACCCCCACCCGAAGAACCGCTCGCACCCCCACAGCCTCACCCCCCTCCCCCATGGAGAAGCTGTCTACCTTGTTTCCGGATGCCAGCGAGCCCAGCTGTTTCCTCTGCCGGCGGTCCCACCCCTTCTCTGAGCCCTGCTGTGCTGCTTTTTCTTCCGGCGGTCCCGCCCTTTCTCTGACATCAGAGAAAGGGCGGGACCGCCTGAAGAGAAAGCAGCGCAGCACAGGGCTCTGAGAAGGGGCAGGACCGCCAGCAGAGGAAGCAGCTGGGCTGGCATCCGGAAACAAGGTAGACAGCTTCTCCATGGGGGGGGGGGGGGGGCGGGGGGGGTGCGAGCGGTCCTTTGGGTGGAGGTGCGAGCGGTCCTTCGGGGTGGGAGTGCGAGCGCTCCTTCCAGGTGATGAATCGGGCGTCGGGGGGGGGGGGGGAAACTATGTAAAAAAAATTTTGTATAACGCGCAAGGGTATGCGCGGTTTGTAAAAACCACGTATAACGCGCGCGTTATATGCGAGAAAATACGGTAAGTAGAATCCAGAGGACAAAGTTCTCAGACTCTGGCATGCACTCACGCACACACTCACATTACAGTCTCTCTCTCATATTTAGACAGGGGTCCTGCTTCATTAAAGGGCTAATTCTATAAGAAGCACCCAAAAGTTAGGCACTGTTCAGCACGATTCAAGTAAAATTGGGTGCTGTGTAATGAATCAAGCTGAGCGGAGCCTATTTTGGAGGCGCCCAAGAAATAGGCCAGCTCTAGGCACAATTAAAGGTTAGGCGCCTAGCTGAGCGCTTAAGAGCAGGGATTCTGCAACAAGGCGCCTAACATGTAGCCGAGCCCACGCCTAACACGCATAGCGCCTATGTTTTTGAAGGCCGCCTACATTTTTAGAGGCGCCTTGTTACATACGCGCTTTCTTGATAGGCGCCTATGTTTCAATCAGCGCTGATTAAAAGCTTAGTTGAGCTTGTTCTTCAATTTAGATAGGCGCCTATCTAGTTGGGGGCCACCGAAATAGGTGCCTAACTTTAGGCGCTGGTTACAGAATTTGGGCCTAAGTCTTTTCTTCAATTCTGTGTCAATGGGAAACAAAGCTTATTTTATTTATCTATTTGAAGGATTTATATTCTGCTCTATCATTAAGTTTCTATGCAGATTACAGAGTTATATACATAATAATAGGTTACATACATAATAATAGATGTGACATTACAAGTTCTACATGGGTAAAGGGTGCAGTATAGGGGTACATTATACATAGGAATAAAAAACAAGATGTTGTATTTAAACATTTAGTTCTACAGAAGCATATTAAAACTTTGGTTTCTGCTTCTTTGGACCTGTTTCCAGTCTTCTATTAGCAGGCTGGATAAGCCTTTTTAAACAGAAATGATTCTAACGGGGATTCAGTGGCATAGCGAAGGTGAGAGGCACCTGGGGCAGTGGCACCCCTCCCCTGCTCTCATCCCCCCACTTTTTCCCTGATCCCCCTTGCCACACGCGCGCCCCCCTTCCCTTCCCCTGTACCTCTAGTTGTTCACTGTCGCGAGCAACAAAGAACTTCAACATGCTTCTCGTGACCCCGTCATCTCTCCCACTGATGTCACTTCCTATGCATGGCACCCGGAAGTGACGTCAGTGGGAGAGATGATGTGGTTGTGAGGAGCACATTAAAGTTGTTGCTTGTGGCGGTGAACACCTAGAGGTAGGGGGGAAGGGGAAGGGGTGGCACGCGCATGGTGAGGGGAAAAATAGGAGGAGGTGGGCGTGCCGACGTTCCCACCAACATGGCGCCTAGGGCGGACTGTCCCCCTTTACTATGCCACTGCAGGGATTTGAATGCTTTAGGGTCAGTTGTTAGCCCTAATTGTTTAAGGAATCGGTTCATCACTGGGGTCCTTTAACGTAGAAAGTAGACTTCCTCTGTTCTTCGAGGTTGATTGTTTGGGTGGCAGGTTTGTCAAGGAGGTTTGTTTTTGATGACTGTAGCGACCTATTAGTTTGATGGATCTGTAGGAAATCTGCTAGGAAATTCTTTTTCACTCAGAGGGTAGTGGACACCTGGAATGCGCTTCCGGAGGATGTGATAAGACAGAGTACATTACGGGGTTTCAAGGAGGGATTGGATAAATTCCTGAACAACTCGGGGATTGAGGGATACAGATAGGGATAGAGGTAGGACTAAGAAGGTTAACAGATAGAAGGGAACAGGGAATGAAGGGTTTCAGACAAAATTTACCTTACAGGTCATGGACCTGATGGGCCGCCGCGGGAGTGGGCTGCTGGGCACGATGGACCTCTGGTCTGACCCAGCGGAGGCAACTTCTTATGTTCTTATGTTCTTAGTGTGGTGATTAGTATTGGCGATATCATGCTTTTCAGTGATGTGAACATAATCATCATGATTTTATATTAGATGTGGTATTCTATTGGTAGCCAGTGTAAGTGTGCTATGTACATTTCTTGGAATGTTCTGAATCATTCTTGCTACAGTGTTTTAGGTGGTTTGAAGGGATTTTATGTATTTCTAATAACAATGCATTGTAGTAATCGAAGTGAGGTGAGATGGTGCTTTGGACTACGAGTCTGAAGTTCTCTTCAGATTGTACTCTCTTCAGGGGTTTGACTGTTTTCAGCTTGTGAAAAATTTCCTTAGTGTGTGCTATATGTGGCAGGATCAAGGAGAACTCCTAGAGATTTCCAGTTTTTTGATAACTGGATCTCAGTGTTAATTTTATTTGAGGTTGGGAATATGGGGGTATTGTGGTTGCTCAATAGCATTATTTTCGTTTTCTCCTCATTGAGCTTGAGTCAATTTATTTGTAGTTATTGGTTCACTGCATCTAGTGTTGAGGTTATAAACATTGTGGTTTCGGAGTAGGATTGTTTAACTTGACAAATGTTATTGTACGTTGTCGGCATAATTTCGATAGTCTACACCTAGTTTGTGTAGAACATTACCAAGAGGTCATATGAAGATGTTGAATAGTGTTGCTGAAAATGTGGAGCCTTGAGGAACTCTGTGATATAGTCTCATTGCTTCTGATTTTTCATTCCCATTTTGTACCACAAAGTGCCTCATCTCAAGGAACCACATGAAAATGCTGTCTTGGATTCTGATGGTGTGGAGTAAGTTAAGGAGGATCTCAGGATTTATAGAGTCAAAGGTGGCAAAGATGTCTAGGGATACCATTTTCTAGCACTCGCCTTTGTCAAATCCAGTGTGTATATTGTGTTGAGCAAGGAAACTAGGAGAGTCTCTGTGTCATGGTAATTGCGGAAGCCAAATTGGTGTTTGTCGAGAGTCTGGTATTCATTTATGTACTTGGTTAGTTGGACATGCATGTATTGTCTCGACAATTTTTGCTAAGAATGGTAGGTTGGAGATCAGGCAGTAGCATGGTGGTGTCCAGGGAGTGGTCTTTTAGCAGACAACTCACTGATGCTTCCTTTAGAGGTGGTGTCGTGAGACCCGGTTCAAGTTTCTTGGTCTCCAGTATTTGTATGGTTGGTATGGTAAGAACATAAGAATAGCCTTACTGGGTCAGACCAATAGTCCATCTAGGCCCAGTACCCCATCTTCATGGAGGCCAATCCTAGTACCTGGCAAAACCCCAATTAGTAGCAACATTCCATGCCACCAATCCAGGGCAAGCAGTGGCTTCCCCCATTACTGTCTCAACAGCAGTTTATGGACTTTTCCTCCAGGAATTTGTCCAAAGCTTTTTTTTAAAGCTAACTACATTAACCGCTCTTACCATATCCTCTGGCAATGTGTTCCAGAGCTTACCTATTCTCTGAGTGAAAAATATTTCCTCCTACTGGTTTTAAAAGTATTTCCCTGGGAGAAAATGGAGGGAATCAAGAAGGCAGTGAGGACAGGTGCTTGAGCGGGGCACAGCAACCAGAGAGAGCTTTGTTTTCCTCTATAAACTTAGCGCTGGGGCGTTACTCTCACCCAAAATGGGTAAGAGAAAAGGGACTGTCCACCCTATCCCTCCGGTGCTCGGGACACCCCAGCACTTAATCCAACCAACAATTTTGACTGCTTTCGCCCACTCAGCTGTGGAGAAACATCCTACCTTGGGGGTGAGCCTGGAGTCTTTGGCAGAACTTGGCGAAGGAGCTGCCTTGGTGTCGCTGAGCCTGGAGAAAAGGTCAATCCCTCCCCAACTTGGAAGTGAATTGGTGCAGGGAGCTGCAGGAGTTCAGCAGCCTGGTGAGGGAAGCCTACACTCCTGCAGAGGAGGGGCACCATCATTGGAATTCCAGCAAGATAATGTTAGTGATTTATGCCAACTATCTCCTACTACCACAGAAGGAGAGGTGAGAGGTATGAGGTGCTTCTGGAGGGAATAACATCAGTTTTGGGGAGTTGAAAAGACCTGAAAAAATTGACATGGAAGCACTTTGGCAGGCCATATCTATCATGGACGCCAACCTTAAACTGGGTCTTTCAACTATTAAAACTGATTATGGCACGATCTATTCCAGAGTGGAGCAAAAAGAGGTACGACTTGTTAACTTAAGTGAAAAATTGGAGAAAGAAGTAGAAAATTTTAAAGGAAGTAAAGACTGTCAAACTGGAAATGGTTAAAGAAAGATCTTTATTTCCTGCAAGTTGGTGAATTTTCAAAATTCACTTAGAAAAAATAACTTAAGGCTTTGGACCTTTCTTAAATGGCCCGTCATCTCACCAGTAGAGATGGCGATAAAATATTTTCAAGAAATTCTTGCTATTCCATTGGAAAATCTTCCTCCAATTGTTAGGGCTTATTATCTGGATATGCGGCAAATCACCGGGCCCGGACGGGATCCACCCAAGGGTTCTGAAGGAACTAAGACAAGAAATAGCGGGCACAATCCAACATGTTTGCAACCTATCCTTGAAAACTGGAGAGGTACCAGAGGACTGGAAATTGGCAAATGTCACACCCATCTTCAAAAAGGGATCGAGGGGTGACCCCGGGAACTACAGGCCGGTGAGCCTGACTTCAATAATAGGGAAAATGGTGGAAGCTATGATCAAGGATGGCATTTGCGAGCACATCGAGAGAAATGGCCTACTGAGAACAAGCCAGCACGGATTCTGTAAGGGAAGGTCATGCCTAACAAACCTTCTGTACTTCTTTGAGGGAATAAGCAGTCAGGTGGACAATGGGGAACCCATAGACATCATTTACCTCAATTTTCAAAAGGCTTTCGACAAGGTGCCACATGAAAGGCTGCTTAGGAAGCTGTGGAACCACGGGGTGGGAGGAGATGTGCACAGATGGATCAAACACTGGTTGTCGGGTAGACTGCAGAGGGTCGGAGTAAAGGGCCAATATTCTGACTGGCGGGGAGTCACGAGCGGTGTGCCACAGGGATCAGTGCTGGGGCCGTTACTCTTCAACATATTCATCAATGACCTAGAAAAGGAGGCAAAGTGTGAGGTTATAAAATTTGCAGACGATACCAAACTGTGCGGCAGAGTTAGGTCCAGGGAGGAGTGTGAGGACCTGCAAAGGGACCTGGACAAGCTGGAAGACTGGGCAAACAAATGGCAAATGCGCTTTAACGTGGAAAAATGTAAGGTCATGCATATAGGGAAAAAGAATCCGTTGTTCAACTACAAATTGGGGGGGGGCATTGTTGGGAGACAGCGGTCTTGAGAGGGACCTGGGTGTGCTGGTGGATGCATCACTGAAGCCATCTGCACAGTGCGCAGCAGCCTCGAAAAAAGCCAACAGGATGCTGGGCATCATAAAGAGAGGCATAACAACCAGGACGCGGGAAGTCATCATGCCTTTGTATCGAGCGATGGTGCGTCCACATCTGGAATACTGTGTTCAATATTGGTCGCCGTACCTCAAGAAGGACATGGCGGTACTTGAGAGAGTCCAAAGGAGAGCAACCAAACTGGTAAGAGGGCTGGAACACTGCCCATACGCCGAGAGGTTGGATAGGCTGGGGCTCTTCTCTCTGGAAAAAAGGAGGCTCAGGGGAGATATTATAGAGACCTTCAAGATCATGAGGGGCATGGAGAGGGTGGATAGGGACAGATTCTTCAGACTGAAGAGGACAACAGGTACGAGGGGGCATTCGGAGAAACTGAAGGGAGATATTTTTATTTTTCCTCTAACTCTACTTTTCACTTCTCTATTACCCTCCAGGTACTTTAGTTAGATTGTGAGCCTTCGGGACAGTAAGGGAATTTTTCAAGTACCTTTCTTATTTCTAATCTTAATGTATATTTTCTGTAAACCGCTTAGAACCTAACGGATGTAGCGGTATATAAGAAATAAATTACATTACATTACATTACATTACATTACATATCAAAACAAATGCAAGGAAGTTTTTTTTCACCCAAAGGGTCGTGGACACTTGGAATGCACTACCGGAGGAAGTGATCAGGCAGAGTACGATACAAGGATTCAAACAGGGATTGGACGGATTCCTGAGGGATAAAGGGATCGTGGGATACTGAGAGAGGTGCTGGGATGTATCACAGGTATAGAAAGCTAACCAGGTAATAAGTATAGAAACCCAATCAGGTCGTGCATGTGCAAGACTGGAGGGTTAGGACTTCGATGGGATGCTAGGACTTAAATGGGAAACCAGGGTGGCAAGGGGACCCCCTCTGGGGATTCAGACAGATCTTGACCTGTTTGGGCCGCCGCGGGAGCGGACTGCTGGGCAGGATGGACCTGTGGTCTGACCCGGCGGAGGCACTGCTTATGTTCTTATCTTAGTCCATTGATTAATGACCTGTCATAACCAACTATAGGATGGATAACCATTGCCGTTTCTCTAATATAAATAATTGTGTTTAGTTTACTAAAATTTAATTTCCTTTCTTGGTTCTAATAATATTGGGCTAAAAATAGTAGATGATATTTCTATGCACATATTTTTGTGTCATTTGATTTCTTTTTGTGTTATGCATCTGATCTGTTTCAAGAATGTAATGCTTAGATTAAAAACTTGAAAATGTTATTTAAAAAAAAAAAAAAAAAGTATTTCCCTGTAACTTCATTGAACGGCAAATTCTATAAGAAGCGCCCAAAAGTTAGGCGCCTAATTAGGCACTGTTCAGTGCGATTCAAGTAAAATTGGGTGCTGTTTAGTTAATTGCGCTGAGCGGCACCTATTTTGTAGGCGCCCAATAAATAGACCAGCTCTAGGCACAACTAAAAGTTGGGCACCCATGGGAGTGCTTAAGAGCATGGATTCT
Source organism: Geotrypetes seraphini (assembly GCF_902459505.1). NCBI lineage: Eukaryota > Metazoa > Chordata > Amphibia > Gymnophiona > Dermophiidae > Geotrypetes > Geotrypetes seraphini. The sequence goes on from NC_047097.1 coordinate 46,995,619, forward strand.
GTAAGAAGGCGCCTAACACGTAGCCACGCCCACGCCTAACATGCATAGCGCTTATTTTTTTGAAGGTCGCCTAAATTTTTAGAGACGCCTTGTTACAGAATCGCGCTTTCTTGATAGGCGCCTATGTTTCAATCAGTGCTGATTAAAAAGCTTAATTGAGCTTGTTCTTCAATTTAGATAGGCGCCTATCTAGTTGGGCGCCTCCGAAATAGGTGCCTAACTTTAGGTGCTGGTTACAGAATTTGGGCCTGAGTGTCCTCCTAGTCTTTGTAAATCTTGATGTAGTACAAAACTGATCCACTTGAAACTGTTTTCAGACTTTTTATCAGTGTGAGGTGGCAGCTGTCTAGGGGGCAAAAAGAATTGGTTATTCTTTTTCACCAAGTTGGTGGTTTGGTCAAGTGCCCATAGTCTGAATTCTGACCAGTATGTTTCAGGATCCGCAATTTGAATATTTTCATCTGGTAGAGCAGTGTGTGTGAATGGTTTTGCAATGTTTCGTTTCTCAATTAGTGCTCTTGCCATTGTTTGAGCTTTCATGTTGTCGGAGGATTTGTTGACTGATGTTGCTCGTTAACCGCACTGCTGTGGAGAAACGTTCCTTGGTTTGCGATGAGGATTCCTCAATCATTTTGTTATTGTATTCCTTCTTTATGCTCCACATTAAGGGCCCTTTTACTAAAGTGCATTAGTCTGTTAATGTGTGGTAAGGCATGTGGTAATAGCCAGTGTACAAATGCAGTAACCACTTCTGTGGTATTTTTGTCATTACTGTGTGCAAAACCATGTGTTAGAATGTTTTGCTAGGGGCATAGAGGGGCAAAGAATGAGCATGGAGTGGTTCCAGCAGTTAATAAGCTGCACTTATCAAGCATTAAAGCCCCGATTATATAAACGGCACCTACAAATTTGGCATTGAAGAACATGATGCACAGCGGCTGTTAATCTGCAGTTAGGTGCCATTTATAGAATTGTACCTAAATTGGACTTGGACACCAGTAGGCATCAGAACCTTAAGTGCCCCCTATTTTTGCCAGGGTTTTCTTGGCCTAAATACCAGCATCCAAGATCTGCATATAAACACACCCACTTTCTGATAAGACGTCTACTAGAGCTGCCCGATTCAGGAAAAAAAATTTCGATTCGATTCAGCCAATTTTCCTGCCCAATTGGGTGTTTTTTCAAACAACCTGATGGGTTTATTTTATAGCTTTTTCACCCCCTTTGGCTTCTCCTAACTACACTGGCGCTGTGGTGTAAACAAAAAAGACTTTTCCTCTCTCTGTTAAATCCTAGCTCACATTTGCAGTCTAACACCAGCTCTGGCAGAATACACGTTTCAAATCTGACATATTGTAATCACAAAACAGAAAATAAAATTAGTTTTTCTACCTTTTGTTGTCTGGTCATTGTTCAAATCTTGTTGGTCCCAGGCTCTGGTGGTCTTCTGATAGCTTGCTTGCCAGGGTCTCCTTCTTTCTCCATGCTAACCATCCATCTGCCATCTCTGTCCTCCCCTTCCGTTTACCTTCCCTCCCCTGGAGGTTTGGCATCTTTCCTTTTTTTCATCTCCATCTACAGATCCACCTTTTCTCAACTACCCTTTCATCCAGCATCTCTCCCTCCTTCCCCACCACCCCAGGGTTCACCATCTCTCCCTTTCTGTTCCTTTCATCCCTAAATCCCATTGTCCACTATCTCTCTCCCTCTCCTCTGTTTTTAGACCCATTATTTCTTCCTCCCCAAAGTCCGGCATATGCACGTCTCTTTGAACCCCCCTTCCCTCCCTCCCTCCATGTACTTCTATACCAGGGCCCCTCCCCTGAACGTCTGCACCCCCCCTGAAGGCCTGCGTATTCAATTTACCTAATTTCAGCAGCCTGCCCTGCAGAAGATCGCTGGCTCTAGTGATCTTTGCATGCTGCCATATGTCGTCCAAGTTGTCTTCTCTCTGCCGCTGTCCCGCCCCTCCTCTGACATCAGAGAAGGGGCGGGACTGCAGCAGAGAGAAGACAACTCAGACGACGTATGGCAGCTTGCAAAGATCGCTAGAGCCAACGATCTTCTGCAGGGCAGGCTGCTTAAATTAGGTAAATTGATGCGGGGAAGCCACTTCCCAACTGACCCTCCCCACTCGCCCTCTAAAGCAGGAGCGGCAGGCCAGCAAGAGGCAGCGCTGCCGCTCCTGCTTTAGGGGCGAGGAGGGAGGGTCAGTCAACGAATCGGGAGGCTGAATTTTTGTCGTGGTAAATAGATTCGAATCGTGAATCTGGCAGCCCGATTCTCAGCTTCCCCTGCCCGATTCTAATTTTCCCCAGGCCCCTGCCCGATTCTCAGCGTCCCCATCCCGATTCTCAGCTTCCCCAGCCCCCCTGCTCGATTCTCAGCTTCCCTAGCCCCCCTGTCCGATTCTTAGCTTCCCCAGCCCGATTCTCAGCTTCCCCTGTCCGATTCTCAGCTTTCCCAGCCCCCCTGCTCAATTCTCAGCTTCCCCAGCCCCCCTGTCTGATTCTCAGCTTCCCCAGCTCCCCTGCCCGATTCTTAGCTTCCCCAGCCTCCCTGCCCGATTCTCAGCTTCCCCAGCCCGATTCTCAGCTTCCCCAGCCTCCCTACCCAATTCTCAGCTTCCCCAACCCCCCTGCCTGATTTTCAAACTTATACTGGGAATCGCGCGGAGGAGAAAGCCAGCACGATGTCCGCTTGGCACTCCCAAGTCTTTCTGATGTAAATTCCGGTGTCACAAAACCGGAAGTTACTTTAGATGGGGACAACTCTGGCGGGTGGCAGCGGCAGAGGGAAAGCATGAACGCCGTGAATGGGTCTTGAATCGGTGAGTTCAATTTTTTACCAAACCAAATCGATTCAAATCGATTCACATGAATCGGGCAGCACTAACTTCTATCCCAAATCTATAGGGGCCTACCAATTTAGGCATCTAACTAGCAATTAATTTTAGTTTATGCCAGTTATTGAGCTAATTACGTTTGTTAGCACCAATTAAGCTAATTAAAAAATTAAGTAGGCATCTAAATTGGCTAGGCACACCAATTTTGACACCTAACTAGGGGCACTGGTCCGCATGGTTGTCAATTAACCACTAGACGTCCTTTATAGAATCTTGCCTAACAGCAACTAGGCATCCTTAGGACCATTGTTCAGGTTGGCACCGGTAGATTAGGCCTAATTTACTGGCACCTTTCTCACATGCCTAGTGATGCCTAAGTTTAAGACGCCTGTTCTCCACCCCTAACCATGCCTACTTTTCAGGTAGGCATCGTTAGGTGTTGGAGGGCACCTGGCATTAGGCTTTACAAGGCACAGTGCGGAAATCCATGCACAAATTTAATTAGTAATAAAAAATTGTTTTTTAATTGGGTCTTATTGGTAACATGCCATTTAACCAATTCAAAGACAATTTAGTTATGCGCAGATTTTCGTTAGACGTCGCTAGGCACCCACAATTAGAGTGCCTAGCTGTGCATTAGCGCTTACCAAAACTTAATAAAAGAACGCTTAAATTTGCAAATACTCTGTAGTAAATCCTGTGTTAAGCTGTAGTAACTGAAAATTTTTACTGCAGATTAATAAAAGGACCCCTGAGTAAAGCAGGTCTATAATCTCTCAACTACCAGCACACACATTTAGGGTCATGTATAAATCCGGATTTGGGGACATATATAAATACTTGTTTTACCTGAGTGTGCACTGCTTCAATAGCTTTTGGGCTTTCAGGTGGTTAATAAAATATTAAATAAATAAATAGATTTGAAAAATAAATGTATTTACTAAAGTGCACTAAGTACTTAGTGTAGGGTTACCAGACGTCTGGGAAAACCCAGACAAGTCCTCTTCTTAGAGGACTGTCCAGGTTCCTGGATGGACTTTCCAAAACCTGGCAGTTTGTCCGGGTTTTAGAAAGCCCCGACAAGCTCTGGCTGCATCTGGATGGCCTCTGAACATGCGCAGATGATATCGCATACATCCACGCATGCTCCAGGCCCTCCAGACGCAGCTGGAGCTCGTTAGGGAAGAGAGGAAGCTGTGTGGGGGCGGGGCTGGAGGCTGAACTTGGCAGGGCTGGGGTGGAACAGGGTGGGACTGGAGGCAGAATAGGGCGGGGTCATGTGTCCGGGGTTTTGCAGAAAAAAATATGGTAACCCTTACAGTTCAGGATTTAGCATGCGCTAACCATTAGTGTGGGCCATGCTAAAGGCTGAAGACGGAGAAAGGGAGTCCAAAAGTACAACGAAAACCCAAAACACCCACAAAAGTGAAACTGCCTCCAGAACTGGAATAAAAAATGTACTTTATTGCACAATATGTAAACAAGATGTATGACCCGACACTGACAATGTTTCAGCTTTTGCCTGCCTCAGAGGTCTAAAATGAACATTAAAATATCATATAACAGAACATCATAAATGCAAATTGTAAAAAGAACAAATAAGAATTGATATTATTTATAAATCATCATAATCTGTAATCATCTTCATATTAGTATTATCTCATAAAACTATTAAACATATAAAATATACATAAAAAGACGTATAGATTATGTCAAATTGTGAATATCTTTACATGTCTGTTTAATCATAAAATTTGAACACATGACTATATGGATATGTACATAAATAATTTATTTATTTATTCAATTTTCTATACCGTTCTGCCAGGGGAACTCAGAATGGTTTACATGAATTTATTCAGGTACTCAAGCAATTTTTCCCTCTTTGTCCTGGTGGGCTCATAATCTACAGTATCTAATGTACCTGAGGCAATGGACTTGCCCAGGGTCACAAGGAGCAGCATGGGTTTGAACCCAGAACCTCAGGGCGCTGAAGCTGTAGCATTAACCACTGCGCCACACTCTCTCCAAATTGTATATTTGAGTATGAAATCCATTAAGAATACTGAAAAAAATATACCTTTATTATCTTTAAGATAATGTATCCAAATATGTTGAAAAATCTGAAATAAAATAAAATCAAACCATGCTAAAGGCTACCATGTGCTGAAAACAACTAATTTGTTAAAAATTCCATACTAACTGATTAGTGTGGGATGGGGAGGGACTGGGATGGTTTGGGGTTCTGATTGGGCATAGACAAAAAAAGGAAATGAAACTGGGGGGGGGGGGGGGCAGCATCAACAGGCAAAGATGGACTGAATTAGGGAGTAAAGTGATAGTTCTCTGCTAGTCCAGGCTCATGCCAACCCCTTCCTGCTCCCTGCAGGCTTCCTAGAAAGTGAGGTCACCTCTGCTACTCTGAATCTGAAAAGAAGTAGCAAAACTGTGTTTCCTGGCTGTTCCCCTAAAAATTAAAGCCTGGTTAGTGCATGCTGTCACTTGTGCAGTTATGGGTTCATGCTCAAAACCAAACACATGTGCTAGAGGTGATTAGTGCCAGAGTAGCACCGACACTAGTGAGCACAGAATGCTCAGAGAGTTCTAGGGTGGGAGATAATTTGTGCATGAAAGATTAGTGCAAATAGCATGCAAATGCAGTCAAATGGATGCTAATGAGGTCATTTCCTATTCCCTCCCAGTGCTCACAGAATAGTGCATAAAACAAAGCTGACCTTCCTGCTGAAACCTAATGCCAGTTTGGAGCAGTCATTAGGGTTTTTGAAGAGAGGATTTTCCCAAGATTCTGTTTGTAAAATCTGCCAGTTATTATTTAATGTAGAAGAAGAAGGAAGTCCGTGCAAGCCCCTAAATGCTGGCAGTGCCAATGAGACGAATCTGTGTGAGTCAGAGCAAACCCAAAGCTGAAAGCACACATCAGCACCTGTTTCCAGGTTAAATATAAGCCTTCCAAGTGAAAAAAAAAATTGGAACGCTTGGGAAAGGTCTCGGCCCAACCACAAAGCTGGGGCAGTCTTCATCGAAGGCTATACACATAGTCCAGTGATTTTCCACTTTTTTCATTCCATCTGAAAAATATGGAACGAAAAAAGGTTAGCGCACAGCTTTCCAATTCAAGCAGAATGGTAAAGTTGCCTTTGCTAATGCAGTCATCAAATTGTATGCAAATCTGGGTCGAACTTGTGCCTTAACCTGGGAGAGCAAACTTTTAAATATTTATGGCATTTAATATACTGTAAGAATCAAAGGAGAGAGAAACCTCACATCACAAAACAGCACAGCGGAGATAACCAATAAAGATGAATGGACTGCAAGTGACAGTCAATAAAAATTTAATTGTTTGAACATCAAAGTGGGCCCTGAAGCAAGTGAAACGCTGACATGTTTACTTCAGGACTCACTTTACTGTATGGTTAAGTCTTTTTATACGATATGGTCGGCAGGTCTACCTCTTCAAAATGGTGGGTCACAGGGAACAGCGTGGGTTTGAACCCCCAACCTCAGGGTGCTTTAACCACTGCACCACACTCTCCCATAGCATGGTTTCTAGCACTGGCCGTGGCGGTAACAGCTCCAATGCTCATAGAATTCCTTTGAGCATCGGAGCTGTTACCTCCATGGCTGGCGCAAAAAACCACGCTACAGTTTTGTAAAAGGGGGTGGGGTGGATTCAATAAATAAATAGTACAAACTGAGCAAAAAAGGCGAAGACCTTGATGAGTGTTCAAAAACCAATATCCTCAGATTAACATTAAAAATGTAGAACACCCAATGATTACATAAAGTGCATAATCTTTTTATAAAACAGAGGAAAAAAGACCTCAAGGGTTTTTTGAGGTCTTTTTTCCTCTTTTTTATAAAAAGATTATGCACTATATGTAATCATTGGGTGTTCTACATTTTTAATGTTAAATAAATAAACACAATTATTGCTGAAAATGCAATTATTTGTTGATGCATTTGACCTATTGCAAGGATTAAATCTTTCTGCTTTTGCTTTTATCTGTTCTGACCTGTTTCAATATTTTATGTATGTAACTTTATTGTAAACTGTTTTGGAATAAAATGGTATAGAAATTTTTACTACTACTACTATTTATGATTTCTATAGTGCTGAAAGGCGTATGCAATGCTGTACATTTTAACGTACAATAGAAAGTCCCTGCTCAGAAGAGCTTACAATCTAATTTAGACAGGGCATTTCAGGGTTGGGGAGGTTATAGTGGGTCTAGGTACCTGACAGCAGTGAGGGGGAGTTAAGGAGTTGAAAGCAGTTTCAAAAAAGTGGGCCTTTAGCTTGGATTTGAACACTGCCAGGGACAGAGTACGAACCTGTTCCAGGCATACAGCACCGCAAGAAAGAAGGGACGGAGTCTGGAGTTGGCAGAGAGAAGGGTACAGATAAGAGGGGCTTTACCCATGTAACAACCCAAAGAGCCATATTTTGGATGGATTTAAAGTCTTTTAATCATATATTGTGGCACACCATTGAAGAGAGAGTTAGAATAGTCTAGCCTACACATTAGGGTGTGAACCAATTTATGCATTGATGGTTTATATAAAAAATAGGTCTGCGCTAAGGGTAACTAGCTTTGCATACAGGTCAGAGCAGGAAAACAGTATGAATACGCTTATGTGATTATTTGCAGAATGCTATTCTGTGCTCAAAAGCTTTGTGACACTCAGTGGCATAGTAAGAGGGGGTGGTCCGCGCAGGCACCCCTCCTTTCTGCCTATGCCTTTTCCCACTCCTCCTTTCACCACGTGCGTGCGCGCCCCCCTTCCCCTGTACTTCTAGTTCACCGCCACGAGCAACAACTTCAACGTGCTCATGGAGACTGCGCCGTCTCGCCCGCTGACCTCACTTCTGTTCTCAGACCTATGCACAATTCTAGCTACCCTTCGAGTAGAACAGGCTCCCCCAGCATACCTCCCCCTTAGCTCTGCCTCTTTATAGCCCGTGTTTTTCACAGAGGTCAGCAAAAAGGCTGTGGGTCCTAAAAGAAGGAACAGGTATTACATCCTCATAGCGCTGCCATGGAAGAGTTAACCTTCCTACCCTTTCTCAGACTTGATTTGCTTTTCTGCACACATGGCTGCATCTGCACAGGATAGCTCCTGCTTTGCTTTTTAAATGTTATGTGCTGTAGATTACCGCGCCCTGGAGCGAACGAAACATGCATGTTGGCGGCGGACTTTACTAAACAGTAACGGCTGGTATAAACTTGGCAATACGCCCTACCAGAGTTAAAAGATAAGTTTAAATTTAACTTATTCTATATAACTTTAAATATTTAAAGAAGTAATTGGAAAATGAAATTACTGGTTAATTACTGGTTAAAATAAATTATTCATAAATATGCCAACTATAGCCTATGAGGAAGTGCAGCGGCTAACAAAACTCTATACTGTTTTGTGTTTGATACACAATAGAATGCCGCTTCTGATGGCTGTGGTGATTTAAGAGAAAGAACTGAGTATTAAACAAGGAATAAGTGTGCTAAGTATATTTATGTTTCTATTATAAATTTTGTTTACAAGATGGAATGATTGGATTCTTGCCCAGAAATAGCTAAGAAGAAAAAATTAAAAAAATTTAAATTGAATCAGGTTGGGCAGACTGGATGGACCATTCGGGTCTTTATCTGCCATCATCTACTATGTTACTATGATTGGTCTAACAGCATTATATTTAAATTAATGGCATCTAAGGCATGGCATTGTAGAGGGCTAGCTCCTTCCCCAAACCCTTTTCTGCATTTCGGTGCCCACAAAATTGTATGCTACTATAGTGCTGCTAGATGAATGCAGCACTGTACATTAAAACATTCAAGCGACAGTCCCTGCTCCGTAGAGCTTACACAATCTAGTCAAACAGACAAACAGGACAAGTAGGGAATTAAGGAGTTTCTCTCTGTTCCACATGCTCTCTCCAAATCTGTGCTTTTTCATTCACATAGAAATGGTCTTGCCACCCCTCGCACAAATATTTCTCCTGCATTAGCATAGGATGTCACACCACTTTCTTTTTCGCATTCTCTTTTTCACAAGCTTTTGTCTCCTATACCCACAAGCGCTCTTCTTTTGCTCCATAATGAACAGGAAGAAAGTCCTGCTCAGATAGATGCTGCTCTGATGAGTGTGTGGCGCAGTGGTTAGAGCTACAGCCTTAGCACCCTGAGGTTGTGGGTTCAAATCCCTCACTGATCCTTGTGACCCTGGGCAAGTCACTTAATCCCTTCATTGCCCCAGGTACACTAGATAGAGTTTGAGCCCACCGGGACAGATAGGGAAATATGATAAAGTACCTGAATGTAAACCACTTAGGATATGTATAAAAAATAATAAACATGAAAATCATCTAGTCAGCAGCCTTTACCTTCCCTAAGTACTTCTTGGTGACTGAATATTTGTAGCTAGCTTTTCCGACTGGTAGCGTAATGGTTTTTAGGGAATTGAAAAGCATTCAACCTAGAATAAGAGTCATTATTTAGTGAATTAAATTGGTGACATGAACTATATACTAGATTACAGCTATAGGTTATATTAAATTAACCTTCACAAATGGTTATGCATTAGTGTTCGCCTCAAAGATGATTAGTTATTGATCTGGAAGTGTTCATTGTAATTAACACAGGCCTTCATGTCTCCACATGCTGATAGGTATTTCCACTGTCTGGGTGAAAAATTTCGCAGATTAAAGCTAGGATGGTGGCTGTGGCCATTTAGTGATTATGTGTCATTGTGTTCAGTACATTGAGCATAAATCCTGTCTTGAAGACAGCAGGGAGACCAATGAGCTCTGCTCACATTCTGATGAAATTACAAGGGGTGAGAGAAGCGGACCAAAGAGTTTATGTCTTTCAGAAAGAAAAGAGAGAGTGAGCCAGAATGACTCAATTATTGCTAAGAGCTGATGTAATAGTGCTTTGGATTTAGGAGCGTCAAAGTTGCTCATTTAAAGGTTAATTCATTAAGGAGATCGCCTTTTCTAATGATTAGTGTGCACTGACCATTAAAAATGATCTCCTAAAGGAGATTTCACTCCAGGTGAGGGATTAAAGTGTTTCCCAGATGAGTGTAGATATTTAAAGTTGTCATCCCTTGTATTAAATCAAGAACAATAAAATAAGAAGAAAAGAACGTTTACTGCTCCTATTACTACTAATTATTTCTATAGCTCTACCAGATGTATGCAGCACTGTACAGAATTACAAAGGCAGTCCCTTCAATCCATAAACACTATTTAGACACTTTCCCATGCAGAATGAAGATTACTTCTCTTTCCTATTGTATTTTTAAAATTTAAATCAAACATTGTATTTCTTCTCTACATACCTTATGCCTAATTTTGTTTCGTTTTGTATGTCGATCAGTCTGTATCTTCCCCCATGAATTTTGGATTTTTATATTTTTATGTAAGCTGCTTTGACTTTGCTACAGCGGGATACCAAACTTTTAATAAACTTGGAAACTTGGATAGGAAGCCAGTGAAGTGATTTAAGGAGGAGGGTAACATGAGTGTAGCGAGGATGGTAGAAGATGAGTCGTGCAGCAGAGTTTTGCACAGAGGGGGCAGAGGCGGCACTGCGGGAGACCAGTTACAAGTAGATTGCAGTAATCTACGTGTGAAGTTACAAGAATGTGGACAAGGGTAGTGTGCTCAGAGAGGAAGGGGCGAATTTTGGTGATGCTGTAGATCAGGGATGTCCAACCTGCGGCCCAAGGGCCGCATGCAGCCCCGTGAACTATTTTGTGCGGCCCAGGTCAAGGGTGATACAGTGTTTTCCTCTGCTGCCCCCGGGTGTTTACCGTCTTGCTGGCTCCCTCCTGTGTCTTGCTGCAGCATTTGCGCATTTTTGCGGCCCCAGAAATATTTTTTTCGGCCAAAGCGGCCCAGGGAAGCCAAAAGGTTGGACACCCCCTGCTGTAGAGATAGAAGCGACAGGCAGTTTGTTGGATGTGCGTAGAAAATAAGAGGGTGGAATCGAAGACGACTCCAAGGTTGTGAGTAGATGAGACTAGAGTGATGACAGTATGATTTAATGAGATGGAGACAAACGGGGGTAGTCTCCATCGAGGGCTATACACTTAGGGCTCCTTTTACTAAGGTGCACTAGCGTTTTTAGCGCACGCACAAGATTAGCGCACGCTATAGCATGCGCTAGCTGCTTAAAAGGAGACGGTATCAGCTAGCTCGCGGGGCATTTTGGCGCGCGCTAAAACCGCTAGCGCACCAGTTTTTTTTGTAAGCTATTTTTTCTACAATACATAAAAACTGGAAACTTACTGGGCTAAATGTGTAGCTCTTGATGGAGACTGTTGTTTAACTTGCCTTTTTCCAAACTTTCCAAACCACCCTCGTAAAACAGATTTATGATAATACGATAATCATAAGTTTTTAATTTTGGGAATGGACCAGTCAAAGAATTATCATATTATAGGTTAAGAGGAAACAAGACATTTATCAGATAAGTAGATGCTGCTGAAAGAAATCCCAGATTGTTCTTCTGGGAACTGTTACTTCACACCCTGGTGAGCACTGCCAGGCAGTTTGTTTATAAAGTTTTTCATCAGGGATGTCCACAGCAACAATTCTGAGAATGCAAATGGTCCTTGGTATGATGGAATTAATTGCTGCTCATTCATAGCTATCACCCAATTAATAGCATGTAATTAGGAGAAGGAAAATCCCCATGCACATTTTACAACATCCCTGGGGATCTCAAGTCCCAAAATATGATCACTTTTGTGTAGCTGATGCCATAGCAACCTTTCAGCGATGAAATGCTCATCAATTCAATTATGGCTCTGAAATTATGTGTTCACTAGGGACCAATTCTATAGATGGCACCAAAAAAATCAACATTAAAAAATGAGTGCTAAGCTCTATTCTATAAACGGTGGTCTGAGCTTGGCATTGTTTATGGAACAGAACTTAAGCCCAGATTCTCTAAACAGCGTCATTGATGCCAGTGGCGTACCTAGCATATATGACATCCGGGGCCCTTCATTTTTTGACCCCCCCCCCCTATCTATATGAAAAATATGATTTTTAGTAACAATCTACATATCGCACAACAAGAGTGTATCTAAGAAAAGGCAGCATCTTAAACACTGCAGTAAGCAGTAGAACACCAACACATACATTGTAAAACTAAAAAAGCCAGATCCCGCATAGTCAATTGATCCTGCAGTCAACAATGCCAACTGAAAATGATGTTCTTTTCATACACACAGAACAGAGATACACCCTCGCCCAATATGGAATAATCACAAAATAAAAATAGAAATATGTAGACAAAAGTTAAACTGAACCGCCAAGAAACCAGACTCTGCATACAATGCAACACTACAACACCACAGAAACAGTAACACATGTCCTCTAATACTGTGCAAAATATAAAGACAGTAGATGTAAATTTGAAAAAACTTATACATAACAATCACCACTTTACAAATTAACAAATAAAACAAATAATGAGAAATAAGAAAATACCATTTTATTGGACTAATCCCTGTAAGCTCGGTCCCCATCCCCTCAAACCACCTGATTCCATCCACACAAGCCTTGAATTGTTTCATATTGAACTTATTATATTAAAGTATAAAATGAAACAATATTCTGTACAATTGTCAATTTATAAATCAGTGTCTTCTCCCCACTCTCTCTTCCCCATTGCCCTTCAACGTCCTCAGCCCACTCTCTCTCCACTTTCCTTCAGTGCACGCACATAAAAACAAGCAAGTAATTTTATATCATTTTCATTCTATTCATTCATAGAAATTAAAATCTAAATAATGCCAGTCACATAACAAAACATAATTTTACAAAAATAATTCCCTGCACAGTCAAGCCTGCAAGGATTACTAGATGTCTTTCAGCAGCTCCCCTCACTCCCTCCCCCTTACCTTTGTGGCCAAGTCAAAATGATCTAACAACAATAAAAAAAAACACAAAGCACACTGTGCGCAGAGAAAATGTTAATTACGCGGGTTTTCAAAGAGGTCAAGGCAGATGACTTTATGCAATGTCACCTCAGGAACAACTATACAAAAATAGACAAAGATACCCCCTCCCTTTTTACTAAACTGCGATAGTGGTTTTTAGCGCAGGGAGCTGCGCTGAATGCCCCATACTGCTCTCGACGCTCATAGGCTCCTTGCGCTAAAAACCACTATTGCGGTTTAGTAAAAGGGGGCCATAGTGCAAAATATAGACAGCATATATAAATTCTCAAAACAAACACATTTTGATCACTAAATTGAAAATAAAATAATTTTTCCTACCTTTGTTTGGTAATTTCATCAGTCTCTGGTTGCACTTTATTCTTCTGACTTCCAATATTTCTTCCCTTCTTTCAGCCTCCTGTATGCTTCCTCTCCTCCAGACCTCATTCCCTTCCCCAACTTTTTGTTTCATCCTGCCCCCTTCTTTTTGTCTCTCTCCATGCCCCCTTTCTTTCTGTATGTCTGTCTTTCTTTCTCTCTCCGTGCCCCATTTCTTTCTTTCTTGCTTTCACCCTGCCCCCTTTCTTTCTCTATGTCTGTCTTTTTCTCTCTCTGTGCCCCATTTCCTTCTTTCTTTCTTTCTTTCTTTCTTTCTCCATGCCCCCTTTCTTTCTCTATGTCTGTCTTTCTCTCTCTCTCTGCCCCATTTTTTTCTTTGTTTCACCCTGCCCCCTTTCTTTCTTTCTTTCTCCCTGCCCTCCCCCATGCTACCGCCATTGGAAAACATGCTGCTGCCACTGCTGCCGGGGAAAGAATGCCACTGCAGCCATCGGGAACAGGCCGGCGCCGAGTTCTCCCTTCCTGCTTTTCTTCCCCATGGGGCCGACCAACTCTAACCGCAGCGAATGGCTGCGAATGGCTGACTCAGAACATCCTCTCCGATGTCAGAATTGACGTCGGGTGGTGAGAGTTGGTCGGCCCCGCGGGGAAGAAAAGCAGGGAGGGAGAACTCGGTGCCGGCTTGTTCCCAATGGTGGCAGTGGCATCCTATTCCCCGGTGGGTGGCCAGTTGTGCACCCCCTTGGGGCGTGCACCCAGGGTGGACCCGCCCCCCCCCTTGGTACGCCACTGATTGATGTGGTTGCCGTATAAATGGCTACCAATCGTGTGCCAATCACGTGATGGTGCCATTTAGAGAATCGCACCCCCCCTGGAAAAGGTAGGCGCTGGAAATATATGCCAGAGGTTTCATGGCCTACATTTCCAGCGCTTACCTTTGATGTGAATTGCGCCTAAGGCCACTACCGGCATTAGCCACGCTTACAGTGGTGTTAGGCACCTCTGAAGGCGCCATTCTAGTGCCATATTTTAGGCACCAGTAGGCACCTGGAAATCTCGTATAAAAGAACTCTTAAATGGCATTTCCCTCTTAACTTAAGCACTAGTGGGGTGCCAATTGGCGCCCGAGTTAAGACATTGTATATAGAATATGAGCTTTAGTGCTGGGATCTAAGCCTAATTTTTATGAGCGAGGATTTACACCAATTGAAACCTATTGTAAATCCTCACGCCTAAATTAGGTGCAGATCAGGTGTCTTCTGCAAAAGTGCCCACAATTTCTTGGAAAGCTCATGCCCCTCCCATGGCCAGGCCCCCTATTCAGATCTGCACATAAGAATTTACAGGCGTATCTTTATAAAATAACACCCAGCATGAAGCATATATAAATTTGAGTTGTTGCCAATTAGCGCCAATAATTGATTATGTATGCCCAATTATCACCACTAATTCAATTACTTTGCATGTGGCAATAGGGCATGTGCCCAAATTTCCCTGTGCAGTTTTGAGCACCATATATAGAATCCAGGGGTAAATGAGAGATGGTACTGACTTGGGGATGATTCTACATAGCAGGTGCCAACGTCTACATGCCACCTATGTGGATACATGATTAGAATGCTGGCATATTCGCAGGTGTGCATGCCCATATACCTGTAAATATCAAAACTCCAGTTAAGTACTATTCTGTAAATATATGCATATCTTACAGAGTGCATATTTGACAAGTGGGCGTACACATGGGCAGAGTCTGGCTTTATGTGTGGCATCAGTGCTTGAACTTAAACAACAGGCAAGTATTTCACCTCTTTCATTAATATTCCATATCCTACTTTCCATTATACATGGTGTCTGAAACCCCCCTATATTTTTCCAAATAACTGAAAAACATATGTACTATTATTAAAAAATTACACTGGCCAACACTCATTTTGGTGCCTCAAATGTTAGATCTGTTTCTGGGTATATTTGACCTGCAGACTCCAAAATTGGCACCAGTTTTCTCCTATGAGTTCTAGTTTTTGAGATACAGAACATGTGCCATATACCATTCTTCACTCCGCTCGCCAATTTAAAAAATAGGATAATTTAATGTATTGTTTAAATTAATATCTTGTAAGCATGAAGGGAACATATTGACAATTAAAAGAAAAGTGTGCAACATGAAAATCTATTTCTTTCATACCAAAAGCATAAGTTTATGATACAAACTTTCCAGTCATTCAACACACAAAAAGCTTCTTTTGAAAGAGTTCTGAGAGTGGGATCTGCCAGGACAATCCCGCATAAGATTCCAACAATAGTCTGCCATCATGTGTGCATTCTATCTTCCTTGGTATCTGGCTTCCATTGTTTTTATGTCTTAGTGAAATCTTTCACCTTGCTCTTCGCTTAAGTCTCTGGACTTTGTTGAAAGAGCATATCCTCTACTAATTGTGTGTAGTTGTCTGCCTTCTTGTTGTCAAGAAAGTTTTTCACAAGAACAAATGAAGTCCAGGCATGTGATTTGATTTCATTCATTGATGTGGGTCATTTATAAATTGTCTGATCTGAGGGCCATCGAAAAGTCCTGCTTTCAGTTTTTCCACGGTAAGTCCACGTAACATAAGCACTATGTATTCAATGTATGAACCGTCTTTATTCAAAGCCTTTACAAATTGTTTCATCAGGCAGTATGATTGTATTTCATGCTGCCAAAGGTTCATTGATTACATTTTGTCCTCCAACCACCATATATTCCCTGGGAGGCCAATCTTTTTTGTCCAATGTTCATGTTTGGCTCTACTATCCCAAAGGCATAATCTAGGAAACCAGAGCTGATGTGGTCTATCCAATGCAATTTTCCCTATCAGCGCCCCAGGAACAGATCAAAAAACCCAAGGCACCATGAAATTTTGTTGTTGTTGGCCTGTATTATTACTGTTATTGGCAGGTGTTACTACAAGATGCTGTAAAAACTGGATGATCCCTGTTTTCAAAGTGGCATCATTCAGAAAGTGACCATTAGGATCCATTTCAGCAAATGGGTTGTTATTGGACACTTTGGTGCCATTATCTTTGAACTCTTCAGAACAAAGAACTTGTAGATCTATTCATCTTTATACATTTCCATTTCTTTTTTTTTTTTTATTTATTTATTTATTTATTATTTTCAACTTAAATTTCAAGTATTTCACTTGTACAGAAAGCAAGAATAGGATAGATATAAAATACAAAGCAATATAAATCTTAAATTAAACAAATATACTATTTATGCTCAAGTCCACAATTAGGATCCAAGAATTATTGAAAATTGGCGAAATTATCTAAAAAGAAAATTGTAAAAGAAACTGAGAACTATAGCACTGAGATGAGGTCACAATATCCTAAATATAGGGCTCAAAGATTGTTAACATTCAGGCGAGACATAGCCACAAAGTTTGTCAATTGTGATGGTTCAAAAAACACATATTTAAGAGTACGGTGATATACAATACATTTACACGGATGTCTCAAATAAAAGGTTGCTCCCAAAGATAAAACCCCAGGTTTCAATAGAAGAAATTCACGGCGACGCCTTTGCGTCTCCCGTGCCAAATCTGGGAACATTTGTATTTTATAACCAAGAAAGCTTTTTTGTCTATTTTTAAAGAAAAGTTTTAACAACCATGTTTTATCAATTGGCAAAGCTAAAGTAATAATCATGGTGGCTGGTGATGCTAAATCCTTCTCAGATGTTTCTAAGATCTGCGATATATTTGGAAGTTCTTGATCTGAGGGTTTTTCTTTTAGTTGTTGATTTTGTTCTTTATCAGGCAGATAATAAACCCGTGAAAATGGTGGTAATGAATCTTCGGGTATCTCTAAGTTCTCTACTAGATATCTCTTTAGCATTTCTCTAGGTGTTACTAACTCGAGTCTTGGAAAATTAATTAACCTTAAGTTATTACTGCGTGAATTGTTCTCGAGCATTTCAGTCTTCTTCCTTAGGTTAATATTATCTTTAACTAAAGCCTCTTGAACTTGTTTCAATGATACAATTTCTTTTTCCATTTTTTGAACAGATAAATTAGAAATGTTCGTTTCTTTCCTTAAATCCTTCAATTCTTTATCATGTTCCTTAATTTTCCCTTCAATTTGTTGGAGTGTAGGAGTAATTTTTTTAACAAAACCAGCCAATAAGTCCCAGATAGAGTCTAAAGTCACTTCTGCAGGTTTAATCAATTCAATTGAGATTTGTGTAGGTGTAGAGTGCTCACCGTTCTGAAGTCCTTCGGGGGGTTTCTTCAGCCCTTCCCCCTCATGTTGAGATGATATTCCCCCAGATACCTCCATAGGGGCCCTGGAAAAGTGGGCCCCAGTCTCCAAGCTCTCCAGTAACTCTTCCCTTGCCTCTGGAGAGGAGAAAACCAATGAATCCGGGGTTTCCCCGCCCCTGGGAGAGCTGGTCGTCTGGGGTTGCGGGGGCGGTGCCCTAACGTCGGGGCTCAGTGTAGTGTCGGGCCCAGGAACATCCACGTTGGTTTCGCCTCCCTGTGTTGTCAGCGGGCCGCCATCCGACGTCACTGCGACCTCCTGCATGCGCCGCAGTAAATCCTGAATGTTCCCGAGACCCGGGGCTCCAGGACGCCGCGAGGCAGAAGCGGCACTCCGGCCCCGTCTCTTCGGCATCGCGGTAAGTAATTACCGTTAAGAAAATTGAAAAAAGCACAGTCCTGGGACACGCAGCTCAGCGCGTCCTGTCTCAAATCGCCATCTTGGATCCTCATTCTAGTATATTGAAAGACCCTGGTCCTAACTACCCCGCATACTGCTGTTCTAACTTGTAACAGGTGGTTTTGGTCACCACAGCCACCCTGGAGTGCTGGAACGAGACTCATACATTTCCATTTCTTAATAGAAATCACGTTGTGCATTCGTATTCATTTATTTTAACCATTACAGATTAGAGCCTGTGCCTCTCATCAGATTTTTTTTACAGATTATTGAAAACAGCACTTTTTAATTTGTAGTAGAATGATATTAATTCTATTTTAAGACACAATTAACTACCTTCAATATTTGTACTTACTGACTTTATTTTAAACTGAATTGAGCTCTAGATTTATAGAGATGAGCTGGTATATATACCAAAAGATTAGATTAGATTAGAACTGCATTTAGCAAAGAAGATAAAGTCGCAATTAAATTTTTGCGACACAATAAGGCATTCAGCACAAAGCATTTGCTAAGAGAAAAGTTTCCTAATAAAGGCTGGACTAATGTGTTTTCCAAGGTCACATAAAGGGGCCTTTTTACCAAACTAGTAATAGTAAAAAGTATCCTTAACGCACCTCTACTTGGGTTATTCCCATGAATCAAAGCCTTTTTACCACAGAGGTAAAATGGCCAATTTTTTCTAATTTTCCCATTAGCAAATGGCCTTTAGAGTGTGAACTCCTACTATGAACCATTATGCAGGTGGAACGGGTTCACATGTCAACCATGTGCTAATTGGTTATCACATGACAATATAGCTGCACTAACCAATTAGCACAGACCACATCCTCCTAGACCCACTCCCAGTGCTAAAAATTACATTTTAGGCCCCCCTTTAGGCTTTTTTATCGTTGGCTGCAGTGGTATTAGCTCATAGGAATTCCAATGAGTGTCATTTACTACCGTGGCTGGCGATAAAAAAGCCTAATGCGGGGGTTAATTTTTAGTGTGTGGATAGTGCATGTATGTTGAAAAATTACCACGGGATGCTTGAGGGCACCCCACAGTTAGCCCTTGTTTGTTGGGGAAAGCATGCTTTCGTGCTTACTGTAGTTTAGTAAAAGAACCCCTAATTTTTTTGTTGGGTCCATATGTTTCCCAGAGGTTCAGGCCCTAGACATTTTCATGTGGATTATTTATTTGTTTGAATAAATAAACAGGCGAAACGGGCCCCGTTAAGATCACGATTGTGAAGTTTCATTGCTGTTTGAAGCTAAGTTCCACACTTATAATGTTCAAAGAATATTTATGATATTTATAATATTTATTGTTTTAACACAATAAGATTTTGCATTAAGGTTGGTGAGTGGTAATTGACCGGTGATTGATAAATTAATCCCCCGAATGGATCATTTTAGGCTGCCCTATAGTGAGTTGGGGAATGAATTTCTGCGGTCTCACCACAAATGAGTTTTATATTTTGAATGAAAGCTCAGCCTTACCACTCTTTTCAGTATTGATTAATGAATTATTTATGATCTTTGGCGATAGTTATTTCATCCCACATTTTTGTTGTTTATCATTTTTGATTTTTCAGTGGGGGTTTTTTTTTGTCTTTTTTGACCGTTATTTACTTCCCCAGCGCGAGGTTTCTGCCTACGTTGGCATCGGCACTCTCTCTGACATCACTTTTGGAACCCGCACCTAGGAAGTGATGTCATAGGGCGAACCGACACCTACGGCACGCCGCTCATGCCAGAGAAGTTAAAAAGAGAAGGGTGTGCACGTGTGGCTGGGGGGGGGTGGGAACGGGGAAGAGGGCGGGGGAGGTGTGCCACCACCCCGGGCGCCGCTCACCCTTACTACACCATGGCCCACATACCTCAAGTTACTGAGGCTGTAGCTTTAACCACTTTTATTATCGAGTGCATCTCCACAGCATTGAGACTTTACATTCATTATTTAATCCACATGCCTGCATTTAGGACCAAATAGGGACCCCTGAAGAAGACTATATTGTTGAAACATATGTATAGTGTTGGGTCCATATGTTTCCCAGAGGTTCAGGCCCTAGACATTTTTATGTGGATTATTTATTTGTTTGAATAAAGCCTTCATCTTGGACATCGACTCTCCAAAATTTCTTTGTTCCTTCGATATTACTCTCTGTGGAGGGACCAGGGTCAATTTCCTTCATGCTTTAACCACTTTACCACACTCTCTGGGACATTTAAAGTTCAACTGATAAAATAATATATATTGATGTAAGAAATTCAGACATTGTGGTAAAGGAGTGAACTGTGAGAACAAGTAATCTGATAATTTAGGGGCCCTTTTCCTTAAGTGTGGTAAACTCTAGGCCTAGCATGTCATAATATAAGACTTTCCCACACGCTTAGATTCAGCGTGGCACTTTTTAAATAATAATAATAACTTTATTCTTGTATATTGCCCACCCACAAAGATCCAGGCGGTTCACAAAAAAGAAGAACTGGACAATCAATGAAATATATATATTAGACATAATAAAATTGAAGTTAAGAACAATTATGTAATAAATTTATCAAACTGGTATGTTTTTAAAATCCTTCTAAAAGCAGTATATGAAAACACTTGAAAGATCATTTTCTAGTTTTTGGCACCCTTACTTACATTAGTACAATCAATAGACTACACCAGGGGTCTCAAAGTCCCTCCTCGAGGGCTGCAATCCAGTCGGGTTTTCAGGATTTCCCCAATGAATATGCATGAGATCTATTTGCATGTACTGCTTTCATTGTATGCTGATAGATCTCATGAATATTCATTGGAAAAATCCTGAAAACCCGACTGGATTCTGGCCCTCGAGGAGGGACATTGAGACCCCTGGACTACTCCATGTTTGTATATGCAGATGCTCTAGGAGGTGTTATTATTGATGATATATTGAAACCCTCAGCTTAATGTGCGATGGTGGCTAAGGAAACAAATATAATGTTAGGAATGATCAGGAAAGGAGTGGAAAACAGAGATGAAAATGTTATAATGTCCTTGTATCGTTCTATGGTATGGCCACAACTTGAATGCCGTGTGTAGTTCTGGTCGCCATATCTCAAAAAAGATATAGCGGAATTAGCAAAGGTGACAACAATGACAAAAGTTTTGGGAAGACTTCCTTATGAAGAAAGGCTAAAGCAGCTAAGGATCTTCAGCTTGAAGAAGAGACGGCTCAGGGGGGATATGATAGAGGTCTATAAAATATTGAGTGGAGTGGGAAGGGTAGATATGAATTGCTGTACTCGTTCCAAAAATACTAGGACTAGGGGACCTATGATGAAGCTACTAACTAGTAGATTGAAAACAAACTGGAGAAAATATTTCTTCTCACAATGTGCAATTAAACTCTGGAATTCGTTGCCAGAGAATGTGGTGAAATCAGTTAGCTTAGCAGGGTTTAAAAAGGTTTGGATAATTTTCTAAAAGAGAAGTCCATAGGTTATTATTGAAATGGCTTGGGGAAAGCCATTTCCTAGGATAAGTAGCATTAAATCTGTTTTACTATTTGGAATCTAGCTAGGTACTTGGGACCTGAGTTGGCCACTGTTGGAAACAGGATACTGGGCTTGATGGACTTTCGGTCTGTCCCAGTATGGCAATGCCTATGTTATTATATACATGCAAATGATATACACATTCTTTGCAGTTTAGATCTTTTGGACTCCCAAGAAATCTTACATCTTAACAAGAAATTCATACAGATCTCAAACTGGCTAATAAATAATGTTATACTGAACTCAGCAAATCAAAAACCTTCTTCTTCACTAATCGGATTAGTCCTCTCCTATCCAGTTATGCAATACCCCAATACCCTTAGTCAACACTTTGGGTATCATCATCCATAGTGGACTCATCTTCAGACCCCAGATCTAACAAGTAATACAACCCTCCTTCTACTGACTTTGTCTAATCCACTTGATAAAATCCTTATTACACCTCGCCATGATCACTATCCTACTGTAGCACTAATTATTTGGGTGTAATAAAACTGTCATACAATTAGATAAGCTTCTGTAATTTGTGTCTACACTCACTGCTACCATCCAGGGTCAGATTTATGCAATCTTATTAGAATTATGAGACCAGAATATCTGAAACTGATTTTATTATGAAAATAAAAGAATGATTTATATATATATAGCCTGCTGTAAATAATAACAAACTAATAATTATTCACAAAATGTCAGCACACAACTAGTACATATGTATTCACTAAGTAATTAGAAAATATGACTAATTATCACACAGTATATATATTTCCTTACAATATGATTCCTAATAAGAATATAGCAGCAAATCTTATATGATTAGCTTGACACAAATCACCAAGAGTCACAAAGAACCTTATCTTACCAGCAAGACTCTATCCTAACCTAGCAAGACAAGATATAGATTCCTGTCTCACTATTGAGTCCAGAGAACGTCAGCTCCCCCCTGTGATGGATTTTTCTTCTCTACTGCGGACCATAAGAAAAGGCCTGCAGCTGGAGAATCTTCATTCAGTCAATACAAGGTTGCTTCCCTCTGGTAAAAGCCAATGCAAATGATTGCCAGTCCTTCATTATGCACGTTGTAAATCAGAGACAACGTTCAGCAGTGTCCCACAAATGAACAGTGTCTGATTTCCCTAGTTCTCAGCGAGAGCAAACACACAGAAGGGGAAATTCTTTCTTATCAGTTCTTATTGTCCTTTGCACAGAGCAAAGGAGCTACATAACTATAGGTCTGAGCTTCCCCAAACCCAAAATTATCTAACTTCGGAATAGCGCACAGATTCTTAGGTCTTGCACAGGTGACCCATAGAGGACCAATCAGAACCAGTCCAGCAAGGGCCTTGTGGTCACACAGAGGAATAATGAATAGTGTTCTTGTGAAAGGTCCTTGGGAGACAGACAGACGTGCCAAAATGATAACAGCACAAGGCATGGTTCATAGCCATAGATGAGAAAGCTACCTCTCCTCCTTATTTACATGGCAACGGAGTTCCAGTGATGGTAGATGTCCTTGGCTATGCCCACACAGATCTTGTAAACACATTCAGAATGCTTCAGGACAGCAAAGATGGTTCTTGGCCTAAGTTTCAGGCCTGCAGTTTTCCAATAGGTAAAGCAGTAATCACACTTACACTACAATCATTGATCACCAACCAACTAGATTATTGCAACTCTATCTATAAGGGCCTTTGAAGAAAAGAGCTTCACTGTTTACAACTAATTCAAAATACAACTATCAGACATTAAAAAAACATAGGTAGAGTCGGGGAGGAGCTTATCCAAGATGGCCGCCTGAGGATTCAACTGAGACGCCACCGCGCTGTTGAAGGGAACTTTTTTCCTGCCGGATGGTGAAGAGAAAGTCTAAAGTTCGGGTATTCCCAGATGAACCTGTTCCGTCAACGGGCCTGATGGATGCCTTTGTTGATCGCGGCACAAGAACGCCACAATTGGAGTTTTCCCCGGCTGGAGGGAACATGCAAACTGAGGCGTGTGATCCTTCCTTTGAGGGTGTCATTCTGTCCTCTGAAGAACGAAGTCCGCCTAGCTGTCCCGGTGCGTCGGGGTGTCGTTTTTGGACGCCACGGCATGGAGTACCCTCTTGCTGGCTTCTCGGAGCGGGAGGACTGGCTCCGAGAAAGGACAGGAGGAGCAGTTAACATCTAAGCAGCTGGCGACAAGAGGAACACAGCTAACTCATTTAGATCTCCATACAGCTGAAGTTGGCTGGGAGCTGCAGGGAACTCTGAGGCCCAGGGTCTTCACAATGGAATCCATTTGGGATGCTATCTTGGATATGCAAACTTCTCTTGGTAACCAAATTCAGCAACTGTCTACTCGGTGTACCACTGTGCTTTCAGAGAACCTGGAACTTAAAACCAAGGTAACGAGTTTGAAGAGTAAATCAAGTGACTTTGATACTAGAATAGAATAAAAACATTGGAAGTTCAAGCTCTAACTTGGGCCAAGGACAGTGCTAGCTTGCACTTTAAACAAGAAATGATGGCAAACTCTATTAGGAGATGTAATCTCCGAGTACTTAATTTTCCTAAAGTTCAACCTATATCTGCCCTGGCAATGTTTAAAAGATATATGTCTGAAATCCTGAAAGTTCCGGAAACCTCATACCCACCAACATCTAAAATATATTACCTTCCAATGCCAATTAAATTGCAAAAGTCCAACCAGCAGAATTTATTGAAAAGGTCGGATACTGAGGTTGATGTCTCAGCAACATTAATTGTTCAGTTTACTATTGATTCTGATAGGGAATGGATGCTTAAGATGTTTTTTTAATATAAAGATATTCTCTTTTTGAATAATATTATAAGAATGTATCCAGATGTCTCTCATTCTACTCAGAAGAGAAGGAAACAATTTCTCATTTTGAGACCCCAGGCAGTTCAATTAGGGGCAACTTTTGCACTTAGATATCCCTGTAAGTGTGTTTTGAAATATAAAGATAATAGATATGTATTTTTCGAACCACAGCAGCTGTCTAAGTTTATTTCTGATAGAGAGCAGTCAGTACCTACTACATGAGTTTTGCTGTTTCCAAGTTTAGCAAGATTAGTTCAAGTGCAACCAGGTCACCATTTTTAGTTCCTTTGATTAAATTACCTTGGTTTAATTCAGTTTACTTATAGCTGCCTCCCCAGAGATATATTGTGGACTAATAAGTAATAAGTTGATACCTCTTAAATAAATTGGTATTATATTTTCATTTTATATTGTATTTTTTCTTTTTTGACTTGTAAAGATTGTCAAAGTTGAAACTTATAAATAAATAAAATAAAAAAAACCAACATAGGTAGATATGATCACATAACACCGTACATGAAAACAGCTTACTTGCTTCCCATTTCTCATAGAATTGTCTACAAATTTTACTTTTGATGTTCAAAGTACACACTTCAGAAGAATCAGCTTATCTCTTGCGTTACCTTATCCCCTGCCATGCAAATAAAATACATAGGTCGGCACAGCATAGTCAGCTAATGGTTCCCATGCATCGATGAATAGTACATGAATACACTAGATATGCTATTTTCTCAGTACAAGAACCAGACCTCTGAAACTCATTACCTTTCCATTTTAGAACCCAATCTTCCCTTGATTGATTTAAGCAAGATCTAAAAGCATTTCTGTTCAGGGATGTGTACAATATGCACTAATCTGCTACTACTCAAATCGATTATACCTCTCCACTCTTATGTACTTCTGGAAACAAAGTAAAATGACCAATTTTTCTAGCCAGTAGCCAGTTAGGGCCATAGAAACATAGAAATATGATGGCATATAAAGGCCAAATGGCCCATCCAGTCTGCCAATCTGCAGCATCAACTATCTCCTCCTCTCCCTAGAGGCTCTTTACACCTGCATTGTGAAGTCATAGAACGTTATGATTATAGAAACATAGAAACATGATGGCAGATAAAGGCCAAAGGGCCCATCCACTCTGCCCATCCGCAACATCCACTGTCGCTTCCTCTCCCTAAAAAACGGCACCTAAGTCAGTAGGCACCTAGAAAAGCAGCACCTACCGCATGGCAATCAAAGTTAGGTGCCATTTGTAGTGGTGCCTCAATTGACTTAGGTGCCAGAATATTAAGCCAGGGTTTTCTTGGTCTAAAATGCCAGCGCCTAAGGTACTGGCACCTAACTCAATCTATGTCTAAACTTCACCCCAAATTCGCCCCTAACCATGCCTACTTGCCAGTTGGTGTCTTGATGTAAACACCTACATCAAAGTGGTAGGCGCCTACTGTCAAATTTATTTTTAATTGTTTTTTAATGGCATTTTTAATTAACAGTGCTGATTAAGCCAATTTTTTAAAAAATTAAGTACCTAACTTCAGGCGCCTTTTATAGAATCAGGGTCTTAGTGTGTGTTAATGTGAATGCACTAGCTACTTAACCCTTCCTTACCCATTCTTTGCCTGTGACACACCCCTTCGAAAAAAATTATTTTTGAAAAATAATCAATGTGCGCTTAGCAGACACAGGCAAAATACCACATGCATGTTACAATAGAGCACAGTTACTTACCGTAATAGTTGTTATCCAGGGACAGCAGGCAGATATTCCCACACATGGGTGACGTCACCGACGGAGCCCCGCAGCAGACAGCCTCGAAAGCAAACTTGCTTGAAGATCTCGATCTTTCGAGGGCTGCACCGCGCATGCGCGCGTGCCTTCCCGCCCGAACTAGGGGGCGCATCTCCTGAGAGGATCCTCAGTTCAGATACCTAGCCAAGAAGCCAACCAGGGGAAGTGGGAGGGTTGTGGGAATATCTGCCTGCTGTCCCTGGATAACAACTGTTACGGTAAGTAACTGTGCTTTATCCCAGGACAAGCAGGCAGCATATTCCCACACATGGGTGACCTCCAAGTTAAGTAAAAAGGGATGGAGGGATGTTGGCAATTTACGAAAAAAGATTTTGCAAAACAGATTGGCCAAAATGGCCATCCCTCCTGGATAAGGTATCCAGACAATAATGAGAGGTGAAAGTATGAACCAAGGACCAAGTGGCAGCCTTGCAGATTTCCTCAATAGGAGTTGATCGGAGGAAAGCTACAGATGCCGCCATAGCTCTAACTTTGTGGCCCGTCACTCGACCTTGCAGAGGAAGACCAGCCTGAGCATAGCAGAAAGAAATGCAAGCAGCCATCCAGATTGTGCGTTTTGATATAGGACGTCCCAACCTGTTCGGATCAAATGAGATGAAAAGTTGAGGAGATGTTCTGTGAAGTTGAGTGCGTTGGAGGTAGAAAGCCAAAGCACGTTTACAGTCCAAGGTATGAAGAGCCGCCTCTCCCGGATGAGAATGAGGCTTTGGAAAAAACACAGGTAGAACAATAGACTGATTGATGTGAAATTCTGAAACAACTTTAGGTAAGAATTTAGGATGAGTACGTAGGACCACCTTGTCATGGTGAAAAACTGTGAAGGGTGGATCTGCAACCAAAGCTTGTAACTCACTGACTCGTCGAGCAGATGTGAGGGCGATCAGGAACACAGCTTTCCAAGTGAGATACTTGAGGTGAGCTTTGTCAAGCGGTTCAAAAGGAGGTTTCATAAGGTGAGCTAAAACAACATTGAGATCCCAAACCACTGGAGGTGGTTTAACCCTTTCAGGACCAAGGGACATATTTGTCCCATAACTTTAAAATCCTATAAATTTTGATTGGGATAGTCTACAGTTCTAAATTTGATATGTACGGATTCCATATGATACTGCCTTTATGTAAACAAACTGGTTCCGACATTCATTCATTAGCGTCGTTGCCAGATTGACGAGAAGATTCACTTGCCACACTGTCCATAAGCCAGAAGTGTGGTTTTTTTAAAAAAAAAATAATGATATTTCACAAAAAAAAATCAATTTTTTGGCATCTGCAAGCCCTTTTTACCATAAAAATGTCGTCAAAACCACAAAAATTGGCCTACGATCCTTATGGTCCTGAAAGGGTTAAGAGGTGGATGGAGATTGAGAAGTCCTTTCATAAAGCGAGAAACCATAGGATGTGCAGAAAGAGGTTTTCCATCCAGAGACTGATGAAAAGCAGCTATAGCACTAAGATGGACTCAAATAGATGTAGTTTGAAGTCCAGATTGTGACAAATGAAGCAAGTAGTCCAGAACTGATGCTAAGGAGGAGGAGATAGGTTGCAAGTGACGTGTAGAACACCAAGTAGAAAATCTAGTCCACTTCTGGCCATAACATTGTCTAGTTGATGGCTTTCTGGAAGCAAGTAATATATCTTGAACAGACTGAGAAAATTGAGGAAAGTCTGTTATGCAGAAAGGTACCAAGCTGTTAAGTGTAGAGACTGCAGATTGGGATGAATTAAAGATCCTTGACTCTGCGTGAGTAGAGAAGGAAAGATTGGCAGAAGTAGAGGCTCCCTGGTGCTGAGTTGAAGTAGTAGGGAGAACCAAGGTTGCCTGGGCCACCGAGGAGCTATCAGAATCATGGTGGCATGTTCTGACTTCAGTTTGACTAGAGTCTTGAATCAGAGGAAACGGAAGAAAGGCATAAAGGAACTGATTCCTCCAATCCAGTAGAAACACATCCGCTTTGAGACGTTGAGAGGTGTAAATGCGGGAGCAAAATTGAGGCAGCTTGAAGTTGAGAGGTGATGCAAACAGATCTATCTGCGGAGTTCCCCAACGAGCAAAGATTTGGTGAAAAGTAGGAGAATTGAGCGTCCATTCGTGAGGTTGTAGAAGATGACTCAATTTGTCCTCCAAACAATTGTGTTGACCCTGAATGTAAACAGCCCTGAGGTAGAGGTTGTGAAGAATTGCCCAATGCCACAATTTCAGAGCTTCTTGACATAGGGAATGAGATCCCATCCCTCCCTGTTTGTTGACATAATACATGGCTACCTGGTTGTCGGTACGTACAAGAATCACCATGTCGTGAAGGAGATGTTGAAAAGCTTTGAGAGCATAGAATATCGCTCTGAGTTCCAACAGATTGATATGACACCGACGGTCTGCTTGAGTCCAGAGACCCTGAGTGCGAAGACCGTCCACATGAGCTCCCCATGCGTACGTTGACGAGTTGGTTGTGAGGACTTTCTGATGAGGAAGAGGGTGGAACATCAAGCCTCTTGAAAGATTCAAAGAGAGCATCCACCAACGGAGAGACTTCCGCAATGAAGGAGTTATGGAAATCAGTCGAGTTGGTGGATCCACGGATTGCTGCCATTGGGACGCCAGTGTCCATTGAGGAATACGAAGGTGAAGTCTGGCAAAAGGAATCACATGAACTGTAGAAGCCATGTGACCGAGCAGAACCATCATCTTTCGTGCTGGAACAGTTGAAAGTTGGAAGACTTGTTGAGAAATCTGAAGAAGGGCGGCCTGACGTGGTTGTGGAAGGTAGGCTCTCAGATTGATAGTGTCCAGAGTTGCTCCTATGAACTGGAGAGACTGAGAAGGAGTCAACTGAGATTTGGGAAAGTTGATGTGAAATCCCAAACTTTGTAGAAAAAGAATAGTCTGTTGGGTCGCTGCAATAACCCCTGAAAAAGAGGGAGCTTTGATGAGCCAGTCATCGAGGTATGGAAATACTTGGAGACCCTGGTTGCGAAGAGCTGCAGCCACCACCACGAGACATTTTGTGAAAACTCTGGGAGAAGAAGCCAACCCGAAGGGGAGAACTCGGTACTGCAGATGAAGGCTTCCTACTTGGAATCTGAGGTACTTGCGAAATGCTGGATGAATAGGGATATGAGTATACGCCTCTTTGAGATCGAGGGAACACATCCAATCCCCTTGATCCATTAAGGAATATAAAGTTGGCAGAGTGAGCATTCGAAATTTTTCTTTGACTAGATATTTGTTGAGAGCTCTGAGATCCAGGATTGGTCGCAAATCCCCCGTCTTTTTGGGAACTAGAAAATAACGGGAGTAGAATCCCAAGTTCCTTTGTGGAAGAGGAACTTCCTCCACAGCTCGCAGGCGAAGCAGAGCCTGAGCTTCTTGAAGAAGAAGGGGAAGATGCGACTGATCGGAAGGACACTCTCTTGGATGGCGATCTGGAGTCACCTGCAACAACCGAAGAGAGTATCCCTCTCGTAGGATGGAAAGCACCCAGAGATCTGATGTAATGAGCTCCCACTGGTGATAAAATGTGGATAGACGACTCCCTATGGGAAGGGAAGAATTTGGAAATAGAGAAATTGGAATGCTCAGGCTGAGACTGTCAAAAAGACTGAGCTGGTTTGGTGGCAGCAGGAGTCTGAGACTTTTGCTGGCGCTGTTGTTGAGGAGGACGACGAGGAGGAGGCCTGGAAAAAGCAGGAGTCGTTTTCTGAGGATAACGATGTGGAGTCTGTTTAAAACCTCTAGTTGGTGCAGGTTTGGGTTTTGGTCGAATGAGGGAAGCAAAAGAGCGTTCATGTTCTGAGAGACGCTTGGTAGCTGCTTCAGTAGAGTCATCGAACAATTCGTTACCCTGACAAGGTAGATTCGCCAATCGATCTTGAAGATTGGGATCCATGTCAACAATACGTAACCATGCTAAACGACGCATGGCTACTGCAAAGGCAGATACTCGAGAGGAGAGTTCAAAAGCATCATATGAGGCTTGTAACATGAAGAGTTGCAATTGAGAGAGAGTCTTGAGGATGAGTTTGAATTCTGAAAGACGAGTTGTGGAAATATCCGGGTAAAAAGATGGTAATATCTTCAGAAAATGGTTGAAGTAAGAAGTAAAAATGTAGCTATAATTAAGAACTCTATTTGCCATCATAGAGTTCTGGTATAAACGGCGCCCAAACTTATCCATGGTACGACCTTCTCTGCCTGGAGGAACTGAAGCGTAGATTTTAGAAGGATGTGCTTTCTTCAAAGATGATTCCACTACCAGGGATTGATGAGAAAGTTGAGATTTTTCATAACCCTTACATGGAACTGTTCGATAACGAGATTCCAATTTAGAAGGAATGGTAGTGATGGAATAAGGAGTCTCCATGTTACGAACAAAGGTTTGTTTGAGAACAGGAGTCATGGGTAAACGTAATGACTCTTTAGGTGGATGAGGAAGCTCCATATCTGCTAAATATTCAGGAGTATATTTAGAATCAGAATGAAGATCTAGTTTGAGAGCTTGTCCCATATCAAAAATAAATTTGGCAAATGAAATGGATTTGGAATCAGAAGCTTCCTCAGGAGACACACTGCGAGATCTAGGGAGTGCTGAGTTTGAAGGAGAAGCCTCTCTGAAATATGGTGACAGTGGTTCCGAGTCAAGGCATAGAGTCACTGAAGAAGCTGCACTGTGAGGTGGAGTAAGAGAATGTTTTCTCTTAAGGCTCCTGGATGGAGAAGTACCAGGTGTACGTGGTACTGAATGAGTCGAGGTCTGAGGCGAAGTGTCTCGACGAGCCAGTTTCGATGGAGGAGTCTTCGGTCGAGAAGGACTTCGAGTCAATGCTCGATGGTGTCGAGATCTGTGCTTCGACTTCGAAGAATGGGGCAGAGAAGTCTCGGTATCCAAAGCCGAAGACTCCCTCCAAAGCTTAGAAGCACTATATCGACCGGTGCTTCGAAAAAGGTGAGTCCGGAGAAGAATCAGATGAAGGTATTCTCTTCGATGTCCGGGATCGGCCTTGAGATACTGGATGCTCCGGTTGGGTGACAGGCTGATCCACCCGAGGCAAGGTCGAGGACGGGACCAATTGAGCCACTAAAGAGGAAATCTGTGTGGTCAATATAGATTTTAGCATGTCCTCCAGCATTGGCACCGAGACAGAAGGTTCTGATCTCGTAGGTGCAGCAGTACGCTCCGAAGAGGGCGACCTCGAAGGTGAGTATTCCCTTGTCTTGGAGGTACGCTTGGAAGATGGACGTGCAGAGGACTCTGGTGGCTTCTTGGGTACGGTACCTGAAAGAGAACCCGGAGACTTACCCCCCATGGCAGATTTCACCGAGGACACCGTCTTCGAGGTAACCGAAGCAGGCAAGGTCGAGGACTTCGAGACTGAAGCTCCAGCCTGAACTTGGGTCGAAGCCTTCGAGACCGTAGTCAATGATGTCAGAGTCGAAGCTTTCGATACCGGGGCAGCCGCCGAGGTCGAAGTCGAATCCGAAGGTTGCTCCATGTCTCCGAAAAGTTGAAAAAATTGGGCGCACCTGCGTCAAAAAGCCCGTGGAGTGAGAGTGAAGCAACGATGACAATCTTCTGGTGAATGGGAAGGACCCAGGCACTGTAGACAGCGACAGTGGGGATCGGTGACCGAAATCACACGATTACACTGACGACAACGTTTAAACCCGGTGAGAGGCCGGGACATAGAAAAAATAAAGTCCGTGTTGAACGGAAGGAGCAATTGGGCCTAGGCCCAAGGCTCACCGGCCGGACAAGTAGAAGAGAGAAACAAAAATTCAAGTTTTGGTTTTTTTTTAAGTTTTAAGAAAGGAGAAATAAATTAAAGCACAGCGACCGAACTTTGTGAAAAAAAAAGAAACAGCCGCGGTGAAGAGAAGGCAAAAGTGCTGCAGAGCTGAAGAAAAACGTGTCTTCTTGTCTCCGCGGAATTAAACGAACTGAGGATCCTCTCAGGAGATGCGCCCCCTAGTTCGGGCGGGAAGGCACGCGCGCATGCGCAGTGCAGCCCTCGAAAGATCGAGATCTTCAAGCAAGTTTGCTTTCGAGGCTGTCCGCTGCGGGGCTCCGTCGGTGACGTCACCCATGTGTGGGAATATGCTGCCTGCTTGTCCTGGGATAACCCATTTTACATGCACTAAGGACCTGACTCTCAACTGCAACCAAAGTTGTACATGCAGATTTGTGCTCATTACCAATTTGCACGCACAACTTAATTGTTTAGCAAGCCAATCAGCACCAGCAATTGTCAATTAATGATAACTGGCACTAATAAGAATTTATGCATACAGTTTTATAAGTATAATCTATAAATTCTGGTGTGTAGATCTCAAAAAGGGGGGTATGGCCATGGGTGGAGCATGGTTGGGTCATGGCATGGGCACTGTTATAGAATATGCCTGATCTGTGCATGACTTAGGCACAGGCATTTAGGCCTTGTTTTCACTGGCATAAATGCTGCACCTAAATGTTAAACAGAAAAAAGACAGAAAGCATACTGTATCAATAGCGCGCAGGACAATTGCACCCTGACAATTCCACTCCATCAAATGCACGCGCCAACAAGTGTGCATGAAGGGAGTGGGGTTTTCGGGGTAAAATTGTAAGTGTAGTTGGGGGGAGGGGGGGTTGCGGCAATCTTGAAATTGAGACCACATTGGCATCCCCTGAACGAGAGCGTGATTGTAGGGGGGGTGGTTCCCCCCCACACTCCCTTTGACAGCGGAAGAGCTGAACTTTGGGAAGAGAGTGTAACTTTTAAGTGTACTGGGGGGCAGGGTTCCCCCCATACACCCCCCCCTAAACAGGAGCATGAGGAGTTGTAAGTGTAGTGGGGGGTTCCCCCCCCCACACACACACACCCTCAGAGCGCAAACAGAAAGGCCTCGGAGCGGTCAGAGCAGCGACACGCATTTGTCCTGCATGCAAATGTCATGCCACGATTGTCAGCGCGCCAATGTCTGGCGTGCTTTTGGCAGGTCTCCGCTAAAACATATACAAGAAATGATGCAAATTTAACAGAGAGTCTTTCAATTCTTTATGTTTCTAATAAATTGATTGTCCTTGAGGTTGGTCGACTGTGCTTCTTCCCCACTCTTTTTTTTTCTGTTTTGCATTATTATACGTGAGGTTGTGTTTTTCCATTTTGTTGTGGAATGCACCTAGATGTTAGTCCCAAGAATGAGCACTATGTGTGATTCTACTTGGGATCTAGCTAGATGCCACTGTTGGAAACAGAATACTGGGCTTGGTGAACCTTTGGTCTGTCCCAGTATGTCAATTCTTATGTTCTTATAAACTGTGCCTAACTTAGAATCATACTAAGTGCCATCCTTTGTGGCACACTGATTTTTTTTTTTTTTAGGTGACATATATAGAATTTGGCCCTAAGTGCATGTTAGGGCTTAAGGCCCTTTAGTAAAATGGTCCCTGTTTGATTGGAAATAGAATTGTTACAGTGGCAGTGATAGTTGCTGTGATGAGGAAATTATCCCGAAATGTCTGGAACATCAGAGCAAGAAACCGGAGGGAGGGAATGTTGCAGAAACTTAAAACATTTTCATTTGGGCCTAACATAGGCTTTGCGCTCTGTAGGTCAATGGCTTTGCTATTTGTCTCTGACCTAGCAGATCTGGAGTTCTTCACATCAAAACCAAGTCTTGCTGAGCTGATATCAAACATGCTAAGTAAGGATCCTGCCAGTGATTTATCGTGCCAGAGAGAGTGATCAGGCCGTGGGGGGCCACTGCAAATGAAGCTGACATTCCAGCAATTTCTTCTCTGTTATTATAAGCTGATTTTCTCATGTAGGAATTTCAGGTTGAGAATAACCCTTGCACGTTGCTTCATCTAAGATGCATTTGATTATGGTAGGCCTAGATATTATGATGAATGATTATTATATTAATGCAAGACATGTCTTGTGACAAAGTATACAACTATTATAGGCCAAACCTAAGCCCACATATGGTATTTTCTCACTACTGTTTGCTTTGACTCTTGGACTAATGGAATGAGAAAGTTCAGAAAACAGATTACCTTTAATGCATAAAACGATTACTTAGTGATACTTTGAAATGCATTGAATGCAATAAAAAAACACTTATGTGGAGACGTGACTGTGATTGAATCCAGTCTGGGGCATGCCTTAGCTGCCTTTATGTTATGGTAGTAAAACTGTTAAGGTTTCAAAACGAACAACACTTCATAATAGAAGTGTATTATTCACATGGGGGTCTTTTTACCAAGCTGCAGTAAAACCTGATATTAGCGCATCCATATATGGGTTTACCCCCCCGTACTAAGACCATTTTTACTGCAGCAAGCAAATGGCAAATTTTCTATTTTTTTCAATTAATGTACATGCACTAATGCTTTCATTAGGAACAGCCATTAAAAAAACGAGTCCATGAGCAATAACTGCCATCTTTTTTGTAGGTAGTACATAAGAACATACAAATAGCCTTACTGGGTCAGACCAATGGTCCATCAAGCCCAGTAGCCCGTTCTTACAGTGGCCAATCCAGGTCCCTAGTACCTGGCCGAAACCCAAGGAGTAGCAACATTCCATGCTAATGATCCAGGGTAAGCAGTGGCTTCCCACATGTCTTTCTCAATAACAGACTGGACTTTTCCTCCAGGAACTTGTCCAAACCTTTCTTAAAACCAGCTACGCTATCCGCTCTTACCACAACCTCTGCGTTCCAGAGCTTAACTATTCTCTGACTGAAAAAATATTTCAACTTATTGATTTAAAAAGTATTTTCCTGTAATTCAATCAAGTGTCCCCTAGTCTTTGTAATTTTTGACGGAGTGAAAAATCGATCCACTTGTACCTGTTCTACTCCACTCCGTATTTTGTGGACTTCAATTATATCTTCCCTTAGCCGTCTCTTTTACAAGCTGAAGAGCCCTAACCTTTTAAGTCTTTCCTCATACGAGAGGAGCTCCATCCCCTTTATCATCTTGGTCGCTCTTCTTTGAACCTTTTCTAGTGCCGCTATATCTTTCTTTGATATAAGACCAGAATTGAGGTGAGGTCGCATCACGGGTCCTATCATAATCCTGCGCTAATCAGCATGTGGTTATTTGGATTCACTAACTGATTTGTATTGGAACTCCCACTCTCCACCCCAGGCAAGACTCTTTTGTGCAAAAGTTGAAAATATTTTTTAGCTTACAGATAGTGCGTACTCGTCTTTTTATAAAAACTTGGGATCCATATGTTCAAAAACTTTCACCTAAAGCAAGAAGTTTAATTCTTAATGATTTACATTGAAGCCATGGTTTTCTTAATTGCATTCCAAAACTTGTCTTTTTTTCTTACCATTCATCCTAGAAGGGGTAGGGAGAATGGGTTGGTGGGTTTGGGGAATGGGATGGAGGGGGGGAATGGATTGGGTTGGAGGGTAGGGGAAAGGGAGGGAGAGGGAAAATGGAGAGGGGGGTGATAATGAGTGATTATGGTTTATAATATAAAATGTTTGGAGGAATGATAATATTATTTGATAATATACAAGTGTATATATAGATTATATGGAGTGGAATTTTTAGATATATGAATTTATTTGTAAGAATTTTTTTAAATATATTATATGAATGTATTTTCTTTTTGTTCCTTCAATAAAAACGTTTAAATATACAGGTAGTGCGTGACAATTGGGAACTTACTGCAGGATACCTGAGCGCATCACGCGATAAACCTTTGTAAGCTGCAATAAGTGGCGCTTTGAATTAACAGCACTGATTAAGTTAATTAAAAAAAATTTACACCTCACCCCCCCTTTTTACAAAACCGCTATAGAGTTCCTATAAGCGGCGAGAGCAGCACAGAGCATTTAGTGCACCGGCCTGTGCTAAAAACCACTATTGCGGTTTTGTAAAAGGGGGTTGGGATAGGGGGTAAGTTAGATGCAGCTTAGTAAAAGGATCCCATGGAGTAATATTGAAGAAATATAGATTTTAATTTTTTTTAAATTTTACATACAGCAGAGTTTGTGTTATACTGAGTTTGATAATAAATTGCAAATCTTTCTGTGGGAATCAAAAAGTATAAAAGCCAAAATAATGCTTCAAAAAGTAGAGTATTCACGGTTTAGCCTTCTGCCTTCCATGGGCTAGTGCTTGCAAAAAGATAAACCAGAAAACACAAAAAAAATCCCTCTGACTAAAAAGCAAGTCAGCTACCGAAGGCTGTAGAAATTCACTTTAATCTCCTAAACTAATTAACCAAACCTCCTAATTTGAAATCATGCAAGCAAAAACATTTGGATAAGGGGAGTGTTTTTGTCAAATGGGTACCCCCAATGGCTTTAAAAACAAACATTACATGTCTCCCCCCTGTCTGATGTGTTGCCATTTGTAAATGAGCAGTCTCGACTCTGGCAATGGGGAGAAAACTAATAAAGATAGGAAGTTGGGGAGTTCCTACATTTGGTGTAAAGACTTTTTTTTTTCTTAAGAAAAGAAGGAAACAGGCTTTCCCTGCAAATTGATGGACAGAAATGAAACTTCATTACCACTCAGTCTCCCACTGACTCAGTGGAAGGTGCTAGAATTCCCAGGAAGACCTCCCCTGGAACCATCTCCACTTGTGTGCACAGCACAGCCATCAGTGGCTGAAACTGTTGCAATCTGTAAGCCAGAGACAACACAACATTAATTTGTTCCTTTAAGGAAAACCAGAGTTTGCTAGTATGAAATACTGTGGATACCAAGCTTTTGAAGTGAATGTCATGCATACAAAATTTTAACTGGTCGTTAAAACACACACAGCATAGCCTGTGAAGTGTTAGCTAAATGAAATTCTTTTCTCTCCCCTCTTGCCACTATTTTAGGTTTAAACTTAGGGCTCCTTTTACTAAGCCGCATTAGGGCTTTAACGCGGGGAATAGTGCGCGTTACATTGCCCCTTGCGCTAGACCTTAACGCCAGCATTGAGCTGGCGTTAGTTCCAGAAGTGTAGCGCGCGGCAATTTCCTGCGTGCGCTAAAAACGCTAGCGCACCTTAATAAAAGGAGCCCCTAAACTTCCATAATGCACTGTAGCTGCTGATGTCGTATTGCGCGCAGCTGGAGAAGGCATGTTTCAAAGTCAGTTACAGAGAGGGAATACACTACAGTCCATGTATTTTTTTATATCAGTTGCTCAAGATTTTACTTTCCTGTAACTCCGGCAAGGCAAGAAATTACAGGGAAACGTTTACTAGAACAGGGTTGTCCAACGCCGGTCCTCGAGGGCCGCAATCTAGTTGGGTTTTCAGGATTTCCCCAATGAATTTGCATGAGATCTATCTGAATACATTGCTTCCATTGTATGCAAATAGATTTCATGTATATTCATTTGGGAAATCTTGAAAACCTGACCTGGCAAGGGCTGAGGTTGGACATCCCTGGACTAGAAGCTTTTTTGGTCCTCAGTAGAGAATGACACGGGGGCAAATTTTTCACCGTCCCTGCGGGAGCTCATTTTCCTGTCCCGGCGAGTTCTTTTCATGTCCCTGTCCCATTCCTGCAAACTCTGTCCTTATCTGCACAAGCCTCAAACACTTTCAAATTATAAGTGTTTGAGGCTTGTGCGGTTAAGGCAGAACTTACAGGAATGGGGCAGGGATAGGGACCGCGACAAAACTTGCAGGGATGGGATGGGGAAATTGAGTTCCTGCGGGAACAGGGACAAATTTGTCCCAGTGTCATTTTCTAGTCCTCAGCCTTTAAATTTAGTCCTTGGAGGAAAAGGGTCACAGGAACTGATAGAGAGATCAGAACTAGTGTGAGGGTGGTGGGCACCCTAAGCGAACATTCAGCTTTTTACTCCCCCTCAGTTTTCAGGCCCCTAGCCTACAGTGCCCCCTAAGATTTCAGTAATTAAACTCAGCAATTATAATTATCACTCAAATGTTTTATAAACATGCTGGTAAAAATATGTGCTGGCGATTATTTGGTTTGTGTGGCCATGTGACAGAGGCTATGAAACCCTGCCCCTTCCCTGGGTTAGTTCAGCTCCTCAGACAGGTTTCCTGGAGGAACCTCCAGCACGCCCCCTCCTGGCCAACAGGAAGAAAGGCAAGGACAGCTCAGAAAAGGATAACTTTAAGAGAGGTGGAGGGGAGGAAAATGTCAAACCAGGAAGTAAAAAAGGAGAGTTTAAAAGGAAGAACCAGGATCAGAACCAGGGGTCCCAAGGAGGACCAGGAGATAACTGTAACTTACTCCCAACTGAGGTAGGAACCTGCTGAACTGAAATTTTATTTTGTGCTTACACAGGAATAAGTAAAAAGGCATTTTAAAACTCTCTCTCAGAGGTGGGGTTGCATGAGCTGTGCTCCTGGCTGGACGTGAAGGACTGTCACCCGGAACTCTGAACTGCCTAAACTAAACTGAGAGGGGTAGTGGGTTTCTGTGAAGGGAGATCTGTGAGGAAAACAGACCCCTAATTCTGTGTAAATAAAGCTTATTTTTCTACCTCCCCAGACTGCTTGTTGGCGTTTGTGTGACTCTTGTTTGGGTAACCTGGGCTACGGCTGTAACAGGCCATCAGGATCTATTATTTGGCTCTGATTTCAACTGCTTTTTGTTGCTTCCAAAAGCCTGCTGCCCCAGGCACAGAATGAGGAGAAGAATGAAGGGTTCAGTTGCAGGTGGCCCCTACCATTGGGTAACCCTGGGTAGGGTTACCACATGGCTCCAGAAAAAGGAGGATGGATTGAGACATACGGGTTTTACTTCTATTTCTTTCAATGTCTCTATCTGTCCTCCTTACTTCCATTGCTTTCAGTAGAAGTAAAACCAGATGTCTCAATCCGTCCTCCTTTTTCTGAAGCCATATGGCAGGGGTGTCCAATGTCGGTCCTCGAGGGCCGCAATCCAGTCGGGTTTTCATGATTTCCCCAATGAATATGCATGAGATCTGTGTGCATGCACTGCTTTCAATGCATATTCATTGGGGAAATCCTGAAAACCCGACTGGATTGCGGCCCTCGAGGACCGACATTGGACACCCCTGCCATATGGTAACCCTAGCCCTGGGCATTTTGTCAGGCTCACTCAATAGTAGCTAGACCCCTAATTGTGAGCCCTCCAGGAATAGATAAAAACCTATTTTACCTAAAGCTACATCACTACAATAGTCACCGTGCTTATAGGTGTCTTATAAATTCAGGGCTCAGATATTTGTACAGAAATAAGAGTTAAAGTGGGAGGTTATATTTGGATCCTATTGTTTAAAGTCCACTGCACCGACCACTAAGCCACTCCTTACACTCACTTGCTCTCTTATGAATGGCCATAAAGTGTAGTTACTTACCTGTAACGTAGGTTCTCCGTGGACAGCAGGATAGTCAGCCACATATGGGTGTTGTCCCAACACCTCCCAATTTGCGGATAAGCTCTCCAATAGCTCAGAGAGATTTTTTTTTTTTTTTTTTTTTTCTCTGAGCACGTGCAGTGCCCGGGCCCCACTGGGCATGCCCGAGCCTTACCCATTTTCCCCTGCTTCCCCCTAATCCCCAGGATGTTCCTAGCTGTGGCCGGGTCGGCCGTATGGGGAGGCGGGTGGGTTGTGTGGCTGACTATCCTGCTGTCCACGGAGAACCTACGTTACAGGTAAGTACTACACTTTCTCCTAGGACAAGCAGGATGAGTCAGCCACATATGGGTGACTCCCTAGCCGAGGGATGTACCGACTGGACCTGCGCCTTAGCGCTTTGTGCATCCCTCGCCTGGCTGTGGAGGCCGAGCCGGGCAGGGTAATCAGGCAAAGCAGGTAAAGTTGTGGAAACAAGGTTTTAGATAAAGTGCTGTGTTAACTGAGCAATAATACTCACAGAACAGTGAACTGGTCAATGACAATCAATGGACAGTGAGAAACCAACTGGTCAAAAGTGACAATTCGTACTTGCCTGTGAGAATTCATACTTGCCTATTCCACATTCAGTCTAGACAGGAGTGCTGGAAGACCTACTTAACTCACAGAACAGCGAAACTGGTCAATGACAATCAATGAACAGTGAGAAAACCAACTAGTCAACAGTGACAATTCGTAACTGGTCAACAGTGACAATTTATAACTGGTCAGTAGTGACAATTCGTACTTGCATATGAGAATTCATACTTGCCTATTCCACCTTCAGACTAGACAGGATTTCTGGAAGACCTACTTAACTCACAGAACAGTGAAATTGGTCAATGACAATCAATGAACAGTGAGAAACCAACTGGTCAACAGTGACAAATCGTACTTGCATGTGAGAATTCATACTTGCCTATTCCACATTCAGTCTAGGAAGGAGTGCTGGAAGACCTACTTAATCAATATCTATAACACCCTACTTGAACAGTGTTTGTCGAAGCTGTGCTAGTGGTTGCTGTCCCTCCCGGGAGGGAACCTGTGCTTGGTGAAGGTGTGCATGGAGGACCACGTGGCTGCATCGCTGATGTCCCCTATTGGTGTGTGGTGCAGATGTGCCGTTGTGTTGGCTATGGTTCTGCGCTGGTGGGCGTTGGCTCCCACCTGCGGTTGATGCTGCGCTTTTCTATAGGTGAAGGGGATGCACTCTTATATCCAGCGCGCGCGCCTGCGTTTGGTGGCCAGAAGACCTGGTCTGTTTTGGTCGTAGGAGACGAACAATTGAGGCTTGTCTAATCTGCTGCATAGTCAGGGCCCGCACACAGTCCAAGAGGTGTTGCTGAGGAGGCAGTGTGCCTCCCTGTGGGGAGATGTAGAGTGCCGGGAGGCGCGCTGAAGCCACCTTCGGCAAGAATCGGGGGTGGGTTCTAGGTACCACCCTGTTCTCATGAGGGAGTGTGAAGGTAGACACGATGGTCAGGGTTTTCCCAGCCAGGAATACGGGATCTGCCTCCCCCAAAGGTTTGAAGGGGTCGAGGTGAGAAGATGCGGCACCAAGTTGAGGTCCCATCCGGGCGGTGGTGTCCCTTCATGAAATTTTGTGATTACTGGATGCCTCGACACTGGTTTGCTGTCTAGGCCAGCGTGGTATGCTGTGATTGCACTTAGGTGGACCTTGATGAAAGTGGGTTTTAGGTCCCCCTGAGATAAGCTCAGTATGTACCGCAGGATGCCCGGTATGGGGCAGTTGTAGGGGTCTCGCTGCGTGTCTGTGCACTGGTAGCGGAACCTTCTCTCTTTCAACCCATAGCGTTTTCTGGTTGAAGGTCTTCTGGCTGCCATAAGAGTGTGCTCCACGTCTTGTGGTAGGTTCATCCTCTCATCATCCATGCGGTCAGGGCTAAGGAACGCAGGTCGTGGTGGAGGGGGTAATGAGAACTGCACTGATCGGGAGCGGGGAGAGGTGGGTGAACCGCTATCCCTTGCCGGAAAGGGAACCATGGTTGCAGGAGCCCGAACAGGGCAATCATGATCACCGTTGCTCTGTCCTGAAGAATCTTCTGCAGGACTTAGGGTGTTCCAACTCACAGACAGACCGTCGGGGCTGAGACGGCGATGGGTTGATCTCTTTGCGCAGAAGGTCAAGTATTTTGAGTTCGGTTCGGTTGCAAACAGGTTGATGCTCGGTGTGCCTCAGGTGCTGAAGATCTTCTTCATCGCCGCTGGGTTGAGACACCACTCATCAGGATCCAGCTGGTGGCTAAGTCTTTCTGCCAGGTCGTTCTGCTTCCACAGGAGGTAAGTTGCCTGGATGGCACATTGAATGGAGTCGGAGAACTCCCACATGTGGCAAGCTTCCTTGCATAGCGAGGTTGACCCTGTCCCTCCCTGTTTGCTGATATAGTGCGAGGCCACCTGGTTTTCTGTTTGGGTGAGGACTGCCCTGCCTGTTTGAAGGTTTCGAGGGCATTCCCTAAGGCCCTGAGCTCCAGTGGGTGGGTGGTCAGAGGTTGGTTACACTGGTCCCAGTGACGTCTGAGGTGCCCTTTCAGGGATCACATGAGTAGTCTGGTGTGCTGCACAACAAAGAACGGAGCGTGCTGACGATGAGCTGCTGGCAGGGATGCACTGTGCCAGGGATGTCATGGCGTCAATATGGTAGTCCCGTAGGACGTCCTTGGTCTGCGTGGTGTCGATGACTGCCCAGATGAACGATATCCCCTGGGTGGGTATCAGGTGGGATTTCATGTAGTTGATGAGGAACCCCAGTTCTTGGAGGAGGGTTATGGTGGTTGACGGGGCTGCCAGCTGTCGAGATAAGATAGGAAGCGCACCCCTTGAAGGCGAGGATGTGCCACTGCCACGCACTTTGTGAACGCTCTTGGAGCCGTTGAGAGTCCAAGGGGCAGGACCTTGTACTGGAGGCGTCTGTCTTGGCTTTAGAAGCGACGATGCCTCCTGTGGGCTGGGTGCATGGGATACTAGCCAATACTCGGGCTTTAACAGGGCCAAGACTGTACCCAGAGAGTGCATCTGGACCTTGTGTATGCATCTGTTGAGCTTACCGAGATCCAGGGACGAGCGTTGTCCTTGTCCATGGTGACGCGGGGGTTCCTGGAGTAGAAACCCCTTGGTGATCTCCTCTGTTCGTCACCGCCTCTATTGATTCTGCCGAAGCAGGTCCTCTCCTTGCTGCAGGAAAGTTGGGTCGTCAGATGGAGGGTGCCCCGCCCACTCGGGGGGGGGGGCGGGAGTGGAGATGAATTCGGAATCCCTGCTTGATGATGCTGAGGGCCCACTGGTCGATGGTGATCCTGGGCCAAGCCTTCGCAGACAATCTGATCCTGCTGGGCCGGAGGGTGGTCAAGGTTCTGTTTTTGTCTTGGGGAGAGGGCTGCCCTTGGATGCCCCTGCCCCTCGGGCGGTGCTTGTTTGCGTAGCAGTTATGTTACTGTTGCGAGCGCTGGGGCACAGACTGCTGCCAGTGTGGACTGGCTCAGTTGTGAGCTGGAGTCTCTATTTTATTTTATTTATTTATTTCCTCTCACTGGCCTCCTGATAAAGCCGCATCTGGAACTGGAGCGCAGCAATTCGTGCGCTCAGCATTGCGCCCTCGAAGGTCTTTTTCCCCGTGGAAACCAGGGTTTTTCAGGTCCTTCCCTGACGGGGGTTGGAGGGGGGGGGTCGTGCTGCCCTGTTTCTCTTAAGCTACCGCAATGTCCATGTATGGCTGCTGCGGGTTGTCGAATCCCTGGGCTGGAAAGATCTGGTACTTCAATCCCAGTCTCCTTGATGTTGGTTGCCCTGAGGAGGGAGTCAGCCAAATCTTGTCTCTGCAGTCCAGGAGGTTCTTGTGGACTGGAATCGCCACTGCCTGCGTGAAGTACTGGTACTGGTAGTTCAGGCCTTGTAGTACTCTGTCTTGGGTACTTGTTGTCCACCCACGTGGATCTTGAGAAAGGCTGTGAGTTTCTGGAGGGACTTGGGGTGAGTCCTCGTTTGTGGGTTTATTTTTATTTTTTTTATTTATTTATTTATTTATTTTTTTTAAGTAAATATGTATTTATTTTTTGTGGGTGGTGACTCGGGGCGTGGCTGGAGGCTGGTGTGTAGCTTGTTCCTCCGTTGCTTGGGTGCATGGCCTGCCGCTGAACCGCGCCATGTTGTTGTGCATGGCTCCCTCTAAAGGGGGGCATTGTGGGGAGTGTAGCCCGCTGAGAGAGGAGTGGGTCAGCAGGGGGATTAACTGTGGCTGCTGGTCCCACCCCTGGTGGTTCGCAGGTTCATGTGCTGCTCCACTTGACTGGTTGGGTGGCTCCATGTACCCCACCACCCTTCTCTGTCCTTCTTGAGAGGGGGGGAGAGCCTGCAGAGAGGGGGCAGAATGCACCCCTTCATCTGTGCCAGTGCTCCTGGCTGCGTTTCCCACTGTGCCTGGAGGCAGAGAAAGAGGAGTGATAATGCCTCTTGAGTGGGCTTCTTCTGCTGTACTGCCTATTGTATATTAAACTGTACAGCGCTGCATATGCCTTTCAGTGCTATAGAAATCATGAATAGTACAGAGTCCCTCATGCTAGCTGGAAAAGCACTCTGCCTAGGTTTTATGAAGAGCAAACAGCTTTTTAGACTGAGGAGTTTCAAGCCCCCACCCTTGGAGAGGCATGGTCTGACATGCTGCATCTCTAAAGATATCAGCACCCTGCTGAGAAAGGCAGACTCCTCGTTCCCAACCTGAGAGGGGGAGGGGGAAAGGTGTGAATTGTAGACTCTGCAGGACCCAAAGAGGGAAAGAAACATCGAGTTGGTTTATTTTTTTTTTTTTTTCAGCATGTCCTTTATAAGCTGAACTCTGGGGCAGCATGTCTCCTACTGGGGGGAGAGGTCTGCAGGTCCCCTCCAAGGGAAAGAAGCATGGGAGATTCTTTCTCCTTAAATTCAGATTGGGAGGAGGGTGGGGCAGAG
The DNA here is from genome assembly GCF_902459505.1 of Geotrypetes seraphini. Taxonomy (NCBI): domain Eukaryota; kingdom Metazoa; phylum Chordata; class Amphibia; order Gymnophiona; family Dermophiidae; genus Geotrypetes; species Geotrypetes seraphini. The sequence goes on from NC_047097.1 coordinate 47,039,910, forward strand.
CCCTCGGGGCTGCAACAGGTTATCAGAGGTTTTCCCAAAAACAAGCAGATAGGACTTACCTTTGAACCCCAATCGGCTCCCTTCAGAGGCCGGCTGTAAGAGGCAGCATGCCGTCTGGAGGGTGAAAGCCCCGATCTGTTGCTTGCAGAGGCCGTGGATTTACGCAGCAGCATGCAAGACTCCTATCGGCTGCCCTGCATAGGATGGCTGAAAATGGCACGTGCAGGGATTCCTGGAGAGATCTCTCGGTCTGGCGAGACTCCTATGGGCTGCCCTGCAGAGGTTGGTTCAAAGCGGCAACATGCAGGGACTCCGGGAGATATTTCTCTACCGGGCCAAGTGCAGGCGGGGGGATTAGCTGAGCCAGGGCATCCTGGAGGCTCCTTGCCACTGTAGCATGTGGATCCCCCGCTGCTGTATTCTGATGAGGATGGCTGCTGGAGGAAGATTCTCGGGCCTCACTTCTCTTTATGCCCTGCGGAGGCTGGCTGTAAGCAGCGACATGCATGAACTCCTGGAGAGATCTCTCGGTCTGGTGAGACTCCTATCGGCTTCCTGCAGTGGCCGACGGCTAGCGACAGCATGCAAGACCTCCGGGAGAGATTTCTCGACCGGGCAAGTTGAAGTCGGGGGGGTTGACTGAGCCAGGATGTCCCGGAGGCTCCTCACCGGATTCGTCTGTGGATCCCCCGCTGCTACGCTCCGATGAGGATGGCTGCTGGAGGAAGATTCTCGGGCCTCACTTCTCTTCATGAAGTCTCTCAGTGCCCTCTTCCTTAGCTTGCGTGCACGTGGGGACATGTGCGCACAATGCAAGCCACACGGAAACCTCGAGCGCCGGATCCAATCAGTGGGCGCACAATTCATGAGGATCCAGTGTGTTCATCCTCCTCCTGCATCCCAGTTGTTTCTTTAGATGATTCAGGCATCTTCAAGTTGATGAGTAGAAAAGTTGTAATGGAGAGCTGTAGAAAAATCCGACCGATGGGAACGGGCGGAAACTAAAGACTGGGGATTAGGGGGAAGCAGGGGAAAATGGGTAAGGCTCGGGCATGCCCAGTGGGGCCCGGGCACTGCACGTGCTCAGAGAAAAAAAAAAAAAAAAAAAAAATCTCTCTGAGCTATTGGAGAGCTTATCCGCAAATTGGGAGGTGTTGGGACAACACCCATATGTGGCTGACTCATCCTGCTTGTCCTAGGAGAATACCTGAAACTGTTATAGAGCCTGGTATCCACTGTCACTTTTACTTCTTAGGGGAAGGGGGAGGGTGTCAATAACCACTGGGAGATTCATGCCTTCATCCCTCTAGTGATCAGCTTCTCAATCAGGGCACCTTTTTGTACTCTAGACATGATTGAAACAAGTCTAGATTTTAAAAAAAAAAATCATTTTTTTTTGTCTCAGACGTGTCTTCCCATTCTATAATCACTGAAGGATGTCTTAATTTTGGGCCCACTCTAGTCCCATCCAAAACACACTTCCAACATGCCCCCTTGCTATTTGGATGAATGTTAAATATTGCAATATAAAATGTCCAAATTCTGCCTTTCAAAAATCGCAATTTTGATGCTTTTGTCAAATGAACTTTCATTGGCCATTTTGAGACATCCATCTGCTTCAAAAAAAGAGCACCATAAGCACATCATATATGATTTTATAAAATATTTCAAACTAGAAATATGCTTGAGCTTTATAATACATCAGAACAAATCCTAGATTGAAGGCACAGACATTATGCCTGCTTGAAAGCAGATGTAAATGCCCATGTCTATGTATATATTTTATATAACACAAGTAAACGGTGACTCCACCCATGCTATTTATTTATTTATTTATTCAATACCGTTCTCCAAGGGGGGGGGCTCAGAATGGTTTATATGAATTTATTCAGGTACTCGTGCAAACATTTTTCCCTGTCTTTCCTGGTGGGCTCATGATCTAGCTAATGTATCTGGGACAATGGGGGGATTAAGTGACTTGCCCAGGGTCACAAGGAGTAGTAGGAGTTGGAACCCACAACCACAGGGCTTTAACCACTCCCATGCTCTTCCCAACCCCCGTCACCCCAACAATGCATACTATGATAGTCCATGCTGGCTTGCATTGCATCTACTTTAGACATGACCTAATTAAGAAGACATACACGTATGAATCAGCATTTGGTATATGAAAATGGTTTATTTATTTCAATATCCCCCCCTTTTACGCGTGCAGAGCATTCAGCACACTGGCTAGCACTATAAACCTCTTCCGCACTTTTCTAAAAGGGGGGGGGGTTGTATATTTGTTATATCACATCTTAGGAGTAATGGATTAACAGCAAAAAGGGTAAAAGTAGGGATGGTACAAAGACTTTCCAAAAAATGCACCAGAGGGTTCAGAAGTAAAATATTAAAAACATTAACGTATTAAGTCACCAATATAAGGTGAAAAACCATAAAAACACCAATAGTTTGTTTATGTTTATTTAAAATTTTATATACCGCTTACCTTTGACAAGATCTAAGCAAAACCTGGACATTCATGAAGAAGCACTATAGGTGCACATTGGATTCAACACAGTAACTGTGATTCGGCATACAATGCCTGCCTCAGGAACCACATAATCTAAAAGCTATAGGAGTCCACTTTTTTGAAACTGCTTTCATCTCTTAACTCCCACTCCCTGCTATCAGATACCTATACCCATTGTATCATTTCCTCTACCAGAACCTCCCCAACCCTGAGATGTCCTGTCTGTCTGTCCAAATTAGATTGTTAGCTCATGTTAGAAACATGACGGCAGATAAAAGCCAAATGGCCCATCTAGTCTGCCCATCCGCAGTAACCATTATCTCTTTCTCTCTCTGAGAGATCCCACGTGCCTATCCCAGGCCCTCTTGAATTCAGACACGGTCTCCGTTTTCCACCACCTCTTCCGGGAGACTGTTCCATGCATCTACCACCCTTTCCGTAAAAAAGTATTTCCTCAGATTACTCCGGAGCCTATCGCCTCTTAACTTCATCCTATGCCCTCTCACTGCAGAATTTCCTTTCAAATGAAAGAGACTCAACTCATGCACATTTATATTATGTAGGTATTTAAACGACTCTATTATATATCCCCTCTGCCGTCTTTCCTCCAAAGTATATAGATTGAAATCTTTAAGTCTGTCTCCATAAGCCTTATCATGAAGACCACCCACCATCCTTTTTATATCTTTCTGAAGATGCGGCCTCCAGAATTGTACATAATATTCTAAATGAGGTCTTGCCAGGCATCAATACCTCCTTTTTCCTACTGGCTATACCTCTCTCTATGCAACCTAGCATCCTTCTAGCTTTCGCCATCACCTTTTCAATCTGTTTGGCCACCTTAAGATCATAATATACAATCACACCCAAGTCCCGCTCTTCCGTCATGCACAAAAGTTCTTCACCCCCCAAACTGTACCGTTCCTTTGGGTTATTGGAGCCCAAATGCATGACCGACTGGCTGGGAGTCCGCCAGGACAGGGTTGGGAACCACTGGTCTATTGTATGTTAAATTTTTGGTGCTGCGTACGTCTTTCAGCGCTTAGAAATGATAAATAGTAGTAGTAAACTCTACACATACTGCCTAAAAAATTGGTGCCAAAAAGGTCGGCACTTAGCATGATTCTATAAACTACCTCCGGAGTCAGGTGCAGTTTATAGAATCCCTGCACCTAAGTTGTGCGCAGATTGGGCATATTCTATAACAGTGCGCCTAACTTTTAGGAATGCCCACGATCTATCCATGCTCCTCCCCTGGCCACAACTCCTTTTGAGATTCATGCACTAAAGGTGACTTGCACCACTTTGTAGGATGCACTTAATGGACAAAATGGTTTCATGAATCGACGCGTTGTGAAATTTACATGCCTTTTTACTCATTTGCATGCGCAGATTGGATTGGGTGCAGATGGGGTCTGGAGGAAGGTTAGTGAATCGATCCGGAGTCGGAAAGTGAGTGCAAACCGAGCGGGACATGATCGCTTCCTACGCTCCTGCCCCGTGTAGATCGCCAATAGGAAATGACTGCCGTGCGTTCCAATAGTCTCTCGAGACTACGACGGGAGCTCACGGCAGCCATTTCCTATTGGCGATCTACACGGGGCAGGAGCGTAGGAAAATCGCTCCTGCCACGAAAGCCTGCTAGACCACCAGGTAAGGCCAGGATGCTGCGAGGAAGGCTGGAGAGAGGCAAGAACGTGGTAAAATATGGTTTCCCCCCCAAAAACAAAAATTGTGAATATGTGAAACTGCGAGTGTGGAAACCGCGAATGGGTAGGGGAAGTGTACAAATCAGCTATGTGCACGCGACTTATGGTGCCATATACAGAATGTGCACGGTAATGTGTACGGTAAGCGCTAGCTGGAATACTTCCTTGCCCCTCCTCTGCCTGTGACACATTCCCTCCAGAAAAAAATAACAAAAAAGGTAAATAATGCATGATTAGCCTGTGTTGACAGGCAAATTACAGGAAATTGCTTTAATATGTTTGCGGTAAGCTTTTTTCCAACACTAAGCACACATTAGTGCTCCACCATATGTGTTCTTCCCTAAATGTTTCTTTTTCTTTCCTTAAAGATTGTAGTTCATCCCCCTTGCCTTTTGTACCAGTTTGTATTAGAATGTAAATAATTTGTTTGCAATGTCTTGTTTTGTCCTCCCCATTTTTTTTTTTTTTAATTGTTGTACGCATTGAAGTATATGATATTGCAGAGATAACAAATCTTAATAAACTTGAACTTGATTAGCGCAGCCTAGTAAAAGGGCCCCGATGTTATTTATAAAAACAGCACCAACCTTTGATTTATATCTCATCATCTTGGTAGAAAATAGTACTCAGGGCAGTAGGGAACATTTCTGCTTCGTTGCAATTGAAAACATATAGTCTTAGTAGTTGTGGACTTGCAGTTAGATATTTCTGTCAATATTCAACCAGAGCTCTCCCTGGAATGAAAGTTATGCATAATTATGAGAGGTGTTGACAATCATAAAAAAAGCAGCAGAATGGAGAGCAATACTGGGAACAGTGGTCTATAATGAGACCCATATTCTATAAACAGTAACTTAACTTAGGTGCCAGTATATGCCCTGCCAGCAACCAAATTAAGTGCAAAACACCATTTAAAAGAGGTTAAAAAAAAATAAAAAAATTCAAGGAGCCTACTGGCACCTAAAGAAAACAGTGCCTGCATTGTGTCCACAGAAGCGCTTTACTGTAGGCGTGGCTAACGCCAGAAGTGGCGTTAGATATTGTAAAGTGCCTCCGTAGGCGCGAGCCATGTGAATGATAGGCGCATGAAATGTAGGCCTTGATCACCCTGACCTACATTTCTGGCACCTACCTTTCTCGAAGGCACAGTTCTATAAACTGTGCCACTGCACTACTGGCATAAAATTGGCGGCCATTTTTAAGGCAGCCACTGCTGCTGGCACCATTTATAGAGTCTGGGCCTGTATGTCTATATTTTAACAGATTTGTATTAACATAGGTAGATGGAACACCCACTCATCATATCACTTCTTTCCAATCCTGTACACATTCAGCATTTTATGGTTTGGAAAATTTCTATTTATGGAAGCAGTGGCATAGTAGGGGGGGGGGGCAGCGGCACCAGCACCCCCTCCTTCTCTCCGCCCCCCCTTCCTCTTCCCATTCCTCCCCTCCACGTGCGCACCCCCCTTCACTTCTGGGCACATATTAAGTGACATCAGAGGGAGAGCAGATGGGGTAACCAGAAGCACGTTGATGACCGCTGCAAACAACAACTTCAACTAGAGGTACAAGGGAATGGAAGGGAGGACGAATGCAGCAGGCGGGATCGGGGAAGGAGTATGGGGGTGCGCGTGGCAGGTGGGATCAGGGAAGGGAGCCGGAGACAGGGGGAAGGGAGGTGCACCTCTTACCCTCACTACACCACTGTATGGAAGTAGTTTTTGTGTGCTTCATCCATTCTTGAGCATTCTTGCAAAAGAAATCCAGTCTCTGCTACTGTATTACAGGATGTGTGTGTGTGTGTGTTTTTAGGGGGGGGAGTGGTTGGGTTGTATCACATTTTACTATTGTTTGTAATGCATGTTGAATGAGTTGCTTACTATACAAGGGTGAAATATACATTGCAAATTATACCGTGTTTCCCTGAAAATAAGACAGTGTCTTATATTCATTTGGGGCCCAAAAAAGGCACTAGGTCTTATTTTCAGGCAGGGGTTATTTTTTTCATGTACATGATCATCTTTCCCTTCCTCTCCTTCACTCCAATTCTTCCTCTTTTTGCTTTCCCCCACATGTGCAACATCTTTCCTCCCCCTCTATATCATCTTTCTATCCCTCAATCCCTCCCTTCCCCCTGTGTAGCAGAACCCTTGCCCTGCTTTCATCATTCCCTCCCTCTCATCCCTCATGCAGCAGACTCCTTGAGCACCCACACCTGCCTCCGCCATGCAGCCGAACCACCAATGACTCTCTATCCTTCCCTCCCAACCGATCCCTGCCGACCGCGACCATGAATACCTTGCTGCAGAGGAGCGTTGGGCCAGCATCACTCACAGGCTGCTTCGCTCCTGAGCCAATCAGGGCCTTAGGCCCCGTCCTGTGCATCACATGATGCACCAGGGCAGGGCCTAAGGCCTCAGACTCATCGCAGGAGGCATTGGGGCAGGAGGGATTGAGCACCTCTCCTGCTCTATTAAAGGTACAGGGGAGAGGGGGTATCAGACCGGGAACGGGGAGGGGGCATCCAGGGGGTGGCAGAAAGGATTCAGCCTCCCTCTTGCCGTTTATTTTTTTTGGGGGGTGAGAGAAGCCGAAAGTGGGACAGATGGCAGGAGGGAGTGGGAACCCTCCTGCCATAATTTTAAGTGGTGGGGCACGTTTTGGGGGGGGCGGGTTCGGGGAGTGGGGATGGGGCACTTGTTGGGAGAGGGAGGGGGTTTAATTTTTTTTAATTGGGCTGATATTTTGCGTGTGTAAAACACACAAAATAGCTGCCCAATTTAAAAAAAAAAATTTATGCCGGCAGAAGCCCTGGCAGCAGTGACAGGAGGCTACTGTCAGGGCTCTCCCCTGACTCAATCCGATCAGTGTAGTCAGTTGGGGGCATGCCTCCGATCACCTCCATTTGCATGAAGATGGTGACTCGGTCAGCCTGCCTCCAATTGCTCACTGATCAGACACGGATCGGGAGGTTAGTGAATCTAGGCCGTCGTGTCTACGTTGAAAAATGTGAGTAAGAATTTGTGAGTGAATGGAACAACATAAAAGATAATCGGGGAGGGGGGGGGGTTACTAATTACATACCAAGATGTAACGATACATTCTTTGACAGATGTGGAAAAAAAACTTTGAAAATCCCAGAAATAATATGTAATCAAAAAACTAAAAACAACCAAATAAAACATAAACGAATGGTGACAAATGTACATGGTCTACATATAAAAGGCTAAAAAACTAAAACCAATTAATGTAGGTTTAGCACGTGAGTCCCTACCACCTACAAAATATGTGGTGTTAGCAGCTCATGTGCTAATGGTAAAATTAACACTTGGTCATTAATGGAAAAATCTTTTAAAAAAGCCATTTTACCCCAGCAATAAAAATGGCCCCCAAAATACGTAAAGGTATATTAAAGCCACAAAGGCCCTTAAATTTGTTTGTTTATTTTCTTATTTGCTCTATGTATGACTCTCTAGTTATAGATGACTTGATTGATGTCTTGGGATCCTGCTGGGTATCTTTCTATATTGTGAAATAAACTAGGGGGGGGGGGGGGAGTTAATGAGGCCCAAACAAGCAATGTCAAATGTCAAGCAAGTGACAACGTAAGACTTCATCATTGCCTCATAAGCCCTTTCTGAAAGCTAAATGTGCAACAATGACCAAAAAGTTGTAAATGAACAAAAACTGCGAAAAATGAAAAAGCAGCAAAAACGATTTTGCACTTGCCATATTCAATTTCATCTGCCATTTGGATGCACATGTCTTTTAGTCCCCCCTTTTATCAAGCCGCGGTACAGCATTTTAGCACTGGGTGGTGAGGTAAATACTCCGAAACTCATAGGAATCGAATGAGCGTCGGAGCATTTACCTCACCAGCCAGCGCTAACATGCTCAACCGGGGCTTGATAAAAGGGGGCCGTGGTTGACAATTAGTAGCGAACACGGACTGAGTCTCCACTTTATCAAAGCAAATTATACCACCAGTCCCTCTTCTACCTCCCTGAACACCCCCTTCTCCCCTTCCTCCTCCTGTCTCTTTTTCTCTGCTCCCTCTTTCTCTCAGCCTTTTTCAAATTGTACACTTCTCCCTCTGTATTCACGGTTTCAGCATTCACGGTTTTGATTATTTGCTGTTTTTAGCTTGCTAGCTCCTACCCCCCGATTATGTCAGCTTGCATAGAGAAATGGCTGATTCCAAGCATTTAAAGAGAAAAATCGCCGATACCCAGCACTTTCTTCACTGTGTTTTGCCTCTCCTTCAGGAACAGGCCAGGTCTCCCGCCATGTTATTCACGGTTTCAACATATTCACAATGGTTTTTAATACAAAACAGCAAATAACATATGAAAAAGTTATTTGCGGTTTTTCTGTATTCGCAGATCTGTTAATCCCCTATCTCAGCGAATATGGAGGGAGAAGTGTATGTAATGTAATGTAATTTATTTCTTATATACCGCTACATCCGTTAGGTTCTAAGCGGTTTACAGAAAATATACATTAAGATTAGAAATAAGAAAGGTACTTGAAAAATTCCCTTACTGTCCCGAAGGCTCACAATCTAACTAAAGTACCTGGAGGGTAATAGAGAAGTGAAAAGTAGAGTTAGAGGAAAAATAAAAATAAAATAAACATTTTAACAAGACAGCATTGATCTAAATACTTTGGAAGGTAGAAGAGAGGAGAGAAAGGAATAGAAGCAGAAGGGGGAGCCGTTGAACAGTAGAATTCTGGAGAAATTTAAATGATAGAAATAGAACAAAACAAAGAAAAAAGGCAAAACAATAGATAAGATTAAAGATAAATCATAAGCTGGAAAGAAAAATAAAATAAAACTTTGTCTTCAATCCACGGTTTCAGCGTCAGTGATGAAGTGGAGCAAGTAAGTTTAGGAGGAGCGATTGACGTTTCCAGAAAGGGCTTCTTCAGGGAAGAGACTTGGCAGACAGTCCCAGGATGCCTATGTCTCCTCCCCTGCGATGTTCTCCCATCCATGCATTCCCTCCCAGACACACTGCCCGTGCCCCAGCCTCTCCAAGGAGGCTGCCCCAGATGAGGCCCACGGTGAATGCAGGATTCCTTTTTAGGCATAGAGCGACTCACAAATCATAGATTAGATTAGATTAGATCGAAATGGTATATAAATAACAAAACAACCCCCCCCCCCCCTTAACAAAACCGTAGCATGGTTTTTAGCTCCGGCTGTGGCGATAATAGCTCCTACGTTCATAGAATTCTTATGAGCATCAGAGCTGTTACCGCTACGGTTTTGTAAAAGGGGGGGGGGGGTAAATAAAGGTTGTGCCTCGTATTTTCATAATCTGCATGCAATTTAACAACTATGAATAATTTTGTGTTATCTGAAAATTTGATCAACGTGCGGTGGCGGCGAAGAAAGCAAATAGAATGCTAGGCATGATAAAGAAGGGAATTACGAGTAGATTAGAGAAAGTTATAATACCGCTTTACAGAGCCATGGTCAGACCGCACCTGGAATACTGCGTCCAGCATTGGTCTCCATACCTAAAGAAGGATATAAAACTGCTAGAGAGGGTGCAGAGACGAGCAACGAAGCTAGTGAAAGGTATGGAAAACCTAGACTACGAGGAACGACTTAGGAGACTGGGGTTGCTCTCCCTTGAGAAGAGGAGACTGCGAGGGGATCTGACCGAGACTTTCAAAATACTGAAAGGATTCGACAAAGTGGAGCAGGGAAAGCAATTATTTACAATGTCCGATGTGACACGGACAAGAGGACATAGACTGAAGCTGAGGGGGGACAGGTCCAGGACGAATATCGGGAAGTTCTGTTTCATGCAGCGAGTGGTGGACACCTGGAATGCTCTCCCAGAGAAAGTAATTGCAGAATCCACCGTTCTAGGATTTAAGGGTAAATTAGATGCACATCTCCCTTGAGAAGCATGCAGTGATATGGGGACTAAAACTACACCTGGCGGGGCCACCGGACTTGATGGGCCCAGGGTCTGATCTGGAGATGGCAATTCTTATGTTCTTATTGCTCCCATTTCCAGGTTGTTTTTAAATGTTAAAAAGCACTGTTCCAGTAAAGATCCCTCTGGTCACTGTTAGATAAATGTGCAGTTTAAAAATAAATATTAGTATTCACAAGTGTCTGTGTGACGATGAAGTATTGTTGATCAAAGTAATACATGATCATTTTTTTCCATTTGGCACCACTTTTTGGAGCCTCCTTCTGAATTTCCTTAATGCTAATGAGTCAGTCCTATAGTCATATAATTTATTTGTATTTTTAAAGTGTTTTCACAAAAGGTATTTTTAGTCTTTGTATTTATCAGTATTTTCTGAATAAAAAGACGTTGATTATGCAATGACACTCATTTTCAAAACAGAAAAACATCTCAGAAACGGCAGATGGACAGCTTTCTTGCAAAAACGTCGAAGTCATATTTTTTTGAAACTCAAAATTGGAACGTTTCACCCCACAGTTCATGTAAATCTCAAGGGGGCACGTTGGTGGTGGGTTTTGGGTGGAACTTGGGCAGACTTAAAATCTGTATGTTTTTCAGTGATAACGGAACAGAAAAAGGTCCAGGGCTTAAAAAGAAGTACCTTTTGATTTAAGGGGAGGATTCATCAAGGTGTAGCAGGTGTTCACCCTTTACTGCACCTTGATGCCCTGTGGGATTCAGCAACCTGCGATATCCCAGTACCGCAGGTTGCTGAATCTTGCCCTATAAGAATAATGCTTCCTGTGAGCTACCTCACAAGCAGCATTATTCCTGTGGCCCAGGAGCATTGGGCTGCACAAAGCCGCAGCCCAATGCTCCCGGGCTGCAGCCTGAATTTCCTCTGGCCAGTGACATCCCCCTACTGAACCCCCCCGCCAGAGACACCCCCCTCCCCGGCAAACCTCCCTCCGATAGAAACTCCAACTGTAGCATCCTGGTCCTCCAGATCCCCCTGATGTAGTCCAGGGGAGGGTACAGGGGGGCAGCCAGGAGTCTCTCCCCATCACCTCTGGCTTTTCCAGCACCACTACCAAAATGGCTTCCCTAGCAGCCCCCAGATTCTATATACTGTGCTGAAAGGTGCGCACCGAAGTTTGGGTGTGTGCCCAAGATGCACTTGCAACTGAATTGATTAACGAGCCTTTAACTAGCAACAATTGTGTGCTTACAACCAATTATTGCAGTTAATTGGCTTTGATTGGGAGTTGTGCATGCATCTTCCTGCGTGCTACTCTAAAGATCCACATGTGACTTTTAGAGCATGTATCTGAAAAGGGGGGTGGCCAGGGGCCCTCTCAGAGGCATTCCCAATAGTTGTGCTTGGAATTATAGAATTAGGCATAAATCCTGCATCCAACAGTTAGGGGCAGATCTACACCTAGGTGCAATTCTGTAAAGCATGCACACCCTTTATAGAATCACACTTAGCACCAGTTGGTTTTATTTTTAACACCATTTACTGTATTCTCTCCAAAATGTGTCTAGCAGCAAGATAGGGGCTATTCAGACTTTTACACTCTCCGTTATTCTAAGTCCCCCATTTCCCTTCTGTTTACCAATTCCCTTCCTCTTTCCATTGTAGTTCCCTTCTTTTTTAATTCCTGTAAACCGTGTCGAGCTCCACTTCTGTGGAGATGATGCGGTATATAAACTTAAGGTTTAGTTTAGTTAGTTTAGTTTAGTAGGAGGGAGGTTATGAATAAACTTAATCTAAAGAGTTCCTGGTCATCAGATAGAGTCCAATCTCTGGAGACTAGAGTGGCAGACTTGGAGGAGCTAAGGCAGATGAAGAGGTTTAGAGAGGGTCACCAGATTTTAATTTAGTAAAATTCAGACCCCTAGACCTGCCCCCCCCCCCGACCCACCCAGTTCCACCCAACCTTGCCCTGCCCCCCCCCACCCCCCGCTGCCTGCTCTCATCAGGCAGGAGGGCCCTCCTGCCCGATGCGATTTTGAGGAAGCTTTTCAGAACCCTTTTCCAGGACATGTCCGTGGAAGTCTGGATGTCTGGTGACCCTAGGTATAGAGAGAGAATTTCCAGAGCTTAGTACAGCAGTCACACCTCCAGTCTTACAACTTCCGTGCTGCCTCGGAGAAGTAAAGTTGCATTATTCCTGAATCTGCTACAGAAGTGTAGGAGTCTATGCCACTGGAAATACTGCTTAGTGAAATGAAATGAAGCCGCAACCACGGTCTTAAGTACTTAAGTAGAGTGTCTGTAATTTGGGGACTGCCTGTAAACCATTTAGAAGAGAAATACCATAAAAATAATTGTCTGAATAATCAAAGTGAAAGAGATCCAGAAGACTTAAAATTACCAGTGCCTAAGTTTTTATAAGAATTGTGCCTAGTGGTGCCTAAGATCATCTCCGCCCCTAACCACAAATTCAACTAGGCCCAAACTAGGCATCTCTTTGGCATGGTAGGACGTGATCCTGTTCTTAGGTCCTACACTCCAAATGATGCAGGATCTTCTTACAATGAAACATGTCTCCAGGAGCGTATGCCCATGAGGAAAGAACATAACAGTTGCCTTATTGGGACAGACTAAAAGGTCTAAAGACACTTGAAATTGGTTGTTTATTGTGTATTTGAATGGGCTGTTGGTGGGGACTTTCCTATCTAGTACATGTGATTTTATTCAAAATTGTAAACTGCTTAGATTACATTGTAAGTTTGTGGTAAATCAAATTGAATAAATCTGTAATCCTTCAAAGCCTACCATCCTGCTTTCAGGAATGGCCAATCCAGATGACAGTTACCTGGCAGGATCCCAAAAGATAGCAAGATTCTATGCTGCCTACTCCCAGTGCCCCTTTCCCAAGCCTGATCATTCCCCTTGCTTAGGGTTGCCAGATTTTCCCACCCCCAGGCTCACTCCCGCCCTAATACCACCCCCAAGCCCACCCTAGCCCGCCCCACTACCTGCTCATGTCGGGCAGGGAGGAAGTCCGCACTTGCACAGATGCTACGTAATGATTTCACACGCACGTGCGCATGATGGCCGTGCATGCGCAGACTTCCTCCCTGCCTGACAAAGTGCCAAGTTTTGATAAGTCATCCGGATCTCTGGACATGTCCTCAAAAGGATACCTATATGCACTGTATCATTTACTTTACTATAATCTCCCCAACCCTGAAATGTCCTGTCTAAATTAGATTGCAAGCTCTTCTGAGCAGGGACTGTCTATTGTATGTTAAAATGTACAGTGCTGCATAAGCCTTTCAGCACTATAGAAATAATAAATAGTAGTAGTAAGTTCAGCCGTGACTAGTAACAATGACTTTTGAGCATCAGCCTCTACATTAGCTTACCAGTCCCAAGGTCCTCCTCTCTCCTCTGCTTCTTTCCCCCTCCCAGACATGGCATCAGAGACTTTATATATACAGTAAAACCTTGGTTTGCGAGCATAATTCATTCCGGAAGCATGTTTGTAATCCAAAGCACTCGTATATCAAAGTGAATTTCCCCATAGGAAATAATGGAAACTCAGACGATTCGTTCCACAACCCAAAAACTTTAATACAAAATACTATACATACTTATATTGCAAGATCTCGCTCATTTAGAACAGTTACTAAACTCCCACAGCGTCAGAGAGAGAAGAACCATCAGCTCAGTTGTGATGATGTGACGCGTGTATATTGTATGTACTCGTATTGCAAAACCTCGCTCCTTTAGAACAGTCACTACAATCCCGCAACGTCAGAGAGAGAAGAACCATCGGCTCAGTTGTGATGATGTGACACGTGTATACTACGTGTACTCGTATTGCAAGACCTCGCTTGTATAGAACAGTCACTACACTCCTGTAGCGTCAGAGAGAGAAGAACCATCGGCTCAGTTGCGATATGTGTATACTGTATGTACTTGTAGTGCAAGACACTGCTTGAATATCAAGTTAAAATTTAATAAAATGTTTTGCTTGTCTTGCAAAACACTTGCAAACCAAGTTACTTGCAATCCAAAGTTTTACTGTATTTTTATTGAGGCATCAAAAGTAGATGGATTCAATTTAGGAAAGCAAAGGAAATGCACAATCCTCACAATATGAGGATTGCATTCCATACCATTACCATTTACATGCAAAACAACCAGGAAATTCCCTAAAGTAACCCAAGGCACCAAAACATCAGTCAACGCATCCCCTCTTAGAGACTTTATATAAAGTTAATTATATTAGACACCCCAAAATCCAGCAAAACCATGTAAATAAGCTGCAGCTCTGATTAATGAACTCTGCTCCTTTTCAGTAGTAATAAACATTTCTAGCTCTTCAAAAGTGACCAAAAGACAGGAAATGAGGATCTTCAAATGGGAAAGGATATGAAATTTCCCGAGCAGACTAAGGAATATTTACCAAAGGAAATGATGCTGCTGAATCTTCTTGTATGTAGCTAAAATTGACAGAAAAAAAAGTACCATGAGGTATTTAATTCCTCCAGCCCACGAGAAGACACTGGAGGTCAAACAGCTGTGACTCTTCATGGAATACTTTGGCATCTGATGCCTCCTGTCTTTTGTGGTCTCTCCCCTCTCCTCCCCCTTCCAAAGCCACATATGAGAAAGGGATCGCTGATAGAGTGAAAGTATAACCAGCTACGAACTCAGTAGATTTAGGGAAAGTTCTAGTCATTCTCCCATCCACCCTGAATCAGGCCCGCGGGATGCTGTAATTATTTGGATGTTAAGTCCTCTCCCTGTAAAAAGAAACATTTGTGTAGCTACAAAAATACTGTTTATGAAATTTTTGAGCAAATCATTCCTTTCCCCCAATATACTGGCAGACACAGTTGTGCACCTGGGGAGAGAGCTGAAAGATTAAGATGGTTCATTATTTCACTAACTCATTGTTTTAGAATGTTTCAAGCTGTTGCTGCCTGGGTTAATTACTGGAAGCCACGATGAATGGTTTGGATTCCCATGGCGAAACTAAGGTCAATGTCGCAGTCCATGTCCACAGTTAACCTGGGCATATACCCCATGCCTGCAAAATTGAGCGTATTTATGTGGTTTGATTACTGCGGCTTGCGGATAGTTTTCCAGCTCCAATTTAGTCATATACCAGAAATAGTTTTATTAATGGCAGTAGCAGAAGGCTGCGTAGTGAGATATGACTTGATGAAAGCGACAGGTTACGACACTTGAATTACTCTTGGCTTTAAGCAAGTCGCATAACGTTACGGTGCTTAAGTATGTCCATCCCCTCGGGGCAAGGGTGATTATCTTGCACGGTACAATGTACATTGACGTTGAAGGCATTGTCAAACCCAAACCACTGGTCCACACTGTCCGTCTATATTTTCCTGCCAAGTGTGCTGCAAGAAATCCTAATGAATGTGTAGTCTTTTTTTCTACACTTGGCCTGCCATTATTGTTCTTTGTCACTAGTCCCAGGTTATCGGTGTGAATTACACGATCCCCTTCCTTATAATAATAATAATAATAATAACGGTTTATATACCGCAGGACCGTGAAGTTCTATGCAGTTTACAATGACTATAAATGTTACAGATTGAGTAGAATTGACATAGTTAATATCTATTGATTAATAGTTCTAGAGATCAGGTATTGTGAGAGAGATTGTGCGAATCAGTTTCCTATGTACTTTAAAAACAGATATGTTTTCAGGTGTCTCCTAAATTCCCCATATGTATTGGCAAGCGTAAGTAGTTGTTTCAGATCGTTGCCCTATAATGCTGCTTGATAAGAGAGAAAATGTTGGTGATGACTTTTGAATTTACATCCTCTAACCAGGGGGCAGAGGGGGGACCAAAATTCAATTTTATTGGTTGAAAAGGAGAATAGGTCGGTTATGTATTTGGGGACTAGTCCGAATAGTACCTTAAAGCAAAAGCAGACGAATTTAAACCTCGCACGTGCCTCCATTGGCAGCCAATGCAGGAGTCGGTAGGAGGGAGTTATATGATCGAACTTGCTTCCCCAACCATCTTCCCTATTAAGGGCTCCTTTTACTAAGCTGCGCTAGCGGTTTTAGCGCACGCGCTAGATGCTAACGCCAGCATTGAGCTGGCGTTAGTTCATGGCGCATAACGCGCGCTAAAAAAAACGCTAGTGCACCTTCGTAAAAGGAGCCCCACTTGGTGTATTTCTTCGCCTTTCCCCACATTCTGTTGGTTTGTCACATCCCCCTCTTGTTTACGCCTCAAATTTAAGCCGCTTAGACATTAATTTAATGAGTGCGATATAAGCGTGTAATAAACTCGGAAACTCTCATTTTGACTGACTTCATCATCATCTGTAGAAATATGAATGCTTGTAGGAAAAACCTTGAATTGGTGGTTCAGCAAAGATTTTCCGCAATTACTTTCTCTCTTGAAAGATCAAACCAGCAGCCAAACTTTTCTGTGCCTCTTCTCAGGTATATGTCCCTTACGCTATCACATTTTAGCAAGCTCCCGTGCACACAAAAGAGAAACAGCCATTACCTGCCCATGACAAATGGATTGCAGAGAAATGCATATTGGTACTGGATCTCAATATGTGTCGCATTAGGTTAAAAAAACTTGTATTGAAAAAACAGGCTCTGCCAAGGATAACTATGCAAATTGTACCGAAAGATTGAAGCAGTTGGGACTTTTCTCCCTGGAGAAGCGAAGACTTAGAGGAGACATGATAGAAACCTTCAAGATCCTGAAGGGCATAGAAAAAGTAGACAGGGACAGATTTTTCAAATTAAGGGGCGCCACAAGTACAAGGGGGCACTCGGAGAAATTGAAAGGGGACAGGTTTAGAACAAACGCTAGGAAGTTCTTTTTCACTCAGAGGGTGGTGGATACGTGGAACGCGCTTCCAGAGGCTGTTGTAGACAAGAAAACATTAAATGGTTTCAAAGAAGGTTTGGATAGATTCCTAGAAGAAAAAGGGATTGAGGGGTATAGATAGGTATAGACCATTGCTCAGGAAATGGGCCTGATGGGCCGCCGCGGGAGCGGACCGCTGAGCAGGATGGACCTAGGGTCTGCCTCAGCGGAGGCAACTTCTTATGTTCTTATGTAGCCTGGAAACTCTATTTGTTTGTACTAGATCCCTAGTTTGTATCAAGTTAGGATACAGCCTTGTCTCGTAAACTTGTTCTATAATTATGTCAAATTGTAATCTGTCAACTATATAATATGTATGTTTAACCCGTAAGCCGTTCTGAGCTCTTTGGCGACAATAATAATAATAATAATAGCTTATATACCGCAATACCGTTAAGTTCTATGCGGTTTACAATAGATCAAGCGAGGAACAAATTGATTGAATTTAAGAGGGGGGAAGAGGAGAGTTAATAGGACCGGAAATGCGTTGTGGAGAAAGAGAAATAGGACAGAGGAATCACTATGGAGGAGAAAGAAGGTGAGTGGGTCAGTTGTCTAGATACTTTAGGAATAGTTGAGTTTTTAGACGTTTTCTGAATTCCTCATGAGTAGTGGGCGAAAGCAGTTGATCTAGGTCTTTACCCCACAATGCTGCTTGATGTGAAAGAAGGTGTTCATGGTGTTTTTTCAGTTAGAAAACGAAAGAAAGAAAGACTTCTAAAAAAAATGAATTTTTTTTTTTTAACAAAAAGAAGATGAAGTCCAATTGTGCAACATGAAGAGAATAGCAGTTTGGGGGATCCATTAACGAAGGACCTTAACACGCAGAATAGCACGCGCTACAATGCCGCATGCACTAGCCGCTGCCGCCTCCTCTTGAGCAGGCGGTAGTTTTTCGGCTAGCGCGTGCTATAGTGCGCGCTAATCCGGTGCATGCGCTAAAAACGCTAGTGCACCTTCGTAAAAGGAGCCCTTAGTGTTGGATTATATGGTGCCTGGAATTAGGCAACAAGTTCCCAATGCCTAGAACATTAGCTAGAAGATACCAATTTGATCAACTGTTGCACCGAACTAATGAAATTTCGTACGTATTTCACCTCTTGGCATTGTGCCGCTGACAACATCTAGCTGTACCACATAACACACGATGGCACAGCTTTTCTTTTCTGGGCCTTGCAAACCACAAAGGTTGGAGCTAGACCTTGAACAAAAACAAATGACCTCAACAAGTCCTGGAAAAAAAAAAAAGCGGTTAATCAGTGACTTTGTATTTAAATATGTACGCTTAATGCTGAATTAAGCTATAAAACCGAAATGCTGATTTATGGTCTCAGCCAGGCTTAATTAACAATGATTCCAGGGAATAGTAGATGTGAAAAGTCTTTACTATTGAGGCCAAACAATGAACTCGCTGGGTGTTGTCCAATTTGTAGCATGATTTACATGGAAACAAGCCCTTCTTTTCCTAGGGTTATCCTTTTTTCATCTGCTGCTGAAGAAGGGTTATATATAATCCATAAATAGGAGCATTCGCTGTCAAATAGTTTTCCTGATTTAGAGTGAGCCACTACAATGGTCACTATAAATAAAAAGAAAGGCGGAAAAAAAAAAAATCTAATTTGAGACTTTGCAGGGATTCCTTGTTTTTAGCAATGTGTCTTCGCTTGTCCAGCCCGTGGCATTTTTATGAAGCAGCCATAATGAAAGTCAGATTAGACGTACAGGATATATACATTCAATCAGCAGCGATAGGAGTGCCTAGTGCTGAGCAAGTTATAAAAACTCTAGAGTACGGTGAATGGAAATTTATGGCTGAAGGCCCGAGCTGCGCTGGAATGACTGCCTGTTGAGTGGTACTGCCTGACACAGAACACCTAAAGCTTTCAGGAATGAGTTATTGAAGTGTAAGCTTTTCCTTGCACATACGTCAGCTGTTGGGTCTCAAGACTTGAGACTGTTCCAGAACATTGACTGAGGTACTTTATTCGTGCACTGAAGTAAATACTTTGATTTAACTGCCAATGGGAATGTGCTCAGTTTACAATAATGAGCCTGGCGAGGCATTACCTTGTTTATACATAGAAGAGAAAGAAACAAAACATTAACCATTCACAGTAGCAATTCTTAGTGCCTTGCAAACCTGTGCCAACACATGGAAACATTATTTAAAGTAATGTAAAATGTGTTCTTTAGTTACTTGGGAGCTGATTCTATAAACGGTGCCTAAATAAGTCGGCACCTAAAAGATAGACGCCAGCTGCGGGTCAATCGCACTTACGTTTTACAGAATCACAGTTAGCAACGCCTATGTAAAAAACTTAGGCACCTGAAATGTGGGCAAGGGTTTAAAAGTAAAGAATGACCCTGGAACAAATTTTTCCCCGTCCCCGCAGGAACTCAATTTCCCCGTCCCATCCATGGGAGTTTTGTTGCTGCCCCTGCCCCGATCCTATAAGCTCTGCCTTAACTGCGTAAGCCTCAAACGCTTACGATTTTAAAGTGTTTGAGGCTTGTGCAGACGAGGGCAGAGCTTGCAGGAATGGGACAGGAAAAGAACTTGCCGGAACAGGATGGAAAAATGAGTTCCCACGGGGACGGGGGAAAAATTTGTCCCCATGTCATTCTCTATTTTAAAGGCCTACATTTCAGGTGCCTAAGTTTTTGGAGAATCGTGCTTAGTGGTGCCGAAGAAGTACAGGGAAAAGAAAGGGGGTGCGTGCGTGGCAGGGAGGGCGCGGGAGGGTCACCACCATGCCGGGAGCCACTCACCCTTCCTACACCACTGGTCCTGAACAAACTCATCTCACTGCAGTCTCGCTGTAGGTAGAAATTCTATAGTGGAAAATTAATTAAAATAATTTGAGCTAGGCAGAAATAGAAATCGTAGGCCACAAAAGATGGTTTATGCACTAATCGTCATCAAGTTGTTGAATTGATCAATCTGACGGAATGACTTTGCCTTTACTACAAATATTAATTATTTCTACAGTGCTACCAGACATGCACAGCACTGTACAGAATCACAAAGAAGACAGTCCCTGCTCAAAGAGCTTCTAATCTAAACAGACAAAACAGAGAAACAGGATGTCATGGATACAGTTAAAGGGAACGTTAGTCTGCTGGCCGAGTTGGTGGGCAGTGGGGAGTAGGGTTCTTTAAAAAGTTTCCTCGCTTTCATATTTTCGCAGGACATAGTTGGGGTAGGAGAAGTGGTAAGAAGACATGCTGTAGAATGTCATGTGACTAGTCAGGCAGGCAAGCCGGCTCACCTTGCAAGTAGCGGGAGAGCAGCTTTTGAGATATCTAATAAATAGTGTTAAAAAAATAAATAAAAATGCGGAAACATTTTGAAGATCCCTGGCATATATCCCTGATATATATTAAGACTGCAGTGAGATTGTAAGGGCGACAAACCTTTTTGTAAGGCAAGTATGTAAAAGTAGGAAAAGTATGGAAAAGAAGGCAGCTTTGGTTCTCAAAAGTAGTAGCTGAGAAGGAATAAGAGGTTAGCTACAAAACTACAAAAGATCACAGAAAGAGGAAGACTGGCAAAAATATCTGGAAAAGTTAAGAGAGGCAGGTCGTGTAGTCAGGAAAGCAAAGATGCAAATGGAAGAAAAAATAGCTGAAACTGGTAAAACGGGAAGACAAGACATTTTTTAGATATATTAGTGATAGGAAGAAGTGCAAAAGTTGCATTGTGAGACTCAAAGGTGAGGGGGGGGATATGTAAAAGCTGATAAAGCAAAGGCTGAATTGCTTAACAAATATTTTTGTTCTATGTTCACGGCTGAAGCGCCGGGAGCGGGATCGCAGAAGACAAAGGTGAATAGGGATGGAGGAGTAATAGACCCTGATCAATTTTCAGAGAGTTGTGTTCATGAGGAACTAGCTAAAATAAAGATAAACAAAGTGATGGGGAAGATGGTGTACATCTGAGGGTGCTGAAGGAACTTAGGGAAGTTCTGGTAGGTCTGCTGACTGACCTATTCAATGAATCTCTAGAGTCAGGAGTGTTACCAGAGGACTGGAGAAGGGCGGATGTGGTCCCTCTCTACAAAAGTGGAAGTAAGGAAGAAGTAAGTCTGACTTCTGTGGTAAGCAAATTAATGGAAACACTTTTAAAACAGAGAATGGTCAAGTTTCTGGAATCCTGTGGATTACAGGACTGGAAGCAACATGGATCAATATCTTTGAGTGACCAGAGAATTGGATAGAGGATGTGTGCTAGATGTGGTGTATTTAGATTTTAGAAAAACCTTTGACAGTGTTCCACACAGAAGTCTAATAAATAAACTGAGTGCCCTTGGGATGGGTCCCAAAGTGACGGGCTGGGTCAGGAACTGGCTGAGTGGAAGGCGACAGAGGGTAGTGATCAATGGAGATCGCTCTGAGGAAAGGGATGTTACCAGTGGTGTGCCTCAAGGTTCTGTTCTTGGGCCTGTTCTTGGGCCTGTTCTTTTTAACATTTTTATAAACGATATCGCTGAAGGGTTGTCGGGTAAGATTTGCCTCTTTGCGGATGATACGAAGACCTGCCGGATGGTGTGAATAACATGAAGAAAGATCTGGCGAAGCTTGAAGAATGGTTTGAAATTTGGCAGCTAAAATTTAATGCTCAGAAATGCAAGGTCATGTATTTGGGCTGCAAAAACCTGAGGGAATGGTACACTTTAGGGGGTGAAACTGAAGAACGTATGTGCACGACAGAAGAGGGGGACTTAAGTGTGATTGTATGTGATGATCTTAAAGTGGCCAAACAGGTTGAAAAGGTGACGGCGAAAACTAAAAGGATGATAGGTTGCATAGGGAGAGGTATGGCCAGTAGGAAAAAGGAGGTATTGATGCCTCTGTATAAGACTCTGGTGAGACCTCATTTAGAATATTGTGTACAATTCTGGAGGCCACACCTTCAAAAAGATATAAAAAAGGATGGAGTCGGTCCAGAGGAAGGCTACTAAAATGGTGTGTGGTCTTCGTGATAAGGCGTATGGGGACAGACTTAAAGATCTCAACCTGTATACTTGGGAGGAAAGGCGGGAGAGGGCATAGAATGAAGTTAAGAGGTGATAGGCTCCGGAGTAATCTGAGGAAATACTTTTATACGGAAAGGGTGGTAGATGCGTGGAACAGTCTCCCGGAAGAGGTGGTGGAAATAGAGACTGTGTTTGAATTCAAGAGGGTCTGGGATAGGCACGTGGGATCTCTCAGAGAGAGAAAGAGATAATGGTTACTGTAGATGGGCTGACTAGATGGGCCATTTAGAAACATGTTTCTATGTTTTATCATGTGTGCTCTGTGGTTTCTCTCGGTTAAGTCCAAGTGCTAATTAGGGGGGCCTTTTACTATGATGCAGTAAGAACATAGAACATAAGAATAGCCGTACTGGGTCAGACCAATGGTCCATCAAGCCCAGTAGCCCGTTCTCACGATGGCCAATCCAGGTCCCTAGTACCTGGCCAAATCCCAAAGAGAAGCAACTTTGATCCAGGGCAAGCAATGACTTTTCCCATGTTTTTCTCAATAACAGAGTGTGGACTTTTCCCCCAGGAAATTGTCTGAACCTTTCTTAAAACCAGCTACACTATCCGCTCTTACCACAACCTCTGGCAATGCGTTCCAGAGCTTAACTATTGTCCGAGTGAAAAAATATTTCCTCCTGTTGGTTTTAAAAGTATTTCCCTGTAACTTTGAGTGTCCCCTAGTCTTTGTAAAGTGTTTAAAGGATGCACTCAGGCATCCTGTGGTAAGTTTCACATTTGCACACGCAAACCATGCTCAAAACAATTTTTACATTTTTTCCAAGACGTAATGTTTTGGGGCAAAACGTGAGCTATACTTTGCTAATCAGTTAGTGTATCTACATTTCCATGTACTAACTGGTTAGAGTAGGATTACTACCACCACTTATCATTTCTATAGTGCTGCTACATATAATAATAATAATAATAATTTATTTCTTATATACCGCTATACCATGAAGTTTGAAGTGGTTTACAATAAAGATACATTTGACAGTACATGGGATAGAAACGGTTTACAATAAAGATACGTTTAGTCAGTACATGGGATGCAAGTGGTTTACATTAAAAATATAAGCAGCGCAGAGACGATTCCTACTCAATAGAGCTCGCAATCTAATTAAACCACCCTTTTATAAAACCGTAGCGCAGTTTTTAGTGCCGGCTGAGGTGATAACAGCTCTGACATTCATAGGAATTCTATGGGTGTCGGAGCTAATAGTGCCACGGCCGGTGCTAAAAACCATACTAAGGTTTTATAAAGGGGGGGAGGGGGGAAAGAAGGAACAGACAAACAGGATAAATAGGAGTTAGGAAATTACTCATAGAGAGAATGATAAAACAGACATGGATACTGTACATTAGTTCGAGCCCTTACTGCCTACAAACCGCATGGCAATAAGTACTCTCGCACTCATTTTTTCAATGGCTATGAGCTAATGACTATATATAAGGCCTTAGAATTAATAAATATTCTTCTGAGTGCAAGTAAATAGATATAAATCAAAAACAAATGTTACACTCTCCTCTATATTATCTTCTTATACTGCTTGCTTCAATTCTTCCATAAATCTCTCATCCATTCAATAAAACACCATTTAGATCAGGGATGTCCAACCTTTTGGCTTCCCTGGGCTGCACTGGCCGAAAAAAAAAGTTTCTGGAGCCGTGCAAGACAGAGGAGGGAGCCGGCAAGACTGTAAACACCCGGGGGCAGCAGAGGAAAACACTGCATTGCCCTCGACCGGGGCCGCACAAAATACTTCACGGGGCCGCAGGTTGGACACCCTTGATTTAGATAAAATTCTTCTGTAACCTCAGCGGCAACACTTGGACTTCATATTTCATGTAAAGTTCAAGTTATACCGTAGCCAGCCTCCTCATCGGTCACTTACTTATCATTATCAAGATTTATAGTGTTTTAAATATTTTAAAATAAACTTCTTAAAGTTGATACACTGAATGGGGATCCAATGTGAATTCAGCATTTCGCCGAGAAGCTGTTTCAAGGAGCATCCCCTAAAACATTAAACAAACTTTCAGTGCACCTTGAAGCTTATGCAGGAAATTTAAGCTTACATATAAAGAAATATACTTAAACTACTCTCTCACCACTAGCACATGTTGCATTAGATGATAATAATTTTTGTAATGATGAGTTATACTAAGGGATAAACCAGGAAAGTAATTTTTATCAAATGGTAAGCCTCAAAACCAGAAATCAGGCTTCAAAATAGACCACTATTGGGATCAAAAGCCCAGCTCATGTCACTGATTCGCTCTTAACAGTCGGGGAAAACAGAACAGTAAAAAAAAAAAAAAAAAATTTCCTATAAAAGGATAGGTAAAAAAGACTGTTCTATAAAAACCCTGACTCTATCATTCCAAATCAAAATCCTTTATGCAAATCATCTGTAGTTCAAGAAAATGTCAATATAAACCTTTCGGCCCAAGTAAGCATTTATCTTAAAGTCAAGATTTTCAGTTGAATTGATGAAACTTCACATCCAATCCAAAGTAGTTTTTTTTGTAGCAGTCCATATATCCAGCCAGAGAGGAAAACCAATTCCCGACAAGGGCCCCTTGTTTCATGACTTCCCATTGCTTCAGGAGAAAAACGATCCATTGTGAATACATGGAAAATTGTCCATTTTACTCCTACGGTATGTGGCCTTAGTACATGGGAAAAACTCACATAAGAGCATGAGGCCAGTTTTTTTCTACAGCTTAGTAAAAGGACCCACCAAGTTTTTATTTGCTGAAAAAACTTTTGTCAGACTGGGAATTTACATTATAGTATAAATGCTCTATAAATTAATATTAGATAAAATGTTGTTACCTCAGTAGATAAAGTGGCGCGAGGCGCAAGCAGCCACCAACTTGCTGCCCGTGTCGGCTTCGGCGCTTTCTCTGACGTCACTTCCAGGGCACGGATCCCAGAAGTGATGTCGGAGAAAGTACCAAAGCCAACGCAGGTAGCAAGTTGGTGGCTGCTCGCATAGAAGTTAAAAAGGTATGGGGAAGAGAGAAACATAGAAACATAGAAACATAGAAACATAGAAATTGACGGCAGATAAGGGCCACGGCCCATCCAGTCTGCCCACCCTAATGACCCTCCCCTACCTTTACCTTGTGAATAGATCCCACGTGTCGATCCCATTTGGCCTTAAAATCAGGCACGCAGCTGGCCTCAATCACCTGAAGTGGAAGACTATTCCAGCGATCAACCACCCTTTCAGTAAAAAAGAACTTCCTGGTGTCACCTCGCAGTTTCCCGCCTCTGATTTTCCACGGATGACCTCTTGTTGCCGTGGGACCCCTGAAAAAGAAGATATCTTCCTCTGTCTTGACTCTGCCTGTGAGATATTTGAACGTCTCGATCATGTCTCCCCTCTCTCTGCGCTCCTCGAGTGAGTATAGCTGCAATTTTTCCAGCCGTTCCTCGTACGGGAGATCCTTAAGTCCCGAGACCATCCGAGTGGCCATTCTCTGGACCGACTCCATCCTCAGCACGTCCTTGCGATAATGCGGCCTCCAAAATTGCACACAGTACTCCAGGTGGGGCCTCACCATGGATCTATACAATGGCATAATGACCTCCGGCTTACGGCTGACGAAACCCCTGCGTATGCAGCCCATGATTTGTCTTGCCTTAGATGAAGCCTTCTCCACTTGATTGGCAGCTTTCATGTCCTCACTGACGATCACCCCTAAGTCTCGCTCTGCTACTGTTCTTGTTAGGATCTCACCATTAAGGGTATAAGTCCTGCATGGATTTTGGCTACCCAAGTGCATAACTTTGCATTTTTTTGGCATTGAAACTGAGTTGCCAGGTCCTAGACCAGCGCTCCAGTAGGAGTAGATCGTGCATCATGTCGGGCATTGAGTTTTTGTCCGTTGTGCTTTTGCCCACTACATTGCTTAGCTTGGCGTCATCAGCGAATAATGTTATTTTACCTCGGAGCCCTTCTGTCAAGTCACTTATGAAGATATTGAACAGGATCGGGCCCAAGACCGAGCCTTGGGGCACTCCACTGATCACCTCTGTCATTTCAGAGGGGGTGCCGTTTACCATAACCCTTTGAAGCCTACCTCCAAGCCAGGGCACGCGCGCGCAGCAGGAGAAGGCGTGGGAAGGAGGGGGCAGAGAGAAGGAGGGGTGCCAGTGCCCTGAGCAAGATGGTGCCTGGGGCAGATCGCCCCCTCACTCCACCCTTGCTATGCCACTGTCCTCATCTAAAGAAAAGAAGACTTGCTACATTCACTTAATTTAGGATAGTACAGAGCTCGAAATCTCGTCCTTTCCATTGAATAGCTGCATGTCTCAGAGTAAATCCGAGAGTCTTCTGTGCTTAATCTTGTTTATAGCTGACCTGGATATTCAATTTACTTTATTGCAATGAATATACCATTATAAATAGACTTGGACGGCAATTGGTTTATAGATGTGTATGAGCATTTTTAAAATTTCAGTGTAGATAATTATTGTATATGTCCATGTTTTTAGACTCCTGAGGCAGGTCCTTTGGGGCCGAAACACGATCGTGTTGAGTCATTGCAATAAAGGAAATTGAACAACCACCAGTCACCTTCATTGTTTGTTTTCTGCTTTCACTTTTGTGAAGGTGGTATTTCCTTCACAATTAGGATTGAGTAAAAGGAGGACTTTTTGGGAAGCCAACTTCCTAGAGCAATCTGTAGAGAAATTAGGATTGAGTAAAAGGAGGACTTGATCATGCTGTCATGAAAAATTGGAAACAATTGGTCGCCCTAATTTAATTATATTTTCTATCGGCCCTTTTCAGGCCTCCTACAGACTGTAGGCTATGCCCAGTGACTCCATGAGAAAGAAAGTTTGAGGCCTAGGAGTGAGAGAGCTCTCAGGTTTCACATCTCTCTGCTTCAACTGAAAAATCACAACTGCAATAAGGAACGGATTTGTAGAGTTTACATTAATACTCTTTATGTATTAATAACCTTATCAAAGTATGTCAGATATTTATATTCAGCTCTGCATTTTCCATTGTGAGAAACAGTAGTATTTCAAGACTAGTGTTTAAGCCCCATTGCATTAACGGGTGCTAGAATAGATGTGTAGAATTTCTTTCTTTCTGTCGCTCTCCCTCCCGCTGTATATCTTTCTTTCTTTCTGTCTCTCTCTCTGCCCCCGTCTTTCTTTCTTTCTTTGTTTCTCTCTCTCCCTACCCCCTCTATCTTTCTTTCTCTCTCTCCCTGCTCCCTTTCTTTCTTTCTGTCTCTCTCCCTCCTGTTGTTTATCTTTCTTTCTTTCTGTCTCTCTCCTTGCCCCCGTCTTTCTTTCTTTCTTCCTACCTCCCTGCCCCCTATCTGTAAGTCTTTCTTTCTTCAGTGGCAGCGCTGTAAACAGGCTGTTCACGTCCAGCCCCGACAGGGCCTTTCCTCTACCGCATCCAAAGTGATGTGAAGAGGAAAGGCCCTGCCAGGGCTTGCCGCAAACAGCCTGTTTACAGCGCTGCCACTGCTGCTTTGGGTAAGGAATGGGGGTTGTCAGGTCAGGACTGCTGCCATTGCCTTGAGACGCTTCCCTGCTTGGTGGTTCCTGCTGCCACTGAATTGAGATGCTTCCCTTGCTTGGCAGTTCCTCCCTGCTATTCAACTGCGCATGCAGAGGCATGTGCTGAAAACCGCCACCCACGCACGCGCTGCTGCTACCATGTCTCTGCCTACTCTGCAACAGAGCTATGGATCAGGGAGGCAGAGATCACGGAGGTAGGAGCGCGCATGCGCGCTTAGGGTTTTTTTATTATTGATAGTTTCTTAAGTATATATATAATGTTAATTCTGTGCATTTAGCCCTTACTATGCTTATACCTGGAAAATCACAGTTAACACAACATAAAAAGGAACCTCCGGACTTTGCCATCTAACTTTGTTGTTTAACAGTATAATTTAAGCACACTTGGGTAAAGTCTACCAAAATAAAGATCAAGGAACACTTTGTATAATTGTCTGCCAGAACTTTCCCTACCATGCAAAAGTGACATCAGAGGACATAGCAGCAGACTGGGAGCTGTGTGGACCTTTGTGAGCTGGGAGATGTGGGATAGGCACTTCCATGTTCTGCCTCAGCGGATAATGTCACCAGTGGTCCCTTAGCAACGTCATTTAGACCACCTACCACAGAACTGAGAAACTGCTGGTGCTTGGGGGTTGTGTGGATCTTTTGTGAAATGTGAGATCTGTGACAGGCAGTCCCACGGACAGTTCTATCTTGGCGGGCAGCATCACCAGCTGGCCCTGAGCGATGCCATTTAGATCAGCTATCGCCTGGCAATGTGATCCATGGACACATGCCTGTGGGCATGTGTCTGAAGGGGCAGACTCCTTTGGAGCCCCTTTGCAGCTTAGAGGAACCAGGAGCAGGAATCTATCTTCTCTATCGTTATGGGGAAGAAGAAAGCCAAGGTGGTAACATTGGTTGCTAAAGATCCTATGGACAAATATGTTATGCTAAAGGGAGACGTTGCTTCATCTGGAGATGTGAGTAAGTTATCTACATTGGCTGTCTCCTTGTCCTCTACTGAGGGAACCCCCTGCTCTGCAACCTGGTAAATATGCTACACCTGAAGGTGATACTTTACCAAGGGTAAGTCATAACTAACGTGACCGTTTATTTTTTCCCTCAAAATGGGACAGGACCCCCCCCTGGATCCTAGACAACCCCCCCCCCCAGAATCCGGCCCCCTCAGACCCTGGACCTCCCCCATCCCCCGGACCC
The DNA here is from genome assembly GCF_902459505.1 of Geotrypetes seraphini. Classification (NCBI taxonomy): domain Eukaryota; kingdom Metazoa; phylum Chordata; class Amphibia; order Gymnophiona; family Dermophiidae; genus Geotrypetes; species Geotrypetes seraphini. The sequence continues at coordinate 47,068,730 of NC_047097.1, forward strand.
TCCGGTACCTTTTTTTAATCCCTCCTGTCCTGATGTCTTCTGGTAGCGGCAGAGCAGCGCACAAGGCATGTGCGAGCTTTTCGCGTGCCTGCCTGGTCCCATGCCGCTCACTGAATGGCTGCCATCAGTTCTCAAGGGACTCACAAGAACTGAAGGCAGCCAATTCAGTGAGCTGTGCGGGACCAGGCAGGCGCACTGCTCTGCCGCTGCCGGAAGACATCAGGACAGGAGGCAGCCGCCAGAATTTAAAAAAGGAACCAGGGGTTGGGGGGCTGTATTCGCTAAAGTACTTGTTTCTTCAGCAGGCCCCTGAAAACAGGATATTTTGACATCCCGAAGCTGTGCTTGGGGACAACGGGACAGACTACCTAAAAATGGGATGGTCCTGTTAGTCATGACCCTCCAGATTTTAACAGTAGAGGGTTTGTAACTTAAGGCACCATTACCTAAACCAGTGCAGATGATCCCAATATCCTCATCGGGATCTGAGGCTGACCAACAAGATAAGGCCATATTATTTTGCAAGATACAGGCAGACCCTGGGTTAAGAACGAGTTGCGTTTTAAAAGCTGTTCTTAGGCTGGATTCGTATAGGGTTACCGGACATCTGGATTTACCCAGACATGTCCGGACGGCACTTTGTCTGAGTTTTGAAAAGCTTCCAACTCAGGACTGTGTCAGGAGGGTATCTGCGCATGTGCGAACACAATGCTGTGATGTCACACGCAGATGCCCTCCTGACGTAGCTCCAAGCACAACAACAGGTTGAGGGGGGTGAAGCTGGGGCCGAGACTGGAGCAGGACAAGGCGTGATTTGGGTGGGGCTGGATAGAAATGGGCGGAGTCATGGGTCTGGATTTTACAATAGTAAAATCTGGTAACCCTAGATTTGTATGTAACTCAGAACTTGTAGATTTTAAGATTCTTGTTGATTCCCTCTGCTCCCAGCTGACAAAAGGGCCAACTGTCCCTGCCAGTGTTCCCTCCAAGGTACATCATGTAGAACCACACACTGTTCTTAACATGGCCATGCATCATTCCTCAATCTGCTGCAGGAGAAGTGTAGGAGTCTAGGCCACTGGAAATACTGCTCAGTGAAATCAAATGAAACCGCAACCACGTTCTTAAGTATGAGTCGTACTTAAGTTGGGCGTCTGTAACTCAGGGACTGCCTCTACTTGACTCACATAAGAGTTACCATACTAGGACAGACCGAAGGTCCTTCAAGCCCAGTATCCTGTTTCCAAGAGTAGCCAACCCAGGTCACAAGTGTCTGGCAAGACCCCAAGGAGTACTCTAGAGCTGATTTTGTGATGTCATAATGCCTCATTCCACCAATTCCTTGATTATTCCTATATAGGCTTTACCTGGGTTAAAAACGTGTCATGTTTTTAAAGCTGTTCTTAAGCTGGATTTGTGTGTAACTCGGAACTTGTAGATTTTAAGCTTCTTGCTGCTTCCCTCTGTTCCCAGCTGACAAAAGGGCCAACTGTCCCTGCCAGTGTTCCCTCCAAGGTACATCATGTACAACCACACACTGTTCTTAACGTTCCTCAATCTGCTGCAGGAGAAGTATAGGAGCCTAGGCCACTGGAAATATTGCTCAGTGAAATCAAATGAAGCCGCAACCGCAATCTTAAGTACAAGTCATACTTAAGTTGGGCGTTTGTAACTCGGGGACTGCCTTTATATGGTAAGTTGTTACTTGAACAGAACAATCTATTCAGAAAACTATTTTGAATTTGTGCCACTTTACTCAAGATACTGTGGTTAAAATTTCTGAACATGAAGAAAAATTACTTCATAATGAGCAATGGACATAGAAAATGGGTACTACTATAACAGTTTTACAATCTGCTGTTTCCTCACATATCAAGACAACTTGATGGAAAACCTCTTCCGTGCTAGAAATCTTAGATTTCTTAATTTTCCAGTAGCACATTATTTGGCACCTTTAGATCTTTTGAAAATGTATTTTAAAAGATATTTAAAATAACAACTGAAACAAGCATATTGAGATATTGTCTAATTTTAAATCAACTCAAAAAAGTGAGGAAAAGGACCTCAAACACCCAGACAATGGGTCACACCCCCAAGTCTTAATGGGGTCATGAATATTATCATTGGTCCTAAAAAAAATCCCTCACAATTAACGGGGGAAATTTTGTAGTATAGTAAAACCTCGGATTGCAAGTAACTTGGTTTGCAAGTGTTTTGCAAGACAAGCAAAACATTTTATTACATTTTAACTTGATATACAAGCAAGGTCTTGCAATACAAGTACATACAATATACACACATCACAACTGAGCCGATGGCTCTTCTCTCTCTGACACTGCAGGAGTGTAGTGATTGTCCTACACGAGTGAGGTCTTGCCATACGAGTACATACAGTATTTTGTATTAAAGTTTTTGGGTTGTGGAGTTTCCATTGTTTCTTATGGGGAAATTCGATTTAATATACGAGTGTTTTGGATTACAAGCATGTTTTCGGAATGAATTATACTCGCAAACCAAGGTTTTACTGTATTTCCAACATATTCTCAGTGTAATTTTTATATGAAAAGTTGGATGATGCAGCAAATCAAAAAATAAGACCTGCTTAATAAATAGAAGCTTAACTTTGAAATCCTAATGGAGAATCTGCTGTTTCACACAACTGGTTTCTTCAGAGGTCAGTGTTTCATTAGCATTTATTTAAATCTGTTAATGCAGTCTTGCCCAACATTTGATCCAAATTCTTGTGGACCTTTAATAACAAAAATAATTTTTAAGCATTATGCATGTGGACAAATATTAAAGGTCAAACCGTACCATGGGCAGGCGATAAATTCTCAGATGTAACAAATGCCAGCAATACTCACTTCTATTATGTAGTGTCTCCTTTTCTGACACTGACAACTCGTATAAAATGGTGTCAGCTATTTCACAAAAACGCCAACACATTCCAACCAATCGAAAGAGGTCACAATCAATACTGCTTGTTGATTGGTTGTGGGTGGCAACAATATTGCTTAAAAAAGGCTTTCCATTCAGTGTGGCTGTTTAAGCCAAAAGGCTGTAAAGAATTTTGTGTATCTAATGCTGTTCACTTTGTAAAAGTCTTTTGCTCTGATTGCCTCCTCTGCTGTTTTCCAAGGCCTCAAGACTCTGATTGCCTGATTTGCTCTGATTGCCTCCTCTGCTTAAGCTTGATCTATGTTCAATCAACCTGTATTTGCAATAAATTAATAAGGATATCTGAAAAATAAAAACCCTGACCTTAAATGACCTATCTGTTTTTCTGACATAAATCATATCCCAAGGACATTTCCCCCTCCCCCTTTTATGAAGTTGCATTAGGCTGCAGTATTAGCTCTGATGCTCATAAATTCTAGTTTATGGATGTTGAGGAGAGTTTGAGGTTTTTATCATCAAAATCATTTTGCAGTTTTGGTTCAAGTGATTATTTTGGCACATCTGGATTATGCAAATTCCCTGTATATCAGATTAACCAAATTTAATCTGAAGAGGCTATAATTTATTCAGAACACTGCGGCCAAATTAATTTTTGGAAGACATAAATATGATCATGCCTCTCCACTGTTGAGGTTACTTCATTGGCTTCCTATTTACTGGCAAATTCAATTTAAATGTGCCAATGTAATTTTTAAAATTTTACATGGAATTTTTTCACCTTTATTTCCTCTATCATTTAACTCTCTTCGGTTTCACACTACCAGGAATACACATAAATTTAAATTGCTTTTCCCTTCTGTTAAAGGGATTAAAACCCTAGGTAAATTCTCATGTTCCTTAGCCCACAGTTCTTCAACCGCCGGTCCGCGGACCGGTGCCGGTCCGCAAACAAAATCTTGCCGGTCCGCGAAGGATTCGGTCCCCGCCGCAATGAAAGGCCGGCGTCAGCTGACTTGCAACTTCCTGTTGCAGTCGCTGTGCCGGGACTCCTGCCTTCCACCGCTTTTGCCTCCTGCCTTGTCTCCGCACCTCCAGACCAGCAGCGGCAGCTCTGTATGCTTTTAACTTCGGCACAGCTGCCCCTAATCAATAGTTTAGCGTTGTTTCATAAGGCAGCCTCGGGGCCTTTGCTAGGCCGGCCCACATCGCATCATCGAAGTGGCCGGCTATCAAAGGCCCCAAGGCTGCCTCATGAAACCGTGCTAAACTATTGATTAGGGGCAGCTCTGTGCCAAAGTTAGAAGTACACAGAGCTGCCACTGTTGGTCTGGACTCTTGGGCCGCTGAAGGAGGGCAAAGAGCAGCTGTCCTGGAGGTTTCCCTTCCTCTCGCCTTTGCAGGTCCCTTTTTTCCACCTTTTTTTTTTTTCCTTCAAATGGCAACGGGCCCCAGCATCGACATCAATCAAGTAAGTTCCACTGTTCCTTGCAAGCGGTTCTGCTCGGCCAAAGCTTCCCCTCTGACATGAGCCACCCTCAGGGGAAAGAAAGTGACCCACAAAAGTGAGGGGAAGGGGGGCAGATGATGGAAGTTGGGGGGGAGAGAGAGAGAGAGAAGGGGACAGATGATGGAAGTGAGAAGAAGGGAGAGAGAGCAGAAGGCAGATGGATGTCAGTTGAGAGGGGAGAGCAGATGCTGAATGGAAATGGGGAAAGAACACATACTGGATGGAAGGAGGAGATAATAAAGGGAAGAAAATAGTAAGATAATGGAGGGGTGAGGGAAAGGGGTGACAAGCTGTGTGTAGACACAGTGAAAAGAGGGAAACGGGACTAAATAGTAAGAAAGAATTTAATTTAGATGGAGGCAGAAAATGGAGAAGGAAGACCAGAGAAGAAAAGGGAAGAGAGAGCAGAGAATGATATCAGATCTGAGTGGAGGAAATGAGAAGAGAGATATGCTAAAAACCACAGTGGGGAGGGAAGGATAGAGATGCCAGACCATGAGGGGAACAGAAGGAAGATGATGGATGCCAGACCAAATTGGGGGGGGGGGGCAGGAGGAGAGATGGCAGGGAAAGACAGACAGTGAATGGAAGGGGCAGATGCTGGACTGAAGAGACAGAGAAGGTTATCATGCTGCTGTACCGGGCCATGGTACGCCCTCACCTGGAGTACTGCGTCCAGCACTGGTCACCGTACATGAAGAAGGACACGGTACTACTCGAAAGGGTCCAGAGAAGAGTGACTAAAATGGTTAAGGGGCTGGAGGAGTTGCCGTACAGCGAAAGATTAAAGAAATTGGGCCTCTTCTCCCTTGAGCAGAGGAGATTGAGAGGGGACATGATAGAAACATTCAAGGTACTGAAGGGAATAGACTTAGTAGCTAAGGACAGGTTGTTCACCCTCTGCAAGGCAGGGAGAACGAGAGGGCACTCTCTAAAGTTGAAAGGGGATAGATTCCGTACAAATGTAAGGAAGTTCTGTGGTAGAAAGCTGGAACGCTCTTCCAGAGGCTGTTATAGGGGAAAACACCCTCCAAGGATTCAAGACAAAGTTAGACAAGTTCCTGCTGAACAAGAACGTGCGCTGGTAGGGCTAGTCTCCGTTATGGTGCTGGTCTTAGACCAGAGGTCTGCCGCGTGAGCGGACTGCTGGTCATGATGGACCTCTGGTCTGACCCAGCAGTGGCAATTCTTATGTTCTTAGGGCAGACACTGGCTGGAAGAGAGTGAAAAGGCAATGAAAGCAGAAACCAGAGACGACAAAAGGTAAAAAAAAATAATTTTATTTCTATCTTGTGATTCAAATATATCAGATTTGAAATATGTATCTTGCTAGACTTAATTGGGGAGTGCAAAGCCCAGGCAGTGCTTCTTTAGCTTCCAGCTGGCTTAGGGCTCTCTCTGACCAGGGGGCAGTTGCCCTAGTTCCACTCCCCTAACACCATTCCTGTCATGTGAGACTGTGGTATTCTGTTACTTGATATTTGTGTAGCATTCTGTAATAATTTGTCTTATTCAGTTTTCTTGATAGTAGAGGGGATATATGTGAAGGGGAGGGGAGACAGGGGTTTTGTTGATCTTTGCCCTGTATTATTTGTATTTATAAAATGACAATTGTATAGAATATTGTTTCTTTTTATACTTTAATAAAATATGTTCAATATAAAATTATAACTATTTGAGGCTTGTGTGGATGGGATCAGATGGTTTGTGGGACCGATCTCGCGGGGATGGGGCGGCGATGGTTTTTTACAAAAAATTTCAGTCTTATTAGTTTGCCGGTCCACAAAATAATTATTTTATTTCCGCCGGTCCATAGGTGTAAAAAGGTTGAAGAACACTGCCTTAGCCTATTCCTTGGTAAAAGTTTAGAACGATCTTCCCTCGATTATCAGAACGTCATTATCTCTATCACTTTTTAGGAAAAATCTGAAAACTTATCTCTTTCAGAGATTCTTAACTGAGGCCTGATCTAATTTATTGAAAATTTTCTATTATCTTTATTATTGTTTTGTATTATATTCTTGTAAACTTTGTTAACTGGTTCGAGTCCATGCTGGAATGATCCGGTATATAAAATGGAAATTAGATTAGATTATGAGTCTTGAGGTGCCTTTATCGCTAAAAGAATTACAAGCAGCATTGAAGTCCCTTAGAGTTGGATCCGCTCCAGGTGGTGATGGTTTCACTGTAGAGTTTTATAAAACATTCCAAATTACTCTATTACCTCATCTTTTAAATCTATATCAGGTACTATGGCAGAGTCTAACTATTGTTTTGCCGAAGTCAAATAAAGATCCCATGTTGGTTTCAAATTACAGGACTATTTCTTTGATAAATGTAGATGGGAAAATGTTGGCTGTTATTGGCATTGTGCTTAGCTAAGGCTCTCCCTTATATTATAGGTATGCACCAAACAGGGTTTGTTGCTCATAGACATTCTTCAAATAACATCAGACTGGCTTTTCATATGTTAAATTTAACAAAAGCCATGGGCAGATCTGGCCTTTTCTGTATCCTTAGATGCAGAGAAGGCCTTTGATCATGTGGAGTGGACCTTCATGTATCAAGCAATGGATTGTTTTGGTATTGGATCTGGATTCATACAAATGATTCAAACCTTGTATAGTTCCCCTTTTGCTAGACTATATATTAATAATACTTTTTCAGAACGCTTTTGTCTGGAGAGGGGAATTAGCAAAGGTGTCCATTATCTCCTTTGCTTTTTGATATTGTACTGGAACCCTTGTTATTGGCTATTCAACAGGCAGAGAAGATACAGGGTATTCCTTATGCAGGTCGGGAATACAAGGTCTCTGCGTATACAGATGACATTTTGCTTCATTTGAGGAATCCTGAGTCTACCATTGCACATTTATTAGATTTGATTGATAGATTTGGAAAATTTTCTGGTTATAAAATAAACTGGAGTAAATCAGAGGTTCTTCCGCTAAACGTTCACTGTCTAAAAGGATTATTTGACACATTCCGTTTTCTTTGGAAGGAAGAGGGCATTTGGATTCAGAAAACGTTGGAAGAAATGATGAAAGTAAATGAAAGATCCTTATTGCTGAAGGTCACAAATGTGTGAGCAATGGGATCCATTACATTTGTCTTGGTGGGGGAGAGTCCAGACGGTTAAAATGATGATTTTGCCTGTGGTTTGTTACCAAATGGGTATGTTGTCAGTTTATTTTCAGGGGTCCTTTTATAAGAAATTAAATAGTATTCTTACCAAATTTATTTGGCTGGGTAAAACTGCTCGAATTGCTTTAGTATCATTACAAAAACCAATTGCGGCGGGTGGGGTAAATTTCCCCAATTTTTATAGGTACCATCAAGCCTATATAATGCGCCAGAGTATGTATTGGATTCTCCCCAAGCTCATGGAAGATCTCCCTGATTGGTTATACTTAGAATGGCAATTGATGTCCCCATTGCGACTGTTTCATGTGTTGAGTATCAGATTACCCAGTTATGTAAAGGACAATAGTATTTTAATTGACACGTGGAAAACCTTGAAATTTATTAACAAATTAACAGATCCTCCAGTAGAGAAATCCACATATCAGTCCATATGGCTAAACTCCAAGATTCAAATTGGCAAGTCTGGGATCTTCTGGAAGCAATAGATGCAAGCAGGGATTCGAACACTAGATGATGTTATGTCAAATGGAAAAATGCTTGAGTTTTCACGACTGCAACAAAAATTTGGTATAGCTAACTCTCAAAATTATAAGTGGTTGCAGTTGAAGCAAGCCATTCAGAAGGGGTTCCCTGATTGGCAAAATCTAAAAAATTATTATAGTCTGCATATCCTTTCCTTCCAGATAGATTTTATAGGACATCAGGCTGCCAGGTGGTATAAATTAATATCTGATTTCTTGAATAAAAAACCAAAAAATGGTCTTCGTGACATTTGGAGCATTGAGATAAAGCAGTATATTTCTGCATCTCGATGGTCACAAATTTGGACTTGGAGGATGAGATGTACAGCGTCAGCGGCTATGAGATAAACATGGATTTCTTATTACATAGATCATTTTGGACCACGGTTAGGTTACACAGGTTAGACTGTTCTAAATCTAATAGATGCTGGCACTGTCATCTAGATATTGGGACGCTGAATCATCTAAGAACATAAGAACTGCCTTCTCCGGATCAGACCTTCGGTCCATCAAGTCCGGCGATCCGCACACGCGGAGGCCCTGCCAGGTGTACACCTGGCTTAATTTATAGTCCACCATATCCTTATATGCCTCTCTTAAGGAGATATGCATCTAGTTTGCTCTTGAAGCCTAGGACGGTCGATTCCGTCATAATCTCCTCTGGGAGGGCATTCCAGGTGTCAACCACTCTCTGAGTGAAGCAGAACTTCCTGACATTAGTCCTGAACCTGTCCCCCCTTAGCTTCATTACATGTCCTCTAGTCCGTGTCAAATTGGACAATGTAAATAATCTTCTCTGCTCTATTTTGTCGATTCCTTTCAGTATTTTGAAGGTCTCGATCATATCCCCACGCAGTCTCCTTTTCTCAAGGGAGAACAATCCTAGTGTTATAAGTCTGTCCTCGTATTCCAGTTTCTCCATACCCTTCACCAGTTTTGTTGCTCGTCTCTGCACCCTCTCCAGCAGTTTTATATCGTTCTTTAGGTAGGGAGACCAATGTTGGACGCAGTATTCCAAGTGTGGTCTGACCATTGCCCTATAAAGCGGCATTATAACTTTCTCCGATCTACTCGAGATTCCTTTCTTTATCATGCCCAACATTCTATTTGCCTTCTTTGCCGCTGCCGCGCATTGTGCCGACGGCTTCAGGGTCCTATCTATCAGTACACCCAGGTCCTTTTCTTGTTCACTCTTCCCCAGAGTTGTTGTTCTATTGTCCTTTGATACTTAACTTTTGAAGGTCAATATGGGATTAATAACATTTTGGAATTATCAATTCCACTAATGTATGAGGTGGTTATTTGTGGAACATTATTACATGTTAAACCCCCTATGGATCAATATAAAGGCTGTCTTTTCTTTATTATGAACGTGATAGCCATGCAGATGATTACCCGTAATTGGAAGAACTATGATCGTTTAAATTTTCCTTTCTGGTGGGCTAATCTGTGCTCCTGCTATAGATATGAAAAAATGAATGCAGATAGTTTGGGGCACAGTAATTTTTTTAATTAGTTTGGGTCCGTTGGCATCTTATGTTACTTTACTATAGCAGGTCTTTGTTTATAAGTTAGTTTTTGTTTATTTTCATACACATCCAAGGACGGGTGGGGGGGGGGGATATCTCTGTCCTAATCTGACTTTAGAGTATTTACACGGGGTGGATGGGAGGAGGGGAAGATATTAGTAATTTGATTAGGGTAAGATTATTGAGGAACTCTATGTTGCTGTGTTTTATGGAATAATCATTGAATGGGTGGGTGGGTGGAAGAAAATGATTGATTATATAATTGTAAGTTGAATGTGCTTGTATTGACGTATTATATGTTATATATTCATGTATTGCACTATTGAAGTATGAAAATCAATAAAGAATTTTTTTTTAAATGGATATTTTCTCCACCTGATTTTTGGATGCTTTTCTCAAGTTGGACTTAGACATCCTATCGAAAATACCCCTCCACATAACGGGACAAATATTTACATTAGATTTTACGAGTATTATATAAGAAAAGGCTGTTAGTCAAGAAAAATTTCAAGGACTTCCATAGACATTTGTCTTTTTTTAATATATCTGTCTTCCAGAAATTTCTCTAAGCAAAAGCCTACCTATTTCTTTTAAACAAATTCATTTCACTGAGCTGCAGCACCATTTTCTAAAATGTATATCAAAGAATCTGAAAAGTATTAACTGAGCACTTTTATTGCCTTTGATCTAAAGCAGTAATATTTATGGGTTGTTTTTTTTTGTTTGTTTCCTCTTTTAAAATTATTTAGATCTTCATAAATAATGAGTGGCAAAACTCTGAGTGTGGGAAGATATTCCCCGTGTACAATCCAGCAACTGGAGAACAGATCTGTGAAGTCCAAGAAGCAGATAAGGTAATGACTTGGAAGCTTTTCAGAAACTTTGGGGGAATGTGTTTAGGCTATAGGGCTATCTATGACTTACACAAGATTGGCTCCCAGAACTGAGGGAAGAGGGAGGGACAATCATACCACGTGCCATAAGAACATAACATGAGAATAGCCATACTGGGTCAGACTAATGGTCCATTTAGCCCAGTATCCTGTTTCATAGTGGCCAATCCAGGTCACAAATATCTAATGAAAACCAAAAAGTCCCATATCAGGCCTCGTAATGTACCATATCAAGGCTGACTGATAGTTCATGGAGCATTTGTGGTTTGATTCATACAAATAATAGAATTGAAGACTATAGCAAGTGGTTGATGGATCCAGGATGTGGGATTGTCAGGATCTTTCACAGTCAAGCCACAAATCCTAGAAAAAAAGACACAACTGAATGTATAATTAATGTGATCATTAATTTTTTTCCTCAAAACGGGACAGGACTCCTGGATCCCTTCCCTCCCCCCCTCCGGATCCCGGTCCCATTAAATATAGTGCAAAATATAGACAGCAGATATAAATTCTCAAAAGTGACACATTTTGCTCACTAAATTTAAAATAAAATCATTTTTCCTACCTTTGTTATCTGGTGATTTTCTTGAGTCTCTGGATGCACTGCCTTCTGTGCATCCTCTCTTTTATTTTTTTCTCTTTCTTTCTCTCTCCCTGCCCCCCCCTTCCCAAGCCACCCTGATGCAGCCTGCTTCCCCTGCCCCCCCAACAAGCCAAGCCACCCTGCTTCCCCTGCACCCAACAAGCCAAGCCACCCTGCTTCCCCTGCCCCCCCGACAAACCAAGCCACCCTACTTCCCCTGCCCCCATGCACCCTTCTTCCCTGACCCAGCAACATCAAGGCGCATGAAACGACTGTACTGCACAAGCGCCAGGCCTACAAGTCTTCCCTCCCCCCCCCCTCGATGTCAATTCTGACATTGGAGAGGAAATTCCGAGCCAGCCAATCACTGCCTGGCTGGCCCGGAACTTCCTCTCCAATGTCAGAATTGACGTTGGGAAGAAGGCTTCTGGGCAGCAAGCAGCAGCGGCGGTGGACTAGTGGGGGGGGGTTTGAAATGGGCGCTGGAGGGAGGGAAGGAGGGAGGCTAGCTTTGGCATGGCAGGGAGAGAGGGGAAGCGATTGCCTATCCCGTTGTCCCCGTGCACAGCTTCAGGACACTGTCCCTGAAAACAGAACAGCTGTATGCGGGGACATCGGGACAGGGGATCTAAAAACGGGATGGTCACCTTATGTATAATGCTAAATCATTTTCAAACTGATGGAAGAATGGAACTATCTCTCTCCAAATGCTATACATCAGTACTTTTCAACTGTCTATCTGATAGGAAGTTTAATTACAAATGACAAGACCTTGATATTTTTCTTAGGCTGATACGGATAAAGCAGTAAGAGCAGCACGCCTGGCCTTCTCACTGGGTTCTGTGTGGAGAAGAATGGATGCTTCTGAGAGGGGTCGCCTCTTGGATAAACTGGCCGACCTGGTGGAAAGAGACAGATCAATTCTTGCTGTGAGTAATGATTCGCATAGGACTTACACGGGGTTTCACAGGGTCTGTGTCCTTCAGTTTAATATACTGCAGCACTGACGTGACTTTGGGCTGGATTTGTAAACTGGGCAGTCTCATGATAAACAAAGCTGTCTCTCCCTTACTATACTGCCCTACTCCCTTTCTACAGCTGGAGAAGGCTGTTAATCAATCTTCTTGCTCTCTTCTGTTTGGGAGCATTCAGCTCCACCCATAGGTGCTCTGTATAAGAGGCTTGGGGAAGCTAAGCCCCCCTCCCCCAGCCCCAAGCACTAACATTTCCTCCCTGTCTAAAGTCCGCAGCAGGAAGGGCAATCTTCTCTTCCCTGCTGCTCTCTCCATGACCCTGGAGGCTGCAAAGAAAATTAAATCACGTGCAGGTTTATAGCCCTTTGCTTGCTGCTGCCAGCTCTGCTCAACTGTCTCCTCCCTCCATGAAACAGGAAGTTACATCATGGGGGAGGGAGATGAGCAGAGCCAACAGTGGGCATGCACAGAGCTCTGGCACCATGCATATTTTAATTTTCTTTGAAGCCTCTGAAGTCGGAGATTCAGAAGCTGGGAAGACAAGGGAAATTGTCCTTCCTATTTATACTTCCTGCCCTGGACTCGGGCAGGCAGTGGCCCGATAGATGTAATAGAGTTAGTGAAAGGGGGAGGGAGAGAAATTATGGTGTGAGGGGATGAGATGGAACAATGGTGAGGGATGGGACTCATGGGAGGAAAGATAGAGAAGGACTGGGGGGAGGGAGGGGGAGAGAAAGAGGGGCAATACACCTGAAGGATTTTAACTTGGACCACCATACCCCATATCACCATGCCCTAGCCCTACCTCACTTTAATCTCCACAAACATCTGTCACCCCTTCTCTGTAGCTTGAAAGCGTTCCTGAAGAGGCACACTTCCTGCCTTGCAAGTATTTGTACCTACAGTTTCCAGAAGACTCTTCCCATTCAGCCTGCCCAGTATGCCTTCCTGTCCTCTTTCCTCTGATTTCCTTTCCACTGCTGAAACATCTTACTCGGGAGAACTGTGAGGTTTCTGTCTAAGGTAACTTTCTGGTTCAGCTTCTTACAGATAGTGAAAGTCCGTTGAGTTGCAGCTGGACAGAAATACTACATTTTCAAGGTTTACTTGTGTTTTTAATAAGGTTTTCTGCGTTTTTGTACCATTTACATCCCAGACCCCTGAGGAAGGCGTGTTTTCCAAAACATGGACCTTGTTGGGTCCTTTGAACTCACACACGAGAACCATTTCTTTGAAATGCTACATTTTCTCCAATACAGAAAAGACTTTTACACCTTGCACATCATATCTGCAGTTTCTTTTCTTGTTATGATTGTATGTACAAAATACAACAAAATTTATTATTTCTGTAGAACTACCAGGCGCACACAGCCCTACCCAGAAGAACTTACAATCTAATTATGACAGACATAATTATGATAATTATATTAAATATGATAAAAATATAAAAAAATGATAAGTATATGCATTTCAGCCTGATCTTTTCAGATTTTGGTAATTACTTTGCATTCTAATTTTGACTTTGCTACGACCGGTGCATGCAGCAATTGATCGCACAGATTCATTAGTTAAACTTAATTCCAATCATTGTCTAATTTATTTGATATACATAATAAACACCCAATAAAATGTATGCACTTAGCTCACTAATAATAACATTTAGTTAACAATGGAATGTGTCAAACGTCATAGTGACACTAGGGATCTCATTAGGCTTTACTGGATTCAATGAACATGAGTTCTTCAATAGCTATTGTTAACAGAAATACTTTACTTTCCAAAGAGAGGCCTTTTTCTTCCTTGTTAAATTATGAGAGTCTCTGGAGGAGGGCTTGTTTATTCAGTGGCAATAAATAAACTGGCAGCCCAGTATAGATAAACCAGTCCACAGCAGGGATCTTAGAAACTGCATCGAGAAATTATTTATACTCTCCCCAAGTACAAAGGGGATGGGAGTCTCTGCTCCATGTCTCTTCAAAGATTTAGATAATTAGAACGGGCATGTGAAAAATTGGAAACCTCGTTTTCGTTCTCTCTCTCTCTCTCTTTCCATTCCTTTTTTGCTATCACTGCTGTGTATGTGAAATCCTTTATGATCAGGGCCACCCAATGATAGGGGCCATTTGAAATTGCACCCGCCCCTCCCTTCCTCTTCCCCATTCCTCCCTCCGCTGTCTCTCCACCCTCCTGTTCTCTCCGGTTCATAGACAGTAACGCGGAAGACAAAGGCGCGCGCCGACAACTGAGCTCAAGATGGAGGCGCGCGCCGAAGAAAAAGACTGTTTTTAGGGGCTGCGACGGGGGTTTTTGTTGGGGAGCCCCCCCCCCCACTTTACTTAATACATATCGCGGTGGCATTGTGGGGGGTTTTGGGGGTTGTAACCCCCCACATTTTAGTGAAAACGCAACTTTTTCCCTAAAAACAGGGAAAAAGTTAAGTTTTCATTAAAATGTGGGGGGTTACAACCCCCCAAATCCCCCACAACGTGGCACGATCTGTATTAAGTAAAGTGGGGGGGTTCCCCCACACACACACCCCGTCGTAGCCCCTAAAAACAGTCTTTTTCTTCGGCGCGCGCCTCTGCACTGCGCTCAGTTGTCTGCTCGCGCCTTTGTCCCGGCGCGCTTTTGACCTGGCACCGTTCTCTCCCCCTCCCAGTGCATCAGCATGAGTGTGGCATCTGCTTGCCTGTCCCCCCCCCCCAATCTCAGCAAGTCCTCCAAGTGCCATGGTGGGTTGTGGCAGAGCCATCACTGAAAGTTTTTCTCCATCTAGCAGGGTCTTTCCTCTGCTTCCTCCTGCCCACAAAGAGACATGATGCAGGAGAGAAAATGCACTGCCAGAGAACAGCTTTCATGCAGCCTCCCTCTTGACCCACTGCAGCGTTTGGAGGACAGTGGGGAGGGGTGTTAGATACCAGACCTGGGAGTAGGGAAGGAAAGATGGAAGATGCCAGACCAGGCCATGGGGGCAGCAGAGGGAATAGCAAGAGAGAGAAAAAAATGGACCTGGAGCACAGGAAATGGTGAAGAGAGGGAAAGAGATGCTGGACTTTAGGGATGGGGGAGCTGAAAGAATGGAGATAGAGGCCTGAACCGTGAGGGAACAGATGCTGGACTGGGGCGGTGGTTGTTGAGGGAAGAGAAAGCAAAACAGAAATTAGACTGAGGAGATGATAGAATTAGTCAATCAAATGATTAAATTAAAATCATGTTTCAAATTTTTACAGAGTTGACCCTGTTAAATCAATGACAAAAGAATCTATACCTTCAGTGGATAAGTTGACCAGTTCTTTTCTAAAATCTAAAGTGGAAAATATTTGATTGTCTTCTAAAACATTTGATTCCATTTGAAGTACCAGATTATAATATTTGTAATACGGAAACAGGAATTTGGGGAGATTTGTATTGGGATATATAATAAGAACATAAGAATTGCCACTGCTGGGTCAGACCAGTGGTCCATCGTGCCCAACAGTCCGCTCACGCGACAGCCCTTAGGTCAAAGACCAATGCCCTATCTGAGTCTAGCCATACCTGCGTACATTCTGGTTCAGCAGGAACTTATCTTGAATCCCTGGAGGGTGTTTTCCCCTAAAACAGCCTCTGGAAGAACGTTCCAGATTTCTACCATTCTCTGGGTGAAGAAGAACTTCCTTACGTTTGTATGGAATTTATCCCCTTTTAACTTTAGAGAGTGCCTCTCGTTCTCTCCACCTCAGAGAGGGTGAACAATCTCTCTTTCTCTACTAAGTCAATTTCCTTCAATATCTTGAATGTTTCAATCATGTCCCCTCTCAGTCTCCTCTTTTCAAGGGTGAAGAGGCCCAGTTTCTCTAGCCTCTCATTGTACAGCAACTCATCCAGTCCCTTAACCATTTTTGTCGCTCTTCTCTGGACTCTTTCGAGTAGTACTATGTCCTTTTTCATGTACGGCGACCAGTGTTGGATGCAGTATTCCAGGTGGGGGTGCACCATGGCCCGGTACAGTGGCATGATAACCTTCTCCGATCTGTTTGTGATCCCCTTCTTAATCATTCCTAGCATTCTGTTCACCCTTTTTGCCGCCACTGCGCATTGCGCGGACGGCTTCATTGACTTGTCTACAAGGACTCCCAAGTCTCTTTCCTGGGGGCTCTCTCCGAGTACTGCACTAGACATATGCATATGTCTCGTAGGTCTTCGTAATCCTTTTGTGTCCTCACTACTCTGAATAACTTTGTATTGTCTGCAAATTTAATCACCTCACTCGACGTACCAATTCCTAGGTCATTTATAAATATGTTGAATAGCATGGACCCGAGCACCGAACCCCGCTGCACTCCACTCGTGACGCTTTTCCAGTCCGAGTATTGTCCATTTTCCCCCACTCTCTGTTTCCTATCCACCAACCAGTTTTTAATCCACGTGAGTATAATAAGAACTCCAGAGTCTCATAACAACAAGTTTTAAAGATTTTATTGCAATTATCACATAAATTGTGTGTTTTAGATATTTGTTCTGCTGTTTTACTGCCATCAATTCATCTGAGATTTTATATTGGTTGACTAATTTTGGCCCTCTTTTACTAAGCTGTGGTAGAGATTTCTGCTGTGACCAGTTTGTGTTCAGTTATCGTCTAGTCTTGTGAGTTTTTAATTATTTTAAAATTATTTTATTTTGTAACTTTATTAATGTGTAAATCTCCTTGAATATTGAAAAGGCGATTAAACAAATAAATAATAAACTTGAAACTTGAAACTTGACCAGGAGTGCTAAATGCTCCAACACTGCTCCAATGCTCATAGGAGCACTTCGCATGCCGAGCTGAAGTAGAAACCTCTACAACAACTTAGTTAATAAGGTATTAAGAGAAGGGGTATATCCTGTTCATTTTATTGATATTATATTTACACCAATGCCAAAAGCATCAAATATTGATTTAAGTTGAATTTTATCATCCAGTGGTCGGTATTCCATGGCAGGCCAAATTGTTAGAATATGTGGTATATCAACAATTTTCTGATTACATACAACCCAGCACGGTTTCCACCCAGTCCACAGCACAGAAACCTTAATTTTGGTCTCTGAAATTAGAAGAATTATGAGTTTTGGTAAATGAACATTGCTGCTTCAATTTGATATATCTGCAGCGTTTGATTCGATAGATGATAACGTAATGTTGAATAGACTGAGTGCTTTGGGAGTGTGTGATAAAGTGTTGAGTTGGTTTTTTTAAAATTTTTTATTAAAATATATTGTGTACAAGAAAAACAACTTTGCAATCCAATAATAAATTAATTACATACCCCCCTCCTACCCACCCATCCTGGATTATATTAAATGTTTTTACACTTTTAGGAAGGATGGGTGGAGATGGGGAGGGGGTTATGTATTTATTGTAACATTAGAAGGAATTGAGTTCTGTCTATTGAATTAATTGATTGATAATATGTTGCACTTTATGCTGGTTTTAAAATGAATAAAGATTTTTAAAAAAAATATATATATATAGGGCTCCTTTTATCAAGGCGCACGGCGGGGGTTAGTGTGTCAGACATTTCATCATGCGCTAACCCCCGGGGCAGCCTAAAATCCTAACGCCTCGTCAATGGAGGCGTTAGGTACTAGCGCAGCAGGTGGTTTAACGTGCAGTATTCCATGCGTTAAACCGCTACCGCGCCTTTGTAAAAGGACCCCATTGTGTAAAAGGAGCTAATTCAAATTCTGGTTTTTGGTTGGCAGATTGTGGGGTTCCACAGGGCTCACCAATTTCACCCTTAGTTTTAATTTATATATGAGCCATATGGAGGAATAGCTGACTAGTTTAAGAATATTTGTCTTATCTTATGCGGATGTTTTTTAAAAAAATATGGAGTCCAGCTTTAGAAAATTTTGACGAGGCTTATAGATTTATTCAGAATACAATAATTGGACATCTATTCATTTTTTAAGATTGAATAAACAGGAGACCAATTTAGATTGTTTTGGTAAAAAAAAATAGTATTGTCTACTGGCGAGTAATGAGGAGAAATCTAGGGTTTGGGGTATTATACTGGATTGTGGTTTGCCTTTTGAGAACAAAGTTAATAAAGTAAGAGATTTTTTGTTTGATTAAGTCAGCTACGGGCAATATGTTCTGTCCTTTCTACTAATCAAGTTTCAAGTTTAATTAAAATTTCTTATACTGCCTAATCAGCCCTCTAGGCGGTGTACAAAATCATAAAAGAAAACAATAGTTAAAATACAAATTTAAAAAGACAGGGGGCGACAGACTTTTGGAGACATAAAACCATAACAGGTGGAAACAAGAGGATAATAGGCAAGAACTACAATTTCAAAGATAAAAGATAACAATTTAAGGGAAAAACAGTAGGAGGGTAAATAAAAATAAAATCATTCTTAGTTGCTCTTAAAAGGACAGTTAAATCTCAAAGGCATCGATAAAAAGAAATGTCTTTAACTTTGTCTTGAATTGATTAAGAGTTGATTCTAATAGTTTTCAAACAATAGTTAGGGCAATTATTTTACCCCAGTTAATTATTGTAATTCATAGTACTAAGGTATTACACTGAAGTTGAAATATAGGTTGCAATTGCTTCAGAACACAGGGGCATGTCTGATATTCAGTACTAAGAAATATGATCAGGTGACTTCATTTTTAATCAGTTGCATTGGCTGATGGTTGAGAATAAATTTTAAAGTAGTTACATTGATATATAAAATGTTATATGATATGGGACCTGAAGGTTTATTAAGCCCCCTTTTAACAAAACTGTAGTGCAGTTTTTAGCAGCAGCTGCGGCAGTAACAGCTCCGACACTCAGGAATTCTATGAGCGTCGAAGCAGTTACTGCCGTAGCCGACGCTAAAAACTCCCTACGGTTTTGTATAAAGAAAAGGGGGGGGGGGAGAAGATATTTATCCTTTCCAGTAAGTAGGAATGGTTCTTGTTTCCAGCATTCTTTGAAGCTCAGTTATTCAACAAGTAAATATATTCTTTTGAAGTCTTTGATGAGTAAATCTTGAATATGTAGGAACCAAACTTTGGAATGATCATCCTACTGAATTAAGGAACGTTTCTTTGCATTATCTTATGAAATTTTTTTTTTTAAACCTCATTATTTTTTTTTTAGTTCAATCATCTTTATTGGTATTTTAAAATATAAACCTCATTATTTTAATTGATTTATTATAAATCTGCTAAGAACGTTGATGTATTATTTTTAGATATTGTTATCCACATAGATGTATCTTTTTAAAATATTGTTGTCTGCCTAGAATCTGATTGGAGATTAGAACAGGCTATAAATGTTATATAGAATAGAATGTTGGTCCAATGGAAGGAGGGAGAGAAAGATGCCAGACTACAGAAGATGAGTGGAAGATCAGGTAAGTACAGGGGGAAGAGAGAAGAGAGAAGCTGGCCATGAGGAGAGACAGGGACATAAAAGAAATGTTGGCTCTGGAGGGAGCATAGGGACAGGGAGACATAAAGGAGATACTGGCAGAACAGATGAGACACATAAGAGAGATGGATGATGGACATAGAGAAGAAATATCTAAAGAACAGGAAACCTTGCAAAGAGTTAAAAAAAAAAAAAAAAAGAAAAGCAGAGGAGGGTCACTAGGACCAAAAAATGCTCAGACAACAAAGGTAGAGGAAAAATAATTTTTCCTGAATTTATTAATTGTAATATGTCAGCTTTGGGAAATCTGCATCCTCCTTCATACACTCTCTACCAGTCTCCAGTGGCATAGTGAGGGTGGGAGGTAATTGCCCCCCCCATGCTCTACTCTCCGGCCTGCTGCTCGTACTGGCATTGGCTTTCCCTCTGACATCACTTCCTGGCTCCGCGACCCAAAAGTGATTTCAGAGGGAGCCAGTCCGGTGCAAGCAGCAGGCTAGAGTATTGCTCATTCTGGCGAAGATGTTAAAGAGATACGGGGGCAGGGAAGGAAGGGCGCGAACATGGTGTGTGTGGGGGGTGGGGGCAGAGAGGTGCCGGTGCCCCTACCAAGATGGCACCCAGAGTGGTCCGCCCCTCCACCC
Organism: Geotrypetes seraphini; assembly: GCF_902459505.1. NCBI lineage: Eukaryota > Metazoa > Chordata > Amphibia > Gymnophiona > Dermophiidae > Geotrypetes > Geotrypetes seraphini. Next base: position 47,088,814 of record NC_047097.1, read on the forward strand.
CCCCTTACTATGCCACTGCTGGTCCCCACCCCACTACTTTGGGAGTGATTGTGTTAGAGGAAGGCCCATCTCAATATTTCCACCCGGGGCCCATTCAATCCTAGCTATGCTACTGCTTATAATAGATACTAGTCTTTAAGCCCGTTACATTAACGGGTGCTAGAATAGATGTGTGTGTCTGTCTTTCCTTCTTTCTTACTCTCTCTCTCTCTCTTTCCTTGGCTTTCTGTCTGTCTGTCTGTCTTTCTTTCTTTCTCTCTCCTTGACCGCTGTCTGTCTGTCTTTCTTTCTTTGTCTCTCTCTTTCCTCAGCTGTCCACCACCACCCCTTCCCTGCTCCCCCTGTCCAGCAGCAGCCCTTCTCCCTTCGTTTTACCTCCCCCCTGTCCAGCAGCACCTCTTCCCTGCTCCCCCTTGTCCAGCAGTAGGCCTACTCCCTTTCTTTTGCAGCACCCCTTACCTGATCCTCCTGCCAAGTAGTACCCCTTCTCCTTTCCCTGCTCCCCCTGTCCAGCATCCGCTAGCCAGGGCCGCCGCGGGGCTTTTGCTAGGCCAACCCATCTCGCATTATCGAAGTGGGCCGGCCTAGCAAATGCCCTGCGGCTGCTGTGTTTGCTAGTCCGGGGGTGAGAAGAGGCGTCCCGGCAGCAGCGGCGCAGGAGTCAGACCACCACCGCAACTCAAATCTTTGCACACGCCGCCCCACATGACGGAAATCAAATTTGGCACGGAGGCACACAGCATGGTGGCAGGGATCACAAAACCCTATGCGCGCATGCACGCCTAGGGTTTTATTGTAGAGGATGTTTCGCCTGACTTTTGATGAAACAAGGTGGAAATTTTCATCCCTTTGACCTCCCATGATGCTGGCACATTCATTCATAGCAGCAGAGTAGCACAGTAAGAGGGTGATTCAATAGCAGACTGCTTAAGATTAGGTACCCGGAATGTAGGTGCCTAATGTGTAGGTTTCGGATATGTATGTGCTTAACATTTAGGTGTAACCACACCAGGCATAGAGCTGGTGTAAGTGTTAATGCCTAAGCAGTGCATAAACTTATAGTATTCTATAAGTTACTACAGCAAAAGGCATACAAAGCAAAAAACTATGGGCTCCTTTTTTAGGTGCGCTAGCGTTTTTAGCACATGCAGGATTTTAGCGCGCGCTAAATCCATGCTACGCTTCTAGAACTAATGCCAGCTCAATGCTGGTGTTAAGGTCTAGCACGCACTATTCCGCGTGTTAAGGCCCTAACGCACCTTTGTAAAAGGAACCCTATAGGACGAGCTACTAGCCACCAGAGCAGCGAAAATAGACCGCCACCTCTCCAAGATACTGACCAAGACGACCAACTACAAAACATTCAGGAAAGAACTGAAAACTATACTTTTCAAAAAATTTGTCAAATGAGATAACCAAAACCTTATAAACCCTCCCCCAGATCCCATCGCTCATGTTAGTCGTCAATTCGTGTAAGCGCGTTCTATCAACTCTGTAACCTCCCTGGAAATGCCCAGGCCAACTCTTTTTGTAAACCGCCTAGAACTGAAAGATATTGACGGGATAGAAAGCACTAATGTAATGTACATAAGTTTGACCTTTGTCATGTGTTGCAAATATATGTTATGTAGGTTAACTAGGTATTTACGGAACAGTTCTTAAATGGAATTTTGGAAGTTATTTGCATATGTGCATATATTTGTTATTCTAAACATTTATGTATGTTATTGGCGTGTAAATGTTAGCTCCTGTGTTATAGAATTGTCTTCTAGATAAAGACCAATTGGCCAACAGTAGGCAGATGAGACTTTAAACTATCAATTGTTTCTACCACTGTCTTGTATACATGTATTTTCTCCCTTCCCATTTACACAATCTTACTCAAAATTAGTGCACTTGCTTTGTTAGTCCCCTTGAATGCCCAAAAATAAAGGATAATGAACAAACCACAAACCCCCAACTTAATACATTTCTTGACTCGTTTTCATTTCAGAACAGAACAAACAAAGCTGACATTTACCAGAAAACACAAGCAAATCATAAAAAGCATTCCAGTGGTAGTCTGAAGGGAAAGGACGGAGTTGGGAAAGTAGATGTGTGATCAGAAAGTGGCAGGGACTCAGTGACTGTATGACTCAGAGCAACCTATTTACTAACTTGCACTAAAGTTTTGTACCTAGGGCAAACATGGGCAAACTATGGCCCGTGAGCCATATCCAGCCCGTTTAGTTTTTTAATCTGGCCCGCCAACCCCCACCGATCGCAAGCCCTACATACCTCCCTCCAGAGCAGTGTCAGGCCAGCAGCACTCTAAACAGGCTGCTTCGCGGCCTTCTCTCATCGAGGAATTCCCCTTGCCGTATCATTGATGATGTCATCAGTAACGCGGCACAAAGAAGGCCCCGACGAGAGGCCACGAAGCAGCCTGTTTAGAGTGCTGCCAGCCCACCGCTGCCCTGGAGGAAGGTATGTAGGGCTCGCAGTCAGCGGGGTGCAGATGGGAGGGAAGGATGGAGGGTCAGCGGGAGTTCAGCTGCGCGGCGGGGACAAGTGTTCAAGGGTTCTGCTGCACAAGGGATGGGAGGGAGGGAAGGATAGAAGCTGGGCAAGGGTTCTGCTGCACATGGGGATAGGGGGATGGGAGGGATGGAGGGATAGAAAGATGCTTTTGGTCCGGCCCCTCTGTCAAATTTAGGAACCCATTGTGGCCCACGAGTCAAAAAGTTTGCCCACCCCTGACCTAGGGTGTGTTAAATGCTAAATTTACCATACATTAAGTGCAAAGCTTCATTGAATGTTTGGGTATTCCCAGCTCTTTAGGGAAGGCAGTCATGCAGTTAATGCCCAGCAGTGATTACTACCACTCGTTAAAAGCATGAGTGACAGCATAGAATGCAGTTAGCTAACTGCACCGTGTAATCTGCCAGGTTAGCAATTAACTCCCATTAACGACCTCTGTAATAACTGCCAGACAAGTTTCTGTCCGTATCCCACCCATACCATGCCCTCAATACAGGGAAAAGAAAAGCAAATCCTATATGCAGCATTTTTTCTCATAGTCAGAAGTCAAATACAAACCTCGTGGATAAACTTTATTGCAAGAAATTGTCTTTGATGTCCTGACACTTAGAAAATATATCTAATCCCATGGAACTTCAACAAACATTTACATAGGACCTACAAAAAAGCCTGTGCTCTAATCTGTACAGACTGTAGCGTCAAACAATAAAATACAATATAAAACATTACAATACTATACTTATATTCCACAAATACCAATTAAAGCTCAATTTGAACTACATAAAAGAAGAGAAGACTTTTGTTTTCTCTAAGTTTAGCAGGATTCCTTCACCTACAATGTTCCTGCCAGTGAGGGTTGCTGTTTTGCTATTACATTTTCAAAGATAAGGAAAACGGGCAACTATTATAGGGCTCCAGGGAACCTGCCTGCACCATAGTGAATAAAAACATCACTGCATTGGTGTAGTAAGTGGGGAGGGGTTGATATGCCCTTCTCCCCCTGCTCCTTCCCTTCCCTCTCCTATTGTACGCAGGTGCCCCTTTCTTTCCCTCCCCTCCTACCACTTTAATTTTCCCTGCACAAGCAGCATTACAAATTTGATGGTGTCTCCTCTCTCTGATTTTGCTTCCGGGCCCCACAGCTAGGAAGTAACGTCAGAGGTTATTGATGCGAGCATAATTCCACATAGTAAAGCTAAGTAGAAGTACGTACTTCCCCTTTTTTGCCCTGTGCACAGTGGTGGGCTGTTGCCTGATTTAAGAGTAACTTTCATTAGTTTGTGGAGTTTTTTTATGCCGATGAGAAGTAAAGGTTGGCCAGCTTATAATCAGTTCTGTGTTTAAATCTTTATTAATTTTCAAACTTTGATAGTGCAATACAACTGCATAAAACACACTAATAACACACAATTATTACATTAATCAGTTCTGATTGCTGTCAAAATTTCCAGTGTTGGGCTTTTTCTCCACAAACTTTAGTTTAATAGTTCTCTCTTTTGGACATGCCTTTTACCACTGGCTGGTAACATATTTTATACTTATTTAATTGTAACTGTTACTATATAATAGTATTAGAGACATTTAAATACCTATGTGGTATAAATGCGCATGAGTTGAGTCTCTTTCATTTGAAAGGAATCTCCTCTACCTACCTGAGAGGGCACAGGATGAAGTTAAGTGGGTTAGGCTCAGGAGTAACCTAAGGAAATAGTATTTTACAGACAGGGTGGTAGATGCATGGAACAGTCTCCCGGAAGAAGTGGTGGAGACAGATACTGTGTCTGAATTCAAGAAGGCGTGAGATAGGCAATTGGAATCTCTTTGAGAGAGGAAGAGCGAATGGGCAGACTGGGTGGACCAATTGGCTTTTATCTGCCATCATGTTTCTATATTTCTATGTTACATTCTCCTGGATGTCCAAGGATATCGATTATACCATTCCTAAAAAGTCTAAGTTAGACGTCTTAAAATGTTTCCATTATACGGCTCACAAGATGTCCAAAGTAGAAGTCCTTTTAAACGTCCCCGATGATGTCAAAATGATACCGTGGTAGTAATAGGGTGTTTCTGACGTCCTACACATCTCTATATAGCCCTACACATGGAATGATGATTCTTTGTGGGTGTAGTGAGGAGTTATGTTGAAGAGAAGAGAGATGGTTAGATAGTGAAAAAAAGAGAAAGAGAGACTGAGAGAGTGCTAGTGTGAGAGAGACTCAGAAAATAAGATTAAATATTGAACTAAGGCCAGTACTGGGCAGACTTGCAAGGTCTGTGTCTGTATATGGCCGTTTGGTGGAGGATGGGCTGGGGAGGGCTTCAATGGCTGGGAGGGTGTAGATGGGTTGGAGTAAGTCTTAACAGAGATTTCGGCAGTTGGAACCCAAGCACAGTACTGGGTAAAGCTAAGAAGAAAAAATTTAAAAATTTAAATTGAATCAGGTTGGGCAGACTGGATGGACCATTCGGGTCTTTATCTGCCGTCATCTACTATGTTACTATGTTACTATGAGACAGATAGAGCGTGAGAATGATAGCTAGAGAGACTGTGAGAGAGATAGTGAGAGACAGATGGTGAAAAAGGGTGTGATAAATCAAGAGTGACCCCCCGAGTGTGTGAGTGAGAGAGTGAGTGTATTAATGAATGATTGAGTGAAAGCGAGTTTGATGGCGGAAATGGAGGTCCCTCCCTCAATGTCTCCCTGAGGACCTGGCGCTTAATCAGGAGCATATTTCAGAGGTGAGTGTCAGCCAGTGACCTCCACTATCTAAGCCCTAGTCACAGGTAGCCTGTGCTCCTTAGGGCCTCAGGAGTCCCACAAAATACCTATGGCCTCCTAATAAGAGGGGCCCAAATGTTGTCAGCCCCCACTAGCTTCCCCCCTCAACCCTCCCTGCAAGCAGCCTGTACCTATTTGTCTAAAGCTATGTGTGGAGCATTGCACAACATGTCACAACTAACAATCATGTACGTGAAGCAAAGAAGGCCCATTACCTGACCCTGTTCTCCACCAACTTGTGTCTTGCAAGTGCTTAGGGATCCATTGGGATCTTGATTCCTTGAGGCATTGGTATAGGTAGGTGTGGAGGGAGAACCCGGGCCTCATCCAAAGTCTGAGCTCAATGTAAGTATCTCAACACAGTAACCCTACAACCTCCTCCTTGGTCCCCTATCATGTTCTAGATGTGATGCGCCTACCTCTTCAGTGCACCTGCCACCCCCAGGGGGAGGCGGGAAGGCATCTTCTTCCAACCAAAGATAGTCCTCCTCAAGCCAAGGGCCCTCTTTGATGATCCTGCTGCTTTTCTATCACAGGTATCAGTGTCATTCCCGGCACTTCACTTACAAGAAGAGCGCTATTCTCCACAGTGTCTGCTAACAGAGAAAAGCTATGCTGCAGCGGACCGAGTGATGCCTCCAACTGTTGACTGCTATCACCTTCTGCAGCAAGTGGAGCATCTTGGTGCTATGCCCCATGTCACAAATCAATCCACAGTCCCAGGGAGAGATCTGGAATTTCCTTTCCTTTTGACTGCAACAGTAAGTTTATTGGATCCTGGAAAGAATTTTAGTGCACACATCCCTCTCGCTGTGACAGAACTCTTCCCCTCGATATTCAAGGCTCGGATGACAAAGCTAACACAGAATGCTTTAGTCAGTGCGTCCTGCGTTAGGCCATTTACTAAACTTAATGACGTTTAGCAAAAGGATCCCTTTATTTTAATGTGAGGAAGGATTTTTTTTAGCTCCTACAATCAAGTCAGGGACTCTCTTAAGCAGTGTAATTAGCATTCCCTGTTATCACAACATGCATGCTGTGTTGGGGGCAACCAGTGGGCAAGTTATAGGCAGAGAATAGGCATCGACTACCCACTGCAGTTAGCACACAATACCACATACAGTCACTTATGCAATATTATGATATTATTATATGCAGGAAATTGAAATTATTGAATATTTATGTTACCTGTCTAGATAATAGTGTAATATGTGGAATATCTTTTGTTCTTTCATTTGTATGACATTGTTTTTGATTAAAAACCAATAAAGAATTTAAAAAAAAAAAATTTAGTTCAATTTATATCCCATCCTTCCAGAAAGCTCAGGCGGTTAACGAGTGAACATACATGGTTTCAAACAGAAGACAACCTATCTAGAATCTAAGGCAGGGGTGGGCAATTCCGGTCCTTGAGGACCGGGATCCAGTTGGGTTTTCAAGATTTCCCTAATGAATGTGCATGAGATTTATTTGCATGCACTGCTTTCAATGCATATTCATTGGGGAAATCCTGAAAGCCCGACTGGATTACGGCCCTCGAGTACCAGAGTTGCCCACCCCTGAACTAAGGGCATACATGGTTATATCAATCTACAATGCATGGTTACAATAATCTACATCACAGGGTGGATCAAACAGATAGGACAATCAGGCTGTGGACATGAGAGTTCACGGGAAGATTGCATATAGAGACAGATAGATTCCTTACAGCAGGGGTGTCAAAGTCCCTCCTCGAGGGCCGCAATCCAGTCGGGTTTTCAGGATTTCCCCAATGAATATGCATGAGATCTATTTGCATGCACTGCATTAATTGTATGCTAATAGATCTCATGCATATTCTTTGGGGAAATCCTGAAAACCCGACTGGATTGCGGCTCTCGAAGGACTTTGACACCCCTGCCTTATAGCATCTTATCTTATAAACGCAGAAAAGGATCACATGTTTTGTTTATCTTTCCACCTGTTCAAGGTTGTAAAAGCAAGAAATCTTTGGATCATACATTAGCATTCCAGGCTTCTTTCCACGATAAGGAATTTCAACCTTTGTTGCATTGCGCTTGCTCTTACAAACATTTCAGAACCCAATTGAAAATTTATCTTTTTTCAAAGTATCTGGCCAAATAATCTTATCTGTTTCAAATGTTATTATTATTAATCTTTTTTTTTTTTTTTTTAAATCTTTATTCAGTTTAAAACTAACAACAAATGCAACATAATATACAAACATTTTACACTTTAACAGCACTTAAATTTTATCAAAGTATATTTCATACATGTACCAACCCCTCCCCCCCTTCTATATACCCAACAATTGCACTCAACCATATTAAGGGCTCCTTTTATCAAGGCGCGCTACAGGGGTTAGCGCGCCGGACATTTCATCACGCGCTAACCCCCGCGGCAGCCTAAAATCCTAAAGCCTCGTCAATGGAGGCATTAGGTACTAGCGCGGCAGGCGGTTTAATGTGTGGTATTCTGCGCGTTAAACCGCTACCGCGCCTTTGTAAAAGGACCCCTAAAAGTATTCCCTGCCCCCTCCCCCACCCACCTAGGACTTGTATGTTCAAAGGGAAAAATAATAATTATTCCTTATAGAATTTTGTTAATGGCTCCCAAACATCCTTAAATTTCTTATAATGCCCCTGCTGTATGGCAATCATACGCTCCATTGGCATAAAGATTTCCACCAGAAATTATAATTTAACCGGTCCCAGTTTTTTCAATTCTTCAAAATAAGTTGTATGGCAACCCCTGTCATTATAAAGAGAAGTTTGTTATTATGAGAAGATATTTGGCTTTTAGCCCTCATTGACGTGCCAAATAGCACGGTATCATATGTCAATGCCACTGGATTGTTCAATAATTTATTCACTTGACCCCAAATGGATCTCCAAAATTTAAGTATCAAGGGACAATAGAACAGAAGATGATCCAGAAGATAATCCAATGTCTCTACATCGAGATGATAGTGCCAGTATCTGTTAGACTTGGAACTATCTAATTTCTGTAATCGAGCAGGGGTCCAAAAAGCTCTATGTAACAAGAAAGATCATGTTTGTCTCATAATCTTTTGTTAACCACGTTGAACATATGGTTACATGGTTTATAAGTATGATGTTATGTTATGTAGTACAGGAAAGGTCTTTAGTTTACATATAGCATGTCAGGTCCATGGTTGAGTTCTTAGGAAGAGGAGGTTTTCACTTCCAGGTCCGTGATTTGTATTGTATATTGTGTTTCTTTATTATTCGCCTTATACAAAGCAAAACATACATAATAAATATAATAACAAACATAAAATCATACCTAAAACAATCCAAAGTAAAACATAAGCACGAGGCATTTAACTGCAACTATAGACATATTGGACAGCAGTTCCTCCCCCCACCCCCACAACAAAATAATAACATCATCTTCAACCATATTTCATTTCACAGAAGAGATGGCGTTTTAACAATTTTTAAAATGTCATCAGATTCTCTTGTTGCCGTATATATTGTGGAAGCTTGTTCCGTTCCTCAGGAAAACACTCCCGTATGAGTTAATGGAAGAGGAAGGCTTTTACTGCTTTCCTGAAGTCCATCAGGCTATCCAAAGACCTGATGTGTGTGGGCAGTGAGTTCAATAATCTGCGTAGGAAGTGGGTATAGGAGTGTTTACGAGCTGTTTCCAGTAAGAGGGATCTTCGGGGGGGGGGGGGGGGAGGAGGAATGCTGAGCTACAGGGATTACAGGGGAATTCTATATATTGCATTCAAGCTGTGTGCCTAACTTAATTGATCAACAAGCTCTTAACTAGCCAACAACCAATTATTGCAGTTAATTAGCATTAATTAGAATTTGCGTTCAACTAGCTGCATGCTATTCTATAAGGCTTGGTGTCTTAACTCTCATAGCGCATGCATGAAAAGGGGAAATGGCCAGGGGCATGTCGGGGGCATTTCAAAAAGTTGTGAATGCAATTATGGAATTTGCCCAAAGCGCGCCTAAGTTAGGAGCCAGCATGGACTTCTGCTTTTAGAAGGCACAAATATTTGGCACCCAAAAGGTAGGTGCCAGATCGACACTGAATGCTCTCCAATAAAAGGCACCCCCCCTTTATAGAACAGCACTTGGCATTGAATTTTCAGGGAGGTTTATTGAAGTCCCATTCAGTCAAGATTGATCTGCTTTTTATATTATTGCTTTGCAGGTTGGCAGACGTTTGTCTCTCGTTGTCAGTGTTATTTATTGAATTCCTTCCTTAGTGCACGCTCGCTTACTGCCTTCTGAAAGAGGAAGTGTTAAGTGCATCCTTGCTAACTGCAAACAGTCTTAATGCATGGTAAAGAATGTTTCAGTAGGGTGTCTGCAGAGGATGACCCCACCAACAATTTCTGCAGAGGATGTGCTGGACACAGTGGTGTAGTAAGGGGGTGTGTGGTCTGCCTCGTGCACGATCTTCCTAAGGGTGCAGTGGCACTCCTCCTCCTCTCTGCCCCCCCCCCCCCACTCACTTGCACGCCACCCACCCGCTTCCTCCCCTCCTTGCTGTACGCCCCCTTGCCGTCCCCCATACCTTTTTGGCGCTCTCTCTGACATCACTTCCGGGACCCACACCTAGGAAGTGACATCAAGGGCGAGCCGACTCTGACGTGGGCAACATGCTGCTCATGCCGGAGAAGTTTAAAAGGTATGGGAAAATGGAACGGGGCACACGCGTGGCAGGGGGGTGGGGAAGAGAGCGGGGAGGGGTGCCACCGCCCTGGCCGCCGCTCACCCTTACTACACCACTGGCTGGGCATGTCCCCAAATTACCACTCAGGCCTTGATGCTCTAAGCTTACTGTACCTTTAACGATCAACGCTAAATCAGATCTAACCAGTTTAGTGTCAAAGTATTTTAATTACTGATGCACAAATTGGCTAAACACAGTCTTTTCTGTGCTTTGAGTAGCTTCCGATAATCGTTTCAAAATGAGCTCATCAATATTAAAATGAGCACTCCTGACAATGTCCAGACATTGCCTGATGATGCACAAAATGAAGTGCTGGCCTTTAATGCTCCAAATTTAACGGCAGGTGTTGATATGTGTGTGCTAGCACGTTTCATACATGTGTGTCAAAGGCATGTCTCATGCGCGTTTGTTAAAAGTTCAAAAACAAAAAATACAGGGTAAGGGCACTATGTCCCACCAAAGCAATCTAGTTTTCAAAACATGAGTTACTCGATCCGCTTCTTATATTGAAAACTATTTAATCCCATATTTACAATCTCATATGCTTCGCTCTCTTCAGCAGAATCTTCTTACAATTCCATACGCATCTATCAGAGACCGTATTTTTTCAGTTAATGGTCAACAACTCTGGAATGCTCTTCCAAATCATATTTGAATGGAATCCAATCTTGAACGATTTAAAAGTCTTTTAAAACATTTTTGTTTATGGATGCATTCAACTGACAGACTAATAATCTCAAACAGTGCAGGCCTTGTGAGGATTAATCATAAGAACATAAGAATAGCCTTACTGGGTCAGACCAATATAGAAACATAAAAACATAGAAGATGACGGCAGAAAAGGGCTACAGCCCATCAAGTCTGCCCATTCTGCTTACCCACCCCCTGTCTATGCCCTAATGACCCAATTTCCTTATCTTGACCCTCATAGGGATCCCACATGGGTATCCCATTTATTCTTAAAGTCTGGCACGCTGTCTGCCTCGATCACCTGCACCGAAAGCTTGTTCCAATGATCAATCACTCTCTCTGTGAAGAAATACTTTCTGGTGTCGCCATGAAATTTTCCGCCCCTGAGTTTGAGCGGGTGCCCTCTTGTGGCCGAGTGTCCCTTGAGAAAGAAAATATCATCTTCCACTTCGACACGTCCCGTGAGGTACTTAAATGTTTCGATCATATCTCCCCTCTCCCTACGTTCCTCGAGAATGTAGAGCTGCAATTTGTTCAGTCTCTCTTCGTACGAGAGACCCTTGAGCCCCAAGATCATCCTGGTGGCCGTCCGCTGAACCGATTCAATTCTGCGCACATCTTTACATAGAAACATAGAAACATAGAAAGTGACGGCAGATAAGGGCCAAGGCCCATCAAGTCTGCCCACACCAATGACCCTCCCCTACCTCCCTTTGCGAAGAGATCCCACCTTTCGATCCCATTTAGCTTTAAAATCAGGCACACTGCTGGCCTCAATCACCTGCATCGGAAGACCATTCCATCGATCCACTACCCTCTCGGTGAAGAAGTACTTCCTGGTGTCACCATGCAATGACCCTCCCCTGATTTTCCATGGATGCCCTCGTGTTGACGTGGGTTCCTTGAAGAAGAAGATATCCTCCCCCACCTCGATACGGCGCGTGAGGTACTTGAATGTCTCGATCATGTCCCCCCTCTCCCTGCGTTCCTCTAGGGAGTAGAGCTGCAATTTATTCAGCCGTTCCTCATACGGGAGATCCCTGAGCCCCGTGACCATCCGTGTGGCCATTCGCTGGACCGATTCAAGTCTCAGCACATCTTTGCGGTAATGTGGTCTCCAGAATTGTACACAGTATTCCAGATGGGGTCTCACCATGGACCTATATAATGGCATTATGACTTCGGGCTTACGGCTAACGAAACTCCTTCGTATGCAACCCATGATTTGTCTGGCTTTAGATGAAGCTTTCTCCACCTGAGTTGCAGTCTTCATTACCTCACTGATGATTACCCCTAAGTCTCGTTCCGCTACAGTTCTCTCTAGGATCTCACCATTAAGAGTGTAAGTCTTACATGGATTTTTGTTGCCAAGGTGCATGACCTTGCATTTTTTGGCATTGAAGTTTAGTTGCCAGGTCCTGGACCAATTCTCCAGTAGGAGGAGGTCGTGTGCCATACTATCGGTCTTGGATTTGTTGTCAGGTCCTGTTGTGTTCTTGTCCACTATATTGCATAATTTGGCGTCATCGGCGAATAACGTTAATTTACCCTGAAGCCCCTCAGCCAAGTCCCTTATGAAGATGTTGAACAAGATTGGGCCCAAGACCGAGCCCTGTGGCACTCCACTTATCACCTCTGTCGTTTCGGAGGGGGAGCCATTCACCACCACCCTCTGAAGTCTACCTCCTAGCCAGTCCCCCACCCATGTAGTCAAGGTATCTCCCAAACCTATGGAGCTCATCTTGCTCAACAACCTGCGGTGTGGTACACTATCGAATGCTTTGCTGAAATCTAAGTACACGACGTCCAGGGACTCCCCAATATCCAGCTTCCTCGTCACCCAGTCAAAGAAGCTGATCAGGTTGGATTGACAGGACCTCCCCTTTGTAAACCCATGTTGACGGGGATCTCGCAGATTCCCCTCGTTAAGGACCGTATCCAATTGGTGTTTGATTAGAGTTTCCATTAGTTTGCTTACTATTGATGTGAGACTCACTGGTCTGTAGTTCGTAGCTTCCGTCCTGCTTCCTTTTTTGTGGAGTGGAATCACATTAGCCGTTTTCCAGTCTAGCGGGACTTTTCCTTTGCTAAGGGAGAGATTGAAGAGTGTTGATAGTGGTTTCGCTAAGGTGTGTCTTAACTCCCTGAGTACTCTGGGGTGTATGTTGTCTGGCCCCATAGCTTTGTGAACCTTGAGTTTGGATAGTTCACTGTAGACACTACTGGGCGTAAACTCAAAGCTGCAAAACGGGTCTATCGAGCTATCCCCTGTTGGTAGCTGAGGGCCAGATCCCTGCGCCTCACGGGTGAAAACTGAGCAAAAGTATTCATTTAACAGTTTAGCCTTCTCGGAGTCCGATTCTACATAGTTCCCGTCCGGTTTCCTAAGGCGTACTATCCCTCCTGTGTTCCTGTTTCTATCACTAATATACCTAAAAAATGCTTTATCGCCCTTTTTGATATTCTTTGCTAGATTCTCCTCCGCCTGCAATTTGGCCTCTCTGACTGCTGTTTTGACGGTTCTTGACTTGGCCAGGTAGTCTTCCCTGGAGCCCTGCTTCCCAGAATGTTTGAAGGAGATGAATGCTCTTTTCTTCTCTTTTATGAGGTTGGAGACCTCCGTAGAGAACCACTGCGGTTTGTTTTTTCTTCGTCGTTTACTTACAGATTTAATAAATCGGTTTGTTGCTTCGTGTATGGTAGCTTTCAATGTTGACCACAATTCCTCTACATTATCAGTCTCTGCTTGGTTTTGCAGCGACTGATGGATGAATTCCCCCATGTTCTCGAAGTTGGTGTCCTTGAAGCTGAGGACCTTAGTTAATGTGTTGGATTTGGTGAAGCCTTTTCTGAGGTTAAACCATACCATGTTGTGGTCACTGGATGACAGCGTGTCTCCCACAGAGACATCTGTGACACTTCCTCCGTTGGTAAGTATTAGGTCTAGAATCGCCTGATCCCTAGTTGGCTCCAAAACCATTTGCTTGAGTCTTGCTCCCTTTATAGAGTTTAATAGCCTTCTGCTGCTGCCGGTTGCAGAGGAAAGTGTGTTCCAATTCACGTCAGGCATATTGAAGTCACCCATCAATACTGTGTCCCCACGCAAGGTGATATTCTCTATGTCCTCGATTAATTCCATATCAAGGTCTTCCTGTTGCCTTGGAGGTCTGTATACTATGCCAAGGTACAGACATTTGTCCTTTCCCCTGGCCAAATTTACCCAAAGGGATTCCCCTGTGTACCTAACATCTGTGATTCTGGTAACTTTGATGTCATCTTTGGCATATAGTGCTACCCCTCCTCCCATTTTGCCCTCCCTGTCTCGGCGGAACAAATTGTAACCCGGTATGACCATGTCCCACCTGTGGGAGTCCGTAAGCCAGGTTTCGGATATCGCCACCACATCTAGGTCGGCGCCCCTCATTTCCGTCTCCAATTCCAGAATCTTGTTGCCCAAACTGTGGGCATTGACGTACATAGTACATTACTGTAATGTGGCCTCCAGAATTGCACACAGTACTCCAGATGAGGTCTCACCATGGCCCTGTGCAACGGCATTATGACTTCAGGCTTTCAGCTGACGAAACTTCTATTGATACAACCCAATATCTGCCTTGCCTTAGATGAAGCCTTCTCCACTTGATTAGCAGTTTTCATGTCTGCACTGATGATTACTCCTAAATCTCGTTCTGCTGAAGTCCTAGTTAAAGTTTCTCCGTTCAAGAAGTACGTCCTGCATGGATTTCCGCTTCCGAGGTGCATGACCTTACATTTCTTAGCATTGAAGCCTAGCTTCCAGGTTGAGGACCAACTTTCCAATGTAAGCAGGTCCTGCGCCATATAATTCTGTAAACTGCATTCACTTACTATATTACATAGTTTGGCGTCATCGGCGAATAGTGTTATTTTACCTTGAAGCCCCTGAGTCAGATCCCCTATGAATATGTTGAAAAGGAGTGGACCCAGGACCGAGCCCTGCGGCACTCCACTGGTCACCTCCGATGTTTTAGAGAGGGTACCATTAACCACCACCCTCTGAAGTCTGCCACTCAGCCAATCATTGACCTATGCAGTTAGTGTCTCTCCTAACCCCATCGATTCCATCTTGCTTAGCAGCCTGCGGTGTGGGACACTGTCAAAAGCTTTACTGAAGTCCAGGTACACGACGTCCAAAGACTCTCCCAAGTCCAACTGTCTTGTTACCCAGTCAATGGTCCATCATGCCCAGTAGCTCGTTCTCATGGTGGCCAATCCAGGTCACTAGTACCTGGGAAAACCCCAAAGATAGCAATATTCCATTATCTCAAGAGTAAGCAAGATTCTGGAAACCCAAAATCGTAGCAACATTCAATGCAGAATCCCCAAAGAGTAGCAAGATTCCAGGACCCCAAAGAGTAGCAACATTTCATGCTACCGATCCAAGGCAAGAAGAGGCTTTCCCCATGTCTTAATAACAGACTATGGACTTTTCCTCCAGGAAATTGTCCAAAACTTTCTTAAAACCAGCTTTGCTATCCACTCTTACCACAACCTCTGAAACCTGGAACCACATGATCCATTTTAAATCTTTTCCTTTACTGTCGATTAGGTAGTTCTATTTTCTGATTTTATCTCATTTAAATTTATTTTTTAAAATATTTTTACTGTATGTAAACCACATAGACGTTTTGCCAATGCGGTATGTCAAATACTGAATAAACTTGGAAACTTGGTATTTTCACATTTGTATGGCTTGCATGTAGGTAGTTCTTTGCCCCCTCCTTTCCCTCTATTTACTGATCTCCAATGGGATCTATCTCCAGTGGGATCAATGGACGTTTTTCGCATGCGCCTGCGACGTGCTACAATAAAGCATGCCTATGATTCACGCTCATGCGTGCCTAAAATGTAGCATCACCCTGTGCATGTGTCAGTTGCTTTCTCCAACGACCGACTGGATAGGATTTCTGCGGACCTTCATGAATCTCATTTGCATGTGAGGTTCTTTGAGCATCGCTTGCTGTTTTGAAATTGGAAAATTTGCCGGCACTGCAATGACCTACAAGATTTTAATGTGGGCCTCAGAGCATCAGGGCTTCAGTGTTTGCATTTACCACATATTCATTTTTGTTCATTTATAACCCACAGTTCTAAGCGGGATACAAATTATTAATACATGCATAATACAACAGCGTACAAGACAAAACATACAGAAAATCATCCAAAAATTACATACTGTTAAATGGCTAATAAAATCATTAATAACATGCAATAATGCACTAAATAAAACACTAACAATATACCTAATACTTAGGTGCAATAAACAATAAGGGGTAATAATCAAAAAATAAAAAGTCTAAAAAGTGTCCTAAGTGGCTACTTGGACGATCAAAAAGGCTGATCGTCCAAGTACCCATAACCAAAGCTGGTTTTTAGACGTATCTATAACCAACTTAGGCCTTTCCCCTGCCTCTAAACGCACAGAGAGAAAAGAGGTGTGTTTAGAGGAGGGGAAAGGGCGGGCAGTGGGCGGGAGGTGGGCCGACCTACACCTAGCCGTACAACAGGTATAACCAATACAGTTTAGTCGGCACTTAGACCTTTTTCACTTAGACGAAATAAAACCAGGTCTAAGTGCCGAAAAAAGGGGCCGCTGAGCTGATGGCCGTTGGCGCCATCAGTTCAGCGGCCAGGCAACCTAACCATCGCGGCAGGAGAGATGCCTCATCTCCCCTACCGTGATGCCATCACTCTTCTACCCGAACTGCCGCGACCCGCGGCAGTTCGGGTAGAGGAGTGATGGTATCGCGGTAGGGGAGATGAGGCATCTCTCCTGCCGCGATGCATCACTCCCCCCCCCACACACACAACATCGGGGCAAGAGGGAGCTCAAGCCCTCTTGCCCCAGCCAACCGCAGCACCCCTGACACGATCGGGGCAAGAGGGAGCTCAAGCCTCTTGCACCCCCCCGACTCCCCGACACGATCGGGGCAAGAGGAAGCCCAAGCCTTCTTGCCCCGCCGACTCCCCAACTCCCCGACAATATCGGGCCAGGAGGGAGCCCAAGCACTCCTGGCCCTGGCGACCCCCCCCCCCCCCCGCTAGTTGTTTGGGCCAGGAAGGAGTCCAAACCTTCCTGGCCACGGCGACCCCCTAACCCCACCCCGCACTACATTACGGGCAGGAGGGATCCCAGGCCCTTCTGCCCTTGACGCAAACCCCCCTCCCCCCAACGACTACCCCCCCCCAAGAACCTCCGACCGCCCCCCTAGCCAACCTATTCTGATTGGCCAAGGCGCCTTAGGCCCCACCAGTAGGCGGGGCTTTGGGACGGATGGGCCAATCTGGCCTCATTCCGTCGTTGGCTGCCTGCCGGACAGGCGGGTTTGGCTCCCGTCTGTCCAGCCAACTAAACAAAGGTACGGGGAAGGGGGGTGGGGATGTCGTGGGGGTCGGCCAGGGGGGTCGCGGGTCGGCTGGGGGGGCGGTCGGAGGTTCTTGGGGGGAGGGGGGTTTGCGTCGAGGGCAGGAGAGCCTGGGATTCCTCCTAACCGTAATGTAGTGCGGGGTGGGGTTAGGGGGTCGCTGTGGCCAGGAGGGTTTGGGCTCCCTCCTGGCCCGATGTTGTCGGGGGGGGGCAGGATCGGCTGGGCCAGGAGGGTTTGGGCTCCCTCCTGGCCCAATATTGTCGGGGAGTTGGGGAATCAGGGGGGCAAGAGGGCTTGAGCTCCCTCTTGCCCCGATGTTGTCGGGAGGGGGGGGGGGGTCGCAGTTTGACATGGCAGGAGGGCTTGGCCACCCTCCTGCCTGGATCGTTGTGGGGGGGGGGGGGGATTCTGTAACCAGTGTTGTTTTTGACAGACACCGGTTACAGAATCCAGCTTTTAGGCAAAGGAATGGCTCCTCCTTCGCATAAAAGCCCTTCTGTTGGACGTTTTTGGCTTAGGCGTGTTTTTGTTTCATTATGGCTAAAAAGTGTAGACGTGCTGTGGGGGTACTTGTAGACGTAGTGGAGATTGGGCGTTTAGGCAGAGGAAGGCCATGGACGTTTGTTTTGGTTATGGACACTTTCCCTGCTTCTGGGTTGAACGTTTAGGGACTTAGGCCAAAAGGGGACTTAGAGGCTTTTTTTGATTTTGCCCCTCCACAGTTTTTAGCTGCTTACGAAAATATAACAAATTTACAGAAGCATGTAACTCTAAAGGAAGTTCATTCCACCTCCTCGCCCCCCTCAATCTGAAATATTGGGCTCGTTTTACGAAGGCGCGTTAGGGCCTTAACGCGTGCTAGAATGCTGCGCGCGCTAGCCTCTACCGCCTCCTCTTGAGCAGGCGGTAGTTTTTTGGCTAGCGCATGCTATAGTGCACGCTAATCCAGTGCGTGCACTAAAAATGCTAGCGCACCTTTGGAAAAGGAGCCCATTGACTCTCTATAGATAATCTAACATGTCTAAAAGAAGGAATATCCTTATTTTCCTTTTTGTATGATTTCCTTGTTCTTGGATCATATTTGTGGACTGAATAGTTTATTTTTTTTATTTCCTGTAAAATTTATTCTTTGAACCTGGATTAGTCATTGTGACTCAGGGTGTTAATTTTCCAATTGTCTTGCAACTTGTTTGTTATATTTAAAAATCTGAATAAAGATAAAGTTAAAAAAAATTAAAAAAGAAGGAATATCCAACAGTTTCTGAGAAGATCGTAAACTAAGCAATGGCTTATACAAATGCAAGCTTGTTAGAAATATGGCAAAAATGTAATAAAGTGATGCTGTATCCAGTCATATGTTGTACTAATGGGTATAAGATATTGTCTGGATTGTAATAGTTTAAATAACTTTTTTTTGTATACTTTCAAAAAAGACGCCTCAGCCCCACCACTCCACCGCCTATAGTATTTTACACAGCGGGAAGCATATTGTGGCGCTTCATCATTGGCTATCGATTTTTTGAATGTTGTTTTCTCCTTATAATTTTTAGTTTGTCATTTTAACTTTAATAAATATTTTTAAGAATTAAATATTTCAAGAATATTTCAAGAACACCTTGTTTCTTAGTGTCAAAATATACATTTTAAAAGTAGATAGTACTTATCTCAGCCAAAACCAGGGGAGTCAGACCCGACATGTTTCACACAACCGAGTGTTTTATCAAGGGTCTCCCAAGGCTGCCGCTGTCATCCGACTCCTATGATCTTTTTTTCTCACAAGTTAATAGGAGTCGGATGACAGCGGCAGCCTTGGGAGACCCTTGATAAAACACTCGGTTGTGTGAAACATGTCGGGTCTGACTTCCCTGGTTTTGGCTGAGATAAGTACTATCTACTTTTAAAATGTATATTTTGACACTAAGAAACAAGGTGTTCTTGAAATATTCTTGAAATATTTAATTCTTAAAAATATTTATTAAAGTTAAAATGACAAACTAAAAATTATAAGGAGAAAACAACATTCAAAAAATCGACAGCCAATGATGAAGCGCCACAATATGCTTCCCGCTGTGTAAAATACTATAGGCGGTGGAGTGGTGGGGCTGAGGCGTCTTTTTTGAAAGTATACAAAAAAAAGTTATTTAAACTATTACAATCCAGACAATATCTTATACCCATTATACAAATGCAATGCAGTTGCCATCACTATTCAAAATTTTAAAAATTAAACACCGAATCTTGAAGCTAATGTGCGACTCGATTGGTAACCAATACAACTTTTGCAAAATCGGTGTAATATGAGCACTTTTAGAAACATTGGTTATTGTTGTTAAGCATGGCAAGTACAAAAAGTTACTGCATGTTATAAAAGGGCCTCTGTTTGTTCAGTGAAATGGTATCACTTTTGTTTCTGAACCTTTAGTTCAGTGGTTCTCAAACCTTGTCCTGTAGGCACCCCAGCCAGTCAGGTTTTCATAAGGCTACCAGAGAAACCCGGACATGTCCTCTTTTAAGAGGACTCTCTGGGTGTCCGGCTGGATTTTCCAAAACCAGGTAGTTTGTCCCTGTTTTGGAAAGCCCCAACCTCCGGCCACGTCTGGAGGGCCTCTGGGTATGTGTGGATGATGTCACGCGTCCTCGCATACTTGGAGGCCCTCCAGACAGGGCCCAGAGGCTGAAGAAGAAAGAGGAGGCTTTGTGGGGCTGGAGGCAGAATGGGGCAAGGCTGGGTGCAGAACAGGGCGGGGCTATGTGCCCGGGTTTCTACATCGGAAAATCTAGTAACCCAAGGTTTTCAGAATATCCACAATGAATATTCATGAATGGAATTTTAATGCTAGTAAAATTCTCTTATTGAGGATCCATTGCAGATATCCTGAAAACCTGAATGGCAAGGATGCCTCCAGGGCCAGGTCTGGGAATCATTGCTTTACTTCCCATGCATTAAAGTGGACTAAGAAAAGGTATACTGTTTAATTTATTTTTTAACATAATTTGGCATTCTACTTACCGTAGATGGGGGTCTTTGGGATTTGTTCAGCTCCAGTATTTTCTTACATCTAAGGGTCAGCTGATACCTTTGACTTCCCTGGGAGGTCTGGGGGAGGTGGGGGATGAAGAGAACTTTTTGCTTATGGACAATTAAGTCACTATGTAAAGTCATTATCTGCTGCTTCCTTATCAATGGATGTAGCTCAAATTTTGGATGATCTTTTTCCTTCTGATACTGAGGAATCACTGTCTATTGCGTATTTTCACCAGCTGTTGGTGCAATGTCTTCCAGCTAAATTGATTGCATCCATTTTAGTTCGCTGGGGCATAGATTTGGCTATGGATATTCGAGAGGAGGACTTCTTTCGACTCTTGCCGCTTATTCCCTCCTGGGTTGGTTCTGCGGAATTACGGGAGTGCCAATATCGTGTCTTATGTTGTGCTTATGTTTCCCAACATGGTCTCTTTTTGATGGGAGGTATTTCCTCGGATCTTTGTCGTTGGTGTCATCAAGCCTCAAATGCTTTCATACATACTTTTTGGACCTGTCCCCAGCTTGTTTAATATTGGCGGGCTCTTTTTCGGTATCACATGGATATCCTTCAACAACCACTTCAGCTACATCCCTTAGGTGTTCTTCTGGGGCAGGTTTCTCTGTTGGGGGTCTGGGGTAAGGGTCCTCGTCTATGGGTTCTCAAATCATGTATTATAGGGAAAAAGTGCATCTTACAACATTGGACGCAGGAGACATCTCCTTCCTTCTGGCATTAGCACAATCGTCTTCATGAGTTATTGTTATAGGAATTCCGGGATCTTCGTTTGACTTTTTGAAAATCAAAACTTTTTTTTCTGTATGGGGCCCCTATATACAATCATTGCCTCATCGTTTCCGCAGCTCTCTCCTCAATCGCTTGGGGGATGTGGCCTTTCCTCCTACTGGGGGCTTTTGATATGGTGGTTCTGACTGGTGCATACACACGCACTTTCATGCTTTTCTCTTTCTTTTTCACTGCATGACTGGGGGAAGGGAGGGTTTGGGTAGGTGGGCGAGGGTTTGGGAGGGCCAGGAATTAATGGTCTAAGAAGGGGTTTCACTGGGGTTCAAAATAATCCAGGGTCCTGGTGTGTTATAATGTTCCTTTAGATTATTCCTCTGTTGGGCTTGTCGAAGAGTTATTTATTCTTTTTGTATAGTCATCTCTTGAGGTTGTGGGAGATAGGGGGTGGGTGGAGGTGACAACAGCAGTTAATATTATTAATTCCAAGCAGGCAAATAGAATAAATGTTTAACCAACTTTATTTCAAAAGCACTTTCCTACCAAACTTTCAGCAAATCAATTAAAACCTATCTCTTTGATAAATTTCTCTGACTCCATTTCTGCCTTGATGTATCTTTAAAATATTTCCAGATAAATTTGATTAATCTTAACATGCTAATGTAATTTAGAAAGTTGTTTTTTTTTGTAATATCGCTGTCTATATAGTCTCTTCCTCTGTAAACTGCTCTGAACTGTTTGTGGTATTGTGATATGTAAAAATAAAATTATTATTATTATTTCAAATCTAAAAGAATTTCAAGGGTTTTGAGACAATGGAGGACTATTACATTACATTAGGGATTTCTACTCCGCCATTACCTTGCGGTTCAAGGCAGATTACAAAAGAGTTAGAGAGGGTGGGTTACAAAAAGATATCTGGTCCTTTTCTGGGAAAATAAAGAGCAGAGCGGTGTGAAAGATGTTTCAGATTAACTGGGATCAATAAAAAAGGGGGTTGGGGGTTGGTGACAAACCAAAGTAAGGTAAAATGCTGAGAAAAGAATAACAAAGAAAGACTTTTTTTCTTGCATTGTGGAGTTCAATTACTTAAGAATAAGAGAAACTCAGAATGATGTTCACCTGTAGGAATTTTTGCAGAATAGATGGTTTGATATTTATTAATTTCAGTGCTTCTATTCTTGAGAAGGTTTCTTGCTGCTTGCATCTGAAAAATGTCTTCCGGACAATGGTCCTCGTTGACTGGGAGTTTTCCCCATTCTCTTTTCCCTTGCAGACCCTTGAATCATTGAACAGTGGGAAGCCCTTTCTGCAAGCTTTCTACGTGGATCTTCAAGGAGTTATAAAGACGCTGCGCTATTATGCAGGCTGGGCAGACAAGATACATGGCATCACAATACCTGCAGGTCAGTGGAGTTTTATGAATGGTGAAACTCCTCATCAGCATCCTTTGGCTTTTCTCAGGGTTCCAAAACACTGCTGAATTTTGGCATTATCTGCATTTCCTGTATGTGGTAAGACTTGCTGTAGGTTATCCCAGTGTTTGGTAATCTCTCTCTACATGGTTTCCCCTTTCCTTTTTATCACTGTGTACCTGTCTAGCCAGTACAGGAGCAATGTTCCATATAAAAATTGGGTAACTGTGCAGCAAAATTTAAACTACTTTAGCACATAAGGAGGCCCATTACTCAGCTGCAAAATTGCTTTAATCACAGTGACACCCCAATCTGCTGACGTTCCATTGCAAAATCGAAGAACTTCCATCCCCATGTACTGAAGGCAATCAGCTTTTTGCATTGATACTTCATAGTTTTCAAGTTCAAGTTTCAAGGTTTTCTTAAAATTTGATACTGTCGTTTATCCAACTTCTAAGCGAGATGCAAATAAAATATAGGGGGGGGGGGTAGAACAAAATCTAAAAAGTAAAAACGCCAATAACAATGCAATTAAAAAGGAGCATTAAACAACTAAGGCAAATGGCGTGACTATTATTAAAGAAGAAACAAAAAACAATGTGGAGAAATGATGTTCTTGAGATGGACTTTATTAATATTAAAATAATATTAAAACTTGGCAAACCACATAAAAAACCTCTAGGACGCAGTCCGTTGAAAAGCTATGGACCCTGGACCCAACCCGCTCCGTGTTTCGACAGAATGTCTTCCTCAGGGGTCCTATGAATAATATTATAATGAGTTTCATGCCATAGTATCCTGTGTGCATAAAGACATCACTAGATAGTACGTGACAATTATTAAACAAATAAGACAGAAGGAAGATGTGGAGGAAATACAATTCGTGTAGGATAGAAAACAGTTAAGGAGGCCCAAACACGTGGTTGTATGTGTTGGTACTTGATTGTTTTTTTAGTCTGTACTGCTGAATTTGCTCGGCAGTTAAGAGACATTTTGTACGCATTAGCAAAGCATACATTGATTGTCAGTGTGAAAAAGGGTAAGGTACAATGGAAAATTATACAATTTTTAAAAGATAATTTTTCTAATCAAGTCATCATTGCCATTGTTCAACTCATTACTGTAGTCCTGCATGTCTTTGACTTATCAAGCTGTCTCCATCAACTTTTTGTTGAAAGCTTTGGGTCAAAGAGCAACTGCTTATCTTTATTCCTAAGTACGATTCGGCAGTAAAATTATTCAAGCAAATACAATAGAGACTCGGTAAGAACTAATGAGGAAGTACCACAGCAGAACATGTCAGTTCAGTGCTCCAGTGATCATATCTGAAGTGTTATTGCAGTTACAAATATTCATGGTCAGCTTAACCATTAGGTTAACTAGGAGGTTACCTGAGGTGGCAGCTTCTGGGAAGTGGCAAGGCACTGGAAAATGGAACAGCAAGTGAGTTGATTAAATTTTCAGATGACACTGCTCATGAAAAGAATCTAGGTGTCATTGTTGAGGATACATTGAAACCCTTAGGTTAATATGTGGCGGCGGCAGCTACGAATACAAAGAGAATGTTCAGAATTATCAGAAAAGGAATGGAAAACAAAGATGAAAATGTTATAATGCCTTTGTATTGCTTTATGGTACAGCCACACCTCGAATACTGCATGCAATTCTGGTCGATGTATCTCAAGAAAGAAATAGCAGAATTAGAAAAGGTAGAGAGAAGAGCGACAAAAATGATGAAAGGGATGGGACAACTTCCCTATGAGGAAAGGTTAAAGCGGCTAGGGCTCTTCAGCTTGGAGAAGAGACGGCTCAGGGGAGATATGATAGAGGTCTATAAAATACTGAGTGGAGTGGAAAGGGTAGATGTTAATAGCTTGTTCACTCTTTCCAAAAATACTAGGACTAGGGGACATATGGTGAAGCTACTAAGTAGTAGATTTAAAACAAACCAAGTTTGTTTTTCCCACCAAAGTTTGTCCTGCTTATACTGTGAATGTTAAATTGTAACCTGTTCTAGACTCCTTTGGGAGGACGGGCTAAATAAATGAATAAAGAAAGAAAGAAAAAAGAAAATATTTCATTACTCAATATGTAATTAAACGCTGGAATTCAATGCCGGAGAATGTGGTGAAATCAATTAGCATAGCAGGGTTTAAAAAGGTTTGGATAATTTCCTAAAAGTGAAGGCCATAGGCCATCATTGAGATGGCTCGGGGAAATCCACTGCTTATTCCTAGGATAAGCAGCATAAAACCTGCTTTATTCCTTTGATCTTACCAGGTACCTGTGAACTGAGTTGGCCACTGTTGGAAACAGGATACTGGGCTTCATGGATCTTCGGACTGTCCCGGTATGGCAAGTCTTAAGTTCTTATGAAGCCATGTAACGGACACAGGAGAAAATGGAAAGAACAGCAAAGGTGACCTCTGTGTTCAACAGGATTTATTTATTCATTTACATAAAGACTCAACACTTTGTTTCACTAGCTTCTTTTAGAAGACGTCTATGCGAGCTTCTTGGTTTTATCTAATCTTTGAAACTCATTAAAGTGACACTATATCAAGGTCATTTTTCTTCGAGATAATAGGGACCATAGAATAAGATCTAGACTTCTGTCAAGACTCCTGATGCAGGTCGTTTAGGCCGAAACACATACATTTCAAGTCTTTATGTGATTGAATAAATAAATCCTGTTGAACACAGAGGTCGCCTTCGCTGCTCTTTCCATTTTCTTATGAAACTATGCACGTTTGTTAAGACATATGTGGACAGTGAAAAATTGCAGGAAGACCTTAGGAAATTGGAAGACTGGGCTTCCAAATGGCAGATGAAATTTGATGTGGACAAATGCAAAATGATGCACATTAGAAAGAATAATCCAAATTGTAGTTACCATAGGCTAGGGTCCACCTTGGGAGTCAGCACCCAGGAAAAAGATCTAGATGTCATTGTAGACCAGGGCTGCCCGAGATCTACTGGCAGGCTAGGCTTTCAGGATATCCACAATGAATATGCATGAGAAAGATGTGCCTGCACTGCCTTCTTGGTATGCAAATCTCTCTCATGCATATTCATTGTGGATATCCTGAAAACCTGGCCTGCCGGCAGATCTTGAGGACCAGACTTGGGCAGCCCTGTTGTAGACAATATGCTGAAATCATCCGCTCAATGTGCACTGGTGACAACAAAACAAACAGGATGCTAGAAATTATTAGAAAAGGGAAAGTAAATAAGACCAAGAATACTACTGTAGAATGCCTCTGTATCACTCCGTGGTGCGACCTCACTTTGAATATTGCGTTCAATTCTAGTCACCATATTTCAAAAAAGATATAATGGAATTTGAAAAGGTTCAATGAAGAGACCAAAATGAGGAAAGGTTAAAGAGATTTGGGCTCTTTAGCTTAGAAAAGAGATAGATATGATTGAGGTCTACAAAATCCAAAATGGTGTAGAACAAGTGAATCGATTTTTACTCTTTCAAAAATTACAAAGACTAGGGGACACTCAGGGAAGTTAATTTTGCTTCTGGTTTTTAAAATAAACCTTATAATACTGGTAAACTGACTGAAACCCTGGGAAAGCTTTTTTTTTTTTTTGTTTAGTTTTTGCTGTGGATAATTGAGCAAACTTTGAAAGGTCTTGGTTGAAAGGAATTTAGCTTTCAGCAGGGAAAGACTGAATTACTAAACAACAAAATGGCTCTTACGTGCTACTGAAGTGAGGTCTATCCAATAATTGGCATGCAGTGGAAGCACATGAGGGGCAATGCAGGGGTTGAAGGAGGGGGGATTAGCTGGCTCTGTTTTAGCAGGGCAAGCAGATTCAGTCCTAGATTTGTATTGAGCCCCATTGTATTGAGGGGCTTGTAGGGCTGATTTCCCTAATGACAGTGGAATCTGGAAATTGTAGCTGCAGTCTCTCTCAGCTTCTTTACTTCACTTCACCCTCTTAATGCTCTTCCTTCATGTCCACTTACACCAAACTGGATTGGGGGGGAAAAAAAACCAAAAAAAACAACAACCCCAAAACAACCCAACCATCAAGTGCATCAAGCTCATCTGACTGGTTTTTCTGCTGTTGGTGGGCTGATCCTTCGATTTTAAATTTATAAATCACTATGGTATCTTTTCAGATAAAGTGGGATGTTGAAATGATCATCCAGATCTGTCTCAAGGATTGTGGCATCCTGAGCCAACTTTTGCTTTAGCACTCCCTTCATGCATTGGTCTCCTAGCCATCCATTAAGTCTGCATCTGCTCCCAATCAGCTGTTTGACTGTATCACCTCCTTTCTAGCCGGCTCCTCTCCTCCTGTCCACATAACTCCAACTCAGCCCAATGATCTGGAGGGTGATGAGGGCAATGCACACTAAATAGTCATGAATTCAGCTCTCGTGCTTTGGCAGATATTTCAGATTTTCTTTTTTTTTTTGTAACTGTTTATTTATGACAAGAGAAAAACAGCACAGCAAAACATCAGGAATATCCAACAACAATACAGGCAGGCAATCTGCAGATCAACAAATCTCCTGATGTCGCCCCCCCACCCCCTCCCCCCCTCCCCCCCTAGTGACAGCACCATGCTCCCCCCAAAAACCCAAGAACACCACCAATAGGCACAATTACACCCCAACGTGAGGAAAAGTAGAAAAATCAGAAAAGAAAAGAAGTGGACCAAAGGTCACAGACCCCCAATAAGAACCCCCAGAAGAAGACACACCCCCACAAAACCCATCCGGCCGAAGCCAATAACTCAGCTGACAACAGAACTATTCCTCCCCAAACCCTCCATTGCCAGGTATCTCCCCCAAATATCGTTATATTGCTGCCATTTTCTAGTCAACAGGGCCGAGAGCCGATATTTCTCACACACCCATCCCAATTTCTCTCGCACCAGAGCCAAAGTAGGTGAAGCAGTACTGCGCCAGTGTTGAGCCACAGTCAGCCTAGCCGCTGTAAAAGCCAAGCGCACCAATCTATCCTGGGTGTCATCTACCCCTCCAGAGGGAAACCCCAACAAAGCCACCTCAGCTCTTTTCGCGAGAGGCACTTGAAGGAGAACCCCCACATACTTAAACACCTGGCTCCAGAAGTCTTGAATGGAGGGGCAACTCCACCACATATGAAAGAATGTTCCCCGCTGCCCACATCCCCTCCAACAGAAGTCTGTGCCCGTAGCGGACATCTTGCTCAGAGTCACTGGGGTGAGATACCAGCGCACCAGCATTTTAAGCGCATTCTCCACCAACATAGGGGCTACAGCTAAATGATGTATCCTATACGAAATAGTTTCCCACAGAGATGCCTCAAACACCTGCCCCAAGTCCCCTTCCCAAGCCAGTAAATACGGAGGCTTCCGGTCTTTATCCTGATGCACCCATTTATACAGCAGCGAAATGCAACCTCTACGCACTGAGGACCCCAAAAGCTGCTCAAAGTCAGAACAGCTATAAGCTGCAACATCTGCCCTTTTAGCCTTCTGCAAATAACTTTTCACTTGTAGATACGGGAAGAGGTCCTTAGAATCAAGCTGATAAAGCTTTTGGATCTCTGGAAAAGCACAAATGGACTCTCCCTCTATAAATTGGCCAAAGTACTGCAACCCTTTCCTTGCCCACCGCACAAATATCCCCCCATCTCTGCCCGGTACGAAATCAGAGGCAGTGCACAAAGGTAAATGATGCAACCCCTTACTACGACCCAAGAGTTTGCCAGCCTCTCCCTTCCACACCCTCATTGTCCAATTAGTAAACGGGTTAGAAATGCTTCCCAACTCCCGTGCCCCCAAGTCCCCCCACATAAGCGACCCTAGGGTACGAGCCCCTCCCGAGCCACTCAAAACTCCCTGCTCTACCTGCACCCACAACTTCAAAGATGGCGCATGCCACTCCACTCCCGCTCGGAGTTGAGCCGCGCGGTAATAATGCTCCAAATGGGGGAGTCCCAGACCCCCTTCCGCTTTAAACTTGAACATGGCCCATTGAGCCACCCTGGGTCGTCTACCTCCCCACACGAATCGTAAAAGGTTCCGCTGCCATCGGAGAAGATACTGTCTAGGGACAGGCAAAACCTGAAAAAAATATAAGAACTTCGGCAGTACCAACATCCTAATAACCTCCATGCGCCCCATCCAAGACACATATAATGAGGCCCACCGATCCATATCCCTAGCTAGGGATGCTACCAAAGGAATATAGTTAAGCTGAAATAGGGATGTCCAATCCACCCCCAACTGAATACCCAGATATCGTATAGGGCCCTTAACCCACCGAAAGGGCACCACCCTCTGAATACACGGAATATCCACTACCGGGACCGATATATTAAGTATCTCCGTTTTTGTCATATTGGCTTTAAAGCCTGATAAAGCCCCATAGTCTGTCATAAGATCCTGAAGGGATCTAAGGGACTCCGCCGAGCCCTCCACAATTGCTAAAATATCGTCAGCAAATAAGGACAATTTATGCTCACCCCCTTGAACCCGTACGCCCTTCACCCTAGAGGCTAGTCGGATCTTTTGCGCAAGAGGCTCAATCACCAAAGCAAAAAGCAAAGGTGAGAGCGGACAACCCTGTCTCGTTCCCCGCCTGAGCTCAAAAGGAGCAGAGTATACCCCATTAATTTTCACACACGCCAGAGGTCCGTTATACAAAGACAGAATCCAAGACACATATCTGGCCCCCAGACCTACATGGTGAAGAACTGCCTCCATAAAACGCCAATCCACGCGGTCAAAGGCCTTCTCGGCATCCACCGCCACTGCTACCCAAGGACCTCCACTGCGTCGGGCCTGCCAAATCAAGTTCAAGACTTTGCGGATTCCATCTGCCGCCTGCCTTCCCCCTATGAATCCCACCTGATCTGGGTGAATAAGTGTCGGCATGTGAGGGGATAAACGATCAGCCAGCACTCGAGCCAGAATTTTGGTATCAATACCCAACAGTGAGATAGGCCTATAGCTCCCACTCTGAGTGGCATCCTTCCCAGGCTTTGGTAAAATCGTGATCCCAGCCAGCCGCATATAAAAGGGCAATTGGGCTCCCTCTCTCAGATTATTGTATAAACGCACCAACAATGGAGCCACCAATGTAGACATCTTCTTGTAAAACAACCCCGTGAACCCATCTAAGCCCGGTGATTTCCCCGGTCTCAATTGTCTAATCACATTATGTACCTCCTCCAATGTAATGTCCTCATCCAGCCCCTGCGCTTCACAGGCCGTAAGGGATGCCAAGCCCAAATCCTGAAGATACTTCCCAATTTCTTCCCCCGACCCCTGACTCTCTGGCGTATAAAGCTGCTGATAGAATTCACGAAATCGTGCATGAATAGCCCCCTCAGCTGTCAATGTTTGTCCCGAGCCATCCTTAATAGCCATAATATTAGACTGCGTCTGCTGCAGGCGCAGACGATGAGCCAGCAATTTCCCCGCTCTATTACCAGATTCAAAGAACCTTAAACGAAGACGTTCAAGATTGAATTGAATCTCCTCATCCTCCATCTTCCCCAATTCCGCCCGAACTTCCCTTATCCGAAGCCCAAGGGGAGCTCCCCCCTGGCCCCTCTTATGTTGATCTACCAGTTGACGTAAAGTCTCTCTCAGACTCCGTTCCTTTTGCAATTGAAGCCTCTTTTTATGAGCGGCCATAGAAATAAGCTCCCCCCGCAGTACGGCCTTCAAACTTTCCCATATTGTTATCGGAGAGTAGGAATCAACATTATTATGCTCCAAAAAGTCCTCAATAACCTGCTCCACCTTGCGGACCATCTGCGGATCTTTCAATAAACTATCATTCAATCTCCAGTAGTGATCCCCTACTCTCGAAGCTCCCCATCGCACATCCATCCAAATGGGAGCATGATCTGACCAGCCAATGTCCCCAATGGAGGACCCCAGTAGTCTACCCCCCCATCCCTTATCCAGATATAGCATGTCAATTCTAGTATAGACCCCATGAACAGGGGAGTAGTATGTATAATCTTTATCCAGGCAATGCTGAGATCTCCACCCATCTACAATATTGAGTACGTCAACCAAGTGTCTAAGGCGTTTCCTATCGGACTTAAGCCGGTCCCCTCCAACCCCCGTAGAGTCCCACCTGGGATTCATAACTAAATTAAAATCCCCTCCCACAATCACCGACCCCTTATTAACCTGCAGTACCTTGGCCAATACCTCATCGAAAAAAGAACCCTGTTTAGAATTCGGGGCATATAAATTCACCAGGGTGACTACCTCCCCATTTATCTGCCCCACCCAAATCACCCAGCGCCCCCTCTCATCCCTCCATTCCCCTTCAGGCACGATCTTAAGACGTTTAGCAAACAAAATGCCCACCCCTGCCTTTTTCCTTTCTGTCCTATTAGAGGCCCAGACCCTTCCCGGATATTCTCTATATTGTACCAGCTTCTCCCCAGGGCGCACAAAATGAGTTTCCTGAATGAAGCTGATATCAATACGCAGCCTTTTCAACTCCTTCAACAAAAGCTGGCGTTTACGTGGCATATTGAGGCCCTTAACGTTAAAACTGCCCAATCTCAAAGAATCAGGTCCCATGACCCAAGAATCCTACCCCACACCCTGCACCCCTCTTCCCCTTCCCCCCACTCCAGATCCAAAAGCCCATGCTGTCACCTACCCATCCCCCTATCCCCACCCCCCACCAGCCCCACCCCCCTCCCAACCCTCCCCATATCCACCTGCTCCTCAGCCCTTCCATGACTCCGGGTGACCCCCCCCCAGCTCATGAACCCCTCATCCATTCCCCCTCCCCTCCCCAGCCCCCCAACAAGCATTCATCCTCAGTCCCACTCCCATAAGCACCCTCTCACACTCACCCCCATGAAGAAAACCCCTCACATCCAACCCCCCACACAGTCCCAGCCACACATCTGCCCAGTCAAGGCATTGACAGTCCCAAGTGTCCAAGTGCAGCCAAGCAGGATCCGCCATTGTTCACTCGCCACTGCTCACTCGCCAGTGCCATTGGAAGGTCCAGCTCCGCTTCTTCCACATGGTTCCTCCACCTCTCGACCACCAGCACCCGGCTTTCGGGACCTGGTCACACGCTCTCTCCAGCGAAATTTCTCTGACTGCTGGGTCCCTTGCCGGTCCGACATCAGAACCTCTCCAGTAAGGATCCCCTCCTTCCGCAACAGTTTGCCAGCCTCCGCTACAGTGGTCACTTTCTTATGGACACCGTTAATAGTGAGAAGGAGCCCAAAGGGGAACAGCCATCTATATCTGAGGTTGTTCTGCTTCAGGATCATCACGATCGGGCGAAACTCTCTCCTGCGTTGCAAAGTAATAGCAGAAAGGTCCTGAAACACCTCCACTTTATGGGTCTTCCACTCAAACGACCCCAGATCACGGGCCTTGCGCACCATCCGCTCCTTGTCTGCATAATTGTGGAGACATGCAATAATGTCCCTTGGATAGTCATCTCGCTTGGGTCCCAGTGTGCGATGAGCCCGGTCCACTTTCAAGACCCCACTGGGCTCTCCGCCGTCGTCAGCCAGGGAGAAGAGAGAGTGATATATCTCCTGCACCACCTTCACCGCATCTGCATAATTCGCCGATTCTGGTACACCGCGGATGCGGACATTATTCCGGCGGGACCGGTTTTCCAAATCCTCCACCCGGTGGTAACAGTCCTGCCAGTCCTTTTGGGCTGCCTCAAATGCCCCACTCAAATTGTGTACCACCTCCTCCTGCTCCCCCATTCTCCTTTCAGTCTCCTCCACTCTCCCCATGAGGTCGGCTATGTCCCTCTTGATTTCCTTCACTGCGTCCCGGATTTTCCCTTTGACACCAGCAACTTCCTGCTTAATGTCGCAGACCCATTGCTGGAGGTCTGCTTTAGTCACAGCTGCGGAAGAGGAATCCATTCTCCGCAGTCTCGGAGAAGACCCCCTCTCCGACTCTTCATCGGACCCGCTCTCCCCGGACTCACGCTGGGACGCGCACGAGGCTCCGCGCGACTGGCGCAGGCCGCTCTTTTCTGGCGCCTTCTCGTGCGGTCTCCCTTCGTCGGGTTTCTTTTTAGACGGCATATTCCGAAGCCGCTCAGCTGCACTCGCACAGCTCACCGGGTGCCCCGCTCGCTACCGCGGCTTGCCTGCTCCTGATCGGGGGAACGTTCGCTCGAGGATCAGAGCTCCGGCTCTAACCCGCCATTCAGGGTGATGACGTCACCGGAAGTCGATATTTCAGATTTTCATATGTATAGAAGGGTCTTAACCTGTAGTTCCTTTGAAAATGAATCTCCAGTACTTTTGCTGATATGAGAGTATCTTTGATTTGTGAGAGGTTATTCATTAATCGATAGTAGCTGTGGTCACATTTACCATTCTTTATGATCTTATCTCCTCTCTTCCTCTCTTAACCATCCATTTCTCTTCCACCAGTCCCCCATCTTCTGTCATTTAGGGGGAAAATTAGACTCAGAAGTTTACGAAAATACTTCTCTATAGTAGAAAATGTGGTGGATATGTGGAACAACCTCCTGGAGGAGGTGGCGGAGATGAGGACTGCATCTGAATTAAAGAAAGCATGGAACAAGCATGTGGGATCTCTTAGTGTGAGAAAGTGATTTAAATGGATGGGCAATATGGCCTTTCTCTTTAGCTGGCTATGATTCTGGACCACTTTCTGACCATCCTAGTCCCTCAGTTTTTTGCTTAGGTGTCAGGCATGCGAGATTGCTCCGCCCAGCTGCTGATGTCAGTTGCCGTGGGGATTTAAAGAGGCATGCTAGTGGTGTGCAGATGCTTGGCATGCCATCTAAGGTACACGCCAAAGCCAAACTTCTTAGTGTATTTCTGTGCACAGCGACTGGCACAAGAACAGGTGCCCTGATATTTTAAGAGGTTCTTTTTTAGTCTTATATTTATTGTTAAGTTTTATTCTTTGAAAATGTATTGGTTTTACAGTATATGCAGTTTTATGCTTGCCTATGGTAGGGTGGGGTTTGGGCTCAACACCTGAAAGTTGTATAGCGTGGAAGCTGCTGCTTACAATTACCGATCCAGCGGGCAAGCAGGAGTTCGAGGCAGGAGGCCGATCCTGCAGGGGCGTTGAGCCGTTTCCGCCCCCACCCCCCCCCGAGTCCAGCGGGGGCCGACTTTTAAAAGAGAGCAGCGTGGAAGCTGCTGCTTACAATTACCGATCCAGCGGGCAAGCAGGAGTTCGAGGCAGGAGGCCGATCCTGCAGGGGCGTTGAGCCGTTTCCGCCCCCACCCCCCCCCCGAGTCCAGCGGGGGCCGACTTTTAAAAGAGAGCAGCGTGGAAGCTGCTGCTTACAATTACCGATCCAGCGGGCAAGCAGGAGTTCGAGGCAGGAGGCCGATCCTGCAGGGGCGTTGAGCCGTTTCCGCCCCCACCCCCCCCCGAGTCCAGCGGGGGCCGACTTTTAAAAGAGAGCAGCGTGGAAGCTGCTGCTTACAATTACCGATCCAGCGGGCAAGCAGGAGTTCGAGGCAGGAGGTCGATCCTGCAGGGGCGTTGAGTCGTTTCCGCCCCCCCCCCCCCCCCCCCCCCGAGTCCATCTAGCCCAGCTGTTGAAGCCACAGCCCTCGTCCTATTTTACGTCCTATTTTAAGTCCATCCTTATTTATATGTTAAAGTCCGTTAAATCGTAAAAAATCTGAATAAGTTATTGCAAGGTTTATCTCCACAATAACCTGTACCGACTGATAAGTTGTTACTACTGTCTATCTCCATAATAACATGTACAGTCTGATATGCTGTTAGCACTATTTATCTCCATAATAATCTGTTTAGTCTTATAAGTTGTAAGCACTGTAATCTGTTGAGGCTGATAAGCAGATAGTATTATCCAACTCCTAAACAATCGATACATCTTCCATATTGCCTGATAAGTTGATAACAATGTTTATTCCAAAATAACCTGTATAGCCTGATAAGTTAATAGTACTGTCTACCCCCCACATCCTGACAAGCATTGACAAACCGATACTGCTGACACTCTTATACTCCTCTATTAGCTCTCCTTTTCTTACAAATACCTGAAAGCACTCCCCCGATCCAGCAGGGACCCCCACAATCTCAAAGAAGTGCTCCTCATCTCTCAACAGTGGGAAGAAAAGCTAACCCATCCCTGAACTCACCACTGAGGGTCACAGACGCTACAGAACAAACAACCCTCATCCCCTAACCTCCCAACACCTCCCAGAACCTTGCACCACACACCAGTCACCAAATAGCAGAGTCTCCTACACCTTACACAAAAATTCACTATGCCCCCCAATATCTCTACAAGCATACTCCTACAATTACTGCTCTTCCTTCTCCTAACCAACAGAAAAACAGAAGGTTATCATACATTCTCTATCCCAACCTTAACAGAATCCCACAGGCCCCCCCTACCTACCAGAAGACTTCATTCGCCTAGAAATTTGATAGAATGCCCCTCACTCAACCACATCAGCATACCAACCATCTGGGGAAAAAGACCACCCACAAAACCAAAAACAGAAAACCTCAACCGTCATCCAAAAACCAAAGAAAATCTCCTCCAACCAAACAGCTCACCAACTCCCCAAACTCTCAATATCTCTTTATCATGCGCATACATGAACATCAGATCAATATGCACAAAAGCAGATCTTATTAAGGACTGGATAGTTAAAAAACAACTAAGCTGCTTATTCCTAACCGAAACCTGGCTAACCTCAGAATCCGATCCCATCATCACAGAACTATGCCCAACGGGTTACAAAATAGAATTGATCTGTAGGAAAAAAAAAGCGGGGTGGAGGTCTTGCCATCATACTCAAAAACAACATCAATATAAAGACTCTAGACAAACACTCCACACCACACCTAGATCTCCTAGCCTGCCAACTATCCGAAGACTCACTTGCCGGAACATTAACATGCATCCTCTGTTACTCAACACCAGGAAAGTGGAATGATAACGAACAAGATATTGAAGAATTTATTTACCAGAATTCCCTTACATCACCTCACAACCTAATCCTAGGAGACATAAACCTCCATCTTGAAGATCACACCTCTAAACAAGTAATAAATCTTCTCTCATACCTCAAAGCACTGAACTACCAGATCCTTAACCCCCAACCCACACATGAAAAAGGCCACCAACTAGATGTCGCTGCTTACATGACCCAACACCCTCACAAACCCGAAATCCTTATCTCAAATGGGGCCTGGTGCCCCTCACTCTGGTCAGACCACTACAAATACACCTTTAACATCAACTGGCCTCAAAACATTATCAAACAATCTCCAAAAAAAAACCTCCTTCAAAATACGCCAAAAAATTGAACCCCTCACATTTTGGGATAAAGCAGACCAAGCCATCACCAACACAACCCCCAACGAATTCATATCCCATTGGCGAACCATAAGCGAAACCATCCTGAATGAACTAGCCCCAGAAAAACTAAAATTTAAAATAAGTAGACCTTCTGATAAATGGTTCGATTCCGAACTCCTCCAAGCAAAAAAGCTCTGCAGACAACTAGAGAGAGACTGGAAAAAAAATAAGAGCTCAGAACACACTAAAACAGCATGGAGAAATCAAATAAACCAATACAAAATCAAACTCAAGGAAAAACGGAAAGCCTACTACTCCAAAATGATAGGCACAAAAATCCCAGACACAAAAAAACTATTCAATCTAGTAAAGAACCTCACTGACACCAAACCTTACCTGGCCACTCAAGGTATCCACCCACCGACAGCCATCCAACTAGCAGATCACTTCAAAAATAAGATCACAAATATCAGAGCTGCATTCATAAACACACCCACCCATCTCGAAAAAATAATAACAAACCCAACAACTGATGAAGCCATCGTAGCAGACAGATGCTGGTCCAACTTCCCAATCCTACTTTGGTCGGATATGAACAGACTCTACAATAAATACAGCCATGCATCCAGCGAACTCAATAATTGCCCCACCTACCTGTTATCAAACGCCTCCACCACATTCAAAACCAACTTGATGCTATGGATTCAAACCACACTAACAGAAGGCCAATTCCCACAGGATTTAGGAGAGATTATAATCACTCCTATCATAAAAGATCACAAGGGCCCAATAGATAACCCCTCCAACTACAGGCCTATCGCTTCAATACCAATGTATGTCAAAATAATAGAAGGCCTTGTTACACAACACCTCACAAACTACCTGGAAAAACATAACCTACTTCACCACTCACAATCAGGTTTTCGAACCAACCATAGCACAGAAACACTTCTAATCTCACTCCTAGATATAGCCCGGCAACATATCAGTAAAGGAAAAAAGATGATACTAATACAACTTGACCTCTCTGCAGCATTTGACCTAGTTGACCACACCTTATTACTACAGATACTCGACGCCATAGGGATCTCAGGCAAGGTCTACAATTGGTTACAAGGGTTCCTCAAATCAAGAACCTACAGGGTAAAATACAACGATACCAAATCAGAGCCATGGGCAAACCCCTGCGGAGTACCACAAGGATCACCTCTCTCACCTACACTCTTCAACCTCTTTATCTCCTCCTTAGGAGCCACCTTAGATAAACTAAACGTCACATCCTTCAGCTACGCAGACGACATCACTATACTCCTCCCCTTCGACCCTTTAGAACCCACCACCACAGAAAAGCTGGATACAACCTTAGAAACAGTAGAAAAATGGATGATGGTTCACAAACTAAAACTAAACCCAGAAAAAACAAAATTCCTCCTGCTTGAAAAGGCTAAAACCCCTACCATCACA
Source organism: Geotrypetes seraphini (assembly GCF_902459505.1). NCBI lineage: Eukaryota > Metazoa > Chordata > Amphibia > Gymnophiona > Dermophiidae > Geotrypetes > Geotrypetes seraphini. Next base: position 47,125,876 of record NC_047097.1, read on the forward strand.
GAACTGATAATCAAAAACACCAAATACCCAATACAACTTGAACTAAAACTACTAGGAGTTACCATAGACAGATGTTGCACAATGCACTCCCAAATCAACAAGACGACACAGAAAGCCTTCCTAACCATGAGAAACCTACGCAAAATCAGAAAATTCTTCAACCAAACACAATTCAGACTAATAGTACAATCCTTAGTACTAGGTCTACTGGACTATTGCAACTCCCTATATCTCCCTTGTCCAGCCTTTATGATAAAGCAACTCCAGACCATACAAAACACCGCCCTCAGACTAATCTACTCACTTAGAAAATATGATCACATAACAGCTGCCTTCTTAGACTCCCACTGGCTACCCATACAAGCACGAATTCAATTCAAATTCTACTGCCTATTATTTAAAGCATTACACGGCTCTTCCCCATCCTACCTAACCAACCGCTTAAACCAGATCTCCTCAAAAAGACACAGAAGAACCCCTAACCCTTTCACCTTCCCCCCTTTCAAGGGCACACATCGCAAGAAAATGTTCGATAATCTTCTGGCAACTCAAGCAGCAAAACTCAACCAATCCGTCTCCAACCTGCTGACAACATCGGACGACTTCAAGACGTTCCGCAAAGAAATCAAAACCCTGCTCTTCAAAAAATTCATCCAAAAATCCTAACCCCCTTACCTACCACCAGCTCACTTCTCCAACCTCTCACCTTCACCCAGAAAATTCCAGTTACCCAAAAAAAAAAAAAAAAAAAAAAAAAAATTGCATCCTCACTGGAAAATGTCCAGTAATCTCATCTGAAATGTTTACATCTCTGGAAATGTCCAGTCAATTCTTTTGTAATCCGCCTTGAACTGCAAGGTATAGGCGGAATAGAAATCCGTAATGTAATGTAATGTAATGTATAGCATATATTCCAGTTAGAGTACATAAGAACATAAGCAGTGCCTCTGCTGGGTCAGACCAGAGGTCCATCATGCCCCCCAGTCCACTCACGCGGCAGCCCATCAGGTCCAGGACCTGTATAGTAATCCTCTATCTATACCCTTCTATCCCCTTTTCCTTCAGGAAATTATCTAATCCTTTCTTGAACCCCAATACTATACTCCGTCCTATCACACCCTCTGGAAGCGCATTCCAGGTGTCCACCACCCTTTGGGTGAAGAAGAACTTCCTAGCATTGGTTCTGAATCTGTCCCCTTTTAATTTTTCCGAATGCTAGTGGATATAGAAACATGGTAACATTTAATTCTATTACTAAAGTCTTTAATTTGAGAAATTGTGTATATTGCAATACTAATTCAATTCAAACAGTTATGGGAAGAGGTAATTAGTTATAAAACAAAAAATTACATCAATAGATCGCATCCACAAAATAGACAATTAGAGAAGATAACTTGTATAAGATCGATTTCCAATTCCTAGCTACCCATACCTGATTTTTATGTAAATATTAGATCAGTTAATAATAAGACACATATTCTTAGAGATCTTTTAGAAGAAAATCAACCAGAGTTTTCTCTATGTCAGAGGAGAGTTTTGACTCCCAAAGTTTTACATTAACCACGGCTGAAAAAATGAGGGGGAAGAACTCGCTTTGGTATATAAAGACTTTTTTAAAGTGGCAAAATTAGAATCTTTCATCCTTCCTGAAACTGAGATGTTAGTCTGTGAAATAAGTGATACAAGGGGATGCTGAAAAGTTCTCAGCCCAACCAATAAAGTTGAGCCAGTCTCCATTGAGGGCTACACTTAGTCTAGTGATTTTCCACTTTTTTCAATCCATCAGAAAAATATGTAATGAAAAAAGTAGAAAATCACTGGGCTAAGAGGCAAATTCTATAAACAGCATCCCGATTTTAAGCAGCGGTAGGCATCCTACTGCTGTCTAACCAGCCAATCGAGACACACTTTTTCTTTAAAAAAATCCCTGAGGCGGGCTGCCTACACTGTAGGCATCTGTCGTGAGTGCAAGGAGATGCATCGGGACATTTAAGCTCGCCAAAGGCTGGGAGTGAGTGTGATTTTGCCCAGAAGTGGCCTTGGGCAAGCTTAAGTGGCCCTAGGCTTCTCCCTAGGGCTGCAATAGATGCCTGAAATGTAGGACAGCAAAATGCTGGCCTACATGTCAAATAGATGCAGTTGCCGAGCTGATGACGGCAAGGAAATCTCCCTGCCGTGATCAACTGAGCGACCATGGCAGGAATACCCCCCCTTACAAAGTCAGCCGGCAGGAGGGATGCTCACACTCTCCCACCAGAACCCCTGAACCACCATGCAAATTTGGCCGGCAGGAAGGATCCTCACTCCCTCCCGTCTGAACCCTCAAAAACCCACCTGTGAAATAAACCAGGCGGGAGGGATGCCCACTCCCTCTTGCTCCAGAACTCCCCCCTCCCCCCAAAGCAAGCTGGGCAGGAGAATATGTCCGGGGAAATCCAGACATCTGGTAACCCTACTCCACAACCTTCCCACTATCGATTAGTGTACCTCAAAGCTCTGTCCTCGAATTGCTCCTTTTCTCATTCTATACTTGCTCACTTGAAGCGGTGATCTCCTCCCACAGCTTTCAGTATCACCTCTATGCCGACAACTCCCAGATCTACCTCTCTGCACCAAATATCTCTAATGAAACCCAGACCAGAGTCTCAGCCTGCATGTCCGACATCACCACCTGGATGTCTCACTGCCATCTAAAATTGAATATGGCTAAAACAGGGCTGCTCATCTTCCCGCCTAAACCCACCTCTCCACTTCCCTCGTTCTCCGTCTCTGTGGACAACACTCTCATCCTTCCTGTTTTGTCTGCTCGTAATCTCGGGGTCAACTTTGACTCCTCTCTCTCCTTCACCGCCCAGATACAACATATTGCTAAAACCTGCCATTTCTTCCTCTATAATATTACCAAAATCCGACCCGTCCTCTTTGAGCACACTACCAAAACCCATCCACACCTTCATCACCTCGCACTTAGACTACTGCAACTCACTACTCTCAGACCTTCCGCTTAGCCATTTTGCTCCCCTCCAATCCATCCAAAATTTAGCTGCATGACTCATTTTCCAGGAGAGTCGATTTATTCACGTTACCCCTCTCCTAAAGTCACTTCATTGGCTTCCCCTCCATTTCCAAATACAATTCAGACTCCTCTTACTGACCTACAAATGCACTCACATAGCTTCCCCTCACTATCTCTCTTCACTTATCTCCCATTATGATCCCCCCCTCTCCATGAGCTCCACTCAGCTGGTAAGTCCCTCCTTTGTGTGCGCTTCTCTTTGACTGCCAACTCCAAACTCCATCCTTTCTGCCTTACTACACCGTATGCTTGGAACAAGTTGCCCAAATCCTTAAGGCGGGCTCCGTCTCTGGCAGTGTTCAAGGCCCAATTAAAAGCCCACCTCTTTGAGAGTGCTTTCAACTTCTCTCTCCTTGGATTCTGCATCCCCAACCCTATATATCATCTAATTCTTACTTCACATTTAGGAAATCATTAAAGACCTATTTATTTTACAAATAAGAATATTAATTTTGATATATTTAAACGGGTGACGGAACAAAAGCGCGCCAGACAAACGGGCGCCGACAAATTGGAGTGGACAATTGAGCGTAAAACATCAGTGCGCTGCACAAAAACCTTATTTTAAAGGGCTCTGACGGGGGGGGGGGGGGTGAGAGAAACCCCCCACTTTACTGAATACTGTTCGTACTGCCGTGTTGGGGGGGGGGGGTGGTAACTCCCCACACATTATACAGAAAACTTAACTTTTCCCCTAAAATTTTAGATTGTACATAGATAGTGTGTTCTATGAAACCGTACCATGTGCTGAAATATCTCAGTATTTTCCTGCTGTGAACCGCCCAGAACTACTGGTTGGGCGGTATACAAGAAAATAAATTATTATTATTATGTCTGTCCAAGTTAGCTCTTCCGAGCAGGGACCATCTATAAATGTCAAAATGTACAGCGCTGTATACAGTAGTAGTAGTACCGTATTTTCGCGGATATAACGCGCACCCGTGTAAAACGCGCACACGGGTATAGCGCGCAGAAACCACAATATTATGTATAAAAACTTTTGTATACCGCGCTCACGGGTATAACGCGCATGCTGCCCGACTGTCCTTTCGCCCGCCCCGACTCTCCTCTGGCCACCCCGACTCTCCTTTCGCCCGCCCCGACTCTTCTCTGGCCACCCCGACTCTCCTTTCGCCCGCCCCGACTCTCCTCTGGCCACCCCGACTCTCCTTTCGCCCTCCCCGACTCTCCGTGCGCTGTCCCGACTCTCCGTTTACCCGCCCTGCCCTGCCCCCCCCCCCGGCAGGACCACTCGCACCCCCACCCCGAAGGACCGCCGACTCCCCGACAATATCGGGCCAGAAGGGAGCCCAAACCCTCCTGGCCACGGCGACCCCCTACCCCCACCCCGCCCGACGCCCGATTCACCCCCCCCAGCAGGACCGCTCGCACCCCCACCCCGAACGACCGCTCGCACGCGCTCCCACCCGCACCCGCGATCGGAGCAAGAGGGAGCCCAAGCCCTCTTGCCCGGCCGACTCCCCGACAATATCGGGCCAGGAGGGAGCCCAAACCCTCCTGGCCACGGCGACCCCCTACCCCCACCCCGCACTACATTACGGGCAGGAGGGATCCCAGGCCCTCCTGCCCTCGACGCAAACCCCCTCCCTCCCTCCAACGACCGCCCCCCCCAAGAACCTCCGACCGCCCCCCCAGCCGACCCGCGACCCCCCTGGCCGACCCCCACGACACCCCCACCCCCCTTCCCCGTACCTTTGCTAGTTGGCCGGACAGACGGGAGCCAAACCCGCCTGTCCGGCAGGCAGCCAACGACGGAATGAGGCCGGATTGGCCCATCCGTCCCAAAGCTCCGCCTACTGGTGGGGCCTAAGGCGCGTGGGCCAATCAGAATAGGCCCTGGAGCCTTAGGTCCCACCTGGGGGCGTGGCCTGAGGCACATGGGCGTCGGGCGGGGTGGGAACTATGTAGAAAAACTTTTGTATACCGCGCTCACGCGTATAACGCGCGAGGGGTATGCGCGGTAGGTAAAAACGCGTATAACGCGCGCGTTATATCCGCGAAAATACGGTAGTTGATTTATGCTGTTGATATTAAATTCTACACCCCATATTAGAAAACTGGGACAAATAAATTGCATAGCTACCATTGATTAATGAATAACATCTCACAAATCAAAGATTAATAGGAAGAGAACAAAATACCTTCTTTTGGCCCCTGAGGGTCATTCTTAGACTGATAGACAATTTCTTGTTGTTGACAACTCTCATCAATTTGAGTCATCAATAAAAGTACTGGAGATTCATTTTCAAAGGAACTACAGGTTAAGACTCTGATTCTCATAGAGCAGGGGTGTCAAAGTCCATCCTCGAGGGCCGGAATCCAGTCGGGTTTTCAGGATTTCCCCAATGAATATGCCTGAGATCTATTTGCATGCACTGCTTTCAATACATATTCATTGGGGAAATCCTGAAAACCCGACTGGATTGTGGCCCTTGAGGACCGACTTTGACACCTGTGTCATAGAGACACCAAAAGTTAGGTGACTGAAAGCAATAATAGCACTTTAACTCCCCATACTCATAGTCATGTATTCCTTGGTCATCCCTGTTTCCAAGCCTGAGTTGAACCTGTGATTGTTTTTTTTCTCTTATTTTGGGGCTAGGTTCCTTTTCCTGCTCCTAGTCCCTGACAAAGTCTTTTCTGTACTGGACAATTGTTTGAAGCTAAGAGTGAGTGGGGAGAAGTTTGCCAACAACAGGGTGGGAAGTTTGAAAACTGTCTTGTGTGCTTTTGAAGGCAAACCTAGTGGACTCCTCTTTACCCAGCCCTGCTACAATTTTAGGCTGGAGGCTTTATTTTGGATGTGTTTGCCCTAGAGATTGGAGTAAAAAGCCTATCTCTGGGAACTGTTTTTGAATGATATAAACTGGACTTACCTAAGCCCTGCTGGGGAGCAGACTTGGGAGGACAAGAAGCTATATTGTAAAATTGCTTTGTGAGAGGGCGAATCACTGAGAGAACTGTTTTATTTGGAATAGAAATCCTGAAGGCTGCCAGAGTTTTCCTCTGGCCTTGTTTTGTTTCCAGTTTTGAACATTGGTTTGTTGCTTTGAACTTTATGCCATTCTGACTTTTATTTTTGAGAAGTAAATTTTGCATTATTGCCATCCTAATCACTGTGTTTGAGTTTTTGATTCAGTTTTGTGGAAAACCTGCAGGGTGACTCCAGTCCGGATCGCACGCTAGTGTACTTTTGTCGGTAACCACTGAGAGTGCTGTTGAGCCGCGCGGGGCCTAGGGCTGCAGTGTGGTTCCGCGTTTCGACAAAAAGTCTTCTTCAGGGGTCCTTGGGGGGTCCTATAATGGTGAATGCGTGGGAAAGCTAATATGTGTCTCACTTCTGGCTCACCACATATTAGCTTTCCCACGTATTCACCTTTATAGGACCCCCCAGGGACCTCTGAAAAAGACTTTTTGTCGAAACACGGACCATGTTGGGTCCTGCATCCCTAGAGGACTAGGTCCTTTAAGGCTTTTATGTGGATTACTTTACTTTTATGTGGATGATTTTAGTGTACCTTTGGAACTTAGACATTTTCAAATAAAGTCCATTGAGGAACATCATCGTTCCACAGAGTTTCTTTTGATTTCTTCTAGATTTTCTTCTCTGTGGATAATTTGGGGTCATTTTATGGTTTTTCCACGTTTTTAAAAACCAATTAAAGACTAATTTTAAAAAATGTAGGCACTTACATCCACCTACAAAACAGACCACTTATGTCTCATCCACAGAAACTCCTAACGGTATCTATGGTGTGTGCCAAAAGTGACCATAGGCACTGGTAGGAGCCCCTGTGGACTAGGGGGACACTCGATGAAGTTACAGGGAACTACTTTTTAAAACCAATTGGAGGAAATATTTTTTCACTCAGAGAATGGTTAAGCTCTGGAACTTGTTTTTTTAATTTCAATTTATTATTTTCTTTAAGCAATTTTTAATTTCCCCTCCATTTTTTTTATTTCAATTTATTATTTTCTTTAAGCAATTTTAAATATTTTAAATATCTTTTTAATTTCTATTATTGTAAACCGACCAGATACTTGTGATGGTCGGTTTATCAAGCTATAAATAAACTTGAAACTTGCCAGAGTATGTGGTAAGAGCGGATAGTGTAGCTCAGGGGTCTCAAAGTCCCTCCTTGAGGGCCGCAATCCAGTCGGGTTTTCAGGATTTCCCCAATGAATATGCATTGAAAGCAGTGCATGCACATAGATCTCATGCATATTCATTGGGGAAATCCTGAAAACCCGACTGGATTGCGGCCCTCAAGGAGGGACTTTGAGACCCCTGGTGTAGCTGGTTTTAAGAAAGGTTTGGACAAATTCCTGGAAGAAAAGTCCATTGTCTGTTATTGAGAAAGACATGGGGGAAGCCACTGCTTGAAATATTGCAACACCTTGGGTTTTGGCCAGGTACTAGTGACCTTGATTGGCCACCGTGAGAACGGGCTACCGGGCTTGAACGACCATTGGTCTGATCCAGTAAGGCTATTCTTATGTTCTTATGATTCTCATGTTAAGTAGGCATTGGAAAAGTAGGCCATTAAACCCTGGCCTACATTTCCAGCATCTATTTTACACATGGCCTCAATTCTGCAACCAGTTCAGGTACCTGACTGACATGCAACCGGTGCTGTGGCCGATACTGGCACCATTTGCAGAATCTGATTCTTATAGTGTTGTTAAAAGGTCATTTCTAGTATAGAGAAAATTGAGACAAATTAGAAAGTATACTGATTCCTCACAACTAGCTTTAATTGTTCAGGAATTGATACTCTCCAGATTAGATTATTGCACTCAGTATACATGGGCTGTACTAAATCTTCGATTAGAAAACTGCAAGTTTTTCAAAACACCACAGCCAAACTTATGTTTTCTGCTGGAAAATATGACCATGTGACACCATTTTTTGGTCTCTTTACATTGGAAACCAGAATTAGGTTTTAATTGTGTATCTTAATATTTAAGATTTATCATGGCTGGGCCCCTCAGTACTTGATTCATTTTTATTTGGTCTCACCTTCTTTTAAGGCATTAGGTTATAATTATAGGAATTATATAAAAATAAATTTTCTGTCAGTTAAAGGAGTGAAATAGAAAAAACTGTTTGCTTCTTCTATCCTAGGGGTAGGGAACTCCAGTCCTCGAGAGCCATATTCCAGTCGGGTTTTCAGGATTTCCCCAATGAATATGCATTGAAAGCAGTGCATGAAAATAGATCTCATGCATATTCATTGGGGAAATCCTGAAAACCCGACTGGAATACGGCTCTCGAGGACCGGAGTTCCCTACCCCTGTTCTATCCTATATCAAGCAGTTGTAGCATGGAATAATCTTCCATTAGAGGTGAGGCAGATCTCTAATTACCTAATTTTTAGAAAGATGATTAAACTGGTTCTATTTGAGGAATATCTTTGCTGAAGATTTTGTTGGTAGGGTATGACTTTATTAATAATAATAATAACTTTATTTTTTCTATACTGCCACAATCTTGCGACTTCTAGGCGGTTTATAGTGAAGAGAGCTGTACAATCAGCGAATTACAGTGATTACAGAGTACATTTAGTGAGAAACATAATATTAGCATGTTACAGTGAAGAGGGCCGGACAGCCAGTGAATTTCAGAATACAAATGGCGAAAATGTCACTGAAAAGTCAGTGTCTAGGAGATAAATCTAACGAACGGAGCTGTCTTAATTTCTTTCCGAAAAGCACCGTAGGTCAGCCTGGCTTTGTTGATGAAATTGCCTAGCCAGGTTTGCTGTTTGCTAGCTTGAAATTTAAAGGTTCTGTCCATAAAGGATCTGTATTTGCAATCAGCGATCTTTGGATAGGCAAAGAGATTGCGATTTCTGGTTGTCCTCGTGGGGATGTATAGTTCGAAGTGTGGTAAAAGATAGGTGGGGGCCATTCCCCACATCAGTTTATAGCAAAAGCAAGATAATTTGAATAGTATTCGTGCCTCCATTGGCAACCAGTGTAGCAGTTTGTAGTAGGGACTAATGTGTTTGCTTTTCTTTAGTCCGAATATTAAGCGGACGGCCGTGTTTTGCACTATGACTAGCTCTGAATCAGGCCAAAGTTTAATTATGATGTAATAATCCTGGACTCGTAGAATGTGTTATCCGAATAGAGCTGTAGAGGTATTGTGCGGAATAGAAGAACTGAATTGTATTATATTATACCATTTTTTCTGTTTCTAAGTTATCAATGTGGGCTGCCATTGTTATTTTACTGCCAAACACAGTTATTAGTACGGTAACTAGGGCCCTTATTTCAAAAGCTCTGTGTTTTGGATCGCTGGCATTTAGATATTCATATTGCATGAACATCCAAATTCCAATTTTCTAAAGCCAGGATGTGGACATCTATACCCGCAGTTTCCCCTTCATATTCACTGGAGTTAGGGGGAAAGCCGGCCCGTGAATAAGAAACATTTGCGAATAACTTTAGGGCCGACTTTGACCCATCCCCGCCTCCCGGACTCCTCCACAACTTACTCTGACCCACCCCACCTCCAAGGCAGGGGCCTTGGTCTAGGCCATGGGTTGTCAGCCTGAGGCTCGCGAGCTACATGTGCCTCTTCTGCCATGTGTCTGCGGCCTCCTAGACCTCTCCACAACTTCTTTTTAAAGCCTGGTGGCCTAGCAGTGACACAGGGCAGGAGCGATCTTCCAAAGCTCCTGCCTCGTGCAGAGCTGCAAACATATATGGCTGCCTTGCGTTCTCGTAGTCTCACGAGACCACGGCAACTCTCAGCAGGAGCACAGAAAGATCGCTCTTGTCCCACTTCACCGCTAGACCACCAGGCTTTAAAAAGTAAGTTGTAGAGGGGTCTAGGAGAAGAGGCGCATGTAGCTGGCGAGCCTCAGGTTGACAACCCATGGCACCTGCCAGTGCCTACATGAAAAGTAGGTATGGTTAGGATGATTAGGGATGGTGTTTGGGCATGGAAAGCATCAGGCACTAGTATTTTAGGCGAGGAATACACTGGCCTAGTATACTAGCATCTAAGTTGTAGATGCCAACTGCCAGTTAACTCAATTTAGGCACTGGTAATAGGGTTACCAGACGTCCAGACTTCCCCGGTCATATCCTCCTTTTGAGGACATGTCCGAGGGTCCAGACGGCTTTTCAAAACCCGGCACTTTGTCCAGGTTTTGAAAAGTTTCCAACAAATCGCCTTTGGGCAGGAGGGCATCTGTGCATGCCATGGATGCCCTGTGATGATGCCACGTGCGCGTGACATCGTTGCATTGTATTCGCGCATGCACGGATACCCTCCTACCCGATGAGAGCAGGGAGCGGGGCTGGGGCGGAGCTAGGGTGGGATTGGGGGCGGGTCTAGGGCATAATGGGCAGGGATGGGTAGAACTGGGCGGGCTTGGGGTTGGTCTAGGGGTCTGGATTTTCCGTTTGGAAAATCTGGTAACCCTAACTGGTAGGCACGATTCTATAAACAGCACCTAAATTTGATTGACACGCAGTAGGCACTGTTTCCCTAGGTGCCTACTAATTTAAATGCCATTTATAGAATCTGTCCCACTATACATGTGAATCCTATATGGAACTCTTCCACTGTTTATGCTATAATCGTGCTGCATATGTAACAGGGTGAATCCCATATGGAATTCTGCCAAGATTCTGCACAGTAGTGATTTAATTTGATTTATGTGAGTGGGTGTGGCTAAACAGAAGGCCTGAAAAAAAGTCGCGATGGAACCAGACCTTAATGATTATGTTTGTTGGAACTGTCAACCGGATTATGTAAATTTTCTTTTTGTTGGTTATAATTCTTGCAACATCACAGCACAGAAGAGAGGAAGAACAATATTATTGTACTGTAATTTATATTACCTATACACAGATAAATAAACGGAAGCAGATGGAAATAAAGTGGCTGATTCAGGGTCACCCAAGGAGTCACTGGAAAAGCCAGAAGTTTATGCTGATTTCCAGCTCCTCCACCCTCTTGGATCCCTGGAGCAGGCCCTCCTCCCACTTATTTGTTTCATTGAGGGCCATCAAAGTCCCCACGAAGGGCGATCCAGTACCTTGAGTCTTTGTTGCTCTGCCAAGTCAAACTGGACTAACCGTGCTCATCTGTTTCAGATGGGGATTATTTTACATTCACAAGACATGAAGCCATCGGCGTGTGTGGACAGATCATCCCTGTGAGTATCTCTGCAAGCACCCGGTATTTATTTTCATTTGACTCAGCACTCTTTAAAGATGTACACAACACGGCCTTTGCAGCTGTGTAATTTCCATTTACCAAAAAAGAAATAAAAGCTGAGCTCATATTGCTGACATCTCTTTACCCAGCTTTTCAGCAAATGCTTACTTGGACAGGTTAATAGGGTTTTAGCCTTGTTCTTACCAGTGATGTTCTCAAGAAGTGGAATTCTCACAGTCCAAAAGGAAGATAAAAGAGCCTGGCATTAAATCTACTTACAGATGTATAAACCTAGTTCACAAAGATTACATTTGAGCCCACATTATAGTAAAAAAGAAAATAAACTGGAGTATGCACAGTATTATGGCTCAAAATCAATTTTCCTCAGTTCTCTTTTCTTTTAGTGAAATGGTATGGTATCATGTTAATCCACTTTCCAAGGTAATATATAGAAATAAAACAAACAAACTCCTCCCCCTAAAGGAAATAAGGTAATACTTTTTTTACTAGACTAACTCAAAGCATTTTATGATTTGCTTTCGAAGGTAACCCTTCTTCAGATCAACAAGGCCACTCAGTCTGTAAAGTCCCTCAACTGCACTTTACCCCATCACAATCTTATTGATTTAAAGAGGCTGTATTGCAATTTTATGTGTGCGGGTGTGTGTGTATATCTATCTGCAACCACAAAAAACAGGGAGGACTGGAGGGAAGTATAGTACAAAAATTCAAACATATCACTCCAAAATAAAAGCACCACACAAGCCAAGAAAGCGTGGAGGGGCATAATAAAAAAAAAAAACGTCTAAGTCCCTTTTTGGCCTAAACGTTGAAAGCAGAAGCAGGGAAAGTGTCCATAACCAAAACAAATGTCCTTGTTTTGATAATGGCCTGCCTCTACATTCAGCTGTTTAGACGCCCAGACCACCACTACGTCTACACTTGTACCCAAATGACGTCTACACTTATACCCCATAATGAACCAAAAAAACGCCTAAGCCCCAAACGTCCAACACAAGGGCTTTTAGGCAAAGGAGGAGCCTGTCTTTCGCCTAAAAGCTGGAGTCTGTAACCGGTGTCTGTCAAAAACAACACCAGTTACAGAATCCACCCCAACCCCCCCCCCACAACATTGGGGCAGGATCCCTAACCCCCCCCCCTCCTGATTACGATTGGGCAGGAGGGAACCCAAGCCCTCCTGCCCCAGCCACCCGCGGGTTGGGCCCATGTGCTTAAGGCCCCGCCCACAGGAGGAGCCTAAGGCTCCCAGGCCTATTCTGATTGGCCCAGGCGCCTCAGGCCCCACCTGTGGGCTGGTTTTCAGCCGCCTGGCCTGCCGGGCTGATCAGGGGTTTGGGGGGGTGGACATTGAGGGGAGGGGGGTTGTGTCGAGAGCAGGAGGGCCTGGGATCCCTCCTGCCCATATTGTAGTGGGAGGTGGGGGATAGGGGTGTCCGCCTGGGCAGGAGGGGGTTGGGCTCCCTCTTGCCCAATCATGTAGGGGGGTGGGGGCGAGAGGTCAGGAGTGCTTGGGCTTCCTCCTGGCCTGATCATAATTGGGGGGAGCCCGGGGGGGGAGGAGGGTTTGGGCTCCCTCCTGCCCCGAACGTAATCGGCTGGGGGGTGAAGGGGGGGTCACGGATCGCTGGGGCCAGGAGGGCTTGGGCTCTCTCCTGGCCTGATGTTGTCGTGGGGTGCCACGCCTGGCGGGGCAGGAGGACTTGGGCTCCCTCCTGCCCCAATGTTGTCGCGGGGTGCTGCGGGTGCCCGGGGCAGGAGGGCTTGGGCTCCCTCCTGCCCCGATGTTGTCGCGGGGTGCCCGGGGCAGGAGGGCATGGGCTCCCTCCTGCCCCGATATTGTCAGAGGGGGGGTGATATATCGCGGCAGGAGAGATTGGCCATCTCCCCTGCCGCGATGCGATCACTCCTCTACCCGAAACTGCCACAACCCGCGGCAGGAGAGATTGGGCATCTCTCCTGCCGCAGGTCGTGGCAGTTCAGGTAGAGGGGTGATCGCATCACGGTAGGGGAGATGAGGCATCTCTCCTGCCGCGATGGTTATGGTGGGTAGGTTGTCGGGCCGCTGAATTGATCACGCCAGCGGCCATCAGCTAGCGGCCCCTTTTTCGGGACTTAGACCTGTTTTGACTTCATCTAAGTCAAAAAGGTATAAGTGCCGAAGGTTTTGGTTATACCTGCTGCACGCCTAGGTGTAGGTCGGCCCACCTCCCGCCCACCGCCTGCCCTTTCCCCTTCTCTAAACACGCCTCTTTTCTCTCTGTGCATTTAGTGGCAGGGGAAAGGCCTAAACTGGTTTTAGATACGTCTAAAACCAGCTTTGGTTATGGGTACTTGGACGATCAGGCTTTTTGATTGTCCAAGTAGCCATTTAGGACACTTTTTAGACATTGTTTTTTTTTTATTATGAACCCCTTATTACTTAAACGAAAGAAAAGCCTCAGACAAACAAGAGAGGTGTACCCGCACTCTTCCACCAAAGCATCATAGGCAAAAAACCACTGAACACAAACAGGCCAGGCCAACGATCGTTTCGTGCCCAGTAACCACTGCTTCAGGGCCTTAGTGCCAAATCCAGGCAATCAGTACGCAGATCCTAACTGCTGCTTTCAGTTCAATGGTTTTTACCATTAATCATTTGCGGCTATTTTTTTGCTCCCACCTGCTAACTTTAAACTTGTACGAGGTTTTTTGCCTATGATGCTTTGGTGGAAGAGTGTGGGTACACCTCTCCGTTTGTCTGAGACTTTTCTTTCGCTTAAGTAATAAGCTAGCTTTCTTGGCTTGTGTGGTGCTTTTATTTTGGAGTGATATTTTTGAATTTCTGTATATCAATCTGTCCATATGTTGGAGGTGTTTATGAGTTCTTTCAAAACTCAGTCAATTTGTGAATGCTTGTCAAGAAAGTGCATTCACATTTTAACTCTCATTTTACACGTATGAATAGATGAGTTCTAGAAAATCAGTTTAATGGGGGGAGGGGCTTCACAGTAGGATAAAGTCTGCCCAAACTGTCCCTACAGTACAGGAAGACCCGAAGCAGGAGGGGGGCCCACTTTCAGCTGCTACTTGATCTTCTGAGGTAGACCTCTCTGCTCTGGGAACCCTTTTCAAACTTGTTGCTTAGATAGGGGACCCATCATTTCAACAAAATAGTCAACTGTCCTTCATTTGGTGGGATGGTCTCATGGTTCAGAGAACTAATCAGAAAAGGTTTTGCAAAAAAGTATAATTTCAGTGGAGCCTTAAAGAGTTTTCCCTTGTTGACATCATGAACAACTCAAAATGTCCCTCCAAGTACCATTTGAACATGATTCAACCTAGATTGACAGTTTTGTTTAATGAAAGTTTTTATAAATATAGTAAAACCTTGGTTTGTGAGCATAATTCGTTCCAGAAGCATGCTTGTAATCCAAAGCACTCATATATCAAAGTGAATTTCCCCATAGGAAATAATGGAAACTCAGACGATTCGTTCCACAACCCCAATACTTTAATATAAAATACTATACATACTTGTATTGCAAGACTTTGCTTGTTTAGAACAGCCGCTACACTCTTGCAGTGTCAGAGAGAGAAGAACCATCGGCTCAGTTGTGATGTGTGTATACTTTATGTACTTGTATTGCAAGATATTGCTTAAAAATCAAGTTAAAATTTAATTAAATGCTTTGTTTGTCTTGCAAAACACTTGCAAACCAAGTTACTTGCAATCCAAGGTTTTACTGTAATCCTATCATTTTTTTTCAGTGTATAAGCATATCAGTAATTAATTTAACAGTACTGTGCTATTAATGAGGAATTATAGAACGCTAGTGAATATGACCAAAGTGAGACTTTTTCATCTGTTGTTGAACTATTGTCCTTACCTGGATGATAAGACAGAGAAAAGGAATATTTATTTAGAGTTGCTACCTGATTCCCCAATTTGTTAACAAAAAATAAAGTTGAATTACTTCCGGAGGGGAGGGGTGTTTTTCCAACTCCTGTTTTCAAACCTTTCTGAAGAATTTGACTTTTTAAAATGTAATACTTTGAAATTGAAGTTGAAAGTCCTGATCTCTTTTGCCTTTTCCTTAGTAAAACCAGATGATCATTCTATAAGCAATATCCCTGGATTCCCTTCTTTTCACCATAGTCTCTCTCATGCCTCCTCTGGTCCTGAATTTCCAATCCCTAAAATGCTGTCACCAGGCTGTTCTTTCTACAGGTTCACCGTGAAATTTTATGTAGTTGGAATTAACATCACTCATGTTACAAAGTTTATAAACAGTTCTGTGGAAAGAAATTGGGTGTTCAGTGAAGGAAAGGCATTTGTATATTTTTGCAAGTTTGCCAGGGGCTGGAGAGACCCTATAGCAAAAGCAGCTGCAGTAACTCATTCTGACAGGTGCCTGGCCGACTCTTGGTGACAGATAGCTCTCTTGTCTAAGATAGCAGGGTTCATAATTATTTCAAAGACTGCAGTGTTATCCTGGCTCTCATCCCAATACCTATGGTAACATGATATATGAACTCCACTTTATTTTCACCCCATGAAATAGACAATCTATATGAAAATACAGCATGTTATCTCCGTTTTGCGGATGTTTCTCCAACACAAGTCAATCAGCAATGACCAGAACATTAAAAATATATATATATATACAGTAAAACCTTGTATTGCAAGTAACTTGGTTTGCAAGTGTTTTGCAAGACAAGCAAAACATTTTATTAAATTTTAACTTGATATACAAGCAATGTATTGCAATATAAGTACATACAGTATACACACATCACAACTGAGCTGATGGTTCTTCTCTCTCTGACGCTGCAGGAGTGTAGTGACTGTTCTAAATGAGTGAGGTTTCACAATACAAGTACGTATAATATTTTGCATTAAAATTTTTGGGTTGTGGAACGAATCATCTGAGCTTCCATTATTTCATATGGGGAAATTTGTTTCGATATATGAGTGCTTTGGATTACAAGCATGCTTCTGGAACGAATTATGCTCGCAAACCAAGGTTTTACTGTATGTGGATTTTACTTAGTGCAATATTGGACTTGGATAATGAAATGTACAGCGTTAGCATCTATGAGACAAACTTGGTTCTTTTTTTATATAGAATTTTTTGGACCCCAGTTCGTTTACAAAAGTTGGATAGTTCAAAATCTAATAGATGCTGGCACTATCATCTTGATGTAGGGACACTGGATCACTTGTTGTTTTATTGTCCCTTGATACTCAATTTTTGGAAATCAATATGGGGAAAAATAAATATGGTATTCGAAGTTTCGATACCATTGGCTTATGATGTTGTTCTATTTGGGACATTGTTGAAAGCTAAAAGTCCAATAGACATCTATAAAAACAGACTTCTTCTGATTATGACAGGGGTGGCCATGCAAATGATAACAAGAAATTGGAAGAACTGGGACAGATTAAATTTTTCCTTTTGGTGGGAAACATTGAGGGGCATAATAATAATAAAAAAAAGTCTAAGTCCCCTTTTGGCCTAGGCCCGAAACGCTGAAAGTAGAAGCATGGAAAGTAGAAGCATGTCCTTTCTCAAAAAAAAAAATGTCCAAAAGGAGGTTTTTTTTTATACTGGCCTGCCTCTACATTCAACTGTTTAAACGCCCAGACCACCACTATGTCTACACTTACAACAGAATAATGAACCCCAAAAAAGCCTAAGTTCCAAACGCCCAAAACCAGACCTTTTAGGTGAAGGACGAGCCAGTTTGTCGCTTAAAAGCTGGATTCTGTAACCAGTGTCTGTCAAAAAGCACACCGGTTACAGAATCCACAGCCCCCCCCCCCCCCTCCCAGCAAGGATCATGGCAGGAAAGATGGCTCATCTCCCCTGCCGCGATAACGATCCCAATGTGCTGCCAACCGCTGCACATTAGATCACTATCACAGCAGGAAAGATAGCCAATCTCTCCTGCCGCGATTCCCCCCCGACATGACTGGGGCAGGAGGGAGCCCAAGCCCTCCTGCCTGAACAACCCCCACCCTCCCCGACATGACCGGGGAAGAAGGGAGCCCAAGCCCTCCTGCCCCGGCGACCCCCTTACCCCCCATCCACACTAAAATATGGGCAGGAGGGATCCCAGGCCCTCCTGCCCCAACACACAGGAGGGGCCTAAGGCAACTGGGCCAATTCCAGTTGGCCCAGACACCTAATGCCTCTCCTGTGCCTGGGCAAATCAGGCCCTAAGGCCCGCCATTCTGAGAACCCATCCTCTGGCTAATGTTCTTAAGGTACGGGGGGTGGGGGGTAGGGTCGCAGGACCGGTGGGGGGTCTGGCGGGTTGGTGGATGGGGGGGTGTTCAGAGGGGCCGATTGGGGATGCAGGGGAGCCGGACGTGAGGAGGCTCCATCAGGGCAGGAGGGCCTGGAATCCCTGCTGCCCATATTTTATTGGGGATGGGGAGTAGGGGGGTCGCCCTCCCCGAACCGTGGCACTTTGGGGTGAGGATCGCCACAGGGCATCTTCCCTACCACGATCCTCACCCAGAAGTGTCGCGGTTTGGGGGGGGGCAATCGCTATCATGGCAGGAGTGGGTCCGCCTGGGTGTGGTCTTCCTAAGGGCAAGGTGGCACCCCTCCTCTTCTCCCTGCTCCTCTCCTTGTCACGCGCACCCCTTGCCTTCCCCGTACCATTTTGGCGCACTCTCTGACGTCGCTTTCGGGACCCGCACCTAGGAAGTGTCCAATGTGGGCAGCATGCCGGAGAAGTTTAAAAGGCACGGAGAAAGGGAAGGGGGGGGGACGCGCTGTGGGGGTGGGGTGGGGCGGGGAGGGGCGCTGCTTATCCTTACTATGCCACTCGTGACAGGAATGCGTGAGAAGGGAACTCTCTGGAGGAGTTTGTAATCTGCACTTGCCAGATTTCTATCCGGATAAACATACAGCAATGTGTTTACTGTATATACTGGCATATGTCCTGCCTATTAATGTATTCCAACTGTGTGAGATTTGCTCATACATTTTTCTAGTGTCAGTGAAGCATATATATCCTCAGCTAGTGCTACGGAGCTGAACTATGCATGGGTAGCAGCACTACAATGACCAGAGATGCTGATTGCATAGAGAGCTGACAAACATGAGTGTGTCAGGGGATGCGTAAGTTAGGACTCCCTCAACAGAAGGAAGAATGAAATGCCCAGATGTCAAGAGTCTGGTTTGTAATGGAGAATACTTGTATGAAAGCCTTAAAGATCTCAGTCCGTACCTCTCCACGCTGGATATCTCTGCAGGAGTTCAGGCCCGAATTTCAGCCTGCCTGTCCGACATTGCCGCTTAGATGTCTTGCCGGCATCTCAAACTGAATATGGCTAAAACGGAACTCCTTATCTTTCCACCTAAACTCGCTTCTCCCCTCCCGCCATTCTCTATTTCACTGGATAACGCTATCCTCCTCCCTGTCTCATCGGCTTGAAACCTTGGGGTGATCTTTGACTCCTTTCCCTCCTTCTCTGCTCAGATCCAACAGACCGCCAAATCCTGTCGCTTCCTCCTTTATAATATTACTAAAATCCATCCTCTTCTCTCTGAACACACGACCAAAACCCTTGTCCATGCTCTTGTCACCTCACGCTTAGACTACTGCAACGTAGTTCTCTCGGGCCTCCCATGTGCCTACCTCTTGCCTCTTCAATCTGTTCAAAATGCTGCTGTGTGACTCATATTCCATGAGGGCCGCTATTCTCACATTACCCCTCTCCTCAAGTCACTTCATTGGCTCCCCATCCATCTCCGAATACAGTTTAAACTCCTCTTGCTGACTTACAAGTGCTTTTGCTCTCAAGCCCCCCCATCTATCTTTACTTATCTCCCCCTATGCTCCTCCCCATGATCTACGTTTGTTGGGCAAGCCCCTCTTATCTGTACCCTTCTCTTCCACTGCCAACTCCAGACTCTGTCTCTTCTTTCTTGCAGCACCATATGCCTGGAACAGGCTGCCTGAATCAATGCGTCGTGCTCCCTCCCTGGTAGCGTTCAAATCCTAGCTAAAATTCCATTTAAAAAAAATCTGTTTTCAACTCCTAACCCCACTCACTGCTGTCAGATACCTATACCCACTGTATCATTTCCTCTACCATAATCTCCCCAACCCCGAAATGTCCTGTCTAAATTATATTGTAAGCTCTTATGAGCAGGGACCATCTATTGTTTGTTAAAATGTACAGCCTTTCAGTGCTTTAGAAATAATAAATAGTAGTAGTAGAGGGGAGATATGATAGAAACGTTTAAATACCTACGTGATGTAAATGCACATGAGTCGAGTCTCTTTCATTTGAAAGGAAGCTCTGCAATGAGAGGGCAAAGGATGAAGTTGAGAGGTGATAGGCTCTGGAGTAATCTAAGGAAACAGTTTTTTACAGAAAGGGTGGAACAGTCTCCCGGAAGAGGTGGTGGAGACAGAGACTGTGTCTGAATTCAAGAGCGCCTGGGATAGGTGCGTGGGATCTCTCAGAGAGAGAAAGAGATAGTGGTTACTGCGGATGGGCCATTTGGCCTTTATCTGCCATCATGTTTCTGTGTTTCTATGTTTCACGGATGAGTCTTGAAAATAAAGGCCTGCGACACCCATCTTTATTATTTCTTGCAGTGGAACTTCCCCCTGCTGATGTTTGCCTGGAAGATCGCTCCAGCTCTGTGCTGTGGTAATACCGTAGTTATTAAGCCAGCAGAGCAAACACCTCTCAGTGCTCTGCACATGGGAGCTCTCATCAAGGAGGTAATCAAATCTAATCTAATCAAATCTAATCTAATCTATTTGTTACTCGTGCATACCTATACAGGCTCAAGGCGACATGATGGGGATATTTATGTATTTATTTTAAAAAATTTCTATTCCGCTTAAAACCTAAATGGATTATAGCATTTACATACATAACTCCGGTTGTTACTACATCATTACATAACAAACATACAATCTTCTACAAATCTTCAGGCATAGATTACAGAAAAAGATAGAAGTCCACCAGATTTACAGGTATGCTCTGACAAACAAAGGAGTTTTCAGAGATTTCTTAAAAGACTTCAGATTTTGAGGAAGCCTTAATGTACCATTCAGAGCATTCCATAACTGTGGATCAGCCACAAAGATTGCTGTCATCCATGGTTTGTTTGTTTTTTAAATAATGTATCTCATGTACATGCTCAAATGTTAACTTTGTTCTAGGCAGATAGATGTCTTTTTTGGCGCCTGTCTTTGATCTTCCATTCAGGTCACATGTCTAAGCTGCTCAGCAGTAGAGAATGACACGATGACAAAATTCATCACCGTTCCCGTCCCCGCGGATAACCGCACGAAATAATCCCCTGACATTTTCTAGTGTCTATGTCAACCTCAGTCCTTCTACACCAGTATTCTTCAAAGCAAAGCTTGTGGGTCAGTGGTTGTGGCCATTCATACTCTGATTCTTCCCTCTCTCCTTAAAGAATGACATGAAGATGGTTTCCCGCGGTTATCCACGGGGACGGGAACGGTGATGAATTTTGTCACCGGGACTGAAGGGATGTTAACTCTGATGTACTCCCTCTATGCTGCTCATGACCAGTTACAAATGTAGTGGCAGCTCTTTGTCCTCAATCCGTCGACATAAGCATACTGTCTCTACAGTGCGCCTAGGCCCTGATGGATACAGAATGCAAACCTGGATTTTCCACTCTCCTCGCTCTTCTCGGCTGTTGCAACGCACAGAGCTGCAACCCGAATCACAAAGCCTCTGTTTATAGGTCAAGAACTAGCAGCGATGTCTACTTTTATTTCAATTACTTGTTCAAACTTTACACTGTAATTTCCATAATTATATTTTGATAGGCTGGGTTTCCACCAGGAGTTGTCAATGTTTTGCCAGGATATGGTCCAACTGCTGGTGCAGCAATCGCCTCACATGCCGGCATAGACAAGATTGCTTTTACTGGATCTACGGAGGTAAGTATGCTTTTGCTTTGTAGGAATATTCAGTTAAGAATCCGTGAATAGATTTAGACGGGAAATTATCAGCGTGGGCTACCATTAAGATATCCAAAAGAAAATACTGCAGAGCCGATGTGCTTGATGCCAAAGCTTTATTTCAGTCCATAAACATTGTTTTTATAGTGTGGTCCACCTTTGTCTTAGGGAAGCAAGGACCCCGACACGGTCCGTGTTTTGATCAACAGATCTTCCTCAGGGGTCCAAATGGTTCCTTAATGACCCACAACAACATAAAAAAAATAAAAAAAATCCGAAACTCGTGGGGAATCGGTGGAAACCTTAGAATGATGCCAATGCAAAGCTGATATCAGCAAAAAAAACCCCAACAAACATTTATTGACTGAAATAAAGCCTTGCATCAAGTACATCGGCTCTGCAGTATTTTCTTTTGATCTTGTTGTTCGACATTTGCTGCAATTTTGTCGGATTCTGTTCTTTGTGTCTTTCCCACCATTTAGATATGCTATTTTATTGTTAACCCCAGTTATTAGTAACTAGGTCTCATTGCATAAAATGTGATCTGTGCTAAAATTGAATAAGTTTTAACAGTAGCCCACATTGCAAACTATGCACTTGGAAACCTAAACCCAGTGTGTGGTGCAGTGGTTAGAGCCACAGCCTCAGCACCCTGAGGTTGTGGGTTCAAATCCCACACTGCTCCTTGTGACCCTGGGCAAGTCACTTAATCTTCCCCATTGCCCCAGGTACATTAGAAAGAGTGTGAGCCTGCCAGGACAGATAGTACCTGAATGTAAACCACTTAGGTTATAAGTGGTATATAAATGATATAAATGAATTCAAACTGAGGGCTTTGTGGATTGCCTTCCAGAGACAAAACTCCATGATTTTACAGGAATATAGTAAAATAAAACATAGCAATCTTTTTGATAGCCACAACTCTTAAAAAAATACTTTTACCAAATGGACCGCACAGTCATCAGCGTAACGAGGGAGAGAAGCACCCCTCCCTCACCCTCGTCTCTGCTCCCCCTGCTCCTTCCCGGTTCTCACCACCATGCGCGCACTTCCTTCCCTTCCCCCATACCTCTAGTTGTTCACCGCCGCGAGTAACAACTTCAACGTGCTCCTCACGACCCCGGTGGCTCTCCCTCTGATGTCACTTCCTAGGGGAAGCAACTGGAAGTGATGTCAGCAGGAGAGCTGATGTGGTAGTGAGAAGCACGTTGAAGTTGTTGCTCGCAGAGGTGAGGAGTGGGAAGAGGCGGAGGGGGTGGAGAGGAGGAGGGTACCGGTGCCCCCACCCCCATGGCGCCCGGGGCAGGCCAGCCCCCTCGCACTCCCACAACCACCACTACACCACTGTGCAAGTGCTTGTCAGGAACATCAAAGCTTCAGAGTCCCAGGGAAAATCATGATCTCAAAACACATACTACTTATATGTTCCATTCCATCTTATAGTCCATCTTCACATCCCTTTTTCTTCTGTGGCAGATGTACTCAAATGAGTTCACAGACCAGTCGGTTTTTCAGGATATCCCTAATGAATATTCATGAGAGAGATTTGCATATATGGAGGTGACAGGCATGCAGATCTCTCTCATGCATATTATGGTGACTAAAGCTCTGTCCCCATATCCTGTTACATGTTTCCTGAGGGTTGAAAGTAATAATACTAATAATAATAATTTATTTCTTATATACCGCTATACCATGAAGTTCGAAGCGGTTTACAATAAAGATACATTTGACAGTACATGGGATAGAAACGGTTTACAATAAAGATACGTTTAGTCAGTACATGGAATGCAAGTGGTTTACATTAAAGATTCATTTTGTCAGTACATGGGATGCAAGTATGGAGTTTCAAGCAGGTTTTAGAGCTTCGGGTGGAAAGGGAAACCTGAAGTGGAATCCCCTGAATTGGTAAGGATTGTTCCTAGCTTGCACCACCTGGGGGGAGAGGTTGGAGGACTCTAGCAACCAAGAAGGAGTAAGGTTGAAGAGCAGGGACAAACAGGGAGAAGGAAAAAGCCATAGCCCAGAGCCAGAGAAGAAAGGGCAGATAGAGCCAAAGAAATTAGCTTCTCCTGGACTCTGAGAAACTGCCAGCTGGAGGAAATGGGCTATCAATCTCAGGGCAAGGAGGATACCAAAGAAAAAGGCTGAGCCAGGAAGCTGTGAACAGAAAGAAAAACTGGAGGACTTGGACATGAGAATAGCCTGTGAGCTGCTATGGAGAGAAGCCCCCTTTGACTATAGAGAAGGCCTGGGAGACTGAGAGAAGTCCTGTAACAATAACCTGTTCACATTGATTGAATTCCATTGCATACCCTGCTGGGAGCTCACGATGTGTAATTTTGTGGTACTTGCAAGCTCTGCAGGTCTCCAGATAGGGTTACCAGATTTTAGTTAAATAAAATCCAGACCCATAACCAATGGTAAATGGAGAAAAAAGATCTCAGTATCTCCAGGGATATAGAACAACAGGTATCTCCTGGATTTATCTCTTTCAGCTTCAAAGCTGCAATAGGAAATACATCCCTGGTCTAAAAAAAACTCCATTACCGCTTCTTCAATAATAATATATTTTAAATCAGGTTCATCTACAACTATTTAATAGAGTTCAAATAAACTTCAAATATTTCTTAGAGGTAAATTAAGCACTTACCTGCAGAAATGTCCCGTCTCCAACAGCAAAAAGTTCATAGCTGGAAAGCGAATCCTGGGGTTGCAGCCAAAACAAATCAATGTAAATTTAAGTTCACTCCCAGGTTCATATCTGTAACAGTGCGTAGATTTCCCGACAAGGCCCTGTTTCGCTATTAGCTTCATCAGGAGAAATTCTCCAAAAACAAAACTGCTGCTTCAGTAATTTAAAACAGTTTAAATCTAAATTAAAGATGCTGTTTAATCGCAGCTATCCTTCCAAGGACAATTTGACTTCCCTTCTTTTGGTCTTTCCCCTATCTCTTGTTCTTTCCTTCAGTGTCTCTTTCCTATAATATTGTAGTTCGTCCCCTCTTTTCCTTTTGTACAAATTTGTCTGTTTGGTTAATTATTCCCCCAAATATGTTTGTTAACTTGATTGTTTTTATTGATTAATTTACACCGCCTAGAAGCCTGATTAGGCGGTATAATAAATTTTTAAATAAACTTGAAATCTGAAGCGAGATCACTAAACGGAAGGCCTGAGAGTAGCGAGTTGCAGTGATCTAAGTGCGAGGTGATGAGGGCGTGGATAAGTGTTTTGGTAGTGTGCTCAAAGAGGAAGGGTCAGATTTTGGTAATATTATAGAGGAAGAAGCAGCAATTAGGTGCTGTGTATAGAATCAGGTCCTATGTCTGCTAGACACAGTAAGAAGAATCTGCCGATGGTCCTTAGATGATTAAATTGATTGAGAAAGCATAGATGGAGTAATCAATGAAACTAAACCGAGTGGCATACCATCATGCAAAGCTTTGTGTGGCAGCATCAGAGTCTCAATTGGATTCTAAACTGAACATGAAGTCAGTGATGATGGATAAGTAATGGTGTAATACAATCAAATCTGTATGCATGACACATAGCTGTGTTTTGAAGAGATTGGAGCCATTCCATGGTGATTTGAGCGATTCATGCAGACGAGAAATGATGCTCTATGAATCGGAATTAGTAGGGCTGATTCATCAAGGTAACTATGAATAGAACTTAGTTATTGTAAAATTTCTGAAAAACGTTTCTTTGCTATTACGGAAACTTTTGCACTAAAAGTGAGTTGATAATCAATGTAGACTCCTAGATATGTAAAGAAGTCAACTACAACACGATGGGAACAGGATAAAATGAGCACCAGGGAAGGGTAAGAAAGATGACTAAAGATCCAACAGGAGAGGTGTGGTCTGTCTTTTCACATACCTGATAAAATATACATAGCAGCATTTTGGATAAGCTAGAAGGCTCACAGAGATGGCCTAAATACAAGTAAGAGACTATCAAAGATTGCAAAAGTATGCAAAAATTATTTTAGACAAATAATATTTCAAACAATAACTAAGCAAGGTTTAAACAAGGCTATTTTAGCAACTGATCTAATCTGAGACTATATTCAGATTAAGGTGGTTCAGTACACTAGATTTTTCTTACATCAACAATAGGGATGGGCCAAGAATCAAGAGTGAGTGTGTAAAGAATTTCATGAATGGGTCCTTGCCAAGCACCATAATCTCAGTTTTACTGACATTTCAAGCTAACTTATTAAAACTCATCCAGTGGTTGATACATTGAATAGACAAAGTAATATGAGCGATAGTAGCACAAAAATCACTATTAATTGATTAAAAAAAAAAGTTGCAAATCATCAGCATAAAACCTGTGATGAAGAACTACACTTCTCCCTCCGTATTTGCGGTTTCAGCATGCGGATCTGTTAATCCCCTATCACAGCGAATACGGAGGGAGAAGTGTAGGTCTAATATGAGCATGCAGAAAGGAGAAGGTAATGTTATAAAGATGCATTTGCACTACGGATCACGACTGGATCGGGAGTCACCCAACAGGGCTGATCCAGTCCCATTCCATGAAGGGACTTGCGGTCTTGCTTTTCTTAGTAAATGCAATGGGAAAAATCAGAACTACAACTCCCTGCATGCAACGGGGTAAACTCAAGACTGGATCAACCCTGTCAAGCGAATCTGGATCCAGTTGACAACCCTAAAGTTGCATGCACAAAACACTATTTGACTCATGGAAATGCATCTTAACGTTGCCTTCACCAGCTCTGAAGTTGTTAGATTTGGTGTGTGGTTAACTTTAAAAGTGTGACTAACAGGAAATGAAGAATGAAAAAAGGCAATGCTGTCAAAAATTATGTTGGAGCAGATGGAACATTTGACTGCAGAGTCAGTGTAAACCGGTGCAGATTGTTTGTGATTTCCTGTAACATTTAAACCTTCTAATAGCGCATCAATATTGTACCACCGTTAAATAGCATACTTGTAATTTGTAAACAGACGGTACTGGATTTTCCCCATGGAGAAAACTAAGACAAGAAAAGGAAAATATTTGCTCTCTTGTCTGTCTCTCATAGAAGCCTGCTTCAGTGATAAGCATTGCTTGGCTTCTGAGCCACCTTAGTCCACAGCTAGTAAAGTCAGTCCCCCTGCTAATAAGTCGTATGGGTAGTTTATGCAGGGCTAATTCCTTATCTTTACAAGCTGGTTAATGGTAAATTGGGTAAGCTGAAAGGCATGAAGCTTGGCTTAATCTCAGCTCTCAATCATTTACTTCAAACTGCTTGAGTGGAAATATTAAACACATTAACTCTAAAGTTAATGAGGGGTTTTAGTATTTTTATTTATGCTAGGCAGGCTGGGCATACAAGAATTGTAGCTCCATGGGAAGCTCTTCCAAAGTGAAAAGAAATGGAAGATGTGAGAGCGTTTTAATGAGAGTCTATAAAATAATGATGGAACAGGAGATTAAGAAAGTACCCAGCAAATCCAGGGTCTCCAGGAAGACCCCCGCCTCAGTTCTTAATATTAGAAAATAGTTATCTTTTATTTCAAAAACCAGTCTATAACCTGTCTGTGCTGTATATTAACTGCATTTTATCTTCCAAAGTACCAAAAAGTTTTGCCATTCCCAAATGCCCTCTCTGCTGCTGTCACAGTCCAGACAACTCATGTGAGTTAAAGAATATTATCAAAGATTGAATCTGCATTTTATAGGGGCAAGAGCTAATGAAGCATGAAAGAAGCAATAGGACTACCGGTAGCTTTTAATTAAGTGAGTACCGTATATACTCAAATATATGTCGATCTGAATATAAGTTGGGATCCCCATTTTTCTCCCTGCCAGGATCTGCACCCAGTGTCCCCTCCCTCATGCCCCTGCCAGGTTCTGCACTCAGCCCCCTTCTCTGCCAAGTTCTGCACCCAGCCCCCTTCCCTCCCTGCCCTACCAGGCTCTGAACTCAGCCCCCTTCCCTGCCAGGCTCTGCACCCTGTCCCACCTTCCTTCCCTGTACCCTTTTTCCCCTCTAGTTTTGTAGTGGTAGGCTGGGACAGGAGGGATCCCTCCTGTCTCCCATCCCAGCCAATACAAACAATTTTTTACCCCTCCCCCTCCCTGCGTACCTTTTCCCTGATGGTCCAGCAGTGTATGGGCAGGAGGAGCAAGCTTTCCGTGCTCGTACCTCTCCTTCCGATCTCGCTGCCACTAGCCAGTGGTGCACCTGGGCCAGCAGGCAGGCTTTTCAAGCTCCCGCCCAGCCCTGTGCCGCTCCATGAATGGTTGCCGCCAGTTCTTGTGAGTCCCAGAAGAACTGGCGGCAACCATTCAGGGAGTGGCGCAGAGCCAAGCAGGAGCTTGAAAAGCTTGCTCCTGCCTTCCGACCCAGGTGCACCACTGGCTGCTGGTCATGAGATCGGAAGGAGGGGCTGAAGCGCAGAAAGTTCACTCCTCCTGCCCATACACTGCTGGACCACCAGGGAAAAGGTACGTGGGGAGGGGGAGGGGTAAAAAATTGTTTGTATCGGCCAGGATGGTAGACGGGAGGGATCCCTCCTGTCCCGGCCTAACGGCAGGCCTATAGCAAGTCCGGGACGGTGTCGGGTGGTCACCGGGTGATGACCCGAATATAGGACGAGACCCCCAATTTTGAACCACTTTTTGGCCCCAAAATCTCATCCTATATTTGAGTATATATGCTAATTAGAACACATAAATTAATTAAGATTTCCCATTTCGTTTCTGATTTTTCGTTGATTCCTAAAACAAGGTTAGGATTTTATCCAACTCAATTCCCTTTAAAGACCTCCCCCCTCCAAAAAAAAAAAAAAAAATCCTCTGTCAAAAATGTTCTGAGAGTGGGATTCTTCAGAGCACAAGATGCTTTCAGGAACCAACATCATCTTTGGACTAAGCGTGTGCATAGAAAACCAACCTTTCTGAAATGTTTTCTTTTATGTGCTACGTTGACTGTAGCTAAACACCATTTCTTTGTTATGGGGGTTGTGTTGGAGGGCAAATGACACAAAATGAAATAAATTGAATTGTATTTATTACTTCTGATATACCACTAGCACATGAGTATTAAGTGATTTACAATATCACTATATTAGAAATGGAGGTTACAAAAAAATAAAAAAAAAAACAAATGCCTAAATACCACCTATTTTACAAAACCTATGAGTGTTAGGAGCAGCGCAAAGTATTCAGCGTGCCGGCCTGCGCTAGAAACTGCTATCGTGATTTTGTAAAAGTGTGTGTGTGTGTATGTGGGGGGGGGGTAAATACATTAAGGATAGGCATTGTCATTATTTCCCTGTTGTTTTAAAACAACAGGACATGCCTACTGTGGACAATGTCTTCCATTGTCTGATGCCAGCTTGTCAAAGAATTATCCCAGATTCACTGCATTTGTATTTACCTATAACTTAAACAAAAAGTGGGGGGGGGGGGGGGGATTTTAGCCACTAACCTGAGCAGATATGAAACAGAAGCTATAAGAAAAGTCTAACCTTGGTACTCGCTTCACATCACAAAACTGACACTTCACGCAGCTTTGTGGCAAAATGTCTTGGCTGCAGCTCTTTTATTAACTGTTATAACAATACAACTTTTTGGCAACCTTACATACATTTAACTCCAATCCTAACCAGATGGCTTTTCTTGCCCTTGATCCTTTTGCTAACAAGCTACCAGACATGGGCAACTCTGGTCCTCAAGGGCCAGAATCCAATCGGGTTTTCAGGATTTCCCCAATGAATATGCATTGAAAGCAGTGCATGCAAATAGGTCTCATGCATATTCATTGGGGAAATCCTGAAAACCCAATTGGATTCCGGCCCTCAAGGACCGGAGTTGCCCATGTCTGGTAGTTGGTGACGACCTAGCCCAAACCTTGCAACCATTCATCAGAATCTTTTTATTAACTTCACCGTGAGGACTGTGGTCATGCCAGTTCCCCACTTCAACTCGGTGCGGTATCGCCCCCCACCCCCACCCGAGCTTAGTGATTGCAACATACGGTAAGTAACTCTTGTACCGAATGTGTCCTCTAATTTCTTCCCCGTAGTTTTGCCATCTCGTTTGCACCACTTAATCCTGTAAAGCTGTGACACAGAACCCCCTTGTCCCATCCTACCCTTCCCACCCTTACCCGCTCCACATTTGCTCTTACCGTCAAGAACCACATCCCACCTAGGAAATGGAAGGGCGGGGAATTGCTGGCCCTGTTTGCCCATTCCTTGCCAACTTATTGCCCTTTCCCTCAAATCCCGTCTCTTCTCCTTCCCACAATACCCAGTGCCTAGCCCGTAGAATTATCCTCCCGCCCTCTTCCTCTCAGCCAATCCTTTGTCTCCCTACCATCTCCTCTCCTTGTACTCCTGTACCCTTCCATTTACCATGCACCCTGCCCTTATCCCTTAACCCCCCCCCCCTGCTTGCCTGGTCTTGACCAAAGTTAACGGAACACTGATCGACCCAGTGGGCCCTTCTTGTGCAGAAGAATGGAGTGTTTAGAAAATCAGTCATAGAAGGAATAATGTAAGATTTCTGAACTTTCCCAAGACACCAATAATATCACCAGCTGATATGGTGAAATGGTATATGAGGGAGATATTAGAATTACCAACTGACAATTTGCCACCTATTGCTAAATCCATGTATTTTAACATCTTCCACTTAAAGTTAACCTTAATTAGCTTGCCCTAAAACTGTTACCCATCTCTTCTGTATTTCATTATTTTTTCATTGTTATTAACTTTTGAGTCTTGTCTTTCAAGATTGTGGGGCAAAAGTTTTGATTTTTTTTTTTTGTATTTCTTTTATTTTTGTAACTATATCCTCATTTTCAATTTATTTCTGTTTTATTCAGAATTGTTTAATGAACGTAAAAATTTAAATTGGCTATAAATAATTTTTTTTTATAAAGTGAGGGGTCAAGGTTACTAGTCTACCAGGGATTTTCTTGGAGAAGGTGATCAGGGGATTGGAAGTGGCAGTGGGTAGATTATTTGAGGCTTGGGGGTCTGGAAGGTCTGTGTTAGGTGCCATCGACTCATGTCCAAGTCCTAATGACTTGATGAATTACAGATTGATAAAGAAATCGGTTTTGTACTAGTCTGGTAAGGTCCCCCAGAGTCATCGCCATGTTGGTTTTCAACATGTCCAGCCTGGAAGGCCTAGTGGGGCTTATTAGCTTGTCTGTCCTGATGCAAAGGGTGAGCCAATCCTTCTACGCTGCCTCAGACATGGCAGTAATTTTCTTGGATTGTGCTCACATTAAGCTTATATCTTTAATGGGCAGAATAGTTAATATCCTATTTACCATCTATTTTAATGTGCTGTGTGCTCATGTCTAGCACGTGAGCTGTCACACCAAATATGTTTCTGCATCATTTGTTTAATGCTTGCATACAGCTCTTGTTAACCGCATGCTGCTTCTTGTGGTCATTTTCTGCATCATCCCCTATATGGTTTGCCCCTGTTCCCCCTATAGCCTGCAGTGTCACCAGGCCCTGCCCTTTCTCCTTTCACCCAAGAGCTCTTTTTCCCATAAGGCCTATTTTCTCTTCTTATCTTAGGCCAGATTGGTGGACAAGGTGACTTCCAAACCCCTCATGCTGTGACCACTATACCCTCCCCCCACCATTCCTTATTTCTCCTTAAATTCCCTTACACACCACTACCCCCATCCTCTCCCCCCCCCAAGTAGAAACAAGGAGAGGATAGGAATGCACCATTACACACTCCTTTTCCTACAACTTACCTCACAGCCCATTTGCCCAAAATGCTCAGCCTGTCAAAACAACTCTACCCTTTCCTGACCATTTGCCCCTCCATATCCTCCCAGCCAGTTCCCACCCATCTCACCCAAACATTCTATCTAGCATCCTTAACCCCTTTCACCTTATAAGTGGCTCCATCCATGCTAGCTGGCTGAAGCCAAGTCTTCAGTCTTCCCTTATTTTTGATGTGTGTGTAATATTGTAAGATCCCTTTTCTGTATTAAAGCATGCTTTGCACACGGAAAATGCTTTTAAAAATTGTCCCTATAATGGATCAGGGAAGGATAGCAAGATTTGTTTTTTCTCAAAGGGCATTGCAACCTTGAAGGAAAAAGTACAGAATGAGAAAAACTCATTTCCCAATGTTTCATTTGTCACAGCTAACTCGAGTTCAAAGATGTTCTGCTTTCTGCTTCTCTTTGCCTACTACTTACTCAGAAGACAGAAACATGGAGACCATTGATGCAATAACTCATAAGAAGTATATTATGGGTGATTGATCTTTGTCCTTAGCAAGAAGCTTAATAAATGATAAAGAAACTGCCTCAAAACTAACAACTTTTTTAAGATAACATTCACTGAAGCAGATAATTTAAGGAAGTCATGCATTTAAGAAACGACCATTGATGCCTGTAAACAGCTTCAGTAAAAACCAACAAAACTCTATTTTACTTGGCAAAATGTTCTCTTTATACAAACCATGATCTCACTATGAGTCAACAAGTTACTGGTAAGACCATCAAAGCGAGCTACAGGAGAGTTGAGATTGATGCATGCCAAACAAATGTTTGTAGCTAACAGCTGTATTACCACTGATTCTAATTTACTCAGCAGGATTCTCCTTTCATTGCTAAGTGAGATTAATGTCATGTTGTTCCATGATAAAGACAGCATGTCTACCTACTGCCTGAGTAATGAGTTGTGTCAGCTTGCCTATATCCAAAGAACTTAGGCTTTGGTTTGTTTTCAAATAGCTCTTAATGTTCTTCTTCTATAGTATTCAATCTTTGAGAGACAATAGAGACAAGCACAGGAGCTGATTATAAATGGAGAATAAAAAAAAGCAGAGCACGGGAGCATTTGAAGCAACTTGGAATGAAATTGTAGACTAGAAAATATGCCTCGTTATTTTCTTGAAACTTTGGGCTCCTTGTACTAAGGTGCGCTAAAGAAATTAGTGCACGCATGAAATTACCACGCGCTAAACCCGCGCTACTCTTCTAGAACTAATGCCAGCTCAATGCTGGCATTAAGGTCTAGCGCGCATGCTATTCCGCGCGTTAAAGCCCTAATGTGCCTTTATAGAAGGAGACCTTTGTGTCTTGTCTGAGTGGATTGATACCTATTTATTCATCGTTTCTATTCTGAAAGAGAATTTCTCTGTGTGAAGCAAACCTCAAACATCATGGGTCTGATATTTAAAGAAATTAGAATTATCCAGATGATTTTAACTAGGTATTCAGCAGATTTTACTAGGCGAGTTCAATCATTGAATATGACTAGTTAAAGTTATCTGGATAAATTAGTCTGAGCAGGTTTAGGACAGTTATTTTAGCAGACTGATTTATCCAAGGACCCCATCAGTTGAAATATTTAGCACTTCCCTACTCTTGTCATGAAATTATCTGTGCTGCAGATGATCGGTAGAGGATATGTTATTTTACCACTAAATATACTCATTCTGTTTTAGCACAAGCCCCATTTTATGCAATGAGACATGAAGGGGCATTTTCAATACGACATCTAAATCTGAGCTTGGGAAAAATGTCCAAGTATTCAGAAGAGAAAATGACTCTTTTCAAACCAGAAAACTGTCCTTTTTTTTTTTCTTTCCAAAAATGGCCATTTCCTTGATGTGTTCCATTTTCAGTGCATCCATCTTTTTGAACTATACATATAAAAAAAAAAAAAAGGTCCAAATTAAAAACATACAAAAACCAGCCTTGGGGACACAAGAGTTGCCAGCATTCATAGCAGACTGATCACGCAGACATCCCAGCAGAGCAGCTGGGCACCTTAGGGCACTGCAGTGAAATATCGCAGGTATACATTTCACCATAACTCCCTTACATTGTATGGTAAGCCCTCTAAAACTCACCTAAAACTTTACCCAACTGTATTCCACAATAGACCTTATGTCGGCAGGTGTCACCTATATGTCAGTACAGGAGGTTTTAGGTGAATGTTCGAGAGATCATACTTTCCACCAAGTGTATTAGAGTGTGATATGGGCCTGGGTCCCTTTCTCTGCAGTCCACTGCACCGATCTCTAGGCTACTCCAGAGACCTGCTTGTAATAGGATTAGCCATAATATCTGAATCTGCCATAAAAGCTGGTATGTACTATTTCATTCACATTTTTCAGGGGTGGGAGGGGATCAGTGGCCACTGGGGAAGTAAGGGGGCCATGCCTTCATGCCTCCAGTGGCTATCTAGTCAGTTTGTACACTGTGTTGGCACTTATTGAAACAGGTCTAGCCTCAAATGTTCAAATTTGTTGGGTTTTTTTTACATGATGGCAGATAAAAACCAAATTGCTCATCTGCAGCATCCACTATCTCTTCTTCTTCCTATAGGCTGAGGCTGTTTACACCTGCATTGTGATGTCATAGAGCTTTATGATTATAAGCTCAGGCTCTTAACACTTGCATTGTGAGGTCATAGAGCTATATGGCTATAGAAACATGATGGCAGATAAAGGCCAAATGGCCCATCCAGTCTGCTCATCTGCAGCATCCACGATCTCCTCAGGGCGCTAAATAGGAATTCTTCGGAGCATTTATCACTCCAGGCCATGGTAGAAACCTCTACCATGGCTTAGTAAAAGGAGAGGTTAATGCCTTAAATTACTTCTGTTGTGTAGCTCAGGAGATGATTTAAGACACACTTTTTGGAGAAGCTCTTGATATGTGTTGGAGCCAGTGTTTCATATGGTCAGTATGTGGTATATGTTTTAAGTGTAACCTGCTTAGTACTGTAGGATTGCAGATGTTTTGAGTGTAATCCACTTAGAACTGTTGGGTAGGGCAGAATAGAAATATTTTAAATAAACAAAAAATAGATACCAACTTCTCCCAGGCTTCGGTCCGGCATAGTGCTGAGGCAGTGCGGTGTTGATTTTCAGTGGAGTGGATTATAAATGATTTTCAACAAACTACTTATTCTGCTTTCAAAGTCAGATGGCACTCAAGTGGGTTTGAACTTCGAGAATATTCTAGCTGGCATTTACTGCTCTTTAGCTGGCCAGAAATGACTCCTGGCTGGCTAAATAATGCTAAGCTGGCTAACTTTCAATGGGAGAAAGCCACTTAATATTTGCAGTCAGCAGCTAGCCTGGTTAGCGCCAATATTCATTGGCTGACTGGTTAAATGTGGCAGCCAGGTAGGCCTGCCTAAATAACAGGTCTTTCTTTGGCCACTACAACTTAGCCGATCAGCCGATGAATATTGGCTTGAACAACTACCGTATGTCATATGTGGCTAAAAATAGACCCGATATTCAAAGCTGTTTGCCAGATATAGACCAGCATTGAATTTCCGAGTTCGCCAACGACCGTGGGAGTCACCCTGGCTAAATCCTGTGGCCTGAATATCAGCCCCACTGTATCTACTTCTGTCTCCTCTGCTGCAGGAATTTCCTCTAGGGTTCTCTCTCTGCGTTTACTGGCCTTGAGCACAAAATGCATCCCCTTATTCCAGACCTTTCGCAAACTCTGAGCAATGACACAGTATCTCCATTACATTCTTTATTGACAGAATAACAATCTAGAAACACAGAATATGCTGGAGAGCAAGGTCTTCACTTATAATAAGCTACCCATAGATCTCCGAGGTAAACTCTTCTCCATATGCATCTTCATCTTGTTTAAAGACAGGGTGCTGACATTGATTTGGCACAGTCTAACTTTTGCATGTAAGAAAGAGACTGGCTATGAAAGTGTGTGTTCTGTAGAAAGATACCCCCTTGGGAGTTAGAGATTTATGAAGACAAAGATTCATTGCACGAATAATAAAACAAGTTGCATTCAGATATTAAGCCCAGTTGCTGTGGCCTCTCTAAGCATCTGTTCTGTGTAGCTTTTTTGTACTCCATGTAACTCATTATCTATCTTTTGTATGCATTCTTATATTATAGTACCCCTGATGCAAGCAACAAGACAAAATGTGGCCGTGTCATTTTTTTTTCTGAAGCTTTAGTTTTGTGTGCCAGCATGCCAAAGATTTTATAACATTTATTATCCCTTTTTGTGTATGTGATTTATAAGTTTATGTCAATGATATTTTTATGAGAGTTTGTTGCCCTTGGATTTCTTTTCTTTTTGGTTTAATTTTAAAGTGTGTTTAGAAGTTGCATTTCCTCTAGGTCCATAGTATCATAGTAAATGACAGCAGATAAAGACCTGAACGGTCCATCCAGTCTGCCCATAAGTTATACATTGATGCCCACCCCAGCCCATCCTATACCGAATCACCATATATGGAACACAGACCGTGTAGATCTGTCCAAAACCGGCCTTAGTTCTTTACTTTACATCCTTCATTTTCTAATTAGAGATCCTCTATTTTTATCCCACACTTTTCTTGAATTCCCCCACCATTTTCCTCTCCACCCTTCGCTCGGGAGGGCATTCCAGGCATCTACCACCCTCTCCGTGAAGAAGAATTTCCTATATAGTTTTACCATTTTCTCTTCTCTGGAAAAGATTTGGTTCTATGTCTATACCTTTCAAGTATTTAAACTTCTGTATCATATCTCCCCTGTCCCTCCTCTCCTCCAGAGTATACATATTTAGGTCTTCCAGTCTCTTCTCATACTTCTTTTGGGTCAAGCCTCTTATCATTTTTGTTGCCTTCTTCTGGACCGCTTCAAGTCTTTTTATATCCTTCGCCAGATACGGCCTCCAAAACTGAACACAATACTGCAAGTGTGGCCTCACCAACGACCTATACAGGAGCATCAACACCTTCCTTCTTCTACTGGTTACTCCTCTTTCTGTACAGCCTATGTAGCCACCGCTTTATCACACTGTTTACATGCCTTTAGATCCTCAGAAACAATCACCCCAAGGTCCCTCTCTCCATCCAGTAGGCTTAGTTCCTTTTTGGTGCAATTTCTGGCTCCCTTTCACTCTTTCTTAAATCAGAGGATGGAGAATGCCAGACCACCTGCCCAGATTCTATAAAAGACGCCTAAAGTTAGGTGCCTAGTTTGGTATGCCTAGCTGATCTAGGTACCTAACTTTATTTAATAGGCTTAATTGGCACCGATTACAAGCTTAATTGGCTTGATAATTAGCTTAAATTAAAATTAATTGGGTGAGAGGCACCTCACTTTGTAGGTGCCTACAGATTTCGGGAACACACCTAACCTAAGGCGCTACCAGAAAGTGAGCATGATTAAGGGCGGATTGTGGGTGGATCTTGGATGTGTTTCCCACGTATGCACCTAAAATGGACTTAGGCACTGGTATTTAGGCTTAGAAATCTCTGGCATAATTAGGGGGTACCTACTGGTGCCTAAGTCCATTTTAGGTGCTGCTAGGCACGATTCTATAAACGGCGCCTAACTGAAGATTGACAGGCGCTATGCACCATGTTCCTCAGAGCCTAAATTTTAGGCACCGTTTATAGAATCGAGGCCAAAAGGGCTCTATGTGATACCTGGAGAGCTGCTGATTACAGTAGCAAATCTCTCTTTTTTTTTTTTCCAGGCCCAATATTTAAAATTATTTAAATGGCCAGGAAAGGCTGCTGGATGTTTAAATCGCTTGTTCAGGACTAACCGGACATATTGTGACAGGGAGCGTCATGTCATGCTGGAAGAAACCCCGTGGTGCTCTAAAACTCCTAGAAACAGGCAGGTTAGGGAAACTGCCCTGCAGAATTTATCACCAGTGAAAGACAATCCAAAAGTGACCCAATTATACTTGCCTAGTTCTAGTGTAGGGAATGCTAAAAGCAAAGAACTACAAGTACCAGCATGCACCAGGCAGGTGATAGCAAAACCCACAAAGGGATTAGCTCCTGCAATCAGCTCTGCTGGGGGCAGGGTTAGTCAGTAGGGAAGCTATCCAGGCAAAGCACCAGAGAACCACAGGTGTTTCTAGGGGCAATCAACCCAATGCCAGAGAAAAGGGTGTGGTCTCTAGGCCAAGGAGGCAGCCACAAACTTACAGCATTCCTGAATCCTTGAGGAGAAGCAGACCTGCGCAAGCCCGGATTCAGAAGGCAAAGACCAACACTTCCCAAAACAAGCAGGTAGAAGACCTCAGAGCTGAAACCTCTAATCTTTCTTCTGAAGGTACTGAATATGAGATGGAAACGCCAGAAGAAACATCAGTAGAGGATATTGAAATGGAGCCTAAGGAATTAGGCATGTTTGAGGACATGGTCACAGAGTGAAGTCTGAGGGAAGTAAAAGTTGTTTCTGATAATGTGGTATTGCCTCACAAAACAAAGTAACAAAGAAATTAAGAATGACTGCTTCTGATTAACTAAGGGTAACAGAAGAGTTAAGAAACCAATGCTTAGGGAGAGAGGGCTAATTACACCCTGAGAATTGCTCCAGAGGCAAGCGGTTTAAAGTTGCCATATTTTCCTTGAACTGTAAAGTGAATAAGCTTGGTGGGCTAAAAGGCTGTTTAGCCACCAATTGAGAGTTGTTGAGTATAAAGACAGAAAATAAAGTCATCTTAAAATTCACACTAAACATCTGTACTGGACCTTTTTATTTTGATGCAAACACCCCTCTAACCCTCCATGCCTCATTCAACTGTTCGGCTGAGGCTTGGATGACCCAGGTCAGGGCTCTGGCTACTCCAGTCCAGGTCTTACCCGGTCACAATATCCAGTGCAGTGACCCATCAAATGCACACAGGACATTGGTGTGCCAATATTTCCGCCCTGACATTTGCACGCAGGACAAATGCACGCCGCCCCCTATGCCTTCCCGTTTGCGATCGGGGGGGGGTTGGGGGAACTCCCCACTACACTCACGCTCTCATTGAGGGGGCATAGGGGAACCCCCCACTACACTTACAACTCACGCTCTGCTCCCGAAGCCTTCCCATTTCCGCTCTTCTGCTCTGAGGAGGGTGTGGGGGGAATCCCCCCACTACAATCACGCTCTTGTTCAGGGAGATGCCGACACACTCTCAATTTGAAGATTGCCACAACCCCCCCCCCCCCCACTACACTTACAATTGCGCCCTGAAAATCCTGCTCCCTTCATGTGCGCACTTGTCGGTGCGTGCATTTGACAGAGCAGAATTGTTGGGGCGCAATTGATGGTGTACCATCCAGTGCCAGTTAACCAAATAATGCTGCTGAAAAGGTCTGGATAGTGCCCAAGCCAAAACTATTTTGATGGCATTCTGGAGGCAGAGTCAGCACTTGGCCGGAATAGTGCTGATATTTAGCACTTAACTGGCTAAGCTAACTGCATACATAGGACCGCATATAAGTCAGTCCTAGTTATGTGGTTTTCAAGATATCCCTAGGCAAGTAGTAGGCATGCAGATTTCTCTCATGCATATTCATGAGGGATATCTTGAAAACCCCAAAGGAGTCATGATGGCGTCGGGAGCAGTGCGCGCTGATCTGCGCCACTAAGCTCCTCTAGAACTGAACAAACTCCAAACTTACCCATTTGCGTTGCATCTCTCGTGATGGGAAAGAGGAAAGGATCCTTGTGGTCAGTATCTCCAGGGACCACGACTCCGGATCAGTTAGTTCAGGCGACTTTGTAGGGCTTGGCTCGATGCACAAACCAGATGGCACAGCCAGCTTCAGGAGAAGTTCCGTTTCCAACGGAAGTTCTTAGTGTTGAAGGGGCTTCATTTAGCCCTGAAGTGAGACAGGCACCCATCCAGCCCGGAGGTTCCAGCCCTGTACTGCAGTCAACACTGAAGTCCCTGGAAGTGGAAACGGAAGTGGGGAGCCCTGGAGGAGCAGCTGGGAGACCCCGTCGGGTTGAAGTACAAGCCGGAGATCTAACAACAATCTCCAGCACAGAGATTGGAGAAGGAAATGGGGAAGAATTACCATTATCTTTTGGAAGGTTGGAAAAACCAGCTGTTGTCAAATTAGAAGATATTTGGAGGGCAATAGACGTAATGGACTCCAATCTTAAAAAAGCAGTTGAAGTTTTAAGGAAGGATTGTGGTAGTATCAGTGCTAAAGTGGCACACCATGGGTAAATCCTGAAGCAATATGGTGAGACTAATCAGAAGCATGAGAGGCAGATTTCTCAGGTGAATGAACTTCAAGTAGACATAATTAAAGAGAGATCTGTCATTCAAAAAAAATTAGAGTATATTGAACATTATTAAAGAAAAAATAATTTGAGAATTCTAAATTTTCCAAGGTCACCAGTAATCTCAGCTATTGAAATGATCCGTAAATATATGCGTGAAATTTTGCTTCTGCCTGGAGAAAACCTACCACCAACAGTGAGAGCGCAATATTTGACCATTAAAGCTAAGCTAATTAGCTCAACACTAACAGAAACTGAGATGCCTGGAACTGAAATTAACTTAACAAACTTTTTGGAAAATTCTTTGGAAGTTACAATGGCAAGGACTACTCTTGTGGTAGCTTTTGCACTTAAGTTTGATAGAGACGTTGTTAATAAATAAAAATAGAGTTTGTAAGTATAATTAGAATAGAAAAAAAATTAAACAAGAGAAAATCTATCATGATCCGATGAAGGCAATGGCTGATGCGTTGAGCATGTGAAAATCATTGAGAGCCAACTGAGGATTGATTAGTTAAAACATAAGATCTACAGGGGGAATATCACAATTGAAACTGTGACTTCCAGTGACAATACAAAGATGTTCAAAAAATATATATATCTGAGAGAGGAAAAAGGATCTCAGAAACCGATGGAATACTAAAAGATTCAAGTCTGAGATGTTCCAGATTTCAGCTTATCAGTTCCAGATTTCAATCACTGATCCTGTAAAAAAAACCTCTCATGCTATTTTGTTATTTTTTTAACACCTTTATTGTGTGATTATAAGTAACTGATTTTTAATATTTAATTCTTAATATAATTTTTCTTATGTTGTTTCAACTTCACAAAAATAATTAAAGTGATAACAGCTGATTATTGCAAAAAAGAGCCATCAAACTTATCTCAAGTTTGTTTGCACCAGTCCAATCCCCAGGATCAGTGCTTGAAATCTGGAGCAGGTTTCTGAGATCCTTTTTCCTCTTTTATATATATATATATATTTTTTATTATTATTATTATTTTATTTTTTAACACCTTTGCTTTGTCACTGGAAGTCACAGTTTCAATTGAGCTTGCGCTACTTTTTGGCTTTCTAATACAGCTCATTTGATTGGGAATATCACACTCAGCCAGCTATGTTTCCACCACCTCTGTATATCCAGAAATTCAATGCCAGAGCCAGGACATGGCATTGAATTTCCAGGTGTAATGCCTGCTGAATATCAGACCCTTTGGGCTAGATTCACTAAGCAAATCGATCATGTACCAATCGGTTTGTGACCCCTTTGCGACCAGATTTCCCTCCTGCCTGATTCACTAATCTCTCCTGCGATCCGCTTCCAATCCGTGCATGCAAATGAGGGGAAACGCATGCAAAGTAGACAGGGACGCAATTCACCAAATAAATTTTTGAAACCAACTGGGCTGGCCAATCAACCCAAGAAGTGACTGCTGGGGACCAGTCGCAAACGTCTTTCCAACTCTCCAGCTCCATTGAAGCCCTGCTTTCTGCTGCCTGCCGCCCTGATGCTCGTACCCGGATCTCTCCTGCCTGCTCTGCCCCGAATTGCCACCCTGATTTTCCCCGATCTCTCCTGCTTGCTCTGCCCCGAATTGCCACCCTGCTCATCCTCGGATCTCGCCTGCCTGTTCCCCCCCTCCCCCCGAATCTCTCCTGCCTTTCCCTGCACTGCGAGCCCGGGCTAAAAAGTAAAGTTTTTTTTTTTTAAAGTTGCAGCTCAGATGGGTCTTAGACACATGCGTAGACCATCTAAAGATGGTCTGTGCATGCGTCGGAATCACACACTAGCGATCAGTGCCAGCAGATGGGGGCATTCCTCCAATCGCCCCCATTTGAATATTAGAGGTTAAAGAATCCATCAGATCTGCCCGGACCAGTCACGGTCAGGCAGGCTAGTGAATCTAGCTCTGTTGTTAACCATTTGGGGGGGGGGGGGAATTCATCGACAGGCACTATCGCATTTGCACCCACTAAACCCTACAAACTCCCATAGGAATATAACGAACAACTTTAGCATTTAGTGTGTGCTAATCATTAGCATGCTCTAATGCAATTAGCACCC
This sequence comes from Geotrypetes seraphini, assembly GCF_902459505.1. Lineage (NCBI taxonomy): Eukaryota > Metazoa > Chordata > Amphibia > Gymnophiona > Dermophiidae > Geotrypetes > Geotrypetes seraphini. The sequence goes on from NC_047097.1 coordinate 47,167,203, forward strand.
GCTGATGAATTCTTCCCTTAATCTTCAAAAAGAGAAAGCAAATACAATAGAAAAATGAACAACAATAAAAAAAATTCAGAGAATAAATCCATATTATAACAAAGCCCACATTAAGAGAAGAGAAAGAAAACAAAGGAATAACCTTTGCACCATTGCAGCTGTAATTGCTCTAGTTGGCTCATCAACCCCATAAACACCTGAAGAAGGAACTTTTTCAAGTAGCAAATAATGTGATGTAATCAATCATCTGAGTAACAAAGAAATAAAACTGGCAGGCTATGCAGTTAGGGCTGATAATTTTATTTAAGACGGTGGTCACAATCATATTATACTATACTATACAGGTCTTCCATCCCACAATTTTTCAACAAGGATTCAATGCGGCTAACAAAAGACTTCATACAGCAATTATAATAGGAACAGTGAATGAGGCGAGAGAGATCGGTAGAGACAGATATAGTGGCTAGAGTCATCTTGCCTTATAAGGAAAATAGATATGTCTTAAGTGTCTTCTGAAAGCCAGAAGTGTGAGGAGATCTGTTGTAGAGAAGTTGGGAGTTTATTCCAAATGTATGGGGCTTGGAATTTGAAAGTGGACTCTAATATCTTTTCCTGGTGGACTTGTTATGGGAAAGGGATCTTGAACCGTTGTGTAGGTCTTGAGGAAGGAGGGTTTAACCTTGATGTTTGTGGTGAGCCAATAGGAGTTTTTCCCATGTGTAGCTTTGTGGATCATGCAGGCCATCTTGAACTTGGAATTCTGCTAATTTTAGATTGGTGACGCAAAGTATAGTAATGCCTTCTTTTGATTTCTGTAATGGGTTATTAATAGGGATTTCAAAGAATTTATTGAGGGCATTATAAGTGACACAAAATTTAGCAGTGAGTCTTTCTTATCTGGTAGCTCACGTTTCTCACATATTTTACCAATTCTTAAGAGTTTACATTGGTTACCTATTGAGGAAAGAATTGTTTTTAACATTCTTCTTTTAATTTTCAAAATCATGAACAATTTAATGTCTCTTGTTGTCTCTAGAACTTTATGTTCTGCTTCTAAATCTTTACTTAAAAAAGATATCAGGCTTAAAGAATATTACAAGTCTATGGATCTCTTCTATCAAACTGCGCTAGCAGTTTGTAGTGCGGTGAACTGTGCTTCTCCCGATGTTCATAGAGGAGTTCCTATGTGTGTTGGGAGCAACGTGGGCCATTCAGCGCAGCTCTCTGCTCTAAAAACTGCTAGCGCAGTTTGATAGAAGAGGCCCTATATTTAACATAGTAAATGACAGCAGATAAAAAGGCCTGCCTGGTCCATCCAGTCTGCCCAACAGACACGTTCATTATCAAGGCAATGTTGAACCAACAATCCAGAATATTATTATATTTTACTTGCTAAGTTTCACTATAAGATGTTTTCCCTTCTCCACAGAGATATATATATTTGTATTTACTGAAATTTATTAATCACCTTCCCCCCCTTTTTTCAAGCTGCGCTAGAAGTTTTTAGCATGGGCTAGAGAGGTACGTGCCGGCCCACACTAAAAATCTCTAGCACAGCTTGTTAAAAGGGGCCATTTTTGAAGATATTCACCCAACGCAGTATACAGCAGGTATAATTCAACATAAAACTTACAATTTTGTTAACAGCATAACAGTAGTAAAAAGACCAAATATAAACATAAATAGGATGAATGAGGTAAAGTTAAAATTAGTAATACAAGACCTGTACTCAGATGATATGAATGTGATATAAAATACATAGGCAGCAGAATGCTATTTTGTTTGGGGAGGAGGGGGCCCAAAGGCTCCGCCCAGCAGAATCCTGCAGCACAGCCTCTCACCAGCTCCCGACCCCACCCACCCCCCCCACTCATCTCCTCCCGGTGCTATACTTTTAAATCTTTGGGCAGCCGCCACGCAGCATCAATGAGCAGGCCTGCCCCCAGAAGTAGAATGAAGGGTTCCAGGGCAGGCCTGTTCATTGACACTGCATGGTGGCTGCCCAAAGCGGGCTGGGTGGGCAGGAACTGACTGGCGACTGCCAATCCTTGGGGAGACCATGGTCCCTGTGGCTTCCCCCTTTCCAACGCCCATGAAAAAAAACACACACACTTGCTCCTGGTCCATCCTTGCCTTTTCAGGGCTAAGACCGTAAAAAAAAGTCTGTCCTCCACTGGCCCTACTTTTCAGCCATCAAAACCTACTCTAGCCCATTCTGATTTGTTTTGTCATATTTGGGACACAGACCGTTGAAGTCCTTCTGGCATCAGCTTCATGTCCCTACTGCTGGAGGTGCCTTTTAAGATCACGCCATAACTGTTAATTTGTCCTAAAATGTGGAATAATCTACCTTCAGAACTAAGAGATATTGAAAGTTTTTCAGTATGAGAAGGTACTGAAAAGTTCTTAGTCCAACCAACCAACTTCCTACATTCTGAGCTGTATTTTGCCACTGTAGCTGAAAAGAATGTTAACTTATTTCATGCCAATTTGAGGAAACAAAATTCTATGTTTTGACAATGTTTCAGATCATTGATTGAACCATATTCACGTCATTCTCTTCTTGGTTGGGCTAAGAACTTTTCAGCACCCCCTCGTATTCAAAAAAGAACTGAAGTCTTTTTGGTTTCAGCAAGCATATGGTACAACTCAAGGCTAAATGAGATATTGACTGGAAAGTATGCCATTTTGAAGATTTATTATATTGCAAATAATCAGATGCTCTGAGTTCGTAAAGCTAGTAGTTTCATATGATATTTCTATTGTTTATGTCTTGTTTTAAGAAACGATGGGCCCCTTTACAAAGCCACAGAAGCGATGCTGCCATGGTAAATGCACTGAAGCCCATTCACTTGCTATGGGCCTCAGTGCATTTGCCATAGCAGGATTGCCATGTTTCTATAGTGGCTGAATTCAAGAAAGTGTGAGACAAGCATGTGGGATCTCATAGGGAGAGGAGAAGCTAGTGGATGATGCAGATAGGCAGACTGTATGGGCCATTTGGCCTTTATCTACCATCATGTTTCTATGTAAAAGGGGTAACTTACAAAAAACCTAAGTAAGGAGATAACCTACTGAACAACAAAAAAAAATCCCCTTCTAAATACAAACTAAAGGCAATATATTTAGAAGAGAGAGAGAAGGGGTTTCAGTGTTGGGGGCTTTCTTAGATTTTGAGAATCACCCCCATGGTTTCTCATATGAATACTACCCGCAGTCAGGTGTTGTACAAAGTCACTCAGTACATCATTTAACCTCTCTCATTTTCATCTTCTATGTCAAAATTTTTTAGTAATAATTCTTTATCAATAAAATATAGAAATTTGCCCAATTCAGGTTGAAATAGAAACATGATGGCAGATTAAGGCACATCTAGTCTGCCCATCCGCAGTAACAATTATCTCTTTCTCTCTCTGAGAGATCCCACGTGCCTATCCCAGGCCCTTTTGAATTCTGTCTCAACCTCCATCCACAAAGTAATGAAAAGTTTACCAAAAATTCCATGCTTCAATGACATACGCTAAAATGCCAAAAGTGCAGCAAAACTTAGCTTAGAGCAGGGGTGCCCAAATGGTTGATCGTGATTGACCAGTAGATTGCAAAGATAACGCGAGTCGATCGTGTTTTCTTTGCGATCTTGTTCTTCCTTCCTCCCTGAGCCAGGCCAGGCGTGTACAAGTGCCAGATCCACAAGACTTCACCTCCGACGTCAATTCTGACGTTGGAGAGGAAGTTCTGGGCCAGCCAATCGCTGCCTGGCTGGCCTGAAACTTCCTCTCAGACATCTGAATTGACGTTGGGGTTGAAGGCTTGTGGGCCCGGCACTTGTACACGCCAGGCCTGGCTCAGGGAAGAATGGAGAAATCAGCATGGTGGCTGGGGGAGGGGGGGGCAGGGGGAGAGAGAAAGACATGCAAGGGGGGGGGGGGAGAAAGAAAGATAGAAATAAAGAGGGGGCGGGGGGAGAGAGAAAGAAAGACAGGCAGGCAGGGGGAGAGAAAAAGACAGAAAGAAAGAGAGGGGGAGAGAGAAAGAAAAGGGGAGGGGGCAGAAAGAAAGAAATATTGGATTTACAGAAGACGGAAGTGCAACCAGAGATTCATGAAATCACCAGACAAAAAGGTAGGTAAAATGATTGTATTTTCAATTTAGTGATCAAAATGTGTCCGTTTTGAGAATTTATATCTGCAGTCTATATTTTGCACTATGGCCCCCTTTTACTAAACCACAATAGTGTTTTTTAGCATCTGGAGCTGTGAGGGGTATTCAGCGCAGCTCCCTGCGCTAAAACCGCTATTGCGGTTTAGTAAAAGGGGAGGTTATATTTGTCTATTTTTGTATAGTTGATACTGAGGTGACATTGCATATTTTAAAGTCATCTGCCTTGACCTCTGAAAAAAAAAAGCCCTAATACAAATGATAATTAGCATTTTCTCTGCGTACAGTGGTGCCTCGCACAGCGAACGCCTCGCACAGCGAACGCTGCGCACAACGAACTTTATGTCTTGATTCGTACAACGGACTTCGTTTCACACAACGAAGTCCGGGGTTCCTGCGGGGTTGGATCGCAGCGGGGTTGGTCGAGCCGCGAGGGTAGTCTCCTTCTCCTTACCTGCCCTGTCGCAGCACACAGCCGAACGGAAATCTTCCCGATGTCAGCGCTGACGTCGGAGGGAGGGCTTAAGCAAAGCCCTCCCTTCCTCCGACGTCAGCGCTGACATCAGGAAGACTTCCGTTCGGCTGTGTGCGGCTGCGGCAGGGCAGGTAGGAAGAAGGCAATGGCGAACGAAAGAGGGGGGAGGGGGCGGTCCGCCCCGAAGAATGTGCACAGCTGGTCAGGTCCCCCGATCGACCGACAACAGGCCCGGCCGACAAACCTCCCTGCCCTGTAGCCGCGAATCTAAATTACCTCTTACAGCAGCTTCAATAATCCAGCTGCTGTAAGAAGGTAATTTAGATTCGCGGCTACAGGACAGGGAGATTTGTCCGACCGGGCCTGTTCTGTTGTCGGTCGGGTGCAAAAGCGCCACAAAGGTGGAGGCAGGGAGGGAGGAAAGGTGGAGTGGAGAAGAAAAGACGCTTAAGGGGGGAGAAGGCCGCTGAAAGCACATGTTGGAGCAGGGGATGAGAGGGAGGGAGAGAAGGGGAAATATTGGACAAGGGCAGAAGGGATGCTAAATCATAGGGTGACAGGCAGAGAGAACAACAGGAAAAAGAGTGGAAGCAATCTTGAACCCTGAGGGTGAGGGCAGATGATTGATCATGGGGAGAGGGACAAAAGGGAATAGAGATGGGATAGGAAGATAGTGGAAGTAAAAGGACAGGGAGATGTATGTTTTTAGATGTATCTAAATAAAAATAATAACAAAAAATTTATCTTTTTTATGTCATCTTAGCATATTTTATGCTGCAGAACGAATTATTTTTTTTTACATGTATTCCTATGGGAAAACGCGTTTCACATAACGAACGTTTCACATAACAAACTTGCTCCTGGAACCAATTAAGTTCGTTGTGTGAGGCACCACTGTAGTATGCTTTGTGGGTTTTTTTTTTAATTTTATTGTTGGTAGATCATTTTGATTTGGTCATTTTAAAAGTAGCTTGCAAGCCATAAAAGTGTGGGCACCCCTGGCTTAGAGCATTCTGTCTGACAGAACCCTATTATGGTGCTTCTTCAGGGGCAGGGTTCACTTCATGACTCTCACAGTGGAAACCTCATGGCGCTTGCTCGTTCACAAATGCTTTCCTTCTCAGCTGCTGAAGATGTACTCTTAAAAAATGCCAACCTAAGGACACCATTCAAAAACCACTTCATTGTTCCTATAAGAAATTCATCTTGTTGTCAACCATTCAATGCACTCATTCATACCATACGATTTGAAAGACTTAAGATGATAAATCCAAAACTGCAACAAAACAGATTTTTTGTTGCCATTGAAGTGCGAAGAAACTTTTCATTTAGAAGGGGTTTTTTTTTGTTGTTGTTTTGTTTTTTTCTATGTAGAAGGGGTCCAGGTTTTTAAAATGTATTTTTATAGTATTTTTAATTATGTATGTTTAATTTTGTTACTATTGAGAGTGGTGAGATCAAGCAGGCTATAATGTAAATAAATAAATAACTCCCTTGCGTAGACTGCGCTATAGAGAGTTGTGCGGGGACAGAAATCCCACCCATCCCCGCCAGGACCTCTCCGTCCCCACCCATCCCCGCCAGGATTCTCTCCGTCCCCACCCATCCCCGCAAGGAATTACCTCCATCCCCGCCCGTCCCCATAAAAAGCAGCAATTACTTCTGACAGGATCATCAATTCTACAGTTTCTTTTGTGTTTGCGCTGCTGTTTTCCTTGTGGAATCTCTTTGGTGGAACCCTTTTTTTGTTTTCTGTTCAGGTAATTAACTTATAAACCCCCCTCTTTTACTAAGGCTGACATGTCCATTATATTATATGGACGAACCCTGCTTCCAAAGCCTTCCATCCCCGTGGGAGTCCCGTTGGCTAGAGGGGGTCCCCGTGGGAATCCCATGGGCCAGAGGGGCGTCCCGTGGGTTAGGGGGGATTCCCGTGGGACCCCCGCGATCCCCATTCCTATGCAGACCTCTATTGCGCTAGTCAAATGGCTGGCAGGGAATGCCTTCAATATAAATCTCAGTTATAAGTTTACATAGGGGGGCTTTAGTTCACAGCCCCCTAAAATCCTTCCATTCACAAAGCTAATAAGCTTTAGAAGTCTCCTTTTCTGTGGCTTCAACCTCAAGTACCACACCAGTCTCTACTCAAACAAAATCAAATATTCTTGTCTTGGTAACTGGCTGGATTCATCAGTTTATTATTCAGTTCCAGGCCACAGCCTCTCCAGCTAGAAATCAAACTGCAGCCAAACTATAAACAACCCTTCACTCTTGCTTTGATTTGTAATCCAGCAAAAGATTTCTCACCAACCAAACTTAACTCTTTTTTTGAGAGGAATAGTTTCTGATCAGCAAACAGACCTCTACTTCAATTCTCTTCCAAACAGTTTTCCCCTATTTCCTATTAGGGGGGATCAGAAACAGCAAAAATGGAAGGCTTCTACCCACTTGTTTAGGCTTGGCAAATTCCTCCCTAATTGGCCTTTAAAAAAAAAAAAAGCTGAAAAAAATCATCAAAACTTTATATACTTGTGCTATACATTAAATTTGTCTCAGCTCAGACAATTTGGGGGGTGAGGTAGGAGCTCTCAGCTTCTGAATTATCCACAGACATTCCCATTTCTTTCAACTCAGAAATCATTTCAGTATCTGTTGGGAACTCCTGCCTCAACTGCTTTACTCTGGGGAAAGAGTGTTAAAAACCCTGCCTACCTGCTGATCCTTCTGAGTTAGTAGTTAGTGCTTCCTGATTGGTTGGGGCCAGGGACTACATCTCCCAAAATTCCTGGGGATCCACATAGTCTGAATAAATCTGCCTCTATAAGAGCTGCCCTAATCACCCCCCTCTCTTCCCGAGGCATAGATCAATCTTTTCTGCCTGCCTTTATCCAGGGGCCAGACTGCTCTTGCCTTTAGTAAGAAATTTGTCTTTCTCTTTTCCTGTAGTTTGGCCTTGGGATTAAGTGGGGATTTGGGGGTACAATTAATTTCCATTCCTTCTCTCTCTGATTGACCTTCTTTTCCTTGTTTACCATACCTAGCAGGATCCAAAAAGAGTAAAATAATCTCATGCAGCTTAGCCCAGGAGTGGTTATTCCCAAGTCCACTTTAATATTGGTATATGCTCTTTTTTAAACCTTGCTATGCTAACCACTTTACCACATTAATTGGCAACAAATTCTACAGCTTAATTAAATGTTGAATGAAGAAATATTTTCTCTGATTTGTAGTAGCTACATTATACCCCCTAGACCTTGTACTTTTGGAAAGATGTAAACAATTGATTCAGGCAAGGCGTGAAGTAGTCTAATGGTTAGGGAAGCCAGGTACGGTGGCGCAGTAGGGGAGGGGGCAGGGGGGCAGTCTTCCCCAGGCGCTGTCTTGGTCGGGGCACTGGCACCCATCCTCCGCTCCATCCTTCCCCCCCCCCTCCCACTACCACATGTCCCTTCCCTTTCCCCGAGACTCTTTAACATTCTCAGTGCGAGAAGCAACCCTAACCTTCTGCTCATCTGCTCTTCTGACGTCACTTCCTGGACTGTGGGAATGGCTCACAGGCGCGGCAGGAGGGGGTGGGTAGGAGTGGATCGGGTGGGGGGCAGAAAAGAGGGGAGGGGCACCTCTCACCTCGCTACGCCACTGGCCAGGTACAAATTGAAATGCTGCTTCTGGTATCTTGGGCAACTCAATTAATCCTCTAATGCACAGGTGTCAAAGTCGGTCCTCGAGGGCCGCAATCCGGTCGGGTTTTCAGGATTTCCCCAATGACTATGCATTGAAAGCAGTGCGTGCACATAGATCTCATGCATATTCATTGGGGAAATCCTGAAAACCCGACTGGATTGCGGCCCTCGAGGACCGACTTTGACACCCCTGCTTAATGCCTCAGATACAAAATTAGACTACACGTTCTCCAGGGAAATACCTGAATGTAACTCACCTTAAGCTACAACTGGAAAAGATATGAGCAGCTCCTTTCTCTTCCCCCTTTTGTCCAATGCAGTAATGATTTTTGAAAGGGTAATAGCACTTCTTTTTCCATGCCACTGACTACTTACTGTACACATGCTTAGAATCCATTTTTGAAAATCTGGTTCATGAAAACTAAGGGGCCCTTTACAAAGCTGCATTAGGTACCAACACATACCTAATGCAAGGAAAATGGGCCAACGCAGAACATGCTAAAGCAGGGGTAGGGAACTCCAGTCCTTGAGAGTGTATTCCAGTTGGGTTTTCAGGATTTCCCCAATGAATATGCATTGAAAGCAGTGCATGCAAATAGATCTCATGCATATTCATTGAGGAAATCCTGAAAACCCGATTGGAATACGGCTCTCGAGGACCGGAGTTCCCTACCCATGTGTTAAAGCATTCTGCATTAGTTTTTCCTTCTGCATGTGCTAAGCAGGTGCTTCCGATTAATTCCACGCTATTTAACCGGCCAGAAAGAGCACGACCAGTGGTTCCCCTCCCCCGCCCTTCTCTCTGCCCCCTCCCACTCCTTTTTTCGATTCCCCCTCTGCCGCGCACGCACCCCCTTCCCTTCCCCCATCCCTCAAGTTGTTCACAGCCCCAAGCAACGAGAACTTCAGCATGCTCCTCGCGACCCCGTCAGCTCTCCCTCTGACATCACTTTCTATGCGTGGCAGCCAGAAGTGGCGTCAGTGGGAAAGATGAAGCGATCGCAAGAAGCGTGTTGAAGTTGTTGCTCGCGGCAGTGAACAGCTAGATGAATGGGGGGAAGTGTGTGGCGAGAGGAGTCATGGGAAGAGATGAGGGGAGAGGAGGAGGGGTGTTATTGCCCCCAACAACATGGCACCCGGTGCGGACCGCCCTCCCCCCCCCCCCCATCTACTATGCCACTGGGACCAGTTAGATAGTGCCTAGTCAGCTAAATCTGAATATTCAGCATGAGATAACCAGTTATCTTCACTGAATCTTCACAGCAGCTAAAATTTAACCAGCTGTATCACACAACCACCAATTTTCAGTATTGACCAGCCAAGTGTAGCGGTAAAATCAGACCACGCAAATAGCAGTCCTTTCTTTGGTCACCATAATGTAACTGGCCAGCGCTGAAAAATGACGTACCTAGTTACGTTTAAGCTGTCCCCCCCCCCCAAAAAAAAAAAGGATATTCAAACCGGTTCAACTTTTTTTTACTATCGGACCCACAGATTTTTTTAATGGTTGCATCCCATTAAGATCCGAGTGAACGAGAGCACACTGTGTGAAATGATTCTCCATTTCTTTGAAGGTTGGAAAGCTGATCCAAGAAGCAGCTGGGAAAAGTAATCTGAAGAGAGTAACTCTGGAACTGGGCGGGAAGAGCCCCAACATTATTTTTGCAGACGCCGATTGTAAGTTGTACTCTGACTTTTTGCAAAGGTTTGCACACTGATCATTTAAGTTATATGCATACCAAGGAAACTTACAAAGCAACTTCTCCCCCCCCCAAAAAAAAAAGGCTTTTTAGGTTGTACAGTGAATGGTTTGTATGCCTTAAGAGATCTTTGCTATACTAGAACATTTTATTTTGGTTATAGCAATAAAGGCATGCACATGTAGTAATTTACCCGAGCTTTATGCTTAATAATAAAGGGAATTCTAGAACACGTCATCAACTTTAGGCACCAAATTTCCATGGATTGCAAAACCACATTTAGGTCTCTGGCCTAAATGTGGCATTTACTCTGTGTTCTGTAAGCTGCCCACATAAATGTTGGCCACACCTATGGCATACCCATGCCTCTCCCCTGTATTATGCAGACAGAGATTCTGTATGAAGTGCTTGGAGGTCAGTGGCGTAGCAAGGATAGGATGCGCCCGGGATGGAGCACCCTACTCTCCACCCCCACTCCTTTTGCGCTCCACCCAACCGCTCCTTCTGGGCCTCCACCCCACACTCACATCCTCCCTTTCCACCCTCCATACCTTTAAATCTTCACCAAAATGAGCAGCTTCTCTGGCCTGCTGCTCACGCTAGCATTGGCTTTCCCTCTGACATCACTTCCTTTCCCTGCAACCCAGAAGTGATTTCAGAGGAAGCCAGGCTGGTGCAAGCAACAGGCTAGAGTAGTTGCTCATGCTGACGAAGATTTTGAAGAGGTATTGGGGGTGGGAGAAGAGAGGGCACAAGCATGGTATGGGAGGGCGGATAGGTACCAGTGCCCTCACCATGACGGTTCCCTGGGCGGTCCGCCCCTCTGCCTTTTACTATGCCACTGTTGGAGGCTAATTGCCTAGGATACCTAGTTGCAGATCAGAAGTTCTCAACCCAGTCCTCAGGACACACCTAGCCAGTCAGGTTTTCAAGATATCCACAATGAATATGCATGAGATAAATTTGCATCCACTACCTCTATTCTGTTGTTAGTTATTAGTGGGACTTAGGCATGCTTAGGTATTGCTAGACATCCTTGTGGTAGGTGCCGGTATGTTAGGCCAGGGTTTTCCTGGCCTAATTTACTGGCACCTAACACAGACGCCTAGTGATGCCTAAATTAACCAGGCCTAGGGTTACCAGATGTCTGGATTTCCCCGGACATGTCCTCCTTTTGAGGACATGTCCGGGGGTCCAGATGGCTTTTCCAAACCTGGCACTTTTTTCGTGTTTGGAAAAGCTGTATTGGGCAGAGAGGAAGTTCTCGCATGTGCTGACTTCCTCCTGCCTGACAAGAGCAAGAAGCAGGAAGTGGGGCTAGGGCAGGCTTGGGGGCGGGGTGGGCGGAACTAGGTAAGCCTGGAGAGCGGGACTAGGGGTCCATATTTCCCGAAAGGAAAATCTAGCAACTCTAACTAGGTCTATTCTCTGCCCCCTAACCACACCTGCTTTTCAGGTAGGCGTCGTTAGGTGTCACTAGGCACATTGACTTAGACAGTGCTAGGCGTTAAACAGTATTCCATGTGCAACTTAAATTAATTGTTTTTAAAATGGTTTTTGACGGTGTGGTCAATTACCACACCAATTAAACCGATTAAAAACAAGTTGTGTGCAGAATTCAGTTAGGTATCATTAGGCATACTCAATTAGGGTGCCTACCCTGGCATCATTTATAGAATTTCCCCCTTAGTGTTTTGAGGAACAGTGCTTATTCATTTATTATGTTTCTAAGTATGTATTATTATAATTCTAATCTGCATCAATATTATTATTATTCTCTTAAAGTGGATTATGCTGTAGAACAAGCTCACCAAGGAGTTTTCTTCAACCAAGGCCAATGTTGCACTGCGGGATCCCGAACGTATGTTGAGGAGTCCATCTATGAGGAGTTTGTTCGAAGAAGTGTTGAACGCGCAAAGAGGAGAATAGTGGGGAGTCCTTTTGACCCAACTACTGAACAAGGCCCACAGGTGGGAGAATACTTTATTTTCATGAATGAACTTTTTATTTCAGCTATTTTTTTCTGCACCGTTAGTAAGATCACCTAACTAGAGTATGATAGAGAATGTGTCCCTTTCTTTCAGTGTTTTTGGAAATCTCAACGCATGTATATGCATACCCGACCCATTACCATAGCTGGGAGCACCTCTCCATTACAAGCATCCATTTATTAGCTATATGTGCATTATTGTATGCTCATATATATTGGAAGCTTTTCAAAAACTCCATTTCTGTGCACAATCCCTATACCTTTGAAATTTATTTGTATGTAGCTCACACCTTTCCATTAGTAGCTCATGGCCAGTTGCATTCAGATGCATTAGGTATTACCCTATTATTGGAAGCTTTACAATCTAACTCCTCGATATTCAGCCAGTGGCTGAATCCAGTGGTGTAGCGAGGGTGAGAGGCGCCAGGGACTGAAGCGCCTCTCCTCTGCCCTCTCCTCCGTCCCCTCTCCTTCCCTGCCCCTCCCCTGCCATGCACACCCCTTCCCCCATACCTCTAAAACTCCCAGCGCGAGCAGCATCACAAACTTGCTGTCTGCATCAGCTCTCCCTCTGACCTCACTTTCTAGTCGTGGGACCTGGAAGTGACATCAGAGGGAGAGCCAACACTGGTGTGAGCAGCAGGTTGTAGTTGCTGCTCGTGCCGGAAAAGGTAGAGGTATGGTGTTGGGGGGGGGGGAGATAAGTGATGGTGCATGCACGGTGGGGGAAGGAGTGCAGAGGCAGAGAGGAGGACAGGTGCCAGTGCCCCAGGACGGCGCCCGGGGCAGCCCGCCACCCACCCTCCTCTTACTACTCCGCTGGCTGAATCTAATCTGAACATTCAATACCAGAGGTCATCCAAGTCATCAAATATCTGGGTCAGCCACCAACCTGGAAGTTATGCAGGTGCTGTCCAGTAGGCAATACTGTCACCCTTATAGCTAAGCTAAGATAGGACTGCCTTTTGAACATAGGTGCCAGCACTCAATATGGCGATACTGCATAACTCTACCCACAAACTGCCCCAGCACTAACCTCACAGTGCCATAAGGCAATCATGGGACAGTGGGTTATGCCACTGAATATGTGGGACTGGCCTACTAAAGGCTAGATTCACTAAAAGATAGTGAGTCAATCGCTGTTGGCCGATTTTAAAACAGCGATTGATTTACTATCAAGTTTGCATGCAAATGATTTGCACGGAAGTGCAAATCGTTTGCATGCAAACTCCGACTCAAAAGCAATTGAGTTGGGGCAGACCCTGACAGTAGTTTTTGGCCACTCAGAGACTTCCTTAGACTCCTCCCTAAGGAAGTCCCTGATTGGCTGAGGCGCCCCAGGCCCCTCCCAAGGGAGGAGCCCAAGGCGCCTCAGCCAATCAGGGCCTTAGGCCCTTCCCCGTGCATCACATGATGCACCGGGACGTAGCCTAAGGCCGCAGTTCATGTCGGAGGAGGCCTGGAGCAGGAGGGACTGAGCACCCCTCCTGCTTCCAACGATTTTATAGGTACAGGGAGGGGGTGGGCCTTGCCCGGTCAGACGGCCGGCCTAGCTAAAGGTACAGAGAGGGAGGTGGGCTGGGCCTTGCCCAGCCAGGCCAGGCTGGGTGTGCGATGGCAGGAGGGAGTTGTCATCCCTCCTGCCATATTCATTCAGGTGTGGGGTGGGTGGCCGGCAGCGATGGTGGACATTGGTAAGGGGGGGGATTTTTTTTTTTGGTTCAGGAAGGGGGGCAGTGTTGGGTTAAAACCACGGGCTTGCAATCCGTTTTGCAAAATATATATAAAAAAGGAAAAATTCCTTTTTTATATATTCTGCTAAAAGCATTGTGAGCCCGTGGTTTTAAAGGGCAGGATAGAAACGACTGGTCTTCAGCAGTCGCTTCTTTTCTGATCGGCAAGCCCAATCGGTGTTGGGGAAATTGTTTAGTGAATCACTGCCTTCCAAAATTTGTATGCCATTTCCCTCATTTGCATGCACGCTTCGGATCAGGTGCTGATCAGATCGGGAGGAAGGTTAGTGAATCGGGTCGGGGAACAAAGGGGTCGCAAACCAGTCGGTATATGATCGGTTTGTTTAGTGAATCTATCCCTAAGTAGATTTAAGTGAGCAGGAGATCAACCCATGAGTTTGTGCCTGAGGTAACAGAGGGTTAAGTGACTTGTCAGTGGGATTCAAAACCTCCATTTCCTAGCCTGCTACATTAACAACTGAATTAAGAGGGGCCGCTGAAGAGTTCTCAGCCAAACCAACAAAGCCGGAGCAGTTTCCATGGAGGGCTAAGCACTTAGTCGAGTGATTGTCCACTTTTTTTGTTCCATCGGAAAAATACAGCATGAGAAAAGTGGACAATCACTCGACTAAGTGCTTAGCCTTTGATGGAAACTGCCCCAACTTTGATGGTTGGGCTGAGAACTTTTCAGCGGCCCCTTGTATTCCTCCTGTCTATTAACCTGACACCTACATATGGCCTGCTGGGCAAAGTCATTATCGTCTGCACTTGCTTATCACTTTTCCTTGGTTCAGGAGGGAGCAGAAGGAATTCCAAGGGTAAGTCCTTCTATTCCTCCGTTCGCTTTTACTGTATAGTGCAGAAATTCATCATTATAAACAGTATAAATCTCTAGACCACCCTTGTAAAATTAACGCATCATGTTCTGTTTTTTGGTTTGTTTTTTTAGACGGATAGAAAACAGTACAATAAAATCCTGGAACTCATTCAGAGTGGCTTAACTGAAGGTGCAAAGCTAGAGTGTGGAGGCAAGGGATTGGGCAGAAAAGGATTCTTTATAGAACCAACCGTGTTTTCCAATGTAACAGATGATATGCGGATCGCTAAGGAAGAGGTAAAAAGCTTATATAACAGGAAAGCGAGGGCACAATCATATTTGTTAAACCTGAAGAACAGCACCTAATTTGTTATTAGAAATTAGAAATAATAAGAGATTTCCATGGACATTGTAATTCTTCGTTCTCAACACCCTTGTTTCGCACAAACAAACTGCCCACCTAAACTCATTGATGCCATGTTTGTAACAGCTGTTATGCATATTCTAAAAAATTGGAAATCATCCTCGCTACTTGACTACACCTTTTGGTGGAACTCTCTGAGCATGTATCACAAATTTGAATCTTATGCATATGAGAAAAACATGATTTCTCGACTCTCCAGAAACATGGTGCGAAATAAATCACCTTGGTCATTCTTAGATTCATATGTTCATTCTAACCAGTAAACACTTCTGCCTCTCTATCTATCTATCTCTCTCTTTTTCTTTTTCTCCCTCTTTCTTTCCCTCTCTCTTATTTCACTTTCCCTGCTTTTCTGCCTTTCATATATCTTCTATTAGCAGTTACAAATACCCTGGATTCTTTTTATTAATCTGGTTGTATGTAAATGATTGTAGACATAGACTTTTTCTACACCATTGTGTCTTATTCAGATTTTGTGTGTTTGAACTGCTTTCTGTAAATTTCTTATAATATTCAATAAAAACTAATGAACGTGAAAAAAAAAAAAAAAAAAGAAATAACCGTTTTTACAGGTATGCACTAGTGAAGTCAATGTGCTAGTGAGTCTCTTCCATTCATCAGATTAAAAGTGAAAGAAAAATATTATAAATGTGTGCTAGCATGAATAATTTACCTTGTGGAAATACATACAAAAAGTGATTTAAAATTATAGCCAATGTGTCACTTATTGACCCGTTGTCTATTTTTCACGGCTAATTGTTTGTATTGGTTTGTGGTGATAAAAAGTGAAAGCCATAACCATTCTTCTTTAAGACAACTGTTTGGTCCTGAGCAGCTGCAGCAAAATTATCCACGCAGAGTTGGAGCCATTTTGCTTCAGACTAGAGAATGACATGGGGACAAATTTTTCCCCGTCCCCACGAGAACTCATTTTCCCGTCCCCGTGAGTTCTTTTCTTGTCCCTGCCCCATCCCTGCAAGCTCCATCCTCATCTGCACAAGCCTCAAACACTTTAAAATCATGTGTTCAAGGCTTGTGCGGTTAAGGCAGAGCTTACAAGAATAGGGAAGGGACAGCGACAAAACTTGCAGGGAAGGGTCGGGGAAATTGAGTTACCGAAGGGACGGGGACAAGTTTGTCCCCGTGTCATTCTCTATACTGCACCACTCTAGAAATTAAAATGCAGTAAAAGTGAGCCAAGTAAAGGACAATCAAGCCATTGTGACATCACTGATGAGGTTGGCTCTTAGCCATTGGTGGAATGAGGCATTATGATGTCACAATACCAGCTCTGGTTATCAGAGGCTGAAAATTTTCACACTGTTTATTTATTCAATTTTCTATACTGTTCTCCTTCAGACTCAATTTACCTACGCCAGTTCTTTCTTGGACCACTTTTTACAACACTCTAGCCAAGTGGGGAGGAGTAGCTTAGTGCATTGGGCTTGGATCCTGGTGAACTGAGTTTTAATTCCCTTTGTACCTCCTTGTGACCTTGGGCAATTCATTTAACTCTCCATTGCTCCAGGTATAAAATTTAGATTGTAAGCCCACAAGGTACAAAGAAAGTACCTGTATATAATGTGTAGACCTCTGCAAACATCTAGAAGCACTGTAGAAATGATTAGTAGTAGTGGTAGTGTTTGACACTTGCATTAACTGTCTAAATAGTTGTGATGCCTCTATTCTGCATTAATAAAGGTCTGCGCAAAACAGACAATCTGGCTTTCGAAATGAACGATTAGTTATGGAGTTTCTTGTGACTGTATCTGTAAAGTGATAGTGAAAGTGAAAGTGAAAGCTAAGACTTTTAGGATGTTTAAGAAAAAAAAGTGTCAAAGGTTAGTTGCAAAAAAAATTGAGCACTAAGCAAGTATTCTATAACGACAAAGTTGGGCACTGAAGCTGTAGGGTATAGAATATTAGTGTGTTAGTAATTGAGCACTAGCTTTAGGTGTAAGCATGTATTTATTCACCATTCTCCCAAGGGAGCTCAGAAGAGTTTACATGAAATTATTCAGATACTCAAGCCTTTTCCCCTCACAATCTATCTGGGTCATTGTGGGGAGGGGGATTAAGTGACTTTCCCAGGGTCACAAGGAGCAGCATAGGTTTGAACCCACAACCTCAGGGTGCTGAGGCTGTAGTTTTAACCACTGCGCCATACTCTCCCTGACAGTAGTCTCTAAATTTAGCGTGTGCATGCCTGTCCTATCCCTAACCCACCCATGCCGTGCTACAGAAGGCGCTATATGTATAGAATAGCGCCTAAGTTCAGTTGCATGCATAATTGCTAATTGGTGCCAGTTAATGGCACTTAAAGGTCAGGATTGACAGTTACAGCCAATTAGTGTGACACAATTAAGTTAGGAACTATTCTGTAACTTGTGTACTAGTGACAAAATTGTGCACCCAAGGTATAGAATTAGAGGAAATGTGTATAAAAAGTGATTTGAAATCATTGCCAGCAATAACCCCCCTCACCCCCCCCCCCCCCCCCCGCTAACGCTGCTTCATAAAAGGGGAGAGAAATAAAAGAAAAAATTTAAAAATACCATTTCATTAGACTAATACATTTTTCAGATAGCTTTAAGAAGCCAAGACCTCCTTCTTTAGATCAGTACAGTATACTGTTGTTACGGTATCCTGTCCTGAGCTAAGGACGGGGGTTTGGTCTCTTAAAGTTAATAAAAAATGTATTACAATTAGTCCAGTAAAAAGATTACCTTATTTCCATTTTCTATTTTTAAACATTTATCAATACAGCTTCAAACAAAACAAATCTTTTTTCTACCTTTTGTTGTTTTTATTTTAATCATCTTCTTTTCACTCTCTTTTTTCTATCCAGTGTCTGTCCCTTCCATGCAGCATCTGCCCTCTCGCTCTGCCCCTTCCATCCACTATCCACCCTCTCTCTCTTCCATCCACTGTTCTTCCTCTCTCTTCCATCAGATGTCTGCCCTGTCCCCTTTCCATATGGCATCTTCCCTCTCTCTATTCTCCTTCCATAAACTGTCTATCCTGCGCCCCCTTCTCTTCTTTAAACATAATTCATTTCAGCTTCACTCCCTTTATCACTCAGTCTCCACCCCTTCCCCCATGCTCTGGCATCTCTCTCTTCTCCTTTCCTCCCTTCATTCCCACCTCACCCCACCCCACTTCACGGTCTGGCACCTCTGTCTCCTTCCCTTCCTCCCCCATGCCCTGGCAACTCCCACATCTCCTTCCCTTCTATCTCTCTCCCCTCCCCCCTCCATGCTCTGGCATCTCCTCTCCTTCCTTTCCCTCCCTCCCTTCTTCCACCCTAGTCTGTTATCTCTGTCTCCATCCCTCCCTTCCCCATGGTCTGGTATCTCTCTTTCTTCTCCCTTCCCTAGTCTCCCTTACCATACCATACCATATAATTTCTTATAACCCACAATTGTCAACAAGCATTCATTGTGGTTAACAATAAGATTTGAGATCAATCATTACAGTTACAATAAGATTCTCGAGAGCACTGGAGGATAGCAGTCAGACAGTTACAAGGAAAAGAGATTTTTAGCATTTCCCTGAAGTTGTAGTATGAAGGGGCCTGACGTAGATATAGTAATAGGCTATTCCAGATTTTAGGACCCTGTAATTTGAAGGGTCCTTCTCCCTCCCTCTCCCTCTCTCTCTCCCCCTAATTGGATGTGACATTTCTCTCTTCTTCTCCTCCCCCCCTTGCAGGGTACCTATCTCCTTCCATCTCTCTTTCTTTGTCATCCTCCATCCCCATCAACAGTGCAACCTTCACAACTCACTGTTCTTGCTAGCATGAGGCCTTCTTCTCTACTGGTACTGGCTACATCAAGCTTCCGCGAAGGCAGAAACCGGCAGAGAGGAAGGCCCAACACTGGCAGAGCAGCCAGTTGTGAAGGCTGCCAAAGCCACTGCCTCTCCTATAAGGAGAAGAAGTTCCCGACCATGACGCCTACCCTCAGAGCACCCCTTATGGACTGCACCAATCCAGGGCGATCTGCCCCCCACCTCCTCTTGGTACTCCACTGGATCCAACAGCCAATTCCCACACAGACCAGTCTTTTCTCTCCCCTGCACAGACAGAAGATAGAAAGTGGGTTAACAGAAAACTCCCTCTCCCCCAGAGGTCTCTAAATTCCTTCTACCAGTAGGATACCACACTAAGCATGTAAGAACACTCTAGGTTAAGACACCTTTCCATCTTTTGGAAAATACAGGTGAATGATTAAGAAAGCATATAAACGGTGGGCAAAGCAGCTTTTATCTTTAGATGAATAGATGGGAACTATGTGGAATGGGAAATTATAAAAAGGACGAAGAAAGAAAAAAGGACCATTCTTTTCCATGAGTGGTAAATGTTTCTGGGTATAAATGACTGACAGCTCACCATAATTGTTCTGTGAGATTACAGACTGGCATTACTTTGAGAACTATTTGATAAGGATAAAGTCGTTTCAACAACAACAAAAAAAAAGAAAACAGATGTAATATATGGATCTTGTTTTCAAGGTGTAGTTTTCATATTAAACCTTTATTTGTTACAGATTTTTGGGCCTGTCCAGCAAATTCTGAGGTTTAAAACCATGGATGAAGTTATAGAAAGAGCCAATAATTCTGATTTTGGATTGGTTGCTGCTGTCTTTACAAATGACATAAATAAGGCCCTGACAGTTTCCTCAGCTATGCAGGCTGGGACAGTTTGGTAAGGGTGTCAGAGCATTTACGTTGAAATGGATCATTGTTTAAGCCATTAACATAGGGGAGAATTCAGTATAAGTCACACAAAGTTATGTAGTGGGATGATGCATGCTAAGTGTGAATTCTATTAAAAGCAGTTCTGCATGGAACTGTCTTTATATTATACCAGCTTAAGCCCCATTATATCAAGCTGCGTAAGAGTTTTTTTAATTGCAGACTGCTGCGGTAAAAGCCCCAATGCTCATAGGAATTATTTGAGCTTCAGAGCTGTTACCGCAGCAATCTGCAATAAAAAAACATACCCTTATGCAACCTGATAAAAGGGGGCCTTAGTTTGCAATTTTGTGTCTAACTTTGGGCCCAACTATGTACCTAAGCTAGCAGAAGGCTGGTATAAATGCTCACTTTCAGCAACTGTCAGGCACGGAAATTCAAATGTTTATGGTTTTTTAAATTAAAATTTGATATACTGATTCAGCTTCCAGTAGTTCCAAGCGGTTTACAAAATGCATAACAATTATATAAGGAAAAGAAATACCATATTTTTTTGGACCATAAAACATACTTTTTCTACCCCCCAAAAGGGAGTGGAAAAGTGGGTGCGTCTTATGGAGCGAATACATCTCCTCACCCCCCCCCCCCCCCCCCGGTACCTTTTTAAAGTTGCGGTGGTCCAGCACACTCTCCTGCTGGATTGCTGGCTTTGGTAGCAGAGCTGTGCAACGCAGGAGAGCAACCTTTGCGCTTCCTGCCTGGTCCCATGCCGCTCAGTGAGAAGCGCAGGACCAAGCAGGAAGCGCAAAGGTCGTGTTCCTGCGTCTCACCACTCTGCTACCAAAGCTAGCCATCCAGCAGGAGAGCTCGCTGGACCTTCGTAACTTTAAAAAAAAGTACCGGGGCGGCTGTGGGCAGGCTGTTTTGGCTGCGGGCGGGCTGCTTCGGCTGCTGGCGGCTTCGGACTGTGGGTGGGCTGCTTCGGGCTGCTTAGCACCAGACCACCAGATGCACCCCCCCCCTGTAGAGGAGGAAATTATTTTTCCTTGGTTTTTCCTCTACGGGGGGTGCGTCTTAGAGAACGAAAAATACAATACATAAAAATAAAAGGAAAGACCTAAAAACATTCATAGAAAGCACCTACTGAAAACAGTATAAAGCCATTGCTTTCTAGGTGAAACTCATCTGCCGAAGTAGCATAAACTAATGAATATGATCATTAGTGGGTATACCTTTACCAAAGGCGTATGAAAAAAGTATAGATTTAAATAACCTTTTAAAAGCCATAAAGTTAGGTTCTAGTCGCAAATAATTCAGTATTTGGTTTATAACCATGTACCTAAATCGGGGGAATGCCCCTGACCTGGTCATGCCCCTTCCTTGGCCACACCCCTGTGGAGTTTACAGTTTATGACTTTTATTTATATCCCGCTTATACAAAGCGGGTTCCAAAAACACATACATAATAAAATACACAGATACACACATTAAAAATACATAACTGTACAAATACCATCTTAATCACCCAGACACAGATAAAATAATCATCAAAAATCAAATCATTACACTTTTCCCCACCACAACCTCGTTACATCAAACTGTAAACACAAGTTTCAAAAAATTCCATTTTCATTTTCCTCAGCACCCATATTTCATGTGGCAAAACAAATAGTGTTTTAGTAAATGTTTAAACATTGTTGCTGTGAAAAACCCGGGAGTTTATTCCATTCTGCGGGACCCGCGCTGGACCCGTTGCATGATAGAGGTTAAGCCGCAGGTTATAAAAGAGGGGCATAGAGCCAGTGGCGCAGCGAGGCTGGGAGGCACCCTCCCCTCTCTTCCTCCGCCCCTTCCCCCCACCCTTTCCGCACATCCCTTCCCTGGCATGAACAGCATCTCCAACTTGCTGCCCGCGCTGGCGTCGGCACTCCCTCTGACATCACTTCTTAGCCAGGGCATCCCTCCTGCCGGGGATTGTTTTAGTGGTTTGCGGCAGGAGGGATTGGTCATCCCTCCTGACGGAGATGTTCACGGGGGCAGGGTATGCCAGCCAAAGCTGCTGAGTTCACCACAATCAGCTCAACGGCAGCATGATTCCCTAACAGGTGCCTGTGGCATGAGCGCCAGTTATAGAATCAGGCAGGTTAGGCGGGGTTAGACGTCTGCCCCTTAGCATAGATGCAATTTCCAGCTTAGGTGACTGAGACTGGTGTCTTATACAGAATCAGGCCCTCAATGTATCCTGAATTAATGGCATACATAAATGGACTTGTCTAAATGGAGGGAGCAGTTCATGAAACTCACCATATTCTGTAAGTGAATGAGTATGTGGGAGCCACATATAAATACCGACATGCAGTTGTAGTTTATTGATTATTATTTATATTCCGCCTATAAACAGGGCGGATTACAACAATATATGCATAATTAAAGTACTAACCCCCTCTTTTTACTAACGCATAGCATGGGTTTTAGCGCCGGCAGCAGCGGTAACTGCTCCGATGCTCATAGGAATTCTATGAGCGTCGCACCAGTTACCACCACTGCCAGCGCTAAAACCCACACTATGCGTTCGTAAAAGAGGGGGGAAATCATATGAAAAAGCATTTATCATCATACTTCATTTCACAAAAGAGATGACCTTCAATCGTATTTTTAAGACCTTGTCTGTGTAGCGTTTGAGATATATCAGCACATTTATAATTTGTTCAGCTCGTACCATGATGTACAAGAATGTTTTACGAGGGGCCGCTGAAAAGTTCTCAGCCAACAAAGTCGGGGCAGTCTCCATCGAGGGCTATACGCTTAGTCCAGCGATCTTCCACATTTTTCGTTCTGTATTTTTCCAACAGAATGGAAAAAAGTGGAAAATCGTTGGACTGAGTATATAGCCCTCAGTGGAGATTGCCCCGACTTTGTTGGCTAGGCTGAGAACTTTTCAGCGGCTAGATACTCAAAAAAGGTTTATATTATATCAAAAAATGCTAAATTGAAGGAAAAGGATCTCAGAAATCCACGCCCAAGATCATCTCAATTGGCTTAATCGTGCATGATCTTTGGTGTGGATTTCTGAGATCCTTTTCCTTCAATTTAGCACTTTTTGATACAATATAAACCTTTTTTTTTTAGTATCTAGTGTTTATTGTGGTTTATTTCATTTTTGCTAGCTTTGCGAACTTTTCAACAGCCCCTTGTATCATAGGAAAAGAGTAGGGAAAATCTTTCTTCTGAAACTAGGCCTTTTGATTTCAGCAGGAAGCAGGGTCCGCTTCAAGAACAGCTGTTTTATGTCTTACCTCATTATTTGCATGGATTCCTGTCCAAACTCACATATATTTTACCCATGTTTGCATTTTACAGGATAAATTGCTATAATGCCCTTAATGCTCAGAGCCCTTTTGGAGGATATAAAATGTCTGGTAATGGCAGAGAAATGTAAGTAACATTTTTAAACCGTTCTTTTTTTGCCTCATTTCTTTCTTTCGATGTTTTTCTTCCACAAATTCCTATCAATCAATGGATTAGTACTAACATGAAAAGATGCAACAATTTTCTTTTCAATACAGTAATTGTGACTTTGGGGGTTTCCATTTAAAATACATAATTGATCACTGGGGGAGGGTGGGAGCAAGAGGTGAAAAGTGGCATTATTTTTATTGTTATTGTATCATTAGCATTCTTATTGAAATTACCTTGATCAGCAACATGAAAAGGGGAAATAACGCTGTGCTGTTACCATAGACAAAAACGTCTTTAACGAGGTTGGCATTAAGGGGCTGCAAGCCAGGCAACTGCCTTGAGCCCTGCCCAAGCCCGTCTTAGACTGAAGGAAATACGGCTTGCTGGTGAGCTTTGGAGCCCCTCCTACATTTCTGTCCTGGGCCAAAGAATATTTAACACTGGCCCTAGTTGTTACCACTAAAAGGAAGAAATATAGAATCATATGATATCGACGGCAGCCTATTAAGTCTGTCTATGCATGCCAACTAGTGTGTTCTAGAATCCTTTCCTCTCTAGCAGATGCCTTCTGTTCTTGATGAGATAAAGTATTCTTAAAGGGCTAGTGGGTAGTAAGCAAAGAGGGATATAAACATTTGGTCCGATATCCAAATATTTTCAGTGGATGCTGGAGAATATATAACTTCCTTTTCTCTTGATTTATGCCCACTGTGCGAACATTATCAAGTTGAAAATCCCTCTAACATGCCTGATGCTATCTGTATAGCATAGGACAGAAGGAAGACAAAGAGGCGAAATTACTGGATAGTGTCAGTTTTCAGCAGCTATACAAAGAAGCCATCCATTTAGTTTGTCTGCTTAATAGCAGGTCTAAATTAAGCTGATAGCAGCAGCAGCCAACTACACAGAGATGTTTTAGAGAATGACATGGAGACAAATTTGTTCCCGTCCTCGCAGGATCTCAACATCCCCGTCCCATCCCATGAGTTCTCTCCCTGTCCCTGTCCCTGCAGTTCTGCCTTAACTGCACAAGCCTCGAACACTTATGATTTTAAAGTGTTTGAGGCTTGTGTAGATGTATCCTGATTTGGCCAGGGATACCCAAAAATGCAGGAAAGAATTTTTGTTGTTGAAACCGGGGGTTCTAGCCTTAGGGGCGACATTTTATTTACGTAATCCTTGTAAATGTGTGGTGCGTTATTCTTCTCGAAAGTATGTATTTTTTTGAACCTGCTCAATTGACAACTTTCCTATCGCTGTCGCGACTGGAGAAGGAAAAAGATAAGATCTAAAAGTCCAGTATTAGAGATAGTAATGAGATGAATATGTCAACTTGATCTCAGCCAAGTCAGCCTTTGAGTTAATTATTAATTTTTCTTGATTCCGTTAAGTTAAATCTTGGAACCCATTAATTAGGGACTAGAGCTAGTTTAAGCATTTATTGTTTCTTCATATAGTAATTTTTAAAGTATTACTTTATGCTTAAAGCTTTCTGTACAAGTTTATGCTTGATTGTTTCAATATGAAAATGATAGATAGATAAATAAATAAATAAAAAAGAAACTGGTTGACGGACAGACGCCAGAGAGTGGTGGTTAGTGGAAGTTGCTCAGAGGAAGGAAAGGTGAGTAGTGGAGCCCCTCAGGGTTCGGTGTTGGGGGCCGATCCTGTTCAATATGTTTGTGAGTGATATTTCTGAAGGGTTAGAAGGAAAGGTTTGCCTTTTTGCTGATGATAACCAAGATTTGTAACAGAGTAGACACCGAGGAGGGAATGCAAAACATGAAAAAGGATCTACAAAAGTTAGAAGAATGGTCTAATATCTGGCAACTAAAATTCAATGCAGAGTAATGCATTTGGGGATTAATAATCAGAAAGAGCCGTATATGCTGGGAGGTGAGAGGCTGATATGCACAGACGGGGAGAGAGACCTTGAGGTGATAGTGTCCGAAGATCTAAAGATGAAAAAACAGTGCGACAAGGTGGTAGCTGCTGCCAGAAGGATGATGGCTGTATAAAGAGAGGCATAACCAGTAGAAGAACGAAGGTGTTGATGCCCCTTTACAGGTCGTTGGTAAGGCCCCACTTGGAGTATTGTGTTCAGTTTTGGAGACCGTATCTGGCGAAAGACACAAAAAGGCTTGAAGTGGTCCAGAAGTGGACGACGAAAATGATAGGAGGTTTGTGACAAAAGACGTATGAGGAGAGACTGGAAGCCCTGAATATGTATACCTTAGAGCAGAGGTGCCCAACACGTCGATCGCGATCGACCAGTAGCTCAGGAAGGCAACGCGAGTCGATCACGGAGCCCATCCCGGGCTTCGTGATAGACTCGTGTTGCCGTCCTGATCTACCGGGCCGATCAGCCTTCACTCCAGTGTTCTCTCTAGGGCCTTTTAGCTGGGCGGTCCGCCCAGCTGTCATCTGCTGCTGCCGCCGCTGCTGAACATAAAAAAAAAACAAAAAAAAAAACCGGCTTGGAGATTTCAGCCCGTAGCGAACTTATGCTCCGTGGCTCTAACGTGTGCATGCCGGCTTCTCTTCTCTTCCCTCCGAAACTGGAAGTTATGTCCGGGGGGGGGGGGGGGGAGAAGGGAAGCTGGCACGCACATGTTGAGAGCCCTGAAGCAAGCGTTCACTACGGGCTAAGGTGGGAGACAGGTTAGTGAAGCATTTTGCTCTTCTTGCTGCCGGGTCCTGCCTACTTTCTGTTTCCGCGAAGGCAGGACCCGGCAGCATTTCCCCCAATAGGTCGATCGCGATCTTGGGCCAATCAGCCTTCCTCTCCCTGACGGCAGAATTGACGTCGGGGAGAGGAATGCTGGTCGGCCGAAGCAGGGCCTGTTATTGGTGGCGGTTTGGGTCCTTGTCCCCGATGGCAGTGGCAGTGGCTTGGGGGAGGGCAGGGAGAAAGAAAGAAAAAGGGCAGGCAGGGATACAGAAGGAAAGAAGAGAAACATAAAAAAAAGAAAGGGAGCAGAGAGAAAGAAAGGGCAGGGAGAGAGGAAGGAAAAGTTGGGGAGGGAATGAGGTCTAGAGGAGAGGAAGCATACAGGCTAAAAGAAGGGAAGAAAGATTGGATACACAGTCAGAAGAAGAAAGTGCAACCAGAGACTCATGAAATCACCAGACAAGGTAGGAAACTGCTATCGTGGTTTAGTAAAAAGGGAGGGGGGTATATTTGTCTATTTTTGTAGGGTTGTTACTGAGGTGATAGTGCATAGAGTCATCTGCTTTGACCTCTTTGGAAAACCCTGGAATAGAAATGATAATTAACATTTTCTATGCGTACAGTGTGCGTTGTGTTTTTTTAAAATTTTATTGTTGGTAGATCATTTTGACTTGGTCATTTTAAAAGTAGCTCGCAAGCCCAAAAAGTGTGGGCACCCCTGCCTTAGAGGAAAGGAGGGACAGGGGAGATATGATTCAGACGTTCAAATACTTGAAGGTATTAACGTGGAGGAAAATCTTTTACAGAGAAAGGAAAATGGTAAAACCAGAGGGCATAATTTGAGGTTGAGAGGTGGGAGACTCAAGAGGAAATTCTTCTTTACGGTGAGGGTGGTGGATGCCTGGAATGCACTCCCGAGAGAGGTGGTGGAGATGAAAACGGTGACGGAGTTCAAAAAAGCGTGGGATGAACACATAGGATCTAGAATCAGAAAATAATAGTAAATATTGAAGAACTAAGGCCAGTACTGGGTAGACTTGTACGGTCTGTGTCTGTATATAGCTGTTTGGAGGATGGGCTGGGAGGGTTTAGATCGACTGGAGTGAGCTTTGACGTAGACTTCAGTGGTTGGAGCCTAAGAACAGTACCGGGCAGAGCTTTGGATTCTTGTCCAGAAATAACTAAGAAGAAGAAGAAGAAAAAAACCCCAACAAAATTTTTAGTTTGAATCAGGTTGGGCAGACTAGATGGACCATTCGGGTCTTTATCTGCCATCATCTACTATGTTATTATCTGAGCTCTAGAATGTTACTACTCATGGTTTTACTTCTTCTTCACAAACCCAGCACCTTAAGGACATGTGCCCAGAAATTCCATTCAGAGTCAACGCACCTGCTCTCACCAGATGCTGCTTAGTGTATATGTTTTATTGTCATGTCTATATTGTAAATTATAGCTAAAAACCCTCGGATATTATGAAAAATCAATAATATTAAGAAAACACTTTCACAAGAAAAATGCACAATGTCTGATGAATAGAAACAGCACAACTCAGGCTTAATTACAAAGTGCAATTGAAAAACAGGAAGAAAAAGCCTCAGACTAGGGCCCTCCCACCGCCACAAGAGGTGGTTGAAGGTGGTTAGGCGTTAACCTCATCGGCAAAAAACCTCCATTTCACTGCAAAGGATAAAAGCCTTGTGCGGTGCTATTTTGTGCTAAAAGATAGAAGAAATGACTTTCAACTTATCTTCTGGTTGATTGGTATACCAACGGTGTCCAGTATTTCACAAGTCTGCTGCCTCAGGGTGCAACGTATCTGGTCAAGCTAGAACCAAAACAAAACAATAACATTGTGATTGAGCTGGACCAGTGCACATATTCAAAAGATTAACGTAGTAACCAGCATGACATACCTTCAAATGGATCGCCAAAACACATCTCCTGCATCAAAAGATGGCTCCATAGTGCTCGCACTGGATTTAAGAACTCCTGGTACGGTGTCGTCACAACTGGAAATAGCAGCACGTCGTGATTGAGACGCTGCTGTGTGTGCATGATTTAATTTGCTGAAAAACTGACTGACACATAGTGGGGATGAATTGAATTGTGATAGGAATGTCCGCAGGGGTCCCCAAAGTCCCTCCTTGAGGGCCGCAATCCAGTCGTGTTTTCAGGATTTCCCCAATGAATATGCATGAGATCTATGTGCATGCACTGCTTTCAATGCATATTCATTGGGGAAATCCTGAAAACCCGACTAGATTCGGCCCTCAAAGAGGGACTTTGGGGACCCCTGGTCCATAGAGTGCAATGTTTAAAACTCACGTTTAGATGTGCTGTTTAACAGAACAGAGAGTGGAAAAGAAAATAAATCTTATTGTGTCCTGAGAATTCCTTTAAGCCTCCATTCCCAATTTTTATGTTTTTTGTTGTTTATGTTTTTATTTTCTGTTTTTATTTTTATTATTTTGATACTTCCTTAGGTTAAAATTATCACAAATTTCTATCCCATCACCTCAGATCCATATCCTTCAATAGAAAGCACTCCACTCGAGTTTCGAATTCAACCCCTCTGATATTGGTAATGGCTGTGGTGTGTGTGCTGGAGGGGGGAGGAATTATATGGGATGGTATTCGTGCCAAGAGGAATCAAGATGAGGAACTTGATGTGCTGGGTTTGGGGATCAGGAGGGGGCACTTGATCTTCCAGGGAGACCGGGAGAGGGATCATGATGTAGTGGGAAGAGAGAGATTGGGAAGGAGGAACCACTGCCACCACTGCTTCATCTACATAGTTTTTGACAGGTCATGCACCCATGTTACATGCAATGGGAGGTAGCATATTCTTTTTCTTATGGGTCCCACGGCAACAAGAGGGCATCCACTCAAACTCAAGGGTGGGAGATTTCATGGTGACATCAGGAAGTACTTCTTCACCGAAAGGGTGGTTGATCGTTGGAATGGCCTTCCACGTCAGGTAGTTGAGACCAGCAACGTGCTCGACTTCAAGAAACGATGGGATAAACATGTGGGTTCACTTCGGGGAATTGCTTAGGGGAGTGATTTTTAAGGAAAGGGTTCTTTTGAGTGGGCAGACGTGTTGGGCCGACGGCCCTTTTCTGCCGTCATATTCTATGTTTCTATGTTTCTATAGGTGCACTGTTACTATATGTATATAATGTGTATATATGTATATAATGCAGTACCTATGTAGTGTCTGCCCTATGTGTTAAATGCAGGGAATATGGCCGATGCTCTTTATACCATACCATACATTGTCTTCTATACTACAAGTTTTGACAAGGATTCATTGCGGTTTGCAATCAGATTTCTAGTCAGTGTGTTGAGTGTGTGGCACAATGGTTGCAGTTTCAAACTCACACTGTTCCTTGTGACCCTGAGCAGTAATCCTCCCATTGCCCCAGGTACATTAGACAGATTGTGAGCCCACCGGGACAGACAGAGAAAAATTCTTGAGTACCGGAATAAGTTCATGTAAACCATTCTGAGCTCCCCTAGGAGAACAGTATAGAAAATCAAATAAATAAATATACTAGTTATACTCCCTTGCATTTATGGTGTGGGCTTTGAACTTATCATAATTTAACTTTTGTGGTTATGGTACTGTAGATGAAAAAACTTACTGCATTTTAGTTAGAGGGCCCTTCGATTTACTAAAGTACATTAATGCGAGTCATGTTCTCAGTTAGTAAATAGGCCTCAATAGCGTAATTGGGTTTGTGTTAAATTGCATTAATTCACAATTCACAATAACATGTGTTAGTGAATCTAGCATAAGGTTTGCAAAACAGTTTCAACCTGCAAAATAAGCTACATTCCAAGTCAGTTTGAAATCAATGGTTGGCATTTTCAGGGACTGGAGCTGCAATCCTGTTTCATTCTGTGCAATCATGTTTAAGCTGGTTTTAACATGATTCCTTTTTTTTTTTTTGTTATTGTTTGCAGGGGTGAATATGGATTGAGAGAGTATACAGAATCCAAAACTGTGACCATAAAGATCCCCCAAAAGAACTCCTAAGAGGACTAATGACAGAGCAGAACATGTTACTAATATATCTATTCTGTATAGGGACCAGGACTCAGGAACAAAAAGTGTACAGTCCATATATGTACTGTATGTGAACATATGTTTGTATGTATATATCTCCATTCCTTATATGTACATGCAGACACCCCACCTCCCCATACACAGACACATATACATGCTAACAAATTATACTAAACACATAGAACCAGATTTGTTCAGAGCTTCTTTCTCCCTTTATTGCCTGTGGATAAAAACCCTTGAAAAATCAGTTGTAGAACTGCCTAAATAATGCAAAACAGCTCTGGTGGCTTAATGCATGTAGGAAACAGCTAGGCTTGAATTTGGACGCTATCAGTGGATTTGACTATTAGACAGAAACAAGTGCTCCTCTTGCACATGATCAGACAAGAAAAGTCCCGATAGCTGAGAGCTTTGCTCCTTGTGCAGACTCTCCATTAACCATATTTTCCCATTAGTGTGTTTGTTCTCCTTTTTTGTAATGCTAGAATTGAACAGAATCTGGCCCATGTGACATGTTTGAAGCTAGGCCACTGCATTTTTGGAAAGCAGAGTTGTGTTCAGAAGACAAAATGAGAAAGGAAGGTGAAAGGTCTCCGTTTGTATGATAACATACAAAGAAGTAGTGAAAATCCTGCAGATCTGAGGTCAATGTTGTTAGGTCATATCAGCCAAAATGAAAGGGCTCCATCACATTCCACCTCAGATTAGGGTTACCAGACATCCGGGAAAACCTGGCCATGTCCTCTTGTTAGAGGACTGTCTGGACGCCAGGACAGACTTTCCAAAACCCGGCAGTTTCTCTGGGTTTTGGAAAGCCCTGTTGAGCTCTGGCTGTGTCTGGAGGGCATCCAAGCATGTGCAGATGATGTCACATGCTCAAGGCCTTGCAGACGTGGCCCGGAGGTCAGGGAGGAAGAAACGAGGCTTTATGGGGGCAGGGCCATGTGTCCGGGTTTTTGCGACAGTAAATCTGGTAACCCTATTATACAGCTCCAGAAAAAGGAGGATGGGTTGGCACTCAGGTTTTACTTCCTTTGCTTTCAATCAAAATAAACCCAGATGTCTTTATCTATCCTCTTTACTTCCATTGTTTTCAGTGGAAGTAAAACCCGGATATCTTAATCCGTCCTCCGTTTTGTGAAGCCATATGGTAACCCTACCTCAGATTATTCATCTAGCAATCCTGCAGGCCGGCAAGCTTATTGGGGTTAAACTAAAAAGGTAATTTACCTCTTGCTTTGCAAATGGATCCAAACATTCATTATTTGCTACAAACCAGGATTTTAGGTACTTTTATATGTGACATCTCTGCCTTAGAAATCCAGCTGATTTTCCATTTATGGCTTTTTGGGAAGGTTTATGTGACAAGTGCTCATAAAACCTGGAAGGAAGTTGTTCTTGAAAATGTGTTCAATTCTGAGGTATTAATGAGCTCTCTTTCAAAAGTACAAAAATATGCAAAAAGAAGTCACTCTATATTCTATAGCAGAGAACTAGAAGCAAATGTCCATCAACTGTTGTTAGAACTAATGCTCAGAGACATGAAGACAGATGAAACCACCTCACCACCCAATCATCGCATTGCTCAGTACAGTGTCAGAACAATGACAGTGGTAGATGTTGGACTTGTAATTGCTTAATTGGCTATAAGCTCATAACTTAAGATGGTCAAACTTAACTTCAGATTAACTGGTTCCAACGTGCCACGTTTCGATACTGCTTCGGGGAACTGACATAGCACTGCTAAACCACCTCAAACAGGGTAATAAAGTCTCATTAAATTTCAATGCTTCCTAGCCATTACAACGCTTAGTAATAGGAGGGGTAAATGAGTTAACTGGACAAATAGCACTGCTTTGTCCAATTTAACTTATGCAATTAAATGCTGAATATAGCACTTAACCGGATACATGATAGCCACTCCGAACATTCCCGAATATTCAAAGCCAGTGCTTAGTCTCGGCCTGGCATTGAAAATCTGGGCATACCACTATTCCCTCTAAGCTGAGCTGGGGTCCTCCTACTGCATTGCTGCCAATAGGGGGTGGTGTTTCAGTATAATGTTTTCCATCACTGGAAATAGGCAGGTTCCCTGGAATCCTGCAAAGCTTTTCTGTCCAGCACTATTGAAAATGCAACAGTGAAACAGCACCTCCCACTGGCAGGGCTCCCACTCAGCTTAGAAGAAATGGTGCATGGCACCAGCAGCAGTCCAAAAATGCTGGCCACTGCCTGCTGAATATTTTCCCCTTGTAGTTTAACTCACCAAGTGTCCAGTTTTTATCCATGTACGTAATGAGGTGCCAACTCAAGAAGGAGTGGGGGCAGAGCTGAGAACGATCCATTTAGGCATGATTTTCAGTCAGTATCTGTTTAATTTAGAACTGCAAATTGCTGGATTATATGCATATTCCGTGGCATTCTCAAACAGATGGTACCACTGAATGTACAATATGTATTATGTTACATGCTGGGGTTGATACTTAGCTTGAAATTGTGGGTACTGCAGCTGAAATTCAGGCTTACAGCTCCTAAATGGTCAGTAACTGTATATAAACCTTGAACTGTATATAAAACTTTTCAAACTTTACATTGAGACTAAGATGGTGAATACTTTTTTGCTTATAGTCTTTGAATCAGTTCCCAAAGCAAACGAATCTGGAGTCTTTCACTTTGAAGCTTGATATAGGCCAATCTTCCCTTCATGCTAGGAGTATAATCATATATGCACATTTTCGAATGCAAAATTGAACATGCAGGTTATAGAATAGTTATCAAGCAAAACCAGTTTAAGGAACTCACTTATTCAAAGTAAGGGCTATTTATAACACATGTTCAAACAATTCTCTTACAAATATATTACCTAAGTGTTGGACATCAACAGCTATACTCAGATAACTGAAGTTGTTATTGAGCTGTTATAAGTCAACCTTATTAGTCCATAGATTTCCACTTTGAAATGAAACGTGTCAAGAAAAGTGTGGAATAACTTGTAAGTTTCATGGCTCCACATCATTCTCTTCTTGGCTGGGCTGAGAAATTTTCAACGGCCCCTCGTATGGTGATGTCATAATGCCTCATTCCACCAATGCCTAAGAGCCAACATCACTGGTGATGTCACAATGGCTTGGTTTTCCTACACATGTGCACACTTGCTAGATGTCTTTGCCTCATTGAAACAAAAAGTGTCAAGAAAAGTGTGGACTAGCTTCTAAGTTTCGTGGCTCCACATCATTCTCTTCTTGGCTGGGCTGAGAAATTTTCAGCGCCCCTCGTATTGTGATGTCATAATGCCTCATTCCACCAATGCCTAAGAGCCAACATCACTGGTGATGTCACAATGGCTTGGTTTTCCTATACTTGTGCCCATATACTAGAAAGCCTTTGCTTCATTGAAACAAAAAGTGTCAAGAAAAGTGTGGAATAACTTGGAAGTTTCATGGCTCCACATCATTCTCTTCTTGTGTGGGCTGAGAACTTTTCAGCATCCCCTCATATGCAAGTGCAACATTGACACCAGCTTAAGTGGCCATGCCTAAGTGTTGGTGCATTAATGCTAACTTAGATTAGTCTATAAAAGAGGAGAGTGTGGTGCAGTGGTTAAAGCTACAGCCTCAGCACTCTGAGGTTGTGGGTTCAAACCCACACTGTTTCTTATGACCCTGGGAAAGTCACGTAAGCCTACCAGGAGAGAAGGAAAAATGCTTGAGTACCTGAATAAATTCATGTAAACCATTGTGAGCTCCAGTTTAGAAAACTGAATAAATAAATAATGTAATTGCCAGTATGGAGTTCATATTTGGTGCAAAGCATTCTAGCACCTAAATTTCAGCGACCTTTTCAGAATTATCCCAAAAGTCCACAGGGTCGCTCGCACCTGCTTTTTTTTCTGTGGGTAGACTTTTGCTGGAAAAGTAGATGCAGCGTCGCAAACGTCCTCAACAAGTGTGCTTTTCCGCTCTCAAACGTAGCTTGCCTCCTCTCGGTGCAGCAAACAGTACATGTATTGTGTTGTGCATTTTTTTGCCCCATTGCAGGAGGGCAATTTTCACATAGTCGATGAATGCAGATAAAGGGGTCCTTTTATTAAGGCGCTCTAACCGATTTAGCGCACTAAATGCTAACGCAGCCAATATATTCGATGGCCACCTTAGCATTTAGCGTGTGCTAAATTGGTTAGCACGCCGTAATGAAAGGACCCCCAAATTCTTTCTATCTGCATGAATTGCTTTGAAAATTGTCTCTAATTTTGTTCTATGTCCATCCAGCAATTTAACCATTTTCTACTTTGTTATCATAATCATAGTATTAATGTTCTATTTATAACTCATCTCTAGATTGAATACATTTTTAAACAATATGTATATATGTCACTATCATTATTTACAGAAGCTGATATATTCAGAGAGACAGATAGGAGAATTTTGCAACCTATTTGTAAATTCTTAGATGTGAATTCTACTTACTTTTGCTGTACTAAATGTCGAAAAACAAGGTTCTTAACTAGTGGTGCCCATAGCCCCAAGGGGTGTGGGAAGAGGTGAAACAGCGTGTGGAGAAGGGTCTTGAAATCTAGTACATATTTGTAAACGGTCATATTATTCAACATTATTGTGTCTAATTATGTAGCACTGTAGCTTTAAGTCTGACATCGTTGATAGTATAACCGTGTACTGCTGTCATTTTAATGACATGTTAGCAGTTGGCGTTGTTAGAGGCTAACAGCTGGCAACATTAAGTAGTGGTCGGTGGTTACTAGTGTGCCCGTGGTTTAGGAAGAGGTGCAAGAGTTTCATTGATCAGTTAAATGAGTAAAGGAACCAATACATGTTAAGAACCCTTAGTTTAAAGTATCATATAGAGAACAAAGTAATGTATGTAACAAATGAATTATGTTTTAACTGCAGTGTTAAATGTGAAAAAAAAAAATTAGCCTTTTTTCACCTAGAAAAAATTGAGAAATGGGAAAGGTAACCTGGAAAACAAGGCCACTGCTAGAAGTGACTATTTCATAAAGTGTATTTTTCCATGTTATGTTTTGCATGTTCTGGATAAAATCAGGTAAGTGCAGTACCTGGCTTGATATTCTTCCATACTGCCCTGGCTGTAATTGATGTATATGAGTTTGGGGGTGAGGGAAGCAGCTATTTAAACGTGCATGCATATATCTGATAACTCCTTCTTTTCTGTCTCTGCGTTTGCTTTCACAGTTTGTAATCATGTATATACAGCTATGTGTTATAAAAATGTAAAAGGCTATGAGATATTTTCTATAAAGTTTTCCATTAAAAGGTTTAGAGAAAGACTTGCCTTTGAGTCTGTTTTCCTGTTTCATCTCTGTCTCCACATTTAACAAAAACATTACTTGACAGGAAAAATTACATTAATAGTTTTGCTTTTTTTAAGTATTTTAATTATTGTATGTTTATATTAAATTGTATTATTGTAATGCTATTTCTGTCTGAAAGTTATTACCTATTCTGCAAAATACAGCATTTTGCACAGTGTTGCCGGGGCAGCATTAACCCTTTGGTGGACCATAGGCAAGCAAGCACATAAGAATAGCCTTACTGGGTCAGACCGATGGTCCATCCAGTGGCATAGTGTGGGTGAGAGACGACCAGGGCAGTGGTTCCCCTTCCCCGCTCCCCCTTCTCCCTTCCCTTCCCCGTACCTCTAGCTGTTCACTGCTACGAGCAACAAGAACTTCAGTGTGCTCCTCGCAACCCCGTTGGCTCTCCCTCTGACATCACTTCCTAGATGGGGCACCCGAAAGTGACAACAGCAGGAGAGATGAAGCGGATGCGAGGAACACGTTGAAGTTGTTGCTCATGGCGGTGAACAAGAGGTACAGGGAAGGGAAGGGGGGCACGCGTGTGGTGAGGGGAGGAGTGAGAAGAGGCAGGGGTGGAGAGGAGGAGGAGTTCTGGCGCCCCCACCAACATGGTGCCCAGGGTGGACCGCCCCCACATACACACACTTACTACGCCACTGGGTCCATCTAGGCCAGTAGTTCATCTTCACAATGGCCAATCTAGATCACTAGTACCTGGCAAAACCCCTAAGAGTAACAACGTTCCATGCTACCAATCCAGAGCAAGCAGTGGCTTCCCCCACGACTATCTCAGACTCCCAGAAATTGGGTCCTACATGGTTCTCACTGCAGAGGAAATTTGGCAGAAGAAGCAGCAGCAGATAAGAGGTGCTACTCACGGGGGAAGGAAAGAATAGAGAGACCTTTGCTAGCAGTGGTTCTTGTCCTTCACTCCCCTTCCCTCCCCTTAATCTCGTTTCCTCGTTCCCCTTAATATCTTACCAAGATAAAAATCCATCTTGGAAGCCACTGAATTAATGTATCTGAGAAGGCCCTTCGTAAACATTTGGGACCTAGGCATGTGCCTTGCATGTTCCTGTAGCATATTGACACTGTAGCTGCTATTAATTCCTAGGAGAGCCTCACTACAGCTATTGACCACTCAAACTGCTGCTACTAGACTCAAAATAAGCAAGACTGTATTTGTCAGAAAAAAAAGCTCATTTCTAATACTACAAAGAAGTATTTTTTTTTTAAAAAAAGTTTCAATTAGGAATAGGTAGTTTCCCTTTCAATTAGTATTCCCATTAAGCTGAGCCGGAGTCTTCCAACTGCATGCTAATGGAGGTCAGTGCTTCAATACTGTGTTTTCAATTGCTAGGGACAGTCAGGTTCCCTGGGGTTCTGCAGAGATTGCCTGTCCCTCACTGTTGGAAATGTAATAGTGAAACAGCACCCCCACTGGTAGGACTGTAGGTGGAGGACTCCCACTCTGAAGGAACAGTGCTTTCAAACTACTTCCCATAGCCTGAGGCCAGGGGCCCCACAGACAAATCTCTTGTTCTTAGATCAAGATGCACTTACAATCTCTAAAAATATATCCTACTTGCCTGCTGCTCTTCAATTTTAGAATCTGAGATGCAAAATAGGAATTTCGGGTTAAATATTCAGCTAGCGCTAGTGACTGTTGAGCAAAGCATCAGTGTCAGGCCATGTCCAGGCATTTGCACTGAATATCCACTTAAGTGGAGCCAACTAATACACAACCACTTAAGTCAATAATCAACACTTAAGCAGCTTTGGGTTACTGCAGTCCTATTTATACAGTTAACCTGGCTGGTTAAGTGCTGACCGCCCCATAACATCCCCAAAATAGCAACAATAACCAATTAAGTGCCACTGAAAATTATCAGATAGCCCTGAATATTGACCCAATTAGGATGATGTTGAACATCATATTTGATAAGCTGAAATTCTTTGTCATTTTCTTTTTTGGCCTGGTATTTCTTCCTCCAAAGTTGAGTTCCCAGCCTAGCTAGTATATTCTTCAACCCTGCCACCCTCCTATTTGTGACTGGAGGAGGCCCAGGACCACCTGAATTGTTAGAGGTTGAGGGGAGATTCCAAACACCAGGATTCCAAAGGAGCTTGGGAAAACAATTGGTTAAAAATGGGTTGGATCATTGCACAAACAGTACATTAATTATCATGTTACAGCTCAATTTATTTGACATATCTGCTTTTACTTAAACTTTGCTAAGACAGAGCTCCGTGGGTAGCATAGGCAACATGTTTTCTTCAAAGAACAGCTTCTCCTCAAAATTCTAGAATATTCCTTTTGTTTATATAACAAACTGATGGAGTCAGCATGACATGTTTCTTTCAAAACTGGACAAACCCTTCATTAGTCCTTCTAAAATTTTCTGGCAATCATGTTTGGTTTTGAAAGATTAAAAGAGTACTACATAAAACCAAGTTTCCAAATTTATTTACAATTTGATATACCTACCATCAGCACGTATCTGGTCGGTTTACAATACTAAAAGAGTGAAATTTAAAAATAAAAGAGGAGGGAAGTGAGGCAGGATTACGACGTAGACATTGACATAAACATGGAACGAAAGAAGCTTGGGTAGGGAAGAATAATAATTACATTTTGAAATAAATAAATTAAAAAAGCAAATGCTTGTGATGTCGTGAAGTCTTAACATATGTAGATTGCCAAATAGGTTTTAAGTATGAAGCCTGCTAGGAGAACTGTCCAGAAGAGTGTTTGTGAGAAATCTACGTTGCTGGAAGACAGTGTGTGCCAAGCACATAATTCATTTGCACATCAAATAAACCGGATGCGTTTGAGAGCATGGGAAAGACCTGCCTCGAACGGCATGTGTCTTCCTACTTCCTAAATATGTATGTTTTACACTTTTCACTTGGTTAGAGGCCAGATTTGAAGTACTGAAAGTTCCTCAAAGCTTGTCTTTTTCCCTTTGAAGTAGAAGGGCTTGGATAATGTTTCCTTTGGCCGTTTATCTATGTGGCAAAGTCCTAAGATCAAAACTATGTATGTGGTGTCTCAACAGACAACTGCTTTCAATATTCATGTGTTAAATCTAGCAAATGTTTTCAATGGATTATAAGAATACCCTCCTGGTCAGTGAAGCAGAAAAGTTCTTGGGATGCAAAATGCTTCAAGAAGAAAGATTTTGTTTCTTTGAAAAAATGTTCCTAGAGAAGGAATCTTGTTCAAGCAAGAGGGCTTTACAATGGAATCATATCGTATTACTGATGTCACAAAGTTATTGGATTCGTCCCTCAATGAAAGATCTATCATATTCTACCATACATTAGCTTATTCGTTTTTAAGGAGTGCCATTAACTTTATACAGTTCTGTTATTAGCATGGGCCAAGGGGACTCACTGAACATACAGTATTCATACACAGGCATTGACTAAAGGCAGCTATTCCCATCCCAGTCCTTGGGGCACACCTAGTCCCATTGGGTTTTCAGGATATCCACAATGAATATTCATGAGCTAGATTTGCATGCAGCTGCTGAGGCAGTGCATGCAAATCTATCTCAGGCACATTCATTGTGGAAGTCCTGAAAACCCAATGGAACTAGGTGTGCACCGAGAACTGGGAGTGTCTCTACACAGTATAATCTCGTTATAATGGACTTCAAGAGACCTGGAAAAACAGTCCATTATATCCAGAGTCCGTTATAAACAACGTACAAACAATGAACAACAGTCTGCACTAGCATATCGGCAACATCAAAAACAAAACTCAGCAAAACATTGGTATGGCACCAAATGATTGCAAAACCAGAACACTAAAAAATGTTCTAAAGCATTATGTCATACTGTACTGGAAAGAAAAATACTCTGTCATTTTCTGGGCTGCATTTTGATACTATATCACTTTTCACGCCACGCACCTTGTAGGCGGAGCCTGCATGTCCATTATAGCCGAACAAAACTACAGCTAAAAGCAGCTCTGGGGACCAAATTGGTTGTCCATTATATCTGAAAGTCCGTTATATGTGAATCCACTATATGCAATGATTTTCTGTGTGTTTATAAAGGCGCATGGCCAGGACCAGCGGACCTTGTCCGCTATAGGCAAGGTTCCATTATAAACGAGTCCGTTATAATGAGATTTTACTGTAGTACTATGAAGAAAGGCAATCCAGAAATACACAGCAGTATATCACAAAACTAGCATTCATCCTCAAGCAAAGATTATCAGGCACCATGAGCCAGTAGGAAAGCATGACCTATGCTCTGCTTTTAATTAATTGCTGTCTTCACAACCTGGGCTCTTCTCTCCTCACTTTTATGCCTTCTCCTGCTCCAGAGAGATTGATCGTGCAAGATTTCCACCCTGGGAAGAATGACATTTAAGCACCACTCTTTTCTGTGCTGTACAGTATCTTACTGAAATGTGGACAGGTCAAAAAGTTTGGGGAATAAAGAGAGATTGGTAGTGAGGACACCTATATATAAAAAAAAAAAAGCTGTAGAGAGATTTGCAGTTTCAGGAAGCACTTTGAGTTCTACTCTTTAAAGCTGAGTATCGCAAATTGTGTCCCCTGGCAGATTCCAAATGTGCTGCGAGATGCCTGCGAGGAGAGGCGCCAGCAGACTGCTTAAAAGACGTGCTTTTCATGGTGAGAGACACGTCCTGTAGTCAGTCAGCTGGTGCTGGCGCCTCTCCTCCTCGCTGGCGCCTCTGCGCCCTCACCTGGAGTACTGCGTCCAGCACTGGTCGCCGTACATGAAAAAAGACACGGTACGACTCAAAAGGGTCCAGAGAAGAGCGACTAAGATGGTTAAGGAGATGGAGGAGTTGCCGTACAGCGAAAGATTAGAGAAACTGGGCCTCTTCTCCCTCGAACAGAGGAGATTGAGAGGGGACATGATCGAAACATTCAAGGTACTGAAGGGAATAGACCTAGTAGATAAGGACAGGTTGTTCACCCTCTCCAAGATAGGGAGAACGAGAGGGCAGTCTCTAAAGTTGAAAGGGGATAGATTCCGTACGAACGAAGTTCTTCTTCACCCAGAGAGTGGTGGAAAACTGGAATGCTCTTCCGGAGTCTGTCATAGGGGAAAACACCCTCCAGAGATTCAAGATAAAGTTAGACAAGTTCCTGCTGAACAAGGACGTATGCTGGTAGAGCTAGTCTCAGTTAGGACGCTGGTCTTTGACCAGAGGGCCGCCATGTGAGCGTGATGGACCACTGGTCTGACCCAGAAGCGGCAATTCTTATGTTCTCCTCAGCTGTCTTTCTGCAGCATCCCACCACCACCACCACCACTGGCAGATGTCGAAGTTATGATGTCATGCATGCACGTGATATCGTTGCGTCAACGTCCACGCATTTCCGGGTGCCCTCCAGACGCAGACCCAAGATTAGCGTGCTGCAGCTTAAAAGGTTTGCGACATGCTGCTTTATAGAGTCATTGAAACTGACATACTTAGTTGTGGTGATGGTCATAATGCACTTCTATAAGATGACATAAAATGTAGCGTTAGATATCAATGACAGGAAATAGCAATATGGTAATGATTTCTTTATTGGAGCATATTCACTTAGGCCTGGATTCTCTATAGGGTGCCGATATCGGCGGCTGCCGATTGCATGTCAATCACATGACAGCGTCATATAGAAAATCATGCCTCGGTGAAAGATAGAAACATAGAAACATAGAATATGATGGCAGAAAAGGGCTGTAGCCCATCAAGTCTGCCCACCCCAATGACCCACCCCCAGACTTCACCCGGCTAGAGATCCCACATACATATCCCATTTCTTTTTGAAATCGAGCACGTTGCTGGCGTTAATCACCTGCAATGGAAGTTCATTCCAATGATCGACCACCCTTTCGGTGAAGAAATACTTCCTGGCGTCGCCATGAAATTGCCCACCTTTGATTTTCAGCGGATGACCTCTTGTGGTTGAAGGTCCTTTAAGAAAGAATATATCGTCTTCCACCTCAATGCGGCCCGTGATACATTTCTGGCACCTAACTTTGCCTTGAATCGCACCTATGTAGGCACTTTATTTATTTATGTTGTCGACTTTCTAGCCCGTCCTCCCAGAAGAGCCCAGAAAGGGTTACAAGTTTACATACACAGTAGAGGTTTCGCAACAAGGTTAGAACTTCACATACAGATATACAGAAGGAGGAAAAGCAATAGTAGAAATTCCTATATACGAGTGTTTTGGGTCCTGAGCACGGTAGCTTGGCAACCAATGGGCTACAAGGATGCAAATTCACTTTTAAGATATACAGAACGAGGAGTTAAGATGGCGTCTCGCCGGTAACCACGCTGAGGAAGGCTACTGTTGGAGTTTACTTTTCTTCTGCTGTTTAAGCGTTTTGAATTACACTAACATGGGTAAGAGAAAGGGGAAAGTAAGGACTTACCCCTCCGAGTCCTCTCCCCTTCCCCTTTCCACCATGGAGAGATTCGTGGTCCGAACAGCGAATATCCCCGGAGCGGGTGCTGGCGAAGGGGCGGCCTTACCCGAGCTCAATGTCACGCTGAGCCCGGAGGAGCGACTTCCACCCTCTGACCCAGGCATGGTGACGCTGCCGGAACAAGCGTTGAGCACGCAGGCTATGATTGGCGCTGCGGATTTCCCAACGGAGGAGGGCGGTATCCGGAGCATGAGAGGAGAAACCAGTTTGCTGGGAGACAATATGGGAGCGAGTTTTGAGCTCCACCTGGTTTCTGAAGGTTCCGTAGGAGGTATAGAGGAGAGGCACGGAGAGAGTTCCAGGTCTGAGAATCTTGGTCAGCGGCAGGATATTGGTGAGCAGCAAATTACACCTCTGGTTAAACCTCCCCATGTTACTTTAGACTCTATCTGGGACGCTGTAGCTCGCTTAGAGAAGATTTTCATTGGAAATAAGGTTTTGGTGGACAATTCCTTGCAAGACTGTAAAACACGTATTGTCATCCAGGAGGCAAAGAATTTTGAGCTTGAGAAAAAAATAGAGGAAGTTCAACAAAGTCTTAAGGATTTAAAATCTAATACCTTGATTTATGGACAAGGTATGACTGGACTGAGGAATAAAATGGAGAAAATGGAGAATTATACCCGTAGGTTGAATCTGCGTTTTATCAATTTTCCTCAATCCAGGACTGTAGCCCCCATTGAACTGCTTAAGAAATATCTGATGGAAGTTCTGGGGGTCCCAAAGGAAACTGTGCCTCCATTCTCTCGAGTCTATTCTATGCCGGGGAAGAAACGACAATCTTCTTCCCAAGGAGAACTATCGATGGACAGTTTAAATATAACACAACTATTAGAAACATCTTTGGAAGAAGAGTGTATAAGAGCTACACTCCTAGTTACATTTGTTTTTGAATCTGATAAGGACTGGGTGATGAGAATGTTTTTTCGTAACTCTGATAAATTGTTTTTGGGAGGTAAAATTTGGGTTTTCCCTGATGTCTGTGTAGACACTCAGGAGAAAAGGAAGCAATTTTTGGCTCTACGATCTCAGGTGATAGCCCTGGGTGCTCATTTCTTTTTGCGTTTTCCTTGTAAATGTTTAATATTATATGAGTCAAATAGATATCTTTTCTTTGATCCCAAACAATTGGAGGCTTTTCTTGAGAATAAGCGCAAAATACAGGTACAGTTATCGGGTCAGGGGGAAAGAGTATAATTATTATAATAATTATTAGTAAGTGGAAGATTGTAGTAGTTTAACTGGCGAGACGTTGTCATTGTTGATATTATTGATTTAATTAAGTTATTTTCTTTTTTCTGAGATGTGCCTCTTTTTCCTTATCCTCTCCCCAGCTTTAATTGAGGACTTATAGAGAAAGTTGCTATGAATATATTTGCTTTTTGAATTTCAAATGGGAAATAATATTTAGTGATTTGTTTTGTAATTAGCAATATGCTTTCTATTTCTTAATGCATTTTTATGTTGTATGTTTATTTAAAATTGCATAAATAAATAATTAAAAAAAAAAAAAAAAAAAAGATATACAGAACAACAGATTACAGGGAAGAACAGCAATAGAGGGATGATTCTCATGAACTGTATGGAGGCATGAATATATGTTTTGGGGGCTGAGCCCTGTAGCATGGCAAACAATAGGCCCTATAAGTATAGCAGCTAGAAATACAATGTAATCGAAATATAGGACAATTTTAATAATAATAATAATAATAATTTTATTCTTATATACCGCCAAAGCCATAGTAGTTCAAGGCATTCTTGGTAGAGGTACACGTAGTGGGAGGGGGGGGGGAAGATCTTGCATAATTTAGCACCCAAGTGTGCAACTAGAGACTTAGGGTTCCTTTTACTAAGATGCACTAGCATTTTTAGCACATGCACAAAATTACCATGCAGTACGCTTCTAGAATAACGCCAGCTCAATGCTGGCGTTAAGGTCTAGTGTGCGCGGCATTTTAGCGTGCACCAGTCCGTGCGTTAAGGCCCTATCGCACCTTAGTAAAAGGAGCCCTTAGTTACATCTGTAAGTCGAGTGGCGGGCACATTCATTGAGGCAGTATAAATTTGCTGGGGTAGAAATAGAGGTTAGAGGTGTGTTTAAGAGAGTCAGGTAAAAGGTGGGTTTTTATCGCCTTCCTGCAATTTAGTAAGCCTGACCGTGATCTGATGGTTGGTGGGATTGCGTTCCATAATTTGGGTAGGAAGTGTGAGTAGGAGTGTTTGCGGGCACTTTCCAGTTCTGGTGTTAGATGGCCTAAAATGCCTACTTAGGCCTGATTCCGGAACCAGTTTTTTAGACCTCGGCAGGCACCTTGAAACTCAATTACAAATGTTTCTTGAATGGCGTTTTTAACTGAGTTTGAGCACCTATCAGCACCTAAAAAAATCAGCTCCGGTTAGAGAATCCGGGCCTTAATGTAAAAGAAGACTGACAAGGCCACGATTCAGCTAATCCCTGTATCAGGGCCAAACATTAATATCTGAATTTCAACTGGTCACAGAAAAAAGAAGAAATGCACTTCTCACGGTCAATTATGGAATGCTTTATTAAAACTTGTTATACCACTTGTTCTTATGACAGGTCCAAGCGGTTTACAAATACACACAATACATAGAAAAAGAACTCCATTTAAAATAGGACAGATCAATACTCATTCGAACAAGATATCTGACATTCATTCCTGCACACAAATACTAAATCTCTTGTATCAATACCATAGCACAGGGTTCTGACTAAAGAACTGACTGTACTTTCATTAATATATATGAATTATTTCTGATAAAACAGATTCTTCTCCAAACGCTTCATGAAAATAAAAAGTTTTAAGCATCTCTTCAAAAACAGAGAAAACAACTTGTATAGTTATACCACACTCTCTCTAGCACAGAATCTAATCACTACCTGCCCAATATTCAAAATGATTTAGCCGGTGTCAGGTCAAAAGCGCGCTGGGACAAAGGCGCGAGCAGACAACTGAGCGCAGCACGGAGGCGCACACCGAAGAAAAAGACTGTTTTTAAGGGCTACGACGGGGGGTGTGGGGGGGAACCCCCCCACTTTACTTAATACAGATCGCACCGCATTGTGGGGGCGTTGTGGGGGGTTTGGGGGGTTGTAACCCCCCACATTTTACTGAAAACTTAACTTTTCCC
Source organism: Geotrypetes seraphini (assembly GCF_902459505.1). NCBI lineage: Eukaryota > Metazoa > Chordata > Amphibia > Gymnophiona > Dermophiidae > Geotrypetes > Geotrypetes seraphini. Next base: position 47,212,036 of record NC_047097.1, read on the forward strand.
TGTTTTTAGGGAAAAAGTTACGTTTTCACTAAAATGTGGGGGTTACAACCCCCCAAACCCCCCACAACGCCGCCGCGATATGTATTAAGTAAAGTGGGGGGGCTCCCCAACAAAACCCCCCGTCGCAGCCCCTAAAAACAGTCTTTTCCTTCGGCGCGCACCTCCGTCTTGCGCTCAGTTGTCGGCGCGCCTTTGTCTTCAGCGTTACTGTCTATGAACCGATTTAGCCAGCCGCTGACCAGTTAAATCACTTGGTCAGGGCTAGCTGCTAATATTCATTTATCTGGGAGGTGTTCTAGAGATGGAGTTAGCACTTGGCTACTTAAGTGCTGAAATTCAGCTCTTAAGTGGCCAGGATTAGCACATAAATAGGGCCACATAAATATCTGTCCTATCTTTATGCAGTAACCTATGGCTGCTTAAGTGATGAGGGGCATAATCAAAACTTTAAAATGTCCCAAAACCTGCCTAAGTCAGCACTTGGATGTCCTAGTAGCAGGGACGTCCAAGTGCCGATAATCAAAACCAACTTTCTGGACATGCAGCAGCACTTCTAAGCTGCTCTGCATCTAGAGCTCAAAGGGGCATGTTGGGAGGTGAGTTTTGGGTGGGAATCAGGCGGGTTTAAACCTGGACGTATAGCAGCGATAATCAAGGTTTTCCTAGAGGGAACTTAGATGCCGGTAGTTTTAGTTGCATCTAAGTGCCCTAAAGCCTACAGAGCCGCGTGCTGAGAATGATGGGCCTTCCTCTTCCCAGTGCATCTTGGTATGCGGTGGAAGAGGCCTAAGGCCCTGATTAGTCCATGATGTTGGTGGTGTCGGGTGATGTGGGGGGGGGGGGGTTCCATGATGTTAGGTGGTGTGTGTGGGGTGTTCCATGATGTTGGTGATGTGGGGGGAAGGAGAGGCAGAAATGTTGGTGGATGTCAGGGGAAGAATTTAGGGCTCCGTGGTTCAGCTGATTCTGTCTGGGAAATCCCCATCAGCTGAGCCAGCAGAAGTTGGGTACATCTACAAAACTTGCTTTTGTGTGTTTTTATTGTGGACATTTTTATTTTTTAAAATAACCAAAAAAGATAGAAGTCCTAAGGACCAAAACTTATACCTAGGTCATTTTCAAAAAATGACCTAGCTTTGAAAATGAACATTTTTTTCTCCTGGGTTTGTGGGCTTCCTGCCCAAAACATCCAACTTCAGACTTATACATCCTATCGAAAATGCCCCTCCACGTGCTAATTGGCTTAACAACAATCAAACATTCAAAACCGAAGCCCACACAGGTCCTGACTTTGAACATCCAAGAATAACACTGTCGGCGATGAGCAAAATACCATCAATTTTATGATATCCAGATCATGTTAAATAATTCAATACAATGTCACACATACTGCATAAAATACATAAAGTCCCCTGTCCACCCTATGACCCTCATTAGAGTCCTCCTCCCTTCCTCTCAACTGCCTCCAAAACATCTTCCTCAAACAACCATACCTTAAATACCCCACCCCTACCCCCATATACTAAGCCGTGGTAAAGGTTTCTATCACAGCCTGGAGTGCTAAATGCTCCTATGAGCACTGGAACAACACCGGAGCATTTTGCACCCCGGGCCACAGTAGAAACCTCCACCATGGCATAGTAAAGGAGGGCTTACATTTCCTAAAGTGCAGATAATTTGCTTCCAATTTCACAGCTCTGGCACAAAACAGCAGAAACTATTCCACTGAATGAGGGTTAACCTGACTTGAGGATTACAAGGCACATCCTATAGTAACATCTGAGAAAAGAACAGCGGTTACTAAGGTTTTTAAGGCAAAGGAACCATGCTATATAGATTGGTACACAAAGGGTGTCAAAGTCCCTCCTCGAGGGCTGTAATCCATTCGGGTTTTCAGGATTTCCCCAATGAATATGCATGAGATCTATTAACATACAATGAAAGCAGTGCATGCAAATAGATCTCATGCATATTTATTGGGGAAATCCTGAAAACCCAACTGGATTGCAGCCCTCGAAGAGGGACTTTGAAACCCCTGTGGTACACCAACTACCATCCATCTGAACACCACACAATTGACCACTTCTTCAGATTTAGAAGTCTATGCAACTTTATTATTTACACTGAGAGGAGAAAGCTGCCCAACATGAAATCCATTGTTTCATTAAAAAAAATACACTTGCTATAATTTTTTTTCCCAGGAAATTACCAATGGTTTAAAATATATTCAGTGTATTGTTTGAGATATTTGTGTAACCTTTTAGAAAACCACTGAAAAAACAGGATGGCTTTCCATGTGCACTATAGATGACTGCAATTCTGGAAAATGATTCTGTATCTTAATGCTTTAATCATCCAAACACCTCCTTCTGGCATTCAGAGACAGATTGGACCTCATATTATCCAACGCCTCATTTAAAGAAGAACTTGACCCATTGAGAAATACCTTGAGGGGCACTTTAAGAAGTTTAAGGATGTATGGGAGCCATTAACAAAATATTGTACAGATTGAATATTAATTTTTTCTTTTCCCTTTTGTTCAAAAACATCCAGGGTGGGGGTGGGTGGGGATACTTAATGTTATCTTATGAAGTTCCAATGTTGGATATAAGTGGGGGGGGGGGATATTTGATGTGAATTAGTCTTTGATGGGCTAGTAAGTGATGTTAAAGTGTATAGTGATTGTAACTGAAAGTTTTAAAAATGAATAAAGAATTTTTTTTAAAAAGAGAAATATCAAGGAAAGAGTGTTTTAAAAAAAAACCATTTGACTTTTATTGAGCATTACAAATGTACTTAGAATGGACTTTGAGAAATGCAAGGTCATGAATTTTGGCTGCAAAAACCCGAGGGAACGGTACAGTTTGGGGGTGAAGAACTTATGTGCACGACGGAAGAGCGGAACTTGGGTGTGATTGCATGTGATGATCTTAAGGTGGCCAAACAGATTGAAAAGGTGACTGCGAAAGCTGGAAGGATGCTAGGGTGTATAAAGCTCTGGTGAGACCTCATTTAGAATATTGTGTATAATTCTGGAGGCCGCACCTTCAAAAAGATATAAAAAGGATGGAGTCAGTCCAGAGGAAGGCTACTAAAATGGTGTATGGGGACAGACTTAAAGATCTCAATCTGTATACTTTGGAAGAAAGGCGGGAGAGGGGAGATATGATAGAGATGTTTAAATACCTATGTAATATAAATGTGCATGAGTCGAGTCTCTTTTATTTGAAAGGAAACTCTGAAGAACCATGGGGTGGAAGAAGACGTACATAGATGGATCAAAAATTGGTTGGCAGGTAGAAAGCAAAGGGTAGAAGTGAAGGGCCACTACTCGGACTGGAGGAGGGTCACGAGTGGTGTTCCACAGGGGTCGGTACTCGGACCACTGCTGTTCAATATATTTATAAATGATCTAGAAACAGGGACAAAATGTGAAGTAATAAAATTTGCAGATGACATCAAACTATTTAGTGGAGTTAGGACTAAAGAGGACTGCGAGGATTTACAAAGGGACTTGAATAAACTAGGAGAGTGGGCGACGAGATGGCAGATGAAGTTTAATGTAGAGAAATGTAAAGTCTTGCATGTAGGAAACAGAAAACCGAAGTACAGCTATACGATGGGAGGTCTGGTAATGGGTGAAAGTACCCAAGAAAAGGACTTGGGGGTAAAAGTGGACAAGACAATGAAACCGTCGGCACAGTATGCAGCGGCCTCTAAGAAGGCGAATAGAATGCTGGGTACTATCAAGAAAGGTATTACAACCAGAATGAAAGAAGTTATCCTGCTGTTGTATCGAGCGATGGTGCGCCCGCATCTGTAGTACTGCGTCCAATATTGGTCGCTGTACCTTAAGAAGGATATGGCGATACTCGAGAGGGTTCAGAAAAGAGCGACACGATTGATAAAAGGTATGGGAAACTTTTCATATGCTGAAAGATTGGAGAAACTGGGGCTCTTTTCCCTGGAGAAGCGGAGACTTGAGGGGACATGATAGAGACTTACAAGATCATGAAGGGCATGGAGAAAGTAGAGAGGGACAGATTCTTCAAATGTTCAAAAACTACAAGAACGAGAGGGCATTTGGAAAAATTAAGAGGGGACAGATTCAGAACCAATTCCAGGAAGTTCTTCTTCACCCAAACAGTGGTAGACACCTGGAATGTGCTCCCAGAGGGTGTGATAGGACAGAGTACGGTTTTGGGGTTCAAGAAGGGATTAGATAATTTCCTGAAAGGAAAGGGGATAGAAGGGTATAGATAGAGGATTACTATACAGGTCCTGGACCTGATGGGCCGCCACATGAGCGGACTGCTGGACATGATGGACCCTTGGTCTGACCCAGCAGAGGCACTGCTTATGTTTTTATGTTCTGCAATGAGAGGGCATAGGAAGAAGTTGAGAGGTGACAGGCTCCGGAGTAATCTGAGGAAATACTTTTTTATGGAAAGGGTAGTAGATGCGTGGAACAGTCTCCTGGAAGAGGTGGTAGAAGCAGAGACTGTGTCTGAATTCAAGAGGGCCTGGGATAGGCACGTGGGATCTCTCAGAGAGAGAAAGAGATAATGGTTACTGTGGATGGGCAGGCTAGATGGTCCTGTATTTCTGCAATAATAGAATATTGTAGAAAACATCCAAGGCACAATTTGGACGTTTGGACCAGTTTCAATAACGAACAAGCGCCCAAAATTTGGCCAAACTGACCAGATGACCACTGGAGGGATGAAGGCAAGAACCTCCTATACTATCCAATGGTCACTGACACCCTCCCATCCCCCAAAGATGTGAATGAAACAGTACATACCAGTCTGTATGACAGCTACAATTGTGTTTATTCTGCTACCCCTCAATATCTCTCCTCGCTTCTCTCTCCTTATACACCTCCCAGAGAACTTTGTTCCTCAGATAAGTCACTCTTAACATTACCCTTCTCCTCCACTGTCAATTCCAGACTTCGTTCCTTTCATCTATGCCTGGAATAAATTATCCAAGTTTGTCCGTTAGGCCCCTTCCCTTGTTTAAAAGCAGACTGAAAATCCACCTTTTTGATATAGCCTTCAATCCTTAAACCTACTCCTCTGCCCTCCAACCCAGCCTGCTGATTAATCATAAAATCATGAAAGGCATAGAGAAGGTGGAGAGGGACAGATTCTTTAGACTAGCAGGGACAACTAAAACAAGAGGTCATTCAGAAAAACTGAGAGGAGACAGATTCATAACGAATGCAAGGAAGTTCTTCTTCACTCAACGGGTGGTAGACACCTGGAACGCGCTTCCCGGAGAGGTGATAAGACAGAGTACAATTCTGGGGTTCAAAAAGGGACTGGATGACTTCCTGGAAGCGAAGGGGATAACAGGGTACAGATAGAGGTTTACCTTACAGGACATTGAGCGAATAGGGTATGGACATTTTAGGTTAGGTAGGGAACACTTTCAGGTCATGGACCTGGAGGGCCGCCGCGGGAGCGGACTGCCGGGCACAATGGACCCCTGGTCTGACCCGGCAGAGGCAATGCTTATGTTCTTATTAACCATTCCCCTTAACTGTATCCATGACATCTTGTTTGTCTGTCTTGCCTGTTTAGATTGTAAGCTCTTTCGAGCAGGGACTGTTTTCTTACTCTTTGTGACTCTGTGCAGCACTGCGTGCATCTGGTAGCACTATAGAAATAATTAATAGTAGTAGTAGTAGTTTCGGATATTATAGCTTCTCCTATTAGAACAGCAAGCAGTTCCAATGTGATATAAAATATGCTTGATCCTGATTTGTCTTTGCCATTTTCAGGACACAGACCTAAGAAGTCTGCCCAGCACTGGCCTCACTTTACAACTACAACATAAGGAAAATCCTTCATTAAACCGTGTTTGCAGTTTAGAAAGGAGGAGTAGCCCAGTGGTTGATGGAGTGACCTAGAAAATTGGATTCATAGTAACATAGTAACATAGTAACATAGTAGATGACGGCAGATAAAGACCCGAATGGTCCATCCAGTCTGCCCAATCTGATTCAATTTAAATTATTATTATTATATATATTTTTTTCTTCTTAGCTATTTCTGGGCGAGAATCCAAAGCTTTACCCGGTACTGTGCTTGGGTTCCAACTGCCGAAATCTCTGTTAAGACTTACTCCAGCCCATCTACACCCTCCCAGCCATTGAAGCCCTCCCCTGTCCATCCTCCTCCAAACGGCCATACACAGACGCAGACCGTACAAGTCTGCCCAGTAACTGGTCTAGTTCAATCTTTAATATTATTTTCTGATTCTAAATCTTCTGTGTTCATCCCACGCTTCTTTGAACTCAGTCACAGTTTTACTCTCCACCACCTCTCTCGGGAGCGCATTCCAGGCATCCACCACCCTCTCCGTAAAGTAGAATTTCCTAACTTTGCCCCTGAATCTACCACCCCTCAACCTCAAATTATGTCCTCTGGTTTTATCATTTTCCTTTCTCTGGAAAAGATTTTGTTCTACGTTAATACCCTTTAAGTATTTGAACGTCTGAATCATATCTCCCCAGTCTCTCCTTTCCTCCAGGGCTTCCAGTCTCTCCTCATACGTCTTCTGGCGCAAGCCTCCTATCATTTTCGTCGCCCTCCTCTGGACCGCCTCAAGTCTTCTTACGTCTTTCGCCAGATACGGTCTCCAAAACTGAACACAATACTCCAAGTGGGGCCTCACCAATGACCTGTACAGGGGCATCAACACCTTCTTCCTTCTACTGACTACGCCTCTCTTTATACAGCCCAGAATCCTTCTGGCAGCAGCCACTGCCTTGTCACACTGTTTTTTCGCCTTTAGATCTTCGGACACTATCACCCCAAGGTCCCTCTCCCCGTCCGTGCATATCAGCTTCTCTCCTCCCAGCATATACGGTTCCTTCCTATTATTAATCCCCAAATGCATTACTCTGCATTTCTTTGCATTGAATTTTAGTTGCCAGGCATTAGACCATTCCTCTATCTTTTGCAGATCCTTTTTCATATTCTCCACTCCCTCTTTGGTGTCTACTCTGTTACAAATCTTGGTATCATCTGCAAAAAGGCACACTTTTCCTTCTAACCCTTCAGCAATGTCACTTACATACATATTGAACAGGATTGGCCCCAGCACCGAACCCTGAGGGACTCCACTAGTCACCTTTCCTTCCTTCGAGCGACTTCCATTAACCACCACCCTCTGGCGTCTGTCCGACAGCCAGTTTCTGACCCAGTTCACCACTTTGGGTCCTAACTTCAGCCCTTCAAGTTTGTTCAACAGCCTCTTATGAGGAACTGTATCAAAGGCTTTGCTGAAATTCAGTTTCCACTGTAGCTCCTTGTGACTCTGTGCAAGTCACTTAACCCTCTTATGCCCCAGATACAAAATAAGTACCTGTATATACCGTAATATGTAAACCGTTTTGATTGCAACCGCACAAATTCCCATCCCCTTGCCCTGCCTTTTAACATTAATCTTATCTTTAATACTGAATATCAGTGTTTATCCCTTTAATATAGAAACATAGAAACAGACGGCAGATAAGGGCCACGGCCCATCTAGTCTGCCCACCCTAATGTCCCTCCCCTATCTTTGCCCTATGAATAGATCCCATGTGCCGATCCCAATTGGCCTTAAAATCAGGCACGCTGCTGGCCTCAATCACCTGCAGTGGAAGACTATTCCAGCGATCAACCACTCTTTCAGTGAAAAAGAAGTTCCTGGTGTCACCTCGTAGTTTCCCGCCCCTGATTTTCCACGGATGTCCTCTTGTTGTTGTGGGGCCCCTGAAAAAGAAGATATCTTCCACCGCCTCGATGCGGCCCGTAAGATACTTGAACGTCTCGATCATGTCCCCCCTCTCTCTGCACTCCTCGAGCGAGTATAGCTGTAATTTGTCTAGCCATTCTTCGTAAGGGAGATCCTTGAGTCCCGAGACCATCCGGGTGGCCATTCTCTGCACTGACTCCAGCCTTAGCACATCCTTTCGATAATGCGGCCTCCAGAATTGCACACAGTATTCCAGGTGGGGCCTCACCATGGATCTATGGTGAGGCCCCACCTGGAATACTGTGTGCAATTCTGTGCTGTGCGTGTGTGTTTGCTCTTTTTCTAAACTAAACTAAACCTTAAGTTTGTATCATCTCCATAAAGACAGAGCTCGACACAGTTTACAGGCAATTCAATAAATGAGGGAAGGACATAATAAGAAATTAGAGGTTATGAAGAGGATAGCTAGCTTTACATTTTAAATAGATAGCTTTACGTTTTGGAGAAAAGCCAGGTTTTCAGATGCTTTTCTGTTGTTGATGGAGCCTCGTTCTTTTCTGTCTCTTGAAATATCTAATGTTACAGTTCTGGGAAATCTCTCAGGCTCCAACCTTATTTCACAAACACTTCGTTCTGCTTATATATGGGAAAACGTGATGTTTATTAAGTAACCTAGGGTTCCTTTTAGTAAGGTGCGGTAGCCGATTTAGCGCACGCTAAATGCTAACGTGTCCATTATATTCTATGACAATTCAAAAAATAATCACCTTATTTCCACATAAATAAACAACCAAATACTTTTATGGTCACAAAGTGACTCTAGATTTCTAAGTGAACGCTCAGACCCATAACCAAACTCTAGTTCACTAGGGTTTGGTTATGGGTCCGAGCGTTCACTTAGACCCATAAAAGTATTTAAGAACATAAGCAGTGCCTCCGCCGGGTCAGACCATAGGTCCATCCTGCCCGGCAGTCCGCTCCCGCGGCGGCCCGAACAGATCACGGCCTGTCTGAGTCACCAGAAGGGGCCCACTTGCCACCTTGGTTTCCCATTGAGTCCTATCTTCCCATCGAAGTCCTAACCCTCCGGTCTTGCACATGCACAACCTGGTTGGATTTCTATACTTATTACCTGGTTAGCTTTCTATACCTGTGTTACATCTCAGCACCTCTCTCAGTATCCCACGATCCCCCTATCCCTCAGGAATCCGTCCAATCCCTGTTTGAATCCTTGTACCGTACTCTGCCTGATCACTTCCTCCGGTAGCGCATTCCAAGTGTCCACGACCCTTTGGGTGAAAAAAAACTTCCTTGCATTTGTTCTGAACCTATCTCCCTTCAGTTTATTTATGTGGAAATAAGGTGATTATTTTTTGAATTGTTATATTGTTATCACCTTTGAAGAAACAAGGTCCCTTATATTTTATGTGTAATCATTAAATTCTATGGACACGCTAGCATTTAATGCGTGCTAAATCGACTACCGCACCTTAGTAAAAGGACCCCATAGTTAGGGTCACCATATGACTCCAGAAAAAGGAGGACAGATTGAGATATCCGGGTTTTACTTCCATTGCTTTCAATGACAGTAAAACCCAGATGTCTCAATCCGTCCTCCTTACTTCCATTGCTTTCAATGGAAGTCAGCGGTGTCCAATGTCGGTCCTCGAGGGCCGCAATCCAGTTGGGTTTTCAGGATTTCCCCAATGAATCTGCATGAGATCTATTTGCATGCACTGCTTTCAATGCATATTCATTGGGGAAATCCTGAAAACCCGACTGGATTGCGGCCCTCGAGGACCGACATTGGACACCCCTGATGGAAGTAAAACCCGGATGTCTCAATCCGTCCTCCTTTTTCTGGAGTCATAGAGTAACCCTAAACATAGCAACATAGTAAATGACAACAGATAAAGACCTGAACGGTCCATCCAGTCTGCCTATTAGTTATGCCCATTAAAAATACATGATTAAAATGTCTCTTCTTTGATATTGTCCTAGGTTCCAAATGCTGAAGATGCCATCCAAGCTCACTCCAGTGGCAGGGGTCTCAAAGTCCCTCCTCAGGGCCGCAATCCAGTCGTGTTTTCAGGATTTCCTCAATGAATATGCATGAGATCTATGTGCACGCACTGCTTTCAATGCTTATTCATTGGGGAAATCCTGAAAACCCGACTGGATTGCGGCCCTCAAGGAGGGACTTTGAGATCCCTGCTCCAGCCTATTTGCAGGATATCTACCATAAAGTATCCCTGAAAAATCTTAGAGGCTAAAATACTAATAAAAAAAGAAGAAAATATGCTTCAAATTTTCTGAATTACGCATAACTAATATTTGACAGAGAAACTCTGAATCCAGCTGGGAAAAGGCCAAGACTCATTTAACCTCTAGTCAAATGGCTGAATGCTAGCTTGTTTCCTTTATTCCTCTTACATCACTCTCAAGGATTCATATGGCCCTGATTACATGTCATTACAGCTCTCAAAACGCACAAGGGAAGAGAGTGTTGAAACACCTATGCGACCAATGAATCCCAGAAAACCAACAGCTATAAAACTGATGAAAGAAGGGAAAACAAGCAGAATTATCTTCTCCATGCGTGTTTAAAGGAAAAATTTAATCCAATGAGAGTGGTCTTAAAAGAAGCAAATTTGCATTGGTCTTGTCAGATTAAATTGGTGATGCTTAGCTAGCAGATGTTGTCTATGATCTACTTTGACAAGTGCCAGAAACATTGAATCAAGTGAGCACAGGAAGTGTTTAAACCATAGTTTAACAGCTGCTTTAATGTATTATAAAACAAAGAATTTATAAAAGAGCAAATCTGCTATCATTCCGGCAAACATTTACACTCTGGCAAACTGCGTGCTGCGGAGAGATTCCAAGTATGTTGCATGAGATACGTCGTCTACGCAAGTCTGTCACTGCCAGCACCAGAGCCTCCTCTCTGCCTCCCCCCCCCCCCCCCCCCGCGTAACTTTGTAAATAGAATTTTAGGGTTACTAGATGGAGGGATTTTCAAAACCCGGCAATTTGTCCAGGTTTTGAAAGGCCCCTGAGCTCAGGGTCGCGTCAGATGTCAGCACGACGACATCACGCACGTGTAGGTGATGTCGGTCGACATCCGCGCATGCTCGTAGGACCTCTAGAAAGGGCCCCAAGTTTAGTGTGCTGAGCTAGAAAAAGTTTGCGAGACGCTGCTGCAGCACCTACTGTAACTCAGGTGTCACATATTCTTCAAGGCCCACAAAACCTACCTTGTTCTGTGGCTGATGCAACAGTTAGTGTGATGTCTGCGCACAATCTTGTGGGCTTGCAATACATAAAACAGTTTGCACAGAAGTCAACCCTGTATGTACAATCTGGCAGCCCTAAGCTGAATAATCTACTCCTAACAAATCTAGGACATTAATTTATCATGGCGTTTAAGAAAATCTTCTAACTTTAAAGATTCCCTAAAAGAGAATTCCTTCCCCTGATAAGTGATAAGATGTTAAAAGGGTATTTAAGGAAAAAGGTTGCACCCAAGGTCACAACTGGAAGCTTCAAGGCCTAAAAAGCCTGATGTCTAAGCTGAGTGTCCCCGGATACAATCAGGAAACAAATTAATTTTTCTACCACAAAAGCTCACTTACTTGTCCCCAAAATATGTCTTCATTAACATAATTTATCACTTTCATGAACAAAAGTAACTAAAAGAGTGGATCTAGTGGTAACAGTGTCTTGTGAATCTTCCAGAAAGGTAGTTAAGTCCACATCAGAAGTTATTAATTGATCCACTACTTGATTATATTGAAGCTTTTCCTAAACAGTAAATATAAATTTGCTCAAATGAATAGTTTTAGGGTTCTCACGGCAACCTTGTGAGACCACAGCCATTCAGTGACTCTGCATGGCGCAGAAGCATAGAAAGATTGCTCTTGCCCAGTTCACTGCTGGACCACCAAGGATTTTAAAGGTACACTATTTACTAATCAGGTGGGAGGGAGATGAGAGTTGTTAGAGTTGACCGGGACAGGAGACGGGAGGGGGTAGGAGAGAGGAAGAATTGTTGGAATTGGGGTGGAGGAGGAGAAGAAGGGAGTGAAACAAAGAGGTCGAAAGGGGTGAGAGGGAGAAATCCTATGTATGGTGGAGGGGAGGGATATATGCATGGAGAAGAGAGAAGGAGAAAGTTGGACATCGGGTGGAGGGCAGGAAGAGATGGGGCATGGGGAGAAGGAAATGTTGCACATGATAATGGAAGGAAGGAAGGAAGGGAGAGATGCTGTATGGAGGGTAATAGAGAGGTTTGACTCAGGGAGAGAGAGACAGGGAGATGGTAGACAGTGGGAAAGAAATTTATCAGTATAATGAGAGGTACAGTTTTCTCTGTTAGTGCCCCCTCTCTTTGGAACAGTATCCCAAATCACTTACGTGCAATAACTAGTCTTGCCAATTTTAAGACAAAGTTAAAGACATTTTTATTCCTCGATGCATTTGTAACCTAACTGCCCTTTTAAAGGCGACCTAGATACAGGAAATATTTTTTACCTTCAGTTTCCCTTCCTTTTGTTCTTTTCCCTGAATGTTCCTTTTCTTTCTATCAATGGTGGTTCTAATCCCTCTTCCCTTTCATTCTCGTACGTTAATGTCCATAAAAATTTGTCATTTCCCCTGATTTGTCCTTGTTTATATTGTAAACTAGCTGATGACCCGGCGTTGCACGGGTATTTAATTATAGCAATAACACTGTAAATGGATTCAAATAAAGATACGTTATAGTGGTGAATGAAATTATTGTTTTACAGCTTAATAAAAAGTACAATATTCAAATAATAATGTGAAATATTTGACAAAATGAATACAATACAACTAACGCAAAATGTGATTATAAACAACATTTTTAGTTTCACCTCCAGGAGCAAGAACATATAAATTGTTGGGTGATCCCACCCTTGAGCAAGCAACATAGAGTTGTGGGCCGTGAGACCCCCAGAACATATCACCCCATTGATATGGGGGGATGCAGAGGGATCTGCATACCAAGTTTCGTTCAAATCGGTCAAGCCGTTTTTGAATGACAGTGAGAATGGCAGCTTTTTACATTTTTTCCATTGACAGGAATGGGTGAAAGCTGATTTTCTGTTTGTAGCTCCGCCCACTTGTGCAGGTGGGCCACGAGACCCCCAGAACATATCACCCCAGGTAGTGAGGGATCTGCATACCAAGTTTCGTTGAAATCGGTCAAGCCGTTTTTGAATGACTGTGAGAATGGCAGCTTTTTACATTTTTTCCATTGACATGAATGGGTGAAATCTGATTTTCTGTTTGTAGCTCCGCCCACGTGTGCAGGTGGGCCGCGAGACCCCCAGAACATATCACCCCAGGTAGTGAGGGATCTGCATACCAAGTTTCGTTGAAATCGGTCAAGCCGTTTTTGAATGACAGTGAGAATGGCAGCTTTTTACATTTTTTCCATTGACATGAATGGGTGAAAGCTGATTTTCTGTTTGTAGCTCCGCCCACGTGTGCAGGTGGGCCGCGAGACCCCCAGAACATATCACCCCAGGTAGTGAGGGATCTGCATACCAAGTTTCATTGAAATCGGTCAAGCCGTTTTTGAATGACAGTGAGAATGGCAGCTTTTTACATTTTTTCCATTGACATGAATGGGTGAAAGCTGATTTTCTGTTTGTAGCTCCGCCCACGTGTGCAGGTGGGCCACGAGACCCCCAGAACATATCACCCCAGGTAGTGAGGGATCTGCATACCAAGTTTCGTTCAAATCGGTCAAGCCGTTTTTGCGTGATCGCGGCACATACACACATACATACCTCCGATTTTATATATATAGATTATTTGGTGTAGGGTCTTGGCATTTTTGTACACCGCCTAGAAGGCTTGATTAGGCAGTATAAGAAATTTTAATTCAACTTGAAACTTGAAATGTTGGTTATGGCAGTGGAAGGGAAGGTCCAGAGATGGAAGATGGATGGTGAGCATAGAGAAAGAAGAAAATGTCAAATGGTTAGTGAGCGAGTTAACAGAAGACAAACAGAAACCAGAGCCTGGGACCAAAATGATTTGAATAATAAAATGACCAGACAACAAAAGGTAGAAAAAATAAGTTTATTTTCTATTTTGTGATGACGATATGTCAGATTTGAAATGTGTATTCTGCCAGAGCTGATGTTAGACAGCAAGCGTGAGCTAAGGGCTTGGGCTACCTCTTGCCCCGATCGTAGTCGGGGTTTGGGGTGTTGCCGGGCAGGAGGGCTTGGGCTCCCTCCTGCACGGATTGTTGTAGGGGGGGGGGGGTGGATTCTGTAACCGGTGTTGTTTTAGACAGACACCGGTTACAGAATCCAGCTTTTAGGCGAAGGACTGGCTCCTCCTTCGCCTAAAAGCCCTTGTTTTGGGCATTTGGGACTTAAGTTTTTATTAGGTTGATTATATGGTGTAAGTTTAGATGCAGTGCTGTTCTGGGCGTTTAAACAGCTGAACGTAGAGGCAGGCCATTATTTTAAAAAACCTCCTTTTGGATGTTTTTTTTTTTATAATGGACATTTTCCCCTGTTTCTACTTTCAACGTTTAAGGCCTTATGCCAAAAGGGGACTTAGACGTTTTTTAAAATTATGCCCCTCCACGTGGTTTACATTCAGGTACTGAAGCATTTTCCCTATTTGTCCCGGTGGGCTCACACTCTATCTAATGTACCTGGGGCAATGGAAAATTAAGGCCCAAATTCTGTAACCGGTGCCTTATTTTGGAGGCGCCCAACTAGATAGGCACTTAGCTAAACTGAATAACAAGCTCAATTAAGCTTTTTAAACAGCACTAATTGAAACATAGGTGCCTATCAAGAAAAAGCGATTCTGTGACAAGGTGCCTCTAAAAATTTAGGCAGCCTTCAAAAAAATAGGCGCTATGCATGTTAGGCGTGGGCGTGGCGCCTTGTTACAGAATCGCTACTCTTCATTGTGCTTAAGCACTCGCATGGCCGCCTACATTTTAGCTGTGCCTGGAGCTGGCCTATTTATTGGGTGCCTCCAAAATAGGTGCCACTCAGCGTGATTCACTAAACAGCACCCAATGTTACTTGAATTGCGCTGAATGTTGCCTAACTTTTGGGCACTTCTTATAGAATTTGCCCCTAAGTGACTTGCCCATGAGGAGTAGCATGGGATTTGAACTCACAACCGCAAGGTGCTGATGCTGTAGCTCTAACCACTGTGCCACAGGCTTAAGAACATAAGAACATAACTATTGCCTCTGCCGGGTCAGACCAGGGGTCCATCGTGCCCAGCAGCCCGCTCCCGCGGCGGCCCTCCAGTTCCATGACCTGTAAGTTCTCCACCACGTAAATCAGGGGTAGGGAACTCCGGTCCTCAAGAGCCATATTCCAGTTGGGTTTTCAGGATTTCCCTAATTAATATGCATGAGATCTATTTGCATGCACTGCTTTCAATGCATATTTATTGGGAAAATCCTGAAAACCCGACTGGAATACGGCTCTCGAGGATTGGAGTTTCCTACCGCTGACCTAACTGTTTATGCCCTAATCCTGAAGTACCCTGCATAGTAACCCTCTATCTATACCCTGTAATCCCTTTCTCCTTTAGGAAGTCATCCAATCCCTGTTTGAAACCCAATATTGTCCTCTGTCCTATCACCTCTCCTGGAAGCGCATTCCAGGTGTCCACCACCCTCTGAGTGAAGAAGGACTTCCTAGCATTCGTCTTGAATCTGTCTCCTTTCAGTTTTTCCGTATGCCCTCTTGTTTTTGATGTCCCCGCTAGCCTGAAGAATCTGTCCCTCTCCACCTTCTCTATACCTTTCATGATTTTATAGGTCTCTATCGTGTCCCCTCTAAGTCTCCGCTTTTCCAGGGTAAAGAGCCCCAGCTTCTCCAGCCTTTTCGGTAAGTTGCATAATCTATGAGCATTTTCCATCATTTCCAATCTGAGATGAATAAATTGAGAATCCTTCATAGTAGAGAGAGAAATAGCCCAGCAAGCATTAAGCTTGTCATACAAACCATGTGCTAAACCAGGGGTGTCAAACTCAATCACATAGGGGGCCGAAATCTAAAACATAGGCTAAGTCTTGGGCCAAATTTTTTATGAAGATACTTAGAAGTCCTTTTATCAAGCCATGGTAGGGGTTTAATGTGTTTAATACCGTGCGTTAAACCGCCTGCCGCGCTAGCCGCATTGAGCAGGCGTTAGTTTTATAGCCATCCGTGGGGGTTAGCGCGTGATGAAATGTCTGACGTGCTAACTCCGCTAGCACGACTTGATAAAAGGACCCCTTAGTCTTAGTAGAAGTACAGCTGGGGCTGTTCTCCCTGGAAAAGCGAAGACTCAGAGGAGATATGATAGAGACCTTCAAGATCCTGAGGGGCATCGAAAAGGTTGACAAAGACAGATTTTTCAATTTGAAAGAAACCACAAGAACAAGGGGTCACTCGATGAAATTGAAGGGGGACAGGTTTAAAACAAACGCAAGGAAGTTCTTTTTCACACAGAGGGTGGTGGACATATGGAACACCCTTCCGGAGGCCGTGATAAGAAATAGCACAGTACAGGGTTTCAAGAATGACCTGGATAGGTTCCTGGAAGACAAAGGGATTGAGGGGTACAGATAAGAGCAGTGGAAGGTTTAGAGATAAGTGTAGAGGTAGGCATAAAATTAGTCAGGGACCGCTGATCAGGCAATATGCCTGATGGGCCGCCGCGTGAGCGGACCGCTGGGCTGGATGGACCTCTGGTCTGCCCCGGCGGAGGCGACTACTTATGTACTTATGTACTTACAGATCCTTCCTCACCCTGAGACACCATATCAGCCTGGAGGCATTGCTACTGTAGGATCCCACTGAAACTCCATACCTGTGTACGGTAGTTGCTACCAGCAGCAGGTGCAGGATGGGGACTCTGGCACGATCGTGACTAGTGCTGGGTCTCGGCAGGGAAGAGGTGTGCAGAAACAAGGATGTGAAGAAGCAACATAGGGACTGGGTCCTTCTGCCTGTGGTACAGTCAGGCACTTGTGTGGAGCGCCTTGCTCCAACCTAGCTTTTACACGGTGACTGGGTCCTTCTGCCTGCAAATGGGTACCGAGGCAGCGCATTCAGGCGCTTGGAATGCCACTGGGCCTGGGGCTGCACAGTCAGGCGCTTGGATGCAGCACAGTCACCGTGGGCCACCTAAAATGGCCAGGCGGGCTGAATTCGGCCCACGGGCCTTGTGTTTAACATGTGTGTGCTAAACTATCAGTGCATGTCTCTAACGCAATCTTTCTGCATCGACCTCTCTGTTGGCAGATATCAGTCTGCTAATATTTCAATGAAGCACATCACGGAACACTCTGTCTGTTCTGTTTGTAGAATGTGTATAAAAAAGACATAAAATAAACATGTCTTTCTGTACTTCCTGGTTTCCTGAACTAATGTCTTGACCGCTCTCAAAAATGAAGCAACTTACCAACATGAAACTAAAGGTTGCCTTATCGTCTTGTGTTTTGAAATAAAAAAAAAGAAAAAAATTAAAAGGCCTTTGTGAAAATGTATCAAAGGAACAGAAAAACGATTTGGCATTGTGTGAGCTGTATACTACTACAGTACTACTATTTTTCAGTTCTATAGTGCTGTACATTTAACATACAATAGACAGTCCCTGCTCAGAAGAGCTTATGATCTAATTTTGACAGACAGAACATCTCAGGTTGGGGAGATTAGGGCAGAGGAAATGATACAGTGGGTATAGGTATCTGACAGCAGTGAGTGGGAGTTAAGAGTTGAAAGAAGTTTCAAAAAATGGGCCTTTAGCTTGGATTTGTTTATTGTGAGCTTCTTTACCTCCACTAATGAGTGGGATGTCAATTCAGAGCCGTTAGCATGAGCTTCTGTAAAAGGTGTTACAATACAGAGTTATTAATACCACTATAAATATGGCATAATCAGTCAATCAACCTACTTATGTTACCAGCACATCGATCGTCTTATTTATATGTATATTTTCATACCAAATCAATTGTCCTACCTATCTTCACATCTAATATTAAGTTTACCTTTGCAACTAAGCACACAATATATACACAGCTCCTAAGGAGTTTGGCCTAGTCAACTAAATATAGTCTATGTACATGTATCTGTATTGTGTTTTATTTTATCTTTGAAGTATTATCTTCATCAGCGAATACTGCTAGGGAATAACCAAGAAGATTAAGTCATACTCAGAAATGTTTTCACTGTTTAAAATTATGAAGGCAAGATGTGACTTGGCTCCACTGAACCCTCTGCCAGTGGCAAGTCTGTGTCATTAGCAATTTACTGTTGACTCCCAGCGATAGGTGGTAGATTTTATCACCACTGCCGAGACAAAGCGGCAGTGGACCCGAGACACGGCATACAGACACAGCACGCAGTGAATGGATTGAGTGGCTGATACTGATGACAACTTGAGCAAGATAAGCTTGGTACTCTGCTATGCTATTAAGTCTTTTGAAAGATTTGCATGTACACCAATATATTGCTCAAGCAGAAGGTTTTTTAAGCCGATGAGGTGGTTTCCCTCTCTGGTATGCTTGCTCAGTTTTGTACTTGTTGCATACGGGGACCTGAGGCTGTTTTCCTCTTTTAACATTGATTTGAGCACATTAGAACAGGTCCAGTGAAGTAAAAAGCTCGTTACAGCCCAGAGCTGATTTATAGATTATAATATAATTCTTCAAAGAAGAGAGGTATTCTTTGAGGACATAGGCAGTAGATTTCCCAGGGTGCTTGGCTAATAATGAAACACAGAACAAGATGCATAGATCACATGGCCTATTTCGTATGCCTATACACATCCCCCTCCATATTCACGGGTTCACAACTCGTGACTTCGGTTATTTGCGAGTTTCGCCTGGGTGACCCACCCCCACCTCCCGGACCACTTCACTTACTTACTTTTTAAAACTTGGCGGTCTAGCAGTGAATCAGGGCAGGAGTGATCTTCCTATGCTCCTGCCCTGTGCAGAATTGGAAACATAAATGGTCTCACGGGAATTCACGGCAGCCATTTTGTTCCTGGCTCTACACGGGGTAAGAGCGTAGGAAGATCGCTCCTGCCCCGCTTCACTGCTAGACTACCAGGCTTTAAAAAGTAAGTTCAGTAGAGAGGTCAGGGAGGCAGGAGGGATACGGGGGTGGGTCAGAGTCAGCCTTAAAGTTATTTGCGATTTTTCTATATTCATGGGCTGGATCTGCCCCTATAGAGGGAGAAGTGTAGTTTATGGACTTTTCATTCAGAGGCTACTCCAAACCTCTTTTCAATCTAGCTGTGCTAGATGCCTTGACTTGCTCGCATCTTCTGGCAACAAACTCCACAACTTATTTGTGCGTTGAATGAAAAAATACATCTTCCAATTTGTTTTATAGCTGTTCTGTTAGTTTTATGGAATGTCATCTACTGTTCCCTAATTACTTATTCTCCCCACCCATGGAGTGTTGGGCAGAAATATATTACTAAATAATATATTACTTTTAAGAATAACAAGGTGTCATTGTTAAGGATACATTGAAACCCTCAGCTCAATGAGCAGCGGCGGCTAAAAATGCAAATAGAGCATTAGGAATTATCAAGAAAGGAATGGAAAACAAAGATTAAAATGTTATACTGTAATGCCCTTTTATCGCTCCATGGTATGGCCACACCTCGAATGGTCTGGTTGCCATATCTCAAAAAAGATATAACGGAATTAGAAAAGGTACAGAGAAGGGTGACAAAAATAATAAAAGGAATTGGATGACTTCCCTATAAGGAAAGGCTAAAGCAGATAGGTCTCTTCAGCTTGGAGAAGAGACAGCTCAGGGGTGATATGATAGAGGTCTATAAAATACTGAATGGAATGGAAGGAGCCTAAGGACCAAAATGGGAGAACTGGAAATCATGGCCAAAAGAGAGGACCTAGACATAATTGGAATCACAGAAACATGGTGGACAGAGGACAACAAATGGGACGTGGTACTGCCAGGGTACAAACTGACAGGACTTGCAAGAAGGGTGGAGGAATAGCACTATATGTAAGGGACTCTATCCACTCGGCCAGGATGGATACGGTAGCAAAGGCAGAAGGATTGGAATCACTATGGGTCAAATTAACAGGGAAAAATGGGGCTGACACAAAAGTGGGGCTGTACTATCGCCCACCTGGAAAACCAGAAGCAAACCTCCATGACCTGGAAGCAGAATTGAGACGGGAATGCAAAAGCAGAATTGTGATGGTGATGGGGGACTTCAACTACCCGGGGATTGACTGGAGTATTGGTCACTCCAACTGCGCAAGGGAAGAGGAATTCCTAGAGGCTGTGAGGGACTGCTTCATGGAACAGCTAGTCAAGGAACCAACGCGAGGGGACGCCACTCTCGACCTAATCCTCAATGGACTAGGCGGACCTGCAAAGGAGATGGAAGTAGTAGGGCCACTAGGCAAAAGTGATCACAACATGATCCGGTATAAATTAGAAGTAGGGACCTCAAGGGTGAAGAGAACCACATTGACAGCACTCAACTTCAGGAAAGGGAACTATGATGCTATGAGGGAAATGGTGAGAAAGAAACTCAGCAACAGCTCTAGAAAGATGGGGACCATAGAGGAAGCATGGTCCCTTCTCAGGGACACGGTGTAAGAAGCACAAAACCTGTACATCCCCAGGTTTAATCAAACAAAAGACCCGGTATGGACAACAAAAGAAGTAAAGAAGGCGATAGGTGACAAGAAAGTGTCTTTCTGAAAATGAAAAAAGGACCAAACTGAGGAAAACCACCAAAAGGAATGTCATCGAGTGGTTAGAGAGGCTTGCAGGGGAAGCAAGGAACTTCAAAGCGTTCTTCAGATACGTGAAAGGGAAGCAACCAGCGAGGGAGGAGGTGGGCCCGCTAGATGATGGAGACAGAAAGGGAGTGGTTAAAGAGGAAAAAGAGGTAGCCGATAGGCTAAACCGGTTCTTCTCATCGGTCTTCACAAGTGAGGACACCTCCAATGTACCGGAACCCGAGGAGACCATAAGTGGGGATCAGGATGAAAAACTGGAGACCTTAGAGGTAAGCTATGAGGATGTCCTCCGACAAATAGACAGATTGAAAATTGACAAATCACCGGGCCCGGACGGAATCCACCCAAGGGTACTAAAAGAACTGAGGACGGAAATAGCGGACACACTCCGACAAATCTATAATCTATCCTTAAGCACTGGGAAGGTACCGGAGGACTGGAAGCTAGCGAATGTCACATCTATCTTCAAAAAGGGATCGAGGGGTGACCCGGGGAACTTCGATTCCGGGCAAGATGATGGAAGCATTAATAAAGGATAGCATCTGTGAACACATGGAAAGAAATGGACAGCTGAAACCGAGCCAACATGGCTTCTGCATAGAAGATCGTGCCAAACAAACCTACTGCACTTCTTTGAAGGGATAAACAGCCAGATGGACAAAGGGGAATCAAGTTTCAAGTTTAATATATATTTGATTGATCGCTTTATCAGTTTCAAAGCGATTAACACATGATTAAAATTACAATATAAAAGAAGTTTTAAAAATAATTAAAAACAAACAAGACATGGACAGTTACGAGATAAACTGGAATCCATAGATATCATTTATTTTGACTTCCAAAAAGCCTTTGATAAGGTCCCCCATGAGCGGCTACTTAAGAAATTGTCGAACCACGGGGTGGGAGGGGATGTACACAGATGGATCAGGCACTGGTTGGCCGGCAGAAAACAAAGGATTGGAGTGAAGGGTCAATACTCCGACTGACCACAAGCGGTGTTCCGCAGGGGTCGGTGCTGGGACTAGAGAATGACACGGGAAGCGATCCCCGCAGCGAACCGCTGCGTGGCTGCGGTTTGGCTGCGGGTTATGGTGACCTCATTAGCAAATCGCCGCAGACGCGGGGACAAATCCTTTCACCGCCCGCAAAAACGGTGAATAGATTTGTCCCCGCAGGCCAATGTCCCCCCTTCTAGGAACCGCTATTTACCTGTGTTTCACCTGCACGTTGCCGCATTGACTCCGCCCCCCAATATACTGGCTCCTCATTTGTCAGATCAACCCTTCCTACCAATAGAACCCGCCCCCCCCCCCGACGATCGCCGGCAGGAAGGTGCTCAGCCCTTCATGCCGACAGAACCAGCCCTCCCCAACGATCGCGGCAGGAGGGTACCCATCCCCTCCTGCCTACCCCAACCCCCCCCAACGGCCCTCCCGACGATCGCAGCAGGAGGATATCCAACCCCTCCTGCCAGCTCCCCAACAGCCCCCCTATGATCACTGGTAGGAGGGTGCCCAACCCCTCCTGCCGGCCCCCCCAACGGCCCCCTATATCGCCAATAGGAGGGTGCCCAACCCCTCCTGCCGGACCCTCCCCCAACAAACCCCGCCATCCCGAAACACCACCCTTAGTCTTACTTTCCAAGTTGGACCGGACAGCTCCTCGCTCGTCTGGCCAGCAGGCCTGCCTCCGTCCAAATGAGGCGGGCCCGCCCCTCCCCTCCCCTGCCTAACCCACAGGATCCTAGGGCCTGATTGGCCCAAGCACCTAAGGCCCCTCCTATAGTGGGAGTGGCTTTAGGTGCCTAGACCAATCAGGCCCTAGGATCCTGTGGGTTGGGCAGGGTAGGGGCGGGCCCGCCTCATTTGGACGGAGGCAAGCCTGCTGGCCATACGTGTGAGGAGCCGTCCGGTCCAACTTGGAAAGTAAGACTAAGGGGGTTCCGGAGTGGGAGGGTTCGTTGGGGGGGGGGGGTCCAGCAGGAGGGGTTGGGTACCCTCCTGCCGGTGATCTTAGGGGAGGCCATTGGGAGGACCGGCAGGAGGGGTTGGGTACCCTTCTGCTGCGATTGTCGGGAGGGCCGTTGGGGGGGGGTCTACAGGAGGGGTTGGGTGCCCTCCTGCCGTGATCGCTGGGGGGAGGGGAGACTTGCAGCCGTAGCTAAAGAAAAGTATTTAAAATCGTACCCATTTGAGGCTTTTATATATGCAGCGGTGACGGTGACGGGGCGGTGAATGGGGTTGCAGTGGCGGTGACGGGGCGGTAAATGGGGTGGCAGTGGCGGTGACGGGGCGGTGAAGGGAATGGCGGTGACGGGGCGGTGCAGAGGATGGTGAGACGGGGACGGGGCGGTGACGGTGACCAATTTTTTCACCGTGTCATTCTCTAGCTGGGACCACTGCTGTTCAATATATTTATCAACGACTTGGAAACGGGGACGAGATGTGAAGTTATAAAATTTGCTGATGACACCAAACTCTGCAGCAGAGTTAGGAACATAAAGGAGTGCGAAGACCTGCAAAGGGACCTAAGCAAACTAGAAAAGTGGGCAAACAAATGGCAAATGTGCTTTAACATAGAAAAATGTAATGTCATGCATATAGGGAAAAGGAACCCAAGGTACAGCTACAAAATGGGGGGAACATTGCTGGGGGAGAGTAATCTTGAAAAAGACTTGGGTGTGCTGGTGGATACAACCATGAAATCATCAGCCCAATGTGCAGCGGCCTCGAAGAAAGCTAACAGAATGCTGGGCATCATTAAGAAGGGAATTACAACCAGGACGAAGGAAGTCATCATGCCACTGTATCGTGCAATGGTGCGCCTGCATCTAGAGTACTGCGTCCAATATTGGTCGCCATACCTCAAGAAAGACATGGCGATACTTGAGAGGGTCCAGAGAAGAGCTACGAAAATGATAAATGGCATGGAGGACTGTTCATACGCTGACAGGCTGGACAAGTTGGGACTCTTCTCTTAGGGAAGACATGATGGAAACTTTCAAGATCATGAGGGGCATGGAGAAGGTAGACAAGGATAGATTCTTCAAACTATGGGGAACCACAGGCACAAGAGGGCACTCGGAGAAACTGGAAAGGGACAAGTTTAGAACCAATGCCAGGAGGTTCTTCTTCACACAGAGGGTTGTGGACACATGGAACGCGCTCCCGTAGGAAGTGGTTGGGCAGAGTACGCTACGGGGATTCAAAGAGGGATTGGATGGATTCCTGAAGGATAGGGGGATTGAGGGATACAGATAAGGGTGGATAAGAATATGGAAAGAGTAAAGATAAAAACAAGGGAGCTATAGGGCTAAATCAAGTAAACATGACAGGTCATGGACCTGATGGGCCGCCGCGGGTGCGGACTGCTGGGCGCGATGGACCTCTGGTCTGACCCAGCGGAGGCAAATTCTTATGTTCTTATGAAAGGGTAGATGTGAATCGCTTGTTTACTGTTTCCAATAATACTAAGACTAGGGGGCATGCGATGAAGATACCAAGTAGTAGATTTAAAACAAACTGGAGAAAATATTTCTTCACACAACGTGTAATTAAACTCTGGAATTCATTGCCGGAGAATATAGTGAAATCAATTAGCTTAGCGGGGTTTAAAAAAGGTTTGGATAATTTCCTAAAAGAGAAATCCATAGGCCATTGTTGAGATGACTTAGGGAAATCCACTGCTTATTCCTAGGATAAGCAGCATAAAATTTGATTTACTACTTGGGATCTAGCTAGGTACTTGGGATCTGGGTTGGCCACCATTGAAAACAGGATACTGGGTTTAATGGACCTTCAGTCTGTCCCAGTATGGCAATTCTTATGTTCTTATGTACTTTCATGCAAATGTAATGAAATACCTCTAATCATTACGTTTCCCACTAATGAGCAATACTGTATAATGTCTCATTACTTTATATAGGTGGTGGAGGAGAAGAGAACAGTCATGAAAAAATTAGGACACCCTTGAAATATTCAGTTCTTTCTTAAAGAATGTTCATATCGATGTCAATTTTTTTTTTAACCTCAAGTTTCAAGTTTTATTAGTTTTAATATACCGACCATCGACGTGCATCTAGCCAGTTTACAATGCTAAAAAATTGAAAGGTTAAAAAAAATATATAATAATTATAAGAGGGGAAAGAGTGAACATGAAAGACAATTTACAAATACAAACTTGGACTTGAGGGTAAAGAGGGGAAGGGGGAGTCGATAAATATATCATTAAAAACAAAGTAAAAAAAACAGGGAAGAGGGGGGGATAGGACATCAGGAGTGGGGGGTCGCTTCTTAAAAGCAGTTGATGATAAGTTTTACTAGCTGTTGGAGAGGAAGTGTTTAAGGGCTATGATATGCATCTTGAAATAAGAATGTTTTTAGTTTAGTTATCTCGTGTGGCTGAACGCCACTTGTCCCTCTAAGAAGTTGGACGCCGACCACCGGAGGTCGCGTAACTAGTTAGCATGGAGGAGTCTCATTCGTTATCGGAATTAACCAGACAAATTGCTCCACCAACTAAGAACGGCCATGCACCACCACCCTCTGGAATAGAAAGTATTGTAATTGCATGTAAACAACAAACATTTTCCTTGATTTTACTCATGAAACAAAAGATATCCACAAAAATGTGTATTCTAACTGAGGAATCAATTAGGACACCCCCACATATCCTCCCACTTAAAGTGGCTCAACATATACTTTGCAAACTCGTCGGCTCTCCCTCTGATGTCATTTCCTATGTGCGGTGCCCGGAAGTGATGCCAGTGAGAGAGCTGATGCGTTCGCTGGGAGCACGTTGAAGTTGTTGCTCATGGCGGTAAACAATTAAAGGTACAGGAGAAGGGTGGCACACGTGTGGCAAGGAGAGGAGTGGGAAGAGGCGGGGCAGAGAGGAGGAGGGGTGCTAGCACCCTCACCAACATGGCGCTCGGGTCAAACCGCCCCTCCTTTTTATGCCACTGCCTTCTATATTTGAATATAACTTATGTAGAGCTACAATTTTTTTTTTCAAAAGGCTTGAGCTAAATCCAAAATCCCTTCCCCTGCAGCATGATGAAAACTATGCAGCCTCTTATTTCTCCAGAGGCCAAATTGTCATAGGTTCCCAACTGTTTATTTTGCTGTATCCTAATCCTGGAGCAAAATCATTACAGCACCTTCCTTATTAAACATACGGATATATTTGACATCTGCGCGTATCGCATTTCAGAAACTCATTTTTCAAACATCTGTTTGGAAGTGTTATGGTCCCACTGAAAACCTCACATAGACATGGGCAACCTGCCATACTTCCAACAATGGAATCTGCAAACGTTCTCTAGGGACATTCTTAACTAAGATTCTACAAAAAAAAAAAAATCAACCAATGACACAAAACCAAATCAAACACACATAAAAATGAAGGTATTTCTATAATACCTATTGTAAATATAGAGAAAATTAAGATTTTTTGAAGTAGCAGCAAGTGTCCCCAAAACACTCCATTGGCAGCCAGCTCACTTTGTCTGGCAAAAGCATGTCACCTCTAACCTTTGTTCCTGACCCCACCCCCTTGCCACTGCCCAATATTACCAGGCCAGCAGCTCTGGCAGTAAAAGAATGTACAGTAAATGTAGGCCTCTGTGCTCCTGGAAGGCTGTGCCGGTCTCATCCATTGATGCAAAAAGTCTGTGTCAGAGGAAGAAGGTCTGATAAGGCTTTCCAGGAGCTCCTGGAGTGCTGAAACTCTTTGCATCATCTATTGCTGCCGTAGCCAAAGACCTAAAGGGGATACTGCTATGATGGTTGCAGCAGTAGAGAAGGGGAGGGAGAGGAGAAGGGGAAGGTTCAGAAAGAAAATGTAGAATGAGGCATGAGAAGAAGAAGGTGCAATGCAAGACAATGTGCCAGAGGAAAGGAAGAGCGACATAAGATATTAAACAAAGGGGAATGGTACAAGGGAGATGCTGGACAGAGTGAGAGGGGGGCATTAGGAGATGGAAGGGAAATATTAAACATGAGAGCATGGGAACATAGAGAGATGCTAGAAACAGGGGGAGACTAGCGAGATAGAGAGGGGATATTGGACATATGAGAAAGCATAGAGAGTTGGAGAGAGATATTAGAGACAGTCAGGAAATACTGGAAGCAGGAGGCATAGGCAGATGGGAAATGCTGAGCATGGGGATGTGAGGGAGCTACCAGTACCTGCCATTAGGTAAGTGGAAGGCCAAAGACATATATAATAACTTTGTAGCACTCTAGGGAAAAACACATTTTATATTTACCTGACCTTATTATTCACTGAGAAGCTGCTGGATCACATAGTAATAATAGAAAAATCTAGACTTTATTTATAAGGGCAAAACATGAACAAAGTGTATCAGAAAAAAAGATTTGAATAAAAAGTTCCTAATACAAATATTTAGAATGAGAAACCATATGAAAACCAACACACACACTCTACAGCATCAGAGAAGTCAGTCCCTAAAGCCCTGAGTGTTCTCAGACTTTTAGGATAACATGAACATACAACCTTGTTCATGGTATCAGGTTGCCCTTTTAGGTGACTGACTTGGAAGGCAGGTACCTGATCCTTGTGATGCAGTAATGGTTTTGGCATAATGGTCACTAGTGTTGAGTTGAGTGAGATCAGGAGAGCCTATTGTGCCTCTCACAAGAGCATTTTTATACTTTATCTTATCATTAGTGGCCTTTACATCATGATGTGTGATTGGTCTGGACCCAATTGTTAGAAGTATGATAAGCACAGGAATGTATTAGATGTCACTTGGAAAATCTTGCATATCTCTGAATTAAATCAGTTGCTTTACTAAGTTCCTCTGAGATATAAAATACGAGTTATCCTTCTTTTAAGTTTAAAGTTTATTTAAAATTTGATTGATTGCCCTATCATATATGCATACACTTCTCCCTCAATATTCGCGGGGGTTAGGGGCAAAGCCGGCCCGCAAATATTAAAAAAACGCAAATAATATTCGGGCCGGTTCTGACCCACCTCCCGCCTTCCCCCGGAATCCCAGACCTTACCTTAAGTCCTCTGAGACTCCCCGGAACCGTACCTGGTGGTCTAGCAAGCTTTCGGGGCAGGAGCAATCTTTCTATGCTCCTGTCCCGTACAGATCACACATAGGAAATGGCTGCCGTGAGCTCCCGTCATGGTCTCGAGAGACTACAGGAGCTCATGGCAGCCATTTCCTATGAGTGATCTGCACGGTTGGAGCGTAGGAAGATCGCTCCTGCCCCGAAAGCCCGCTAGACCACCAGGTAAGGTTCTGGAGAGTCTCAGAGGGCTTAAAAAAATAGCCCAAAAAATTAAAAACGGTTTTAAAAAAATTGCAAATAACTGACTCCACGGATACTGAAACTGCAGATTCGGAGGGAGAAGTGTAGTAAGAAGATTGCATTGCAATTGCATTGCATTGCATTGCAGAAAGATCCAAGCTAAAGGGCTGTGAAGCCCTAACCACAGGGAGGGTGGGGGAGGGGGCTGTTGTGGAGGGAGCTTTCCTCCCATAGGGAGGGGGGGTAGCACAGAGATGGAGAGGAGATATTGGATATGAGAGGGAAAGAAGAGAGAGAGGCGATGATAGATCAGGGATAGGGAGAGAGAGGGGAAGATACTGAATGGGAAAGAGAGAGTAAAAGAGGGGAAATGCTGGATGGCGAGAGAGAAGGAGCAAAATCTGGATGGAGGGAAGGGGGAGACACTGGATGGGAAAGGAGGATATATGCTGCAAATGGGTGGAAGGCAGAGAGAGAGAAGAGTCTGCCCAACTGTGGGTTACCATATGGCTTTAGAAAAAGGAGGACAGATTGAAACATCTGGGTTTTACTTCCACTGAAAGCAATGGAAGTAAAACCCAGATGGCTCAATCTGTCCTCCTTTCTCGGGAGCCATATGGTAACCCTAGCAAACTCAGAATCATTTTTGAGGCAATGTTAAACCAACAATCCAGTAATTATTCATTTTACTTGTTAAATTCCATTTCTCTTGCTAAGTTCCACTATAAGATGCTTTTCCCCTTTCCCCTGAGATAAGCAAGACCTGTACTCTGACTATATGAATGCAGTAAAAATGTGCATTCTTGCTCCTGATCCATATTGCCGCACAGCTGTGGTTAGATGCCATTTATAGAATCAGGTCCTTAGCATGTACATTCACACCAAGGGAGCATTTCTCCATAGTATCATTGTGCATTGCTAGGTGAGTACTTCTTTCCTGGACACAACCTCTCCTTGGGGGGAAGAGGGGGTGCAGTTAAAATTTGTATTTACCTCCTGGAGGTTTCTATGTCTAAACTAGAATAAGAGACTGCTGTATTGCTTCTCTTAGCCAATGTGAGACCCATCCCAGCCCTCCTAGCTAGATCCCAAGTAGTAAAACAGAAATTATGCTGTTTATCCCAGGAATAAGCAGTGGATTTCTCAAGCCATCTCAATAATGGCCTATGGATTTTGTTTTTAAGAAACTATCCACCCTTTTTTAAACCCTGCTAAGCTAACTGATTTCACCATATTCTCTGGCAAAGAATTCCAGAGTTTAATTACATGTTGTATGAAGAAATGTTTTCTCTGGAAATCTCTCTCTCTCTCTCTCTCTCAGTGTTGTACAACATGCAGAATATGGCTTCTTAGGGTTTAAGTTTATTTTTTGTCTATATATCGATATTTCTATTTTTAGTTTGGGGTAACTTATTCAGGTTTTGGTAATAGCCTATGCTCTGCTAAACTCATCCTTCAAATAAAAGTATGCTTTGTTAGTTCTTTAAATGTGGATGGCTGTCAGGATCTATTGTTGTTGGTTTGTTTGTTTTTTAGTTTTACCACTCTAGGCTCCGCTAGGCATCATTCTATAAATGACGCCTAGTTAAGATTGAAAGGCAGCATGCACCGCATTCCTCAATGCCTATGTTGTTACAGAGCCTTAATGTAACAAGTTAGACCACCAACTGGCACTTCACTGTAAGCCGAATGCCCAAGTTTGTGCAATAGTCAGAAATTTGGGTACCCCACGTTATAGAATCCGGGCATTCGTGTAAAGCGATGATATAAATGTAAAAATAAATAAATAAACCCTTCTGAGAAATATTTTGCAAATATTAACCTAGCAGTGATTGTGCAAGTGAAGCGGAGTGCGATGTTCTTGTCAGGATAAAATGTCCGTTTGGTTTCAGAGCTGGAAATCTGCATGGCTAGATGTGCTTCAGGGTAACGATTTGTATCCCAAGTAACAGTTTAATGTGATTTCAACCCAACCTAATGCGCTGTTAGAATAGCACTGCTCCAGTCCTTTACAATAAGCTGCCGCCCATAATTCACACAGGGATTCAGCTTCATGCTGGAATTCCCTGTATTGGATTTAGTTGGTGTCTGCAATGTGGAAATTAAGTCAAGTCGGCACATCTCATTAGGGCTGTCAAATCATTCTTTCCTAATCCAATGAGACAGGAACAGTAAGTAAGGAAAGCATAAATCTCTCAGCATTTGGAGAAAAAAAGAAAAAAAAAAAAAAAAAAAAAGTTATATCTGGTGACTACAAATCACACAAGCTCAAGCAAAACGTTTTCATGTGGTGAGCATAGAGCAGAGGTGGAAAGGCAAGGCCTTCTACCTTTCCATAGATGTCAACGTCACTGGTAATATTTCTAGTGATTGAAACCAGTGGCATAGTGAGAGTGAGTGGCGCCCGGAGCTGTGGTTCCCCTTCCCCATCCTCTTCTCTGCCCCTGCTCCTTCCTGACCCCCCCTTCCCTTCCTCTGTACCTTTTTAATTTTCAAACATCACAAACTTGCCCTCTGTGTCATGTCAGCTATCCCTCTGATTCCACTTCCTAGGCACGAGGCCAGGAAGTGACATCAGAGAGAGGTGTCACCGACGCGGAGAGTAAGTTCATAATGCTGCTAGCGCAGGGAAAATTAAAGAGGTACGAGGGAAGGGAAGGGGTGGGGAAGGAGTGAGGGGTGGAGAGGAGGACGAGTGCCAGTGCCCCTACCAAGACTGAGCCTGGGTTGGACTGCCCCCCCCCCTTTATTACGAGGTTTGCGCCAAAAGACATATGAGGAGAAACTGGAAGCCCTGAATATGTATACCAAAGGAAAGGAGGGACAGGGGAGATATGAGTCAGACGTTCAAATGCTTGAAAGGTAAAAATGTTATTTTTAGTCTTCACATGCTGAGGCAAGTGAGATCCTGCTTCTGCCAACAACATTTTGCTGTCCTTGTATAATCAATCATTCTTTCCAGACTGAGCTATTGTAATTCCATCTATCTAAGTCTAACCAAGAAAAATCTTCAAAGACTTCAGCGGATCCAGAACACTGCGGCTAGGTTGATCTTCGCAAAAAGCAAATTTGATCATGTTTCCCCGCTTCTGTCAAAACTTCACTTATTTCTATGATTCACTTTAAATGTACCTGCCTAATTTTCAAGATCCTACATGGCATTCTTCCTCACCTAATCCCACTATCCTGGAATTCTTCAAGACCTGACACTACCAGAACCGCAAACAAACTCAAACTATCTTTCCCCTCGTTAAAAGGTGTCATGTAACCAGGTAAATTAGGGAAATCCCTTTTCTTCAAATTCACTGAGCTTTGGAATAACCACCCTGCCCCGCTGCGGAACCTAGGCTCATTCCAATTATTCCGAAAGCATCTGAAAACCTGGCTTTTCTCCAAAGCGTAAAGCTATCTATTTAAAATGTAAAGCTAGCTATCCTCTTCATAACCTCTAATTCTTTATTATGTCCTTCCTTCATTTATTGAATTACCTGTAAACCGTGTCGAGCTCTATCTATATGGAGATGATGCGGTATACAAAATTAAGGTTTAGTTTAGTATTAACGTAGAACAAAATCTTTTCCAGAGAAAGGAAAATGGTTAAACCAGAGGACATAATTTGAGGTTGAGGGGTGGTAGACTCAAGAGCAATGTAAGGAAATTCTTCTTTACGGAGAGGGTGGTGGATGACTGGAATGCGCTCCCGAGAGAGGTGGTGGAGAGGAAAACAGTGACGAAGTTCAAAAAAGCGTGGGATGAACACAGAGGATCTAGAATCGGAAAATAACAGTAAATATTGAAGAACTAAAGCCAGTACTGGGCAGACTTGCATGGTCTGTGTCTGTATATGGCCTTTTGGTGGAAGATGGGCTGGGAGGGTGTAGATCGACTGGAGTGAGCTTTGATGGAGACTTCAGTGGTTGGAGCCTAAGAACAGTACTTTGGATTCTTGCCCAGAAATAGCTAAGAAGAAGAAAAAAAAAATCCCAACAAATTTTTAGTTTGAATCAGGTTGGGCAGACTAGATTCGGGTCTTTATCTGCCGTCATCTACTATGTTACTCTGTTACTGATTGAAACACAATGACATCTGAAGCCCAACCTGAGCAGGAGAATCAAAAACTGAAGAAATGATTTGGAACTAGGTTCGAGTCCTACTGCAGTTCCTTGCAACTCGGCAATTCACTTAACTCTCCATTGCCCCAGGTTCACAATAGGTACCTGTATGCAATCTAAGCCGTTTACATCTTATAACCCCAGAAAGGTGGTATATCAAATCCCTTCACCCTTCCCTCTTCCCTTAACAAACTAAGGGGCCATTTTACAAAACCATATTAAGCGCAGTTAACACAGGAACAAAGGCTTACAGCAAAAGTGTTAAAGTGTTTTGTGGTAATTGGTTTGTCAGAATTTTATTTATTGTGTGTTATTTATCTATTTTTATTTTTTTATTTCAAAAGGGGCATACCACCATGGGTGAGGAATTAGCATGGAAGCATTAACCAGCTAGTGTGTGCTAACTGGATAACATGAACTTAACATGGGAACACTTAGTACCTCTTATTTAGGACACAGTAAGGCCCTGAATCTATATACGTCGTCTAAAAACTCATTGCCAACTAGTGAGGCACTAAACGCGATTCTCTAAAAGTCAGGCACACTGGGGCTGATTCTATAATGGGCGCTGAAAGTTAGGTACCTCTTAGGCACCTAACTTAATTGGCAAAATACCCTTCATAGGCTCAATAATTTTTATTTGGCAAAATTTTTATTTGGCAATAGGCACCTATCTGATTCTATGAAAGATAGGTGCCTATCACATGGCGCTTGGTGGTGCCTAACGCCAAAGTGGGCATTTCGATGGGCGGAGCATGAGTTAAGCGCCACTACGCGTAATTCTGCAAAATCTTAAGCACCTGAAATGTAAGCCTTTAAAACCCTCACCTAAATTTCAGATGCCTATGTTTTTACATAGGCACCGCTAGCCGCAATTCTGTAAACGGTGCCTAAGCACGATTGATATGTGGCCGGTGCCGACTGATTTAGGTGCCATTTATAGACTCAGCCCCACTGTATAGAATCATTCTTAATACTGCATAAGCAGCCTTAGGCAATGCCAGGCATCCTAACTTTTAGGTGCACTGTATTTATGCAAAGGTTTCATAGCCTAAATGTTTGCATCTATGGTAGGAGCTCATTGGCCCATGTTCTATAATCTATAGTCGTGTGCATAACCCCCCCCCCACCCCCCAAAAAAAGCCACCCATAATCCGCCCCTAACTATGCCCAAGCGTTTTGGACAAGGTGCCTTTTATAAAATCGTGTCTAGTTGTCCAATTCACTTCAATCAACATCAATTATGAGTTAAGGGGCCAATTATCAGCGCCAATTAAGCCAATTAATCAAGTTAGGTGCCTAAATTTACGCAGACGTTAGAGAATTTGAGGATAAGTGCTCCCATGTTATTTTTGCTAAAGAAAAAAAAAATAGCTTGAAACTTACAAAAGAACCCTCCTTAAGTTACTGCTGCATAAAATATGGACTTAGTGCATGGGAAACTCTTGCATTAAGTCCTGCCAAGTCCGCATTTTTGTGAGTTTTAGTAAAAGGACCACTTAGCAATGGATATGTGAAGTATTTACCATCTTCACTAAAAGTATGCAAGAAGCGCCAGTTAATTGCTTTCATCACCTGCATTCCCACAGCTTTGACACATCTGGATTCTATTACAGTTGCAGAACATTGTAAATGTTATCCCCGATTTCCTCTAATTCCACGTCCTGCTCTGAGATGTGGGGCATTTAGTTGAGTAAATCTCTTGCCACTTGCAGTACATTGTAAATAGCAGTATATTGTGTAAGCCCTCCTCAGTTTACTTCTAGTGCTGTTTAAGTGCTTTTTAAATTATTATTTTACACTGATTTTTACAAAGTTGCGGTAAATATTTCTACCGTGGACTGACGAGATATATGCTCCGATGCACATAGGAATTCTATGAGCACTGGAGCATTTAGTTCGCTGGCCCATGATAGAAACCTCTACCCTGGCTTTGTAAAGGAAGCCCTTAACTTGGAGAGAGGGCCAACTTAAACATTAGGCAACTAGGCAGTTGCCTAGGACAGCATCTTCTGGAAGGCATGCGGGAGACATTGCTCTGGCAGACTAAAGGGGGATTCCTTGATACAGCCTGGTGGCGAAACATAGTCCTATGTCGGAATATGCGCCCCCAAGCCACGTTCTTGCAATAAAATTAAGATGAGTATTTATACTTCTAAGATATATTTATTATAAAAATTGCACTATAAAGCACTTTAAAGATCATTAGACCGATGACGAGTCTGGTGTATAAAGACTGCGTATGTTAAAACCGCCGAGGTCTATGAGATGTTCTAAGTTATTCCATTGAGCTATTTTAAAGAGAACAGTTGCCTATTTATGATGTAGTCACACAAACTCAACATTTACTTGTAACCATAGGCAGGGTGGAAAATGTCAAATATCTCTTTTACCTTGATAAATAGCCATTGATCAGGATAAATGTCTTTGGAAATTACCCACATTACCTGCTTAAATGGAAAACTGTGATCCCACAAATTCAAACAACTTTTAAAAACTGTTTCTATCATTTGTGGCAACTACAAATTCACTGTCCATTTACTGAAAAGACAGATCTGACCACAGTGGTCCATACTGTCACATTTTCATGACTGGACTACTGTAACATAAGAACATAAGAAACGCCTTCGCCGGATCAGACCTAGGTCCATCTAGTCCGGCGATCCGCACACGCGGAGGCCCAGTTAGGTGCTCCTTATTGGAGACCCAGATTTCCCGTATCCCCCGATGTGATTTGCAAGAAGGTATGAATCCAACTTGCGCTTGAAACCCAGAACAGTAGTCTCTGCCACAACCTCCTCTGGGAGAGCATTCCAAGCACCCACCACTCGTTGTGTGAAACAGAACTTCCCGACATTTGTCCTGAACCTGCTGCCGCTCAGTTTCAGGCTATGACCTCTTGTCCGTGTCACATCTGAAAATGTCAGTAATGCTGTTTCCTGGTCAATTTTATCAAATCCTTTTAATATTTTAAAAGTCTCTAACAAATCTCCTCGCAGTCTTCTCTTTTCGAGGGTGAACAGTCCCAGTTTTCTGAGGCATTCTTTGTAGCTCAAATTCTCCATACCTTTGACTAGTTTCATGGCTCGCCTCTGCACCCTCTCCAGTAGAGTTATATCCTTCTTAAGGTATGGTGACCAGTGTTGGACACAGTATTCTAAGTGTGGTCTGACCATTGCTCTGTAAAGTGGCATTATGACGTCCTCCGATCTACTCGTGATCCCCTTCTTAATCATGCCCAACATCCTGTTTGCTTTCTTCGCCGCCACCGCACATTGAGCCGATGGCTTTAGGGTTCTGTCTATCAGTACCCCCAAATCCCTTTCTTGTTCGCATTTGGCTAATGTCACACCCAATATCCTATATTCATGTTCTTTGTTATTCTTTCCCAGATGCATTACCTTGCATTTGTCTGCGTTAAAGTTCATCTGCCACTTTATCGCCCACTTTTCCAGCTGCTTCAGATCCTTCTGAAGATCCTCGCAGTCCCTTTGAGAGCCCACCACCCGACATAGTTTTGTATCATCTGCAAACTTGATTATATTGCATGTTGTCTCCTCTTCCAGGTCATTTATAAAAATATTGAACAAGATGGGCCCAAGAACAGAGCCCTGGGGCACGCCGCTAGTCACCTTCTCCCAGTCCGAGAATTTCCCATTTATGCTTACTCTCTGCCTTCTGTTCTCTAACCATTTGCTGATCCATCTGTGCACTTCTCCTCCTATTCCTTCTCCTCCTACACCATGCATATTAGTCAAACCAAAAAGAGTTTGCACCAATTCCACCTAATTCTGAATGCAGCAACATGACTTACAGAGGGATGCAAGTGGCATGGAAATATCACACCCTCCCTGCTAAAACAACATTGGCTACCAGTACCTTTACAGAACTAACCCCATCTTTTACAAAGATGCGCTAAGCTTTTTAGCGCGAGCTAAACATGAGCACACGCTAAACGCTAACGCTAATGTGTGCATGTTATCCTATGGACGCATTAGCGGATAGCGCACATGTTGATTTAGCGTGCGCTAAATCTGTGCTAAAAAGCTTAGCGCACCTTTGTAAAAGAGGGCCTACATTTCAAACGCTCCTTTGATTTTCAAGGTCAGACAAAAGGGAGCAGAGTTCCCGACATTCCTTCTCTCCCGTCATTTTTTTCCTGAACTTTTTTCTTTTATTTTTTAATATTGTATCCTTACCCTTTGTCCTTTTGTTTCAATCCTACTTTTTTTTTTAATTATCAGTATTGGTTTGTTTGTCTATCCCCCAGTTTTTAATTAATTTTTAATATTGTAAAGATGTAAACCGCTTTGGTAAATAAAAGCAGTATATCAAATCAGAATAAACTTGAAACTTGAAACTATGCACCCTTGAGATCTCTATGGTCTTCTCAAGGAGCATCACCATCTGTACCTTCTTCAAAAGAAACACATAGAGGGCATTTTTGATAGGATATCTAAATCCAACTTTGGATGTTTCTTGCAAGATGTCCAAAAATCCGGGGAATCGTCCATTTTCAAAACCACTAGACGTCCAATTTTTTTTTGAAGACCTATTTGGAAGTCTTGGCTGTCAGAACATTCAACCTTAGGACACCTAGATTTGTTCGCTATTTTCAACCACAAAAACTTCCAAGTTGAAAATATACAAAGCCAGACCATTTGGATGTGGGAGGGGCCAGCATTGTAATGGCAGGCCACACAGACATGCCAACAGAGCAGTGGGGCACCTTAGAGGGCACTGCTGTGAACTTCACATAAAGGGTGCCAGATGTACATCTCACTATACCCTCACCTTATAATTTTTGGTGAGCCTTACAAAACTCCCCCAAAACTTACTGTGCCCACCGGTCTTCCAGCCCAATAGCCCTTATGGTTGCAGGCGGCACCTATATGGTAGTATAGCAAGGTTTTGGTGGGCTATGATGGCCTTCTTTTATCAGAATTGTAGTAAAACAAATTATTAATAATAATACATAACGGCTGTCTTTAGCCAGGTGTCCACAAGTTACTATAACCTTGACTGACTGACCATTTCATTCATCACACTTTTCTTCTAGTAATTTCCTAAAATGCTTAGTTCTGGATGCTATTTGGATATTGAATCTGAAGCTAATCCAAATGATTCGATAACATATACATGTTCCGTTCTTCACATACCCCCCTGTATGCTCCGTGCTGCTCCCAACACTCATAGAGTTCCTATAAGCATCATGAGCAGCGTGTGACTCCCTATGCTAATAACCACTATCGCAGTTTAGTAAATGGGGAATGTTGACTCAGTCAATGTTATCTTTCTATGGCTTTCAAAAGGAGCAAAACTGACCAACTGCAGTAGTTTCTTTGCAGGATACCTGACTGACATTTGCTTCAGCATCCCCTGCCCTTTGTGCCCCTTAGGCAATCCTGCAAGAAACATAAGGAGGCACTTTGGAGGCCGGCCTGAATCAAAATTTACAGGCAAACTCCTGAGTCTGCTCTTGAATGTTGGCTGCACTGAGCTTTTGTGACCAAAGTTTCTGGCAGCGTTTGTCATCCAGTGAAGGAAGATGGTATTTTCTCTGTGTTGTATCTGGCAAGGATGTTGTTTTTCCGAGCCATGTTGCTTTACACTGAACAGGCTTTGAGCCAACATTATCCACTGAGGTGTTAAGGGTCTATACGGGTGGACTGTTAAACAAAAGGTTCGGTGAAAGCTGAGAAGTCCATATGGGAAATTGCTCTGCTAATGACATTTCCTCTTGTTGTCCCACTTCAGCCTGCTTTGTATTATCATCTATCCATTCTCTCATGGGCTTTTTCCAGTTGCAGCTGTATTTCCCAGAAAGGCTGAGCATTGAAAATGGAGTACTAACATAGAAATTTGCCCTCGGCTCTTTCTCGTTTTACCTATGGCAGCAGCTGGGCTACATCTAAAGGGGCATGAAGTTAGCATGTCACCGTTTATTTCTATAGTTACAGAGAAAATAGACAACATAAATGGAACCTTTCATGACCTCAGTGAGAAGGAAATAGATCCAAGAAGAATAGTGGCATATTGCACATTCCCAGTCTTATTGCAAATGACCATTGGCAATTCTTATGTTCTTAAGTTTGTGACAGATTGCTGAAGAAATTGCCTACATTTTAAACCCTCCTGATTTCGGGTCACTATAGAATGTCAAGAAACCTGGGCCTCTATCCCGTGATAATGTACCTCCGTTTCTTACTGTGGAAACCATGGGCTTCTGCTGTTTTTCTCCTCCTAGTGCACTGCAAGGATCTACTGCTTCCAGATTCAGATAAAGCAGCTCGCAGCACCAACTGTAAAGAATAATATATTTCAACAACAAAAAATAATCACAAAATCTGTTCCTTTATCTAACTGCATTTGCAGACCTGCAAAGGCTCCTGTATTCAGCTGGATCTCCCACACTCCTGCCAGCAACTCCCACTCAGCAGTCTCTTACTCTATCATAAGAACATAAGGAAAGTCTTACTGGGTTAGAACAATGGTCCATCTAGCCTGGTATCTCATCTTCACAGTGGCCAATACAAGTCACAAGTACCTGGCACAAACCCAAACAGTAGCAACATTCTATGCTACCAATCTAGGGCAAGCAGTGGCTTCCCCCTTGGCTGTCTCAAATGCAGACTATGCACTTTTCCTCCAGGAACTTCTCCAAACCTTTTTTAATATGGGCTATGTTAATTATAACGTTAACCTTTTTGTCTGTCTAGATTCTAAGCTCCTTTGAGCTGGGACTGTCTTTTTCGTGACTCTGTACAGCACTGCATACTTCTGGTAGCACTATAGAAATGATTAATAGTAGTAGTAGTTAACTATTCTCTGAGTGAAAAAAATATTTTCTCCTATTGGGTTTTTTTTACTCTCTGGAAGCTTTGGTCCATTAGTGCATATTTTGATGCACCATCATTTACAATCCCTCATACTGAGCCAACTGGATTACTGCAATATCGCCTATCTGGCAATTTCCCAGAAGAATATGCAGCGATTACAATTAGTGCAAAATGCGGCAGTCAGGCTGCTCTTTGGGTTGAAGAAGTTCGATCACATAATTCCCTCCTACCGACGCCTACCTATTGGCTGCTGATGGAGGCATGTGCAAGGTTTAAATCTGGCTGCTTTTGCTTTAAGGTACTACTCGGACTAGCCCCCAACTACATAACCGACCTATTCTCCTTTTCAACCAATAAACATAAGAGAAGCTCAAACTTGAATTTTGTTTCCCCCTCCCCCCAACAGCTTCTCTCTTATTAAGCAGCATTATGGGGAAATGATCTGAAACAACTACTTACGCTTGCCAATACATATGGGGAATTTAGGAGACACCTGAAAACATATCTGTTCTTAAAGTACATAGGAAACTGATTTGCACAATCTCTCCCACAATAACTGATCTCTAGAGCTGTTAATCAATAGATATTAACTATGTTAATTCTACTCAATCTGTAACATTTATAATCATTGTAAACCGCATAGAACTTCACAGTCCTATGGTATATAAACTGTTATTATTATTATTATTATTGGTTTTAGATGTATCTCCCTGTAACTTCATCGAGTGTCCCCTAGTCTTTGTAATTTTTGATAGAGTAAAAAAATCGATCCACTCATACGCATTCTACACCACTCAGGATTTCGTAGACTTCAAACATATCTCCCCTTTATCATCTTCTTTGAACCTTTTCTAGTTCCACTATTTCTCTTTTGAGATAAGGGACCAGACTTGAATGCAATACTCAAGGTGAGGTCGCACCATGGAGTGATACAGAGGCATTACTTATAGCATTCTTAGACTTGTTAACCATCCCTTTTTTAATCATCTCTAACATCTTCTTTGCTTTATTGGCCACCACTGTACATCGGGCGGAAGGTTTCAACATATTGTCTACAATGGCACCCAGATTTTTTTCTTGGTCGTTGACTCCCAAGGTGGATCCTAGCATCTGGTAACTATGGTTTGGGTTCCACTTCCCAATGTGCATCACTTTGTATTTTCCACATTCAATTTGATTTGCCATTTAGATGCCCAGTCTTCCAATTTACTAAGGTTTGCCTGCAATCAGTGGCGTATGCAGTACCCCCTTCCCTTTCCCCATACCTTTTTTAACTTCTCCGGCATGAGTAGCGTGCCCACATAGGTATCGGCTCACCCTTTGATGTCACTTCCTAGGCCCGTGTCCCAGAAGTGACGTCAGAGAGAGCACCGATGCTGACAAGAGCAACAACCTCATGCCGGGGAAGTGGCACGTGGCATGGTATGGAGTGGAGGAGGGGTACCGCGCCCTTACGAAGACCGCACACACACACCCCCCTTACTACGCCATTGCCTGAAATTTCTTGCAGTCTGCATGCGTTTCAACAACTTTGAACAGTTTAAGGTCATCTGCAAATTTAGGGCTCCTTTTACTATGCAGCATAAGAGCATTTTACTGTGGGTCGGTGGAGGTAAATGCTCTGACGTTCATTGAATTCCTATGAGCGTCGGAACATTTATCTCACCAGCCTGCAGTAAAATGCTCTTATGCTGCTTAGTAAAACCCTGTAAATTGGATCATAGGCTTAAACAATAGTCTTATACAAGGTACAGTATCAACCTTATCCCAAGGTGATGTTCTAAGTCACCCTCAATGCCTTGTAACAGAAGAGTAACAATAATTTTTTTTCTCGGCCCTCAGAGATGCCACCCGGGGATCAAACGATCATATCCCCCGGCTAACTAGCACAAAAAGGGATAGTAGCCCTGAGGAAACCCCCTCTACGGGTGAAACATGTTGGCTTGTTTATCCCTTGTCAATCACCATTTACCATCCCGGTTAAGCTAAGTATTCACTTCAAAACTCTTTAGTAATATTTATTGTTTTAAATCATTATAAGAGTTAATTATATAAAAAACAAAAAGAAAGAAAGAAAGAAAAAAGAAAAAAAGACATACTAGTTTCACACTTTGCACCGACCCGATGACGATTAGGTGCGTAAAGCCGGGGGACATCTCTGAGGGTCGAGAAAAAAAATTATTGTTACTCTTCTGTTACAAGGCATTGAGGGTGACTTAGAACATCACCTTGGGATAAGCTTAGTAAAACCCAGCATTGTCATTCCAATTTCCAGATCATTTACAAAATAAGTTAAATAGCACAGGTCTCAAAACAGATCCCTGCAGCACTCCACTGTTTACCCTTCTCCACTGAGAAAAATGGCCCTTTAACCCTAGTCTGTTTTCTGTCCGATATCCAATTCCTAATCCACCACTGAACATTGCCTCATATCCCATGTCTCTTTAATTTTCTCAGGAACCTCTCATGAGGAATTTTGTCAAAAGCTTTCTGAAAATCTAGATACTCTACATCAGTGGTTCCCAACCCTGTCCTGGAGGACCCCCAGGCCAATCGGGTTTTCAGGATAGCCCTAATGAATATGCATGAGAGAGATCTGCATATAATAGAGGTGCCAGGCATGCAAATCTGCTCCATGCATATTCATTATGGCTGTCCTGAAAACCCGACGGGCCTGGGGGTTCTCCGGGACAGGGTTGGGAACCACTGCTCTACATCAACCGGCTCCCCTTTATCCACATGTTTATTCACACCTTCAAAGAAGTCAAGCAAATTCTGATGCAAGACCTCCATTGGTTAAACCATGCTGACTCCCATTAAATCATGTGGCTTTAAAGTAGGACAGTGGAATTGAAAGAGGCTTAATGATTATAGGCAAAAGGTCCAGACAGAAATAAACAATACTATCAGGAGAAATTAAAGTAGTATTAAATAGGCCTCACAAATTATTTAATTTAATCAAACAACTAACTAGCAATGAAAATGATAACCAACCTTTTGTGCCATTTTCTGCAGACAAATTTAATATATATTTTGAATCAAAAGTAGATGTAATTATTAAAGCAATTCCAAAGGTGGCCTGTGCAGAGACTATTTTGTTGGGAGTGATAGGACTGTTTTGAGAACGTGGAAGAAGAGGAAGGGAGTAAATTATTACATGCATGTAATCAGACAAATTGTATTCACATATACTATTAGGGGAACTGGATGGGAGAATATGTCCTGTATTTACACAGATGATGAATCTAATTTTAGAGGAGGGGGTAGTGCCTGATGTGTTAAAAATAGCAAATGTGTAGCCCATAATTAAGGATAAGACCTTGGGAGTTGATGAGATTAAAAACATTAGTCCAGTTGCTTCTTTACTGATGTTGTCGAAGATTTTAGAAAAAGCAGTGTTGGATAAATATCTTCTAAAAAAAATGAGATCCTCGATTCTCACAAATATGCATTTCATAAGTACCACAGCACTGGGAAGATATTAGTATCAATGCTTGATGACCTACGATGTGGATTTGATCACGGAAAAGATTACTTGATTGTGTTTCTTGACATTTCTGCCACTTTTTGACACTTAAGATCATGCCATTCTTTTAGATAGGCTTGGTGATTGTGGACTGCGTGGGGTAGTTTTCCATTGATTCGAATCCTTTTTGAATGACTGGAAGCAAGAGGTAAATATTGATGGACAATTGTCAGTGCAAAGGGTGATAAAGACTGGAGTCCCACAGGGCTCGGCCCTGTCGGCAGTTCTGCTTAATGTATATCGTCTCCCTTTATGTAAATTGTTGTGTAAACTTGAAGCATCATATAGGCTGTATGCGGAAGACATACTATTCTTTTTTCTTGTTGATAGATCATTACAACAATCAATCACACGGTTGAGTGAGATCAAGATCAAGGAATGGATGGATGCCAATAGGTTAATGCTCAGTATAGAAAAGACGAAGGTGATGTGTTTGTCTAAAAATTCAGATACTGACATTCCGGCTTCTACCAAATATTAGACACATATGAAATTCTCATCAGATATTCGATCCTTGGGAGTCATTATTGATTTGCAACTGTTATCAGGCAGTTGTATTATCTAGTCTTGACCTTGGGGGTCCTTTTATCAAGCTGTGGTAGGGGTTTAACATGCGTAATACTGCACATTAAACCGCCTGCTGCGCTAGCCGCTAACGCCTGCATTGAGCAGGCGTTAGTTTTTTAGCCGGCCGCGGGGGTTAGCGCGTGATGAAATGTCCGAAGCGCTAACCCCGCTAGCACGGCTTGATAAAAGGACCCCTTGGTGTTGTTAGGTACTTCTTCAGCAGCAATGCACGCTTTACAGGTTACCCAGAATTCCATCATTCGAGCCCTTTTTAGGGTAGCAAAATACGATCATGTGTCAGAATATTATGTTTTCATTATATTGGCTTACAATGGAATACAGAGTGCAATTTCAATTGTTGTTGCTAACTTATTTAAGTATACATCAGTTGGCTCCAAAATATTTGATTGATAGTATTTCACCTTTTGTATCGTTCCAAAAGTTGCACTCTGCAGGACGCTGTGATTTATCTATACCAACAAGAAAATAATTCACGTCTACAAACAACTAGAGCAAGCGTTTTCTCATGTGCAGGCCCTGCAGAAAGGAACAGACTTCTGGCCTATATAAGGCAGCAAAGGGATTTGAGTATTTTCAAAAAGCTGTTGAAACAGTACTTATTTTGTGAAATGAGTTATGGGTGATGATAATTGAATACTGTGGCCCAAGGATTAAATATTTTTCTGTTTGATTTTATATGTATGTTTGTTATGTTCTATTATGGATGCAATTTTGTGATCTGCCTTATTAAAGGCAGACTATAAATAAAAAAAAACTATACTGACTATCTCCTATTAAATCATGGTTGGCTACGTGTTGCACAATTTTATTTTTTATAATTGTTTCCATTAGTTTGCCTGGCACTGAAATGCCACTCTATAATTTCCTGGATCTCCTCTGGAACTCTTTTTAAAAATCGGCATAATATTGACAACCCTCCAATGTTCAGGTACAACAGATGATTTCAGTGACAGATTACAGATCACTAATATCAGATCAGTATTTTCATGTCTGAGTTCTTTCAGTACCCTGGGATT
Organism: Geotrypetes seraphini; assembly: GCF_902459505.1. Taxonomy (NCBI): domain Eukaryota; kingdom Metazoa; phylum Chordata; class Amphibia; order Gymnophiona; family Dermophiidae; genus Geotrypetes; species Geotrypetes seraphini. The sequence goes on from NC_047097.1 coordinate 47,255,951, forward strand.
TATACCATCCGATCCAGGTGATTTATCACTCTGTAACTTGTCACCCTTGAAAATCACTCTGTAACTTGTCACCCTTGAAAATCATTTCCAGTTCAGGTAGACCTTTTACATCTTCTTCCTAAAAACCAAAGCAAAGAATTCATTCAGTCTCTCCGCTATGGCCTTATCCTCCCTGATCTCCCTATTTGCTCCTTGATCATCTAACGGTCCTAAGGATTTCTTCACAGGTTTTCTGCTTCTGATGTCCTAAAAAAATTGTTACTATGAGTTTTTGCCTCATTAGCAAGTTTCTCTTCATATTCTTCCTTAGTTTTCTTTATCAATGCTTTTGCATCTAAATTGCCAGTGCATATGTCTCTTTTCATTTTCTTCATTTTTCTTTTTCCATTCTTTAAAGGATTTTTTTTTGGCTCTAATAGCCTCTTTCACTTCACCTTTTAGCCATGCCAACTCTTATTTCCTCCTTTTCCCATCTTTGTTAATATTGGATACATCTGGTCTGTGCTTCCACGATGGTATTTTTAAATAATGTCCATTAAATAATGGCATTTTTAAATAATGCTCTAACCTTTACCACCGATCCTTTTAACTTATTTTTAATCATTTTCCTCATTTATCATAGTCACCCTTTTGAAAATTAAGGGCTCCTTTTACGAAGGTGCGCTAGCGGTTTTAGCACACGCACCGGATTAGCGCGCATGGCATTTTAGCGCACACTATTCCGCGCGTTAGGGCCCTAACCCGCCTTCATAAAAGGAGCCCTAAATGCTGCTATGGTAGATTTCTTTAGCAACATCACTCCAAATATCAGCTCAAATTTGATCACATTATGAGAACTATTTCCCAGTGGACCCAACACAGTTACCTCCTGTATTATGGCCTGCATTCCACTAAGGATGAAATCTAAAATAGCTCTCACTCTTGTCAGTTCTTAGACCGGTTACTCCAAGAAGCAGTCATTTATGATGTCTAGGAATTTGGGGGGAAATTCTACTGGTGCTCAAGTTAATTGACAAATGCCATTTACAATGGCAAAAAACAGCAGTTAAAGTGCCTACCGGCACCAGAATCACACCTACATAGGCACTTTATGAAGCTTAATGCCATTATAGTGCCAGAAGTGGAATTAGGCACTATAAAGCGTGATTTATGACATAAATAGGCACCAGAAATATAGACCTGGAAAACCCTCACCTACATTTCTGGTGCCTATCTTTCCCAAAGACATGATACAGCACCATTGTGTGATTGACACATGACTGGCAGCCGCTGATATCACCGGCACATAGAGAATCTGGGCCTTTACATCTATAGCACTCCCTGATTTAACATTTATCCAGTCAATGTTTGGGTAATTGAAATCAACCATTATTATAATGTTGCCCAATTTGCCAGCTTTCTTGGTCTCTGAAAACATTTCTTCATCTGTCTGCTCATTCTGTCCAGGTGGACAGTAGTATAACCCTTCCTTCCCTTTACATATGGAATTTTTATCCATATGGATTCCACACTGCTATCTATGTCATGCAAAATGTTTATTTTGTTTGATTCAATTCCCTCTTTAACATATAGCACACATACACCCCTCTAATTTGATCTACTCTAACTTTGCCATATAATTTGTACCCAAGTAACTCAGTGTCCTATTTATTGTCCTCCTTCTACCAGTTCTCTGAGATGCCTATTATATCTACCTCATCATTCAATGCTATGTACTCTAATTCTCCTACTTTTTAGGCTTATAGCATTTGTATATAGACACTTCAAATTGTATTTTTTCCTTGTATGTACAGGCTGCTGAGAAGATGACAGGGATAATTTGAATCCTTTACTCTGTCTTCCTCTTAAGCACTCCTGGCTTTCTTTCACCATTATTGAAATCTTTTGGGACTCCTTAAATCTCCTGTTTCAATAGTATCCTTGAAGGATACTCCAAACTGAACCATCCACTCCTGGGTGACTGTCGGCTCCCCTTTCTCCCCCCCCCCCCCATCATAGTTTAAAAGCTGCTCTATCACCTTTTCAAACATTAGCACCAGCAGCTTGGTTCCATCCTGGTTAACCTTAACCAGGATGGAACCAAGTACATCCTTTTGGAACAGGCTCACCTTGCAAAATCTCACAGCTCTTATTGGAAGACTGGTTCTGCAGCAGAAGGAGATGAAGTTTTATTAAGGCATCTCCTGCTGCCTGAAGGGGAGGCAGCTTGTTGGTGCTATGGCTGAGGTCTGTTAGGGGATGGAGATAGGAAGCAGAGTGAGCGCATGGCTAGGAATGATTGGGCAAAGTCAGAGTGAGGCAAGGCAGAGTAGGGTACTGTGGGTGTGGCTAAAATCTCCTTCTCAAAGACCAGGTCATTTGGAAGCTCTGCATTTGTTTTCCAGTGGTTCCTAAGTGATGCATTAATGGGAGCAATAAAATAGACACAATATTCATTAAGCAGAGGTCAGTGCTGAATTTCACACCTAATGTTATACTTTTGTTGCACAATACCTGGAATTCATTCAAAGAAAAGCAACATATATAAATATACAAAAGCTAATATTTTCATAAACTCAGAATGGGATTGGTACATACTATTTTGAACCATTTGAAAATAGTATTTTAAAATATCACATGAAACTGGCCAGAGACAAATAACTCAGAAACCACCAGGAGAAACGTTTAGTTCTCTATAATTTATAGTAATTAATCAAATTTCAGAACAGAAATGCCAATCTGCATAATAAATCCATTTCTAAAAATGTCATATACCCTTAAACCAGTATTATGCATTTTTTAAAAAAAAGTATTTTGACCACTTAGGGGGGGAATCGATCAAGAGGTGCTGTGTCAGTATACACCAACAATTGGTGTGTGCTAAATATCAAGATGCCTGTTATATTCCAATGGACATCTTAGCGTATAGCACACACTAATTCAGCTAGTGCATGCTAAATCGATTAGCGCCCCTTCATGAATTCCCCCCTTAGGGCCCTATTTAGTCTATATTCAGTGCTATTTAACAAGGCATGAGAGGCTCTGGAGCACTGATTGGGTCATACCTAGATTTTCAACAGCGTATAACCAGATAGTGCCACTTAAAATCTAGGCAGACTACTGCTGTATATTCAATTAGTGCCTGGGTGGTCCAGGGGCGAAGAGTGAACAGAGCTGGGAGTTACCTGGACACCACTGAAATTTTAAAAAAAAGGTTGTCCTAAGTTAACAAGGAAGCTATCTGGAATATTGGCAGCATCCAGGTAACTCTTGGCGGCCATCTTGTGTCCAAATATTCAATGCCAGTAGCCAGAAAGCAATACTGAAGGTTTTTTTAATTCAACCAAATAAATATTTATGTCTGATGTGGCCATATTTCACCAAAAGGCTGTGGCAGAGACAAAACTGTAAGGGAAAAAACAACAAAATTAAAATCGCATGCCACTCGTTTACAGTGCATAAAAATATAAGCAAAAATTGTTACACATAATAAACATATAAATAAGTAATAGCACATAAAATAAATCGTATAAGAGCCATGCAAAGCATTTTTAAAAATGCAAAAACATGACATTAAAATATATGGCGCTTGACTGTGAAAGACTTTGTACATGTTGGCAGAATTATTCATCCGTGCACATAACAGTGGAACAGGCTATTGAAACAATTCAGTAATCTCAGTGAGTGTACAACTTGTGCAGACAGAATTGTAAGTTGCTGGCAATACATACCTAGGGGTCCTTTTATTAAGGTTCGCTAACCGATTAAGCACACGCTAATGATTAGTGAGCGCTAAATGCTAAGATGCTCGTTATAATCCTATGGGCATCTTAGCCTTTAGCACAGGCTAATCAGTTAGCGTACCTTAGTAAAAGGACCCCTTAATTGCCTGCTAAAGGAATACATTTGTACTTGTTGGAATATTTCTAAAATTGCAAGCATAGGGTGACACCTGAACATTATGTAGGACAGAAACCACTGGAGGAATGTACAACTGTCATCACGACCCGCACAGCTTCTTTTCACCTGTCCATAAAGAGTACACCTGTGACACTTAGCTGTGGTCGAAGCGTGGGAAATTCCCACGTTCAAAGTTAACACTTCGTTTTTGCTCCTAGGAAGTTGCTTTCTGTTTTTCTTCACTGTCTCCAGGCCTTCCTTGCAGCAGTGACATATATCAGCTTAAGAGCTGTCAGCAGATGGCATAACACGGTTGGTTTGGAATACCTCGAGACATCCAGAAATCATTCTTCCTTGAGAGAAGACAAATTTCCATTTCGTGTAACCCAAAGTGTCATCGCAGGAGATTGTTAAAAGAAAACGAACAAGGTCGTACAGCAAGGATAACAACTTTATGATGCTGATAAATGCAATGAGATGGAAGGATCCGATTTGCAGCTGGTGGCAATCAACCCCAAAATTCAGTGCTGGGCCATGTCTGGACAGTGGCATTGAATAGGCAGTATAACAAATTTATATTAAACTTGAAACTTGAATTTCTTGATTTGTGCAGTCAGTTAACGCATAACCAGTTAAGAGCTATATTCAGCAAATAACTGGCAATGAGTTACTGAATAAAGATAGGACTATCTTCTCTGTGGTCCTATTTATGCAGTTAACATGGCTGGCTAAGTGCTCAATATCAGCACTTAACTGGTTAAGTGCTGACTCTACTCCCTAGAATGCCCTCACAATAGCTGGTTTTCAAGTTTGGTACTAAGGCCTGGACTCTGTAACCGCCTTAAAAGCGACCGCCAATCACATGTCAATGATGCAACTGCGCCAGGTACAGAATTGCACTTCTGGTAATGGCAGGCACCAGAAATGTAGGCCAGGGTTTTCCAGGCCTACATTTCCGGTGCCTACCTATGATGTGAATCATGCCTCCGTAGGTGCTTTTGGCCGCCTACAGCTACTTCTGGCTTTAGCCACGCCCACAGTGGCGTTAGGTGGCCTAAAGTGCCTATGAAGGTGTGATTTTTTTAGGCATCGGTAAGCGCTTTGAAACTCAGTTAAAAATATCATTTCAATGGCATTTTTTTTACTGAGTTTGGGCACTGACTAGCGCCTAAAAAAACAATGCCATTTAGAGAATCCGGGCCTAACTAGTTAATTTCAGTGGGACTAACTGGTTAAGTGTTGCTGAAAATGACTAGTTAGCTCCAAACAAGCAATTTAACGGGCCAGGAGTCATTTCTGGCAGAATAAATCACTGTGAATATCAAAATGGAAGTTTTTAAATCTCTATTCAACTAAGGCTCACGGCTATCTAACCATTAGAAATATGCTCAGGTTTACCGCACATACTTCAGGCATAATATAGACGGAAGCTCTTGTCTAAATCAGTCAAAATCTGATCCTAAAACTAAATAAGAACCAAAAACACATGCCAATAATTCCTCCTTCTCAGGTTGCTCAGTGTTCCATGTTATGGCGATGGTAGCACGGGCATGATGCCTTCAATAAACCCCAGTAGTGTGCAGTCTGTAGCTAATTGGTGACCAAAGGCCTGCAAACAAATTCTCAAGGGAAAACTCCCCATGGGATTTCCCTCCTAAAAGTTGGAGCCAAAGACACCAGGAACCCCAGTAGTCATTGATAGGACTGGGGTTGTTCAGGTCTGCCTAGGGGGTCTACTTGAAGGCACATTTGTTTCCAGGGAGGGTGTCTCTGCCATGGGGGTTATTGGATGTCCAGGATATGTTTGAGGGATCAGTAATGTCTGGGGTATGTTGGAAGTTATCCATTTAGAAGTGATATCCAGTCTGCTAACCGGATATCTATCCAAATAAAATTAACACAGCAAGAAGACTGTCTCTAATTTCATCTAGTTAGCTATCTGATAGCAGATGAATACTGTTGCTATCCAGAGAGCACTAACGCTTAGGGTTACCAGACATCCAGAAAAACTGGGGGACTGTCCGGGTTCCCAGACGGACTCTCCAGAATCCGACAGTTTGCCCAGGTTTTGGAAAGCCCCGAGCTCCAGCTGCATCTGGAGAGCCTTCATCAAGCATGCACAGATAATGTCACAGACATTTGCGCATGCAGAAGGCCCTCCAGACGCGTCCTGAAGGCCGGGAAACAAAGAGATGCAGCTTGTGGGAGGGAGGGCTGGAGGCAGAGCAGGCTGGGACTGGAGGCAGAATGGGGCGGGGCTGAAGGTGGGACAGGATGGGTTGGAGGAGGGATGGGGCGAGGACATGTGTCCAGGTTTCTTTGCCTTCAACTATGGTAACCCTACAAACTGACTGCCCTAGCCTGAGATTTAGCCCAAGTCGCTCCAATAGTTAGAACAGCAGGCTGAGATCCAGGGGAGTCCAGTTCAAATCCCGCTGCACCTCCCTGGGCAAGATCTTGGGTAAGAAAGTAAACCCTACATCGCCTCAGGTACAAGCTCACGCTGGATTTTACTAAATGGTGCTAGAAGGTTTTAGCTTAGGCTGGTGAGGTAAATGCTCCGATGCTCACAAAATTCCTATATGTGTTGGAGCATTTACCTCGCCAGCCTATGTTAAACCTCAAGCGCTGTATAGTAAAAAGAGCCCTCAGATTGTAAGCCTGACAGGGAAATACCTGCTGTACCTGAAAGTACCGTACATTGTTTCAATCGCTTTTGGGCTTGCAGGCAGTATATAAAATAAAATTTGGATTTAATTCAGCCACTGTATTTTAAAAAATGCTGACCAATCCGGCTGAATATTGATCTGCTCATTTTCAAATTGTGCTGGGGTGTTGACGAGTGTGCACGCGTTGTAGACATAAACGTTTATTGGCCGCCATGTCTTTTGATTGTGCTAAATATAATAGCAGAATAATTGATTTCAGTTTTTGGACAACCGGTAAAGATTTCCACCGGTAAAGACTGCTACCCTTTTTTTTTTTTAATTTGGAAAGTTTCCCTACTGTTTCTGCATCAATGCATCTGATCTGACTGGAGACAACTAATCTCGTTTTCATTTCCTTCCTGCCCCAAATGCCAGAATTCTGAAGTGCCCAGGTTCATGTTGGCACTTGCCAGCTCTTTTTCCTCTGCCTTAAAGAACAGAGGGCTGGCACATTTTACTGCAATATCACTTTGCCTGCTAGTCTAAAATACAGCAGAGCTAAGCAGCTTTGCAAACCCTCACAGTACAAGAATGATTCTGAAAAGCCACTCAATTATCCTACATTGCAAATTAGCAAACACATGGCTGGCAAATTATTGTGCTTCAAAACCATGAAAATCAGAGCATATGCTTTAATATACATATCACTCTCTACTATAAAGCCGTTATTTTAAAGGGATTCTCAGGTTATATGTGTGTAGATTTATTTATTTAAAAACTTGTACCCTGGCTTAAGCGGTCCACATAGTACATCCATCATTTTTAGACACAACAACAATAAATAGACCATACTTTAAAATGCACGCTAAAAAACCTCTTCACCAATTATTCAAACCTATGGTGTCCCACAAGGCTCAATTCTCTCCCCTTTACTCTTCAATATCATCTTGGCCTCTCTACTAACTCTGGCCCAGTCTATTGGATTTTTAACTTTTGCATACGTGGACGACATCCAACTTCTTCACCCCATTAATCCCGCCAACTCCAATAACATACAGGAAATAAACTCCAAACTAGATAAAATCAGCGACTGGCTCTGAACAAAAAAAAACTTTCTCTTACCATAAACAAATTTCATGGCTTACTTTTCCCGATCAGAAACCATAAACGGACAAGTTTACATCGAATCTTGCCCAATACAATTTTCACATTAGGGTCTTAATGCAATTATTTCTTTTTCTTACTTAGGATCGTTGGAGAAGGACTTCATTTTTGAGATGATAGAAGGAACCAGGCGAAGAGGTTGACCTGCAATCAGATGGCTGGACATATTGAAAATAGCCAAAGGGATGACGCTGGAGGACCTTACCAGACTAGCACAAAAGCAATCTCTTTTTAGATCACTAGGACTTGAACATGAGTCAATGGCACCTAATTACTTAGCAAATGAGCCCCTAAGTAATTAGGTGCCATTGACTCATGTTCAAGTCCTAGTGATCTAAAAAGAGATTGGAATAGGCTTGTGGCAAATAATATGCATTAACCCCCAAATTCTACACATGGCGTCTAAAATATCAGTACCAATCGGAATGGTTAGCACGATTCTACAAAGGCACTCCCTATATATATATATATATATATATATATATATATATATATAATCATGCTTAGCGCCCATACATGTGATAAACATTTGGGCACACCCATTTAGGCCAATGAAAACCAGGCCTAAATACCTGCACCTAAGTTGTGCTGAAATCAGGTGTATTCTATAACTAGGGTTACCAGATGTCTGGATTTACCTGGATATGTCCTTTTTTTAGAGGACATGTTCAGGCATCTGGATGGCATTTCAAAACCTGGCACTATGTCCGGGTTTTCAAAAGCTTTCAGCTGAGAGCGGCATCAGGAGGGCATCTGCGCATATCTATAACAGTGCGCCTAACTTTTAGGAATGTCTACGATCCACCCATGTTCCTCCCCTGGCCATGCTCCATTTTGAGATTCACACACTAGAAGCCACTCGTACTTTATTCAATGCGCTTAGAAAGTTATGCAAGTAGCTTCTAATTAGTGCCAATTAGAATCAATTATTAGGTGCTACTTGCTAATTTTCTGCACTGATTAGCTTGTTAAACAATTAAGTTGCATGTGCAACTTGGGTCACACTATACAGAATTCAGGCCTAATTGTATTAGGAAATCACCTTGTCACCTATATTTCTGGCATTTATGCTGCAATAACATAAAAATTGGTAAATAAATACAGGCAGTCCCCGGGTTAAGAACGAGTTGCATTTTTAAAGCTGTTCTTAAGTCAGATTTGTATGTAACTCAGAACTTGTAGATTTTAAGATTCTTGCTGCTTACCTCTGCTCCCAGCTGACAAAAGGATCAATTGTCCCTCCCAGTGTTCCCTCCAAGGTACAGCATGCACAACCACACACTGTTCTTAATGTGGCCATGCATCATTCCTGAACCTGCTGCAGGAGAAGTGTAGGAGTCTATGCCACAGGAAATACTGCTCAAAGAAATCAAATGAAGCCACAACCGCGTTCTTAAGTAGAAGTCGTACTTGAGTCGGGCATCTGTAACTCAGGGACTGCTTATAGTTAAAGTCCTCGTGTAGACTTAGGCTTAGATATCCTCACTCTTTCTGATGCATTAAGTGGTACATAGGGTGGACTGGATGCTGGGCTTACATGCCCTTCCTCTGTTTGGGACATGCATAGCTGCTAACATTTGGGCTAAATGCAGCCTGAACACTTTCTGTGGGTGACGAGTACTACTGAGAGACAGAGCAGGTAAGCAGCTTGTCTTTCACAGAGCCCAGCAAATGATGGTTCATGAACATTCTGAGGCGGCTAAATAGTACAGTGGTGCCTCGCATAACGAACGCCTCGCACAGCGAACGCTGCACACAACGAACTTCATGTCTTGATTCATACAACGAACTTCGTTTCACACAACGAAGTCGCCCGAGCTTCCACGATCGCTGCCGATGTATTGCATCTTTCCCCACAGGCACTGCAGGCAGTCGTTAGTCACTGCTCTTAACGCGTTTCACATAACGAACTTTTCGCATAACAAACTTGCTCCTGGAACGAATTAAGTTCGTTGTGTGAGGCACCACTGTATTTACAAGCTAAGTACTACTATCACAAAGATATCAGATGATTCGTGCAATAAATAGCTATAGTAAATTATTTAAATGAAATTTGAAATAGAAATAAAAATATACATTTTAGATAAATTAATAATAATAAAAGAATAAAAGGACTGATGATAGCTCACATTTAGGGTGCATGCCGAAAAGCATACACTGCATTGCATTGCAGCCGTGAGCGCTTGAGTTCCATTACGATATTCTTTTATCATATGAGGAATTTTAATAAAGGAAATGTGAATAAGTGTGGCTCGAACAGCAGCTTACCGGTATATATTTGGTGATAATTCAGTGCTGTGCACAAGATTTTTTTGAAGGATTTCCCATTCATGAACATTTAAGCCAGACAAGTGGAGCTGAGACAATTTGCACTCTTCTGCAATTATGGACTGAAAACCCACCATTTGTCCAGAACACTGTACTAAAAAGTAGGGGGGGGGGGGCATAAAAGACCCGTCAGAAAAGTTGCAGAAAGACATATACAAGCCCTAATGTTGTAAAAGATTTTGAACATTTTTATGTAGAGTTCAGCAAACAAGCGGTAGATTCTTTATTTTTATCTTTCAACTTCATCTAATACAAAATCAGAAAAATCCCCAGATCACAGGATGTTAGTACAGATTTCTGTTATAACACCAACATTCACTTTATTTATTTATTTAATTAGTTTTCTATCCCGTTTTCCCCAAGGAGCTCGGAAGGGGTTAAAGGTTAAACATACATAAAATACAGTTAACGGGTTACAGTACAATTTTACGATACAAGGCTGTGTCCTAATACTATACATACTAGGGGGCTCATAATCAAAACAGAAAAAAATCTAAAAACCGGCCTAAATCAGCACTTGGACGATCAGTGAGACAAGTCGTCCAAGTGCTGATAATCGAAACAGGTTTTAGACGTATTTAAAAACGACCTAGGCCTTCGCAGTGCTGCTGAATGACCAGAGCTAAAAGGGGCATGTCAGGAGGAATGTCGAGGGCGGGATTTGGGCGAGGTGGGATTTGGGCAGCATGTGGGCCATCCTAGACTTAGGCATACAGCATCCAGTCCACCTATACAACACTGCCTAGACGGAATGTGGACGTTGTGACTTAGGCCATCTAAAACCAGGTCTAAGTCCACAGAAGGTATCCAAAGTAACCAGATAAGCACTGCAGACAATAAGTACAGCCCTCCACCTAACTTTACATATCTGCTTCCAGAACATCAGCACCTGGAAGCCTGGCATAGGAAAGCCTAGTAGAGCTGCACGGTTCTTAGTCTAAAGCGCTCAAGGACAAAGGCGCGCCGACAACCGAGTGCGGACAACTGAGCACAGGACTTCATCGTGCCAAAGAAAAAAACATATTTTAAAGGGCTCCGATGGGGGGTGTTGGTGGGGAACCCCTCCACTTTACTTAATAGAGATCGCGCTGGCATTGTGGGGGGCTTGGGGGGTTGTAACCCCCCTCATTATACTGGAAACTTAACTTTTACCCTGTTTTTTAGGGAAAAAGTTAAGTGGTCAGTATAATGTGGGGGGTTACAACCCCCACACCCCCTTAACATGGCAGCGTGAGGCAGCGCGATCCCTATTAAGTAGAGTGGGGGGGTTCCCCCCCACACACCCCGTCAGAGCCCTTTAAAATACGGGTTTTCTTTGGTGCAATTAAGCCCTGCGCTCGGTTGTCTGCCTTTGTCCTTGCGCGCTTTTGACCCGTCACCGAGCTTTACAGAGGTGGCTTAAGTGGTCTTGGGGCTGGGTTAGTGAACCATGAAGAGGAGGACCCAGGCCTATCAACCATTCTAATCACTGCATTCTTGATGAAAAATGTGCACCCCCTAACCCTTTTGTATTGCCATATAAGTGGCTCCTGCAACCATAAGGGCTATTGGGGTGGTAGAGAGGTAGGTCTAGTAGATTCTGGGGGTGTTTGGGGGGAACTCACCATGACCTATGTTGGAACTGTAGTGAGATGTTTATGTGGGACCCTTTTTGTGAAGTTCACATCAGTTCCCTGTAAGGTACCCCACTACTCTGGTGCAATGTTTAGGTATCCAGTCCATCACTTTTCTGGCTCCTCCCATGCCCAAAACGTCTTTTTCTAGGCGTTTGTGACTTGGATAAATTTTTGGATGAAAATGGGGAATAAAGATGGACGACTTAGCGGTCTGGGTGATCAGACGGCTGGACGTACAGTTGGACGATTTTCAAAAAATAAATAAATAAATAAATGTTGGACTTATTTTTCAAAAATAGACCTTTTCCCGTGTCTGACTTTGGGCGACTTGTGACTTAGGCCCAAAACGGACTTAGATGTTTTTTTAGATTATGCCCCTCTAGGGGTCTAATACCAATAAACATAAAATAGAGTTCAGAGGTTAAAATTTGCCATAGTTATCCTCAACAGTGTAAGTTTTTCAATACAAGTTTTTATCCTAACTAGATATACATTAAGGATCTAATACATAAGGTTAAATTTGCCATAGTTACACCATTTCATTCTGGCAGAGCTTCCCATTGTACACAAGAACTGGTGCTCCTGGAATGTTACTTGGAATTTTTTGATTGGTTTTTCATGCACTTTAGAGTAGAGAAAGACACGGGGACAAATTTGTCCCCATCCCCGCAGGAACTCAATTTCCCTATGAGTTTTGTCACTGTCCCTGTCCCTGTCCCATTCTTGTAAGCTTTGCCATAATCACACAAGCCTCGAACACTTACGATTTTAAAGTGTTTGAGGCTTGCGCAGATGAGGCCAGAGCTTGGAAGAAAGGGCATGGAAAGGAAAAGAACTCGCCGGGACAGGATGAGAAAATGAGTTCCCGCGGGACGGGGAAAAATTTGTCCCCGTGTCATTCTCTACTTTAGACAACTACGCTTATCCTTCCACTTGTTTTTCCCCTCCTTTGTTCTTATCTAGCAAAATATTGTAGTTCTGCCCAGTTACCTTTCGTACCAGAAAGTCATTGTTTGTCAGTGTGTACGATTGTCATTGAATTGAAATCTGTTTTTAATGTATTTTTTTATATAACTTCTTTTTATACAATGTAAAACCGCTTTGATATTTGATAAGGTGGCATATCAAATTTTTAATAAACCTGAAACCTAAACCAGAACCAAACTTAAACTGCAAGCCTAATCTGGGTACTGTTTCATGAACATTTTAAGCAAAATGATCTTGAATGTCCCCACTGCCCTCTTGTTCATTCCCCTATAATCTGCTTATGTTTACTTGTTTCTTAGGTCTCTTGTAATGAAGCAAGGGTCCTATATTTGTGGAGAAAACCCCCTTCCCTCCCCCCAAAAAAAACAAAAGAAGAAAAATACCCCTGCAACCAATCAAACAACAAAAAGAAGCAGGGGTGAACCAACACAGCCTTGTTACAAGAAAAAAAAAATGGATGTAACGAAACAAAAGGAATTGAAACTAGCCAACATTTATAAGTCATAAAAAGAAACAGACTTGTTAGTGGCTATTTTAGGTTCCTAGATAGAAAATATTCCAAAGAAGAACTTGACATTGTGCCATGTTTCAGCGCAAATGCCTGATCAGGAGTCACAAATATTGTTTTGAATATTTCTATAAGTTAATGTAGCTGGTTTTAAAAAAAAGGTTTGGACAAGTTCCTGGATGAAAAGTCCATAAACTGCTGTTGAGAGAGATGGGAGAAGCCACTGCTTGCCCTGGATCAGTGGCATGGAATGCTGCTCCTATTTGGGTTTTCTAGGTACTTGAGACTTAGATTGGCCTCCATGAAGATGGAATACTGGGCTAGATGGCCCATTGGTCTGATCCAGTAAGGCTATTCTTATGTGAGCCAAGTATAAGACAATCAAGCCATTGTGACATCACTGAGGTAGGCTCTTAGGCATTGGTGGAATGAAGCATTATGACATCACAATATCAGCCCTGGAATGCCGCTACTATTTGGGTTTTTTCCAGCTACTTGTGATTTGGATTGGCCTCTGCGAAGATAAGATACTGGGCTAGATGGACCATTGGTCTGACCCAATAAGACTATTCTTATGTTCTTAAGTTGTAGAAAAGGCAATTTCAGTTACAATTTTTTTCCTGTCCAACTCTCCAAAAGGTATCATTTATGACGCCTGACACTGGTGTTTGCGTCAAAAGACATAGCACCATGTCAAGTACTTCTGAATATTTTCTATATGGGGACCTAAAACAGGCACTTGCAGGTTTGGTACAGGCTGGGAGTCATAGGCAGTAGATTGCTTTTTTGTTTGGGGGGGACCCAAAAGCTCTGCCCTAGACCTTACCCCAGACCCGCCCATTCTCCGCACCAGATCCTAATTACTGATTTTTTTTTTTTTAATGGACTACAATTCAAGGCCTTCAGAAAGATTTTTTTGATCTGCATCATTATTGAACACATGCTCTGTAATATTCAGCATCCTTTTGATTTTATCACCTGCATTTTGGCCACTTATAAATCTCATCTGATGCGTGCTCTTCATCATAAGGTGTATGGGGACAGACTTAAAGATATCAATATGTATACTTTGGAGGAAAGGTGGAAAAGGGGAGATATGATAGACATTTAAATACCTACATGGCATAAATGCACATAAGTCAAATCTCTTTCATTTGAATGGAAGCTCTGGAATGAGAGGGCATAGAATGAAGTTGAGAGGTGATAAGCTCAGGAGTAATCTAAGGAAATACCTATTTACAGTAAGGGTGGTAAATGCATGAAACAGTCTCCCGGTAGAGGTGATGATGACAAAGACAGTGTCTGATTTCAAGAAAGTCTGGGATAGTCATGTGGGACCTGTTAGAGAGAGGAAGAGATAACGGTTACTGCAGATGGGCACACTGGATGGGCCATTTGGCCTTTATCTGCCATCATATTTCTATAAATCAAAAATATAAAAACCACCACTAAAAGGATTTTATTAATAAGGGAACAAGCCTCAGATCATGGAGCTACGATCCATTTCGGGTTTTCTCAAAGAGACAAATCAGATTGTTCCTTGCTCCTGCTTGCATAGCTGGCTTGAACCCATCCTTCCTACCTTTTAAAATACAGTACTTTAAGAACATAAGAATTGCCGCTGATGGGTCAGACCAGTGGTCCATCGTGCCCAGCAGTCCGCTCATGTGGCGGCCCCTAGGTCAAAGACCAGTGCTCTAAATGAGCCCAGCCTCACCTGCGTACTTTCCAGTTGAGCAGGAACTTGTCCAACTTTGTCTTGAATCCCTGGAGGATATTTTCCTCTATGACAGACTCCGGAAGAGCATTCCAGTTTTCTACCACTCTCTGGATGAAGAAGAATTTCCTTATGTTGTACGGAATCTATCTCCTTTCAACTTTAGAGAGTGCCCTCTCGTTCTCCCTTCCTTGGAGAGGGTGAACAACCTGTCTTTATCTACTAAGTCTATTCCCTTCAGTATCATGAATGTTTCGATCAAGTCCCCTCTCAATCTCCTCTTTTTGAAGAAGAAGAGGCCAAGCTTCTCTAATCTCTCGCTGTACGGCAACTCCTCTAGCCCCTTAACCATTTTAGTCGCTCTTCTCTGGACCCTTTCGAGTAGTACCGTGTCCTTCTTCATGTACGGCGGCCAGTGCTGGACGCAATACTCCAAGTGAGGCCTGATACAGCAGCATGATAACCTTCTCCGATCTGTTTGTGATTTCCTTCTTTATCATTCCTAGCAATCCTTTTCGCTGCTGCCGCACATTACTTGGATGGCTTCATTGACTTGTCGATCAGAACTCCCAAGTTTCATTCTTGGGAGGTGTCTCCAAGTACCGCCCCGGACATCCTGTATTCGTGCATGAGATTTTTGTTACTGACATGCATCACTTTACACTTATCCATGTTGAATCTCATCTGTCATGCCAATGCCCATTTCTCAAGCCTGATTATGTCACATTGCAGATCTTCGCAATCCCCCTGTGTCTTCACTACTCTGAATAACTTTGTATCGTCCGCAAATTTAATCACTTCACTCGTCGTACCAATGTTCAGATCATTTATAAAGATGTTGAAGAGCACGGGTCCAAGCACTGAGCCTTGCGGCACCCCACTGGTGACGCTCTTCCAGTCAGAGTATTGTCCATTTACCCGCACTCTCTGTTTCCTATGCTCCAGCCAGTTTTTAATCCATGTGAGTATTTCACCCTCGATTCCATGGCTTGCAATTTTCTGAAGTAGTCGTTCATGTGGAACCTTGTCGAACGCCTTCTGAAAATCCAGATATACAATGTCGACAGGGTAGCCCTTGTCTATCTGCCTGTTTACTCTCCCGAAGAAGTGCAGCAAGTTCGTCAAACAAGATCTGCCTTTGCTGAAACCGTGCTGGCTGTTCCTTATCAGTCCCTATCCGTCAAGGTGATCAATGATGTGGTCCATTATCAGTGCCTCTACCATCTTTCCCGGTACCAAGGTCAGACTCACTGATCTGTAGTTTCCCGGGTCCCCCATCGAACCTTTTTTGAAGATCAGCGTAACATTCGCCACCTTCCAGTCTTCCGGAATCTTTCCCAATTTGATCGACAGGTTGGCTACTAGTTGAAGCAGTTCAGCTATAGTCCCTTTCAGTTCCTTGATGACCCTCAGATGGATAACATCCAGACCCAGAGATTTATCGCTTTTAATCCTATCTATCTGCCTGCATACCTCTTCTAGACTGACCATCAACCCTGTCAGTTTCCCGTCTTTGTGTCCAGCATATAGCCTGATGGGTTCTGGTTGCTGTGTATATCCTCTTCGGTAAATACAGACGCAAAAAATGTATTCAGTTTGTCGGCGATTGCTTTGTCCTCCTTTAGCAGTCCCTTCATTCCACGGTCATCCAACGGTCCCACCGCTTCCTTTGTGGGTCGTTTCCCCTTAATATATCGAAAGAATGGCTTGAAGTTTTTCGCATCCTTGGCTATTTTTTCTTCGTAGTCTCTTTTGGCCGCTTTTACCGCCTTATGACACCTGCATTGATGTTGTTTGTGCTTATTCCAGTTTTCGTCCGTTTTTGACCTTTTCCATTCCTTAAACGAAGTTTTCTTGTCTCTGTCTACAGTTTTCTTGTGGAACCTTGTCGAACGCCTTCTGAAATTCTTTTTCACTGAAAGGGTGGTTGATCGCTGGAATAGTCTTCCACTTCAGGTTATTGAGGCCAACAGCGTGCCTGATTTTAAGGCCAAATGGGATAGACATGTGGGATCTATTCACAGAGTAAGGTAGGGGAGGGTCATTGGGGTGGGCAGACTAGATGGGCCGTGGCCCTTATCTGCCGTCTATTTCTATGTTTCTATGTCTACAGTGAGCTAGACATGGATCCCTTGTTGATACGCGGTATATATAGATTTTGCGCCTCGGTGACTGTGTCCTTAAAAAGGGACCAAGCTTGCTTTAGCATTTTTACAGTGCTTATCTTTTTGGCTGCAAACATATTCCTGCCGGTTCTGAGCAAAGGGAGAACATGGCGTTACGTTGTTTTTTTAAAGAGGATGACCTGACGTCTATCAACGTAACGCCATGTTCTCCCTTCGCTCAGAACTGGCAGGAGTACATTTGCAGCCAAGAAGAAGGTACAAGTTAATTCTGTATAATACGTTTTAAGCTTAAAGTTACTGTCTAGAGGAGATACTAATGTATATATGTTTCTATTTCTTAGAGTTGCTAGAGACATTTTCCCTGACGCAGCAGGGAGGTAGTGTATCCCGCGAAACACAGGCTGCATCGGATGTTTAAAAGATACCAGCAATGGCCTTGGTTTTCTAGAGCAGGAGTTATGCACTTTAAGCTTTACAAGAAGAAATGAATTAAAGAAGTGACAAGTTTACAGCACGAATACTTTCAATACAGCATTTTAAAGCACCAGTGCACTTTTTAAGATAAGTACTTTATTCTGTCGGTTCTTTGTTCCAAAATGAATTGTTAGGTGATTGATTAGTGAATCTAGTATGAAATAGAAGATTTACATTAAATGAATTTTAAGTAATTTTTTTTAAAATAAGAAGCAATAAATTAAATGAATGAATTAAAATATTGTAGTTTAAAAGGTAGGTAGGATGGGTTCAAGTGATGCAAGCAGGAACAAGAGAACAATCTGGTCTGTCTCTTTGAGAAAACCCGAAATGGGTGTAGCTCCATGATCTGAGGCTTGTTCCCTTACTTTTTTTTTTGTTTCCAAAATTTTTATTTTAACAAAGTCACATACAAAGAAAATACTACAGTCTGAACATGTACATAACCTATACAAAACTAAAGATAAGATAGTCATCCGCGGGGTTTCTGCACAGAGACTAAAGAACTCAGCAAGACAAGTCAAAAACCATCCCCCCACCCCAATCCCACCCCATACCCCACCCCCTCCCACCCTCCCCAGCTTGTTCCCTTATTAATAAAATCCTTTCAGTATCATTTTGGTTATTGGTTTTTATATTTTTGATTTAATTAATAGGCAACCACCAGAATTTTTCTTGTTCTATGTTTCTATAACCATAAAGTTCTATGACATCACAATGCAGGTGTAAAGAGCCTTAGCCAACAGGGAGAGGAGGAGATAGTGGATGCTGAGGATGGGTAGACTGGATGGGCTATTTGGCCTTTATCTGCCATCATGTTTCTATGTTGAGGAAGTTAAGCTAAGATTTTGGTGAGATTTTTAATACCCAAGCATCCTTCTAGCTTTTGCCATCGTCTTTTCTACCTGTTTGGCCACCTTAAAATCAGAAATGATCATGCCCGCTCTTCATTCATGAACAGAGGTACATCTTGTAGGTAAAGTGCCCCCTCCTTATATGTAGTTCCCTTATATCTGTCCCTTTTTCCATCCTTTATTTCATTCCTCTAGATTTTCCTTCCACCCCTTGAAAAACTTGGAATGACCTTACTGAAATGACCAGGGCGGAACCTAACCATATCAAATTCCATAAGAAACTGAAAACTCATCTATTTGACACCTAATCACTTGTATCCTCTTCTCCTCCTGTATCTTCCTGCCCTCCATTGTCCTCCCTACCCTCTTCTAACCTCTTCCTCTGTAATGTCGCCAAGAGCTTGTATAGATATGTGCGATGCACAAATGGAATAAATAAATAAATAAATAAAATATTTATTGCTGGTTTCCAATAGGCATCAACGCTACTGTAATTAAGTCCCGTGATGCAGGAAGTTTGTCAAAACATGCTAGACAGCTAAGTGATTGCGATATGATGTTTAAAATTATGTTGATGCTTTTACAGTGATGTGTTTTTGTCTTTTATCTGTTAAAATAAAGACTTTTTGTTTTCAAGTTTTCAACTTTAATAAAATTTTGAGCAAATTGAAATATAAAAAAAAAATAATAAATTCAAAGCGTTGTACAATATAAAATGGGGAAGACAGACAAAACAATTAAGAACATTAACATAGACGATCACAACTATTAGATACGAAAGGGACGTGAGGAGAACTACAATTGTAATAGGAAAGATAACAATAAAAGGACAAAACATGAGGACAGGAAAAATAATCCTAGCCCGTCTGTTTGTTATCCCTCTGCTACTTTTGGTGCAGTAGAGTTTTGTCTGTGTTGGTTATTTTATTAAAGACCACTGACCTCATTGCTCTCACTGCCGGTGAATCCATCTAACACTGCACTCATTGATCCATAGGGATGCAAAGAAACAGGTAAATTATACTTTCAGATGGGTTTCTCCCTTCTTTTCTTCCAAGCGTGAAACCAGATTGTTATGTAGCTGCCTCCATCTTGGTTAGACTTTTCCTCCATCCAAATATTTTAAACAAAATCATTTATTCAGACTAGGGCACTAGGCAACCGCAAACATGCGACATGTATGTTATAGGAATGCATGGCGGACACTATTCAGAGAATGGAAACGTTCTGCAGTATGTTGAGTGAAGGCTCCTTTATAGTTGCTGACTTCTTTTGCCCGTAGAATTTGTCCCACATCAACTTCAAGACGTCCTGGCATTTGACCAAAAACTTTGAACTTTTTGGTTACTTTTTTCATTTGACAAGCAGAAACTGTTGTGACTATCACATCAAAGCATATATTATAGAGTTTGCAAGCACAAAGAGCAATAATTATCTAAGCTTTTCTGATTTTAAGAGCAAAACTAAGGTGAGTGAAAACTGTTATTAGATCATGAGAAAAAAACACTGTATAATTGCTTAGACTTTGACTTGAAGTGATTACATGCTTAATTATCATTCTATGATTGTTTTAATAAAAGAAAAACATATGAGGGCTGTTCAAAAAGTATCAGACCTTCATTTTTCTTGCGTAAACAAATAAAGCTAGGGAGGTGTGGTTTGATGCACGTATGTAGGCGACCCTAATGCGCATGCTTGAATTTTTTCCCACTATAGAAGCTGTCAGTCGCCGGGAGACCGCCGATGAGTGAGGAAGCACCATCCGATTTTCATTTTTGACAAAATGACAGAAAAAGTTGAACGCTACTGCATTAAATTTTGCGTAATGCTTGGCGATTCCCAAGTAGAAACGATCCGCAAGATTCAACAGGCCTTTGGGGACGAAGCAATGGGCACAGATAAAGGAGTGGTGCAATCGTTTCAGAGATGGCCGCACATCAGTGGAGAGTGAAGCACGTTCTGGTAGGCCCTCAACATCTAGAAATGAGATCGTCATTGACCAAGTGAGGACCCTGGTGATGCAGGATCATCGAATCACCAAGGAGTAAACTAAACTAAACTAAACTAAATCTTGGGTTTATATACCGCATCATCTCCGCAGATGGAGCTCGACACGGTTTACAAGGTACTACCAAGAGGTTCTGCGTCGCCTTCGTAACGCTGTTAGATGCAAATAGCCAGATTTGTGGGCAGCGGGCAATTGGCAGCTCCATCATGATAACGCACCTGCCCATTTGATATGGAGTTTCCTGGCCAAACACAACACACCTGTAATTCCTCAGACTCCCTACTCTCCCGACATGGCTCTGTATGACTTCTGGCTTTTCTCCAAGCTGAAAATGCCCCTGAAAGGGACCAGATTTCAGTCAAGAGAAGACATCATGCAGAATACGATGGACCAGTTGTGAGAAATCTCAAAAGAGGCATTCCAGTGCTGCTTCCGACATAGGCAGAACCTTTGGAAGAAGTATGTGGCAGCCCAAGGGGACTACTTTGAAGGAGATTAGTATAAGATTGTTGTATCTGAATACCAGTATTTTTTATGAATAAAGGTTTGATACTTTTTGAACATCCCACGTATATAAGCAATGTACTTCACTGCTATCGTATATTTTCTTTTCTTTTGAGTATTTATCTTCTAGATTTTCCTCCTTGGTCTCCCATTTTGTGGGCTGGATAAAAGGCTCTTTGTACCAGGCATTACAGTCACATTTCACACAAAGACACTGTTGTCCAGTCAGTGGAATTGTATCTATCTAATTACAGATTTTCTTTTTTTTCGTCTTGGAAGTAATGCACATGAGTCGAGTCTCTTTCATTTGAAAGGAAGCTCTGGAATGAGAGGGCATAGGATAAAGTTAAGAGGCTCAGGAGTAATCTAAGGAAATGCTTTTTTACAGAAAGGGTGGTAGATGCGTGGAACAGTCTCCCGGAAGAGGCGGTGGAGACAAAGACTATGTCTGATTTCAAAAAAAGTGTAGGATAGGCACTTTGGATCTCTTAGAGCAGGGGTGTCCAACCTGAGGCCCGAGGGCCGCATGCGGCCCCATGAAGTATTTTGTGCGGCCCCGGTCGAGGGCGATGCAGTGTTTTCCTCTGCTGCCTTCGGGTGTTTACCGTCATGCCGGCTCCCTCCTCTGTCTTGCTGCAGCATTTGCGCGTTTGTGCGGCCTCAGAAACATTTTTTCAGCCAATGTGGCCCAGGGAAGCCAAAAGGTTGGACACCCCTGTCTTAGAGAGAGAAAGAGATAACGGTTACTGAAGATGGGCAGGCTGGATGGGCCATTTGGCCTTTATCTGCCATCATGTTTCTAAAAAACAATATTTTGGCTGGTACAGTATATGTAAGATTCACACTTCTGGTACTTGGAAAATGAGCCCAGATCATGAAAAACCAATTTAAGAGTCAAAGATTTTAAACTTGCTGAATGAAAAAACTGAAACAGTGGTACTACCCTGTCATGATATCTTCTATTGGAATGCAGCTAGGAGAAGCAAGACAGAGACCAGCTGTGTCTTGAAATGAAACTCAACATTCAAAAACTGATACTACTCATTAAAGACATGATTTATAAAATGATTTGACAGCAGAAAGTAAGAGGGAATTCTTAAGGAATTATACCTATTTTCAAGAATTCTGCCACAAACACATTTTCAGGAGCTCTTTGAAGGACTGAGCCCTTAGAGGTTGCTAGTCAAACAAGGGGCTGCTGAAAAGTTCTCAGCCCAGCCCAGACGAGAATGATGTGGAGCATGAAACTTACAAGTTAGTCCACACTTTTCTTGACACTTTTTGTTTTCAATAATATGAAATAAAAAGTGTCAAAAAAAGTGTGAAATAACTTGTAAGTTTCATGGCTCCACATCATTCTTTTCTTGGCTGGGCTGAGAAATTTTCAACGTCCCCTCGTATGGTGATGTCATAATGCCTCATTCCACCAATGCCTAAGAGCCAACATCACTGGTGACGTCACAATGGCTTGGTTTTCCTATACATGTGCACACTTGCTAGATGTCTTTGCCTCATTGAAACAAAAAGTGTCAAGAAAAGTGTGGACTAACTTGTAAGTTTCATGGCTCCACATCATTCTCTTCTTGGCTAGGCTGAGAACTTTTCAGCGACCCCCTCGTAATATAGCAGTGCTACATGATTGGAATGTTTTATACTTTCCCCCTCTTTTACTAAGGCGCGCTAGCTGATTTAGCAACAATTAGCACGCGCTAAATGCTAACGCGTCCATAGAATATAATGCGTACGTTCAGGGCAGGGTTTATTCTTCGAGGGCCCCTAGGCACCCAAGTACACTGGGCCCCCCTGCCCCGCCCCACCCCACCATGCACCCAGGCGTAAACAGGAAGCTGCGTCAGAGGAAAGCTTTGAGCAAGCAGCACCACTTGCACAATTACAGTTCCCGTTGCCTTTCTTATCCGCGTTGCTTGCTTTTCTTACTTTCCGTCGATGGGGGGGGGGGGGCGCGTTGCCGATCGGTTAGCGCTCACTAAATCGGCTAACATGCCTTAGTAAAAGGACCCCTTTGTAAGGAAGCTAAAATAGGGAGGCTAGAAAAGGAAAGAAACTGAACCACCTCACCATAATTCCCTGAAGATATACAATCAAGTGGGAATCTCACCAATAATTGTCATCTGCAGGAAAAGAGCTCATACTGAGCTTTCGATTAAGAACATAAGAATAGTCTTACTGGGTCAGACCAATGGTCCAGCAAGTCCAGTAGCCCGTTCTCATGGTGGCCAATCCAGTTCACTAGTACCTGGCCAAAACCCAAGGAGTAGCAGTATTCCATGCTACCAATACAGGGCAAGCAGTTGCATCCCCCATGTCTTTCTCAATAACAGACTATGGATTCATTCCACATTCCCTAAAGACCCCTCCCCCGAGGCCACTAGCGCGCTTCCACTCATCCCCGCAAACCGGCATTGCCTCCCTACGAAGCAACATCGCCCCCCCCCTCGCCCCGCGAACTTACATCACCCCCAGCCCAAACCCTTAGCGCGATGGGGCACTGGCACACAGCACCAACCCAAATGATGTGCCGGTGCCCACAGAGCCTGCTGCTTGCACTGCTTCTGCTGGGTCTCGAGCATCTGGGCATGCTCAAGGTCTTCTAGCTCCCGCTCTCTCCAGGATTCTAATGAGATTCTCTGTGTCTCTGAGAATCTCATTAGAATGTCACAGAGAGCGGGATCCAGAAGGCCTTGAGCATGTGCAGATGCTCAAGGCCCAGCAGAAGCAGCGGTAGGCTCTTTGGGCACTGGCATATCCTGTGGGTTGGTGCTGAGTGCCATTGTCCCATCGCAGTAAGTGTTTGGGCGGGGAAGTGATGCCCGATTCGCAGGGGGGCGATGCTGGTTCACGGGGTAGGGGATCGCAAATCGAGTCAATGCTCGGTTTGCGAGGCAAAATTTGCAAGTGTTTTGCTCGTCTTACAAAACATTCACAAACCGCGCTACTTGCAAACCGAGGTTTGACTGTATATATCTTTTTACTTGAGTAGTTATCTTTTACCCCCTCTTCTACAAAACCATGCTAGCGGTTTTTAGCTCAGAGTCGTGCTGAATGGCCCGCGCTGCTCTCAACGCTCATAGGAACTCAATGAGCGTCAGGAACAGCGCGGGCCATTCAGCGTGGCTCCCCAAGCTAGAAACTACTAGCGCAGTTTAATAGAAGAGGCCCTTAGCCTTTGATGTATTTATTTGATTCATTTTTATGCTTATTATTGCTACATAGTTCATATCTGTTATCATGTCTCCAATTAGACTATGAGCCTCTTCTACTAAACCACGCTAGCGGTTTTAGCGCCAGGAGCCTTGCTGAATGACCCATGCTGCTCCCGACGCTCATAAAAACTGTATGGGCATCCGGAGCAGCGCAGGCCATTCAGCAAGACTCACTGTGCTAAAACCGCTAGCGCGGTTTAGTAGAAGAGGGAGTATGTATTTTTCATTTTTAAATGTTTTACATATTTTTATTATATTTTAGATGTTATTAATATTGCTGTTTTAAACGTCCTTTATATGTTTAAACATTATTTCTTTTTTAAGTTCAATAAGTTTTATTCAGTTTCAATAAGATAAGTAACAGAACAATAGGTAATACACATGTCACAACAAGGTAGCAAGATACATTATTAGAGATTATACAGGACATATCAGTTCCAATATTTAATTAAACATTATTTCTATGTTATTTCAGTACCTTACTAGTTCCCTGAGGAAGGCATTTGCCGAAACTGGGATCCTAGTTGGAACCACAACAGAAGAGTGTTCTTCTTATTTGGACAGTTGTATGGACTAATAAACATACTGTATTTGGTTGGATTTAGACATCTCACTTGCCTCTTTCTGTGTGTGTTTGATTCTGACAATTGAGCATGGATCCAAGACGAATACATATCTTAATGAGCTATCAAGCCATTAACTAGCAATTAATTAATGGTAAGGACAAAAGAACATAAGAATAGCCGTACTGAGTCAGACCAATGGTCCTTTTAGTCCAGTATTCTGTTTCCAATAGTTTGGTGCCAGCATTTACACCAGGTTTCAGCTGGCATAAGTACCATCACACAACTTTTGGTGCAGAAATCGACTCTATAAAAGGCGCTTATCCTGGAACAGCCTTTATAGAATGGTGCTTAGCGCCAATTTTTTCCAGCGCTGATTTTTCGGCACTATTTATAGAATTTCCCCCATAATCTATATCTAAATATTAGCGCCTATTGTGTATATGAAAAAAAAAATACTTGGTGATATTGCTGAGGGGTTGGTGTGAAAGATTTAGGTTTCTATACATGATACAAAGATATGCCAGAGGGTGAATACGCCGGGTAAAAGAATAAACTTGGAAAATGGCCTAAGAAAACTTAAGGAGTGCTCAAGAGTTGACATTTGAGGTGCAGAAATCTGAGGGAGCAGCAAATGAGTGATGGGTTTGGAAGGAAAGAGAAGGTGCTGACGTGAGACAAACTGATCTGAGGATTTATAATATTTGATAACCTCGAGGTACCAAAACAGTGCAATAAGGCAGTGACAAAAGAAGATGAATGCTTGGGCACAAGGGAAAAAGTCATAGCAGGAGAAAGGGAAGGTAAAAAAAAACCCATTGTTATTGAGACAGACATGGGGGAAGCCACTACTTGCCCTGGATTAGTAACATGGAATGTTGCTACTCCTTGGGTTTTTGGGCAGGAACTAGGGATCTGAATTGGCCACCGTGAGGACGGGCTACTGGGCTAGAAGGGACCATTGGTCTGACTCAATAAGGCTAATTTTATGCACTGATGTTCTAAGATTTGAAGTAGTGTGTCCAGTTCTAGAGGCCACATCTCCAAAAGGCCATAAAGAGGAAGAGTCTATATCACAGACCTTATCTAATGGCAATATTGAAACTGTCCACAGTGGGTAAAGTCTGCAGAGACTTATTTTTACCCAGTCATGGGACCGATTTTATTTGTGTTTCTGTAGGAAATAATATACGCAGATTCAAAAACGCAATTCATCGGGGCAGGGAAGGGGAATAGAAACCAAAACTATAAGATAGCACAAGAAAAATAATGATAAAAGCACAGAGGATCCTTAAGGAGGACGAAGCCTGAGCTCAATTGGATTCTGTGGTATTCCATGAGGAATGTGCAGGCTAGATGAGTCTTGCAGCCCTTATTGGATGTCATTTTCTATGTTTCTCTTTGATGGATGAATGCAGAAGAATGTAGGAAAATAAACATCTACGTTAGCTCTTTGTCTACTGACAGGAGAAATACACCATCTGGTCATCCTTCATGAAGTTAGTTGTATAACTGCTACTTGGGTTGATTCTCTTGCTGCAGCTTTGGGGCTCTTTCAGACTTGGATCTATCAATTGTAGATGTGAACCTTGGTGACGATTCGCTCAA
Source organism: Geotrypetes seraphini (assembly GCF_902459505.1). Lineage (NCBI taxonomy): Eukaryota > Metazoa > Chordata > Amphibia > Gymnophiona > Dermophiidae > Geotrypetes > Geotrypetes seraphini. Next base: position 47,282,159 of record NC_047097.1, read on the forward strand.
ACACAATCTCTTTTCTGTAGGCTCAAAGTGTAAAATCTGATAGAAGCTCCAGCAATAGACTGCACTGCAGACCAGTTCCAAGCCACTATGTCTTTGTTGTCCCTAAGCTCTTCATACATTACAACTACAAATGATGAGTAATCATTTATTGTTTAGGAAGCAGTCGAAGGCTTTTTTATTTGGTAAATATTTTGGATTTAAATTAATACATGAGGATGCTGAATAGTAGGAGAATTTATCATGGTTTTTGTTTATCCTAGGTATGCCTAGTTATCTTTCTTTTCGTACTCCTCCTAGAACTCAACAAAAAAACTTCACATCCAAAATATGGAGTCCTTTGTTGTGTTGGCTGTTATGGTCATATTTCTTAACTATTCAAAAAGCTCCATTGGTTGCCTGTTCAACAAAAGACCAATTATAAGGGAAGGAGTGGCCTAGTGGTTAGAGCTGCTGCCTCAGCACCCTGAGGTTGCGAGTTCAATCCCAGCCTCAGAAATTGCTTTGATAAATAATATATGAACTGACTTCGCATTCAACACAAACCTGTCTATGAAGTGTAATCTATATGTTTTAAGTTGCTCAGAAATGTGAAACTCAACAAGGGGGGAACGCACCCCCCTAGAATGGGAACAGAGTTTACCTCCCAGTCATTGCAACTGTTTCTGTAGAGATCACACTTCAAGCCAGGATGTTAGTTAATAAAAAATTGTTACAGTCCTTGAAATGATATAAAGTATAGGATTTTCTCCTTTCTTCTTATGCTTGTTTTATACTTGTCAGAACATCACTTAAGCATGATTAATAGAATCATAACTTAGCTCAAATGAGGGGTTTGGGGTCCCGACGCAGCCCTGTTTCGTGTCCTTCGTCAGGAGACCCACTCACGATTGCTGGAAAACTGGCTGTAGTCTTTTAAACTTCAGTTTTGTTAAAGTTAGTGATACGACAACATTTCTGCAATACAAAAGTCATTTACAACATCGGGTGTGAGTAAAAATCCATAACCACACCTCGATGAAAAGTATTACTTTTTAAGGCTAAACTAGAGGAGGGAATGCACAAAATACATACCAAAACTGAAAAGCTCTCACACCACAAAGTGTATTCAAACTGCCAGAAAGGACACAGCAGTACACTCCCGATTTAAATAGAGAGAAGGGGGAGGGATTTGATGACATCATCAAGTGGCTGATGCAATAATCAAGACTGTGAAAAAAAACTGTGAAGCAAAAAAACTGTAAAATGCTGTAAAAAAATGAATGAAAATTTGTATTACAGAAATGTTGTCGTATCACTAACTTTAACAAAACTGAAGTTTAAAAGACTACAGCCAGTTTTCCAGCAATCGTGAGTGGGTCTCCTGACGAAGGACACGAAACGGGACTGCGTCGGGACCCCAAACCCCTCATTTGAGCTAAGTTATGATTCTATTAATCATGCTTAAGTGATGTTCTGACAAGTATAAAACAAGCATAAGAAGAAAGGAGAAAATCCTATACTTTATATCATTTCAAGGACTGTAACAATTTTTTATTAACTAACATCCTGGCTTGAAGTGTGATCTCTACAGAAACAGTTGCAATGACTGGGAGGTAAACTCTGTTCCCATTCTAGGGGGGTGCGTTCCCCCCTTGTTGAGTTCCTTATTGACTCTAGGCAGGTCACCTAATCCTTCCATTGCCCCAGGTACCACAGTTAAATTGTAGTTGAGATGACACTGCATATTATAAAGTCATCTGTTTTGACCTCTTTGAAAAATAAAACAAATATAAATGATAATTAACATTTTCTCTGCATACAGTGTGCTTTGTGTTTTTTTAAAATTTTGTGGTTACCATTATGAATTAATAAGATTAATAGTGTGTACATGAAAAATGAATGGAAGAAATTGCATTACAATTAGTACTATTATAATGGGGGTGAGGTCGGGGCGGAGCTTGGGCAGAGGTTATTATTCAATGTATTGTAAACCACTTTGAGTGAATCTCTTCATGAAAAGGCAGTAAATAAATAAGGTCTCAATTCTTACTTTTAAGACACTTCAGTTGGGTCGACCAGAATATCTTTTTTCTCTTACAATTCCTTATTCTTTACCAGAAAGTCTGATGTCTCTTAACTGAAGGTGCTCCATGGCTACTGGAGCAACCAAGTTTGTAATGCCAATATAAATTTCTTAAATGATAACTCACCACAAATATATAGAGGTAGACTATTCCAGTGTTTTTCAACTCGGTCCTGGAATACCCCCTTGCCAGTCAGGTTTTCAGGATATCCATTGATTTGCATATACTGCTTCCATTATATGCAAATTTCTTTCATGCATATTCATTGTGAATATCCTGAAAACCTGACTGGCAAGGGGGTATTCCAGGACTGAGTTGTGAAACACTGGAAATGGTGACAAGAAATAAAAAGCTCTAGATCTGGTGAACTCAAGCTGTGCACGCCTAGGTCTGGGGACAGCAAGGTGGTGATCGGTTAAAGAGTGCAGGACCTGATTTAGGGTTCCTTTTATTAAACGGTGCTAGAAGTTTTTAGTGCAGACTGGTGAGGTAAATACTCTGATGCTCGTAGGAATTCTATGAGTGTTGGAGCATTTACCTTACCGGCCCGTGCTAATAACCTCTAGCGCCGTTTAGTAAAAGGAACCCTAAATCAAGTCCTGCCCTCTTTAAATGATCAACACCTTGTTCTCCCCAGACCTAGGAGTGAACAGTTTGAATTCACCAACCCCCCTTTTGAAAAACCATAGTGCGGTTTGTAGCACCAGTCACAGTGGTAACAGCTCTGACGCTCACTGAATTCCTATGAGTGTCAGAGTTGTTACCACTGCAGCTGGTGCTAAAAACCATGCTACAGTTTTGTAAAAACGGGGCAGGGGTGCAAATCTAGAGCTTTTATTATTTCTTGTCACCATTTACTTGGAATAGTCTTCCTCTACATATTCCCAGTGAGTTATCATTTAAGAAATTTAAATCGGCATTAAAAACTCAGTTGTTCCAGCAGGTACATACTGGTATCTAGGCACGGAGTCCCTTCAGTTGAGACATCAGACTTTCTGGTTTCCTAGATGTTACTTTGCCAGCCTCTTCTTAATTTATTTTTATCATTTCCTGTTTCTTCTAACTTCAATTTGAGTGAGATTGGTATTACCGTCCTACTATATGGAGTTCTTTTCTTTTTTTAAATAATTTTTATTGATAAAGCAGCCAAAACTATAACAAGAAAACAGAAGGCATGGTACAAGAAGATCCATCAACAATGCAAACTATCACAATGTAAACAATCCAGGAAGGTACATGGTCCTCAAACTTGCTCCCTGCGAGTCTGTGGTCCAGGGATCTGGCAGTTGCATTTACCAAGGCCCAATTTTTGGACCTCTTTGCTAATATTTCCCTTCTGGTTGGTTCCACAAACCTTAGAGAAACACAATTCAAAACCTTGAACCGGGCCTACATCTCTAGAGCACGGGGGAAGACTATGGGTCTCTGGGATGATGCCACTTGCTCCCACTGCCAGAGGGCCCTAAGCACTTTGGTCCACATGTTTTTGGATCGAGTTCTTTTCAATACTTTTATAAGTTTGTAAACTGCTTGATTCTGAAAGTCAAGGCAGTCTAGAAAATTTGTAATGCACTCACTATAAACTCTTTGCTTTCTAGGTGCAATAATTACATTCCAAGATCTAACAGGGACGGACACAGAACCATGGTGGCAACACTGTAAGGCAGTGCCAAGATTTAGCCAATTCTATAATGGCATCTGAGCACCAACATTCCATTAGAGAATACGAGCAGAAGTCAGCATTGGTTAGGTACATTACATTACATTAGGGACTTCTATTCCGCCTATACCTTGCAGTTCAAGGCGGATTACAAAAGAGCTAACTGGACATTTCCAGTGAAGTTACAACAGTTTTGGGTTTTTTTGTTTTTTTTTTTGGTTACAAGGGAGGAGAGGAACCTGGATTAATTCTGGAAGAACTTGCAAATTGGATATTAAATTGACTGTACGTTACTGTGTGATATAACAAATAGATTACAGTTAGAGTACAAATAAGATTACGTAACATTTCAGGGATCTGAATACTTGGTTGGTGTTTTGGGGAGGAAGAGATTATTTAAGTGGAGGTTTTGGGGGAGAATTTATCTGTGAGGAGGGGGAAGGGTTGGGTTAATATATCTGGATAAATTTTTTGAAAAGTAGGGTTTTGATTTCTTTTTGAAAAGTTTTGAAGTCGCCCATTGCCGTCAACAGGTTGGAGATGGAGTGGTTAAGTTTTGCTGCTTGCGTCGCCAGAAGGTTATCAAACATCTCTTTGCGCTGAGTGCCCTTAAGTGGAGGGAAGGCAAAAGGGTTCGGAGTTCTTCTTTGTCTTGAGGTGAGGATCTGGTTTAGGCGGTTGTTTAGATAGGGGGGGCGGAGCCTTTTAATGCTTTGAATAATAGACAATAGAATTTGAATTGAATTCGTGCTTGCATAGGTAGCCAGTGAGAGTCTAGGAAGGCAGTTGTAATATGATCATATTTTCTCAGGGAGTAGATCAGTCTGAGGGCAGTGTTTTGTATAGTCTGAAGTTGTTTTATCATGTTGTGCTGTTATGCCCAGTCAATGGCAGTCGTAACCGTTGGTGCCAAAATATGACCTAAAGTAAGCATAACATAGTATTCTGTAAGTGACATGCATACCCTGGAGCCATGCCTATGACCTGCTTACTCTCCATCCATATGCACACGTTTTTGAACCTATGTGCTAAGCAATTTTTGCTGATTCACACACGTAAATTGCTCTTATAAAATGCCTTCTTTTGGTTGAAGAGACGCTGACACGTTCAAAATTGTCCCCTGAGGAAGGCGATGTTTTCGCCGAAACTTGGATCCTAGTCAGGACTCCGCCTTTTGGGCATATTGCTTGTTTCTAACCTTGATACAAACTGCTAATAAAGGATCTCTGACCACTTGGATTTTGACATCTCCATTGCCTCTTTTTGTTTGGATTTTGTTTGTTCGAGGCTTGGTACCTTCTTTTCCCTTCCTTATAAAATGCCTACCAGTGTACATAATAATGTAGTAAATGACAGTAGATAGAGACCTGAACGGTCCATCCAGTCTGCCCAACATTCACACTCCTTATCCATTCATGTTTAGATTGGCCTTTCTTTAATATTTCAGGGCAATAGACCATAGAAGTCTGCCTGATATCGTCATTAGGTTGCCACTAACAGAGTTGAGATTGAAGTTCACTCCAGACTATCCTAACCATCCTGTCACTAGAGCTTCCATCAAAGCCCTTCCTAATCTATCCTAAGCCAAAATCATAATATACAGGACTGCCCAGTACCGACCTTAGTTTGTGTTATACCATTCATTTTCTAATTAGAGATCCTCTGTGTTCATCCCACACTTTTTTGAATTCCGTCACCATTTTCATCTCCACCACCACCTCCCTAAGGAGGGCATTCCAGGCATCCATCACCTTCTCTGTGAAAAAAAATTTCCTAATGTTGCTCCTAAGTCTTACTCCCTGCAACCTCAATTCATGCCCTCTAGTTTTATCATTTTCCTTTCTCTGGAAAAGATTTGTTTCTCCCTTGTCCCTCTTCTTCTCTGGAATCAAGTTTCAAGTTTTTATTGAACTTTGATGAATCATTTATTTAGTTTTACTAAGCGAGATACAAAAATCAAAAATTAATAAAATATAAACATATGTTTTTACACACAATTAAAAATTTTAAATAATGGGTTGGACAATTGGACATACAGACCATATTCTGCCAATCCTGCCAATTCTGCCAATTCTGATGAATCCAAATGCCTTTATTCATCCAAAAACTCATAAATTCGTTCAATGACTCATAGACCCGACATGTACATGTTTCGGCCTACCCAACCTGCATCAGGAGTCTTATGAGTCTTCGGGTGTGCGATGAGGTGGGTAAATGAATCCACAACTTAACAGACCACTGCTTCAATTCGCGTGAAACACTATGGAACACACACAGCCTTGCTGTAAAGTGGATTCATTTACCCACCTCATCGCACACCCAAAGACTCATAAGACTCCTGATGCAGGCCGGGTAGGCCGAAACATGTACATGTCGGGTCATTGAGTCATTGAACGAATTTATGAGTTTTTGGATGAATAAAGGCATTTAGATTCATCAGATGAGTTGAAAGATACTTTTTTTGTGCACCATTCTGATTGGAACAATTCCACTCTGGTTCTGTGCTTGTGAATAACCTGTAAATTTCATGACTCCGCATCATTCTCTTCTCGGTTGGGCTGAGAACTTTTCAGTGGCCCCTCGTAACTTTTGCACTGATTTAATTTCTCCACAAATGCCAATTATTTTTTCAAACAATAGAAAGTCTGTTTCAACTCTTTTGGTGGAATGACAGGTGATCATGACAAATCCACATGACTATTAGACTCCAACAAGATATGAATTTATAGTATAGTGTACCATTCATTTTCATCAATGCCAATTTGTCAAATTATGATAAATGTTTTGTTATTGTAATCTAGCACTATAGAATAGTCTACACATCAACACTAGTAATGTGGGTGTGTTGGAAGCTTTCCAAAACTTGCCTAATGCCCAGTGCTATTTCATTAAAAAGGAATCCACCTAGATTCCAGCTGTGGGCCATGTGATGTGCTCTCCTAGAAGCAAAAACAGCAGTGTTTACTCTTTCCCATATTAGAATTTTCCTTGTAAATCCACACCTGCCTTCACTCTACTCGCATTCCAAATGTGTTTATGTAACTCATTTTCCCTTAACATTATGTGGACAACCCAACCTCAATGTTCTCATTAAAAAAAAGCTATAAAAAAAACAAAAACAACCCTTCAGCAGCTTTTTTGTCATGCAGTACTATGATTATTTATCTGATTAAGGGTTATGAGTTTCTATGAAATCGCTGCCATGTACATAAGTTTGGGTCACATTTTATGAGCCCTGAAAAATTTCTCTCCCCACCCCCCACCCTTTTTTTTTTAATCAAGCTGCGCTAAAGGTTTTTAACTCTGACGCTCACAAATTCTATGATTGTCGGAGCATTTGCCACAGCGGCTCATGCTAAAAACCTCTAGCGCAGCTTGATGAGAAGGACTCTCTGATTGGTATATTCAATAGAGCACAGATCATCACAGGTCTGAAAAAAACTCCACTGACATCAAAAACAAAATCATTCATCAACAAATTCAGTCCATGTTGACTAATAAAAGTCTGCAAACAACCAACTAAGAGGATCTTTTACCAAGGCACGATAGCTGATTTAGTGTGCGCTAAATGCTAACACCCATTATATTCTATGTTACAATAATTGAACCAGCTATTTCTTATTACATCCATTTTTTTCTTTTAATTATTCCAATTACATATGTGCCATAACCATCTTATATTCATAAGGATTATAAATAGCTCATACAATATCATAAATATGATTTATAAATAGTACACCTTTAGTGAACCTTTCTTTCTTAAATACCATATATACCATTAACCACATCCACACATACATTCATTCATCCATTAATAGCAGCATATATTTCCTTTTAAGAACTAGGGCAGTAAATGCTATGATCACAATTATATTAATAGTTCAAAATTCATCTGCGTCAGTCGAAATGAATAAAGGGGGGAAACTCTACTCGTAACCAGGTATCACCAATCTCCAACACCTATTGCCCCTCTTTCTTCTTAATTAGCTTTCATGTTAGCATACAGGACTCAGTTATGCTGTCCCGATTGTTCATTTCTTCAAACAGTAGAACATACAGCCTGATTGTCCTTCACTCCAAGAATCCAAATTCAGAAAGCAAGAGCATCCAGCACAACACAAGACTGTGTTTCGCCGATTGGCATCTTCAGGAACTGTGCTTACAAGGTCCACCATCCACAACACTCTCCGATAAAACGAACAAACTTGAGCAGGAACCCAGGGTTCGACACAAGTCTGGTATCAGCTGATCAACAGGAAATACACCAGTCATCGGGAGATTCATATTCTATGGATGCGTTAGCATTTAGCGTGCACTAAATCAGCTAGCTTGCCTTAGTAAAAGATCCTCTAAGTTGGTTGCTTGTGGACTTTTATTAGACAACGTGGACTGAATTTGTTGATGAATGATTTTGGTTTTGATGTCAGTGGAGGTTTTTCAGACCTGTGATGATCTGTGTTCTACTGAATATTCTGGTAGTTCAAGAGCCATGTATTGAGGTCTGTTTTTCTCCACATTGCACTTTATGATTTTCTTTTGTTTTCAGACTTTTGTATGAATGTATGAAAGCCCAACAACTCTTACAATGCAGATAGTAGTTTTTATTAGGAGGTTTTTGATGTCTAGTTATGGAACCATTCTATCAACACCAGCATTTAAGTAGACCTCAACTCTCTTTTCTTACAAGCTTCAAGTGAATGGTTGTTGTTATGGCATCGGCCAGTCACAAAATTCAGCTTGGCTTATTGTCAAGTAAGTTGCAACTGCTCTGTAAATGGACAATAAGTTAGATCCAAGGATTGAATGGTAAGAGTTGGGTGGGTCCAAGTGAATCGATTTTTCACTCAGTCAAAAATTACAAAGACTATGGTTTTGGCCAGGTACTAGTGACCTGAATTGGCCACCGTGAGAACGGGCTACTGGGCTTGATGGACCCATTGGTCTGACCCAGTAAGGCTATTCTTATGTTCTTATGGTGATAGAATTGTCATCTCTGTGTAATGCAGGTCAGATACCTCCATGATTTACCATTCTAGAAACATTGCCTTCTTCAGCTCCTGTTCCTTGACGATGCCTAAGTGAAAGGTGAATCCCTAGGTATTTCTTGTAAAAGCCCCCATTGCCAGGTTAATGGAGAGTTTGTCTATCCCCTGAACTGATGGGAATTTTTTCCTTGAAGATGGAAGTCCAGAGAAAGTTTAATATGCATGAAAGAAATTTGCATATAACAGAGGCAGTGTATGCAAATCAAGTTTACGCAAATTCACTGTGGATATCCTGAAAACCTGGCTGGCAAGGGGGTACTCCAGGACCGAGTTGAGAAACACTGCCCTAGAGAGACTCTGTACTCTATCAGAGGTTTACTGAAAGGAAACCCAATGATGCTGTTGGGTTCAGGGTCCATCTTATTTCCCCTGGGAGTATGTTGATGGCTTCATGAGAACTGTACTATCCTGGGGGGAAGAGATCGTGTCTGGTAAATGAACAAAGGTGAAGCGTACAGAAAAAAAGATTATCTACTGCTGCTGCATTACTGCATTTAGGGCAGTGGTCTCGAACTCGCAACCCGCCAAGTCCTATTTTGAGGCCCTCGGTATGTTACCAAGGTTCATAGACAAAACCGTGGAAGACAAAGGTGCGCGCCGACAACTGAGCGCAAGATGGAGGCACGTGCCGAAGAATATGACAGTTTTTAGGGGCTCCGATGGGGGTTTTTGTTGGGGAACCCCCCCCCCCCACTTTACTTAATACAGATCGCGGCGGCGTTGTGGGTGGTTTGGGGGGTTGTAACCCCCCTCATTATACTGTAAACTTAACTTTTTCCTGTTTTTAGGGAAAAAGTGAAGTTTTCAGTAAAATGTGGGGGGTTACAACCCCCCAAACCCCCCACAACGCCCCCACAACGTGGCGCGATCTGTATAAAGTAAAGGGGGGTTTCCCCCCCCCCACACACACACACCCCCGTCGGAGCCCCTAAAAACAGTTATTTTCTTCGGCACGCGCCTCCACGCTGCGCTCAGTTGTCGGCGCGCACCTTTGTCTTCCGTGGTTTTGACCTGACACCGTTACCAATGTTCTGGAACTTTGCCCGCCTCACTGCTGCAACCTCACGCAAGCGCTTTCCTGCATGTTGCACTGCTTTCAGCTGGGTATAGCTGAAATTATCAGAAGCAATTAAGGCAGAGGTATCAAACTCAATCACATAAGGGGCCAAAATCTAAAACATAGGCTAAGTCGCAGGCCAAATTTTTTATTGATATGTAGGTGTCCTTTTATTAAGGTATGCTAACCGATTTAGCACGTTGACTAATTTTATTAATAATAATAATTGACTGGTTCATTAATTCACTTCTGATTATAACTTACACATCCAAGGGGTGGGTGGGAGGGTTGGGGTTTGATTTTTATATAGATTAATGTAGGAAAGGTTATTGAAGGAACCTATATATTTATGTTTTTCTTGATTAGTCATTTGGGGGGGTGGGAGGGAGTAAAAATGATTGTTCATGTATTTCTGAATGATGAATGTGCTTTTTCTAACAAAATTATTCTATGTACAATTGTTTATTGCACTTTGATAGTTTGGAAAATCAATAAAGATTAAAAATAAAAAATAGGTCTATTTAAGGTTAATTCCCTGCACTTTAGTCAGAAAAGGATTTTTTTTTCTTATTTAACTAATTTGAATTATATTTGTTCTACTCTTAATTATGGATCTAATAATATTGAGGACTAGTGTGAGATCAGCTAGATTAGAAGTTCCTTGTAGTAATATTAATTTTGGAATGTTAATTTAATATGTTGTGTGATCTCACTTTACTGTACAAGATGTATATGCTTGGAAATTTTGTAAAAAATTCTATAAATAAATAATAAAAAATAAAAATAAAAAATAAAAAAGGACCCCTTAGGGCCTGTTTTACAAAGCCACGCTAGCGGCTGCTGTGCGGCAACAGCCCCGAAGCCCTTTAAATCTCTATGGGCTTCGGGGCCGTTACCGCGCTGCAGCTGCTAACGCGGCTTTGTAAAACAGGCCCTTAGTCATAGTAGAAGTATACAGAATTTTTCAGTGGCCCCTCGTAACTTTTGCACTGATTTAATTTCCCCAATCCCACGCCGGCTCTGTGATGTAAACAAAATAAATAAAAATACTTTCCTCTCTCTTGTAGGTCCTAGTTCACACTTGCTGTCTAACACCAGCTCTGGCAGGATACACATTTCAAATCTGACATATTGTAATCACAAAACAGAAAATAAAATTATTTTTTCTACCTTTTGTTGTTCAAGTCATGTTGGTCCTAGGCTCTGGTTGTCTTCTGATAACTTGCTTGTCAGGGTCTCCTGCCCATTTGTCATTTTTTTCTTTCTCCGTGCTAACCATCCATCTTCCATCTCTGCCTCTTCAAACTCCAAGCCCCATGCAACTTTCAACAGGTTTTGAGAGCACCTTGGCCTGAGTCAATGAGAGCTGTGCTTCCAAGTTCCACAATTACCCTCCACCCTCAATACTGCCTGGCAATGGAGCATGAGTTGGTTCAGTCCCAATCTGTACAAGTTCACCTAAGACTGCTCCACTTGTTACATTAAAAAAAAAAAGTCCACAAGAAAGAAGAAATCAACAGCATTGACAACTGAAAAGAGAACAGAAAAATTATGGGATCAGAGAGGAAGAAGGACAGGACAATTTGCTAATGGTTGACAGAATACCAATGATCCCATTATTGGTTTAAAGGCCTTTTAGCCTCTGGGCCACCGTTCCTACCCTCCCTCCATCCCGGCTTCATCCTCAAAGCAGCCTGCATAGGATCACCGGTCAGCTGTGGCGAACCTAACAGGCTGCGTCAGCCTTCGCAGCACATTCCCTCTCTCACGGTTCTGCCCCTCCTCTTACATACGGGATCACAGCAGAGGGAATGTGCTATAGAGGCCGACACAGCCTTCTAGGTTCGCTACAGCTGACCGGCGATCCTATGCAGGCTGCTTTGAAGAGGAGGCCGGGATGGAAGGTGCTCGTGAAGAGTAGTGGCAGCGGTTCGTGCCAGTGGGCCAGCTTAAGTATAAATTGCAAAATGTCTGGCGGGCCAGCTTTTATCACACTGCGGGACAGATTTGGCCCGTGGGCCAGAGTTTGACATGTCTGAATTAAGGAAAGATTTATAAACTATAACGAGTTTTACCTTATGCAAAGTTGTCATTTCTTTAATAAGACATTAACTATTTTTTCTGCAGGTCTCTAAGTACCTACAAATCCAAAATGTGGCACTGCAAAGGGTTTGAGTTTGAGACCGCTGATTTAGAGGGAACACAATCTGGAAAGAATTCACTTGTAAACACAACAGCTTTAAGGCTATATTACAACCATCTCAAAAACTTTGGACAGTTTGTGGACTGTTTAAGGTTTTAAAAATATGCTGGATCCTTATGTTATAAATTTTACAGAGAAGCTTAAAAGACAGGATGGGTTCTTATTAGTTGAATTCTTAAACTATTTCTGGCAACGTTTCTTTATTAAAACATCAAGCAGGAGCTCCAGGCTGCAATTATCAAAGATAACCCTCTTATCTCCAAAAAGCTGAAGAAAGTTTAGAATCTTCTCAGATCTAAGGCTTTCGAGCTTGTTAACTTTCCAAGAGTTCAATTGATTTCAGATCTTGAATTGTTGAAGAATTACTCAGTGGAGTGTTTTCAAATCCCAGAGGAGGAGATTCCACCTCTTCCTAAGTTTTATCTTCCCTATCCTAAATCATTTAAAGTAATTAAATTACTTTCACTGATGCAAGACTTGGAATCTTCCTATGACACTGTTTATTAAAGTTAAGTTCCATGTTAGAAATGGATAGAGATTGAGTACTACATATGTTTTTATTTACAATCTGGTTTCATGAGCGTGATTAATTCAAGCTGCTGTTAGTTTTACTTGGTCTTGTATTTATTTCTTGTACTCTCATGAGTCTTGTTTTTTAATGATTGTGTGTGTGTTTTGGAACTCACCAATCAGTGGGTTAGGAAATGGAGGCCTTGACAAGTCCTTTAACCCTTCATTTACTTGAGTCCAAAATTGCCAGTCCAGGACATGTCCTCCAGTGTTGAGAGCAGCAACATAGATGGGACTTAATATACTGCTTTTTCTGTGTGGTTGCAATCAAAGCAGTTTATTATATATTTTAGACAGCTATGATTGGAGTTTTTACCGCCATGGTCAGTGATAAAACCCCCAAACGTGGCTTCATACCCCGCTCCCCCTCTTTTTATGAAGACACATTAGCCTTTTTTATCTCCAGCCTTTGCAGTAAAAGCTCCAGCACTCAGCGAATTCCTATGAGCATTGGAGCAAATATTGTCGCGGCTTCATAAAAGGGGGCCAAAAGAAGGGGTAAAATAAAACAAAAATAAGATAATACCATTTTATTGGACTAATACATTTTTCAATTAGCTTTCAGAAGCCCTCTTTTCTCAGGTCAGTAAACTATACCGCTGTTATAATATTTTGACCTGACCTGAGGAAGGGGGTTTTGGGCTCTGAATTAGTCAAAAAATGTATTACAAGTAGTCCAATAAAAGTATCGCCTTATTTCCATTTTCTTTTTGTAGATTTTTATCAATATAGCTACAATACTACTTTATCCTAAAGCAAAAAAAATAAATAAATATAATTTTTTTTTCTACCTTTGTCTTCTCTGGTTTCTGCTTTCCTCATCTTCTTGTCACTCTCTTCCTTCCATCCATTGTCTTTCCCCTCTCTGCCCCTTCTATATGGCATCTTCTCTCCTTCTATGCCCCTTCCAGAAACTGTCTGCCTCCCCCTTCCATCTCTCCCTCCACCCCTATTTGTCTGGCATCCATCTTTTTACCCTTACCTCCCCTCCCCAATGGTCTGGTATCTCTCCTCTCCTCTCCTTCCTTCTCCCACAGCCTCATGGTCTGGCATTTTACTCTCTCCTTTCCTTCCCTTTCCTATTCTTCTCTCATCTTCCTTCTCAATTTATTTTCTGCATCTGTCTAGATTAAATTCTTACTACCCAGTCCTCAATTTCCATTTTCACTGAGTCTACCTATAGTTTGCCACTTCTTTCCCTCACCCCTTTCAGACATGATTGAGACGTTTAAGTATATTACCAGTCGTATCGAGATGGAAGAAGAGATTATCTTTCTCAAAGGACCCTCAGTCACAAGAGGGAATCCGCTCAAACTCAGGGGCGGGAAATTTCATGGCGGCAACAGGAAATATTTCTTCACCGAGAGAGTGGTTGATCCTTGGAACAAGCTCCCAGTGCAGGTGATCGAGGCAAACAGCATGCAAGAATTTAAGAGCAAATGGGATGCCCATGTGGGACCCCTTAGAGGGTTAAGCCAAGGGAACCTATCACCAGGACTGGGATCCCTAGGATAGTAGACTTGGGGGTGGGTCAGTAGAGTGGGCAGACCTGATGGGCTATGGCCCTTATCTGCCATCATCTTCTATTTTTCTATGTTTCTATGTTTCAGGATTTCACTAACTTTATCCTCTTACCCCCCCAAATCCAGCATCTGCTCTTTTTTATTTATCCTCTCCTTCTATCATGTGCCCTATTTCTCGATCCCTTCCATCCAGCATCTTCTCTCTGCCCACTTCCATCCAGCATCTGCCCTCTCTCCACTTCCATTGTTTGCTCCCCTCTTTCTCTTCTCCCCACTTCCTTCCTGTATCTGCTCCCCTCTTTCTCACTCTCCTTCCTTCAATCCAGCATAGGCTCTCTCTTCCCACTAAAATCCAATGTCTGCCCTTTCTCTCTCTCCATCCACCCCTCTTCCATCAGCATCTGTCTACTTTCTCCCTTCCCATTTCCATCAGCATCTGCCCCTTTCTCCCCCTCCAACCCAATTCCATCCAATATCATTCCTCCTTCTGTCTCTTTATCCCTTTTCCTGCATACCAATTCCATCAGTGTCTGCCCCTTTCTCTCCCTCCACCACCCTTCCATACTAGTCTCCTGCTCCCTTCTCCCTCCCTCCACCCCAATGCCATCAAGTATTTTGCCCCCTCACCTCCCCGCCCTGCTGTATTCTTTCCTAAACCAGCAGCAGCAGCAGCTGTAAACTCAAACGCAGTCATCACAGGACCTTGCTACACCTCCCCGCAGCTGCCGGCTCTGCTCCAGAACAAGGAAGTGACCTCAGAGGGGGGTGAACCGGCAGCCACGGGGAGGTGTAGGAAGGTCCCACGATGACTGATTTTAAAGTTTACTGCCGCTGGTTCAGGAAAGCAACAGCAGCAGAGTAGTGCAGGAGGTTCCAGACTTGGTGTGCTGGCTGTGCTCAGCTGTGCAACTCCTTAGAGCGTGCACCCAGGGCAGACCGCCCCTCCCACCCTTGATGCGCCACTAAATGTCACCCAACTCTGCTACTTAGACCTCCATTGCTCCAGGTACGTTAGATAGATTGTAAGCCTGCCGAGACAGATAGGGGAAAATGCCTGAGTGCCTGAATAGGCGGTATATAAATAAATAAATAAATAAATAAATATCAGGGCAGAGAAGTGGTATATAAATGAATAAATATTAGCATTGCATAGATATTTCCAGAAGCAGCAGACAGCTCTCTTCAATATAAGCTACTTCAATAACTGACTTTCTTCTGATCACCTCTAAATTATCTACAGATGAGGTAAGAGTAGGAGCTTTTGTTTCACATTTCCAAAGATCTGAGTCACCCTCTTAAGCTACTGCCAAGCATTTGGTTTGTCAGTAGTAATTTCCCAACATCATTCCTTACTGGAGCATTAACTCACCACACCTTCCTTAGAAATAAGGGTCAATGTTCTAGTTGTAGCCAATTCCATTTTTATTTTGACTGGCAAGCCTAGGCAATCATCTAGGGCAGAAGCTCCTGGAGCACACAAAAGAACAGCTGCAGTCCAAACAGAACAGCAGTTACTGACAACACGCAAACTCAAAGAAACAACAAGTGGTACTTTACCAGCAGAGAGAGTGGGTGATTTCCAAATAACTCACATAACCTGATTATTGTGGGAGGGATGGTGTTGGGATGATAATGATTTTAAGGGGGATTGTAAGGCTGACCTATGTAGTGGGGTGCCTAATATTCTTGCATTGGCCCTGGCTTTGGATGTAGCCATAGCAGAATTATAATCTGTGGGGCTCATAATCAAAACTTTAAAATGTCCGAAAAGCAGCCTAAGTTGGCACTTGGACGTCATAAAAGCAAGGGCGTCCAAGTACTGATAATCATAACCAACTTTCTGGATGTGCAGCAGCACTTCTAAGCTGCTCTGCGTCCAGAGATCAAAGGGGTATGTTGAGAGGTGTGTTATGGGCGGGAATCTGGCGGGCTTCAACCTGGACGTACTGCAGCCATAATCAAAGCTTTCTGGAGGGAACTTAGACGCCAGCAGTTAGACCTTTTGAGTTGCATCTAAGTTCCACAAAGGTGCCCAAATTGACAAGAGGACCACTGGAGGGTTTAAGGCATGACCCCCCTTACTCCCCCAGTAGTCACGACCCCCTCCCACCACCCAAAGAGCGAAAAGAAAAACAAAATCCCATTGGCTTCCCATCAGCTGATCGCGACAGAGGAATTCCCATCAGCTGAGCCGGTTTTGGGATTCCTGGCAGCTCAGCTGCTGGGGATTCCTCCTGCCATGGTCAGCTAAGCCACAGAGCCCTACACCCCTGCCCCTGACATCCCCGGACCTCCCCCGACATCCCCTGACATCTCCCACATCCCCACAAGTGAGGGAGCGGTAACTGAGAAGATAGCCTTTCAAGTAGTATCATAGAATAATTCACGGACTGATAGTATTACTAATAGGGGATGGTTATTGGAAGCCCTAGGTTCATTAGATAGATTGTGAGCCCACCAGGACAAATAAGGAAAATGCTTGAAGTACCTGTATATAAACCACTTTGAATGTGGCTGTAAAGCTACAAAAAATGTGGTATACAAGTTTCAATCCTCCCCTTTTTTTTTCAACATAAATATCTGTAAAATGGCTTTTGCTGCTAGGAAAGACACGTGTTCTCCTACAAGGATTTTAGAAAGGGACTTCCATTTCTTATAACCTTGACAATTAGAGAACAGATCTTGACTTTGGGCTAGATTCACTAAGCAAACCAATCGTGTACTGATCGGTTTGCGAGCCCTTTGTGACCCGATTTCCCTCCGACCCGATTCACTAACCTGTGTCCCGATCATCCTCAGATCCGTGCATGCAAATGAGGCGGAATGGCATTCAAATGCAGACAGGAAGCGATTCACTAAAATAAAAAAACCAACACCGACAGGGCTGGCCGATCCAAAGTAAGTGACTGCTGAGGACCAGTCGCTGAGGTCCTTTCTGACTGCCCTGCCTTCTGCCGCCCTGCTTCTCTGCCCCATCTCAGCCCTGATCTCCTGCCCTTCCCTGCACAGGCTCGCTGGGCTGTTTAAAAGTAAAAGTTTTTTTTTTAAATCGCTGCTCTTAGACACATGCGCAGACCATCTACAGATGGTCTGCGCATGCGTTGGGATCGCACACTAGCAATCCATGCGGTCAAAGGGGGGCGTTCCTCCGATCGCCCTCATTTGAACTTTTTTGTTTTGTGGATTGGTCGGGCCTGAACAGATCGGCCATGGATCAGGCATGCAAAGCAAGTAAGTGAATCTAGCCCTTTGATTCTTTGGACAAATAAATGTTTGCTTTGGAAATACTCAAGGAGTGGTAGTTTTCTTTATTCCTTATACTTGAGAACCTGCTTTCCATCAAAAAAAGGCCTTAGAACAGAGCACATGATACATAAACAGAAATAAAAGTCATAATAACAAAAAAAATCCACCTCTTCCCATAACCCTACTCTGACAGAGCCAGAAGGAAATTCAAAGGGTCAGACTTTAGATCACTTTGAATTAATGATTTCATAAGCCGTATTGTTGAAGGGCTGGAAAACAAAAGTGTACACTCCAAAAGGAGTAGAAAAATGAAGGGGGGGGTCTTAGGAAGCGTTTCAGTTTATCATGCCTTGTTGAACAGTTGACAGGTCTGAGTTGTGAAGAAGTTTCAGAATTCAGCTTTTGTATTACATCAATGCCATTTGTTTTGTTAACGGTTTGTGAATTTCAGAAAGTGCTAATGTAGCCATGGGCGCACGAGCTCACCATTTTCTTGAATAAACATTGTACTCCTCTTACCTTGATCTTCTACAGAACACTTCAAAAGAAACAGCCAAGTTCATTCTAATCCTGAGAACCATCTAATGACCTACAACTGTTTTAATTAAACCCACTGCTCTGTTTAAGAGTCCCATTCCAAAGTGACAATACATTTTCAGGGTGTGTTTGACCACCAAGCTAGCTATGGGCTAGATTCACAAACCTGCCTGATCGTGGCCAATCCGCGTCCAATCTGGACAGGTCTGATAAATTTTCAAAACTTTAATATGCAGATGGGAGCGATCGAATGAACGCCCCCATCTGCCTGCCCGCATCACTCTATAGCGATCCCATCTGTAGATGGTCTGCGCATGCGCTGGATCTCCGGGCCCGGCAGAGATTTTTCTTTTTTTAACTTTGGAGCCCGTGGTTTTAACCCGCAAAAAAAAAAAAAAAAGTTTCCTGCTGAGAGCATACGCAGACCATCTACAGGCAAGGAAGATGGTCTGCGCATGCTTAAGGATCGCTCTCTAGCGATCCATGCGGTCGATGGGGGGGGGGGGTGCCAACGATCGCCCTCATTTGCATGCAGGCCTTTA
This sequence comes from Geotrypetes seraphini, assembly GCF_902459505.1. Lineage (NCBI taxonomy): Eukaryota > Metazoa > Chordata > Amphibia > Gymnophiona > Dermophiidae > Geotrypetes > Geotrypetes seraphini. The sequence goes on from NC_047097.1 coordinate 47,300,605, forward strand.
GTGAATTCGTTGGCCTGCATGTAAACGGACACGGATCGGACACGGATCGAAGGTTAGTGAATCTAGCCCTATATATGGTGTCTAAAATTACTGGCATAGCCCCCCTAAACACACAGAGCGCTATTCTATAAGCAGTGGTTAAAGCTGAGCACAGTTTATAGAATAGCACTTACAGAATAATATGAGGTTTAATGGGGGTAACCAAGGGAATTCCTGCCTCACCAATTTGTTTCATTTCTATGAAGGCATGAATAAACATGTGGATAAAGGTGAGCCGGTTGATGTAGTGTTTATAGATTTTCAGAAAGCTTTTGACAAAGTCCCTCATGAGAGACTTCTGAGAAAATTAAAAAGCCATGGGATAGGAGGCAATGTTGTGTTCTGCATTGGGAACTGGTTAAAGGATAGAAAGATAGAGAAAGAGTAGGGTTAAATGGTCAATTTAATTTTTTTATTTTTTTTTTCTGAAACTGTCATTTCTTTTTTAATTTATATACATGTGGATTTACTCCCGGGCCATAAGCTTCTGCTTCTTCAGCTTTTTCTGAGATATCTTTTTCTTTAATTTAATTTTCAATTGAGGACGGTGAACACTAGAGTGCCACAAAGTGGTGCAAATTGAGAGGAATAATCCAGATTACAGCCGCGTGATGCTAGATTGCACATTAGGAGTCACCACTGAGGAAAAGAATTTAGGAGTCATCGTGGGCAATATATTAAAATCTTCTGCAGTGGCCAAAGATACAAACTGAATGTTAGGAATTATTAGGAAAGCAATAGCATATAGACCAAAGAATATCATAATGCCTCTGAACTGTTCTATCGCTGCCACATCTCAAGACAGAGTGGAATTGGATATGGTACAGAGAAGAGCGAAACTGGGTGGGACGACAATGTCGCTTCTGCAATTACCGAAGCGCCAAAACTTGCCTCCGCACAGGCCGCCACGTCCAGACGGTAATGCTTTGAAAAGGTGTTCCCCGAAGACCAAGTAGCCGCTCTGCAAATTTCCTCCAAAGACAAACCACCGGACTCTGCCCAAGACGTCGCCAAAGCTCTAGTGGAATGAGCACGAAGTTGCTCCGGCACGAGCTTCCCTGCCAACAAATAAGCCGACGCAATCGCCTCTTTAACCCAACGAGCGATCGAAGCTTTAGACGCAGCCATACCCTTGTGTGCCCCTGCAAATAACACAAAGAGATGATCTGACCGGCGAAAATCGTTAGTCACTTCTAAGTAATGAAGAACTATACGGCGTACATCCAGTAACCGTAACAACGAGAAACGCGTCCCCCAATCCTCCTTCCGAAAGGCCGGGAGGAATAAACTCTGGTTTACGTGGAACGAAGACACCACCTTAGGAAGGAAGGACGGTACCGTCCGCACCGACACACCCGCATCTGAAATTCGTAAAAATGGTTCCCTGCAAGACAGTGCCTGAAGCTCCGACACTCGTCTTGCAGATGCCATAGCTACTAAAAACACTGTCTTTAACGTGACATCTTTCAGAGTCGCTGCTGACAGAGGCTCAAACGGAGCCGCCTGCAACTTATTGAGGACCAGCTTCAAACTCCATGCTGGACAGGTGCGCTTGACCGGCGGACGGATATGGTGAACCCCCTTAAGGAATCGAACCACGTCCGGGGATGGAATGACTCTTGTATAAGAAAAGGCTAAAGATGTTAGGGATCTTCAGCCTGAAGATATGGCTAAGGGTAGATATGATAGAGGTCTAATAAATCCTGAATGAAGTGGAATGGATAAAAGGAAATCAATTGTTTGCTCTCAAAATGTACAAAGACTAAGGGCTCGTTTAACAAAGGCGCGCTAGGGCCTTAAAATGCGCAGAATAGCGCGCGCTAGCCACTACCGCCTCCTTTTGAGCAGGTGGTAGATTTTCGGCTAGCGCGCTCTAATCCGGTGCGTGTGCTAAAACTGCTAGCGCACCTTCGTAGTTATAGTGTAACAAGGACTGCATTTCGATGAAAATTTTCATTGCGATTAGTTGTGCAATTAAAGATGTTATTTATCTTTCATTGTGCAATTAAGCACAATTGCAAAATGTAATCAAAATGAAGCCCTAAAAAAAATTAAATAAAAAATAATAAAAAGATATGAAATACATAATACACGATTAAAAATTATATATTAAAGAATCTAAAACAGTAGGCAGAATAGCTATAAACAGCCTACTTCAGAAAAGCAAACCTAATAGTAACACATTTAAAACAAATGGGAGCAAACATTTTTTCCCTCAACCTATAGTTAAACTCTGGAACTCATTACAAGAGCATGTGGTAAAAGCAGTTTAACGAAGTTTGGTTAAATTTCTGGAGGAAAAGTCCGTAAACCATTATTAGGGTAGACCTTGCTTATCCCTAGGATAGGCAGCATGGAATCTTGTTACTTTGGGGGACTCTGCCAGGTACATGTGACCTGGACTGGCCACTGTTAGAAACAAGATACCAGGCTAATAGAGCTTTGTCTGACCCAGAGTACAGCAACTGTTAAGTTCTTTTGTAAGGTTTCCTTTTGTAGGAATTTTTTCAAACACACTTTTCCTGAGTAAACAGATTTCCCCATGCAAAAATGCTGTCGAGAAATGTTTATATATTTATTTGCTTATCAGGATTTGCTATATACAGTGGTACCTCAGAATCCGAATGCCCCAGAACTTGAACGACTTGGATTCCAAACTTTTTTTTGTAGTAAATTTTGTCTTAGAATCCGAACTCTGCTTTGGAATCCGAACGCCCTGCACATTGTATGTGTGTGTTTCTGCCCCAGAATCTGAATGCTGCTTTGGAATATTTGTTAATATTTTACCTTAAAATCCAGTGTATTTCCTGTTAAAATCAGGAACGGATTAATCCAGTTTCTATTATTTTCAATGGGAAAGATTGTCTTGGAACTCGAACGCTTTGGAACTCAAACGGGGTTCTGGAACGGATTAAGTTTGGATTCCAAGGCATCACTGTACTTCCTTTAGCTAACAGTGTAGGTCAAAGCGGTTTACAAGCCAAAGAAGAAAGATACTTCATTGACCTAATAAGACAGAAATATCTACTCACTCCAAAACTCAAGCATGCAAGACAGTTTACAGGGAATGTCATCCGCACCCAACTGCTCCGCCAAGAGTCAGTCACCCTAAGCCTGACAGAAAAGCCAGGCCTTAACAGCTCTCTTAAATTGTTTCAGGAATAGCTATTCCCTAATACAAAATGGGAGTGAATTCCAAACATCAGGGGCTATGTGATCTTGCTGTACACCACTTTTGAGTGAACTCCTTTAAAAAGGCGGGAAATAAATCCTAAGAAAGAAAAAAGCACTATGTCGAGTATTCTCTAACTGGGCTGAAAGGGGATTTGGTAGAACTAGTCGGCAATCGTTAAGAGACACGAGCAAGTGAAAAGGGAACTGCAAGAGATGACAAATAAACAGGATTACCTAAGTACTATGCTTTAAAAGTGAGCAACTGAAGCTTGAATTTGTTTCATTTGTTTGAAGGCATATGTAAATATGTGGCTAAAGGTGAGCCAGTTGATGTAGTGAATCTAGATTTTCAGAATGCCTTTGACAAAGTCCCTAATTTTCTGAGAAAATTAAAAAGACCATGGGATTGGAAGGGGCAGCCAATGATGCTGCTTTACAGCAAGGCTGATGTGATCCAATTTCCACATGTTCCACAACAAACACTTAACAGTATTTTGCAGCCATTTGTACTTAACGTTACAATAGTCTAATCTGGTTGTGAAGAGAGAATGAGTGAGTGAAATGCATCATGATCCAAGAAAGCCCTTACTGATCATAACTGTCCCAAAATCAGTGGTGTAGGGAGGGACGTTAACACCCGGGGCAGTGGCACCCTGCATCGCCATGCTGTGCACCCCCCTACTCTTTCCCACCACTTGAGAAGCCTCCATACTTTTTCTGCTGCTTCAGAGCCCCTATGCTCCCCCCTGTACCTCTTGAAATGTTTCTCCGGCACAAGCAAAATCTTCCATCTGCTGCTCGCGCCAGCCATAGCTCTCTTATGATGTCACGTCCTGGTCCCATGACCAGGAAGTGACATCAGAAGGGAGCTGAGGCCAGTGCGAGTAGCAACTGGAAGATGCTGCTCATGCCAGGGAACATTTAAGGAGGTATGCAGGGGAGGGAAGAGAGGAGGAGAGGCACCAGTGCCCCCGTGAAGATGGTGCCTGGGGAAGCCCATCTCCCCAACCCTCCATATTGTGCCACTGTACACAAGATGAAAATAACAGATTTACAAACTGCTGAGATTTGAGGGGTAAAAGATAATAGGGAATTCAAAAGGACGCCAAGGGAAAGTTGGCAGAGGGGTGATAGGCTACTATCAGGAAAGATAAGCTACTATCAGGAAAATGAAGGCGTCTTGAGAGCCAGCAGACTACAGTTTTATCACAATTCAAAACAAAATGATGTTCAGTCAACCACGAGAGACAGCTTTGCAATGGCACAATATCAGGATTGATGGGGTCCCTTATGGGATATTAATAGAATAACAGCATACGTGTAAAAAGAAATCCCGACCTCCTGAATGAGTGTAGTTAAAATGACTTTAAAAAAGGTTAAAATAAAGTAGGTGACAACAGATCCATGTGGGACACCACAGGATAATGGCTTAATTTCTGAATTTCCAGAAGGAGTTTGAACTATGAAAGCGTCAGAGAGAATGAAGAGAACCACCCCAGCACTGTAACAGACAGACCGAGAAAGGACAAATGAGATAGGAGAAAGGAATGATCAATGAGATCAAATGTTGCCGAGAGATCTAAGGGCATGGCGAGAGTAATTTACCCGCTGTACAAACATGAATGAACCTCACTAAGTGCTAGATTTAAAATATAAAAAAAACGCATAAAAAAACCTGACGGGCTGTTATTGCAGCTGTTATATTAGCGTTTTTTTTAAAAAAGCAAGTCATTCTCCAAAAAGCGCTCATACAAATAAGGTTGGCAGAGAGTAGTGAAGACTTGCTAAATTTGCAAGTGCCCATCGCTGGTTACAGTGATGGGCACATGCGCAAAATAAACTAAAAAAAAAAATCCCACAACAGCAGGAGATATGCCCAGTCTCTCCCACTGCCAACCAACCCACAGTAATAAAGAGTAAAGAGTCATGAATTTTTTATACTGCCTTTATGTGAATATATTCAAAGAAAACCCTATAAGGAACCACTAGATAATAAATACTGTGGCGGCAGGTGGATAGGACCCCATAATCTACCGTGGGTTTACATGATAACAGAGTGTAGAAAGGGAATTTTTAGCAATAAGTTTCTAAACCAGGGGTGTCAAACTCAATCACATAAGGGGCTGAAATCTAAAACACAGGCTATGTCGAGGGCCAAATTTTCTATTAAGATATTTAGTCTTAGTAGAAGTATATAGATCCTTCCTCACCCTGAGACACCCTGCTCCAACCTAGTTTTTACACTGGGACTGGGTCCTTCTGCCTGCAAATGAGTACTGAGGCAGCATGGTAAGGAGCTTGGAGCGCCACTGGGATCGGGGCTGCACAGTCAGGCACTTAGATGCGGCACAGTCAGGCACTTAGATGCGACACAGTCACCGAGGGCCACATAATACCACCAGACGGGCCGGATTTGGCCCCCGGGCCTTGTGTTTGACATGTGTTTCTAAACCCTCATATAAATATCCTGAAACTTCCATTTTCAGTGTCTCACAAAGGAATGCCTTAATACTAATTCTTGCATTCCACCAATTGCTGTGGTGTTTTGCAAACTTAAGTGTTTTGGAATAAACTTGACTTCTAGTGAAAATATTAATTTATTGCAAAAGAAAAAAAATAGAATGACTTTAATAGTAATAATAATAATAACAACAGTTTATATACCGCAGGACCGTGAAGTTCTATGCGGTTTATAATAAATTAGAAAGATTTTACAAATTGAATGGAACATTCATAGTTAGAGATTGGTGGTTAACAGTTTACAAGATCAGATTTGGGGGTGGGATTGTGATGGGGTCTATTGTTCAGATTCGTTACCTAGGTATTTCAAGAACAGGTATGTTTTTAGGTGTTTCCTAAATTGACCATAGTTGTTTGTGTGTGAAATTAGTTTTTCCAGGTCTTTGCCCCATAAGGCTGCTTGATACGATAGAAGTTGTTGATGATGTCTCTTAAATTTGCATCCTCTAGCTGGTGGGGAAACGAACTTCAGGTGTGTTCTTCTCTTATGTCTATTGGTTGAGAAGGAGAAGAGGTCAGTTATATATTTAGGAGCTAGACCAGATAGTACCTTGAAGCAGAGACATCCCAGCTTGAACTTCGCACGTGCCTCCATTGGCAGCCAGATATATATATATATATATATATATATATATATATATATATATGCCAGATGTGCATAACTGTTAACAGTTATATTCCAGCCAGCCACAATATTTGGTGAATTTATTTATTCCATATTGCTCTTGTGGTCATTAAGATCTCAGAATCAAAACCATTTAGTTTTACCTTCATTAGCTAAAGCAGGTCTAGATTCTTCATGAGAGTCTGAATTTTTCTATTTGGTTCTAGTCCTATAGAATTCTCTTCCAGCTGATCTCCATCTAGAGATAAAATCTACTAAAATTTAAGAAGAACTTGAAGATATATTTTACATTGGCGCTTTAGATTTATACAGTAGGTTGATGGATTCTACATCTGCACCCTTCACTCTTTGGAAGAATATTTTCCTTTTCCTTTTAATTTATTTAATTTACTGGAACTGGAATTATAAACTGTTTTGTTGGACATGTTCAGAGAGATGGTATATCAAGTGCAATGAAGGTACTAAGTAGTACATTTAAAACAAACCATAGAAAATATGTCTTCACTTAGTGTGTAATTAAACTCTGGAATTTGTTGCCAGAGTGTGGTGAAAGCAGTTAGCTTAGCAGGGTTTAAAAAAAGATTTGGATTAATTTCCTAAAAGATGACTCCATAAGCCATTATTAAGATGGATTTGGGAAAATCCACTGATTATTTCTAGGAGAAGCAGCATAAAATCTGTTTTACTCTTATGGGATCTTGCCTGGTGCTTGTGACTTGGTTTGGCCACTGTTGAAAACAGGATACTGGGCTTGATGGACCTTTGGTCTGTCCCAGTTTAGCAATGCTTATGTTCTTAAATAAATAAAGCTAAACCAGCAAGTACTGTGTATATATCGATAAATACTGTATTAGCATAAATTGTAGTATATTAGACTTCATGTAATGCAGCTATGACACACCAAGATTATCTGTGATGTAATTATTCAATCATCAGCTCAAATTACCCTTCTTTAGCAATTAATTTGTATGTTTCACCTTTCCAGCCCTTTCTTATTAAGTGTCGACTGAGCACTCAAATGTTGCTCATGAGTGAAAGGAGACTGAGATCTCCTCTGTCATTTTCTCTTAATTGCATGGCGACTCAGCTACAGTTATTTAGCTCTCTGCAAATCTCTTTTACTCAAGTTAAGTTAATTTGCTTGCTGAAGAGTGCAATTTTGGATGCAAACCAATTCAATCAGTCTCAATAATTGTTACTCAGAAAACTAGCAGGCCAGGAAATAGAACTGAGGAAAGGGTTGAAGCAGCTATGCCAGGTAAGACAAGAAAATGTGATTCTCATTGAAAAGATTGATTTTAATGTTTTGCATCTGAAGTACATGCAAGCATTTATTTAGGGCAAGGAGAAGAGGTTGAGATAAGTAGGCAAATGGTGCAGCTCCCCCTTCGAGCCCCCCCCCCCCCCCCGAGCATGATCAAGTGTTTCTAACATTACACCATCCATCTCTAAATCCTACAATCTGTCATGAGCTCAGTGGGGATATACCCAACTGGTATGGCTCACGGGGGTTATCATGAAGGTGCTATATGGGGACCCGTAAGTTTTCTCACCTACCTAAAACTCGACAAAGATTAATTATGAAGATCTGCCTGAGAAACTGGTTTTGCTTTATCTACTGGCTGGTTGGTAAGTCCTGCTTTAACACAACTTAATTGACTATAAATCTCAAAATCAAATTTTGCTTATTTCTTGGTTCTTTATGTTTGACATTTTCTACAATTTCATGTATTTTGACTGTTTACAGGTGTTAAATCTTCAGAGTGAAAATGCACAACCTGAGACTTTTTTTTCCATTCTGTACCCTGGAAGTCTTCATGCTTCTTTTTTAATGGTACCTAGCATCGTTATAGAATAGTACTCAGGGTACGTATGTACATAAGTGCTCAGTTTCCCTACACTTACTTGCATAATGGGCCCTTTCTGTGCCTATGGAAAAAAGTATAACCGACTAATTTATTTATTCAGTTTTCTATACCATTCCCCCATGGGAGCTCAGTACATGAATTTATTGAGGTACTCAAGTATTTTTTTTCTGTCTGTCCCAGTGGGCTTACCTGGGTTAATGGGGGGATTAAGTGACTTGCCCAGGGTCACAAGGAGCAGCAAGGATTTGAACCCACAACCTTGGGGTGCCGAGACTGTACCTTTAACCACTGCACCATGCTCTCCAGGGTCTCTTCAAAACTACTAATTTTATAGTGGCTTCTGTTTATTTACCGAGAATAAAAGCAAATAAGATCTCAGCATATTACAAGACTTAGCATACAGTAAATACATTAGGAGCACACACACACACACAAAATCAATAGCAAAAGTATTAACAGGCCTTGACACAGCATGAAAAACAAATTAGTTACCTGCGTAAGCCTATGGAAAATATATGTTTTCACTTGTTTCTGAGAGACCATGTCAGAGTCTTATTGACAGAGTTCTATAAGGCCAGTGTTTCTCAACTCGGTCCTGGAATACCCCCTTGCCAGTCAGGTTTTCCAGATATCCACAATGAATATGCATGAAAGAAATTTGCATATAATGGAGGCAGTGTATGCAAATTGAGTTTATGCATATTCATTGTGGATATCCTGAAAACTTGACCGAGTTGAGAAACACTGCCATAGGCAAAGCGTTTTATAACATAAATGCAGTGGTGGAGAAAGACTATGACATTGTTCCCATCCCATCAGGAGAGCCACTCTCAGGAAAGCGAATCTTAAATGACGAGACAGAGCATGTTCAACAAGCATGTTTTTAAAACAGAAAGGAACTACATCCTTCGGGGTTCTGAGAGTTGTCAACTTAAATTCTATCCTTCAACTGCCTGGAAATCAATGAAAATTGAATAACGCTGGCATTATGTGGTCGTACCAATTTTGGGGTGGAGTTTTTTTTTTCCCAAGTTCCTAGCTGATTTATTGGCACGGTTCCCTGGCAGGTAATACACACAAGTGCAGATTCCTCATCAACAATGGCTCGTACTATCTCAACATGGCTGTCATGGTCTTGCTGATTTAACTGAAAGATGTATATTATTTGCCTTCTATGTTCTGTCCTGATTCGATTTTAAAGATTCTCGGAGAAGGGGCCAACCATTGTGGAGATGATTTGAGAAGTGGCTGGCGTCATAAAATGGAAGAATCGTGTGGCAGAACTTAAGGGAATATCCTCTAGCATTTTTATAATAAATCATCTATGCATACAAAACCCAATAAGTGCTCTGAAGTAGGCAACAGCTTATATTTGGACTCCAGAACCTCCTTCCTGCAATGTCCTAGGTCATTGGTACTCACAAGAACAATGATAGCCAGCTTCTCCCCCACACTCTCAAAAATCCTTTCTAGCCAATACATACAAAGATTGAAAAATTTGTTACAAAAAGCAAGTTAAACACATTGTTTTGGGAAAAATCCGTTTTATTTCTCAACATAATCTCCATCAAGGGCTATACACTTAGGGCCAGATTCTGTATAGGGCGCCAGCCTCAGCTGCTGCCTACGCGGCAGCTGTGAATCACACACCAGCATCCTATACAGAATCGCGTCTCTCCTAAGGGACAGACACCTAACTTGCCAGATTCTTTAACTGGAGCCCATGTCACAGGCGCTGGTTAGAGAATTGCATTATCGCTGGACTGATCACGGCAAGGGAATCCCCCCTGCCATGACCAGCAAACGACACAGTGCTTCAGTTCCCAAAGAAGAAGGGAGTTCCTTTTGAAACGGAGTTCTGTTGAACTTTAAAACAGCACGTGGAGCCTTTGTGGTTAACAGTTTATGCTTTCATTTCAGCAAGATAAGTATTGCTTTGATGTTTTTTTGATCTGTGTTGGCATTTTCATGACTGTGAAATTTGGATTTTGGCATATTTCATGTTTATTAAAATTTGATGCAAACGCTTATAGCATAATTTCAAAGCGAATTACAAATTTAAAAAAGTAAAAAGGGGTAACAAGAACGTTTCACACATACGTTAACAAAAATAGACAACAATGGGAGAGGGGGTGGAACTCCAAAAATTTTAGAAAAAGATAACAATGAAGGGTCACATAATAGGGAGAGGCTAAAAGGAGAAGCAAAAATATTTAAAAGCAAAAGACCTACAAAAATAAGTCTGATTGGTGAATTTTAATTATCGAAAGCATCTTTACAAAGAAACATTTTCAAAAAAGCATTTAAACTTATCTAGAGCGGGTTCTCCTCTAATATATCCAGGCAAAGAATTCCATAATTGAGGTGCAGCTACTGAAAATATTTCTGCTCGTCTTGTGCCAATAACTTTAAGAGATGGTACTGAGAAAAGGTTTTGGTCAGAGGACCGCAGAGTTCTGGATGGAGTATAAGGGATCGGTAACCTGTCCAAAATGGTAGGCAGATTAGATTGGCAGATCTTAAATGAAAGTAATGTTGTTTTATAGGTAATACGATGTGATATTGGCAACCAATGAGCATTTTTTAAGAGGTCGTACTTTTTTGAATTTGTTATAATTTTTATTGCAGTGTTTTGGATAAGTTGAAGTCCCGTTATTTGTTTTTGGGTGATGCCTTTTAGTAAAGAATTATGACCAGAGATTGAGTGCTGATGGTTCTAATACTTTTGCTAATGACCTGATCATGCACAATTTTTCACTGTTTGTGTTGGTATGGACTGTGGACGCTGGAAGTGTTCTATTTTAGAGCAACAACGGCAGTTGAATTTTAAACTGTGATTTATTAGTAGAATTATTGCACTACTTCACTTTTGTGTTATTCACTGCAGCGGTCCAGGGATGTTTCATAACTATTACCCTGTTGGATTTGAATTATCAACAACTCTTTTGATTAGAGGGATATCTTGGAGTTCCCCTATCTAGAGTTGTGACAACTGAGGACCCTCCTTTATTCACAAATTAATTTATAATAATATTATTGTGGTGTGCTTGATTGCACTAGTAGTTATTCTTCTACTGCTCCTCTAATTTAGAAACGTCAGAAGGATTATTTGGGGGATTTTTGTATAAAGTGATCTGCTCAGCGGCAGCGGCATGGAAACCCCGCCCCTGCAAACATCCCCTGCAGAAGGGATGCCCAATCCCTTCTTCAGCCACTCCCGAAACAATCCCTGGTAAGAGGAATGCCCAATCCATCCTGCCAGCACCCCCACCCAATATCCTCGGCAGGATGGATGCCCACTTCCTCCTGCCGGCACCCGTCCTGAACACATGACCCCTCCTAAACCTGCCTCAGGTTTGTTTGTTTTTTTGAAAATGGACATCCCAGTTGGCTGGTTAGACAGTGGTGGGACACCTCTGCTGCTTGCAATTGGGACACCATTAATAGAATTTGCCCCTTAATCCAACGAATTTCCATATTTTTCATCCTGCTAGGAAAATAGGCTTTGTCAAACTCTGCAAAATACCCATTGACAGCATCGATCACATCCTCATTCAATGAAAATTTCTTCCCATTGAGCCAAATTTTTTTAGTTCAGGAACAGGAAAAAATCAGACAGGATCAAATCCTGGGAATAGGGAGGATGAGGAATCAATGTGAAGCCCAATTCATACAATTTTGCCATTGCAACGATTGATATGTTGCCCTGGTGAAAGAGCACTTTTTGCGCACCAATCTTGACCATTTTTCCTTCAACTCATTTTTCAAATGGTCCAATAATGCTGCATAATAGGCCCCAAATAGTAAATCAAGATTATTCCTTGGGAATCCCCAAAAAACAGTGGCCATCACCTTCCCAGTTGACAACTCGATCTTCACCTTCTTTGGCACTCTTTCACCAGTTGTTGTTCCCTGCTTTGACTCCTGCTTCAACTCAGGTGTGTAATGGTTCCTGCAGATTGTGATTAAACATTGTTAAACACTGCATTGAAATGTCCTTTCGCATAGATTTCTTGTCAACAGTTGACACTGCAGCACCCACAAAGCTTTTTCATATGAAATTTTTCATGCAGGATATTGTGCTCTCATTTTCTTAAGATGCCTACAATTTAAACAATCTCGTGCACTTTCACTAGGCAATCTTCCATTATAATATGATGGATTTTTTTCAATCATATCCTTCATAATGACCTCAACTGGGCATCTGGAGTGTGCTTCATCTTTGGTGCATGTATGGCAACATTTAAACTCATTTATCCAGAAATAAATAGTCTTCAATGCTGATGCAGAGTCCCCATGAACTTCATCCAACTTGGATTTGATCTACGCGGCCGTCCTCTTCTTCAAATAAAAATGTTTTATGCTCTCTCAGGGTTTCCATAGCTGGCATTGTGCCTGTTGCAGGTTTCCAGAAATCTGCAAGACCCGGAAACCTGCAACAAGCAAAAATGTTTTATCACTGCACGGAATTCATTTCTTTCCCTTTTTTTGTGATAAATGTGAATGTGGTTGGTTCAAATGGCTGTCAAACATTAACTATGCATCACATCTGGCTGAAATTTTGTCACCCACCCTCATCCCACTATCCTCTGGCACTAAACTGCAGCTTGAGCACTCAAGCAAAGTTCTGGGAATCATCATTGACTCTACACTGTCTTTCAACGATCACCTCAACTTCTTGGTAAAAAAATGCTTTTTCAATCTTCACATGTTAAGGAAAGTAAGATCCTGCTTCCACCAACAACACTTCACTGTCCTCGTTCAATCCATTATTCTATCCAGACTGGATTACTGCAACTCCATCTACTTAAGCCTAACAAAGAAAAGTCTTCTCAGACTTCAGCGGATTCAGAACACTGCGGCTAAACTAATCTTCGCAAAAAACAAATTTGACCGCATCTCCCCACTTCTGTCTAAGCTTCACTGGCTCCCAGTTATCCTCAGGGTTCACTACAAATGCGCCTGTCTAGCCTTCAAATCTCTACACGGCATCTTTCCCCCCCTTTTTCCACTATCTTGGCTCTCCCCAAATCCTAACTCCATCAGATCCACCCAAAAATTCAAACTAGCCTTCCTCTCTTTAAAAGGCATATCCCATACAGGAAAACTTGGGACATCCTTCCTCTTCAGGATCACCGAGCTGAGGAACAGCTTTACTGCCCCTCTTCGGAGTTCGACCTCCCTCCAACGCTTCCGAAAACATTTGAAAACTTGGCTTTTCTCTAAAATGTAACTACTCCCTCCCTCTCCATTATACTAAGTCCCCTCTTTCTTTCTTTTTTTACTAAGCCCTTCTTCTTTCCATTGGAGTTCCTTTCTATATTAATTCCTGTAAACCGTGTCGAGCTCCACTTCTGTGGAGATGATGCGGTATACAAACTTAAGGTTTAGTTTAGTTTAGTCACAGATGGTTTGAAAAATGAAACTAGCCAACAGTGATGCTACTTAATGGACTGTGGTACCATCTCATGGAACTTTACCAGACTTTTCAAACAACCCTCTTAAGGTTCACCATCTTCACACCAAGCAGGCAAGTTATTAGGGGTGTGCATGGCCAATCCCCGCCCCCCTAAACAAAAAAGTTTTTTATTCATTTTAAAGTAATTACTCCTGATTTTTGTATTTTTTCCCAGCTTGTTTCACCTGTTCTTTCTTTGTTAATTATAGGCATGCAGATTGTGTGCAAAGTAATTCATAAGTTTAAGCAAGCGCAAGTGATTTGTTTGTACATTAAATTTTTAGGCACCAAAATATACCCACAAATGCACATCTCTGCAAGTTATCATGCAAGCTGCATGGCTATCAAATCACTGCCCTTTCCCAAGCCTACTAAACCATTCCCTTCTCCAAGGATCTTACCAACAAGTCTGTCAAACTCTCTAACCTCTCCTACTATCTTAGAATCTACTGTATCCACTTGCAATTTTTCTAGATCCACCCAAACACTTCATATAAATACATGGCATTTGCTTTGTTACCATAGATGTCCTTACAAACAATCTGCAATTCCCTTCCAATCCTTTTTTCTACCATTTCAGCTTTTTTTTTCCTTCTGTCATGTTCACCTTGTAGAGAATCCAGGATCTCCCTACTTCTAGAAGACCCCGCAATAGGGATACCCCAATCAACATCCGGCAGGTTAAAATCACTTAGTAAAACTTCCCCTTTTTTAGATATATTCTGAGGCACGGATTCTATAAACACCATCCCAATTGTAGGCAGCAGTAGGCGGGGGTGAGGTGGGTCCAGGTAGGGGGCAGCGGCACAAATGTTGGTGTACAAATATGTTATGTTCAAAGTCACTAAAAGGGAACCGGTAGGTACCTCATTTATTTCTTCTAAAGTCAGAAGCATGCTGGTTCTATCCTATATGTAGGAGCGGGCTTTCATTACCTCTTTCATTAAATGAAAATCATTGAGGGGTTTTGGATGATAACTATGACGAATTGGAGGAATTCTTAATGAGTTGAATCAGGCAGATTCCAACATAACCCTCACTCATGAAGTGAGTAGTGATACAGTATCCTTTTTGGATATCCAAGTAGTAAAATCTCAGATTAATTCTCAAGTACGTTATGATACTACTCTATATAGGAAACCATCCGATCGGAACACGCTCCTACACTACCATAGTTATCATCCAAAACCCCACAGGGATAGTATCCCGGTGGGGCAATTTTTAAGGTTGCGGAGGATCTGCTCTGACGAGTGGGATTTTCACCAGCAGGCCACGCTTTTATACACAAAGTTTAAAGAGAGAGGTTATCCTCCCCGGGTAGTTAAACGGGCATGGAAGAGAGCCCGTAACTGTCAGCGGGAGTGGTTATTTCATCCACAACAAAGGGAGAAAAGTGGGGCTTGGTATGCGTACTGCCTTATTCCAATCGAAGTCAACAAATTAGAAAACTCATTTTGAAACACTGGCCAGTGCTGCAGGTGCATGAGAGCATGAATGATATTCCTTTATTCGCCCACACTAGGGGCCGGAACTTAGGTCAAATTTTGAAACATCATGACCCTGCTCAACAGAACAGAGAGGGTCCCCCATGTATGTTGTCAACAGTGTGTATATTGCCCTCATGTCCTCAACACTGACCAAGTGGTAATTCCTCAAACAGGAGGTAAGAAATTTTATTTAAGAACAGGCACTAATTGTTTGTCATCTGCAGTAATATATTGCATCATCTGCCCTTGCGGGCTATATTACATAGGACACACTCGGTGTGCTATTAAAATCCGCATCGCCGAGCATTTGAGTAATATAAGATGCAAGCGAGTAACCGCTCCCCTGGTGAGCCATTGGATCGAGCAACAGCATTCTATAGAGGAATTACAATACACTGTTCTTATGCGTGCTTATAAAGAAACTGGAAATATTACTCAACATCTCCTTTATTTGGAGCAGAAGTTTATATTCCAATGGCATACCTTGGCCCCCGCAGGATTAAACAATGATATTGAATGGTTTCAATTATAATTTTTCATTCATGACTAAGGAGTGATGATGTCGTAGTTAGTAAAAGGGGAGTGTATTTAAAGCGTGGCCTGCTGGGAAGTTCCCTTCGTCAGCAGTGTGTTTGTGTGCAGTATGGAGTGTTTGTGCCGGTAAGTCGTAGAGAGAGTGTGTGCATTGAGTATTTCAAAATGTTTAGTTCATTGAGAAAGTAAGCTGTTTGGTTTAGTGTTGATTTGAGTCATCTTGCAATTTCAGTACCCCTCCTGAAGAAGCCAGTGGGTGAAACCTAGGTTGGGGGGTCGGTAATGAGAATAACGGAGGAGCCCGGAGCAGTTATGTTTATCATCCACACCATTCAAAGTTAAGTTGTTGTTAAATCTATTATTTCATTTTATTTAAGTTTGATTTGATGTTATTTAGTCTTTGTTTGGTGGAGGAGACTGTGAACAACTATGATGGTCTCCTTAACAGCTGCTCCGTGATTTTTTTCACCGGACCTCAGCTGCGGGTCTGAGTGTTCACTTAACCACATCAGCTGTGTGTTGAAACTAGTGTTTAAGTAAAGAAGAAAGGTGATCAGTAAAAGAGTTATTTATAGCATCATCTTGGATAAGTAAATTCCCTTGCTGTTTTTGAATATATTCAATGGCTTGTATAACCAGGTTCTAGAATACAAAAGCCAGTGGTACCTGGATCCCCTCAACCTTGAGCATTCCACTGAGACTCACTTGGAACCCTCCACCTTAGCTCTCTAGAAACCCCAGAACCTCCAGCATCTGGCATACTCCCTCTTTTCCTCTGGAAATTGCCCAGTTTCAAGCTCAAGAACTCCTTCCACTTCTTAGACTCCCCTAGTAGGGTGCAGAAGTAATCTCCAATTCAAAACGGTAGACACCTCTGACCTTCTAGCATTCAAGATAATTTGATTATCCCACTAGTTCTTTTCACAACTTGCAGGCCTGGCTTGGGAACCACTGTCTCACTGCTCCAATCACGACCATGCAATGTTCCTGGCTAGAGCAGTAATAATTTAAGAGCTTGGAGATATTCTTTTTTTTCTACATGTATTGGAGGGAGGGTTGTTTGTTTGTTTTTGTAATTGCTACTTTCGATGGACACTGTCTGTTTTTGAGTAGACACTTCTCAACATTTCAGTCTTCCCACAGGGGTCCCTCAGGGATCCATTCTCTCCCCCCACTCTTTTCAACATCTACCTTTCTCTGCTCTTAACCATTTTATAATCATTAGTCTTTACCACTTATGTCTGTACTGATGACATCCAAATCCTGTACACCATAGATCCCATATGACCAGGCACACATTTCATTTATCAACACTAAGCTAAAATATCTGATCTCTTGGCTTGTGAACAACAGATTAATTCTTAATCCGGGTAAGTCAAGCATTACTCTTCAGTAACAATCAAAACCTCTCTTTATCCTTCCCGATTCTGCTAAATGATATATCAGTCCCACAGGTCACCACTACAAGCGTACTAGGGGTTATCCTTGATTCTGCTCTATCACTCCACAGATTTCTTCAGTTGTGCAAAGTTTATTCTTTATGTTCTGTCTTATATGCTCTGTTTGCATCCTTTTACATTCCACAGCAATAAATGTCTTAGTACATTCACATTGGATTACTGCAATTCATTATATAAAGGCATTTGGATCAAAGATCGTAACTGAATTCAACTCATCCAAAATATCACCATCAAATTAATATTTCCCCTCTGCATGTATAGGCTGCAGAAAAGGGCAGCCTATGTTTAAATACCGGAAGACAAGCCGCCCCATGGTATTAGCCACGGCTTATCTTCCGGTACCTCCCCTGCCTTTTACATTCATCCCCCCCACCCCCAACCCTGGTATCTTTTTAGAAAGCTCCCTCAATGGCGCTCAACTCAGGTCTCCAGCGGTGCAGAGCAGCCGCAATCTCTTTGGCATCCAGCCTGCCCCCACACCGCCTGTTGAATGGCCGACATCAGCTCTCATGGGACTCACGAGAACTGACCTCAGCCACTCGGCAAGTGGTCCGGGGGCAGGCCAGATGCCAAAGAGATCGTGGCTGCCCTGCACCGCTGGAGACCCAAGCTGCACGCCAGTGAAGGGGCTTCCTAAAAAGGTATCGGGGTGGGGGGAATGATTTAAAAGTTTTATATAGGCCGCAGCCTATATATAGGGAAATACGGTAAATGTGGTTTAAAAAAAGTGAGTTTTTAGCCTGGATTTGAACACCATGAGAGACAGGGTCCGATGCACTGAGTCAGATAGGATGCTCCAGGCATAAGGCAGAAGGGATGGAATCAGGAACTGGTAGTAGATGAGAAGGGCATCAACAAGAGAGACTCACCTGACAAATGGAGCTTCCGAGGTGGAGTATAGGAAGAGACAAGGGAGCAGAGATACTGAGTAGTTGCAGTATAAATACACTTGTAGGCCAGTAAAAGGAGTTTGAACTGTATGTGGAGATGGATAGGGAGCCAGTGAAGCGATTTGAGAAGAGTAGCAAGGTGAGCATAATGACACTGGAATACAAGGAGTGCAGCAGAATTCTGAACAGATTGAAGGGGAGAGAGATGGCTTAGCGGAAGACTTGTGAGAAGCACATTGCAGTAATCCAGATGAGAGGTGACGAGAACGTGGATCAGGGTTTTGGCAGCATGCTCTGAAAAGAAAGTTCGGTTTTGTGCAATGTTGTAAAAAAAATGACAAGTTTTAATGGTCTGGTGGATATGTGAAGAGAAGGAAAGTGAAGAGTCAAAGATGACTCTGAGGTTTCAAGCCAATGAGATAAAGTGGATGCGAGTTATCTACCAAGATAGGGATATCAAACCTTAAGAAAATTTGGAAACTTTAATAAACTTGATAAATACATGCTTATATGTTTACATTTCGTACATTTATTTCACAAGAGGTTCAGAGTTCACCAGAATCTCTTGTAAAATACAGGAAGGAACTGAGCATATCCTGATCTTGATGTCTCAATTCCAATCTCTATATCCTAGCAAAATGGAGCTTCATGTGGGACTTTTTATTTAAATTCAAAATTAACCAGACAGTGAGATGCAAGATCATACAGAGCTGCTCATTACTTTTGGGAATTCAGGAAAAGCGGCGCATGAAAATACATTCACAGGCTCATTGTTACGAAAAAGATAATTACACTTTACTGAAGTGTGATATCCCTTTTCTGGCTGGTGTAAGGAGCAAAATGACATGCAAAAATTTGGCAGCTAATTCATTTCCATGGGTAGCAGACTTCTGTGCAAATGTGGCTGCCAAATCAGTTAGTAGTTAGTACATCAGCTATTCTGTTCGGCCCACATAGGGCCTGGTTTATCATTTTTTTTACTCACATCCTGTCACTGAGGTCTATAGAACTCCATACTGCCATTTTGGGGGCTTTTGTTGTGGGAGTGATAAATGTTTCTTGCTCCCCCGTGGGTTAGAGGGCACCAAACTTCAAACAAGTACAAGATCCGATAACAAAGTTTTTCCCCATCACTGGCAATTAAAACACTAAAAACACAGCCCTTTGGATCTCTCATCCTTCATGTTCAATTGTAAATCCTGATTAAATAGCTTGCAGGTGTCAGGATTAAAGTATATTCACTGAGAGCCTAAACAGAGCACCAGATGGGTTCTTCGTTTGCCAATTGTGGTCCTTTCTTTGTTTTGAAACTGTTGACAGTACAACGAAAAATATTCCTCTGGGCCCAGACTGCGTTCAACAACAAGAAGGATGAGTAAGAGAACAGCTGTAGCTATTTTGCTCTGTTTAACATACCTGCCTTGGTGATTTATAGTGAATCCCCCCATCTAGTGCACACGCTCTAGTCCAAAACATAAAACCTTGAGAGTGATGAAGTTGTCGGACACAGGGAAGCTCCTGACAGCTCTTTTGTATTGAGATTTCAGCTCACACTCTCTTAACAACGTGTTATCTCATTTATTGGGGAGACATTGTTAAAGTTAATATCCTTCCAAATTTTGTTCTCATTGACTAATTATTTTCCTGGTTTGTTTGTTGATTTAGTGGCTTTCATTTGGACAAATATTTGCATAGTAGAGGCTGTAAAAAAAGAAAGAAAAGCAGTTGTCAATACTTAAGCAGCGCTGCAAGCATGGACAATTACTGCTAGCATCCCCTAGTATTATCAGGATTTAGATTCAGTTTCTGGGAAGACATTAATGTTTAATGGCTTTGAATTCCACCATTGTAAACTAAAAAAAAAAGTCAGGATTATGTAGCTCTAGACAGTCGCCCCCAACAACAAACAGATCTCGCATTTTGGATGGCCAAGGTATGCAAATTAACAGGTCTCAGATGAAGAGGGGCAGCACAAAAAAGTAAGCAAACTAATGAGAGGCAAAGCATGCAAATGCAAGTAAATCACATCTTTATTATGCAAATTTCATCATGCAGTTTGCGTGCCTCTGTTTGTGGGGAAGGGAGTAAAACGTGGGCCTCACGGACCACGCAGACCTCACGGATCTTAACTTCACGTCCTTAAAGATCTGAGGTCCGTGCCACTTTTAATCTTAGCATAGGTTAATGGCTGTGACAGACCTCTATGACAATTTAGTTCTCACGGATCCTAATGCTATTCCCTCCCTATGCTGAGATTAAAAGTGGCAAAACTTGTGTCCTGAGGCCTGTGCCACTTTTAGTCTCATCAGAGGGAGGGAAAAGCATTAGGATCCGTCACAGCTAAAGTGTCATAGAGGTCTGTCACAGCCATAACCTATGCTGAGACTAAAACTGGTACTTTGGGTGCTGATCTGTGCGGACCAAAATGTATAGGTGTAGCTCCCATGTGCTACACGTGCAAATAATAAAACCAGCCATCCCGTCTTGAATGTTCTCCAAGGCCCGCGTACATGTCTCAGTGACTAGGACGAATTGCCCAAGCCAACAGGGCTAGCCAGGATTGATCAAGAGAGAACTGTGCTAAGCCCCCGAAATTGTTTTCGGCATGTAAAATTTATTTTTTTTTTTAAATTACTCTTTTTTTTTTTTAAGTCTTTATTCATTTTTAAAACTTTCAACAAGTGTAACATAAGAAACAATCATTTTATACTTTAACATCACTTAAAATACCATCAAAGTTTAACTCGCATAAAATATCCCTCCCCCCTTTATATCCAACAATTGTACTTAAGCATAATAAATCATAAAATATTCCCTCCCCACCCTGGACGTGTATGAACAAAGGGAGAAAATAATATTCATTCTGTACAATATTTTGTTAATGGCTCCCAAACATCCCTAAATTTCTTAAAATGCCCCTGGTATATGTCTATTACCCATTCCATTTTAAAGATTTGGCATAACGAATTCCACCAAAAATTATAATTCAGCCGATCCCAATTTTTCATAATTTGCTGTATGGCAACCCCTGTCATGATGAGCAAAAGTTTATTATTATTAGAAGAGATTTGACTCTTGGCTCTCATGGAAGTACCAAATAACACAGTGTCATATGATAATGCCACCGGATTTTCCAGTGGATTATTCATTTGGCCCCAAATGGATTTCCAAAAACTAAGTATCAATGGACAATAGAATAGTAAATGATCTAATTACTCTATAGTGGCAGGCGATTGTACACATAAAGTTATGATTACACGTACAAAACCCGGCCCTACCACCTAAGCATGTGATTCTTGGTATCTATACTTTGGGAAAGGGTAATGGCACGGACCTCAGATTTTTAAGGATGTGCAATTAAGATCCTTGAGGTCCGCATTTTACCCCTTCCCTTGTTTGCGTTTGCACCCCTCCTGACACAGTCTAACCTACTCACGGTCCTTTTGCTTATGTTTGTCCCTAAACCAAGTACCACCATGAAATTATTGCTAGGTATCAAAAGATGCCATTCTGAGACTGCCAGTTCATAATACAGTAGCAAAAGGGGGTGATGGCTCATGCCTTTCTCTCCATCCCTCCCCCCCACACACACATACTGTCCACTCTCCCAGTCAGCAGAGAATACCTGGTAAGTGCCAGCCCAAAGGCATGTCTCCAGAATACTGTGATTACCGTATTTTCACGTAGATAACGCGCACCCATGTAAATCGCGCACACGGGTATAGCGCGCGGAAAACACAAATTTATGTATAGAAATTTTTGTATACCGCGCACACCCGTATACCGCGCATGCTGCCCGACTCTCCAGTCGCCCGCCCCGACTCTCCTCTGGCCACCCCGACTCTTCTTTCGCCCGCCCCGACTCTCCTCTCCCCCTTGAAGTCCTGTCCCCACCCTGAAAGCCTGATGCCCCCCCCCGACGTCCGATTCATCCCCCCCCGCAGGACCGCTCGCACCCCCACCCCGAAGGACCGCTCGCACGCACCCCTACCCTGAAGGACCACTCGCACCCCCACAGCCTCCCGACCCCTCCCATCATGTAGAAGCTCCTACCAGTGTCCTGCTGCTTCCCTCTTGCCCCGCCGACTCCCCGACACAATCGGGGCAAGAGGGAGCTCAAGCCCTCTTGCCCCAGCCAACCGCGGCACTCCCGACACGATCGGGGCAAGAGGGAGCTCAAGCCCTCTTGCCCCCCCCCCCGACTCCCCGACACGATCGGGGCAAAAGGGAGCCCAAGCCCTCTTGCCCTGCCGACTCCCCAACTCCCCGACAATATCGGGCCAGGAGGGAGCCCAAGTCCTCCTGGCCCTGGCGACCCCCCCCCCTAGTTGTTCGGGCCAGGAGGGAGCCCAAATCCTCCTGGCCATGGCGACCCCCTACCCCCACCCCGCACTACATTACGGGCAGGAGGGATCCCAGGCCCTCCTGCCCTCGACGCAAACCCCCCTCCCCCCAATGACCGCACCCCCCAAGAACCTCCGACCACCCCCCAGCCGACCTGCGACTCCCCTGGCCGACCCCCACGACACCCCCACCCCCTTCCCCGTACCTTTCTGTAGTTGGCCGGACAGACAGGAGCCAAACCCGCCTGTCCGGCAGGCAGCCAATGACAGAATGAGGCCGGATTGGCCCATCTGTCCCAAAGCTCCGCCTACTGGTGGGGCCTAAGCACTGTTCCCTCTAAGCTGAGCAGGAGTCCTCCACCCACAGTCTCACCAATAGAGGGTGCTGTTTTACTGTCACATTTTTCAATTGTGAGGGACAGGCAAGTTCTGCAGGACTCCAGGGAACATACCTGTCCTTAGCGACTGAAAATATTCCACCCCCTAGTGGTAGCAATGCAGCTGGAGGACACCTGCTCAGCTTAGAGGGACACCTGCTCAGCTTAGAGGGACACCTGCTCAGCTTAGTAAAAGGAACCCTTAGACTTAGGCCACACCCATTTCAGTAATAGTTCAAGGTGAGTTATATTCAGGTATGCTACATGTTTTCCCTGTCCCCAGGGAGCTTACAATCCAAATTTGTACCTGAAACAATGAAGAGTTAAGTAACTTGCTCAAGATTGCGAGAAACAGCAGAACTTGAACTGAGCTTCTCTGGTTATCAGCTCAATACACAAGATTAGCCTAAGGTGCCTGGGCCAATCAGAATAGGCCCGGGAGCCTTCGGTCCCTCCTGGGGGCGGGGCCTTGGGCACATGGTCGGGTTGGGCCCATGTGCCTCAGGCCCCGCCCCCAGGTGGGACCTAAGGCTCCCGGGCCTATTCTGATTGGCCCAGGCACCTTAGGCCCCACCAGTAGGCGGAGCTTTGGGACGGATGGGCCAATCTGGCCTCATTCCGTCGTTGGCTGCCTGCCGGACAGGCGGGTTTGGCTCCCGTCTGTCCGGCCAACTACAGAAAGGTATGGGGAAGGGGGGTGGGGGTGTCGTGGGGGTCGGTCAGGGGGGTCGCGGGTCGGCTGGGGGGGGTGGTCGGAGGTTCTTGTGGGGGGTCGTTGAAGGGAGGGGGGTTTGCGTCGAGGGCAGGAGGGCCTGGGATCCCTCCTGCCCGTAATGTAGTGCGGGGTGGGGTTAGGGGGTCGCCATGGCCAGGAGGGTTTGGGCTCCCTCCTGGCCTGAAAAACTAGCGGGGGGGGGGTTGCCAGGGCCAGGAGGACTTGGGCTCCCTCCTGGCCCGATATTGTCGGGGAGTTGGGAAATCGGCGGGGCAAGAGGGCTTGGGCTCCTTTTTGCCCCGATCGTGTTGGGGAGTCGGGGGGGCAAGAGGGCTTGAGCTCCCTCTTGCCCCGATCGTGTCGGGGAGTCGGCGGTCCTTTGGGGGTGGGGGTGCGGGTGCGTGCGAGCGGTCCTGCGGGGGGGTGAATCGGACGTCGGGGGGGGGAACTATGTAAAAAAAATTTTGTACAACGCGCTCACGCTTATACCGCGCAAGGGTATGCACGGTTTGTAAAAACACGTATAACGCGCGCGTTATATGCGTGAAAATACGGTAGATTCATTTTTGGTCTAAAAAGATAAGAACGTGTTGCATTAGTGTATAAAAATCCTTATTGGTTATCAGTTGAGAGGCGAATTAAGTTTAAATCCACTTGCCTAGTTCATCGTATATTACAGAATGATTCTTCAGAGAATCTGATTTTGCTTTTTCTCATTTGCATTATTCTTCCACCAGATTATGTGGTATTTTATTACTACATTTTCCACAGATTAGAGGAATACGGTATAAACGACAGCTCAATTCCTCTTTGCTTACACTGCCATTATAATTTGGAATAATCTACCTGTATACATTAGGACGGTTATCGATTACATAAGGTTTTGTACAAATTTGAAAACTTTTTTCTATGACTTGTTGTAATATTCATATTGTGATGATATTTTAATTACTGATTGTTGTTGTATTTTCCCATAGATTTTATGGCCTCTTTGAATGTAAATTGCCTTGAATCTTTTTGATGTAGTGTGATTAATAAATTGTGGATTAGATTAGATTACCATAGTTAGCAGGTTCAGATAGCAAATGTAATAATTCTTCTTATCACATTGGCAGTAAATCAGCATATTAGTTTGTTAAAACAAAAAAATCTCTTATAGTAAAAACTGATTATTACAACAATATTCAAGAATATCTTTAGAGGACTAGCCTTCAGTTTATTACAAGCAATAAGGTATAATAGGTCACTTGTTTAAATCATCGGTCTTTCCATACTTAGAGCCTGATTCTTTAAGGTGTTTTCAGGGCCAAATTTAAGATATTGGAGTCCATAGGCAGGGCCAGAGGACGAGGGTAGAGATTCCTCTGAAAGTGACACCAGAGGGCGGCACTTAAATAAATGGAAAAGGCTCCCTTTCTTTTTAAGATTTGTTGCTTGGTATATAAATCTCTATGTGACCAGGCTCCTGAAGATTTTGCTTGCTAGGTTTCATTATTAGGATCCTTCTTCACTAACAGAAATTCTGCCCAGTTGCTTTTGGCTTTTTCTACTATTAAAGGTTTAAGATACAGCACAGTTGCTTTTCTGTAACAGGTGTTATCCGAGGACAACAAGCAGTTATTCTCATGTGTGGGTGATGCTATCCTGCAGAGCCCTGGTGCAGATGTTCTAAACTGCGCTGTCACTTTAAGAATCTTCAGTGTGCTCACACCATGCATTTGTCGGTTCCCCTACTTCCTCCTGTATCCCATGAGCCCTGCAGTTCAAGTAGCAACCAAAGAAGTCAATGAAGGTAGACGGGAGGGTTGAGAGAATAACTCCCTGCTCTCTTGGAGAGCACCTGTTACAGAAAAGTAACTGTACTTTATCCCAGGACAAGTAGGCAGAGTTATTCTCACACGTGGGACTCCCTAGCTGCCAGGATCATGCCTCTGAGAAGAGGGAAGGACCAACTACCTTGAACCTGGGGAGACCAAACAGGTTGGAGGGATAATTGGCTTTTATGAGGAAAATAAATTTTAATAAAACGGCTTAGCAGAAATGACTCTTGCACCTGGAATGGATCTCCAGGCAGTAGTGGGATGTGAAGGGGTGAATGGAGGACCAGGTGGCTACCTTGCAGATGTCCTCAATGGCAATATAGTGGAGATGAGCCTCTGTAGTTGCCATAGCCTGAACTCTATGTGCCATGATATGGCCTCCACATAGCAGTCCAACCCTGGCATAGCAGAAGGAGTCATGTAGCAATGGTCTTGTTACTGACAGGAGCTCCCAGTCTGTTGGGATTGAAAGACAGGAACAGCTGAGTGGAAGTCCTGTGAGGCTTACTGCAATCCAAGTAGTAAGCAAGAGCTCGCTTGCAGTCCAAGGTGTGGAGCACCACTTCATCAGGATAGGAGTGTGGCTTGGGAAAGGAAGAACTAGGAGCACAATGGACTGGTTGAGATGAAAGTCTGAGACTACCTTCAAGAGGAATTTAGGGTGGGTGCTGTGACAGGGAGAATCCTGTCATGCTGGAAGAAACCCTGCAGTGCTCTAAAACTATCCCTAAACCTACCCCTAGAAGCAGGCAGGTTAGGGAAACTGCCCTGCAGAATTTATCCCCAGTGAAAGGTAACCCAAAGAGATCCAATTATACTTGCCTGGTTCTAATGTAGGGAGTGCTAAAAGCAAAGAACTACAAGGACCAGCATGCACCAGGCAGGTGATAGCAAAACCCACAAAGGGATTAGCTCCTGCAATCAGCTATTCTGGGGGCAGGGTTAATGAGCAGGGAAGCTATCCAGGCTCATTAGCAAAGCACCAGAGAACCACAGGTGTTGTGAGGGGCAATCAGCCCATGCTAGGGAAAAGGGTGTGTTCTCTAGGCCAAAGCAGGCAGAGGAACAGGCAGCCATAAGCTTACAGGATACATGAATCCTTGGAGAGAAGCAGACCTGTGCTAGCCAGGATTCAGAGGACAGAAACCAGCATTCTCCACAGAAAGCAAGTAGTAAACCTCAGGATTGAAACTGCTAATCATTCTTCTAAAGGTAATGATGATTTTGATACAGAAATGCCAGAAGAAATGTTTACAAATGATTTGGAAATGGAACCTGGGGAATCATGCTTGTTGGAGAGCATGATTACAGAGTAAAGTTTGGGGAAGGTAAAAAATGTTGTTTCTGATAAGGTGGTGTTGCCTCACAAGACTAAGAATACCAGAAGAGTTAAGAACTATGGCCTCTGATTGAATTAAGAATACCAGAAGGATCAGGAATTACTGCTTCTGATGTAATTAAGGTAACAGAAGGAGGAGAATCACTGCTTTCTGAATTTTCATAATCACAGGAGAACTGTGGGGAACCTGTCCAAGTAGTGCAAACAGGTTGCAGGTTCCAGGACTTGAAATTGGAAAGTTATTTTTGTGTTTTCTTTAACTTTGGTAGTGAATAGAGCATGGTGGGCTAAAAGGCTGTTTAGCCACCAATGAGAGTTTTTGTTTTGTATGTTTTGGAATTGCACTACAATATAAGACCAGAAAATAAAGTCATCTTAAAATTCACACTAAACACCTGTACTGGACCTTTTATTTTGATACAGACATCCCTCTACTCCTCCATGCCTCATTCAACCACTCGGCTGAGGCTTGGATGATCCAGGTCAGGGCTCGGGCTACTCCAGTCCAGATCTTACCCGGTCACTGTGCGAAGGACAACCTTTTCATGGTAGAACACTATATAGGGAAGATCCAATATGAGTGCCTGAAGTTCACTCACTCGGTGTGTGGATCATAGGGATATGAGGAAGGTCACTTTCCAGGTAAGATGCTTGAGAGATGAAAATGAGAGTGGTTCAAAAGAAGGCTTCATCAGAGCAGAGAGAACCACATCATGGAAGCCCACACCAGATATATTCCACGTATCAGCAAAGGTGGAAAGAAGAGGAAACGAGAGCTGGCATGGTTAAAAGGTGAAGTGAAGGAGGCTATTAAAGCCCCCCAAAAAATCATTTAAAGAATGGAATAAGGATTCCAATGAAAAAAGAAGAGACACAAGCACTGGCAAGTTAGATGCAAAGCATTGTTTTAAGACAGCTAAGAAAGAATATGAAGACAAACTTGCAAAAGAGGCAAAAACTCATAACAATGTTTTTTGGTACATTAGAAGCAGAAAACCTGTGAGGGAAGATGTGGGCCGTTGGATGATCAAGGAGCAAAAGGGGTGCTCAGTAAGGATAAGACCATAGTGGAGAAACTGAATGAATTCTTTGCTTTGGTCTTTATGGAAGAAGATGTAAGATATCTACCTAAACCTAAATCATCAAGGGTGATGATGCGGAGGAACTGAAAGAAATCTCAGTGAATCTGGACAATGTACTAAGCCAAATCGACATGCTAAAAAGTGATATATCACCTGAACTGGATGGTATACATCCCAGGGTACTAAAAGAACTCAAACATGAAATTGTTGACCTGCTGTTAGTGATCCGTAATCTGTCACTAAAATCGTCTGTAATACCTGAAGATTGGATGGTGGCCAATGTTACACCGATTATTAAAAAGGGTTCCAGGGGAGATCCAGGAAATTACAGACCGGTAAGCCTGACTTCAGTGCTGGGCAAGATGGTGGAAACAATTATAAAAAATAAAATTGTGGAACATGTAGACAAACATGATTTAATGAGACATAGTCAGCATAGGTTCAGCCAAGGGAAACCTTGCCTCACCAATTTGCTTGACTTCTTTGAAGGTGTGAATAAACATGTGAATAAAGGTGAGCCAGTTGAAGAGGTGTATCTAGATTTTCAGAAAGCTTTTGATAAAGTGCCTCATGAAAGGCTCCTAAGAAAATTAGAGTCATGGGATAGGTAGCAAAGTTCAGTTGTAGATTAGGAATTGGTTATTGGATAGAAAACAGAAGATAGTGTTAAATGGTCATTTTTCTCAATGGAGGAGAGTAAACAGTGGCTTGCTGCAGGGGTCTGTATTGGGACCGGTGCTATTTAACATTTATAAATTATCTAGGAATTGGAATGATGAGTGAGGTGATTAAATTTGCAAATGACACTAAACTGTTCAAAGTTGTTAAAACGCATGCGGATTGTGAAAAATTGCAGGCGGATCTTAGGAAATTAGAAGACTGGGCGTCCAAGTGGCAGATGAAATTTAATGTAGACAAATGCAATGTGATGCACATTGGGAAGAATAACCCAAATCACAGTTACCGAATGCTAGGGTCCACCTTGGGGGTTAGCGCCCAATTAAAGGATCTGAGTGTCATCGTAGACAATATGATGAAACCTTCCACCCAATGTGTGATAGCAGCCAAAAAAGCAAACAGGATGCTAGGAATTATTGAAAAAGGGATGGTTAACAAGACTAAGAATGTTATAATGCCCCTGTATCGAATCATGGTGCAACCTCATCTGGAGTATTGAATTCAATTCTGGTCTTCTTTTCTCAAGAAAGATATAGCGGCACTAGAGAAGGTTCAAAGAAGAGCAACCAAGATGATAAGGGAATTGAACTCCTCTTGTATGAGGAAAGACTAAAAAGATTGGAGCTTTTCAGTTTGGAAAAAGAGATGGCTGAGAGGAGATATACATGAAGTCTACAAAATCCTGAGTGGAGTAGAACGGGTACAAGTGGATCGATTTTTCACTCTGTCAACAATTACAAAGACTAGGGGACACTTGATGAAGTTACAGGGAAATACTTTTTAAACCAATAGGAGGAAATATTTTTTCACTCGGAGAATAGTTAAACTCTGGAATGCATTGCCAGAGGTAAGAGCGGATAGCATAGCCAGTTTTCAGAAAGGTTTGGACAATTTCCTGGAGGAAAAGTCCATACTCTGTTATTGAGAAAGACATGGGGGAAGCCAGTGCTTGCCCTAGATCAGTAACATGGAATGTTGCTACTCCTTGGATTTGGGCCAGGTACTAGGGATATGGATTGGCCATTTGGGCCAGGTACTAGGGATATGGATTGGCCACCGTGAGAATGGGCTACTGGACTTGATGGATGATTAGTTTGACCCAGTAAGGCTAATTCTTATGTTTCTATGTTCTTAAGGTCCCAAGGCACCACAGGAGGCTTAATTGGTAGCCTGGTATTGAGAATGCTTTTCATGAATTTGGACACCAAAAGGTACCTGGAGAACGGTTTTCCCTCCAGCATCAGATGAAAAGTGCTATAGTGCTGAGGTGGACTCTGATGGTAGTGGTCTGTAGACCAGAGTCGGGTGCAGAAGATAGTCAAGCACTGCTGGCAGAGGACAAGTGATGGGATCCAGCAAGTGAGTAGCGCATCAACTGTGAAGTGAATCCATTTGAAGCAATAGGAGCATTGTGTAGAAGGTTTTCTACAGGCTTCAAGGATGGCTGACACAGGAGCAAAGAGTGTCGCAGCACTTAGTGGCTGGGAAGGATACCATGCTGTGAGAATTAAGGAGCGTAAGTTGGGATGGAGGAGGGAGCTCTCGTTCTGTGTCAGCAGCATTGGAAAAATTGGAAGGGTGATGGCTTCCCTTACGAGTTGTAAAAGGAGAAGGAACCATGATTGGCATGGCCCTCAAGGTGCTATGAGGATCATAGTGGCCCACTCTTGGTGAAGCTTGAGTAGAGTTTTTCCTATTACAGGGAAGGAAAGGAAGGTATATAGAAATCGAGGAGAAAAACATTTGACTCCAGATGATTGGGTATGAAGTGTCTGGAGCAGAAGGGCAGAGTTTGTGATTTGAGTGAGATCGAGCCAGCATGGTTTCTGTAAAGGCCGATCATGCCAGACAAATCTACTGCAGTTCTTTGAGGGGATAAATAAGCAATTGGACCAAGGTGACCCAGTAGACATTATATATCTAGATTTCCAAAAAGCCTTCGACAAGGTGCCCCATGAACGCTTACTGAAGAAACTGTGGAGCCACGGGGTGGAAGGGGACGTGCACAGATGGATCAAAAATTGGCTGGCGGACAGGAAACAGAGGGTAGGAGTAAAGGGGCACTACTCTGACTGGATAGGGGTCACAAGTGGTGTTCCGCAAGGGTCAGTGCTGGGACCGCTGCTGTTCAATATATTTATTAATGATCTAGAAATGGGGACAAAGTGCGAAGTTATCAAGTTCGCGGATGACACAAAACTCTCCAGCAGGGTCAGAACTGTTGAGGAATGCAAAGAACTGCAGAGCGACCTGAACAAACTGAGTGAGTGGGCAAAAAAATGGCAGATGAACTTCAATGTGGAGAAATGTAAGGTCTTGCACATAGGGAAAGGGAACTCCATGTACAGCTACACGATGGGAGGGAGGGCACTCGGGGAAGGCAAACAAGAAAAAGATCTGGGGGTATTGGTGGATAACACAATGAAGCCGGCGACGCAATGTGCAGCGGCCTCAAAAAAAGCGAACAGAATGTTGGGCATTATCAAAAAAGGTATCACTACCAGAACGAAGGAAGTTATCCTGCCACTGTATCGAGCAATGGTGCGCCCACATCTGGAATACTGTGTCCAATACTGGTCGCCATACCTCAGGAAGGACATGGCAATACTCGAGAGGGTCCAGAGGAGGGCAACGAGGATGATAAAGGGTATGGAGAACCTTTCATATGCCGAACGGTTAGACAGGCTGGGGCTCTTTACCCTGGAGAAGCGGAGACTGAGAGGGGACATGATAGAGACTTATAAAATAATGAAAGGCATAGAGAAGGTGGAGAGGGACAGATTCTTTAGACTAGCAGGGACAACTAAAACAAGAGGTCATTCAGAAAAACTGAGAGGAGACAGATTCATAACGAATGCAAGGAAGTTCTTCACTCAGAGGGTGGTGGACACCTGGAACGCGCTTCCCGGAGAGGTGATAAGACAGAGTACAATTCTGGGGTTCAAAAAGGGACTGGATGACTTCCTGGAAGCGAAGGGGATTACAGGGTACAGATAGTTACCTTACAGGACATTGAGCGAATAGGGTATGGATATTTTAGGTTAGGTAGGGAACACTTCCAGGTCATGGACCTGGGGGGCCGCCGCGGGAGCGGACTGCCGGGCACGATGGACCCCTGGTCTGACCCAGCAGAGGCAATGCTTATGTTCTTATGTTCTTATGAGTGGGAAGCAAAGAGAGCTACTTTCGGAGTTCCCCATTTCAAAAATAACTGGTACACAGTGATGGGGTTTAGCAACCATTCATACGGCACTCAATCTGTCAGCAAGGAGATACTGCCTTCAGAAAAATGTAGCGGGGGATTGCCCAGGACCATATTCAGATCATTTCCTGGCAAAGCCAGGCATCACATAGCAGATGGCTACTTGGTTTTCTGTATGGATGAGTATAACCTGATTGAGGAGGTGGTCCTTTGAAAGTGTAAAGAGTCTTGCAAATCACTCATAGCTCAAGGAAGTTGAGGTGGAGGGTCATCTGAGAAAGGTACCATAAACTTTGGAGTTTGTCAAGGTGGGCTCCCCAAATAAGTATGGCGGCATCGATCATCAAGACCTTCTAGTGTGGCAGCAGTTGGAACAAGAAGCCCCTGGAGAGGTTAGCAGCAACATCTGGAGGGCTGAGGTTTCTCTGAGCTGTTGTGAGAGGCATCCATTGCAGGACACCATTGGGTGGAAAGAGCCCATAGAGGCTTCCTGAGGTGCAGGGTAGGCAAGCGGTACCACATAGACTGTGGAGGCCATGTGGCCAAGAATCCACAGCATCTGACTTGCTTGATGTGGTGGCGAGAAAAGGTTTCCCAGCAGAGCTGGTCAGGGTATCAAGTCTCTGATGAGGCAGAAATGCCCGAGTTAGAGTAGTGTCTAAGCATACTCCAATTAATTCCAAGACTTGAGCAGGTTCCAAGTGAAATTTTTGGTAGTTGATCTTGAACCCCAGAAGCACCAACAGATGTTCATGTTGGCGAGCTTGGTGAACCATGACAGCTGTGATCAGCTAGTCATCCAGGTAGAGGAAGACCTGAAATCCATGGGTTTGAAGGATCATAGCCACCATCACCAGGTATTTAGTGAACACCCTCAATGCCGAGGCAAGTCCAAATGGCAGCACTCTGTACTAGAAGTGATGAGTTGCCAGTATGAATCAGAAATACTACTTGTGGGCAGGAAGAATAGGAATATGAGGATGGCTCCTTTGAGACCTAGAGAGCATAGCCAGTCGTTCTGCTCCAACAGTGGTAGTAGGATTCCCAAGGAGACCATGCAAAGTCTTTCCTTCAACAAGTATTTGTTGAGGGCTTGGAGGTCTAAGATGGGATGGATGCTCCTGGTCTTTTTGAGAGAGATAAAATACTTGCAGTATAATCCTTTGCCTCTCTTCTGTACAGGAACTTCCTCTATGGCATTGAGCTGGATGAGGGCAAATATTCTCTGGCGGAGAAGGGTCCATTGATTCGCTTGGAGGGTGGTTCAGAGGTTTCATCTAGAAATGGAAAGCATAGCCCTGCTCTACCACCTGAACAACCCACTGGTCTGTAGTAATCTGGGCCCAGCACTGATGGAAATAGGTGAGGCAGCCTCTGATAGACAGAGTCTGAGACAGAGGGTGAGGATGGTGGACTATGCTCTCTATGAGATAGCTAAAAAGAATGCTGGTGTTTAGGCAGAGGAGGCAGAGGGGCTTTCTGTTGTTGCTGCCTGGAGCATCACTAAAGTAGACGAGTCAATGCAGCCAGTTGTCAATACCTGCTTTGCCTTGAATAGGAGGAGTACCTGTAAGATGTTAGAATACCTCTTAGGCTGCTTAGGCTGACGAGAGCTGGAGGAGGATAAGGTACAATCAGTGTGATGCTTGATTCTCTGGGAAGCCTCCTCTATGCAATCTCTAAACAAATCTTCTCCCATGCAGGGTATGTTAGCGAGATGGTCTTGGATATTGTGATCGAGATCCAAGATCCTCAGCCAAGCCTGCCACTGCATCGCAATAGAGACTACAGAGATTTAGGAGGTGACATCAAATGCGTCAAAGATAGAACATGCCATATATTTCCTTGTGTCCAGGAGTTCAGCCATCAGATGCTGGTAAGAAGGAAGAGAGTCTGAAGGGATATACTTATCATAACTGGGCATCTTCTGCACAAGGGACTTCAGATAGAAGGACATATAGAAATTATATTTCAGGATTCTGTTAGCTAGCATGGATCCTTGGAACACTCTGCATCCAAATTTATCAAGAATTTTGCTTTCTCTCCCTGGGGGAGGAGCATTGGCTTAGGTTCTTGCATGGTGCACCTTCTTTAGAGCAGACTCTATGACCAGAGACTGATGTGATAACTGTGGTCTGTCAAATCCTGAGCAGGATTGGATTCAATAGAGAGCATCTAACTTGTGATATGCCACTGAAACATCAAGTGGAGAAGCCCAGTTTTTAACAAGGTCTCCTTCATAAGGTAGTGGAGAGGAACCTTAATATAGTCCTTAGGCGACTCTGCATAGTCAAGTGCAGCCATAAGCTCTGCTCGAGCAGGGCTACAGACTCCAAGGTGACTGGCAGTGTCTGCCCCATATGTCTGACAAACCTCGTAAAGGACAGACTCTCTGGGGCAATCTTCAGCCAGAAGGAACATCAGAAGACCCATCCGCTAAGAGACCAGGATAAATACTAGAAGAGCAGAGAGACAAATCTGAGTCAAACCCCTCATAGATAGGCCTTGGTGAAGCATGCCTTTGAGAGAGATGTCGAGAAGAGAATCATGAAGATCACCGAGGTGATTGATGATAGGAAAAGTGTTGAGAGGAGCATCTAGAGCAGGGCTGCCCGAGTCCAATCCTCGAGATCTACTGGCAGGCCAGGTTTTCAGGATATCCACAATGAACATGCATGAGAGAGATTTGCATACCAAGAAGGCAGTGCAGGCAAAATTTCTCTCAATCAT
The DNA here is from genome assembly GCF_902459505.1 of Geotrypetes seraphini. Taxonomy (NCBI): domain Eukaryota; kingdom Metazoa; phylum Chordata; class Amphibia; order Gymnophiona; family Dermophiidae; genus Geotrypetes; species Geotrypetes seraphini. The sequence continues at coordinate 47,334,946 of NC_047097.1, forward strand.
TCATTGTGGATATCCTGAAAACCTGGCCTGCCAGTAGATCTCAAGGACCAGACTTGGGCAGCCCTGATCTAGAGTAAGAGGAAGAGTGGGGCTCCCTCAATGAGGCTCAAGTGATGGTCATATCCCATGTGTATCTATGCCGGATGCCCATGAGGTGTGCCAGGAATGTGAACCAGGGTCATATAATACTTCTCAATGTATGGAGGTCCAAGATGGGCATCTTGTGAGTGTCATTGCTGAAAGGTTAGAAGGTAAGGTTAGCCTTTTTGCAGATGATACCAAGATTTGTAACAGAGCAGAAAACATGAAAAAGGATCTGCAAATTTTAGAAGAATGGTTTAGCACAGGGGTGTCCAACCTGTTGGCTTTCTGGGTCGCATTGACCGAAAAAAATGTTTCTGGGGCCGCGCAAACACTGCAGCAAGACGGTAAACACCCAGGGGCAGCAGAGGAAAACACTGCATTGTCCTCGACCGGGGACGCACAAAATACTTCACGGGGCCACAGTTGGACATCCCTGGTTTAACATCTGGCAACTAAAATTCAATGTGAAGAAGTGCAGAGTGATACATTTGGGGAGTAGAAATCCGAGGGAACCGTATGTGCTAGGAGGTGAAAGACCGATAAGCACTAACGGAGAGAGGGACCTTGGGGTGATTGTGTTTGAGGATCTAAAGGCAGCTAAATAGTGTGATAAGGCGGTGGCTATAGCCAGAAAGAAGCTAGGCTATATAGTAGAGGAATAACCAGCAGAAGAAGGGAGATGTTGATACCCCTATATAGGTCATTGGTGAGGCCACACTTGGAGTATTGTATTCAGTTTTGGAGGCCATATCTTGTGAAGGATATAAAAAGATTTGAAGCGATCCAGAGGAAGGTGACGAAAATGGTAAGGGGTTTCAACAAAAAGAAGTATGAGAAGACACTGGAAGACTTAAATATGTATACTCTGGAAGAAAGGAGGGACAGGGGAGATATGATACAGACGTTTAAATACTTGAAAGGTATAAACATAGAACCAAATCTTTTCCAGAGAAGAGAAAATGGTAAAACTAGAGTGCATAATTTGAGGTTGCAAGGAGGAAGACTCGGGAGCAATGTTAGGAAATTATTTATCACGGAGAGGGTGGTAGATGCCTGGAATGCCCTCCTGAGAGAAGTGGTGGAGAGAAAAATGGTGATGGAATTCAAAAAAAGAGTGGGATAAACATAGAGGATCTCTAATTAAAAAATGAAGGATGTAAATTAAAGAACTAAGGCCGGTACTGGACAGACTTGCACGGTCTGTGTCCCATATGTGGTGATTTGGTGTAGGATGGACTGGGGAGGGCATCTATGTCTACTAACTTGGAAAATGAAGACATTATTGGCCAGACTTTATGGTAGATATCCTGCAAACAGGATGGTTGGATAGGCTGGAGTGAGCTTGGATGGAACTTCAGCATTGGAACCTAGGACAATACCAGGTGGACTTTACAGTCTATGACCCAGAAATATCAAAGAAGAGACAAGTTATTTTAATCATGTATTTTTAATGGTCATAACTAATGGACAGACTGAATGGACCGTTCAGGTCTTTATCTGCCGTCATTTACTATGTTACTATTTTTACTGGATATTCCACGTGGCCCTCGGACGAAGGCAGGCACTCTGTGTGTCTGCAGAAGCCCAGGTAACTCTGACTGCAACAGCTGGAGAAGCTGTTCATGCAGAAATGGTGCTAGCACCGATCCTTGCATAGATACCATGGGCGCAGGCTATGTCAGGTGTTGAGGCACCGATGATCCCACTTCCAAACCTTGCCATGACATGAAATGTTTTGCTTTGAGCGTCCACAAAGGTAGAACCTTGGAAGTATTCTCCCCCCACCCACCATCTCACACTTTTCCCACTGTCACACTTTTCCCACTATGTACTAGATCTCTAAAAAATGGAAGTACCCAGCCATTACATGTATTAATATTTTAACAATTTATCAATGAGAATGAAGAGATGTTTGAGGCAATAGACGCAGGAAGTGCTTGTCTGAATTGAAGATCATACATCTGTCAATGGATATTGCTCTTACACTAAACCACACAGTTACAACCATGGCTCAGCACATGAAAACATCCGTGAAATGTGGGAAACCACAGGGGTAATCATTATGTCCAGAGCGAGGTTTTATAGAGAAATGTGTGTTGAAGAACAGTTTCTTAAATCTTACTGAAGATGTCCCCACATTAATGTGAAGTATGTAGCCAAGCACCGCATCTGCTCAGCTTTTCTCCTTTTTATTCACAAATGTTTTTCATTTTCAGATTCTATTATGAACAGATGTACTGAAACTGTTAATAGTCCCTTTTGGCACCAGTCATAAGGTTCTACTTATATTATTTGCTGCAAGTATTTAGAGTTAAAACATTTCCAGAGCTGTCACCCTTGAAATATTTCTTTTACTAAAAGCTCGGCTGTGCTAGAGCAATTATTTTTCAGAACTGCCATTTTTTTTTTTTCCTAGTTTCCTTTTTTATTGTTAGGGAAGAAAATAACAGATAATATAGAAGTCCCATTAGTATAATAACTAAGCGGACTGGTAAAATAAAAATCTGTTTCTAATTAAAGCTGCAGTTCATCTTAGTCAGAGCTAACAACGTTCACTTTCAATAAATGCTGCCTCTAGCACACAGTGTAAATAAGAAATATGTGTTTGTGTGTGTGTTATATTTAAAAAACAGTAACACTATGAGAAAAATCGTAACTTAAAAGGAAATGCCACAGTAAGATCCGCCCTTCTGAAGGCCTCAGTGGGAAAAAATGAACCTCTAAGCACACACAACGGGAAGTCACATTTTTACAAAAAGTCACAGGCAGGGCTGGTGCTAGACAGACTGGGGCCCAAGGAAGAAATTAAGGAGGAGACCCCCCCCCCCTCAATTCCTCTCCTCCTTGCCTCCTCCCATGATTTTCCAATCCACCATCTCCCCCTTCTTTCTTCTTCCCTCCTCCTCCCCATCACCCCTGGGTCCGCCAAATGCCCTCCCATCCAGCATCCCTCCCTTCATTTTAAAATCAGCTGCTCCAGAGGACCCTCATGGGCCAGAATGTCCTTCCCTTCTCCCTACCCAATTCCAAAGTAGAGAAATTCCACCCATCCCCGTCAGGATCCTCTCCATCCCCACCAGGATCCTCTCCATCCCCACCCGTCCCCGTCAGGATCCTCTCCATCCCCACCCATCCCCACAAGGAATTACCTCCATCCCCGCCCATCCCCATAAAAAGCAGCAATTGCTTCTGACAGGATCATCAATTCCACAGTTTCTTTTGTGTTTCCGCTGCTGTTTTCCTTGTGGAATCTCTTTGGTGGAACCCTTTTTTTGTTTTCTGTTCAGATAATTACGGTAACTTATAAACCCCCTCTTTTACTAAGGCTGAAGTGTCCATTATATTATATGGATGAACCCTGCTTCCAAAGCCTTCCATCCCCGTGGGAGTCCCGTTGGCCAGAGGGAGGGCCCCCGTGGGAGTCCCATGGGCCAGAGGGGGGTCCCCATGGGAGTCCTGTGGGTTAGGGGGGATCCCCGTGGGACCCGCGGGATTCCCGCGATCCCCGTTCCCGTGCAGACCTCTATTCCAAAGCTCCCCTGCTCCCCTCACCTGTAAAAATGCAAGAAGGTCGCCAGCATGACATCATTTCTTTAGGGCTGCTGTGGCCTCCTCGGCGCTGTTCCTCTGCTGCGGTCTGCCTCCTCTGTTGTAACTTCCTGTTTCTGCTTAGATGGACTTGGATGCCATGCCAGTGACCTCCTTGCATTTATCGGAACCAGGTGGGAAGAAGAGAAGGACATCCTGGTCCATGGGGGCCCCCTGGAGCTGTGGGGCCCAGGGCAGCTGCCCTGATTGCCTCCCTAATGCCGGCCCCGGTAACAGGGGGTAGTTGGGTAAGGTTTGGATCTTTCATTTTAGGAATAAGTCAAATGAACCATAGTAAAGCAGGGTTTGAGATTTATTCATTTACCAGTAATAGGGGTGGTAAATCTCTGGGAGCTCTGAGGGAAAAGGTTTAAGATGGCGAGAAATCAGCATATGAGCAAATCACAGGAAACACTGAATGACAGGAATTACCCCTGAATCTATCAACTTGAACACTCAGTTTGCATGCAAAACTGCACATGCAAGTTATAGAAAAATAGCACCTAATCAGTGGCGTTACAAGTGTAGGAGACGCTCGGGGCAGTGGCACCCCCATGCCACACTCGCATCCTCCCTTCCCACCCCCGGGCCTCTTTCGCCAGCAAGAGCAGCTTCTCGGGCCTCCTGCTTGCACTGGCATTGGCTTTCCCTCTGATGTCACTTCCTGGCCCCGCAACCTGAAAGTGATTTCAGAGGGAGCCAGGATGACACGAGCAACAGGCTAGAGTAATTGCTTGCACTAGTGAAGATTTAAAAAAGTTACAGGGGTGGGGGAAGGGCAGGGGGGGGCGAGTGTGGCATGAGGAGCAAAAAAAGTGCTGTTGCCCCTACCAAGATGGCGCCTGGGGCGGTCTGCCCTCCGCCCTCTTTACTATGCTACTGCACCTAATATAATTGTTTAAGTGGGCATTAATTAACTTTAACTTGCATCAATTTGCAGCTAGGCATGTGACTGCACTATGGTGCTAGTTTTTAAACTTACCGCCCAATATTAAACATGAGTTATTCGACCAGGAGCAGCCAATAACTGATCAACTTGCATATCAGTGGCTAATCCGTCATTTTTGGCTGTATTTAACCAGTTATTGCTGCTGAAAATGTCCAGTTAGCACCAAAAAAGATGTCAACAATATCATTAACAAATATTCTAGAAGAAAGCTGTGGAAATATTTGTGTGTGTACCAATATGTACCTGAATAAGCATTTCAACACACATCGCTCCATAAAACCTCACTTTGGACATAACAAATAGCTTTAAGTCCTTTTTTACTCCATTTATTTAAGAAAGTCATCTTAAATAATTTAGCTTAATGGTTCAATTACAATGCTGAGTGCTACTATGAGAGAGGTCAGGATTTTATTCCAATCAGACTTCTGCATCTAAGTCCAACCTGGTCTAGGATAACTGAGTGCTGCAGAAGCTGTGTTGATAGCCCTGGGGAGGTGAAGGGGGTGAAGTCCTAACAACTGGATAATAGTGACACCTAATGACTGACCTCGGTATGCATGTGTGCTAAGTTCAGGAAGGGAACTGAGGCCTGTCATCGCTAAATAAAAGATTGTAGTGTTATGGCGAGACTAAATAAAAAGAGGTTGGATTGAAGGAGAAAAGCCTCTGGGGAAGCTGGTTCCAACCAAACTATATACACAAAAGAAGAATCTTACAGACCAAAATTTAAAAAATCAATGTGAATCAAATGTAACAGCAAGAGAAAATATACAGTTTATTTTGTGTGTATGAGAGGGCGAATCAAAAATTAAAGTCAATTGTTAAATTACATAACAACAAGAAGAGATCTAGCAAAATGCAACATATGTACTCATACATTGCCTGTGGATAGATTATCCATGCACAGTGCAACACTCAGCCTTTAGTCATGTGGCAGCCACGAGGTCAAGAAGCATAGATGCTTCGTTGCAAGATTGCACCATTTGAAGAACAACGCACAGTAGTGCACTTTCTTTGGGCAGAGGGAGTGAAACCTATGGAAATTCACTGTCAGATATTGACTCAGTGTCGACATAGCACCATGAATCAATGAAAGGTTTATGAGTGGGTAAAAAGATTTAAAGTTGGAAGAACAGGTGTAACCAACGAAGGTCGTTCTGATCAACATCGTGCACACATTGACAGGGCAGTTGCCTTGATTAGAGAAGACCGATGGATAACGGTGTCTCAATTGGCTGCAAATTTGGATATCGTCTATGGATCTGCATTTGCCATATTGCATGATGGCTTGGGATACAGGAATGTCTACACACGATGGGTTCCCAAACAGCTTACTGATCTGCACAAACAACAACGTGTGGAGGTTGCAACCCGTAACTTAGACAGTATGAAGACGATCCATGTATTCTGGAGAGAAATGTCTTCGGCAATGAGACAGGGAGCATCGCTGCGACCTGGAAAGCAAAAGACAAAGCATGATGAAGTAAAGGAAGCGGTGCTCATCTGGCTTCAGGAGCAGCCGAAAAACTTCTCTGTAGAAATGCAGAAACTAGTTGAATGATATAACAAATGTATCGTTTTGCATGGGGACTATGTGGGAACGTGAAATATTCAATTTCTCACAGCTACTTCTATTAAAGTCATTTCATGTATTTTGCCTTTACTTTTTGATTTACCCTTGTATATTTCTCCTGACTGTATTTTTCTTTTGACCTCATCTTTCTTCCTGTTTGAATTTCCCGCACCAGCTTTCTGTGGGAGCTTTGTAGATATTCTGGCACCAGTAGCTGTCGGGAGCTCATGTCAAACTTCTGGTAGCTTCTGAAAATAAGAACATAAGAAATGCCTGCACCGGATCAGATCTTGGGTCCATCTAGTCCGGCGATCCGCACACGCGGAGGTCCAGCCAGGCCTATCCTGGTGAATACCTTAGTTACTCGTATCCCTCAATGTGTCTTTCAAGAAGATGTGCATCCAACTTGCCCTTAAATCCTTGAATGGTGGTTTCCTCCACAACCTCTTCCAGGAGAGCATTCCAGGCGTTCAATACTCGCTGTGTGAAGCAGAACTTTCTGACATTTGTCCTGGCCCTGTCCCACCACAACTTCAGTCCATGACCTCTTGTCTGAGTCACTTTTGACAATGTGAATAAAGTTGTTTCCTGCTCTATTTTGTTGAATCCTTTCAGTATTTTAAAAATCTCTATCAGATCCCCTCGTAGTCTCCTCTTCTCGAGGGTGAATAATCCTAGTTTTCTGAGGCGATCTTTGTAGCTCAAGTTCTCCATACTTTTTACAAGCTTCGTTGCTCGCCTCTGCATCCTCTCCAGTAGTATTATATCCTTCTTTAGGTAGGAAGACCAATGTTGGACACAGTATTTCAAGTGTGGTCTTACCATCGCTCTGTAAAGCGGCATTATGACATCCTGAGATCTACTCGTGATACTCTTCTTTATCATGCCCAACATCCTGTTTACTTTTTTTGCCGCCGCTGCACATTGAGCCGACGGCTTCAGGGTCCTGTCTATCATTACCCCAGGTCCTTTTCTGAAGGGGTGTTCCTGATGGCAGAAGGTACACTCCCCAAAGAGCATTTAAGCTTTGATCTTGGAGCCTCTCCCACCACTGACCATAAAGGAGAGCCCCTGTATTCTATGCCTGAAGCTGACACAGATAAAGATTCAGCCTCTCTCTACCTCCCAGGTTAGATATTATAGGCATTATTTTTAATTTTTATTTAGTTAAGTATTTATATCACTTTTAGCCTAAGTGGTTTACATTCAGGTGCTCAAGCATTTTTCATGTTTTTCAGTTGGCTCACACTCTATCTAATGTACCTGGGGCAATGGGGGATTAGGTGAACAATATGAGATTTATAAAGTTCTTCCTTCATAAGTAGAACAAGGAGACAGCAAAATGCCATACAATAAAATAATAAGACAACTAGTATGGGTGGGACTGTAGATGTAAGCAAGTACAAACATCACAGAGGGAGGTTTAATTTAAGAACATAAGATTTGCCACTGCTGGGTCAGACCAGTGGTCCATAGTGCCCAGTGCCCTGAGTTTAGCCTTACCTGTGTACACTCTGGTTACTCAGGAACTTGTCTAACTTCATCTTGAATCTCTGGAGGGTGTTTTCCCCTATAACAGACTCTGGAAGAGCGTTCCAGATTTCTACCACTCTCTGGGTGAAGAAGAACTTCCTTACATTTGTACGGAATCTATCCCCTTTCAACTTCAGAATGTGCCCTCATTCTCTCTACCTTGGAGAGGGTGAACAACCTGTCTTTATCTACTAAGTCTATTCCCTTCAGTATTTTGAATGTTTTGATCATTGATCATGTCCCCTCTCGGTCTCCTCTTTTCAAGGGAGAAGAGGCCCAGTTTCTCTAGCCTCTCATTGTACGGCAACTCCTCCAGTCCCTTAATCATTTTTGTCACTCTTCTCTGGACCCTTTTGAGTTGTACTATGTCCTTTTTCATGTACGGCAACCAGTATTGGATGCAGTATTTCAGATTGGGGTGCACTATGGCCCGGTACAGCGGCATGATAACCTTCTCTGATCTGTTTGTGATCCCCTTCTTACTCATTCCTAGCATTCTGTTCGCCCTTTTCGCCGCCGCTGCACATTATGCGGATGGCTTCATTGACTTGTCTACAAGGACTCCCAAGTCTCTTTCCTGGGGGCTCTCTCCGAGTACTGCACTGAACATCCTGCATTCGTGCATATGATTTTGTTACCAACATGCATCACCTTGCACTTCTCCATAATGAATCAACGTCTGTGTTAGCAAAAGGATTTTAAAAGTGCTACGAGTTCAATTGGTGAACCAGCATAAGTTAAAGGTTGCTAGAGTTTTTAATAAAATTCATCAAAATTTTTTAAATAAAAACAGTTCAAAATTATTAAAATGAAAATAAAAATCATATAAAGATAAATAGAAATAAACACTAAGAGGGGCATAATCAAAAGAAATGTCTAAGTCCGTTTTGGGCCTAAGTTGCAAGTCGCCCAAGTTGGACATGGGAAAAGATCCATTTTCAAAAAATACGTCCAACATATTTTTTTTTTTTCAAAAATCGTCTAACTGTACACCCAGCCATCTGATCGTCCAGGCCGCTAAGTCATCCATCTTTATACCCCATTTTCATCCAAGTCAATAATGCCTAGAAAAAGACCTTTTGGACGTGGGTGGGGGTCAGCAAAGTGATGGACTGGACACCTAAACATTGAACCAGAGTAGTGGGGTACCTTCACAAAAAGGGTGCCACATACACATCTCACCACAACAACCTTATAGGTCATGGTGAGCCCTCAAAACACCCCCCAGAACCAACTAGACCCACCTTTCTACCACCCCAATAGCCCTTATGGCTGCAGGTGTCACTTATATGCAGTACAAAAAGGGTTTGGGGGGTTTGGGGAGGTGCACATGTTTCACCATGAATGCAGTGATTAGAGTGACTTATGGGCTTGGGTCCTTCTCTCTCTGGTTCACTAACCCACCCCCAAGAACACTTAAGCCACCTCTGTGCAGCTCGACTAGGCTTTCCTATGCCAGGCTGCCAGGTGATGATGTTATTATGATTTTTAGGGGGGGGGGGTTAGTGATCACTGGGTAGTGTGTGTGGGTCTGTACTTTGTGTCTGCAGTGCTTATCTGGTCACTTTGTATACCTTCTGTGGACTTAGACCTGGTTTTAGATGGCCTAAGTCACAACATCCAAGTTCCGTCTAGGCAGTGTTGTAAAACTTTCGGTTACAGATGCAGTACGACTAAGTCTAGGATGGCCTACATCCCGCCCAAATCCCGCCCTCGACACTCTTTTAATGCCCCTTTTAGCTCTGGGTGTACTGCAGCACTGTGAAGGCCTAAGTCATTTTTAAGATACGTCTAAAACCCGTTTTGATTATTGGCTCTTGGACGACTTGTTACTGATCATCCAAGTGCTGATTTAGGCCAGTTTTTAGATTTATTTCTGTTTCGATTATGAGCCTCTAAGCTTTTTAGGAAAGAATGTAGTAAGCACTGAGAAGTGGGTATTAGGAAGTAACATTGCATATTTGTTAGAGTCAATAGTGTTTGGAGGTTTTTCAGTTCAAAACAAGGCAACAGTTGCCATCTTACATTGAGCAGAGAAGAATAACTGCCTGTTTAAAGTAAGTATTTTTCTCATAGAAATACTGCAGCACCTTATTAATAGCTTTCAAACACCAGAGATGTAATGTTTTACTCTCTGTTTTGTTTTAGTTAGCTTGTCTTGTCCACAGTGAAGCGAAACACCTTCATCGGCAACAGACAACTGACTAAAAAGCACCAAGGGCTCCTTTTACTAAGCGCGGAATAGCGCACGCTACAATGTTGCGTACACTAGATGCTAATGCCAGCATTGAGCTGGCGTTAGTTCTAGCCACGTAACGCAGCGCTTGCTAATCTGCTGTGTGTGCTAAAAACACTAGTAACAGGAGCCCCAAATGTTCTAACATGGGCTAAAGTCCAGTATGGAAGGTAAAAGGTAAGTACTGAGTTGTTATACTAATTTGAAGAACTTAAAAGTTAAAGAAAAAAATATAAGTCATAGAGCAATTGGTAGGGGGAGGTTATAACCAATGATATTAGTCTTACTATGGTTTGGAAGCTCAGTTAAAATAACAAGCGGCAAACAGGGACCTGAGGTTTTCGTTCCATTACTACATGTATAAATACATTGATACATTTATGTCTAAGCTACTATATGGCACAAATATAAAAATAAGAATATTTTATGTGCAGTGAGCATTTGATAGTGATTTATTGGTTTCTTGCACTAAGCCTGTATTTTTAGAGTGTGTTTAACAAGGATTAGGTGACTTACACAGGGAACAGTGAGGGATTTGAACCCAAAGCCTCAGGGTGCTGAGGCTATAGCTCTAACCACTGTGCCACACACTCCCCCACATAGCAGCAAGGGATCAGAGACTGGGGCAAGTACTAGGCCCGAAACCTAGTTCTGGCGTGCTATAATGGGAAGGTGTGGGGACCCTTCTCAGTTCATGGAGTCTCTTTGGAAGAAGAGAGACAGATTCGACAGTACTACCAACCAATTAGCCCATATCACATGCCTATGGGAATCTAGTGTACATCCGAGGCAAAGGTGAGAAAGTATTAAGTTTTTGAACAGGTGCTGGTACAGTTTCCACCACCAAGGTATAGGATTTTTAAAGTACATCTGTATGAACAGCACTTGGCATCTGATATGAACTGTGATATTTTTGGAACTGTGTTATTTCCTATCTGAATACCATCAGTCTACCCTGTGTAGTAAATTCTGAGTTTTATTTTTGTAACACCTTTTTTGAAGGGGAGGAGAAGAGAAAAGGAAATCCTGTGTATATAAGCTGAAGCTATTTAAGAAAACTGCTTCTTTCATCAACTGAGACAGTAAAGTTCCAGTTTGGAGTTAAAGTATCTGATGTGGCCTACATTATTGGAATGATTGAGTGGATTGTCTGATGCTAGCTTGTGCGCCCCTCCCCCTCCCCCAGCTTTACATAGTTGGTCCTAGCCCTGGCCCTAACAAACAAATTCTGTTATGTGCCCCTTCTACCATCATCCGGGCAGTGTCTAGGCACCCCCTGGTACCCCATATAACGGGGCTTACACAAAAAATTTCATAAATTGGTGGTGGTTTTTTTTTTCTTCAAAAAGAACAATTGTTCCATTTCCCTTAAGCGTCTTTTCTTCTCCACTCCATCTTTCCTCCCTTTCTCCCTCCCTACCCCTTACCTTTGTGGCGCTTCCCCTGACCGACCGACAACAGGCCCGGCCGACAAACCTCCCTGCCCTGTAGCCGCGAATCTAAATTACCTTCTTACAGTAGCTTCAATACTCCAGCTGCTGTAAGAAGGTAATTTAGATTCGCGGCTACAGGGTAGGGAGGTTTGTCGGACCAGGCCTGTTCTGTTGTCGGTCAGGTGAGGAAGCGCCACAAAGGTAAGGGGTAGGGAGGGAGAAAGGGAGGAAAGGTGGAGTGGAGAAGAAAAGACGCTTAAGGGAAATGGGTAAAACTGAGGGGGGAGAAAGACGCTGAAAGCACTGGGGAAGACATAGGGGTGGAGAAGGATGCTGAAAATACATGGGGAAGATGGGAGGGGGGGGAGAAGGACGCTGAAAGCACATGGGGAAGACAAAGGGGTGGAGAAGGATACTGAAAGGACATGGGGAAGACAGGGGGGGAGAAGGACACTGAAAGGACATGGGGAAGACAAAGGGGTGGAGAAGGACACTGAAAGGACATGGGGAAGACAAAGGGGTGGAGAAGGATGCTGAAAGGACATGGGGAAGACAGGGGGGGAGAAGGACGCTGAAAGGACATGGGAAGACAGAGGGGGAGAAGGGCGCTGAAAGGACATGGGGAAGATGGGGGGGAGAAGGATGCTGAAAGGACATGGGGAAGACAGGGGGGGGAGAAGGACGCTGAAAGGACATGGGAAGACAGAGGGGGAGAAGGGCGCTGAAAGGACATGGGGAAGAAAGAGGGGGGAGAAGGACATTGAAAGCACATGTGGAAGACAGAGGGGGGAGAAGGATGCTGACAGGACATGGGGAAGATGGGAGGAGAAGGACGCTGAAAGGAAATGGGGAAGAGAGAGTGGGGAGAAGACGCTGGCAGGGAAGAAGACAGAGATGCCAGATTATGGGGGGAGCGGAGGGAAGAAGATGGGTGCCAGACCAATTTGGAAGGGGGGAGAAAGGGAGAGGCACAGTAACAGAGCAAATGGAAGACGCAGAGAGAAGAGAGACAGTGGATGGAAGGAATTGAATGAGAACATGAGGAAAGCAGAAACCAGGCAACAAAGGTAGGAAAAAAATTCTTTTTTTTGCTTCAGGATAAAGTAGTATATTAGTTGTGTTGATAAAAAATTTATAAACATTAGAGGCTCTGGTAGAAACACGTTTACAAAGTATGTATTCTTCCCAATTAATATTTCCAAATTGATAGTCTTTTTGCTTATTTTTAAATGGGTTTCTACCAGAGCCTTTAATTCAGTAGCATAATTAACTGAAATAACTATTTCTGAAGTTTATAGGGACGGGCGGGGACGTAGGGGATTCCTCGCGGGGACGGAAGGATTCCTCATGGGGACGGGTGGGAGTCCTCACGGGGACGGGTGGGACTTTGGCGGGGACGGGTGGGATTTCTATCCCCGCGCAACTCTCTAAAGGGGCACTAAGGACATAGGAAAGAGGCACTGGGGGCACTAAGGACAAAGGAATGAGGTACTGAGGGCACTAAGGACATAGGAAGGAGGCACTGGGGGGCACTAAGGACATGGGAAGGGGCACTAAGGATATAGGAAGGAGGCACTGAGGGCACTAAGGATATGGGAAGGAAGGAATGAGGAAATAGAATGGGAGAATTGTTCTGAGTGCAGAAAGAAAGGATGCACAGTCAGAAGAAAACGCAACCAGAGACTCATGAAATCACCAGACAGCAAAGATAGGAAAAATGATTTTATTTTCAATTTAGTGATCAAAATGTGTCCGTTTTGAGAATTTATATCTGCTGTCTATTTTGCACTATATTTGTCTATTTTTCTATAGTTACTGAGGTGACATTGCATATTTTAAAGTCATCTGCCTTGACATCTTTGAAACCCCCCAAATATAAATGACAATTAACATTTTCTCTGCGTATAGTGTGCTTTGTGATTTTTTGAAAAAAATTTATGGTTACCATTATGAATTAATAAGATATTATGTGTACATGAAAAATGAATGGAAGAAATTGGGGGCGGGGCTGACAATTAATAGATGTCCCATTTTGATGAAAAAAATAAATGGTCACGTTAGTGATAGTGGACAGAGTTGCTGTTTATAGCCTATCATGTCTTTTCCGCTGTGAAGGAATAGTTATGGATCATAGCTACGAGGGGCCGCTGAAAAGTTCTCAGCCTCTCCAACAAAGTTGGGGCAGTCTCCATCGAGGGACTTACCCCCTCTTTTACCAAGGTGTGCTAACCGATTAGCGCACGCTAATTGAATTAGGGTGCGCTAAACGCTAGACTAACATGCACGTGTTAGCATTTAGCGCGAGCTAATCAGTTAGTGCACCTTAGTCCATCAATTTTCCACTTTTTACAATCTGTATTTTTCCGACAGAACAAAAAAAAAATGGAAAATCACTGGACTGACCCCCTGTTTTACTAAGGTGCGCTAAGCGTTTTGGCACGCTTAGCGCACGCTAAATCTCCATGCGCGCTAAACACTATCCCGTCCATAGATTAACATGCATGCGTTAGCGCTTAGCGCACCTTAGCAAAAGGAGCCCTAAATGTATAGCCCTCGATGGAGACTGCCCCAACTTTGTTGGTTGGGCTGAGAAATTTTCTGCGGCCCCTCGTACCTTTCTGTTAGCTGAATAGTGTTAAGTGATAACAGTAAAGACCAGGCTCAAAATCCATCCTATGTTTTGCTAGATTCAGCAAATTATTGGCGCACATACAGTTGCAAATTTAGTTGTCAACATGAGCGTTAACACGATGCTGCACTAACTTGAAATTTCAGTCCCAGTCCTGTGAGCTTCGAACATTAACCAGATGAAGGAGGGCAAGACCTAAGTACTAGTGTTAATTCTGCATAATTGCCGGATATAGTCATATATAAAGTCCAGTTTCCTGCTTATTTCCTCTTTAAATTTTAAATTATTGGTATCAAATTGATTGATGTTATTTATTTTATTTAATTTATATCCTGTCCTCTCCAAGGAGCCCAAAACGAGTTACATGATAACATACACAACAGTTAGCAATAAGACATATAACAATTAACAACAAGGAACAGAAGACTTAGGCAATAGGGTATCGTGAGATGTGTCTAGTTCAATTGTTCTGGATTATCAGACACTTGGAACCTGAAGCATGCAGAGGGAGAGAGTCGGTTGAACATAGACAGTGGCCAGCCCCAGCAGCGCCTTTCCTCTGACACGTCACTTCTGACATATCGGAGGAAAGGCCCTGCCAGGGATGGCTTTTGAGCAGCTTGTTTTGAAGCTGCCTCCTGCTGACCGAATGCACTCAGCTAAGGAAGGGAGAAAAGGAGGGAGGGAGCAAGGGTGCTCGTAGCTCAGGACTATCGCCTGCTTCTGCCACTTCAGGGCTTGAGGAAGGGAGAAAGGAGGGCTCTGGGGCTCAGGACCGCTGCTGCTCTGATGCTTTGGGGTGGGAGGGAGGGAGGGGTAATTGAAAGTATGTTAGACAAGATTTCTAATACACTCTCAATTAACCAGAAAAACAGCTATCCAGTATCTACCAATCCCTGTGGGTGCCGGATAACTGAGATTCTACTGTACACTTCTCCCTCCGTATCCACAGGGGTTAGGGGCAGAGCCAGCCCGCGAATATTAAAAAAACGCAAATAATATTTGGGCCGGTTCTGCCCCTAACCCCCGCTATTTTAAGCCCTGTAAGCCCCCCTTAAGCCTTACCTGGTGGTCTAGCAGGTTTTTGGGACAGATTGCTCGTAGGAAATGGCTGCCTTGGGCTCTCGTCGTAGTCTCGAGAGACTACGGAAGCTCAAGGCAGCCATTTCCTATGAGTGATTTGCACAGGGCAGGAGCGTGGGAAGATCGCTCCTGCCTCAAAAAACCCGCTAGACCACCAGGTAAGGCTTAAGGGGGGCTTACAGGGCTTAAAATAGCCTAAAAAATGTAAAAAAAATTTTTTGTTTTAAAATCGTGAATAACCGAATCCGCGGATTCGGAGGGGAAGTGTATTAAGATGGACTTGGGAAAATCCACTATTTACTCCTAGGATAAGCAACATAAAACAAGAAAACTCCAGAATGTTGCCTGAGTAAGACCTGGGCTTCAGTGTCTCTCTCTTATATTTTTAAGTTTTTAGTTATATTTAGTTTTCTTTGTTGATTTCTAGTTTATTTTGTTCCTTTCATATACCTTATTCATAGTTTTACAGGGCTCTGCACTTTTTTCTTTTAATTTTCACTCGGGCGAGTCAGAAAACATCTTGGAAAGGAGGAGTTTGTCAGTTATAGAATCGCAGCATAACTGTCTACAAACCTAAAGGCCTAGAATGGTGCATTTTCAGCAGAGGCCCTTTCTGCGTCCGTCCTTCCTTCTCCCCTGATTCAGTAGGGGATAACGGTGAGCACAAGTAGACACTGGGGCCGTACCGAAAACAGCGGCAGGCAATAGAAGCAGCGGCGGGGACTTATGAGCACAGCTCCGCCCCTCCCCCGATCCAGCAGGGACTAATGGTTGAGCACAAGGAGATGCCGGGCCGCACCGAAACCAGCGACAGGCAACAGAATCAGCAGCAGGGACTTAAGAGCACAGCTCCGCCCCTCCCCCGATTCAGCAGGGGATAAAGGTGAGCACAAGGAGACGCCGGGGCCACACCGAAACCAACGGCTGGCAGCAGAAGCAGCGGCGGGGACTTAAGAGTACAGCTTCGCCCCCTCCCCCGATCCAGTAGGGGCTAATTGGTTGAACATGAAGAGACACCGGGGCCGTACCGAAACCAGCGGCAGGCAGCAGAATCAGTAGTAGGGACTAAAGAGCACAGCTCCGCCCCTCCCCCGATCCAGCAGGGGATAATGATGAGCATAAGGCGACGCCGGGGCCGCACCGAAAAGAGCGGCAGGCAGCAGAAGCAGCGGCAGGGACTTAAGAGCACAGCTCCGTCCCTCCCCCGATCCAGCAGGGACTAACGGTTAAGCTCAAGGAGACGCTGGGGATGCACCGAAACCAGCAGCAGACAGCAGAATCAGCAGCAGGGACTTAATGAGCACAGCTCCGCTCCTCCCCCGATCCAGCAGGGGATAACAGTGAGCACAAGGAGACACCGGGGCCACACCGAAACCAGTGGCAGAAGCAGTGGCAGAGACTTAAGAGCACAGCTCCACCCCCTCCCCCGATCCAGCAGGGTTCTATACCATACTAGATATCGAATCTGAGAATGGTGGCAGTTGACCGTTTAATGCAGCTGATGCACCAAGATGATAGTGGCGGTTATCTGGCTGTTGCAGAGGTCATCTGATCCAAATGACATGCCTGCATTTTAGCATTGCATTGACTCTGATCTAAATGACTAGCCTGTATTTTGGCACTCATTACTACTTCCTGGGAACACATCGAAAACACTGGGCAGCTAAAGCCGAGCCAGCATGGCTTCTGCAAGGACAGGTCATGCCTCACTAACTTATTATACTTCTTTGAGGGGGTGAACAGCCAGGTGGATAAAGGGGAATCTATAGACATCATTTACCTTGACTTCCAAAAAGCCTTCAACAAGGTACCACATGAAAGACTGCTAAGGAAGCTATGGAACCACGGGGTGCAAGGGGAGGTCCACCGATGGATCAAAAACTGGCTGGCGGACAAGAAACAGAGGGTTGGAATAAAGGGCCATTACTCAGACTGGCAATGGGTCACGAGCGGAGTTCCGCAGGGGTCGGTGCTGGGACTGCTCCTGTTCAATATATTTATTAACGACCTGGAAGCAGGAACAAAATGTGAGGTTATTAAATTTGCGGATGACACCAAATTATACAGCAGGGTTGAAAGCAAGGAGGACTGCAAAAATCTCCAAAAAGATCTGACAGCGCTGGAAGAGTGGGCCAAAAAGTGGCAAATGAGCTTCAACATAGGGAAATGCAAGGTCATGCATGTAGGGAAAAAGAAACCGATGTTCACTTACAAAATGGGGGGATCACCGCTAGGGGTGAGTAACCTTGAAAGAGACCTGGGAGTGATGGTAGACACATCATTGAAGGCGTCGGCGCAGTGCGCCACAGCCTCAAGGAAGGTAAACAGAATGTTGGGCATCATTAAGAAGGGTATCACGACCAGGACGAAGGAAGTCATCCTGCCACTGTATCGTGCAATGGTGCGCCCGCACCTGGAGTACTGTGTCCAGTACTGGTCGCCGTACCTCAAGAAGGACATGGCGGTACTTGAGAGAGTCCAGAAAAGCTAAGCTAATAAAGGGTATGGAAGACCTCTCATATACTGACAGACTGAAGAAGCTGGAGCTTTTCTCCCTGGAAAAGCGAAGACTTAAAGGAGACATGATAGAAACCTTCAAGATCATGAAGGGCATAGAAAGAGTAGACAGGGACAGATTTTTCAAATTACGGGGAACCACAAGTACAAGGGGGCACTCAGAGAAATTGAAAGGGGAAAGGTTTAGAACAAACGCCAGGAAGTTTTTTTTCACTCAGAGGGTGGTGGATACATGGAACGCGCTGCCGGAGGATGTGATAAGCAGGAGCACGCTACAGGGCTTCAGCGAGGGTCTGGACAGGTACCTGGAGGACAAAGGGATTGAGGGGTACAGATAGGAGTAGAGGTAGGTAATAGGGATAGGATTAGAGGATTAGAGGCAGTTACAAAATTGGTCAGGGACACTGTTCAGGCAATTAGGCCTGATGGGCCGCCGCGAGAGCGGACCGCTGGGCAGGATGGACCTCTGGTCTGACTCAGCGGAGGCAACTTCTTATGTTCTTATGGCTGAAATATTGTGTGTTGGCTTGGCTGCATACGTCAGGGCTTAAGGACCATACCAGCTTTCTCGCCTTGGCATATCATCTTTATGAACTTCTAACATCAGATCCTATTGTCTGATTGGAATTTATTTTATTTCATTTCATTTATTTTTATTTATTGTTTTCTCAGGTACTTTAGCTAGATTGTGAGCCTTCGGGACAGCTAGGGAAATCCAAAGTACCATTTTTATTTATTTTATTTTAATGTATCTTTAATCTATCTTCATTGTAAACTGCTTTGAACCTCACGGTATAGCAGTATATAAGAAATAAAATAAAAATAAATCTGTTTTACTCCTTGGGATCTTGCCACGTACTTGTGACCTGGGTTGTCCACTGTAGGAGACACGATACAAGGCTTGATGGACCTTTGGTCTGTCCCAGTATGGCAACTCTTTTGTTCTTATATTCATAAAAGCATGCCTGATTTTACACAATGTGCACGAAGGCATAGATTGGGTAGAATGGGGGCAGAGTTGATGTGTGTATTTTATAAAATACATGAGTACACAAGTGGAGGCTGATACTATAAAGTAGAGAATAACAAGGGGGATCTATCTCCATCTCCGTCCCATCCCTTCAAATTCTATCCCTGTACCTGTCCCTGCCCCATCCCTGCAGGCTCTGACCTCATCTACACAAGCCTCAAACACATGATTTTAAATTGTCCCCATGTCATTCTCTACTATAAAGTGCATGCCAACATTATGCGCCAATTACTTGACTGTGAGGAAGATTATAGGACACTACCACTCCCTCTGCTGGATGCTCCCTCACAATGCCAGAGCCACCTTAATATAGGTCACTCCTCCTTAGGAGGAAGTGACATGGGAAGGAGGAGTCGGGGAGAAAGGAACCAGGAAGTATAAGAGACCAGGCCAGAAATAGAAGTTGCTTACCTGTAACGGTAGTTCTCCTTGGACAGATGGATCTTACAGCCACACAAGTAGGCTCCGTCAAGGGGACGTCGCCTACTTGTGTGGCTGTAAGATCCCTGTCCAGGGAGAACTAGCTAGAGGAGGTCTAGGGGAAAGAAGGAGGAAGAGGTTATTCCTGTATGCATCTTGACTACAACTCTTAGATACTCTGCTTGGCAGACGTAAGCCAAGTTCCCTTTTGTTGCCGAACACCTGAGAGTTGCTCTGAGGTCTGACTGGGGCCAGACCCTGTTTTTGACCAAGGAAAGCTTTGAAGGACTGTGTTTGGGGTGTGGCAGTCATAAGCCATGACCTATATCTTGGGCTGTCAACTACAGACCCACCTCAGGTATTTGGAACCAACAGACTGTTCATTATACGTCGGACCTTGTGAAGTAAGAGTGTGCTGGATTTTTTTTCCTTTTGAGTTAAGAAATATTTTCCTTTACCTTTCTATGCTTATGTCTTGCTATTTGTTATTGCTCCTCCTGAAGAAGCCATGTCTGGTGAAACTCAGGACTGAGTTGAGGAGAAAAGAGAAAATAAGAATAAATAGTAACACTATTTCACAACTAGCACATAGTGAAGGATTCCCGCAGAGCCAAAGTGGAGCATAAATCAAGAGGATTGATTGAATAAAAGAAATCATTTATGCGATAAGCGTCTCTCCAATACATTAAAAATCAGCCTGTTAAAGAAGAGTTATTTGTTAAAACGGATTGGTTAAAACTATATATGGCTGGTGGACACTGAAAGACCCTCAAAAGTATAATGATGGTCCCTAATGATCTTCATGCGGCTCCAATGCTGGAGAAAGGGTACTGAGCACTTTTATTACAATTTAAATTGATAAAATTTATACAAAAAAAAAACCTGGTGATTTGGATGATTAGTGAATTATTTGTTTTCACCACAGGGATATTTTGAATATATACTCCTACATTTATTTTGTTGCTATTTATGTACCAGGCCAGATCCCGCCCCACTTGCCCCCCCCCCCCCCGCCCCATGTTAATGAGGTTTTCTATTCCACCTTTACTCACTTCAAGGTCGGATTGCATTACAAGAGGTTGGGTCAGTTACCCAGGAAGCTACAATGGACAGTTTGACACAGATTTTCAATAGGGTTGCTACTACAGGTACAACTATTAATACAGTTAGGGCCAGATTCTGTAACTGACATGGTTGGCGGCGGCTGCCAATCACACACCGAGTACAGAATTGCACCTCCAGCAGGGTTTTCCTGGCCTACATTACTGGCACCTGCCTATAATGTGAATCGCACCTCTGTAGGCACTTTAGGCCACCTAACGCCACTTCCGGCTTTAGCCATGTCCACAGTGGCATTAGGCGACCTAAAGCGTCCACGGAGGCGCGATTCCGGTGCTGATCTTTTAGGTGCCAGAAGGCACCTTGAAACTCGGTTAAAATGTCATTTAAACAGTGTTTTTACTGAGTTTGGGCGCCTACTGGCGACTAAAAATCAGCACCAGTTAAAGAATCCGCCAAAATTCTGTCTAAGTACTATTCTATAAATACATGTGTGGAGTGTATGGTGCAGTGGTTAAAGCTACAGCTTCAGCACTCTGGGGTTGTGGGTTCAAACCCACGCTGCTCCTTGTGACCCTGGGCACGTCACTTAGGCCCAAAATTCTGTAACCAGTGCCTAAAGTTAGGTGCCTATTTCGGAGGCGCCTATCAATTGAATAACAAGCTCAATTAAGCTTTTTAATCAGCACTGATTGAAACATAGGCGCCAATCAAGAAAGCGCGATTCTGTAACAAGGCGCCTCTAAAAATGTAGGCGTCCTTCAAAAAAATAGGCGCTATGTATGTTAGGCATGGGCGTGGCTTCATTTTAGGCGCCTTGTTACAGAATCACTGCTCTTCAGCGTGCTTAAGCGCTCAACTAGGCGCATAACTTTTAGTTGTGCCTAGAGCTGGCCTATGTCATGGGCGCCTCCAAACTAGGTTCCGCTCAGCGTGATTCATTAAACAGCACCCGACTTTACTTGAATTGCGCTGAACAGTGCCAAATTAGGCGCCTAACTTTTGGACGCTTCTTATAGAATTTGCCCATTAATCCCCCCATTGCCCCAGGTACATTAGGTAGATTGTGAGCCCACCAGGACAGACAGGGAAAAATGCTTTGAGTTAGAGGTCTGCATGGGAACGGGGATCGCGGGTCCCGCAGGAGTCCCGCAGGAATCCCCCTCTGGCCCACAGGACTCCCATGGGGACCCCCCTGTGGCCCACGGGACTTTCACGGGGATGGAAGGCTTTGGTAGCAGGGTTCGTCCATATAATATAAAGGACACATCAGCCTTAGTAAAAAAGGGGATTTATAAGTGAATTACCTGAACAGAAAACAAAAAAAGGTTCCACCAAAGAGATTCCAAAAGGAAAACAGCAGCGGAAACACAAAAGAAACTGTGGAATTGATGATCCTGTCAGAAGTAATTGCTGCTTTTTATGAGGACGGGCGGGGATGGAGGTAATTCCTTGCGGGGATGGGTGGGGATGGAGAGGATCCTGGTGGGGACGGAGAAGATCCTGGCGGGGATGGGTGGGGATGGAGAGGATCCTGATGGGGACGGGCGGGGACGGAGAGGATCCTGGTGGGGACGGGCGGGGACGGAGAGGATCCTGATGGGGACGGGTGGGGACGGAGAGGATCCTGGTGGGGACGGGCGGGGACGGAGAGGATCCTGATGGGGACGGGCGGGGGACGGAGAGGATCCTGGTGGGGACGGGCGGGGACGGAGAGGATCCTGATGGGGACGGAGAGGATCCTGGTGGGGACGGGCGGGGACGGAGAGGATCCTGATGGGGACGGGTGGGGACGGAGAGGATCCTGGTGGGGACGGGCGGGGACGGAGAGGATCCTGATGGGGACGGGCGGGGGACGGAGAGGATCCTGGTGGGGGACGGGCGGGGACGGAGAGGATCCTGATGGGGACGGAGAGGATCCTGGTGGGGACGGGCGGGGACGGAGAGGATCCTGATGGGGACGGGTGGGGACGGAGAGGATCCTGGTGGGGACGGGCGGGGACGGAGAGGATCCTGATGGGGACGGGCGGGGACGGAGAGGATCCTGGTGGGGACGGGCGGGGGACGGAGAGGATCCTGATGGGGACGGGGGGGGACGGAGAGGATCCTGGTGGGGACGGGCGGGGACGGAGAGGATCCTGATGGGGACGGAGAGGATCCTGGTGGGGACGGGCGGGGACGGAGAGGATCCTGATGGGGACGGGTGGGGACGGAGAGGATCCTGGTGGGGACGGGCGGGGACGGAGAGGATCCTGATGGGGACGGGCGGGGACGGAGAGGATCCTGGTGGGGACGGGCGGGGACGGAGAGGATCCTGATGGGGACGGAGAGGATCCTGGTGGGGACGGGCGGGGACGGAGAGGATCCTGATGGGGACGGGCGGGGACGGAGAGGATCCTGGTGGGGACGGGCGGGGACGGAGAGGATCCTGATGGGGACGGGCGGGGACGGAGAGGATCCTGGTGGGGACGGGCGGGGACGGAGAGGATCCTGATGGGGACGGAGAGGATCCTGGTGGGGACGGGCGGGGACGGAGAGGATCCTGATGGGGACGGGTGGGGACGGAGAGGATCCTGGTGGGGACGGGCGGGGACGGAGAGGATCCTGATGGGGACGGGCGGGGACGGAGAGGATCCTGGTGGGGACGGGCGGGGACGGAGAGGATCCTGATGGGGACGGAGAGGATCCTGGTGGGGACGGGCGGGGATGGGTGGGATTTCTGTCCCCGCGCAACTCTCTACTTTGAGTACCTGAATAAATTAATGTAAACCGTTCTGAGCTCCCTTGGGAGAATGGTATAGAAAGTTGAATAAACAATTAAAAAGGTGGCATCCTACATGAAAATGTGTTCTGCCCATGTTAAACCACACTTTAGTAAAAGGACCCTTTAATGAAAGCAGAAAGGCTCTGACTGAGCCACAGTAGCACATCACTGCCAGTCTGTCTATATTTATGCACCTGGAGGAGAGACTTTACTTGGGAAATGACACATGTAAACAAAGCCCTCTTTACAATCCACATTGGTCTCATCTCCATCGAAAATAACATACTGAAAAAAGAAAAAAAAAAAATCCCCTCCGTTCCAATGAAATCATTGCAGCTTGTTTGTAGTTTGACATCTGATTTGAAGACTACCAGATCCTAACATTACTAATTGGAAACTGCTCCGAGAAACACGCCAGACATTACAAACCAAAAATATGAAAATTCATTTGCTGGGTCATGTAATATAATAAGCAAAACTGTCAAATTCCATTACTGTGTAGGCACTCTACAATTTTGCAGGTGTGAAAGCATCTGTTGATTGCATACTTCCACTAAAGAATAATTTCCTGGATCATAATTTGTTGCCTTGTTTAATGTTACTGAATATTTGCAATAGAAGTAATGTCCCTTTGCTATAAAGACTGATCTGTTTATTTCATTAAGGGGGGGGGGGGGTTCATAACTGTCATGAGAAATCAAGGTAATTACTTGTAGTTAAAACCGAATATGCACAGTGCTTGTGCAAAATCAGTTCTGCTTATTTCGCTGCACTTATAGTAACACCAGTGTTTAGACCGATAACATAAGCATAGTACTTGTACTGCCATGCACTGCAATGTATGGGAAAGCACTTAGCGTGGCATCTGATCAGACATCTATTAATTAATTGTAGAGATGTTTTCTCTACATCGAAGTGTATCCAGACACCCTGTTAGTTAGCTATGAAGTATCTTGATTGCCCAGGAAATGTCAATCTAATCCTTCCTCCTTTGTACAAATAACTCGGTGATTTTTTCCACAGCTGGTATCTATTGGAGGAAGAAATCAAGAGCAGGCAACTAAAAAAGAAATAAATTTAGAAGTTATGAACATAAAAACACAAAGAGGCAGCAAATATAGCCTCATGTTTGTTTCTAGAGTGGCTTTTAAAAAAGGAGAGACACAATTGCAAACAATCACTATCTCAATATTTATTTTCATGCTTTTTTGTTCTATTCCTATTTGCGATTTTCACTTTTATGCTTACTTAATTTTACTAGGGCCAGGCACAGGCCTGAAGCTGTTGGTTCATTTGGGGGGTTTTTAGGGGGCTTTTCTGGATTTGTATAATTTTATGGTTCATTTCACACATTAAAAACATTTTTAACTTGTGTTAGAATCGGATCAGTAACAGCGATCGTTGCTAAATCTGTGAAAACATCTAGCCCTTAGAGGCCCCTTAGCACATGCTAAATACTAAGAAGCCAATTTTATACCAATAGGCTTCTTAGCATTTATTGTGCACTATTTCTGTTAGTGCAGTGGTTCCCAACCCTGTCCTGGAGGACCACCAGCCAGTCAGGTTTTCAGGACAGCCCTAATGAATATGCATGGAGCAGATTTGCATGCCTGTCACCTCCATTATATGCAAATCTCTCTCATGCATATTCATTAGAATTATCCCAAAAACCCGACTGGCTGGTGGTCCTCCAGGACATGGTTGGGAAACACTGTGTTAATGGATACGAGACCAAACGTTCATAAAAGGCCCCGTAATGTGCATTAATTCATAGGGTAATGTATTTTAAAACTATTTAGTACACACCAAAAATTTTAAAGCACATTAATGAATCATATATGCACTATACCAGGGGTAGGCAATTCCAGTCCTCGAGAGCCACAGCCAGGTCAGGTTTTCAGAATATCCACAATGAATATGTATGAGATAGTTTTGCATCTCAAGGAGGCAGTGCATGCCAATCCATCTCATACATATTCATTGTGGATATCCTGAAAACCTGACCTGGCTGCGGCTCTCGCGGACCGGAATTGCCTACCACTGCACTAAACAATGCACATTCTTATATTTAACTTCCCAGTGAGACCCAATGTATTAATGTCTAATTTTTCACAAGTGGGGCTTCATATAGAAAAGTGAATGAAGATCAAGAGGAGCCCAGATGGCAGCTTAAGAAAGACGCTTAGCACACCGCTCTGTCTAGATTACATTTTTTCCCTCTTTTGAGGGCTCCTAGTTGCCGAAAAGGAAAGGCAAAGTTCAGAATTTCCTCCAGCTTGGCGTTGGGTCCTTTCCTGCCTTAGACGGAGATTTGACAGTTTGTTCAGCCTTGAACTGTTCAGGTATACCTTCATCATGGGCTGTGAGGAGGATCTCTGACCAGGGGAGTGAGACGTCACTCAGCTCAGAAGCCCCACCTTTTCCCCGAAGTATGGTATTTTCAGAACAGCAAGTAGGAGATGGGAAGTTTCTTCTGCAGTTGAAGGAGAGCGGCCCACTATTTTGGAGATGCTACAGTCTGAAGCAGCAGAAGGTTCTGAGGTTTCATTGGTGGAAGCAAAGGGCATACCAGTAAAGGGATGGGAAATACCTTCACTGAAGAAGCCTTCAGACATGATTTTGGACTTACTTTACAAAGTATGTTCCATGGCATTGCCAGTGACTGGTGAGAATGTTGTGAAAATACAGAAACTTCAGCAATTCAAGGGACTAAATTGGAAGAACTATCATCTAAAGTTACAGAAGATAAAGCAATCTTGTCTTGATAAATAAATAAATTGCTACTTTAGAAAAACCCAGAAAACCTTGATAATCACATTCATTGATTTATATGTGAGATTATTCAATTTTCCTCAATCTATGGCTACTGCACCAAAGGACTTAGTTTATATGTATATTTCCTGAAGGAAACATAAGGATGAGGTCCCATTACATAGGATTTTCTATTTGCCAACATAGAAAAGCAGCTGTGGATGTATTTATTTATTCAATTTTCTATACCATTCTCCCATAAGAGCTCAGAATGGTTTAGGTACTCAAGCATTTTTCCCTGTCTGTCCCAGTGGGCTCGCAATCTATCTAATGCAGTGGTTCCCAACCCTGTCCTGGAGGAACACCAGGCCAATTGGGTTTTCAGGCTAGCCCTAATGAATATGCATGAAGCAAATTTGCATGCCTATCACTTCCATCATATGCAAATCTCTCTTATGCATATTCATTAGGGCTAGCCTGAAAACCCGATTGGCCTGGTGTTCCTCCAGGACAGGGTTGGGAATCACTGATCTAATGTACCTGGGGCAATGGGGGGATTAAGTGACTTGCCCAGGGTCACAAGGAGCAGCGTGGGTTTGAACCCACAACCCCAGGGTGCTGAGGCTGTAGCTTTAACCACTGCGCCACAATCTTCTGATATTTAGACTTGACTAGCATATTGGAGAAATCAACTGAAGAAGTTGTAGTTACAAAAGACTACTTTATTAGGCTCCAGGTTGCCTACTTGGATTCTGTGGTGCAAACCTCTTACAGCAACTATAGAACTGTGCAGGAATGAGGATTATGGGAAACCCACAGAATCTGTTGCATAAGATGATAAGAAAAGCCTTACCGGGTCAGACCAATGGTCCATCTAGCCCAGTATTCTGTCTTCACGGAGGCCAATCCAAGTCATAAGTACCTGGCAAAAACCCAAGTAGTAGTGGCATTCCATGCATCCGATCCAGGGCAAGCAGTGGCTTCTCCCATGTCTGTCTCAATAGCAGTTTATGGACTTTTCCTCCATGAATTTGTCCAAACTTTTTTTAAAGCCAACTATATTAACTGCTCTTATCATATCATCTGGCAATGCGTTCCAGAGCTTAACTATTCTCTGAGTGAAAAAATTTCCTCCTACTGGATTTAAAAGTATTTCCCTGGGAGAAAATGGGGGGAATCAAGATGGCAGTGAGGACAGATGCCAAAGCGGGGCACAGCGACCAGAAACAGCTTTTTTTTTCCTCTATAAACTTAGCGCAGTGGCATAATTCTTATGTTCTTAAGTAGTGGCTTCCCTCATGTCTTTCTCAATAACAGATTATGGACTTTTCCTCCAGGAACTTTTCCAAACCCTTTAAAAAAAAACTAAAAAAAAAAACTATCTACATTTACCACTCTTACCACATTCTCTGGCAACGCATTCCAGAGTTTAACTATTGGTTTTAAAAAGTGTCCCCCTAGTCTTTGTAAATCTTAAAGCATTAAAACGTCGATCCACTTGTACCCGTTTCTACACCACTCAGGGTTTTGTAGACTGCAGTCATAGCTCCCCTTTTCCAAGCTGAAGAGCCCTAACCTCTTTAGTCTTTCCTCATACGAGAGGAGTTCCATCCCCTTTACCATCTTGGTCGCTCTTCTTTGAACCTTTTCTAGTGCCGTTGTATCTTTTTTGAGATAAGGAGACCAGACTTGAATGCAATACTCAAGGTGAGGTTGTACCATGGCGCAATACAGAGGCATTATAACATTCTTAGTCTTGTTTACCATCCCTTTTCTAATCAATGCTAGCATCTTGTTTGCTTTTTTGGCCACCCTTGTTTGCTTTTTTGGCGGAAGGTTTCCACAATGACACCCAGATCTTTTTCTTGAGCGCTGACCCCCAAGGTGGACCCTAGCATCCTTTAATTATGTTTTACTATTACATATAATTTCTATACACCGTGCTATACATTAAACATGTAAGAGATAATCCCTTCTTAATTGAGCTTAAAGTCTAATTAAAACAGATAAATAGGGGTTGGGGAACCCGTTTTAATTCACTGTCAAAGCTCTTCCTTTATAATGTATGTGTGCGCCCATAAGTGCAGTAGATATATAGAAACATATAAGGAGGGACACTGAAGGGAGAAAGAGTTGAGGTCAGGCTGTATGGTACAATCAATAAAGCAGCACAGAGAATATTACAGTGAAATAGCTCAAATTCTTTTTTGGATGAAGAATGCATAACTAGCTGAGGAATTGTTTTCTTAACAGATAATTTATAACCACCTTTTCAAACAAACCATAATGTATGAATCTGACATCTTTTCCCCTCATCATGTTTCATCTCCCCCCCCCCCTCACAACTCCTAATGATTTCAGAATGGGCCTTCACTAAGCCTTGACTCAAGCAATAAAACTGTGGCCAGCTGTCAGCAAGGGTCCTTAGGTCTAGTTGTGCAAAGCAACACACACAAAAAATAATTTAAAAAAAAAAACATTCATACTTTTTTTTCTGGGCGATAAACTCTTCACCACCACCCATGTGAATACTGCGTGCTGATGAGTCATGCTTGACACTTTGAAAGGAGGGATGTAGGCAGATAAGAATATAGAGGAAGGTCTTCGTGGGACATGTGGTTTCCATATAGTTACGTTAATTGACAAGAACTGCAAGATCTGTGCATTTCAAATGTTGTGACAAATACTGATTAATTGCTCATAAAGAATGGTAACCCCCCCCTCCCCAGATTCCCTACTCATCAGCACATGTGTGAGTGAAGAAATCACCATTTCTTCAGAGTATTTCACCTCTCTTCCCTCCACACACCCTCCCTGAAAAATTCCATCACAAACTTCATTGGAGGAAAGAAATTGAAACAGGATTGGACAGACAGTACAAGGAATGAGAGAGAGATTAAAAAAACAAACAAACAAGATTTTTGTTAATGCTTTTTTATTCAGAAAAATAAGAATTTCTCTTGGAACACCTATGAGTATGTAATACTGAGATCTATGCACATCAGAAGAATATAAGAAAAGCTATGGGCTTCAGTGGATTAGTCACGGCAGAATTGCTATCGCAGCTTTGTAAAGAGGACCCTTAACAGAGCTATATTGGGAGAACTTCCTCCAATGCTCAGAGTACTCTTTTGTAACTTGGATGCGACTCAAACCGGTCTAGATAAAAATGGATGTTTCTTCCCACTTAAATATCACTATTGAACATCCTACTTTGGGCCCGCCCTACTCCCACTTACTATACTTACTGTATAGCATATGCAGCAAAGGGCTGCTTTGTTTGGGGGGGGCAGGAGCTCCACCCTAGCACACGACTTCTTGGCGGCTCCCAAGTCCCCTACTCACCTCCTCCCGGCGCTAAATCTTCGGGCAGCCGCCATGCAGCATCCACAAGTAGGCCTGCCCCCAGATATAGAATGAAGGGTTCCGGGGCAGGCTTGCTGTTTGACGCAGCGCGGCAACCGCTCGAAGATTTTCAATTATAATGCCGGGAGACAGGAGGGAGGGAGGCCAACCATCGGCATCCGAAAATTATTTAGGAGGCCGTGGCTTCTGTGGTCTCCCCCATCCTGATGCCTATGTATATGCCCACAACATACCCCCTTGCTCTATGAATGAAGTGCAGTGTGAAACATCTAAATTCTGACTTTCCAAAATCGAGATTTGGACGTATTTAGCAGATGCAGTGGTGTAGTAAGGGGGGAGCAGGAGGGGAGGGGGACAGTCCGCCCAAGGTGCCATCTTGGTGAGAGCGCAGGCCCCCATCCTCCTCTCCACCTCCCGCTCCTTCCCCACTCCCACTGCTATGCATGCACGCCACTTCCCTTCCCCCGTACCTCTATGACGTTCCTTGTGCAAGCAGCAACCCCCAACCTGCTGTCGCACCAGCATTGGCTCTTCCTCTGACATCACTTCCTGGACCCACACCGAGGAAGTGATGGCAGAGGAAGAGCCAATGATGGCGCGACAGCAGCTTCGGGGTTGCTGCTGGTGCTAAGAACATTACAGAGGTACAGGGGAAGGGAAGCAGTCGTGCATGGCAGGAGGGGGCGGGAAAGGAGCGTGTAGAAGTAGGTGGGGGGGGCAGAGAAGAGGGCATGGGAGCACCTCTCACCTTCGCTACATTACTGAGCAGAGGAACATTTTTTTAGGCATTTTGAGGCATCCATCTGCTTTGAAAATAAGCACCACAGAGTAACAAACATGTTAAATCTATGTGCATATTTGTATAAAATATTTACCTTAATTTCCACCAGCTCTCAAGCAGGTATAAGTGATCATAGGTGTCAGAACGGGGAGGGGGTACACAGGGGCCATGGCCTCCCCAAAAATTACCCATCCTGTAGGTTGGGAGCGCCACCTTGCTACTTGCCAGCCTGCCTGCTGGTTGGCAGTCTCTGCCGCGCCCCTTCACCGGCATCCTCTCCTCCCACCCGCCACATGTCTATCCTTAATTTCATAGAAAAGCGCTGCAGCCCCGGCATCTGCTCTCCACTGTAGCCAGCCCTAGTGGAAACAGGAAGTTCTAAAGAAATTAAAGGTAGACATGCGGCGGGAGGGGAGAGGCAGTGTTGGCGTTAGGGGAGTACATACAGAGCAGCTGCCCTGGGCCCCAAGGCTCGGGGGGCCCCTGTGGGCTGGCTTATCCTCCCCCTTTTAAGTGTGTAAGCCTGACGTCGCCTTCGCCTCCGCTCACATCCATTTTAGTGGCAGGGGAATGTCGGCTGAGGCAGCAACTCTGAAAACACAGCCTGCAGGCTATCCCCACGCTTTCCTTGTGCCGCGCTCTGCCCACTAGTGACACTACTTAGGCATAGCTTAGGCATAGCGCAGCACAAGGAAAATGCAAAGGGAGGCCACAGGCTGCGTTTTAGAGTTGCTGCCACAGCCGACATTCCCTGCCACAAAAATGGATGCGAGCGGAGGTGAAAGGGGAGGATGTGTCGGAGCATGGTAGAATGGGGATAGGGTTCCAAGATGTGCTAGACTGGGGGTGGGGAGTGAAGGGAAATAACTTATAAGGCCAGAAAGAGAGGGTACGAGAGAGAGAGAGAGGGTACGAGAGAGAGAGGGTATGAGAGAGAGAGAGAGAAAGAACGAGAGAGAGAGAGAGAGAGAAAGAGAAAGAGAGAGATGGTGGGCAATGTTGTGGAGGGAGAGAAAAGAAGAGTAGTTGGGCATGAGATGCTGTAAAGGAAAGGGGAATGAGATACTTGAAGGGAAGACAGTTGGAAAGAGAAAGGCAGAGATGGTGGACCTGGAGATGGTATAGAGGGAGGAAGATATATAGAAAAGGAGGAGAATAGGATAGTTGGAAAGGAAGAGATAATAACTTTATTCTTTTATACCACCATAACCAAAAGTTCTAGGCGGTTTACATTAAAAAGAGCTGGACAATCAGCGAAATAGAATAATACAGTAAAAACTGCAAATATTTGTAAAATAGAATTTCAATAATAAAACTCACTAAGTAATAAACTTATCAAACAAAGTGGTCTTAATTAATTTCCAAAAACTGCAATAGGATAACATAGCTTGCTGAATACATTTACCTAACGAAGATTGTTGCCTACCAGCTTGAAATGCTAGGATCCTATCTAAGAAGGTCTTATATCTACACCCATTAATTTTTGGATAAGCACATAAGTAGAAGTTTCTAGTTTCTCTTGATGGTCTATGCAACACAAAATGAGGGAAAAGGTAAGCTGGAGACAATCCCGATATCAGCTTAAAGCAGATACAAGAAAATTTGAATAATATTCTTGCCTCCAAAGGCAATGGATTTGGAGATGGAAGGAGGGTAAGGAGGGAGGGAGGAAGAAATGTTAGATCTGGGGGTGGAAGGGAAAGAGTTGGTATACATGGGGAAAGGAAGAAAGGAGAATTATTGGACATGGTGATGGGAGAGGAGTGAGGTAGAGAGAGATGAGAGGGAAAATGTTGGATGTGGTGGTAGAGGGAATGGAGGAAGAGATGTGGCATGGAGCTGGAGAAGGGTAATAGAAGCAGAAATGTTGGACATGGGGCTGGTGGGCAGAGGCGAAAAATGCTGCACACAGTCAGGAGATAATAGAGGAAGAAATATTGGATGTGGCAGTAGAGGGGGTGGGAGAGACGCACCCTAGATCCCTCTCTGCTTCTCTCTTTCCCCACTCCCTTTGCAGCAAGGGAATGAATGAATGAATGAATGAATGAAAGAGAAAGAGAGAGAGCAGTGGTGGGGAGGGGAAAAGAGTGCACTTTGTGTAGTTTTAATTTTGTGGTTACCATTGTGCATTGTGCTGGGGACAGCATTTGGGCCAGTGGCAGGAGATAGGCAGAGCTGTGCCTAGCGAACCCGGAGCACGAGGCAGCTGAGGCAGGAAAGGGAGAAAGAGGATCGGAGGAAGTAGAGGGAGAGAGGCAGCGGACAGAGAGCGGTGCAGGGAGACCAGAGTCGCGGGGCAGAGGCGAGAGTTAGCTCCGCCCACCCCCTGACGTCACCGGACCGAACTCTCCATATAAGGAGAGCAGCCAACGGCGCGCGGCGAAGCGAGAGTGCCTTTGCGAAGGAGCCTTGCGAGGGAGCCAGAAACGCCAAGTAATCACTTTCTTTTCTCTTTCTCTTACCCATAGCAGGAGCACACCAGCACTCTCCGAGAGCGATGGAGGACCCAGGATCCCAGAGGTACTTTCCGGTATACTGCACAGAGTGCAATATGTACGACTACCTCCCCTTGGGAAGGCGGGAGTACATATGCAGTCGGTGTCAGGAACTGGAAAGCCTGAGGATGGAGGTCGACAGATTGAGGGTCAGGGTCCAGGAACTGGAGGGACTGCGCACCACAGAGGAGACGAGCTGGTCGACCAAGGACACAGACAGAGCAGGCCCCATTGTGGAACAAGTGAGAGACCTCGAGAGATTCATCGAGGAGGCCTATAGGAAGGTGGAGGAACAGGACCAGCAGTTGCTCAGACGGATGTCGGCAGACGAGACCCAGGATCCACAAGGCGACTCCGGGGAAGGACCTAGCGGAGGAACCATGCAAGAGGAGGAGACCGTGACTCACCGAGACCCCAAGGGAGAGACACCGCACTACACCGAGGACATGGACCTGAGACAGAGGAGGTTGCTGAGGAAAGGGAAGTCTGCTATTGTGGTGGGAGACTCGATCTTGAGAGAGGTAGATAGTCACGTAGCTGGAGGAAGGGAGGACCGGCTAGTGACTTGTCTCCCAGGGGCCAAGACACGAGACATCACTGATAGGATCGAGAGGATCCTGGACGGAGCAGAGACAGAGGAGACTGCGGTGATAATCCACGTCGGAACGAATGATGTGAGCCGGAAGAACTTCAGCATGGCCACACTGACTGACCAATTCAGGGTCCTGGGACGAAAGCTGAAGCGGAGTACCCGGAGGATAGCATTCTCAGCGATCCTGCCTGTACCGAGAGCAGATGCAAAGAGGCAGGCAGACCTCCAGGCTGTGAATGCATGGTTGAGGAGATGGTGTCAGGAGGAGGACTTCCACTTTGTGAGGAACTGGACATCCTTCTGGGGAAAGAGCAAGCTCTACCGGCGGGACGGCCTGCACCTGAGCACAGCGGGAACTAGACTACTGGCAGCCAATGTGAAGAAGGAGATCGAGAGGGCTTTAAACTGAGGAGAGGGGGAAAGCCGACAGCTGATCTGATGTTGATGCTTCGGACAACAGTATCCAGAACAGATGCTGAACGGGCTGACTGCAAGGAGGAAGTAGAGGGACCGGTGGATCTTATGATCAGACAGCGAGGGAAACATCAGGTAAAGGGAGCTTGCTGAGAGGAGACTAAGGGGCATGGAGACACAAGGGGACTGGGCGGCACGAGGGCGAAAGCTGAGGGCAATATAGGGGTGCCACAAGGCGAGGGAGATCAAACAGAGGCTCAGGGGATGATAGCCCAGGAAGGGGCCGGTAGGGCTAGAAAACCCAGAGGAAAAGCGGGGAAGTGGGGTGGCGGGAATGTGGGGAAGCCGAAAGCTACGAGGGTAAAGGCTGAGGGCAAAGCAGAAGCACAGGGAACAGGAGAACTGCCCGAAATTCAAGGGGAGGCGGCCCAGGTAAATGCGGAGGTGGAGGAAAAACGACGGGACCTGCGGTGCTTATACGCAAATGCAAGAAGCCTCATGGCCAAGATGGGTGAACTAGAAGTCGTGGCCAAGGGGGAGGACCTGGATGTAATTGGAATTACAGAAACCTGGTGGACAGAGGAGAATCAATGGGATGTGGCACTGCCGGGGTACAAGCTCTACAGGAGGGACAGGACCCACAAGAAGGGGGGAGGCATAGCACTATATATAAAGGACTCTATCTACTCGGTCAAGATGGATATGGCAACGAAGGCAGAGGGGCTGGAATCGCTATGGGTCAAATTGCCGGGAAACAAGGGTGCAGGCATAAAACTGGGGCTGTACTATCGCCCACCTGGTACGCCAGAAAGAGTCGGAGACGACTTGGAAGCTGAACTGAGACAGGAATGCAGGACTGGAAGTGTAACAGTGATGGGGGACTTCAACTACCCGGGGATAGACTGGAGTACGGGTCACTCCAACTGCACTAGAGAAACAGGATTTGTAGAAGCTGTGAGGGACTGCTTCATGGAGCAACTGGTCACGGAACCAACACGAGGGGGTGCTACTCTTGACCTCATCCTAAACGGATTGGGGGGGCCTGCAAGAGGGGTAGAAGTGGGAGGACCACTAGGCAACAGTGACCACAGCGCGATCAGATTCACATTAGAAAGGGGGACACCCATAGTAAGGAGGACCGCTACAACCGCGCTCAACTGCTATGAGGGAAATGGTGGGGAGGAAGCTCAGAAACATCTTTAGGATGGAGACTGTAGGAAGCGCCTGGACCCTATTCAGGGACACCCTGCAGGAAACACAAAGAATGTACATCCCCAGTTTCAGGAAAGACTGCAAGAACAAGCGGTCAAAGGACCCGGTTTGGATGTCAGGTGAAGTAAAGAGGGCAATAAATGACAAAAAAGTATCCTTCCGGAGATGGAAAAAGGACCCAACGGAGGAAAATCACCAGACGCACAGGAAATGCCAAAAGGAATGCCACCGAGAGGTTAGAAAAGCAAAAGGGGAATACGAAGAGGGGCTGGCCAGGGAGGCGAAAAACTTCAAGGCATTCTTCAGTTACGTAAAGGGGAAGCGACCAGCGAGAGAGGAGGTGGGGCCGTTGGACGATGGGGACAGGAAGGGAGTGATTAAGGAGGATAAAGAGGTAGCTGAGAGGTTGAACGCGTTCTTCTCGTTGGTTTTCACGAGAGAAGACACATCTAATATACCGGACTCAGAGGAGCTCACGAGTGGGGAACAGGCCGAAAAATTAAAGCACATAGAGGTAAGTAAGGAGGATGTCCTCAAACAGATAGACAGGTTAAAATGCGGCAAATCACCGGGCCCGGACGGGATCCACCCTGTTCTGAAGGAACTAAGACAAGAAATAGCGGGCACAATCCAGCATGTATGCAACCTATCCTTGAAAACTGGAGAGGTACCAGAGGACTGGAAATTGGCGAATGTCACACCTATCTTCAAGAAGGGATCGAGGGGTGACCCCGGGAACTACAGGCCGGTGAGCCTGACTTCAATTATAGGGAAGATGGTGGAAGCTATGATCAAGGACGGCATTTGTGAGCACATCGAGAGAAATGGCCTACTGAGAACAAGCCAGCACGGATTCTGTAAGGGAAGGTCGTGCTTAACGAACCTTCTGTACTTCTTTGAGGGAATAAGCAGTCGGGTGGACAATGGGGAACCCATTGACATCATTTACCTCGATTTTCAAAAGGCTTTCGACAAGGTGCCACATGAAAGGCTGCTTAGGAAGCTGTGGAACCACGGGGTGGGAGGGTATGTGCACAGATGGATCAAGCACTGGTTGTCGGGTAGACTGCAGAGGGTTGGAGTAAAGGGCCAATATTCTGACTGGCGGGGAGTCACAAGCGGTGTGCCACAGGGATCGGTGCTGGGGCCGTTACTCTTCAACATATTTATCAATGACCTGGAAAAGGAGGCAAAGTGCGAGGTTATAAAATTTGCAGATGATACCAAACTGTGCGGCAGAGTTAGGTCCAGAGAGGAGTGTGAGGACCTGCAAAGAGACCTGGAGAAGCTGGAAGACTGGGCAAACAAATGGCAAATGTGCTTTAACGTGGAAAAATGCAAGGTCATGCATATAGGGAAAAAGAACCTGTTGTTCAACTACAAATTGGGGGGGGGGGGGAGCAATTTGAGAGAGACTTGGGTGTGCTGGTGGATGCATCACTGAAGCCATCTGCACAGTACGCAGCAGCCTCGAAAAAAGCCAACAGGATGCTGGGCATCATAAAGAGGGGCATCACAACCAGGACGTGGGAAGTCATCATGCCATTGTATCGAGCGATGGTGCGTCCACATCTGGAATACTGCGTTCAGTATTGGTCGCCATACCTCAAGAAGGACATGGCGGTACTTGAGAGAGTCCAAAGGAGAGCAAGAGAAACTGGTAAGAGGGCTGGAACACTGCCCATACGCCGAGAGGTTGGATAGGCTGGGGCTCTTCTCTCTGGAAAAAAGGAGGCTCAGGGGAGATATGATAGAGACCTTCAAGATCATGAGGGGCATAGAGAGGGTGGATAGGGACAGATTCTTCAGACTGAAGGGGACAACAGGTACGAGGGGGCATTCGGAGAAACTGAAGGGAGATAGGTTCAAGACAAATGCAAGGAAGTTTTTTTTCACCCAAAGGGTCGTGGACACTTGGAATGCGCTACCGGAGGAAGTGGTCAGGCAGAGTACGGTACAGGGATTCAAACAGGGATTGGATGGATTCCTGAGGGATAAAGGGATCGTGGGATACTGAGAGAAGTATCCAGGAAATAAGTATAGAAACCCGACCAGGTCGTGCATGTGCAAGACTGGAGGGTTAGGACTTCGATGGGAAGATAGGACTTCAATGGGAAACCAAGGTGGCAAGGGGGCCCCTTCTGGTGATTCAGACAGGTTTGGGCCACCACAGGAGCGGACTGCTGGGCATGATGGACCTATGGTCTGACCCGGTGGAGGCACTGCTTATGTTCTTATGTTCTTATTATATTGTGCATATATGAAAAATTAATGGGAGAAATGGCATTTATAATTAGTACTATTATTATGGGGTGGAGTCTGGGATGTAGCTTGGGCAGGTCTGGGGCGGGGTCTAGGGAAGAGCTTTTGGAGCCCCCCCAAACAAAAAAACGTTCCGCTGACCATGTAAGTGATCATACCTATATTCATGGCATACTCTCTGCCACATACACTAGTACTTTATAAAGACAAATATGCACCTGCTTTCTTTATAAAATATCACTTATGTAGGTGTCTACCCATGATGCCCTGTTGTAAGATACCCTCACAGTGCCTGAAGATCACTGGCAACTACATATATTCAGCACCACTGTCTATCTGGATAGCAGCTCTGAATATGTGTACAGTAAAACCTTGATTTGCAAGCATAATTAGTTCCAGAAGCATGCTTGTAATCCAAAGCACTTGTATATCAAAGTGGATTTTTCTATAGGAAATAATGGAAACTCGGACGATTCGTTCCAAAACCAAAAATACTTTACGTACTTGTATTACAAGACCTTGTTCATTTAGTTCACTACGCTCCTGCAGCGTCGGAGAGAGAAGAACCATTGGCTCAGTCGTGATGTGTGTATACTGTATTTACTTGTATTGCAAGTCATTGCTTGTATATCAAGTTAAAATTGAATAAAACACTTGCAAACCAAGTTACTTCCAATCCAAGGTTTTACTGTATTTGCTTAAACACTTTGGCCAGCATTTTTAAACCATAGCAATCAAAATAGCCAGTCTCTCTCTTATCTCTTGAAGCCTTGGACTTCTCTTCCCCTCTGTACTTTCTTGATTCAGCGGGTTTTCTTCTCATTCTGAGCAATCCAGACAAACTGCTTTTAGTTCTTTTGCTCCTGCATCTTGGAATTCATTAACCCCACCCTTAAGATCTGATGTCAACCCTAACTATTTTAAAGTTGCCTGAAGGGTGAAAGAAAGAGTCAGCAGTAAGCAAGAAGTAAGAGCCGTGCTAAAATATATTGCACTTTGCTGCATCAGGAGTACTTCCATATGTCGGTCAATAACATGCATCACCATGCCCCTTGCGCGTAGCACAGTGGTTGACTTCCTGCTTAATGGAGATTTTATTTTTGAGCACTAAAGCTGCATCAGAAGATCTATTAGCACATAAGCTATATTTGC
The DNA here is from genome assembly GCF_902459505.1 of Geotrypetes seraphini. Classification (NCBI taxonomy): domain Eukaryota; kingdom Metazoa; phylum Chordata; class Amphibia; order Gymnophiona; family Dermophiidae; genus Geotrypetes; species Geotrypetes seraphini. Next base: position 47,372,869 of record NC_047097.1, read on the forward strand.
ACTAAACCCAATGTAAATCACCGTACAGAGAAAAAGTGCAGTTTATTAAATTTTATTTGCAAAACACTGATCCTGCCAACTTTTCTTATTGACATTCAGATTGGATGCTAGTTGAATTGATCTGATTTGTTTTCTTAGATAGTTCCATGGAACACTTTCTTAGAATTCTTGATACTAATTATTGGATTTTTTTTTTTTTTAATTTAGGAATTTGAAAAACCAAATGGACAGATTTTGTTACTCCATTGCTACTGTACTTACATAAGAATATAAGAATTACCATACTGGGACAGACCAAAGGTCCATCAAGCCCAGCATCCTTTTTCCAACAGTGGCTAATCCAGATCCCAAATACCTAGCTAGATCCCAAGTAGCAAAACAGATTATATGCGGCTTATCCTAGGAATAAGCAGTGGATTTCTCCAAGCAATCTCAATAATGGCCTATGGACTTCTCTTTTTAGTAAATTAACCAAACCTTTTTTAAACCCCGCTAAGCTAACTGATTTCACCACATTCTCCAGCAACAAGTTCCAGAGTTTAATTACACGTTATGTGAAGAAATATTTTCTCCAGGTTTCTTTTAAATCTTCTACTTAGTAGCTTCATCGCATGCCCCCTAGTCCTAGTGTTTTTGGAAAGAGTGAACAAGCGATTTACGTCTACCCTTTCCACTCCACTCATTATTTTATAGACCTCTTTCATATCACCCCTGAGCTGTCTCTTCCACAAGCTGAAGAGCCCTAGCCACTTTAGCCTTTCCTCATAGGGAAGTCGTCCCATCCCTTTTTATCATTTTTGTCACCTTTCTCTGTACCTTTTCTAATTCCACTCTATCTTTTTTGAGATAGGGTGACCAGAACTGCACATAGTATTCGAGGTGCATTTTTATCTTTGTTTTCCATTCATTTCCTGATAATTCCTAGCATTCTATTTGCTTTCTTTGCAGCCGCCACACATTGAGCTAAGGGTTTCAACGTATCCTCAACAATGACACCTAGATCCTTTTTCTGGGTAGTGACTCCTAAAACGGAACCCAGCATCACTTAACTTGGAAGTCAATTTAAGTGAAATCTCTATATCTGTGTGCCAAACAGTAACTTATCAAACACAATAGCAAATTATCTTTTAATCCATTTGTAAATTCATTTGAGACAAAAAGAAAACAGAATCATTGACTTTGATAAGGTTGCAGCTACTTGTGCTATCTCCTACCTAGTAATGTATGACCTTTGTAAACAAGCTTAGCATTCACTGATGTCTCTCAGTCATGGAGTCTTCTGTTTATATAAACTAACAACACAGGCAACTAAGAAAGTCCTGGAAAATTCCTTCCCCTGCCTGGTATCCCCTGTCTGGGCACTAAGGAAAAAAACATAACAACCAAATTTTGGGAAAACAAATCACAGCATCATTGAAGCAAGCAACCGTAGCCCCTTGTCCCTCCCCCAATAGTTGTCAAAACAGTGACCTATTGGATTGATCAATTACACCAGACTTGCCATGAGAACAGTACGACTGATAACATTAGACTGCTTTCTAAAGCTGATAGGTATGATAAAGTACCCAGTCTTCTAAAATCTCACCATTGGCTCCCGGTTAAACAGAGGATCACGCGCAAGGTCCCTTCTGCCGATGTTCAAAGCTTATCGGTTTGGAACCCCAGAGTTCCTTGCTCGCTTTACCATCCCCCACAATCCAGTTCGGCTCCTATGCTCCCCACCTAATCTTACCTGGCCCACGACACGCACAACTGGAGTGCACACACTATCAAGCTTTTTACCTTACTGGACCTTCAGCCTGGAATACTTTACCCTTCACTGTCCGCAACGCTCCCTCTCTCAAGGAATTTAAAGATGCCCTCAAGACATGGCTCTTTACTCAAACCTTCTTACCCACGTAACATAGGTTTGTGGACACTCGCCTAACATAGAAATATGGATTTCCACTGCTACCAGGCCACCCCATTGTTCTCCAAATGCTTGTCTCTTACGCCACGTTATGTGTTGAACGAGTCGATACCCTCCTTTCCTAACGTTTTTCTACATGTTGATTCCCTTCTTACAATGTCCTCCAAATTTACTGTCTTTCATTCCACTTTAGATGCTGAGCGAGTGATACTCTACTTTCCCATCTACATGTTGGTGTTCTTTTCCTACTTTATTGAAACAGTTATTAGATTGTAAATCGCTTAGACCTGTCAGGTACAGAAGTTGCAGTATAGCAAATAAAGAAAATAATACAAAAAAATATCTGCCACTGTTGGGGGCTCCTACCAGCTAGGCCAGGGGTATGCATTCATGGGCTACCAACTGGTCAGGTTTTGCAGATAGCTCAAATGAGCATGCAGGAGACATATGCAAATCTCTCCGATGCATGTTCATTAAGGTTGTCTGGAAAACCTGACTAACTAGTAGTCCTCAAGGACTGGAATACCCACCCCTGGGCTAAACTGCTATTCCTCTGGTTCAACTGTATAGTGTTGCCCAATTCACGATTTGAATCCATTTACCGATTCAGTTTAGCTAAACAATTTGTTTTGAAAAAAATAAAAAATAAATCAGACTCACTGATTCAGGCCTGCTCTTGGACATTCCCTCTGCCAGATGTAAATTCCTGTTTCTATCAAGACGTTGCAGTTCCTCCTTTCTTTCCTCTTTTATTTTGCCCTCTATGTTCTTCAAGCTTTTTTTCTGTACTTTTTATTTTTTCTCTTCCCATTTTTGTTTCCATTGATTTTATATGTCCTCATTATTTTTTAATTGTACACTACTCTGGAACGCGTTGCCAGAGGATATGGTAAGAGCAGATAGCGTAGCTGGTTTTAAGAAAGGTTTGGACAAGTTCCTGGAGGAAAAGTCCATAGTCTGTTATTGGGAAAGACATGGGGGAAGCCACTGCTTAGGTAGCATGGAATATTGCTAGTCCTTGGATTTTGGCCAGGTACTAGGGATCTGGATTGGCCACCGGGAGAACAGGCTATTGGGCTTGATGGACCATTGGTCTGACCCAGTAATGTTATTATGTTTTTACATTAGATAAGTTTAGGACAATTAAGCCATTGTAACACCACTGATGAGGTTGGCTCTGAGGCACTGTAGAATGAGGCATTATGATATCACAATCTCAGCTCTGGAATGTTGCTCTCATTGGGGTTCCGGAATCTTGCTATTTTTTGAGATGACGGAATGTTGCTACTCCTTGGATTTTTGCCAGGTACTAGGGACCTGGATTGGCCCCCATGAGAACAGGCAACCGGGCTTGATGGACCATTGGTCTAACCCAGTAAGGCTATTCTTATGTTCTTACTCAGATGTTTGATGTGCAGTATATCAAGATTAAAATAAACTTGAATGTGGGGGTATGGCAACATGGCAAACTGATTTTCTAACAGTGTTTTATCTACCAAGGAGAATTGCTGCTGTGGGTTTTCTTGCTTTGTGATATGTCCCATAGAAAGTGTAAGGGGAGTGTGAAGGCGCAGCTGCTGCCTGCCCAAGCTTCTTCCCCGAAGCAGCAGACCCTTGACAGATTCACTATTAGACCTCCACCTCAGAGCCCTGCATTGAATGACAGCGAAGGAGCATCGTTGTTTTTGGGACAAGACATTTCATTGTCTCCACCGGGTGTCGTACCTCCACTGTGTCCGGCATTAACTTGGGTTGGAGCAGGCAGTTCCTCAACAGCGGTTATCGCAGAAGAGACCAGACGAATTGAACGCTGAACATAGAACTGGAGGAACCATATTGGATCTTTCTAGCCCTGCGGATGTGACCCTGGATAGTTTCTGGAAGGCCATTCAGAAGCTTAACGGGACGGTTGTAAAATCTGCCCAGGAAACACCTTTAATTGTGAGTAAAGTTGATCTTTTTTCTCAGATACTGGAGTCTTTAAAGCAAGATAATTCTTCAGATATTGATCAGACAGAAAAGGAAATTCAAGAACTTAAGGGAAATGCAGCATCTATAATTATAGATAATGTAGTTTTGCACCAGAAAATAGAAAAAAAAATTGAGAACTTTAAAATAGAAGACTCAATCTTCAGGTTCTGAACTTTCCCAAACCTGTGGGAATACCCCCTTTGGATCTTTTCAAAAAAATATGTTATTGAAGTATTGAAATTTTCTTCTACAGCTAATCTGCCTTTAAATAAGATATATTTTTTACCAGTTTCTTCTAAATTTATGGAGGATCCACAGGCGGAAGAGGTTCAGGCCCAGGAGAGGGATGATATTTTACAGGATTCGTCAACTATTTTGGAGGTTTCATTATCAGAAGTAACTGTTCGGGCAACGCTATTGGTGTCTTTTGTCTCATGCAGTAATGAGATTATATTTTCAAAATTCTCATGTTCTGTTTTGTGGTCAAAAAATATGGATTTACCCAGATGTGACTAAAAGTACAAAAGATAGAAGAGGTTTTTGGTACTGAGGGAAGAAACTCGGGCTTTAGGGGCATCATACTTGTTGGCATATCCATGCAAATATATAATATTGATATATATCACAGTAATGATGTATTTTATTATTTCTCATGTAATTTACAAACTTAAAAATGGGAGGTGAAAGGGCCTCATAAGTGGAATAGCCTAGGGCCTCTTTTCATCTAAATCCGGCCCTGACTTTACCCTTCACCATCCGCAACGTTCCCTCTCTCAAGGAATTTAAAGATGCCCTCAAGACATGGCTCTTCACTCAAACCTTCTTAAAAATGGGTTTTTTTGACTCAGAGCATTTGAAGGCCTTCATTGCTATTAGGAAGATCTCCTGTGGTCTTGATCCATCAATGAATGTATGACTTATTAGTGATAAGTGGATAAATGTCTTTTTCCTTTATAGTGGTCTATGGAAGAGTAAAGATTTTTTTTTTCATATTTCTCAATTAGAGATTTTTCTCTCTGTTTTTCCTGTACAAGTTTGTATGTGCTTGTACAGATTTTCAAAATATAAATAAAGATTAAATGGTTAAAATAAACTTGAAACTTAAACTGGAAAGGAAAGGGAAAGAGAGAGGGTGCTGACCCCTCACAAACTGCCAGGGGTAGTTGGCGGCAGAAGAGGACATGAGAAGAGGGGACACTCAGAAATCTTTCCTCAAGACTGGACCCTTGGGGGTGCTGGACCTGCAGGATGGAAGAAAGAGAAGGGAAGAAAAGATACAGAGATGGACGATAGAAGGTAAGCACAAAGAAAGAAGAAAATTTCAAATGGGCAGGAGACCCTGGCAAGCTAGGTAACAGAAGACAAACAAAAATCAGAGCCTGAGACCAACATGACTTGAATAATAAAATGACCAGTCAACAAAAGATAGAAAACATTTTTTATTTTCTATTTTGTGTGATTACACTACGACAGATTTGACATGTGTATCCTGCTGGTGTTAGACAGTGAGAGGGAGTTAGGACCTAACAGTGTTTGCTCTGTTTAAACCTCACAGAGCAGAGTGGGGTTGGAGAGGCAAATTGTGTGTGTGGTGGGAGGGAGGGGGGTGAAGAGGATGCAAAATAAACCTGCCTGCTAATTTTAAAGCTACATTACAGAAGTGAATCGAATCATACTGAATTGAAAAATCAATTCAATTGGCAAAATTGAATTGAATCTATCACCTTCCTATCCACAGTCTCCAGTCGCACACATATATTGCACCCCAGAGCTCCCTGGCTTAATAGTAGGGGTCCTTCCTGTCGTGACACAAACTTGCAAGAGCAGAACCTTGGGCTGATGAATACTGCAGGAAAATAACTATTGATGAATCTGACTTTATTGTCTTTTAACTGAGAGAAGAAATGGGTTTTTTTTTAATAGGAACAGGATGTACACTAGTTGATGGTTCTTTCTGTACTTGTGCAGACTTTAAACAAGTTTGTACATTTCTGTTTATTTACTTATATGGCAGACATGAATTCTGCCAATTTGGGAATACACCGTCATAAACAGAGCACAAATACACATTCAGAGTAAAAACCTTTGTTCCAAACTCAGGTTTATGACTTTATCAATCAGCCCAGAGAGAGCTTGCCACTGACAAAGCAAATAGTCTTCACTTATTAGCTGAAGTTCTCACCGCTTGACATTATAAGTCATAAACACATTCATATACTTCAGAACATTGGGTGGACTCAATTTTTTTTCTAGTTTTGATAGTTTGTCCTCTTACTCCCTTGTTGCACTCATGTTGAAACACCAATGACAGTAGGATCTATAGGGAACACAGTTTCCCCCTTGCGAGTCCAGCAGCAGGTCCAACAGCCCCTCTTCCTTGCTCTCCCTCTCCCGATCGTGGGTCAAAAACAGGGGGGGAGGGAAATCTGTGACTCCCCTGGGTCGGCCCCTTTGCACCTCCTGGGGTGGGCCTACCAGCCTCTTAGAAGCTTTGTGGACGAAAAGGCAGGCAACGTCGCACGCAGAGCTGCTATGGGACCTTCTTCCCTCTTTCCGATGAAAATTACGGTTTTGCCATGTCATTCTCTAATTGCAGGTAACCTGCCTGTCTCTAGTGATTGAAAACAAAATCTTGAGGCATCATCCCCCACTAGGAGTTGGAGGACTCCCAAACAGCTGAGGAGCTGCTGAGAGGCCAAGAGGTGGAAGAAGAAGAAAGAAGCATTCTTTTGGGGATTGTCATTGTTTTCTGCTCTGCTGTGGTGCATTTATTTCTATTTTTCCCCATACACTGAGTAAATGAAAGGATGGTGATGTGTAGGTGTTGCTTACAGCAATGTTGAAGCAGGCAACACTACTGGAGACAAGGGATCTAGGTTTGGGATTTCCCTTTCAAGAAAGAGCTCAACTGGCAGGCTGCTAATCCGGGGAGAGGAAAGTCCTTCCTTCCTAGGTGATCAGAGTTTTGGCCATCACTAATCTCCTCATTTGGCAGATTGCATGGCACCTGTTGCCCCTTTGAAAGCTACATGACATAACTGGTGTATAGTAGGCAAAAAAATTTCAATTTGATTCATTTTTGCCTATTGAATCAATTTTTCAATTCAATATGATTTGATTCACTTTCTATGATATAGTTTTAAAATTAGTAGGTGAGTTTATTTTGCATCCTCTTCAGCCATCCTCACCCCCATTTGCTGCCGTCAAGTGTAAACAAAGCTAACAGTTAAGTCCTAGCTCGCACTCCCTGTAATACCAGCTCTGGCAGGATACACATTTCAAATCTGACATATTGTAATCACAAAATAGAAAATAAAATTATTTTTCTACTTTTCATTATCTGGCCATTTTATTATTCAATATGTACAATCCACGCCACCACTGGACATTTTATTATTCAAATCATGTTGGTTCACGCTCTGGTTTTTGTTTGTCTTCTATTAACTCACTCGCCAGGATCTCCTGACAATTTAACACTTTCTTCTTTCTCTGTGCTCACCATCCATCTTCCATCTCCGTGCCTTCCCTTTCCTGTCCTCCTCCCTGCAGGTCTAGCGCACACCCCAATGATCCAATCATAAGGAAACATTTCTGAGTGTTCCCTCTTCTCATGTCCTCCTCTGTTGTCTGCCCCCAGCTACCCCTGGCAGCTTGTGAGGAGCAAACACCCTCTCTCTCTTCCCATCTTTGCAGTGCCCCACCCCATGTAGCCAGCACCCTTTTTCTCCTTCCTTCCCTTCAATGGAAGTAAAACCCAGATGTCTCAATCCATCCTCCTTTTTCTGCTGCCATATGGTAACCCTACCCCTCCTGGTAATATCGGTGACCCCCTCCTTCTGCGGGGCAAGCTAAATATCTCCCTATTTACATAAGTAATAATGAACTTATTTGCAAACTCAGAAAACTGACAAGCCTGAAAAGACAATTTGTACTTAAAATATTACCTAAAATCATTATGTATTAAGCCATTTTAAAAGTACAGATGAAAGTAATGCCACCTCTTGTACATTTAAATAAGTTTGATAAAAAGCCACATAAAAATTTCAGAGCCCCCCCCCCCCCGAAATGCTGAACTTTTCTGAGGTCCTTGTAGACTGTGAGGCCCTAAGCAGTAGCTTGTTTAGGTTATAGGTAAATCTGGCACTGCATCTCTGACACATGTTCAAAGCTGGGTACAGAAGTTTGAATAAGATATATTGAATCTGGGTGTAAATGTAATTTTGACCCTTTAAAACAATCTGACAAACAACATTTATACTAGAAATTGTTTTTTTTCCTATGTGCTTCATCGTTTGCATATAAATTGTTCTACAGTTATCTTGCAGGCAGGGGCAAAGATAATTGCATGAAATTGTTTAAACATAATACGTCACTTCAGGAGACAGAGTTTATATAGAACTAGCTGAAGCCCCGGCGTTGCACGGGTATTTAATTATAGCAATAACACTGTAAATGGATTCAAATAAAGATACTTTATAGTGGTGAATGAAATTATTTTTTTACAGCTTTATAAAAAGTACAATATTCAAATTATAATGTGAAATATTTGACAAAATGAATACAATACAACTAACGCAAAATGTGATTATAAACAACATTTTTAGTTTCACCTCCAGGAGCAAGAACATATAAATTCTTGGGTGAAGAGACCCCCAGAACATATCACCCCAGGTAGTGAGGGATCTGCATACCAAGTTTCGTTCAAATCGGTCAAGCCGTTTTTGAATTACAGTGAGAATGGCAGCTTTTTACTTGTTTTCCATTGACATGAATGGGTGAAATCTGATGTTCTGTTTGTAGCTCCGCCCACGTGTGCAGGTGGGCCGAGAGACCCCCAGAACATATCACCCCAGGTAGTTGGAATTACTGTGAGAATGGCAGCTTTTTATATTTTTTTCCATTGACATGAATGGGTGAAATCTGATTATCTGTTTGTAGCTCCGCCCACGTGTGCAGGTGGGCCGCGAGACCCCCAGAAAATATCACCCCAGGTAGTGAGGGATCTGCATACCAAGTTTCGTTCAAATCGGTCAAGCCATTTTTGAAGTACTGTGAGAATGGCAGCTTTTTACTTTTTTTCCATTGACATGAATGGGTGAAATCTGATGTTCTGTTTGTAGCTCCGCCCACGTGTGCAGGTGGGCGAGAGACCCCCAGAACATATCACCCCAGGTAGTTGGAATTACTGTGAGAATGGCAGCTTTTTATATTTTTTCCATTGACATGAATGGGTGAAATCTGATTATCTGTTTGTAGCTCCGCCCACGTGCGCAGGTGGGCCGTGAGACCCCCAGAACATATCACCCCAGGTAGTGAGGGATCTGCATACCAAGTTTCGTTCAAATCGGTCAAGCCGTTTTTGAAGTACTGTGAGAATGGCAGCTTTTTACTTGTTTTCCATTGACATGAATGGGTGAAATCTGATGTTCTGTTTGTAGCTCCGCCCACGTGTGCAGGTGGGCCGAGAGACCCCCAGAACATATCACCCCAGGTAGTTGGAATTACTGTGAGAATGGCAGCTTTTTATATTTTTTCCATTGACATGAATGGGTGAAATCTGATTATCTGTTTGTAGCTCCGCCCACGTGCGCAGGTGGGCCGCGAGACCCCCAGAACATATCACCCCAGGTAGTGAGGGATCTGCATACCAAGTTTCGTTCAAATCGGTCAAGCCATTTTTGAAGTACTGTGAGAATGGCAGCTTTTTACTTTTTTTCCATTGACATGAATGGGTGAAATCTGATGTTCTGTTTGTAGCTCCGCCCACGTGTGCAGGTGGGCCGAGAGACCCCCAGAACATATCACCCCAGGTAGTTGGAATTACTGTGAGAATGGCAGCTTTTTATATTTTTTCCATTGACATGAATGGGTGAAATCTGATTATCTGTTTGTAGCTCCGCCCACGTGCGCAGGTGGGCCGCGAGACCCCCAGAACATATCACCCCAGGTAGTGAGGGATCTGCATACCAAGTTTCGTTCAAATCGGTCAAGCCGTTTTTGAAGTACCGTGAGAATGGCAGCTTTTTACTTATTTTCCATTGACATGAATGGGTGAAATCTGATGTTCTGTTTGTAGCTCCGCCCACGTGTGCAGGTGGGCCGAGAGACCCCCAGAACATATCACCCCAGGTAGTTGGAATTACTGTGAGAATGGCAGCTTTTTATATTTTTTTCCATTGACATGAATGGGTGAAATCTGATTATCTGTTTGTAGCTCCGCCCACGTGCGCAGATGGGCCGCGAGACCCCCAGAACATATCACCCCAGGTAGTGAGGGATCTGCATACCAAGTTTCGTTCAAATCGGTCAAGCCATTTTTGAAGTACTGTGAGAATGGCAGCTTTTTACTTTTTTTCCATTGACATGAATGGGTGAAATCTGATGTTCTGTTTGTAGCTCCGCCCACGTGTGCAGGTGGGCCGAGAGACCCCCAGAACATATCACCCCAGGTAGTTGGAATTACTGTGAGAATGGCAGCTTTTTATATTTTTTCCATTGACATGAATGGGTGAAATCTGATTATCTGTTTGTAGCTCCGCCCACATGCGCAGGTGGGCCGCGAGACCCCCAGAACATATCACCCCAGGTAGTGAGGGATCTGCATACCAAGTTTCGTTCAAATCGGTCAAGCCGTTTTTGAAGTACTGTGAGAATGGCAGCTTTTTACTTGTTTTCCATTGACATGAATGGGTGAAATCTGATGTTCTGTTTGTAGCTCCGCCCACGTGTGCAGGTGGGCCAAGAGACCCCCAGAACATATCACCCCAGGTAGTTGGAATTACTGTGAGAATGGCAGCTTTTTATATTTTTTCCATTGACATGAATGGGTGAAATCTGATTATCTGTTTGTAGCTCCGCCCACGTGCGCAGGTGGGCCGCGAGACCCCCAGAACATATCACCCCAGGTAGTGAGGGATCTGCATACCAAGTTTCGTTCAAATCGGTCAAGCCATTTTTGAAGTACTGTGAGAATGGCAGCTTTTTACTTTTTTTCCATTGACATGAATGGGTGAAATCTGATGTTCTGTTTGTAGCTCCGCCCACGTGTGCAGGTGGGCCGAGAGACCCCCAGAACATATCACCCCAGGTAGTTGGAATTACTGTGAGAATGGCAGCTTTTTATATTTTTTCCATTGACATGAATGGGTGAAATCTGATTTTCTGTTTGTAGCTCCGCCCACGTGTGCAGGAGGGCCGCGAGACCCCCAGAACATATCAGCCCAGCTAGTGAGGGACCTGCATACAAAGTTTCGTTCAAATTGGTCAAGCCGTTTTTGCGTGATCGCGGCACATACACACATACACACATGCATACCTCCGATTTTATATATATAGATTAAGTGGAAACATTCCCAGGTTGTTGATTTACTGGAGAGAAAGAGGCAAAATTATTGGGCAAAATTATTGGACTGTTTATGCTACTTTTTTTTTTGCCTCGAGGATAAATGTGAAATGAACTCATAGAAAATGTGAAAAAAAGAAGTCATAAAACTTTTCTTTTGCTTATGTGTTCTCCAGCAATTTCCATAATTTGAATATCTATTTCTCTCCAAAGAAATGCTGGCCAGCAGTTTAGAATGCCATATTCCGTAAACGGCACCTATATTAGGTGTTGCCCAATGCCCTAATTGCAACCACCTAGTGACACCCAAGTTCAGGATCTGCCCCCAATTTGTATTTTTTAATTGGCTTAACCACTGTGGTAATTGACCCTGCCGGTTTTCAGCCAATCAAAAAAAAAAAAAAAAAAATTAAACAATTTAAGAGTTCAAAGCTGAACTCTTAGGACGTCTAGCAACACCTAAGTGAAGGTGCCCTCCCACTCCTAAGGACACCTATGTTAAAAAGTAGACATGGTTATGGGTGGAGAATAGGCGCGACATAGGCACTGCCAAATTAGGCGAGAGAAAAGCTAGCCTAATGGAGTGGCGCTAATAAGAACTTAAGAATAGCTTTACTGAGTCAGACCAATGGTCCATCAAGCCCAGTAGCCCATTCTCACAGTGTGGCTAATCCAGGTCCCTAGTACCTGGCCAAAACCCAAGGAGTAGTAACATTCCATGCTACCGATCCAGGGCAAGTAGTGGTAGAAAACTGGAACGCTCTGTCATAGGGGAAAACACCCTCCAGGGATTCAGAATGTGCGCAGGTAGGACTAGTCTCAGGGCGCTGATCTTAGACCAGAGGGCCGCCGCATGAGCGGACTGCTGGGCATGATGGACCACTGGTCTGACCCAGCAGCGGCAATTCTTATGTTCTTAAGTAGTGGCTTCCCTCATGTCTTTCTCAATAACAGACTATGGACTTTCCCTCCAGGAACTTGTTCAAACCTTTCTTAAAACCAGCTAAGCTATCCGCTCTTACCACAACCTCTGGCAAGGCATTCCGGAGCGTAACTATTCTCTGAGTGAAAAAATATTTCCTCCTATTGGTTTTAAAAGTATTTCCTGTAACTTCATCGAGTGTCCCCTAGTCCTCGTAATTTTTGACGGAGTGAAAAATCAATCCACTTGTTCCCGTTCTACTCCACTCAGGATTTTGTAGACTTCAATCATATCTCCCCCTCAACCGTCTCTTTTCCAAGCTGAAGGGAAACTGTTTTAGTCTTTCCTCATACGAGAGGAGTTCCAGTGTGGCGCAGTGGTTAAAGCTACAGCCTCAGCACCCCTGAGGTTGTGAGTTCAAACCCACGCTGCTCCTTGTGACCCTGGGCAAGTCACTTAATCCCCCCATTGCCCCAGGTACATTAGATAGATTGTGAGCCCACCAGGACAGACAGGGAAAATGCTTGAGTACCTGAATAAATGCATGTAAACCGTTCTGAACTCCCCTGGGAGAACGGTATAGAAAATTGAATAAATATTATCTTGGTCGTTCTTCTTTGAACCTTTTCTATTTCTGCTATATCTTTCTTGAGATAAGGAGACCAGAACTGAATGCAATACTCCAGATGAGGTCATACCATGGAGCGATACAGGGGCATCTGAAGTATAGGATGCCTAAGTTTGCTTATGCACTGCTAGGTGTAATTCTATAAACTGCGCCTAGCAGTTGATTGACAACCGCACCGAAGAGCAACTACAATGTCGGTGCCACTAGGCACTGTTTATAGAATCCTGCCCCATCTGAATTGTGCATGGAGTAGGGTTACCAGATTTTGGGGAATGAAAATCCGGACTCATGGCCCCACCCCCCAGTTCCACCCCCAGCCCTGCCCCCAGCCCTGCTCCCTTTCCCTCAACCTGTTTACTTGTTGGGAGAGCATCTGCGCATGCACTGGTGCGATGCAATGACATCACACGCCTGCGCACATGCATGTGACATCACCGCATTGCATCCGCACATGGGCAGAGGCCATCCTAGGTAAAGACCTAGAACAATTACTTTCACCCTCCACTTATGAGGAATTTAGGAAACGTCTAAAAACACACCTGTTCTTAAAACATCTTGACAACTGATCCACTTATCTCTTTCCTCTCATTAGCGACCTACTGTCCTTTTGATCACTTTTCTCCTCAACAATGAATTTCCTGTCTAATTACTTCTCTTTCCTCTTCCCCTCTTGAAGTCAGTCAATTTGAACCTTTGCTTAATCTTTTGTAAACTGCATAGAACTTCACGGTATTGCGGTATATAAGCTGTTATTATTATTATCCCAACACTGCTGCTAGCTGGAAGCTTTTCAAAACCGGACAAAGTGCTGGGTTTTGAAAAGCCATCCAGACCCCCAGACATGTCTTCGAATAGGACCACATGTCCAGGGAAATCCGGACGTCTGGTAACCCTCGCATGGAGGAAAGCCGACACGTATTTTTAGCTTTTGTGCTTCTGTGCCGAGTAAAACTGGGGGAGAAAAAAACCTGTTAATTATACATTTCGAAATGTAAATGCAGCTACTGTCTGTTTCCCTCTGAATCAGTTCTGGTATGTTTGTGCTCTTACTGACATCTGCTGAGGGAAAGGGAAAACACAGTGGGGTTCATTTATTTTGGTAATATTTTGAAATATGCAAAAACTAAGAACTCAGATTAATTCATTCAGCACTTGCAATTAAAAACACACACCTAGTTTTTGTAATAAGTAAATTATCTACAGGATTTTCATTCCATCTATACTAAAATATATATGAATCTGCAGCCCAGGTTCAAAATTGCCTTCTTTTTTTTTCAGACAAGTGAGTGATTTTAGCTCAGGTTGGTCACTCAGATTTTAATTTAAAAGCAATGCTACAGCTTTTAATATATATATATATATATAGTAAGATAGCTTTACCATTAAAAAAACCCACACATCCATCTGAGGTTACATAAAATGACATAGTCATCATCTGATTCATCCTCTTCTTCTAAAGATTCCTTGGCATATTTCTCTGCTTCCTCTCTAATGTCTTTTGGGACCATTTCATGTTTTCCTTTAGTAATTGCGCCAACCCAGCTGAGTTCAAGTTCAAAAGCTTTATCTTTCCACTTCATCATGGACAATGTCGATTTACATTAAAGATTCGCTTATTAGAACCTTCTTCATAAAGTTTGGATAAGACTAATTTTTCCACCCCGAAGACAACACCATCTTTACATCGGATGCCAATGGCTGTACTACTCCTCAGCTTTCATGGCATAATCAACTTCAAACACTCTACCTTCTGGAGAGAATGTGGAAGCAGACAGGTCGTACCCAGTACCAATAGAGCTGCTCCTTGTGACCCTGGGCAAGTCACTTAATCTTCCATAGCCCCAGGTACGTTAGATAGATTGTTAGCCCACCGGGACAGAAAGGGAAAATGCTTGAGTACCTGATTGTAAAACCGCTTAGATAAAATATAAAATCCTAATAAAACTTGAAACTTGAACTCATCTTTTTTTGTACTACAGACAAAGCACACCAACTTCCACTTTTCCTTCAAGTCCTCACTACAACCACCAACCAATCCAAAACTGCTTTCCTGATGGAAGACAGAGTTCTAGCAACCAAACTGGGCCAGAGAGAGATGTATGATTTTGCAGGTCACAAAAGCTTCCACTGGGTTAACATAACAATTATCCCGACAGGATGTTAGTGAGCTTCTAGGTCTCTTCTGATGTCTAAAGAAGAGACTAAGGCTTTTCTGAAAGCTCATATTGGATAACACTTAGAGTTAAGGTTTCAGAACTTGTAAAGACCCTGCAAGAAGAACAACGGTTCTGCGCGGAAGCACAATGGTGAATGACCACAGTTGGTCTTCAGAATTAAACCTGGTATGTGCTCTTAGAAACAGAAGGAATGAGTGAGAATAACTAGCACATATAGGAAAAGAAACAACAGAATTTAAGATGGAGGCAAGAACTTGATGCCCTTTGCGAGACACTGGTTTACAGCCAGAGGAAAAGCAGGATTCCAAACTTTATTTTACTCCAGCACGCTAACAGAGCAAATGTTTTTCTGTGACGCACCCACACCCCTGCTAGGCTCCACCCCCAAAGACTCATCCCGCAAAAACCTCGTCTTATTTTCCCTGAGCTCTAGAGGGCTTTTGAGCATGTGCGGACGTCGATGCAATGATGTCACACACATGCATGCATATGCACGACATCATCAAGTCACTTTCCACACATGCTCAAAGTCCCTCCAGACACAGCCCTGAGCTTAGGGAAAACGAGGTTCGTGCAAGGGTGGGGAGGAGGAGAGGTGCCAATGCCGGAAGTTTATGTATATGTTGGTTGCTTCTAGCAGTGTAGATTTCAGAGTCGACCATAGTTCCTCTACATTGTCCATCGTGCTTTGATTTTGCAGCACGTTGTAGACGTAGTAGTCCCCCATGCCCTGAAAGTTAGTTCCTTTAAAATTTGGTACCTTAGTCGACGTATTTGACCTAGTGGTTCCTTTCTTGAACTCAATCAAAACTGGGATGGAGGTTAACAGAGAAAACATAGCAGCTTTAACCTCAGGGATTTTCAATACGTTTCTGAGAAGCATGCAGGCTCAGTGCAATCAAAGGTGCTGCCGTGGCAACAGCTAACAGCTGGTGTCTTCACACGGAGATCTGCTAACAGTGAATCATAGAAACAAACAGGCTGAGTTTCCTGCTCAGCATTTGACTTAGTTTAACCACTGTTCTGTACAGTGGAGAATACAGTCCCTTAGTTTTAAGTTACAGAGGAAAAATTGCAGAAACTTTACAGTCCCAAAAATACCTTATCTTGCAGCACCCACAGTCTGCAAAAAACCCAGCAATGGAAAACATCCAGCAAACTTACGTTTGTTTCAAGCCACTTCCATTTTCTCTGGCCAAGCTTCAGCTGCAGCACTGTTGTCCTCCAGCATCATAGCCTCACCAAGCTCTGAGGAAAAAAACTCTGAAGGCAAGTTACCTTCAGCTTGTTCCTCTGTCATTTACCAATCTGTGCTGTGTACCTCAGCTGACTGGTCTGTGGTAAGCTCAGTTCCACACTGAACTTCCTGTCTCTTTCCCCTTTGATTTCTATTCCACCCTGATTTGAGCTGAGGAAAACCACACCCCCTTGGCTTGTGTAGGGGAAAGGGCTTTCCTTCCTCAGCCTGAGATGTTTCTCAGAGAGAAACTTTCTTTCTGGTTTCTGCTTTACAGACAAAAACAGGGGAAAAAAACCAAAAACTACAGGAACAGGGTAATAGCAGGGCAGAGCTTTACTGCTTTGCCTCAGGTAAGGCAACCCTTTCCTGTTCTTGTCTGTCCTGATATTCTGTGTCAATCTCACCTTCACTGCTCATAGGTTAGTCAGCTAATTTACTGTCATGGGCTCTGACCTGGTCTGCCTTTCTGCACCGGGGTTTGTATGAGTGCCTGAATTTTCCTGTGACAAACCTTGGGATTACAGTAAGGTTTGTCACACCAGCCTGCCTCAGCAATGTTATTTTACGTTGCAAAAAAGTGATCATACATTGTCAAGTCACATTATTATGACAACATGCTAATATTCAGAATAACCACCTCTGGTAGAAGGAATAAAAGCCAGATGCTGTGGGAGTGACTCAATAAGATGCTGAGTGGTTGCAAGAGGTAGCTGGAGCCATGCAGACTGCAGTGCATCCAATAGTTGCTAATGGGTGCATGGTGGTGGATGTAGTCATCAAACATGTTGATTGAAGTAGTCCCAAATGTGCTCGATTGGGTTAATTCTGGGGAATTCGGAGGCCAGGGAAGTAGTTAGAAGTCTTAGTCGCTCTCTGCGAACCACTTGCGAACAATTCTGGTGGTATGACATGTCACATTGTCCTGTTGAAAGATCCCATTGGCCATAGGGAAGACTGTCAACTTATAAGGTTGTAGTTGATCAGCAAAGATAGAGAGATATTATCCATATTGACTGAGAGTGCCTTCCAGAGGTATCGAGGAACTCAGACCATAACACTGCCACCACCAGCTTGTGTACATCCAACAATGGTTGCTGGGTGTTGATGTTCTCAGTGGTTTCATGCCTGACACACCAATGTCCATTCGTATGATGGAGCTCATAACATGACTCTGTCAGTCAGTGCAAGTCCAATGTCAGTACTCCTGTGCAAATTACAAGCCATTTTTTGTGATGAACTTTCGTGAGCATCAGACGGGAGTGATTCCTGGGGATTGGAGGAGAGCGGATGTGGTCCCTATTCATAAAAGTGGTCACAGGGATGAAGCAGGAAACTACAAGCCGGTGAGCCTCACTTCAGTTGTTGGAAAAATAATGGAAGTGTTGCTGAAAGAAAGGATAGTGTATTTCCTTGAATCTAATGGGTTACAGGATCCGAGGCAACATGGCTTTACAAAAGGTAAATCGTGCCAAACGAACCTGATTGAATTTTTTGATTGGGTGACCAGAGAGCTGGATCGAGGACATATGCTAGATGTAATTTATTTGGATTTCAGCAAAGCCTTTGATACAGTTCCTCATAGGAGGCTGTTGAACAAACTTGAAGGGCTGAAGTTAGGACCCAAAGTGGTGAACTGGGTCAGAAACTGGCTGACGGACAGACGCCAGAGGGTGGTGGTTAATGGAAGTCGCTCGAAGGAAGGAAAGGTGACTAGTGGAGTCCCTCAGGGTTCGGTGCTGGGGCCAATCCTGTTCAATATGTATGTAAGTGACATTGCTGAAGGGTTAGAAGGAAAAGTGTGCCTTTTTGCAGATGATACCAAGATTTGTAACAGAGTAGACACCGAAGAGGGAGTGGAAAATATGAAAAAGGATCTGCAAAAGTTAGAGGAATGGTCTAATGCCTGGCAACTAAAATTCAATGCAAAGAAATGCAGAGTAATGCATTTGGGGATTAATAATAGGAAGGAACCGTATATGCTGGGAGGAGAGAAGCTGATATGCACGGACGGGGAGAGGGACCTTGGGGTGATAGTGTCCGAAGATCTAAAGGCGAAAAAACAGTGTGACAAGGCAGTGGCTGCTGCCAGAAGGATTCTGGGCTGTATAAAGAGAGGCGTAGTCAGTAGAAGAAATAAGGTGTTGATGCCCCTGTACAGGTCATTGGTGAGACCCCACTTGGAGTATTGTGTTCAGTTTTGGAGACCGTATCTGGCGAAAGACGTAAGAAGACTTGAGGCGGTCCAGAGGAGGGCGACGAAAATGATAGGAGGCTTGCACCAGAAGACATATGAGGAGAGACTGGAAGCCCTGAATATGTATACCCTAGAGGAAAGGAGAGACAGGGGAGATATGATTCAGACGTTCAAATACTTAAAGGGTATTAACGTAGAACAAAATCTTTTCCAGAGAAAGGAAAATGGTAAAACCAGAGGACATAATTTGAGGTTGAGGGGTGGTAGATTCAGGGGCAATGTTAGGAAATTCTACTTTACGGAGAGGGTGGTGGATGCCTGGAATGTGCTCCCGAGAGAGGTGGTGGAGAGTAAAACTGTGACTGAGTTCAAAGAAGCGTGGGATGAACACAGAAGATTTAGAATCAGAAAATAATATTAAAGATTGAACTAGGCCAGTTACTGGGCAGACTTGTACGGTCTGTGTCTGTGTATGGCCGTTTGGAGGAGGATGGGCAGGGGAGGGCTTCAATGGCTGGGAGGGTGTAGATGGGCTGGACTAAGTCTTAACAGAGATTTCGGCAGTTGGAACCCAAGCACAGTACAGGGTAAAGCTTTGGATTCTCGCCCAGAAATAGCTAAGAAGAAAAAAAAAAAAAAAATTTTAAATTGAATCAGGTTGGGCAGACTGGATGGACCATTCGGGTCTTTATCTGCCGTCATCTACTATGTTACTATGTTACCTATTCACAACAGGGTTTGCTGCACAGTCATTTTGGACACACATCTGGAAAGCCCATGGATCATTTAGACGGTGAGTTGCTCCACAGTAACATGCTGATCAGCCTGTACCAACCTGCACAGCCAATGTTCACCTCTCACAATGATGACTTGTGCTGTCCCACAGTTACCATTTTGGGTCATCAAAAAGGTTCCATTTGTTTACTCATGCTACACAACCACAGCAATCCATGAACAGTCCACACACTCCACTGTTTCTGAAATACTACCGCCCTTGGCCTGGTAGCCAATGATCATGCCTTATACAATATCTGATAAAGCATGCTTTTTCCCCATGACAGCCATGGTTGCTATATTGCCTGGGAGAGGTCTGTGGGATCTCTTAGAGAGAGGAAGAGATAATGGTTACTGCGGATGGGTAGACTGGATGGGCCATTTGGCCTTTATCTGCCATCATGTTTCTATGTAACTTGACATCACACCTTATATATCCATGAAGTCTGCACGAGGCATGTGCATTCATTGGCTATGTGTCAGAGGTAGGTAGTGGTCATAATAATGTGACTCTACTGTGTATATCCCTCGTTATTGTATGATTTTCATTGGCTTCCTGTTTCATGGAAACATTCTACAATGCAAGGCTTCCCAAGCTATGGGTCATCTCTCCCCTCAATCTTTCTGCTCCAAGCTCATTTCTTTAACCTTTCCTTATAGGAGAGTCGTTCCATCCCTTTGTTCATTTTAGTTGCCCTTCTTTGTACCTCTCCAAGATCCATATATCTTTTTGAGATGCAGGGAGCAGAACTGCACTCAATACTCAAGGTGTGGTCTCACTGCCCCATACAGCGATACAAAGGCATGCAGATATTCTTTGGTTTATTCTGTATTTCTTTCCTAATAATTCCAATCATTTTGTTTGCTTTTTTGGCCATTGCCACAAACTGAGCCAAAGATTTCAACATATTATCCATGATGGGACCTAAATCCTTTTTTCCTCAGTGGTGACTCAATGTGGATCCTAGCTATAATCTGAATTATTCTTCCTAATTTGCATCACTTTGCACTCATGCACATTAAATTTCTTCTGACATCTGGATGCCCAGTCTTCCAGCCTCACAAAGTCCTCCAGCAATTTCACACAGTTAGCATGTGATGTAACAACTTTGAATGGTTTTGTTTCAACTGCAATATTGATCATCTCACTCATTGCTCCTATTTACAGATCATTTATAAATATGTTTTTAAAAAGCATCAGTCCCAGAACTCTACTATTCATGTTCCTCCATTGAAAGAATTGTCCATTTAAGTATGAAGAAATGCATTCGGAGTCCAAGAAAATGTGACAGAAAGATGCAGAAATATTTCCCACCATGCTGTCCACCATAAGTCTGGTTTAAAGCAATTTCCAAGCATATCCCATGAACTCCAAAGGGAAGCTCTCTTTGGTACACTGCAAGTATTAAGGCAAGCAGCAGTAGCAAATTTGAAAGACAGATTATTGGCTTTGGACACCAATTTATATAACTGAAAGGAGAATTTAGAATTGAACCTGGCATATGTTGGATTGTTTGTAGGCTTAAGAAGTATTGTGTGATTTTATGTTTGCTATGTTTTTGTTATTTTTATTGTGTATGTTTTAAGAACATAAGAATTGCCGCTGCTGGGTCAGACCAGTGGTCCATCATGCCAAGCAGTCCGCTCAAGCGGCGGCCCTCTGGTCAAAGACCAGCACCCTGACACTAGCCCTTCCTGAGTACGTTCTGGTTCAGCAGGAACTTTTCTGGAGGGTACTTTCCCCTATGACAAACTCCGGAAGAGCGTTCCAGTTTTCTACCACTCTCTGGGTAAAGAAGAACTTCCTTATGTTTGTACAGAATCTATCCCTTTTCAATTTTAGAGAGTGCCCTCTTGTTCTCCCTACCTTGGAGAGAGTGAACAATCTGTCTTTTTCTGCTAAGTCTATTCCCTTCAGTATTTTGACTGTTTCGATCATGTCCCCTCTCAATCTCCTCTGTTTGAGGGAGAAGAGGCCCAGTTTCTCTAATCTTTCACTGTACGGCAGCTCCTCCATCTCCTTAACCATCTTAGTTGCTCTTCTCTGGACCCTTTCGAGTAGTACCGTGTCCTTCTTCATTCATTATTTATTATTTATTTCTAGACCGCCTATAACTAAGTGGTTAATAATAAAAATATTCATAATAGTTCATGGACAATACAGTTATAAAATGCCTTCAGTTACATCACAATCACATAATAACTTAATCCACTTAAGTTACATCAAAAGCTCAACAAATTTACATAATATCCATCCCCACTAAATAAGGTGCAGTAATCACAATTAAAAGGTTCTTATCAAATATACTTACTAGCAAAGTTTCAGAGGAAAGCCTCCACATACAGTTGTGTCCTCAACATATTTCTAAACTGTAAATGGTCAAAAACAGGTCCTCAAAATGCCAGGGAGGGAATTCTATAATTTTAGCCCCGCCACGGACAACATTGTTGTGCTGGATTTAGCATACCAAATAGTTTTCTCGTTAATGTTATAATTGTAATCTGCTGCATATTGTCAAGATCTTGCAGATTAGAAGCATTTTAAATAAATAAACCCTGCTTTAGGAGTGAAGTTCATTACGAGGGCAGGGAAGGGGATAGAACTTCTATACTGCCTCTTTGTGGTTACACATTCAAAGTGGTTTACATATATACATGTACTTATTATATACCTGGGCAATAGAGAATTAAGGGACTTGCCCAGAGTCACAAGGAGCAGTGCTGGGATTGATCTCACAACCTCAGGGTGCTTTGGAAGCAGCTCTAACACTAGGCCACTCCTCACCTCCATTATGATATGCACAAAACTAACCTGTTTGGCAACACCGCCCCTGAGAAAAGAGGGCCAACAGAGAAAACAACACAAAATTTGGCTTCAAAGCTGGTGAATTGTTGTCCATCTCGGAGGGTGAAAAAATAAAATACATGTAATCCCTTTACATAAAATCTATACCAAATTCAATACAAAAAAAAAAATCCAACACTATACTGGAAATATAGTAGGAAGGAAAAAAAAGCTTGCATACAGGCTGCACATCACCCAAGATAAAATAAAAAGGTGCCTTCCATTAGTTTAAACCAGGGGTGTCAAATGTCGGTCCTCGAGGGCCACAATCCATTTGGGTTTTCAGGATTTCCCCAATGAATATGCATGAGATCTATTAGCATACAATGAAAGCATATTCACTGGGGAAATCCTGAAAACCCGACTGGATTACGGCCCTCGAGGACCAACATTTGACACCCCTGGTTTAAACTCTAGGGATAAAAATGGTGGTAGCAACATAACAAACCCTTCAGGAGAATAGAACATCCTGATGCATCAGTTAGGCAAGGTGAACTTGTTCACAGAATCGCTGTAGCAGGAGATAAACTACAGAAACTAATGAAAAGCAAGAGGACTAAAAATAGTTAAGCAGACTCTAACAGATAAAAAGGAGATGAAGTACTATGGTGGCTTGGGATATTCACATGCAAAGTTCACCCAGTTGGAGACGTTAACCCAAAGGCAAGAAAGAAAAGCAGGTCTTCAGCTTTCAGAATCCCCACTGACCAAGGAGCTGTAGTAAGCATTGGGCTAGCTGAGTTCCAAGGCTCTGCGAAAGACAAGTGCTGGCTTATACAAAGCCGTGGTAGAGGTTTCTACCACAGGCTAGTGAGGTAAATACTACGATGCTCATTGGAGCATTTCCGTCGCCAGCCTGAAGTATAGTGCTGAAAGGTGTATGCAGTGCTGTACATTTAAGTCAGTAGACAGTCCCTTCTCAGAAGGGCTTACAATCTAAATTGGACAGACAGACAGCTGCTAAAGACTGGGGCAGACGGAAGTAAGAAAAGGTAGGTTGAAAGAGGAAATGGAAAGAAAAGCAGTAGCATAAATGTTGTACTGAGGGAAAAAAGAGAGAGTATGGGGAGACAAGTGAAAATAAAGACCGAGACCATTTTCAAGTATAACACTGAACAATGGTACACATGAAATGTGACCTTTCTGAAAGCTGTCTGGTTTCATTAAAACTGGAAGTTATAATGCCACCATTCAGTTAAAACAAACATGACATTGGATATTTCCGCAAGGACTTCCAAAAGTCAGGTCCAGAAAACAACCTTTTTCGAAATCGCAAGACGTCTTTTTTTTTTTTTTTTAATCTGATTGCGTTATGATTTGAGAGTAAATGCAACTTCCCAGGACTAATTAGAAGTTCTTATTATAAGTATTGTTATATTTGTATACTTTTAGGCTTGCTGTTATTTGTGTTGGGGTTTGTTGGTTTTTTTTGTTTTGGATTTGTGTGTTTACTTCTTTAAAATTTCAATAAATTATTTATGAAAAAAAAAAAAAAGACCTATCTAGATATTCTAGCCCTTAGGACATCTATCTTTTTTGGCCATTTTTGAAAATCAATATGACCAAAACAGGTCCATTTGGATGTGGGAGGGGCTAGCATTTTAATGGACTGGCCATACAGACATGTGAACAGAGCATTGGGGCACCTTAGGGAGTACTGCTGTGAACTAGAGAATGACACAGGGACAAATTTTTCCCCATCCCTGCAAGAGCTTAATTTCCCCGTGAGTTTTGTCGCCGTCCTTGTCCCTGCCCCATTCCAGTAAGTTCTGCCTTAACCACACAAGCCTTGAACACTCATGATTTTAAAGTCTTTGAGGCTTGTGCCGATGACAGAGCTTGCAGGAATGGGGCAGGGACAGGAAAAAAACTCACGGGGATGGGAAAATGAGTTCCCGCGGGGACGGGGAAAAATTTGTCCCCATGTCATTCTCTACTGTGAACTTTACATAAAGGGTGTTAGATACACATTATCATAACCCGCTTATAGCCCTCCAAAACCTACTATACCCACCTGTCTACTACTTCAATAGCCCTTATGGCTACTGGTGTCACCTATTGTCCCAGTACAGGTGGGACTGTATATGGGAGTACAATAGATTTTGGGTGAGTTTTGGCGGGCTCGCACTTTCCACCATAAATGTAGTGGGTAGGGTGGGATATGAACCTGGATCCCCCCTCTCTATGGTTCACTACACCACCCACCAGGCTACTCCAGACAACTACTTGCTGAGCTACTAGGATTTCCCATAATATCTGCAGCTGTCATAAAGGCTGGTATGTACTGTTTCTTTCACATCTTTGGGGGATTGGAGGTGTCAGTGACCACTGGGGGAGTGTGCGTGTGAGGGGTAATGTCTTCATGCATCCAGTGGTTATCTGGTCAGTTTGGCTACCCTTTTGATCCTAAGACCAGCCTAATCTCACCCAAAACACACTTCTAACATGCCCCCTTAAGAATTAGACATGTTGGAGGGAAAAATGACATCTTAAAAGTCACTTTCAAAAATTGGCACTTGGACATTTTGGTGATTAAAATGTCTAATTGCCACTTTATGCCATTTTGGGATGTCTTTCTGTTTTGAAAATGAGCCCCATATAGTCCAATGAGATCTGATCTGAGATCATACTATCCAAGCTCATAGGATTACTGCTTTGAATTTTAAAAAATGTCTCATGCCATATGTCCTATCCAAACTGTTCATCCATATCATCTATTAGGGAAAGGGAATGGGGACTTGTATACTCCCTTTTTGCTCCTTTGGCATTTCAAAGCCGACATTCAAAGTGGTGGGCACTGGAAGATTAAGTGACTTGCTCAGGAACAGCACTGGGAGATCTCACAACCTCTGGGTGCAGAGTCAGCAGCTCAACTAGTAAGCCACAATCCTTCCATTCTCAAAAGATTCTCCATGCTTGGCCCAAGCTGTCTTGAATTCAGATACAATCTTCATCTCTTCTGGAAACTGTTCCATGCATCCACTACCCTTTCCATAAAGGTTTTCCTTAGATTACTCCTCAGTCCCCTTTTAATTTTATCTTATGCCCTCTTATTCCAGAATTTCCTTTCAATTGAAAGAGACTCACCTCCTGTGCATTAATGCCATGGAGATAATTAAATGTTTCTATCATATCTTCTTTCTTGTCTTTCTTCTAAAGTATACATATTGAGGTCTGTAAGTCTGTCCTCATACACTCTATGGATGGAGACCACTGACTATTTTAGTAACTGCCCTCTGGACCAACCTGCTTATATCTTTTTGAAGGTACAGTCTTCAGAATTGTACACATTACTCTAAATGGGGCCTCACCAGACTCTTAGACAGAGGCACTATCACCTCCTTTTCCTGCTGGTTATTCCTTTTCTATGTACCCAAGCATCCTTCTGGCTTTTACCATTGTCTCTTCTACCTGTTTGAACACCTTAAGATCATCGGACATGATCATGTCCAAGTTCCATTTTTCTTCATTTACAGAAGTACTTCATCCCCCTACTGAAAGAGTTACGCTGGCTCCTGATTGAAAGCTGGGTGAAATTCAAGAGCATGTTGCTGACACACAAAATCATTCATCTTTCAGAATTGCAATATCTAGCAAACAGAATCGACAATCATAAACCAACTCGTGCCCTATGCTCGAGCCTAGAATACCTATTGGAAATACCCTCCTTCAGAGACATCAAATACAAAAGCGTCAGGAAAAGAATGTTCTTGGTGATGGCCCCAATGTGGTGGAACGCCCTTCCGAGGAAATTAAAACTAGAAAAGGACACCAAAAAGTTCAAGAAAGGAATAAAGATGATACTCTTCGCAGAACACTTTAGCAAATAAAGAAAGAAGAATATATGACATACAGAAACTATAATAATATTCCCTGCCAGGCTTTGTACATTGTAGCCGACAACAGAGCCTTCCAACGGGACTCCTCAGTGCCCCTAGTGGCTACAGCTAAAATTGCACTGGCATGTGACCCAGTATGGAGTCACCCTGCAGCAACTGCATTAATATGAGTAAAACAAAAACAGTCCCAGGTTCGGTTTGTAAAGAAAATTTAATGTCAGAATGAAACAGAATGGCAAAGTCACAGGTTCGGTTTCTAAAGAAAATGTAATGTCAGAATGAAACAGAAAGGCAAAATCCCAAAATCAATGTAACTTGCAAAACACAACAGAGTTCAGGATTTCTCCTCACAAATGCCAATAATCTTCTCTGTGATTTTATTCTCCACAGAGCTTCTTGCAATAAGGCTTTCAAAGCCTTCTCCTAGCAGGTTTCCAGAAAGTTCAGTTCCCTGCTATGATACACCAATATTCAATCAGTCTTAAATAGCAAAGCCTCCAGCTTATCTTATAGCACTATTGGGTCTAGGGGAGTGCCTCAAGTTTGCCTGACAAAAAGCTCAAAAACAGCTTACAAAATCCCTCCCAGTTGTTGGCAAACTTCTCCCCACAAAAGCACTCCCAGCTTAACAAAATGTGCAGATAATCAAAATAGAAAAACAATCCCACAGTTCAGGAAGTCCCTGCAACTGACTGGAAAAAAAATCTAACCTCAGCCAGAATAGCCAACAGAAGAAAAAACTCACAGTTTTTTGCTCAATCCTTGTAAATGGATGCCAAGCCTACTTCCATTGGCTCAGGGGCTACCCACAAATCCTCCAGGACTAGCTCTCCTTACAACTCCATTGGCATCTCCTGGTCTGCTTCCAGCAACTCTGAAGTGGGCTTAGCTTCTTCCACTTCCATTGGATCATAGGTATTAGCTCTGCTTGAGGCAGAAAGCTCTTCTTTAGGGGGGGGGGGGGGGGAGCCCTGAGCTCCCTCCTAACTTGCCTAGCAGTTTGCTAACCTCCACTGGCTTTTCAAGAGGAGAGCCACGCCCTGCTCTGACTGAGCCTGGGCTTCTCTCTGACTCCTCTGGTGGACACTAGGGAAATAGCCTTCCTCACTATCCCTGGAAGAAGGTTTAAAACTTATGTCCCTAGCCCTGCCGTGTGAATGGTAGTGTTTGTAATGGTTTTCCTCAAACCCCCCCCCCCCCCATTCTGGGTTTTTGTCATCTTCAGTAGGACCAGCTTGGTGCTGGAAGCTGGTCTTGGCAACCCCCTTTTTAGGCCTCTTTCCACCCTTTCTGCCCACTCTCACAGGGGCCACATCAGTCCCAGTGCCTGACTGGTCACAACATAGATGGAATAGATAGTAAGATATACATATATTTAACTCATGCATTATAACACCTTTACTGAAGCTCATACAATTGCTCTGAATTGACTCCCCAGTCATTAGTAGTGGTACAGAAGCTTCCAAAAGCATAAACATATTGTACCACTCTCTCAGGTTTTTGCAATCCAAATGCAATGACCCTGCATTTTTTTTTAGCGTTAAATCTTAGTTGCCAATTTGTGGATCATTTTTCAAGCTTTGCTAAATCTTTCCTTGTGCTATTCACACCATCAGAGGATCTACCTATTTCAGCGTTTGGTGTTGTGCATAAAAATTCAAACCTTACCAGGCAGCTCTTCAACAGTATCACTAACAAATATGTTAAAAAGAACTAGACCAAGGACCAGTCCCTGTGGCACACCACTAATAACATCCTTTTCCTCAGAGTGAACTCCCTTTCTATTTCTGTCTCCTTTCACTTAACCAGTTTCTAACCTAGTCAGTCACTTTAGGGCCCATACCAAGGGCACTCATTTTAATCAGTCATCTAAGATCTGCTTGAACTAGCTTCTTTTAGCTTTGCCCACTGCTGTTCTACTTTCCCCAGCTATTCCCATCCAGCTAACAATTTCTTGAACTATTCTCCCATCTTGAGCAAGTTGTTCTGTAGAAGTGTTGCGCCTATAATTTTGAATAAACTCTCTCAATGGGTCTTAATATTGAACCATACCATCCAGTGATCACCAGATGCCAAACAATTATTCACTATGACATCAGAAACACTCTCCCCATTCATAAGCACCAGGTCTAGTATAGTCCCATCTTGAGTGGGTTCCATTACCACTGCCTCAGCTGCTTTCTTAGATTGTAAGTTTACCGAGAAAGGGCCTCATTGTACCTCTATGTAATTTGTAGTAACGTGTCCTAGTTTAGAGTGCTATACAAATACTGAGACAGAACACAATTCACAACTGAAGTCACATTCATTTTAACTTTTTTTTTAAATTACCATTAGTGTGATAATAACTACACGCTAATCTCCCCTACTGTATACATTCAGTTTTACTAATACAGTAGAACAGGGGTGCCCAATGCGTCGATCATGATCGACAGGTCGCTCGCTCAGGTGACCCCAGTCAATCGCAGAGTGGGTTCCCTTCTTCCCTTCTCTTTTTTCCCCTCCTGACTGGCCTGCTCCTGAATTCTGCTGCTGCCTCCGCTGCTCAACATTTAAAAAAAAAAACCGGCTTGGAGAACTTATGCTCCAGGGACAAACGTGTGCTTGTAACGGCTTCCCTTCGCTTCCCTCTGAAACCGGAAGTTATGTCCGGGGGGGAGGGGGAGAGAAGGGAAGCCGGCACGCACATGTTAGA
Organism: Geotrypetes seraphini; assembly: GCF_902459505.1. Classification (NCBI taxonomy): domain Eukaryota; kingdom Metazoa; phylum Chordata; class Amphibia; order Gymnophiona; family Dermophiidae; genus Geotrypetes; species Geotrypetes seraphini. The sequence goes on from NC_047097.1 coordinate 47,401,405, forward strand.
GCCCCGTTCGCGGGCTAAAGCGGGAGACAGGTCAATGAAGCTTGCGATTTGCTCTTCTTTCCTGCCTACTTTCTGTTTCCTCAAAGGCAGGACCCGGCAGCATTTTTTCCAATAGGTCGATCTTGGGCCATCAGCCTTACTCTCCCCGACGTCAATTCTACCGTCGGAGAGGAAGTTCTGGCCAGCGGAACTTCCTCTCCGACGGCAAAATTGACGTCGGGGAGAGGAATGCTGGTGGGCCCGAAGCAGGGAGAGCTTGGCCGGCGGTGGGCGGCTTTGGGGGCCTGTTATCCAATAGCAGCGGCAGTGGCAGTGGCTTGGGGGAGGGCAGGGAGGGAGAAAGAGGGCAGGCAGGGAGACAAAAGGAAAGAAGAGAAACAGAAAAAATGAAAGGGGACATGAAGAAAGAAAGAGAGGGCAGCGAGAGAGGAAAAAAACGTTAGGTGGGGGGAAATGAGGTCAGGAGGAGAGGAAGCATACAGGCTAAAAGAAGGGAAGAAAGATTGGAAGCACAGTCAGAAGAAGAAAGTGCAACCAGAGACTCATGAAATCACCAGACAAGGTAGGAAAAATTATTTTATTTTAAATTTAGTGATCAAAATGTGTCTGACTTTATATCTGCTCTCTATATTTTACAATATGGTCCCCTTTTACTAAACCGCAATAGAGGTTTTTAGCGCAGAGAGCTTATGAGCGTCGAGAGCAGCGCTGGGCATTCAGCGCAGCTCCCTGCGCTAAAAACTGCTGTCGTGGTTTAGTAAAAAGGGAGGGGGTATTTGTCTATTTTTGTATGGTTGTTACTGAGGTGACAGTGCATAGAGTCATCTGCTTTGACCTCTTTGAAAAAACCCCGGAATAGGAATGATAATTAACAATTGTATGCGTACAGTGTGCGTTGTGTTTTTTTAAAATTTTATTGTTGGTAGATCATTTTGACTTGGTCATTTTAAAAGTAGCTCGCAAGCCCAAAAAGTGTGGGCACCCCTGCAGTAGAACTTTGGATTGCAAGTAACTTGGTTTGCAAGTGTTTTGCAAGACAAGCAAAACATTTTATTAAATTTTAACTTGATATACAAGCAAGGTCTTGCAATACAAGTATATACAGTATACACACATCACATCATCACAATTGAGCCTATGGTTCTTCTCTCTCTCTCTTTCTCTGACACTGCAGGAGTGTAGTGACTGTTCTAAACAAGCAAGGTTTTGCAATATGGGTACATACAGTATTTTGTATTAAAGTTTTTGGATTGTGGAATTTCCATTATTTCTTATGGGGAAATTCGCTTTGATATACGAGTGGTTTTGGATTGCAAGCATGTTTTCAGTGTACTTTTGTATTAAAGTTTTTGGGTTATGAACAAATTGTCTGAGTTTCCATTATTTCCTATGGGGAAATTCACTTTGATATACGAGTGCTTTGGATTACAAGCATACTTCTGGAACGAATTATGCTCGCAAACCCAGGTTTTACTGTATTTGGAAATTGTATGTCTTGAGTTAAAGGGTTTCCTCCCAATCTTGTCCATGGGATTTGTGAAATCAAGCACGATGAATTAAATTTTGGGGTACTCAACAGACACAGTTTTCCTAAAAACAGAAAAGTGTTATCATTTATAGGTATAACGTGAAATTACACATTTCACAATATATTCATGGCTTTCAGAAGGCCTCTTGGGAAATAAAGTTTATTTGATATCTAGATTAGTAGAATTAAGTTAAAATTACTTTTCCACAAAAAGCATGAAGATGTTTTACAATAATGAAGTTTTGGAAACCATAAAAAGAAATTCTAGTCTTGAATGATTAACTGTACAAAATGTCTAAAACTAAAATAATTGAAAACAGGATTTTGAGTTAGTTCATTTAGACTATACTGAAATATTTATTATTGCAAGCCAAAAGATCTGTCTGGGTTTTGTCAGTGGAAACGTCTCAGCTCAGTGTCCAGATGTTTATTTAAGTTGCTCCCACATAGTTCTTATGTCAATTACTAGAGGTTATCAGAGATCATCACCGTGTATCTTCCTTGACTAATATTCTCATTTCTCCTGAATCTTTGATGTTTTCTTTCATTAAAATTCCTAGCTCAGCTCCACAAAAATCTGCTACACCAGTAACAACTCAGGCCTCAGACTTGATTTACACAAGGACGCTTACAATCTCCAGCCCGTATTTTTGTGGTGAGAGAACTCTACATTTTTGAAACACCTAAAACTCAATCATATGGAACTAGGCATGAGGCCACATAATATAAAAATCAGTACCACCATAAGCAGACTTCAGGAACTTATAAGCCTCTTTTTGTAGAGAAAAGACCATTATGACACATTTCATTACTTTGATCCTACTGATGGTTGTGGTAATACAATTCAGAATAGTACCATATATACTCGAATATATGTTGATCCTCCCATTTTCCCCCCCAAAAGGAGGAAAATTTGTTGACTCAAATATAAGACAGAGGCTTAATATTCAAGTGCCATGCCCTGCCAAGTTCTGCACCTGCCTCCCTGCCCTGCAAGGCTCTGCGCCAAGACCCCTTCCCTCCCTCCCTGCCTGGCTCTGAACCCAGCCCCTTCCCTACCAGGCTTTGCAGCTATCCCCCTCACTGCCAGGCTCTGCACCCTCTTCCCCCTCTGGTGGTCTAATGGTAGGCCAAGACAGGAGGGATCCCTCCAGTCTTCCATCCCAGTCGATTCTAACAATTTTTTTTTACACCCTCCCCATGCATACCTTTTCTCGCATCCCTGGTGGTCCAGCAGTATATGGACAGGAGCAAGCTTTCTGTGCTCCTACCCCACGCTGAGCCTCTCCCTCAGATCTCGTGGCCAGTGGCACACCCAGCCGGCATGCAGGAGTGAGCTTTTCGAGTTCCCGCCCAGCCTTGCACCACTCCCTGAATGGCTACCGCCAATTCTCATGAGTCCTCTGAGAACTGATGGCAGCCATTCAGAGTGCGGTGCAAGGCCAGGTGGGAGATCAAAAAGCTCACTGTGTGCCAGCTGGGTGCGCCACTTGCTGCAAGATACGAGGGAGGGGCTCAGCACAGGGCAGGAGCGCGGAAAGCTCACTCCTGCCCATATACCGCTGGACCACCAGGGATGCAAAGAAAGGTGCATGGGGGGGGGGGGAGGGGGTGTAAAAAAATTGTTAGAATTGGCAGTACGGGTGACAGTGATCCTCTGTGCATGTCCCGTTCCTTTTAGAATTTCTTCACCTTTGTCTCTATCACCTTCTTCAGGGAAGCAGCCCAAACATTTCCCACCCTTTCTGTGAAAATGTTTTATGGTGTTGCTCCAGAATTTACCTGCCTATAGCTTCATATCATGTCTTCCATAGACTGTCCTAACTTGTCCATTTAGCCAGTTAGAAGACTGAATACTGCCACTAACCAGTTACATTATGGCTCCGCCCCCCAGACCTCCCTAGCACTTATTGCTCAAGTACCACTGAATATTGCTGGAGGAACAACTCAGTGGGTTAACTGCCTGTTCCTTGTTACACTGTCTAACTTGGATTTGGGGACTCTTTCTCTATCTCTACCATCACACTTTTAATGTATCTCTGGGGCCTTTCTTTATCGTTATTTATTTTAAAAATTTATAGCCCACTACATCCAATAGTTCTGTGCAGGATACAAGAAAGCAATCTCACTATGCATTGGTACAACAATACTGGATGTATGCAATGATGTGCCTTAATGATATTCTGGTACAATATATCCCTGCATCAGAGACTACAATCTAAGCTAGTACTGGAAGCAATGGAAGATTAAGAGACTTGCCCAAGATCACAGGAAATGTCAGTGGAGGAAGCGGGATTTGAACCCCAGCTTCATTGATTCTCAGCCCATGGTTCTAACCAGTCATTTCCTGTCTCTTCATTTCCTAATCTATTTCCATATTCAGCGCAAACGTCTTACTCATCTATGAGTACTTTCATTGTCCAGTTCCTTATTACCTCATCTCCCTAAGCCCCTTCTCAGCTCAGCTCCTCAGGTAAGCTATTTTTAGCTGCATCCTTCTCCACCACCAGCTCCATACAGCTGAAATAAAATTCCCAAGTCAGTGTGATGCACCTGCCCTAGCCTTATTCAAATCCAGGCTAAAAGCCACCTTATTAAGCTGCTTATAATTCTTAACCTCTTGTTCTTCTGTCGATACTCCTTGATCTATTGTTTGTTTGTCTTGACTAGATTACAAACTCAGTGGAATCTCTTTTATGTGTACAGTGCTGCGTACAGCTGCAGGGCTATAGAAATTAGTAAAAGTACGTGCAAGCCCACCCTAACTGAATAGCAGGGGTAATCATCTTCACCACCTAGGTAACCGACGATAAATCTTGATATTAAACAAATAATGTTTTGCATTGTTTTTGATGTGTTTTAATGTTTGCTATTTTGTGTGGCTGTTTGCTGTGATTGGGTGCTTGTGGATGATTATCAATTTATGTTTATTTATGCGTTTTAATTATACACCACCTAGGTTTTGTATTACAGAATATACTCCCCCCCCCATTACAAAGCCTCGCTAGTGTTTTTAGCACCAGCCACAGCAGTAATAGCTCACTCATCAGAGCTGTTACCGTGGCGCCAAGTGCTAAAAACACTAGTGTGGCTTTGTCAAGGAGGGGGATAGGTATGTTTATAAACCATTGTGAAACAGTCAAAGTGGATTCATATATTAAAGATTCATCTCATCTTAGAGCAACTAAATAATGTGTCGGAGACAGCGTTGTTGGTGACACTGGATGCTGCCTCGCTCTACACAATGATACCTCAACATAAAGTGTTAAAAATTATAGATCATCTAAAAAAATAGGATAGGTGAACCACACATCACTACCCCTTTTTTGATTCAGTTGGCCGAGTTAGTGATTACTAAAAATTACTCTTGGTTTTCTGGAGATTATTTTTTTACAAACACAAGGAGTGGCAATGGGAGCCACTCTGCCTCCATCAGTAGCCACACTGTATGTGGTGCACTTTGAGACTACACTTTGAAAAATCCCAGTGTGTAACAAAATCATAATTTATTTCTGTGTATGTGAAACCTCCGTGTGTGTCATACACTGTGAACATCATAACCTGAATTGAATTAAATTAAATAAAATGAAACTTATCTGTGTGTGGTGTGAATAAATCACTCTCTGTGAGGCGGTCAGCAGGTCCCACCAACCTCGGCAATACCAGGTTTGCTCTCCTAGATCCAGCAATTACATGTAACCAAGTGTGCTGCAACCCCTCGGGACCTGCAGTTCAGCTGTTGTCTCGTATTTCCATTTCTTTTGTATGCAGTAACTCTTGATTTAGTTTATTGCAATATAGTAGCAGGTACATTTCAAAATTAAGAAAAAATAAAAGGGGAGACCTGTGGTGCTCAATCTTTTTATTCACTGAAGACCCAACATGTATGTGTTTCAGCTGTGAGGACTGCCTCAGGAATCTTTTCCGCAATGTAGAATACCGTTTTGTAATTGTCCTCTTATAATGCAAAAACAAAATCTGAAATAACGATGAGTGAATCAATGAAGATGACTTTAAAAAACCTTTTTCTCAATGTCAAATACTGTTTTATTAATTGTCCACTTTCAATCCAGTGAAGACAAAAAACCCTTCATGCACACAGGCCCTGATTCTCCAAAAGTGCGTCCCGAGTTTAGGCAGCTGTAGGCGTCCTACAGCTGTCTAATCAGCCAATCGGGATGTACTTTTTTTAAAAAAAATGCTCCCCAGGCAGGCCTGAAGGCGCCTCCGGGAGCCTAGAGAGACCCGCAAGACGCCTAAGCTCACCTAAGGGCCTTAGGCGAACCTAGGTGGCGCTACGCGTCTCCCTAGTAGAGGAAGAAACCTTAAAATGTAGGCCAGCAAAATGCTGGTCTACATTATAAGTAGACGCAGCCGCTATACTTATACAGACCTTAGACTTAGTGGGGATGGGCGGACCCGCTATGCCTAAGGCCTGATTGGTCCAGGCTTCTAGAGCCTGGGCCAATCAGGCCTTAGGCTTCGGCGAGATGGGCCGGGAAGGGGCGAGCCCGCCTCATTTCGACCAGGCGGGCTACAGGCTGGACGGGCAAGAACCGTCTGGCCTGAAGAACAGGTTAGTTTGGAGGTTGTTAGCGCCGGGGGGGGGGGGGTTGGGGGTGTGCGTCTTCGGGCAGGAGGGATTGGACACCCACCTGCCAGCAATCGGTAGTGTCGGGGTGGGAGGGAGATCGGTAATGTCGGGGGGGGAGGTCCATAGTGTCAGAGGGGGAGGCATCCGATCGGACAGGCCGCGGCCCGCTAGTGTAGGCCGATTCTGAATAGGACGCCTCTCCCAAGCGTCCTATACAGAATCAGGGCCTCGGTGTCTTGCGGGCCTCGCCTTCAATATAGGCGGCCTGCCTGGGGAGCATTTTTTTTAAAAAAAACGTGCATCCCGATTGGCTGATTAGACAGCTGTAGGACGCCTACAGCTGCCTAAAATCGGGACACACTTTTGGAGAATCAGGGCCACAGTGCCTTTGTTTTTCTATTTTATTTGAAAATCTTTTAAATTTTATTTAAAGACAAAATCACAGTATTCAACCAAGAAACATTTCCAAGAACACCCAACCCAATTCCAACCCCCACCCTTGCAGCACCATCCGCCCACCCACCTCCCCATCCTGCAAAGAAAACAAAAGATAAAGGCAACCCCAGCACCAGTCCAGAAAATGCAAAACAAAAAAATCATAAAGCATTCAAAATCAGGGTACGACCTCTCTGAGTCAAGGCATTCAAATAAGGAGTCCACATCTGTACAAAAGCTTTATGGTGCTACAGCACTCGCCTCCCACTGCAGAAGAGTATGTAATTTGTTTCTCCAATACCACACAGAGGGAGGTTGATCAGAAAGCCAATGGTTCATAATACATTTTTTCCCCACCACATAACATTTGCTCAAAAAAACGTTCTCGAGCAGGATACATATTGAACAAAGTAAAATGCCAAAATAACATACCAGGGGCCGAAAAAGAAACAGCAGAGGTCAAAACAGTACTCAAATAAGCAGCCACCTCCCACCAGAAACCCCAGATTGTGGAACAAGCCCACAACCCATGCACATAAGAGCTCACACCTGTATGACATTTGATACAAAGCTGTACATCTATACAACCCATATGGTAAGCCTGGCTCTGGGGGACATAAGGCCGCAACATAGTACGGTAATAACACTCTTGCATGCCAGCACTGCCCACCACCCCCGGTACACCCTTAGGTGTCCTCATCATTATTGGTAATGTCAATTGCCAATTAAGATCTCTCTGCCAATGTTGAAGGACCCCAGAAAAACACCCAGGGGGCTGTAATTGAAGCTGGCTCTTATGAAAATAGGAAACCGAAACGCCAGTCTCCACCGGGGCCTCCAGAAATTGCTCAAAATGGACCCTAAAATCCCAAGAGAGACAACTCACCTGGAGAGACCCCACATAGTGCCGAAGTTGTTAAGCATAATGTTCCCCCACAACTGGAATCCCTCTAGCAAGTAAATCGTAAGAAAGTATGGTGCCCCCCTCTAGCAAGATATGACACAGTTGAAAAATACCCTTGTTTCGCCACCGGCTAAAAACAGAGGGCGGAATTCCCGCTGGAAAGGTAGCATTACTCACAAATGGTATGAAAACATTTAAGATGTGATTCTTAACCCCCAAGAAGAAAGAATATGATTCTACACAGCCCATAAAGAACAGAACACACTACCGGGCAGGCTGAGAGACATCCTTAAGATGGGCATGCAAAAGATACAATAAATGGAAAGGATAGAAATAATCTCTTTCAAAAGCCACATCGGTAAAAAGATCCATGTCCAATACTCAATCATGAATATGACACAAAATACAGGCTTGATTATAAAACCGAAGATCTGGAATCCCCAGAACTCCCTGGGTCCACGGGCCCCCATAATAGCCCACCTAAGTTTAGGCTTCTGCCCCCCCCCAAAAAAAAAAAATAAAAAAGAACCTATACAACAAAGATTGAAGGGCGCGAACATCTTTCTTCAATAAGTATATAGGAAGAGTTTGCATGACATATAGCCACTTGAGAAACAAAACCATACGTGGGTTTGGTTTTCTAAAGTCATCTTCACTGATTCACTCATCGTTATTTCAGATTTTGTTTTTACATTATAAGAAGACAATTACAAAACAGTATTCCACATTGAGGAAAAGACCCCCTGAGGCAGGCCTCATGGCCAAAACACGTACATGTCGGGTCTTGAGTGAATAAAAAGACTGAGCATCACAGGTCTCTCCCTTTGTTTTTCTTTGTTCTACCTTGAGGAGATAGTATCTCCTTTTTGGGTGGGACATTTCAAAATTAATCTTATATTCATTAAGTTTCTATAAATGTATTGTTACAAATAAAATCCATGATCATTTTATCCTCTGTAAAGATTTATCTTTATTTTTAACATCTTTGTCTATTAAAAGAAAACAATTGTGTGCACCTGAAGGAAAGTCATTTTTTAAAAACAATTGCTTGTTTGGAAATAGAAGCTGCAGATACTGCAGAACTCAGTACCAAAAAGAAGAAACACAAGCATTCTTCAAAATATTAAATGGAGAGTCTGAAAATGTATATATTTTACTTTCATTCAAGCCCAGTTTTTCTTTATTCCACAGTACTATTATTACCGAGGCCTAAAGAGCATGTGAATATATATTTCCAGTCAGGCCTCTTGGCTGTGCATGTATAAGAGCTGGTGGGTGTCATTTCACCTGGGTGCTAGACACACCTGCACTCTTGCTACCTAGGACAGACCTTATGGCTGCACACGGCTGTACTGTCACATAAAGCTTCAGACTCGAGGAGCAACAGGGTTATTTCCTTCATCCTCAGAAGTAGCAGCCTTGACAGTCTGTGACACAGCACTCCTGGACCTCAAGATTCCCAAACTGCTGTTTTGATATCTCCAAGACAAGTCGAATGGACAGTTTAAGATCTTCAAGTAGGTACTATTCAGATAATTTTTCTTCATCCAGGACTTCTCTGTACTTCATGGAGGCCTCAACTTCAGGACTGAATGTCACCATTTTAACATTCGATCTTTCAGCTAATCTTTGCGCTGCAATCTTTGCTTGCATTTCCTCCAGGAAACAAAAAAAGATTAAGTTTAAAATTACATGCGATGTATACTAAAATATCTTGTTCAATATTATCCTGGTTTCACATCAGTGTTCTTCAGTGGAGTGCTCATTATCCGTTCCCACTTCCTTTTGTACTGTTTTATACCCATAGGTTCTCTGTCCTGTTGGACGTTTTGGTGTTTGCAAGCAGTTAAACACCAAAAGGTCACTCCATATTAAACCACAGTGGGATAAGGGCTGGCACTACTTGCTCCAGGGACAAATGAGAATGTAGCAAAACCCAAGCTTGCTGTGATGCTTCCTGACTGCAGTCCTACTAGTAGTATATGGGGGGCCAGGGAGGGGCTACTGTCATGTTTCAATAATGCAACTTTGCCAAGTCAGTCAATCAGTCACAGTAATGTTGAGGGTGCATAACTCCCCCTCTTGCCCTGCAGCACCTCACAAACAGGGCATGAGTACCAACCTTATTTATCTATCATCAGGAAGGCTGTGAAAACCTTCCTCTTCACAAACCCTGCGCCTTAAGGACATGCACCCAGAATTGCCATTCAGAGTCAACGCTCCTACGCCACCTACTCTCACCAGATGCTGCTTAGTGTATATGTTTTATTGTCAAGTCTATATTGTAAATTATGTCATTTCTGTCCTGTCTCGGTTATATTGTGGATGTACTTTGAAACCTGTTCTGGGCTCCTTTGGGAGGACAGGCTAAATAAATAAATAAATGTCCCTGAATCCTACTCCATACTACCCTGTCAGCTTACAGTAAGTAAACCAATGCACTGCTAATCATCTAAATAAGTACTTTATAAAACAATGTTTTTTATGTCTAGTAAAAAAAAAAAAAAAATCAGTTGTTGGCATCATCCTCATGTAGCATCACTCAGCAAACATATCAAATGAGCCTCAAGATGCATATATCCCCAATCTCTGACTTCAAAATCCAAAAGTTCCATCGCTTACTCCATACCTCATAACTTTGATTTTGCAACTGCTGAAGTTTCATCGATTCTTCTAAAGGCAGTAACTGCGTGGGCATGTGATGAAGTGGAGGCAGCCTGGCTGCTGTGATGTCATCAAGATGTTTTTTCTCTCTAACTCGTCTTTCTTCAGCAGAGATTGGAGATTCTATTCTACTAGAAGAATGGCTAGGTGATGAGCTACAAGATGAATCATTAGACCCAGCTGGCAATCTGGAAGGGATCAATTTTAAGATAAAGAGAAAGCTATATTGAGAGTATAAAAAAAAACAAAAGCAAATCAGAATGTTACAACAAACAAAAGGTTACTTTAATGGACTTCTTTTATCAAAGCTTCCTTCTAATTCAAAGAAAAGAATAGGGAATATGTACCTTGAGATTAAATTTATTATACAATACTTCACTGAAGTAACTTCAAGCCAGTTATCTCAAAGAATATACATGCAAAATAAGATACTAAAGCCTATATGTAATCTCAAATTATTAAACAAATTGTAGGAATATAGTTTTACACTGCTTTTCCTTTCTAAACTGCCGCCATTCCTCTGCATCCTTTCAGCTTGTTCTGAGATCGGGGCAGGCAGAGGAGGAGAGGGCTGAGGAGAGAAGCAGAAGGCAGGACAGAGGAGACACGTGGAGGCAGAAGGGAAGGAGCAGGAGAGAGCCAGAGGGTGAGGGGCTGAGGCGAGAGTTAGCTCCGCCCACCCCCTGACATCACCGGCAGCAGACCCGGAGCTCCCCCTTAAAAGGGGAGGGGCTAAGGATCGCAGATCAGCTTGCTTTCAGCTTGTTCTGAGATCGGGGCAGGCAGAGGAGGAGAGGGCTGAGGAGAGAAGCAGAAGGCAGGACAGAGGAGACACGTGGAGGCAGAAGGGAAGGAGCAGGAGAGAGCCAGAGGGTGAGGGGTTGAGGCGAGAGTTAGCTCCGCCCACCCCCTGACATCACCGGCAACAGACCCGGAGCTCCCCCTTAAAAGGGGAGGAGCCAACGCCGCGCAGCCGTTCGGCGCGCGGCGAATGCGAGCGGCAAAGGCGCTCGCCTTAGCGAGAACGCCTTTGCGAAGGAGCCTTGAGAAGGAGCCCAGGCAGCCCAGCAGCAAAAATCTAACTAAGGTACTTTTCTTCTCTTCTCACTCTTCTCTCTCTCTACTCTTTCAGCTAGCTGCGCGCCAGGCACCACCCATATGCACTGTGGGACATAGGAACAGGATAGAAGAAATGGAGGCAGTAGGAGCCCAGCAGAACTACCCAGTATACTGCATCGAATGTCATATGTATGACTACCTCCCCTCCGGGAGGCGGGCGTACATATGCAGTCGATGCCAGGAACTGGATAGCCTGAAGAAGGAGGTCGGGAGACTGCAGGTTCGAGTACAGGAACTGGAGGGACTCTGCACCATAGAGCTGGGCAACGGAAGACACAGCCAGAGAGGACCACATAACAGAACAAGTTAGGGAACTCGAGTTCATCGAGGAGGCCTGCAGGATGGTGGAGGCACAGGACCACAAGCACATCAGGAGGGAACTAACAGACGGACGACAAAATCCACCAGACGCCATGGGAGTAGGACCTTGCGGAGAATCTGGACAGGCAGATGAGGAGGAGACCCGACAGAACCCGGAGGAGGGACTAGAGGACTGCACCACCGATACAGACCTGAGACCAGACAGACAGTTGAGGAAGGGGAGATCTGCTATCGTGGTGGGAGACTCAATCCTGAGAGGAGTGGATAGTCACATAGCTGGAGGGAGAGAGGACCGTCTAGTGACATGTCTCCTGGGGGCAAGAACGAATGACGTCACCGACAGAATCGAGAGGATCCAGGAAGGGGCCGAGACGGAGGAGACAGCTGTAGTAATCCATGTTGGAATCAACAACGTCAGCAGGAGGGACTACAACAGGACTGCACTAACCGATCAGTTCAGGATCCTGGGGAGGAAACTGAAACTGAGGGCAAGGAAGATAGCCTTCTCAGAGATCCTGCCAGTACCTAGAGCGGACGCAAGGAGGCAGAGCGAACTACAAGTAATAAACGGTTAGCTCAGGAGATGGTGCAAGGAGGAGGTTTTCCTTTTTGCATGGAACTGGACAACTTTCCTGGGAAAGAATAAGCTCTACAGGAGAGACGGACTGCATCTGAGCACGACTGGGAAAAGGATGCTGGCACGCAACGTCCAGAGCGTCATTGATTTGGCTTTAAACTGAGGAAGAGGGGAAAGCCGACAGTCGATCTGACACATCGGACAAAAGTATCAAGTAAGGATACTGAGCAGGGACATTGTAAAAGAGGGCTGGGGACTGAGTGGGAACTTTTGGGAAAAGGACCTAAGGATACAACACAGGGGCCCAGGGCCATGGACATAGAGCAAGGACATTGTAAAAAAGGGATCGGGACTGAGAGGGAACTTTTGGAAAAAGAACCTAAGGACGCAATGCAGGGGACCCGGGCCAAAGATATTGAGCAAGGACACTGTAAAAGAGGGCTCAGGTCTGAGTGGGAACTTTTTGAAAAAGGACCTAAGGGAGAATTGCAGGGGTCTAGTGCACGAACAAAACTGGCAAGCAGCACTAATAGAGAACAACGGAATCCAGAGGGACAACCAAAAACAGGAGAACAGGCTGAGGACAAAACAGACACACCACAGGAGGAGGATGACCGAGACGAGGCTTGGGGGTCTGGCAACTCACGAGAGGGCCAGGAGCACCAAACCACGAGGAAAAACAGCAAGAAAGGCGAACAAACGGGACTTACTTTGCCTATACACTAATGCTAGGAGCCTAAGGGCTAAAATGGGAGAGCTGGAAATCCTAGCCAGCAAAAAGGGCTTAGACATAATTGGAGTCACAGAAACGTGGTGGACTGATGACAATGAATGGGATGTGGCTTTACCAGGATTCAAACTCTACAGGAGAGAAAGGTCACACAAAAAGGGTGGAGGAATAGCGCTATATATAAAAGATTCCATACCTTCAACCAGGATGGAAACAACAGTAAGGGCGGACGACTTGGAATCACTATGGGTTAAGCTACCAGGAGGAACTGGAGCAGACATAAAATTGGGTCTGTACTATCGCCCACCTGGACAAACGGAAAAAATCGACCAGGATCTAGAGGCTGAACTGAGGCAGGTATGCAAAAGCGGAAGTGTGGTGGTGATGGGAGACTTCAACTACCCGGGAATAAACTGGAGTATTGGGCACTCAAACTGCATGAGGGAGACCAAATTCCTGGAGGTCACGAGGGATTGTTTCATGGAACAGCTGGTCACGGAACCAACACGGGGTGATGCCACTCTTGACCTAATCCTCAACGGACTAGGGGGACCCGCTAAGGAGGTGGCGGTACTAGCCCCACTAGGAAACAGCGATCACAACACGATCCAGTACAGGATAGAAATTGGATCATCAAAGGTGAAAAGAACTACAACGACTGCACTTAACTTCAAAAAAGGGAATTATGATGCCATGAGGAAAATGGTGGGAAAGAAACTCAACGACAGCGCAAGGAAGATGGAGTCCGTAGAAAATGCCTGGACCATACTCAAGGGCACAGTGCACGAAGCACAGAACCTGTGCATCCCCAAGTACAGGAAAGGGTGCAAAAAATATAGAACAAAAAACCCAGTGTGGATAACAAATGCAGTGAAAAAGGTGATAAGTGACAAGAAAGCATCATTCAAAAAATGGAAAAAGGACAAAACAGAGGAGAACCAAAAGGAACACAAAAAACACCAAAAGGAGTGTTATCGAGTGGTTAGGAAAGCAAAAAAAGAATATGAAGAGAGACTGGCAGGGGAAGCAACAAACTTCAAATCATTCTTCAGGTACGTTAAGGGGAAGCAACCAGCAAGGGAGGAAGTGGGACCCTTGGATGATGGGGACAGAAAGGGAGTGGTAAAAGAGGAAAAGGAGATAGCTGACAGGCTAAATAAGTTCTTCACGTCAGTTTTCACGAGGGAGGACACAACCAACATTCCGGAGCCCGAGGAGATCGTAAAAGGAGAGCAGGATGAAAATCTGGTCCAGCTAGAGGTGAGCAAGGCGGATGTCCTCAGGCAGATAGACAGGCTAAAGAGCGACAAATCGCCAGGTCCGGATGGCATTCACAGTGTTCTCCCCAGCGCTTTTCAGCCGGGCGCTCCGCCCAGCAAATTTACATTACCGCCCGGCTGTCATCTGCCGAATCCTGCTGCCACCACTGCTTAACGCGCAGGCTGGAGAGCCGCCGAAAGACTCCCGCCTGACTTTAAACAAAACAAAACCCAGCAAGCACTCAAACCCGGCTTCCCTCCAAAACCGGAAGTTACATCGGGGGGGGGGGGGGGGGGGTAGGGAAGAGAAGCCGGCACGGGCCATTAGAGCCCCAGAGATGCGGGAGATAGGCCAGCCACGGAGGGAAGCTTACTTGCTCTTGCTTACTTCGGGCCTTTCTCGCTGCCGGGTCCTGCCTACTTTCTGTTTCCGCGAAGGCAGGACCCGGCAACGAGAAAGGCCTGAAGTAAGCAAGAGCAGCAAGTTGTAAGCTTCCCTCTGTTGCTGACCTTTGGGAGATAGGTCAGTGACGAAGGGAAACTTGCAACTTGCCTTTGTCTGTAGCGAATCTGCCGGGTGTGGGAGGGGGTAAGAGAAATGCTGATGATGATGCTGCTGTACCCAATAGGGGGAGGGGGAAGAGTCATGCTGCTGCACCCAATAGGGGGGGGAGGGTGAAGAGAAATGCTGCTTCTGCTGTACCAAATTGGGAGGAAAGAGAAATGCTGATGATACTGCTGTACCCAATGGGGGGAGGGGAAGAGAAATGCTGCTGCACCCAATTGGGGAAAGAGAGGGAAGGAGGAAGAAGGAAGATCAGGAAAAGAAGGAAAGAGATGCAAAGACCATGGGAGGGAGGGAAAGGAGATACCATAACATGGAGTGGAAAGGAGAGATGTCAGGGCATATTGGGGGGGGGGGGGAGCAGGGCCGGATTAAAGGATGGGCACAGGCCTAGGGCCTGAAATGGTCAGGGGGGCCCGTCAGTGCTGTGCTTTGGGGCCTCACCCTTGCTGGATTCGCTGGCAGCAGCAGCAGCCTCATCATCATCCCAGGTGCCCCCCCCAAAACCCAATCCAACCCTCCTATCTCTCCCTCCTTCCCTCATCAGTGACATGCCAGAGGGAATCACGGCAGGAGAAAGCCCTGAAGCAGCCTGCTTAGAGTAGAGCAGTGCTGTTTAAAGTCTCATGATGGGAGGGAGGGAGAGATAGGAGGGTTGGGGGGGGGGAGAGTAGCAGTGCCCCGGGTGCTCGGCCTGGCGTCATGAACTTCTTCGGCTAGCAACAGTATTTACAATTCACTGCTGTTGCCAGCTTCAGGCCTTCCTCTCTGCCGGGTCCTGCCTACTTCTGTTTCTATGAAGGCAGGACCCGACAGAGAAGAAGGCCCGAAGCTGGCAACAGCATCGAATTGTGAATGCTGCTGCCTGAAGAAGTTCATGATGCCAGGCCTTGGGTAACAGAAGGAGCAAAGGGAGCAGAGGGGGAGAGACTTGCTGCACCCAACTGGAGGGAGAAAGAAGATGAGGGAGGGAATGAAACGAGATGCCAGGAATTGGAGGGAAGGAGGAAAGTATGCCAGACCAAGGGAAAAGGAAGGGGGAAAGGAAGGAGAAAATGTCAGAGCACGGAGGGGGAGGGAGAGATGGAAGAAAAGGAAAGAAGTGAGATGCCAGAGAATCAGGAAAGGAAAAATACCAGACTGTGGGGTGTGAAAGAAAGAAAGGAGAAGAGAGAGTTGCCAGAGCATAGGGGACGGGGTGTTGACAGAGAGAGAAAAATGGAGAAGTGGCAGAGCTGAAATCAATCATGTACAAAGGAGAAGAGAAGGGGCATAGGATTTATTGAAGGAGCATAAGAAGAGGGAAGATGTCATATGGAACGGGGAGAGGGCGGACAGTGGATGGAAGGAGCTGATGCTGCATGGAAGACAGAGCGGACAGATGCTGGCTAGAAAGAAGAGTGAAGACAAGATGATTAAAGCAGAAACGACAAAAGGTAGAAAAAATTTTTTGTTGCTTTATGTAGAATCAAGTAGTACTGTATCTATTGATTAAAGTTTATAAATAGGAAATGGAAATAAGGCAGTTTTTTGGGGACTAAACCCCTTTCCTCAGATCAGGACAGGATACCATAACAGCAGGTGTGTCCAAATGGTCGAGCGCGATCGACCAGTAGATCACAAAGGCAATGTGAGTCGATCGCGTTGCCTTGGCAATCTTTTTCTTCCTGCCTCCCTGAGCCAGGCCAGACGCATACAAGCGCCGGACTCACAAGACTTCACCTCCGACGTCAATTCTGACATCAGAGAGGAAGTTCTGGGCCAGCCAATCGCTGCCTGGCTGGCCTGGAACTTCCTCTCCGATTTAAGAATTGACATCAGAGGCGAAGTCTTGTGAGTCCGGGGCTTTTACATTCCTGGTCTGGCTCGTGGAAGCAGGGAGAAATCGGCATGGTGCTTAGGGGGTAGGGAAATAATCGGGGAAGTGGAGAAATTGGCGCGATGGCTTGAGGGGGCAGGGGGAGAGAGAAAGAAAGAGAGACAGAAAGAAAAGGGGAGGGGCAAAAAGAAAAAATATTGGATTTATAGTCAGAAGAAGGAAGTGCAAACAGAGACTCATGAAATCATCAGACAAAAAGGTAGGAAAAATTATTTTATTTTCAGTTTAGTGATCAAAATGTGTCTGCTTTAAGAATTTATATCTGCTGTCTATATTTTGCACTATGGCCCCCTTTTACTAAACTGTAATAGGGTTTTTTAGTGCAGGGAGCCTATGAGCATCGAGAGCAGCGCAGGGCATTCAGTGCATCTCCCTGCTCTAAAAACCAGTATTGCGATTTAGTAAAAAGGGAGGGGGGTATACTTGTCTATTTTTGTATAGTTGTTCCTCAGGTGACACTGCATAGAATCGTCTGCCTTGACCTCTTTGAAAACCCGCGGAATATAAATGATAATTAACATTTTCTCTGCGTAGTGTGCTTTGTGTTTTTAAAAAAATTTTATTGTTGGTAGATCATTTTGACTTGGTCATTTTAAAAGTAGCTCACAAGCCCCAAAAGTGTGGGCACCCCTGCTGTAGAGCCATTTCTTGTATGACTGGATGAGCTATATTTATCTTTTTTTTTAGTTGTTTAAATTCATGCAGAAATAAATGGCTAGATTGAACCTAATGACTTCATTAATGCCTTTCCCTTTTTTAAACCTCTATACCATTTGAAAGAGGGCAAATACTTCTTAAATTTAGTAAAAATATTCTGGCACAAGTATCAAACCTTAAAAAAGGAAGTCATATTGAGCATTGGAAAATAATAATAATAATTAACTAATAAAAATAGTATACATTTAGGGCTCCTTTTACTAAGTTACGATAGTGGTTTTAGTGTGCGCTTAGCGCTCGGAGGAATTGCCATACGCGCTAGATGCTAACGCCAGCATTGAGTTGGCGCTAGTTTTCCCACGTAGCGCAGGGGTTTGCGCGCGCTAAAAATGCTAGTGCACCTTAGTAAAAGAGGGGGTTAATTTTCCCCACCACCAAGTTTCCCCATCCCGCCCCACCCGGCTACTTTTTCATGCCACCCGGCTGGAAAAAATTTCTGGGGAGAACACTGCATTCACCCAAGGGTACTCAAGGAACTAAGGAACGAAATAGCTGAGCCACTTCGACAAATATGCAACCTATCCCTAAAAACTGGAGAGATTCCGGAAGACTAGAAAATAGCAAATGTCACGCCCATCTTCAAGAAAGGCTCAAGGGGAGATCCAGGAAACTACAGGCCAGTGAGCTTGACCTTGGTCCCGGGAAAGATGATGGAAGCACTGATTAAAGACAGCATCTGGGAACACATCGACAACTATGGGCAGCTAAAGTCGAGCCAGCATGGCTTCTGCAAGGGCAGGTCATGCCTCACGAACTTATTATACTTCTTTGAGGGGGTAACCAGCTAGGTGGATAAAGAGGAATCCATAGATATAATTTACCTTGACTTCCAAAAAGCCTTCGACAAGGTGCCACACGAAAGACTACTAAGGAAGCTATGGAACCATGGGGTGCAAGGGGAGGTCCACTGATGGATCAAAAACTGGCTGGCGGACAGGAAACAGAGGGTTGGAGTAAAGGGACATTACTCAGACTGGCAATGGGTCACAAGCGGAGTTCCACAGGGATCGGTGCTGGGACCGCTCCTATTCAATATATTCATAAACGATCTGGAGGCAGGAACAAAATGTGAGGTTATTAAATTTGCAGATAACACCAAACTATATCGCATGGTCAATAACATGGAGGACTGCGAAGATCTCCAAAATGATCTGACAACACTGGAAAAATGGGCCAAAAAGTGGCAAATGAGTTTCAACATAGGGAAATGCAAGGTCATAATATAGGGAAAAAAAACCCGGTGTTCACTTACAAAATGGGGGGATCAGCGCTAGGGGTGAGCGACCTTGAAAGAGACCTGGGAGTGATGGTAGACACAACATTGAAGGCATCGGCGCAGTGTGCCACGGCCTCAAGGAAAGCAAACAGAATGTTGGGTATCATTAAGAAGGGTATCACGACCAGGACAAAAGAAGTCATCCTGCCACTGTATCGTGCTATGGTGTGCCCGCACCTGGAGTACTGTGTTCAGTTCTGGTCGCCGTACCTCAAGAAGGACATGGAGGTACTTGAGAGGGTCCAGAGAAGAGCAACTAAGCTAATAAAGGGCATGGAGGACCTCTCATATACTGACAGACTGAAAAAGCTAGGGCTTTTCTCCCTGGAAAAGCGGAGACTTAGAAGAGACATGATAGAAACCTTCAAGATCATGAAGGGCATAGAAAAAATAGACAGGGACAGATTTTTCAAATTAAGGGGATCAATAAGTACAAGGGGGCACTCAGAGAAATTGAAAGGGGAGAGGTTTAAAACAAACGCCAGGAAGTTCTTTTTCACACACAGGGTGGTGGATACATGGAACGCGCTACCAGAGGATGTGATAAACAGGAGCACGCTACAGGGGTTCAAGGAAGCTTTGGATAGGTACTTGGAAGACAAAGGGATTGAGGGGTACAGATAAGAGTAGAGGTAGATTATAGGGATGGGATTAGAGGTAAGTTACAAAATTAATCAGGGACCACTGTTCAGGCACTAGGCCTGATGGGCCGCCGCGGGAGCGGACCGCTGAGCAAGATGGACCTCTGGTCTGACTCAGCGGAAGCAACTTCTTATGTTCTTATCCCTAATGGAGCATAATACAGTAGAGTTACATTTCACAATGGAACCACAATTGCAATGCAGGACCTTACATACTGTGTAACTCATTCTGTCAATTTTGCCTAACTTACTTTTGGGCAGCAAACGGATGACTGTGTAATTTTTTTGCATAAGCCCCTTTTAATTCGAGTACAAATTTCATCACAGCACATATAATTTTTCAATGTATAATACATACCGGTTAGTGCTGAATTTAGGTGTTTTCATTACTGGGTTCTTAGCTCTTATTTCCAAAATGTCAATGTAATGTGGCTGCCTTGCTAAACCATTATTCAAAGTAGAGAATACATTGTTTGTTATTCTGGAAGACACATCAGGTTTTATTCTGCTAGTTTGATTATTATTGTCCTTATCTTTAATTGTAACTCCTTGAAAACTATTAGCCAACATTTCAGCATCTTTCCATGAAGTGTCTCTGGATCTGTCTCTCAGGTTTTGAGAGTTATTCCTAAAAGTCTGCTGGTCAGTTCCAAGGTAACTGTTTGTGACAGTTTCTTGCCTGATTTCACTGTCAGAAGTGCTTTCGTGGTCTGTTTTTGATTTTACTTCCATCTCTTTCCCACATTGTTCATCACTTCTTTGTTTTAAATGGATTTTCATATCAAACTCTAAAGAGCTTTTAAATGTCTGATTTATTTGGTCACTTTCATTATAATCAGAAAGGTTTGAATTTTTTAGTACTTCTGTTTTTTCACTGTTCAGATTACAGTACTGCTCATCATCCTCTTGGGCAACTGTGCTCCCTTTACCTTTATTAAAATGTTTGTCCTTTGTCTGAATCTCGAGTTTAATAGCAGACAGCAGTTCTGTTGTTCTTTTCAATTCCTCTTGTTGAGCTATGGCAAGTGTCACTTTTTCAACAAATTGCAGTATCTTTTTCCCCTTATCTGGGAGTTTATGCATAAATGTCCTAAAATATAAAGGGAAATGAGAAAACTTGACATACTTTAGATTCATAGCTTATTACCTAATCTATAACACACAAATATATAGTAACCATGGCTTTATACCACATTGTATCATTAACGCTTATGAAATCAAAGGGAAAAAAATTCCTTGAATATTATCCAGGTTCATAGGCAATCTAATTTGCAAACCTTCAAATTTATTCTATACGTTACATCGAGTTAAGTCCTAATTGGCTAAATCATCAAGAGGTTTCAGGAAACTCCTTGAGGAATAAAAGCATGAAACCTATATTAGGAACGTTCTAGGACCACTAAAACGAATCATTTTAAAAATAAGAAAGATCCGAACACAAAGTTTACGAAACTAAACGGCTACGTCCAACGACTCGTTATCATTAATTCAGAGAGAGAGGAGCAGAACCCCCCAAAGCACATCGCGGCTTCTCCAGCCCCTTCTCACTTATCAGCCAGAAGTCGCCGCTGCCGCCGCAGTATATCCAGCAACTCCTCCCGGCTTTTGGCTCGCAGATCCCCGGCGCTGTCTCCCACCGTAGACATGACACTCGAGGAAAGGCGGCGGCAGGCTGAAAGACACCAGGGAAAATGTTACACCACCGCCCTCATGCACCTCCAGCAGGCCAGTGTTTTTCAACAGTATGTAGCTGCGCACCGGAAACCGCCATCTTAGCGGAAGTCACAATCAGCCTCAACTTTATTGTCCAAAGGTGGAGACCAGCAGCACGGAAGACATTGGGGGACTGTTTTCAGAACTCATAGTGTGCCTAGCAGTTTATTGAGAAACGTGTTCTTAGACACCAAACTCTTCTCAATGGCATTATTAATAACAAAAAAATAAATTCATTATGAACTAAAAAAATAAAAATAAAATATCAGCATAGAGAATTCTTCATTATTAAAAGGGAGCATATCCAAATTACTCATATAAAGATTGTAAAGAAGAGGAGACATTGGAGCCTTCAAACCAGTTCAAAACGTGACATGAAATCCCTAATTCAGAAAGTTTATAAGGCAATATTTTATGGTTTACAGGGTTCAAACGATGCCGAGATATCAAATTGCAACAAAACTGCTTGAAACTCTACCCAATAACTTTCTCCCTCCCCAGGTTTGGTATTTCTTCCTCCCTTTCCTACTGCGAATCTGGCACCTCCAAACTTGCCATTAGTAGCCAACGGCAACAGTGAAGAAGACAGGCTGCCTTTGACTGGCTCTGTGCCCATCACATTTCACCCACAAAAGCTGCATCAGATAAGGAAGGACACCCCAGAGAAAGGCTACAGGGTCAGTTGGAGGCAGCCCGTCTATCATTCCCACTGCTAGCAACAACCCACGGTGAATCTGAAGGACTCTGGTGAGTGAGGAGAGGGATAAGAGATCCCAGACCAATGGAGAGAGGAAAGAAAAGAAAGACAGAGATGCCAGACTGCAAGGAATGTACTGATCTAACAGCAAACAGAAAATCCAACACGACTGCAGGCAAATATCGGAACTAAGAACAAAAAGCAGAGACAGCAGTGATGATGTACAGGACACCAAGACTTTATTGAACAAACATAAAAACATGAAACAGTTTGTATCCAAAAAGGACTGATAAGATAGGACCCAACACGGTCTGAGTTTCAAAGAAACACTCCTTCCTCAGGGGTCCTAGCGCGTGTGGAAACAAAATAACCTGATGGACAACTGAATAAAAACAATGACTACCGTCAGTGCTCTTGCACGATACAGGGCCAAGAGCACTGATGGTAGTCATTGTTTTTATTCAGTTGTTATCCATCAGGTTATTTTGTTTCAAGGAAGGAGCGTTTCTTCGAAACACGGACTGTGTTGGGTCTGGTCTTATCAGTCCTTTTTGGATACAAACTGTTTCATGTTTTTAGGTTTGTTCAATAAAGTCTGATCTAACAGCAGGCAGCCCCTACCAATGAGAGGCCCTGGGTTTTCGGCAGGATCACTCAATGGTAGCTACACCCTTGGACAGCACCCAGTAACATACTGTGTGCTAGCTGGAATGTGCAGTCCAAACCCAGTCTCCACCCATTTCCATCTCAATAACATACTTTGCAGTTAACATATGAATTAGTATGTGCTGGCATGTCAGGAAGGCATCATTTAAAGCAGTGGTCTCAAACTCGCAGCCCGGGGGCCACATGCAGCCCACCAGGTACTATTTTGAGGCCCTCACTATGTTTATCATAATCACAAAAGTAAAATAAAACAGTTTCTTGATCATATGTCTCTTTAGCTATAAATTACAATATTATTATTACTAGCTTTATAGCCCGTTACATTAACGGGTGCTAGAATATATGTGTTTGTCTTTATTTCTTTCTCTCTCTTTCTCCTTAGCCGCTTTTTCCTGTCCATTCTCCCTTATTTTTACCTCCCCTGTGTCCACCACCACCCCTTCATTGCTCCCCTTATCCAGCAGCAACCCTTCTCCCTTTGTTTTACTTCCCCCCTGTCCATCAGCACCTCTTCCTGCTCCCCCTGTCCAGCAGTAAGCCTCCCTTCATTTCCCCCCTGTCCATCAGCACCTCTTCCTGCTCCCCATGTCCAGCAGTAGGCCTCCCTTCATTTCCCCCCCCCCGTGTCCATCAGCACCTCTTCCTGCTCCCCCTGTCCAGCAGTAGGCCTCCCTTCATTCCCCCCCCTGTCCATCAGCACCTCTTCCTGCTCCCCCTGTCCAGCAGTAGGCCTCCCTTCATTTTCCCCCCCTGTCCATCAGCACCTCTTCCTGTTCCCCCTGTCAAGCAATAAGCCTCCCTTCCTTTCCCCCCCCCCTGTCCATCATCACCTCTTCCTGCTCCCTCTGTCCAGCAATAGGCCTCCCTTCATTTCCCCCACCCCTGTCCATCATCACCTCTTCCTGCTCCCTCTGTCCAGCAATAGGCCTCCCTTCATTTCCCCCACCCCTGTCCATCAGCACCCCTTCCTGCTCCCCCTGTCCACGGGAGTTAGTACAGGGCCGGTGTCTGCCATTCTCCCCAGAGTCCTTGCGCCCCCCCCCTTCCCATGGACCTGACTACCTACCCGGCGATTCAAGCAGCGTGTGCAGCAGTCTTCACACGCTGCTTCGAGTCCTTCTACTGCCCTGATTTACTCTGGCACGTCCCTGATGACATCATCAGAGACGCAGCAGGGCAAATCAGGGAAGTAGAAGGGCCCGAAGCAGCGTGTGAAGACTGGTGCACACGCTGCTTGAATCGCCAAGGTAGTCGGGTCAGCGGGAAGGGGGGTGAGCGGAAAAGGACTCGGACTCGTGTGGTCTGTTGCGGAGGGTGGCCAGGCTCCATTTCAGCCGCAGGGAAGGCTCACTGCCCCAGCTCCTTACCCGTCCGCAGCCCGGGCCAGGTCTCCCGCGCTTTCTCAGTGGCCCGGCTCGTTCGGTTGTTTGGTTTTTTTTTGCTCTCAGTGACGTAATACTCGCGCATGCGCACTTGTCTTGCCACATCCCGACAGAAAAGGGATCAGGGAACACGCGAGGCAAGTGCGCATGCGCGGCTAGCATTTTATTATTTAAGATTAAAGCTTAGCCAAAGGGAAAGATTTATAAACTATAAAGAGTTTTACTTCATGCAAAATTATAATTTCTTTAATAAGATGTTAACTATTTTTTCTGAGGCCCTCCAATTACCTACAATTCCAAAATGTGGCCCTGCAAAGGGTTTGAGTTTGAGACCACTAATTTAAAGCATTCATACACTAATAGTGTGCATTAATTCACACACAAACTGCTTAGCACACCTTTAGTAAATCAAACAAATACTTGCATCTTATAGACTAACTAAATTATCAAGACATGAGCTTTCAAGGACAAGAGTACACATCACTAAACACTCATTGTTATTTCTAAGATCTAGAATTAAAAAGTTATATAAGGAATGTATGTGGCACGAATATGCTGGTAGAGAAAAGCCACGTGACACAATTACCATTCAAACATTCAAGCAAACCCTTCTTGTTGGCATTCTGTTATTACATACTATGGGCTGGATGCACAATGCTTTGGACAACCTGGCAAAGAAAGCTGGGATGGGAGCAATTTTCTTTTGCCAGGCTATGTTCAGCACAAAAGCATACAAATCATATGATGATAATTGTGCATTGTAGCCCAGTAAAAAAGGGAAATGTTCTTGATGCCTGCTCAGAAGAGCAAAATGATAGGCACAGCTCCTCCCTCTCCCTCCCTCCCCTCACAGGCTCCTTCTCCTGCGCTGTTGCTCTCCCCTGCCAGTTCAGCTGACCGCAGCTCAGTAGATTGGCAGCTCCAGTGAGCCCTGCCAGCTCAGCTGTTTGCATCTTCCCCTGCTGGCTCAGCTGATCACACCTCTGGAGCCCCAATCATATAAGCTGGCAGGGAGAGAGCAGGGCTGCAGGCTCTGCTGTGGTGGTTTGTTTGTTTTTTTAGCTGCTGTTGTACGTGTGTTGTGTGTCCCACAACCGTTTTAGGCACAGGACATACATTTGTACAACACATACACAACAGGTACTGGCAGCTCCAGACCTGTTGTAAAATATTTCCTGGTAAGAGGTGGGAATTCCCTTCTTTTCCCTTTTGAGCATTACAAGGATCTAATGCATTTACATAGGGTTCTAGGTGGCTGCTAACATTATCAAAGAGCCCTTTTGATAATTAAAAATGGAGTTTCCTTGCAAGTAAGATTGTTTTTAACCACTTGTAAGGAAAACTTTTGAGTATTTGGGCCTCAGTCTGACCAATAGTCCATCTAGCCTAGTATCACGTTTCCAATAGTGGCCAATCCAGGTCACATGTACCTGGCAGAAACCCAAATAGTAGCAACATTTCAACAAGTACATGAAAGAAACCAAGTCTATATAATTCTGTTCAGTCTTTTAGAGGAAAAAGTACACAAACATGCAACACACATTAGGAACTTTAAAGAAACTGAGTGGAAATTAGACACATTTAATTAATATGGCAATCTGCAAAGAAAAGTTATTTGTAAGTTTCAAGGCTTATTTTGTTGGTTTTGTTTTAGGGAAAAATAAATGCATAAAATTATAGTAACATAGTAGATGACGGCAGATAAAGACTCGAATGGTCCATCCAGTCTGCCCAACCTGATTTAATTTTAATTTTTTCTTCTTAGCTATTTCTGGGCAAGAAACCAAAGCTCTACCCGGTACTGTGCTTGGGTTCCTACTGCCGAAATCTCTGTTAAAACCTACTCCAGCCCATCTACACCCTCCCAGCCATTGAAGCCCTCCCCAGCCCATTCTCCACCAAATGGCCATATACAGACACAGACCGTGCAAGTCTTCTGTAGCTAAAGGCCAAAATAGCTTTCTGTATTGAGTTATTGTGCCTCAAAGCAGCATCCTAAATGTAACAAGAGAGCGACTCTTCCTGTTCAAGGGTTCTGCCGCCAAAGACAACAATTGAAGACAAGGCAATGAGCCAAAGGAATCACCTAATTCTGGCATTTTGCTTTCATTATTTGCACAAGCAGACTGCTATTACATATATCTATATTTACCTACATACAAATATTTAATCTATATTTTTTACTCTGTCTATTTTAGCTCTACATGATGTTAACACAAAGTATTTTTGCCAAAACTGGTGAAAATTTTTTTTATTATTTCAAGTAACCATTATTTTCGAACTATCATGCAGGAACAGACTATGTCAGTGATGGTGTAGCATCTACAGTAAAGTAGCATATACATAAGTGTTTAATACAATATATTGCAAATGTTACAGTATTTTGATATGAAAATATTGCTTTTAAATATTTAACATTGTTACAGCCTGATGATATTGAAAAATAGTGCACTTGTTAAAAAATAAATTTTGCAGTACAAAGCAATTTATATTCTCCAGTGCGCACATCCCTTGAATACATCCGTTTGAATACAGGCAGTATATTTATTTAATTCATTTTCTATTCCATTCTCCCCAATGATATAATGCTGTACTTGTACTTGTTACTAATATTTATTTTTCGCAAACACAGCAGAAAGGTAAGTTGAAAATCTTTTGTTTCATTAGAACATGGGCTTGCTACTGGAATTAGCAATATGCCTTCCAGCACATTTTAAAATTGTTTATAAGCACCTAAAACTAATACAATTTAGGCACTTTAAAGTAAATTAACACATGCTGAGGTTAACTCTTCTATTTGTTAAGATGACTGTGAGAAGAGTATAGCGAGAGCCTGGCCATCTAACAAGGCACAGGCTCCAACATACATATCTTAACATACTTCAGAGCACTTATAAGGTTTTTCATGTGTAGATGCTTTATTACAAATACTTTAGGAATTATAAAAACAGTGCTAGCAGAATGCTCCCTTTTGTCCCACAACATGATTCTCCCATTGTTGTTTAACTATGCACCCAGCAGTACGATATAGGAATTAAGAGGTAGAAGGTCTGTCGGTTAATGGAGTAATATGATTAGTTAAAATACCTCCATGGTGTTTTACACTATGAATATCTGAAGCAAATACTCATCAGAGTCTCTAAAACTGAAAAAGCAGTGCATTTCAAACAAAACAAATTTCACAAAGCACTTTTTTAAATCTACCCTCTTCAGACATAACATAAGTAAACATAAGAGGCGTGATTAATACACATTTTTCTGGTGGGAATTGGGAAGAGAGGTTTTGTATTTTGTTATTCAGTAGTTTAGATTCTATCAGATTTTAAAATGACACTCCCTGTTTCAGAACAAAAAGAAATAAGATTCCTTTTTTTTTTTTTCACTAGACTTTAGGATATATATTGACTAGCTTTTGAAGTCAATACCTTCTTTGAATCAGAAAAACAAGACACAGGCCTTTTCTGATCCAAAGGAAGTACTTCCTTTGAAAGCTAGCCAAAAAAAATGTACTAGGTTAGTCCTATAAAAAGGGCATTACTTATGGTTTTTTGTTTCTCTTCATTATTTTGAAAATAGACTAAGATAGATACCACATCACTTTATCCCTGTTTCAGGAAATCATTTGTTTATTGTAGCCTCTGATGTAGAGATGTTATCATTAAAAGACAAGTATCATTTAATGGCATCACAAAATTTAAAAATGTACAAGTTGATTGTGCAATAACCTTGTAAAATGCAACTGAACTTTATTTGTCCGGTAAGACTGCATTAGCAAATTTTGTATTAAACTTGCACAAATTTGAATACCATATATACTTGAATATAAACTGAGATTTCCGGACCCAAAATAGGAGTCTTGGTTTATATTTGGGTCCTTAAGTCTGTGCACTTCCCTGCCCCCCCTCCCCCGGACCCAATGCATGCCTCCAGTGGGCCTGCCTTAAGCCCTAGTGGTCCAACAGTTAACCAGGATAGAAATGATCCTTCCCGCATCCTGTCCTGGCCAGCTGTTAACCACACCACTTCCCTCCCACCTCCCGGACCCATTGCAGGCCT
The DNA here is from genome assembly GCF_902459505.1 of Geotrypetes seraphini. NCBI lineage: Eukaryota > Metazoa > Chordata > Amphibia > Gymnophiona > Dermophiidae > Geotrypetes > Geotrypetes seraphini. The sequence goes on from NC_047097.1 coordinate 47,429,128, forward strand.
CCTATGGGCCTGCCTTAAGCCCTGGTGGTCCTGCGGTGAGCCTGGACAGGAGCGATCCTTCCCGGGTTCTGTCCCAGCCAACTGTTAACCACCCCACTTCCCTCCCTTCTCCTGGCCCCCTCTCCATCATAACATTTGAACCCTGGTGATCTAGCAGTGAAGCAGGGCAGGAGCAATTTTTTTTCACTTCTGCCCCATGTGGAACCACAATCAGAAATGATGTGCAAGTTCCTGGGGCAATCTTGTGAGACCGTAAAAACTCATGAGACTGCCCTGGGAACTTGCACATTTTCTGATCGTGGCTCCGCATGGAGCAGGAGCAAAGAAAAATTACACCTAATCCTAATTATCTGAATCGGGTACTCAATCCAAAGATTTGTTTTGAAAAGTCCAGAACTGACCAATGAAGATGGCATAAGAAGAAAATGTCATGATAATTTTTGTGTCTTTTTCACCACAGACTGTTGTCTTTTGTACAGTGCTGTGTACGTCTGGTAGTGCTATAGAAATAATAGTAGTAACAGTAGTTTTTCAGGCAAATATTGATTTTATGTGTCCCTCTTTTGATCAAGAAGGTAAGATGTTAATAAAGAGGATTTAATAATGTTAGTATACTGGACAAAAGTTTGTAGTTACAATTCCAGGTACCAAATCGAGTACTATATTAAATATTATAAAAATATCTTGTGCTGAATTGATCCCTTTACTAAGTAATACTACCATTGTTAGTTCAAGTAGTAAATTTCTTTCTACAAACTAGAAAGATGCCTTGTGAATTGAAACAAGTTGTAATGAACCCATTTTAAAAACATCAGAGGGAATAAAATTTTTATTCTATTGTCCCATTTTTAATAGACTTTTAGAATATGTGAACAATTATTGCATGCATATTTTTCAGTCTGGTTTCTTTAGGGATTATGGAATGGTAACTCTTGGTATCTCTGATGAGGATGAACAACTTTACATGGAAACTGATAAAAGGGAGCCTATTGATATTTCTGGACTTAACTATTAATCATGTAATGTTACTGGGTTGATTGAGAGATACAGGAGTGATAGAGTTATCTCTTGGGCAGAATGCAAAACATATATTTGTGTACTGAGAAGGAAGTAATAGGTTCTTATCTCGATAATCCCCTTTCCTGTACAACAGCATGATTCCTTACTGATGGGTTGTGTACACCGACTCATGAGTTGGATTTTAGAAGGTAATCAATCATTTTTCTCAGCTTCATCTCCTCATCTCCCTCTTCAGTCTGTACCAAAGCAAGCGATAACCCCTAAAAGAGGAAATGATAACATTGCTGTTTTTTTGTTCCTATAAGCAGAGTAACAAACATTGCAATTACAAAACTAAAGGTGGAACCAACTCGCCACCTACCTGAGTGCAACAGTACTAACAATTGTACAGCTCTGTGAAAGCAGCATGCAGCGAGCAGTGAACTCTAATCCAATGCCTTACAATAATTCTCTTCTTCTCTTTTGAATGCCATGAGACAAGCCACTGGAAATTCAACCCAGACTATTATTCAATGAAGTCTGTATCCATTTCTGACAGGGCGGGGCATAAGAAATTGTATGCTGTTCTACAAGAAAGAGGATTATCGAGATAAGAACATAATCCTTCCTTCCTTCCTGTGCAAACTGTATATGATTCCTTATGGATGAGACATACCAGAGTGGTCTAGGGTGGGACAGGTGAGCCTACAAAAAGCACCAAGGACCCAAAGGCCATGCCCACTTGTGCTAACATGTCCTTATTGTAAAACTTCTTAAAGGTATGAAGAATGGACCATGTGGCTGCCCTGCAAATTTCATCAGGCGGCACTGCCCTGGACTCTGTCCAAGAAGCTACACTTCTAGAAGAGTGAGCTTTCAAGACCACTGCAAGCTGTTTACCACAGCCAATGTATGCCAAGGAGATTGCCATATGAATCCATTGGGAGATAGAAGTTCTAGAGCAGGGGTGCCCAATAGGTCGATCGCGATCAACCGGTAGATCGCTAAGGCAAAGTGAGTTGATCACGGAGCCCATCCCAGGCTCTGTGATTGACTCGCGTTGCCTTCACAATCTACCGGGCCGATCAGCCTTCCTCTCCCTGACGTCAATTCTGCCGTTGCCTTCACAATCTACCGGGCCGTTCAGCCTTCCTCTCCCTGACGTCAATTCTGCCGTCGGAGAGGAAGTTCTGGGCCAGCCAATCGCTGCCTGGCTGGCTGGAACTTCCTCTCCGACGGCAGAATTGACGTCGGGGGAGAGGAAATCTGATTAGCCCGACACTTCAGGGGATGAAAAATGCCATCCAAAAAAAAAAAGTCTGTGTATTTGCTCTTCCTGCCTTCCGCAGACCAGCAACCGACCAAGGAAGCCGATCTCCTCTTGTGGAAAGGCAGGCACAAACCGCTTGTCGCTCCAGCCCAGTGGGATCTTTGCCACATCCCCTTCCTGCCCCACGAGCAAGGCAAAAAGACCAGTCTCCCTCCTCTCTGTACTGCACCGTCTTATCAGCACTGTTTGCCTTCCCTTCCAATCTGAGCGCTGGCCAGCACTCACGCTTAACTCCCTCCTCAGTATCCGGGCGCCGCCGGACCGCGGGCCGCCGGACCAATCAGCAAGCAAGGCTTTCATCTGTGTACGTGCTGAGCTCACTGCTCAGCATGGCTATTTCCCGCCGCGACGCCGGACTTGTAAGCTGCACGCCTGCATCGTCAGAATTTAGGTAGGCTGTTTTCATCCCCGTGGGAGTCCCGTGGGCCAGGGGGCGTCCCCGTGGAAGTCCCGTGGGTCAGGGGGCATCCCCGTGGGAGTCCCGTGGGTCAGGGGGCATCCCCGTGGGAGTCCCGTGGGCCAGGGGGGGAACCCGCGGGATCCCCGCGATCCCCGTTCCCGTGCAGACCTCTAGCTGAAACACAAGTAACCTTACTTCCTGATTAACATGGAATGCCAAAACCACCTTAGGCAGAAAGGAAGGCACAGTGCACAAGGACACGCCTGCTTCCCTGAATCTGAGAAAAGGCTCTCTGCACAATAATGCCTGCAGCTCAGACACCCTCCTAGTCAAAGTGACTGCGACCAAAAACACCATCTTCACAGACAGATCTATGATAGAAGCTTCTGATAAAGGTTCTGAGGGCCTGTAATACAATATTAAGATTCCACATTGGAAGCGGCTGCCTCACTGGAGGAGAGCCTCAGTGCTCCCTTCAGGAATCTGGAAACATCTGGATGAGATGCTAGAGATGCTCAATCTATTCTGGCCTGGAAGCATGAAAGACTAGTTACTTGAACTTTAAGAGATTCAACTGACAAGCCCTTCTCCAATCCTTCTTGACTGTGGGATCTCCACTGTCCCCCATCCTTTTTAATGTTTACATGACGTCATTAAGTGTTCTCTTTAGGTCCAGGTGAATTCTTTTTACATATGCAGATATTTTTATACTACAAGAAGTTAGTCCAGATTTAAATAACTTAGCCGCTAATATTGTTCTTGTATTAATTACCAGATTGTTAGTGGTAAACTCTGACCATGATGAAGTTAAACTCTGTGAAGACTAAATTGTTGTGCTTATGGCCTGATTGTCTGAAACTTCCTAATAATATTTTTGTAGACTCTGGAAAAGTCTTATCTTTTGAAAAATCATCAAGAATATTGGGTATTACACTAGATTCTACATGATCTTTTCAGCAACAGATAAATACAAGCGGCATTCAATAATTTATCTACCTCAGTAGGAAATAAAATCCAGGGCTACGAGGACTACTAATCCCTGATGGGTCGCTATTCTGTGAATGACTCGGCCTATCATCGGCCACTGTTTGTACAGCAATTCTCTTGCTGGCCAAAGTTGTACGAGAGCATCCATTCCAACGCTTCCTAATCCAAATCTTCAACTGAAAAACTCAGGGGCTTCTCTTTTTGTCTTCCCGCCCCCCATCTTACAATGCAATTGAACTCTCTTTGTGCCCATTCCACTGGATCCAGGGTTAAGTGGCTTGAGCATTGTCCATTCCCGCTACATCACCTGCTGGTGGACTTTTGCCCACTGAAACAATTGAGTTTCCAGCTTCAGAGAACTACTCTGCCTGCCTGTTGACATATGACACTGCTGGAAAAAGCAGAAAGCTAACTGAATGGCTCTCAACTCTAGTCTGTTTTTGGACCATATTTTCTGCGATGTAGCCATCGGCCTTGCACTGGGTGACCCTTGCAATGACCCCCCCTCCCCCCCAAATCGTAGAAACTGGCATCCATTGTTAGTATCACCCACGACTCTATGGAGCTACTGAACCTTTGTCTAGATCTTTGATAGGACCTTTGTGACATAGCTTCCATAGACCCATAACTGGTCTTCTGTAGCCAAAAAAGGAATCATGACAAGAACTGCCTGATCTTCGTGATTTACTGTTACACTTGTCATCAAGTCATCCAGTCCTTTGCCAAAGACCATTTGCCCATTAAAGGGGATTCTGCTCAAAGTAGCTTTAGATGCTGAATCTCCCACCCACTCTCTGATCCAAAACATTCCACAGGCGGAGACTGTATAAGCTGAGACTTTATTCATAACTCTGAGCAAATCGTAGATAACGTCAGCCATATAATCCAACCCTGCCAGGACAACTGGGGGGCAAACTGCCTCCCTCCACGCTCAGATTCTGGCATAGTATTTTGTGGCAGATTTGCACCACAAAAGATGCAGTGACCGCTGCCTTAAGGTCTAAAGTCAGTGCCTCAAATTGCCTTTGGAGGACCAAATCCCCTCTGCTATCCTTCTGGATCACGCCCCATTCACTAGTCAGTGAAGTTCGTTTAGTAACCTATGCTACCAGCAAATCCACATTAGGTGGTGTAAACAATTGCTGAAATGCTGAAGCCATGGGATACAATTTTCTCTTCACCCTTGCCCTCCATTAAGGGACCTTCTAGTGCATCCCAATGCTCCATTATCATCCTGGTAATCTCTGGGTGAGAAGAGAAGCACATGGACTGGGCTGTGATTTGGTACTGTTTAATAGCGAAAGCTGAGCAGCTGAGACCTATGGGGACTCTAGATCCAACTCCCGCAAGGAAACTGTAATAATTTCAGTTAAATCAGATGGTTTGAAAAGTCTTCACCATCTTAGGAACCTCTCCCTGGTTACCACTGATACCTGGCTGTCTGCCCTAAACTGTAAACAGAATCCTCCAAAGATGTTGTTTTCTTGGAGATCAATAGCATATAGTGTCCGACCCCAAATCATCCTAGTCCTTTTCTGACTTGACCTTTGGTTTCTGCAGCTCCACAGACTGTGAGGGGGCTTCACCCCAAGGAGGTAGCACTCTGTGCACCTTCCTGCTGAAATCCTATAGGTGTTCATTTATATTTTTTGGTAGGCTGCATACATCATATTCACAAAATTGGAGTCAAAGACCTGACCAGGATCCTCCCAGGACCTCTGCCAGTCTGAAATTCACTTCTTCTCAGTGTCAGGTGCTTCCACACAGCAGTGCTTCACTGGTGACACATAGCCACGGTTTAGGGGCTCTAACAGTGTTTTGAGACCCAGCTCTCATGCTTTCTGCAACTAATGACCCAGAGGGACCAGAGGCTCCCACCCCTCCCACCGCCTTGTGTGCCCTACGGTGCATGGATGCTCCTCAGAAGCCCATCAACACAAACTTCGAACGATATAGGGTTAAAACCACCTGAGTCAATTGCAATAAATTTAAATCAAAATTGAGGTGTTTTTGAGGCAGATAGAGGCTTTTAAAACAAAATTGAGAAATCCAAGATGGCTGCCACAGCAGTGTTTTAGTGCTTAGAAACAGCCCGTGGAAGTAAAACTAAAGGTTTAAAAATGCTGAAAATAGGATTTTAGAGGTGGGGGACCCTCGAGATAACCCCAGAAAACCTTAGTTTTGCAGATTTCTGAACCACCCTGATTTTCTCCATAGACAGTAATGAGCTGTACGCAGAACTGCCATGTGGTGTGCTTGCATTAGCTTCTCTGGTAGCTTCACTACAACTGGAAATTGAGAAGGAATTTCTACCTCAGGCAAGCAAGGGTAGCTCCAGCGGCTTGTCTTTTTGGGCTGTCTTTTATTCAGGTTCCAAAACCTGAAACCCTCGACCCCCTCATGCTCCCACACAATTTCTTTTTTTGGAGGGAGGGGAGGGAATGCAGCTAACCTTTGCCAAACCTCCCAGCCAGTCATGGGGTCTAATCAGCCTGTGCTCAAGCACCCGACTGTGCAGGGGCAAGCACTGCTCCCAGACAACCTATCCCGAGCTCCAAGTGTTAGAGCAGGACAGCCAGGCAGGTGTGCATTTAAAAGTGTGGCCCCCCTCCTGGCTACAGATATTGTTTTACCCTTCTTCCAGGTAGAGCTGTCCCAGGACTACTGGGAACCTTTTAGATCAGGGAAGCCTCGAAAAAGATCAGCAAATTAATACCCCATCTAGTGCAGAACAGAGGAAGAGACACTTTTTCAACTTGCTTGTAGAAGTTAAAACTGAAGAGAGAGGATACTGCCCAGGAAGGCAAGGAGGTGGAGCTAAGAAAAATGATTGATGCCTTCTTCAATACAACTCGCAAATTGGGGTACACAACCCATCTGTAAGGAATCGTATGCTGTTTGCATAGGAAGTCAGATTTGTTGTCTCTAAATGCAGCCTTCCTCAAAGATTAATGTTATTTGCCATTGCTATTTAACATCTACCTACATCCATCAGTATCTCTTATTTTGTCTTATGGTATCTCTTGCCATATCTACACAAATGATATTCAAGTGAGGATTTCTGTAGGTAGAGATAAGTCAGACATACAAAAATGGAATTGCCTGGAGATGACAGCAGATTAGTTGGGGTCTATCAAGTAAGTCTGAACCCAGGTAAGACAGTGTTATAGTATAACAGAGTGATGAGGAAGTTAATGATTGCCCCATTTTGGGGGAAGAAAAAATATTAACATGTCATAAGTAGGCCTGTAGTCTGGATGTTTTGCTAGATGAAAATCTAACTTTGGAAATTCATTTGGGGAGAGATCAGATCATCCTTGGCATTGCCCAGACTCCTAAAATGGCTGCAGGCTTATATTCCAACATCTGAATTAAAAAACTTTGGTTCATGCCATTATTACTGCTAGGATTGATAATTGTATAGCGGGGAGGGGGGGGGGGGTTGCTTTCTAAAAGAGCTTTGTGTTTTTGTAAGCAAGTAAAGACATGGTGCTTCACAAGAGTTTTTGGAAGATGTAGCCAGTTTGGGGCACAGGGCAGATGTAGTAAGATGCAGTGAAGGATTTAGAAACTGAATTTATATTTTTGAAGTAAGACATTCGTTAGATTTTATATTATTTTTCTTTTTCATCAAACATTTTTGATGATTATGCATCAAATACAGTAAATATTCACAAACAAGAATACAGTTTTCATATACTTCACTTATGTTCTGAAAATCTTCCCCCTTGTCTAGTTCCATATGGATGCACAGGCTCACGGAACAGAGAACAGAAGAATGCAGAACTGGTCTATAGTTTCAAAATAAGACAAAAATGATGTTTCAGAGACTGTTATAGGGGAAAGTACCCTCCAGGGATTCAAGACAAGGTTAGATAAGTTCCTGCTGAACCAAAACGTACGCAGGTAAGGCTAGACTCAAATAGGGCACTGGTCTTTGACCTAAGGGCTGCCGCATGAGCGAACTGCTGGGCACAATGGACCACTGGTCTGTCCCAGCAGCGGCAATTCTTATGTTCTTATAGCTATCAATAATTGCAAAATGTTACTTCCCCCCAGCATTACAAAAATAATTAAAAAAACATTCTAGTTAAGGAAATGCTTCAACATAGCAGATTCAAATGTTGACTACACTAAAATGCTTTTATACACGTTTATAGTGATGCTATTGTATATAATATGCACTTACAGAAGATTAAGGCATGTTGCCTTCTATAATCAGAGGTCTTGTGCAGGTCAAGAACTAAAATGTTCCCCTCCTGCTCCTGAGCGCCACAAGTTGCTTCCAAAAAATATCCATTGAGGGTCCATTTGTCAGTCAGTACTGCCTTGCAATAGCAGAAGGAAATAAGTCCACTTATGCTTAAAGCTAAGTTAAGAGCTTATCTGTAATCTAGGATATATGTCCCATCAAAACGCACAGCCTTGTTAGGATCCCCACTATTTCAGAGGCAAAAGAGGTAAAATTTCACTGCAGAGAAACCAAGCAAGATTAAAAAAAAACAAAAACATTTTCCCATAATCAGCCAGACTGGACTTGCTTCCTTCTGCCACTGCAGAGCAGAAGTACCAGACCTGAAAATAGTGTCAAGATTCTAAAGAAGAGCTCGTACTGTACAACTGCACCACTACATCCACATTAAGGCTTTGTTTCTGGCGTCAAAACTTGGTCACAGCTTTATTTACAAACCAATTCATAATTTTAAAAATGTAACACATAAATCATCATCAGTTCCCCAATAGGTTTACAAGTGACTAGATGGTGCCAGACTTTTCCATTCTATGAGAAAAAGAGACCAAAATTTGTGACCAACTGACTTTCCTGCCTCATTCACATCAAGCCCCAACCAATCAGGTTTGAGGACCTACTATATAAATACAAACTGCAGACCTCGCAGCACACCCTGAAAAAAACGACAGCATGATGGCTGAAACTTTGGTTCAATCTGACACAGTGAGACCCGGAAACCTACAACAAGCATGATGCCAGCTGCAGAAATCCTGAGAGAACAAACAATGAATCAGAGTGGGTTTTTAATAAAAATACAGTATAGTTGAATAAGACCTGAAAAATCTTCATCCCCAGGTCCTCCCTCCTCCCCTTCCCCACACACAGGGAGTAGACAATGAACAGGCAGCCCGTGCCAGAGGAACACAAACCACAGCAAGGTTACTATAGGATACAGAGGCTGCCAAGATCAGACAAAGCAGCTGACCCTCTCAGCACTACCTGCTCATAGATGTAATGTAAGAACACAACCCACATTCCCCATAATTCCCAATCCAACTCACCTTCCCGACTCTGCCCTACTCCTACCCATCAAGGCTTTAAATGCAGCCAAGATTTGCACTGGCTGTGCTAATGTTATCTTTTTAAATCTCCTGCTCTATACCCAGAAAAAGTAAAAATTGTAATATGGAAACAGCACTCATTAGAACCCTCAAAAGTGTTATATAAAGTTACTATGAAAGTCTCTCACATATTTGTATATATCTTTGATAAAATATACATTATTGTATCATACCCATATATAAAGTCTCTGGCACTGGCACTGGTAAAAACTGGTTTAAAACTGCCAGTAATCCACAGAATGCTTCAGTGTCCCATCATCAACTTAGGGCAATTGCAGTGGATTACTACAGCAATTCCCTGGGGAGTAGACAACTGCAAACCTTTAGCACTCTACTGCAGTACTGCAATAATTTTACAGCTCATGCTACATCCATAAGCCAATAGGGGGCAAAAACTGAAGAGGTTCGGTACTGTAGGTGAGCATAAGCCGCAGTCTTTTATGTCTCAAAATGTTGCAAACCTTACAAACAGGCTGCGTTACTAAGCTCTAGGCACACATACCAGAAGTTAGTAGTTAATAACAGTGTATCCTTGCACTATAAATGCAAGATTCTTTTTAATTTCAATTTGAAAATGTAATTGTGCTATATATTACAGACCATTCTAGAGCTCATGCATAAAATGCAGTTTGAAAAGCATATCCACTTTTTTCAGGGCAGGTATACTGTTAATTGCATCTTCATTGCTGACAATAAATTCCAGCTTCCTTAAGCAACGAAAGTCTGAAGTGGCAATATCAGATATCCCATTACCAAACATGTTGCATTTTTGAACAAGTTGCCAAGGGATCCCAGCAGATGTGTTACGTAGGTTTAGTCCTGATTAAAAAAATGTCTTTTGGATGTCAAGTTGCTGAAGGCCAAGACATTTGCTCCATTCAAGATTCAATATTTTTCATGCTCAACTGCAGGGTCCTCATATATGGAGTTTTAGAATTCTGTGCAGGGCTGGAAAATTCCCAGGTTCCATTATTTATACTCTCACCATTTGTTCTGTTGAGAGATGAGAGAAAGTAAAACACCTACTCAGAAGGTGGTCAACAGAAAATTCTTCATACCAATTGTCCAACTTACATAGGTGAAGTGGGGCTTTTAGGGAGATCCTCAGGCAAATTACTACACAGAGGAAAAGAAACAGCATTTAGAATATTATAAGTCACATAAGTGGATACATACAGTATATGTAGAAAAAAGCGCCAGTTTTATAAAGAGGAAGTACTATAATGCATATTTTCCCTTATAAAATGGCTTTCACACGTGCGACCAGTAGGCATAAAAATACACATTTGAACTTTGACAAACATATATGAAAACGCAAAACTCCACCCTTCAGAAGGAAAGATTAGGTTTTTACCTTGCTAATCTTCTTTCTTGTAAACAGGAATGATAGTCTTGTCCAGCGGGTTAAAATCCCATTAGTTGTGAGGGATGTAGAGAGTCCACTGTTTCTTTTTATGCGTCACCTCCCATCACTCTAGAATGAGCTCCACACTCTCAGTCGGTACCAAAGTAGAGGTCTGCATGGGAACGGGAATCGCGGAAATCCCACGGGGATCCCTCTAGGTCGATGGGACTCCCACAGGGACCCTTCCCAGGCCCACGGGACTCCCATGGGGACCCCTCCAAGGCTGACGGTACTCCCATGGGGATGGACCTGGAGTTCCTATCCCGAGGCGTACCTAATTTCCGGTCCGGCAACCAAGCTGAGCTCCCAAGTCCTGACGAATCAGTAGCAACAGTCTCTGTCATGTAGGCAGTGATCATCAGCACGTAGGCACACAGACTCAGTGTGCCTACATGCTGAGATCTCCATGCCTACATGACAGAGACTGTTGCTGGATTTGTGGGGAGGTGTAACGTGCAGGCTAGAATGGGCGGACAGAGTCATACCTCCTCCACCCCTCCCCCCCGGAACAAACCTGAAATGCGCTAACTTCACCGGCCCGGTTCTGTGCATGAGCCGCGATCTGTGGCTCAGAGCTGAGTGAGGATCGGTCGGTGGATGCCGAGGGCTGCTGAGCCGAAGTTCAAAAATCCAGCAAGGAGCTGCAACCAGGGATCTTGACTGCAGCAAGCGAGGATGAAAACTGCTCTGCCGCTACCAGAATGATCCAGCTTTCTGAAGCCCCGTGAGCTTGGATGGTCTGCTCTGACTACCAAAACTTTTCCCTCACTCTGGCTCTCTTATTCCACTTCTTATTTCCTAGTCTGTCACTAATTCTATCATCTTTCTCTCCCATCATTCAGCATTTCCCCTCTCTCTCTGCTCCCCTTCTATCCAGCATTTGTCCTTTCTCTCTCTTTTTTCTCTAGCATCTTCCCTCTCCTCCATTTCCATCCACCATCTGCCCTCTCTCTCTCTCTCTCTCTCTTTCTCCTTTCCATCCAGCATCTGCCCCTCCTCCTCTTTCCATCCAGCATCTGCCCCTCTCTCTCCTGCTTCTGCCCAGCATCTGATCTGTCTCCTCTCTTCCTCCTTTCTGCCCCCTCTGTCACCCCATCCATCGTCCACCCTTCTCTCTCCTTCTATCCAGCATCTGCCCCTCTCTCTCCTGCTTTTGCCCAGCATCTGTTTCTTCTCTTTCTCTCCCTTCAATTCAGTGTCTGCCCATCTTTCTGTTTCCTCCCTTCCATCCAATGTCTTCCTCCCCTCACCTTTTCTTTACATCCATCATCTGTCTTTTTCTCTCTCCCCAGGCATTCCAGCTTGTCTGTTATCTTTCCCCTTTCATCCAGTGTGTCTGATCCCTCCCCCTTTCTATCTACAGTCTATCTCCTCTCACCTCCTACATCCAGTATCTACCCCCTTCCAACTGACACCTCAGCCATTGCCAGCTCTGACTTCGGGGGAAGACTTCTGGGTCGACTACATATGGCGTGCTGCAGGCTGCCTCCAACCCCTGCTGCTATCTGGACTCAAATGAAGGGGTGGGGGGGAGTGCATTTTTGTACACAGAAGGCATGAACTTGGAAGAGAGGATGGAGGAATGGAGGGAAAGAGATGCTGAAGTGGGGGAGGGAATGCGTTTTTGGACACAGAAGGCATGAACTGGGGAGAGGGGAAACTACATAAGTCTGTTCTGCTCTAAATGCAAACATTAAGGAACAATACTGATTAACCACAACTAAATAAAACAAACAATCTGATAATAAAAAGAACCATCTACCCGCGTGCCATCTGCATCAATAGTTCAGTTGCTTTTATAAGTGAATTCTTCTTCATGCCTGACCCCATCAGGCAGGCGATAAAAACAAGACATCTGACTAAGCATGCATGTCTGAAACAGAAAACAGGCAAGTGTATATCAGAAAGGGTGGGTGTCAACACTACCATTCCTGTTTACAAGAAAGAAGATTACCAAGGTAAGAACCTAATCTTTCCTTCTGCAACAGAACATTAGTCTTGACCATCAGAGCAGTCCCCAGTTCCTAGGCTGGGACAGATGAGTTTGCTGCCAGTACTGGAGTACCCCAAAGTGGTGTCCAGCCCAGCTGCCACATCCATCCTGTAAAATTTAGTAAATGTGTGGAGATTGGACCAAGTGGCTACTCTGCAAATCTCTGCAGATGAGTCTGCTCTAGACTCTGCCCAAGAGGATGCAACGCTGAAGTGGAGTGCACTTTTCACTGCCATTAGAGACTGCTTTCCGCTTCCAATATAGGTCAAGTCATCCTGATCTACTAGGATATGGTTGCTTTAGATGCTGGTCTCCCCCGACATCCTGCACTCGTAAGCACAAAGAGGGGATCAGACAGCTGAAACTCGTTGGTCACCTTCAAGTAATAAATCAAAATTTGTCACACATCCAGAATGTTCAACACACTATCTGCTTTCTTCACTCCCATAGGTGCGAAGGCTGGGAGTTGCATCTCTTGATTCATGTGAAAACTGGACACAGCCTACAGAAGGAAGGGACCACTTGAATCAAGACACTAGCCTCTGAGATGCAAAGAAAGGGTTCCCTGCAGAATAGGCTGCAGCTCTGACACACTTCTCACTGACATCACAGTCACTAATAAAAAATGTCTTAAGTGTGAGCTCTATCAGGGACACCTCCTTCAAAGGCTCATAAGGGGCCTTCACAAGTGCCCACAGGATCAGATTTAAGGTTCCAAGATGAAAAAGGATGTCGCACTTGAGGGCGGACGAAAGGCTCCCTTCAAAAATCTGGATACATCCAGATTAGATGCCAATAAGCACTTGCTAACATGTACTCTGATAAAAGATTCTTGGATAGAACTCTTGCTTTCCAGGCAGGTAAATTAAATGAATGGTTGGGTAATATCATTATGCATTCCTCATCCTACTTCAGTTTTAGAAACTTATTAAAAACAAATTATTTAATCGATTTGTAAGTTAAAGTTTTACTGTTTTTACTTTCACATTTATGTACGTACTGATGATTTTAAATTGTGTTTATTCCCCGATTGTCCAGCACTTCTTGTTGTAAACCTCAAACTATTATGGCTTTGGCGGTATCTATAATAATAAAACCCTAGAGCGCGCATGCGCTGTCGAAAGTCCGTGAGTCCTGGTGGCATGAGGTGTGCTTCTGTGCCAGTCCTCACGGCGCCTGCGCTAGCTGGAGGCGGCGTGTGCCAGCGATTCCTCCCTCCCGCTAACCGGTCCTCTTCAAAGCGGCCTGCTGAGGTTTGCCAGCCGCTTTAGCGAACCTTGCAGGCTGCTCTCCAAAGGATCGGTGAAGAAAACTATAAGAAGGGTGAAGGCGGGAACAAGAGGCTGCGATCGGCAGTGGCTGCTGCTACTCCTCTCCAGCCACCTAGCTCCTCATCCGCTGGCCCCGGCCGGCAGCCCCCTCCGCCCCGTCCTCTCTGCATCCGGTGGCCTGCGCAGGAGAAGGAGCAGATGATGCAAGGGGGTTGAAAAAAAGCAAAAGGTAGGGAGGGGAAAGGGGAGGGGGAGGAAGCCAAAAATGAACGGCTTAAAGACTAGTATAAGAAATAAAATTATTATTATTGTTATCTTTACCTTGAAAGAGCCAACTGTCAGGCCCTTCTTCAGATCTTCCTGCAGAAGGTCAAGTTTCACTGACACTGGTACAAGCACTGTCGTTCACACCAGTTCTTGAAATACTTCCAGGCTTTCGCATAGGTCGCTAACATGGACTGCTTCTTAAACCTCAGGAGAAATAGCCTTTACAGGTAAATAGCCAGGTGAATAACTCAGGTGAATATCCTATAGCAGCTTAAGGCTTCATGTTCAAGAGCCATGCTGTAAGGACCAAAGTGCTCTGGATCCTCTAGGGTGATGGGACCCTGTGAGAGAAGATTTGGATGGACAAGAAAGCTTGAGAGCCTTGTCCCTCTGCAGATGTACTAAGTCTGCGTACCACAGACTGCTTTGGACAATCTGGAGCTACCAGGATCACTCTGCTTATCACTGGCCACAGGAGGAACATATACAGTAGTTCCTCTGCAGGCCAGGTTTGGACCACAGTGTAAAGCCCAGCACTTCTGGGCTTGTACCTTTGGCTAAGAAATGAGCCACCTTTTTGTTGGATGATGAGGCATGAGGTTGAAACTTTGGATGCCCTCATCGCTTGACTAAGCGAGAGGCCCTATGACACTCCCTGGGATCCAAGTTCTACCAACTTAGGAAGTCCACCTGCACATTCTCCACCCCCCTGTTACATGAGCTGCCAAGATGGCCAAGAGATCAGCTTCTGCCCATCTAGAGTAGGTGAATTTCCAAGCTCAACAGTGAATTCCTGGTGCCTCCTTGCCTGTTTACACAGGCTACTGCGGTCGTGTTGTCTGAGAAGACTCTGACTGCCCTTCCTTCTAGGCACTCTTAGCTCCAAGCAATTGATCAACCACTTCCTCTGAGATGGGGACCACTGCCCTTGCTGCGGACGTCCCTCGCAATGAACTCTCCAGTCGAATAGACTGGCATCAGTCATCAGGACTATCCACTCGGAGATGTGTAACGGCATTCCTCTATTATATAATTCATTTTCTACACTGTCCTCCCAAAGAGCTCAGGATGGGTTACAGATTAACATACATAATATATAGTTAACAGGTTACAGTTTTCCATAGTTACAGTACACATTTTTTCTGGTACAAGTTTTTATCCTAATTTGACACATACTAAGGATCTAATATCAAGGAATGTGGCTCCAACCACCAGTCCAGGCAGCTCCAAGCCTTGCCTGACCTCGTGTGCAACCTTGTGGGGGGAGGAACACGGTTGGCCCTGACCCTGGATAAAAATGCCACGGGAACCACTCAGTCTGCGCTCAAGCCCATTGTGGATGAACCTGGGGCGAGACTGCTCCCAAGGGTACACACCCTGAGCTCTGAGAACTACCGGCCACACAGGAATCATGCGAGGCATGTGCCTGTGGGTTACAGATCTCAGCGCTAAGAGTCTGTATCTTCTTGCAGCCAGAGATGCTCCAGGGTGACTAGGATCCTCTGCAGCCTCTGACTGAATAAAAAATCCAAAAAATAATAAAAATTAAACTTGAGCAGAACAGCCGTGTTCCCTATTCCTCGCTTGTACAGAGTATGACTGAGGGGGTGGAGTTCATTCAGAGTGATGGGAGGTGGAGTATGAAAACAAAACAGTGGGCTCCATGGTGTGACCTCATCTGGAATATTGCATTAAATTCTGGTCTCCTTATCTCAAGAAAGATATAGTGGCGCTAGAAAAGGTTCAAAGAAGAGCGACCAAGATGGTAAAGGGGATGGAATTCCTCTTGTATGAGGAAAGACTAAAACGGTTAGGGCTCTTCAGCATGGAAAAGAGATGGCTGAGGGGAGATATAATTGAAGTCTACAAAATCCTGAGTGGAGTAGAACGGGTACAAGTGGATCAATTTTTCACTCCGTCAAAAATTACAAAGACTAGGGGACACTCGAAGTTACAGGGAAATACTTTTAAAACCAATTCGAGGAAATTTATTTTCACTCAAGAGAATAGTTAAGCTCTGGAACGTGTTGCCAGACGATGTGGTAAGAGCGGATAGCGTAGCTGGCTTTAAGAAAGGTTTAGACAACTTCCTGGAGGAAAAGTCCATAGTCTGTTATTGAGAAAGACAAAGGGGAAGCCACTGCTTGCCCTGTATCGGTAGCATGGAATATTGCTTCACCTTGGGTTTTGGCCAGGTACTAGTGATCTGGATTGGCCACCGTGAGATTGGGCTACTGGGCTTGATGATGGACCATTGGTCTGACCCAGTAAGGCTGTTCTTATGGCTCTCTACAACCCTCGCGGCTGAGGGTTTAAACTGCTGATCATGACTACCAGTCCTATTGCACAAGAAATATACTTGAATGCACTGCTTCTACGTGTATCCATTACAGATATCCTGAAAACTGAAGTGGCTGAATGGGCTCCCAGAACTGGGTTGGGAACTACTGTATGTGGTTATCTGTAGAAAGATAACTCTGACGGTGCATGTTTTAGAATTAGAAAGTTTCAAAGACCTGTAAATTACACCAGGCAAACATTTCTTATTCATTATAACAACTTACAGAAGGATAGTGTGGCTTCTAGGGAGAACCTTAGGCAAATCACTGCACAGAGAAAAACAAATTTAGGGCGTCATCAATAACTTGATACAATCTATAGCTGTGGAATGTGTTTTGGTCAAAAGTACAATATAAATGCAAATGAACCAAGCTAGTTTGGGTAGTTGGATATTACAGAAAATAAACACATTATAAACATTTTTTATTTTAATGCTGTGGATAATTGTGGTTTTCTGTGACATTCTTTAGGCACTGAAATTCAAAAGGGCCTGCTTTCTGCAGATTTGGTCACCACAATCACAGATGGCTGTGCTGGAGTTTCTTTCAGAATTTAATGCAAACTCACATGACAAATTATGCACCAGTTTTGTCTATATTAGAGAATTACACGGGGGAAAAAAATTTGTCCCTGTCACTGCCCTGTCCCCATTCCCGCAACCACTGTCCCCGCCCCGTCCCTGTCACTATTGTGCCCGTGACTACTATCCCCGCAACATCCATACAAGCCTCAGTACTGCAATATTTAGCTTATTCCTTCTTTATAAATCAAAGTTCTGGCTGCTGAACTAGAGAAAGAGATGTTCAGCTGGCAGAGCTTTGTTTATAAATTTTTATCAACACAACTAATATACTACTTTATCCTAAAGCAAAAAAAGGAAATAAATAGAATTTTTTTTTCTATCTTTGTTGGCTGGTTTCTGCTTTCCTCATCTTCTTATTCAATTCCTTCCATCCACTGTCTGTCTTCTCTCAGCGTCTTCCGTTTGCTCTATTACTGTGCCTCTCCCTTCCCCCCCCCCCCACAATTGGTCTAGCACCCATCTTCTTCCCATAGTCTGGCATAGATGCCCATAGTCTGGCATCTCTGTCTTCTTCCCTTCCAGTGTCTTCTCCCCATTCTCTGTTTCCCACCACCCCTTCCCTCTTGCCACCTCACCTCCCTTCAGCACCCTTCGCGTGGCACAAGAATCTTCCTCCCTCCCCCTTACCTTCACGGCACATTAGTAAAGTGACTTGCTGAAGTCGGCTGAGCCTTCCTGCAGTAGCGTGTGTGTGGGCAGAAGCTTCTCCTCTGACGCAAGCTTCCACCCACACACACACACGACTGCAGGCAGGCTCGGCTGGCTTCAGCAAGTTACTTTACTAACGCGCCACGAAGGTGGGGGGGAGGGAGATAGATTCGCTAGGTAGGAGGGAGGGGGGCCGCGCGCGATAAGTGACCACGCATGTTCCCTCCCTTAACTGCGGGGACAAGGCCATTCACCGCTCCACGGGGCAGTGGATGGCCTTGGCCTCTTGCCCACAGTGAGCACTCCCCCCACCCACCGTATTAGCAGGTTACTCACTGCTAGCCATGGGTAACAGCCACCGTGTCATTCTCTAGTCTGTATGCAGCAGCGATGATGTGACAAAAGGGCCACACAGAGTCATGAGCTGACCCAGAGGGAATGGAAAGGCCCTAAACCTATCTAGTATACCTATGGGGGGAAAGTATACCTATGGGGGGAAAGTATACCTGGCAACTTGCTACAAGCAAATACTACAGCTATGCCTATAACTGTATAATAAAACCTAGAATCAACAGGTCAGCAACATGGTATTTACAATCTAAAGCCTGAACAATATATAACGATTAACACAGAAATATAGAAACATAATGGCAGATAAAGGCCAAATGGCCCATCCACAGTAACCATTATCTTTTTCTTTCTCTAAGAGGTCCCACGTGACTATCACACGCCTATCTTATTAATCAAAAAGCATGGTTACAAGATTTAGCTGCAGGGTTTCACAATAGGTGCATAACCCTGAAAATCCAGGTTTGAAAGAATTATCTAGCTAATCAATTCCCTATTTTTTTTTTACATCTGCTTTTGCATTAACTAGGCTTACACTATGAACCGCAGCTGCCTCTGGAACACTAATAACAAAAGATCCTAAACTTTACATTGATTTCCGGAATGAACTAATTCAGAAGTGGAACTACTGTGCATCACTCCACTTAACACAGAGAAACAATGAACTCTACAGCAGAGTTGAAGAGAATTTATCATTTACAAGAAATATGAAAAAGTCAACCATACCTCTTGGTTAGATTACAGGATATTCCAATGTCTTGGGTTTCTACATCACTTTTTAACTGGAGTCCTCTTAAATAGTCCAGTTTATCTTGCAATTCATTATTCTGCAAAACAATGTTGGTCTTAGTAGAGCTTTTAGCCGGTTTCTTTGAATACTTCAACAAAATAAATTTACAGTAGATTTTTATTTTGTATTACACCCCAACCTTTCATAAAACTATTGTTACAAAGTTAAGAAGAATATTACTTCAAGTTACAACTGCAGAATTATTTCCTGTTAAAGTGCTATTCCATGGTAAAAGAAGCAAACTAATTTGGAAGTGGCTCAGCACTGTGTTCTCCAGGAATCCAGGTTTGGATCCCCTGTTCATCGTGGCCTGCTGGTCCTCGGGACACTGCAATAGTAGCACACAGACTTTGTGAGGATGGAAGATGGTCTGTACCAGCTAAGAAGTGGTTTTCCTTTTAGCCCCTTAGTTGTCTGAGTATTTTTTTTTTTTTTGGGGTGGGGGGGGAGGCAGCAAAGATCACTGGGCAGAAAATTATTTACTTGGAAACACTTTAAAAGCTGAGATTCCCCCTACATTCACAATTTGCAATGAGTCCAAAATTTTAAAAGTACCCTAACACATTCTTAAATAACATACTCTGCTTTAAAACAATCTATTTTTACAGCAAATTATCAAGTTGAATTCAAATAAAAATTCTCTATGTGGTTCCATTATTATCTTCACAGCTATAACAGATATGAAAAAAATTAGTTTTTATCCAAGGACCTTCATAAAGTTCTAATTTGTCCCAAGTTTTCTGCTTCTCCTTTGTGTCTTACAAAACTTATGTAGTGTTTTGAAAGACTTGACACTCTATTGGTAACATGACCCCAACCATAACCACATGAGAGGCAGTGCAGCCGCCCACCTGACTGCCTGTTGAGATAAAGGGTGGAACCCAGCCAATGAGACGCTTTCTGAAAAACATCTTTCCGCACACAGCTGGATGTTCTGACAACCAGCAGGGACAGGAACAGGAGCCACAGAGTAAACGGCTTCCCAGCAGCAGCCTTTGTTCTTAGTTTAATTATTAAAACCTGCTGAATTAAGCTTTCCGTATCTTATAAAAGACATCTTGAAATGGAAGATCAGCTCAGTTATAATGCATTACATATAAACTATATCTTGTAGCAGAATTATAGGAATATCGGGTTACTGAACAATATACACGTTTCATGAAATATTATGTTCTTATGTTTTGCTTTTGGCCACACAAGAGGATGGCAGAAGAGCTATTGCTCCCTGGGTTTTTTTATTTATGGGATTGGTGCTACATGACAAGAGTTCTGGTCCTGTAAACTTCTAAGGTGTACATAAGATATTGGACAAAAACAGCCAGACAATCCCAGTCTGTACACATCTCTTATTTCCATAATGGAAAAAAAAAACAACCTGTCATTGGTCAAGTATTTCCAGATTCATTGTCATTTATACGGCTCAGAAGTTCTGTACAACTCAAATCCAGAACAAATATTTTTCTAAGTATGCCATTCAAATTTATTTTCTATAAAATAAATTAACTTTCTGTGATGTTCTGTCTCTAACAGAAAAGCATTAAATTGGTACAATAGAACAATACATATAAAATTATGAGATTGAATGAAATAAATGGGCAAAAAATTGCCCCAATTCTGTAAATGGATATTCCTATTCATATTGCTCAATCATAAAGTCCCTTTCCTTTCCCAGTGCTTTGAGAGATTCCCATTCTGGTCCCCTCCCCCCCTCATTATTTACAATAGCAAAACAAGGGAATATTCAGCTGTCTCAAGGTTCACTTAAAACGGATTTCAAGTGAAACAATGTCCCAGTGAAAAGCAAAATTTAGGTTACAAATCTGAACATAATGGGTCAAATTAAACAGGTTGTAAAGTACACATTAAGCATGATTTGCATATAAGCTGTCAAGGGAGAAAAAGGGACATTAAGCCTGGACAATTCACAGCAGAGTATTCTACATAAGATTCTTTGAATACGAGTACTTGTAAAATAACTATAAGGGCACAGGGAGATATACACGTTAAATCCAGGCATGTACAGTGAAAACATTCTACCAAGAAAAATGTGTTTTTTTTAAAAAAATGCATATAGCCAGCAGATCTTACAACTTATCGAGTTATCATCATTTACAAGCATAAACAGTTGATTCTATAAAGGTGAGCCAGGCTTACAAGGAGCTAAAGTAGTTTATAAACCACCAGATATGACAGCACAATCGACCCCCAATCATTCCTCGTTAAATCATTTATCATAATTTCAACAATATAAACTCATTGAACCAACTAAAGTTTTCCCAATTTACAATACATAAAGGAAAAGATACTCATTTCAAATTTAAGTACATACAAGACTTTTGAATAGTCCACATTAGAAGAAGAAAGCAATTCACATACCATTGGGAAATGGAGAAAATCAAAGGATTTAAAAATTTAACAGAAATCAATTTAGTAGCTCGTCTATATTTTTAATTCAGACCAGTAAATTGGGATCATTTGGAACTACTGCATTGCCACTCCTTTCCCTTCCAAAAAGAACTGCAATTGGGAATGGTTCATAAAAAACATAAGTACAGTCAAATCACGGTTTTGCGAGTAACGCGCAAAACATTCTCACAAATCATGACTTCCCCCCCTGAAAAGAGAATGCCCCCCCCTATGTGAAACCTGCACCCACCGCCCGCGGGCCGAACAGAAGCCTTACCCCATCTGACACCGGCAGCGCAGACCACAGGACGTGCCGGTGCACGAAGGATCCTTCCTGTTGCCTGGGCTTTTGAGCATCTACACATGCTCAAGGCCTTCTGGCTCTCACTCTCTCCGAGCCAGAAGGCTTTGAGGCATGCGCAGATGCTCAAGGCCCAGGCAACAGGAAGGATCTTCGTGCACCGGCACGTCCTGTGGGCTGCGTGACGGTGCCAGATGGGGTAAGGCTTCTGTTCAGGTAGGGGTGCCAGTTCGTACAGTGGGGGAGCAATGTCGGTTCTCGGGGGTGCTCGCAAATCGAGTCAATGCTCGGTTTGCGAGAATGTTTTGCTCGTCTTGCAAAACACATCGCAAACCGAGGTTTGTCTGTATAGAAATCTTGCCATCCATATAGGATACTTCTTTAAGGCCTAAAAAAATAGGCAAAGAAGCACTTCCTTATCTTGTAGAAATACAAATGTCACTAGAAGTGTTGTTCACAACTACAATTTCTTCTTCTGAAGTCTCCAAAAATTCTAGATAAATCTATAGGACATACAAATCAGCATTAGGTTGATCAACTTTTGAAGAGGAAGGTTTTTTAACAGAAACAGGTATAAAATACATTTTATGTAGAGGTGGAAGCCTATCTTCAGGGTATTTAAAGACATCTTTCAAAAATGTATACAACAATTACTTTTGGGGAAATTGTAAGTGTTTTGGGGAAATTAAAAATTTCTTAAGTTCAACTGGTTTAGTATAGCTCTACATATTTTCTCAATTCCTCAAAAGCACCAATTTGTCCTGGATGATTGATATACAAGAATACTGAGCTCCTTGCACTGATTGTTCTAAGGTTTTAATTTTCTCCCCTTGAACTTATCAAATCCTTTTCAAACTTTTGCATTTTCACTGTTTGATTTTGGACAAGTGGTAAGATTCCCAGACATCATTCCTCTTATAACTGTAGTTTCAGAACAGATGTAAAATGCCAATGTTTAGATTTTTCAAAGTATGCATGTATTGCCATTGCAAAATTGAAATCACATGCATTCTATTCTAGCCAACTCAAACCACACCCAAAAACACCACCCTATTCAATAACTGCATGCTGCAGATATAAATTCTGTAAGTAATGACTTTTCTAAAATTTAACATGGCATTTACACTTATAAACGCTGCTATTTATTACCCTTCGAGTGCTGCAAACGGACGGCATGGCATTTGTGTTGTTTTTATCGGGCATTGTTGGGGCAGGTCGCGTCGGTGAGGATTGCCGAGTTGGAGCTGTAAGTATGCGGGCAAGGAGATGCTCCGGCGCAATCGCTCACCCAGCCCCCTCCATCCCATCATCGCCGTCACCCCTGTCGCCGAGAAGCCGGCAGCCGACCCGGCGCTCGCGCCACCGCTAGAGGCACCCGGCCCTGACGCTAGCCTGGGCCGCTGAGCAGCGTCGACTCAGAGAAGGCGCTGCAGCTGCTAGCTTCAGCCATGATGAGGAGCGACCCCCACGACCACCACCTGCCACCACGAGGGGGGAGGCCATGGTTGGTGCCGCAAACGGTCAGAGAGACGCGAGCGGTGCCTGTCCTGAAATGGAGACAGATTCAGCGAAATTTGACATGCAGGAGGAGAGAGTGAATATCTTGACGAGTTGATGACCGGAGACACTGGATTTGGGGCTTCCGGTTTGCTGACAAGGATCGGATGACATCTGGAGAAGGTTTCGCAGCCAAAACAGTGAAGTCATTTCAAACTGGACTTCAGTCTTGACTGTTTTGTTTTTATTTTTTCACTTTCTTTTTAGGTTATGATATTTTATATTTTAAATCTCATTCATTGTTTTGCCTAGTTTTTTTCCTAGTTTATTATTTAAAATTTCATTTAAATTTCCCAAGTATTTCTATAGTTTCAATGGTTTCTCCCTTCTGCTTCTATTTCCTATCTCCCCTCTTTTATCAACCTTTCAAAGGTCCTTTAGACCATTGTAGTCTTATTAGAATGTTTATTTTCTTATTTTTTTCTCATCTATCTCTATTTTATTTTTTCATTACTCTACTAATTGTCATTTTTCCAGGTACTTTAGTTAGATTGTGAGCATTCGGGACAGTAAGGGAATATCTAAGTACCTATTTTACTTATAATTTTAATGTACCCTATTGTCTATTTTTTCTGTAAACCGCTTAGAATCCTAACGGAGTTTAGCGGTATATAAGAAATAAATTACATTACATTACATTTATATGTTCAAACATCGTGTAAACCTAAAATGAGCTGGCAGCAGCACATTGCCTCTTCCTCAACTGGCAGTGTTTGTGGTGGATAAGTGTGTAAAACGAAGGGAGGTATGTGCAGGAGAGGCTGTATATGTCATGTCTGTGGAAGAATGCGTGCAGCCATGGGACAAAGATGACACAGGGTGTGGAGGGCTGGTGAGTGGCATGGAAATGTCTATATAAGAGTGGAGGGAATATCTTGGAAGCCATAGAGGGTATTGCTGACTGAAGTTTGGTTTTGGTGCCAAAACCGGTCCAAAATTTGCATTCAGCCTTGTTTTGGTTGAAAATGTCAGTGTATTTTCAGCTGAAATCAAAACGTTTTATTCCATGTCTTGTGGCACTCCTCCTCCCTTCATCCAGCCTCCTAAACATAAGAAGCCCCCTTCCCAGACCTACCTGTAAGCCAGCACCAACCCCCCCCCCCCCCAAGGAACAACCCTATCACTTTGGTAGTCTAGCAGCTACACAGGGCAGAAGTGATCCCTAGTCGCTCTAGCCCACCCCGTGTCTGCAGTCAAAATGGTTGCCATGAGTTTTAGTTGCAGTCTTGCAAGATTGCTACTGGAGATCCACAACAGCCATTTTTAACAGCAGACACAAGATGGGCAGTTGCAGCTGGGGATACTCCTCTCCTAACTTGTCACTAGACCACCAGAGTGATAAGGTGGCTTACTGGTTGCTCCAAGAGGGCAGCTTCTGTTCTGGGGGGGTGGGGGGGGGGGTGGAAGAAGAGGAATTGGGAAACCCTTTCTCATCTGGTCACTAACCCTTCAGTCTCCTGCTTTAACTGGAAAGGCTTGGGAACCCCTGCTGGCACTCAAATTTTCTCCATGGTGCTGCATTAGTCTCCTCTGCTGTTTGGCTGCAAAGTCATATAACAAATAATACATATGGATAGACAAATGTTTTTTTCTACCCATTTTTAGAGAAACTCATTTTGAGATCAAGGAGTCCTTGTGTCAGCAACATTTATGCCCTAAGCATTTTGTTTTAAGGTGTATTATATTTCTTATGATAAAAGTTCGATCATGCCCCTGATGCAGGTAGTTTGTTGCCAAACATGATGGATGATGGACTTTTATTAACACATGATAGGGACCATACAAGCACTTTTTTTTTTAACTGAAGGTTGATTTTTATTTATTTATTTTATTTATTCAATTTTCTAAACTGTTCTAATAAACTTCAGCTACTGGCTGGTTTCTTTGGCTGCTTTTTCCTCATTCACTAGATAGACTGCAACAGTTGCTCCCAGAAGTAAAATTAACCAGAAAGAATCAAAAAAAATATTTTGTTTTCTAAAGCTTATACATTTGTCCTTTTGAGTTTCTTAAGTTTGAATGCTTATGTATTGTAATTTATGTATTGTTTATGTATTGTAATTTTATTTATATTATACAGTATATACATTTATGTATTGTTTTTGTGCAATTGTATTTCTGTTTTATGATGTGTTCATTTTTGAAACCCCTCTACAGCCTTTTGGATTCAGCAGGATATACATGTTATGAAAAACTGTGCTACTGAATTCAGATTAAAAGCTAATAATGAAACAAGACTGAAAAGATTATCTTATTATTTAGCTTTTCACTGATAAATTTATTGCCGCTTCCTCTTATTTTCTACTTTTCTGACTTCCAAATTTCTCCCTTTTTAAAAAATGATGATCAGGGTTCTAGTTTTTTCCTTAACTGTTTGTTGCCTAAGTACTAAGCTGTGCTACTTGTAGTATATAGAACAAATACATTTAAACACACTGGCTTAAAATAGTGATATGGGCTACAAGACCTACTGCATAACCAACATTGTCAAATTATTTTTTTGCAAGGCAGCATAGGAAAAAGTTGTTTATTCTTTGCCAACGAGCTCATTACCATACAACCAAGCTATAGTTTGCGAGATGAGGGGGAGAATGATGCTGCATTGGGGGTGGTGGAGGCAGATGCTTGACCAGGATGTGGGGCCTGGAGTGGTAGAAGAGAAAATGGGATAGATGCTACAAAGGGAGAGAGAGATGGGGGGCTTTGGGTGGGTGCCTAGTCACTCCCTCAACCCTTCACCAGCATCAGTAAGTAATC
This sequence comes from Geotrypetes seraphini, assembly GCF_902459505.1. Taxonomy (NCBI): domain Eukaryota; kingdom Metazoa; phylum Chordata; class Amphibia; order Gymnophiona; family Dermophiidae; genus Geotrypetes; species Geotrypetes seraphini. Next base: position 47,454,862 of record NC_047097.1, read on the forward strand.
CTATATGAAGTTACATTCACTGTATGTAAACCCTGTGAATGTAAACTGTAACCCGTTCTGAGCTCTTTGGGGAGGACGGGATATAAATCTAAATAAATTTATACAACATGTGCATGTTCCAGGTAAAGTTTACCTCCTCTAAAGATGGGAGGCACTGTCATGGACTCTCTACTTCCCTCTCACCTTCTCAGCTTCTCCACCCCTCCTATCTGGCAACACACAGACACACAATTTCCCTTCCAATTCCTCCTCTAGCAACACACATAGGAGGCCACCCTTTTACCTCCATGAGCTGGTTGCCAGGAGTTCAGTACTTTACCTCCTGCCTGACAAGACTTCTAGTTTCATAATGCTTCTACCCAGTTGCATTACAACCTCTGAACCACAGGTTAGGGGGAAGGAGGGAAAGATACAGAGGAAGACATCAGTTATTTTTCTGTTGTTGAAGGTGGATGGGGGGAAAATCAGAAATGATGAATCACTCCTTTAAGTCTGGGTTGGTTAGTGTGGGTAGCTCATGCTTGCTACTATTATAACATAACCACATTACAATGGCCAAGTTCACTCTAGTGCAACCATTTTAGGACAGCTAAATTCTGCATTTCATTAGCTAACTACATAAAGGGTAATTCTATAACAATGTGCCCGATTGGTGCCTATTTTCTTTTATGAAATACTGCCTTTAAGAGAATATGTATAGGCACATGCACATAGGTGCACCCTGTCCAGATACAGCCCATATGTACACTGACCTACAAACTACACTATCACATATGTATGTAGTTACAGAATGACACTTAGGCGGTATTATCACCATATATGCATGCAAGTACATAAACATGTATATACAGTACTAATATTCTAAACTAGTGATTCCCAACCCTTTCCTGGGTTCTCTCTCATGCATATACATTGTGGATATCCTTAAAATATGACTAGCTGGGGTTCCCTCATGACAGATTTGGGAACCACTGCTCTAAATATTTATGAGCATAACTGGTGTGTGAATATTAGCATCTAATTTAGAGAATTACCCCTTATTGTATTAAAAGACATTTAATGCACAAAATAACATTAAAGACAAATGAGTGGAGAATGGATCTAATTGATAATGCAGTTTGATTTGTAAGTGTTTATGTACCTTTTAGATGTATGGTGTGTGTGTGTGTTTGTGTGTGTGTGTGTGTGTGTGTATGTATATGTATGTGTGTGTGTGGTGGGGAGGTCTTATTTTAGTTTCTCAACTCCTCTTCCAATGATGTAAGGCTAGTAGTTTGGAGTATAGTGTTTTGTGTTGTTGCTACAAATGGAACACACACAAAAGAGGCAGGTTAATACATAGGAATACGTCATCTCATTTCTCCCAGTTCTGCCTTTCTTCCACAGTTCCCCATTCATTTCAGATTTATGCAAATATGGAGCCTCTCCCACCTCCTTCCTCTCTCTTTGGGTGGTAGTCACTAAACATCACATTTCACTGCGGTGAGCTTCACACACAAGTCAGAAACCTGTGGTACTTGAGTCCTTCAGGTTAGTAAATCATGTAATATATTTTATTTTGTTTTACTGCAGCTGGGAAACACTGTCCACTCCTGGCTGCAGCATCTCAGAGATAGCTAGCTCTATATTAAAACCACTATCCCTTTAAAGGGTTAGTACTGGGGAAAGTCCCCCAACCCCCTCACTGATTCCTCCCTCTCTCAACAAGAATTACATCCCCTCTACCACCTGGCACCTACAAGGGGTCGAGGAGCAATCTCTGGATACTCCTGCCCTAGGGAAACCTGGAGTCAAAATGACACTAGTCGACGCCCAGTGCTAATCTCATACCACCACCCCTGAAGAGTCAGCTGTTAAATAAGTATGTGCTCTGAGCCACAATCTTAAAGTGCATACTTCTGCACATAAAATGCTGTTCTACATGCACAGAGAAAAAGGCTTATAAAATAAACCCCCACTCCTATGGAAATGCAACTCGCATATACTGGCTTATGCTTCAGCATTTTATTTGTAGTAGATAAGATACATGTATTAATCTACAGGCATCGCCATTTTCATATTTTAAGAGATTACAGAGACAATTTTAAAGCCTAGCATATATGCGGAAGCAGTCAGTCTATGTGTAAAAAGTGACATTTTAGAAAAGGAAAAGTACACACATACATTTACTTCTAAAATCATTGCTTCTACAAGTGTGACCAGAAATGGCAGTGGTGTAAGTACACATATACAAGTCATTAAATTGCACCCACCTCAGCCCCAGGAAGCCTACTTTATACACACGTATGAAAGGATATGTAGGATCGCTCCCTTCAAACACAATTATACTGGGGCAGTAGGACATCTTTTTTGCTTGGACAAGTCAAATAAACCAAGCTCTCCCCCTCCTCCCAGTTGATGATACTGTGTGAAGCAAACCCCCCTCAAAAGAAAAAAATAATAAAACCCATATCTGTTAGGGCTATGGCCCCTGTAGCCCATCCTGTTCTGCTGTCCATACAGTTATGGTCAGATTTGCATAACCTTCTGAACATAAGAAGCCCCCTTCCCAGACCTAAAGGTAAGCCAGCACCAACCCCCTTCCCAGGGTCAACCCTATCACTTTGGTGGTCTAGTGGCTACGCAGTGCAGAAGTGATTCCTAGTTGCTCTAGCCCTAGTGGTTCCCAACCCTGTCCTGGAGAACCCCCAGGTCAGTTTGGGTTTTCAGGATAGCCCTAATGAATATGCATGAGAGAGATCTGCATATAATGGAGGTGCCAGGCATGCAAATCTGCTCCATGCATATTCATTAGGGCTATCCTGAAAACCTGACTGGCCTGGGGGTCCTTCAGGACAGGGTTGGGAACCACTGCTCTAGCCCATCCTGTGTCAGCAGTCAATGCCATTACTTTTAGTTGCAGTCTTGTAAGATTGCCACTGGAGACCACAGCAGCCATTTTAACTACAGACACAAGATGGGCAGGAGCAGCTGGGAATTGCTCCTGTCACAACTTGACACTAAGGCCTGATTGGTGTCTATTTTCTTTTATGAAACACTACCTTTAAGAGAATATGTACATGCACATGCACCTGCCCAGATGCGGCTCATCCATACATCAACCTACAAAACTACAATCATCACAGATGTATGTAGTTACAGAATGGCACTAGGTTGTATTAGGTGGCATTGTAAGAAAACCTTTCTAATATTTTCCTGTATGTGGCGCCCAGAGAATTGCTGCCTACACAATATGAAGATTTGATGCCTCATCTGCATAAGCATCTGAAAATTCCACCAGTTTCTTTGCATAATAAGAACCAAGAGTTTCAGAAAGTTTAGCTAGAAGTGTGGGAAATAAACCTGGGAAACATCAATTCAGCAAGCTTATTATGGTGGAGTAGGAAATGCAATACTTCGGGTATATTTCAATAAAAGTCCTCCCATGTTAGGCAGAAGAAAATCACTTCTTTCACAAATGCTATTTTACCAACACATCCAGCAAGTCTGTCAGAATGGTTTTAACAGGAGTCTCTGTCTACATAAACAGAAGTTTGGTGCTTCCATATCGAAGTGTAAAAGCTGCAGAGTTCATGAGAACTGAATAATGTCTACAGAACTTACCTCTCCTTCCAGGAAGGCTATCCTTTCTAAAAGCTGTTGTATGAGCAAGTCTTTGTGGTGTATTTTTCTTCTTAATATTTCAACCTATGAAAAATAAGAGTGCATATATTTAAACACAAACAATTTATCTTCTTCTACTTCAAAACAAAAATTGTTGATTTCAGGTTGTACGAGATTTTTAGAAATTACTTCTTCACTACTATTACTTATCAATTCTATAGTGCTACCAGATGCACGCAGCGCTGTACATTAAACACTCAAGAGACAGTAGCTGCTCAAAAGAGTTTACACTCTAATTATGACAGACAAACAGGACAAAAAGGGTGAATAAATTACAAAAGGAGTGATAAGGCAGATAGCGTAGGGGGCTAAAGAGGGAATGGCAAACAGATACGGGTGCTTTGCAAGTGAGTTGGAGTTGGGATTTGAAAGCACACTCCACAAAGAAAAAGGAGGTTGTGGTAAGAGTGGTTAACATAGCTGGTTTTAAAAGAGGTTTGGCAATTTCCTGGAGGAAAGTCCATAGTTTGTTATTAAAACAGACATAGGGAAGCCACTGCTTGCCCTGGATTGGTAGCATGGAATGTTGCTACTCTTTGGGGTTCTGGAATCTTGCTGCTCTTTGGGGATTCTGCATGGAATGTTGCTACTATTTGGGTTTTTTGCTAGGTACTAGTGACCTGGATTGGCCACCATGAGGATGGGCTAGGATAGATGGACCATTGGTCTGACCCAGTAAGGCTATTCTTATGTTAGATCATTTATAAATATTTAAAAAGTAGCAGTTGATGCACAAATTCCTGGGGAACCCCACTATTTAGCCTTCTCCATTGAGAACACTGATCATTTAACTCTACTCTGTTTTCTTTTAACTAGTTAATAATCCACAATAGAACACTCCCTTCAATCCCATGATTTTCTAATTTCTTCAAGAGTTGTTCATGAGGTACTCTGTCAAATGCCTTTTGAATATTCCAAGGTGCCTGTGTGATCAGATTGTGGTTCTTATTTTACTTATGTCACCTTTTTGGTAGTCAGCAAAAGATAAAATTCACATGGTTATATAAAGTAAAAAGGTATTCCATTTCAATAGCATAAAAGCACATGTGCATTTTTTGTCCATCTTCATCATGAGTTAACACTGGGCTTGACACAGAGTAATTAAATCTTACAGAAGATTTAGTACCTGGTACAATGCAGTACCTACATCAGCTCTACTGAATATTTAACACCTCCCCCCCCCCCAAAAAAAAAAAAAAAAACACCCCACACTGCAAACCTACACTGTGCCAGGCTGTGCATCAATCCATCTCAGTTTCTAAATTAGAACATGAAAGGAAACTAAAATAAAAAAAGTTACCTTTCTCCCTAAAATAATGTGCATGGCACAGCTCCCTAAAACAGGAAACCAAAGTTATTTGATATTTTAAGCCATATTATCAGGGTAGGGAGGTAAGACTCTCTTATTAAATAAAATAAGAAAAAGGTTTATTAACGTACATTTAAATGCTATTTTCCTGATCTAGTGATTATTCAAAATCATTTTAAGAAATGAGAATAAAAAACAGCCCAAATAAAAGTAGCATCAGACTAACAACAAAATCAGAAAAAACACCCACAAGAATTCCTACATTATTACACTAAAATAAGTTTAAATTATAGGGGAAACAAAAATGTTTTAAAATTTCTTCTAAATTACTTTTCTTAACTCCAACTTACTCCATGGAGTTTATTTCACAAATCTGGTCCAATTACTCGAAAGGCCTTCGACCACCATCTATTTTTTTTTTTTTTTTTTTTTTAACAACGACCATCAATTTGAAATGTAAGAAATAAGTTTCAAATATACTGGTCTCTGATAATGTTACACTTCGAAAATCAAAGTTAGAAACAATTTCCTTTACAGGAAGCCAGTGTAATTTATTCAAGAAAGGACAGACACTCTCTCAGTGACACCCAAAAGCTGAAAGTTATAACATGGGATTAGAGCTGAACATAAACAAGATGAATTTCATGAACATGGAAAATGATGAAGATTTTGAGCTTGAAGGCAATAGAATAGATGTTGTAAAGGACTTCAATTTCCTGGACTCTTGTAAACAAAGAAGCAACTACCAGGGAAGAAATACTCCGCAGAATAGCACTTGGTCACTTTTCAATGAAGGCTCTTGACAATGTATTCAAAGGCAAGGAAATAGCACTCCAAATGAAGATCAGACTTGTCCACACACTCATTTTCTCAGTGGTCAATTACGGATGTGAAAGCTAGGCACTACGAAACAAGACAGAAAGAAGATTTGAGCTTTGGTGCTAGAGGAGGATTTTATGAGTGCACTGCCAGAAGAACTAACAAATTGATTCTGGAAGAGATTAAACTGGCTATGTCCACCTCAAAGCCCAAATGATGAAGTTACAACTGTCTTATTTTGGTCACACTGTCAGAAGAGAAAGATAATTGGAGAAGGACATTATGTTCGGGAAGATTGAAGGAACCAGGCGAAGAGGGTGACCTGCAATCAGATGGTTGGACATGTTGAAAACAACCATGGGGATGACGCTGGAGGACATTACATGACTAGCACAAAACCGATCTCTTTTTAGATCTGTAATTCATCAAGTTGCTAGGACTCGAGCACAAGTCAATGGCACCTAAAAGTGATACTCTCCAAACAAACTGGCTGCCACATTCTGAATTATTTAAAATTTCTTAAAGAGCATGCTGGGTAAGTCTATGTACAAAACATTAAAAATATTCCAAAAGGCTTAACAGCAAAGCATACGAGGCCTTGACAATTAAGTTCATGAACTTACCTCTGTGCGCTTACATTGTCAGCACTGTACAAACAACTCGATAAGGTTTTATAACCTTGGTATATCAGTGTCTCACAGATTAATCTACTCTCGTTTTTTACATGCTATTTCCCAGTCCCTTTTGTGTTTACCATAAGTGTTTCTCACATTTTCTATATTAATTGTATTTCTCCCCTCCTTCCCATTTGTATTTAGGGGCCTTCGGGTCTGTAATTACCCTGTATGTAATTGTCGTCAGTCTAGAAATTTTTATATAAAGATATGTCTTAATTGTTAAATTTGTTTAAATGTTATTTTAAACCTTGTACAACGCTTTGTAGTATCGATAAAGCGTTTAATCAAAAATTTGAATAAACAATAAACAATGTGTTCGTGTAGACATGTGGCAGCGTCTTCCTGAATGGCATTGATTATTGTGTGTTTTTGTGTGCTGTCACAAGAATGTCGGAGTTTGAATTAGAACAATGAACAAACATTAAATTTCTTGTTAAACTTAGCAAGAGTGGAAGTGAAATTAGGGACATGTTAGTCCAAGTTTATGGGGATAATGCCATGAAGAAAATGGCAGCGTACAAATGGATTAAACGTTCTTCTGAGGGGAGAGAAAGCATCACTGATAAAGAAAGGTCAGGATGGTCAGTAACAAGCAGAAATTCATAAAACTGTGCATCAAAATCATGGCTGACTGTGAGAAGCATAGCAGACCAAGTAAATATCGATAGAGAAACAGTTGGGAAAATCTTAACAGAAAATCTTGGCATGAGAAAGGTGTGTGCAAAAATGGTCCCGAAAGAGCTCACTGATTAGAAATGCAGAGTAATGCACCTGGGCTGCTAAAATCCAGGAAAACGGTATAATATAGAAGGTGAGGAACTTCTGTGTGCAGAACAGCGGGACTTGAGAGTGATTGTATCTAATGATCTCAAGGTGGCAAAACAGGTGGAAAAGGTGACAAAGCCAGGAAGATGCTTGGGTGCATAGGAAGAGGAATAGCCAGTAGGAAAAGGAAGGTGATAATGCCGTTGTATAAGTTTCTGGTGAGGCCCATTTGGAATACACCTTCAAAAAGATATAAAGAGGATGGAATTTGTTAGAAAAGCAGTTAGTGACCTGTGTCGTAAGTCTTATGGGGTCAGACTTAAGAGAACTTAATATGTATACTCTGGAAGAAAGACGGGAGAGAAGGGATATGATAAGATGTTTAAATATCTCCATGGCATTAATGTACAGGAGGAGAGTCAAGTTTCAAAAGAAGGAAAACTCTGGAAGGAGAGGGCATAGGATGAAGTTGAGATGTGATAGGCTCAGGAATATTGTAAGAAAATATTTCTTTACAGAAACCTTTACAGAAACTGGTAGATGCTTGGAATAGTCTCCCGGTGGAGGTGGTAGAGACGAAGACTGTTTCTGAATTTAAGGTAGCATGGGAGAGGCATGTGGAATCTCTTAGGGAGAAGAAGAGATAGTGGACCATTTGGCCTTTATCTGCCATCATGTTTCTATGTTTCAATAAAATTGTTTTCAGAAATATGTTGTGAGGTATTGCACAGGATCAAATTTGAATCGCCTTTTGTCAAAGTGGGCGAGACCCTGTGACTCCTCCTTTGTTTACGTAGTACATGGCTACTTGGTTGACTGTTCCAATGAGTACTACTTTGATTGAGGAGGCGATCTTGGAACTTGTACAGAGTATTGCATATTGCTCAAAGCTCAAGGAGATTGATGTGGAGTTTTCTCAAGAAGATTCCAGCTGCCTTGAGTATGGAGGCCATCAAAGTGGGCTCCTCAACCAAGCATAGAAGCATCCATTGTTAATATTTTTTCATGTGGAGGAATATGACATAGTAGGCCTGTCAGTTATAACCACCACTGAAGGGACTGATGGAGATCTGAGGTCACTTCTGTTCTGTTAGCCAGCATGGAGCCCTGAAAGACTCTTCCCAATTTATCCAGTGTTCTGCCCTCTCTATCTGGTGAAGTACCTTCATAAGTTCTAGAACTGTTAGCTCGCTTGAAGACAGATTCAACTACTAATGACTGGTGTTGTAATTGTGGTTTGATCAAAGTCTAGGCAGGATTGAATTCTATACAGAGTATCTAATTTTTTTGGAGCCAATGGGACTGAAAATGGAAAGTCTCAGTTTTTGTAAAAGGCTTCTTTCATAAGTTTGTAGAGAGGAACTTTTATACAGTCCCTAGGCCACTCTTTGTAATCAAGAGTATGCATAAGCTCTGCTTGAGGCTATGACTCAGCTTCCATATTAATTGGCAGCACCTGTCCATTTGTCTAATAAACTTTGTGAAAGGCTTTTGGGAGGCGACATTCGTCAAAGAGGCGGAAGAGATGGATCAGAAGGAATCCCGTAGGATTTATCTGCAGACAAAGTCACTAGAAGAATGTCGTGATAGATCCGAGTCATACTCCTCAATGTCAGCCCTTGACGATCATCAAATTGATCGTCAAGGAGAACATCGAGGAGAGTATTGAGAAGATGAACTGTGCTCTCTAGAGGAAGATGAATGTCTCCTCGTCTTAGACGCTCGATGTTGTGGTGTCCAAGAATGATGCCTTGATGAAGTTTGAGGGTGGTGCTCGGTCTGGGCTGAGATTGGGTGTGCGTTGATGTAGGTATCTGCACAGTGCGATGCAACATCTTAGCTAGTTCTTTCTGCAACAGCCCTCTAAGCTGATGTTACAGAGATGGTGCTAGTACTCAAGTTTCAAGTTTATTAAAAATTTTACTAAAAGTAAACTGCTCTGACTTGCACAAGAAAAGATAGCTTGAGGGCACACAAACTCTAACAAGAGAACCATTTTGGCAGAATCTCAGAAATACCATTGGAGAGCCAGCCAATTTCCCAGGAAAGTGAAATGCATTCAAGATTGGGTTAGGCAGGGGTAGGCAATTCCGGTCCTCGCGAGCCAGAGCCAGGTCAGGTTTTCAGGATATCCACAATGAATATGTATGAGATGGATTTGCATGCACTGCTTCCTTGAGATGCAAATCTATCTCATGCATATTTATTGTGGATATCCTGAAAACCTGACCTGGCTCCGGCTCTCGAGGACCGGAATTGCCTACCCCTGGGTTAGGGAAATCCTTGGATAAAATCTTCTATGGTTATATCGAAGCATTACCAGCTGCCACGAGAGAGGAACCCAAGCTCCACAGGAGAGGCAGAAACGCGAGTCACTTGGCATGATCCCTCCAGTACCAGCATGTGACAAGGGAAGCTGGAAGGAATAAGTAATCTAAACTAAACTAAAGCTTAACTTTATATACCGAGTCATCATTCTGAGAAGGCTCGATTCAGTTTACAGCAATTAAATAAACAGGGAATGATTTACAAATGATAAATAGAAGATAACAGCAAAATTTCAAAAGAATTAATTTTCTAAATGTTTGGCAAATAGAGTAGTTTTAAAGATTTACGGAAAAATTGAAATGAATTGGGACTCCTTAAAAAAAAAGGGGATATCACTCCAGAGTTGAGAGAATTTAAAGACCAAAGATTGACTGAAGATCTTGACTACTTTAATCCCTTTTTTAGAAGGAAGGGAGAGTTTAAATTGTTGGATACCTCTTACAAAGGAGAATCAGTAAACATTCCAAAATAAAGGAATAAGAGGATTAAAGGTATCATATAGAATTTTAAAAGAAATATAAACACATTTAAATTGAATTCTAAAATAAACCGGGAGCCAATGAAGACTCTGAAGCAAAGATCAGCTTCGCAGCAGTATTCTGAATTAATTGTAATCTATACATAGGGCTTGAGTCTCTGTAATACAGATGGCCTGATTCCAGAGCTTTCTGCAATGTAAGGTGCAGCCAGAGGGCATAACCAGCCAACTATTCACATCATCCCCACTTGCTCCTAAGGTTGTGAAGCTTAGACAAATCAGAGTTTTGATCTGATTGGCAGGTGAACAGGAGATAGAAAAGTCCTCCAGGGACAGAAAAATACGTGCTGTGACTTCTCTTAGTCGCTCCAGTGGAGAGCTGCTCAGAGCATCTTTTTGTAACCTGGATGTGCCAAGCAGCAGTTCCAAATATGGATATCCATCTTTTTGGACATGGGCATCCCTTCCCCTTCTGCATTTGAAGCTGGACATCTATCTTGTGGCTCATACCTAGTCCTGCCCCAAACATACCCAGATTGTGCCCCCTTGCCACATGGACATCTATTCTGACATAATGGGATTTTGACGTTCATGAAATACAGATATCTAAATGTCTGTTTTCAGACATCCAAAACAGGAAAAGAGCTTCTAAAATAACCATCAGTATCAGTTATGTTATCAAAGTATAGTTTATTTTTTCATCTCTTATGTTAATTTATATTCTAATGTCACATTCATTTTTGCAAGTTTGTCATGTCTTGTTTCTTTCTATTATAAGAACATAAAAATAGCCTTATTGGTTCAAACCAATGGTCCATCTAGCCCAGTAACCCGTCTTCATGGGAAATGGTTGGAGCAGGAGAAGTGGTAAGAGGGCATGTCGTAGAGTATCATATGACTAGGCAGTCAGGCAAGCCGGCTCTCTTGGCAGGTAGTAATGTAATTTGCTTTTGAGATATTTAATAAAAAGTGTTTAAAAAATAAAAGTGCAGAAACTTTCAGTCTTTAAAGTGACAGTACACATTTCTGCACTGTTTGTACTGGGCTCCGTGGAAGATGTCACTCACATGTGAGAATATCTGCCTGCTGTCCTTGGATAACATCTATTACAGGTAGGGTTACCATATGGCTCCAGATAAAGGAGGATGGACTGAAACATCTGTGTTTACTTCCATTGCTTTCAATGGCAGTAAAACTCAGATGTCTCAATCCGTTCTCCTTTTTCTGGCGCCATATAGTAACCCTAGTTACACGTAACTGTGCTATTTCTTCCTCAATTTAATGTGCTTTTGATGACTGCTACAATACAAACTTATTTTACCTTCCCTTTTACAAAACTGTAGCATGGTTTTTAGCGCCAGCCATGGCGGTAACAGTTCCAATGCCCAAAGGAATTCTATGAGCACTGGAGCTGTTACCGCCTTGGCCGGTGCTAAAAATCGCTCTACAATTTTATAAAAAGGGGGGAGGGTAGTGTATTACTGTATCTCCAAGGGAGAATACTGTTTTGCTCATAAAATGTTCTTACATTATCCAGTATGACAAATGTACTATCTAATCTCCTCTAGGATAACCACTAGTCATAAAAATAACAGATTTGATTTAAATTTTCCAGGCAGCCACATTCTCTCCATATGTCATATTTTAGCCATTAAGAACTTTTCATGGACTAAATATATGATGCGTGTCTGGATGAACTGTAACATTTATTACAGCAAAAGTTAATTTATTACCGTAACTCTTGATGAAATAAAGCATACAGCCTATGCAAATAGCTCACTTTCTTTATCATTTCTTATTTTGAATTTTAAAAGTGAACTATTATTCATATTGCCAAAAGAAAGCTTAAAACATGTGCACAATAAAATGGTAAAACAATATTCTTGCTTTCTTCCTGGCATACAGCAGCTAAAGAACATTGAACTACTGTAGGGTCACAGCATCTTAGAGATAACAGTGCTGATAGTCATGAGAGGTATTTAAAAAATACAAGGGTTCTTCAAAAAGTTTCTACACTTTCATATTTTTACGGACTCAACCAAAACATTCTTTTCTGATGACATTACAAAGTTAGTAGGATGCTGGGAAAAATATGTCGCCAAACAGAGTGATTATGTGGAAAGTGATGTATGATTTGCTTTTGAGATATTTAATAAAGAGTGTTTAAAAAAAAAAAAAGTGCTGAAACTTTTTGAAGGTTCCTCGTATGATTCTTAGCCAAAGCGTACCTCTTCAACCATATTTTTGACTTTCTTCTGCTGGCAATGGACCATGTCATCCAGGTGTTTAATTCGTTCTCGCAGACCAAATGCTGCTTCTTCCAGATGCTGAGATCTATGACAGGAAGGTTGGTTCAGTAACTATTTTATAAGGCAATGTGGTTAAAAAAAAAATTAAAAAAAATGCAACCCCATTTAAAACTACTCCAAATGACTAAAGACTTGGCATCTAAACATAAGCAAAATTCTATTTAAAACCAATTAACTTAAATATGAGCATCTAATAAATGTCCAACAGTATTTGTATATCAAGAAAGTTATTTATATCAAAAAAGTTTTGTGAGGTTTGGTCTGATCCAAAGAGCAAATTTACAGTCCAATGTGTGGCGTGCAGCTTCACTAGGTGAGAGTGTGGTTTTGGAAAGAAGACAGAAGAACTATAGACTGGTTAAGGTGAAATTCAGAGACAACTTTAGGGAGGAATTTTGGATGTGTACTGAGAATAACTCGGTAGAATGTTGAAAAAGGTGGATCTGACACAAGCACCTGAAGTTCACTGACTCTGCGTGCAGATGTGATGGATATAAGGAAGGTTACTTTCCAAGTCAGAAATTTGAGAGATGAAGTCAAAAGTGGGCCAAATGGAGGTTTCATCAGAGTAAAAAGTATAAAACACTAGCTGATGCCCCGGCGTTGCACGGGTATTTAATTATAGCAATAACACTGTAAATGGATTCAAATAAAGATACTTTATAGTGGTGAATGAAATTATTTTTTTACAGCTTAATAAAAAGTACAATATTCAAATTATAATGTGAAATATTTGAAAAAATGAATACAATACAACTAACGCAAAACGTGATTATAAACAACATTTTTAGTTTCACCTCCTGGAGCAAGAACATATAAATTCTTGGGTGAAGCCACCCTTGAGCAAGCAACATAGAGTTGTGGGCCACGAGACCCCCAGAACATATCACCCCAGGTAGTGAGGGATCTGCATACCAAGTTTCGTTCAAATCGGTCAAGCCGTTTTTGAATTACTGTGAGAATGGCAGCTTTTTACATTTTTTCCATTGACATGAATGGGTGAAATCTGATTTTCTGTTTGTAGCTCCGCCCACGTGTGCAGGTGGGCCGCGAGACCCCCAGAACATATCACCCCAGGTAGTGAGGGATCTGCATACCAAGTTTCGTTCAAATCGGTCAAGCCGTTTTTGAATTACAGTGAGAATGGCAGCTTTTTACATTTTTTCCATTGACATGAATGGGTGAAATCTGATTTTCTGTTTGTAGCTCCGCCCACGTGTGCAGGTGGGCCGCGAGACCCCCAGAACATATCACCCCAGGTAGTGAGGGATCTGCATACCAAGTTTCGTTCAAATCGGTCAAGCCGTTTTTGAATTACAGTGAGAATGGCAGCTTTTTACATTTTTTCCATTGACATGAATGGGTGAAATCTGATTTTCTGTTTGTAGCTCCGCCCACGTGTGCAGGTGGGCCGCGAGACCCCCAGAACATATCACCCCAGGTAGTGAGGGATCCAGTGTTCCCGCTAAGCTGCGTTGGCCTGCGCTCGCGCACAAAATATTACATCGCAGCGCAAAGTTTCTCTTCACAGCGCACACACGCGTCGGTAAGGTAAGGGGACGCATTGGGGGGATTGCACTTCCCCACAATTGCCATGCTTCGGTTCCTCTTCTTCCTTCCTTCCTCCCCCCCCCCCCCCCCGCGGGACCCTGCGGCACCATCAACTCTTACTCCCTCTAATGTCGGCCCTGCAGCTCCAGACTTCCTCGCACCTTCTCCCCTCCCCCTTTGGATCGCTATTATTTTAAATGTTATAGCCGCGGAGCTGTATCCATCAGTGGAGATGTCTAACCTCGGCCTGCCCCGGAACTCTTACTGCAACAGTGACTTCCTGTTCCTGCCTAGACGGGCGGCTGCTGCAGTAAGAGTTCCGGGGCAGGCCGAGGTTAGACATCTCCACTGATGGATACAGCTCCGCGGCTATAACATTTAAAATAATAGCGATCCAAAGGGGGAGGGGAGAAGGTGCGAGGAAGTCTGGAGCTGCAGGGCCGACATTAGAGGGAGTAAGAGTTGATGGTGCCGCAGGGTCCCGCGGGGGGGGGGGGGGGGGAGGAAGGAAGGAAGAAGAGGAACCGAAGCATGGCAATTGTGGGGAAGTGCAGAGCTGCAGGGAAGAGTGTTGCGGTACCCAGCTGGAGGGAGAAGGAAGATGAGGGAGGGAATTAAAGGAGATGCCAGGGCTTGGAGCGTAGGAGGAAGGTATGCCAGTCTAAGGGAAAAGGAAGGGGGAGATGTGAGAGCATGGAGGGGGAGCGAAAGATGGAAGAAAAGGAAAGGAGAGAGATGCCAGAGAATCAGGGAAGGGGAGATACCAGACTATGAGGAGAGGTGTGGGAGAGGGAAGGCGAGGAGAGAGATGCCAGACCAATGGGGTGAAAGGAGAGATGGAAGGGGGAGGCATACAGTTTCTGGAAGGGGCATAGAAGGAGAGAAGATGCCATATAGGGGAAGAGAGACGGCAGACAGTGGATGGAAGGAAGAGAGTTACAAGAAGATGAGGAAAGGAGAAACCACAGAAGACAAAGGTAGAAAAAAATTTCTATTTATTTATTGCTTTAGGAGACATGTGTCACTGTTTCTGTGAAGCATTGTATGCAGAGTCCAGCTTCTTGCTGGTTCAATTTAACCTTTGTCTATGTATTTTTATTTTATCCCCCCTTTTACAAAACTGTGAAGCGTTTTTAGCACCAGCCTTGGTGGTAGCAGCTCTGATGCTCAGAATTTTATGAGCATCAGAGCTGTTACCTCCGTAGCTAAAATCCACACTACAGTTTTGTAAAAGAGGGAGGGGTTAGTTTGTGATTACATATTCCTTACTAGGCGAAGGTGTTTTCTGTGTTCTGTGTGTTCGAAAGACATGGTTTTCTGTTAGGATTGACGGTGTAGGATTGATCTGTGCTGGTCTGGCTTGTTTAGTTTTACAATGGGTGTATTGATGTACTGCTCACTGCAATATGTAAGATGCTGCCTTTTCCTAGGTACTCATGTGTGACGTGTGGTTTGTTACTAAAAATCATGTTTTTCTTACAGATGGGGGGGGGTGCCAAAAAATGATGGGCCCCGGATGTTACATATGCTAGGTACGCCACTGTATGTAAAGATACCAGAAAGCTGGCGTAGCAAAAACTTCTAAGTTTTGAGTATTTAACCCTCCCACAATCTCACGGGCACTCGTTTCAAGTTTATTGAGATTTTGATTTAAACGCAATATCAAATATTTTCAATGCGTATAACAAAAATAAATTTGGGGAAATAAATAAAACCATTTGAACCAGTGTTCCCGCTAAGCTGTGCTGGCGTGCGCTGGCGCACAAAATATTACATCGCAGCGCACACGTTTCTCGTCACAGCGCACGATCGGAAGAGGCGTACGGCAGATGGCAGGGCGGCGAGAGGAGAATCGGGCGAGTTGGCTCATAACTTGCTGGCGCCCGATATTTTTGGCTCACGGTGAAAAAAGTTTGCTCACAACACCCGCCCGCTTAGAGGGAACACTGGAGGGATCTGCATACCAAGTTCCGTTCAAATCGGTCAAGCCGTTTTTGCGTGATCGCGGCACATACACACATACATACCTCCGATTTTATATATATAGATTAAGATCCCAAGCAACTGGAGGAGGTTTGAATGGTGATTTGGTATGAAAAGGCCTTTCATAAATCTGGAAACTGAAGTATGTACTAATAATGGCTTTTTATGAAAAAGTGTATGAAAAGCTGTAATAGCGCTGAGTTGTATTCTTACTGAAATAGTGTTGAGACCAGAGTTAGAGGTGCAGGAGGTAGTCCATAACCAAATGGGAGAAGACAAGTTATTAGATACAATGAGAGTTAAGATTACACCAGACTGTGAAGTGAGTCCACTTAAAGCGATAACAGCATTGTGTAGAAAGTTTTCTAGAAGTTTGAATGATGGCCGACACTGGTGCTCCAATGAACTCTAGAATTTGAGGGAGTTATAAATGAGATTTTTGGTAGTTGCAAATCCAAGAAGTTCTTATAGATGTATTGTTGAGTTCATGGCCTGGTGAGTTTGCAGAGGTGTTAGGATCTTGATCAACCAGTCATCTAGCTCAGTGGTTCCAAACCCTGTCCTGGGGGACCCCCAGCCAGTCGGGATTTCAAGATATCCCTAATGAAAATACATGAGAGAGATTTGCAGGGTTTCAAGACAAAGTTGGACAAGTTCCTGCTATACTGGAGTGCACGTAAGTGAGGCTTGGCTCATTTACAGCACTGGTCTTTGACCTGAGGGCCGCCGCGTGAGCAGACTGCTGGGAAAGATGGACAACTGGTCTGACCCAGCAGCGGCAATTCTTATGTTCTTAATGGAAGTGACAGGTATGCAAATCTCTCTCATGCATATTCAAATAGGGATATCTTGAAAACCCGACTGGCTGTGGGTCTCCCAGGACAGGTTTGGGAAACACTGGTCTAGATAAGGGAACGCATGGAAGCCATAAAAGCAGATGATTGCAGCTACTACTAAGCATTTTGTGAATACTCTAGGTGCTGATGCCAGTTCAGATGGAAGTACTTTGTACTGGAAATGTGTTCCCACTCAAAAGCAAAAGGTATTCCCTGTGGGCTAGGAGGATGAGAATGTGAGTGTTGGCTTCTTTGAGATCTAGAGAGCAAGAGCCAGTCATTCTTCTCTAACAGTGGTAATAAGGTTCCCAGAGAGACCATGCAAAAAACTTCTCCTTCACTAAATATTTGTTGAGAGCACAAAGTTCCAGAATTGGATGGCGACATTTGGTCTTTTTGGGTATGAGGAAATACGGTAGAACTCTCAGTCCCTCTCCTTCAGAGGTCCTTGTTCGATGGTATTGAGCTGAAGGAGGGCTCAGAGCTCCTGGTGAAGGAGGGTGGTCTGAAGATGACTCTCTTGGAGGATGGTTTGGGGGGTGCGGTCTGTAGATGAAGGGTATAGCCGTGTTCCACTACATGAAGAACCCTGTGATCGGTTGTTATTAAGGACCAACGTTGGTAAAAATGAGCGAGACAACCTCCTAAAGGAAGAGTCTGGGGAGGAGGTTGTGGAACAATGACTAGGCAGGAGTCAAAAAGACCACTGTGATTTTTGTTGGGTTTGCTACTGAGGCTTCTGAGGTCTCTGTTATCTTTGCCATCTTTGAGGAGGAGCTCGACAGGATGTAGACCAGGGGTATCAAACTCAATCACATAAGGGGCCGAAATCTAAAACATAGGCTAAGTTGCAGGATAAATTTTTTTATTAAGATACTTAGGGGTCCTTTTATTATTGTACACTAATCGATTTAGCGTGCGCTAAATGTGCACCTTAATAAAAGGACCCCTTAGTTTTAGTAGAAGTATAGGGTTACAACCTCACCAACCCCATGCCGGCTCTGTGATGTAAACAAAATAAACTTTTAAAAAAACTTTTCTTCTCTCTTTTATGACCTAGTTCACGCCTGCTGTCTAACACCAGCTTTGTAAGGTCAAGAGCCATGCACTTGATACACCACCTTTCTCTGGTACAACTAAAGCGGTTTACCTGACTTACAACAGACCTGAGAAGTGGGTAGAACAGAGAACACCAAGAGGAAGGAGAAAGAAAGTGTTAGGCAGATAGAGAGAGCACCAAAAGGAGAAGTACAGTGAAGTGACAGACAGCTAGAGGGCACCGAGAATGGGGAATAAAAAAGCGAGAGGCAGGTAGGAGCACAGAGATAGCAGCGCAAAAGTAGGTAGAGGGCCCCAAGAAGCACAATGACAAGTAGATAGAGAGCACTTTGAAGAGGGCTGAGAACAATGACAGACAAGTAGACGGTACTGGAGCAAGTAGGCACCCCCCACCTCCGTCTCTGCTTTGCGGGCTCCTGCAGTCTATTACGCTTCATTCACCAGGCTCCTCTCATCTACCGGTAGCGTTTTAATACTTTTTAAAGAAGGCGGTACCAACTGCCCCAGGAAACTGAAGCGCTGCCTCCAAGCTACGCAAGCCGCCTCTTGGGCGCTGCCACAGATCTGCAAGGCCCAGCTGTTGGTGTAAACGTGCAGCGCCAGAGCCAGGCACAGGCCAAAGAGAGGCCCCAACAGTGCACAACCATCTCCAGGCAGCTCCAGCGCAGCTCCACCAATGTGAAAAAGAGCCGTGTTGAAATCGGAGGGAACGTGCTGCGGCAGGGCTCTGATTTTGACGCAGCTCCTTTTCACATTGGCGGAGCTGCGCTGCACCTGATGGGAGGGAAGGAACGGCGGGCCAAATCTCTGCGATGGCAGGAATTGTTTGGCGGGCCAAATTTTATTACCCTGCGGGCCAGAGTTTGACATATCTGATGTAGACAGTGGATTATACCTACATTTGCTATAGTATGATGAGCATTTGAAATTGTAAAAACACTTAGATGTTTATGATCTAGAAGACTTTCCAGACAAGACCGTGGTCATGGAGTCTTCATGCCTCAATCTTTTGTGTAGCCTCCTCTATTTTGTCTCCAAAACATGTCATCTTTGAGACATGGTATGTTGACCAGTCTCTCCTGAACATTTGCATCCAGGTCAGATACACTAAGCCAAGCTTGTTGACACATGGCTTTGGATATTGCTGATATTCCTGAAGTTACATCAAAAGTATCAAAAACAGACCTTGCTATGTATTTTCTGGTTTCAAGAAGATCGTTTGTAAGATGCTGAAATGAATCAAGATGTTCTTCAGGAAGTTGTTGCTCATATAAAGGCATTTTCTGAATCAAACATTTCATGTAAAATGTCTTGTAGAACTCCCTGATAGACAAGGCCAAGCAGCCCAACGCTGCTTCGGATGAAGGTAGGGCTCGCTCGCAGTCGGCAGGGAGGGAAGGATGGAGGGTCAGCAGGGGGTCAGCTGCGCGGGGGGGAGGCTGGGTTGAACAGCTGCTGGCAAATTCCAGGACTAGGGCTTATTTTTGGGGTAGGGCTTATATTAAGACCTACCCCGAAAAGCACAGTTACTTACCGTAACTGGTGTTATCCAGGGACAGCAGGCAGATATGACTTGACTGATGGGTGACGGCACCGACGGAGCCCCAGTACGGACAATTTTAGAGTGATTGCACTCTAAGAACTTGGAAAGTTCTAGTAGGCCGCACCGCGCACGCGCGAGTGCCTTCCCGCCCGACAGAGGCGCGCGGTCCCCAGTTAGGATAAGCCAGCTAAGAAGCCAACCCAGGGGAGGTGGGTGGGACGCAAGAATATCTGCCTGCTGTCCCTGGATAACACCTGTTACGGTAAGTAACTGTGCTTTATCCCAGGACAAGCAGGCAGCATGTTCTTGACTGATGGGTGACCTCCAAGCTAACAAAAAGAGGGATGGAGGGAAGGTTGGCCATTAGGAAAATAAATTTTGCAAAACAGATTGGCCGAAGTGTCCATCCCGTCTGGAGAATGCATCCAGACAATAATGAGATGTAAAAGTATGAACTGAGGACCAAGTGGCAGCTTTGCAGATTTCCTCAATAGGAGTGGAACGGAGGAAAGCTACAGATGCTGCCATAGCTCGGACTCTATGGGCCGTGACAGAACCTTCCAGTGTCAGTCCGGTCTGAGCATAACAGAATGAAATGCACGCTTCCAGCCAATTAGACAACGTACGTTTAGAAACAGGATGTCCCAATTTATTCGGATCAAAGGACAGAAAGAGTTGGGGAGATGATCTGTGGGGCTTAGTACGGTCTAAATAGTAAGCCAGAGCCCGCTTACAGTCCAAAGTATGCAGAGCCTGTTCTCCAGAATGCGAGTGAGGTTTCAGAAAGAAGACAGGCAGAACAATGGATTGGTTGAGATGGAATTCCGAGACAACCTTAGGGAGAAACTTTGGATGTGTACGCAGAACCACCTTGTCATGATGGAAGACTGTAAAAGGTGGATCCGCAACTAGTGCATGTAGCTCACTGACCCTCTTGGCAGAGGTAAGAGCAATAAGGAAAAGTACCTTCCAAGTGAGAAACTTGAAAGAAGCAGTAGCCAAAGGTTCAAATGGAGGCTTCATTAAGGCGGAAAGGACTACGTTGAGATCCCAGACAACAGGAGGGGCTTTAAGAGGTGGTTTCACATTAAAAAGACCCCGCATGAACCTGGACACCAAGGGATGAGCTGAGAGGAGATTTCCATGGACTGGCTCATGAAAAGCCGCAATAGCACTGAGGTGGACTCTGATTGAAGAAGACTTCAGGCCAGAGTCAGACAAAGAAAGAAGATAATCCAACAAGGTCTCCACTGCAAGGGAAGTGGGATCATGATGATGAAGAAGACACCAGGAAGAAAAACGTGTTCACTTCTGATGGTAACATTGCAGAGTGGCCGGTTTCCTGGAGGCATCCAGAATTGAACGAACAGGCTGGGACAAAAGAGTATCATGAGAAGTCAGGCCGAGAGAAACCAAGCTGTCAGGTGCAGAGACTGGAGGTTGGGATGTAGAAGGGTCTCCTGATGCTGTGTAAGCAGAGAAGGAAACAGTGGAAGAAGAAAAGGTTCTCTGGAACTGAGTTGAAGTAGAAGGGAGAACCAATGTTGCCTGGGCCACCTTGGAGCAATCAGAATCATGGTGGCTCGTTCCCTCTTGAGCTTGAACAAGGTTCTTAACATGAGAGGTAGAGGAGGGAAAGCGTACAGGAACCGATTGGACCAATCGAGGAGAAATGCATCTGCTGCCAGACGATGAGGAGAGTAGAGTCTGGAGCAAAATAGGGGCAGCTGGTGATTGTGAGGAGCTGCAAAGAGGTCTATCTGAGGAGTGCCCCACTGAGCGAAGATGGACTGCAGAGTCAAAGGATCGAGTGTCCACTCGTGAGGCTGGAGAATTCTGCTGAGCTTGTCCGCCAAGGAATTCTGTTCTCCCTGAATGTAGATAGCTTTCAGGAATAGATGGTGATCTGTGGCCCAAGCCCAAATCTTCTGGGCTTCCTGGCACAAGATGCGAGAGCCCGTCCCACCCTGCTTGTTGATGTAGTACATCGCCACTTGATTGTCTGTGCACAGCAGGAGGACTTGAGGAAAGAGAAGATGTTGGAAGGCCTTGAGGGCATAAAACATTGCTCTGAGTTCCAGGAAATTGATGTGATGCTTCATTTCCTGAGCTGTCCAAAGTCCTTGAGTTTGGAACTCATTCAAATGAGCCCCCCAGGCATAAGGGGAGGCGTCGGTGGTGATGACAAGTTGATGAGGAGGTAGATGGAACAGAAGACCTCTGGAGAAATTTGAGGATATCAACCACCATTGTAGAGACTGACGAAGAGATGATGTTACAGATATGTGACGTGAGCAAGGATCCATCGCTTGGGACCACTGGGTAGCTAGGGTCCATTGAGGAGTGCGCAGGTGAAGACGTGCAAGTGGTGTGACATGAACTGTAGAGGCCATGTGACCCAAGAGTATCATCATTTGCTTGGCAGAGATGGAACGTTGTGGAAGCACCTGCTGACATAGAGATTGAAGCATTTGAAGACGGTTGGACGGCAGGAACCCTCTCATGAGGACTGTGTCCAAGACTGCTCCAATGAATTGAAGTCTCTGTGTAGGGATGAGATGAGATTTGGGTAGATTGATCTCGAACCCCAGCAACCGTAGAAATAGGATGGTCTGATTGGTGGCCTGAAGTACTGTTTGAGATGAATTGGCTTTTATTAACCAATCGTCCAGATAAGGAAACACCTGAAGGTGGTGGGAACGCAGAAAAGCAGCCACCACAATCAGACATTTGGTGAACACTCTTGGAGAGGAGGCAAGACCGAAGGGTAGTACCTTGTACTGGTAATGACAACGATTGATCATGAAGCGTAGGTACTGTCTTGAGGCAAGATCGATCGGTATGTGAGTGTATGCCTCTTTGAGATCGAGGGAACATAGCCAGTCGCCTTGATTGAGAAGAGGGTAAAGAGTGGCTAAAGAGAGCATTCTGAATTTCTCTTTGACTAAGCATTTGTTGAGATCGCGAAGATCTAGGATGGGTCTGAGATCTCCTGTTTTTTTGGGGACTAGGAAATAACAGGAGTAGAATCCCTGCCCCTTTTGATCTAGAGGGACTTCCTCTATAGCGTTCAGAAGGAGGAGGGATTGAACCTCCTGAAGCAGGAGTGAAACCTGAGAAGTGTTCAAAGCAGACTCTCTTGGCAGACTTTGGGCAGGAAGTGTCTGAAAGTTGAGAGAGTAACCGTGGCGGATGATGTTGAGGACCCACTGATCCGAGGTGATGGTTTCCCAACGGCTTATGAAAAGAGTAAGGCGTCCTCCTATGGGCTGCGGAAGGTGGGCAGCAGGATGTCGACTGGCTATGTCCTGGAGAACCAAGTCAAAAGGATTGAGTGGATTTTTGTGAAGGGGGAGGCTTCACTTGTTGTTGCTGCTGTGCTGGTCTAGCAGCTTGTCTCTGTTGTTGCCTCTGACGCCTGGGTTGTTGCTGGGCCTGTGGTAAAGGACGAGCCACAAATCTACGCTGGTAGGCCGACTGCTGGCGAAAAGGCCTGGTAGGTGGGGTCTTCTTTTTAGTTTTGAGAAGAGTATCCCATCTGGTCTCATGAGCTGAGAGCTTTTGTGTAGTGGAGTCCATGGATTCTCCAAACAGCTCATCCCCTAGGCAAGGTGCATTAGCCAGTCGATCTTGATGATTGACATCAAGTTCTGAAACTCTGAGCCAGGCCAGGCGACGCATGGCCACCGACATAGCCGTGGCCCGAGAGGTCAGCTCAAAGGTGTCATAGATCGATCTGACCATGAACTTACGGAGTTGTAAGAGCGATGAAGAGGTTTGGCGAAAAGCAGATCTTTTACGGCCAGGGAGGTATTTTTCAAAAGATGACAAATTTTGAATGAGATGCTTAAGGTAGAACGAAAAATGAAAAGCATAGTTCCCAGATCTATTAGCCAGCATCGCATTCTGATACAACCTCTTGCCAAACTTATCCATGGCCTTACCTTCTCTGCCAGGAGGGACAGAGGCGTATACACTAGCCCCCGTGGATTTCTTTAAAGTAGATTCCACTAGTAAAGATTCATGGGGGAGTTGCGGTTTGTCAAAGCCAGGAATAGCTATGACCTTATACAAGGAGTCCAGTTTGCGAGGAGCTCCTGGAATGGTCAAAGGTGTCTCTAGATTTTTATAGAAAGTCTCTTGCAAAATATCATGGAGAGGCAATTTCAAGAATTCCCTTGGAGGCTGGTCAAAGTCCAGTGCATCGAGGAATGCCTTGAATTTTTTGGATTCAGCCTCCAAGGGAATAGAGAGAGAGTCGCACATCTCTTTGAGAAAAGAGGTAAAAGAAGATGCATCAGGCTTAGAGAACGGATCTAATACAGAAGGGTCCTCGTCCCCTGACGAACACTCTCTCTCAGAGAGAAGTGGCTCCTCTGAATCACCCCACAGATCAGGGTCTCTCACCTGAAAACTACGGTCCCGAGACTCCGGTGTGGAGGGTTCTAGGTGCCGAGTTTTGTGAGTCGACTTACCGGGAGATTTGTGAACCGGTACCGGGAGATGTTATTGGGCGTACCGGTGCCGAGGTTTGCACCGCCTGGTGTAAAGATCTCGGTTCCGGCGCTAAAACTGGCATGGATACCGAGGAAGCTGTTTGTACCGGTACCGACAAAGTGGATGCCGATAAAAGAGGCTGTTCCACTGCCTGTACCGGTAGCTCAGACCAGACCGGGACTGGAAGGCTCGGTGTCAGAAGAGCAGGCAGGAGCTGCTGCAATTGCTCTTTAAGCTGAACTTGTAGGACGGCGGCAATTCGCTCGTCCAGCGAAGGCACCAGTATCGCTTTTTTCTTCTGCGGTACCTTTGGTGCCGCTCTACACTCCGAAGAGGAACCCGAGGTCGAAGGGCTAACCTCAATCGGAGCGGAGTGCTTCCGTGGGCGCCTCGAGGTCGGCAGGATTGGGCTCGCTGCCACTGAGACCGGAGGGCGCTCCAGCGGGGAAGGCTTCTTAGCCGGCTTACCTGGGTGCGACGCCGGTGTGGTATTGCGCGGCGTCGAAGAAGTAGGTGCCGACTGTGAAGGTGCCGATGCCGGGGTCGATGGTACGGGATCGGACATATCGGCACCGAAAAGTAATCGCTGTTGTATCTAGCAATTTTTCAAAGTACGTTTTTTCAACGTGGCACAGCGGGTGCAGGTGGAAGCCTGATGCTCAGGACCCAAACACTGTAGACACCAGTTGTGCGGGTCCGTGAGAGATATAGGCCGAGCGCACCGCTGGCACTTTTTAAAACCTGGCTGAGGGGGCATGAAAGTAAAAACGGCTTCCGCCAAATTGAAGGCCGAGGCCTCGATGGTGGCAGTAGGCCCCGCCAGGGAAAAACCAAATTGAAGAAAAAATTAAGGTTTTTTTTGTTTTTTTTTTTACACAAATAAAATAATAGAAAAAAAGGCAATAGAGCCAAAAGAGTGTACGCGAGCGGGAAGGTTAGAGAAAAAAAATTTTCAACAGCTGTTGAAAACGCGTCTTCTTAGCTCCGCGGAAACTAAGAAACTGGGGACCGCGTGCCTCTGTCAGGCGGGAAGGCACTCGCGCGTGCGCGGTGCGGCCTACTAGAACTTTCCAAGTTCTTAGAGTGCAATCACTCTAAAATTGTCCGTACCGGGGCTCCGTCGGTGCCGTCACCCATCAGTCAAGAATATGCTGCCTGCTTGTCCTGGGATAAATTATGCTAGGGCTTATTTTCGGGGTAGGTCTTATTTTCAGAGAAACACAGTAGCACTAGTACATTGATCTTGACTCGGTGCGTGGACACTTGAGATGATGCCAATGCATGTCTGGCTGGGGAAGGGTTGTTTGTGCTTCCTAGCCTTTTTACGCGATTCCCCCGATGGTGGTAGCACTGATGGTGTAGAAGGTGCTGGTGCTGATGAAGATGTTCTTTGGACATCAGAGTTTGCAGACATCCTTGATGTTCCCGATGCTGACCCGAAAAGTTTGTCAAATTGGAGCAGATGGGCCTTAAGCAAACTCTTCTGCAGTCTAGAGCAACGCGAGCAAGAATCTAGTCAGTGTTCAGGACCTAGACACACCAGTTATGCAGGTCAGTAGCTGAAATGGTCCAAGCCACTTGGAACCTCGGACATCGAGGGAAACACCGTCAATACAAAATCAAAAGTCCAGGGAGGTCGAATAGATAGCAAACCGAAAATGACTCGACGCACCTGGCCTGAAAACAGGCCAAGATGAGCCCGAAGGCCCAAAACAAAAATTCAGGCAAAAATGAAAAAAAACTTCCAGAAAACAGATTATATAATAAAATGAAAAACTATGAGAGAAATAAAGGAAAAAGTGAACAGAAATGCACAAAAAATAGAACCTTATGACGCATTTGGAGAAACTAAAAAAAAACCAACAAAAAAAAACAAAGCTTCTCAGATCCGCAGAAAACTGAAAACTGATGGTCCTGTGAGTCAAAGTTGGGCAAAAGGCACCAGCGCATGCACAGTTTGGACTGTTTCAAGACTTTTCAGTCTTTTAAAGTGACGGTACAGTTTTGCAATATCCTTATCAGGCTCCATGGATGATGTCACCCACATGTGAGAATATGTTGCCTGCTTATCCTAGGATATTTTATGTATTGATGCAAATTTGTTATGCTCTTTTCGCCTTGGGCCATATACACAGTAAGGTGTGATGTAAAATAAAGGTAATAAACATGACATTTACACTTCCTATTTTCCTTACTAGCATATGTCTGTTTTCAAAAGATACTTTTCTTCAAGCATAGAATTCATGAAACTTGTGAATAAAAAAGTGTAATGTTCAAGTGGACAGCCCTTTCTGAGACAATATGGTATCTAATAAACTAAGAAAACAGTCCCTCTGATGCCATCGGTTTAAGAAAGGTCCTCCAAAAATTTGATTCTACCTCTCTTTGTCTACATCATTGTTTTCAGGTTCTGCTTCAAGTCTGCGCATTTGTTCTTCGTACTGCAACAACTGGGCTTGAAGGTGCTGGCGTTCCTGAGGCATCAACAAAAGAGGAATAACTTATATATTCACAGAGCCTTGATAAGCTTATAACAAGAGAGAAAAAGTACAAGGTATTATTCAAAACATATATTCACACCTTCTACTAGACCAGGTGTGGGCAAACCTTTTGACTCGTGGGCCACAATGGGTCCTTAAATTTGACAGAGGGGCCAGACCAAGAGCATCTTTCTATCCCTCCATCCCTCCCATCCCCCTGTGCAGCAGAACCCTTGCCCAGCTTCTATCCTTCCCTCCCTCCCATCCCTTGTGCCGCAGAACTCTTGAGTACCCGCCCCTGCCGCGCAGCCAAACCCCGCTGACCCTCCATCCTTCCCTCCCATCTTTACCCTGCCAACAGTGAGTCCTATATACATCCCCTCCAGAGCAGCGTTGGGCCAGCAGCACTCCAAACAGGCTGCTTTGTGGCCTTCTCTTGTCAGGGCCTTCCTTATGCCATGTTACTGATGACATCATCAGTGATGCAGCAGAGGGAATTCCCCAACGAGAGAAGGCTGCTAAGCAGCCTGTTTAGAGTGCTGCCAGCCCAACGCTGCTCTGGAGGGAGGTATGTAGGGCTCATGGTTGGCGGGCTGGATATGACCCGCGGGCCATAGTTTCCCATGTCTATGCTAGACTCATATTTGTCTCACCGCTGCCATATTCTGTTGACAGCACCCACACCTTGCTGAAGAGAAAATAAGAGAAGATAACAAAGCTAAAAATATGTTCTGTACTTGAATGTGATCTGCCTTGGGGAAAAAACCCCCATGAGCTATATGCTAAAATAAGAGAAAGAAAACCTCACTGTAGGGTCAGACAACACAATTCTATCCTTTCATGACAGATCCTGCAGTTCCCCCAAATCAAATAGGAAATGTGCACACAAAGTTCTTCTTGTTATAAATAATGAAGTCTCTTTCTGTAGTCACCTTCCCTGTTCAGGACATCTACAGCAGATTTTCCCATACTATGATCAGGACCCCAAATGAGTGGAGGGACAGGGTGAGAGTGGAATCACAGTTGTATTTGACTGCAATCATGAGGTTAAGGCCATAAAAAAGATTGGGGAGAACTATGTTGGCGTTCAAGGTGTCATCTTCTGCAATGACTTCTGCACACGTTTCAAGTTCCCAAGTTTACCGTATTTTCACGCAAATAACGCGCACCCGTATAAAACGCGCACACGGGTATAGCACGCAGAAATCACGATGATATGTACAAAAACTTTGGTATACCGCGCTCACGGGTATACCGCGCATGCTGCCCGACGCTCCTTTCGCCCGCCCTGACTTTCCGTGCGCTGTCCCGACTCTCCGTTCACCCCCCCTGACTTCCGTGCACTGTCCCCCCTTGAAGGTCTGTCCCCATCCTGAAAGCCTGATGCCCCCCCCCGACGTCCGATACATCCCTCCCCCCGAAGGACCGCCGACTCCCCAACAATATCGGGCCAGGAGGGAGCCCAAATCCTCCTGGCCACGGCGACCCCCTAACCCCACCCCGCACTACATTACGGGCAGGAGGGATCCCAGGCCCTCCTGCCCTCGACGCAAACCCCCCTCCCCCCAACGACCGCCCCCCCCAAGAACCTCCGACCGCCCCCCCAGCCGACCCGCGACCCCCCTGGCGACCCCCCCACCCCCCTTCCCCGTACCTTTGGTAGTTGGGCCAGAAGGGAGCCAAACCCTCCTGGCCACGGCGACCCCCTAACCCCACCCCGCACTACATTACGGGCAGGAGGGATCCCAGGCCCTCCTGCCCTCGACGCAAACCCCCCTCCCCCCCAACGACCGCCCCCCCCAAGAACCTCCGACCGCCCCCCCAGCCGACCCGCGACCCCCCTGGCGACCCCCACGACCCCCCCACCCCCCTTCCCCGTACCTTTGGTAGTTGGCCGGACAGACGGGAGCCAAACCCGCCTGTCCGGCAGGCAGCCAACGAAGGAATGAGGCCGGATTGGCCCATCCATCCTAAAGCTCCGCCTACTGGTGGGGCCTAAGGCGCGTGGGCCAATCAGAATAGGCCCTGGAGCCTTAGGTCCCACCTGGGGGCGCGGCCTGAGGCACATGGACCCAACCCGACCATGTGCCTCAGGCCGCGCCCCCAGGTGGGACCTAAGGCTCCAGGGCCTATTCTGATTGGCCCACGCGCCTTAGGCCCCACCAGTAGGCGGAGCTTTAGGATGGATGGGCCAATCCGGCCTCATTCCTTCGTTGGCTGCCTGCCGGACAGGCGGGTTTGGCTCCCGTCTGTCCGGCCAACTACCAAAGGTACGGGGAAGGGGGGCGGGGGGGTCGTGGGGGTCGCCAGGGGGATCGCGGGTCGGCTGGGGGGCGGTCGGAGGTTCTTGGGGGGGGGGAGCGGTCGTTGGGGGGGAGGGGGGTTTGCGTCGAGGGCAGGAGGGCCTGGGATCCCTCCTGCCTGTAATGTAGTGCGGGGTGGGGTTAGGGGGTCGCCGTGGCCAGGAGGGTTTGGGCTCCCTTCTGGCCCGATATTGTCGGGAAGTCGGCGGTCCTGCCGGGGGGGGGGGGATGTATCGGACGTCGGGGAGTCGACCGGGCAAGAGGGCTTGGGCTCCCTCTTGCTCCGATCGTGGATGCGGGTGCGGGTGGGAGCGCGTGCGAGCGGTCGTTCGGGGTGGGGGTGCGAGCGGTCCTGCTGGGGGGGTGAATCGGGCGTCGGGCGGGGTGGGAACTATGTTTTAAAACTTTTGTATACCGCGCTCACGCATATAACGCGAGAGGGGTATGCGCGGTAGGTAAAAACGCGTATAACGCGCGCGTTATATGCGTGAAAATACGGTATTTGTTATTTGATATACCTTCTATCAAGCATTAGCTAAATGGTTTACCTTACATTTTATATAAAAATAATGAATTAAACAAAAATAGCACATCAGTCTCACCATGCTTCTCCATGCAACTTCTCCTCGGATTGGTCACTGCTCCAAGTACCACTATCTTATTTCTTTTAGCCTTGTCACAGTCTCCTCTCCTGTGTTTATTTGCATTATAGCATATGTCCAGTTCTCTAAGCTGGTTTTACTTTTGTCTTGCTGCTGCCCTCCTCCTGGTCTCAATCTGTAATCACTTTTCATCTCCTCTGACCTACTATCCAACCAAATAACAACCTTGCCCTTCTCTCAGATCCTAGTTCTTGTCTCTGTCTACACTGTTAGAATCCAAGTGCTGTAACTTCCAGAACGGGTTGCTACCCTACCTTCAACTCCCAATGAAACAAGGAGTAGACCTCATACCATCACTAGTCTAATAATACAATAAATATAAATTAAATTTTTAAAACCTCTACTACTAACTCCCATACTCATCATAAACTATATGCTGTGGAGATTGCCTTTGAAAATTCAAGGATGGTGGGTGTGCCATTAAAGAAGTAACCATAAATTTTACAGGTCCAAATTCAAGGTCCTGTAGGATAATTAGTGCTATAAGCAATTAGGGCACTCATGTCTAGGGGAAAAAACACTAATTACAAAAACCGAGGCCCAAACGTTTTGGTTGGCATTGCAAACAGGTCAGGAGGGACAAAAACTGGTAAATACAGTCTTTATTACCAAAATAGAAAATGCATGGAAAAATATATCACTTGCATAAAATACACTTTGATTATGAATAATACAGTTACATAAACAATTAGAAATAGTGGTATAAAAGGACACTACACCACACGTGCAGGCATCTGGCAATACTATACCTGCCACAAAATACTCCCAAGAAACTTAGATTATGGGGAGAGAGAAAGACATACAGCTAAGTTTTATCACCAAATGAACTATCACATCCCATAAACTTTTCCTGATCAGCCAAAAGCTAAATCTATCTATCTCTGCTCTCACCATAAGAGGCCGAAGGGTTTCTTCCAGGGAGTGGAGGAATATCTCTCTAGCAGTCAGCCGAAGCATGCTCAAGGTTCTGCTGGTCTGATGGATGCAGTAGCATAGCAGATGTCCAGGGTTTTGCAGGCTGATAAGATGCCAGCACCACCACTTGACAGTCTTTCTCTTTCTCTTCAAAGAAAAGTTGTTTGCTCCCTGTCTTATCAGAGCCTTATAAGGAGACTGTTCTCTGTAATCTGATTTCGGAGCAGCACAGAAGTCCCATCTGAGCTTGGACACTTTTCTCCAACTGTTATTTTGCACTCCTTTCTTCTCTCCTGCTCCAAACTTAGGGTCTAGCTCCAAGCACCAACTCAGACGACTGTCTGTAACTGACTGTTACTTCTTCCTTTGTCTTACTTAAAAAGGTGGTCTTATCTTTTTCCCAGGCATTCTCAGAGGCCAATCATAGCTATGGCCATGAGGCCTGCTGGACATTCTCAGATGTACCACAAATCATCCAATAGATAAGACCTACAGTGCCACATTTCACAGTTCTGCAGACTAAATCCTTTCTCCCACATTCCTTTGGCAGAGCAAAGGGGCCCAGGGCTGGCAAAGATAACTTGGCTGGCACACACACAGCTTGTAAAATCCAAGATGTACACACAGGAGAGAAAATGGTAGATTGGCCCGAGTTAAACCCCAGGCCTAAAATGGAGTGCAGGAAAAGCCCTACAGTCCCACATACACATTTTTTTGGCTGAGTAAAGACAGCAATCTGAATACATTAATCAATATGTGCTAAATATTTTAGCATACGTACACTAACATGCGCTGATGCATATTAAATTACCACAGGTCTCAATTTACGCAATGGGATATTTTTGTATGTAATGCTGTGAGCTGCCTCGGATAAAGGTGGAATGAGAATGTTTTAAATAAATATTTACTAACAGCACACACTCACTCAGTAGTGTGACAAAGTAAAAATCTAGCCCTTGGATGGCTAGAAGCCCTTGAAAATTATCCTCCTATGTCTAGATACATTTCCTTTCCTTGCTGTTTTCTGAATCTGGTTTGTTACCTTCAATAGGTCCTGTGTGTTATTAAGCTGTATCGGCTTTTTTTTTGGCATGTATAAATTGTATGTATTGCATACAAACACGCCTGTTTGATATGCTTTCTTCCTAGTTATGTTACTGTCAAATCTACTAGAGCGCTGGTCTAGGACCTGGCAACTCAGCTTCAATGCCAAAAAATGCAAAGTTGGGCACCTGGGCAGCCAAAATCCATGCAAGATTTATACCCTTAATGGCGAGATCCTAACAAGAACGGTACTGCAGAACGAGACTTAGGGGTAATTGTCACTGAGGACATGAAGGCTGCCAATCAAGTGGAGCAAGCATCATCCAAGGCAAGACAAATCATAGGTTGCATACGCAGGGGTTTCGTCAGCCGTAAGCCTGAAGTCATTATGCCATTGTATAGATCCATGGTGAGGCCCCACCTGGAATACTGTGTGCAATTCTGGAGGCCGCATTATCGCAAGGATGTGCTGAGACTGGAGTCGGTCCAGAGAATGGCCACCCGGATGGTCTCGGGACTCAAGGATCTCCCGTATGAAGAACGGCTAGATAAATTACAGCTATACTCGCTCGAGGAGCGCAGAGAGAGGGGAGACATGATCGAGATGTTCAAGTATCTCACGGGCCGCATCGAGGCGGAGGAAGATATCTTCTTTTTCAAGGGTCCCACGGCAACAAGAGGGCATCCGTGGAAAATCAGGGGCGGGAAACTGCACGGTGACACCAGGAAATTCTTTTTCACTGAAAGAGTGGTTGATCGCTGGAATAGTCTTCCACTTCAGGTGATTGAGGCCAGCAGCGTGCCTGATTTTAAGGCCAAATGGGATCGACACATGGAATCTATTCACAGAGTAATGGTAGGGGAGGGTCATTAGGGTGGGCAGATTGGATGGGCCGTGGCCCTTGTCTGCCGTCTATTTCTATATTTCTATGATCTTTATAGCTTTTTACTTGCCAATTTGAGCTATCATCTTAACTTTTACTGATTTTACTTGATGTATTCTTTTACTGAGTGTTTTTATTCTGCACTAGATATCAAATGTTAATTCTGTATCTTAATTATCTGCTGTATGTATCCTTGTTGTGAACCGCTTAGAACTTCCGGTATAGCGGTATACAAGAAATAAATTATTATTATTATTATTATTAATCCCCAATGCAAATTCATTTTCTGCATCAAAACAATGAATACAGTGTAAGACAAGAAAACTGCATTACTTTTAAAAATACAGTATCTAGTACATGGGTTTTTGCAAAATATAGGGTGTAGTCGTAAGATTATCACTTGTGAATGTTATTTACATAAAGTAGTAGGTCCGATTTACAGACTTTTTTTTTCCTCAGACATAGGAGAAAAGCCTTTGTGAAATAGGCCCTCCAAGCATTCTCGTTTTTCATACATATGCTCATCTAAATGTTAACAGTAGCTTCCTTTTTTAAAATTTTTCTACAAACCTAGGCAGCTGATAAAGTCATAAGAACATAAGAATTGCCACTGCTGGGTCAGACCAGTAGTCCATCATGCCCAGCAGTCCGCTCACGCGGCGGCCCTCTGGTCAAAGACCAGTGCCCTAACTGAGACAAGCCCTACCAGCGCACGTGCTTGTTCAACAGGAACTTGTCTAACTTTGTCTTGAATCCCTGGAGGGTGTTTTCCCCTATAACAGCCTCCGGAAGAGCGTTCCAGTTTTCTACCACTCTCTGGGTGAAGAAGGACTTCCTTACATTTGTACGGAATCTATCCCCTTTCAACTTTAGAGAGTGCCCTCTCATTCTCCCTACCTTGGAGAGGGTGAACAACCTGCCCTTATCTACTAAGTACCTTGAATGTTTCGATCTCAAAATTTAGCTGAAGTAAATGAATAGAGAATCAAAAACACATTAGCGTACCTCCTCCATGTGAAAGATTAACCTGTCCAGTTCTTCAATCCGCTGATCTCTTTCTCCTATTCTCGCTTCTGCAAACTGAATTCTATCACAGGCTTCCTCAATAGCTTTCAAATACTTGCTTGTTTGTGCCTTCAAAGAAAAACATTTAAGTGAATCATTCAAATGTAAAATTAAGAGACGAAAAATGTCAAGCAACCTTTCTTTTCATATACTGGATGTTCTGAAATGTATATTATTTTGCATATTTTAACATTAGACCGTCCCTAGTGTATACTACTTGGGGAAACCACCCCTGACGAATGTTCCCTCTAAGCTGAGCACATAAGCAACTGCTCATACATTCTAGGAGTGTCACTCACAGACTTTACATAGTTGCTCATAAAAAAATACTTGCAAATCTGGAAAATTGTTGGTTTTTAGAACAGAAAAAATAGAATAGAATAGAAAAAATTTGCACGCACCTAGCCAATCCTTAGAGGGAATATTGCCCCTGACCCAGAGCTTTGCATGGCCCCATGATTTATAATTCTCTTCCCCGCAAATACACTCCCTCCTTTACTAGCATGTAGCACGGGTTTTAGCGCCAGCAGCAGCAGTAACTGCTCTGACGCTCATAGAATTCCTTCTGACATACCCCTACCCGATGTCTAAATATGCAGGAACATACACATTCAGACATCAGTCTGCAGAACAGGCAACATGTACAGATAAGAGGCGATTCTTCCCTCTCTGGTGACAGGAGGAAAGGAGAACTGCAATAGAAGGTATGGGAGGTGGAAAAGAAGGGAAGGGATCACACAGAGGAGAGGAGAAACCGGATAGAGGCACCTTTTGAGATGACTTTTCCTAGCCTCACTTAGCCATGAGGTGGACCCTCGATATCAATGCAATTCTTAGATATGCCAACTCATGTTTAAATTGTGAAAGATTAACCATGTAGATTATTGATTGAAAATTTTTTAACTGTGCATATATTTCTATTAAAACCAAGATAAGAACCAGAGGTCTGGGTTTCGAGTTCCTACGGAGCTTCCATAAATCCTGCAGTAACTGCTACCTCTTCATCTGACATGGTTTCACAATGTAAATCAATGAGTTCCTCCTCCTCTTTCTGCTCATCATTTGGAGAATGCCAGGCAGACTGACTTTTCTTACCTTGGGTCTTATTATTGGAATTCCTTTCCCCCATTTCTAAGGAGTGTATTTAAAAGCACGCTGAACACTAATCTATTTAGTCAAAGCCTTTGGTAAGCTGCAGAACTAAATCTGACTGGGACCACCTTCAGGTGGTATTTACCAGCTGCCTCCCTTATTGATCCTTGTGTTATCTCTACTACAATTTGCTCTTATTAATGTTTGTACACTGCTTTGTAGAACTTCATTGGCTACCAATACAAGCCTGATCTACATTTAAACATTGTATTTTTGTACAACAAATTTTATATGAAATTGGTGCAAAATATATGCAGAATTTGGTAGATTTGCTTTCTTGTTATGCTATAAGACACCCGAGAACATTTACAAATCACTATACGATGGTTTACAAATCATTCCACTCTGCTGGTTTTGCCTTATATGGGGATTGAATGGTGGAACTCTCTTCCTTCTGATATTACAAGTCAAGGTAACTATTTTATTTTTCCATAGACAACTAAACTTATCTTTTTCAGAAATTTATGTTAGGTAATGAATAATTGTAGATTTGCAGTTCTTTCAGATTTATCTTTGATTAGTATTGTTTAGAAGATTAGGTTTCTTTATGTGGGTTTTATCTTATTATATAGTAAATGTATTGTGAGCCACATTGAAACAAAAATTGTTTCTGGGATAACGTGGGATATAAATGTTAATAATTGAAAATGCTGTTATAATGAGTAGCCCAAAAGTTGAGTATATCAAGAAATTAAACTGCTTTACTCTGCTAAAGATGAGAAAATAAACTTAAGAACATATGAATAGCCTTACTAGGTCAGACCAATGGTCTATCTAGCACAGCATCCTCTTTCCACAGTGGCCAATCCAGGTCACAAGTACCTGCCAGAAACCCAAATAGTAGAAACACTCCATGTTACCAATCCCAGAGCCAGCCGTGGCTTCCCCCATGTCTGTCTCAATAGCAGACTATGGACTTTTTCTCCAGGAACTTGTCCAAACCTTTTTTAAACCCAGCTACGCTAACCACTATTACCACATCCTCTGGCAACGAGTTCCAGAACTTAACTATTTTTTGTGCGAAAAAAATATTTCCTCCTATGTGTTTTAAAGGAACATCACTGAATGTTCCCTAGTCTTTGTAATTTCTGAAATAAAAAATCTAATCATTTTACCCATTCTACACCACTCAGGATTTTTTAGATCTTATTAATATCTCCCCTCAGCCATCTCTTTTCCAAGCTGAAGAGTTCTAATCTCTTTAGCCTTTCCTTATATGAGAGTTCCACCTTTTAAATCATTTTGTTCACTCTTTTTTGAACCTTTTCTAATTCCACTATGTATCTTTTTTAAGATACAGTGAACAGAATTGAACGCAATCGCACTTTAAGACCTCAGTATACACACTCGGAGGACTTCCTTTTCAGCTTCATGCTTGAGCTGTTCTTCTTGTAACTTTGCTTCATACTGGTTGTACAATTTTCTTGTCAGATCTCTCATCACATCAGCATTGGCTTCTTGAGAAGATTCCACCTACCACAAAAAAACAAAACAAAATGAAGAGAGCATACTCTGAATGTAAGATTTGTTCTTCTTGTTCACTCTTGATGGAGGAGTTTGTTGCTCATGAGATATGGAATCCTCTGTCTCTCACACAGAGAAACATAGCTAATAGAAGTACAGTAGTGGAATGGCCTTAGGTATCTGGCCAACTGGAGTCTCAGACCACTCCCACTGCATCCCAGAATGCACTCCAGTTGGCCCAGGTGCCTAAGGCTCCTCCCTTCATAGGGGCCTTAGGCATTTCAGCTAAACAACACCTTAGGTCCCTCCCTGGTGCATCACAGAATGCATCAGAAAGGGGAAGGCCCGCCATTTTGGAACGGCGGGCCTGTCAGATGGAGGGTGTGAGCATCCCTCTGGCTGGACTTTCAAATACAATGTACAATGGGGGTGGGAGTAGAGTTAGGGATTCGGGGTTTGAAGTCTTGGGGGTTGTTGGGGGTGTTCTTGTTCATGGGGTTTTGGGGGGATGCCTCAGGGGCAGGAGGGAGTGGGCATCCATCTTTCCGGGCCACCTCAGAAAGGATTCAGGGGTTTGTGGGGCAGGAGGGTGTGGCTATCCCTCTTATCGGGGACTTCTCGGGGGGAGAGGGGTGTTCACTGCCACCACCGCTCAGCTGATCATGGCAGGGAGATTTCCTTGCTGCAATCAGCTGGTGGCAAGAAACATAGCTAACAGAAGTACAGCAGACTCTCAGTTAACCAGCACCCATAGGGATTGATAAATGCCGGATAAATGTAGTTTATGGTTGCTTGAAAGTTACTATTAAAAATAGGCCTAACAAATATTATACCCCATACTATGCCATATCATAAACTGTTCCAGACAAACTACCCGACATGTGGTAGGCAAAGTGTGGGCGTACTCAGGTGTGGTGTGCCAAGTTTACACTTAAATTTCCACCAGAAATTGATTTTTTTTTTCTGGTTGCTTGACTTCCAGTTAATAAAGTGTCTAATGCACCACTAATAAGCACTTATACTTGCATATGAAGACACAGAAGATTATAAAATACCAAGAGATTATTCAGAGACCAAGAAAATCCTTAGGCCCCTTGGTTCCTCCCATATCACAGAGAGCTAAAACAGAAATGTCGAGCTCTGGAGCGCATATGGAAAAAATCAAAATGTCCTATAGACAGACAGTCCTGGAGAGTCAATATCAAACTGTACAATACAGCACTAAAAAAAGCAAGAAAGAACTTCTATGGTGACAAAATCTCCAGGTCCAACAATCAAAGCAGTACTCTATTCAACATCTGGCGCTCCCTAACCTCCAAAACAGACCCCACCTTGCTCCCCTCCTCTCCCTCAGCTGATGTTCTAGCAAAATTCTTCAACGATAAGGTTTCTTCCTTGAGATGCTCTTTCCCTCCTTCAGTCTCTTACAACTCTCTAGTGCCCACCGATTCCATTCCCACCCTAATGGTCTCCAACCCTATCCCAGCTGACAGATCCTGGACCACCTATGAGCGCGTATCTGAATCCCTGGTCCTCAATTTCTGCCTCAAACTGAAATCCTGTAATTGCTCCTTGGACCCATTCCCCTCCTACCTATACGAGAACATTCCCGCTCAGGCTATTTCTTCTATCACCATTCTCATAAACTCCGCCCTTCAGTTGGGCCATTTCTCCCCAGAAATGGGTCATATCGCCTTGACCCCACTACTGAAAAAATCTGACCTTGACCCTTCCATACCATCCAGCTATCGCCCAATTGCAAATATCCCTCTCCTAACCAAGATGCTAGAGTCCATCATTTCTTCCCAACTCTCATCATTCTTAGAGAGATTCTCTATTCTTTTACCCTATCAATATGGCTTTCGTCCTAACTTCAGCACCGAATCCCTACTGTCTTCCCTGATTTCAAGGGTTCAACAACTTCACTCTCGAAACAAGTTTGCCGTCCTCCTACAATTTGACCTTTCTGCTGCTTTCGACGTTGTTCACCATGATATTCTTGTTTACCAACTCTCTGAGATAGGTATCAACTCCACAGTCCTAGGTTGGTTCTCTAAATTCCTCCGCTCTCGTTTTTATATTGTTAACATGAATGGCACCTCATCCTCCCCCTGGAAACCAAATTGTGGAGTCCCGCAAGGCTCTCCACTATCCCCTATCCTTTTCAACATCTATATGTCCTCCCTAAAACTCCTCCACCTATCCCCCCTTGAAACAATTTACACTTATGCAGACGACATCCTCGTCCTCCTCGAGACCGATTCGAACCTCACCGACCTGTCTAAGAACATATCCTCTTGTATAATGAACCTACAATCCTGGGCCCACACTGTGCAAATGAAATTGAATGAGTCCAAAACAAGACTTCTTTGGCTCGGTCCAAAACTAGATCACCTACCCACCTCCATCCCACTACCCTCTGGCTCCTCTCTGCAGCTTGAGTTCTCGAGCAAGGTCTTGGGCATCATCATTGATTCCACATTGTCCTTCAATGACCACCTCCAATCCTTGGTTAAAAAAATGCTTTTTCAGCCTTCACATGCTGAGGAAAGTTAGATCCTGCTTCCATCAAAAACATTTTACCCTCCTTGTCCAATCCATCATCCTCTCCAGATTGGACTATTGCAACTCTATCTACTTAAGCCTAACTAAGAAAAACCTCCACAGACTCCAACGGATTCAGAATGCCGTGGCCAAGCTCATCTTCGCTAAAAGTAAATTTGACCATGTCTCCCCGCTCCTGGCCAAGCTCCACTGGCTTCCGATAATCGCCAGGGTCCACTATAAATGCGCCTGTTTAACTTTCAAAATCCTATATGGTATCCTCCCTCCCTTTATCCCTCTTTCTTGAAATTCCTCAAACCCTAATACCACCAGATCCTCCCACAAATTAAAACTATCCTTCCCCTCGCTAAAAGGCATTTCCCACACAGGAAAGCTAGGGACCTCCCTCCACTTCAAAATCACTGAGCTCTGGAACAACCTTACCTCCCCTCTTCGGAACTTGAGCTCTCTCCAAGTTTTCCGCAAACATCTGAAAACCTGGCTTTTCTCAAAAAATGTAAGTCTCCCTCCAACTTAGGAATCAAGGAAACTCTTATATCTTGGCATCCCAAGTCCTCTAAATTTTCTTCACACTTCTACCTCTAACCCTCTGTTGTAGTTCCTTCCTATTTCTCCTACTGTAAACCACGTCGAGCTCTACGAACGTGGAGATGATGCGGTATACAAACCTAAGGATTAGATTAGATTAGATGTAATCCCAACATTTCAGAGTGAGCAATTACACTACCATATATTTGCTGCTAAGGCTCCTACTTTCTTGTACAGAATAGATACCTCATAGGTGCCCTCTAGCTGCATAAATGTATACACACACTTATAGAATTACCCCTTTTGCGACCCCTGTTGCAAATATTACATTCACTTGCGATGTCATGGGCATACCAAAACCATATGAAGCTCTTCCAAGAGATTTACTCCAGTACTTCAACAAAGCTTCCAAGGGAGGATGAAATCGTTCAGTAAGAGCAAAGTGCTAACATTATACCCTGGTTAGGACAAGATCATTTTTTCTAAGGATATATCTACAGTAACTTGTTCCTACTCCAGCAGTGTTCCAATCATCTATAAACTGTATCTGAGAGCCCTGTGATCCCATGGCAGCCTCAATAAAACTAAAACAGGGGTGCAGACATGTCCAACTCCAGCCTTTGGGTCTACAGACCAGTCTTATTTTCAAGCTAGCCCTAATGAAAATGCAGGAGATCTTCATGTGCAGACCACTCAGTTATAAGCAAACTTAACTAATGAACATTCGTTAAGGGTGTCTTAAAAACTAGATCCATTTACAGCCTTTGAGAACCCAAACTGGACATCCGGGGGTTAGAGTAAAGCTGGGTTTGTAGCACCTGGAAAACTAAAACCCAAGTTACAGCAAACAACATTTTCATAGGAAGCTAGTTTCTTGTCAGGAAAGTTGCTTCTTAATGTGGCTAAATTCTACATGTTTATTTAGTTTGATATATCATATGAAAGAGCATATGTATGCTGTTCACAATAAAACAGACACAAAGTAAAACAGGGGAAACAAAACCACAAACTCAGAAGCACAAAACAAAGTGG
Organism: Geotrypetes seraphini; assembly: GCF_902459505.1. Lineage (NCBI taxonomy): Eukaryota > Metazoa > Chordata > Amphibia > Gymnophiona > Dermophiidae > Geotrypetes > Geotrypetes seraphini. The sequence continues at coordinate 47,494,773 of NC_047097.1, forward strand.
AATTGTCCCACCATTCTGACTGGGACAATCTCACCATTCTGACTGGGACAATTCCACTTTGTTTTGTGCTTCACAATAAAAACAGTGCATGTATATTTTTAGCCAGACTTTTGAGGGTGGGCAGTTTTCAGAACTGTATGCATTAATGGTTTTGAAAACTTTCCTTTCATGTGTTACCTCATTTCCATCTCTTCCTCTTAATGGGACAGATACATTTCCTGTAGCATAGCAAGGCATAAGCAATTACATTAGCTCCAACTTTAATTTAGTACCCGATTTGAAACTACTACCTTAACTGCAACCTGTTCAATACAGTAGACTCTCCATTACACGGAACTCAAGCAACTGGCAAAACCCCCAAAGTATCCGGCAAGAGGGATGCCCACTCCCTCCTGCCACCCCCCAAATCCCCCTGGAACCCCCTCCAATACGCCATGAACAAGAACCCTCTGACACTCCCCAAGGTTGTAGACCCCCCACCATGCACTCCTAACTCTACCCCCACCCCTCCAACCCGTATCTTGTATTTAAATGTCCGGCCGGCGGGATGCTCATACCCTCCAGCTGGTAGGCCCGGCACTCCAAAATAACAGGCCTAAGGCTCAGATGCCTAAAGCCCCTCCCTGGGCTAACCAAAGTCTTAGACCTCCTTCCCAGTGCATTCTGGGATGCAGTGGGAGTGCCTAAGGCCCCTCCCATGGGACCACCTGGAGAGAGAGAGAGACTGGACCAATGGAAGGAGGAAGAGAATGATGCCAGACCACAGGTTTAGGGATGGCAGGTGAGAGAGAAGAGATGCTGGCTCCCAGGGTGAGGGGTGCAGGAGGAAAGGAAGGGAGAGGAGAAGTTGGACATCGGGATGGACAGACAGACGAAATACTACGCATGGAGGTAGCACATGGAAAGGGACACAGATGGGGGATGCTGGATACAGTATGATAGGGACACAAAAAAGATGCTGAATATGGAAGGAGTAAGGGAAGATATCCTTATGTGGGGAGGCCCATGTCCAAGTCACTGAAAGAAGATGCTGGACAAGACATATAAGAGAAATAGAAGTAAGATGAATGATGGACATACTGGAAAGAAAAACACTGGAAAGAAAAGATCTCTAATCAGAAAATAATGGGTAAACATTGAAGGAACTAAGGCCAGTCCTGGGCAGGCTTGCACAGTCTATGTCCCATATATGGGCATTCAGTTGAAGACGGGCTGGGGAGGGCTTCAATGTCTGGGATGTTTAAGATAGGCTGGAGTGAGCTTTGATGGAGACTCCAGTAGATAAAACCTAAGCACACTACCAGGTAGGGCTCTGGGTTTCTGGCCTAGAAATATCTAAGAAAAGGACCATTTAAATTAAATGATTAATTTATGGAGCATGTATGGTTGGGCAGACTGGATGGACCATTCAGATCTTTATCTGCTGTCATTTACTGTTTTAAAAGAAACACTGGGACCAATGTAATGCTTATACAACCAAGGTAGAGAACAGCATGTTTTTTTCTATATTTATTAACTTAATATGTTTAGCTTTGGAAAACGTGCATCGCTTGATACCTTGAATTTCAGCTTTTATTTCTATTACTGTGACAGGTTTTCTACATAGGTCTGGAATGAGTTTGATTTTTGCAGGGTTTGTTTACTGAAGCTTTGAAGGGATTCCCCCTCTTCCCTCTGGGTCCCCACTATCTTGGGAGAGATGATGTTAAGGGGGACCCATCTTAATTTTTCTACCTGAAGCCCATTTAGTCCTAGTTACGCCACTAACTTCAACCATTTCACTTGCTGCAGAATCTATGAATTGCTAACTACTATACTTTACCTTAAGTCTCAGCAATTGGTTTTCAACTTGAGCTGCTTCTAGCAGTTTCTGCTTTTCTTTCAATTCATCCATTGATTCTTCATATGAATTTTTCAAACTTTTTATTTCATCTCTAATGTCTCCATTTTCTAGAGTCATATCAACTAGTGTTTTCTGAAAGAAAACAAATATTTATTAAAGAACATACAGAAGAAAGAGACATCATATTCTTCTAGTCTGGCTAATTTCATTCTTAATACAAGGCTCTAGACCAGTGTTTCTCAACTCAGACCGGGAGTACCTCTTTGCCAGTCAGGTTTTCAGGATATCCACAATGAATATGCATGAAAGAAATTTGCATACACTGCCTCCATTATATGCAAATTTCTTTCATGCATATTCATTGTGGATATCCTGAAAACCTGACTGGCAAAGAGGTACTCCCGGTCTGAGTTGAGAAACACTGCTCTAGACAAGCAGTCCTTAACCAGTGGTTCTTGTACCCCCAAAGGTCAAATGATATGTGGAGAAGGATCTTGAAATTTGAGGCCATTTAATCTAGACAGAGCAAAGTCAGTTACTAGGATGGTTAGTGGTAGTATAATTGTGTACTATTAGCAACGTGTTCACCACTAACAGCACATATGTAGCTCTCAGTACTCATTAGTAAACATGTGGTTTCATTGATGAGTTAAAGGAATGCATGAACCAAAAAAGGTTAAGAACCCTTGCTCTAGAACAGGGGTAGGGAACTCCGGTCCTCAAGAGCCGTATTCCAGTCGGGTTTTCAGGATTTCCCCAATGAATATGCTTGAGATCTATTTGCATGCACTGCTTTCAATGCATATTCATTGGGGAAATCCTGAAAACCCGACTGGAATACGGCTCTTGAGGACCGGAGTTCCCTATCCCTGCTCTAGAATCTACTCCATGACTACCTTTGTCTTTAACCTCTTAGCCATTAGGGATGCTCTCCCATGCTTTTTGAATTATTTATTGAATTCTTTCCCTCACTCTTTAGAATCAATCTGTGCCACACACCTCTGCCTCAATTACTAACATCATTTAGCCTCTCACTCACTCTCACCCACTCTCCAGCCAACTAACGTAGGAACTCTGACAGTTTTGATTTGTCACAATACTTCAGTTCTGTAACCTTGTTTGCTTTGTGATATAACATATATTACATTTTCAGTTATTCTGCTCTGCAAAAGATAAGTCTATAAACTTTTCCAATTATTTTGGAAAAGATAATTCTAGAAACTTATCAGGCTCATGGCTCTTGATAACTACAGCTTATATTAATTCCCATAGCAAGAAACTCAGAAAAGCCAAACTTGTAAAGATCTTCGACATAAGATCACAGAGGGGCATTTTTGAAAAGACATCTAACAGAATAGGGATATCCACATCAGAATGTCCCAACGAATGTATTTTCGAAAAGGAAATAAATCAAGATTTCCTGTTTGAAATGAGTGTCTGTATACTGGACATGTCCAGAACAAACAGCCATTTTACAGACTGGAATTCCAAACTATAAACAGGGAAAACAAGGGACAACATGGAAACATTCTTAGAAAACAGCCAGAGGCGTCTATGCAGAGTAGAGGAGCAGCCTAGTAGTTAGTGCAGTGGACTGTAAACTAAGAGACCCAGGTTCAAATCCTACATTAACTCCTTTTTTTGTTGTAATTTTGTTGTAATTATGAGTCCTCCAGGAACAGAAAAATACCTACTGTACCTAAATGTATACCACTTCAATAGTCTTCAGTCTCATATATTTAGGCATATATTTAGATATTTTTCTAAGCCTGGATGGCACACCATTAAAAAAAATAATAAACTTAAACTCAATCAGAGCACCTTTTTGTACTGTTGACATGATTGAAACAGGCCTAATTAAGGATATTTATCTTTATAGACTTGAACATTTCTTTCCCTTTGGAAATTGCTGTTCGACATCCTGATTTTGAATCCTCCCTAGTGCCGCTCAAAACACATCCAAAACACTCCCTCTTGGTACCTGAATATACGGCAGTGTTGGGCATCCAAATTCTGCCTTTACAAAATTGGGATTTGAATGTTTCAAGCACATGGACCATTTCAACATTCCCATTTTTCATTAAAAAAATATTTAATTTGTATTCATAAGTGCCTAATGGTAACAGAGGGATTTTTGTGCTTTGGGGAAATAATTTAATTTAAAAATGTATAATTTCCTTGTTTATCCTCAGAATGTATAAACAATGTATCCTCAGAATGTATCCTCAGAAGTGCAATTAAACAAACACATTTACAATATAAACTATATAAAAAGACACTTATTAAGCAACAAAAACCTGATTTACCCTACCCTGCATGTAAATGATCAAAATTGTTTTTGACACCGTTATCAGAAACAGACCTGGAAAGGTGGTATATGAGAGTAAACCAATGCCTTTGGCTAAATACTCGCTGGTGTTTTGTAGAAAAAAAAATACCTGTAAGTCTATTGCTACTGCTGTTAGCGAGTTGTTCATTTCACCAAAACTATCCAAAGCAGCAGACTGAACTTGGGAGTGACTTTGCCAGGACTCTTGCTGGGCACTTGCAATCTGCATAAATTAGAGAGAAGATCAAACACAATGACACTCTAACAAACTGATCATTAATTAAAGAAAAAAACCCCAGACGAAACAATAGATTACATGTGATCACCAGTGCAACATACCAATTGAACAAATTTACAATCTAATTTATAATATAAAAAAGTATGCCCAGATATTTTCCTGGGAATGGTCAAGAGATATAATTGATCTTGCATTAATTGTGTGTGTGTGTGGGGGGGGGGCTTATGTTAAATATTTTTATTAATTTTAGGTAATATACAGAAAAAGCATATATAAACAAGAAAAGGTATAGCAACATTATATATTAAAAGTTATGGTAAAAGGTTATTACACAGATACTTAAGTCAGTACATGGAGTATTGAGGTCATTAAACAATCAGATCTAAAGGTATGATATAAAAGAACAGAGCTGTGACTATGCTGGTAATAATCTAACATAAGGGACAGCTAAGTATATGAAGCCAAAAGCCACAATAACATATGCATGATTAAAATAGGAGGGATACAACAGGTATGGGCAATGGTGGTCAACCATATGCATTAATTGTTTTAAAATGAACCACCACGAGAGGCATGAAAGCATTATGGTTATGGTTATCTTGGAAGATTAGGTTCTTACCTCGTTAATCTTCTTTCTGTTATAAGACATAGGATTTGTATTGTAGCTGTTGCTTCTCAGCAGTCGTGAACTTTGTAGAAGGGTATCACTCAAAACTCTGAACTCCTCCCCTTCAGCAGTGGAAGAAAGCTCCCCCTTCAGTTAGTACCAAAGCTTTGAAAGCAATTGAACTCCACGGAAACTGAAGAAATGAGAAGTAAGGACATGAGGAATTTCCCCCAACTATAAACCATATTGTTCTGCTCTGTAACTTGTGATAAAAGAACAATGATTAACAACAATTAAAAATCAACACTAAACAACAAATTACGCACAGAAACCAACCTAAGTGCAATTAGTAGGAGCCATTAAAAAAAAAAAAAAAACCCCCGCCCCCCAAAGGAGAAAGGGAATAGGTGCCCTCATGATCCTGTGGTTATGTCTCTACTAAATCTTAGATACAGGACAAGAGGTCCCATGATGGACAATGGCAATGTCCAAGCCAGAAATCAGGTGAATCAAAAGTTTGCAAAGGGCAGGTTATACAGAATCCTATGTCTTATAACAGAAAGAAGATTTATGAGCAAATAACATAATCTTCCATTCTGTTGCAAAGGCATAGGATTCTGTACTGTAGCTGACGTACCAAAGCAGTGGCAGAAATCTAAGGAGGGATAGATGAGCCTGCCCACGGTACCAAGGACCCAAAAACAGCATTCTCTCGAGCTGCCACATCCACTCTATAAAACCTCGTAGAAGTATGGAGAGTAGAACTTTCCAAGAGATTCAGCCACTCTTTCATTTTCAAACTAACTGAGCTCTGGAATGACTCTGGACTTTCACTAAGAAGCTCTGGACTTTCACTAAGAAGTCTAGGCCCCTTCATTTTATTTCGGAAAGCTCTGAAAACTTTTTTGTTTACTAAACACTTTGGAAACTAAGCCATTCTAGATTACATTCTTCTTCTATATTTATTTACTATACTTACATTCTGTTAACCAGAGTCGAGCACCTTTTTGGTTGACAACCCGGTGTATAAAATTAAGTTTTAGTTTAGACCAGATAGTTGCTCTACAGGTTTCTTCAGGAGAAACAGCCCTGGACTCCACCCAGGAAGCAGCCTCACCTCTAGTCGAATGAGCTGCAATGGAAATAGGAGGCTGTTTTCCAAAGGCAATGTAGGAAGAAGAAATTGCCATACAAGTCCATCTAGCAATCAATGCTTTGGAAGTTGGCTCGCCCCGTTTCGAATGGCTGGTCAGCACAAAAAGGTGGTCGGAGAGGCAAAAATTATTAGTCCTCTTCAGGTAGTGGAGTAGAACTCTGCACACATCAAGTCTCTGTAAAATCCTGTCCTGCTTTGCTGAGCCAGTAGGGTGAAACGTGGGTAAGCAAATTTCTTGACCGATGAAGAACGCAGAAACCACCTTCAGCAGAAACAAAGAGACCGTCCACAGAGAAACACCAGACTCCACAACATGAGGAACAGTTTTCTATAGGAGAGAGCCTGTAACACCACGATTCACCTCGCTGAGACTATGACAACCAAAAACACAGTCTTTATCATAAGATCCAAGAGGGACACGCCTGGCCGGAGCTTAAACAGAGCCTGAGAGAGACCCTTCAGAACAATATTAAGGTCCCAAAATGGAAATGGCCTGCACAGGGGAGGCACAATCTGAGCAACCCCCCTCAAAAACTGACTGACTTCTGGGTGAGATGCTAGTTTCTGCATACCTCTCCGAGCCCTAAAGCACAAAAGACTGGCTACTTGTACCTTGAGAGATGAAATTGCTAGGACCTTTTCTAGATCAGCTTGCAGGAATACTAGAATCACTGATATGGGAGCCCTCTCAGGCTCCACCTGCTCTTTGGCACACCATAACTGGAAAGCCTTCCAGGTCTTCACATAAGCCACAAATGTTGCAGGCTTCTTTGCTCTAAGTAGAGTCACAACGAGTACCTATGAGTAACCCTTAAGAGATAGGGCTGTGCACTCAAGAGCTATGCAATAAAACCAAAGCGCTCTGGATTCTCTATAGAAACTGGACCCTGGCTGAGTAGGCTAGGATGAACCAGTAGCCTGAGAGATCTGCCTCTTCAAAGGCATAACAGATCCGCATATCAAGGTTGTAGGGCCAGTCCAGAGCTACCAGGATCACCAGCCCCTGGTAGTTCGCCATTCTGCGGATGATCCAGCCCACCATGGCCCATGGTAGAAACACAGAGCAGGAACTCAGTAGGCCAGGGCTGAATGAGGGCATCTAGCCCTGTGCTTCCCGGCTCTTCGACTGTAGATGCGATCTGCCTTCATGTTCTTGGCTGTAGCCATGAGATCAAAGTTTGGTCTTCTCCAATGCCCTCTGGGACAGAGACCACTCCCCTGGATTCAGAGTCTGCCTGCTGAGAAAATCGGCCTGGACATTATCTACTCCTGCCAAATGGGCAGCTAAGAGGGCACAAATTGTAAGTGAATTTCTGTCCATTGGAACAACATCTGTGCCTCCAGGCATAGGGGAGTCCTTCTGGTGCCTCCTTGTCTGTTTACATAAGCCACTGAAGTGGCATTGTCTGAAAACACCCTGTCTTCCCTGTCAGGGAAGATTGCAACTCCTTCAGCGCCTAACAAATTGCTCTCAATTCCAGACAGATTATTGACCACCTGTGCTCCGACAGAGTCCATTTGTCCTGAAGAGAGCAACTGCAGAAGTGGGTTCCTTCCCCCCCCCCAGTCTCTTAGCTGGCATCGGCCATGAGGGTCACCCATGAGTTGATTCTGAGACACATGCCCCTCAATAAGGTATCCCATTGTAGCTATAAACATAAGCTGCGTTTTGCCTCCAAGACCAGGGGAGCTGTATCTGCAAAGAGTGCTGTTGTGGTAAGAGAGAGGAGAGAGTCTTGGAGTGACCATATATGCATTCCCAGGGGACAACTTCCAGGGAGACCGCCAATGAGCCCAGTACCAGGCCATGGGGCTTAGTAATGCAAGGATCTCTACAATCTGCTTCCGGAGCTTCTGTTTGTATGGCTCGAGAAGAAAGACACAGCCATTCACTGTGTCAACGCGAACTCCCAGATATTCCAAGCACCGAGTTGGCTATAGCTGACTTTTTTGAATGTTAACTATCTAAGCAAGTCTCTGTAGGAAATCCACCATCTACTGAACCACGAGCTCACGCTCCTGACAAGGGGCCCACATAAGCCAACTGTCCAGTTAAGGATGCACCTGTATGCCCAACTTACATAGGTGAGCCGCTACTACCACCATCACCTTGATGTCCAGATGCAAGGGAAAAAAGATAGTCTGAGCATTTGTGCCACTCATGACCATGCACTATGAGGTGGATGGCTGCTGGGGCTCCAACTTCAACTTCCTGAGCACATCTGTAGTGACATGTGGGATGGTTACAAACTTGAACAGTTGCCGTACAAACAGATCATCTCCCTGATCAAGAACCAGAATCCTCCAGGAAGGAAGCTGAGCCCTGAGACAATAAAGGCATGGACCCTGATTTCCAATCCTCCCAATCCTGTTCTGCTTGGTCACATAGGTTAGGAACTAGCCCTCTGCATGGCTGAGAGACATCCTGAAGAGGCCATCTCTCACTGATCCAAAACCAACACTCCCCCCCCCCCCCAGACAATGCTGTGTGTCCCCCAGGCCCGTCAAATAAGGTCTCCACAGAAGATTCACAAATTTTGGACTAAATCCTTGGACCGGAGGCCTCAAGGACCCCTGCAAGACCTCAGATTGGCTTCTCTTGGACTCTGCAGTGTCCGTGCACTTGTGTCTTAGGCTTTCGCTATCTGAGGACTCTGGGAAAGATTTTCTCCCTACCACTCGGCACCCCTGCATTTCAAACAGCCCTAGAGGACTCAGAGGAGGCTAAGCCCAAGGGTCTCGCCCCTTCCTAGCATACAATATACAGATGCTCCTCAGCTGACCACCCAACACAAATCTGGCATGATCAAGTTTCAAGTTTTATTTAAATTTGATGAATCGCTTATATATAATTTACTAAGCGAGTTACAATACAATATAATATAAACATACAATTCAACGTACAGCTTTAAATGGGTTAGACAGACAAACATATAAACAAACTTGGATACATAAGGAAAAAAGGGAGAAAGTTACAAAGTTAATGTTTTTCATTTTGAAAACGAAAAGAAGAAGCCTTGAATGGAAGGTACATGAGGAAAGGTAAAGGAGTAGAACAGCCTGAGGACTCCATGATTTCAAAACAGATGGAAGCTTTAGAAAAAAATATTGATTAAAATCCAAGATGGCCACTGCCAGAAAAATTGTGCCAAAAAAGGCCTGTGGATCTCCCTTGAAAATATATAAAAAAAAAAAAAAATCCCCAGGGAAAGGGTTTTGGAGGTGGTTGACCCTATCTCTGGCCCCAGAAGCCCATAAATTCAACTTTTTCACACACCCTTCCCACCTACCCCTGATTTTCCCCATAGGGAAGAATGGGCTGTACTCTCAGTGCTGCTGCCTGCGTCAACTTTGCTTCAATCTGACTAAAATGCCTGATTTTCTGTCTGAAATCCTTGTGAAACAGTCCAGACCTGAAAATCTTCGGGCTGCTAGTCGAACCGGAGCTTATTGAAGGCTCAACCCAAACAAATCCACAAGAGGAGAATAAAATGCAGCCAGCTCCCTGAAACACAAAAGGATTCACACAGGAGCTCAAGCCTCTAATAAATCAGAAGGCGAGCAGGCTCCCAGAGGAACAGACCCTGAGCCTCAAAGTAACACAAAACAGGCTGGCTCATCAGGTACACCTGGAGGTTGCCCTGCTAGCTACAGTCCGCCCTTGCAGAGTCTGTGTTCTCTCCTAGGCAGAGTAGCCCCAAATATGGGGTCCTTTGGTACCAAAGCCTCCAGAAAAAATAAAGAGTAAAAAGACCCAAAAATAAAAAAAACTAACAGAGCAGATCAGAACACTTCCTCTTGGTTCGCTTTCAAAAGGAAAAACTGAAGAGGGAACTGTACTCCACTGGTGAAGGAGGAGGAGCTGAAAGATGTGATTCACACCCTTCTGCAAGTGGTTCACAAGTGTGGAAAAAGTACAGACTCCTGTGTATATATAACAGAATATTTTTAAATGTGTAAGATATTGCACAATTTAAAGCATGCAAATCCCTTGGAGCTCATTTCAGTTTTTCCACATGAGAGACTGTCTACTTACTTTCATTTCTCTGGTAAGTTCTTTGATCTTCAGCTTCATGTCATCATATTCTCCATACATCCTCTCCCTTATTTTTTCCAGAGTCTCTCTCACCTGTAAAAACAAATAATCTAGCTTGTAGTGAAGATAATGCCCTTCATTTCTAAAAAGTGCAGTAAGTTATGCGCTTAACCCATATTACCAATTTTTATTTGGGCTTACTATCCTGCAATCTAGTTGGGAGGGGGAGTGCAGTTGATATTTAAGATACGGACATGAAAGTGAGGAGCAGAGGCAGGAACTACAAGTGTCTGATACAAAAGAGGGATAGGGAAGTAACATATGGGAAGATGACATCATTTCTGCAGAAACCCCTGCCCTGAATGGAGAAAAGGGTAGGAACCCTTTGAATAGGCATCTCTGAATATGGAGATTAATGTATGGTTAGTGCAAAACCTGTGTGGTAAATGAAGGTATGCATTTACTGCACAGGGCACTTGGTTAGTACCAAGGTCATGAAACACGGTATGCATGCTAAGCATGGCAGGGGCATCAATGTTTGGGGGGAGGGGCACCAAAAGGCACTGCTGCTTACCTACTGCACCAATCCTACTTCACACCATCACAAGCACTAGTACTCCCCAAATGCCCCTTCATCTATCTTTCTGTACTTTATTGTCTGCAGAGCAATAAGAGGGTCTCTTTTTGCTGCCACTGCTCTGCCCATCTTTAAACAAGTCAAGCTGCTGGCTGTCCACCGAGCATGATAAATCTAGAAGTGGTGATTCTTCTTTGTTTATAAGATCATAGTTTAATCTAGAAAAATAAACATTATAAGCAGCCTATGTTTTTTTCAATAAGGAGGATTTTCTGACTAATGATAGCTTCAAAAGTTGGTGACAATTTGTCACTGAAAAGCACTTGAAAGCTTCTTTATTTACAATTTATGTTTCTTTAGAGAGGACTGTTTCATGTTTATTAAAATTTGATGCAAACGCTTAAAACATAGTTTCAAAGCAAATTATAAATATAAAAATATATAGAAGACTTGAATTGGCATTTGTATAATACTACTACGAATTCTTAGCCTCTGATTATTGCAGGATAATCCTAGATGCTCTCAGAATGATGTACAGTCCTTTCTTGTTACTTGCAGTAGTATGGTTCCCCAAAATGTCTGCAAACCGCAAATAATGAAACATTGAGTCTATGGAAAATAGAGATAAGATTCCAGCAGTACACTTGCTGCCTCAAAACTGCAGAAAGTGAACAGTGGATCCTTTTGGAAAAATAGGGTTAGGTTACTACGTGGGACAGCATTTGAAGAATCTGTAATTCACTCTCCAGACGCTTGGGGACCATATCTAGAAGCAAAATCTGACTGCGAGGTGAAAGTGAAAGCAAACAAGCTTGGGGGGGGGGGGGTTAAGCGCTAGTCCGCAAATATGCAAACACAGCAACGCAAATGGGGAATATTAGTTGCAATTGATGCAACTATAGATAGGTGAAATCACATATCATGAATGTGCGAATAACGAGAATAGATTCTAGTCATGTGATAATACTAAACACAATACATTTCACCTTCGATTCTCTTTATATTTAAAAAAAACAATTAAAAAATGAAGCAATAAAGGTCATCTAAAATCAGCAAGGTTTCCATAGAATAACGAGAACAGACTATGCTCATGTGATAATACTAAACACAATACATTTCACCTTTGATTCTCTTTATATTAAAAAAATGTTTTTAAATAAAGTAATAAAGGTCATCTAAAATCAGCATGGTTTACATAATGAATAAAAAGTTGTGGGCAGGCTAGAGATTAAATATATTTCTTTGGGGAGCAGGGACATCTTGCAGGGAGCTGCTGATACATGTAAAGGAGGCCTGACTTCCTTTTTTGACCATGGCCAAGGTATGGGCAAAGGGGTGTGCCTAAGGGACACACTTAGCCCCTTAGCGCACCACAGGTAGTTGAGGTAAACATTTTGATCACATGGGATGTCTCCTAAAGCAAGAAGAGGAAGGCTCAGGTTAAGAGCTCAGCAACTGTAAGTAACTCTATTTGGGGTCTTATGAATATAGCCTCATTGGTTACTAACTCTCAGACTGCTGTGTCACCTTCCACTAATGGAGCTACTATTAGCTCACCAGAGAAAACATGCCTAGCACTTCATTTGGATTTTAAAAAATTGAATGGAAGTTGAACTGCAAGCCAAGGAAGATTTATCTTTGGCTTCAATAGTCAGTGCTTCCATGCCTAAACCTGTAATTTTTTGCTTCAGAGGCTATTTCTTCTATCCCAGTGGTTCCCAATTGTGAGCCGCGGGCTCCCTAGGGAGCTGTGACTGATGTACAGGGCAGACAAAGATTATTCTTTTATTAGACATCTTTGACAACAGTGTTTCTCAACATGCGGTACCAAGCCACTTCTTGGGGAATACGCGGTAGTGCTGCCAGATTGGTGAATCGATTTGGATAGTTTTGGTTCTTCCGGGTCAAAGCAGCAGCAGTAGTGCTGCTCCTGGCCTGCCTGCTGGGGCCTTCCCTGTGCCGCATCACTGATGACATCACTGATGATGTGGTAGTGGGAAGCCTTGGCCGGCAGGCTGCCAAGCAGCCTGTTTAGCACTGCTGTTTAGGTCGGAGGCGGGGGGGAGGGGCATAGAATCTCATTTGGATATTGGCTGCGCTTAGCTGCCGCTGTCCAGGGGAGTGAAACACACAGGGAGTCTTTCTGAGGCAACCAGCAAGACAAGAAGACACCCTGGAGGGTGTACATGTGTGCCTTTGCCCAGGGCACCACCTCTATTGTGACCACCATTGCCCTAAGGGATTGAAAGTAATGAAACTAAGTAGGTTCTGGCTTAGTCAACAGGTGTGTACTCTGGCCTCTTAGCTTCTGTTTGCGTACTTCAGGAAGAAAGACTCTGCTTTCTGCTGTTTGAATAAGACCCTCAGATATTCTAGGGACTGTGTTGGCTTTCAAAAGTTCACAATCCATCCCAGACTCTGCAACATCTCTATAACTGCCGCTGCCACCACCTTTTCTCCATCCAGTCAACTCGCCACTTGGTACACTTGCCAACTCGCTCTGCAGAGATAAGCAACCACCACCATCATAATCTTGGTGCCCAAAGAGAAGCACTGAGAATTGATAATGATTCTCCAATACATGGAATCTGAGGAACTTCCTGTGTTCTGGGAAGATAGGGATGGAAAAATTATGTCCCACCTGTTAATTTTCTTTCCTTTTAGATGCAGCAGATGAATCCAGAGACTAGTGGGATATCACACATCTACTAGCAGGTGGAGAAAGAGAATCGACTCTCAGGTATATATCTTGGATGGAATCCCTCCTGGCCATTTAGTATCGCTCTTTGCCCAAGAATCAGGAACAATGCAGCTGCACATCAACAAACTTCTTTCCCATAAGTAAAATGAATAGAACATCCTGACCCAACAATGGGTTTAACCTGCACGGGAAATCACCTTCGAAAACCCGATTGGATGGGGCTCTGGATTCATCTGCTGTGTCTAAAAGGAAAGAAAATTACATAATTTTTCCTTCCTTGGCGCCAGCAGCACATGAATCCAGAGACTTAAGGGATGTAGCAAAGCAAACCTCAAACCTCTGCAATGACTGAAGCACCAAAGGACGCCTCTGAGCGCTCTGCCACATCCAAGCGGTAATGCTTAGAAAACGTGTTTGAGGATGACCAAGTGGCCGCCCTACAAGGCCGCCCTACAAATCTCCTCCAGAGAAAATCCCCTAGACTCGGCCCAAAATGTAGCCTTTGCCCTTGTTGAGTGAGCATGGAAAGCCTCCGGCAAATGCTTGCCTGCCAACAAATAAGCAGAAGCAATAGCCTCTAGGACACAACGAGCCACCGAGGCCTTGGAAGCCGCCAGACTCTTCCTATGACCCAAAAAGAGCACAAAGAGGTGATCTGAACACCAAAAATCATTAGTAATCTGAAGACAGTGCAAAAGCACTCTACACACATCAAGCAAATGCAAAGAATGAAACCGCGATACCCCAATCCTCTTCTTTGAACGATGGGAGGAAGAGGGACTTATTGCCATGAAAAGGCGAAACCACTTTAGTAAGAAAGGAAGGAACCGTCCGAATCGAGACCCCAGACTCTGAGAAATAAGAACGGATCCCTGCAGGACAACGCCTCCAACTCAGACACATGCCTAGCCGATGCTAGAGCTATCAGAAAAACTGCCTTCAAGTTAACATCCTTGAGCGTAGCATTATTCAAAGGTTCGAAGGGAGCCCCTTGCAAACCCCAAGAACCACCTTCAAACTCCAATCTGGACATGGTCTCCACAAAGGCGGCCGAATGCAGTTCACTCCCTTAAGGAATTGAACCACATCTGGCTGAGACCCTAAGGACCCTAAGAATTCGACACCTTACATCTGTAACATGCGATAGCCGCCACTTGAACCCAAAGGGAATTGTAGGCTAACCCCTTTGCAACCTTCTCTTACAAAAAGGAAAGAATGTGCAACAAGGAAGCCCAAAACTCAAATACTCGCAGACCCTAGCATAAGCTGTAGAAGTAGACCTCTTCTTTGCCTGCAGAAGAGTAGCGATAACCTGCTCAGAATATCTCCTATGCTTCAGCCATGACCTTTCAATAGCCAGACCATAAGACCAAAGTGGGAGGGATTTTTCCCCTGTACAGGACCTTATGCGAGAAAGACAGGTGTTCCTGGAAACCGAAGAGGAGCGGCCTGCGACCACCTTATCTGAGCTGCATATCATGGATAGTGCAGCCAAACCAGAGCTACCCATATCACTGAGCCCAGGAAATGAGCCATCCAATGCAACACCCATCCGTTCATCGGCCAAAGAGGAAACACACCCAGTCGCTTTCGTGGAGGTCATGGAAAAACAAACGCATCCACTCCCTCCAAAGTCTGTTCCCTGCATCTGCTGGAGAACTGAGGAACTTTGGCATTGCGAGCCGAGGCCATGAGACCAATCTCCAGGAGACCCCACTTGTGCACCATGAGCTGACATGCCTACTCTGAGTTCCAACTGTCCTGCGCCAAGGATCGAAAGGCCCGAGTCCTCCCCCCTGTCAGTCTGGTATCACCAGTGGCATGCCTTTGAACAGGTGAAACCCCTGTAACTATCAATGCATGCTGTAATAGGCTTGAGGACTCCATGCCAGCCGTCGCCTGAATCCTGATCCTCCAGCAACCAACTGGACCGGAAGGACTGCTGCTAAGGACTCACCTGAAAGCAAGCCCAAGGAACCACCTCCAGAATTGCTACCATGGACCTTAGGACCTGAACATAACCCCAAACTTTCAGGTGGGGAACAAAATGGCACACTTTCCTGAGGTCTAGCGCATTGAGGAATTGATTGACCCTCTTGCGGCCCCCCAAGTAAATAGAACATTGATCCTGGCCCCTCTGATCTGAAGGGACCAGAATTACTGCCCCCAAGACCCGCAGGCCCCAGGGCAAACTCCCCACCACCTCTTCTTTGGTACCTGAAGATGGGGATGCCAATAAAGAATCTGCGACGGGAGAGCAGAACCCTAATATGTAACCTACATGAACTATATTGAGAACCTCCTGGTCTGATGTACCTTTGGCCCATTCCACCAATAAGGAGGACAGCCGCCCCCCCCCCTACCAGACCGGTGGAAGGGGCCAAAACCCCATCATTGTGCAGATCGTGAGGTCTGGGGACAAGCTGGCAGTGAGGAAGAAGGCTTGGCAGGGCGAAAGGACTACTTCTGCAAAACCCTAGACCTAGCACTGTAAGATGCATTATAGGAAGCACTATACTCCGACTTCCCTGGGCTATGCCTCCTGATATCCCAAAAACGTGGCCTAGATGAAGGTGACCAAAGCGAACTCCTTGGCCTGTCTTCCGGTAACCTCTGAGACTTAAGAGTCCCCAAAATCCTTCACCAACCTATCCAGGTCCTCTCCAAACAAAAAATGGCCCTAAAAGGAAGCCTCACCAAATGCAACTTGGAGGCAGCATCTGTCGCCCAATGCCGCAGTCACAAGAGCCGTGTGGACAGCACAGACAGAGCCATCTGTTTCACTGAGGCCCACACGACATTGTATAAGGCATCCGCCAGATATGCCAGTCCTGACTCCACATCCGGTAAATCTGGGGGTAGAGCCCCCACTGACTCTACCAACCCATCCATAATCTGTTGAACCCACTGAAGACAAGCCAGTGCTGCATAAGAACTGCACACGGCCGCCTGCAGAGTCAGGGCTGCCACATCAAAGGAAGATTTCAAGATAGACTCAAGCTTCCTGTCCTGAGGATCTTTAAGTACTACTCCCCCCTCCACTGGTAGAGTTGTCTTCCTAGTCACGGCTGCCACTAACGTGTCCACCTTTGGCAACCTAAACCTGTCCAGCTCCTTCTGAGCCACCGGATATATCTGTCACATAGCCTTCGCCACCCTGAGACCCGACTCAAGCGCAGCCCATTGCTCCAAGATTAATTCCTGCATAGCCTTGTGTACCGGAAAGGCTTTAGAAGGCCTCCATGTGCCAGCCATAAAGGGACTGATCACGACAGACACCCCTGTGTCAGGTTGAGAAATATGCAGGCATTCCAATATCTTGGAGATAAAGGATGTCAGGTCCTCCCTATGAAACAGATGCAACGCTGAGGGATCATCAACCTCTGCTCCCAACACCTCATCCAATTTCATGTCCTGCCCACTGGTATTCCTTTTGCACCAAGCAGAGCAAGAGAGAGCTAAGGGCTGGAAGTCTGCAACTCCTCCACATCAGGTATCACCCTGTGCCACTTGGCCCCTTTCTGACCTCCCTCTGTACCAAATTGCAGCAGGCCAGCGAAACTTGGGCCAAGCCACCCCCTAAGCTTCCCCCCTTTCTGTCCGGGTTTGACTTCTGCAACAAAAAAGCCTTATGTAGCAAAAAGACAAACTCAGGAGAAAAATGCATAGAGCTTGCTAGCATATCCCAATCCCCTCTCCCTATGCCTTTATCGCCCCAACAGTTGCCACCGAAGTACCTGGATTCACTTCTATCGCTGCCAAGGCCTGCTCCTGTTTTAGGCACCGCCTTCTTGCCCACAAGTGTGTCCTTCGCGCAGGAAGATAGCGCGCCCTCCGGTGCACACGCAGAAGAACATACTCCCGATGGCGAACAGTGTTTTCCGCACTGTGAAAAGCGCTTAACCGCTTCCGCCGCCATGCCTCCCATGGCCCTTCTCACCCGCACCCAAAGTGCAATGAAATTAGCAGCGTTACTCATATGCCTCCTGCTCCTGAAAGGCAGAGTCCTTGTGCTGGCAAAACCTGGTTCGGGTTTTTTTTTCTTATGGGAAAGAAGACCTCTGAACCAATGAAGTCCTGTTCTCCACAGTTGGTGAGGGGGGGAAAGGACCTGGGGGGGGGGGCCCAGGTGTTGCCCCCAAAGTTGGCACCTCTTAGCCAACACCCCTAAACTGAACTGAAGCCTAAGCAAGAGGAAGAATTAGCTAGGAGCTAGAGGAAGAGCAGCCATCCAACCTGCTGGAGATAAAGCATACTAATTGGCCAGGAGGGATTCCATCCAAGATATACACCTGCGAGTCAGTTCTCTATCTCCACCTGCTGGTAGATGTGTGCTATCCCACTAGTCTCTAGCTTCATCTGATGCCGGCGCTAAGGAAGTGAAGATAAGCGTCCGGAAAATCTAAAGCGGCCAGAAATTCTCCTCGTTCCACCGCTGCAATGACAGACCAAATTGTTTCCATCCGAAACAGGAGAACTCTCAGAGCTGCATTGACACGTTTGAGATCCAGGATGGGCCTCCATTCCTCTGAGCCTTTCTTGGGCACAACAAAGTATATGGAGTATCTGCTGGAGCCTGAGTCTTCTGGAGGGACTGATTTTATGGTTTGAATATCTAGTAACCTTCATAAAATTGTTCGGACCCTTTTCCTTTCTCTGGCTGGCCTGCCAGTGAATCCACAAATCAGGACCCAGTGGTCAGACGTTATTTGTTCCCAAGCCTCCAGATAATCTCTAGCCTACCTCCATTTTTCAGAGGAGAGGTCTGAGGGCTGGTGTCATTATGGTTTTTTTGGCTGGAACTACAAAGTGAGAACCTACACGTTGGTTCCTCCAGTTCCCAGAGAATTTCTGTCTGGAACTCTGAAAGCCTCTCTGGTTAGAGACTCCTGTGGAATACTGGCAAGAGCATCGGGAGCCACAAAAGAACCCCTGGCTCTTGACTCTAGCTACTTGGGTCTGCTGTCTGGTAAAGATCTTGGCCGGCAATCTTGTACACTGGCCATTAGATCATCTAGACCCTTGCCAAATAGCATCTGTTCCCTGAAAGGGAGCTTGCTCAGGACTTACTTGCTCAGTGGTTGCCATACAACTTCAGAATGAAAAGTAACCATCCTTGGTACATTTTTAGGATCTAGACAGAAATTACAAACATATTAACATATGGGAAAGAAACAATTTGCAACTCACATCTTTAATATAATTCAGTTCTTCTTTCAGCTGACGGGTTGACCACTCATAAACCACCACTTCGTTCTGATGGCTATCATCAGGCCTGTGCACCACTCCATACACAACTCCATGGGAAGGCATGTCTTGGGATCCTCCTTTGGGCATGGAATAGAGATGCTGCAGAAAAGAGCCAGCAAGTCATTACTGTCATCATCAATGTATAAAAATATCTGGGACATGAGGTCAACATTCACAGCAAGAAAGATTACTAAATGTGCTTGAATACATACAAGGAACATGAAACACACACACATATAAAAGAGCCCTTATCTCAAAACACAGCAATGAATAAAAGTAGTGGAGGAAAGGTATTGCAAGTTTACTCTGTATTGTAAGCTTGAAAAGATGATTTTTTAAAGTCTAGGATTTAGCTCTTCCTCTCTGTCATATTTCAAACACATAGAAACTAGTCATTAGTTAGTGGCACTAATGAGACTTAAGTAATCTGTGTAAGACTTCCAAGGTCAATACCTCATCTGTGTTACCGGCTGCTATGCATATAAGGGGGTAAAATTAACCCATAAGAGAGCTACATGGCAGTGCCAGAGAGTGACTAAAGCCCTTCAAATACTATGTGAACCACACTAAAACACCTAATATTGACAAGCTTTGTTTTAGAGTGGTAACAGTCAAAATTCCCTTCGCAAAGACAACCGATCTCCAGTGTCTGCAGTCAGACCTCAGAGCTAGTCATAAGGAATAATCCATATGCAGACTATCATTGATCGTATTTATCTCAGGGGGACTGTTATAGTAAGCAATTTTAACTGTTGCCCTATTCAGATTTATTATTCATCGTCCATTGATATTAAATTGAAGCGATACTTAGCTTGGGTGAAGATTCTCTACCCAGCCAACTCAATCAGCAATTTTAACTGTTGCCCTATTCAGATTTATTATTCATCGTCCATTGATATTAAATTTATTTATTTATTTATTTATTCATTCGATTTTTAGCCCGTCCTCCCAAAGGAGCCCAGAATGGGTTACAAAGTACCGTATTTTCACGCATATAACGCGCGCGTTATACACGATTTTACAAACCGTACATAACCTTGCGCACTATATAAATTTTTTTTTACATAGTTCCCACCCTGCCCGACGCCCAATTCATCATCCGGAAGGACCGCTCGCACCCCCACCCCGATGGACCGCTCGCACCCCCACAGCCTCCCCCCCTCCCCCATGGAGAAGCTGTCTACCTTGTTTCCGGATGCCAGTGAGCCCAGCTGCTTCCTCTGCCGGCGGTCCTGCCCCTTCTCTGAGCCCTGCGCTACGCTGCTTCCTCTTCCGGCGGTCCCGCCCTTTCTCTGATGTCAGAGAAAGGGCGGGACCGCTGGAAGAGGAAGCAGCGTAGCGCAGGGCTCAGAAAAGGGGCAGGACCGCCGGCAGAGGAAGCAGCTGGGCTCACTGGCATCCGGAAACAAGGTAGACAGCTTCTCCATGGGGGAGTGGGGGAGGCTGTGGGGGTGCGAGCGGTTCTTCGGGTGGGAGTGCGAGCGGTTCATCGGGGTGGGAGTGCGAGCGGTGGGGGTGCGAGCGGTCCTTCCGGATGATGAATCGGGCGTCGGGGGGGGGGGGGGGGCATCAGGCTTTCAGGGTGGGGACAGGACTTCAAGGGGGAGAGGAGAGTCGGGGTGGCCGAAAGTAGAGTCGGGGTGGCCAGAGGAGAGTCGGGGCAGTGAATGGAAAGTCGGGGCGGGTGAAAGGAGAGTCGGGGCAGCCAGAGGAGAGTCAGGGCAGCCAGAGGAGAGTCGGGGCAGTGAATGGAAAGTCGGGGCGGGTGAAAGGAGAGTCGGGGCAGCCAGAGGAGAGTCGGGGCGGCATGCGCGGTATACCCGTGAGCGCGGTATATAAAAATTTCTTTACATAAATTTGTGTTTCCCGCGCGCTATACCCATGTGCGCGTTATCTACGTGAAAATACGGTACATCCATAATAATACAGACAGAGCAGAGATGACAGTTTACATAAATTACAATATAGACATGACAATAAAACATATGTACTAAGTAGCATCTGGTGAGATTAAGTGACATAGTGCGTTGACTGGGTGGCATTTCAAGGTGAATGACTTTAAGGCGCTGGGTTAGTAAAGAGGAAGGTTTTCACGGCCTTCCTGAAGTTCCAGAGTCCATCTAGTGATCTGACAGATGGAAGGATTGTGTGCCAAAGTTTGGGTATGAAATGTGAGTAGGAGCATTTGCGGGCAGTTTCAGTTTTGAGGGATCGGCCAGAAGGTATGGTCAGTCGTTTTTCTCCTTGGGACCTCAGTGGTCGTTTTGGGAAGTAGATTTGCAGTTTAGTTTTCATGTAGTACGGAATCGTTTCATGGAAGGATTTGAAAGCAAGGAGCAGGGCCTTGAAGGTGCAGGGTTTTTGAATGGGCAGCCAGTGCATGGAAACTAATGCAGGGGTAACGTGATCGCGGATGCCTAGGTTTTTCAGAAGGCGGATTGCAGTGTTTTGCACCCTTTGGAGGCGGGAGAGAGTTTTGGTAGGCAGGCCCACTAGTAGAGTGTTACAATAGTCTACGCGGGATAGAACAAAAGCGTAGAGTAGTTGGGCAAATTCAGATTCTGAGAAGTAGGCACGTATGGTTTTTAGCTGGCGGAGGTAGTAGAAGGAGGATGAAACTAGTTTGGATACGTGATACATGATTGATAAATTAGAGTCAAGAGTTATTCCTAGGCTACGGACGTTGTCTTTGGGTGTAAGGGTGTTTGTGGCCCAGGAAAAGGACGGACGGGGATATACGCATAAATCTTTGTGGATCCAGAGAAGATCTAAGCGATACTTAGCTTGGGTGAGATGGAAGATCTCCTTTTCGCCCAAGAAACATTACATCGGACTTCTTCAAGAAATTAGTACTTTATCATTTGGAACTACTGTTGGTCCGTAAATTACCTGCCTTAACCCGAGCAATGGCATATATTCACCAGTGAAGCTCAAACTTAAAGTACAAAAATCTGAATAGGGCAACAGTTAAAATTGCCGATTGAGTTGGCTGGGTAGAGAATCTTCACCCAAGCTAAGTATCGCTTCAATTTAATATCAATGGACGATGAATAATAAATCTGAATAGAGCAACAGTTAAAATTGCTTACTATAACAGTCCCCCTGAGATAAATACGATCAATGATAGTCTGCATATGGGTTATTCCTTATGACTAGCTCTGAGGTCTGACTGCAGACACTGGAGATCGGTTGTCTTTGTGAAGGGAATTTTGACTGTTACCACTCTTAAACAAAGCGTGTCAATATTAGGTGTTTTAGTGCCAAAGAGTGACCATCTTCCATATTAAAAAGAAATGTCAATCTGAGTTATATGGAAAATAAGATTACATTTATTGTACAATTTGGGTTTCCTGTGTTTACATGCTATAGCCATCATATATCCATAAAAAAATCTATTCTTGTCTGGAAATGAGATTATTTATGTGGCAAATACAATATTTATAAGGTTTTAAGGGGAAAAGGGAATCAAGAAGAATGGTAACGGATTAGATGCAACTGTTCGTGTCTGTTATTTTTAAGACACCAAATTATTTATTTATTCAATTTTCTATACCGTTCTCCCAAGGGAGCTCAGAACAGTTTACATTAATTTATTCAGGTACTCAAGCATTTTCCCCTGACTGTCCCGGGGCAGGCTCTCAATCTATCTAATGTACCTGGGACAATGGGGGGATTAAGTGACTTGCCCAGGGTCACAAGGAGCAGCGTGGGTTTGAACCCACAACCTCAGGGTGCTGAGGCTGTAGCTTTAACCACTGCACCACACACACCCATTATAATCTATTTAAAATCTCTATTATTTAACTCATTATCATTAATGAAGATGTTCACATTGCTTATCCAAGGGCTCCTTTTACAAAGCGTTTTTAACGCACGCACCAGGTGGCCAAAAATCTACTGCCTGCTCAAAAGGAGGCGGTAGCGACTAGCGTATGCGGCAATTTAGCACATGTTAAGCCCCTAGTGCACCTTCATAAAAGGAGCCCCAAATGTTTACAGTTACTGGAGGGGAGAAAAGAACTTCCCAAACAACTACTTCAAAGAAAGTACATGTCTTAGCAGGAAGAGATGGCTAAAGTTAGCAAATGCCAGCACTGTTCAAAAAAAGAACCAAAAACTGTATAGATGAAAATTTATATTTTGGTTTTAAAAGTTATATATATTAATATTACATCCTGACTCACAAAGTAATCATTCAAACAATCCAAAATTGAAAAATATGATTCTACATGTAATTTGATCTGTATCAAATAGAACCCAAGATTTTACCACCATCAAAAACGATGACGGGATAATCGCGCGCCAGACGCCAGTGCGCTGACAATCCAGCGCCATATCAAACACTTTTTTAACAAAGGACTGCATTACCAGGAGCCAGACCACACAACAATCCTGCTGCACCAATCCAGGAGACAGAAAACAGTAACAAATTTCAGGTCTGCACCAATCCTTATAAGTAATGATGACCTTCTTAAAAGTCAATGCCTCCATCTGCTGGCTAGGGAGCATAACCCACTGTTTTGGACTGGTCTAGCAGCCTAAGTAAAGTTGCTTTAGTGATACAGGCAATTGATGGTACAATATCATTAAAGCAGCTCTGCAGCATGAAATAACCAACCAAAAGGTTTATTGTGCCAAAGTGTTCATTTGTGAGGAACCATCAATACTAAGGATGATAAGAGAAACAATCACAGGTTTCACAGGTTAATCATTGTTTCACCTTCAGAAAATAGGCTTCAGGGACAGTTTAGCCTATGAACCGGCTTACATATTGGTTCACAGCACCAGAGATAATGGGCTCCAAACTCCTCTGCCTCCAATGTCACCAGCTCAGCTTAACTTATTTTATATTAACCCAGTCAGGCAGAAGCAGGCACAACAGACAGCTGGGATACAGAGGCTGCTTCAGAGTAGCACAGGGACAAAATCCCCTCATCCCCAGTGGAATCTAACCCATACCCACCTGTACCATACCACCTGTATGCATTCCATCCCCACCCATAGGAGTCAATGCTCTTATTTACTTATTCACAGCCCTCTGATTTCTCCCAACTTAAGCCTCCCATGTTTTTTTGTATGGTATTCACTATTCAACTAATGAGTGTTCCAAGCCTCAGTCTAGTGTCACAGCTGCCTCTCAGTGCATTCCAAGCATCATTCTGAAGAGTCACCAGAGATTTTACCTACACTCCTATAAGTCTCTCAAAGCAACTTCTTCCATCCCCATGGAAATCCCATGGCAACTTCTCCCATACCCACAGGAATCTAGCGGCTTCTACAGGATTCTCGCAACCGTCATTCCTCCATGTAGTTCTCTATTTTGGCTGCCTGGCATCTGCTGCACATTCCTCATCTCCCTCCCCACAGTACCCTGCATCTCAGGTAGAGCCCAGCCTGGACAAAGAGGCAATTTTGGGACCACCGCCAGCTCTCTCCCACACCCCTCCTCCCAGGCATGCAAAGAATTATTAGGTCCCTGGGAATCTTCTACTTCAGGGACCTCAAATCTCTGGTGTTCCAGTGGGTCCAATGCTCCAATCCCATCTACTCCTCCCCATGTCTTGCATCTCCCCACACTGACAACCCCCACCCCAACCCCCACAGAAATCCTGATTCACCTCAAGGGTCCTGGGAGTGACAAGGCAGAACCAATCCCCATGCCCTCTTCTCTGGTCTCCATTCTTCAAAATGGCATCCTGATCCATAGTTGTAGTCTTGTGGTACCACTGTATTGATAGGGATTTAAGCTGCCTTAAGGGATTATATGTTTATTAAAAATTTGCTATACTACATATTCCAAACATGGATCTAAGCAGGTTTTTTTCCCTTGTATGGGCAACCTGAACCCCCTATCAGCAGTATTATTAGACTGCCACTAGGGATCAGGGGCACCATTTTGAAGACATCCACTGGGGCAGAAGAGAGTAGGGAACACTCCTGTCCCTGTTGCCCCTAGGATCCCTGTGGTAAGTCAGAGATGGGATATACCAGGCTGGCTGATAAGCAGCTGATGCAGTCCATTAAGTTGGGGGGGGGGGGGAATCTGGCTGGCTAGAAGGGAACTATGAGAGGAGGGGGAAGTACTACTGATGTTGGCCCAGGGTGCCATAATCCTTTGAGCTGACTTCTGATGGGCTTTATCACCCTATAAGCAGTAAAAATGCCCCTATACTTTTACCTATTGGAATTACAAGGTGGTCCCAGAGTAGAGATCACAGGAGAGAAGCACAGACAGTTCTGAACAATCAAAACTTTATGCATACTTTTACCTAAGGCAAAAAAAAGTGGGTGCAAATTTGTGCTAGCATTTTTCCCTAAGAAATAATCAAACAATATTAAGCAGGGTTGCTGAAATGTGGGTAATTTATTATACAATGAAGAAGGAATTACATTTTAGAAAATGAATGAGTCTTCACAGATGGCAAGTCAAGACTCCAGATGAAGCATATGGCGAAACAGAGCATCCTTATTGCCAGATGAGTATCTGCTGGTTTTATACAAAAAGCCAATTTTTGTGCTGAAATGGTCTATTTATGTGATGAGATGACTACGATTAGAACTGTTTCAGATTTGTTGATCTTCCCTAACCCTATAGCAGGGGTGAGAGGAAGAGACTGCTCGAACCAACAGTATCTAAAGAAATTATTAATAAGTCTACATAAATCAAACACTTCTGAAGACACTAAAACTATTTGCGAACTGACTTTTTCAGATCAAGCAGCGAATATCGCTTATAGCATCAAGCGCCACTGGCATGTACTGCAATTACATCCCATTTTTCAAGACTACCCTTGTATTGCTTATTCGCGTACTAAGAATGTGGCCGATTATGTGGTCCACTCAAAATTTACATCAGACACGAGTACTTCGCATCATGGGGGTAGACACAGTAAATGCAGTGAGACATGTGACATCTGTAAAATTACTACTGAAGGGGAGTCATGGGTTCATCAGACTTGTAGGATTTATCCTCTCAAGGCTAACACCAATTGTAAATCCACCTGGGTTATTTATATCATCATTTGCCCATGCCAGTTAGTGTATGTGGGGCATAGTGCTGCCTGATTCACGATTCGAATCGGTTCACCAATTCACTTCGGGTGAATCGATTCAAATTAAATTTTTTAAAAATCGGCTTCCGGATTCGGACCCTCCCCCCTCGCCCCCTCAAGCAGGAGAGGCAGCGCTGCTCTTGCTGGCCAGCCGCTGCCGCATCTGCTTTAGAGGGCAGGAGGGAGAGTCAGTTGGGAAGTGCTGCTGTCGGCTTCCCCCCTGGCCTCCCCGAAGGACATCGCATCGAATCGCACCCCCTGGACTGCCCCCCTGGGAAGGCCTCCGTGTCCCCCCCCCTGGGAAGGCCTCCGTGTCTACCCCCCCTGGGAAGGCCTCCGTGTCCACCCCCCCCCTGGGAAGGCCTCCGTGTTTCCTCTGGCCTCCCCGCAGCGTTTACCTTATAGCTGCAGCCTGCAATGAAGATCACAGTTACAGCATCTTTACTAAGTGCTTTCAGCTCTTTCCTCCGTCCGATCCTGCCTCTGATGTCAGAGGAGGGGTGGGACCACAGCAGAGGAAAGAGCTGAAAGCACTTAGTAAAGACGCTGTAACTGTGATCTTCATTGCAGGCTGCGGGGAGGCCAGAGGAAACACGGAGGCCTTTCTGGGGGGGGGGGGGGGAACACGGAGGCCTTCCCAGGGTGTGGGGCAGTCCTTCAGGAGGTGGGACAGGCCTTGGGGGGGTGCAGGCCTTTAAGGGGGAAACAGGCCTTTAAGGGGGGGTGCAGACCTTTAAGGGGGGTGCAGACCTTTAAGGGGGAACAGGCCTTTAAGGGGGGGACAGGCCTTTAAGGGGGGGACAGGCCTTCAAGGGGGGGACAGGCCTTCAAGGGGGGAACAGGCCTTCAAGGGGGGAACAGGCCTTCAAGGGGGGGGACAGGCCTTCAAGGGGGGGGACAGGCCTTCAAGGGGGGGGGACAGGCCTTCAAGGGGGGGGACAGGCCTTCAAGGGGGTGAAAAGCCTTCAGGGGATGACAGGCCTTCAAGGGTGGGGGACAGGTCTTCAAGGGGGGACAGGCCAGGGATGGTGGCATAGGCCTTCAGGGGGGGATAGGCAGGCCTTCAAGGGGGGGACAGGCCTTCAGGGGGGGGGCCCTGGTGTAGAAGTACATGGAGGGAAGGAAGGGGGGTTCAAAGAGACGTGCATATGCCGGACTTTGGGGAAGAAGAAATAATGGGTCTAAAAATAGAGGAGAGGGAGAGAGATGATGGACAATGGGATTTAGGGAGGGAATCAACAGAAAGGGAGAGAAGTTGGACACAAGAGATGGTGTGGAGGGGGGATAGAGATACTGGATAGGAGGGTAGTTGGGAAAAGAAAGGGAGAGATGGTGGACCCTGGGGTGGTGGGGAAGGAGGGAGAGATGCTGGATGAAAGGGTAGTTAAGAAAAGGTGGATCTGTGGATGGAGACGGAAGGGGAGGGAAGGGAAACGGAAGGGGAGGACAGAGATGGCAGATGGATGGTTAGAACGGAGAAAGAAGGAGACCCTGTCAAGCAAGTTATCAGAAGACAACCAGAGCCTGGGACCAACAAGATTTGAATAATGACCAGACAACAAAAAGGTAGAAAAACTAATTTTATTTTCCATTTTGTGATTACAATATGTCAGATTTGAAACGTGTATCCTGCCAGAGTTGATGTTAGACTGCAAACGTGAGCTAGGATTTAAGAGAGAGGGGAAAAGTCTTTTGTTTGTTTATTTTGTTTACACCATAGCGCCAGTGTGGTTAGGAGAAAGCAAAGGGAGTGAAGAGGCTATAAAAGGGGTGAAGAAGTTATAAAATAAACCCACCAGGATGTTTGAAAAAAAAACAACAAAACACCCAATTGGGCAGGAAAATTGAATCGAATCGAAAAACCAATTCAGTAGGCTGAATCGAATCAAAATTTTTTTCCTAAATCGGGCAGCACTAGTGGGGCGTACTCAGAGAACCATCAGGACACGCCTCATTGAGCACAGAAGTAGGATAAACACCCAATCGATGAGTTCCCGCATGGTCCCTCCACTGTACTCAGTATTGCCATTCTTTTTCAGATCTACGGTGGAGTATCATTGAACAGATTGCTGAAGACTTTGAGGGGGACAGAACGATTCACCTGCAAAGGAGAGAATACTGGATTTTTGAACTCCAATGTACATCCTTTGGGGCTCAATGACTACATTGAGTGGCATTGTGCCATTTAATTTTAAATTTTGCGGGCATGGTCAGATTTTCAACTATTCCATCCAGGCGGGTGTTTAAGTGATTTGGAGCTTACAGCAGTTGGTTCCTGAGGAAGGGAGTCCGTTGCACCCTCGAAATGGAGTTCCGTTGGACGGACATGTTTGGATAAGCCTTTCGGCTTTGACCACTGAGAAACTAAGTACCTCACAGACTGTTTGCCTGTTCCTCACACCTGCACTTTTGGCTGATTTTGGTTGCTTCTGCACCCTCGGATGAGAGGCAGAGACAGCTCTTACCACCTTTTGTTGATTATTATTTTGCACTATTAGCACACTGTTTGGTGCACTGTTTTGATCACTTACGGGTGAGCCCGGGGATGTTTCACAGACTACACCCTCGTGGGTATAAACATGTGACAGCTGGCGCATTAGGGGTTTTGCAAAACCCCATTGCGAGCTGTGTGACTGAGGGCTCCCCGTTTATCACTATTATTTTTTTTTGTGTTCAGTCTTTTTTATTAAATTTTGTCAGAGAAGATAAATAACAAATAACAGATAGAATACACCAGGATGCAGAACTGTAACATCAGCGGAAAGTATTCAACAGTTATCACAGAGTGAAACCATAATATATGAACTAACACATGTCTATAATAGGAGCCCAAGTCTGATTAAAACTAGATAGATTACCAGATTTCTCTGCAGCGACTTTTTCAAATTTGGCATAAAGACAGACTAAATTCCACCAGAAGTTTACATTTAAAGATGAAGAATCTTTCCAGTTAGACAGAATTGATTTGTGAGCTGTCTGAAGTAAACAGTACAGTAAACGAGATTGATATTTATCCAAAACATCAGGTAAAGCATGAGCACCAAATACAATTGCAGCATATGAAAGAGGAGATGTGATAGGTAAGTACCCACAAATTATCACCCAGACCTTAGACCAAAACATATATACAATAGGACAGTGATAGAACATGTGAGCAAATGTGCCAACCTCCAAAGTGCACGACCAACATTTGTTAGTGCATTTCACATCAATGAGGGAAAGCTTATGAGGGGTCCAATAGGCCCTATGCAAAAAGAAGAACGACTGCTGTATCATGGAGGAGGATTTGAGGGAGCGTCTCAAGGAACTCCAAACCAAGTTCCAGGTAGGAAGATCAAAGGTGATGTGAGCAGACTCCTCCCACGTCGATTGGAGAGATAAGCAAGCCGTAAATTTATGATCCCGGAGAATATGATACCATGATGATGCTTCTTTCTTTGCTCCACAGAACTTAGAACACCAATGCATTATAGTTGGGGATAATGACGATAGTGGATGGAGTTTTAAAAAGAGTGATAAACAATGATGAAGTTGTAACCAACGAAAATGATAAGTAGCAGGAAGACGATAAGTGGTAGCAAGGCAGGAGAATGACATCAAGGAAGAATTCACCATCACTTGTGCAAAGGACCAGATGTCCCGCTTGATCCAGGACTTCCACTCTATATATTGACCTTGGATTTTAACCAAAGGATTATTCCACACAGAAGAGAGTGAAGTCGAATTCCATACCAGATCTGCGCATTTGTCAACAGCCCGTAATGCAGTTCCCGTTATCACTATTATTAATAATTTCTTTAGATACTGTTGGTTCGAGCAGTCTCTTCCTCTCACCCCTGCTTTAGGGTTAGAAAAGATCAGCTATTTTCATTGTTTGGGTCTCTTCCCTCTTTTTTGAGTTTTCCTGATATCAGATTTGTTGAGCCATAAAATTCGCTTCTGGTTTTGCATATAAGATGGACTCTAAATATTTTCATTTTTTTCCTTTTTTGTGATGGATAGAACAGAATTTGAACTGTTCCAGCTCTGCTAGTAATCACTGAACACACAATATTTTAATCAAGAAAATATTTATAAGCATATATTATTACGTTAGTTACAGATAGCGTATTAAGGATATAACAAATATTACAAGGAAGGTTTTTCTGATCAATGATCATGTGTTATATGGCACGGAGGTTGAATAAATAACGTCCGCTAGCATTACTGAGATCTTTTCCTTCCTTTACAACACTGAGTGATTATCACCTAAATTTTCAGACCGGTATGCACTGAATATTACCCTGACAGTTCTCCTACCCCAGCTTCTAAGCAGATATGTTAAAATGCGTCTGTTATAAAACATTTTTCTGGCCAAAATGATTTGATCAAAGCTTCATCAAAATCAACCAAGAACTTATCTTTGTAAAGTTTCCAATTAATGCATCATCTTACCAATGCAGGCTGGTCTGTTCCCTTTTGTTCAGAATGTAACAAGCCATTTTTCCGTCTCCTTCTTGCAGCTGTATTTGTTGTTTCTTCCTGTAAAAACAGAATTCAATTACAAGAGCCCAAACTTGGAACATCACACTAACCAGAGAGTAACCTTTACTCTGAAAAACATTTTCTTGCTAGCTCAAACTACTGGATAATTCCACAAACGCTTCCTTAGTTCTCCTATTCTTTCCTATTTATTTTTTTTCAGCTATAATCAATAAAGTTATCACTTGCTCCAATCATTTACAAAGTGTGCTCATAAAATAATTTAATGGGGACTCTTCAGAGATCGCGCCTGCGGCCTGGCCACCCTGAGTAGGCCCACTCTTGCCATCGGAAGCTAAGCAGGATTGGGCCTGGCTTGTACCTACATGGGAGATCATCTGGGAATACCAGGTGCTGTAGGCTGAGGGGCCCTATGTTGGGCAGCAGCGAAGTAGTGGAGCCACACACTGCACGGGAGAAGGCAAACCACTCCTGTACTCTGCCATGAAACATCACAGGGTGGATTCCTCACTGTGCGTGTTGCCATTAGTCAGTGGCCGACACGGTGGCATGATCCATCCATCCATGGAGATCCTCCTGCAGCTCATCATTGAGGAAATCATAACTATGCCATTGCTTCAAAATCTACAACAGCTTCCTATCATGGCAACTGCAAACTTTAATCTGCTTTTACCTGCCTTTTGTCTTTTGCCGAGAAGCATTAGGAAACTGATATTGTTGACTTCTAGGAAAAAGATCAAAACTTGGGTAATTAAGGCTTGGACAACAACAAGTTTATTGTAGAGTAATAACAAGTTGGTGGTTACTTCAGTTTGATGTTATGACAGCAAGTGTTTACATCCTATTTTTTTTTTGTTTAAGCCATATTACATTATGTTCTTAAGGTTTTATAAACTGTAACTTGAATGTCTATTTTACAGTTAATTATGGGCTCCATGAGAGATCAAAAAACTGGTGTTTTTCATGCTTTCATACCATACGCACTATTGTTGGGTATCTTTTCTAGTAGAATCAAATACACACAAACGTCACATGGAAGTTGTCAGTACAAAAAAGACAGAAAAACTAAGTGGAGCATAAAAGAAAGGAATGTAATCAGGCTGTTGGGACTAACATTTAAAAAGGAGCTAGAGAAGCTTTCAAACTAAGAAGGGGGGGCGAAGTCGACAGTCACCCAGGAGCAGATGGTTCAATGAGGAGTAGAGAGTTGCATGGTGACAGAAACCAAACTCGTCCCCACTAGAATGAAACTTGTCCTTGTCCATCCCTACAAGAAATCAAACCCATCCCATCCCCACATGTAATCTCATCCGTCCCCATAAAATTCAGAAGCAGTTATTTCTTTAAGTTATGCTACTGAATTAAGAGGCTCTGGTAGAGACCCATTTACAAATAAGCAAAGACACATTTTTTAATTTGAAAACAAGTAATTGAGAAGAATATATACTTTGTAAATGGATCTCTGTAAAGACGTAGACCAGTAGTAAAGATGATACGGTGTATCTACTGAGAAAGCACAGTTACTTACCGTAACAGATGTCATCCAGGGACAGCAGGCAGATATTCTCACGTATGGATAACGTCACCGACAGAGCCCCAGTACAGACCACTTTAAAAGTGCATCGCCACTTTAAGTCTTTGGAAAGTTTGCAATAACCCGCACCGCGCATGCATGAGTGCCTTCCCGCCCGACGTAGGTGCGCAGTCCCTCGGTTAAGAGACGCCAACCCGGGGAGGTGGGTGGGTTGTGAGAATATCTGCCTGCTGTCCCTGGATAACATCTATTACGGTAAGTAACTGTGCTTTATCCCAGGACAAGCAGGCAGCATATTCTCACGTATGGGTGACCCCCAAGCTAACAAGAATGGGATAGTGGCAGTGATGGCCTTTAGGAAAATAAATTTTGTAATACAGATTGGCCGAAGTGCCCATCCTGTCTGGAGAAAGACTACAGACAATAGTGAGAAGTGAATGTATGAACTGAGGACCAGGGTGGCAGCTTTACAGATTTCCTCAATGGGAGTAGATCGGAGGAAAGCAACAGAAGCTGCCATAGCTCTAATTTTGTGGGCTGTGACACGACTCTCTAGTGCCAGTCCAGTCTGAGCATAACAGAATGAAATACAGGCAGCCAGCCAGTTGGAAATCGTTCTCTTGGAAACAGGATACCCCAATTTGTTTGGATCAAATGAGATGAAGAGTTGGGGAGAAGTACGATGAGGTTTTATCCTGTCAATGTAATAGACCAAAGTACACTTACAGTCCAAAGTATACAAAGCGGTTTCTCCTGCATGAGAATGAGGCTTAGGAAAAAAATACTGGTAGAACAACTGCGATTGAGATGAAATTCGGTGACAACTTTCGGAAGAAGCTTTGGATGTGTGCGCAGAACCACTTTTGTCATGATGAAAAATTGTTATGGGTGGATCTGCTACCAAGGCTTGTAATTCACTGACCCTTCTGGCAGAGGTGAGAGCAATAAGGAAGACAACTTTCCAGGTGAGAAACTGGAAAGAACCACATTAAGATCCCAGATGACAGGTGGAGGCTTGATAGGTGGTTTAACATTGAAAAGTCCTTTCATGAAATCTGGAGACCAAAGGATGAGCAATAAGAGGTTTTCCCTCGACTGGCATGTGAAAAACAGTAATAAATGAATTAACTGCCAAATGGCTTCCATGTCCTCTCTCTCTTCTCAAGCCATACCCCAACAGAGAAATTAACAAAATAAGTAATGCATAGTTGAACTACCACATAACTCCCTAATTGCCTAGTGGTTAGAGCTACAGCCTCAGAACTCTGAAGCTGTGGGTTCAAATCCCACGCTGCTCCTTGTGACCCTGAGCAAGTTGCTCAATCCTCCATTGTCCCACTGTGAGCTCACTGGGACAGATAGGGAAATGCTTGAGAACCTGATTGCAAACTGCTTAGATAACCTAGATAGGTGGTATATAAATGCCTAAAATAAACAATAATAAATGTGTTAGCTGTGTGATAAATGCTTAATGCACTTTAGTAAAAGGACCCCCAACCTTCAAATTTTTAAAAGCTCAATAATTACAGGTATAAGTAAAGTTTAGCTTCAACCTCTAACTACTTGAAGTTAAAAAGCATAGTATAAGTAGAAAGGTAAAAGTTTTATTTAGAAAGTTAGTAAATAAAGATGTGTACCGGTAATAAATTTCAGGGCTCCTTTTACGAAGGTGTGCTAGGGTTTTTAGCACGCGCACAAAATTACCGCACGCTATAGCGCTCGGTAGCCGAAAATCTACCGCCTCCTTATGCTAGTGCACTCAGGAATTTAGATGGTGTTATATAGTACAGATTATGCAATGTAAAAGGACTGGGGGGGTCTCTCTCAGGATACTGTCCCATAAAAATATGACAATAAAATAACCCTATGTATATAGAAAAAAATACATAATAAACATTTTATTTTCAGATGCAGTTCTTACTTCTGGGTTCAACTGTTTCATGCCAGTAGATCCTTTGCCCTCTGAGTCATGTTAGCCAATGTTCAAGAGTTACAGAACTCACCTTGTTCCATTCCTGAAATGAACCTGTTTTTCCAGACTAAAGCTTTGGCTTAATGCTCTGTACAGCAGCTCGTTCCTCGATTTCCAATATTCAATTACTTTACAAACTTAAAAAGCAAAGCTAGCCTAGCAGTAGTAACCTAGGAAGTCCTCCAAAAGTATTGAGCTGCAACTTCAAACCAAAGAAAGTGACCTGGCTTCTGTTCCGGAATGCAGATGGGCAGCAGAACACAAAACTTAATACAGAGCAATTCCAATGACAATAGGCTAATTCTTCCCCCATTTACATCTGGGTGTGCATGTGCCAGTTGAGAGACATCTCTGAAGCACATCAGTTGTTTGTAAAAAAGGCAAAGGCTGTATTGAGCCCACAGTACACATTATTATTATCTAAGCACACCAGAGGAAACTCAAAACAGAGTACTGTATTTCAGATTCAATTATTTCCTCTCCCAAAGAAAAGCCTTCATTTACTTACATAATAGTAAATGCAATACCAAAGATAGCAAAATGCTCGTACTTCTAACTACAGTAAACAGAAACCCTCATTCCTGGGAGAAATTGAACCATAAGGAAAAAAAACAGTGCTTTGCAGAAAATGACTTACATTAGATGCTAAAGGAAACTGTACTGGAACTGTACATGCCAGGATTACATTGCCAGGCAACTTCACAAGAGGCCTGTTCTCTTCTGTCCTTTCTTGCAATAAAAGATCCAGTCACAGAGCTCAAAGACAAGCAGTTTCCTGACTGAATCCTGCCGTGGATCAAAGAAATGTTGGGAATGATGGGGTAAGCAGGGGAAAGAGAAGAAACTACTGCTCTCTAATTTACCTCCCCTTTCACAAAACCGCGAAAGCAGTTTTTAGCGTAGGCTGGGGCGCTGAATGCCCAGCGCTGCTCCCGACGCTCACAGGAACTCTATATGAGTGTCGAAAGCAGTGCAGAGCATTCAGAATGCCAGTCCGCATAAAAAAACGCTTTCGCGGTTTTGTAAAAGGGGAAGTTAGTGTTTGATAGTGGATTACTGCAAAAAGACCAGCAAAACTAGCAACAAATATTAAATAATTCAGCCTGCAGTTAAAAACAAACTGTCCTACCAAAACGTTAAACAGCTTCTCTTCTGGAATCACCCTTTAATCAGTGACTACCATCATTATGAACTTATAATCAGAGAGCTGCTCTGTCAACCATTACAAGGACCACCTATAGCAGGGGTGTCAAAGTCCCTCCTCGAGGGCTGCAATCCAGTTGGGTTTTCAGGATTTCCCCAAGGAATATGCATGAGATCTACACTTCTCCCTCCGTATTCGCGGTTTCAGCAATCGCGGTTTCGATTATTCATGGTTTTTAGCTTGCTGGCTCCTCCCCCCCAATAACATCAGCTTGCATAGAGAAATCGCCGATTCCAAGCGTTTACAGAGAAAATCGCCGATTCCCAGCACTTTCTTCACTGTGTTTGTGTTGCTTATGTGTTTTTCCTCTCCTTCAGGAACAGGCCAGGTCTTCCACCATGTTATTTGCGGTTTCACCATATTCACGATGGTTTTTTGATAGAAAACAGTGAACAACATATGAAAAAGTTATTCGTGGTTTTTCTGTATTCGCGGGTCTGTTAATCCCCCCTATCACAGCTAATACGGAGGGAGAAGTGTATTTGCATACACTGCTTTCATTGTATGCTAACAGATCTCGTGCATATTCATTGGGGAAATCCTGAAAACCCGACTAGATTGTGGCCCTCGAGGAAGGACTTTGACACCCTTGACCTATAGACTCACACTGGCTCCCAATCCAAGAAAGAATCCAATTCAAATTCTACTGCATATTATTTAAAACCCTACACGGAGACAGCCCATCATACCTGAACAATCGCCTCATCCAAGCACCCAGTACCAGACACAGAAAAACGCACTCCCCATTCATACCCCCCCCAATCAAGGAAGTAAAAAGAACAAAACTACACGACGGCCTCCTAGCCACTCAAGCCGCAAGACTGGACAACCAGATCTCCAACCTTCTGATGACCACCCCAGACTATAGGACGTTCAGAAAAGAAATAAAAACCACACTTTTCAAGAAATTCCTGAAACAGCAATAACAACACGACCTCTAAATGCTCTTAAGATCTACAACTTACCTCTCTAGCTAATCATTGTAATTCTGTCTTTTTTAAATTAACCTTTTGTAATCCGCCTTGAACCGCAAGGTAATGGCGGAATAGAAATCCCTAATGTAATGTAATGTAATGTAATATGGATACATGTAAAACATGACTCTCAAAGTCCCTCCTTGAGGGCCACAATCCAGTCAGGTTTTCAGGATTTCCCCAATGAATATGCATGAGATCTATGTGCATGCACTGCTTTCAATGCATATTCATTGGGGAAATCCTGAAAATCCGACTGGATTGCGGCCCTCAAGGAGGGACTTTGAAATTCCTGATGTAAAGCATAAGTACATTATAAGCAGCTGAATAGAAAGATGATACAGACAAACTGGATCCAATAAAATTGCATGTACACCTTTTACTTCCAAAGAAAAGGTCAAAATATAATATGGTAGGGCAAACAAGAAAAAAGATATGCAAAAAGAATGCCCCAAAGCAACAATGGATTCCAGAAACAGGAAAACTGACATTTTCCAATAACTTCAGTAATACTGCTGACATATAAGCATTCACAGACCAAAATCTCTTCCCATATCTAATTGTAATATATAATTACACATGCCTAAAGCATGTATTATATTTAGATAACTATATCATTATCTTTAATATCATACATCCCCTGTTAATAATACTCATTATATATGTAGCAATAAAAAAAATACATCTATATAAGAAGCCAGGGAGTAGGAAAAGCCTTCTCAACACATACAAGGACATGTGATCCTGCAGGTCATCACTGAATCCACATAGAAGCCCATGCAACAGTTCATAACTGCCTGATTCTCTCTGCACAGTTCCAGTACTTTAGTAGTTCTGAGCTTTTCTATGCACTTATTTCTATTTTGCACATTTAACAGAGGAATTAAAACATTCTGAAGGCATTATCATGTTCGTTAGTTCATCTCTCCAGTTACAACACTGATAAACATTATTCTGCTTATATCTTTGATATCTCAAATGTGCCCAATAAGAAAAGGCAGATCATTCAGCTTGAAAACAAAGAAAAAAGCATTTTCCTTTTTTCTCCTTCCCCCCCCCAAAAAAAAACCCCAAAACAAAACAAAAAAACAACCCACACTGCAACTTGCTCAGAAGTTATTTATCTTCATATTTCAGATTGCTTATTTAATTGCTCTGCACTATACCACATCTCTAAGACATAGAAAAATCAGCAGGGGGAATTTTCCCATAAACAAAACCAGAAATACAGCAAGCTTTCTTACAAATGTACACAGAGAAAGAATGATATTCAAAATTGTTTTAGTTTGTTAGCAGCGTTTCACTTGAAGCTCTCCACATAATAGTTTTTCCATGTATTCACCACCATAGGATCCTCAGGGACCCCTGAAGAAGACTTTTTGTTGAAACACGGACCGTGTTGGGTCGTGCGTCCTTAGTGGACTAGGTCCTTTAGGTTTTTATGTGGAGTCCCTTATTTTTATGTGGATGATATTATTTTATGTGGATGATTTTATTGTACCTTTGGAACTTTGACATTCTTAATAAAGTCCAATTAAGGAACATCGCCACACCACAGTGCTTTTTTTGTTTTTTCAAAATTGTTTAACCAGGCAAGAGAGGCTAGAGTGATGATATTCCCAATGTAAGCCCAAGATTGTTGGTATTAGATCCCTCTTAGTTGGGAAACTAAATTGCTGGGAGTGAATATTGATTCTCAACTTCTGTCAAGCCCACAAATTTGGCTCAGTAACACCCTTACTGATGTGCTATCACTGGCTCCCAATTCCTCATTCAATATAGGATTCAGCTTATGATCTCAGTTTTAGCTCATAAGACACTCTATACCGAAACACCTTTATATTTATCTACTATAATTACATTACATAAGCCCATTAGGACACTTTGCTCATTATATGATCATCATCTGATACCTCCACCTCCAACAGTGGTTAGGTGTGCCGACACCAGATCTAGCACGTTCCTTTTTGTGATACCTTTACTGTGGAATGCATTACCTGAAACCCTCCAGGGAAAGTTCAGAGCCTCATTGAAGTCTCGTTTGTTTAAGTTAGCATATAATCTTTAAAATTTCAGCACGGTGGAGACAGTAATACTACATGATTCTGTGGAATGATTTGTTTTAATGAATATTAATGAATATTACCCTTGCTACAAGCTAGACCTGTACCGAATAGCATATTTTACTATTCAGCTGAATACAAAATAATGAAAAATGTTATTTTGACGAACACAAAAGCATTGTTACTTACTGTAACAGGTGTTATCTGGGGACAGCAGGCAGATATTCTCACATGTGGGTGAAGTCATCCACGGAGCATAGTACGGACAGTGCTAAAGTGTACTGTCAATTAAGCTTTAGCGAAGCTTCGAGACTGCCCGCACCATACACGCACTAGTGCCTTCCCGCCCGTCGGCTTGCAGTTCCTCAGTTCTGTAAGCAAGCTAAGAAGCCAACCAGGAGAGGAGGGAGGGATGTGAAAATATCTGCTAGCTGTCCCCAGATAACACCTGTTACGGTAAGCAACTGTGCTTTATCCTAGGACAAGCAGGCAGCATATTCTCACATGTGAGACTCCCTAGCTTAACTGAAAAGAATGAAGGGAGAGTTGGACTTCAAGAAGAAAATTAATTCTGTAGCACAGTAGTGAGATGTAAATATGTGAATTAAAGACCAAGTAGCTGCTTTGCAAATATCCTCAATGGGAGTGGAACACAAAAAGGCCTCCGATGCTGCCATAGCTCAGACTATGTGTGCTGTAAAC
Source organism: Geotrypetes seraphini (assembly GCF_902459505.1). Lineage (NCBI taxonomy): Eukaryota > Metazoa > Chordata > Amphibia > Gymnophiona > Dermophiidae > Geotrypetes > Geotrypetes seraphini. The sequence goes on from NC_047097.1 coordinate 47,533,493, forward strand.
ACATCCCTCGAGCAGCGGCCCAGCCTGAGCATAGAAAAATGAAATGCAGGCCGCTAACCATGTGGAAATAGTTTGTTTGGTTAAAGTCCCTCTTAATCTGTTAGGGTTGAAAGAGATAAACAGTTGAGGAGAAGGCCTGTGTGGATTAGTCCCTTGTATGTTTACAGTCCAAGATGTGAAGAGACATTTCCCCAGGATGAGAATGAGGCTTTGGAAAGAAAACATCTAGCACAATGGATTAAGGTGACATTCTGAAATTACTTTTGGAAGGAATTTAGTATGAGTTCTGAGGACCACCTTGTTGTGATAAAATTCTGTAAAAGGTGTTACAAACCAGCACTCGACGTTCACTCACTCGTTGAGCTGAGATGACACAAATCAAGAAGACTACTTTCCAAATAAGAGGTTCAAATGGAGGCTTCATAATATCATTGCTGAACACAGATTATAAGATATATGCCTCCATTCTTTCAAATAGACTTCAACATTCTATTGGTAAGCTCATATCTTCCCACCAACTTGGTTTTATGCCAGGTAGATTCATTACAGATACTTACGTCTTTTTTTCATCTTGACTCTACTGCTCATTCCACTAAAGAACCATGTATAGCCCTTTCCTTAGAAGCAGAAAAAGCGTTTTGATAGGGTGGAATGGTCCCATCTGTTTCACACAATGAATTGGTTTGGCTTTCATCCTCAAGTTATAGATTATGTTAAGATTCTTTATTCTAATCTCAAGGCCTCTATTATTACCAATAACATCTTATCGCCCTCTTTTGCTTTGCAAAGAGGTACCCACAAAGTTTGTCCTCTATCTCCTTACCTCTTTAACCTAGCTCTTGAGCCCCTCCTCCTGGCCATTATCTCCAGTGAGTCATTCTCTGGTATAGCTCATAATAAGATGGAAAGCACATTTACTTACCCTAACAGGTGTTATCCAGGGACAGCAGGCAGCTATTCTCACATATGGGTAACGTCATCGACAGAGTCCAGATGCAGAAGCCTCGCAAGCAGACTTGCTTGTAGAAACTAGAAGTTTTGAGTCGACCGCACTGCGCATGCACGAGTGCCTTTCCGCCCAGCGTAGGGCACGTCTCCTCAGTTCAGATAGCTAGCAAATAAGCCAACCAGGGGAGGTGGGTGGGTTGTGAGAATAGCTGCCTGCTGTCCTGGATAACATCTGTTACGGTAAGTAACTGTGCTTTATCCCAGGACAAGTAGGCAACCTATTCTCAACATATGGGTGACCTCCAAGCTAACCAGAATGGGATGGTGGGAATGTTGGCAATTTAGGAGAATAAATTTTGTAATACTGTCTGGCCAAAATGGCCATCTCGTCTGGAGAAAACATCCAGACAATAGTGAGAAGTGAAAAAAGTATGAACCGAGGACCAAGTAGCAGCCTTGCAAATTTCCTCAATAGGTGTAGAGCTGAGGAAAGCTACTGAAGCTGCCATTGCTCTGACTTTATGGGCTGTAACTCTATTGTGTAGGGATAATCCAGCCTGGGCATAGCAGAATGAGATACAAGCAGCCATCCAGTTGGAGATGGTATGCTAAGAGATCGGATGTCCCAACTTGTTTGGACTGAGGGAGATAAAAAGTTGAGGAGCAATTCTGTGTGGTTTGGTGCATTCCAAATAGAAGGCCAAAGCACGTTTACAGTCCAGAGTATGAAGAGCTGATTCTCCAGGATGAGAATGAGGCTTTGGAAAGAACACTTGAAGAACAATAGATTGGTTGAGATGAAATTCTGAAACCACTTTAGGGAGGAATTTAGGATGAGTATGGAGGCCCACCTTGTCATGATGGAACACAGTGAAAGGTGGATCAGCAACTAAAGCTTGCAGCTCACTGACTCTTCAAGCAGAAGTGAGGGCAATGAGAAACACCACTTTCCAAGTGAGATACTTCAGATGAGCTGTAGACATTGGTTCAAATGGAGGCTTCATCAATTGAGCAAGAACAACATTGAGGTCCCAAACCACAGTTTGAGGCGGTTTGAGAGGAGGTTTGACATTGAAAAGTCCTTTCATGAATCTGGAAACCACCAGATGAGCAGAGAGGGGTTTCCCTTCAATAGGCTGATGGAAAGCCGCAATTGCACTGAGATGGATTCAAATCGATGTAGACTCGAGGCCAGAAGTGGATAAGTGCAAAAGGTAATCCAAAACAGAAGATAAGGAGGAATATTGAGGCTCCTTATCATGAGAAAAACATCATGTAGAATATCTAGTCCATTTTTGGTGATAGCATTGTCTAGTGGTAGGTTTCCTGGAAGCCTCTAAAATGTCTCTGACAGGTTGAGAAAACTGAAGAGGAGTCATGTTGAGAGGTACCAAGCTATCAGGTGTAGAGACTACAGATTGGGATGAAGCAGAGATCTCTGACTCTGTGTAAGCAGACATGGAAAAGTGGTAGAAGGTATGGCTACCTGTTGCTGAGTTGAAGTAGAAGGGAGTACCAAGGTTGTCTCAGCCACCAAGGAGCAATCAGAATCATGGTGGCATGATCGTTCTTCAACTTGACAAGAGTCTTGAGAATGAGAGGGATTGGAGGGAATGCATAGAGGAAAAGATTCATCCATTCCAGAAGAAAAGCATCTGCCTCGAGGCGATGAGGAGAGTATATCCTGGAGCAGAACTGAGGCAGTGTGTAATTGTGGGGAGCTGCAAAGAGGTCTATCTAGGCGTTCCCCACTGTGAAAAAATGTGATGAAGAGGCGAGGAATGGAGTGTCCATTCGTGAGGTTGCAGAAGACCACTCAAGTTGTCCGCCAAGCAATTTTTCGCCCCTTGGATGTAGACAGCTTTGAGGAAGGTGTTGTGGCGGATTGCCCAGTCCCAAACCTTCAGAGCTTCTTGACAAAGGGAGGCAGATCCCATCCCTCCCTGTTTGTTGACATAATACATGGCAACTTGGTTGTCCGTCTGAATGAGGACTACCTGGTCATGAAGATGCTGAAAAGCGTTGAGAGCCTTGAAAATCTCTCTGAGTTCCAACAGATTGATGTGACATTGACGATCAGTACTGGTCCAGAGATGAGCGCCCCAAGTGTGGTCGAAGAATCTGTCGTGAGGACCTTCTGATGAGGGGGCATTTGAAAAAGCAAGCCTCTGGAGAGACTGGAAGAGAGCATCCACCAATGGAGAGACTGCTTCAAAGAGAAAGTGGGTCGCAAACCTGCATCCATTGAGAAGCCAGGGTCCACTGAGGAATTCTGAGGTGAAGTCTGGTAAAAGGAGTCACGTGTACTTTGGAGGCCATGTGACCTAGTAGTACCATTATGTGTCTCGCTGAGATGGAAGAGCGGGAAGACACTGTATGACAGAGTTGAAGGAGAACTTCCAGACATTGTTGTGGAAGGAATGCTCTGAGTTGGATAGTATCTAGAACAGCTCTGATAAACTGTAGATTCTGTGAGGATTGAAGTTGGGATTTGGGAAAGTTGATTTCGAATCCCAAACTTTGTAGGAACCACATAGTCCGTTGGGTCGCTACAATAACCCCCTGAGATATCGAATCTTTGATAAGCCAGTCATCTAGGTAGGGAAATACCTGAAGACCATGGTTCCTTAGAGCTGCTGTTACCCTACCAGGCACTTGATGAACACTCTGGGGGAGGAAGCAAGGCCAAAGGGCAGCACTCTGTATTGATAATGCAGATTCCCCACCCGAAATCTGAGGTATTGACAGGAGGCAGGATGAATGGGAATATGAGTGTAGGCCTCCTTGAGATCCAGAGAGCACAACCAGTCATTCTGATCTAGAAGGGGATAAAGGGATGCCAGGGACAACATTCAAAATTTTTCTTTGACTAAAAATTTGTTGAGAGCCGAGGTCCAGAATGGGCCGCAGATCGCCCATCTTCTTCGGAACAAGGAAGTAACATAAGAACATAAGAACATAAGCAGTGCCTCTGCCGGGTCAGACCAGAGGTCCATCCCGCCCAGCAGTCCGCCCCCGCAGCGGCCCAACAGGTCATGACCTGCCTTAATCACCAGAAGGGGCCCCCTTGCCCCCTAGGTTTCTCATCGAAGTCCTATCTTCCCATCAATGTCCTAACCCTCCGGCCTTGCACCTGCACAACCTGGTGAGCTGTCTATACTTATGCAACACCCCAGCACCTCCCTCAGTACCCCACGATCCCCTTTTCCCTCAGGAATCTGTCCAATCCCTGTTTGAATCCCTGTACTGTACTCTGCCGGATCACTTCCTCCGGGAGCGCATTCCATTTGTCCACGACCCTTTGGGTGAAGACACCCCTGTTCTGCTGTTCCAAAGGAATTGGTTTGATGGCATGGAGACGAAGCAGAGCTTGAGCTTCCTGAAGAAGGGCGGTTTAGGATGGACTGGAAGGATACTCTCTTGGAGGAAGCTCTGGTGGAACCTGAGTGGAATGAAGTCGAAGTGGTCTCCACTGAAAGCAGACGACGTTTAAGGGCTCGAGGTTGAACAGTAGCACAGCGTTCGCACGACTTTGGATGATGTTGTGGCCCAAGGCACTTGAGGCACCTGGCATGTGGGTCCGTAAGAGAAATCACACGTTGACACTGGCTACACTTCTTGAAGCCTGTCGCTGGCCGGGACATAGAAGGAAACACAGCCACTGCAAGGTCGAAGTCCCTGGGCTGCGGCCGAGCGGCCTGCCCCGGCAGCCGAATGGAAGAAATAATTTTTTTTCTTTTTTTTTCAACTAGAAATAAAATAATAAATTAAATACAGCGATTCGTGAAGAAAAATAACACAAACCGCGGTGAGAGAAGGCACGAAGTGAGAAAGTTAAACACAGAGAATCAAAGACGGTCTTCTCGGCTCTGTGGAAAACTGAGGAGACGCGCCCTACGCTGGGCGGGAAGGCACTCGCACATGTGCGGTGCGGTCGACTCAAAACTTCTAGTTTCTACAAGCAAGTCTGCTTGTGAGGCTTCCGCATCCGGGCTCAGTCGACGATGTCTCCCATATGTGAAAATAGGCTGCCTGCTTGTCCTGGGATAATATAAACTATCAGCGTATGCTGATGATGTGCTCCTATACCTCACTAAACCAGAATGCTCTCTTCATGCACTTCTTGATTTAATACATTCATTTTCTCTTTTTTCCGGTTACAAAATCAATCAGCAAAAAACTGAAGTATTACCCCTTAATGTTCACTCTCATCCTGCTCTCGTTCAACCCCTTCACCTTCTCTGGTCTCCATTTCATATAAGATACTTGGATATTGATCTCTATACCACCCTGCCTGCTACGATTCAATATAATAGTGATAATCTTATTAACACCGTTAAAACATTATTCCAGTCCTGGCATCCTCTTCATCTCTCCTGGTGGGGCAGAATAGAAATTATCAAAATGGTTGTAGCCCCAAAGATTAATTTTATACTCAGCATGATTCTTCAAATATTCCCCGCTCTGTTTTATAAGTCAATTGATAAACATATTTCTGCTTTTATATAGAAACATAAGCCTCCCAGAATTGCTCTTAAGAAACTTCAAGCCCCAAAAGATAGAGCAGGGGTTTTACTATCCGATTTCTTAACATATCATAAAGCTTTTATACTACAACAGTCTAGCCAACGGTTCTTCTCAGCCCCTGACTATTGCCCTCTCTGGTTATGACTGGAACACATCCTTTCTACAGCCTCCCCCTCATTTGCCACGTTATTGACCTCTAATACACTACTTCCAAAGACTAATTCTATTATCTCCCACTCGGTGACCTGCCTGCTTGAACTGGATAAATTATTAGATATTTCTATTAATAACTCTACACATGTTTCTCTCTGGTATAACCCGCAATTCTTCATTAATAAGATGCCAATATTCTGGTCCAAATGGGCTCGACTTGGGATTTGGTCCTTGGCTGACATTTATATATCATCTCTGCAACTATTGACCTTCGCAGAATTACAAAATAAATTTGCTCTTCCAGCCTCGACATTCTACCAATGGCTACAACTTACTAGCGTAATCAAAAAATCTAAGGTCCTACATACAAGTATCACAGGAGTTCCCTCCTTGATTCCCCTATTTTCTAAACTCCTGAACACTGGTCATATAGCATCGCAAAATATATAAAAGTTACTCTCATCAAATCTCGATTTGATGACAATATTTCCTTGCGCAAATCATGGGAACTTGATTTAGGTTGCCAAATACATGACAGACAACGGACAGTCCTTTAGTCTAAAACCATTAGAACCATTCCCTCTGCTAACTCAACACAGTCCATGTTTCTTCTACATCATAAAACAACTTGGACGCCCCAAAAGCTAGATGTCGCAGACCTCATTTCCTCTAATCAATGTTGGAATTGTAAGTCATCTCCAGGTACTCTATTGCATATGATAGTTGAATGTCCTTATTTGCAAAACTTTTGGAGTCTGGTCTATCATTCAACTAATTTTTAAATTTCAATCTGATCTAACCCCCAGTATAGTTGTTTTGAAATCAGAGGCTCCCTCTATTGATATTCCGTTCTCTCAACATTCCTTATTCGATACACTTCTCGTCATTGCTCTTAGACTCATATTATTTAACTTGAAATCATTTGATTCACTTACTGTGCATTTTTAGTTCCAATCAGTATTGCTACAACATAAACGTGAAATGTTGCTTTCTACCACTATGCCTCTATCCACTAAAATTAAACTAAAATGGGCTGCCTTTAAGGATTATCTAGATTCTCTTTAACATGTATTTAGATATACTAATGGTACTGCTTCTCCATCTTTCAGCTCTCTTTCTTCTGGCCTCTGGGGGATCTCCTCCTTTTCTTTCCCTGGATGTCTGGCCTTTTCCTCCCTACCAACCTTCTTCTTTTTCCCTTCTTTCCTCCCTCCTTTTAAGAACTCTCCTTCTATTTTCCTTAGTTGTAGCACAAACTCAAAAGAAAATGTTTATATATTTATATCTGACTTTGTTTTGTGTAGCTATGGAACTTCTCTGCTAAAACTACCGTATTGTGAAAGTTCAATGTTGATATTGTTTTGCTTTCTCATTTTGTATTTAGAAAAATTTTTCAATAAAATTTCATGGTAAAAAAAAAAACCCCCAACAAAAACAAATGGAAGCTTCATCAGAACGGCAAGAACTACATTCAGATCCCAAACAATTGGAAGTGGTTTGAGTGGAGGTTTTGAGTTCAAGAGTTCTTTCATAAACCGGGAAATTACTAAATGAGTAGCTAGAGGTTTATTATTGAAAGGGACATATTATACACTAAAAGCACTGAGGTGAACATAACAACTGCAGCTGCTGGGTCAGACCAGTGGTCCATTGGACCCAGCAATCCGCTCACGCGGTGGCCCTTAGGTCAAACCCCAGTACCCTATTTGAGTCTAGCCTTACCTGCATACGTTCTGGTTCAGCGGGAACTTATCTAAGAGTCGATGGTTCGGGAACCGGTATACCCAGAGGATATCGTTCAGGAAGATAATGGGGAAGACTCACCAGATCATAGGCAGACAGAAATCCTGACGGATTGAAAGGGACACAAGAGGGAAGGAAATGCAAGAAAGTAACCGGCCGCAAACTCAAGAGGGAATTGGAAGCTATGGCACAAAAAGATAACCTTGACATCATTGGCATCACAGAAACATGGTGGAACGAGGAAAATGTCTGGGACACTGTGCTACCGGGATATAAGCTATATTGCAGAGACAGAGTAAGTCAAAAAGGTGAGGGTATTGCCCTATACGTCAAAAAAGGGAATTAAGTCTACCGGAGAGAACACGCCGGAAACGAAAAATAAGGTAGAGTCTTTATGGGTCAAAATTCTGGGAACAAATGGAACGGAAATGAAGATCGGCAGTCTAAAGAAATTGATGGAGAAATGACGGATGAGATCAAACGCAACTGCAAGGGAGGCAACGCAGTTGTCATGGAGATAGATTGGAACCTAGGCACCTCCGGCTGCAGTAAGGAGACCAAGTTCCTGGATGCTGTAGGCGATTGCTTCCTGGAAAAACTTGTCAAGGAAAATACGAGAGGAAATGCAATTCTGGACTTAATTCTAAATGGACTACGAGGAACAGTGTAAGGTGTAAATATAGAAGGGACACTGGGAAGCAGTGATCATAATATGATCCGCTTCAATCTGGACACGGGGGCAAAACATCAATCCAGAATGACGGCCACGGCACTGAACTTCCGAAAAGGGAATTATGAAGGGATGAGACTCATGGTGGGGAAGAAGATTAAGAAGAGGATAAGTACTGTAAAAAAGCTAGAGCAAGAAGGTCCCTTTTTAAGGCCACAGTCACCGAGGCGCAAAATCTATATATACCACATATCAACAAGGGATCCAAGAGGAAAAAGAACAAGGAACCGGCGTGGCTCACTGTAGCAGTGAAGGAAGCGATCAGAGGCAAGAAGACTTCGTTTAAGGAATGGGATAGATCAAAAACAGGCAAACACTGGAAAAAGCACAAACAATATCAAAGCAGGTGCCATAAGGCAGTAAAAGGAGCCAAAAGAGACTACGAGTAGAAAATAGCTAAGGAGGCAAAAAACTTCAAGCCGTTCTTTCGATATATTAAGGGAAAACGACCCGCGAAGGAAGCGGTGAGGCCGTTGGATGACCATGGAATAAAGGGCTTGCTAAAGGAGGACAAAGCCATCGCCAACAAACTGAACACATTTTTTGCATTTGAGGACATACCCAACATACCAGAAGCCGACAGGCTATACGCAGGAAACGAAGACGAGAAACTGACAGGGTTGACAATCAGTCTAGAAAAGGTATGCAGGCAGATTGATAGGCTTAAAAACAATAAATCTCCAGGACCGGATGGTATCCATCTGAGGGTAATCAAGGAACTGAAAGGGGCTATAGCTAATAGACAATCTGTTGATCAAATCAGGAAGGATTCCGGAAGACTGGAAAGTGGCGAATGTTACGCCAATCTTCAAGGAAGGTTCGAAGGGTGATCCGGAAAACTACAGACCAGTGAGTCTGACCTTTGTACCGGGAAAGATGGTAGAGGCGCTGATAAAGGACCGCATCATTGATCACCTTGTCAGACACAATCTGATGAGGACCAGCCAGCACGGTCTTGTTTGACGAACTTCCTGCATTTCTTCAAGGGAGTAAACAGGCAGATAGACAAGGGTGACCCAGTCGACATTGTATATCTGGATTTTCAGAAGGTGATCGACAAGGTTCCACATGAATTACTACTTTGAAAAATTGCGAACCATGGAATCAAGGGTGAAATACTCACATTGATTAAAAACTGACTGGCGGATAGGAAACAGAGAGTGGGGGTAAATGGACAATACTCGGACTGGAACAGCATCACGAGTGGAGTGCCACAGGGTTCGGTGTTTGGACCTGTGCTCTTCAACATATTTATAAACAATCTGGAAATTGGTACGACGAGTGAGGTGATTAAATTTGCAGACACAAAGTTATTCAGAGTAGTGAAGATGCAGGAGGATTGCGAAGACCTGCAACATGACATAAACATGCTCGAAAAATGGGCCGTGACATGGCAAATGAGGTTCAACGTGGATAAGTGTAAGGTGATGCATGTCAGTAACAAAAATCTTATACACGAATACAGGATGTCTGGTGCAGTACTTGGAGAGACTTTGGAGTACTGGTTGACAAGTCGATGAAGCCATCCGCGCAATGTGCAGCGGTGGCAAAAAGGGCAAACAGAATACTAAGAATGATTAAGAAGGGGATCACAAACAGATCGGACAAGCTTATCATGCCGCTGTACCTGGCCATGGTACGCCCTCATCTGGAATACTGCATCCAGCATTGGTCGCCGTACATGAAGAAGCACACAGTACTACTCGAAAGGGTCCAGAGAAGAGTGACTAAAATGGTTAAGGGGCTGGAAGAGTTGCTGTACAGCGAGAGATTAGAGAAACCGGGCCTCTTCTCCCTTCAAAATAGAGGAGACTGAGAGGGGACATGATTGAAACATTCAAGATAATGAAGGGAATAGACTTAGTAGATAAAGACAGGTTGTTCACCCTCTCCAAAGTAGAGAGAACAAGAGTGCACTCGCTAAAGTTAAAAGGGGATAGATTCCGTACAAACATAAGGGAGTTCTTCACCCATAGAGTGGTAGAAAACTGAAACGCTCTTCCGAAAGCTGTTATAGGGGAAAACATCCTCCAGGGATTCAACACAAAGTTGACAAGTTCCTGCTGAACCAGAACGTATGCAGGTAAGGCTAGTCTCAGTTAGGGCACTGATCTTTGACCTAAGGGCTGCCATGTGAGCGGACTGCTGGACATGATGGACCACTGGTCTGACCCAGCAGTGGCAATTCTTATGTTCTTTTCTTGATTTGTAATGAAATTTGATTCCTGACACTCAGCTGAAGTAGAAGGGAGAGCCAAGGCTGTTTGTGCCACCAAGGAGCTATGAGAATCATGGTGTCTGGTTCTCACTTGAGTTTAAATAATGTGTTTAGAACAAGAGGGATTGGTGGAAACGCATATAGGAACTTGTATGACCAATCCAGAAGAAAAGCATCTGCTTTCAGGTGATGAAGAGAGAACTGTCTAGAGCAAAATTGAGGTAGCTTGTGATTGTGGGGAAATGCAAATAGGTCTATCTGAAGAATCCCCTAAAGCACAGGTATCAAACTCAAGTCCTGCGGGCCAAATCTGGCCTGCCTGGTCGGTTTATGCGGCCCGCAGTCCGATGTCCCCAGTGTTACCTTGTGGTCAACTCCCTCCTCCTTACAGCCATAGTGTGCACAGCGGCTCCTTGTGCGTCCTACACCACATCCAGAAGTATTCCATCTAATGTCAGAGAGAAGACTTCAGTTCAGGTGCAGGACGCATGAGGAGCCACTGTACGTGGCCTTGTGCACCCTACAACTGTGAGGAGGAGGGAGCTGGCCACAAGATGACAAGGGGTCATCAGACCGCGGGCCACATAAAATGGCCAGGTTGGAGCTGGCCAGAATGTTAGACGCCTGCCGGAGGGAGGCACAGCATGGAGGGAGGGAGACAACAAAGGTAGGGGGGAATGGTTTTATTTTCAAGTTAGTGTTTGAATTGAGTTTTGAGCATTTTAATCTGCTGTCTATCTTTTGCATTATTCAGGAAGAAATACATTTGTTGCTTTTTCTCTGGGGATTGTACTGCATGCAGAATCTTGAACCTTAGGGTGTTTTTTTTTATATATTAGTACTTTTAGTTTTTGGTCCTGTATTTGCATTAGGGGTTATCTGTGTTCTGGTAGGAATGAATGTTGAGAAGCATACAATGTGTTTTGTGTAGTTTAATTTTGGGGTTAACCATTATCATTATAACATGGTTTGAAGGCTTCTTAAAAACCAGGTACGTTAGATAGATTGTGAACCCACCGGGACAGATAGGGAAAATGCTTGAGTACCTGATTGTAAAAACCGCTTAGATAACCTTGATAGGCGGTATATAAAATCCTAATAAACTTGAAACTTGAAACTTGAAAATCCAGATCATACAAAGTAAAATCAGACAAAGAAAAATCCAACCCGTGATCCAACCCCTGTGGAGTCCCACAAGGATCTCCTCTTTTCCCTACACTCTTCAACCTATATACAGCCTCTCTCGGCGTGTACCTGAACAAACAAGGTCTAACCTCTTACAGCTACGCTGATGACATCACCATCCTCATACCCTTTGACCAACCAAAGCTAGCAATGACAGACATACTACACCGAACACTAGCTACAGTTACAATGTGGATGGAAAATCACAAACTGAAACTCAACCCAGATAAAACTAAATTCATCCTCCTAGAAAATAACAAAGTCCATACCACTACCAACTTAGTAATCAACTCCATCAATTACCCTCTACAAACCTCCCTAAAACTACTTGGAATGACTATTGACAGGGGATGCACCATGCAAACACAAATAAACAAAACGATACAGAAGTCGTTCGCAGTCATGAGGAACTTTAGACAGGTCTGAAAATTCTTCGAAAGACCACAATTTTTGCTTCTAGTACAATCACTAATCCTCAGTATTCTCGACTACTGCAACATCTCTTGGAAAGTTGTTTGTAGGAATGTTGATGAAACAGAGAGAGTAAAACTCCTGTATGACGTTTAGAACCCAAGCATCCGTTACAAGAGAAGATTGCTTCCGACAGGTTGAGGAGGAGGCTGAGTGGGTCCAGACGGAACTTTTTCACTCCACAAAAAACAAAGAACTGAGAAACCACAAGCCAACATCGAGGGGGGAGGGGGAAGGTGCTCACGCATGTGTGTGGTGCAGTCAGTCTTGAAGCTTTGCTAAAGCTTAAGTGACAGTACATTTTAGCATTGTCTGTACCAGGCTCCGTGAATGATAAGCTGCCTGCTTGTCTTAGGATAATGCCAAAAACAAATAATGGGCACTGAGCTTTAACATAACTAATAATAAAAGAAGCAATGTGAAATCAGAGATCACGTGTTTATTTCAATGGGATTTAACACATTAGAGCCCCAGATTATTTGTATTTGAGTTTAAATTACTATTCAGGTGAATAAAAATAACGTATTTGGGGCTGAATCGAATCAAATATGAATATTTGATACAGCTCTACCACTAGCCCACTATTGCATTGCTCAGCTAAAACAGCTCTTAGATTTTAAGCTTTTTGAGATTGGAGTAATTTGTCTTTCATTCCCATTCTATTTCTATATTGGTTTTCCTACCAGACTATAATGGCTGTCACAGCAGATTTATTTCTATTGTAAAAATGAAATTGTGTTGTATTATACTAAGACTCCCTCAGCAGAACTGAAACTGACCCAGAGTGTATGCAAATTTTAAAGCTACTTATTTAAAAAAAACAAAAAAAAAAACCCAGAAGAAATCATATTCAGAATAACATTTCCTCATAATGTTAGCTTATTGGTCAAACCAGCTGAAAAATGCATGTATCAAACCCACTTCTGATAGTGTTTTACCAGGCGTGGCATTTACATGAAAACTCAGTCCCATTGAAAACCTTTGTACAGCATAACAAAGCTCTGTCTATTGTCAGCAAAAACATATGCTGATATAGCACAGCAAACAAAGTGACTGCTCATTTTGCAGCAAAAAGGCTCCTTAATAATCGCCACTTAGAGCTTAGAAATAACAAAACTGAATTATGTAAATGGAGTACTGTGTCCAGCACTGGTCTCCCTACCTAAAAAAGGATGTTACCCTGCTGGAGAGGGTGCAGAGGCGAGCTACGAAGCTAGTAGAAGGTATGGAAAATTTGAGCTACAAAGAACGCCTCATAAAACTGGGCTTATTCACCCTTGAGAAGAGAAGACTGCGAGGGGATATGATAGAGACTTATAAAATAATAAAAGGATTCGACAAAATAGAGCGAGAAGCATCGTTATTCAAGTTGTCAAATGTGAATCAGACAAGAGGCCATGGACTGAAGTTGAGAGGCGACAGGCTCAGGACAAATACCAGGAAGTTCTGTTTCACGCAGCGTGTGGTGGACACTTGGAATGCTCTCCCGGAGGAGGTTGTGACAGAAACAACCATTCTGGGTTTTAAGGGCAAGTTGGATGCACACCTTCTTGCAAATCACATTGATGGATACGGATAAACAGGTCTTCATCGGGGAACACCTGGCTTGGCCTCCGCGTGTGCGGGTCACCGGACTGGATGGACCAATGGTCTGATTCGGTGAAGGCGTTTCTTATGTTCTTATATGAGGAGACAGTATCCAAGGTTTAGCGGCTGATGATCATGCTCACATATTTCACACCTGTGCTAACTGAACCTCTTTCTACATCTGCTACCATGTATCCAACATACACATGCATTCTGCACTTCCTGAAGCCTTAGCAAACGAGTCACTGGGAGGGAGATATACAGAGCAAACTTTTTTTTTTTTTTTATTAGTTTCAGCTGGGGCTTTTTTTTTTTTTTTTCTCATTTCACATATTTGTTTTAATTTTAAAAATTAAGCACATTAGAACTTTTTAACATGTACTAATTAACTTACCCCCCTTTTACTAAACTCCGATAGTGGTTATTAGCGCAAGGAGACGCGCTGAATGCTCCACGCTGCTCCCGACACTCATAGGATCTCTGAGTGTCGGAAGCAGTGCGGAACATTTAGTATGGCTCCCTGTGCTAATAACCGTTATTGCAGTTTAAGTAAAGAGGGGTTAATATGTTAATTCTTAGGTGAACTCACATTAAATTGACTTTGCATACACGAAGGGGCTTGTATACTAAAATGTAGTGCATGCTGACATTCAAACATGCTAAATGCTGCACATTCTATTTTATACCTATGGGCCATGTGGCACTTAATGCATGCTAATGACGTCGAGAGAAGGCTTGTGGGCCGGCGACATGCAATCGCTGCACGCTTCTTTGAGTTGCGGTTCGGCGGCAGAGCCGGGCCAAAGGAGGAGGAATTGGTGGAGGGTAGGCAGGCAGGCTTCAGCATGGCAGGGAGGGAGGAAGGCAGTGTCCAGCACAGCACGCTGACCCTTCCCTTTCTGGAGTTGCAGTGTAGCGGCGGCCTGCAGGGAGCAGCGGAGGCAGGCAGGCAGCAATCAGCCCACATACCCCCAATGAGTGGGACATTTTGAAAAGGTACAATGGGGTGTGTGGGGGTGTTTTTTTAAAAAGTTACCTTCGCTTCATAAGACACACCAAAATTTCCGCCCAATTTTGGTTGGGAAAAAAGTTTTGTCTTATGAAGCGAAAAATACGGTAGATTAGATTAAGAGTCATGTCAGGGAGGCAGCAAAGACCAACATCTGTGCTGGAGGCAGTTCCTTTATAGCGGTCTGTCAAAGTACTCTGTATTTAGATCTAGAATCTTATTAAAAAAAAAAAAAAGGCAAATCCAAAATACTGCCATGGACAGAAACTTTAAAGGAGCCATTCTAGCGCAGAGTTGATGTGCTTTGCCAGCTGTCTGCAGGGTAGTATTCAGCAAAAGAGAAGAGTGTACTAGTCAAGCATTTTGTTCCTGTACGAGGCTGTTAGAAGAGAAAAAACACCTGTATTGTGCATGTGCCCAGTCTTGAGAACTTTTTTAATACCCTTGCCACCTTCACAACCCTTTGATTCCCTTTGCTGAGTCTGTGCAGGAGAACCAAAGAGGCTTGGATGGTAGAAAAAGCATCTGAATGCTGAGAATCGCTTCCTCTTGCTTGTCTTCTGGCTGCTGTTCAGCATTGGATATTCTCTGTTATACATTTGAACTTGCGACTGGGAAGCAGCAGAGGAGAGGGAGCGGAAGAGAAGAGAAATGAGAGTAATTAAAGTAGGTTGTTTGGGGGTGAGGCAGGGTTCAGAGTTGAATTTTTGCCTGGCATAATTTAGAAGCTCCTGTAATCAATCATGTGTTGTACAGCATAGCCAATTGAGATTGTTTTACAATGGGAATCTCATTCAAGCAATTCACCACCAAATGCAGCATCCAATCACGCTTCCACGTCCACCCTATAACACACTGTGAAGGTATGAATAGTGGACCCTGTGGCCACCTTACAAATCTCTTTGGGCATCACACCCTTGGCCAAAGCCCATAAAGAGGCCACACTCATAGTCGAATGAGCCCACATGGAAATTGGTTTTCCACATCCAATATATGCGGATGAGGATCGCCATGCGAATCCATTGGGAAATGGTAGCTCCAGAAGCTAGTCTACCCTGGCAGCTTGGATTTATTAGCACAAACAGATGATCAGAGAGATGACATTGGTTTGTCACCTCAAGATAGCAGAGAAGAGCTCTCCTGACATCCAGTCTCTTCAGATTTATCCTTACTCTTCGAGCCTGTGGAACTAAAATGTGGGCAGACGAACTTCCTGACATGGAAACTCAAAACCACCTTCAGTAGAAAGGAAGGGACCATACGCAACGACACTACAGCCTCCATGAATCTGAGAAAAAGCTCTCTGCAGGACAAGGCCTGTAGTTCTGAAACGCTACTCGCTGAGATTATAGCAATCAGGAACACTGTCTTGACCGTAAAATCCATGAGTGATGCCTCCTACAAAGGCTCATGCGAGCTTTGCTCAGAGTCTGCAACACAGTGTTGAGGTTCCACATTGGAAATGGCTGATCCATTGGAGGATGCAGCTGTTAATGCTCCTTTCAGAAATCTGGACACATCTGGATGAGATGACAAGGAAAATTTTTTCACTTGAGCTCTAAAACATGATAGCCCTGTGACTTGTACTTTGAGAGAACTGACAGCCATCACTTTTTCAAGACCCTTCTGGAAAAAAAGCCCTAAAGGGCTCTACATTTTGTATATCACACCAGTCCTGAAATCTATTCCAAGCTTTCGCATAGACTGCGACCGCTGATGGTTTCTTAGACTTAAAGAAAATAGTTACGACCATCTCCGAATAGCCCTTGCACACTATAGCTGTACACTCAAGAGCCATGCTGTAAGCCCAAAGTGTTCCTCATCTTCCAGGGCAATAGGACCCTATGAAAGACAAGTTGGATGAAGTGGCAGCTTGAGACACTTGTCTCTTTGTAACTGTACCAGATCTCTGTACCACGGGCAATGAGGCCAATCCAGAACTACCAAAATTACCATCCCCGGATGAGTCACTATTAGGCGAATGACTCGGCCTATCACTGGCCATTTTGGAAAAATATACAACACACCTGTCTCTAGTCATAGATGGATCAGGGCATCCAGGCCGGCGCATCAATGCTCAAATCTTCAGCTGAAGAAAAGAGAGACTTTCTAGTTGGTTGCTATTGCCATAAAGTCAAACATTGGATGCCCCCGTCTCACTATCCTGTCAAAGACTCCTTGGGAGAGAGAAACCATACCCCCAGGTGCAGGGTCTGCTGGTTAAGAAAGTCGGCTTGGATACTGTCCACTCCTGCTACATGTGCTGCATGTAAACTTCTGCCCAACAAAATAATTGGGTCTTTAGCTTCAATGGAAAACTCTTGGTGTCCTCCTGTCTACTGACACATACCACAACCATGGCATTGTCTGAGAAGACCCTGTCCGCCTTGCCCTCAAAGGTACTCTGTAATGATTACAAAGCCAGTCAAATGATACCGTTTCAGTCTGTTGATCGACCATTTTCTCTGGAAGAGTGACCATCGTCCCTGAATCATATGCTCCTCGCAGTGAACCCCTTTATCTATAAAGGCTGGCAACCATCAAGATTACCCAGGGGAGTACGTGGGGGAATGCATCCCAATAGGGACACCAGTCAAAGTCACCCACCAGTGTAGACTGCAATGCACTTCCACTGTCTATGGTAGTGGTATCTCTTTGGAGAGAGTTCATCTGCAGGGGCCACCAGGGCAACAGATTAGCTTTTGTCTATAGGACCACTTCTATGGTGGCTACCATAGATCCCAACACCTGGAGTTGGGAACAGGCATAGCCAGGAGCTCCACCATTTGCTACAATGACTTCATTCTGCATATCTCGGTAAGAAAAGATGCGGCTCTCCGCTGTGTCGAACCTCACGTCCAAGTACTCCAAGGACGTCCATGGCTTCAGACGGCTTTTCCGGAAGTTGATGATCAAATCCAGCTCCTGCAGCTGTTAGACAACTTTGGTCACTGCTTTCTCACCCTCGGTTTCAAATGGGCCAATCATCCAAGTACAGATGCACCTGGATCCCTGCCTTGCTGCCACCATGACCATCACTTTGATGAACATGCAAAGTGCTATAGTCAGACCAAAGGGCAATGCTTAGAATTGGAAATGCCTAACACCTAGAATCTCAAGTACTTCCTACGATCTGGGAAAATGGAAATATGCAGACACACTTCTATAAGATCCAGAGGCCAGAAATTGCCCCCAGCACTACCAAGGCAATTACTGACTGCCTGCATGGTTTTCCATGCGGAATCACGACCAACTTTAGATCCAAGATCGGTCTCTAGTCTTCCGAGTCTCTCTTGGGCACGATTAAGTAAATAATCTGGCCAAGACCAATTTTATTAGTGGAATGGGCTCTCCCACTCGGATTTCTTTGAGCCGTTTCACTGCTACTTGTACTTTGACCGCTTTCTCCGGTTACTCAGCCAGAGAATCTACAAACAAGTTTCACGGAGGCTGAAAGAACTTAAGCTTGTAACCCTCTCGAATAACCTCCAAGATTTGGTAGTCTGAGCAAATCTTCACCCAGGCTTCCCACTGAGCCTACAACCTCCTGCATATCTGGGTCTAGGACAATTCAGCACGGTTGTTTCAGCCAACCCATTTCAACACGGCCGTTTAACCACAGCTGTTTCATCGAGGCCTTTGAAATGGTGAACACTTACCTTGCTGAAGCCACCCATATTTCTTTTTCTCCTGCCTCTGCATCATCTGGTGACTTCAAGCTTTGAAAAAGAGGGGACATAGCCTCCCGTCTCCCCCCACTGGTGCGTCTTTCCTTTCCTTTCACCTACCTTCAGTCTTCTTCTCCTGCCTCTGCATCATCTGGTGACTTCAAGGTTTGAATGGGGGAAAGGAGCATCATCACAGATCAATCAAGCACATCGTAAGGTTTCCCTTTATATTGGAACAGATAGACGTACAGAGGGATAACTTCCGAGATAAAAGGTTGACATTAAGAGAGTGACTTCATATTAAGAGATGAAAGAGCCTGTGCTGAAAGGTCCGTGATGAACTGTCCCATGCCCTCTTTTTATTGGACTAAATGAAATTCTTGACTAGCTTTTGAGTATTAATACTCCTTTCCTCAAGTCTGAGTAGGGTGAACAACAATGACACTGCCAAAAAACACAAGTGGATTATAAAACACATTACAATAGTAGTGTCAATAAAAAGGATGTGGTGTGTTAAAGGTGACAGAAGCCATAAAACTGCTTCTTGTAACAAGCAATAAAAATATTAAATCTCTGTTAAGTCCTTTCATATAAATTCCAAAGAGTTTTATAATTTTAACTTTATATATCTTAGGTTCCTGGAAGCCTCTGAATTTCTCTTTTAACATGCTGATATATCTGGTTCCCCTAAAGAGCTCTGGCCTTGCTCTTCTTTGTTTTGCACAGCCCAGTGTCTGTCCTAATCTTTGGCCTGTTTCTTTTGTGATGTACTCCCAGGTACTTTACAGACTTCCTCAAATATATTAGGCTCTGTGAAATGATCAGTCAACTGTAATGACATGTCTTCTTACCACAGAATACAATTGCCACAGGTGTCACAAAGTTTTATCTCAATCTTCTTTATTATTAACTAGTTGCTAAATCACAAAGGGATGACAATGTGCAAACAAGAGGTTTCATATTAAAACCTTCCAGGAATGGTATGTAACTCTCAGTTATCCAGCATGCTTGGGAATTGGTAGATGTCAGATAAAAGTAATTTCTGGTTGCTTTAGTGGTACCATTAAAAACAGGCCTAACTACTGTAATACTATACCCCATCTTCTCCCCCATACCCCAGCATCTGTTCTTCCCTTCCCACCCTCCTTTCTGTTCTAGGTCACATTCTTTCCCTCCCTTTTAGGGGTCCAGCATTCATCCATCTCTCCTCCCCTCCCCTTCAGGTCCAGGATCCATGTACCTTCCCTCCCGCACACACTTCTGGTCTACTTCCATCCCCCTCCCCCCCCCCCGGTCTGGAATCTCTTACCTGTGGCTTTCCTGAAACAGCAGACAGCAGAGGCAGCACTGTAAATAGGCTGCTTGTGGCCAGCCCCGGCAGGGTCTTTCCTGCGCTGCGGCAGAAGCAACATGGCAGAGGAAAGGCTCTGCCAGAGATGGCCGGGATCAACCTATTTCCAGAGCTGCCTCTGCTGACCAGCTGCTGCTTCAGGGGCTGGCGGAGAGGGGGTGGGGGTTGTATTGTGAGGACCAGGTACCGCTGCTGCTTCAGAAGCTAAAGGGAGGGAGGTTGTCAGGCCATTGCGGGAGATGATTTTATTTTTTTGCTGGTTGATTGAATACTAAATAATTGGGATTCTACTATACCAAGAGCAGCATATCTGTTTACACTCTATGGACTGTTTCGTATATGCTCTGATTTCATAAAGACAGTCATTTCATAAAAGTGAATAGGCAGGGAAGGAACATATAAAATAGACAATATCTATGCGATGAAGACATCCTGTGTGTGCATTTTCAAAATCAATCTATGCTTCAGCCAGCTTCTGTCTCCAGTAACACCTATCCATGTTATCACATAGAATCAGTGCCATGATTTCTGACAGCACAGTTACTTACTGTAACAGTTGTTATCCAGGGACAGCAGGCAGATATTCTCATACATGGGTGACGTCACCGACAGAGCCCCGCAGCAGACAGCCTCGAAAACTGAAGATCTCGAGCTTTCGAGTGCTGCACCGCGCATGCGCGCGTGCCTTCCCGCCCGAACTAGGGGGCGCATCTCCTGTGAGGATCCTCAGTTCAGATACCTAGCCAAGAAGCCAACCAGGGGAGGTGGGAGGGTTGTGAGAATATCTGCCTGCTGTCCCTGGATAACAACTGTTACGGTAAGTAACTGTGCTTTATCCTAGGACAAGCAGGCAGCATATTCTCACACATGGGTGACCTCCAAGCTAAGCAAAAAGGGATGGAGGGAAGTTGGCAGTTAAGAAAAAAGATTTTGCAAAACAGATTGGCCAAAATGGCCATCCCTCCTGGATAAAGTATCCAGACAGTAATGAGAGGTGAATGTATGAACCGAGGACCAAGTGGCAGCCTTGCAGATTTCCTCAATAGGTGTTGATCTGAGGAAAGCTACAGACGGCGCCATAGCTCGAACTTTGTGGCCCGTCACTCGACCTTGTAGAGGAAGACCAGCCTAAGCATAGCAGAAAGAGATGCAAGCAGCCATCCAGTTGGAGATGGTACTCTTCGAGATAGGATGTCCCAACCTATTCGGATCAAAAGAGATGAAGAGTTGAGGAGATGTTCTGTGAGGTTGAGTGCGTTGGAGGTAGAAAGCCAAGGCACGTTTGCAATCCAAAGTATGAAGGGCCACCTCTCCAGGATGAGAATGCGGCTTTGGAAAAAAGACTGGCAGAACAATAGATTGGTTGATGTGAAATTCAGAAACAACTTTAGGCAAGAATTTAGGATGTGTACGAAGGACTACCTTATCATGGTGAAAGACCGTGAAAGGTTGGTCCGCAACCAATGCTTGCAACTCACTGACTCGGCGAGCCGAAGTGAGGACAATCAAGAAAACAGCTTTCCAAGTGAGATACTTGAGATGAGCCTGGTCAAGAGGTTCAAAAAGAGGTTTCATCAGTTGAGCCAAAACAACATTAAGATCCCAAACCACAGGAGGCAGTTTAAGAGGTGGATGAAGATTAAAAATCCCCTTCATAAATCGGGAAACCAAGGGATGTGCAGAGAGAGGTTTCCCATCCAAAGGCTGATGAAAAGCAGCAATAGCACTGAGATGGACTCGAATAGATGTAGATTGAAGGCCCGATTGGGACCAGTGAAGCAAATAGTCCAACACTGATGCTAAGGAGGAAGCTCGTGGAAGAAGCTGATGAGTGGAACACCAAGAAGAAAATCTAGTCCACTTCTGGCCATAACACTGACGAGTGGACAGCTTCCTGGAAGCAAGAAAAACATCTTGAACAGACGGAGAGAATTGAGAAGAGTCTGTTACGCAGAATGGTACAAAGCTGTCAAGTGTAGAGACTGCAGATTTTCTGAGGACGTTGATGTTGTTGAGGACGTCGAGGAGGAGGCCTAGAAAAGGCTGGTGTCGTCTTCATCGGATAACGACGAGCTGGCGGTTTATACGCCCGAGCAGAAGATGGTTTGGGCTTTGACCTGAGCAGGGAAGCAAAAGAGCGTTCATGCTCCGATAGTCTCTTAGTGGCAGCTTCAATTGAGTCATCAAACAACTCATTCCCCTGGCAAGGTAAGTTAGCCAGTCGATCTTACAAATTAGGGTCCATGTCCATGTCGACTATGCGGAACCATGCAAGGCGACGCATGGCAACCGTAAAAGCGGACACCCTCGGAGAAAGCTCAAAAGCATCATAAGATGCCTGCAACATAAAAAGACTCAACTGGGAAAGAGTTTGAAGGATCTGTTTAAATTCAGACAAGGCAACTTTTGAAATAGTTTCTAATGAATATGAAAGCTTCCCTGCCAAAACTAAACTACATTACCATATCAAACAGAAGAACTAATGTGGGGTGCAATGCAGATGAACTCTCTTTAAAACATTGTATAGCAATGTGGAACAGTCTCTTGGAAGAAATGCTGGAGACAGAGACTATGTCTGAATTCAAGAGGGCATAGGATAATCACGTGGAATCTCTTAGAGAGAGGAAGAGATAATGGTTACTGCAGATGGACAGACTGGATGGGCCATTTGGCCTTTATCTGTTCATCTTCCCTACCCTAAGGGCCTGCCGTTACAAGACTTTTTTGGACAGGACATTGGAGTATCAGGCTAGGAAGATGAACTCCTGGTTAAATCCGATGGTTAAATCCGATGATGGCTCAAACCTACTCTTACTTTACATTTAGGAAATCATTAAAAACTTACTTATTTGATAAAAAGAATGTTGATTTTATATTTATGATGAGGTTTTTTATCTTTTTTAAAAAAAATTTTATCTTATGTCTTAATAGATAATATTTTGGGACTATATTTTAACCATTGCTGTGATTGATGTATGTAGTAGCGTTATTATGAAATTGTACTTTTCGCTGAAATGATTCAGTTTTTATTGTTGTGAACCGCCTAGAACTGTTGGTCGGGCAGTATATAAGAAAATAAATTATAATTATCATGTTTCTATGAATATGGGAGGTCATTTAATGCTGGGTTGATGAACAGGTGCATCTAAGAAGAACTCCCAGGCATTCCCATTCAGTTTAAAAACAAAACAAAACATTAAGCAAACTGGTATTTCACTCGCACAATTTATAAGAACATAAGAATTGCCATGCTAGGATAGACCGAAGGTTCATCAAGCATAGTTTCCTGTTTCCTTCAGTGGCCAACCCAGGTCCAAAGTACCTTGCTAGATCCCAAGTAGTAAAACAGATTTTATGCTGCTTATCCTAGGAATAAGCAATTGATTTCCCCAAGCCATCTCAATAATGACCTATGGACTTCTCTTTTAAGAAATTGTCCAAACCTTTTTTTAAACCCCGCTAAGCTAACTGCTTTCATCACATTCTCCCACAACAAATTCCAGAGTTTAATTACATAGGTGAAGAAATATTTTCTCTGGTTTGTTTTAAATCTACTATTTGGAGGCTTCATTGCACGCCCCCTAATCCTAGTTCATCTCATGCCCCCTTTATGGAACTCGCTCCTCCTACTGATGATAATGAAGTAGTAAGAATGTCGGAAAAACTGCAGGAAAAAAAGACCATAATAATCTCGTATGGTGGAACCTAAGATGATAGATGGGGATGGTTCCACATCTCCTATCAGTTCTATGTGTGGCTGAGACTGCTGGCAAAGTCAAAGTGGCAGTGGAACTGGTTCTTGACAAAAAGCTACAAAAATGTGGATATTATTAAGTTTAGGATGAAATTTTACTGTCAACATTGGGTCTTGATCTGGAGGACCAAGTGCAGGGCAGTATGAAGGTGCAACAAAAGTCTACAAACCAGAATTAGGCCAGAGTTGCCACTTGCTGTTCTAAACTGCTGCTTTAGAAAATAAAAAGTTTATTTTAAAAAAACAAAACAAAAAAAAGAAAAGAAAAGAAACGGAATGATCTTGAAAATTGCTCTTGGCGTAATCTCAGGTTAGTTGGGCTGCTGAAGACTATAAAAGATATAGAGCCATGATGCTTCTTAGAGACATGACTGGTGTAGTAATTGCATCTTACCACCTTGGCAGGCCCACTGCACATAGAACATGCACATAGGATGGGACCCCTGAGATACAATGACAATCGCCCAATAGTAGTAATTTTTAAGTTACTTAATTATACTCTCAAGCAGAAGATATTAATAGCGATTCATGAAGGTGGGACTCTTACTTATAAGCATTAAAAATATTATATTTTCAAAACTACTACACAAAAAAGTGACAGCTTTGCACAGGGAGTTTGTGCCAGCCTTCACACTGCTATGCACCAAAAAGAAAACAGTTTGCAACTACAGCCCAAGAAAGCATGTTCATGGAAATGAAAACACTTGAGTACGCAGAGGACTGCTGGACCAGAGAGATCTGTACTTGATCAGGTGGAGCAAGATCACAAGATGAAGCAGTGTTCGGGCTTTTCATGTGGTTTTTTTTGTACCCAATAAGTAACTGTGCCAGTTCCATAATTTAGGATATAAAGAACATATGTCTGTTCTACTAGTTGACTTGACAAGTTAGGTTATTTACTGTGCACTTACTGGCTGCCTTTCAGCACTGCTTCTCCTCAAACTGTGTTTGATAATTAGAACTTTATGGCAGGGCAAGCACTTGCCATTTGGATCGGTCTTTTGGACTCAAGATTGTCTGCTTTGATTTTTGATCCTACAGTTCAGCATTTATTCTATTTCTGGTTTACTGAGACTGATTTTTTTTTTTTTAATTTACTTAGATAAGATAATTTCATATAAATAAGGTATTTGTAAGCCACAAGTTCTAGTTGCTCATTTGCTCAAGGGGGCCAAAAGGAAGCTGTGGGAACCACTGGATGGAAAAATCATATTTTCTGTGCGACCTTTCAGAGTCATTCTACAAAAGTGTTAGGAAGCTGGGGATGTCTCACAGTGACATCAGTCCATTGTGGGGATACAATTAGGCCAAGGGAGACTTACCTTGGGAATCATCTTTCTAGCAGAAGGGTACAGTAGTCTTGACAAGTGGGTTTCTTCCCTTCACCCGTAAGGATTGCAAAAGGCATCACCTACATTTTTCAACCTCTTTGTGTCACTGGGCAGCGCCTCAGCTCCTCAATTTGTACCTCCTTAGGGTAGCCCCCTAAGGAGGAGAAATAAGGAGGGCACAGGGAACTCCCAGCCAATTCTAGTCTTTTCTGCTCTGCAACATGAACAATTAATTACAGCAATGGACACATAGCATAAACAAGGTGGAACCAAACAAGCTACCTACCTGAGTGCAACCAGCACTAACATTAATGCCTCTCTCAAAGGTTTTGCTATAGAACTAATGGATAACTCTTCCTACTTGTTTAAACAGAAGAACAGTAAGCATCTTCATTTTTTCTTGGTTGTTCACAGACAAACATCTGGAGACACTCATATATATCTGAGGCAGGGCTGGCCATTAAGACCATTCTACTTCAAAAATAGAAACATGATGGCAGATAAAGGCCAAATGGCACATCCAGTCTGCCCATCCACAGCATTCACTACTTCCTCCTCTCCCAAAGAGATCCCATGAGCCTGTCCCATGCTTTTTTGAATTCAAAGTCTGTCTCCACCACCTCGACCAGGAGACTATACCACACATTTATCACTCTTTCTGTAAAAAAGAGTTTCTTTAGATTACTTCTAAGCTTTTCACCTCTTACCTTCATCCTATGCCCTCTCATTCCGAAGCTTCCTTTCAAATGAGAGACTTGCCTTATGCACATTTATGCCACGTAGGTATTTAAACATTTCTATCTATCTCCCCTCTCCCTTCTAGTGCAGAGAGTACAGAAGTCTTGATAAGTGGGACGTATCAAAGCAATCCCCTGAACCTAGGGTGGGGCAGATGAGCCTGCTGTGAGCACTGAGGACCCCAAAGCAGTGCCCATTTGTGCCACCACTTCCACTCTGTAATACTTTGTAAAAATATGGAGGGTGGACAACATAGCTGCTCTACCAGTCTCCTTGGGCAGAACTTCTCGGAATTCTGCCCACAAAGAAACCACATCTCTGATGTAATGCGCTCTCAAAGAAATTGGTGGCTGTGTAACACAGCCAATGTATGCAAATGAAATAGCTACGCGAATCCATCTGAAAATGGACATCTTCGAGTCAGGCTTTTCCCGTCTGCTAAAGTTGGTTAACACAAAAAGCTGATCTGGAGATGAAAATCATCCATCACCTTGAGATAATGGAGAACTCCTCTCCTCGCATCTAGTAACACCAAGACTTTGTCCTTTTTCTTATTAGCTCTGACACAATAGTGCACCTAACGTATTGACTTGTGATTAAAGTCTGAAGAGTGACCGATTCCTTTGATCTTGTTGTATTTCTTGTTCTTTTCACAATAAAAAAGATTTGAACATAAAGTCTGAAGAGTGACACTAAGCCACCACAAAATGTACCAGAGGTTTATTAGTAAGCTTTCAAGACCATTCTTGCTTTGTTTGCATGGTACTAAAGAATGAAAGTGAGCCAGAACACTAACTACACACACATGCAATGCTAATGCATGAAAGAAAGGATTTCTAAGAACATTACAGTAGTAGGAGAGCCCAAAATCATTTCTGAATTAAATACATTTTCTTAAAAGGACATACTAGAAATTTATTACAATGTATGAAAATGCATAAGAACATAATAAAAACCGTACTGAGTCAGGCCAAAGGTCCACTGAACCCCAGTATCGTGTTTCTGATGGTGGCCAATTTGAGGCACAAATACCAATAGATTCCACAATGTTTATCTATTTCTCACAGCTAAATTTCCAGAATAAGCAACAGTTTTCCTAAGTCTACCTAGTCGATTCCGAACGTGATTTATCTGGCCAGAAACAGTTCCTAGCCAGTTAAACCGCCTGTTCAAGGCTAACCGCATATATGGCACTTAACCAGGTAGTGCTGAACTGAAAACTGGCAATTTAGGGGCGTTCCGAGGGCAACGTCAGCACTTGGCCAGTTATGTGCCAATATTCAGCATTTAAGCAGGTAAGCACATAAATAGGGCCCTATAAAAGTCAGTCCTATCTTTATGTGGCATACCATAACTGGTTACGTGCCAACTATTACACTTAACCAAATATTTGTTAGCCAGCTCCACAACCCAGAAATTCAATGCCATTGTCTGGATACAGCCCAGCATTGAATTTAATACTAATACTACTATTTATCATGTCTATAGCACTGAAAGGCGTATGCAGTGTTGTACATTTAACATGTAATATACATAAGAACCTAAGAATTGCCGCTGATGAGTCATACCAGTGGTCCATCGTGCCCAGCAATCCGCTCGCACGGCGGCCCTTAGGTCAAAGACCAGTGCCCTATTTGAGTCTAGCCTTACCTGCGTACATTCTGGTTCAGCAGGAACTTAACCTTTTCTTGAATTCCTGGAGGGTGCTTTACCCTATAACAGCCTCTGGAAGAATGTTCCCGACTTCTACCACTCTCTGGGTGAAGAAGAACTTCCTTACGTTTGTACGGAATCTATCCCCTTTTAAATTTAGAGAGTGCCCTCTTGTTCTCTCCACCTTGGAGAGGGTGAACAATCTTTCTTTCTCTACTAAGTCAATTCCCTTCAATATCTTGAATGTTTCGATCATGTCCCCTCTCAGTCTCCACTTTTCAAGGAAGAAGAGGCCCAGTTTCTCTAGCCTCTCATTGTACGGCAACTCTTCCAGTCCCTTAACCATTTTTGTCGCTCTTCTCTGGACCCTTTTGAGTAGTACAATGTCCTTTTTGGACAAACAGGACATAAAGGGATTGGGTTTAACATTGGCAGTGGCCAGCAAAATGCTGATTGCTGCCATCATGCATTATGATAAGTATACATCTCTAGGGGCTCCCATTACTAAGCTGCAGTAAAAAGTGGACTTAGAAAACTCTTATATGGGTCTTGGATCATTACCAAGCACTAAGGCCATTTTTACCATGGCTGTAAATTGGCCTGTTGTCAATTTTTTATATTAATGGCCATGTGTTAATGTTGCCATTGCTGTTTAAAAAAGTTACCACGTGTGTACTTACCGTTACATGTTTTGTAGGTGGTAAGGGCTCCCTGAGCTAAACAGCACCTGGTATAGTAGATGTGCTAACAGATTAATGCAGGATTTCATATCCTCTAAATGCCCCCTCAAAAAAAAAAAAATTTTTTTTTAGCACGGTTAGTGCACACACAGGATGCCTCAGTGAAAACCATGGTACTCCATTTTTAGCACATTAAGCATGTGTTAGTACCCAACACAGCTTAACCAAATTATCTATGTTTTGTCCTAGTTTAAAAATATCTCATGTTATGGCTTAATGCACATTCACCCCTTAATATTTGTTAAAGGGCACAAGTTATATTATCATAATGCTGGGTATTCAATGTTACCATAGTATTGAGATGCAAAGCATGCATAACACCTCATTTTCATGTAAATTCTATAATGAGACTATATTCTATAATGAACAAGGCAAGCTGTATTATAGCTTGGGCTATTCTAATATCCCAGGAAAGTCAAGGCCCGATGCTCCCAGACCACATCTTCAAGGGGCCAATGCTTGGCTAGAGAAACTGACCCTCCCCTTCACTCCCTCATGACAGCACAGCAGCCACACAGCCACACCCAAAAAGAACCCCTGAATCTCAATGCTTCCACAACCTGCTGCCGGAGCTTCACAAGATTACTGCTGGAAGTTGCTGTAGCCATTTTTATTGCCTAGAGGAGTAAATAGACAGGAGTAAGTGGGAATCAATCCTGCCCCAAGGCGCCGTTAGACTGCTAGGAAAGCACAGTAGGCCTGGGGGTCCTTCCGCTTGGTCCGGGAGGGAGATTAGTCAAGGGAGAGACATGCCTGTTTGGGGGGTGGAAGAAGGAGGGGGAGTGCTGACAGGTTTGGGGGGCTCACTGATGGCGGGGAGAAATCTACTGGTGTGGGGGGGTGGCGGCGGCGGCGGCACACTGACGGCAGGAGAACTCTGATTTGTTCGAGAAGGGGTGCTGAGAGTGGCAGCAGAGGAGAGATACTACTAGGATTGAGGGTGGTAGGAATGGGACATCAGGGGGTAGGGAGTATAGTTTAATATAAACAGAGGGTAGTCTGGAGAGTGGCATCAGAGGAGAGATACTACTGGGATTGAGGGTGGTAGGAATGGGACATCAGGGGGTAGGGAGGGTAGTCTAGTATAAACAGAGACCCCCATTTTGGGCCATTGACTCAAAAGTCTCAGTTTATATTTGTGTATATACAGTACTTCTCTGGAACAGGTGTAATTTGTATACTACTGGGGACAGTTTTGGGCATCTAGGTTGCCCTTATAAAATAAGAATATAATAGTCATCTTTTTTAATTTGTCATATATAATGTATCCTTTTATAAAATTATTCCAAAAGAGTGGAAATGGCAAAAGGTGTAATAATAACCACCAATGATCTCCCACAGTAGAAAACTCTAAATATATTAGAAGGTGAAGTAAACATTAACATGTGATTGGAGATCATTGGTGGATAGTCTCAGTCAGACTTAGTTGTAAAGGGTAATAATAACCACATCATCTTGATCTGCCAGAAATAGAAGTATCTTTGTGGCCCTCAACTTAAGCAGTACTTGTGCTGGTACCGCAAGAATGCTCCTTCACAATTCAGTTAGGGAGAATGGAATTTATCTTGCAAGGGTGACAACACTGTGCTTGCTGAAGACATTCATTGCCACATATTAAAACAAAAGCCTCTTTGTGCATAATCTATACAAAATTTTTTCAAGAACAATTTGCCAGAGTTAAAGATTATCCCAATTGCACTGTCAAGGTCAATGAAAATACTAAGCCCAGGATTCACATAAGTAGTTTAAATCATTTACTCTCATTGGATATGAAAATAGATGTTCATACCATTTGTTGTTGTTTTACTATGCAGTTTTGTGAGTATTGCTGTGAATTCCAAGGCTTAATACATTTTAAAGAGCTATTCTAGAAGATTTTATAGTAATCATAAAGCAAAATATTGGAACAAAATCTCTAAAATAAAGATGTGCTTACCACACTATTACAAAATTTGAAAGCAGAGCCATACAGTAGAGCGTACCTTGAGTAGTCGAGTTATTTCTCAACAAGGCATGTACTACAGTTTGCAAAAATTATAATCCAGTAAAGAAGCCAAACTAAGTTCCAATAAGTTGGAAAGAGATATGCATTGTATAACATATAAACTCAGGATATATATTAAACTTCACATCAATACTTCATCTTAGGTTTTAGGAATACAATTCTCCCTCCGTATTCGCTGTGATAGGGGATTAACAGACCTGCGAATTCAGAAAAACCACCACAAATAACTTTTTCATATGTTATTCACTGTTTTCTATTAAAAACCATCGTGGATATGGTGAAACCGCGAATAACACCGTGGGAGACCTGGCCTGCTCCTGAAGGAGAGGCAAAACATGGCAAGAAAGTGCCGGGATTCAGCGATTTTTCTCTGTAAACGTTTGGAATCAGCGATTTCTCTATGCAAGCTGATGTAATTTGGGAGGGAGGAGGCGACAAGCTAAAAACCGCGAGTGCTGAAAACGCAAATATGGAGGGAGAAGTGTATTTATATTTCTCCAAATTTTCTTCAAAGTATAGCTTACAGAAAACACTTTATAATATTTAATGCATATCCCAATCTGAACGCAAATTTCTCCTCCCCCCCCCACACATACACTTTTAAAGGGAAAACACCATATTAATTTTCTATCCAATTGGGCAACCAGCCATTGATAACGGGGGTTCTCGCTGTAAACAATCTACCTAACAAGAAAAAATAGTATGCATAGTGAAGCAGACAACTATTAAGCTCTAACAAGTTACAACTCACAAATACAAACTCTGTGGTTTCCATTTTTAACAGTGAATAAAAACAAACACTGATGTTATTGACCAAGCTGTGTAAGTCTTAGTCATCTGAGTATTTCAGATGCTTCATAAGGAAATTTTAACATCACATTATGACTGTTGAAATTTAAAGATCATTGTGCATGTTAAGCAATAAACAAATGCCATGATACATGCATAACTTGGCACAGAACTTAGCCAAATGGATTAATTTACTTTTCCAAACATGTTCAAGGAGCAATTCAGAAACATTTTTGTTTTATTGTCCATGAAATCTGAACTGAAACTTAGCTTGTCTGACTATTTTTTCTTGGTGGCAGCTAAAATAGAAAATCTGAATTCTGTAATACAACTTTAAAGATTAGATTTTATTGATGTCAAAATATGGTTTATGATTTATTAATCTTAATATACCGTCCTTAGTGCAAGACAGAAGAAGTTTACAATATAATGACAGGGTTTTAATTACTTCACGCAGTGCAAAGCCATTCTTACCTTTTCTGTTTTTTCATTCTTAATTTCACGGTTTGAAACTTCATCGGGAGGTACAGTTAAGCGTAATCTGCATATTTTACCCTAGAAACAAATATGCACAAGAAATTAATAAACAATTTTAAGCCTAATAGGTAATTTTATAATTTTCTATATGTAAAACAAGTTTTATGCATAAAAAGGATCATTAAAAAAGTTGCAGACACTTATATACCCGTTATTGAGTGAACGCATGGAGTCCCAATATACATGCATCCTTTGCTTTTAGATGCTTATTTTATAAGAGGTACCTCTGTAGTCTTTATAAATTAACCATCAAAATGATCAAATCAAATTTTTAAAGAAATGTTTTTTAAAAAGGAAATAAAATATCAACAAATGCTCCAATTAAACATAGTAAATATAAGTATATGAGCAAGCATCATAAAGGGAACACTGCTTTTAGAACTATGTGCTTGTCAACACCCTTTAATTTGTCATCACACTGGTAATAACACTGAGCATATAGCAAAAAGTATCAGAGCATCAGGTATGTAACAGACAAATGCATGAGCCAAAGGTATGTGACAGACAAAGGTGAAATAAGGATTAGAAAATTGCACTAAATGTTTATCTGAAAATTAAAGTAAGGATCTTAAGAACATAAGAGTTGCCAGGGACACACCTGGCAGCCTGAGAGAGCTGGAGCAAGGGCAGCTGTTGGTGATTAGGAGCTGTTGCAATCTTCTTCCTGCAAGCTCTCCAGAGCATAAGCCAATCAAGGACTCCCTTAGGCTCCCTCTGTATCCCTAAGGCTACTCCCCCTTGTATCCGGGATACAGAGGGTGCCTAAGGGTGTCCCTGATTGGCTCAGACATCTAAGACCCCTCCCAAGGGGAGAGGCTTGAGGCATCTGAGCCAATCAGGGCCTTAGGCCTCTCCACAGTGCATCAGATGATGCACTGGGAAGGGGCCTAAGGCCCGCATTACAGACAGCGGCCAGTAGAGAAGCAGGAGGGGCTGACTGAGCACCCTTCCTGTTCCCAACTTAAAGGTACCGGGGAGGGGTCTTAGACGTCTGAGCCAATCAGGGACTCCCTTAGGTTCCCTCTGTATTCCAGATAGGAGGAGGCTTAGGGATACAGACTAAGGGAGTCCTTGATTGGCTCAGATGCCTAAGACCCCTCCCAAGGGGAGAGGCTTGAGGCATCTGAGCCAATAAGGGCCTTGGACCCACAGTGCATCAAATGATGAACTGGGAAGGGGTCAAAGGCCCACATTCCAGACAGTGGCCGGCAAAGAAGCAGGAGGGACTGACTGAGAACCCCTCCTTTTCCCAACTTAAAGGTACCGGGGAGGAGGGGGGGCTGATGCCTCCAGTGACAGGAGGGTGTGGGCATCCCTCCTGCCATATTTCGGTTCAGTGGGGGAGCGGAGCATCCTTGGTAGGAGGGAGTTGGCATCCTTCCTGCCATTTTTTCTTGGTTCAGGGGGGAGAGCGGGAACATCTGGTGGCAGGAGGGAGTGGCATCCCTCCTGCCATTTTTTTGTGGGGGTTGGGGGCGGTGGGTGGGTGTCTTTAAAAAAAACCCAAAGCCCTAACAACAGTGACAGGAAGCTGCACGCATTTGTCAATCGCTCACTAAGCAACTGAATCAATCGTGTTTGCGTGCAAATCATTTGCATGCAAACTTGATAGTGCATCAATCGCTATTGGGAGAATCGGCAAACAGCGACTGAGTTGCTATTTTTGTGCATGTAGCCCTAAGAACAGTGCTGGGTTTTGGGCACATATTAGTTTACACTGAAAAAGTCCATATGGTGCAAGAAGATCACAACTGTATCAGAAAGTGTGTGGGGGAGGGCAGGGTAGGAGAACCAGCTAGAGAGGTGGAATTGAGGAAGAAACTTGTTGTGTTGTGTGTGTGAAGCAGGGAGGAAAGGAACAGAGCCATAGACAGGAGAAAGACATCAGAGAGAGGCCACACTATTAGCTGTCTGGTAGTACAGCTGTTCTAAAGTCTAGAGGAACTGCCATGATGCATCTGCTCCCCCTGACATTATTCACCTCTTCTGATTCTCCCTAACAACACATACTCAGACCTCCAGTGATCTTTCTCCTCTCCTCCAAGACTTATCTGGGAGTCTCCATGGTTGGTCTAATAGCATGTGGCTGGAGAGTTCTCTTCCTCTCCTGCCTAGGACTATACCTAAATCCAAAATGGCTCCAATTACCTGTAATGGTTTTCTTGCAGTACTGTATTACTATTAGGGGGCATTTTTCCATATAAGGAGCTGCTAGATATTGGCACAATTTTAGATCCCAGTGCAGTCCCAGACAGGTGCAGGGGGTCTCTCTGTGTATCACAATGCGAATGAACTGGCAAATGTCACCCCCTAAAGCAACTACGGTGAAACTTTGGCCTAAGTCGGTGGGAATTACTGTGCATTATCAGCACTGGCACTTGATTAAGTCAGTGATTTTTATTTTGTGGGGTTTTCACTATCAATATATGCATTGCACAAAGTCTGACTAAGTATATATGGGGAGGTTTTTTATGCCAGTGACATTAATTCCTATCACTATAACAAGAATGAAGGTTGGGTTCTGAACCTTTTTCCTCTCTTTTGTCTTTCACATTCTCTGGCTTGCTGGGTTTTGCTTGATCATAATCTGTTAAATCTGTGTTAAACCTTTGATTGCCAGCTATACCTAGTGAAAGTGAGTGGTAGTTATGCAGTATAATTAGTGAATTAGAGCTTTTACAGTAATAAAACACTGAGGATTGATAGATTTGCAATCATCTTTTGCAATTTATGTTGGTAAATTTGTTTCTGGTTTAACGATGATGGAGGATGCTCTAAACGAATTGCAATAACATCTAAAAACATTCATATCCTTACATATCAAAAGTTAAAGTAATCAAATTCATATATTTAAAGGCAGAACTAGAGCTGTACTGAATAGCATATTTTTCTATTTGTCTGAATATGAATAAGGGCATAAAGTTTTAACATAATAAAAGAAGCAACGTGAAATCGGAGATCAAGTATTTAATTCAGTAGGATTTAGCACAGTAAATCCCTGGATTATTTACAACAGGGGGTCAGCCTTGTCGGCCATGCTGTTTAATTTGTATCTTGGCCCATTGTGTAGTCTATTAGATACTCTTAACATGTCATATAAAGTTTACGCTGATGACATATAATTCTTTATTCCTGTTGATGATTCGATGACAATAGCGGTCAAGTTTCTGAATGAAACCATGATGTGTATAAAGGGGTGGTTGGATGAGAACAGGTTAAGATTGAATGTTGGCAAAACAGCTTTAATGTTCCTCTCTAGGGACCCTCAGCAGAACTTGGCATCTTCAGTTATGTTGCTGGACTTTGTCATCTGAAATGTGTTATTTGGGAGTGATTCTCAATTCTCAGTTGTCGTTCAGACAGCATGGGGCAAATTCTATAAACGGTGTCCTGGTTGTAGGCGGTGGTAGGCTTCCTATTGCTGTCTAGTCAGCTAATCAGGACGCACGGTTTTTTTTAAATAAAAAGACAAGCCCCGAGGAGGGTTGCCTACATTGTCGGTGTTTTTGTGAGCCTAGGGAGGCATGTAGGGCTGCTTAAGCTCACCTAAGGCTAGGCGTGGGCATGGTTTTGCCCAGATGTGGCCTTAGGTGAGCTTAGGTGGCGCTATGCATCAGATGCGTGGTACCACCGGGATACTATACCTGAAAAGGTAAGTTCCTACTACTGAAATTCTCTTTTATTATTATAAAAATTAAAACACCTTTTGAACATCAGCATTTATTATATGTTTTACAAGTCTCTTGCAAACAAGGTTTTTTGGTCATTTGCAGTTAGTGGCCCAAGGCCCAAAACCTATGTCATTACATTTTATTAAAATTGGAGATGTGCTGCTAGGAATGTTTATTGAACTTGAAATGAATCACCAACAACTAAATGTCCATTTCGATGGGCCATTTACAAGAATATGGGAAAGCAGTGGATGTCTTAACCTCAGTTAGCATGGCAAACCCAACAAGCTTAGCTGCACCATGCAATTTCACATCTTTAGTTCACTTGCATATTATAAAATAAGATGCCAAAGATGCCCTTTTTTACTACTGCATGTATATGCCTGGGAATAATGCATGTATTTGAGACCTAACTTATGGCCAAAGCAAGGCTGGGTCAAATACTGCAGTTACTTAACTTAACAGGTGCTATCCAGGGACAGCAGGCAGCTATTCTCAACATATAAGTGATGTCATCCACGGAGCCCCGATACGGACAGCTTCACAAGCTGATTTGCTTGCAGAACTTAGAAAGTTCATGGGTGCACGTCTCCTCAGTTCAGATAGCAAGCAGAGAAGCCAACCCGGGTGTTAGGTAAGTTGTGAGATTAGCTTCCTGCTGTCGCTGGATAACACCTGTTACGGTAAGTAACTGTGCTTTATCCCAGGACAAGCAGGCAGCCTATTCTCAACATATGAGTGACCTCCAAGCTAACCAGAATGGGATAGTGGGAGAGTTGGCAATTCAGGAGAATACATTTTGTAACACTGCCTGGCCGAAATGGCCATCTCGTCTGGAAAAAGCATCCAGACAATAATGAGAGGTGAATGTATGAACCGAGGACCAAGTGGCAGCTTTGCAGATTTCCTCAATAGGAGTAGATCTGTGACTCAACTCTGTAGATGCAGTCTAGCCTGGGCATAGCAGAAAGAGATGCAAGCCACTAACCAGTTGAAGATGGTGCGCTTGGAAATCGGATGTCCCAACTTGTTTGGATCGAAGGAAACAAAAAGTTGAGGAGAAGATCTATGTGGTTGAGTGCGTTGCAAGTAGAAAGCCAAAGCACGCTTACAGTCCAGAGTATGAAGAGCTGTTTCTCCAGGATGAGAATGAGGCTTTGGAAAAAAAACACTGGAAGTACAATTGATTGGTTGAGATGAAATTCTGAAACCACTTTAGGTAAGAATTTAGGATGAGGTATGGAGGACCACCTTGTCATGATGAAATATTGTGAAAGGTGGGTCCGCTACTAAAGCTTGTAGCTCACTGACCCTACGAGCAGACGTAAGAACAATGAGAAAAACCACTTTCCAAGAAAGGTTCAAGGGGAGATCCTGGAAACCACAAATCAGTGACTCTGACCTCGTTACCAGGAAATATGGTAGAGGCGCTGATAAAGGATCACCTTGATGGACACAATCTGATGAGGACCAGCCAGCACGGCTTCAGCAAGGGAAGATCTTGCTTGATGAACTTGCTGCACTTCTTCGAGGGAGTAAACAGGCAGATAGACAAGGGCGAGCCAGTCGACATTGTATATCTGGCTTTTCAGAAGGCGTTTGACAAGGTTCCACATGAAAGACTACTTCAGAAAACTGCACTGAGGTGGACTCAAATGGATGTGGATTTGAGGCCTGATTGAGATAAATAGACCAGGTAATCCAAAACTAAAGACAAGGCTCCTTGTAAGGAATGGTGTACCAAGCAGAAAATCTAGTCCATTTCTGATTGTAGCATCGTCTAGTGGTAGGCTTCCTAGAAGCCTCTAAAATGTCCTGTACTGATTGAGAAAACTGTAGAGTGGCAGCTAGGTTGAGAGGTACCAAGCTGTCAGGTGTAGAGACTACAGTTTGGGATGAAGCAGAGAGGGAAATACTGGTAGAAGTAGAGGCTCCCTGGTGCTGAGCTGAAGTAGAAGGGAGTACTAGGGTTGTCTGGGCGACCAAGGAGCTATCAGAATAATAGTGGCATGTTCCTGTTTGACAAGAGTCTTGAGAATCAGAGGAAATGGAGCGAATGCATAGAGAAACTGATTCGTCCATTCCAGAAGGAAAGCATCTGCCTCGAGGCGATGAGGAGAGTACATCCTAGAGCAGAACTGAGGCAGTTTGTTGTTGTGGGGAGACACAAAGAGATCTATCTAAGGAGTTCCCCACTGAGAAAAAATGTGATGAAGAGACGAAGAATTGAGTGTCCATTTGTGAGGTTGCAGAACACGACTCAATTTGTCCGCCAGACAGTTTTTCTCTCCTTGAAAGTAGACTGCTTTCAGGAAGGTGTTGTGATGGATTGCCCAGTTCCACACCTTTTGAGCTTCCTGACAAAGAGGGAGATATCCTGTTCCTCCCTGCTTGTTGACATAGTACATGGCTACTTGGTTGTCTGTCCGAATGAGGATTACCTGGTCGTGAAGAAGATGCTGAAAAGCTTTGAGAGCATTGAAGATCACTCCGAGTTCCAACAGACTGATGTGACACTGACGATCCATGCTGGACCAATGGTCTTGAGTATGGAGACCGTCGAGATGAGCCCCCCCCCAAGCATAGGTCGAGAAATCTGTCATGAGGACTTTCTGATGAGGGGGTGTTTGAAACAGTAAACCTCTAGAGAGATTGGAAGAGAGCATCCACCAGTGGAGAGACTGTCTCAACGAAGGAGTTACTGTAATATGTTGAGAGAATGGATCGCAAGCCTGCGCCAACTGAGATGCCAGGGTCCACTGAGGAATTCTGAGGTGAAGTCTGGCAAAAGGAGTCACGTGAACTGTCGAGGGCATGTGACCTAAGAGAACTATCATGTGTCTTGCTGAAATTGTA
The DNA here is from genome assembly GCF_902459505.1 of Geotrypetes seraphini. Classification (NCBI taxonomy): domain Eukaryota; kingdom Metazoa; phylum Chordata; class Amphibia; order Gymnophiona; family Dermophiidae; genus Geotrypetes; species Geotrypetes seraphini. The sequence goes on from NC_047097.1 coordinate 47,571,157, forward strand.
GCCAAGGACGACATTGTTGAGGAAGCAATGCTCTGAGTCGGATAGTGTCCAGGACAGCGCCGATGAACTGTAAAGTCTGAGAGGGCTGCAGCTGGGATTTGGGAAAGTTGATTTCGAACCCCAAACTTTGTAGGAACCACATAGTGCATAGGGTCGCTACAATAATCCCTTGAGATGTTGAATCTTTGATGAGTCAGTCGTCCAGGTACGGGAACACCTGGAGCTCATGGTTCCGCAGAGCTGCTGCTATTACAACTAGGCACTTGGTGAACTCTCTTGGAGATGAAGCCAGGCCAAAAAGTAGCACTCTGTACTGAAAATGCAGATTTCCCACCCAAAATCTGAGGAACTGTCAAGTGGCTGGATGAATGGGAATGTGAGTGTAAGTCTCTTTGACATCTAGGGAACATAATCAATCGTTTTGATCTAGAAGGGGGTATAATGATGCCAGAGACAGCATCCAAAATTTCTCCCTGACAAGAAATTTGTTGAGGGCTCTGAAATCCAAAATGGGTCGCAGATCGCTCATCTTCTTTGGAACTAGGAAGTAACGAGAGTAAAACCCCCTGCTCTGCTGTTCCATGGGAACATCCTCGATGGTACGGAGATGGAGCAGAGCTTGAGCTTCCTGAAGAAGGGCGATCTGGGATGGATTGGAACGATACTCTCTTGGAGGCAGATCTGGAGGAACCTGAATGAAATGAAGAGAGTATCCTTCCCTGATGATGGACAGCACTCAGAGGTCTGATGTAATAATCTCCCAGCATTGGTAAAAATGATGGAGACGACCTCCAATGGGAAGGGGAGAGAACAGAGGCAGAACGATGGAGGTTATGCTCTGTACTAGACGGTCAAAAAGGTTAAGAGGCCTTAGGAGCAGCAGGAGTCGGAGGTTTCTGCTGCTTCTGTTGCAGTGATTGTTTCTTAGGAGGCGCTCAGATATAAGGAGCTGCCCTCTGTGGGAAACGCCACTAGTAAGATGGTAGAGACCTGAAGCCCTTAGAGGTGGAAGGCTTAGGACGAATGATGGAAGCAAATGATTTCTCATGTTCAGACAACTTCTTAGTGGCCTCCTCGATGGAGTCATCAAACAAGTCATTGCCTTGACAAGGAATGTTGGCAAGGCGATCCTGTAGATTAGGGTCCATGTCAGCAATGCGAAGCCAGGCAAGCCAGCGTATGGCCAGTAATTTTTGGATAAGCAAAGATTGGAATTCCTAGTTATCCTCATTGGGCTGTATAACACATAATGAGATAAAATGTAAGTTGGAGCAAATCCCCAAACCAGCTTAAAACATATGCAAGAAAATTTGAATAGTACTCGTCCTCCACCGGAAGCCAATGTAGCAGTCGGTCTTTTTTTTCAACCCAAATATCAATCGGACAACCATATTCTGTACTATTCTCAATTGTCTCAGGATTTTCTTTGGAGCTCCCAAATAAACAATACTGCAGTAATCTAGTATGGATAAGACTAGTGCCTGCACTAATAGTCTAAAGCAGTGCCTCCTAACCCTGTCCTGGAGGACCACCAGGCCAATCGGGTTTTCAAGCTAGCCCTAATAAATATGCATGAGAGAGATTTGCATATAATGGAAGTGACAGGCATGCAAATCTGCTCCATGCATATTCATTAGGGCTATCCTGAAAACCCGATTGGCCTGGAGGTCCACCAGGACAGGGTTGGGAATCACTGGTCTCAAGGATAGAGGATCATAGTATTTTTTAATGGTCTTTAGTTTCCATAGTGCAAAAAGGCACTTTTTTACCACTAAAATCATATGACTCCCAATATTTTTATAGATTTTGAGATCGGGTAGTCATGACCATTTAAACAAAGCGATAGTCTGGTTATTTTGTCTTTTAGGCTGGCCAGAAAAAAATTTAGGGCTCCTTTTACAAAGGTGCATTAGGGCCTTAACGTGCAGAATAGCGTGCGCTAAAATGCCACATGCGCTAGCTGCTACTGCCGCCTCTGGAGCAGGTGGTAGTTTTTCGGGTATAGCGCGCGCTAATCCGGTGCGTGTGTTAAAAACGTTAGCGCACCTTTGTAAAAGTAGCCCTTAGTCTTTTCTGTATTGAATTTCAATTTAAAATTGATTGTTCTATCTCGGTCATGATATTAGAAATTTGTTTTAAAATATCATTAGTTAGATCATTTAAAGGAATTAAATTAGAAATATCGTCAGCATATATATATATAAAAGTTTAGATTTAAATTTTGCAATAAATGTCCTAAAGACGAAACAAAAATATTAAATAGCGTAAGTGATAACGGGGAACCCTGAGGTACCCCGGATGGATTACTCCAAAAATGAGAGTAATTACCATCACAAACCACTCGGTATGATCTTTTCGTCAAGAAACCCTGAAACCAATTCCACACTTTTCCTGAAAGTCCCATTGCATCCAAGCAGCTCAACATTATTTCATGGTCCACTAAATCAAAAGCACTACTAAGAAGTCTATTAATGGGTATTTTAAGAGACTCCACAGGAGGTCGAGATATACCCATTTCTGTAGTGTATTTGGAATCAGAGTACAAATTAATATTGAATTCCTTACTCATTTGACGTAGGAAAGAAGAGAAGGCTATCTGTTCCAAGGTAGGTTGACCATGAGAGGAGGTGACCTCGAAGCACCTCGAAGAGCAGAGAGCGAGGGCTAAGCTTCTCTAGAGTACTCACACCTGAGTCCTGAATATGTAGGTATAGACGACTCACTGGGAGGAGAATCTCTCGCAGAAGCAGATGGAGGTGGCGTACTTGACTTCGGAGTAGAAAGCCTCGAATAGCCTCAAGGTGTAGAGAGATGAGGCATGTCTCGAGAAGAGGATCTGTGCCTCGATGGATGCCTCAACTGATGTCTCAACTGATGTGGAGAACTTAGCCTCAAACCAGGCTGGTCTCGCTGAGAAAAAAGTCGAGGAGTCTTTGCCCTATGCCTCGGGATGGGCAATGCCTTATGCGAGGAACAAGGGCTGGAGATCGAGACACCACATGATATTGAACTCCTGGTGTTGAGGCATCTTGAGGCACTGACAAAGACTCGGCTCCTTGAATAGCATACTTATGCTCCAGACGAGACATTTGCAAAGAATCAAGTCCTTGCAAAACACGATCCAAAATGGCTGCCGCTATCTGATTGCTGGCAAGACGCTGGAGAGTGTCTCTCTTACCTGCCAGGAATATGCCGAAGAGAAGGGGTAGGAGCGTTGGTGGAGCCTCCCAGCACTCGGGCCCCATGGTTCTTACTGTTGTCGACATTTTCTGACGTCTTCAAAGCGAGTCGAGTCATTCGGGGAATCGCCTGTTGGGAGCGCCGGCTGAGAGGAGTGCTACGGCGGATACTCCCGGGCTGGACGTCACGCTGAGCCCCGACATCAGGACGCCTCCCCTACAGCCGTAGCCGCTGGGAGCTAGCTCTCCGAGGGAGGAGAGCATGTCCGAAGAGGCAGAGTTTTCTTTCCGAGAGGCCAGTGAATTGGAGGGCTCGCTACAGGGAACATCACAAGGGGAATTTATCCTTGTAAAAGAACCAGCGACCGGGACAACAGTGCTTAAGGGACAACAAGGCACAGGGGAGGTAAAGCACTCGGATGAACAAACTAATATTGCACAAGTACTTTCCTTTGCCCCTATTCGGCCCCCAGAGGTTACACTGGATTCGATATGGGATTTGGTTTCCAGTTTGGGTAATTCCCTCAATCCTCAGATAAAGAACTTGGAAAAAGAATTAGAATTCCACAGAGAAGAAATTAAAATTGTGAAACAAGACACTGTAGTAATAAAAACTGAGATTCAGGAAGAAAAGAAGGACTTAAAAATGTTCAAGAGTAGCCAAGATTTAATTGTGAAAGATAATGAGAAGAAAATTAGAAGTACTTGAAAATAACAGTCGGTTTAACAATTTGCGTTTGATTAATTTTCCAAAGGTCTTGTCAATTTCTCCAGCAGAAATGATAAAACGTTACTTTCTGGAAATCCTAAAAATTTCTGAGAATTCTTTGCCACCATTGTCAAGAGTGTATTATTTGCCTAATAAAAAAAAATCAGGATTCTCAAAAAAAAAGACGAGGATGGTAGACCACAGGAAAATTCTTTGGATGTTACTGCTTTATTGGAACAATCTGATAGAGAGGTGGCTAGTCCAGCCACTCTCTTACTGACTGTGGCTTTGGCTCCAGACAGAGATTGGATCCTTAAACTTTTCTTTAAAAATAGATCTAAAGACTTCCTTGGCTTCCATATTCAAGTTTTCCCTGATGTTTCGAGAGAAACTCAAAAATGAAGGAGGGAATTTTTATTATTAAAAGCAGGTGTGACCCAGATGGGGGGATTATTTTTTCTTAGATACCCTTGTAAGTGTGTAATCAGGTATAATTCCCTTAAATATATATTTTTTTGAACCATCTCATTTGACTGCCTTCCTCTCCATGAAGCGCCTTGAAAAAGGAGAAACATCAGTGTCTTAATAATTAATTTAAGCTCTCTTTCAGCACAGATGACATGATTTGGTTTAATTTGTTATTGTATTATATTTACTCCTAATTCCTCAATCTTGGATCCAATGTTGAGGACTAGTGTGCGATTAAGTTGGAATTCTGTTACCTCTTATGTAATTTTGGTTTATTGTCAAGTTTGAGAATAATCAATGATATGTTTTCTTGATTGCACTTTTCTGTACAAGATTGTATGCTTGTTAAATTTTGAAAAATTTATAAATAAATAATAATAATAAAAAAAAAAGAATCAAGTCCTTGCATACAGAGTGTGGAATCATCTTGAGGCACTCCTAAGGACTCAACTCCTTGTATAGAGTGAGGAGATTCAGCTCGAGGCTCAGTCAAGGACTCGACTCCAGGTGTTACTCCTGAGTGCTCAGGCTGGACTGCAGGAAGCAGAGTCGAGGCAGGAGTATGTTTGGCAAGGATATTGCCCAACTGACAATCCAAAATGGTCTGGATCAGAGCCTCCAAATGTGACTCCGAGACTGGAGGATCTGGTACTTTTGGTGCAGCAATAGTCTCCGAGGAAAAAGAGGAAGAACAACTCTTCAACTTGGAGACATGCTTCTTAGGCAGCTTGATAACCACTGCTGGCACCTGACCTGAGGGAGGCAGCGAGGCAAGCATCTCGTCAGGAGAAGACTTAGCAGATTTACTCAAGGACGAGGTCCCAAACGAGGCAGGCTTGATCAAAGGGCGAGGCCGAGGCAAAGGGATCCATACCACCAAAACGTTTCTCCACGTTAACTCGATGACACTTGCGGGCTTGAGGTTGAAGGGTAGCACAGCGAGTACACGACTCCAGACAATGGTCAGGTCCCAAACACTGAATACACCAGCTATGTGGGTCAGTGAGGGAGATCGCGCGCTGGCAACGGATGCACTTCTTGAAGCCTGTGACCCGTCTGGACATAGACAGAAAGATGGCCTCAACAAAATTGAAACCCACCGGCGAAGGCCACAAAGCAGTCCCCGCTGTCACAAAAGAAATATAATTAAAGTTTTTTTATTTATGTATTTTTTTAAGAAATACAAACGCGCAAAAACACAGCGACCCTGAAAAAATAACAAAACACGAGCCACAGTGAGAGAAGGCATGAAGTTTAGAACTGAATCTAGCGCAGAGCATCATAAACAAAACTTCTCAGCTCCGCGGAAAACTGAGAACTGAGACGCGCGCCCTTGTGTGGGCGGGAAGGCATTCGCGCATGCGCGGTGTGGCAGTTGTGAACTTTCTAAGTTCAGCAAATCAGCTTGCGAAGCTGTCCGCATCAGGGCTCCGTGGATGATATGTTGAGAATAGGCTGCCTGCTTGTCCTGGGATAAAAACCAGAATGGCTTTTGTAACAACAACAAAAAAGATGCTCTTTCAAGTGATATAAACAATAAAAAAAATTGGACTATGTACAGTTGAGATGTCTGCATCCAACAAAAGCCAAAAATTCTATAAAGCACTAATATTTATTTGTTTAATTATATTGTTTCCAATTGCAGCCTCTTAATGCAACTCCTATGTGCATATCATATGTCATGATTGCTGGTACAGTTATGACAAATCAAAATACAGGTCAGGAGCAATGAGAAGTCAAAGTAGGCATTAAATTTCTTTTATAACATTTTTTGCCTACTTTACTAGCTCATAAAAGGGAGGCATTCCAAACTTTGTACATGAAGTTAGTGCCAGGGGTTGTATTAATCCACAAAATTTCAATTCTCTTGGAGGCTTTGTTGGGCTGTAGTGGCGAGACAAAGTTGCCATGTTACGCAGAGCACAATACACCAATAGAGATCCAGCTGAAAGTTTTTACATGGTTTCATTTGAGGCTATAGGGAGCATCCTCACAAAATCTTATTCAATTTAGAGGAGGTCGAGTGGGGATGATTTTCAATACTGGATGACTTGACATGGAATGATCCCCATAGTTTATTGTGATCCACACAGTCAAATGCTTTGCTGTAGGTTGATGAAGCTATTTGATATTTTGCTCTTCTCCAATATCCATCTAATATTGGCAATAATGTCTCTTGTTCCTTGATCTTTTCTGAAACCAGCCTAAACTTTGGGTAGTTTTTACTCAATGTATTTTAGCCTCATTTTATGATTTTAAGCAATATTTTGCAGGCATAAGGAATTAATGCAATCATTCTGCAGTTTGTTACAGTCCTTGGTGTCACCTTTCTTCGGTATAGGTATTGAACAGTTATCTTCTCCAATTGGTTGGCCATGGGGGTTTTCCCTCCCAAATCTGTTGGCATAGTCAAGTGAGAGCCATGATAACACCTTCTAAGACTTTGATTAATTCAATTGGACTGCCATCAATACCAGGTAACATGGGTTTTTTTTTATAAATCTTTAATTGCTGCTATGACTTCTTCTTTTAAGATATCTGGTTCTTCTTCAGCGTTAGTTTCTACTCATAAAAACCCCTGGATAGAACAAGCACTAGTACTTATTTCAGGACCTTTGGAAGCCCTCTCCCCTGCACACTAAATGGTGCATTGAGACAATTGTCATTCCATAGCTAAAAGTGCAAGGATCAGGACACATACAGGTATTAAAATATTGGCAATTGTGCATTGCACTAGACAGCCTTAGTGATGTTATAAGACAGGCTCCTCAAACAGGTATGAAAGAGAGGTTTTATGTAAAATCTGTAATGAAAGGATTTTTTTTACCCTTCTTTGGGTTATTTATACTAAAGCTTTTCTCCAATTCTGTACTTGGAAAAATGCTTTCTATATCTTGTCTTCTACAAAAATATGATGCCCTATTTCACATTTTTATAGGATTGCTCTGGAAAAGGTGATATTGGACTGATTGTTGAGTCTAGTTAACCAAACCTCAGTGGAGAGGATGTAAGTCTCAATTCACCTAGCATGCCTAACTATTCTTTCACTGGCTCCAACTGAGGGAGATTCTTGTGAAGCAAAACATGTGCAAGTCTCCCTAAACCAGTGGTCTCAAACTCAAACCCTTTGCAGGGCCACATTTTGGATTTGCAGGTACTTGGAGGGCCGCAGAAAAAAATAGTTAATGTCTTATTAAAGAAATGACAATTTTGCATGAGGTAAAATTCTATAGTTTATAAATCTTTCCTTTTGGCTAAGTCTTAATAATAATATTGTAATTTATAGCTAAAGAGACACATGATCAAGAAACTGTTTTATTTTACTTTTGTGATTATGATAAACATACTGAGGGCCTCAAAATAGTACCTGGCGGGCCGCGAGTTTGAGACCACTGCCCTAAACACATCAGAAAATGGAGTCTTTAGCTATACCCTATTATATAAAGTGTTATAAACAGCATAGTTATATCATCAATATGACATTCCAAAGTGCAGGTTGTGCCACATGCCAGGCACCTTAAATCACACATGCTGCATTTTTACTCTATTTAATCCACACCTTTTAATTAATAAGTAGAAACTAGAATACCAACTTTATGACAGCCAATTTTAAAAAAAACAAAAACACAACACTTGTATTTCAGAGCTCCTGTTTGGCTTCTCTTTTACAAATGATTCAAAACATAGCAATTATGATGCTAACTGTAATTATTTTGAGCATATAAGCCTCAGAAAAACCATCACACATATTACCAAATATTTGGTGCAAAATTTTAATGTGGTTTTGTGTGCTATATAATAAACTATATAATAAAGGCTCCCTCTTAGGTATAAAGCTTATTGTAATCTTATATAGTATTCCAGTCTAAATTCAAGTGGGCCTGGTATAGACACTGGGATCTCTCAGAGAGAGAAAGAGGTAATGGTTACTGCGGATGAGCAGACTAGATGGGCCATTTGGCCTTTATCTGCCACCATGTTTCTATGTTTCAGTCACTGTGTTCAGTCACTGTATTGCTCTCAAATTCCTCATTAAAGCAAGCCCAAATCTCTATCACCCACAAATTGGATATTATCTGCAACAGAACCATGATTATGGAACTCTACCCACATATATGTGAACTTGACTTTGTTTTTCAGAAAGAAAGGGAAAGTGATTTGTTCTATGAAGTGTTTAGTGACTGATTCTTTTGTTATGTGGTAATGTTTATATGCTTGTATGTAGTTGTTATGTTGCCTTCGCTGAACAAATGTATTTTTTGGAAATCCAGGTTATAAGTCTATTTTAAACCACCACCACCCCTTTTATAAAGCTGTGTTAGGCTTTTTTTCACCAGCCACAGTGATAAAAGCTCCAATGCTCATACAATTCCTATGAGTATAGGAGCTTTTACCACCAAAGCAGCCTACAAAAGCCTAATATGGCTTCATAAAAAATGGGGAGGGGTGTTTAATGCCATATTTAAAAAATAATAAAATTAAATAAATTTGGAATCCTTTTATTAAGGTGTGCTAACAAACACATGCTAAATGCTGCACAGTCTATTGCAGGGATCTCAAAGTCCCTCCTTGAGGGCCGCAATCCAGACGGGTTTTCAGGAATCCCCCAATGAATATGCATTGAAAGCAGTGCATGCACATAGATCTCATGCATATTCATTGGGGAAATCCTGAAAACCCGACTGGATTGTGGCGCTCAAGGAGGGACTTTGAGACCCCTGGTCTATTGTATGCCAACATGCTGCACTAACAAATTAGTGTATGTTAAGTGCAATGCATCTTAGTAACACACACCTTTATGTTAATTTACTCATGGTGGAATTCTGCGCAGCGCAGAGCAGAATTCCCCATCCACACAGAATTCTGCACATGCTGTGCAGAATTCTGCACAAACCTTCAGTTTGGCCCCCATCCCCTCCCCCGTGCGGGTCTGGCTTCTCTCCCTCTCACTGATCCCCCCCCCCCCCCCCATGAGATCAGCCTCCCAAGAAAGCAGCAGTGACAGCAACCAGCTAGCAGAAGTAGGGCAGTGAACAGACTGCTTGTAGCCGGACCCTCCAGGGCCATATCACTTCCTGTTCAGTGCTGCCTCTGCCAGCCAGCTGCTACTGCTCTAAGAGGCTCGCAGATATATCTGATCTCACGGGAAGAGTAGGTTAGATGGAGAGAGACCAGACCCACATGGAGGTGGGAACAGTGATGGGGACATAGATGTTCGACCACAACTGAGGGGGGGGGAAGGAGGGAACTTGGATGCTAGGCCTGTGGTGGGGGGGAGAGGACAGGACATGGATCCTGGACTACAAGTGGGGGGAGAGAGAGACATGGATGCTAGAGCAGCAGGGTGAGGAGGAGAAGAGAGGGTCCATGGATGCTAGACCTGCAAGGGGAGAAGGAGAGGGAAGGGGACATGAATGTTGCACTGCGAGAGAAGGGGCCATGGATGCTAGGCCTGCAGGAAGAAGGAGGAGTGGGAAGGGGACATGGATGCTGAACCCATAAGTAGAGGGGGAAGGGGATGAGAAGGTAACCCATACCAGAAAAGGGGGTGAGAAGGAACATAAGAACATAAGAAGTTGCCTCCGCTGAGGCAGACCAGAGGTCCATCTCGCCCAGCGGTCCGCTCCCGCGGCGGCCCATCAGGCCCACTGCCTGAACAGTGGTCTCTGACTAATTTTACAAATTACCTCTAATCCTATCCCTCTAACCTTACCTCTACTCCTATCTGTACCCCTCAATCCCTTTGTCCTCCAGGTACCTGTCCAGACCCTCTCTGAAGCCCTGTAGCGTGCTTCTGGTTATCACATCCTCCGGTAGCGTGTTCCATGTATCCACCACCCTCTGGGTGAAAAAGAACTTCCTGGCGTTTGTTCTAAACCTTTCCCCTTTCAATTTCTCCGAGTGCCCCCTTGTACTTGTGGTTCCCCATAGTTTGAAAAATCTGTCCCTGTCCACTCTTTCTATGCCCTTCATGATCTTGAAGGTTTCTATCATGTCTCCTCTGAGTCGTCACTTTTCCAGCGAGAAAAGCCCCAGCTTTTTCAGTCTGTCAGTATATGAGAGGTTCCCCATACCCTTTATCAGCTTAGTTGCTCTTCTCTGGACTCTCTCAAGTATCGCCATGTCCTTCTTGAGATACGGCGACCAGTACTGGACGCACCAATGCACGATACAGTGGCAGGATGACTTCCTTCGTCCTGGTCGTGATACCTTTCTTAATGATACCCAACATTCTGTTCGCTTTCCTTGAGGCTGTGGCGCACTGCGCCAACGCCTTCAATGTTGTGTCTACCATCACTCCCAGGTCTCTTTCAAGGTTGCTCACCCCTAGCGGTGATCCCCCCATCTTGTAAGTGAACATCGGGTTCTTTTTCCCAACATGCATGACCTTGCATTTCCCTATGTTGAAGCTCATCTGCCACTTTTTGGCCCACTCTTCCAGCGTTGTCAGATCTTGACCATTGAGAGAGGGAAAAAAATGCCAAATCATAAGGACTAGGGTTTAGGGTGCAAGCAAGAGAGGTGGTGGGTGGGGGTGGTCATGGATACTGGACCAGAAAGTGGGTGTGGGAGGGATGTAAGAGAGAGTGACCAAGATCAGAAGGAAGAGAGAGTGACCAAGATTAGAAAGGGGATGGGAAGGGAGGAAGAGATTCTTAACTAGTGGAGAGAGGGAGAGAGAGAGATGCCAAACTATAGGGGCCAAGGAAGGGGATTCAGGGTGCAATTGAGAAAAGGGTGGGATTTAGAGGGAGACAGAACTGCAGTTGGCATGAGAGAGGGAACTGAGGAGGCTGGAACCTGAGAAAGGAAAAGGCAGGAAGGAATTTCAAGCCTCAAGATAGAATTCTACACAAAACACAAATAAACTTTGCAATATTTTGAAATATTGCGCGCAGAATTTTCAGAACTTTTGACAGGTATGAAGCAGCTTTGTATGCTTGTCACCTCTAATTTTATGCAAATCTGCCTCATGCATATTCATTAGGGATCTTGAAAACCTGACTGGCTAGGGGTCCCCCAGGACAGATTTAAGAACCACTGATCTATTGTATTGGGCAGATATACTAGTTATTGAATTTAGTAAAGAAAGGACTAATTAACTTACACTTCTTCCTCCGTATTCGCTGTGATAGGGGATTAACAGACCCGCGAATACAGGAAAACCGCAAATAACTTTTCCATATGTTATTCGCTGTTTTCTAGTAAAATCCATCGTGAATAGGGTGAAACCGTGAATAACATGGTGGCAAACCTGGCCTGTTCCTGAAGGAGAGGCAAAACATGGCAAAGACAGTGCTGGGAATCAGCGATTTTCTCTGTAAATGCTTGGAATCGCGATTTCTCTATGCAAGCTAACATATTTAGGAGGGAGGAGCCAGCAAGCTAAAAACTGTGAATAAAAGAAACCACGACTTACATTTCTAAATGCTATTTGTCTTGTTGAAAAAATAAAATAAAAAATGTCCTTGCTACTTTAACATTTTCCATCAAAATTCATAACCATACAAGGTTCATTGAGCAATCCTTTGTGAAAATAATACCTTCCCTCCCCTTCATTACCTGTCTCCCAGTAAGAGATTTATGCATGTTATTCAGATCATAGTAACATAGTAACATAGTAGATGACGGCAGATAAAGACCCGAATGGTCCATCCAGTCTGCCCAACCTGATTCAATTTAAATTTTTTTATTTTTTTTTTCTTCTTAGCTATTTCTGGGCGAGAATCCAAAGCTTTACCCGGTACTGTGCTTGAGTTCCAACTGCCAAAATCTCTGTTAAGACTTACTCCAGCCCATCTACACCCTCCCAGCCATTGAAGCCCTCCCCAGCCCATCCTCCACCAAACGGCCATATACAGACACAGACCGTGCAAGTCTGCCCAGTAACTGGCCTAGTTCAATATTTAATATTATTTTCTGATTCTAAATCTTCTGTGTTCATCCCACGCTTCTTTGATCTAGATATAGTATCATCAGCACTTTTTTAGATAAATCTTAGGGCATTCTTTTCCAGATCACAACACTAGGAGGGTTCTTAAATTAAAGTATCCACCACAATAAACAATAAATAAACTTTACAAACTTTTAGATCCTCAGTAACACCATATACATAGTCGAGTTACTGAGGATCTTAAAGTTTATAAAGGTTGTTTATTGTGGTGGATACTTTAATTCAAGTACCCTCCTAGTGTTGTGTTATTCAGATCTATGCATGTTAGTTATTCAGGTAAGAGGGATATTATGAGTTTAAATACTGTATATGATTTGATTTTAATATTTATGCACCACGGATCTGAACTGTCACAGTTTTAAGGCCAGAATAAAAAAGGTTACATTTTATGATTGCTACCATGTTGATTTCTTTTATTGAACCACGACTTCAGGAATTTTGAGTAAGACATTTTATCGAATGTAATAAGATAAAGTTCCTGCTCTGACGAATACAGTACATTTTATATTCTGTTCTTATGATCCATCGAAATCAAAGTGTCCAAAAACAAGACAGAAAGGACTCGCAAAGTCATAAGTGTTGAAAATCTGACTCCGAGAAAAGATTCGACATTTCCTATTTCATGTTGCATTAACTTAAGTAATTCAACGGGCACGAAAGCAAGTGTTGAATTCTTCCTGTTCGTACTGTATTGACACAGCAAATCGCTCTGCAGAGATGTGCTAAGACCAAGGGGGCGAGGGGATGAAGAAGAACGATCGGGGGGGGGGGGGGGATGCAGCAGCAAGGGAGAGAAACGAGAAGAGGGGCACCAGCACAGCCAACGTCTTGAAAGGACCTGGGAGATCAGTTTGCGCCACCGACCGTGGTTTGTGTGAGGTGTAGTCAATGTCATTATTGCACTGGTGTTCTATTTAGAATAACTTTATAGAATACTGGAAAAATGAAAAATTCCATGTACTTACTTTCTTGGGAGTTTCTTGCGTCTCCGAAGCAGTCAGAGCAAAAGTGGTAGCAGAGTTATATCTGTTCATTCTGTGCAACTATAACCCAATACGTAGCTAATTTGTTTTAACTATTATACACAGACGAAGGAAGACGGCTGAGCCTGCAGGATTCCAGCGCGAGCAACTTTTCCGTCGCTCTTCCTCGCGCTGCCCTCCACACCTGACAAGCAGAAGCACCAGCACTGGTCTCGCGAGAGGTCAGCCTACAACTACAACAGCGCTGCCAAAAGGGGCGGCTTTCCTTTCCTAAAGCTAAGGGATGAAAGATTTGTCACCTTTCCCCCTCCCTTTCTCTCCCCCCCTCCTCCTCCTCCTCCTCCTCCTGTATTCAGCTCCTTCGACTATCATGCAATGGGGATGAGACGACCGCGCACGCACTCTGACACGGAAACGAAAGCACCTGCACGCCAACCGCAGCTCTCGGTTCCGCAGTGACTGATACCGCGCATGCGCCCTGTGGGAAAACGCGGGACTTGACGGGTGTCTGAGCGCCTCCCAGTTGTTGAAACCTGCACTGGAGGTGCACTATAGGCGTTACTTTACTGCCTTTGTAGACAAACGGCACCAGTTTTCAGAGATGAGGGGGAAGGAAATAAAGAGGGATGGGAAAGAATCTGGGAATGGCTTTTCAAGAGCAGAGCAGGTTAATGATGGTTTCTCACTCTGCTGGGGTTAGCAGTGTCTGATTGATCCTAAGACTGGGGAATGACAACTTCTTGAAGGGGGGGGGGGTCTGTCCCTGTCCCTGTCCCTCTCTCCAGCAAACAGCTGAGCATAATCTGGGATGCTCCCTGAGGTAGTGATCCCAACAATTCGTAGGAAGACAATTGGTAGGCAGACAGTTCGTAGGGGGTGACAATTCATAGAATCTTCCTACCAAAGGTTACCGTATCTTTCTCCAGAAAACCTCAGACACATGACCCCGCAAAGTTCTGCCTCCAGTCTCACCCTGTTCCACCTCCAGCTTTGCCCCCACAAAGCCTGCTCCCTTCTTGAGGGCCTGAAGTATGCACGGATGTGTAGATGAGGCCAGAGCTCGTTGGCGCTTTGCAAAATCTGGGTGCTGGGTTTGGAAAGTCCATCTGGGAGCCCGGACAGTCCTGGACATCTGGTAACCCTATTCCTACCAATTGTCATTTACAATTGCCATCTACCAATTGCCTACGGGATCGATGCTGGTAAAAAATTGGTGCTGCACCCCTAGCAACCCAACTTGACAACATCCCCCTCCCCTGCTTCCCAATACCTGTACCGAACTACCTGATTGTTCAGTGGAGGTCTTTCTGGCTGGAGTGCTGCCCCTCCCCCACTCCCTAACAACTATACCAAACTACCTGGTGGTCCAGCGGGGGCCTGCAAGGGGCTTTCTGGCTGGAGCACAGCCTTTGGGAATCTTCCTGGCTGGAGCACTGTCCCTCCCCCACTCCCCAACACCTGTACCGAACTACCTGGTGGTCCAGTGAGGGATTTCCTGACTGGAGTGCAGCCCTCTTGCTCAACCTTTTGCAGTACTACAGGAAGTACTGTGAGCACTCGGAAAGGTCACAGCAGTCATTTTAGAAGGCAGCTGCAAGGAGAAAGGCACAAGAGGGCCATGCTCCTGCCATGAAGACCCCTCTGCAGACCCCCACTGGACAACCAGATGCTTTGTTAGGCCCAGGTGAGGCTTACCTATACATAGGGGAGTAGGTTACTGGGGGAGCATCTCGGCCTGATGAGCTGTGGCCATGGGCTGGGGGAAGGGGAGGGAGGGACGTTGGCATTGTGGTTGGGAGGGAGATTGGAGGGGTCTGGGAGGAAGGCACTGAGAGGTACCACAGACCGGGGGGAGGGAGGGAGAGGAAGGGACCTGTGCTTCTGGAATGAAAAAGGATAAGGAGTAGGCTTATTCATTAAGAACAGTGTGTGGTTGTGTATGCTGTAGCTTAGAGGGAACACTGGCACTAGGAACAGTTGACTCTTTTGTCAGCTGGGAGCAGAGGTAAGCATCAAGAATCTTAAAATCTTCAAGTTCTGAGTTACATACAAATACGACTTAAGAACAGCTTTAAAAACATAACTCGTTCTTAACCCAGGGACTGCCTATATTGTTAACAGAATTTTTTTTATATTTTTTTGCAGAGTTCCACCAATATTAATACCTTACCTTATGAACGCCAGAAGGAGGGTCTCTTTGGCACAATACAAATGTCAGTCTCCATTTCTGAATTACTGCTGATGTTTATTTCATCTTCAGCATATCCTAAGGAGTGAGGAATGTGCAAAACTAGCCCATTTGGAGATACTCTGCATACAATTATATTAATATTTTATCCATATAACTTTATGAACATTTTCAGCCACTCTATCCGTTTAAAGTTATGCCAGCATTTTCAGTTGATCATGTTTTTGAGACCAACTTAAATATTTTGTCCAGTCAGTAGTTGAATGTTTGGTGCTAAGTAGATAAAATTAACCCCCGCCTCTGAAACACCCCTACGTTTGCCTGAACTTATTTGGCCAAATTCTGTTTAGTGATGTATCTGACCATATAAGTGTGTGAGGAGTGAGAGGGGGATTTTCAATCCCAATATCTTACTTTATTGTGTGGTATTTCAGTGATTACTTTATGATGATTGAAAATTAATAAAATTCAGTAAAAATGGACCAGGTCCTACTTCTGGTTAACATTCACAGAAAAGCAAAAGACAAGGCGGATGGTCAGTTTATGTAACTAGCTGTGTGCTGAATGGGGAACTCAAACTAATGTTTGCTTTTGTTAAAACTGGAAGCTTTTTGATGAAAGTATTCATTTTATGTACAGTAATTTGTAGAAAGACACCACAGATATGCTACATGAAACAACAAAATTTTATTTAATGTATACTAATATTTAATTTGCTTTAATGAAAGAACCTTTAATCATTGTGTATAATAATGAATATGAAACCTCTAGGGAAAAAAGATTTGCATTTCATCAGATCTTGCTAATACAGGTGGATTTGCATGGTCGGCACTGATGTACTCATTTTTCCTTCTCAATGTGAATGCAAGGGCTATGGATGATCATTTTGGTGTGGAAACCTGACTTTTTTATCATTGTTTCTCACTATGGAAACAGTAAACAAAGGGTATACAACAGTAGTCTCAAACTCAAACCCTTTACAGGGCCACATTTTGGATTTGTAGGTAGGTAGGGCTGCAGAAAAAAAATAGTTAATGTCTTATTAATGAAATGACAATTTTGCATGAGGTAAAACTCTTTATAGTTTATAAATCTTTCCTTTTGGCTAAGTCTTAATAATAATTGTAATTTATAGCTAAAGAGACATATGATCAAGAAACTGTTTTATTTTACTTTTCTGATTATGTTAAACCTATCAAGGGCCTCAAAATAGTACCTGGCGGGCCGCATGTGGGCCCTGGGCCACGAGTTTGAGACCACTGGTATACAAGCAGTATCATGAAGAAGTAATCAGGTAAAACATTAGAGATTGGTGCATTTCTGTTACTAAAGAGTAATTTCCCCCAGACTACCTTAAAATCCACTGTTGTCATATGGTGTATGGATGTTTGGGGGTTGGGGAGCTTAGGAATTTGGGTGGGGGGAGGTAGTTCTCCACTGCTATTGGGGGGAGGTTGGTATTTGTTCTCTGGATGTTGGAGAGTATAAGAATACAGCTTGGGGTTGTATGATGGTGGGGGCGGATTAGAGATTTATGCACTGCAGCATTATACAGCTGATTGCGGGAAAATGGTTGGGGTGCAGGGGAAGATGTGCCTACTACATGGAAACATTTTTAATGACATCTAGCTGTTGCATCTCAATGTACCTGGTTCTACACCTCTAGTTTATGCATGGTATTATGGTTTTGAGGGGGGGGGGTTGTCATCAATAAAACAAGATTTGAATTGACTTAGTAGAGAAAAAAAGATTGTTCACCCTCTCCAAGGTGAAGAGAACGAGAGGGCACTCACTAAAGTTAGACGGGAAAAGATTCCATACAAACGTAAGGAACTTCTTCTTCACCCAGAGAGTGGTAGAAATCTGGAACATTCTTCCGGAGGCTGGTATAGGGGAAAGCACCCGTCAGGGATTCAAGACAAGGTTGGATAAGTTCCTACTGGAACAGAACATAAGCAAGTAAGGCTAGACTCAAATAGGGCACTGGTTTTTGACCTAAGGGCTGCCATGTGAGCGAACTGCTGGGCATGATGGACCACTGGTCTGACCCAGCAGCAGCTAATCTTATATTCTTATGTTGTCTAGTGGTGTAGTCATGGCAGAAGTCGGTCTTACCCTTATCAGATCTACTCTCAAAATAGCTGCCGTAACCTTTTGTGGCAGTCTAGTGACGGTCATGGCAGTCATTTTGAGGACAGAGCCAGCATGGGCAGGAACAACTGGGGATCCCTTCTGCCCTGACTTCACCCTTAGACCACCAAGGATTGTTCTGTACTAGTGGCATTTCAACCAGTACTAGTTTATTTATAAAAATGGTTTAATTTGCCTTCTTATAGAAGGATATAAAAACTTGTTTTAAACGTACACCTTTCTGTCAGTGCATTAATCACTCGCCACTCAGATATTGACAGGAATGGGGGCATTTGGGGTGAGCTGCAGATTATTGCCAGAATTTTAATGCAGCAGTAATTTTCATGCTCATTGAATACTGCATCCTGCAGGAAATATTTTTGTGGAAGCCATTCAGTCAGCAGCTCTAATGTGCAGCTTTCTGCATCAACCCCCAAGACAGGAGTAAATTAGTAATCCAGATAATTCTTTGTATAAGGACTTCAAATTAGAGAATGGCATGAGGACAAATTTTTTTCCCCGTCCCCAACTCATTTTTCCATCCCCGCAAGTTCTTTTCCTGCCCCATTCCTGTAAGCTCTGTCCTCATCTGCACAAGCTTTAAACACTTTCAAATTATAAGTGTTTGAGGCTTGTGTGGTTAAGGCAGAGCTTACAGGAATGGGTCAGGGGCAACAACAAAATTCATGGGGACGGGAAATTGGGTTCCTGCAGAGATGGGGCCAAATTCTCCCCCGTGTCATTCTCTACTTCAGATGTATACTTTTGGAAAGGCTAATGTTCTCTTTTTATAGAGTGCAAATGATAATTGGTGAATGTGTAATTGTTTTAGAACTCTGTAGAGGAATTTAACAGTAATGACTTGAATGTCTACAAGCAGGAATACCAAATACATTGCAAAGATGACCCAAACAAGAAAAAAATATCCTTGAAGTGAGTCATCAGAGGGGGGGGAGTGGATCCTCCCTTAAATGGTGAAGTCTTATATCTGTATAGTTTACAAAGTTCTAATGTCTATGTAGTATTACAGCTTCTAGTCATACTTTTATTGCTTGGATACTCACTGGTAGAACTTTGATCACATCAACAGCCTGTATTTGTATGGGGAAACTAAGGTTTACACTTCAGGCTTTTGTTTATGTAGAGCAGGGGTGTCCCATGTCGGTTCTCGAGGGCCGCAATCCAGTCGGGTTTTCAGGATTTCCCCAATGAATATGCATGAGATCTATTAGCATACAATGAAAGCAGTGCATGCAAATAGACCTCATGTATATTCATTGGGGAAATCCTGAAAATCCGACTGGACTGCGGCCCTCGAGGACCGACATTGGACACCCCTGATGTAGAGGGAAGAGAAGAAACTCTGGGAGTTGTTGAACTTCTGAGGTCAAAGATTTTCTTTTTTTTGGGGGGGGGGGGGTTACCCCAATCTATCAATTATTAAGGGGCATCAGGGGTCTAACCAATAAGATTCCATAGTGATGGCTTGTTGGAATTGAATCTGCCTATTCTGTAGTTAACCTGGTGCTGACAGTTCAGATAGGAAGAAGCTACAGATGCCTTATAAGTCAAAGTTAAGTTAAAAAAACATTATAGTTCTTTTTCATATTGGGGTATATCAGATCAAGATACAGAGCAGATCCCAATTCATTCTTTTTGGCCCGAAGCCAATAACATATTTCTTATTTCACCTTATTAAGGACTCCTTTTACAAGCCATGGTAATGATTCTCCTGAGACAAATGCACCAAAGGCCTTGGGAATTGAATGAGCTTCAGTGCATTTGCCGTGGGAGAATCTCTTCGACGGCTTTGTAAAAGAGGCCCTAAATGGCCCCATCACTGAACTTATAGAAGGATGTTGGTTGTTTAAATTAAAATTTAGTCAGTAGTAGAAGTGCTGTAGCCACAAGTGAGGAGGTGCTCAGAGACCTAGGCCCCTCACCTTTGGCTCAAGACTCTTTTGCTTTTATGGCCGGTGAGGATGCTGAGCCCCGCTGATCACATCACTGAGCCCTCCCCATTGTGACATCACTGATGAGTTTGGCTCTTAAGCATTGGTGGAATGAGGCATTATGACATCACAATCTCAGCTCTGGAATGTTGCTGCTATTTGAGTTTCTGCCAGGTACTTGGGACCTGGGTTGGCCACTGTTGGAAACAGGATACTGGGCTTGATGGACCTTTGGTCTGTCCCAGTATGGCAATTCTTATGGTCTTATGATTTGGTATGAGTTTCAGGTTGAGTAAATACTATATACAGTGGTCCCTTGGTTTTTGAGCATAATTTGTTCCAGAAGCATGCTTGTAATCCAAAGCACTCATATAATCAAAGCAAATGTGGGTGAATTGGACATGATGCTTTTATTACATTCAGCCACATATGTTGTGCGCACTTGAACTGCGGATACACGTATTACATTCAGCTGCGATCAATAATGCGACGTGCATATATTGTGCGTGTTTGATGTGCCACACGTATATGTGCTCGAACTTTAAGACAACGCTCGTTTATCAAATTAAAATTTAAGAAAATGCTTTGCTCGTCTTGCAAAACAGTCGTAAACCAGGTTACTCACTATCCAAGGTTTGACTGTATATAGTTTGGGGGTGTCTGTCATCATATCTGTTTTTGCAGCAACTAATCCATTCTGAATTTGCCTAGAGCAGGGGTGTCAAAGTCCCTCCTCGAGGGCCGCAATCCAGTCGGATATGCATGAGATTTATTTGCATGCACTGCTTTCATTGTATGCTGACTCATGCATAGTCATTGGGGAAATCCTGACAACCCGACTGGATTGCGGCCCTCGAGGAGGGACTTTGACACCCCTGGCCTAGAGTGCTGGCTCGGTGCCTTTCTCATTATGGTTCAATGTTTAATGAACCTCAGAAACTACATAAAGTGAAAAAGCAAATTAAAAAGATGAAAATTTCAAAGAAGGGTGACTAAAGCACAGTACTACTTATATAAGAAGCAATAAGAGCTAAAGCAAGGTATTGCCACTTAACTGAGATAAGGGGAGTGTGAATGTT
Source organism: Geotrypetes seraphini (assembly GCF_902459505.1). Lineage (NCBI taxonomy): Eukaryota > Metazoa > Chordata > Amphibia > Gymnophiona > Dermophiidae > Geotrypetes > Geotrypetes seraphini. Next base: position 47,591,799 of record NC_047097.1, read on the forward strand.
CCTGTCCTGTGTTTCTGCACTGACTCATCCTGATATTCAGTGTGCCATAGTGACTCGGTGAAGCATTATAGTAGACACAACACACTGAAAGCTGAATATGAAAACTCAGCAAAGTATTGCTAAGGAGACTTACTCATAATTTGCCAAAACAAATTGTTACTTGTTTGCATTCTGCATCTCCTAAATGTGTCCCTTGGTGTCACTGCTTTCCCTGATTAGCATCAATACCTCTTTCTTTGATTTCCCAGTTCTTAAAGAGATTTGAAGTGTTGGTATATTTTTGTCCACTAGGAGGAAACAGTAGCGCTGTTGCTGCTCCCCTTTTCACCCAGTTGTGTTTCTGACTGTAGCTCACAACTTCTCCAACAATCAAACAATCACATTGGTGTAATTTATCTGCCTGTGCTATTCCTGTAAACAATCATTCACTGAAGATGAGACACGAGACTCCATGGCCACCACCATTAATCTGACTCCTGCCTACTAAACTAACTCTAGAGGGTGTCAAGGATGTTAATGAGAGCATTTATCATACCTGACCACCCTATAGGTCTGATACTTTCATAACTTATAGATGCTACTGATCTTCCCCTTCGACAGAAAATGTTTTTAAATGGGATAGATTTGTGTGCACACTCTGCCCTCTACATAGCCCTAAACCTTTCCGAAAGCTTATGACACGGGCCATTAAGTTTAACAATGCAGGTGAGTGAAGTTTTTGATGTCTACTCACTAAAAAGGGAGGAAGGAAGGAAGGGCAGCATGGTAAAAAGGTCAGGTGACAGGTTATTGTAGCCAAAAAGACATTAAAAATTTGGAAAGGGGATCTGACTGAAGAAAACAGGAAATAGCATAAACAGCAAGCAGATGCACAGCATTGATAAGGCAGGCTAAGAGATTTTCAAAAGAATCTTGCTATGGAAACTAAAACTCTCATAACAAAGGGCTAGATTCACTAATGTGTCCGATCCGGGCAGGTCCGTTGGATTCTGCAACCAATAATATTCTAATGGAGGTGATCGGAAGAACGCCCCCATCCGCCGACACGGATTGCTAGTGTGCTTTCCCTGTAGATGGTCTGTACATGGGTTTGGTGTTCATTTTAGCTGAGGGGGGTGTGTGTGAAACTGGCTGTGTTTTGTTTTGGGGGTTTTTACTCCGGAGCCCATGATTTTAACCTGCGGGTTTAGAGCAGGTTAAAACCACGGGCTTGAGTTGAGTCAGAGATCGGGGCAGGAAATTGGCTAGAGAGTTGGGGCAGAGATCGGGCCAGGAGAGTCCCCTTTGCCAACACAAGACTTTTAAAAGCAATTATTGACTCTCCTGCTCTCTGCCGCCCTTCCCTGAAGTGCAGCCCCGCTTTAAAACTACAGGCTTGCACTGCGGGGAAGGGTGGCAGAGAGCAGGAGAGTCGGGACGGCAAGAGCAGGGCTCAGCTGGAAGGGGCATAGAGCAGAGCGGCAGAGATGGGCTGCAGAGCTGGGATTTCAGGCCCGAGGACATTCAGAAAGGACATTTGCGACTAGTCCCCAGCAGTCGTTTCCTGTGTTGATTGGTCAGCCCAGTTGGTTTCAAAAATGTCTTTAGTGAATCACGTCCCTACCTACTTTGCATGCTGTTCCCTTTCATTTGCATGCACGAATCGGAATCGAATCAGCACAGAGGTAAGTGAATCAGGCTGGAGTAAAATCGGGTTGCTTTCAGATACATTTAAAGAAAGAAGCCTGTGGACCATTAAAAAATCAAGGAGTAACATGTAAAGACTGTTACGTTTGGGCTTAATACACTAAGGCCCAGATTCACTAACCTGCCCAATCGGGCCCAATCCTGGCAGGTCCAACGAATTCAGGTAAGAAAAATATGCAGATGGGGGCGATCGGAGGAACGCCCCCATCTGCCTGCACAGATCTGTAGGTGGTCTGTGCATGCCCGTCAGAGCTGCAATTTTGGACCTCTGGGCCAGCTTTTTTATTTTTCTTTTGCCCATGGTTATAACCCACTAGAAGCCTGCGGGTTAAAACCACAGGCAAGCACTGCGGGGCAGGCAGATTGGGACAGCAGAAGGCAGATCTGGACAATAGGAGGCAGATCGGGACAGCAAGAGATTGGGGCTGGCAGGGCAGAGAGCAGGGCAGCAGAAGATAGGGCAGCTGGAAATGGCTTGAGCAATTGGTCCCCAGCAGTTGCTGCTTTTGTGATCGGCCAGCCCAGTCAATGTTCCTGAAAAATGGTGAATCACTGCCTTGCTAGATTTGCATGCCATTTCCCTAATTTGAATGCATGGATCGGATCGGGTGCAGCCAGAAGGTTAATGAATCGGGTCGGGGTCGTAAAGGGGTCGCAAACCAATCGGTACACAATTGGTGTGCTTAGTGAATCTAGCCCTATAACAGAATTTTAATGTGATTATGAGGTGTTATTTGCCAATTATCAGTGCCCATTAGGCCAATTAATTTGCACACAACTTTAGGCACCATACACAGAATTTGGGGGTAAGTGTTTAATGGTGTTTAGTAAAAGGGCCCCTAAATCAGTTCTCTGCTTTGGATTTTACTGAGGAAGATGTAAGAGATATACTGTACTTATGCCAGAAATTATTTTAAAGGTGATGATTCCTGGATGATGTAATAGGGGAACATTGGCAATCTAAAAGTGAATGGTACACATCCCAGAGTACTGACAAAAAAATGTATAATTTGTAAACTATTATTAAAATCATCTGTGATACCTGGGGATTGGAGTTTACCCAATGCAGTATTAATTTTAAAAAGAGCTCTAAGGGTGATCAGGGAAACTACAAACTGGTGATCCCGATATATAAAGAACAACATTACTGGCCATGTAAGTGGCCATAGTTTAATGGGATAGAATCAATATAGCGGTCAACAAAGGAATTCTTGCCTCACCAATCTGCTACATGTTTTTTGAAGATATGAATAAGAATGTAGACAGGTGAGCTGGTTAAAAATAGTTTATCTGAATTTTCAGATAGTGTTCATCAAAGTATCTCAGAGACTCGTGAAGCAACGTCCTATTCTGGACTGGAAACTGTTTAAAAGCTCTAATTGGCTAATATCACACACCATTAAAATATGAGGTGACTCAAGTGCATATTTAGAAATAAAATAATAAAAATTATCTCTCACTAATGACCATTTGCCTGGTGGACAATAGAATAAAATACAAGTTGTTTCCCACTAAGTAGAGTCTCGAAGGGTATAAGCCAATAATTCCAGAGATCCTGAACTAAAAGATTCCTCTAGCTGCACTACGAAGAATTCCTTATATAGCAGACCAGTCCCCTCTTCTTTCTTTTGCTGTCTGCATGTTGAGAGAAATTTCTATCCTAATGGCACAAATCATTCAATATAGGGTCCTAGTCTGATTTCAGCCAGGGTTGACATTCAATTAACCAATCTCTAATTAGATCTGCCTTATTCCTAACAGAGCAAGTATTTAATAGAAACTTTTCTTCAGTTATTCAACGTTTGATGTCTAAATTCTTTCTTGTGAGAATCTTTTCTATGATTACCTATATAACCTCAACAGAATTGGGTAAGTACAATGAGCAATCTATTAGGACAATATCCTGATAATTGGTATTTATATTGTATGGATAAGTAATTGATAGTATCAGTGAAAACAAACCCTATACCTCCAAACCAACAAACTCATTAAAATATACATCTTCATCTTGACCTATTATTTCTTAAAAAGTAAAAGATCCTGAAGTACCAAACAATAACCAAGGATTAAAAAGCCAGAATGAATAAGGATAAGGAGCATCTGCTTTAACCTTATTAATTACAAAAATTAGTGCATGAAATTGTGCACAAAGAGGTGCACAAAGGGGCCCAACTTGCCCCTTTGGCATACCCTATCAGTGTGATGCCTCAGGAACAGGTCTGCTTTTCAGCATCCCATTATAAAGAACAAGAAGAGTCTCTTTACTCATATGCAATACATATCTGTAACATTTCAATTAACTCTTCAGATAGATTGTGATATTCATCCCAACATAGGACTAGGGGGTATGTGATGAAGTTACTAAGAAGTAGATTTAAAACAGGAGAAGATATTTCTTCACTCAACATGTAATTAAACTTTGGAATTTGTTGCCAGGGAATGTGATGAAAGCAGTTAGCTTAGTAGGGTATAAAAACTGTTTGGATAATTTCCTAAAACAAAAGTCCATAATCCATTATTAAGATGGCTTCACAAAATCAACTGTTTATTCCTAGGATAAACAGCATAAAATCTGTTTTACTCCTTGGGATCTTGCCAGCTATTTGTGTCCCGGGTTGGCCACTGTTGGAAACAGGATACGGGCATGATGGACTATCAGTCTGGCCCAGTATGACAACTCTTGTGTTCTTATAACAATTTACCCTTGTGTCCCGGTTACTAACTGTCCTCCCCATTTTTATTCTCTACATTAATGCAAATCTTACCCATAGGCTGGAGTGCAACTGGACTACTGGCTTATGGAGGATCTGTACTACAGTGTCTAACCTGGTCTGTCTCTGCTATCTGACCCCAGAGCTCCACCTCTCCTGGTCTGCTGCTCTCCTATCTCTCAACCACCAGACCTCCCTCCCACCTGGCACTCATTTTGCTAAACTTTGCAATTCCTTCTAAGTTGTCCCTTATCCCTGCAGTTTCTACCAAACCACCAGACCATCTGTTGCCAGGTATCCTTCCCTCACAGTTTGGCAGGCCTTTCTTCTTTGGTAAGAGTTTCCATTGGCATGGGTAAGCATTGCTAGGCCCAAGGGTCAGTACCTCTAGCTCTTGCTATGCAATTCCAACTTACAAAGTACTTTGACTTCAGCTCAGCTTTCCGTCTCAGTCAGAAAAATGAAACAATAGTGCAAGATCTCACCTACAACTTTCCTCTGTTCTTTTGAACCCCTGAGTAGCTGTGAAGCTAGGAACTGGGGCAAACTCCTTACCTTTCTGATCATGGTGAAGAGTTTGCTTCCCCCCCCCTACTTCCCCACGAACACATTCCTGCCACCTCCTTATGTTATGTACATTCCATTACATACATTCTTACCCTTCAGTTTTGAATGATATCATTATCTATGTGTGTAGATAATAGTAGTATGTGGTTTCATTACAGCTATTTCCATCTCCTACCCCTATGCACCTTTTAGTGTGGTGCAGTTACTTAGTTACTCACTGGAATATCATATTACAGCTTTTATCTTCCGCTCTCCTCTGCTGGTATTTCTTTTTTTTTTACCCCCTCCTTTACGTTCCCCAAACAGTTTACTCCAGCAAACATAATTCTTTATCACTCCCAAAATCCCTAGCCAGTTCACTCATAATTCTATATTTTCATATCTTCTGATATCACATTAAGAAGTTGACCACTCATGAGACACTATTTACCATAACAACATATATGTATTCTGATCTAATATGGACTGGCAGTCTATTGTGAGAAAGGTTTGGGAATCCATGTCAAACTGTGTTCCAGAACAAGTAAAAGGCTCAGCATTCCAAATGTTCTTGGTTCTACAGTAGCTCTTCATTTTCCTGGTGAAGCTGCTGTCATGGCTTACCACTATGTAGAATTCTACTGATCAAGCATTGATTTGTCAACCACATCTAGCACTCCCCTAATCGCTGCATAATTTTTGCAACTATAAGAAGTGGATGTGATTCCAAAGTTTGAAAATCATGCTCCTAGCTATTTCCACGTAATTAAACCTGATGAAAAGCACTGGCCACCAAAATTCAAATTGGTGACCAACGAACTTTCCTGCCTCAACCAATCAGGTTTGAAGATCCACCATATATAATAAAAAGACAAGCTGCAAACCTCACAGCATACCCTGAAGAAAGACACAGTATGATGGTTAAAACATCGGGTCTACCTGACCAGATGCAGTGAGATCCGGAAAATTGCAAGCATTATGCCAGCCGCGGAAGCCTAAGAAAACATAACTCAGTCTCACGGGGAGGGCATTTTTTTTCATTCTATGGGAAAAAGAGACCAACTGATTTTCCCACCAAAATTCAAATTGGTGGCCAACAGACTTTCTTGCCTCAACCACCTCAAGCCGCAACCAATCAGGTTTGAGGACCCACTATATATAAAGACAAACTGCAGATCTCACTGCATAACCTGAAAAAAGTCACAGCATGATGGCTGAAATGTCAGTTCTACTTGACCAGATGCGACAAGACCTGGAAACAAGCAAGAACTGGCCATGTTTGTTGGAGAATATAGCAATCAGTTGGACTTCCCTAAACCTTCTTGCAAACATAAGAATTACTATACTGGGTCAGATTAAAGGTCCCTTATTCCCAGCATCCTGTTTCCAACAGTGGTCAATTCAGGATCCCTAAAAGTAGCAAGTTTCCATGCTGCTTACCTCAGAGATAAGCAGTGGCTTTCTCCAAGTCTACCTTAACAACAGCTCATGGACTTCTCCTCTAGAAACGTGTCCAAATCTTTTCTAAACCTAGATATTTTAAATGATTTTACGACATCCTTTGACAATAAATTACACGGCTTAACTATGCATTAGTGAAAAAATATTGTCTTCACAAGACTGATGCTAGGGCTTGCAGCGCCCAGTTTGAGGACATCACTCGTGTCTGTAGAACTCTCTAAGGCACAAGAAAGATTTGAGGTAGGGACTATGGGGGGAGGTGGTGGGGGTTTAAACTAGGGCTTGATTCCTCTTTAAGGAGAGGGATATGGACTGGAACTGGGACTGGGACTGGGAGAAGGAACCCAGAAACCCAATGCTGTTACTGAGCAGTTAACCCAGCACTGGCTAATATTCAGAGCAGTACCTGGTTAGCTCTGCAGTTAAAGTTAGGGCATCCATTTTGCTGTCCTAATTTTAGCCACTTACTTAACCAGTTAGTGGTCTGAATATCGCCTCCCATTCTCCACCTATAGACTTCCACAGCACTAACCAGACAGCGCAAGGGTGACTAGTGCTGATATTCACTGACATTGTTAAGTGCCACTGAATATCAGTGCTTAGATAGCCACAAAAGATTTAACTGGACAGGAGGCTCTCCTGTCCTGTTAAATCACTTTGAACATAAGAACATATGAATTGCCGCTGCTGGGTCAGACCAGTGGTCCATCGTGCCCAGCAGTCCGCTCCTGCGGCGACCCTTAGGTCAAAGACCAGTGCCCTGACTGAGTCTAGCCCTACCTGCGTACGTTCTAGTTCAGCAGGAACTTGTCTAACTTTGTCTTGACTCCCTGGAGGGTGTTTTCCCCTATAACAGCCTACAGAAGAGCGTTCCAGAATTCTACCACTCTATGGGTGAAGAAGAACTTCCTTACGTTCATACGGAATCTATCCCCTTTTAACTTTAGAGAGTGCCCTCTCATTCTCCCTACCTTGCAGAGGGTGAACAACCTGACTTTATCTACTAAGCCTATTCTCTTCATTATCTTGAATGTTTTGACCATGTCTCCTCTTTTCAAGGGAGAAGAGGCCCAGTTTCTCTAATCTTTCGCTGTATGGCAACTCCTCCAACCCCTTAACCATTTGACTATCAGGCAGTCTTTTTACAGCTGAAGATCCACTCTATGTTGAGATTTCAAGGGGACATGGTTCAGCTGGGACTAAAATCTATCTGTATTTCGCATTACATCCTTATTATCCCTGCTCAACAGCACATGTAGATTTTTTTCTAATAGTACTTGTTTTGGTCAGAGATTTACAAGAGGGATTAAGGGAGTCGTCCTTAATCCCATGTAGTTTATAGCCACTTCAGAAACTACATTGCATTAAAACTGTGGCCTCTGTACTTAATTGGTGACACATACGAGTATGTAGGGTTGTAACAGCTACACGTGGAAGTTACAGGAAGCTGCCGAGTTTCTGTTTTCTTTTGGTCAACATTTATATTTGTAAAACGACTGCTTCTGCTACACATGCTGGCAAACACCCATGCACTCCTCCAGGTATTTTTAGAAAAGACTCTAGGCATTTTCCAGTCTCTACATTCCGTGCACTCAGTTTAAGATGGGGGAAGGGGGGTTTCGGGGGGGGGGGGGTTCAGTTCAAAAGATTTTTATTGGAATTTTCTTGTGAAAACAACATAAACTAAATGAAATCTACAGTGAACTTCTGTCAATAGACAGAATAAACATACATACAAATCAATAATGAACTATGCAATAAAGTCAGAACAAGCAAAACGTCCAGAAAAGTACAAGGTTGTGTAAGATATACGGAGTAAAAGAGGGGAAAAAAGAAAAAGGAGTCTAAATAGCAGACCACTCCTGTCTCTTGCCTCTTTTGGCTGTGACCTTCCTTTTTATTTTTTCCTCTCTCTTTTACTCCGGATATCTTATAGGTTTTTTTTTCTTTACAAATTCTTAATTATGGCATACCACTTTTTTTTTTTTTTTTTCCTGCATTCTCACTTCCCTCTTCTCCAGTAAGGATTCTGTGCTCATCTCAGCAACATTATTTGTTACACTTTCTTACTTTCAAATTCATTCCCATTTGGCACCCTCTCTCTGAAACTCCCTGCCTCTTCACTTACATTTAGAAAAGCCACTTCTAAGGTTTAAAGCCTTGCTTAAAGCGTACTTATTTCTTAAAGCTATTCCCTAATTTTAACTCTTTTTCATTTAATATAATCTTTGGTTACAGAGGTGTTAGTGTCTTGCCTATCTTCTGCTAACTGGTTAATGGTCAGGGCTAGTTGCTAATTGTCAGCAACACTTAACATAAGAATAGCCATTCTGGGTCAGTCCCAGAGGCATGGCAAGGGTAGGAGGTGCCTAGGGCAGTGGGGCCCCCTCGTGCTCTCTCTCCACCCCCTACTCCTTCCATGCCCCCCGCTCATATTCACACTCTCCCTTCCCCTGTACCTCTTTAGATTTTCACCAGCCAGTATAGATTTTCCCTCTGATGTCACTTCCTGGCCCTGCAATCAGGAAGTGATTTCAGAGAGGAGCCAGGCTTGTGTGGTACAGGAGAAGGGAGGGTGCGAGTGGGGCAAAAAAGTGCTGGTGCCCCCACTAAAACAGCACCCAGGGTGGTCTACTATCCCACCTCCCCCCCTTACTACACCACTGGGCAGACCAATGGTCCATCTAGCCCAGTATCCTGTTTCACAGTGGCCAATCCAGGTCACAAGTACCTGGTAAAAACTGGCTAAGTGCCACTAAAATTTGCAGTTAGTGCCTAACTCCCAAAGTCAGCTATGTTGGGGGCCCATTCTTTATAATAGTGTTGGGTAACGAAGACGGGAAACTGGCAGGGTTGATGGTCAGTCTAGAGGAGGTATGTAGGCAGATTGATAGGCTTAAGAGCAATAAATCCCCGAGACTGGATGGCATCCATCCGAGGGTCATCAAGGAACTGAAAGGGACTGCTTCAACTAATAGCCAATCTGTCAATCAAATCAGGAAAGATTCCGGAAGACTTGAAGGTGGCGAATGTTACGCTGATTTTCAAGAAAGGTTCGAGGGGAGATCCGGGAAACTACAGACCAGTGAGTCTGACCTCAGTACCGGGAAAGATGGTAGAGGCACTGATAAAGGACTGCATCATTGATCACCTTGACGGACACGGACTGAGGTCCAGTCAACATGGTTTTAGCAAAGGCAGATCATGTTTGACGAACTTGCTGCACTTCTTTGAGGGAGTAAACAGGCAGATAGACAGGGCGACCCGGTCGACATTGTATATCTGGATTTTTAGAAGGTGTTTGACAAGGTTCCTCATGAACAACTACTTCGGAAAATTGCAAGCCTTGGAATCGAGGGTGAAATACTCACGTGGATTAAAAACTGGCTGGAGCATAGGAAACAGAGAGTGGGGGTAAATAGACAATACTCAGACTGCTGCAGGGCTCGGTGCTTGGACCCATGCTCTTCAACATCTTTATAAACGATCTGGACATTGGCACGACAAGTGAGGTGATTAAATTTGTGGACGATACGAAGTTATTCAGAGTAATGAAGATACATGGGGATTGCGAAGATCTGCAACGTGATTTAATCAAGCTCGAGAAATGGGCATCAACATGGCAAATGAGGTTCAACATGGATAAGTGATGCATGTCGGTAACAAAAATCTCATGCACGAATGTAGGATGTCTAGGGCGGTACTTGTAGAGACCTCTCAGGAAAGAGACTTGGGAGTTCTGATTGAGAAGTCGATGAAGCCCTTCGCGCAATGTGTGGTGGTGGTGGTGAAAAGGGTGAACAGAATTCTAGGAATGATAAAGAAGGGGATCACGAACAGATTGGAGAAGGTTATCATGCCACTGTATCGGGCCATGGTGCGCCCACACCTGGAGTACTGTGTCAGCACATGAAGAAGGACACAGTATTACTCGAAAGAGTCCAGAGAAGAGCGACTAAAATGGTTAAAGGTCTGGAGGAGTTGCCTTACAGTGAGAGATTGGAGAAACTGGGCCTCTTCTCCCTTGAAAAGAAGAGACTGAGAGGGGACATGATCAAAACATTCAAGATACTGAAGGGAATTGACTTAGTAGATAAAGACAAATTGTTCACCCTCTCCAAGGTAGGGAGACCAAGAGGGCACTCTCTAAAGCTGAATGGGGATAGATTCCGTACAAACATAAGGAAGTTCTTCTTCACCCAGAAAGTGGTAGACAACTGGAATGCTCTTCCGGAGTCTGTTATAGGGGAAAACACCCTCCAGAGATTCAAGACAAAGTTGGACAAGTTCCTGCTAAACTGGAACATATGCAGGTGAGGCTGGACTCATTTAGAGCACTGGTCTTTGACCTAAGGGCTGCCACGTGAGCGGACTTCTGGGCAAGATGGACCACTGGTCTGACCCAGCAGCGGCAATTCTTATGTTCTTATGGTCTGTAGTTTCTTGGATCACCTCTAGATGCCTTTTTAAAAACCTGTTATATTGAGAAAACTCCAAGTACAGTAGACAATTTTCATGATAGTAGATCTGCAATTTCTTTTTGAGTTTTTCAGGACTGTGGGAACAGCTGCCTTTTTGTTTTCACAGAGTACATGAAATGAAACTGGTCAACTTCCACAAACATTAGTACATGCTAATGAGCCTCTGTCCTAATGGAACCAAAACATAAACTCTGTTTAAATGTATTTTAAGCTTTTAGTTGTTGTTTAATATTTTTCATGACAAAAATAGAATAAAATATGTTTAGATGTATTTTAATTTTTTTTTTTATTTCAAACACCGTATCATTTGTCACTGATGTTAAAATTGCCATGTTAGAAATGTATTTGAAAAGAACTGTGGCAGGAATACTGCACAGCAGATCTCACTTTCAAAACTACATAACATTGGCACTTACATACACTTCTGTTCACATGCATAGTAAATAATAATCTGACCATTTAATTTAATTTAGGCAATCTTAGTCACAGCTTTATTATTTAATAATCTGCTTAAAATTATTAACTGTACTGCAACTTTAATTATTCTCCAAGCCAACTTTCTCCATTGATTTATCATTACTAGTCAATGATGTCCTACATTCATTTTCAACAAACCTCGATTGTAATGAAATTCAGTTCTGGTGAGACCCACGGTGTCATCAAAGTCTCACCCCCACTTATAACGGTTTCTCACATAAGCAGATCACACTTTTCAACTACCAAACTTTTTACTTGATTTAGCTTTCAGTGAAGGTTAACTGGACAACTCCCTTTTTAATCAAAATTTCCTGCAGCTGTGACAAAACACCCTCACCCAACACACCCAAACCAAGAATCCACCCAAACCGGTCACCAACAACCTCCAGTGTAGGCAGCCTTCCTCAGGTTGTTTTTTTAAGAAATGTGCAGCGATTGTGTATAGTTCAAAATGTCGCGGTCAGACTGATCTTTGGGCTGAAGAAGTTTGATCATGTGATGCCTTTTTCGTGACTGCCGGTAGAGGCTCGGATGCTTTTGCTACAAGGTTTTGTTTGGACTTGCTCCTAAATACTTAACTGATCTCTTTTCTTTTACTACCAATAAACATAAGAGATGTTTACATTTGAGCTTTAACTTTCTGCCTGTCAAAGGCTGTAAACTTAAAAAAATTACCAACATTTACTGTCCTATCAGACAGCTTTATGGGGCAAGGATTTAGATCAATTGATTGTGACTTCTAGTATTTACTTAGAATTTAGGGGGCATCTAAAGACATATTTGTTTGTTAAGTACCTGGATAACTAATTCTGTTTATTCAATTGTACATCTTATCTTTTGTAAATAGCATAGAGCTTCACGGTCCTGCAGTATATAAGCTGATTGTTATGTTATGGTTAGACAGCAGTAGGATGCCTACCGCCAATCTGGACGCCATTTATAGAATATGCCCCTAAGTGTAAGACAGATGGACAATGACTGGTCTACACTTTGAGTTGTGGGGCTGTGTTTGTAAAATTGAAACCCTGGTCTTCTGCTATATTACAGTAAATATCAGCAAACTTGGCAATAGTAGAATGTTAGTATAATTTTGAGCTTGCTTCCCTTTTTAAAAAAAATAAAAAATAAAAAATTAGTTTTGCGATATGGACATGTTTATGTCATCACTTACACATGTCATCAAGAAAAAAGGGGGGTTATAACGGATAATTTATACAACATCTGATTTAGTAAATTCATTTACTACACCTCAATGTCTGACTACTTTTTTATAAATACTTTATTATCACTGAAACCATTTTTTGTCATATACAAAACAACCATTCTATCAGTGTGTTAACCTATTGTGTAAATTAAGAGGTTGAAGTATCATCAAGAATGCATAGTTCTCAGTAAAGAGACCTCTTATAACTTAGATGTTATTTCAAGTCTTCATTCTGAATGCATATGATGTAATCATTTACTTCAGACCTCCTTCCTACCTTAAAAAATGTTTATTTAATAAGATTTGATTAAAATTAAAAAACTAATGAACTAAGAGTGCAAAACCTATCCCTATCTAATGTTTAAATTAATCAATAAATATGTGTTGTTAATTTAATTTGCTTTGTAATGTCCTATCATTCACTCCTTCAATTATATTTTTATATTTTTAGAGAACAGCAGCACTTATCTTAATGGCTTCCTAGCCAGGACCAACGTTGGTGGGTTTATGAACTACCCGACGCTCAAACTATTCAAGAGCGTTTCAGCTATTAACTAGCCTTCATTGGGGGTGAATATTGCTGCTGTGCCACTGAAAAAAACAAAACAAATAAAAAATAAAGAAAAATAGAAAATGAAAAGATATTGTACATAGAAATATGTGTGAAAGCTTTCCTACGATAAAAAACTCCAAATTGCAATTTAAGCTAACAACTAAAACCAACTTGCTCAATTTTGTAAAAGTTGCTACCTTTTATTTCAAGCACCCTTGATTGGAGGAATAACTACGATTCAGCATTCTCAGAATAACACACAGAACATAAACCAATGCTAAAAACTTATTCAAAGTGCCTCCCTCTTCATTCAATGTGGTCCCTACTTCTATGACATCCAGTTTAAGTATATACAACTACCGTTTATGTTAAAGATCTCGAGGACCGGAATTGGGCAGCCCGGGCCTAAACCATCTCCAGAACACCCCTCCTTTGTCTCCATTTAAAGCCCTGCATCCAACTATATACAGTATAAGTCATGCCTTTTCTACAATTTCTACCTTCATGTTTATGCCATTTTGCTTGTAAAAGTGCATTATTTATACATACAAGGGGTGCCTAGCAGGGGGAGTGGAACAGCTTTTAACTTGGAGACGCTAAACAAGCTACCTAGCTGCTGGGGCCATGTTTAAAAAACACATTGGTTGGGCTGTGGCCCACCCTGTCTACTTATGGTAATAGTTGTGAAATTCATTAAAAAAAAAAAAGGATTTGTCATGATCAGTAATTAAACAATATTTGAATTTAGTTTTCCTCTTATACCGGTAGATTGTGTTAACATCAAATAGCTAACCAACACAAATACAGTAATTTAGAATCTGTGAAGTTTTCTAGAACAATTTCTTATTAAGAACTGGCTACAATAAACAAATTAAGACATTACAGTCAGAGATAATAGTCTATTCTAACCACTTGATGGTGCTGTTCCTCTATGGTGAACTTTTATTGGCTGTCAGAAGGACGTAGTGGTTCTTTAACCCTTTTTAAAGAGCCAAACTGAATGTAACTGATACGATAATCTGGCTAAATTTTTGTTTTATACTAAGCGATGTTAGAATGTAACCTTCCCGATAATCATTACTGCCTATTATCCCAGCATATAGAAATTAGCATTAATGTTTAAAGAAGCAAAGGTTTATATACAAAGTATATGGTGCATATATATAAAGTATATTCAAGTACAAATCTCTAATGCACTTTTCAAGATGATAAGCCCCCAATTTAATTCTTAGGGGAAATGCACTGCTTCACAAATCCCTATTCATGTATTCTGTTTTATACTTTTAAAATGAAATATAATCTAGCAGTGAGGCCTTTCCAAAATCCAAAAGAAATTCAGAGTTACAGAAGGTAGGAATGATGTTTGAAGAAGAACCAATTGAACAGGGCAGCAAAGTTTTAGTGCTAAAATCTAGGACATCCCCAATTATGGGACAGGAAATGCGTGTATCAACCATAATAATAATGTGTTCCGCAGGACTATAATGTTCTTATTTCTTAAAGCAGCAGTATCTGCCAGCCCTGGAAGCCAGGGCTCCACCCAGAAAGGAGTTCTCAGAATACTGCAAAGTCCTGTTCAGGAGCCACAAGCATGTAGGCAAATATTCAATTGCTGGTGTTTGTGCAAAGTGGTAATGCCTTTTTAAATTCAGTGGCTACCCTTATTTCAAGCTGTCATCTCTCATGCATGGAGAATTAATGCCACATCTATTAAAATATATTGAAAGAACGGCTTGAAGTTTTTCACCTCCTTGGCTATTTTTCCCTCGTACTCTCTTTTAGCCCCTTTTACCGCCTTATGGCACCTGCATTGATGTTGTTTGTGCTTATTCCAGTTTTCATCCATTTTTGACCTTTTCCATTCCTTAAACAAAGGTTTTTTTGTCCTTCACCTCTACAGTGAGCCATGCCGGTTCTTTGTTCTTTTTTCTCTTGGATCTTTTGTTGATATGCGGTATATATAGATTTTGTGCCTCGGTGACTGTGTCCTTAAAAATGGAACAAGATTGCTCTAGTGTTTTTACAGTGCTTATCCTTTTCTCAATCTTCTTCCCCACCATGAGTCTCATTTGTTAGATTATTGTAATATTATATACTTGACAAGTACTAAGAAAAATTTGACTAGACTGGCCTTGGTCCAAAATACGGCTGTGAGAATAATTTATGGCCTGAGGAAGTACAATCATGGCACTCATTATTATCATGAGTTGCATTGGCGCCCAGTGGAGGCCCGGGTGATTTTCAAGTTGGGATGCTTATATTACAAAGTAGCTTTTGGTGTTGCTCCTTTATATCTTGTTGATAGATTTGTTATTATGACACATGAGAGGAGTAGAAAATCTCAAGCCCTATTTACGTTCCCTTCAGCAAAAGGCTGAAAAAGTAAGAAACACCATAGGCATTGTCTTTCTTATCAGGCTACTTCTTATGACAAGGATTTCAGTCTATTGCTGATTAGATTTATATCTTATAAACATTACAGAAAACTTTTAAAGACTTTTCTTTTCTCCAAATTTTTGGCTAACTAAATTTCTATGTATCACAATATCTCTGTATTTCCCATAGCATAATCTTTTGCCAACTGCATTGAACTAATGGTTATACAGTCTAGAAATCTGCTATTATGTTATGTTATGTCTAACTTGTACCCTGGACGTATTCTTAAATTTTCAATTATGGCAAAACGTCCATGCTATAACCCCACCCTAGTCCCGTACACATCATGCTTCTAACATACCCCCGTGAGATTTAGATGAACTGCAAATGAACAGCAAAGCTATCAGTCTAGAATATAGGTATCATTGTTGAAGATACATTGAAACCCTCAGCTCAATGTGCAGTAGCTGCTAAGAAAGCAAACAGAATGTTAGGCATTATCAGAAAATGAATGGAAAACCAAGATGAAAATGTTATAATGCCCTTGTATCGCTCTATGGTATGGACGCACCTCAAATACTGTGTGAAGTTCTGGTCCCTGTACCTCAAAATAATAGAATTAGAAAATATATCAAGAAGGGTGATGGAAATGATAAAAGGGATGGGATGACTTCCCTATGAAGAAAGGCTAAAGCGGCTAGGGCTCTTCAGCTTGGAGAAGAGACGGCTCAGGGGTGATATGATAAGAGGTCTATAAAATAATGAGTGGAGTGGAAAGAGTAGTTGTCAATCGCTTGTTCACTCTTTCCAAAAACACTAGGACTAGGGGGCATGCGATGAAGTTTCTAAGCAGTAGATTTAAAACAAACTGGAGAAAACTGTGGAATTAATTGCTGGAGAATATGGTGAAATCAGTTAACTTAGCAGGGTTTAAAAAAGGTTTGGATAATTTCCTAAAAGAGAAGTTCATAGGCCATTATTGAGATGGCTGGGGGAAATCCGCAGCTTATTCCTAGGATAAGCAGCATAAAATCTGTTTTATTACTTGAGATCTAGCTAGTGTCACCTTGCGTCACCAGGCCGTGCTGTGCCCAAGGGGAAATGGCTGAGAGAGTCCAGAGCACACGGCACTGACCGAGCGGATTATCAGTTCTTAATTGGACTCTTGGAGTTGGTGGATCAAGTAAGATAAACACCCAGTTTGCTTCCAACTCAAAATACTTTATTCCATTAGGAACTGCAGTTTCCAAAAACCCCAAATTGCACTCATAGTTCAAAAGAAAATGTGTATTTCACAGATACAGTCCAAAATGACTCTTTACTATTCCAGTGCTATAGTCAATGGATCTCAAAATACTTTCATGCAATTTGATTCAGTCTCTCCCTTACAATGATTTCTGGCAGCTTCAGACTGGATCTTGCCTCAGAGCTCCTTGGATGCAGAGCTCAGGGCAGAAGGGACCTCCTCCCACAATGACCACTGGCTGTGGTCCCTACCAAAATAGGATCCACAATCCAGTCTATGAGAAAACCCAAAAAGGAAAAATATCTCAAAACTGCCAGGGCTGTGCAGTGCTAACTGCCACAGCCTAGAAAACTCTGGTTCTAGCACAAGAAGGGTGCAGAAAGCCGCAAAGGCTTACAGTAAACTTTCTTTAATTTAAGTTTACAGAGACAGCCAGCCCCATAACTTGGCCCCATAAACTAGGAAATCATTTTACTTTCCAGTTTTGCTATTTGTCCAAGTCTCAGCATGACCTCAGTTAAACTTTGTCTGTTTCCATGTCCCACTGGTCAGTGTCCACATTTCCCTCCTTAAAGTCTATGACTTCCTCAGGGTCTAAATAGTCTTCATTATCTGAAGCTTCACTCATGAAATCTAACATTCCAGATTCCATATAACTAGGTCTGATCTGGGTGTTAGGCTGAGGTATGCGGCTGCGTGTCCTAGGAACTGGTCTTCCTTCACCGTTCTGTTTCCTCTCCAGTGTGTGTTGGGTCAGTGGCTGCCTCCTCCCTGAGCATTGCTGCTGGTCCTTATAAGCCTCAGGATAATGAGCTACAGGTGTGGCTTGTTCCTGGCTAAAATGAGGGCTAGAATGTTCCTAGTGTCGCCTGGAATCATGTCCCTCATGAACGTTATGTCTGGTGCACCTTCCTCCTAGGAACACTATCCTGAGTACTTTTAGTTCCACCTGCCCATTGTTCTCCCTTCTTTAATTCAGGCAAAAACAAATAGGTGCTTTCTTGCTCCGGTCTAAACCTTCCCTGTCTGACTTTAGTTCTGGGTTGAGGTGTTGGTGTAGGTAGTGTTCTTTCCTTTTGGGATAGTATTTTCCCCTGCCTAGTCCTAGGCATCGGCATCTTTTCACTACCCAGCTCAGTCACAGGGCCTACCCTGTGACACTAGGTACTTGGAACCTGGGTTGGCCACTGTTGGAAACAGGATACTGGGCTTGATGGACATTCGGTTTGTCCCAGTATGGCAATTCTTATGTTTAGCACAGTTTATAAAATCAATTTAATGCACTTTTACTTACAAATTAATTTGTGTTCAGTTGATTTCTGTACATTAAAAGTTCTAATACTGGTTTAAATGTTTTTAATAACAAATGTGTAAAATAAAAAAAATGAATAAAATAAAGAAAAAAGTCAATTTTTCTAAAACCAATTTTTTGCCTGTGCACTTCCTTATGGAATTTTCTCCCACTTCACAAAAGAGTAAGAGGTCCATTTACTAAGCAGCAGTAAGCACTAATGCCTGCTTACCACAGGTTAAAATGCACTGTGGTAGTTTTTGCATGTGTGAGCGCTACCCATGTACTAAAAATTGATTTTTTTAGTACTGGGGGTGAAAAGTAGGTGTGTTCTGGGGTTGGAAACCTTTTTAAAGCAAAGAGCCAATTTATCCTAAATACTTGACCCAAGATTTACAAAGAGCCGCAATAAGTAAAGGAAGTTTGAGGTATTCCAGGTCTCTCACTCTCTCTTCCCTCCCCAAGGCCTAGTTTCCCCTCTTTCTTCCCTCCAACTCCTCGGAGGTTGCTGGGAATCTTGGGGTTGGGAGGGAGATTAAAGGGTCAGGGCCACATGGCAGAAGAGCCGCAGGTTGTTGATCCCTGCCTTAGAGAGAAATTCTGTAAATGGCATCTAAAAAAAGATAGGCGCCTATGTTTTGTCAATCATACTTAGGTGCCTATTATAAAATCAAGTCTGTAATGTAGGCCATGGTTTTAAAGACCTTTATTATTGGTGCCTAAGACCTTTAGAAAAACGTGCCTAGTGAAGCCAAGTCCTTTTCCACCCCTAAACATGCCTCTCTTTTGTAGAATCGTGCCTAAGACCTATCATCCAATTAATTTTTATTTTTTTCAGTTAAGAGCGTGTTAAGGCTCATATTTGAAGCCAGTGTACTAATTAACTCCCTCTCTTACAAAGCCTGATAGTGTGGACCACTGTGATACCTGCCCCAAAGCCCAGAGGGATTTAAAGGACTTCAGGGCTTTGGCCACTTAGCTTTGTAAAAGGGGGAGTAATTTCCCCCTTACTGCCTACAAAATAGGTGTAGGTAAGTGCTTGTATGCTAATAGCCAACATGTTAATGGGAAAATTAGCATGTGGCCATTATTACTGGAATGGAAAATCAGCCCTTTACCAGCCGCATTAAAAGTGGCCTTAGTTGCTTATTTCCTGACATTTGAAAGGTGACATAGAAACATGATGGCAAATAAAGGCCAGATGGCCTGTCCAGCCTCCCATCCGTAGTAACCATTATCTCTTTCTCTCTCTAAGAAATCCCACATGCCTATCCCATGCTTTCTTGAATTCAGACACAGTCTCTGCTTCCACCACCTCTTCCGGGAGACTGTTCCATACATCTACCACCCTTTCTGTAAAAAAGTATTTCCTTAGATTACTCCTGAGCCTATATCATCTCTTAACTTCGTCCTATGCTCTTTCATTCCAGAGCTTCCTTTCAAATGAAAGAGACTTGACTCATGCATTTACATCACATAGGTATTTAAACATCTCTATCATATCATATAAAATTTTTTTGCTCATCTTAAAAATAAAACTTACCTGCTCTCCAGCTTTTCTCGATAAACACATCATTCCTTACTCCTCATCCAGGGCCCTCAGATCCGCTGATCAGAACCTGTTGTTTCTCCGATTAAAGATCTGTATTATACCAGAAACACAATCTTCTTTGCCACAGGTAGAGGTGGTAGCGGCTAGCATGCGCTATTACGCGAGTTAAACTGCTAACATGGCTTCATAAAAGGAGCCCTTGGATCTCTCCTCTCCTGCCTTTCCTTCAAAGTATACAGATTGAGATCTTTAAGTCGGTCCCAAACGCCTTATGATGAAGACCACGCACCATTTCAGTAGCCTTCCTCTGGACCGACTCCATCCTTTTTATTACATTACATTACATTAGTGATTTCTATTCCACTTGTACCTTGCGGTTCAAAGCGGATTACATTGGAAGAGAGCTGGACATTTCCAGGAGGTTGCATTACATTGGAAAATTGCTGGTATAGGTTACAACTTGAGGATTCATATTATATTACATTGGAAAAATTTCAGGTTACATTACAAAGATAATTCAGATTAGCGTTACATTGGAAACAATTTCAGGTTGCGTTACATTGATGAATATCCGGCTTCCTTGTATTGGTAGATATCTTGAGATATTAAGATATTGGTTGATTACTTGGGTATCTGGTACTTTTTGGGATGTTGAAGAAGTGAGCTATACATGGGAAGAAAAAAGTAAAGATAGGATGGGAATGTGGGGGAGATTAAGTTTTTATATCTTTTTGAAGAGAATGTTCAGTCTCATCAACCAAGTGTGGCCAAATGTATCCCCATCTTCAATTTTGCAACAGAATTAAAAACAAACAAACAAAAAAAGGCGCGGCGCAGAATGTCGTAGGACAGTATTAACATTACCTAATAGAGAAACATATGGCTGTTGTTTTTTAATTCCATTTTGTGAAAATCATGTGAGAGATGATGTTGCCAGACACGACACACTAAATTTCATAAGAATCGGCTGAGTTCTCTGTGAAAGATACGATACAAAACACTTTGGTGTGTGGATTTTTTTTTTTTTTTTTTTTGGGGGGGGGGGTTCAGTTCAGTTGTATGCTTAATAAGTAAAACTGATTGTTAAGTAATGTAAAGTTGTCAGGAACTAGAGATGCTAAAACTCGCGTAAAAGCCCCGAAGTTTATTTAGTATATTTCCTACAATTAGGGCTCCTTTTACTAAGGTGTACAAACCAATTTAGCGCACACTAAATAAATTTAGCATGCGCTTAATTGGTTTGCACGCCTTAATAAAAGGAGCCCTTAATTTGTTGGTAATGCAGGGTTATTCAGTAGCTGAAGAAAATCATGGAAAAAAGTCTCAATTGTTCATCACTCGTCCATTTTAACTGGAATTGCGGTTCAAATGATCACAAAAAATGTTTTGGTGGGAAAATATATGTAGTACATATAGATATGAGAGAGTGAACGCTGAATGTTTAGGGTTTAGGGTGTTATTTAACAAAATATGGAGTCCATTGGCTTTATTTGCTGCTTCAAAGTAAAAGATAATGTATTGCCTTCTGAGTTTTTTTCACTACACATCTGGGATGGGATGGGAGGGAGTAAGGTAGGGAAAAGTACTAGAAAAATAAATTTTAAATTTTCATATTAAAGTAATAAAGATGTTTAGTATTAATAATTGATGGAAGGGGCTGGGTATAGTTAATGATTCTATTTAGTATTTGTTCGAAATAGTGTATTCTCTGTAATATTTTGCTATTTCAATTAAATGTATTACACTATTGTAATTTAATAAAATAATAAAAATGTTAAAAAAAGAAATAAGTCTCATTGTGAAATAATTTCCCTCCTCTCCTCTTCATTGGGGCAATAGTCTATGAAATCAAATCATGTGCATGAGGTAGGTAGTAGCTGGGAATGAAAGAGCAAAGCTTTTTTTAACTAAGCTATCTTAGTCCAGGAATTATAATGTAACACTTCAACAAGCTGAAATAACACCATCATTTTGAAATAGTAGTAAAATGTTCAAAACAAAATTGGGTTTTTTTTTCATTTGAAAGGTGGCCTTGTGAATGGTTAGTTTCAGTAAGATGACAATAGATATATTAGAATGTTTAGGAGTGGAGAAGGACTTGGTGCCACTAGGCACAATTCTCTAAAGCAGGGGTGCCCACACTTTTTGGGCTTGCGAGCTACTTTTAAAATGACCAAGTCAAAATGATCTACCAACAATAAAATAAAAAAAAAAAAAACACAAAACACACTGTACGCATAGAAAATGTTAATCATCATTCCTATTCCAGGGTTTTTCAAAGAGGTCAAAGCAGATGACTCTATTCACCGTCACCTCACTAACAACCATACAAAAACAGACAAATACCCCCCTCCCTTTTTACTAAACCACGATAGCAGTTTTTAGCGCAGGGAGTTGCGCTGAATGCCCAGCGCTGCTCTCTACGCTCATAGGCTCCCTGCGCTAAAAACCTCTTTTGCGGTTTAGTAAAAGGGGACCACAGTGTAAAATATAGACAGCAGATATAAATTCAGATACATTTTGATCACTAAATTTAAAATAAAATCATTTTTCCTACCAT
Source organism: Geotrypetes seraphini (assembly GCF_902459505.1). Lineage (NCBI taxonomy): Eukaryota > Metazoa > Chordata > Amphibia > Gymnophiona > Dermophiidae > Geotrypetes > Geotrypetes seraphini. Next base: position 47,613,943 of record NC_047097.1, read on the forward strand.
GTCTGGTGATTTCATGAGTCTCTGGTTGCACTTTCTTCTTCTGACTGTGCATCCAATCTTTCTTCCCTTCTTTTTGCCTGTATGCTTCCTCTCCTCCTGACCTCATCCCCCCCCCGTTTTCTTCCTCTCTCCCTGACCTCTCTTTCTCTCTTCATGCCCCCTTTCTTTTTTTCTGTTTCTCTTCTTTCCTTCTGTCTCTCTGCCTGCCCTCTTTCTCCCTCCCTGCCCTCCCCCAAGCCACTGCCACTGCCGCTGCCATCGGATAACAGGCCCCCAAAGCCGCCCGCCGCCGGCAAAGCTTTCCCTGCTTCGGCCCATCAGCATTCCTCTCCCCGATGTCAATTCTGCCGTCGGAGAGGAAGTTCCACTGGCCAGAACTTCCTCTCCGACGGCAGAATTGACGTCGGGGAGAGGAAGGCTGATCGGCCCAAAATTGACCTTTTGGGAGAAATGCTGCCGGGTCCTGCCTTTGAGGAAACAGAAAGTAGGCAGGACCTGGCAGCAAGAAGAGCAAATCGCAAGCTTCACTGACCTGTCTCCCGCTTTAGCCCGCGAACGGGGCTCTAACTTGTGCGTGCCGCTTCCCTTCTCTCCCCCCCTCCCCCGACATATCTTCCGGTTTCAGAGGGAAGAGAAGGGAAGCCAGTACAAGCATACGTTAGCCCCCGGAGCATAAGTTCTCCAAGCCGTTTTTTTTTTTTTTTAAAATGTTGAGCAGCGGCGGCAGCAGCAGAATTCAGGAGCGGGCCAGTCAGGAGGGGAAAAAGAGAAGGGAAGGAAGGGAACCCGCTCTGCGATCGACTGAGGTCGCCTGAGCGAGTGACCTGTTGATCGCGATCGATGTATTGGGCACCCCTGCTCTAAAGGACTTAAGAGCATGTTAAGGCTCATATTTGAAGCCAGTGTACTAATTAACTCCCTCTCTTACAAAGCCTGATAGTGTGGACAGCTGCGGTAACGGTCCCAAAGCCCAAAGGAATTTAAAGGACTTCAGGGCTTTGGCCATGCAACTTTGTAAAAAGGAGAGTAAGTTAGGCACCTCTTATAGAATTTTCCCCTTACTGCCTACAAAATAGGTGTAGGTAAGTGTTTGTATGATAATATCCAACATGTTAATGGGAAAATTAGCATATGATTATTATTACTGGAATAGAAAATCAGCCCTTTATCAGCCACATTAAAAGTGGCCTTAGTTGCTTATTTCCTGACATTTGAAAGGTGACATGAAACATGATGGCAGATAACTTAATACTTGATGTCAACTTAATACATGATAGTAAAACAAAATCAATGAACAGTAGAGTAGAAATTCTCTTTAATGCTATTTAATATTTTAAAATGCAATGTTTTGCAACCATTTATATACATGGTAAAATAATAGTTGATCGTAGATAAAGTTGAATTGACACCTCCAGTCAGTCTGATTATTTTAATCTACACTGCTAAAAAAAATGTAGCTATAGCCATGAAAACTTGGTCTTATAAATATTATGTCTTATCCAAGTCAGGTTTCCTTCCTCTGTGGTATTGTGCATGCTGAGTAGACTGGCATTCAAGTTCCTATACTCATTGCATTAATTAACATAATAAGTTTATTCTGGTTGATAGAGGCAAAAAGGTTCAAATAAGTTTACTTTATTAAACAAAATTGAAAAGTACATCAGGAATAGCTGTCTTGTCACTCTTCCTTTATTGAACCGGAAGGAATTGTGTTAAGATATAATGGCATTCAAATTGGATAATTGAAAGATGAAGTGTTCTGTTTAGGGGCTAGTTCAAACTATCTTTTTAACTCATCACTGCTAATGAAAGCTTAGCTAGGCTTCTACATTGAATCAATTGCTACAGAAAGGAAAGATATGCAAGTCAAAATCAGAATTTTGGATTAAAAAATAAAAATCACTAATTATAGCGTTGGTTGGGTTCAAGTAGCAATTAGCACCCCAGGTATGGTAAACACATCTATAACAACTGAAAGAATATTTTAACAGAGAAAAGATCTCATGAAGACTGCTGAATATTAATTTCACATCACTAGACGTTAGAAATTCTGTATTTAAATAGGTTGTATACTCCAATTTATCAATTTTTATTAAGCTACAAATCTCAGGAACTGCAATGGGTGCCTCTCGTATGAAGAAAGACTAAAATAGTTGGGGCTCTTCAGCTTTGAAAAGAGACAGCTGGAGAGGGGGATATGATTGAAGCCTATAAAATCCTGAGTGGAATAGAATGGGTACAAGTGGATCGATTTTTCACTCTGTCAAAAATTACAAAGACTAAGGGACACTCAATGAAGTTACAGGGAAATACTTTTAAAACCAATAGGAGGAAATTTTTTTTTCACTCAAAGAATAGTTAAGCTCTGGAACACGTTGCCAGATGTTGTGGTAAGAGCAGATAGTGTAGCTGGTTTTAAGAAAGGTTTGAACAATTTCTCGAAGGAAAAATCCATAGTCTGTTAATTGAGAAAGACATGGGGGAAGCCACTGCTTGCCCTGGATTGGTAGCATTGAATGTTGCTACTCCTTGGGTTTTGGCCAGGTACTAGGGACCTGGATTGGCCACCGTGAGAACAGGCTACTGGGCTTAATGGACCATTGGTCTGACCCAATAAGGCTATTCTTATGTTCTCAATTTATTGGCATGTTTGAAATGCAACGGACTGATAATTAATTTGTAATTTAGAAAATGTGTTTATTGCATCACTATTTGTATCAATTTAATATTGTTACAAATACTTGTATGGTGTGGGCCACAGTACACAATATAACCACCACACAAGAAAGTTTCTATAATTTAGTGAAGAAGTTCTAGCAACAAGCTTTAGCAGCAGCCAGCAAACACCATCATGGCTGAGAACTCCTTCACTAAGTTATAGAATCATGCGTGTGTGTTGGCTATATTGAAGCTTCTTTTCTCATGTGTGTGGGATTATTCAACAATACACAATCCCATTCTAAGCCCAATGCTATCAATTTTATTCTTTTCAAAACATCAGTGTTATTCTTAACTGCATTGACCTCAGCGGTGACTCTCTTCATATGGGTACATGCCTCATCATTGGTCATTGATAATTTAATAACTAATTAAAAAAACAACTCTCTTTTTAATTGAATAATAAAACTCTTGTTGAAGAATGAATCACTGTGGGCCCTTTGATATATGGTGATATTAAGATAAATTATCACATAGCATCAACTGGCAATTATAAAGGATGTTACTAGTATGAGTGAATCTCAAGAACTAACATTTGTCATTCATAGTCCCAATTAACAAACTTCAAAAACTGATCAATTTCTTTGTTAATCAGTTGTTGTTGTTTTTTTTAAGATAAAATAAGATTTTAATGTTCAGGACCAACAACCACCCACAATAGGAAATAAATTAAACAGCATGCATTAGTATGACCTGAGTCACTTTACAATTTGCAGTTATGTCTGTTCTGGGGGATCCCCCCAGCTGGTTGTTTTCAGAAAATCCACAATGAATATTCATGAGAGAGATTTACATGTAGTGGAGGAGGTGGTATGTAACATAGGGGCCCTTTTACTAAGGCGCGCTAGCCATTTTAGTGTGTGCTAAATGCTAACATGTCTATTATAGTCTATGGACGTGTTAACATTTAGCGCGCCTTAGTAAAAGGACCCCATAAAATGACGGCAGATAAAGACCTAAACGGTCCATCCAGTCTGTTATACCCATTAAAAATACATGATTAAATTAACTTGTCTCTTCTTTGATATTTCTGGGTCATAGACTGTAAAGTCCACCTGGTATTGTCCTAGGTTCCAAATGCTGAAATTGCCATCTAATTAAGCCATTGTGACATCATCACTGCTGAGGTTGGCTCTTAGGCATTGGTGGAATGAGGCATTATGACATCACAATCTCAGCTCTGGAATGTTGCTACTCTTTGGGTTTCTGCCAGGTAACATAGTAACATAGTATATGACGGCAGTCCATCCAGTCCGCCCATTAGTTATATCCATTAAAAATACATGATTAAATTAACTTGTCTCTTCTTTGATATTTCTGGGTCATAGACTGTAAAGTCCACCTGGTTCCTAGGTTCCTGGTTCCAAATGCTGAAGTTGCCGTCCAAGCTCACACCAGCCTATCCAACCATCCTGTTTGCAGGATATCCTGAAAAAATGACTGTCAGGGGGTGGGGGGGGGGTTTCTCACAGGACATGTTTTGCAAACACTGTCTTATTTTGTGATCTCTACATTACAGATTACCCCTGTGGGACATATTACATTGGTAAAACAGCTAGGATGCTTAAAACTCATATTATACAGTGATTTCAAGTTCAGTACTCTACTACAAACCAGCAGTATCAATGAATTAAAAAATGGCTCCTATATAACTTTGAAATAATCACCCTCTTCCAGATTTTAAGTATTCTGCATTCAATTTTTCATACGTTAACCAAGGTGTCATCAAAGATCTCCATTGTAAAATCGTTGGTGCTTCTGGAAGTATCTACTGCAACAAGATACATTTCTTTGCAATCAAGGAAGTGCACTTCAAAAAAACTGCACATTCCTCTAGGTTCGAGTTTTCAATTTAAAGTTTTCAATTGTTTTATAGCTGATATAGATCACTACATCTCTAAGCTGCAGCAATTCTGGATCTAAAATGTTAATACTGGTTGAATACTAGTACTGAATGGCACCATTTCTGTGAAGTTATTAGAAGGTGATAACCAAGAATGTTCCTGGGCCCATCCACTTTTGCCTCAGCCCCACCAAGCAGCCAGTTGAAGAAATGTGGAGCCCACCTCCAGGCTACAAAACTTGACAGTCAGCGGCAGCACATTGAGCCACCAGCACCACAAGCATGTTCAGTTCCACGCATAATAATACAGTAGACTCTCTCTTAACTGGAACTCAATTAACCAGAACTCTCAAGCAACCAGAGAAAAAAACATCAAAGAAATACTGTAATACTTTAAATAAAAATAAAATCAATTTCTGGTGGAAATTTAAGTGTAAACTTGGCATGCCACACCTGAGTACACCCACGGTTTACCTACCACATGCCCAGTAGTTTGTCTGGTATGGCATAGTATGGTATGGCATGGCATAATATTTTAATAATAACTCTCAAGTAACCAGAAACATTTATCTGGCATTTACCTATACTCATGGGTGCTGGTTAACTGAGAATCTACTGTAATCCTCCTCTATGAACTTTAGAAGACATGTATGGTTACATTTTACAAGACAGAGATCCAGTTCAGCACTGAATCCAACACAGCTATGGGCCCACTACTGTTCCACTTGATTGAAATCCTAAAGAACAAATCCTTATCACCTCCAATTCACAAGAGATCTAAAACCCAAAAGTAGAGTTGTTTAAAGAGCTGTTTTACTTAATGTAACAATGAAGAATCAGTCTTTGTTATGTGAATGCAACTTCTGCGTTCCATCATTCTTGTTTAAAGTTTCCATTTAAGGCTTACTTTGGACATGCAGTCACATATACACCACCACATAGGATGAGCCAGCGGTAGTAAGAGTTTTTAAAATGATCTTTAAACTTTCTTGGGGGGGGGGGGGGGAAATGCAAAATGTTTGCTTATGAACTTTGACTACACTGAGCATCTGTTCTGCAGATGGCAAATGTTTCAAAATGGAGAAAATCATGTTCTCTTTCATATTAGTTCATAAAAAGAGATCAGAGATGCATCTTTCAACACTGCTCAAAATGTGCCAGTGGTTACAGATGATAGATTTGTTTTTTGCTTTTGACATTATATTCTAAAATGTAGTACACACACCAAGAATTATGCAAAATTTGTCTCACTCACAAATCCTTCATAATCGGTATACAGTGTTCTTTTAAAATTTGTCTTATATAGTGGTAAGGGTAACCTCAGGCCATAAAGCATCAAATCATAACTCTTATTTGTTCCGTGGTAGCAGTGCATATACACAAAAAGGGGCATGATCCTAACAGGTATAGCCATTCAATTGATAACAAGTAATTGGCAAAACCATGATAGAATTAATTATACATTTTGGTGGGTGAATGTGTGTACTAGATACAGATATGAATGAATTAACGCAGAATGTAGGGGTTTTAGTGAGGTATTTAATAAAATTTGGAGCCCATTGACTAAATTTGTAAAAACATAATAATGTATTTTCATCATATCTCTTCTTTTCTTTGGTTTATTTATCTTTACACATCCAGGGGGTGGGGGGTTGGAGGGAGGGGAATAAATTTTGATAGTGATATTTGGGTAATTTTATTCTTTATTTGTATTGTATATTAGGATATGTTATGATATTATTATATGCAGGAAAATAAAATTATTGAATGATATTTATGTTACCTGTACAGATAATAGTGTAATATGTGGAATATCTTTTGTTCCTTTATTTGTATGACACTGTTTTTGATTAAAAACCAATAAAGAATTAACTCCCTCCCCCAAAAAAAAATACACGTCTAAGTCCAATTTGGACATATGGTGCTAGATGTCCAAAGTTGGCAGTAAGAAAATGCCTATACTTGAAAGGCAAACCACCATATCCATTGGGACATCCAGACCACCAGGATGTCTATCTTTATCCCACATTTTCACCCAAAATTTCATCCAAGTCCCAAGCACCCAGAACAAGACCATTTGGACGTGGGAGGGACAGACATGGCAACAGAGCAGTAGGGCACCTTAGAGGACACTGCTGTGGACTTCACATAAAGGGTGCTAGATAAATCTCTCACCAGAACTCCCTTATAGATTATTAGCCCCCCAAAACCCACTATACCCACCTGGCAATAACCCCAATAGCCCTTATGGCTTCAGGTGGCACCTATATGGCAGTAGAGTAGGGTTTTTGTGGACTTACATTTTCCACCATAAATGTAGTGGTTAGAGTGGCTTATGGGACTTGCTACTTCTTTCTGTGGTTCACAAGCCCACCCACCGGGCTACTTACTAGGCTCTGCTAGGCTTTCCTATACCAGGTGCTGATGTTCTGGAGACAGGTATGTATGCTTGTATTCTGATCTTTGTGGGGGTGAGGGGGTCAGTGAGCACTGGGGGAGTGTGGGGGTATCTTACTTTGATGCATGCAGTGGTCATCTGATCAGTTAGGGTACTTTTGTGGCACTTAGACCCTTCTAAAGCAGGTCTAGTTCCAAACGTATAAGTTCTATCCAGGGTGACTTGAAAAATGTTTGGATTATCGCTGCAAGACGTCTATGTCTAACCCAAACTTGAGACCGCCCATAACGTGTCACCACCACGCCCATCTCATGCTCTGACCATACAGAGGCTGGAACACCTCGCTAGATGTACAGAAAGAAGGTTTTAATTATCGGCACTTGGATGTCCTGGCGAACAAGTAGGTTTTCTTCAAACTTCTTAGAATGACAGTCAACTTGCATACTAAAAATGGAAATAATGATATCTTTTAAAAAAATAAGTGTTATGTCTCAGTCACATGTTATTAAACAAATATTTTCTGTGGTGGAAAAATCCTCAGATCTGTAACTCCTATGCCAGTAAAGCATTTTACAGCAACTCAGTTCATGCCCTCATAGGCAAAAAACTGCCACTTAAAATTTCAATAATTTTACAGGTTTTACAGGGAGGGGACTTAGGCGCCTGGGCCAGGATGCACCAGGAAGGGGAAGACCTGCCATTCTGGAGAGGAAGGCCTGCCAGCCAGAGGGAGTAGGCATCCCTCTGGCCGGCCTTCCATAATAAGGTACAGGGGGGTCCGGGTGGTCTTTGGTGGGTGAGGGTCAGAGTTTCATGGGGTAGGGGGAGGTCCCTGCAGGAAGGAGTGGGCATCCCTCCTGCCACAGACAGTGTGAGGGATTCGGGGTGGTGGCAGGAGGGAGTGAGCATCCCTCCTACTGGCTGACTTGTGGTGGGGTTCGGGGGGTTCCCTGCTGCTGCTGCTCAGCTAATCGCAGCAGGGAGATTCCCTTGCTGCGATCACCTCAGCAGCAACGCGATTCTCTAAATGGCACCTGTGACATGGATGCTGGTTAGAGAATCGGGGTGGTTAGGCGGGGTAAGGCGTCTGTCTCTTAGGATAGATGCAATTCTGTACAGGACACTCATGTGCAATTCTCAAAAGCCGCTTAGGTGGCTGCCGAGACCAAGCGTCCTATACAGAATGAAGCCCAGAGAACCTGACTTCGCTCTTCAGGGCAGGGCCACTTTATCTGTGAATGCTTATCACTGCACAGCCCCAGTAGCATTATAAAATAAGTATTATTATTATTATAGCTCATGGCATTGTTGCCTAACAAAGAGCCCCCTTTTACAAAGCCACGAAAATGATTCTCGGCATGGCAAATGTGACGAAGCCCTTAGAAACCGAATGAGCTTCGTTCCATTTGCCATGCCAGGAATCGCTACTGCGGCTTTGTGAGAGATGCAAAGGTCAGTTCTCAGTGAGCTAGAAGCCCAAAGACATAGGTGGAAACTTCTGTGTAAGGTGAAAACATTAAGCAGAAAATTATTTCATTTACATTTTTATTTACATTTTGCCGATTATAGTCTTCAAAATGGAGCTTTCATCTGATCTATGTCTAACCCAAAGTCTGCTCTGTATCTTGATCTTGGTAACATTACTACAATTCCTTACAACTGTGAGGCTCTCTCATAAATACTATTTAAATTTTTGTTTGATTATAGACAGGGCATTTTGTTTTAAGTCTACATTTCAGTCATTCAGATTTAATAATTTCAGACGACGTCTTGGAGTTGGGATAGTGAAGAGTGTTTGCTACATCCCTTCAATATTTTACAATAAAAAGATAAAAAAAGAGACCTACTAACTCTGGAATATACATTGGCCTTGATGTACAATACAGACCTGATTTTTAAAATATTTAGATTTAATAAAATATGACACTAAAAAATGTCAATAGTAAAATATATACAACCTAAATATCAATACCCTTTACTTACAGCTATTAAGTTGTCTGAGATGTCAGAGGTCAGAATGTTATAGCAATAGTCACCACTGAAGGGTTTTGTAAAATTCAGATCATTTCATTTAACCTTTATATCACTTAACTGTGGCCTGAACAGCTGTCCAAATTGAGGTGTATCCCTATGTTTTTACATATTTCTAAATATAGAATATAAATATACAAATTACATGTCTAAATATATGATTGTATAATAGCTGTATTTCCAGTACACAAACAGCTTACATTATTCTCCTGTATTGCTGAGAAAAAGCAAGGGCACTTATGGAAATGATATTTCAAGGTCAAAGTTCCAGTGTTCTGAAATCCGTTTCTGGTTTTGGTTCTTTACATCTGCATTCTTTAAACATGTAGGGTTTCTTAAATTACTTTTGTAGAACTAGACATGGAGAAGGTAATTCAGTTCAGCTGATCAGACCACTGTCCTTTGAGAACTTATACACAGAAGGTACACTGTAGAGGCTGTCTCCATCTGTACTAAAATCGTCATCATCCTCCTCGAGGTCATTCAACATTTTATTTGGTGAATTCCTGCGCCTGCTGTAAATAAGGTCAGAGGGGAAAAAAGCATTTATAACTAGAGGAAAGGTACTGATTAGATCTCAAGATCACAGGCTAATGCAACTATAGCTGGAAGAATTTCAAGGAGAGATCCATTATTACAGAGGAATGCTCGCTCTGTATACCAAACACTGAGGCCCAGATTCTCTAATTTGGGGCCGATTTTTTAAGCGCCAGTAGGCACCCAAGCTCAGTACAAAAAAAACCCCCACCATTGAAATGATTTTTTTTTACTGAGTTTCAAGGCGCCTACCAGCACTTAAACAATCAGAACTGGAATCGTACCTTCTTCACGTCCCATCTTTAAAAATCATTAGTACTCATAGGGCTTCTTCATTCGCAACTATAGCCCCCTACAATTTGGAACTTGTTACCTTCACATTTAAGGTCTGAGCAAAATTTAGATAAATTTAAGGGAAACCTTAAAAGTTTCCTCTTTAAAGATGCACATGAATGCTAAATGATCTCTGGGTCCACCCTTGACGATTTCTGTATTAATCACATTCAATATTGATATGATTTCTCCCATTGCCCTCTTGTTTTTAACCCTAATTGTACACTTTTCTTTTTAAAATTGTATTATCCTCTATCATCCTTTTGTTTTCATGTAAGTTACGTCTTGTCATTAACAAGTATGTTAATTGTTCCCCATTTTAATTTTTTAATTGTTAAATGCTTAGAATTTATGATTAGTGTTTCATCAAATTTTAATAAACTTGAACTGGAAACTTGATTGTGGGTGTGGCTAATGCTAGAAGTAGCATTAGGCGGCCTAAAGCGCCTATGGAGGAGCAATTCACATCAAAGGTAGATGCCAGAAATGTAGGCCTGGAAAACCATGGCCTACATTTCTGGCACCTACCTTTGCCGGAGGCGCAATTCTGTACCCGTTGTCATTGCATGATTTGACACGTGATCGGCAGGCAACAACGGCATCGGTTACAGAATCCGGGCCTGAATGTTTCAATATAAACATGTGACCTGTTTTACTCTTCACTCTTGATACTTCCTGACATCTAAAGTAGATGGGGAAAGAAGTAAGTTTTGAGACTGGTTTGAAGTTTAGAAACCAAACAGAACATAGAAAGAAGAACCCAGTTCTAAATGAATCAAGCAAACAGCAAAGCATATACATAATGACAGACAGAATAGAAGATAATGGAGGACAAAGACTATCTATAAAACAGGTGCAGGTTTCAGTGAAAAACTTGAGAAAGAACTGGGTGGGGGAATTAAAAAGTGATGTAGAAAGCGACTTTCCAGGCCAACTACAGTATTTCTTTTCATTCTATACTGTCTTCAAAGGTGATAATGTCAGAAACCTATTCTGAAGGTAATTACCACACAGGGTCAGATATACTAAAGTTTTTCCAATTCTGTGTTCTACAGAAAAATGCATAGTACATGGTGACCTAAATTGCATAGTACACCATGAACTAAATTTAAGAAGAAACAGTGGAGTATCTATCGAACAGGATAAGAGACATCAAGGATGATCCACCTTTCACTAGAGCAATGTTTCTCCCCTTAGCAAGACTGGTTTTCTGGATACACAAAATCTCTCTGGGACAGATTTGCATGCGCTGAAGGGGACTTTAATGCTATTATATTTAAGGAAGTCTCTAGCAAATTTATTGTAAACAGTGAAAATACAGCATGACTTCTACATTCTTTGGCATGTTCATGTGAGATACAATAATTTAAAAGGTCAGCATGGCTATTAGATTGATAACTTCCTTACTATATTCCTTTAATTACATGCCTTGTTTTCTTACTCCCAAATGGCTGTAACATTTTAAGCCTGCGGATAATAATTAAACTATTGGTAATCCTCCTACACATCAGAAAGAGGAACAAACTGGTGCATAGTTGAAAACTCTCCCAGTCTGACATGATAATCCACTCCAGAATAGAGACATTATTGTGGCCTCAGCTGTGTTATGGCAATTTATTGCATTCAGCACAGCTGAGGATTTTGTGGGATACTTATTTTATCCCAGGACAAGCAGGCAGTATATCCTCACAGATGGGTGACGTCATCCACAGAGCCTGGTACGGACAGTGCAAAAGTGTACTGTCACTTTAAACTTCTTCATGTCTCAAGATTGCCCATACCGCACATGTGCCTGTGCCTTCCCATTCAACATCGGCTCGTGGGACCATCAGTTCTTCATTTTCCGCAGAGCTGAGTTGTGGTTTTTTTTTTAAATGCTCCAAAGTGAGTCAGCTTTTCTCTTTTAGACCTTCCCATTTTTATTTTTCTCAGTATATCATTCTTTTTTAATTTTTTCTTTATTTAAATTTTGTTTCTTTCAATTTTTTGGGCCTTCTAGTCCCGTGTAGTCTGTTTTCAGGTTGCGAGAGTCGACATATTTTTGAGCTTTCACCTACTCGACCTCCCCAGCACCACTGAGTCCTTTGTCTTGGCATCGGCAGTTTTCATTCAATGTCTAGGCCTTCTAGTGGCTTCAAGCGGTGCACCCAGTATAGCAGGCACTGATCCGCACAACTGGTACCTCCAGTGTCTGGGACCTGACCACTAGGTTAAGACCTGTAAGTACTGTTCCCAATTACAAAAAAGATCTTTGAAGGTCAGACAGCTCCAGAACGAGAAACTTTTCAGGTCCTCATATGGAGCATCAAAGATGTCTGCCGTATCTGATTCAGAAGCCAATAAATCTGTCCAGGGGCCTACTCTTTCATGTTCCTCCATGCCAAAAGATATTAACAATGGATGCTTCCGGGCTAGGATGGGGAACTCATCAAGATGGCTTACACATTCAAGGCACTTGGACTATGCAGCATATCAATCTTCTGGAGCTATGAGCGATTCATAACACTCTTCACACCTTTCAGGATCGTCTATTCAATCAAGTAATAATGATCCAGACAGACAACCAAGTAGCTTTGTACTATATAAACAAACAAGGTGGTACTATGCCAAGAAGCTATCAAGATCTGGAATTGGGCAATTCTGCAAAACATCTTTCTCAAGGCTGTCTTTTTAGAAGGCAAACAAAACACTCTAGCTGACAGGCTGAGCAGATTCCTTCAACCTCAGGAGTGGTCTCTAATCGTCAGTGTTATGTCAGATCTTCTCAATATGAGGAAACTTTTCATCATCAAGCAATCACAAACTTCCCCAATTCTGTTCCAGATTATACGCTCCTCATCGTCTGGAGACAGATATTTCCCTCCTGGACTGAACAAACAAGTTTCTCTATGCAGTCCTTCCAAATTCCTCTCATCCAAAAGACTGCTGAAACTCAAATAGCTCCAAGCCGAGACAAACCTGGTTTCCACTTCTCTTTCAACTCGGGATCCGAGCTCCCATTCCACTGGAAATTTTCCCGACTTTGCTGACTCAGAACAACAGATCCCTTCTTCATCCCAATCTGAATTTGCTATCTCTCATAGCCTGATAACTCTCTCTCAGCATGTACATGATTGCACTCTCTCTGCTCTAGTAACAGCCATCATAGAAGTTTCCAGGAAACAGTTCACTCATCATTATTACCATTTCAAGCTTTACCTCCAGACTCATGTCCTCTCTCATCAATTCTGGATTACATCTTATATCTGTCCAATTCTGGTCTTAAGACTACTTCAGTAAGAGTGCATCTTAGTGCTATCAGTGCTTTTCCCATACCTCTGAACAATAAACCCCTATTTTTTCTAGATTTATGAAAGGCCTATTTCATTCCAAACCGCTGATCAAGCCTCTTCCTGTTGCTTGGGACCTCAATGATGTACTTTCCACTTTGATGAAGCCTCCATTTGAACCAATTGCAACTTCATCTCATTGCTGAAATCTCTTATATCTGCCTATTGTAGTGAAGATGACAGAGTCATGTGTAACCATTTAACTGCAAGATCTCTTGGAGGAGGTCCAGGGTCTTGATCAAGAGTAGACTGGCTGAAAACCGGCGTGGTCAATTACACCAATTAAAAAATAAAAGTTAGGCATGGATCACGAATTTAGGCGTCACTAAGCGGCTGCAATCAGGGCACCTAGTGGCGCCATTTATAGAATATGGTCCTAAGTGGTCCCATGCTGTGCATTACTCAGTTAACTCACAGTAAGTGCTGCGCATTAACTGCTGAAACATCTCCATGTTCATTCTCCACCTAGCTCTGCCCCCTAGCCAAAAAAAGTTATTCATCTGCAGTTTAGTGTGTGGCAACATCAAAATTACTACAAAAGCGGATATTGCACTTGTTTGCTGTTAATGCACTCTAAACCGCATATTAACAGCTTAATGTACTTTAATTAAAGGACCCTTAAGTTTGATGAATTTTCAACCTAATACTTTAGGAGACTTAGGGCTCCTTTAGGAGACTATGGGGTCCTTTTATTGAAGAGCGCTAAGCCTTTTAGCGTGTGCTAATCACGCACTAAACGCTAATGCGCTAAAACGCTTAGCACACCTTAGTAAAACAGGGGGTTAAATGCATTTGAAATTTTGCCAAATTGTAGGTTCTTAGGTCAATCAACTTCTTTCAAAAATCAGCCTTCATATATTTATATATATTATATATTTATATCTATGTATAATTTTATTTAATAACGAGAAGGCTGAACGTGTATGCGAAAAGATCCTCATCCACAACATCCTATAATTCAAGGTCATAGGGAGTCAGGAGCAAATTCTTAACTTAGGATCTGAAGATTTCATCAAGCTCCCCATACTTTCCTTCCTCCTGTTTATAGTACCCTTTCCTCTTCGTAATTGTTTTTTGTTCTTTAGGCTTTCATCAGGCGCATAGTCAGACATCGGGTCCTGTTGAGGCCTGAACACAAAGTAGGGGTACACAAAATTTTGTCCTGCCCTGCAGCCACTCTTCATCCCCTGTGACCCCCACATACCTGGGCTGCCAGGGTCCCCAAGCACCATTAGCAGAAGCACTCCTCCACCTGTGGTCTGCAGCCCCTGTTCCCCCACCCTCAGCATGGAAATAGAGCATGCGTGGAAGGGGAGGCCCAGCGTGGCGGCAGCCACTCATAGAACATGCAGGCTATAAACAGAGGAGTGCTTCCACTGGTGGGATTTGGGGACTCCTACCAGCCAGATGCCTGAACCAAAATTGGGAAGGGCCCAGGCCCTCTGGATCCCCACATGTGGCTATGCTCCTGCTGTCAATTACTGTACATTCCTCTCTTTTTTTTTTCCATCTCAATTTAATGCTCTAGTGCCCTTTTAAGCACACTGGAGGATATGAGCAATTAAGGCACGGCTATCTAAAGATGATCTTAAATTATGCTACAATAGATTACCATAACTCAATCTACAATGACCACCCATTTGTTTCTTTGAAATAACTACAGCTAATTTAGAATATTGCAGTAAAGACTGTGGTAGGAGCCAAAAGGTTTAAGTGTGTTTCTTTATTACTAGTTTCTCAACATTGCATTTAATCTGGTACTATATGGGAAACCAACAATCCTCTCTACTCGCTGTTCCCTTGGATTTCAAGTTTCAAGTTTCAAGTTTATTAGCATTTTATGAATCGCCTATCGAAATATCTAGGCGATGTACACTCTAAAAGCCACAGATAGTGGTTTCACATATAATTTTGACAGATTAGACTTATTACAGACATTTTAAAACAGTATAAAAATTTTAAGGAACAGTCAATACAATACATTTAAGGTCAAAGAATAACATGACTAGGCAGGAAAGAAGGGAAAAGTTACATCATTTTTATCTATTGAAATTTACATGAAAGGGAAAACACAATACGGGGTGAGGGGATTTGAAAAGTCCAATATTTGTAATAAAAAGTATAAAAATTATGTGTGTTATATCATGTGTTCAAATGCATCTTGAAATAAAAATGTTTTTAAAAGTCTTTTAAATGTTTGTAAGTCTTTTTCTATTCTTATGTAATTTGGTAATGAGTTCCATAACGTGGGTGCCATAACGGAAAATATGTCGTTTCTTCTTATTCCAATAATTTTCAAGGAGGGGATAGATAATAAGTTCGAAGCCGATGATCGTAAAGAACGTACGGAGTTGTATGGAATGATCATTTTAGAAATAAATTGCGGTTCATTGAAAGTCAGAGTTTTATGTACTAAGAGTATAATTTTGAAAGTAATACGGTGGGAAATGGGTAGCCAATGTGATTTAATCAGTAGTGGAGTGACTTGATCATATTTTTTAGCTTTGTGAATTAATTTTATTGCGGTATTTTGAATTATCTGAAGTCGTCTTTTTTCTTTCTGGGTTATATTAATGAAGAGGGAGTTACAATAATCTAGTTTAGATATGATAAGAGAATGAATCAGAATATTGATAGATTTGGAGTCAAGAAAGGTGGAAATTGATCGAATAAGACGTAGTCTATAGAAGCATGATCTAACTATTTCGCTAATATGACTGTGAAATGATAGGTCTGCGTCAATTATTACTCCGAGAATTTTCAGTTTAAATACAGATTCTATAGGGAGATTGTTTAGAATAAATGGTGATATTGGTATTAGATTTGCTTTCCAGGTGAAAAGCATGGTCTTAGATTTCTGTATATTTAGTGCCAGTTTGTTACAATTTAACCAGTTTTTTATTATTTCTAGTTTTTTGTTAATGGCTTGTATTTCTTCATCTTTTTCTGGGTCTATGGGGTGTATGAGTTGTATATCATCTGCATAGGAGAAAGTTGTAAAGCCAAGTGATTGAGAAATAGTAAGAAGAGGTGATAAGAAAATGTTAAATAAGAGAGGAGATAATATTGATCCTTGCGGCACCCCATAGGTTGAGGAATAATTTGAAGAAAAAACATCGTTAAATTTGACTTGTGAAGTACGGTCAGATAGAAATGAAGTTAACCATTGTAAAACTTGACCGCCTATGCCTAGTGATTGCATCCGATTTAATAAAAGTTTATGATCAATTGTGTTGAAAGCGGCTGATAAATCTAATGAGAAAAGGGCGACTGATTTGTGATGGTCGAGGTAATAATGGATATTTGTTATAAGACCGATCATCGAGTATTCTGTACTATGATGTTTTCGAAAACCTGTTTGGTTGGGGTGAAGGGCATTCGAGGATTCGATAAAGTCGGAGAGTTGATCAAAGACTAATTTTTCGGATAATTTCATTAGAAATGGCAAATTGGAAATTGGTCGGTAGTTTGATGTGTCATCTTGACTATTTTTGAAATTCTTTATAATAGGAATGACAATTGAGGTTTTCCAAGAAATAGGAACGGTTGCAGAGAGAAAGCTGTTTTGAATAAGAGAAAGAATGAAAGGGCCAAGGTGAGAAAAAAACTTCTTTAGATAAAATGGTGGAATGATTTCTTTTAGGTTAATGTTTTTAAGATGTCCTTCTATTTCTCCTAAAGAAGGAGTTCTGAAATTAATGCATTTCGCTGTAGGAATATTATTACTTGCATCTTCTGATACAGGTGTATTTGGCGTATTGTTAGTGAAATTTTGTCGAATAGTGGAGATTTTATGGCAGAAATAATCTGCTATTTCTTGAGCTGTTAGAGTCGATTTTAGTTTAGTGGTTGTTTTTTTTGTTTCTGGATTAATGGATTTTAAGATATTAAATAGAACCGATGTATTATTGGCTTTTTGGATTTTGTTGTTGTAATATGTTTTTTTTTGCTTGAGAAATTTTATTTTTATAAAAAGAGGCATTATCATTGAATTGTTGGAGATGAAGTGGAGTTTTGGAAGCGCGCCATTTCCTTTCTGAGGCACGAAGTTGTCTTTTTAGTAAAGATAAATCTTTGGAGTACCAAGGGTTTTTTAATTTACGTATGGGTAAAGTTTTAGAAATTAAAGGTATTTTAGAATTAATAATAGATTCAAGGGTTGAATTCCAGAATTGAATTTGATCTGATTTGAGACCACTGCACATTTCTCACTCCATCCTTTTGGAACTTTTTCTACCGGTTTTTATAACAGGAATCATTCTTTCCTAAAAATAAGAAAGGCTTACAAACTTTGGTTTTGAGCATGCATGTGAGATAAGCTATTACAAAGAGAGGCTGGGATTCTGGCTGGTTGATGTTTAGATATGATCTTGGTTTTCTATATATTTTATTGTCATTTATATGTTTTTGGTTTGTATTTCTATATGTTACAGTTCTATGCTCTCTAAATTGCCTTGAAGGGTGGTGAAGCAAATATTTATTCTGCAAGATAGTTTGTATTTAATGTACACTTGATGTATGTATTAAAATGAATAAAGATTTGGAAAAAAAAAAGTATTACACTACTATATTGAGGTATATATGAAAATAAGAATTTTTTTTTTCTACAACCCATTTTAGGGCTACTTTTACAAAGCCGCGCTAGAGGTTTTAGCGCACGTACCGGATTAGCGCACGCTAGCCGAAAATCTACCACCTGCTCAAAAGGAGGCGGTAGCGGCTAGCGTGCACGGCAATTGAACGCATGCTATTCCGCACGTTAAGGCCCTAGCGTGGCTTTGTAAAAGGAGCCCTCGGAAAAGTTTGCTAGTTGGATGGCAAGGAGTAGCTAGCTGGGAGCAGGGCAGTACTCAATTATAACATTTTGTTTAATTAGCGGGTGATAATGCTTAATTTTCCTGTTATACATTTTCTATCACCTAAGGAATTTCTTAAGATTTATCTCCTGGAGGTACTCGATTTAACAATAAAGGATGAAGATCTTTCTAATGTTTACTATTTTCCTAGAGGAATTATTCAGGAAAAACCTGAAGGTGAAATGGATAATTTGAATTTTCCAGATAGTCTAGATCTAACTACAGTATTTCCTAAAGTCATCCCAGGAGACTGTTCTTAAGCGGGCTACTTTATTAATCTCTTTTAATAGAGTAGAACAAAAAAATTTGGTATTAAAAACTTACTTTAAGAAGAAAAATGTACCGTTTTATGGACAATCTGTTTTAGTATTTCCTGATGTCTCTAGACCTATGCAACTGCGTAGGAAGAACTTCCTCTTATTTAAATTTAAGTTTTTGGTGATTGGAGGATCCTTTTTTTTAAATTTCCATGTAAATGTCTTGATACTTATAAAGAAAATTCTTATGTTTTTCTTGATCCAATGCATTTGAAAAATTTTCTTGCAGACAAGGCCTCAGTTTCCAATTAAATATTTCCATGTAGGATATTAGGGGTTAAGCAAATTTAGGGATCCTTTCACTAAGGTGTGCTAGCGTTTTTAGTGCACGCAGGATTTTAGCGCGCACTAAACCCACGCTACGCTTCTAGAACTAACGCCAGCTCAATGCTGGCATTAAGGTCTAGCGTGTGCGGCAATTTAACGCACGCTATTCTGCGCATTAAGGCCTTAACACACCTTTGTAAAAGGAGCCCTTAGTATTCTCCTGCTAGCGATGAAATTGTATACTTTCTCGTTTTATTATATTTTTCTTATTTTACTTGGTATTTCTGGATATTTCCACCCTTAATGTGGGCTTGATGTGATTTTATTTCCTTAATTTGGATTTGTAATTCATGATTTCTTATTTTCCTTTTGCAATTCTTTAATTAAAATGGAAAATGCTAATAAAGAAAGAAAGAAAAAAATGATCAGGAAAATCAGCTGGGTGACATGTCCATTCAAAAGGATGAGGATATCATGTGCACTAAATACATTATATCTAGCAATTCCAAATAGCAAAACATCCTACAATCCATTTAAAATGAATCATCGGTGGCAACCTGGCATGCAGAGGGGTTGCTCCAAACTTCTCACCTGAGGTCCTTCCTTGCAGCATTAAGCTGGCTCTGTAATTGTTCACTGACGTCAGTTTGTTCTTCCAAATCCCTCTGAAGCTTTTTTTTGGCACTTTCCAATCTGTCTATTTCTTCTTCCGCTTCTACAACCTGTCGTTTCATTGATTTCAACCGTAAACCCAACTGGAATAGCAAAACATCAGCAGAAACCATAGTTAATAATAATAATTTGATTTTTATATACCGCCAAAGCCGTAGTAGTTCGAGGTGGTTTACAATAAGAGGAGCTGGACAATCAGTGAAGATAGGTACAAAGTAAGGTTTTAAAGTACATGAAGCGGATACAGGGATAAGAGGGCTGGGAAATTGCTGCAATCAGCGAGAATAGGGGCACTGGACAGACATCAATACATGTAGGCAGAGAACAGAGCGGGAATGAGAGATCGTGGTAAAAATCAGATGGAGTAAAGCAATAGGGCAATGGGAACAATTAGGTTACAAATCAGTTGAAGAAGTTTGTTTTTACTAGTTTTCTTAAACTTAGATAGGATGAAAAGTGCGTTATTAAGTTGCTCAGCCAGTTGTTCATTTGGCCTGCTTGGTAAGCAAGTGTTCTGTCTAGGTATCTTTTTGTATCGTCAGGCCTTTATTGATGGATGGGTGAACATGTGGACTCTGCGAGTAGGTCTGCTGGGGCAGTCCAAGTTGAAATGTGCGACCAGGTATGTGGGGGACAAAGGCTCTGCATTCCCACACCTACAAAATGCAAATGTAGTCATATTTATACCAAAAGAATGGCTGTTTTACAATGACTGAAAGGAGGAGGAAACAGAGGTTGGGGGGTGGGGGAGGGGAGGTGCATCCATGTATGTCAAAAAAGAGCAAATACATTTAAGACCAAATTTTATAAATGGTGCTGAAAAATCAGCACAAAAAGAGAGTGCTAAGCTCTATTCTATAAACGGCACTTTGGATTGGGCGCCGTTTTATAGAATAGCCCTTAGTGCCAGGATCCACATCTAACTTTTAGGTGCACGGATTTACACCAACTGAACCCTAGAAAAAATCCTCACTCCTGGCTGGGTTGGTGAGCAGTGGGGAGTAGTGTTATGGATTGAAGGCTATATCAAAAAGATGGGTTTTCAGTCTGCGTTTAAACAAGGTAAGGGGCTTGGAGGACAAACTATCAACCAGAATACCTGTGAACAGGTGGGAAAATAAATCTTTGTAATCTTCAAAGAGCTTATGACAAAACAAATCAGCTCTAGAATATGTTAAACTATCGTACAACTGGAATGATCAGCTTCCAGCAGTTGACATACTGTCAGTCATCACTGACCTTGACATAAAGCACTGAGGGGCAACTTCCTGTTTCCACCTATCATCATTGGAGGGAAACAGGAAGCGGTTATCAGAGCTTCAAGAGCTTCATAGAGCTTTTAGCCAACATGGGTCACTGATTTCTACAAAGCAGTTTTCAATGGATTTCATAAAACCTATTACTACACAGTATCTAGCTGCACCGTATACTCCTTTAGAAAAAAAAAAAAAAGTACTCGATTTAAAGCTGAAGTGACCATTTGGTGATGATTAAACTTTGCCTTTAAGGCAGTTCAGGATTTGTACAGGATGAAATGAATAACAATGAGGGAATACTATCATTACATAGTACTTTAAATTCAAAGGAGATAGAACTTTTAATTAAGAAGTCATTTTCTTCCACAATCAAAAGCTCACGTGGTAAGAGCAATTGCTTTCCACCCCAGCCTCCACACTCAAACGCTTCCTAATCCAGCATATATAAAGGGAGTAATTTAAGAGGGCAGGTAGCTCCCACTTGGGTGCTATCTTATAGCCCTCCATAGATACTTATATATCTTTATAAAATACCAAGGTCAGCAGCAGTAATTGTGCCAGTCTTGTAGGTGTAAATGTCCACATCTGGGCTGTATGTATACAGATTAGCATATTTTACCATCTGTACGCGTACTTGTGAACTCGGTCCATTCTGTGCCCAACTTCACATGTGTAACAAGCCTACTAGCAAAGTATGTACCATCATGTCATGGTACATACTTTACGCCTGTTGCAAAAATGTTTATAAAGTTACCCTCAGAAAATATTGTGAAATCTACAGCCTGCTAAGTTGATGGGTTCCTTTACGTTTATGACAAACTGGAAAATGCTGGAAATATACTGTCATATAAGAGGAAATAATCCATGATGTAGATTTTCATAGCATGGAGGTGACAGGCATGCAAATCTGACTCATGCATATTTACTACCAGCTATTAAATATTTAATACAAACAAGTATTATCTGAATCAATTCAATTTTAATCTTATCTCCCACAGTTCATTTCATTACAGTACTTTTACAACTTACCAATATTTAATTTATTAATAAATATCAGAATAATTTAGTCAGTGAACCCAATCCCCATCACTCACACTCACACTCACTTCCCAACTTTCACACACATACTACAGTCATTGTGATTACTTTTATCTAAAACTAGATCTTGGTTAGTTCATGAGTTCATTAGTCCATGATCAGATCAGATCAGATCAAAATTAAATTGATTCAGATAATACTTGTTTGTATTAAATATTGAATAGCTGGTTTTAAGAATTTGAGTTATCCAATAGGCAGCTATTTAACTAACTGAATCCCCCCCAAAGCTTAGGCTTTAGGTTATGCATATTTACTAGGGATATCTTCAAAACCCAACTGGCTGGGGGATCCCCCAGAATAGGTTTAAGAGCCACTGCACTATTCTATAAACCACACCTAACTTTTAAATGTGGTTTATATAGTGCTTTTCTTTGTGCCATATACTGAATTTATTACTTAGTACACACAATTGTACACAGAGATCACAGAATATGCTTGTAAGTTAATTTGTAAATTAGGTACTAACTGGTGCTCGCAACCACTAATTGACAGCAATTCGTAGTTAGTGAGTAACTGCACTTAGGGCTAGATTCATGAATAGGGCCAGATTTAGATGAAAAGAGGCCCTAGACTATTCCACTTATGAGGCCCTTTCACCTCCCATTTTTAAGTTTGTAAATTACATGAGAGATAATAAAATACATCATTACTGTGATATATATCAATATGTTAAATGAAACATGTTGTTATTGGTACTAACCTTTATAAAAAATGTGACACGATCCACATTTTGCCTCTCTCCCTGCGGGGCTGGGCTTTGCCCAGCTGTTTCCGGACTGACATCTTTCCCTCCCCGATCCTCCTCCCAGGGCGAGAAAAAGAAAGGGAGAAGCCGAGTCGGCGACCGTTGTGGCCAGAGCCGATTTCGATCCCGAAGCGGAACCAAGGTAACTGGGGAGCGGCTAAAACCTGAACCGGAGGCAGGATCGGACCAGGGACCGTCGCGCATCCCCACCCGGGGCTGAGACCGATTCCCCTCCGGAGCCGGGAAAGGGGTGGGGGGGGGGGGGGGAGAGAGGAGCAGCGGGATCCGATCCGGAGCTGGAGCACGTGTACAATTCGGATTCCCCACCCCCGGCTGAATTTTGATGAGTCACTGGCGCAGGCGCCGTGAGGAGTGGCATAGAAGCACACCTCACGACACCAGGACTCACGATATTTCAACAGCGCATGCGCGCTCTAGGATTTTATTATTTATGATATAATCATGAAAATATAAAATAAAGCACGTAATATACATTTTAAAATATGCAAATTAAAACATATGTTAAGAACTTACTTAGAATTCCGCGAAATGAAGATATTGTCACAAAAATTTTTTTCAATAGTCTATAAACACTTCACTAAAGTATTGAACCTACTGAACTCAAAAGGCGAGAATCAAATGATCGTGTACGCAATCCTAAAATAAGAATCTTTTCTAATAACATTAACACGTGTTTCATATTATCGAAGTAACACAAATATAACCGAACATCGGGATATCAATAGGTCTGTTCGTTTGTCTGTTCCAATCTACACCAATCTGCACTTTATTCATGCAAGAACAAACCAGAACTTAGTAGCATAAGGCACGTCAATATTTGCCATAGCAATCAGTGAACGTATGAACTATGCTTTGGTGCAATCTAGTATATACAAACGAACAGACCCAATGAGCCGAACGCGTTGATCTTAACCAATACATTTTTATGTTTGTTTATTAGTCATATGCGTAGAATTTCTCCTTATTTTCGGTTCAGTGTTTTAGTGTTCACTATTTTTGGAATAGTGTAATTTTAATTTTGCTAACAATTTGAATGTAGGCCCCTCTTGATCTTGAGGCCCTAGGCTGAAGCCTAGTTAGCCTATAGGAAAATCCGGCCCTGTTCATGAACCTGCCCGATTTGGCCCAATCCGGGCAGGTCCGATGAATTCTACAAACAACAATATGCAGATGGGGGGCGAACGGAGGAACGCCTCCATCTGCCTGCGTGGATCTCTCTATAGCGATGCCAGCACATGCACAGACCATCCGTAGATGGTCTGCGCATTCGCTGGACCTCCAGGCCGGCAGAGATTTTTTTTTTCTTTTTTTCACTTATTTTGGAGCCCGTGGTTTTAACCTGCTTAAGCCCGCGGGTTAAAACCACAGGCTAGCACTGCGGGGAAGGGTGGGAGAGTCGGGCAGCGGGGGAGTCGGGGCATTCCACACAACCACCACCCTTTCCAGAGAGAACTCCACAGGGCAGTTGAATGGGGAACAGCGGGAGGCGTTTGGGGTAGGAAGATCGGGGCAGGCAAATCGAGGCAGCGGGAGGCGTTCGGGGCAGCAGGAGATCGGAGCTGACAGGGCAGAGAGCAGGGCGGCAGAAGGCAGGGCAGTCGAAAAGGGCTTGCGCAACTGGTCCTCAGCAGTCGCTTGTTTGTGATCGGCCAGCCCAGTCGGTGTTGCAGGGCTTTGCTTTGTGAATCACATGCCTGCCTACTTTGCATGCCGTTGCCCTCATTTGCATGCGCAGATCGGAGGATGGTCGGCAGAGAGGTTAATGAATAGTGCAGGAGGGAAATCTGGTCGCAAACCAATCAGTACACAATCGGTTTGCTTTGTAAATCTAGCCCTTAGTCATTATTCTATAAACCATAGCATGCAATTGTAAGATGGGAGATATAGGTAGGACAAGGGTGTACCTAGCACTTATAAGCTAGGATTTTTGAATACAGTCAGTTATGTGACCAATTGCAACATCTAGTTGCAGCCATTTATACCAGCCATTGACAAGGAGAAACTGGCCATGCCTAAAGGTTGGCATGTAAATGTTATATGCTTACTTAGCATTTGATAAACCTCCCTTACTGAAAAATACACGCTAGAGCAGGGAAAAGTTCATGCTAATATTTTATATAACCCTCTGTATCCACAGGGGATTACTGGATCCCCAAAGATAGCAAAATCTGCGGATGTTCAAGTCTCTTAATTCCCTCCTTCTTCCTTCTCCTCTTCCCCCCTCCCCTCACATGGTCTGGCATCTTTGACATAACAGAGGGAAAGGCCTGATGCAGGCCACAGCCTTTGAGTAAGGCTGCTGCTATTGGTGCAGGGGCCCAGCAAGGCTGAAGACAGGATGCGAAGGTACAGGGAACCTGAAAGAAAAAACTATAGTTGGTTGAATCCTTGGATCCAGAACCTGTGGATACAGGGTGCCGATTACATGTATATTTGTTGTTCAAGAATTTGTGCTTAGCCTGCAGCATCCTAAGGCCTAGATTTTGGCAACCTTTTCAGAATGACCCCCCTCTCTATATAGGGAAGAGAATCCATTAGGTAGTTAGTTTTGCATATTTAGGCCCTGTTTGTCTCCACTCAAGATTTTTATAATAAAGCAAAGCTGCTAACCTGTCACATGAATCCTTGGGACAGTAGGATCTAGTGCTGCCTGATTCACGATTCGAACCGATTCATTTCAGGTGAATCGATTCAAATCAATTCAAAACATAACAAAACAAAAATAAATTGGCCTCCCGATTTGCTGACTGACCCTCCCCCCTCACCCACTAAAGCAGGAGCGGCAGCATTGCCTCTTGCTGGCCAGCCGCTGCCACTCCTGCTTTAGAGGGTGAGGGTCAGTCGGGAAGTGCTGGTGTCTGGCTTCCCCTCTAGCCTCTCGACCATCCAGGGCCCGATTAAAGGTGGGCCCGATGCGCTGCTACGATGACTGCAGGCGGCAGTGGTGGCTCTGTGTATATCTTCCTGCCTCGATAGACAATGTTGCTGTTGATGCTTGCCTGCACCGTGGCCCATCTGCTTGCGGCCTGCCTGCCGGCTCCATTTAATTCCGCTCGCTTCTGCTGCTCCAAAAGAGCCAAGTGCATGTAGGGATTGCACGCCGCGGCACATAAGCCTTCTTTCTGTCAGAATTGATGTCGGGGGAAGGCTTATGGACCGGCGGGTGCAATCGCTGCATGCGCCTGGCCCTTTTGGAGTTGCGGCAGCAGTGGGGGACGTGGGGGGAGGGATGTTAAATGGAGAAAGCTAGCAGCGGCGGAGGGCAGGGAGTGGGTGGCGGGAGGAGGAATGCGGAATCGGTGTCAGGTCTGCTTGGTGGAAGGCAGGCAGGCTTCGGGGAGAGGAAGAGAGGATCCTTGAATTCTTGCCCTGAGACTGGACACACAGCAGCACAGCATTTCTTCTGCTGCCATCAGACTGCTGTATGATTAAATAAAAAAGAGATCAAGTATAGTCAGCCTCAATCAGCCTGAGAGGAGAGCTGAGGGGAAGGAGGCAATGAGTGAAGAGCCAATAGGACTGGGCTATGAAGGAGTGAAAAAGTACTGAACGAAGGATGGGAATGAGAAAGGAGACAGGAAGAAAAATATAGGGTTGGAAAGAGGATAAAGAGTATTTGGAGAGAAGGATGGAGTGAGCAGAGAAAAATGTCTGGTGGGAGAAAGGGAAAGAAAGAGAACAGTGAAGAGTAGAAGTAGCGATACAAGAAGGGGCAGGGCATGGTGGGGTAGCCTGGGCAGCAGGGTGCAGGCCTTCAATGGGAGGGACAGGCCTTCAGGGATGGTGGCACATGCCTTCATGGGGGACAGGCAGTCCTTCGGGGGGGGGGGGGGGGGGGCCTTGGTGTAGAAGTACACAGAGGGAGGGGGGGTTCAAAGAGACATGCATATACCAGACTTTGGGGGGGAAGAAATAATGGATCTAAAAATAGAGGAGAGGGAGCGATATGGTGGACAATGGGATTTAGGGAGGGAAGGAACAGAAAGGGAGAGAAGTTGGACACAAGGGATGGTGTGGAGGGGGGGATAGGAGGGTAGTTGGGAAAAGAAAGGGAGATATGGTGGACTCTGGGGTGGTGGGGAAGAAGGAAAAGATGCTGGATGAAAGGGTAGTTAAGAAAAGGTGGATCTGTGGAGGGAGACGAAAAAAAGGAAAGATGCCAGACCTCCTGAGGAGGGAAGGGAAACGGAAGGGGAGGACAGAGATGGCAGATGGATGGTTAGCATGGAGAAAGAAGAAAGAAGGAGACCCTGGCAAGCAAGTTATCAGAAGACAACCAGAGTCTGGGACCAACAAGATTTTCTGTTTTGTGATTACAATGTGTCAGATTTGAAATGTGTATCCTGCCAGAACAGGTATTAGATCGTGAATATGAGCTAGGATTTAACAGAGAGAGGAAAGTCTTTTTTGCTTGTTTATTTTGTTTACACCACAGCATCAGTTTGGGTAGGAGAGGGCAAAGGGGGTGAAGAGGCTATAAAAGGGGTGAAGAGGCTATAAAATAAACCCACCAGAATGTTTGAAAAAATACCCAATTGGGCAGGAAAATCGAATCGAAAAATTGATTCAATGGGCTGAATCGAATCGAAATTTTTTTTCCTGAATCAGGCAGCACTAGTAGGATCTCATCCACTAGAGTCCAGGCCAGAGAAATAACTCTCTGTGAGCAGTGCAGCACTAATTTTCAGGAATATTCATGTTAGCCTCATGATACAGGGCCATCCCACTTCTCCACAGCACAATTATTTGAAGAAGTCAACTACTAGAGGAGGCAGGTGGGTTTTTTTTAGAACTAATGTTCTGCTGTTCTCAAAGAAAATCTGTTACAAGTAAGAAAAACTTAGCTATCTCTGAGAACAAGAAAGATATCTTATTCTACCATACAGGGAATCCCACACTAGAAAGGAGAAAAATAAAGAATAATCATTGGCAATAATCATGATTTTGTCATCAATGGGCATTTTCTTTGTATATGTGTTACATAGTAACATAGTAGATGACGGCAGATAAAGACCCGAATGGTCCATCCAGTCTGCCCAACCTGATTCAATTTAAATTTTTTAATTTTTTCTTCTTAGCTTTACCCAGTACTGTGCTTGGGTTCCAACTGCCGAAATCTCGGTTAAGACTTACTCCAGCCCATCTACACCCTCCCAGCCATTGAAGCCCTCCCCAGCCCATTCTCCACCAAACGGCCATATACAGACACAGACCGTGCAAGTCTGCCCAGTACTGGCCTTAGTTCAATATTTAATCTTATTTTCTGATTCTAGAACCTTTGTGTTCATCCCAAGCTTCTTTGAACTCAGTCACAGTTTTACTCTCCACCACCTCTCTCGGGAGCGCATTCCAGGCATCCACCACCCTCTCCGTAAAGTAGAATTTCCTAACATTGCCTTTGAATCTACCACCCCTCAACCTCAAATTATGTCCTCTGGTTTTACCATTTTCCTTTCTCTGAAAAAGATTTTGTTCTATGTTAATACCCTTCAAGTATTTGAACGTCTGAATCATATATCCCCTGTCTAATCATATATCCCCTGTCTCTCCTTTCCTCTAGGGTATACATATTCAGGGCTTCCAGTCTCTCCTCATACGTCTTCTGGCGCAAGCCTCCTATCATTTTCGTCGCTCTCCTCTGGACCGCCTCAAGTCTTCTTACGTCCTTCGCCAGATACGGTCTCCAAAATTGAATTGTTTGTTGTTGGTTTTTTTTAACGGGAAAACAATCCATAAATAATAATAATGAATTCTAGAGAGGTGGATTCAAAATGCCCAAACTAACTGTCACATTAGGGATTCATCTCCAAATAATAACAGCATTGGAAGCCTTAGAGCATCCATTGTTCTTAGCTCTAGAGCAGTGGTCTGAAACTCAAACCCTTTGCAGGGCCACATTTTGGATTTGTAAGTACTTGGAGGGCCTCAGAAAAAATAGTTAAAAGTCTTATTAAAGAAATGACAATTTTGCATGAGGTAAAACACTTTGTAGTTTATAAATCTTTGTAATTTATAGCTAAAGAGACATAAGATCAAGAAACTCTTTTATTTTGTGATTATGATAAACATACTGAGGGTCTCAAAATAGTACCTGGAAGGCCGAATGTGGCCCCCAGGCCATGCGTTTGAGACCGCTGCTCTAGAGCAATAGTATTTACAAACAGGCTTTGATGGCAAAGAATTGTTGGGTTGTCAGGCTACCCTATTGAAAATGCCTGAGTCAAGAGGTGCATCAGTGGCTGGACCCTGGGTCCTTGAAAGCTTATGTGATTCTCCAGATCTGCTCAAGATTAAATGATTCTCCCTGTGGGGATGCTTGGAAAGAGGAATTGTGACCGCCACAGTTTCCTTTTTCTCAATTGATTAGGACTGATGCTTCCTCATCTCTCGGCATATCACTTCTGGTGTAGTGGTGCCCCTCAGCTTGTGTCAGCAAGACTGACAATGGTCTGTTCTCAATGGTTTTTATTGATGCTTGACTTTGAGGGAGGCTGATGTTTTCTCAATATTGATCCATCCCTACCATCCACTGCAGCTCCTCAGAGGCCCTTGGGGATAAAATTCTGGGTGTGAGCTAAACAATGCACCAGCTAGTGCCCAGCATAATTTTATGCTATTTTTTATTGTAAATTTGTATAAAATGCCATTCTGTTTTACTTTTTCTAAACTGTATCAGGCTATTTAACATATGTGCTTCATAAATGTTAAAAAAACAAACAAAACCAAAACACCCCCCCCACCCCAAATCAAATAAATGTCATTGAGGATGATGAACTTGGCTGAATTATACAAAACAGATCTTTTTCATTGCTCTTGGAGGCCCCAAAGAGCAGTAGGAGTCATCTTTTGACAAAGGGCTCTTTTTGCAAAGGTGCGCTACGGGTTTTACCGAACGCACCGGATTAGCACGCGCTAGCCAAAAATCTACCACCTGCTTAAAAGGAGGCGGTAGCGGCTAGCATGTGCGGCATTTTAGCGCACGCTATTCTGCACGTTAAGGCCCTAGCGCGCCCTTGTAAAAGGAGCCCAAAGTGTCACAACAAAGAAGATCATGGTCAGATCCAACACATGCCAGGTACAAGTTATAGATATAAATGGCAATCCTGCTGTACTGCCTGCACTTTTTGAACTCACGGAGGGTCTTCTGCCTCTTGGACACTGGTAGGAAACCAGACAATATGAAATCAAACAATATAATAGTAAAACCTCTAATTGAAGGCACTTGATGTACTGATATTGACACAAGACTAGCTGTACAAAAAATTAAGAAAAAAAATGAATAATGCTCTTAGCATGAAACAGACATTTTAAGGACACTGGTAAACACACAAAATCTGCATTAAAAATAAAATGCACCCATTGGCCTCCACAGAAAAAGTGAATTGAGGTGGTATTCATATGATGACACTAAAGTGAGAAGACCTCCACTTTTATTATTTTAGGTATTTATATACTGCCTATCAAATTATCTAAGCAGTTCAGGTACTCAAGCATTTTTCTCTATCTGTCCCAGTGGGCTCATAATTTATCTAATGTACCTGGGGCAACGGAGGATTGAGTGACTTGCCCAGGATCGCAAGGAGTAATGTGGGATTTTAACCCACAACCTCAGGGTACAGAGGCTGTTGCTCTAACCACTATACCACTTCTTCATGATGCACCACTCTAGAAATCCGGGAAAATAATATGAGCTGTGCCGAGTCAGGCCACAGCCCACTGAACCCAGAATTCCATCTTTGACAATGGAAATTCTAGGTCACAAGCTCCAAGCAGATCACAAAAAGTATTTATTTATTTAATTTTCTATACCATGCTCCCAGGGGAGTTCATCATTTCTCATAATTTAATTCAACACAAAGAAGCTATTCTTCAAATATTACCAAAAACAATTTTTTAAGAAAATTTTTTAAAGTTTTTAATTTCACTACACGTTATGCAAAAGATTAATTTCACTATACATTTATGCAAAAGATTTTATGGTTTATAGGATATGTGATATAAGTTAATGTATTACAGTGAATATACTGTAGTGAAATTAAAAACTTCTTAAAAAATATTTGGGGGTAATACTTGAAGAATAGCTTCTTTGTGTGGTGTAGAGTTAATTATTTAATGATTGATATATAAACCCCAGTAGTCTGTAAGGGATAATTTAATTTGAGATAAGTGTTAGCTTTCCCACCTATGCCCAGCTAATGATATTGTATGGACTTTCCTCTAAGAGCATGTCCAAATCTTCTTGAATCCTGCTATGCTAGTTGCCTTAACCATGTCTTATGTAACTGATAGGAGCTTTCTTCCCTACCTGATCCTTTTGTTCAGTTAAGCTGAGATGCTCGTCATCCACTTGCATCATTAACTCCTTCACTTTTCTTTCAAGTCTGCGATTGTTTAGCTGAAGATTAGATCGATCCCTGGTTTAAAAATTGGTTTTTTTAGAAACATAATTAGGAAATTGCATTTAGAGAAATTCCAAGGTTTGTTTTTTTTTGAGCATTCAGGGTTCTAATTTGCTACAGGTAAAATACAAATTCAGTGTTGCTCCTCAAATTCCATTCACTGCAATAAACTTTCAGTATGTTAAATAATACTAAGAAAAATGGTATTTAATGACTTCTTATCAAAGCAGTTAGGGACAGTAATTATATCTTTATTTCAGCAAAGTCAGGAGAAGACTTAGTCATTCAGCATTAATTTCCAGCGATAAGCAGCTAAGTTTCGGTTTGTAGTTTTCAATGTGGCCCAACTTTATGGCTTCTAATAACCTTTTCCTTGAATACCCAGTGCTCAACCATCCATTCCTCCCTCATTATGGGAAATGCCTAATCCTCTGTCTCCTCAGTCAGAATCATGGCCCTTCTACAATCCCACACATGCAAACTATTTTTGGGGTCTTCTAGTAGACACCCTCCTTCCTCCCAAGATATCTTTAATTCTTGGCAGGTCTTCCTAGAAAGGCCAGCAGCACAAGGTAAAGTATATCCTTCTTGACCCAGCTACCAAGCACCATACAAATTTTCAGGAAGCCGCTCAGTGGCGAAATGGTTACATTTATTTAAGGTAATTTGTGGCCACTATCTAGCCAGCTATGTTGTGGCTAAAACTTAATAAAAAGACAGATGGCTAAAAAGTTCCATAAAGTTCTTGGAAAAATGTAATCTTTATCTGATGAACATTTTCAGTGCTGAGAAAAAGTCAGTGAACCTGCCAGTATTTGGTCAGATTGTAATCTAAACCCCTTGAGGTTGACAAAAAGATTCAACAATAAGTATCCTTGAGTGGAAAAGCATGTCAACTCTTCATCTGCCAACTGGTGGCACCTCCTTAAGACAATAACTTCAGTTAGTTATTTGCTATAACTGATCAGTCTCTCACATTGCCCTTTAGGGCTCTCTGCCCTCTCTTCCATACAGAAATATTTTGGTTCTGACTTTAAAGGACTTCATTTCAATAAGGTAAGGTCAGGACTTTGACTTAGTTCATGTCTTAATTGTCCATCTTCCTCAGCCATTTTTTACATTTTGGTTCATTTTTTTCATCCCATATGCTGTACATCAATAAAGGAACATACAAGTAAGGCTAAGATGAACATAAAGGAAATGAGTTAGGAAAAAGCATGCATTACTCATGGCTAGTGCCCATCACAGGAAGACCGCACCTATAACAAAGGAAATTCAACATACTAAACAATCAGTGTCATAAAATTGACTCATTTTACATTCCAACATCCATTAAAGCTCTGAGAGGCAATTTATAACAATAACTGAACACTTTAGCCCATCAAATTACGAACATAAGAATTGCCGCTGCTGGGTCAGACCAGCGGTCCATCGTGCCCAGCAGTCCACTCACGCGGCAGCCCCTTGTTCAAAGACCAGTGCCCTGAGTCTAGCCTTACCTGTGTACGTTCTGGTTCAGCAGGAACTTGTCTAACTTTGTCTTGAATCCCTGGAGGGTGTTTTCCCATATAACAGCCTCCAGAAGAGTTCCAGTTTTCTACCACCCTCTGGGTAAAGAACAATTTCCTTACGTTTGTACAGAATCTATCCCCTTTTAACTTTAGAGAGTGCCCTCTCGTTCTCTCTACCTTGGAGAGGGTGAACAACCTGTCTTTATCTACTAAGTCTATTCCCTTCATTATCTTGAATGTTTCGATCATGTCCCCTCTCAGTCTCCTCTTTTCAAGGGAGAAGAAGCCCAGTTTCTCTAATCTCTCACTGTACAACTCCTCCAGTCCCTTAACCATTTTAGTCGCTCTCCTCTTGAGTAGTACCGTGTCCTTCTTCATGTACGGCGACCAGTGCTGGACACAGTATTCCAGATGGGGGCAATTTCCAGATGAATAGGATCCCAAGAAAGTTTGTTGGTTTTTTTGCTGATATTTTACTAGGTACTTGCATTAAAACAAAGTCACTCCAAGTGCCTGGGACTTTAAATGAAGAAATTATTCTAGAGTAAATTGAATATTTTTAGCCACATCAGGGAAACGTCTGTACTTTCTGACCACAAAAGCAAAAAGATTTTTCTTAATGAGTATCATGACCATTTCTATCTCTGATGAGAAAACAAAAAAGGGTGGAAATCTCAATAGGTGAAAGAGTCTAAAATGTCTCGACAAAACAAAGCTTCCTTATCCTGCTTAGGGTCCACCTGACACAAAATAAATCCTAGAAATTATATAGCTTCCCACTTGGGCAATTTGAGGACATCCGTCAGACACATTTTAGATAATTCCAGAGTGGATATTAAGTCTTTGGAAAGTTGAAAAGTCTCTGGTCTCAATCATTCTCTGTTGACTCCAATTGATAATGGATAATCAAATCATCCTTGATATCAGCATCAGCTACATTGCTTGAAGGAGTAACATCTGGGATTCATAAGTAGGCACTCATTGGCTCCAGCCTCTTCTCTTGGTCCTCATATTGCCTAGTTATCTCTTTAGAAAAATTACACAACTGAGCCAACAAACCCCCGGAACACTGCCTCAATCCTAGGCGCAACTTTCAATATCTCCAATAGAGAGCATCTTAGGAAAAGCTCCCTGTTGATCACTCAACTCAACATGTGGACAAACTACCTTATATAGAACATTCTACCACCTTGGACCGCTTGGCAGCCTTCTTTTCAGAGAGCTTAACACTATGAAGAGGAGATTCCTGAACTAGGTTCGTCAGAGGGGGCCTAAGAGTAGGGGATTCCAAATCAACACTCAGGAGGAGGCAAGGCTTTCTCTCTTTGGTGCTTAAATAAATTCCCAACTCCAATTGAGACACAGTGGTCTGCTCTTTTACAGACAACATTAACAGGAAATTGGAGAGGCTGCACATATCTATCCATAGGCCATTGGCCTGGCAGAAATTTTTCAGATGAATACATTTTAAACTTTGTTTTTCTTTTTCCCACCTTCCAGCTCCCAGTAGCACATGCTTATGGCCACATGCTGCCCCAATTGAAATCACATCCCTCAATCAAATCTGTCTAGGATAATTGATTGGTTCCAAACTCATAAGCTTAAATTAAACGTTACTAATTCACAAGGAATGATCATTGGATATAGGATCACTCCACATTGTTAACCCCAGTCCTCCAAGCAGGAGCAGCCCTGTCACTTCATCCATAAAAATCCTTGATGACACTATGAATTTTCAACTACAAATCTCCAACATAATAAAAGCTACCTTTTTAAAACTTAAACAAGTCTATTCAGGACAACATTTTTTTTGACAAATCTGTCCTTTGTATTCTAACCCACTCATCTGTTAAAACCTGCCTGGGCTACTGGAACTTACTTCTCCAAAGAACCAGAGCTTGAGACATCTACAACTTACAGATTGTTCAAAATTCAGCAGTAAAACTTATGCAGGTTCTAAAAAATTTGACCACATCACCCCTTGTTGAAAAAAGAACATTGGTTACCAGTCTCGTATATAATCACCTCTTTAGAACATAAAATACGTCATTCTGGTATTTCCTACTAGGACACTCCATTCCTCACAGGGCAATAAACTCACCATTCCCTCATTTTGTGCCATTTGCTATGAGTTTATTCGTACCAGAATTTCAATGTAACAGGTCCCCATCCTCTGGAACGTTAACCCTTACATCCTACGCTTAGAGGAATATTTTATAAGTTTAAACCTGGACTTAAAACCTTCCTATTTAGAGATGCACATTATCTATAATATATTGTCTTTGTTCCCTTTAGAGAACAGTTCAGAGAAAGCTGCTATACCTATACACTCTATACCTTCTGCTTTTCTATCTATTGATTGATGATGTATTTCCTTTCCATTTTCATATTGAATATTTATTGTAAATCATCCACAAAAGCAATTGATGGGCAGTGTATCAAATACTATTAAACTTGAAGCTTATACGTTGAGCAGATGACATCACCATGAGGGCCAAAAGGGATCACAGTCAGCAATAAACACCCAACTTCAGGCAGCAGCACTTTGCACAGTTCCTGTTTCTTCTCTTCTTCAATGGCAGGCTAAATGTGTGATCTTCCTCTCTTTATCAACCATTCCATAAATGGACTTGAATGTTTAGTGTCATTATCATGCTGCACAACCCAATTTAGAATCAACAGCCTGAGAATGCCCTGAAGAATTTTTTTTATATAAAGCAGAATTCATGATGCCATTAAAGAAGGCAACACACCACATCTTATAAAGCAAAGTAGCCCAACAGCTTGACACCTCTACCACCATGCTTCAGTCAAAATGAGGTTCTTACTTGGATGAAAACCAAACACTTGTTTTCCAATAATTAAAAAAAAAAAAAAAAAAAAAGCATTTGTTACTGTGATCAAAAAGTTCAATTTTGACTCATTTGTCCAGAAAACATTTCAGAATTATATTGTGGTTCATCCGGATGCTCTCTGGTGAACATGAGGTGGGCAGTAGTGTTTTTTTTACAGAACTGTGTACGTGGAGGGCTCTCACTATCCTCCCATGAAAATCATTCCCATTCAGTTTTATCTTCATGACTGATACATGAATCTTCTTTTCAGCCACAGCGAAAAGCCTGTAGCTCTTTAATGTTTTATTCCGCCAATGTCGCTATGCTCACATTACCCCTCTCTTCAAGTCACTTCATTGGCTCCATATCCATTTCCACATACGGTTCAAACTCCTCTTATTGACTTACAAGTGCATTCGCTCTGCAGCTCCTCAGAATCTCTCCTCTCT
Source organism: Geotrypetes seraphini (assembly GCF_902459505.1). NCBI lineage: Eukaryota > Metazoa > Chordata > Amphibia > Gymnophiona > Dermophiidae > Geotrypetes > Geotrypetes seraphini. The sequence goes on from NC_047097.1 coordinate 47,649,557, forward strand.
TATCTCTCCCTATACTCATCCCCGGGAACGCCATTCATTGGATAAGTCTCTCTTATCTGTACCATTTCTCCTCTACTGCCAATTCCAGACTCCGTCCCTTCTATCCTGCTGCACTATATACCTGGAACAGAATGCCTGAGTCAGTACTTCAAGCTCCATCTCTGGCAATATTCAAATCTAGGCTAAAAGCCCACTTTTTCAAGGCTGCTTTTAATGCCTAACTCTCGTAAAGTACCAACGTCTGTTTTATCTTTCCCTCTGTGAGAAATTCCCTAACCCCTATTTGTCCCTTTTGTTTTGATTAGATTGTAAGTTCTATCAAGCAGGGATTGTCTCTTACATGACAATGCTGTGCTATGTACGTCTGGCAGTGCTATAGAAATGATAAGTAGGTATAGTAGTGTTCATTTGGGGCTGTTTATGATTCCGTGAATAATATTGCAGTTTGTTCTTGTTTTAAATTAAACAAGTGTATCATCATTTTATACTTGAGATTCATAAGCTTTTTTTCGGCACCATATGTATTAGAGTGAGCCGCGTCTTTGATGACATAGCTTCTCTTTGGCTGGTCATCATTTCCCTTAAGATGGATATGAGCAAAGGGATAAAATAAATGCCATTTTCTTTCTAGATTTAGAACGAAATTAATTTCAAACTACTTAAGCCTACTTAAGCAAAGTGGCTGCCAGGCTAGTTCACTTGCACACATAGACAAAAGAGACAAAGGAATTAGTTGTAGGTGATGCCTTTTTTATTAGACCTTCATCGGGTCTGTTACTTTTCGAAATTCGTATTTTGTGCAACGTGGTAACTGAAAAAGGAAGACTAGTTCTCAAAAGCTAGGTGCAGATGTTCTCTTAGTCCAAATAAAAAGGTAGCACCTACAATGCACAGAGTCAGCCAACAAATGATATCCAGTTTGCTATTTATCGATTAAACGGCACATCTTACCTCTCTTCACTTTCCAACCGTTCTTCTAGCTCTTTTATTCTTTCTTCCATCTGTGCAACAAGCCCTTCTTTATTAGACCTGTATGAATTTTCAAAATGAGCAAGTCTACTCTTCGTGTCCTTGTGCTGGGAACAAACAGATGTAGTTATATTATTATACAGGCAGTGATGAATTTAGCCTTCAGTTGTCCCTAAGTGCCATTTTTGTTCCTTTCCCTTCAGACATCCAGTGCTGCCTCCTACTACCTTCCGTATACCTCTACCACCCACACTTCTCATTGAACTCATGGCTTCTACAGCAGACACCAGATCCCTGGGACAGCTGTAGAGGTAGTGGCGACAGTGGATTGATCCCCCCACCTAAATTTTGTTATTCTAGGCACAGACATGGTAAGCTTGGGCAAAATTCTAGACCTGCACGCAGGTTTATATATACAGTCTATGCTAATTCATTTCATACATAACAGTAGAAAAATGCTTATACTTTTTAGCTGGAATGTGTATAGGGAAAAACCAACTGGCATATTTAACACAGAAAACTGGACAGCTCAGTTTTTGATAACTTCAAAATTCGTTTCTCTGCTACAAGCACAGATCAAACTATAACATGAGGGGAAATTCGCAAAAGGTTTAATCAAGTAGAATCAGGGGTTAAGCTGGATAAACCAGTTTCTGAAAATACACCCCCCAACTATTTAAACTCCCTACATATACATTTAGCAGGAGTATGGTTAGATGAAGGAAAGACATCAGCCACTTGGCATGGATTTTCAGCAGTAGCTAGTTGACATACCTGACACTAAGCAAACTTAAACTTTGAGAGGTTGGTCATGGACTTAGCCGTTAAGCTCAGTTGTAAATATGTGTAAAAATAACTAGTTAATGTTGCCTCCCAGCAGGTCTTTCAAAACTGACCCCACAATTAATACAGTCAATGAAGATGCTTAAACACCAGTTTGCTCATCCAGTATGCCCAGTGTCTCTACTTTTACAACTACAACCAATTTGCAGCTGCTGCTGTAAATGCCTGACTTCTTGGAGGATTATCACCTCTTATCCAAGTCAGTGTTGGATGTTTTCTTCACCGATTCTCTACCATTCTGGGTACACAAGCTCCCATTCCAGTACTTTTGCCCCATCCTTCCTAAACACCTACCCACTTTGGTCCCACAACTTTGATGGTTGGTATCTGGCAACCACCAAACTGTTGGCATTACAATTTGTTTTTACCAATTGGCTGACCTCCAACATTGCTAGGTCATGCTTCCTGTATCTGCTCTTTGTTTCCTTCTTATCACCTTACTAGACAAAATCCAGCCATCACTAACCTGCTGACATTATCCTAGTTGGTTTCTGGGGCATTCTAACCTGCTGTTTCCAATCCGGCTACGCTAGGTTGTGCTTTCCTTATCTGTTTCTTGTTTGCTTATCGCCACTCCCCTCATCACTGCTCTAGTGGGTGTGAAGGGTAGTTTGTTTGTAGTGCTGCACCCTCCCAAACCTGTTCCCCTTGTATGTTCCAAGCATGCTTGGGCTCTGCAACTTCATCTCTGCTAGTTGGTAATTCCAGCCATTGCTTGAAAAAGACTTTCAGGCATCAATCACTCTCAGTAAATAAACACTTTTTTAATGTTTCCTCTGAACCTCTCTCCCATCTTGATATCATGACATTTCTTTGATATTTCGTGAAGCTTTTAAAATGTACACAAAGCTTGTTACATGTCTTTCATTACTCTTTTTCCCTATATCTATAAGAACATAAGAGCATAAGAATTGCTGCTGCTGGGTCAGACCAGTGGTCCATCGTGCCCAGCAGTCCACTCACATGATGGCCCTTAGGTCAAAGACCAGTGCCCTATTTGAGTCTAGCCTTACTTGCGTATGTTTGTTCCAGTAGGAACTTATCCAACCTTGTCTTGAATCCCTGAAGGATGCTTTCTCCTATAACATCTTCCAGAAGAGCGTTCCAGATTTCCACCACTCTCTGGGTGAAGAAGAACTTCCTTATGTTTGTACGGAATCTTTTCCCTTCTAACTTCAGCGAGTGCCCTCTCGTTCTCTTCACCTTAGAGAGGGTGAATAGTCTCTCTTGCTCTACTAAGTCAATTCCCTTCAATATCTTGAACGTTTCGATCATGTCCCCTCTCAGTCTTCTCTTTTCAAGGGAGAAGAGGCCCAGTTTCTCTAGCCTCTCGTTGTACGGCAACTCCCCCAGTCCCTTAACCATTTTTGTCGCTCTTCTCTGGACCCTTTCAGTAGTACTATGTCCTTTTTCATGTACGGCGACCAGTGTTGGACGCAGTATTCCAGGTAGGGGGTACCATGGCCCGGTATAACGGCATGATAACCTTCTCAGATGTTTGTGATCCCCTTCTTAATCATTCCTAGCATTCTGTTTGCCCTTTTTGCCGCCGCCACACATTGCACGGACAGTTTCATTGGCTTGTTTACAAGTACTCCCAAGTCTCTTTCCTAGGAGCTCTCTCCAAGTATAGCTCCAGACATCCTGTATTTGCGCAAATGATTTTTGTTACCAACGTGCATCAACTTGCACTTATCCACGTTGAACCTCATTTGCCATTTTGCAGCCCATTCCTCGAGCATATTTATGTCTCTTTGTAGGTCTTCACAATCCTTCTGTGTGCTTACTACTCTGAATAACTTTGTATCGTCTGCAAATTTAATCACTTCACTCGTCGTGCCAATTTCTAGGTCATTTATAAATATGTTGAAGAGCACAGGCCTGAGCACCGAATCCTGCAGCTCTCCACTCGTGACGCTTTTCCAGTTCGAGAATTGTCCATTCACCCCCATTCTCTGTTTCCTATCCGGCAACCAGCTTTTAATCAACGTGAGTATATCACTCTCGATTCCATGGCTCGCAATTTTCCTAAGTAGGCGTTCATACGGAACCTTGTCGAATGCCTTCTGAAAATCTAGATATATGATATCGACTGGGTCACCTTTGTCTATCTGCCCATTTACTCCTTCAAAGAAGTGCAGTAAGTTTGTCAAGCAAAATCTTCCTTTGCTGAAGCCGTGCTGGCTGGTCCTCATTAGTTTGTGTCTGTCAAGGTGATTGATGATGCAGTCCTTTATCAGTGCTTCTACCATCTTTCCCGGTATCGAAGTCAGACTGACTGGTCTGTTGTTTCCCAGATCTCCCTTCAAACCTTTCTTGAAGATCGGCGTAACATTCACCACTTTCCAGTCTTCCGGAATCTTTCCTGATTTGATCGACAGATTGACTATTAGTTGGAGCAGTTCAGCTATAACCCCTTTCTGTTCCTTGATTACCCTCGATAGATGCCATCCGGTCCCGGGGATTTATAATTTTTAAGTCTATCAATCTGTCTGCATACCTCTTATAGACTGACTGTCGTCCCTGCCAGTTTCCCATCTTCATTATCTGTGTATAGCCTGTTGGCTTCCGGTATATTGGATATATCCTCTTCAGTAAATATAGACGCAAAAAATGTGTTCAGGTTGTCGGCGATGGCTTTGTCCTCCTTTAGTACTCCCTTTATTCCTTGATCATCTAACGGCCCCACTGCTTTCTTCGCGGGTCATTTCTCCTTAATACATCGAAAGAATGGCTTAAAGTTTTTGGACTCCTTGGCTATTTTTTATTCGTAGTCTCTTTTGGCCCCTCTTACCGCCCATGTACGCACACTTAAGAATACTTTATTCAGGATGGATGGAGCCAAGGCCCATTCCATATAATGATTATGTCTGGTTAAAAGGTGTTTAGCTTCTACCCCAACCTTTAACACTCCCTCTCTCATTGGTTCCACTTAATCTGGCCAACAACTGGTTAACCTGCTGCTTCCATGCAGTACCCAGATCTAAGCTCAATCGTTTGAAAATGTATGAATCTGTAGCATGTGTGGTGATGGGGAGGAAAGGGTGCTTGAGTACAGAGCGGAACTGTTCCATTACAGGTAAACAGGTTTTTCAGCTAAAGGTTCAGGCCCTGGGAGCCATACAAATTAATTTTATGTCATATTTATAAATATCATACTAAAAGTGTTAGTTACCAGTACTGGTTGTCAGTAAGCCTGATTGCATTTTCTATAGTACAGAAAAAAGAAAAAAGCCTTACCTGTCTTTCCAGTGAAATCTTGTCACACTCCAGGTCTTGTCTTACAGTTTTCTCCTGAAGTAGTTCATTCCTCATTTGATCCATCTGTAATTCAGGGGAACAAGTCTTTGTTTTAGAATCCTAAAGCATAACTAAGCTCGCTTAATTGGACTCTGAGCTTCCAAACTCTGATCAAAACTTTCACTTTGCAAATGAATCGGCTACGACATTGCCCTTAGTCAAAATAAAATAGCCATACTGTTTCACAACAAGAGTGTACACTGGAATTAAAAGACTGCACAAAATGAACAAACGGACAACGCCAAGCAGACTGCACATAGAGATGGATGGTGCCGACTGCCCTGGAAACACGCAACAATCCAGCAGTCTGCAGTTGGCATGTTGACATCTAATCAGGGCTGTGGAGTCAGAGTTGTGGAATTGGAAGGAATTATAGGGTTACTAGAGTTGGAGACGGAAAAATGTACCAACTCCAACTCTAACTGTAAATGGTAATGCATTAATAATTCCAATTACACAGATACTAATTCGATTAACCTATTTTTTCTTATCGGGACAGGAAAGGTGATATACCTAATTGAGAGGTCCTTTTAGTAAGGCGTACTAATTGATTTAGTGCATGCTAAATGCTAAGGCATCTATTATATTCTATGGGCACCTTAGCATTTAGCATGAGCTAATCTTTAGCACGCCTTAATAAAAGGACCTCTGGGTTTATTTCTTTTAAATGGGCATTTTTTTTACCTTCCTGTAAGAATTCTTAGCCTCTTTTTTTAAAATTTTGTAAGTTTTGTTTTATATTTAATGTTATTCAATCATGTTTATAACTTCTTTAATAAATAATAAAAAAAAAGACACAACAGTATAACTATAACCTTTAAACCCAAACTTTAATGTGTTATGGTGCTACAAAGTAGCCTGATGGCTCACATTAGCGGTGATGAAATGCACTGTATGTTGCGTGCTTTCCATCAATTTAGGAAATCTTTAATTAGTCCGACAATTATATATAGAGTCAGAGGTACCTTAAATTAAGCAGTTGCAGTCAAAGTTGAAGGTTTTGTGTACCGACTCCAGAGCACTGCATCTAATACAGTACTCCCCCCCGATATTGCGAATGTTGAAAAACCGCGGATATGTTTTTTAGCAGGGGAGACAGGAGAGGGCAGTGAAGGAAATCACTCACAGTATGCTCCAACTGCCTCTTCCTGTACTAAAGTTGGGCCTCACCAATCAAGAGCTACTTTGACATGCAGCTCCTGATTGGTGAGGCCCGACTTTAATACAGGAAGAGGCGGCAAAGCATAGAGCGAGCGATTTCTTTCCCTCACCGGTGCTCCAGCTGCCCTCTCCTGCCTATCCAGCTGCCCTCTCCTGCCGCCCCTGCCTCCTGCCTTCGCAGTTGGAAAATACCGGGAATGACCGAGACCGCTGACCACAATTTCGCGGGGGGAGCACTGTACTGTATGCAAAATAAAGAATGAAGTAAAGCAGCTGAAATGGGGATTTGCTGTAGTTAAGGAGGCCTTAAGAAAAGCAAAAGTAGGTGCAAATTTCATGCCCTTTTTTATTCTGACATTTGTACAACAAATGAAAATATTACACAGACACAAGCATACCACACATCTACGAAGCAATTTCCATATTTCTTTGCTGCTCACACATACGGCCATCATAACTCATTTTAACTGGCTACATGTGAAGGTCGAAAGAAGTCAAGAGCAGAAGAGTATGCTTTGGGTTAATCTAGGCACCTTCTAACCTTGTAAACTATATCTTTGACTAATCACATGCTCAAAGGAGGTCATCTGATCAGCTCCAACAAGCATGACACAAATACAAAATGCAGTGGTAATGCATGCACAAACACGCATCTTAGAACCGTGCACTCAAGATTCTGGAAAGTTAATGTCATATGAGCTACTGTTAACTGCTGGCTGAGGTTTCAAGAACACATTTATGAATCTAATTGCTTTGGATAGTCTTCACAACAGTATTTTCACTCGGGGGTCTTTCATTTAACCCTTCCATGTATATGTTAAATTATTGACAACTTAACACACCTGGGGTCATTTTGACCCCATCACTTATAAGCACTGAAAGTTGCTTCAGCTTAATAATTTAGCAAATTCTCACTGTCATGGCACTCAAGTAACGTTTATAAAATGTATATTTAGGCCTACAGCACAACCGGCGATGTTCCGGTAATGTTTCAAAAATGTTTCTTCTCTTATTCAGCACAGTCACTGTACAAATGTTGTAAAAAAAAAAAAAAAAAATGGCTGTTAGCAGTGTTTCTTTTACAGCAAAATCTAACAAAATATTTTCACACATTTTCAACTTCTCTTCTCTCATTTGTTAGGCATTACTTTGGAGATTTGGCGATACATTACGACTTTTTCAGTGCTGTATTCCACTGCTGACAATGTTGCCTTCATAAACCTGTGGGGTCAATTTGACCCCAGGTGTATATTATTAGTATACTCACGTTAAACTGTTAAAACAAAAAAAATTCAAAAGCTGTATTTATCACAGATGACAGGAAACACATTGTCTGTTACTATCAAAAAAGGTACCTGGAATTTGAAATCAAAATTACAATTTATAAGTAAGCAACTAAACTAATTTGTCAGGCTGGGGTCAAAATGACCCCAGGTGTGTACAGAAGGGTTAACTTTTGTATAGTGAGAGACTATACAAAAGGGTACTTTTGTATCCTAAATGCAGCATTATGGGCAATTTTCTGCCTTGTTACTCAAGGCAGGAGGGGGAGACATATTGACTGGTAGTTGAATATTGAGTATTTGGGGGATGATATAGGGTTACTATCATGACTCCATCGTGTTTGTTTGCCTATGTATTAGTGCTGCCTGATTCAGGAAAAAAAAAATTTTGATTCGATTCAGCCTATTGAATTGGTTTTTCGATTCGATTTTCCGCCCAATTGGGTGTTTGTTTTTTTTCAAACATCCTGGTGGGTTTATTTTATAGCCTCTTCACCCCGTTTGCCTTCTATCCACACTAGCGCTGTGGTGTAAACAAAATAAACAAACAAAAAAGACTTTTCCTCTCTCTGTTAAATCCTAGCTCACGTTTGCAGTCTAACACGTTTGCGGTCTAACACCAGCTCTGGAAGGATACACATTTCAAATCTGACATATTATAATCACAAAACAGAAAATAAAATTAGTTTTTCTACCTTTTGTTGTCTGGTCATTATTCAAATCTTGTTGGTCCCAGGCTCTGGTCATCTTCTGATAACTTGCTTGCCAGGGTCTCCTTCTTTCTTCTTTCTCCGTACTAACCATCCATTTTCTATCTCTGTCCTCCCCTTCTGTTTCCCTTCCCTCCCCTGGAAGTCTGGCATCTTTCCTTTTTTTTCATTTCCATGCATAGATCCACCTTTTCTTAACTACCCTTTCATCCAGCATCTCTCCCTCCTTCCCTACCACCATCTCTCCCTTTCTTTTCCCCCTCCACACCATCCCTTGTGTCCAACTCAACTTCTCTCCCTTTCTGTTCCTCCTCCCATTGTCCATTATCTCTCTCCCTCTCCTCTATTTTTAGACCCATTATTTCTTCCCCCCCCAAAGTCCGGCATATGTACGTCTCTTTGAACCCCACCTTCCCTCCCTCCCTCCGTGTATTTCTACACCAGGGTCCCCCTCCCCTGAAGGTATGTCCCCCCCTGAAGGCCTGCACCTCCCCCTGTAGGCCTGCACCTCACCCCTGAAGGCCTGCCTGCCCCCCCTGAAGGCCTATGCCACCATCCCTGGCCTGTCCCCCCCTTTGAAGGCCTGTCCCCCCCTTGAAGGCCTGTCTCCCTCCTTAAAGGCTTGTCCCCCCCTTAAAAGCCTGCCTGTCCCCCCTGAAGGCCTGTGCCACCATCCCTGGCCTGTCCCCCCTTGAAAGCCTGTTCCCCATATGCATCATCTCTTGATGTGAAGATTTTTACAGCAGCAAACAGATTTATGCACACTGTGTAACTAGCCCTCCCCCCCCTTTTATGGAACCGTGGCACGGTTTTTAGCGCCAGCTACAGAGGTAACAGCTGGTGCTGAAAACTGTGCTACAGTTTTGTAAAAGGGGTTTTAAATAGCTGTTTTCAAAAGCCTACTCAAATGCTGGGCCCAATAAAGTAGGAGTTTAACTATAGTACAAGAAAGAAAATACCTACTCTCTTTAGGGGGGGGGGTTCCCTCCATTTTATGAGATTTACCCCTATACAACTAACATTTGTGAATTTTACATTCTTTCTGTAACAACTTTATGGGCTTATGACAGAAAAAACAGCCAATAACTACCCTCCAGTGGCAGTGTCATGTACCAACTATATATTTGCTAGTAATTATGGCACATGAATATTCATTAAAATGCTTGCACTGTTTTTTGAAAAAAAAGGCCTATGCCCCCCCCCTTGAAGGCCTGTCCCACCCCGCACCCCCCCTACCCTCCTGGGAAGGCCTCCTTGTTCCCCCTGGCCTTCCCGCACCGTTTACCTTATAGTAGGTGCAGCTTGGACAGAAGATCTGTTTTCCCACAATTAGTATGTGATCAAGACAAAACAAGTATAAAATGGAGAAAGCTAGAAAAGACAAATGGAATAGACTTCTGTCGAGAAGGTCTAGCAAAGTACTCAAAGAGAATGGTTGTAGAAAAAGAAATGAGACTGTATTACAATTATAATAAGAAAAGAAAGAGTGTATCATGGATTGAAAGTAACTTGTCTGAACACAGATTTGTAGGCAAGACAAAAGCAGTGCATGAAAACAAACTTTCTTCCACACAGACGAGATGGATAGTGCAATTTTCTTTATTAACTCATGTAGTATAAATAGTCATACTCATCTCAGTCTACGCGGGTGGGGACAGCACTCCGACATAGAAACTATGTTTCGCCCTAATCGGGCTTTCTCAAGGAAAGTCCCCCTTATGCCATACAGTTCATGCTCCCCGCGCTGACTGAACAATTTAGCTCAGGGAGCATGAGCTGTATGGCATAAGGGGGACTTTCCTTGAGAAAGCCCGATTAGGGCGAAACATAGTTTCTATGTCGGAGTGCTGTCCCCACCCGCGTAGACTGAGATGAGTATGACTATTTATACTACATGAGTTAATAAAGAAAATTGCACTATCAATCTCAGCGTGTCACTCGTCTGTATGGAAGAAAGTTTGTTTTCATGCAGCCGACACTAATGAGGTTTATAAACTTTAGAAAGTATCCATGAAGATATACCTTTAGAGACCATATATACTAATAATATTTAAGAGTATTCGGACATACGGTATATTTGTTCATGCACCTTTCTGCATTTTCCCTACCACCCTCTAGAAAAGATACTCTAGCATTGCTCCAGGAGACCAGAAGCATGAATGCCTTTCTAATTTGCTAGGTTTAGAAGTCTGCTCATTTTGCATTGTATATGGTTGTGCTCTGCTCCTGCTTTCCCTGCACGTCTCTAAACTCCAGAGCTGATCTGTTCGAAACGAGAGGTCATGGAGAAAGAAGTAACTTGTTCCCCTGGAAATACTTTCAGTGATGCAGAGAAAGACAGAAAATAAAACAATCCCCACCCCAAAGTGAAGCATAATGAGCGACTAATTAAAAAAAAGAAAAAAAAGAAGGAAAAAGCAACTATTAAAAGGAAACTGTAGATGTTAGAACATTTTTAACAGGCCACATTGTAATTCTACAAAGTAAGCCATTACTGTGCTCAAAAGCTGTGACCAATGTGAAGCCGAATCAGCATCTTTCAGATGAAGGGAGGTATTCAGAAGATGGTTTTGGTGTGATTTTCTTGTTTTGAACTGAGCAAAGTATCTTTTGCATTTTCTTTCCTTATTCTTTCACTTTGCTATAAGTTCATAACTAATTAAATCTATGATCACTGGATATTATAAACTGCTATGCCAGTTTTACCAAACAGTGGTGTGTGAAATGTCAGAATAAAATGTAAACTGTAAGAAGAAAAGCATTACATAGCCTTTGGCAACAAGAGCAGAAATATATAGGTTTTAAACAAAAAACTTTCAATGTTTCTGGTTCTCTTCTTATAAAGTCAGCACTAACATTTTGTCTCTTGCTATTGGATTCTACTCAAAATCAGGACTGTCTTCTGATGTGGTTCAGCAGTTACCATCTGCTATTTGTTTCCAGCTCAAGAGCCATGAATCTTTATTCTTAATAACACCCCTCCCCCACCAAATGTAGCAATAGCCATTGGCTATGGTGATAAGGACTGACCACCAGGTTTTGCTATTGTATGATGGCGGAAGGGGCTGTGGAGGATAAAAAAAAAATATAGCTCTGAAAACAAAGTATCACATCATTACATCATAGGTGTGTTGTTTCATCTTTGAGGTAGTGGCCATGAACTTTTCTTAAAACTTCTTGTCAAAAATAATTTATTGGGTTCATTAATTGATTAATTTATTTAATTGAGCTGGGCAAAGTATTTTATACACAGTATATTTTTTTCCCTCAGGAGAAGATTCTTCCTCCTGAAGAAGCGGTGAGTGAAACACGAAATAATATAGAGGAAGAGTGGCTGGAAATTATGGACTGTTTGGAGCTGACATTTGGGTAGTGGTTTTGTACACATATTTTGGGATATTTTTTCACTTTGGATTTTTCACATTGGAGTTTTCACCTGTGGGATAATTAGCCAGATTCAACAACGGGCACCATCAACCTACACTGTTTGACAAGGAAAAAAGTGCATCGAATCTGATTCAGATAAGTAACTTTAACCCTTTCAGGACCAAGGGACATATTTGTCCCATAACTTTAAAATCCTATAAATTTTGATTGGGATAGTCTACAGTTCTAAATTTGATATGTACGGATTCCATATGATACTGCCTTTATGTAAACAAACTGGTTCCGACATTCATTCATTAGCGTCGTTGCTAGATTGACGAGAAGATTCACTTGCCACACTGTCCATAAGCCAGAAGTGTGATTTTTTTAAATAAAAATAATGATATTTCACAAAAAAAAATCAATTTTTTGGCATCTGCAAGCCCTTTTTACCATAAAAATGTCGTCAAAACCACAAAAATTGGCCTACGATCCTTATGGTCCTGAAAGGGTTAACCTATTACGAAAACTTTACATGCAAGACCTTGTCTGTTCCTTGCTGATTTTGACATTGGATCAGTCAGGTGAGTTACTGCTGCTATGATGTTTCAAGTACACTGTTGCTAGCTGGACTGGTGTATATTATACTGAGCATTTTATATATACAGTAAAACCTTGGTTTGCGAGCATAATTCGTCCCGGAAGCATGCTTGTAATCCAAAGCACTTGTATATCAAAGCGAATTTCCCCATAGGAAATAATGGAAACTCAGACAATTTGTTCCACAACCCAAAAACTTTAATATAAAATAATGATCTATGGGTTCCTGATATGCGCACTTATAAAAGGCACTTGAACTGCGGGTGAACTGGGCGTGATGCTTTTATTACGTTCAGCCATGCTCAGCATGAGATGTGCGTATGTTGGGCACGTGTGAACTGTGGGTGCTTGTATTATGTTCAGCTGTGCTCAGCATATATTGTGCGTACTTGACGGGACGTGTGCTTGTACCACAAGACAACCCTCATTTATAGAGTTCAAATTTAATAAAATGTTTTGCTAGTCTTTTGCAACACATGCGCTATCCAAGGTTTGACTGTATTTTACAGATAAGATACATAAAATTTTTTTTTTTTTTAGTCTTTGGGGAGATTTTTCTATTTGATTTCATCTTTTTACAGGCGAGATAAGGGGAAACATCAGTTTCCTTGATTTCCCTATACTACCAGTTCTGTCACATTATCTGTGCTGGAGCCACAACACTGAACGTTTATTGAGAACTACAGGGGATTTCTCTCCATTTTAACTACCTCTTATGAAAGCCATCATTGTAAGTGTTATTCTTAGCACCTCTACGATCATTTTTTTACAAACATACTTTCTATGTGGAAACATCACATAGGGATTTCAACATGAAATCCCAGCAAATACATCAGCCGGCCAGCCCTGGACCCTCTTCAAGTTTCACCAAAGGGTTGGGGGGAAGGTTCCACAAATAAATGCCAGATTACTTGCAAACACTCTTTTCAAAACAAATTGAGCAATGCAAGTGTGGCCAGCAGATGGTGGACCTTTTCCAAGGGGTTGTGGCTACAACCTCTGCACCAGCTCGTCCCAGCTGGGCTCAGGAGCAACCAGATCCAGAAATCACTAGATCTTCAGACCCATTAACATTTAGTGGAATACACTCCTTCCTCAATATTCGCGGAAGTTAGGGGGCAGAGCCGATCCGCGAATATTGAAAATTCACGAATAAGGTTTGGGCCGGCTCTGACCCACCCCCGCCTTCCTCCCGCCTTCCCCCCGGCATCTCGGACCTTACCAGGTGGTCTAGCGATCTTCCTACGCTCCTGCCCCAAGCAGATCACTGATACAAAATGGCTGCCGTGAGTTCCTGTAGTCTCTCGAGACTATGATGGAAACTCACAGCAGCCATTTTTTATGAGTGATCCAAAAGACTGCTAGACCACCAGGTAAAGTCTGGGGAGGTCCAGAAGGTGGGGGTGATTCAAGTTTTAGGAAATCATAAATAATTGAAATTGCGAGTCCTAAAACCGCGAATCAGGAGGGGGAAGTGTAGTTATCAACATAGACTACCATTAATTTGTGTTATTTTGGCACAAGTTCCATTTTATTCAATGAAACCTAGTTATTAATTACTGGGGTTAACAGTAAAATAGCATATCTTAATGGCAGCCTGTATTGATAACATCTTGCCTTAATAATTTAACATTACCTAGGGGAAGCCACCGCTTATCCCTGGGGTACGAATCATGGAATCTTGCTAAATTTTAGGTTCCTGCCAGGTATTTATGACTTGGATTGACTACTACTGAAAACAGGATATTGGGCTAGATCAGGGGTAGGCAATTCCAGTCCTCAAGAGCCACAGGCAGGTCGGGTTTCCAGGACATCCACAATAAATCTGCATGAGATAGATTTGCATCTCAAAGAGGTAGTGCGTGCAAATCCATCTCATGCATATTTATTGTGGATATCCTGAAAACCTAAACTGACCTGCCGCATGCAGCCCCGTGAAGTATTTTGTGCGGCCCCGGACAAGGGCGATGCAGTGTTTTACTCTGCTGCCCCTGGGTGTTTACCGTCTTGCCGGCTCCCTCCTCTGTCTTGCTGCAGCGTTTGCGTGGCCCCGGAAACATTTTTTTCGGCCAATGCAGCCCAGAGAAGCCAAAAGGTTGGACACCCTGCCCTATATAGTATTATTAGTTAAAACAGGAGTTTTCACCAACTAGATGGTTACAATTTTTCTGATAATGGATACACAAAATTTAATTTCTAATAATGCTTTACCTGGTTTCATAACTTGTAGTTTTTGCTTAAGAGAATCAGAGAAAAAAAAAAGCACATTTACAGTGACTAGATATTCAATTTCTTTAAGCAGCTGACTCAACATAAAATAGAGCACTTGGGAAAAGCTAATGAAACTTTGATTGTTCATTTACTGAAGAGAGACTTCATTTTCACATTCTCATTTACCCATTTCAACCACCTGGTGCCAATAGAGGAGCAGGTGTGCATCAGTCCGCTGGGAATGCTCTACAGAGCAGAAGTGACTGGCACAGGCTCGGGAACTTTATCCGCCTGTATTTACTCTATTATCACTATGGCAACAGGCTTGTCTCTCACCCTTACTGGAAAGAACACTGCAACCAGCAGGTTCCTGTTTGTCTTTCTTGCATTTGATGAGGGCATATGCAAAAAAAATAAAATAAAAACTCCATTCCGTTAGCAGAAATCTTTGCTTTTTCCAATCACAATGAAGGTAAAAGTTGTCTAACACAATCTTACATTTTGGGAAACTTGGATTTTAGATTACCCTTTTCCTACTTCCAAGCTCAAGACACATTGCAGCCAGAGGTCACAAGTAAAATTCCTTGTGCAAGGATTCTTCCTATCTCAAAGGGGTGGATATCAAGGTGAGTTAAGGCAATAACCCACAAACCAATGTTTCTGAGCCATCATCTTAAAGCACTTCCCCTAAAGCAGGGGTGCCCACACTTTTTGGGCTTGCGAGCTACTTTTAAAATGACCAAGTCAAAATGATCTACCAACAATAAAAATACTAAACGTATACCCCCCCTCTTTTACTATAGCGCAAGCCGATTTAGCACACGCTAAATCGGCTAGCGCACCTTAGTAAATTATATATACTGTGTGCACCTCTTCTGTCCTCCAGACCTTGTTCCATTCCCCAACCAACATCTCTCTCTGTCCCTCCAGGAGTCCAACTTTTCTTTCTCTCTCCTTCACCCCTATTGGCAACATGTCTCCCTCTCTCTCCCTCCTCTGTTATGATTGTGCATCTCTCTGTTCTTCCTCATTGTCTCTCCCCCTCTTTTTGCACCTTCCATAGCTAACATCTGACCCCTCTCTTCTGCCTTCCCTTTATTTCAGGTTTCTCCTTCTCTCTATCTTCCTTCTGCTAACATTCTGAGTCCTCCCACCTTAAGTTCAGGTCTTTGTCGCTCTCACTCTGTCTTCCCCCTCCCCAGGGCCTGGCACCTCTCTTTCCTCGGTACGGGGTGTTTCCCCCTCTAACCCCTCTAGTAGTCCAGGAAATGCCCTGTTTTCCCCCTCCCTTTTGGTTCAAGGCTTTTGGTTCAAGGCTGCTTTCCCCCTCCCCTCCTTAAGGTCCTTTTGTCTCCCCCCCCCGATCCAGCATCTCTAAGGCAACCCCCATCCCACCAGGGCCCTCGCGATGGGCACAGCCTTAGCTCTCGATTGCAACTGCCCTCGTCTCCGTTCTTCCCTTTGGGCCTAACTACCACAGCTGAAAGTTAATTACGGCAGCCTGCAGAGCAAAAGTAGCAGGCTGCTGTCGGCCTCTGTAGCACGTTCTCTCTGCCGCGGTTCCACACCTCCTCTAACGTCAGGAGCAGGACCGCGGCAGAGGGAACTTGCTACAGAGACCAATGGCAGCCTGCTACATTTGTTCTGCAGGCTGCCGTAATTAACTTTCAACTGTGATAGGTCCAGAGGTAAGAACAGAGGACGCTGAGGGGGAAGCGTGTCATCTGAGCAAGACAGCCAGGCGCTCACCTAAATTAGCTGGGCAGAGCACCCGGCTAAAAGATACTAAAGACACTAGGGAGAAGACCGGCTCAGCGATCTACCGGCATTGCCTTTGCGATTGACCAGTAGATCGTGATCGACGTTTTGGGCACCCCTGTCCTAAAGTGTCTCCCTGAAAAAACACCCCCTCACCCTGTAGACCCCCCATTCTCCTGAAGTCCCACCACCACCTTGGCCTATGTCTTCCAATCCCTGGTGGTTTAGGGTGTTCCAGGGCAGGAGTGGTCCCCAGTCACCCACTGATGCTGGGTTCAAAGTGGTGCCAGGAACCCTAGTGGTAGTCTTGTGGTACTACTGCTAGGGGTTCAAGCTGCCAAGTTTCAAGTTTATTAGTTATTTGATTAATCGCCTATCACAATTACTAAGCGATGTACAAATAATAACATAAATTTCTAAAATATACAAAAAATACGAGGTAAACAAAAAACAACAATATAAAAATCATTAAAAACAGACAAATTAAAACAAGGTAATTAAAACTATAACAAGGAAACAATGGGGTAGAAGGGAAAGAAATACAATTTATGATAGGAAAGAGAGAACAATTAAGGTAAAATGCAAAAGGAGTGGGAAAAACATAAAATTATTGGAAATAAAATACATAAAAAGGTAAAATAGAGAGCAGATAGAAAGAGCAATTAGCGTTTCAATTAGATATTGAAAGCATCTTTAAAAAGAAAGCTCTTAAGTTGGCTCTTGAATTTATCCAGATTCTTCTCCTCTCTTAAATAAAGTGGAAGTGAATTCCAAATCTGTGGTGCCGTAACAGTAAAAATGTATTGTCTTCGAGTATTTATGGTTTTAAGAGTGGGAATGACTAATAAAAGCTGTTCATTGGATCTTAAAATTTTAGGAGAAGTATATGGAATTAAAACTTTGTAAATAAAAGCTGGGATTTTGTATAGTAGCGATTTAAAAGTGAGTAAGGATAATTTATATAAGATTCGGTGTGCAACTGGGAGCCAATGTGCCTTTTGGAGTAATGGAGAGACATGATCGAACTTCTTGGCCCCCATAATTAATTTGATGGAAGCATTTTGGATAATCTTCTAATTTCTTTTTGAGCCATTCCCTTGAATAAAGCATTACAATAGTCAATTTTAGAGATAATCATTGAATGAATTAGTATATTTAAAGATTTAGGACAAAGGAATTTTGAGATAGATCGTATTTGACGTAATCTATAAAAAGTGGCCTTAACCACGTGACTGACGTGGTCATGATCAGTGTTCCCTCTAAGCGGGCGGGTGTTGTGAGCAAACTTTTTTCACCGTGAGCCAAAAATATCGGGCGCCAGCAAGTTATGAGCCAACTCGCCCGATTCTCCTCTCGCCGCCCTGCCATCTGCCGTACGCCTCTTCCGATCGTGCGCTGTGACGAGAAACGTGTGCGCTGCGATGTAATATTTTGTGCGCCAGCGCACGCCAGCGCAGCTTAGCGGGAACACTGGTTCAAATGGTTTTATTTATTTCCCCAAATTTATTTTTGTTATACGCATTGAAAATATTTGATATTGCGTTTAAATCAAAATCTCAATAAACTTGAAACGAGTGCCCGTGAGATTGTGGGAGGGTTAAATACTCAAAACTTAGAAGTTTTTGCTACGCCAGCTTTCTGGTATCTTTACATACAGTGGCGTACCTAGCATATGTAACATCCGGGGCCCATCATTTTTTGGCACCCCCCCCCCATCTGTAAGAAAAACATGATTTTTAGTAACAAACCACACGTCACACATGAGTACCTAGGAAAAGGCAGCATCTTACATATTGCAGTGAGCAGTACATCAATACACCCATTGTAAAACTAAACAAGCCAGACCAGCACAGATCAATCCTACACCGTCAATCCTAACAGAAAACCATGTCTTTCGAACACACATAACACAGAAAACACCTTCGCCTAGTAAGGAATATGTAATCACAAACTAACCCCTCCCTCTTTTACAAAACTGTAGTGTGGATTTTAGCTACGGAGGTAACAGCTCTGATGCTCATAAAATTCTGAGCATCAGAGCTGCTACCACCAAGGCTGGTGCTAAAAACGCTTCACAGTTTTGTAAAAGGGGGGATAAAATAAAAATACATAGACAAAGGTTAAATTGAACCAGCAAGAAGCTGGACTCTGCATACAATGCTTCACAGAAACAGTGACACATGTCTCCTAAAGCAATAAATAAATAGAAATTTTTTTCTACCTTTGTCTTCTGTGGTTTCTCCTTTCCTCATCTTCTTGTAACTCTCTTCCTTCCATCCACTGTCTGCCGTCTCTCTTCCCCTATATGGCATCTTCTCTCCTTCTATGCCCCTTCCAGAAACTGTATGCCTCCCCCTTCCATCTCTCCTTTCACCCCATTGGTCTGGCATCTCTCTCCTCGCCTTCCCTCTCCCACACCTCTCCTCATAGTCTGGTATCTCCCCTTCCCTGATTCTCTGGCATCTCTCTCCTTTCCTTTTCTTCCATCTTTCGCTCCCCCTCCATGCTCTCACATCTCCCCCTTCCTTTTCCCTTAGACTGGCATACCTTCCTCCTACGCTCCAAGCCCTGGCATCTCCTTTAATTCCCTCCCTCATCTTCCTTCTCCCTCCAGCTGGGTACCGCAACACTCTTCCCTGCAGCTCTGCACTTCCCCACAATTGCCATGCTTCGGTTCCTCTTCTTCCTTCCTTCCTCCCCCCCCCCCCCCCGCGGGACCCTGCGGCACCATCAACTCTTACTCCCTCTAATGTCGGCCCTGCAGCTCCAGACTTCCTCGCACCTTCTCCCCTCCCCCTTTGGATCGCTATTATTTTAAATGTTATAGCCGCGGAGCTGTATCCATCAGTGGAGATGTCTAACCTCGGCCTGCCCCGGAACTCTTACTGCAGCAGACGCCCGTCTAGGCAGGAACAGGAAGTCACTGTTGCAGTAAGAGTTCCGGGGCAGGCCGAGGTTAGACATCTCCACTGATGGATACAGCTCCGCGGCTATAACATTTAAAATAATAGCGATCCAAAGGGGGAGGGGAGAAGGTGCGAGGAAGTCTGGAGCTGCAGGGCCGACATTAGAGGGAGTAAGAGTTGATGGTGCCGCAGGGTCCCGCGGGGGGGGGGAGGAAGGAAGGAAGAAGAGGAACCGAAGCATGGCAATTGTGGGGAAGTGCAATCCCCCCAATGCGTCCCCTTACCTTACCGACGCGTGTGTGCGCTGTGAAGAGAAACTTTGCGCTGCGATGTAATATTTTGTGCGCGAGCGCAGGCCAACGCAGCTTAGCGGGAACACTGGTCATGATAGGTTAGATTTTCATCTAGGATGACACCTAAAATCCGAATCTTGTTTATTTGTTTGAGCGCAATCCCTTGGATATTAATGGGAACCGCAATTTTATGATTATCTTTCCAGGGGAAAAGTAAAGTGTTAGTTTTATTAATGTTTAAAGACAATCTATTATTGTCAAGCCATAGATGAATCTGATTAAGTTTCTCATTGATAGCAGCAATTTCTGATGGACTGTTAGGGTCGAGAGGATGTAAAAGTTGTATGTCGTCAGCGTAAGCAAATACTGAGAAGCCAATAGATTGACAAAGAGTCATAAGAAGGGAAAGAAAAATATTAAACAGGAGAGGAGACAGAATAGAACCTTGTGGAATGCCATAGGAGACGGAAAAACTCAAAGAAGTGGAATAATTAAAGGAAACTATAGAGGTACGATTGTCAAACTAGGATCTAAACCAAAGAAGGACCTGCTCAGAGATGCCTATGGATTGTAATCTATTCAATAAAAGATTATGATCAACTGTGTCAAAAGCTGCAGAAAGATCAAGTAAAATCAGAAGAACGGAAGAATGGTGATCCAAGTGGTAGAGTATTGAAGATGTCATACCTATCAGGGAATGTTCGGTGGAATGGTGTTGCCGGAAACCTGTTTGGTTAGGGTGTAGAATATTTGTTTGTTCTATAAAGTTTGATATTTGATTAAAAACAATTTTCTCTGTTATTTTTGCAAGAAACGGGATATTTGCAATTGGCCTATAATTTGACTTCTCTTCAACTAACTAATACCACTACTACTAATCATTTCTATAGTATTAGACTAAATTATTCTATAGTGTTACACTAAATTATTAGACTCATACAGATAGAAGGAGAAAAAGCATGCAAAACATTTCATTATTGTGGGCCCTTACCATTATATGACAGCTTGACCTCTCTCCCCTCCCCCCAACACTTTTCAGCACGTTTGCTATCATCTTTATTATTGATCATTAAAGCAAAAATGCAATGTTAAAGACTATTTTGATATTCTGAAAAAAAAAAAAAAGCCCCGATCTACTGTACCATCAGAATATTTAAAAGGTTTGTTTCACAGTAGGAATAATTTTCTAAAGTATGTTTTTACATGTGCAAAATGATTCTTATAAAGTTGCACAGCCAAATATACATGAATGAGTATGCCAATAAGGGGGCGAAGGGACAGAGTTGAAATGCACAAATGTACACTCATAGAGCAAGAGCTAATGTGTTCATTACTGGACATAATTTTATGAGTCTGATTTATAAAGGGAAATTGGCACCTATGTTACCAATATAAAATATTCATTCACCAAGAATGTACACTTCTCCCTCCGTAGTCATGGTTTCGCTTATTCATGATTTTTTCGCTTGCTGACTCCCCCCCCCCCAAATTACGTCATGATTAAAGTACTGTACTGATAAAAAGTTTGGCACGTCCCAGCTTTCACCCTGAAAAACGCTGCTTCACAACGTGCACAGAGAAAATCGCTGCTTCCCAGCGTACACAGAGAAAATCGCTGCTTCCTAGCTTTCAAAGGTCACAAGGAGCAGTGTGGGACATTAACCCACATAGAGTGTTGAGGTTGTAACTCTAACCACTGCACTACACACTCTCACAAATGACATTCCAAACTAAAAGGGTGAGGAAAGGGACAGGTTAAGCTGTGGAAGGAAACTGTCAGCTTGGTCCAATGTATAGTCTCCATGGAGATATCTGTACCTGTCTCAAAGCAGAAGCAGATCTGCTCTCTTTCTGCTGGTTGGGTATTTAATGGGAACAGCATCTCTCCTGGAGTTTCTTTCAAATTGTGCTTGCAGTTCCACAGCCAGATTCCAAAATCATCCGCTGTGGGCACTAATATTTATGCACCAAATACATACGGCAGCTATAAGTACTTCTGCCTAAATTGTAGGCCTCCTATTTCCCTATAAAGGTTCACAGACATTTACTTTCTACTTTCTTTCACAGAATACTAGCCTACCCAGGTATATAAGCCATAGAGCTCATAAGAATAGCCTTGCTGGGTCAGACCAATGGTCCATCAAACCCAGTAGCCCATTCTCACAGTGGCCAATCCAGGTGCCTAGTACCTGGCCAAAACCCAAGGAGTAGCAATATTCCATGCTACCAATCCAGGGCAAGTAGTGGCTTCCCCCATGTCTTTCTCAAAAACAGACTATGGACCTTTCCTCTAGGAAAATATCCAAATCCTTCTTAAAACCAGCTAATATAATAATGTTTACAAACTCCTCTAAAAGAACTGATATTAGGATGACTAATTCATTACCATTTATCATGGAATAAATATCACTAATTGACTCCTTGGACATTCTGGCATAAACTTAAAAGAAAGCAATCGTTCTAACTCATGCAAGACATTAAAAGTTCTGCACGTCAGTAAAACTACTTTTTGCTAATTATGTCATTTTTGGTTACCAGGCTACCTTTCAGATTTTCAGTTGCCTACTAAATTAACTATAATAAGATTTCACCCTGAGCTGCAGTAAAAAAAATGTACTTGAAGAATGCAGATATTCTTTCATCTGTATTGTAAAGGCTATACTCTTCCTACAATAAAAACCCTCTGTCCTGGTTTTGTTCCCACTCTTGAGTGAAATTCAAACACATGCCTCAATATTGCAGCCCACATGGGAACTCCTGAAAACTGGAATCACGGTAAAAGCTGGTTTTCTCCATTGCAAGCTTTTTAACATTATATACAGGCAATCCCCAAGTTACAGACGCCAGACTTAAGTACTTAAGAATGTGCTTGTGGCGTCATTTGATTTCGCTGAGCAGTATTTCCAGTGGCATAGACTCCTACATTTCTTCTGTAGCAGATTCAGGAATGATGCATGGCCACATTAAGAACAGTGTGTGGTTTGGCGAACTCCCAGGGTGCCTCCTCTTCAAACGGTTTACTCTCGTTTGGATTATTTACAACTGATGTCCAATCTGACTGCATTGAAGCATAATACCCTTTTAGCCTATCGTAAGATATGGGGCCCATATATACAATATAGACAACACTCTACCTAGATTTCATTTGTTTGGTTCGATCTATTTGGGGGGGGGGTCGAGGGGGAGGGTTTTGGGGAGGGGGGGCAGAAGGATCAGGGGCTTTGTGACTACTTGTGTATTGGTTCTTGCTTTAATTGTTGATCTGGGCGAGGATATGATGTTTACATTATTTTGTGCTTTTGCATCAGTTTGCTGTATTGTATTTGGCTATTTTATATTGTGGAAAATTTAATAAACAAAGTTAAAAAAAAAAGAACAGTGTGTGGTTGTGCATGCTGTACCTTAGAGGAAAACACTGGCAGGGACAGTTGATCCTTTTGTCAGCTGAGAGCAGAGGTAAGCAGCAAGAAAGCACAGTTACTTACCGTAACAGGTGTTATCCAGGGACAGCAGGCAGATATTCTTGACTGATGGGTGACAGCACCGACGGAGCCCCGGTACGGACACTTTTAGAGTGATTGCACTCTAAGAACTTGGAAAGTTCTAGATGCCGCACCGCGCATGCACGAGTGCCTTCCCGCCCGACACAGGCGCGCGGTCCCCAGTTATGATAAGCCAGCTAAGAAGCCAACCCGGGGAGGTGGGAGGGATGCAAGAATATCTGCCTGCTGTCCCTGGATAACACCTGTTACAGTAAGTAACTGTGCTTTATCCCAGGACAAGCAGGCAGCATATTCTTGACTGATGGGTGACCTCCAAGCTAACAAAAAGAGGGATGGAGGGAAGGTTGGCCATTAGGAAAACAAATTTTGCAAAACAGATTGGCCGAAGTGTCCATCCCGTCTGGAGAATGCATCCAGACAATAATGAGATGCAAAAGTATGAACTGAGGACCAAGTGGCAGCTTTGCAGATTTCCTCAATAGGAGTGGACCGGAGGAAAGCTACAGATGCTGCCATAGCTCGGACTCTATGGGCCGTGACAGAACCTTCCAGTGTCAGGCCGGTCTGAGCATAACAGAATGAAATGCACGCTGCCAGCCAATTAGACAGCGTACGTTTAGAAACAGGACGTCCCAATTTATTCGGATCAAAGGACAAAAAGAGTTGGGGAGATGATCTGTGGGGCTTAGTACGGTCTAAATAGTAAGCCAGAGCCCGTTTACAGTCCAAAGTATGCAGAGCCTGTTCTCCAGAATGTGAGTGAGGTTTCGGAAAGAAGACAGGCAGAACAATGGATTGGTTGAGATGAAATTCAGAGACAACCTTAGGGAGAAACTTTGGATGTGTGCACAGAACCACCTTGTCATGATGAAAGACAGTAAAAGGTGGATCTGCAACTAGTGCATGTAGCTCACTGACCCTCCTGGCAGAGGTAAGAGCAATAAGGAAAAGTACTTTCCAAGTGAGAAACTTGAAAGAAGCGGTAGCCAAAGGTTCAAATGGAGGCTTCATTAAGGCGGAAAGAACTACATTAAGATCCTAGATAACAGGAGGGGCTTTAAGAGGTGGTTTCACATTAAAAAGACCCCGCATGAACCTGGACACCAAGGGATGAGCTGAGAGGAGCTTTCCATGGACTGGCTCATGAAACGCCGCAATAGCACTTAAGTGGACTCTGACTGAAGAAGACTTGAGGCCAGAGTCAGACAAAGAAAGGAGATAATCCAACAAGGTCTCCACTGCAAGGGAAGTGGGATCATGATGATGGAGGAGACACCAGGAAGAAAAACGTGTCCACTTCTGATGGTAACATTGAAGAGTGGCCGGTTTCCTGGAGGCATCCAGAATTGAACGAACAGGCTGAGACAAAAGTGTATCATGAGAAGTCAGCCCGAGAGATACCAAGCTGTCAGGTGCAGAGACTGGAGGTTGGGATGTAGAAGGGTCTCCTGCTGCTGTGTAAGCAGAGAAGGAAACAGTGGAAGAAGAAAAGGTTCCCTGGAGCTGAGTTGAAGTAGAAGGGAGAACCAATGTTGCCTGGGCCACCTCGGAGCAATCAGAATCATGGTGGCTCGTTCCCTCTTGAGCTTGAACAATGTTCTCAACATGAGAGGCAGAGGAGGGAAAGCATACAGAAACAGATTGGACCAGTCGAGGAGAAATGCATCCGCTGCCAGACGGTGAGGAGAGTAGAGTCTGGAGCAGAATAGGGGCAGCTGGTGATTGTGAGGAGCTGCAAAGAGGTCTATCTGAGGAGTGCCCCACTGAGTGAAGATGGACTGCAGAGTGAGAGGATCGAGTGTCCACTCGTGAGGCTGGAGAACTCTGCTGAGCTTGTCCGCCAAGGAATTCTGTGCTCCCTGAATGTAGATAGCTTTCAGGAATAGATGGTGATTTATGGCCCAAGTCCAGATCTTCTGGGCTTCCTGGCACAAGAGGCGAGAGCCCGTCCCACCCTGCTTGTTGATGTAGTACATCGCAACTTGATTGTCTGTGCACAGCAGGAGAACTTGAGGAAATAGAAGATGTTGGAAGGCCTTGAGGGCATAAAACATCGCTCTGAGTTCCAGGAAATTGATGTGATGCTTCTTTTCCTGGGCTGTCCAAAGACCTTGAGTTTGGAACTCGTTCAAGTGAGCTCCCCAAGCATAAGGGGAAGCGTCGGTGGTGATGACAAGTTGATGAGGAGGTAGATGGAACAGAAGACCTCTGGATAGATTTGAGGATGTCAACCACCATTGTAGAGACTGACGAAGAGATGAGGTCACAGATATGTGACGTGAGCAAGGATCCATCGCTTGGGACCACTGAGTAGCCAGGGTCCATTGAGGAGTGCGCAGATGCAGACGGGCATGTGGTGTGACATGAACTGTGGAGGCCATGTGACCCAAGAGTATCATCATTTGCTTTGCAGAGATGGAACGTTGTGGAAGCACCTGCTGACATAGAGATTGAAGCGTTTGAAGATGGTTGGATGGCAGAAACGCTCTCATGAGGATTGTGTCTAAAACTGCTCCAATGAATTGAAGTCTCTGCGTGGGGATAAGATGAGATTTGGGTAGATTGATCTCGAATCCCAGCAAACGCAGAAATAAGATGGTCTGGTTGGTGGCCTAAAGAACTGTCTGAGATGAATTTGCCTTTATCAACCAATCGTCCAGGTAAGGAAACACCTGAAGGTGGTGGGAACGTAGAAAAGCTGCTACCACAATCAGACATTTGGTGAACACTCTTGGAGAGGAGGCTAGGCCGAAAGGTAGTACCTTGTACTGGTAATGACAATGATTGATCATGAAACGTAGGTACTGTCTGGAGGCCAGATTGATCGGTATGTGAGTGTATGCTTCTTTGAGATCGAGGGAACATAGCCAGTCATCTTGATTGAGAAGAGGGTAAAGAGTTGCTAAGGAGAGCATCTTGAACTTCTCTTTGACTAAGCATTTGTTGAGATCGCGAAGATCTAGGATAGGTCTGAGATCTCCTGTTTTTTTGGGAACTAGGAAATAACGGGAGTAGAATCCCTGCCCCTTTTGCTCCGGAGGAACTTCCTCTATGGCGTTCAGAAGGAGGAGGGATTGAACCTCCTGAAGGAGGAGGGAAGATTGGGGAGTATGCAAAGCAGACTCTTTTGGTAGACTTGTGCCCGGGAGGGTTTGAAAGTTGAGAGAGTAGCCGTGGTGGATGATGTTGAGGACCCATTGGTCCGAAGTGATTACTTCCCACCGGCTGAGGAAAAGAGATAGACGCCCTCCTATAGGTTGAGGCAGGAGATGTGAAGGTTGGATGCTGGCTATGCCCTGGAGAATGAAGTCAAAAGGGCTGAGTCGGTTTTTGTTGTGGAGGCTGCTTGACAGGTTGCTGCTGTTGCTGTCTAGGAGTTTGCCTCTGTTGTTGACGCTGCCTCCTAGGTTGTTGAGGAGCAGACTGTAAGGGACGAGCCACATAACGGCGTTGGTAAGTGGATTGTTGTCTGAAAGGACGTGCTGGCGGAGCCTTCTTCTTGGTTTTAAGAAGGGTATCCCAGCGTGTTTCATGAGCAGAGAGCTTTTGGGTCGTTGAGTCCATGGAATCTCCAAACAGCTCATCCCCTAAGCAAGGTGCATTTGCTAACCGATCTTGATGGTTAACATCCAGTTCGGACACCCTTAACCAGGCTAAGCGGCGCATGGCCACAGACATGGCCGTTGCTCTAGAGGTAAGCTCAAAGGTGTCATAGATAGATCTTACCATAAATTTTCTGAGCTGAAAAAGAGAAGAAGAGCATTGGTGAAAAGCCGACCGTTTCCTCTCAGGAAGGTACTGCTCAAAGGAAGCCATGGTGGTAAGGAGATGTTTTAAATAAAAAGAAAAATGAAAAGCATAGTTGCCAGATCGATTGGCTAACATCGCATTCTGATAGAGACGCTTACCAAATTTGTCCATGGCTTTGCCTTCTCTACCAGGAGGGACAGAAGCATACACACTAGCCCCTGAGGACTTTTTCAATGTGGATTCCACGAGGAGAGACTCATGTGGAAGCTGGGGTTTATCGAAACCTGGAATGGGGATAACTTTATATAGGGAATCCAATTTACGGGGAGCTCCAGGGACAGTGAGAGGAGTCTCTAAATTTTTGTAAAATGTCTCCCTCAAGATGTCATGAAGAGGGAGTTTCAGAAATTCCTTTGGAGGCTGGTCAAAATCAAGAGCATCCAAAAAAGCCTTAGACTTTTTAGACTCAGCCTCCAAAGGAATAGAGAGAGATTCACACATATCTTTTAAAAATGCTGAAAAAGACGTGGAATCATGTTTGGAGGATGGATCAGGAATATCAGGCTCATCCTCCCCCGAAGAACACTCACCTTCTGAAAGAAAAGGCTCTTCGGAATC
Source organism: Geotrypetes seraphini (assembly GCF_902459505.1). Classification (NCBI taxonomy): domain Eukaryota; kingdom Metazoa; phylum Chordata; class Amphibia; order Gymnophiona; family Dermophiidae; genus Geotrypetes; species Geotrypetes seraphini. Next base: position 47,676,828 of record NC_047097.1, read on the forward strand.
ACCCCACAGATCAGGGTCTCGAATATGGGAAGTACGATCCCGAGACTCAGGGGTGGATGGTTCCAGGTGTCGGGACTTGCGTACCGACTTACCCGACCTCATCGAAGCGGTACCGGGAGATGTTACCGGTTGTATCGGAGCCGAAGTCTGTACTGACTGGTGTTGAGTTGTCGGCTCCGGTGCAAGAATTGGCATTGACACCGATGAGGTCGAGTGTAACGGTACCGAAAGAGAGGAAGTAGACAGAATAGGTCGTTCCACTCTTGGTACCGACGGCTCAGACGAGACCGGAACCGGAAGGTTCGGTGTCAGGATAGCTGGAAGGAGTTGTTGGAGCTGCTCCTTCAGCTGTACCTGTAAGATGGCCGCAATGCGATCATCAAGGGAGGGCACCGGTACCGCCTTTTTCTTCTGCGGTACCTGCGGTGCCGCTCTACACCCCGGAGATGAGGAGCCCGATGTCGAGGGACTCATCTCTATAGGGGCGGAGTGCTTCCGCTGGCGCCTCACGGTCGGCAGGATTGGGCTCGCTGCACTCGAGACCGGAGGACGCTCCAGCGGGGAAGGCTTCTTAGCCGGCTTACCTGAGTGCTGGGATGCCGATGCGGTGTCACGCGGCGTCGAAGATGAAGGTGCCGATTGAGTAGGTGCCGAGGCCGGTGTCGATGGAACGGGGTTGGACATCTCGGCACCGAACAGTAATCGCTGTTGTATCTGGCGATTTTTTAGAGTTCGTTTTTTTAAGGTGGCACAGCGGGTGCAGGTGGAAGCCTGATGCTCAGGACCCAAACACTGTAGGCACCAGTTGTGTGGGTCCGTGAGAGAGATAGGCCGAGCACACCGCTGGCACTTTTTAAACCCTGGCTGAGGGGGCATGAACGTGAAAACGGCTTCAGCCAAATCGAAGGCCGAGGCCTTGATGGTGACAGAAGGCCCCGCCGGGGAAAAACCAAAACTGAAGAAAAAATGAAAGTTTTTTTTTTTTTTACAAAAATGAAACAAAGAAAAAAGGCAAATTAAGCCAAAAAGGTTTACGCGAGCGGGAAGGCAAGTAGAAAAAAATTTCAACAGCCGTTGAAAAACGCGTCTTCTTAGCTCCGCGGAAACTAAGAAACTGGGGACTGCGCGCCTGTGTCGGGCGGGAAGGCACTCGCGCGTGCGTGGTGCGGCATCTAGAACTTTCCAAGTTCTTAGAGTGCAATCACTCTAAAAGTGTCCGTACCGGGGCTCCGTCGGTGCCGTCACCCATCAGTCAAGAATATGCTGCCTGCTTGTCCTGGGATAATCTTAAAATCTAAAAGTTCTGAGTTGCACAAGAACAGCTTTAAAAACAAAACCTGAGGACTGCCTGTACTGCACACAAAGGACTAAGTGCTAGATTCACTAACCCCCGATTCCGTGTCCAATCCGTTCCCAATTGCATGCAGGCCCACAAATTCACAAAAAGCCTGCATGCAAATGGGGTGTTGGTTGACACGCCCCCCACCCACCACATGGATCACTAGAGAGCGATCCCGACACATGCGCAGACCCTGACAGTAGTGACAGGAGAAGCAGCCTCCTGTCACGGCTTCTGTCGGCTTGTAATTTTTTTTTTTTAATCGGGCAGATATTTTGCGAGTATTACACACGCAAAATAACGGCTCAGTTAAAATTAAAAAGCCCCCCCCCTACGAAGTGCCTCCTCCCTCCCCAAACCTCTAAAAATTGTCCCCCTCCCCCCCCATGCCAATGCCCCACAAAAGGCAGGAGGGATGCCATCTTAAACCCGTCTGGGCCAGGCTGGGCCCACCTCCCTCCTTGTATGTTAAGCTAGGCTGGCCGGCCAACCCCCCTCCCTGTACCTTTTAAAATCATTGGGAGCAGGAGGGGTGCTCAGTCCCTTCTGCTTCAGGCCTCCCTCCTCTGAGACTGGCCAGCTGGCCAGGCCCAGCCCACCCCCCTCCCCATACCTTTTAAAATCATTGGGAGCAGGAGGGGTGCTCAGTCCCTCCTGCTCCAGGCCTCCTCCGACACAAGACCGCCTTAGGCCACAATTTTAAAAGGTACGGGGAGGGGGTCAACCAAGGCCGGCCAGCCGGCCAGCCTCAAAGGAGGCCTAGAGCAGGAGGGTTTAAAAGGTATAAGGAGGGGGTTCGGCCGGCCTAGCTTGAGGTACAAAGAGTGAGGTGGGCCCGGCCCAGCTGGCTTTCAGATGGCAGGAGAGATGGCATCCCTCCTGCCTTCTGTTCTTTGACGGGGCATGGGGGGACAACGGCACGGGGAGGAGGACATCAGCGCGGGGGGGGGGGGGGGTTTAAAACCATGGGCTAGCAATTACAGAATATATAAAAAGGAAGAATTCCTTTTTTATGTATTCTGTAATTGCCAGCCCGTGGTTTTAAAGGACAGGAGAGCTGGTAAGAAGTGAAGCGACTGGTCCTCAGCAGTCGCTTCACTTCTGATTGGCAAGCTCAATTGGTCTTCCTTCTGTTTAGTGAATTGCAACCAGTGTTCCCTCTAAGCGGGCGGGTGTTGTGAGCAAACTTTTTTCACTGTGAGCTAAAAATATCGGGCGCCAGCAAGTTATGAGCCAAATAAATATGTTGCTTTCTACCACAGAACTTCCTTACGTTTGTATGGAATCTATCCCCTTTCAACTTTAGAGAGTGCCCTCTCGTTCTCCCTGCCTTAGCTACTAAGTCTATTCCCTTCAGTACCTTGAATGTTTCTATCATGTCCCCTCTCAATCTCCTCTGCTCAAGGGAGAAGAGGCCCAGTTTCTCTAATCTTTCGCTGTACGGCAACTCCTCCAGCCCCTTAACCATTTTAGTTGCTCTTCTCTGGATCCTTTCGAGTAGTACCGTGTCCTTCTTAAAGTACCAGTGCTGGACGCAGTACTCCAGGTGAGGGCGTACCATGGCCCGGTACAGCAGCATGATAACCTTCTCTGTCTCTTCAGTCCAGCATCTGCCCCTTCCATTCACTGTCTGTCTTTCCCTGCCATCTCTCCTCCTGCCCCCCCTCGCCCCCCAATTTGGTCTAGCATCCATCATCTTCCTTCTGTTCCCCTCATGGTCTGGCATCTCTATCCTTCCCTCCCCCCTGTGGTTTTTAGCATATCTCTCTTCTCATTTCCTCCACTCAGATCTGATCATTCTCTGCTCTCTCTTCCCTTTTCTTCTCTGGTCTTCCTTCTCTATTTTCTGCCTCCATCTAAATTAAATTCTTTCTTACTATTTAGTCCCGTTTCCCTCTTTTCACTGTGTCTACACACAGCTTGTCACCCCTTTCCCTCACCCCTCCATTATCTTACTATTTTCTTCCCCCTTTATTTATCTCCTCCTTCCATCCAGTATGTGTTCTATCCCCACTTCCATTCAGCATCTGCTCTCCCTTCTCAACTGACATCCATCTGCCTTCTGCTCTCTCTCCCTTCTTCTCACTTCCATCATCTGTCCCCTTCTCTCTCTCTCTCATCTCCTCCATTCCATCATCTGCCCCTTCTCTCTCTCTCTCTCTCTCCCCCCCCCCAACTTCCATCATCTGCCCCCCTTCCCCTCACCTTTGTGGGTCACTTTCTTTCCCCTGAGGGTGGCTCATGTCACAGGGGAAGCTTTGGCCGAGCAGAACCGCTTGATTGACAGTGGAACTTACTTGATTGATGTCGATGCTGGGGCCCGTTGCCGTTTGAAGGAAAAAAAAAAAAGGTGGAAAAAAGGAACCTGTAAAGGCGAGAGGAAGGGAAACCTCCAGGACAGCTGCTTTTTGCCCTCCTTCAGCGGCCCAAGAGTTCAGACCAGCAGCGGCAGCTCTGTATGCTTTTAACTTCGGCACAGAGCTGCCCCTAATCAATAGTTTAGCGCGGTTTCATGAGGCAGCCTCGGGGCCTTTGATAGCCGGCCCGCTTCGATGATGCGATGTGGGCCGGCCTAGCAAAGGCCCCAAGGCTGCCTTATGAAACCGCGCTAAACTATTGATTAGGGGCAGCTCTGTGCCGAAGTTAAAAGCATACACAGCTGCCGCTGCTGGTCTGGAGGTGCGGAGACAAGGCAGGAGGCAAACGCGGTGGAAGGCAGGAGTCCCGGCACAGCGACTGCAACAGGAAGTTGCAAGTCAGCTGACGCCGGCCTTTCGTTGCGGCGGGGACCGAATCCTTCGCGGACCGGCAAGATTTTGTTTGCGGACCGGCGGTTGAAGAACTGTGCTCTACACTGTGTGCGCTGTGATGAGAAACTTGTGCGCTGCGAGGTAATATTTTGTGCGTCAGCGCACCCCAGCGCAGCTTAGCGGGAACACTGATTGCAACCCTGCCTACTTTGCATGCCGTTTCCCCTAATTTGCATACACAGATTGGAAGGGGATCGCAGGAGAAGTTAGTGAATCAGGCCGGAGGGAAATAGGGTCGTAAAGGGGAAAACACCCTCTAGGGTTTCAAGACAAAGTTGGACAAGTTCATGTTAAACTGGCAAGACTAGACTCATTTGGAGCACTGGTCTTGACCTTGGGGATGCCGTGTGAGTGGACTGCTGGGCAGGATGGACCATTGGTCTGACCCAGCAGCGGCAATGCTTATGTGAATCTAGCCCTAAGAACAAATGTGTATCTTTTTTCCATTTAGATCTAAGTAATCAACAGTAGTACACGCTTTCATTTGTACTTTTAGGCCCTCTTTTACTAAGGTGTGCTAACCGATTTAGCACACGCTAAACGCTAATGTATGCATGTTAATCTAATTCGATTAGAGCACGCTAATCAGTTAGGGCACCTTAGTAAAAGAGGAGGTTAGTTTTACACGTTCATTCACATTTTTAGGAATACAGGAAGCGGTGCTTCCAAGTATTTTTTTTATCCAATGAGACCCTATTGTTTATGTTTATTTAAGATTTGATATACCGCTCCTGCATTTTACTGACCTAACCGGTTTACAATGGTCCTGATATTAGGAGTCCGCAGATGTGACAGACCAAGGAGAGAAAGAGGATCTAGCAGTCATCCAACCCCGACAGGGCTGGCCCACCAGTTGCATGCCGCCTCAGCCAACCATTGATGCTCTACACCTCCGTAGGCCAGCAGCAATCCGCCTGCTTGAATCGCTGGAAGTAGGAAAAGTTAGCAGCTGCCAACGAGATTGGCCCACCGCTTGAACAAGACACAGGCGAAGCTGCATCTCCCGAGAGCAGAGGGAAGTCACACAGAAAGTGAGGGAAGTCTCAACATCAGCCGGGCAACCGCTACCATCAACCCCGGTGCATCAGCCGCAGGCCCCAGCCGACCATCGCCAGTATGTCAGATGCCACCGCAGGCCATCTCCTCCGATGCGAGGCGTCGCTCCCCTTTCAGCAGCGTCAATCTCCCCACCGCTGACCTCCTCAGCCATGGCACGACGCAGTCCCGCCGGCGGTGTAAAGGGGCCAAAACCAGACCCCCCCCTCCACCCTCGACAAAGGAGAAGGCATGAGGGCCCAGATCAACATCCCTCAACCACCACCATGGAACCAGTCGAGCAGCAGGTAGGAGGCCCCTTGACCCTTGGACTGGAGCCAACGGTCAAACTGGAGAGTCAGTTAATTGATTTAAAAAACAAAAAATAGGAATGGAGGTCCCAGACCAAAGGAACAAAGTCCAAAAATAAAACCAATATAACAGAACATAAAAAAACACTAAATAAAATATAAACAAGGCAAAAGAAAGAAAAAATAAAAAACATAGGGTGAGAGAGACAGCACAGCTGATGACCTAACTGGCCGCCATCTTGTTGTATTGTACTGTTTAAAAATCACACATCCCTGTATGATGATGAAAACAAAATAATTTATGTCCACTCCCTTCTCTCATCTACTTCCTCCATCTATCTAAGCCAGTGTATCGCAAACTGTGTGCACCAGAAGATTCTAGGTGTGCCCCGAGATGCTGGAGAGGAGGCGAAACACTGGTGCCAACTGACTGCTTATAGGATGTGCCTCTCGTGGGCGTAATGACGCTGGCAGAAGATAAGTTGTGCAGCAGAATAGTTCAGAGATGGTTCAGCGGGAGACCTACGAGGAGCCGGTTGCAGTGGTCTAGCCATTAAAAAACACACAGGTTATAGACTCCTTAACAACTAAATTTTCTTCTAGAATCTTTGGTTTTATTTTAGATTCTTCTATCTTTAAATAATCAAATTAACAATTTATCTAAAAAGTGCTATTTTAGTTTACAGATGTTGAGGAGAGTTCGAGGTTTTTTCATCAAAATCATTTTGCGGTTTTGGTTCTGGATTATGCAAATCCCCTGTATATCGGATTAACCAAATTTAATCTGAAGAGGCTACAACTCATTCAGAATACTGCGGCCAAATTAATTTTTGGAAGACATAAATATGATCATGCCTCTCCATTGCTGAGATTACTTTATTGGCTTCCTGTTTACTGGCAAATTCAATTTAAATGTGCTAATGTAATTTTTAAAATTTTACATGGAATTTGTTCGCCTTTATTACCTCTATCATTTAACTCTCTTCGGTTTCACACTACTAGGAATACACATACATTTAAATTGCTCTTTCCTTCTGTTAAAGGGATTAAAACCCTAGGTAAATTCTCACATTGCTTATCCTATTCCTTGGTAAAAGTTTGGAACGATCTTCCCTCGATTATCAGAACGTCATTATCTCTATCACTTTTTAGGAAAAATCTGAAAACTTATCTCTTTCAGAGATTCTTAACTGAGGCCTGATCTAATTTATTGAAAATTTTTCTATTACCTTCATTATTGTTTTATATTATATTCTTTTAAATCTTTGTTAAACAGCTCGAGTCCTTGCTGGAATGATCCGGTATATAAAATAGAAATTAGATTAGATTAGAATGTAGAGGGTGAAAGACTGAATACAGCCACGGTAAGCAGGATGTTCAAGTAGCTTGGATGTAAAATGGAGGCTATTTCAGGCCTTGCCCTTCCTTCCTCTGGTCTTAACAAGACCCATAACTAGGCACCTGGCACATGCAAAATGTATGAGTTAAAGACACTGCACTGTTGAAGATTGTTAGATTGATTTTTGGGCTGAAGAAGTATGACCATATAACACCCATTTTTCAGGAATTGCACTGGTTGCCGGTGGAGGTGCAGGTGAAGTTTAAGTTCGGTTGCCTTTATTATAGGGTTTTGTTTGGTCTTACCCCTAAATATTTAATTGATGTTTTCTCTTTTGCAACTAATAAAACACAGGAAAAGTTCGCATTTGAATTTTGTCTTGAATTTTGTCCGCCTGTAAAAGGTGGCTTTATGGGGCAAGGATTTGGATCATTTGATGTTCTCCAGTTCTCACTTGGAATTTAGGAGGCATTTAAAAACATACTTATTTGAAAAATCTTTGGGTAACTAATTTTTACATTGCATATCTTACTTTTTATAGACCGCATAGAACTTTACGGTCCTGCATGTTATGTTGTATTTCCACATAGGGAGTCTCCTTTCAAAATCAGCTTGACACATTATATCCACAAGCCTGCAAGCTGCTGAACCCACTCAAAATTTCTCTTTTAAATATTATTTTCTGGAAACATGATCTCTTACAACATTTCAAAACAATTTATCTTGAAGCACTGACATTACTGAATCCTGGCATGCACTGTTTGCAATGCTTTCATCACTTGAATACAAAGTCAAATGGGAGTAATTCTTAGCCTAGAGAATGACACGGGGCAACTCGTGGGATCTCTTTATCCTCGTCCCATCCCTGTGAGCTCTGTCCTCATCTGCACAAGCCTCGAACACTTTAAAATCTTAAGTGTACGAAGCTTGTGCAGTTAAGGCAAGTCTTGCAGGAATGGACAGGGATAACATTTGAGATCCCATGGGGATGGGGGCAAATTTGTCCCTGTGTCATTCTCTAGTCTATAGATTGCCTAAAGTTAGGTGCAGGGAAATACAAATTCTATAACATCGGTTGTGTGAGCAACTGCCATTATAGAATACTAGTGTAAAGTCCATATTAAGCACCTAACTTTAGCCGTGAGCACTTATGCTAACTCAATGGCTGGCAAAAATCTTGTGCCTAACTCTAGACACTTAGGTTCATAAATGCTAGTATTCTAGAACACATGCGTGTAACTGTCCAACACGCCCCTGCCCATCCCAGGTCCATGTATCAAATTTGAGCTCGCACTAATGACTGAAAGACAGTTATATGCATAAGTGCCAATTAATGCTTATTATAACCAATAAGCAGCTAATTAAATCATTAAGCTGGGTGCACAACTGTCCTTATTCTATAAGTTGCACTTGCAAATTTGGGGAAATTCCCCTAGAACAGGGGTGGGCAACTCCGGTCCTCGAGGGCCGGAATCCAGTCGGTTTTTCAGAATTTCCCCAATGAACAGTGCATGCAAATAGATCTCATGCAAGCCTTTCCCCTAGAATTAGGGGAAAGGCTTGCATGTGTCTAATATCTATGCTGACGATATCACCATTGTTATTCCCCTTACTATTCATCTATCATCCATTCTAAAGCAAATTGAACTATGGATGACCGAATACAAATTGAAGCTCAACACTGACAAAACCAAATTTTTCCTTGCAAGCTCTAATGACATAATCAAAGACACAGTGATCTCCTTGAATGGTCAGGTCTTTCCTATTGACCACTCCATTAAAATCCTGGGAGTCACCCTGGACCGCCACCTCAATCTAAATGCTCACAAAGATTTAGTGGTTAAAAAATGCTTTTCAGCACTATGGAAACTCAGAACCATCAGAAAATACTTTGATGCAACATCCTTCTGCTTACTGGTTCAATATTCCATCCTAAGCTTGCTCGATTATTGCAACATCATTTACTTGGGATCCTTCAAAAAAATCCATTCTAAAACTCAGAGTCATTCAAAATTCGGCAGTTCGACTAATTTTTGGGCTGAAGAAATGGGAACACATAAGCCCCTGTTATCAAAAACTCCATTGGCTGCCCATGGAGGCACGAATCCTGTTTAAAGTTCTTTTGTCTGTGTTATAAATCAATATTTGGTCTGGCCCCCACTTACCTAGCTTCCCATTTTAATCTGGCAAGCACTTTTAGGCCCACACGAAGAACACATCTGTTCGCCTATCCGACAATTAATCAATACAAAAGATTCCTGGACAGAACTCTTGCCTTCCAGGCAAGCAAATGGAACGACTGGCTTAGTAACTTGATCACGCTCGCCTCTTCCTACTTCAATTTCAGAAAATTGGTAAAAACGAGTTTGTTCAATCGATTTGTAAACTGAGAATCTGCACAGCTCTGCTAAGAACTATATAACTTTCCAATTCTTTCGTTATGTAAGATTGTACTGTTGACTTTAATTGCAACCTCTTCGCTGATTATCCAGCGCTTCTTGCTGTACACAGCCTCGAACTTCCATGGCTTTGGTGGTATATAAGAATAAAATCATTATTATTAATAGATTTTAACCAATGTCTCTAATCACCCAATGCAGTTCCATAAACAGGTCTCTCTGTGCTTAATGCGCGTATTATAGAACTTAGTCATAAGAAATTTCCCATTGACTCTAGGACAGTATAACGTGAGGTTTATGATTTATGGTTATTTTACACACACAAGCATTTTGCAATCATTTAGTTAGCTGGATTGTGAAACAAGACTATTCTTAATGCATCAAGGTTTATTATGATGTCATGCATAGTGCTTCCTTCTCCCTAGTCCTTCACAGACACATAAAAACATAAGAATAGCCTTACTGGGTCAGACTAGTGGTCCATCTAGCCCAGTAGCCCGTTCTCACGGTGGCCAATCCAGGTCCCTAATACTTGGCCAAAACCCAAGAAGTAGCAACATTCCATGCTACCAATCCAGGGCAAGCAGTGACTTCCCCCATGTCTCTCTCAATAACAGACTATGGACTTTTCCTCTAGGAAACTGTCCAAACCTTTCTTAAAACTAGCTACACTATCCACTCTTACCACAATATCTGGCATCACATTCCAGAGCTTAACTATTCTCTGAGTGAAAAAATATTTCCTCCAATTGGTTTTAAAAGTATTTCCCTGTAACTTCATGGAGTGTCCCCTAGTCTTTGTAATGTTTGACTGAGTGAAAAATCGATCCACTTGTACCTGTTCTACTCCACTCAGGATTTTATAGATTTCAATCATATTCCCTTTAGCCGTCTCTTTTCCAAGGTACCTGTTCTCTGCACCTGTTGATCCTTTCTGTTAACAAATCTGAGTTGCTCCTCTCCTCATCAAGCTCCATCTCCAGGTGGGCCAACTTGTCCTAAAAGATACAAACCATAGTTCATTAACAAGTATAGTTTCTGCACTATGTTAAAAGTAAATCCACAGTATTTATTTATTTGAACTTTGTACAGGCCTTTTCAGCACTAACTACCTTACGGTGGATATTCCCCCCTCCCTGGGAGGCTCACAAATTAGGTTTGTCAGTGAGACAATGGAGGACTAAAGTGACTCGCTCAAGATCACAAGGGACAGCAATGGGATTTGAACTGGGTTCTCCCAGACCTCAAGCCCAGTGCTCTAACCACCAGGCTACTCTTCTACTTCAGAGCATCTGCAACAAATGTTTGGGGAATTTCTGGCATCTGGCAGGAGGAAAGCAGCTGGGCCACTGATATGGGACAACGGTTATTCCCAAGGGCTTATAACACAACTGCAAACATGCAATGCAGTTAGATACACCTCTGAAAGTGTACTAAATTGTTCCACAGTATCCAGATTAGTAGTTAAAAAGGTCACCGCCACCTCTGTTAACTGCAAGGTGCACTCTCCACCCCTTACCGTATTTTCACGCAGATAACGCGCACCCGTGTAAAACGCGCACACGGGTATAGCGCGCAGAAACCACGATTTTATGTACAAAAACTTTTGTATACCGCGCTCACGGGTATACCGCGCATGCAGCCCGACTGTCCTTTCGCCCGCCCCGACTCTCCTCTGGCCACCCCGACTCTCCTTTCGCCCTCCCCGCCTCTCCGTGCGCTGTCCCGACTCTCCATTCACCCTCCCTGACTTTCCGTGCACTGCCCATGTGCCTCAGGCCGCGCCCCCAGGTGGGACCTAAGGCTCCAGGGCCTATTCTGATTGGCCCACGCGCCTTAGGCCCCACCAGTAGGCGGAGCTTTGGGATGGATGGGCCAATCCGGCCTCATTCTGTCGTTGGCTGCCTGCCGGACAGGCGGGTTTGGCTCCCGTCTGTCCGGCCAACTACCAAAGGTACGGGGAAGGGGGGTGGGGGTGTCGTGGGGGTCGGACAGGGGGGTCGCGGGTCGGCTGGGGGGGCGGTCGGAGGTTCTTGGGGGGGGGCGGTCGTTGGAGGGAGGGGGGTTTGCGTCGAGGGCAGGAGGGCCTGGGATCCCTCCTGCCCGTAATGTAGTGCGGGGTGGGGGTAGGGGGTCGCCGTGGCCAGGAAGGTTTGGGCTCCCTCCTGGCCCGATATTGTCGGGGAGTTGGGGAGTCGGCCGGGCAAGAGGGCTTGGGCTCCCTCTTGCTCCGATCGTGGATGCGGGTGAGGGTGGGAGCGCATGCGAGCGGTCGTTCGGGGTGGGGGTGCGAGCGGTCCTGCTGGGGGGGTGAATCGGGCGTCGGGCGGGGTGGGAACTATGTAAAAAAATTTTTGTATACCGCGCTCACGCGTATAACGCACGAGGGGTATGCGCGGTAGGTAAAAACGCGTATAACGCGCGCGTTATATGCGTGAAAATACGGTATATAAAATTTCCACATTAGGAGTTTGATGTGGCAATTAATGTGGAACTTAAAAAAAAAGGTAATACTCTGTGTAAACGGCTCATAGGCAAGGACATTCGCGCACGGACAAATCCACCCAGACAATCACGCACAGGATGTCAATGCGCTGGATTTCAACATGCTGTGAGGTGAAACCCCCCCCACTTTAGTTAGAAATGCTGGCGCTCCCATTGAGGGTATGTGTGGGGGAACCCCCCATTACAGAGGAAACAGCCTTTTTTCCTGTTTTTTAGGGAAAAATTACTGTTTCCTTTGTAATGAGAGGTTCCCCCCACCCCCAATGGGAGCAGCAACGGGGGTTCCCCCCCCATCCCCTCGGACGCTTTAAAATAGTGTTGAAATCTAGCGCTTTTGACTGGATATGGTGTAATCAGATAAAGCAAGTTACAACTTGCATTAATCACCCAATGCAGTTCCGTAAGCAGGCATTTCTCAGTGCTTATTGCACATATTATAGAACTATGTCAAAAGAGGATTTCCATAAGCACAGAATGAGAAAAATCCCTTTCTGAATATGGTCCTAAGGCCTTTATTCACTGTCATGTGATAGTGTGATGTGCCCCGAATGCCAAAATAAGCACTCAACACACAAAAACCCTTTTATTGCATCACTTGTTCAGACATTAATCTCACAAAAAAATTAGCTACAAAGTGCCAAATTAATGAGCTCTACTGCACACAAAGCTCCTGTAATTGTGATTCACTATAAACCCCCCTGCCCCTACACGGCTACTTGCATCTGGTGCTCTCATTTAAAGGGGAGCTTCAGGTCAGCCAGCATGAATTGGGATGACCATGAAAAAGCTGTAGCGAAATGTAGATTCGATGTCGGAGAATCCGCCCTTGTCGTTAAACTCTTAAGATGAGTATTGCTCTTCATTATTATAAGGTTTGAAAATTGTGAATGAACTATGAACAATAGAGAATAATTTATTTCGATTGAATGAATATAAGAATATTTCCTGACCGATGAAGAAGTTGGTGCATCAGTCTGTCTGTCTGTAAAAAACAGGTTTCTGACAGTGGCACTTAATATTTAGGTACCTGCGTTTACACCAGCCAAAGAGCTGGTGTATGTCTGGGTGTCTAAACACAGCAGGACCTGTGTAACTTGCAGTATTCTGTAGGTTACCCATATAAGTGGGAGTCCTGCCTATATACTGCCCCTGTGCATGCCTCCCCTGCAAATGCATGTCATGTAAATTAAGCAGCTATTTCCAGAAAAGTTCTCTTAGGTGGAATTTTGGCAGATACAGTGGTACCTCGGTTTACGAGTGCACAGGTTTGCGAGTGTTTTGCTAGACGAGCAAAACATTTGCAAAATCGGTGCCTCGGAAACCGAGCATGGCTCGATTTACGAGCACCTCCCCCGCAATCCGGCACCCCCCTGCAATCCGGCACCCCCCCGCCAAGATCTGACCCCCCCGCCACGATCCGACCCCCCCGACACAATTGGGCACCCCCCCCGCCGCTTCTTACCCTCATCTGGGCACTCTTGAAGTTCGGCCTCCTCGTCTGCTGGGCCTTGAGCATCTGAGCATGCTCAAGGCCTGCGAGTTCACGTTCTGAACGTGAACATGAACTCGCAGGCCTTGAGCATGCTCAGATGCTCAAGGCCCAGCAGACGAGGAGGCCGATCTTCAAGAGTGCCCAGATGAGGGTAAGAAGCGGCGGGGGGGTGCCCAATTGTGTTGGGGGGGGTGGGGTCGGATCGTGTCGGGGGGGTGCCCAATCGTGGCGGGGGGGTCGGATCGTGGCGGGGGGGGTGCCGGTTCGAGGCAGGGGGGGTGCCGGATCGCAGGGGGGGAGGGTGCCTGATCGCAGGGGGGGCCTTCGAGGGGAGCAATGCCGGTTCTCGGGGGGGGGGGGGGAACACATCAAAGCGAGTTTCCATTATTTCCTATGGGGAAACTCGCTTTGATAAACGAGCATTTTGGATTACGAGCATGCTCCTGGAACGGATTATACTCGTAATCCAAGGTACTACTGTACATGCATTTATTCTGAATAATTATGCCCAGAGCGCACATAAACCCGAGTGCCTAGGTTACAGAATTGCCCTACAACTGCTTATTACAAATAAATGCTCTGTGTACCTCCATTAGTTTGACCTGTCTAGATCGATCGTCTTTCAGATGAACTTTGGTGTCCATCTCATAGTGCAGATCTTTGACTTCCTGCTCCAGCAGCTGGTTCTTCGTCAGGGACTCTTCATGGGCTTGCTGGTGGTCCCGCAGTTCCTCTTCCATGTGATGGATCTAAAGAGCGGAGAAAGCAGGCGAGAAGGCTTATAGTTCGGTCTACTGCAACATGGTGCACTCATACAGAAGCACATTAGTTACTGCCATTACAGTCGCTTCCACTAGAGCAGGGATAGGCAATTCCGGTCCTCGAGAGCCATAGGCAGGTCAGGTTTTCAGGATCTCCACAATGAATATGAATGAGATGGATTTGCATGCACTGCCTCCTTGAGATGCAAATCCATCTCATGCATACTTATTGTGGCTATCCTGAAAACCTGACCTGCCTGTGGCACTAGAGGGTTTCCGTTTTCTTAAACCAGAGGATATGAGAGGCCTAGGGAGATGGAAAGTTGTTTTTTTCACAAATCCCATATTCCAGCTTTGCTCCCAACAAGAAGTATCAGGCAACCAGTTGTAAAAATGTGGCACCTCTTCATAGGGTTCAGCCCTCAGGCTCATGAGGCAACTCAAGCACAGATGCAGCAACAGACTGAAAACCTTTGCTATGCAGCACATTTACATATATTTACTTATATCTGCATATTAAAGTACAATACAAAGACACATTATTTAAGTCATTTTTATATGTCCTCATAATTTTAATTTTTTTTAACTTAAAAGTACTATTTGGGTTTCTACCAGGTACTTGTGATCTAGATTGGCCACTCTGGAAACAGGATAGTGGGCTAGATGGGCCACTGGTCTGACCCAGTATGGCTATACTTAAGGTTACCAGATGGGTTTCTCTGGACGTGTCCTCTTTCTGAGGATTGTGGTCGGAATCCGGGTGGCTTTTTACTTTCAAACAATTTTTACTAATGACAACCTATAACCGCAGAATAAGAACAGTCACGACAAGCAGTATGCAATACAGCCAGACTACGTCAACAAAACAAGTAATAATAATAACGCTGTAGTCATCAATCATTTCTGCTATGTTATGCCCCAACTCCCCACCTCCCATCAATCCCCCCCCCCCATCTTCATTCCCTCATCAAATAAGCAGTCCAGGGACCTGGGATCATATAGTTCCTGAACCATGTGGTTAAGCCAGTGTCCAATAAGGAAAAAAACATCAAGGAACAGTGCAAAAGTCCAGAGAAGTACAATCAGAACAAACAACAACAAAACCCACCCCCCTCCCCCAGCCTAATACAATGTCTACGACCAAATACAAGAAAAAAAGGAGACATACAGAAGCCAGTACTAAAATATAAGCGCGAGTTAACAAAGTCTGTGAAATATTCAGCTCCACCATTCGTACCCCCAAACCTATTCACATATATCAATCCCGGAATCCCAGACTACATCCAAAAAGAAAAGAAGAAAGAAAAAAAGGGGGGTCAGATAATATGTTGAGTATGCAATTATGGAAATATGCTTTTGTACAGTTGAACAACGCGCCTAGGCATTGTAAGCACCAGTTGTAAGGATCCGTTATAGAAATGGCCTGTTCACACCTACCACACTTCTTAAATCCTGTTTGCGGGTGGGACATGGAGGGAAACAGTGCCTTAGCCAAATA